>NC_073261.2:52463750-54920000 GCF_029289425.2 Pan paniscus | reverse complement strand
GCAAGGGGAGGTCCCCCACACCAACCACAGAGTGATTCAGCCCACATAGTAATCATGCCACGGTTGAGAATAAATATGTGTGTGAAGACAATACCTATGTAATATCACCCAGGTCAAACAGGTCAAGAAATAGCACCTGGCCAGCCCCATTTCTCCACCAGAAGTAATCCCATCATAGATTTTTTTTTTTCCCAAATGTTTGCACATTTGCTGAAAAATAAACCAGGGGGCCGGGTGTGGTGGCTTACGCCTGTAATCCCAGCACTTTGGGAGGCTGAGGTGGGCAGATTGCTTGAGGCCAGGAGTTCCAGGCCAGCCAACAGGGTGAAACCCTGTCTGTACTGAAAAATACAAAAATTAGCCAGGCATGGTGGTGTGTGCCTGTAATCCCAGCTACTTGAGGGGCAGAGGCACAAGAATCGCTTGAACCCAGGAGGTGGAGGCTGCAGTGAGCCGAGATCTCACCACTGCTCTCCAGCCTGGATGACAGAATGAGACTCAGTCTCAAAAACATCAATTAATTAATTCAAAAAAAATCCAGGGGCATTTTTTATGTCAGTAAGTATTCTTCTATAACACCTTTAAAAATATCTGCATAATATTTTATTATATGGATGCACCATCATTAATTTACTCAACCCCCTACTGATGAATATTTAGGTCATATAAGTGTTTATATTTATATCCAGTGCTTAAATTATACAGTCACTGTGAGGCATATTCTGGTGACTTAATCTTTGGCCACATATTTAATTATTTCCTTTGGGTAAATACCAGAAGATGAATTGCTATGTCAGAGGTTATAGACAGATTTAACGCGTTGCTGCATTTCCCAAATTGTTCTTGACGTCTGTATCAACTTTATTCTCCTGTCAGCCAAGTATGAGGGCTTATTTTTCTAATAATCCTGCTAACACACAGCATCGTCCTGTAAATCTTTGACACTTTCTTTCTTTTTTTTTCTTTTTGACAGAGTCTCATTCTGTCACCCAGGCTGGAGTGCAGTGGCGCGATCTCGGCTCACCGCAAGCTCTGCCTCCCGGGTTCACGCCATTCTCCTGCCTCAGCCTCCCAAGTAGCTGGGACTACAGGCGTCCACCACCACGCCAGGCTAATTTTTTGTATTTTTAGTAGAGACGGGGTTTCACCGTGTTAGCCAGGATGGTCTTGATCTCCTGACTTCGTGATCCACCCGCCTTGGCCTCCCCAAGTGCTGGGATTACAGGCGTGAGCCACTGCGCCCAGCCAACACTTTCTTAAGGTTCAAATAGTATTTGTGATACTTCATTGTTATCACCTATTTGTATTTATTCTTACTGAATTACTTTTTCATTTGCCCATGGTGGAGCATGTTTGTCTTTTTCTTCATTAGTTGCAAGTGCTCTTTGTGTATTGAGAATGTTACCATTTTTGTCATAGATGTTTCTAGTATCTTCCCCAGTTCTGTTTGTTTTTCTTTAATTGGCAAGTAAAAATTATATGTAAATATCTTCCCCAGTTCTAATGTAAATATCTTCCCCAGGCCTTCTGAGTTTAAAGACTACTCTTCTTGACGTGCATTTCACCCTGGCTCCCTCCCTTTTTGGCCACTTCTGTGGTTCCAGCTAGGATTTAGGAAGGTGGGGTGGAGGGTGGTTGAGGGGGAGAGGAGCAGTGCTCTGCTGATGATAGGGGAGACAGCTGCCCAGTTCTTGGGGTGTCCAGGCCTGAGAACACCATGGCAGGGCAGGTGTCAGAATGACCATCTACCTCTGCTTTTTGTTTGGGGGTGTCTGTACCAAGAGGTAATACAGGCCTTCCTTCAGCCCACGCTAGGGCCATCTTTTCTCCTTTCACTTGCTGCTGCCTTTGGGTTTTCTGCTGATTCTTTGAATTTCTGTCACTTTCTTGGTCTTATGAGTATTCTAATGGGGCCGTCAAGAAACGCCCTGCACAAAGTAAGCCCTCAATAAATATCTGGGGGATAAGCAAGAGTCTGCATCTAGGCTGCTGCAGGATCCAAAGCCCCCTGCAGCTTCTGAGAGTAACTCCTGTTGCCTGACTCATGGGCAGATGCAGCTGTCTCTCTGTCTCTCTCACTGGGAGTCTGAGACACTGCAACTCCTCTCCTTCTCTCTGTTCCCTCTCTAGGAGGGACATCCGAGCCTGGGAGACATCTTCTGCTCCTCCTGCTTCCCATTCGCCAAGCCGATACTGGCCGGTAGACCTCAGGCCCACGGTCTGTGTCCATACCATTTCCCACCTGGACTTAAAAAAAATTGTGGTAAAATGCACGTAACATGAAATGCACCATCTTAGCCATTTTTAAGTATACAGTTCTGTGGCATAATCATTGTGCAGTTATCACCATCTCCAGAACTTGTCATCCTCCCCAGCCAAAACTCTATACCCATTGAACACTAACTCCCTATTCTCCTCCCTCACCGCCCCTGGTAATTGCAGTTCTACTTTCTGTATGATTTTTTTTTTTTTTTTTTTTTTTGAGACAGAGCTTTTCTCTTGTTGCCCAGGCTGGAGTGCAATGGTGCAATCTTGGCTCACCACAACCTCTGCCTCCCGGGTTCGAGTGATTCTCTTCCCTCAGCCTCCCGAGTAGCTGGGATTACAGGCATGTGCCACCACGCCTGGCTAATTTTGTATTTTTAGTAGAGACAGGGTTTCTCCATGTTGGTCAGGCTGGTCTGGAACTCCCGACCTCAGGTGATCCACCCGCATCCACCTCCCAAAGTGCTGGGATTACAGGCGTGAGCAACCATGCCCGGCCGATTTTGACTACCCTAGGTACCTCATATAAATGGAATCACACACTATTTGTCTTTTTGTAACTGGCTGAGTCACTCAGTCTAGAGGAACCCTCAGGGTTTCATCATGAATCTTACACCTGCTGCTGGTCCCCAGTTCCTCAGAGCAGTTTGGGAAGAGGGCATGGCCCCCTTTCCTCACCCAGCATAAGCTGTGAGCTCTCCTGTATCTTCAACTTCTGTTAAATTACATGCATAAAGCCACATCTCTCAAGGCCTAAATTAATAATCAGGAACAGGGCAGGCCAAAATCCATGATGAGGAACTATTTTCTTAACAGTTTCCTAATTATCAATGTGCCTTCCCTTTTCTTGGTGCCTGTAAATCACGTGATTGTGCTTAGTGAATGTTTCGTTTCTTTCTTTCTCCTCTTTGGGGCTGCAGCACCCATGAGTGACCCCTTCCTTCATGTTACCCAGAGGGTCCCAGAGTTGGCCCTTCTAACCAGGACTTAGTGAAATCTCATTGAGAGCTTTTGTTCTCCTCATTACAGGGAAGGTAGGAAGTGGAAAATGATTAAAAGATATTTAGCACAGGGCTTGGCACACAGATAACGCTCAGTTAAGGAAGCCTGGAGCACCAGGAAATGAGTTTCCAAGTGTGCAACTCAAGAGAGGCTGCAGATGGAATTTTCCATGTTACTCCTGTAGGTCACAGGAAGCTGATCTGTGATAGGGGAGGGGAAGTGGACACGTAGCTTGCATCTCAGGCCCCCTCAGAACCCTGTGCAGCAGACACTTTTATTATGATCCACTGATTGCTGAGGAGCAAGGCCTAGAGGTTATGAGTCCTCCCTAAGGTCACATAGTAGTGGCTGTTAGTTGAGTGACTCCAAAGCGGTGTGTCTGACTCCTGCTGGAGCCACACCAATATGGGCCACACAGAATTCAAAGTGGTTCAGCCAGGACCCTTCCCCCACATGGCGCCTCCTTTCATCCTCCCTCCGCTGACAAACAGCCACACCATGAATGAAGTCTTGGGGCGTTCCCTGGAAACAGCACTTCTATCCTCTTGTGAGGAAGTCAACTTGCAGTCAACGTGGAAAGAAAAGGACCCATTCATTCAGCACCTGATTACTGGCCACCTCGCTATTGACTAGGGTTACAGTTAGTAATGTGAGTAAGGCATGGTGTTTGCCACCAGAAACTCCCAGCCCAGTTGGGGGTTCAGAGCTAGAAGCACACTGCTACACTGCTGTCCTGCACATGTGGTCACAGCTTGGTTAGGGAGCACCAAAGAGAGATCAGCTACCTCTTTTGGGAGAGTCAGGGGAGTCTTACCAGAGGAGAGACAACCGTGCTGGGTATTGAAGAGTCAGTAGGAGTTCACTAGATCCATCAGAGTGGGCACAGAGGGGAGGGCAGGGGAAGGAAACTCACATGTAATCAGCATACTATGTGCCAGGCACCTCAACGTTCTATCTCGGTAATTTTTGCAACAACCCCTTATAAGGTAGATATTATGATGATGAAATTGAGGCAGAAATGTTAAATGAATTTCCTAAGAGATTATTTTATTTTTTAGAGACAGGGTCTTGCTCTGTTGCCCAGGCTGGAGTGCAGTGGTACGACCACAGCTCACTGCAGCCTCAAACTCCTGGGCTCAAGCAACCCTCCCAGCTCAGCATCTCGAGTAGCTGGGACCGCAGGCACATGCACCACTACACCTGGCTAATTTTTAAAATTTTTTGTAGAGATGGAGCCCCACTATATTGCCCAGGTTAGTCTTGAACTCCTGTCCTCAGGCGATCCTCCCACCTCAGCCTCCCAAACTGCTGGGATTACAAGTGTGAGGACCTCACTGGCCCCTAAGAAGTTCTTAAAGTGTTGTACATGGAACTGCGGGGATCCTCAAGACTCTTTGAGCAGGTCAGAAGGTCAAAACTCCTTCACAACAACACTAAGAGGCTATCTGCCTTTTTTACTGTTTGGACATTTGTACTGATGGTACAACAGCAATGGCAGCTAATGCTACTGGCACCTTAACACTAATCAAGGCCTTGGCAGGCTGGGTGTGGTGGCTCCCGCCTGTAATCCCAGCATTTTGGAAGGCCGAGGTGGGCAGACCACCTGAGGTCAGGAATTTGAGACCAGCCTGGCCAACATGGTGAAACCCCATCTCTACTAAAAATACAAAAATTAGCCAAGCTAGGTGGTGGGCACTTGTAGTCGCGGCTACTCGGGAGGCTGAGGCGTGAGAATCGCTTGAACCTGGGAGGCAGGGGTTGCAGCGAGCCGAGATCACACCATCACACTCCAGCCTGGATGACTGGAGCGAGACTCCATCTCAAGGAAAAAAAAAAAAGGCCTTGGCACTAAATTGTGCTTCTTGTTGTGTTTTTTAGATTGCATGCACTCACAGTTAAAAATAAAAAGGCAGTTTCATTTAAGAGTGTCCTTGATGAAGCAGTAAAAGGATTAGTTTGAATCCTCCTGTACATGTGTTGAGAATGTTCTGTGTGATGAAATGGGAAGTATGCATAGCGCACCTCTGCTGCACATCACAAAA
Source organism: Pan paniscus (assembly GCF_029289425.2). Classification (NCBI taxonomy): domain Eukaryota; kingdom Metazoa; phylum Chordata; class Mammalia; order Primates; family Hominidae; genus Pan; species Pan paniscus. The sequence continues at coordinate 54,914,691 of NC_073261.2, read as the reverse complement.
TGATGATTGTCTCCAGGAAAAGCACTGGAGTCACTGCTTAAGTGACAAACTGAACTAGCTGCTTTTTTTTTTTTTCGTGGAATACTGTTTTTACTTTAAAGAATGACTGACAGAAGACTGTGTGGTAGATAGAGCTCCCTCTCCCCTCTCCCCTCTCCCCTCTCCCCTCTTTCCACGGTCTCCCTCTGATGCCGAGCCGAAGCTGGACCGTACTGCTGCCATCTCAGCTCACTGCAACCTCCCTGCCCGATTCTCCTGCCTCAGCCTGCCGAGTGCCTGCGATTGCAGGCGCGCGCCGCCACGCCTGACTGGTTTTCGTATTTTTTTTTGGTGGAGACGGGGTTTCGATGTGTCGGCTGGGCTGGTCTCCAGCTCCTAACCGCGAGTGATCCGCCAGCCTCGGCCTCCCGAGGTGCCGGGATTGCCGACAGAGTCTCATTTACTCAGTGCTCAATGGCGCCCAGGCTGGAGTGCAGTGGCGTGATCTCGGCTTGCTACAACCACCTCCCAGCCGCCTGCCTTGGCCTCCCTAAGTGCCGAGATTGCAGCCTCTGCCTGGCAGCCACCCCGTCTGGAAAGTGAGGAGCGTCTCTGCCCGGCCGCCATCCCATCTAGGAAGTGAGAAGCACCTCTTCCCGGCCGCCATCACCTCTGGGAAGTGAGGAGCGTCTCTGCCCGGCCGCCCATCGTCTGAGATGTGGGGAGCACCTCTGCCCTGCCGCCCCGTCCGGGATGTGAGGAGCGTCTCTGCCCGGCCGCCCTGTCTGAGAAGTGAGGAGACCCTCTGCCTGGCAACCGCCCCGTCTGAGAAGTGAGGAGCCCCTCCACCCGGCAGCCACCCCGTCTGAGAAGTGAGGAGCGTCCTCCCTCCTCGTCCGGGAGGGAGGTGGGGGGGTCAGCCCCCCGCCCGGCCAGCCGCCCCGTCCGGGAGGTGAGGGGTGCCTCTGCCCGGCCGCCCCTACCGGGAAGTGAGGAGCCCCTCTGCCCGGCCAGCCGCCTCGTCCGGGAGGGAGGTGGGGGGGTCAGCCCCCCGCCTGGCCAGCCGCCCCGTCCGGGAGGCGAGGGGTGCCTCTGCCCGGCCGCCCCTACTGGGAAGTGAGGAGCCCCTCTGCCCGGCCGGCCGCCCCGTCCGGGAGGTGGGGGGGCGCCTCTGCCCGGCCGCCCCTACTGGGAAGTGAGGAGCCCCTCTGCCCGGCCAGCTGCCCCGTCCGGGAGGGAGGTGGGGAGGTCAGCCCCCCACCCGGCCAGCCGCCCCATCCGGGAGGGAGGTGGGGGGGTCAGCCCCCCGCCCGGCCAGCCGCCCCGTCCGGGAGGGAGGTGGGGGGGTTAGCCCCCTGCCTGGCCAGCTGCCCCGTCCGGGAGGGAGGTGGGGGGGTCAGCCCCCCGCCCGGCCAGCCGCCCCATCCGGGAGGTGAGGGGCGCCTCTGCCCGGCCGCCCCTACCGGGAAGTGAGGAGCCCCTCTGCCCAGCCAGCCGCCCCGTCTGGGAGGGAGGTGGGGGGGTCAGCCCCCCGCCGGGCCAGCCGCCCTGTCCGGGAGGTGAGGGGCGCCTCTGCCCGGCCGCCCCTACCGGGAAGTGAGGAGCCCCTCTGCCCAGCCAGCCATCCCGTCTGGGAGGGAGGTGGGGGGGTCAGCCCCCCGCCGGGCCAGCCGCCCCGTCGGGGAAGTGAGGGGCGCCTCTGCCCGGCCGCCCCTACTGGGAAGTGAGGAGCCCCTCTGCCTGGCCAGCTGCCCTGTCCAGGAGGGAGGTGGGGGGTCAGCCCCCCGCCCGGCCAGCCGCCCCGTCCGGGAGGGAGGTGGGGGGGGTCAGCCCCCCGCCTGGCCAGCCGCCCCGTCCGGGAGGTGAGGGGCGCTTCTGCCCGGCCGCCCCTACTGGGAAGTGAGGAGCTCCTCTGCCCGGCCACCACCCCATCTGGGAGGTGTACTCAACAGCTCATTGAGAATGGGCCATGAAGACAATGGCAGTTTTGTGGAATAGAAAGGGGGGAAAGGTGGGGAAAAGATTGAGAAATCGGATGGTTGCCGTGTCTGTGTAGAAAGAGGTAGACATGGGAGACTTTTCATTTTGTTCTGTACTAAGAAAAATTCTTCTGCCTTGGGATCCTGTTGATCTGTGACCTTACCCCCAACCCTGTGCTCTCTGAAACATGTGCTGTATCCACTCAGGGTTGAATGGATTAAGGGCGGTGCAAGATGTGCTTTGTTAAACAGATGCTTGAAGGCAGCATGCTCCTTAAGAGTCATCACCACTCCCTAATCTCAAGTACCCAGGGACACAAACACTGCGGAAGGCCACAGGGTCCTCTGCCTAGGAAAACCAGAGAACTTTGTTCACTTGTTTATCTGCTGACCTTCCCTCCACTATTGTCCTGTGACCCTGCCAAATCCCCCTCTACGAGAAACACCCAAGAATGATCAATAAAAAAGAAAAAAAAAAAAAAAAAAAAAAGAATGACTGACAAACTATAGTTATTTGACCTGGGCATTGGGCAGATATTTTCTTAAAAATGAAAGAGTGAGCCTGCCATTTCAAGGAAAATGGCTTGAAATACCACTTGCTGCCAATCAAAAAATTTGAGCTTTTCAAGCAGAAATTGGAGTTTTAGAAAACTTTGAGAAGTAACTTCCAGCTTCCCAGTACTGAAAGTGTTACTCCCCCAGAACTCTGGGATTTGTTCACATGGTGAGTAACAAACGACGTTCCATGAGAATGCAGGTTTTGATCAATAGGAATTTTATTACTTGTCACAAGCAGGAGCACTGGGACAAAGCAGTGTCTCCCTGAGGGAAAGTGACAGGAGGGTTTTGTGGGGCAATGGAGAGGGGAGAGGGTGCATCATCGCATGTAGAGGAGGGTTCCCAGTGGCACAGATGCTGTGAGTCATGGTGCCAGCACATAGGTCACATGTTATGGTAATGAAGCTACAGGTCTCCTGGGGTGCAGGCTTTAGCATGGTCATGAGGAAAGTTCATTGGGGTTCATCTGTAAGTTGCTGGGCTCTGTCAGGAGCTGGTTTTAGCCCACTAGATGACCGCCTACTACACAGAGCTTGAAAAAAACAGGCTGTAAGACAGAAAGCTGTAAAGCAGGCAGATTGCTCAATCTCCCTACCTGCTTACAGAAGGCTGATGGTGACATTAATGAATGACTGTAATTTTTTGGTAGGGCATTGTGAAATGTGTCAACATCTGGGAAGATCTACATAACTGATTGAACAAAAATTTTCCAAATGACCAATGCAGCTGTTACAGAATCATACGTGGGTGAAAGATTCATTCAAAGTGCAAGATAGAACAATGAATTTTAATGTAGCAGAGTACGAAATGTTCATTGATCTGGTTTCAGATTTCACATTGCAACTTACTGTTAAGAAGTTAAGAACTACTACTTGTTGAGTTTTGATGTAGTATCAAAGAAGGATATTCACAGTTATCTGAAAGTGTATTAAAATAGGCCTCCCTTTCCAACTACATATCTGGTTGGATTTTCTTCATAGACATCATCAAAATGAGGAGTCTCAGCAGTTTGAATGCTGAGGTATTAATAGATATGAGAATCCAGCCAAGCATTAAAGAGATTTGCAAAAATCTAAAAGTGTCACTTTTCCTTTTTTGGGAAGTTATAGTTTTTTTTTTTTGCTATAGATGTGTCACTTATGTTAATATTTATTGGGCTTATTATTGTGATTTTAAAATTACTAAATAATTATTTTTAAATGCTTCAGTTATAATTTCTAATGTAAAAATTCATAGATGCAGGCCACCTAAATAAAAGCTCTTTGGCATCCTCAATAATTTTTTTTTTTTTTTTTGAGGCAGAGTCTCACTCTGTCACCCAGGCTGGAGTGCAGTGGTGCCATCTCGGCTCACTGCAAGCCCCGCCTCCTGGGTTCACGCCATTCTCCTGCCTCAGCCTCCCGAGCAGCTGGGACTACAGGTGCCCGCCACCATGCCCGGCTAATTTTTTGTATTTTTAGTAGAGATGGGGTTTCACCGTGTTAGCCAGGATGGTCTCAATCTCCTGGTCTCGTGATCCACCCACCTCAGCCTCCCAAAGTGCTGGGATTACAGGTGTGAGCCACCGCGCCCGGCCCCGGCATCCTCAATAATTTTTAAGAGTGACATCCTGTGACCAAAAAGTTTGAACTGCTGCCCCAAAGAATCACAGGAAATAAGTGTTTTATAGTGGCCTGTGATTTCAAATTTCATGATTTTTTCCATGATCAGTGATTCACAGTGGGAGAGGGAGTTTGGGAGCTCCCCCTCTCCCCGGAGGGAGGTTTATCGGAATCTCTGCGGGACTCACTACAATGAGCAAATATTTACAAGATAATTCCCTTAGAATCTCCCTGAGCCCCTCTCTGCCTCCCTCCCTCCCTCAGATGGTCTTTTGCTCCCTCTCACGTGCTATCTCTCTCTTTTTTTCTCTCTCCTCTTCTTCAAATCCTCCCTCACCCCTTGCCTGCCTCCTTGATCCCTCTCTGCTTCCCTCCTCCTCTTCTCCAGGCTCTGAACCTGGCAGGGCGGGGCCGACCCCACAGGAGGCTGCACCTCTCCAGGCTGGATGGACTCTGATGTGCTTGGCTCTAAAGCCTACTGGGGCTCCTGGGAGATGTGGCCAGAGGCTCGAGGGACTTTCGTGGTCCAGGCAGGACTCTCTGAAAGCTGAGCCATCCAGGTGTAGACCAAAGGCTTTCCACTGAGTCTTGCACAGGTTGGGTGGAATGAGGTGATCTTTAAGAGCCGACCCAAATAAAAGTTCTGTGTCAGGCTGAACCCTTTGAATTGTCTGTTGAGCGCCCCATCGTTTCTTTTCCTGATGCTTACTGGAAGTGCCCAGGGCACTGCAGAACAAAGCTTCATTAAATGCCTTCTCTTCTTCTTTGGGACCTTCAACACTCTTTTTCTGTGGATCAGTGTCTTCATGGAAGATGTGTCTCCAGACCTACTGGGCTTAGTGGGGGAACCCCTCACCCTGACCTGTCAGTCCACATGGTGGGCTGCCAAGCAGAGAGGGCCAAAGCTCTGTCCAAACTCCTTGTTTTGTGGATCATCCAGAGAGAGAAATGCACTTGCCAGCCCAGTAAAGGACCAGGGGCTGCAGCACCTGCCTGTTTCTCCCAGCCTACGACTCTTCCATGGAAATGACCTTCCTGCCCACTGCTGTAGAACCTACCCTAGGAGGAGGGTCTCCTTGTGCGTCTCCTTCGCCACCTTTCTTTCAAGCCTCACCTGCCCACCTCACTGGGGACAGGCACTTGCCCCTTCATGCCCACTGCTCCAGAGGAAGGGCTTCTGCCGTGCATCGTCTGGGGCACAGTGGGTCAGCTCTCAGCCATCAAAGTGTTAGTTCTTCTTGTCCACCTCAGAGCCATTCTGCATTCCCTCAGCCAGCCCTCCCAGCCACATAGAGCTTCCTTGGGACAGCTTGCCTCAGATGGACTCCTTCAAGGCCTTGGAGGGTGCAGTGGATTTTGTTTAAATGGAAATAAAATTAGCATATCATAAAATTCACCATTTGAACAATTTCCACATATATAATTTAATTGGTTTTAGGTTGCAATATTGTGCAACCATCATCATGATCTAATTCCAGAACATTTTTGTCACCTCAAGAAGAAACCCTATACCCATTAATCAATCACGTCCCCATTTCTATCTTCCCTTTCCCTTCTCTTAGCCCCTGGAAACAACTAATCTGCTTTCTGTCTCTATGGATTTGCCTATTCTGGACATTTCTTATAGATGGAATCATATAATTTCTGGAGATGGATGTTGTTCAAAAGAGGAATGAAATACTTTCTAGGGAGATTGTTCATTGTTAGAATTAGAAGGCTGGATGTGGTGGCTCACATTTGTAATCCCAGCACTTTGGGAGGCCAAGGTGGGAGGATTGCTTGAGGCCAGGAGTTCGAGACCCGTCTGGGCAATATAGTGAGGCCCCCGTCTACACACACACACACACACATACACACCAGCTTGATCTAGTGGTGTGTGCCTGTGGTCCCAGCTACTCAAGAGCCTGAGGTGAGAGGATAGCTTGATCCCAGGAGTTTGAGGCTGCAGTGAGCTGTGATCTCACCATCGCACTCCAGCCTGGGCAACAGAGTGAGATGCTGTCTCTAAAAAAAATAATACTACAATCAGAAAATTTATAATTTAAAAAATTATTTAAAAAGTCAGAAATAACAATAACAAACTCATTAAGGAGAGTCAGCCTGGGTACTTTCTTTTGAAAGCATGTTTCTGATGTCCCAGAGCTGAGAGGGGGAAGTTGTGTGATTGGCATTGGGGATTCATTGCAGACTGGCGGGTTCTCAGGGAATCTGTTGATTTTGTAAGATTTCCCTTGGCGATCAAGCTGAAGCACAGGTCTCAGAAGCTGAGCCTAACTCAGCGGAAGGTGAAAGGCGGGACGTGTCTCTCCATTCTCCCTTTTGTGTCTCTTGTAGGGGTGAAGAAGAGAACCAAAGTCATCAAGAACAGCGTGAACCCTGTATGGAATGAGGTATGTGAGTTTTTCTCCTTCCTTTTCTCTCTGTCTGCTGCAGTTGTGTCTGCAGGGACAAGTTAGGGGGCTTGTGGAGGAGGTGCCTTCTCAGCAGTGTCCTTGAGGTGGGGAGGGGCTGGTGGTCCAGCCTGCCAACGAAATCCTTCTTACTCTAGGAACCTGGGAGGAGGGTTGGTGGCCTGGCCTACTAGGTAAATGGAGGGGAGCTAGATGTTTTTTGTTTCTGTTTCCCCCCAGCTCTGGCCAGCCAGGTAAAGGGTGCTCAGGGACTCTCTTGCCTGCCTGTTTCTCTCACACAGGCTGTTCCTTTTTCCTTGCTCAAAGCTCACCTTCTCCCCACAGCCCTCCCTGATGAGGCCGGTCTTCCTCTGGCTCCTGCTAGCCCCTGTCCCCTCAACCAGCTCCCTGCATACATGGCTCCCGGGTCGTCCTTTGGAAGCCCTGCTGCCTTGCATGGATGGGGTCGGATGCACAGGGGAGCCTTTGCTCTGAGGAGGGTCATGGGGGCCTAGCCAACATGGCACTAACTCGTGCTGCCTACCAGGGCCTGGCGTCTGGATGAGCCCAATAATCTTGGTCCTTGAGGATGCTTCAGGGTCACCTGACTTTTTCCCAGCCACACTCCTGGCTTGGCTTCCTGGGGATGGGTTGAAACTGAGTTGGGAGAGGGGCCTGTGAAAGCCCTCTCTCCTCTCTTCTGCTGTCTTCAGCTCATACTGTCACCTCTGAATTTCTGGAGCTGTGGTCTTCATCTATCCATCCATCCATCCATCCATCCATCCATCCATCCATCCATGCTTCCATCCATCCATTGATCCATCTGCCTATCCACTAGAATCATTCATGAATGCCTACTCAGTGCCCTGGTGGCATGAAGGTGAACCAGACACAGTCTCTTCTCCTAGAGGGCCATAGGTTAAGATGCCTTTTCTCTTTTTCTTCCAGGGCTTTGAATGGGACCTCAAGGGCATCCCCCTGGACCAGGGCTCTGAGCTTCATGTGGTGGTCAAAGACCATGAGACGATGGGGAGGAACAGGTAAGGTGGCCAGAGGGGGGTGCTCCATGGCTTGAAGGTGCAGGTAGGATTGTGGAGTATACAGACTGCAGAATCCCAGGCCCCAGGGAGCTGGGGTTTCAATTAGCATTTATCCACCTCCTCCCATGGGACTGGCCCAGTGATAGATGTTGGGAGAATCTGGCTGTGGCTTCAGGAACTCAGCCATGGGTACAGCTGAGCTTCCAGGCTACAGGGGAGGGAAGATGGGCTGGAATCAGGTGTCCACGCATTTGCACAGACAGTGTGTGCCCCAGGGAGCAGGAAGACTCACTGCCTGCTGCTCCAGCCCAGAGGCTCCCTGAGGTGGGCTCTCTTTCCCGGCCCAGCCCAGGCCAGTGAGGGCAGAGGCCCCCTGCAGGAGGCAGGCAGGCAGGCAAAGTGAAACTGTAGCTAGCAGGGAGCTTTCCAGGAATGCTTCATGGAAGGGGTAGGACTAGAGGTTAAGATTCGTGGTTTAGAAATCAGAACAGTAAAAATGAGTAGCCCGGCCTGGGCGCTTCCCTGTGTTGGGGTTTCTGCTGAGTTTTTCATGTACCTAGTGGTGGGTTTCTTGGTGGCGGGATCAAAGTTGTGGTGGCAAAAGCAGGCTCCCCCTAGGCAGGCGATGAATCCCTTCTCTTGCCATTGAGCCCCTGGGCCTTGTAAACGGAGGTGGTGGGGTGGACAAGTTCAACCCAACCTGCAGATGGGTGGGTCTTGGACTGGGGCTGTGGGTGGACTGGGAGACACAGCACATGAAACTGCTCATGATGAGCCTTAAGCATCAGAGTGGGAGTCCGGTTGTCCCTGCTGGGCATGAGAGGAGGCAGCTGCGTTAGATGCCAGCAGGAGTGGGTTCGTGCTTCAAGTGCCATTTACGGAGGTCTAGGCCCAAGCATCAGGGATGGGCTTGCTGTTTTGTGACCTGCTCACAGGGGAGCCTTTGTTTGGGAACTGGGTCAGTGGTGTCTGAGGCCTGAAAGCCTGGCTGTGTTGCCCTGGGGTGGGGCAGAAGGGGTTGGGGAGGATGAGAATTCAGGAACCTAGGGAAGGGCAATCAGGGTCTCCGGCTGCAAAACACCTGGAAAATTTGAAATGTTAAAAACTCAGAAAAAAACCCAATTGCCACCTTCTCTCTGTGGCTGTGCTGGCCATGGGTGCATGGTGTGGGGAGGGTGGGGCACTTTCACTGGGCCCCCAAAAGTGTGGCTGCAAGGTGTGGGGCCCAGGCCTGTGGGCCAGGGCATCTTGGGCCCGTCTCTTCCAGCTGTTGACCTCAGACATCTCCACCTGCACGGGGGACAGGGATTGGAATCATTTCAGCTACCTTCCAACGCAGACACTGTGGAAGGCAAGGCAGCCGCTAACAAGCATGAATGGTGGACCCGCAGATCAGGGAGGGAGCAGCCCTGGACAGTGGGCAGTCCTCGAAGGCTTCCTGGAGGAGGGTCACTCAGACTGACTTGAAGGCAGGGGTAGGCTTTGAAAAGGCCAGAAGGGGAGGGTATTCCAGCGTGTGGATGTGGCGGGCAGCCAGGCTCAGGCCTCACAGGTGGGACTCAGTCTCACGACACGTGCGGCCCTGTGAGAAGTGGGTGGTGGGGAAGAATTGAGAGGGGGGTCTCCAATGCCAGGCTGAGGAGAATAGCAGCAAAGTCACACAACTGCCACACAGCTGAGTGTCTGGCCGCATGCTGTCTTATATACAAGACCTTTTCCCATCAGTTAGGCACGACTATTGTAACTGTCACCGTTACAGATGGGGAAACTGAGGCTCTGAGAGATTGGGCAACTTTCTTGAAGGCTAGTGATGGCAGAGCTGTGATTGGAAGGCAGGTTTTTGGGACACGCTCATAGTCACTGAGCCCCATGTGCCTCTCGGAGGCTCCTGGAAGCCCCAGGATGGTGTTGGTCTCTTCTGGAGAGTTCAGTTCCCCTGACAATGCCGGCGTTGACAGAGTTTAGAGGGGCAGAGGCAGGACAGTCTGGTTACTGCAGGTCATGCAGCAGAAGCACATGTTTCATTTTCATTATCTTATCCAGCATTTTTACAGGCTCTGTGGGGAGATTTCCCCCTTTTTTTTTTTTTTTTTGAGACGAAGTCTTGCTCTGTGGCCCAGGCTGGAGTGCAGTGGTGCGATCTCTGCTTACTGCAACCTCCACCTCCCAGGTTCAAGCGATTCTCCTGCCTCAGCCTCCCTACTAGCTGGGATTACAGGTGCCCACCACCACACCTGGCTAATTTTTGTATTTTTAGTAGAGACAGGGTTCCTCCATGTTGGCCAGAGCAGTCTTGAACTCCTGACCTCAGGTGATCCTCCTGGCTCAGCCTCTCAAAGTGCTGAGATTACAGGCATGAGCCACCATGCCTGGCCAGAGATTTCCTTTAAAAATTTTTGAAATTATTATGGGTAGATAATAGTTGTATATATCTATGGGGTGCACGTGATGCTCTGACACAGGCATAATGTATAACAATCAAGTCAGAGTAACTGGAGTATCCATCACCACAGACATTTATCATTTCTTGTGTTAGCAACATTCCAATTCTACTCTTTTAGTTGTTTTAAAATATACAATAGATTATTGTTGACTGTAGTCACCCTATTGTGCTAGGGAATACTAGACTCATTCATTCCATCTAACTGTGTTTTTGTATCCATTAACCACCTTGCTTTATCCCCCTCTCCCTGCTACCCTTCCCTGCCTCTGGATTCTACTCTATCTCCGGAAGTTCAATTTTTTAAAAATTAGTTCTCTGTAGGGAGATTTCTAAGACCACAAAGGCAAAATGAGAGCTGTGAACATATTTTTGACCAATTCAAGGGCCGGGCTAGCCCTCAGGGTAACAGTAAGTGAGGGCCACACGCAGGCTGTTCTGGCTCTGTGGAGCAGAGGTCATATGGGGAACGGGAAGCTTCGAACCTTGGGGTCCTCCCATTGGCCCCTGTGGGTGTTCTCTAGCTCCTGGGGGCAGCTACCTCCCTAAAAAGCAGTGCCCCATGTGAGCAGTTCACTGCAAGGCTGTGTGCCAGAAATCAGGTCCTCAAAGATCAGTTTATAGGACAGCCAATTCACCAACCTCACCAGTTTACCAGAAACACCTTTCTTATAACATTTAAATGTAATTTTTGATTTTTCCAAACATTTTTCTCAGTTTCAGATTTCTAGCAATTAAAACTTGTCTTAATTAAACTAGATTGAAATGTGCACGTACATTCATAAATACTTGAGGACTCTCAGAATATGCCAAAGCAACACTGTCATGAGAAGAAATGATAGAATTTTGGCTCCATGGCTGGGCATTGTGGCTCATACCTGTAATCCCAGCACTTTGGGAGGCCGAGGGCAGCAGATCACATGAGGTCAGGAGTTCGAGACCAGCCTGGCCAAGATGGTGAAACCCCGTCACTACTCAAAATACAAAAATTAGCTGGGCATGGTGGCGGGCACCTGTAATCCCAGCTACTCAGGAGGCTGAGACAGGAGAATCGCTTGAACCCGGGAAGCAGAGGTTGCAGTGAGCCAAGATCACTGGCTTTGTGCCAGGAGAACATGGGATGTGTGGCCTCCTCAGCTGTTTTCAGGCAGGTGCGCTGCCTCAGGGGAGGGAGCACAGGTACCTGCAAGGTAATTCTGTCACCCCACCCCATGACCAGATGGCAAAGTACTTCCACCCTACACATGGATGTGAGAAAACAACCAAAGACAAGCAGCAATACAAATTCCAAAAGTGTAAAAAGAAAACCATACCAGGGAGCAACAAGAATGAATGCATGGGCCGGGCGCGGTGGCTCACGCCTGTAATCCCAGCACTTTGGGAGGCCGAGGCGGGCGGATCACGAGGTCAGGAGATCGAGACCATCCTGGCTAACACGGTGAAACCCCGTCTCTACTAAAAATACAAAAAATTAGCCGGGCGCGGTAGCGGGCGCCTGTAGTCCCAGCTACTCGGGAGGCTGAGGCAGGAGAATGGCGTGAACCCGGGAGGCGGAGCTTGCAGTGAGCCGAGATCGCGCCACTGCACTCCAGCCTGGGCGACAGAGCGAGACTCCGTCTCAAAAAAAAAAAAAAAGAATGAACGCATGACATTTTAAATTTTGAAAGGAAAGGAAAAACCTTCAGGGAATCCAGTTCAATGAGCATTTTATGTATTTATTTTTGAGATGGAGTCTTGCTCTGTTGCCCAGGCTGCAGTGCAGTGGTACGATCTTGGCTCACTGCAACCTCCGCCTCCTGGGTTCAAGTGATTCTCCCATCTCGGCCTCCCAAAATGCTGGGATTACAAGCGTGAGCCACCGTGCCCAGCCCTTCAATGAGCATTTTAAATTGAAGACCTCCTCACTGCCCTCCAGTCCTGCCTGTTGTGTCAGGAAGCAAACAGGGACTCAAGGGTTAGGTGGCTGTGCCTTGCAACTGTCCTCAGGCCTCTCCAGTTGGTGGGTTCCAGTGAGGGTCCCCGGAGTCATCATGCAGCCACCCGTTTTGTTTGTGGGAATCCTGCGCGTGTCTTCTGTGAGCTCCCCCGCTGTCCAACCTCATCCTCTTCCAAGTGAGGGGATCACAGCCCTCTGCATCTGTTAACCCTCTCAGTCCCCCTCCACCTTGCCTCCCCTCCCTCTTCCCCACCTCCACCCTCTGGCTCTCTCTGCTTCTAGATTTCCCCTCAAGCCTCCCTCATTCTTTACAGCCTGTCACTCTGTCTCTGTGTCTCCTGCTTTGCTTCTTTTCCTTCCTGTGCCCCTCCTTTTATTCTTTCTCTCCTCCTTCTCTTGCCCCTCCTCGATCCTCACCATCCTCACCGCCACTGTCCTCTCTTTCCTATGGCTCCTGGGGCATTTGGCATTTCTGGGTTTTCCCTGATGATCACTGGCAATTTAGGGTGATCTTGTTAAACCAGAGTGGTCTGCTGGCCCAGAGTGGGATCTGGGGAATCCTTTCATGCCTCAGGAAGGAAATCTCCATCTGGGAACTGTCTCTGGGCTGCTCAGCATGCCATTAACCCATGAGAGGGGCAGCCCTAAGCCCGAGGATCCCTGAGCCAACTTCAGGGATGGATCGACTTTATCTGGCTAAAATCAGGTTTCCAATGCGCATAAAAGGAAGCTCCACTCCTTAGGGTGGAAGACACTCAGGCAAACCTAGCGGGTGGTCCTGGGATCCTGTTCCAGGCTGCACTGGACAATTTCCTGTTTACTCGGGGCTTCTCAGAGAGAAGCTGAAGGGGAGATGATCCAGGTCCCTGACCAGGTGTTTTGACCCCTGGGATGTTCAGCCCAGAGGTTCCCAATTCAGGCCACACAATAGAATCACCTGGGCAGCTTTTACACCCACTCATGCCTGGGCCTTGGCTGAGGTTCTGAGTTCGTTGGTTTGGGGCAGGGTCTGTGCAGCATCACCTACTCTCCAGGTGCTGGTGTTTTCGTTGCGCAGCCTGGGCTGAGAGCCACTGATCTGGACTCTAGACCAGCGCTGCCCACTAGAACTTTCTGAGATGATGGAAATGTTGTCTTTGTGTTGACTAGTGTGCCTGAGAAATTGAATCTTAAATTGTATTTAATTTTAATGACTTAGATTTAATTAATTCCATGTGGCTAGTGGCTACTGTGTTGGACAGAGCAGCTTTAGATTTTTGGAACAGTGTTTCCATCCTGGCTGCATCTAGAAATGACCTGGGAGCTTAAAAAAAAATAAGGGTCTGAGCTCCGCACTAAGCTGATTAAACAAGAACCTCTGGAGTGGGCTGCAGGAGTCAGCACTTTTGGAAACCACCCAGGATGGCAGGGGGGCAGTGTGCCCGCAGGGTAGAGAACTCACTGTGTTAGAGAGATGCTGGCATTTTTTCATTGTTGTTGTTTAGGCAGAGTCTCGCTCTGTCGCCCAGGAAGGAATGCAGTGGCATGATCTCGGCTCACTGCAACCTCTGCCTCACAGGTTCAAGCGATTCTCCTGTCTCAGCCTCCCGAGTAGCTGGGATTACAGGTGCCCGCCATCTCACCTGGCTAGTTTTTGTATTTTTAGTAGAGACAGGGTTTCACCCTGTTGGTCAGGCTGTTCTTGAACTCCTGACCTCAGGTGATCCACCTGCCTTGGCTTCCCAAAGTGCTGGGATTACAGGTGTGAGCCACTGTGCCTGGTCTGATGCTGGCACTTCTGAAAGGAATTGCTCTCAATTTTTCCATGGATTAGCTAAGAAATAAATAGAAATGGTCATTCTTGTAATTGTTTATGTATGTGATTATTGGCAAAATAATCACCATCAAGTAATAATGGCTGAAACTGCACATGGTAAAATTGTTACAGAACTGAAAAACAGATGGAAGAATCCTGTTGGTAACTGCAAACACTGACCTGGGAAGTTGGACTTAGTGGAAATAATTCCACAAAAGAAAACTCAAAATGGCAAGGAGCAATATTTGATAAAACTTAATGTCAACCAAAAAAAAAAAAAAAATTAAAAATCTGTGAGCCAAATCTGTGTTGGGAAATTTAAGCAGGGATTAATTGTCCCCAATGAAAAGAATTTTGGTAAAATGAAAATAAAGATGGTAAAAGAGAAAAAGAAAACAATTTAATTGCTCTGTATGCAAAACATATCAACACATTAAACTGGCTTCATTTAATTTGTTCTGGAAAAATGCCTTCTCAGTGGAAATTAATTACTGTAGGTGTTTTTTATATTTAAATGTTTGGTAAATATAAACATGGAAGCAAAAATCTCCATGGGGTCAAAACATCCACCTGGCAAAGCACCATGGTCAAAATGATGCTCACCTTGACTGCAGTGATTCACTAACCCCAGGCCTAACCGGGCCCCAAGACAGGGGGCCCAGATGCAACAAGGAAGCATACAGAACAACCTGTTAAATGAGGAGGTCTCAAATACCACAGGCGACACCTTATATTAAGGCATTAATCATCGTTTCTCTGAGATACAGACTTGAGTGGGCTCCCTGTGTTTTTCCTGGTCACTCTACCCTCCAGCCTGACCGTGCCCCCAGCCTCTCTGCTTTAATCAAGTGGTATAGGAGGAGGTCTAGTCAGGATTGCCTTTAAAGACGCTCTCTTAGGTGTTCACAGTGGCATTTTCTTTGGAATAGTGTGATCTACTCTGTATCTTTTAGCGACCTGGTGACTCTGTAAAGTGGGCACTGAGGGGCCTCTCACCTGCACTCAGATGCCTTTCTGCCTTCACCCTTCCCCATGGTCTGAGCATCAGTCATGGTGCCTGCAACTGGAGGGGACCCAGGAGACAACCCGAGAACTTTCCTGAGCCCCAGTGCTCCTTCTCCTCCTTCCTCCTTCAGCTGCTCCTCCTCCCACCCCCACATTGAGCTGGATGATCTGGCCCAGGGGAATAAGCGTGGACTTTGAGAAGAACCAGGGTCTAGCTGCAACACTCTGTGGCCTTGGGCAGATCACTACACTCCCTGAACCTTGCTTTCTTCCATTCTTAGGGAGTGTCAAATCAAGGGACCTGCCACAACGGGGGGCTCCCTAAATGTTAGTTCTGCACTGCTGCCTTGCTCTTGTCCCCCCGTGCTTCCTTCTGCTGCCCCCACCACTCAAAGTCCCACTGACCCAGCCCTCTCCCAGCAAAGGCTGCTCTTAGCCAGCTGTGGGTTGAAAAAGCACCAAATCATATGAATGCATAGGTGGCAGCCTATGGCTTCATGTTTCACTCTATTTTAGGAATTGGGGGGATGCTGCTTTATAGCTCAGACTCTGCTTAGAAAAGAGAGAAGTGTTAATGGTAGGTGTCCAGCCACTGCAGTAGATTATGAGGAGATATTTTAGGAATGGTGTATCTTCTTCCTGACATAGGGCCATCTCTGAGCCTGGCCTTGGTGCCATCGGGGCGGAGGCAAGGGTGGCCTGATGCCTCCTATGACAATGAGTTTCATTTGTTGAGGGAATGTGGAGGTTTCCAGGAAGGGGCTGAACATGCTCTTAGTTCTTCAGGGTAGCCATGCATGGGAGACGACAGAGGCGCCTGGGGAGGGGGCCTGGCCAATTGAGGCCTGTCTCCCACACCTGGAGTGTGCTGGTGGGATTGAGGGGCTCTGTACTGGGAGGGGCAGGTATTCTAATTCTCAGGCTGTCCATCAGAGCTTGCAGGGCAGGGGTGGTGGAATGAGAATGAGGGTCAGGGGCTTTGCTCAGGGACCCCACTGTCAGCAGAGTTCTATCCTGGCACTGTCTGTAACCTGGACCTCTCTGAAACCTGGACCTCTCTGAAACCTGGACCTCTCTGAAACCGTTTCCTCATCAGGACAATGGCAAAAGCAGTCCCTATGTTGCAAGGTTGCTGTGAAATTTAAATAATATATTGCATGTGTGTCAAATGCCTGCTCAGTGCTTGGAATACTGAAGGTGCAATATATGGGGGCTGTTGGGAGCAGGATCCATATAGATGCACTTACGTAAACCACACAAACATGTGAACACTATGTGCATGGCCCGTATGGACACCTGGCTGTACCTGAGTGTGCACTAGCATTGCATAATATGTGCACATGCATTTTTTTAAATTTAAAACAACCAAAAAATTTCACGGAAGTATTAAAAAACCTAAGTAATTTTTATAAGTATAAAAGTGCATTTCATTCTCAAAAAGTTTTAAAGGAAAAAGTACAAGTTCTCCCATCTTCTACCCATGAATTTCTTCTCTTTTCTCCAGAGGTGCCCATTGTTAATGATTTGGTGCGTATCTTTCTTTCTTTTTTGAGACAGAGTTTCGCTCTCGTTGCCCAGGCTGGAGTGCAATGGCACGATCTCAGCTCACTGCAACCTCTGCCTCCCGGGTTCAAGTGATTCTCCTGCCTCAGCTTCCGGAGTAGCTGGGATTACAGGTGCCTGCCACCACGCCCAGCTGATTTTTGTATTTGTAGTCACCATGTTGGCCAGGCTGGTCTTGGACTCCTGACCTCAGGTGATCCGCCTGCCTCGGCCTTCCAAAGTGTTGGGATTACAGGCGTGAGCCACTGCGCCCGGCCTGGTGCATATCTTTCTGGACTTTTCCTAAGTTATCTACAGACATCTGTTTATACACATGCATACTCATTTACTTATACAAAAATGGAATTATGCTATATGTATTGGTCTGCACTTTGCTTTTATCACTTCATCATTGACTCTTTCCCAGGTCAGTTCATCACATTTTTAAATGGTTATGTGGTATTCCGCGGTATGTGTGCACCGTAATTTACCCCACTGTACTCTCATTGACTGATATTTAGTTTCTTTCCAATGTCTTGCTCTCGAATGATTATCCAGTAAACATCTTTATCCAAATATTTTTATGTTCTTATGCTATTTTTTTCTTTAGGATAGGTCGTTAGAAGTGGGATTACTAGATCAAAGGGTATAAGAAAATAACATTTTTTGTAGATTCTGCCAAATTACTTTTCAAAAATGTTGTCCCAATTAATGTCCACCAACAATGCAATAAAGTGCCTAATTTATTTTTGCTAGTAGAACGGACCAAAAAAAGTTGTAATTTGTGTTTCCTTGGCCATTTGTAAAGTTGAGCATCTTTTGTGTGCTGATTGCCCATTTCTGTTTCTTCTTTTGTGATTGCCAATCATTGTATTTTGGGTTGCTCGTCTTTTCCTTTTAATTCATAATAATTACATATATTTGGAATATTATTAGGAATACTAACCCTCATTCTGTTCTATCTGTATAAAACTTTTTTCTCTCTGCTTCTCACCTGTCAGTTGCACTCACATGGCAACAGGCATTTACCCAGAGGTGCACGTGTGCACACAGACCTTTATTTGTTTGTTTTAAATTTTTAAGTTCAGGGTACAGGTGCAGGTTTCTTACATAGGTAAACTTGTGTCATGGGAGTTTGTTGTACAGATTATTTCCTCACCCAGGCATTAAGCCTAGGACCCATTGGTTATTTTTCCTGATCTTCTCCCTCCTCCCACCCTCCACCCTCTGAAAGGTCCCAGTGTGTGTCCTCCTCTATGCGCCCATGTGTTCTCATCATTTAGCTCCCACTTATAAGTGAGAACATTTGGGATTTGGTTGTCTGTTCCTGGGTTAGTTTGCTAAGGATTATGGCCTCCAGCTCCATCCATGTTCCTGCAAAGGACATGATCTCATTCTTTTTCATGGCTGCATAGTATTCCAGGGAGTATATGTATCACGTTTTCTTTATCCAGTCTATCATCGATGGGCATTTAGGTTGATTCTATGTCTTTACTATTGTGAATAGTGCTGCAATGAACATACATAGCACACAGACCTTTATAAAGGCAGAGTGGCGGTTTGCTGTGTTAGAAGTTGGGAAAAGGCATAGGCTTGGCCTCTGGTTTTGGCAAGCTGGTTTGCCAGCCCCCGCTTCTGGCATGCTTGGGAGGCTGTTTTGGGCAGGATTATTTACCCTTCACTGCCTCATTGTTTTCAGCAGGCCCGAAAGCATTGACCATATCCTTATTTTCAAGGATTTTTATGACTATATTTTGCCCTGGATTCTATCCAGGACATCCCTGGCTTTCAGAATCATTTTTCTTTTGTCTTTCTCTAGACTGAAGTGGAAAACTATTTAGAGTTACCCTTGGGCAGGCCCTGGGGAATCAGATACTGGCAGGAAGGCTGCCAGAGGCCAGGGGACTCAGGGGCTGTGGAATGTCCTGCTGTTCCCTGTTTCCTGCCCCTCACTGCCTGGCACGCATAGCGGAGAGCTGGAGGGGCTCAGAGGACAGGTGTTTCCTCCCCTGTATGGCATGTGTCTCCTTCCAGGACAGGGCTCTCTCACTTTCCTGTCACCTGGCTCATTGACGCTAACCAGGGGGAGATACAGTGAGTCAGTGATGAGTTACTCGCAATACATATATAGTTTTAATTGGCATGCGCTTTTCTTCATTTCAAAGCAAGAATGAGAAATGGATACATGGTAACCCTTCTGGAACATTTTTTTTAATTCAAATTTAAAGTTGTAAAAATAGTACAAGAACATCCATATATTCTTTACTCAGATATACTTATTCACATTTTACTCCATTAGTTTTAGTATATATGTTTTATTATACTTATTATTATTATCTCCCTTCCTCCCCCCCCCTCCCTTTTCTTTCTCTCTTCTCTCCCTTCTTGTTTCTCCCTCTTTCTCTTACTCCTGTTTGAAGGTAAGTCATATTCATCATGGTCTTTGACTCCTAAATATTTCAGTGTATATTTCTTAAGAGTAGGGACACAGTTATCAACTTCAGTAAATTTAACACGATGCCATACTTTTTTGTTTGTTTGTTTGTTTTTGAGACAGGGCCTCACTCTGTTGTCCAGGCTGGAGTGCAGTGCTTTGAACAAGGCTCACTGTAGCCTTGACTTCCTGGGCTCAATCCATCCTCCTACCTCAGCCTTCTGAGTAGCTGGGACCACAGGCACAAGCCACCTCGTCTGGCTAATTTAATATATATATATTTTTTGTAGAGACAGGGTCTCACTATGTTGTCCAGGCTGGTCTTGAACTCCTAGGATCAAGGGATCCTCCTGCCTCAGCCTCCTAAAGTGGTGGGATTACAGGAGGGAGCTACAGCACCTGGCTGATACCATACTTTTATCTAATATATTGTTTGTATTCCAGTCATGTTAATGGATGAAATAATGTTTTTCATTTCATAGCAATTTCCCTTTCCCTCTCCCCCAGTGCGGGATTCAGCCTGTGGTCCATATTGAATTTAGTCATGTTTCCATAGCCTCCTTTAATCTGGAACGTTTCCATAGTCTTTGTCTTTCATGACAATTTACAGTTTTGAATAATATACTATCCCTTTTTTCTAATAGAATGTTCCTCATTTGGGATGTCAACCTAAATAACGAACAGAGAAAAAAGATATTTATGAGGGAATAGAGCCAGCCATGGGAATATGCATGCCATAGTAAACCATATGAGTATTTAAGGAGGTAAAGAAACACAAAGGTTTTCAGCTGGGTGCGCTGGCTCACGCCTGTAATACCAGCACTTTGGGAGGCCAAGGTGGGTGGATCATTTGAGGTCAGGAGTTCAAGACCAGCCTGGCCAACATGGTGAAACCCCGTCACTACTCAAAATACAAAAATTAGCCGGGCGTGATGGCATGCGCCTGTAGTCCCAGCTACCTGGGAGGCCGAGGCAGGAGAATTGCTTGAACCCGGGAGGTGGAGGTTGCAGAGGGCTGAGATCGTGCCACTGCACTACAGCCTGGGTGATAGAGTGATACTTGTCTCAAAAAAAAAAAAAAAAAAAAAAAAAAAAAAAAAAAAAAAAGAAAGAAACACAAAGGTTTTTTAGAGGAAAATAATGAGGATTACATAATTATTTTGAAATATTATCCTTGGCTATAAAAATCAATTACAAGGGTGATTCTGGTCCAAGGTTGGACTGGTAATTAGTGGGCAGATGTTCTTGCAGAAGTGTTTTTTGAGTAAGGCTGTTATAGCCTTTGTGCAAGACTGTGTTTTTGCAGTCTTTTGTGAGGGTTTTTGTTATCAGGCATACAAGCATGAGAACCCTCTCTTCATGGCCTTCCTTAGCTCTTTTTGTTAGGGTTTTCTTAACATTAGCGACTCCATTTTTATTCTGACAACTTTCGTGGCAGTTTGTTTGATGTTTTCTCATGCTTAGATTCAAGCTTGGATTAGGTTACTCATCCCTGGCCAGAACACTGTCTAAGTGATGCTGTGTCTATCTCCGGATCTGGAGGCACGTGATGTTCCTTACTGGGGAACGTTAATTTCAATCACCTGGTCAAGGTGTTGTCTGATTTTTCCATTGCATATTTAAAGTTCTTTTCTCCCCCTTGAAGTTTGTTAAGATGTACTTGAAGATGGTGCAAATATCCTGCTTCTCAAGATGTCCCCCTAAACTTAGCATCCATGGATGATCCTTGCCTGATCCAATCCTTACCATGATGGGTATGAGCTGATTTTCATCTCCAGCACTCCTTCCACATGTACCAGGCTAGGCTGTGTGAGGCTCTTGTGGTCACAGTGGTGCTGGCATAACCCCAGGGCCACCACGCATTGATCCCTACCTGTGCCTAGCACTGTGCCTTGGTGACTCATGCCTTGAGTCTCACCCCTTGGCTCAGGGCCATTCTCTCAGAGTTGAAAGACCTCTGGGTCATTAGGTTGGGTGTCTCATCTCTTCCATCCTTGATAGACAGTGTTGGAGTGAGACAGACACCCATTCTGGGGCTGGATTATTCATTAGAAAGTCCTTCCTTCTATTGGCTACAGTTTTTCTCCCTGACATTTTGAGGATCTTATTTCTCTACCCTCAGGAATGATCAAAAAGAAATCTAACCCTCTTGCATATGGCAGCACTTCAAGTCATGGTCTAATGTGGTGCTGACAGTCACTGGGTGGGATGGGAATGTGCAGAGAAGCACAGGAACATGGTGAGTGGGGAGGGGAAGAAGGGAACTGACACCTACCAAGTTCTATCTAGGTTCCAGGCACATGTGGGGGGCGATAGGTGCATTAACTGAAATTTTACCAGAACTCTCTGAAGTATGCATTATTTCCTCCAAGCTCCAACAGTGCAGGGTGGGTTGTCCATTTTATTCTCATCAGTATCCCCAGTACCTACAACCGTACCTGACCCATGAGTGGTGCTCACTACATATTTGTTGAATGAATGAATGAATGACTTTTACAGATGAGGAAACAGTCTCAGAAAGTTTATGTCATGTGTGCCCAGCCACGCAGCTGGTCAGATTGCAGGGCTAGGTTTCTGGCATGGTAGGATGACTTGAGGGCTCTTATTGTTAAATCACTGAATGATTAATACTTTTGGAAGATAGTTGAGAGAAAGAACATTTTCAAAGTGTTGCTGTAGGTTGAAAGGTACAGTTTGAAAACACTGGGTTGGTGAGTGTGACATCCTAGGGTCAACCACCTGGGCTGTTCCATGAACCCAATAGAACAGGAGCTATGTGGCCTGCCAGCCTTTCTGGATCACTTTCCTTTGGGGCATTTGGGAGAAGGTAGCTTGTCTCCTGTCCACTTCTTTTTCAGTCTGAGCCGTACCCACTCCTCCCATCTTCCTGCAGCTAACATGGCTCTCAGCACCAGGGGCCGTGGTCCTCTAGGCTGCCCCAGCCATGGTTCCTGCACACCCACATTCTTCAGCTTAAACCGCCACTGACATAGGGGAAGGCCCGGAGTCACTGGGGCAGGGGCTCTGCTACCCTCTGCAGGCGTGGAGGCAGGGCCCTAAAAGAGGGAGGAGAGGTGGAAGAGAAGGGTTCACTGTGGGTGTGGAGGCATGGAGACCACTCTCATTGGTGGCTCTCTTCTGGGTCCTCAGGCATCCCACCACAGGGTTGCCTCTCTCTGACCCACTTGTTTCTCTGGGGTCTCTGCCAGCTACCGTGATGCAGAGCTGCACCCTCAGTGCACCTTCTCTTCCACCTCCCCTCCCTCTTTAGGGCCCTGCCTTCAAGGCCACCTCCTGAAAACTCCAAATGCCATCCCTGCATAGTGTAGACTATTAGACCTCCCAGCCTCCTCTTCATATGATACTTTAACCCATCTGAAAAATAGAATTAATTAGCTTTTAAAAGCTTTTTAAAATGGCCACTCAAGGCTGGGCATGGTGGCTTATGCCTGTAATCCCAGCACTTTGGGAGGCCAAGGTGGGTGGACCCCTTGAGCCCAGGAGTTTGAGACCAGTCTGGGCAGCAGAGTGGGAGGCCACGCTGTGCAGGGCCACACAGGGAAGTGCTGGGGTCAGTGCCAGAATCAGTGCAGGGGTCAATCAGGAGGCAGAGAGAGCGAGGGGAACACAGGGACAAGCGCCTTTATTGTGGTTTCCAAGGGAAGGAATGGGCGAGGCAGGGTAAACAGGCCTGGGGACTGGCCAGTTTGAATAATTTCTGTGGGCTCTGGGCACACTTACACGTAGACATATAGCTGTCTATGTACAGACATAGACAGTAGGGGCTGTCCTGAGTTGCTGGAACCTGGCCCTATGGTGCTTAGGACAGGGGAATGTGGGCCCTGAGTGTGACAGGCTGTGGAGGAGGTGTGAGGTATGGTCTCAGAGTGGCTGGTTTGCATATGAAAGGCCTGCTGGCAAGTGAGGAGTCCTTTACCATCTCCAGGAATTGTGGGAAGAGAGTGCTTCCAAGGTCAACAAGGCTCCAGATGTCAAAGCATCAAAAATACAAAAAATATAGCTTGGCATAAGATTAAAAAAATATGGGCCAGGTCAAATATATAGACTGGGCTCCCCTTCCCACGGATTAAACAAACCAATGACCTTTCTGTTTCTTTCATGATGCACTCATGGGCCTCTAAGATGGCACAGGAGGCTCACTGTAGAGTTCAAAGCAAAGCCTCAGGCTCTGTCAGCCTTGTTATTTGTGTGAAATCAGGCAAGTCAAACACCTTCCCAAGTCCCAGTTTCCTTGTCTGTGAGGTGGACTCAACTAATAACAGTACCTACCCCACAGGACTAGTGTCCTAATATGTACCTAGTTGATGTAACTGCCCTACGGATTCATCGTGCTGGCTGCCAAGATAGAGCTGATTTATCAAGACAGGGGAATTGCAACAGAAAAAGAGTTTAATACTGAGCTGGCTAAATGGGAGACTGGAGTGTTATTCTTACTCAAATCAGCCTCCTCGAAAATTCAGAGGCTAGAGTTTTTTAAAGACTGTTTGGTGGTGATATGGTTTGGCTGTGTCCCCACCCAAATCTCATCTTGAGCTGTAGTTCTCACAATCCCCATGTGCTGTGGGAGGGACCCAGTGGTAGGTAATTGAATCATGGGGACAGTTATCTTCACCCGGTTCTCGTGATCTGAGGTTTTATAAAGTGGTTCCCCCACTTCACTCTGTACTTCTTGCTGCTGCCATGTAAAGAAGGACATGTTTGCTTCCCCTTCCCCCATGATTGTAAGTTTCATGAGGCCTCCCCAACCCTGCTGAACTGTGAGTCAATTAAACCTCTTTCCTTTCTGAATTACCCAGTCTCAGGTATATCTTTATTAGCAGTGTGAGAACAGACTAATACAGGTGTGTTCCCAGACCAAACTGAGGGTCTGGCTGCTTATTCTCATGGCCCAATAATGAGATGAAGATGAACTGGGAAAGAAGAGAGTTTATTTCTGTAATCAGGTGCAGGCAGAAGGCCTGGAAAATATCAGCAGATCAACTCGAAATTACAAAGTTTTCCAGAGCTTATATACCTTCTAAGCTATATCTCTACATGTAAGCGTGCATTCTTCTAAAGACATAAGTGTCTAACTTCTTTGAATCTATAACTAAAACTCAGGTCTGAGTTTTGAAGACCTTCCTCTGGAGCCTCAGTAAATTTACTTAATCTAGGTGGGTCTAGGGGCCAGGGGTGATTATCCTTCGCTTGTCTCCTGCTAAATCATGGAGGTTTGGGGAGCTCCTTTAGACCCCCAATAAAACTTGATTGTTGAGGCCTGGGGAGTTTCTTCAGACCCCCAGTAAAAACTTGTTTAATCCTAAATGGGTCCTGTTAAGAATTCCTTTGTTATCTTGTCATGCTTCAAGTCCCCGGAAAGGCCTGGGCAAAACTCTTGGTGGGCTCTTGTTACATTCCAGCCTTTGTGTGATGGCGCTGGCTCTATCAGCTTTGAATGTTTAACTTCACCACTCAGTCAGTGCTGAAACAGCTGTTATGAAGACCTGCCTGTTCAGCTGTTAGCGAGATCTGGCCTGCCACAGGTGGGCAGGGGGCTAGGGAATAGGAGTGCTGATTTGTTGGGTCAGGGATGGAATCACCGGAAGTTGAGGCTGTCCTCTAGCCATGAGTCAATTCCTGGGTGGGGACCACATGACCAGATGAGCCAGTTTACCAGTCTAGGTAGTGCCAGCAGGAATGCAGTGTCTGAAAAATACCTCAAACACCAATCTTAGGTTCTACAATAGTGACGTTATCCACAGGAGCAGCTGGGGAGGCTAGGAATCCCGTGGCCTCTGGCTGCATGACTCCTGAGTCATAATTCCTAAGCTTGTGGCTAATCTGAGTTTTACAAAGTTACTCTGGTCTCCAGGCAAGGACGAGGGTTGTTTCTGGAAAGGGCTGTTTTCATCTTTGTTTCAAAGTTAAACTATAAACTAAAATTTTCTATGGTTAGCTGGCCTATGCCCACGAATGAATAAGGGCATTTTGGAGATTAAAGGCAAGATGGAGTCGGTTGGGTCAGATCTCTTTCACTGTCATCATTCTCTCATTTTTATAATTTTTGCAAAGCTGGTTTCATTAATAAGAGAGTTGCTATTATTAGCATGGAAGTTCCATGAGGTCAGAGACTGTATTTTGTTGGACATACTAAATAAGTATTTGTTGAATGAATAAATTCTAAGATTTTTAAGGAGTTTTTATGTTTTGTTTTTAAATTTAATTTTTTACGTTGGTAAAAACTTTAAGAAGTTATAAAAACAGAAACTATATTTAAAAGTGCAGTGAAAATTCTCCCTGGCCTCTTTGTCCCTGATCTGCCCAGTTCTTGCTGTTCCCTAACAAGTAACCCCTCTTCTTAGTTTCTTATGGATCATTCCAGAGATCTTATATTATTGCTTAATCGCCCATATAGATTCTAACTTTCCTCTTTTTTATGCAGCAAGTAGCTTATTATACATGCTCTTTTGCACCTTGTTTTATCACTTAACAGTGTATCTTGAAGATTTTCCACGTAAGTGAATAATTCCCCATTATTGTTATAGCTGTCTAGTGTTCCATTGTATGAATGTACTGTATTTACCTGTTGTCTATGATGGACACGTGAATTGCCTCCTGTGTTTTGTTTTGTTCTTACAATGATGTAATAAGACCCAATGTTTTAAAATAAAATTGTTTTGATTTCTTTGTGCTTTATTAAAATAAAATGACTTGGTCACCATGATTCCCACCCTCCCACATGCTGCCTAAGGCTAAGGTTTGGGGGCCACCCATGCCTCCTTCCCTTCTGCCATATGGCAGTAGTAGCACCCCTGGATGGTGAGTTTGGGAACTAGTTCTTTTTCTACGGAGGAAAAGCATGTGCCCTGTCAGACCGCAAGCTGCCTTGGCCTCTCCTTCCCTTGCCCATGCCAGTTCCTGCCTTCTCTTTCTTTGGGATGGCAGCGGCTCTTTCGGTCCCCACACTTCTCCACCCCCCACATTCCAATGGCTCCAGAGCACAGCTAGCCAAGAGGTCTGAGGAGGCTGGGAGCACCTGTGGTGTTTTCCTCCATGTGGGCTGCAGGGGGTGTGGCCAGGACCCACGGGTGTCATTTCCACCCATGTAGGCTCTGCTCTGCACACACTCATAGCTGGCCCTGTGCAGGACCCCTGGCCCCCTCCTTGCCTCATCTGAGCCTCTGGAATCCTGTCTGCCACTTGCCAGGCCCCTGGTTGGTGCCGACTGAGAGTGCAGCATCCCTGATGAGCAGAGGGCACCTGGCCCTGGAGCCTGTGCCTCAGTCTGACTCCAGATGGGGCGGGTCTCCTCAAGGGCCCCAGACCTAGAGGCCCCTGGATAAAGCCACATCTCCTCCATCCCTGTGAAATGAATGGATGAATGATGAGTGGCCTTCTGGGTTTTCTGTGACCAACCTCAGACCCCTCTAGCCTCCCAGGGGTCCCTCTTCTGCGCCCCCCACCTCTCCTCCCTGAGCAATGCTTCCTGGGAGGCTCTGAATTTCTGACTCTTGTGAACTTGACTACCACAGCCTGCTCCTTATACTGCGGGAGAGGCAGCCTGCTCTGCTATTTCCAGCCCTTCCTCCTACAGGAGTGGGGGCTGGTGAAGCCATCCTTCTTGGAGGGACTTGCCCCCAGGCCGATAGCAGGGTTTGGGGGTGCATTTCATGGCCCCAAAAAGCATTTCAGGGAGGAAATAACAAGCAGTCAACCCTGGCTGCTGTCTCTTGGGCATCCAAGAGGCACCCCAGGCTGGCAGGGGTGGGGGTGCTACTTCCTTCTGCATTTCCTGCCATTGTTCCCTGACCCACTTCTGGGAATTCTCCCTGGGCTGGGAGGGCTGGACAACCGCAAGGGAGGCAGAGGAGGTCTGGCTTTTCTCGGCACCCTATGACCTGGCTGCTAACTCTGCTCTGCTCAGTCCTGAGGGCTCCTAAGCTGGAGCTCCAGCTGCCATGTACAGCTCTCTGGTCCATGAGGCCTCCTTGGGCCCTGCCTCCCAGTCCCCAAGGAGAGAAGCCTCAGTGCTCTAGGGGATTGACAGGGAACCTAGATACCCGGGTCCTGGGGCTGACTCAGCCATTCTCCTGCTTGAACAAGTCACTCCCCTCTGCCACCCCAGTTTTCTCGTGATGGGCAGGGTTACTCTGATCTCTGATGTCGCATGGACTCATGCATCCTCTATACCTACTGTCTGGTCTTTTTGACATTGTCTGGGTCCTGAGGACAATTCAGTCAACATACTGACGGGTACCTTCTGGCACTAGCCCCTAGGATGGAGACACTCCAGGATCCCCAGCTTATTAAGTGATGGTAAAAATCCTGCTCCATGCTGTGAAGGAATGGAACACAAATCAGTTCACATTCTAGAAAATATGTCTCCTAACACTGTGAGGAGGTTTCAAACCCTGGATTGAATATTAGTGAATATCTCTCCCCCTCTATCCCCTTCTTTCAGGAAGGGTTAGAAAATGGACCTTGAGCGTATATTACATTTACTGCCTTGCTAGCAAGGGCACGAGCAAGGCGGCAGAGTCTGTTGCTTTCAAGAAGGATGGAAAAAGAGGGATTTCATTGTTGAGAAGCTTAAATAAGTGGCTAGTTTTTAATTTTAAGTTTTATTATGATAAATCGACATAAACGCTACCATTTTAACCATTTGTGAGCATACATTTCAGTGGCGTTACATGCATTCACGATGTCATGCAGTCATTCCCACCGTCCACCTCCAGAATGTTCTCATCTTCTAAAACTGAAACTCTGTAACTGTTCAATAATAAATCCTCACTTCCTCCTCCCCCCAGCTTGTAGCAGCCACCATTCTACTTTCTATGAATTTGACTACTCTAGCTACCTCATACAATATTTGTCTTTTTGTGACTGGCTGATTTCACTTTGCGGAATGTCTCCAAGGTCCATCCATGTTGTAGCATGTGTCTGAATCTTCTTTTTTGAGACTGAATAATATTCCATTTTATGGATGGACCACATCTTGTTTATGCCTCTGTTGATGGAGACTTGGTTTGCTTACACCTCTTGGCTATTGTGAATAATACTGCTGTGAACACAGATGTGCAAATATCTAGGTCCCTGATTTCAATTTTTTTGGGGGTATATAACTAGAAGTGGAATTGCTTGATCATATGCTAATTCTAGGTTTAATTTTTTGAGTAACTGCTATGCTGTTTCCCACAGTGGCTGCACCGTTTACATCCCTACACACCATGCACAAGCATTCCAGTTTCTCCATATCCTGGCCAACACTTGTGATTTTTCTCTCCATCTCTCTCTCTGTGTGTGTGTGTGTTTATAATAGCCATCCTAATGGATGTGAAGTAGTATCTCAGTGTGAGTAGTCAGTTTTAAAAATCACCTAGTTAGGTCGAGGTTGCAGCTTTATTTGATAGGGTCATAAAAATCTATATTCCAATCAATATTTGCAGAGACCAGAAAAGGGATGAGCCCAGATGACAGGTGTGCTGTTCATCCATCAGGAAAAAGCAGTTAATAAGTACACCTGTGGCTGTTCACCAGCCTAACATGGCCTTGTGCCCTGACAGTAATGTTCAGGGTAAGTCCATTTCTCAGGGAGGCAAGCAGAAGTCACACACAGACACCAGGCGACAGGTTCCTACAGTCACAGGCCACTCACTGCCCATGGTTTCCTGCTGCCTCTACAGAGGGGCAGACTATATGGTGAGCCCACTTCATAGCTTCCTCTGCTCTCTTTGAAGGGAGCATGTGCCAACCATCGCGCTGCTGACCTACTCTTTCCTAATAGCCCATACATGTGCCCCACCCCTCCTGTCAGTCAGAAATGCAGCCTCTGGTGCGTGTGGTGTGGACCGCCCAGGGCCTCTCAGGAGTGGGGCCGGTTTCCCCTGCCCCAATATCCTTTTCTCCCTGTCCCTGAAGACAGGAAGCTTTCCTTGCTTTTCATGTACAATCAATCACTGCCGGCGGAGCCCTGGGATTCCAATACAGACGGCCTGTGTAGACATGGGTCATATGATCTGCTGGGGCTCAGGGGCAGTGTGGGGGTGATGAGATACTGACCTGGTGGACTGTCAAGGGCTCATGGGAAGACAACCCTTCATCTCTGGGGAGGCGTGGCTGGGCCTCTGGGGAGGGGCAGGAAGGGGTCAAGGTGGACCTTGGAGAAGGAAAGGTATCTCTTACCCCTTCCTATGCCCAAGTATTTCCCTAGGGGCCAGGCCTTCCAGGGATGGTGCATGGTGGTGACTGGGTGTGGGGGTGCAGGAGAGCCCTCGTGGGGTGCTGGGTGACTGTGTGGTCTAGGCAGATCAGCCTCATCTGAGTGGTGGCAGTGAGGGGTCTGGCAGAAGAGCCAGGGTGCCTTAGGCTAGTTTTCTACATTTGACTTCTCTCTCCTCTCAGGTTCCTGGGGGAAGCCAAGGTCCCACTCCGAGAGGTCCTCGCCACCCCTAGTCTGTCCGCCAGCTTCAATGCCCCCCTGCTGGACACCAAGAAGCAGCCCACAGGGGTAAGTGCCCATCAGCCTCTGCCAGGTTAAGGTCCAAGGCATTGCCAGGTGGCTTCCTCTTTGGGCCTTGCCATTCTGACCCCAGACATGCATCTGACTTCAGCTCCCTTGAAGCAGGCCTGGCCCTCCCTGACCAGAGTTTGCAGTGTCTGGAGGGGCACTGGACTAGGGGGGATGGGAAGGGCAGAGGGAGCCCTGACCCCACCTGCAGGGCTCAAGTCAGCCTTGGCTCGCAGCAGCTTGGCCTGCCCCTTGGTCTGGTGCTGCCGGTCTGGCCACCTCCTGTCCCCAGCTTCCTGGTCAGCCTTGGCTATAGCCCACCTAGTCTCCCTGGCAGACCTCCCTTCCTCCCTCACCATCCAGCCCTCTTCTCCAGATTCAGAATCTCTGAACCATCTGGGTCACAGGGCATGAGGGATGGAGGGAAAGAGCCCTCTCCCCTGCCCACCAGGACCCTCTTCCTTTTCCTCCGTTGTTCTTCCTGCCCCTCCCCGGCCTTCTCAGTGCTCCCCAAGTCCAATCAGACAATTCCCAGCCCTCCTCTCTGCCTGTTATTTTTAGTGAGCTAAATATACCCTGTAGGGTTCTCTCTTCCTGGTAGAATTCCTGACCTCTCCTGTGGGTTAGCCCCGCCTTCCAGGATGTACCAGGAACCATGGATTGGAACTACTTCTGCCCTGTGAGGCCTGGGGGATTCAGGCCCTGACTTCTCTCAGACAGGGCAGCTGTACTGCCCCGTGGCGGGTGTGTGAGGCCGGGGCTGCTGGCTGGCTGGGTGAGTCAGGAAGTAGCCGGTCTGGGCAGATCTCTGAATGGAACGAGACTGGATGCTGAGACCTAGAGAAAAGGAACCACTGAAGTCACATAGTCAGTGGCTGTTCCCATGGGGGCCTGGACCAGGAGCTCATCCCCTAGACCCTCTGGTGGAATGGCTGTGGATGGACTCCTGGTTCACTGAACTCTCAGTCTGCTGCCCTCTCGGTGCTGGACTTTGCTCCCAAGGGGTCTTAGGCTGGGGATGGCTGGGCTGCTCCCTTGATGGAAGATGTCACTTCCCAGGAAAGTCCATCCGTTTCCCACACAGGGCTCACTGGCAGAATGTTCTGGTTTAGAGCAGTATTCACTGAGCCTGTCTCCATCACCCTGAGTCCCCTCTCATCCTCCGTTTGAGCCTCCTGTCTCTTAACACTCCCTGTGGTCAAGGAGGACCCCAAGGGGTTCTGGAACTACCCCTTCAGGGGTCCTGAGGAGGCTCAGACCCAACCCTCAAGGCACGGGACACAGATGGAGGGATGATAGGTATCAAGGTAGCTGGCGAGAGAAAGCCTTGGAGTCAGGCTTGGTTCTCACTTCCTTGCTGGGACACCAGCATCTCTCCACTCCAGCTCTGTGTGCATCCATGACTCTGGTGTTTCCTGCCCTTCGGTCCCTTCCAACCTCAAAGGCCTGTCCAGCCCCAAGGCAGAGTTTTCCATAGCTGGTCCCTATTCATGAGCCGTGCCAGGCTGGAGCCATCCCCTCCATAACTCCCTTCGCCTCCTCCTGCTCCTTGTTCCCACACTGTCTGGGCTTCATGTTTACCAGTGGGGAGCCTGCTGCCTTCTCTTCCCTGGCTGGGGATTCCTGGCTGTCTGCAGAGCTTTACAATCCTTCACCAACCATGTCTCCAAAAAGAGTGTGTGAGATCCAGGAGGTGGCGGATGGGAGAGAGTGCTGGACCCTGCTGGGTTGAGCCCCACTAGCTGAGCACAGGCTGGAAATGGAGTGGGGGAGCCTCCTCCCTGTTGCCCAGGAGGCAGTCCTCACCTGTACAGAGGGTCTAGGACTAGATTCTAGTCCATGTGATGGCATTAAGGTCACAGTGCAGCCCCAGACAGGTCATATGTCCCTTTGGGCTGGGGCTTCCTGCCTGGGACCTGGGCTGGCTGCACTGTAGTGCGAGGCAGGGATAACTGGGGGTGTGCTTGGCAGGGACAGACAGCCAACAACATTGAGGGTTCTCGCTGGCCGCTCACTGAGACCTCATTTCTGAGCTAAGCCCAATCAGCAGAGCATGCCAGGTGCCCCCATTTCATTGTAGCTCACAGTTGCCTCTAAGGGCCAAAGAACCTGCTGATGGGGTGATACGAGTGAACACAGAGCCAGTGGGATCCTTAGGAAACTCTGGCAGACTGAGAGGCGTGGGGGAGGCCGGGAGTCCTGCCGCAGGCTGACTGCAGACCCCGTTTGCCTTTTGCTCAGTGTTCTCACCCAAGTCCCTTCAGATATAGCACGCTGGGCTGTGTGCCATGGAGGATCTGGCTATGTGCCAAATCTACCCTCTGACAGCTGCTAGGTTGATGGGGAAAACACTCCCCCAGTCCTGGAGGAACCTCCAGGCCATGGGGATTTAGGACACACATGGAGGAAAAGAAGCAGCATCCTCTCAGATGTATTTTAAGAGGAGCTCACTCAGGAAGGTGTGGATACATGGAGAAAACTCAGTCGGCATCACCCGGGCCTTAAAGCCAGAATCGGATCACAAAGGAGGACAAGAGCCCACGAAGCCCAGTGGTGTGTGGGTCAGGGAAGCCAGGAGGGCACTGTGTGTTGGGAGCGGGGACCTGAGGCGGGCAGGACAGTGCTCAGTGAGTCCCTGAGCTTTCTTCAAAGGTTTGGAGCTTCTGCCAACCAACCCTGTATCAGCTCAGGGCCACAGCTACCCTCTGCCTGCTTCTGGAGGTTGTCTGAGGGAGAGGTTAGTGAGGGCCATGCACATATCAGGCCTGTCTTGTCCACACGGGACACATGTGTTAGGGGAGGTGAGAGTGGGCTGGTCTGGGTTTTGGTTTTGATGAGCTCAGTGTTGGAGAGCTGTGGTCGAGGAAGTAGGTGGCGCACAATGGGCTGGGCATGGCAGGGTGGGCGAAGGACCCCAGAGCCTGACCACATAACCTGGAGGAGGGTCACAGCCAGGGAGGGTCTGAGGAGGTCATTCGCCTTCAGTTTCCTGAGCCCTCTTAGCCTGGGGCAAGACAGGAGTCTCAAGTTCTGCTGATCTCGTTGATTGTGGGCCCCAAGGCAGCAGACGAGGGCGACCAAGGTTACCCTGCTCCAGGGCAGCGTGTTTGGTGGACACACGATTGACTGACAATGGCCTTGTGCGTGGAGAACCCTGGAGTGCTGCTGGGTTGGAGACCTGAGGACCTGGGCTGTCAGGCGCGGGACCCGTGATGTGGAGGACCTTGAGGAAGGTCCCACTGGGAGCTCTAGGCCCAGGTTGTGTAGTCCGGGAGAGCACAGGGCTCACATATATCCCCCAGGAAGAAAATCTCAGCTCTATTTGTCTAGAGAAGGAGACAGGGGTTGAGCTGTGATGTCATGGTGAGGGTACAAGGTCCTGGTCCTGGGTGGGGCCCACAGACACGCCCACTTTCCCTTAAGAGCCTCAGCAGAGCCAAAGAACTTCAGTATTCACCATCAGATCCTGAAGCCATGGTCCCTGGGGCCCGCCTCCTAGTGCTGAGGTCTGTTCTAGACCCTGAGCTCCAGAGCCTCTGGAGCTGCAGGGATGTCCCTGTGGCTCTCTGATGGGCAGCTAGAAGACAGACCTGTGCTGGAAGTCTCATTCAAGGGCCCAGAGCAACCTGGATGGTGCCAGTTCTTCAGGAGGTTGGTGTGGAGCTGTCGGTGTAGAAACACCGGATGCTCAGGAAACCCCAGAAGGGGCTGCCTAAGTGGTCTCTGGAGCCCTCTCTCTGGAGAGGGCTGCTCCTGTCTGCATCCCGGAGAGGGCTGCTCCCGAGCCCCAGTGCTGAGGAGCTGGCACGGGGCACGGTGTGGAGGAGTTACACTCCGGCGGCTCCACCTCTCACAGAGATGGTGTATAGAAGCCCCCAGGTGGTGTGCAGTGAGTGGATAGCAGGGTGAGCCCCTAGAAACAGGAAGGGGCGCTCTTCCAGGGGACCTGTTTCCAAGGTCAGAGGCCCAAGGGCAGCCCAGGTGTGGCCCCTTCAAGTTTTTGCTTAACTCTCCTCAGCTCACTGGGGTCCACTCAGACCGCTTGATTTAACACTGCAATCTGCAAAATGTCTCATTCCCCTGATCCTTCTTGCTCTGGTTTACTTTTTCTTTTCTTTCTAACATACTCTTTTCTTTATGTATTTATTTTGTTTATTATTTATTGTCTGTCTTCTCTGCCAAGACATCAGCTCCATGGGGGCAGGGACCTTTGCCTTATTTATGGAAGCGTCCCCAGAATCTTGAACAGTGTGTTTGGCCCTGGCAGGTGCCCAACACACAGGCACGTGTGCGCGCGCACACACACACGTAGAGGGAATGAATATGTGAGTTAATGAATGAATGGGTCAGGCCAGACATGTCACGCAGGGCCCTCAGTGTTCATCTTTCAGATGTGGGCCCAACTCAGGCCAAGTCAAACAAACACCCCCCACAGGCCTGGCCTCTGGGGCCACTGCACGGAGCCCTGCGCTCACAAGGGCCTCGTGCTTGGCTTAATTCTCTACTGTTTCCATCTTGAAATTCTTAAAGCTCACTGCATCCTTGACCTCCGGGGCTCAAGTAGGCTCAAGTGATCCTCTCGCCTCAGCCTCCTGAGTAGCTGGGACTACAAGCGTGGCTACCACGCCCAACTAGTTTTTGATTTTGGAATAAGGGGCTCTGCATTTTCATTTGTGCTGGGCTTGCACATTATGCAGCTGGTCCTGACCTCATGCTAATCTTGGAGGGCCGGAGTCAGCATGGATGGGCAGGGGGCTTTATTTGTCTCTGCCTAAGGAGATTCCTGTGGCTATTCCTAAAAAGAAGCAGATTTTCAAAACCTTTTATTTGGAAGTATTTAAGATCTAGACAAAAGTTGCCAAGTATGGTACAAAGAGTATTTTGTCCTAAGCCATTTGACATGAGGGTGCCAACCTCCTGGCCCATCATTCTGAACTTGAGTGTGTGTTCTCCAGTTAAGGACTTTCTCCTGCATAACCACAACACAGCCTTCCAAACGATGAAATTAACGTGGACACAGCACTCTCGTCTAATCCCCAGACCCCAGTCGCGGCTCATCCATTTTTCCCAGTGTCCTTTGTAGCAGAAGGATCCCACTAAGGCTCATGTGTTGCACCTAGTTGTTTTGTTTCTTCAGTTTCCTTCCATTTGGAATAATTCCTCAGTCTTTCTTTGACTTTTATAACCTTGTAGCTGGATATTTTTTTGAAATTCTGGCCAATTATTTGTAGAATGTCCCCCACATTGGTTTTGTCTGATGTTTCCTGTGTTTAGATTTAGGCTGTGTGTCTTGGGTGTGAGTGTAACACTGACGCTGCGTGGCTGTCTTTGTGCCCTATCAGGTGGGATGATTGTGATTTGTTTGGTTACCACACTGTTAACTGTGATCATTTGATTACACTAGCATTTGCTGGGTGTCCCCGCTAATCGTTCATCTACTCCCCTTTCTCATGTCAGAATTTTGTGACTTTGTAATATCCTCTTTGTCATCTAACCTTTACCTGTGAGTTCTATGAGCTGTTGTTTTGTATTTGTATTTTTACTTTTTTTGAGACGGTGTGTCACTCTGCTGCCCAGGCTGGAGTGCAGTGGCACGATCCTGGCTCACTGCAGCCTCTGCCTCCCGGGTTCAACCAATCCTCCCACCTCAGCCTCCCGAGTAGCTGGGATTACAGGGGCATGCCACCACACCTGGCTTTTTTTTTGTATTTTTATAGAGATGGGGGGTTTTACCATGTTGGCCAGGCTGGTCTTGAACCCCTGACCTCAGGTGATTCACCCACCTCGGCCTCCCAAAGTGCTGGGATTACAGGCATGAGCCACTGTGCCCAGCCGTCATGAAGTGTTTTTGTTTTTGTTTTGAGACAGGTCTCATTCTGTTGCCCAGCTGGAATGCAGTGGTGTAATCATGGCTCACTGCAGCCTTGACCTCCCAGGCTCAAGTGATTCTCCCACCTCAGCCTCCTGAGTAGCTGGAACTACAAGCGTGGGCCACCACGCCTGGCTAATTTTTTGTTTTTTGTAAAGATGAGGGTCTCACTATGTTGTCCAGGCTGGTTTTGAACTCTGGGCTCAAGAAATCCTCCTGTCTCAGCCTCCCAAAGTGCTGGGATTATAGTTGTGAGCCACTGTACCTGGCCGTACCCAGGAGTTTTAATATCACTGCTGTTTCTTGGTTGAATTCATTATTGCTTTGATGATTGCTAAATAGTGATATTCTCAGTTATTTTTCCCGCATTAGTCAGTTGGCATTTCGTGGTCAGGAAAAGCTTTCTCCTCTCCTATTTATTTACTGTGGTATGAATTTGGGTATTTCTATTTTATTCAATTGTTTAATCTGTTACTGTTATTATGTATTTTCATGTTTCTGTTGTCTCAGATTTGGCCTGTGGGAGCTCTTGAAAGTTGGCTTCTGTGTCCTTTTGACCTGTTTTTACTTTTTATTATTTATTTATTATTTTATTTTATGTTTTTGAGGCAGAGTCTTGCTCTGTAACCCAGGCTGGAGTGCAGTGGTGTGATCGACTCATTGCGACCTCTGCCTCCAAGGTTCAAGCGATTCTCCTGCCTCAGCCTCCTGAGTAGCAGGGATTACAGGTGCACGCCACCATGCCTGGCTAATATTTTTGTATTTTTAGTAGAGATGGGGTTTCACCATGTTGGCCAGGCTGGTCTCAAACTCCTGACCTCAAGAGATCCTCCTGGCTCGGCCTCCCAAAGGGATTACAGGCATGAACCACCTCGCCCAGGCTCTTTTGATGTGTTTTTAAGAATCAGTCATTCATTGAGCATTTCCTTCCTTTCTGGTGCAAGAAGATGGTCCAGGCTCATCTTGTATCTTCCCTGCCCTAGCCCTGGAAGTAGTTATTTCTCCAAAGAGCCCAACTTACCTTTTGCTGAAGTGGAAGAAAGTCCCAGGACAGTTGTTAAAAGTGCAAATACCCAGGCCCGCCCTAGACCTACTGAACTGGCATCTCTAGGAGTCAGGTGTGGCATCTGGGCGGAGGGGAGGACTTTCTTCTTTTCCCCTCCACGAGTTGCAGGAGCTGAAGGGACTGGCTGCTCACGTGGCGACACCTGGTGGTGATTCAGGAACCCACAGGGCAGGTTATGTTCATTCCTTGGGTGAGGGAATTCAAGGGTCTCAGTTGCCTTTGTTGACCTCCTCCTGGGTCTCCTGGGATGCTGAGCTAGCTCTTGTCTCCTTCCTCAGTGTTCTGAGCCCTGCTTTCCACCAGTGCTGCTCTCCTTAGTGTGGCTGTCCCCAGGCCCCAGTCTGGAGAGTTCAAGCTCAAGAGCTGAGTATGTCGGGAGCCTTCAGGCCCTTCTCTCTTGGGACTGAGTTTGCTCCGTGAGTCCCTGGACGTCCCTAACATCATTCAGCAGAAAGGTCCAGTGAACTGTGCCAGAGCCACTCAGAGGGACATTATGCCTCAGGAAAAATTGTGTTTATAAAGGGTTTGTCAAAACCTGGGGAGAGCTTATTGCCTGACATTCAGTAAAAGAAAATCATTTTGCATACAGCAGACCTGTCTACTATTTGTTTGAAAGATTGGAGAGAACTGGAATGTGGAGTCAGGGAATTATGGACAATTGGTTTTCTTTTGCCTTATTTTTCCTCTTTAAGCTTTCTGTGCTTCCCAAACTTTCTTAGAGTATCCGTTGCACTAATTTGAGAGATTGGCTGCCCCAGGAGGCTTGCTGGACCTGTGGAGCCAGGGCAGGACTCAGGCAGGCCCGGGAGCAGCCAGGCTGCAGATCCTGCTGAGGTTGTGCCGTTCCCAGGTTCAGGGTGAGGGTTGGGGTGGGGTGGGCGCATGGGCAACCCAACCTCGCCTGTGAGGGATGTCACCAGTCCCTCTCCTCTCTGGCCGGTGCAAGCCGGGGCAGCTGAGGATGTGGTGGGGGGCAGGAAGGAAGAGGGCTCTGCAAGCCTGGCAGCACCCTGAGACCCTCTCAGTGCTAGCTGCAGCCCGAGCAAAGCAGAGCAAAGCTGAGTTGTCCCTGGAGAAGTAGGGGCAAGCCATTGACTGAGCAGAGTGGCCAAAGGGACATTTTCCTGAAGACAGGCCAAGTGGATAGTGGGAAAAATCCTGCAGGTGAGGTTGGATCCCTGATTCATTTGCAGAAGTCCACTACGTGCTACATCAACTAATTTGCTTCACATTTGACCTGTGAGGAAGGTGCTATTGCTATGACTAACCCGTTTTATAGATGAGGAAACTGAGGCACAGGGATGTCACAGATCTTGCCTAAGGTCACACAGCTCCTGAGTGGTGGAAACTGACCCCGGATTCTGTGCTTCGAACCACCTGACTATGCTGATAGGTCCCTGGGGGTGGCTTTGCCACAGACTCCTGCAAACCTGGCTCTTGTCAGAGTCATATTCCTTGGTGGAGGGATGCCAAAAACAGGGAAGATACTGGAGGGCAGTGGTCCAAGGCCAGCGCACCAACCTGTCCCCCACGTCTCATCTCTTCCAGGCCTCGCTGGTCCTGCAGGTGTCCTACACACCGCTGCCTGGAGCTGTGCCCCTGTTCCCGCCCCCTACTCCTCTGGAGCCCTCCCCGACTCTGCCTGACCTGGATGTAGTGGCAGGTGGGTAGCCCACGTTGGCCTGGCTGGGCCCCAGCAAGAAGGCCGGCAGTGGCACTTGAGCCTGGGGGCTGGGAGCTGCAGCGAGGCTTCCCAGCCTTTGCTGCCCTCCCCAGGTTGGAGGCTGCCCAGGCCTGGAAAGAAGAGGGTGCAGTGGGTGGGAAGTCCTGAGGGTTGCCTTCTGCCATGCAGAAAGAAGGGGCAGCAGGCACGTTCCCTTGGGCAGTGCAGGGAGTAATGTGAGGATGCCTCCAAGCCCCAGCTGCCTGGGGACGGGGCTGAGCCCAGGCTGGGTGTTCTGAGCTGTGCAGTTCTGAGAAGGGTGTGTGGGGACGGGGTCTGGCCCAGGTGATACCTGAGGCCCCACAAACTCCCCAGAACCGAATGTTTCCCTGCCTCGGCACCCAGCAGGCCTTTGGTGATGGTGTGTGACAAAAGAACTAGTTTTTTTCTTGAAAGAGCCCTGAACTGAACTTCAGGGTTCCAGTCCTGCCTTTGACACTGAGTCTCTGTGTGACTTTGGGCTGATTACTTTCCCTCTCTGGGTCCATAGATTATTTGTGAAGGGAGCAGACTAAGTTAGCTAAGTGCTATGCCTGTCTCAGCTCTCTTCACTTGGTTCTGCCAGGCTGGTCAAGCGAGGACCCAGCCCGGGGTGGCTGGCTCTCCACTGGTGGGCCTGGGCGTGGGAGCCTCCATGTGGTCCAGCCTGCTGGGGTTGGGAGGAAGCTACATAGACGGTCTAGTGGGCACTTGCCCATGGGAAAGATTCTAGAGTTTTTCTCTTACTGAAGGGAGCTAGAAGCAAGCACAGCATTAAAACCGGAGCAGCCCATGTCTCAATTGAGTGTGCCCTGTGCCTGACCTGGGGCCAGCCCAGCACAGGGCTCTGTGGTGAGGTCGGCAGAGCAGAGCTGTCTTGTTGGGGCTCAGCACTGTCCGAGCTTAGAGATGGGAGATCAGTCTGGACTGGAGTAACCTGGTAATCCTGAGCTGTGCAGCTGGAGTGGGCTCGGGGAGGAAGGAGAGGTGCCCGTGGTGGCAGAGGGTGGGGAGTGGGGAGGGTCCGAATACTCTGGGACCGTGTTGAGGTGGATCTGACAGAGTTAGGTGCAGGCCAATCAGTGGAGGTTTCCAGACACGCCTGGGAGGTGGTGAGAAGGAACAGGTGCCACTGGGCCCCACAGCTATTTCTGAGCTTTGCACCAGGCTGGGGTGGACGGGGAAGGCAGGGTTGGGGCTGGGGGTGCAGTAGGTTGGTTTCCTTCACCCCAACCTCCTCCCTCCCCTCCCGGGGTTATGCCCTGCCCACAAGACAGGCGGGGGACAGAGCCGGGCCGAGACTTGGTCCCTGCTCAGTGACAGCACCGTGGACACGAGATACTCTGGAAAGAAGTGGCCGGCCCCCACGGGTGAGACACGGGCCAGGACTGTCCTGATCCCAGACCCTCTCTGTAACTGTCTCACTAGCTGCCATGGTCAGCTTGCTGGAGCGGGGCCAGGTGGCAGAGGACTCCTCCTGCAGGACTTGGCGGGTGGGAGGGCTAGGGCCATTCTGTTTTCTTCCTGTTGACTAACTGGACTGACTGCCCTCAAGTTTCAGCTGCTGGAAGCTCCTCTTCTTTCTACCTTATCCATCCTGGCTCACTGATGGGGAGGGAGGAGGGAGAGGAAGAGGGGATGAGTCTTAGTGCCCATGCCTTTTGGATCTTCTGCCCCCTGGGCTGGGTCCCAGGGGCAGGGGCAGGGGCAGGGCCAGAGGGATCCAGGCCTCATTAGGGCCCTCTCCTCTTAGACACAGGAGGAGAGGAAGACACAGAGGACCAGGGACTCACTGGAGATGAGGCGGAGCCATTCCTGGATCAAAGCGGAGGCCCGGGGGCTCCCACCACCCCAAGGAAACTACCTTCACGTCCTCCGCCCCACTACCCCGGGATCAAAAGAAAGCGAAGTGCGCCTACATCTAGAAAGCTGCTGTCAGACAAACCGCAGGATTTCCAGGTGATGAACGGGCTTTCTCTGACCCCAGGCTCCTCTTCAGCCATCAGCTGCGGGTGCCAGGCACCTGCCTGGTTTGTCCAACTTCAGGGGAAGATGTGTGTGGGATCCTCAGGGCCCTCCTGTGGGGGAATCTGTAGTTTCCCTGGGCCTGGGCAGATGCCAAACAGGGAGTTCACATCTTAGGTCCACAGAATAAGCTTCTGCCCAGCCCTGTGGTTTTGCGCTTAAAAAAAAAAAAAAAAAAAGTCACTGCAGAGATTCAGCATGTCTTTGCATCTCTGATCAGAGAAAAACCTGATTTTTCTAACCAGGTATATCCAGCCAGCAAGCTCCTGGCTATTCAGGTGTGGTCTGTGTCCAGCACCTTCCGCATCACCTGTATACTTGTTAGACATGCAGAGTCTACTCAGACCTGCTCTACCAGAATCTGCATTTTAACAAGATCCTTACCTCAAAGAAGCTCTGTCTAACATCCTTTTTTCTCCCTCTATCTATCCCCCTGCATATAGCCATGGATTTTTCTGAGAGTCATGTGGAATTTGAATTTGTTCAAGCTCATCACAGAATAAAAGCTATTAATATGAACACTTTGACACATTTTTATCCAAAAATCCATCCCATTTTATTTGCTTTTAACTTTGGTCCTTGGCCTATTTTTTTTTTTCTTTTCAAAAGAATTTTCTATTTTGATGTAGTCACACAGTGATATTTAACTCTTTACAACTACTTTTAAGGTTAAAAGCAAGAATCTTAAATCTCTATTTATAATACTAAGTGCAACAAATTGCAAAAATATATTTCTATTCTAAATCATGGTAATTTAAGCAGAAGTCCTAGCTCTAACCACTGTTTGCCCCAAAAGACAAAATTCTAGCCCCCATACTACTATTCCCCAAACATGTTCATATTGCCTTTGTTCTCTTTATGGAAATAACATATGTTTATTTTAGAAAGTTTGGAAAGTATATTAAAATGAGGAGATTAAAAATCACCCATCCACCTTCCCATTGCTGTTAAGAATATATCCTTCCATATTATGCAATTTACAAAAAAAAACCAGTTGGTCAATAAATAACAGTTGATTCTAAAGTGGAGCCGGTAAATATTTTTTTCCATAGAATTGCCTTAATATTGTAAAATTTCATGTTTTAAAATATCTTACCTAATATTTGGAAGCATAGACGTTCTTGAAGTCTTCATTTACTTACAGCTCAATGGCAAAAATTCTTTATTTCTCAGAATGTAAGAAAGCATTGCATCTTATAAAGAATAAAGACTATTTCTGGGGTCACTTCACGGTGTAAGTTCGACCTCTGAGGGAATTGTCAATAAAGAATATTCAAGCCACTTAAAAATGCCAGTATCAATGGGGTCTTGGGTGGGGCTTGTGCCAATGGCTGAATGACATAAATGGGGGCTGTATCTGCCCACCCCTGGGGTTTAATGTGGGTAGCCAACGAGGGGCAGCCTAGTAGCTCTTCTATGGAGCTGTGGAATTTTATAGATGTAAGGGGCCTTGGTGGGAAAATATGATAGTTCATATAATGCTCTTCCTAATTCCTTTTTAATACTTTCCCCAAGAAGCCAGTGGTGAGATGGTCCCTGAGATTTCTGACTCTTGGGGTGGATGGTGGGTGCTCCTTAACTCTTCCCCCTTCCTCCTGCTCTTTCCTCCTTCTGGCTTTCAGATCAGGGTCCAGGTGATCGAGGGGCGCCAGCTGCCGGGGGTGAACATCAAGCCTGTGGTCAAGGTTACCGCTGCAGGGCAGACCAAGCGGACGCGGATCCACAAGGGAAACAGCCCACTCTTCAATGAGGTGGGAGACACGGGGCATGAGGGCCAGAACCTTGGTGGGCCTTCCGATCTGGAAGCCCAGTGCAGACACCTGGCAATTCATTCAAGAGTGTTTATGTATGGCGCTGACCTTGGGTGGTGAGATGTGCTGGCTCCCAAGGAGGTTATCTGTGGGACTGGAGAAACGGCTCCTGCTCTTACTTCTCCTGCTGCTCCACATCCCTGTCACCCTATAGGGCCAGCCACCCACCCAACCCTGAAATGACCACATCTGTGAGGCCAGGGGCAGATCACCCCAGAACTTGTCCAATCCCCAGAACTGTGCCCAATCCACATTTTCTGAGGGGACTAAACTGCTAGGCGTGGAGGCTTGGGGGTGGTGGTCCTCCCTCTCCCTGGCCTGAGGGGTCAGCAGGCACTGATATGTCTCTCTTTGCTCTGAACCAACAGACTCTTTTCTTCAACTTGTTTGACTCTCCTGGGGAGCTGTTTGATGAGCCCATCTTCATCACGGTACGTCTCAGCAGTCAAAGTGTTCTCCGTGGGCTGTATGTATGCACATAGGTGTCGGTGCACACGTGTGTGTGTTTGTGCACGTGTGTGCATGTGCACGTCAGTGTGAATGCGTGAATGCACGTGTGTGCCTGTCGGTGTGTATGTGAGTATGTGCGTGAGAGGGAGACGTGTTAAAGCCTGACATATGGATGATGTGGAGTAACTCACAGTCAGGCTCTACGGGTCACAGAAATGCCTGCAACAGCTCAGCTGGCAGGCAGCAGCCGCGGGAGAGCCCACTGCTCAGCATCCCCCTGGGGCCTCAGGTCAGGATCCTTAAATCACTTGTGGCAATGAACATTTAAGGTTCCAT
Organism: Pan paniscus; assembly: GCF_029289425.2. Lineage (NCBI taxonomy): Eukaryota > Metazoa > Chordata > Mammalia > Primates > Hominidae > Pan > Pan paniscus. Next base: position 54,872,226 of record NC_073261.2, on the reverse strand, counting down.
CTTATTTTGTTAATCCACGTGCCTGCTTCTGACCGAGATTCTCTTTCTCTCTGGGCCTTGGCTCTTCCCCCATCTCCTCTGAAGCACACTGCAGCCTAGTGGCTGAAAGTGTAGGCTCCGGCACTAGAGTGGATTCCAGCTCTGTCTATGCCGTGTAGGGATTGTGTTTTCTGTACAAGTCTCTGTGCCCGTATTTCACCTGTGAAATGGGGATAATGACAGTATCTGCTGATGGGGTTCCTGTGAGGGCTAAACATTGCTTAGAACAGTCTCTGGAATTGAGTAAGTGTGAAGTGTTGGCAGTTATTGTTTGGGAGGGAAGAGCTATTGGGTTGGCCGTGTGGGCCACATGTTCCCTGTGAATGTGAGTTTCCATGATCTTTCTCTGCAGGTGGTAGACTCTCGTTCTCTCAGGACAGATGCTCTCCTCGGGGAGTTCCGGGTAATTGCTTATTTTCTATGAAAGCAGTCAGTTCTCACTTCTCCGTGTTGGTGGAGCCTCTGTGGACCATGGGCAGGGGCTCCAGAGATCCTGTGTTTCTCTGCTTTGGGAAAATATAATTTCAAAGAACAACGCCAAGCCCTCTGCACAGCATCTCCTTTCACCCCAGAAAACCTCTCCACAAAGGTAGAAGAGAAAGAAAGCACTTTTTGTCATTGAAGAGGCCTTAAACCAGAGTGAGATGTACATCACAGGCAATGATCCACTAAGATGCTGCAAAGACGGAAAGAAATCTCACGCTAATTTAGCCAGCGGGTCCAACCCATTGCCCACCACATACGTTCTCAAGAGAAGCTATGCCCCGCCCTCAGGTCAGGGGACTTTACATTTCAGACCTCCTGAGAATGACATTTGTATACTAAAGCTGACAAATGGCTTATTTAGTTTCTTAAAAAGATGTACAGCACCTTTGGTCACACCGAGTTCATCCCAAAGTCACCTGGTAATCGGGGTGACCATCTATGTTAGCTAATTTGTTGTGTCCAGAAGACCAAACAAAAATCAAACTCATATTTTTATGACAGGAAGTAGTTTTACAACTTGGAGCAAGGTGCGCACGGGAGTTAGGCTCCTATCTTCCCACAGAAGCTGGGACACAGGGGAGCCGTCTCCCTTGGTGTTTATATTTCAGACGTCCTGAGAATGACATTTGTATACTAAAGCTGACAAAAGGCTTATTTAGTTTCTTAAAAAGATGCATTTCAAAGAGACAGGGAAAGTGTAATATATTTACAAGTTTTCTAAGGTAAGTGTTCTGACAAAAAGAGAGGGGAGGGAAGTACTTCTTCCCTTATTTCCAACAAGCAGAATCAAGACCCTTATTTGTAATTTGGATTTTCCCCCACCTCTGGGAAGGCAGTGAGAGATCTGAGTTTGGGCAGCCCTCCTCCTCATCCTGGCCATCTTGGGCCAGTGAGACCCAGCGCTCTCTGCCCTGACGTCACTCTCACTCTGGGATGGGAGTGGGGTTCAGATATGGATCGCTGGGGGAGGGAGAGGCAGTGGAGAGAGGGGAACCCTGCCCCAGCCTCCTCACTTGTCCCAGACAGTTCAGAAGTGAATAGTCCTCTTCTGAGAACCGAGAGCCAATGGATTTAACAGATTACTTAAAGTAAAGGTAACTAGTAATTGCACAGACTAAAGGAGACCTGTATGATTTTTTTTTTTTTTTGAGATGGAGTCTTGCTCTGTCACCCAGGCTGGAGTGTAGTGGTGTGATCTCAGCTCACTGCAACCTCTGCTTCCCGGATTCAAGTGATTCTCCTGCCTTAGCCTCCCAAGTAGCTGGGATTAGAGGCGTGTGCTACCACGCCTGGCAATTTTTTTTTTTTTTTTTTTTTTTTGGTATTTTTAGTACAGACGGGGTTTCACCATGTTGGTCAGTCTGGTCTTGAACTCCTGACCTTGTGATCTGGCTACCTTGGCCTCCCAAAGTGTTGGGATTACAGGCATGAGCCACCGTGCCTGGCCTGCATGGTGTTTTAATGTAATTTGATGTAATTGTTACTAATTTTCTTATTTTGAAATTTTCAAGGATTTCTCAAAAGGAAAGAAAGAGCACAAGCTTATTTTACCCTCTCCCCTCTATCCAAGTATATCATGCCTTCCTTCTTTAAATTTGTATTTTAAATACGAATTTAAAATAAGGGGCTTGGTTCTGCCTATTGTCAGAAGTTACCTTAGAATTATTTATTCTGCCCAATAAATAATTGCTGGGACCAGGCGCAGTGGCTCATGCCTGTGATCCCAGTGCTTTGGGAGGCCGAGGTGGGCAGATCACTTGAGGTCAGTAGTTCAAGACCAGTCTGGCCAACATGGTAAAACCCCGCCTCTACTAAAAATACAAAAATTAGCTGGGCATGGTGGTGTGCGCCTGTAATCCCAGCTACTCAGGAGGCCGAGGCAGGAGAATCGCTTGAACCTGGGTGGCAGAGGTTGCAGTGAGCCAAGATCGCACCATTGCACTCCAGCCTGGATGACAGAGCGACACTCCATCTCAAAAAAAAAAAAAAAAAATTGCTGGGTTGGACCCGATGGCTAGATCGGTGGGTGAGATTTCTTTGTCTTTGCGCTGTCTTCTCAAATCATTGCCTGTGGGAAGAAGTCACAAGATAAAAAACTAAGTCTGTTTACCTGGAGAAGCATTTTTTAAAAGAATGAGCTTGAGCCCAAGTCATTCTGTAACAAATTAAATCTTAATTATGTTTTGAGTCTCTTTATATTCTTGTTCTGAGAACCCAAGGGTTAAGTCAAAAAATTATTTTACTTGTATCTAATTATAAAAGTAATCTATGATTTAAAAAAAAAGACGACTTTTTAAAAATAGACTGTTTTAGGTTCACAGCAAAAATTAAGTGGAATGTAAACAGTTCCCATATACTCCCTGCCCCCTGCCCCCGCTGCCCCCTGCAGCCTTCCCCACTATCATCATCCCAATCATCTGTGGATTTTTAATAGAAAATTGTAAAACACAGGAAGGAATAAAAAATGAAATAAAAATAATCCAAATCTACCATGCAGGGATAACATAGTATAACATAGTCCTATTGTGTTGAATTTCCTTTCCTCTTTTTTTTTTGAGACGGATTTTTGCTCTTGTTGCCAAGGCTGGAGTGCAATGGCATGATCTCGGCTCACTGCAACCTCCAACTCCTGGGTTCAAGTGATTCTCTTGCCTCAGCTTCCCAAGTAGCTGGAATTACAGGCATGCACCACCACACTCGGCTAATTTTTTTTTTTTTTTTTTGTATTTTTAATAGAGATGGAGTTTCACCATGTTGGTCAGGCTGGTCTCGAACTCCTGACTTCAAGTGATCCACCAGCCTTGGCCTCCCAAAGTGCTGGGATTACAGGCATGAGCCACCACGCCCAGCCTCCTTTCCTCTTTCTTTTCTGTACATAAGCATTCTTTATCAAACTGGGATCAAAATATATTTCACTTTCTTTTCATGTAGTATCAAATGTTGACTGCCTGTGTTTCCAAATGTTCTTCAAAAACATGGTTTTTAATGGAATCGTATGATGCACCACACTTTATTTAACGCTTTGGCGGCAAGAGTTTGATTTGTGTCTCCTCTCATTGATTGCAGATGGACGTGGGCACCATTTACAGAGAGCCCCGTGAGTTCTCACCACTTTGGCCGTATCCTTGCATTTTGGTTCTGGAGGCTGACTGGGGACACTCATTTGGGATCCTCACTGTCCCTCCTGGGGGTTTTAGAATCTAGAGGAAGGGTTTGATCTTGGGAGAGAAAGCAGGTCATTCATCCTCCATGTGAGACAGGCCCTCGGGAGGGTGTAACACTCACCTGTGTCTCCGTTGGCCCATTCAGGGAGGCTAGATCTGAAAGGCCCCATTACTGGAGACTGGGCTCACGGCAGACAGGGACAGGTCATTTGGGTGACAAGCCAGGATTTCTCCTCACCCCGGTTTCCATTCTGATCTGGTCACTTCCTGAAGGGGAGGAAAATGCCTTGGGTTTGGCTCTGCCAGCCTCTTACAGGGGTTTCTGTTAATATTTCTGACTCTGACCACATGAACACTCAAAGTACCTTTTGATTCTAGAATCTGAGTCCTGAGCTCATGACCCAGTGGATGAGTCCTTTACCTCCCCTGTGCAGTCCATCCTGGGCTCCCGGATGTGGCCACAGCCTGGGGTCTTCTGATTCTGGGATCACCAGAGGATGTTGTCTCTCTTAGGGCACGCCTATCTCAGGAAGTGGCTGCTGCTCTCAGACCCTGATGACTTCTCTGCTGGGGCCAGAGGCTACCTGAAAACAAGCCTTTGTGTGCTGGGGCCTGGGGACGAAGCGCCTGTGAGTACATTTCCCTGGGTCTTCCTTACGGTCCCCCACGCAGCACTTGGTTGCGGAGGCACCAAACCACAAACAAAAACTCTATATTTTTTTCTGATTTAAACTAATACGTGGTAATTAATGAGAAATGTGGAATACGTAGAAAGGTGTTAATAAAAAATGAATGCTCTGGGTGCAAGGTATTAATAAAAAATGAATCACTCATAATCCTACCACTCCGAGAGAGCTATTATTGTCTCATTGCACATCCCTCTGGAAGGATATATGCACATATTTTTCTTTTTGCAACAGTGAGATTATTCTATATATATTATATTGTGACTTGAATTTCATTGCCTAAGAATGTATCATGCTCATCTCCACATGTCAGTAAGTAAAGTTATAAGTTGGAGGTGGTAAGAATGAGAAAAATGTTGAGAGCAGGAGAGGTATCTGCATCTTTCTATGTTTGAGAAGAGGAGAAAAGGTTTGGAATCATCTTTGTGGGAGAGGAGTGAGGGGTTAGATTTAATGAAAGGATTTCTGTACAAACACCAGAGCACCCACTCTGGGTTGGACGCTTTGTTTGTAGTGGAGCCACTTGCCTCATGGTGCTCAGCAGCGCAGAAGCAGAAGAGAGGCAGGTGGGTGGTGGACGTGTTGGGTGAGGGCAAGCCAGGAGTGCTGAAGGTCAGGGGTAAGGTGAAGGTCAGGGGTGAGGTACCTGAATATGGCTGATGGCTTTGTGCAGGGAGGGAGAGGAGGACAGGGCCCCTGGGGTCTCCTGCCATGCCTCATGTCTCCCCCATCCTCACCACACACTGGCTCCTTGGCCACTTGGACGTGCTGCTTGGATGAATGTGGGTTTCTACTTCTCCACTTAGCTGGGCCCCGGGTGCTGTCCGCCTCTTCCTTTACCTGGGTATAGTTTACTCCTTATCTAATTCTCCTCATCTCCTTACTCCTTATCTCTCCTGGCTGTTCCCAGACTTTCTTCCCTTTCCTAAGCTCCAACCTCAGCTTCCCTTGGAGAGGCAGAGCTGCACAGAGATGAGTGGTGAGAGCTCTGGGAGCTCCTGTGGTCCTCAACTTGCCCTCCATCTTCATCCACCTTCCCTCCCTTCCTCCGCCCCTCCTGCTGCATTATCCCACCACCTCCTTGGCCATGACTTCACATCCTCCACTGACTTCTTTAGCCTCCTCTTTCTGGTCTCTTCTCACACTTGTCTCCTCTGCCTCCTTCTCCATGATCTGTACCAGGCTCAAGATTTCCCCATCCTAAAACACCCCTTCCTTGACCCATTTCTCCCCACCCTCTCCACTACTATTTTCTCTCTCTCCTACTGCTGGTCATCACCAACTTCTTGAAAGCGTGCACTGCATCCCCCTTTTTCCACTCCATTACCAGCTGCTCATTCCTTCTCCTCTTCAGTAGGAATCCCACCACCTCCCCTCCCTGAAGCCACTGGTATAAGGGTCACTCATTACCATAGCTTAGGAGCTCTCCTCTGTTGTTAGTCTGCACCACTGCTCCATAGCGTTCGATTCTGGAGCCCACGCCTTATTTGAAACTGTCTCCTCCCTTAGTATTCATGACTCTCCTTGCTCCTTTTCCAGTGGGTTCTTCAAATTCGATGTTGCAGTTCAGTCCCTGTTCCCTTGCTGTGTCCTGCCCTTCACTGTTGAGGAGTCTATCTCTTTCAGACACCACCTGAGACTTGTAAATTGCTCTTCTCCAGCCTGGATCTTCTGAGCGCTGGACGCTCAGTTTCAGTTGCCTTGTCATCAGGCCACATTAACGTGTCCCTTAGGCCCCTCTAACTTATTATAGTAAATCTAACTTATTATAGCAAAGCCTGTATCATTTGCTGCCCACTCCCCACACCTGTTCCCCATCCTGTATTAGGTGACATCTTAGGAAATTGCATGGTTATCCACTTAGTCGCCCAAACCAGAGGCCAGAGTTTCATTCTTTACCCCTCAATCCCCATGCAAGCAGTTGGCCAATCTTGTTGGTGTGAAAACCTCAGTGTATGCCTCTTCTTTTTCCCATCCCAAGACCCGAGTTTGAGGTCCGGCTCCCACTCTCTCACTTGGGTCTCTTTGTGAATTACAATATAGGTTCAGCTGGTGTAACAAAGATGCCCCAAATAATAGGCATTAAGGAGGACAGAGGTTTATTTCTCTCTCATGAATGCCACAGTCCAGAATTGGCACAGTGCTTCGGCAATGATCAGAGACCCAGGCTCCTGGTCTTTTCTCCACTGAGATCATCATGCAGCCTCCGTCACATGGCCCAAGATGGTTGCTCCAGTTCCCATCACCATGTCTGTATTCCAGCCAGGGAAATGGGAGTAAAGGACAATGGAGGCCACATCTCTTCCTTCAAAGGCATGATCCAGAAGTTGTACACATTTATGCTTAGGTCCCATTGACAAGAACTTAGTCACATGGCCACATCTAACTACGAGGGAGCCTGGGAAATAAAGTCCATCCTAATGCTGTCCAGCTAAAAATTGAGGGTTTGTTAGAGGAGGCAGAAAAGACTGGATTTGCGGGAACAACTAGCAGTCTCTGCCATCCATCCTAAGTGTCCTCTGAGGTCTCCTAACTTCTTACGTTATACTTCACCTATCCCCACCTTATCACCAGTCATCTTTTTTTTTTTTTTTTTTTTTTTTTGAGAAAGAATCTTGCTCTGTCACCCAGGCTGGAGTGCCATGGTGCAATCTCGGCTCACTGCAACCTCCGCCTCCCGAGTTCAAGTGATTCTCCTGCCTCAGCCTCCTGAGTAGCTGGGATTACAAGCATGCGCCACCATATCCAGCTAATTTTTGTATTTTTAGTAGAGACGGGGTTTCACCATGTTGGTCAGGCTGGTCTCAAACTCCTGACCTTGTGATCCACTCGCCTCGGCCTCCCAAAGTGCTGAAATTACAGGCGTGAGCCACTGCGCCTGGCCGCCAGTCATCACTTTTAAACCCAGGTAGAATCACGCGCGTCTCCTCTTACAAAATGTCCAGTGACTTCCCACTGCTTTTAGGATAGAGTCCAAGATCCTTAGCATGACATTCAAGGCCCTTGACATTTGCCCTCAGCCTAGTTTCCCAATCCCACTTGCTGTTATGTATCTTCATGGGCCCCGTCTGTGGCAACACCAGATGATGTGACTCTTTCCAGAATGCTCTTCCATCCCTCGCTAGCCTTTTCCCCTGCTGGAATGCCTTCCCTCTCTTTGCCTACCAAGAGCCAATTTGTTCTTCCAGACCCAGTTCAGATGCTATTTCCTCCCTGAAGCTTGCCTCGTCTTCCAGGAAAATGTATTGGTCTTTCCTTTGGGCCACCACCCAGCCCTTTGGTAGTCTAATCAGTTTATGTGTCTGTCTTCATCACTGAGATTCAGTTTCTTGATGATGGGGACAATATAGCAAATGTGATATCTTTTATCTCCCATCTTGCCTAGTACGGCAGGTCTTGTACACAGTAGGTGCTCAATCAGTGCTTATTGTCTAGGGGAATAGACATTTTTATGGATGCCTGAAAGATGATTGTTTTCTTCTGATATGAGCTGAGGAGAATAAACGCAGAACACATCCCTTTGGGCATGCTGTGATACGGGCATTCTGGGATTGAGGGTTTTGCAGCAAGGATCCTGAAGCAGGTTTCTACGTGTCAAGTGTGACTGAGTGAGAAATGGGGTGAGGCTAGTCCAGGCAACTGTCCAAGGAGTTGGCTGCTGGGCACAGCCTGACCTTGCTATTCTCCTGTCCTTTCGCTGCTCGCTAGCCCAAGAGCAGCCACCAGATCTTTTGTCTGTTCCTCCAGCTGCCGACTTCCCCATGTGCAAGGGCCTCTGCATGAGTTGCCTCCTCGTCTGGATGCCTCCACCTGTTGCTCATCATCCAGGTCTCAAGCTGGGAAGCATTTCTGACCCCACCTCAGTATAGTTACAAGCCCCCTTGCTCTGTGCTCTCCAAGCATGTGAGTTCTGCTTCCAGCCTGTGTTACACCTCAGCTTTCTTATCTGTAAAGTGGGGGCATTCTAGGCCCTTACACCCAGAGCATCATCTGTGGGCAAGCAGTGTGGGCATCACTTGGACACTTTTTGAAATGCAGAATCTTGGGCCCCACCCCACACCTGCTGAACTAGAACCTGCATTTTAGTTGGAATGCACAGCAGTGGTCTAGAAGACACTGATTCTCAGCCTCTGTTGCTAGTTGGAATCATCTGGGAAGCTTTACAAGCCACTGCTGCATGGGTACTCTCTCCCAGAAATTCTGTTTTAATTGGTCTAGGGTGTGACCTGGGCTTCCCAGGTGAGTCTTTTCTTTTCCTTTTTTGTTTTTGAGATGGGGAGGGGGCAGGTCTCACTTTGCTGCCCAGGCTGGAGTGCAGTGGTGCAATCTTGGCTCACTGCAACCTCTGCTTCCCAGGTTCAAGCAATTCTCCCATCTCAGCCTCTGAGTAGCTGGGACTACAGGTGCATGCCACCATGCCTGGCTAATTTTTGTATTATTTGGTAGAGACAAGGTTTCCCCATGTTAGGGAGCTGGTCTTGAACTCCTGACCTCAGGTGATCCGCCTGCCTCGGCCTCCCAGAGTGCTAGGATTACAGGTGTGAGCCATGGCGCCCAGCCTTCCCCAGGTGTTTCTAATGTGCAGCCAAGTTTGAGACCCATTCAAGGTGGGGGGGTGCTATGAGGATTCAATGAGAGAGTGCATACACATCAATGCATGTGGGATGTGATTTTTGTTATTACTGTTCCAACCACAAGACACAGTACATGTTATTGGATTCGTTTGCTGAAAGTGTTTTCCCTGCATGATAGTCAGCTCCATGGGAACAGGGTGCTTATTCATGTCATCCCCTTATTCATTGCCATATCCCCTGCCCTTCAGCACCATACAGACACCTAGTACTCACTCAGTAGCTAATGGCTGGGTGAATGAACACCTGCATGTTATTAAAGACAGAGTGGCCAGCTTAGACCTCAGTTACTACTGTACTATGTTTTAACCGGGAGGTGGGGGAGAGCGGGAAGGAGACTGAGGTTGGTGGAATGCTTGCTGTGTGCCACATGCATTTACATCATTATTGGAGATGTTCCTCGCACAGTCCTGGAAGGTCAGTATCATGGTCTCTGCTGTACTCAAGAGGAAGCTGAGGCTCAGGTGAAGGACCTTGCCCGAGACCATGCGGTAGTAAGTGTCGGAGCGAAGTCTGCCTTACTGCAGAATGCAGCATTTATGTGGCGAAGCTGGAACTCTTAGAAAAGGAAAGTAAAACCCTGTGCTCAGGAGTGCATGAAGGAATCATATTTGGTTTTCTTTGTAGCTGGAGAGAAAAGACCCCTCTGAAGACAAGGAGGACATTGAAAGCAACCTGCTCCGGCCCACAGGCGTAGCCCTGCGAGGAGCCCACTTCTGCCTGAAGGTCTTCCGGGCCGAGGACTTGCCGCAGAGTGCGTGGGGCGCGCCCTTGGGTGGGGGGTCTGCAGGAGGCTGGAGGCGCAGGGCTGGTGGGGGTGGGCGATGGCGGGCGGGGTCAGCTCCCTGGGGGAAGGAGAGGCGTCTAGGAAAACAATCAGAGTTTAATGAAAAGTAATCAGTGCTGGTGGAGTTACAAAGATTCAAGAACTCTTGAGAGTAATAGCTGCCTCTCAGCTCCATTCCAGTGTCTTCTGGGCCTGGTCTGGCAATATTTGGCCACTCTGTGGACCCATTTTCTTAGTTCTCATTGAGAAGTCAGCACCATCTGGACTCTATTCTGGCCTTAGGGCTGGCTCTCACTGATTTTCCCTCCCTCTATGAGGAAGCCCGTCCTGCTAGTGGCAGAGCTGGGCTGGGGAACAGTTGCTCTAATGTTGGAAGGGTTTGCATGAAGGACTCCTGGGGCCCACTATCTTCACAGATGAAGGACACAGATCCACAAGGTGACCCACCATCCTGGCTTGCCTGAGACTGTCCTGGTTTTAGCACTGAAAGTGCCTGTTCCAGGAAACCCTGCAGTCTCCAGCAAACTGGGACAGTGGGCACCCGACTTGCAACCATCTCTTCCTCCCAGGAAGGCCAATGTGGCCACTGCCTGGTTTCTCACAGTGGTTGGCCCGATACTAGACCCATCTGTGTGTTTAGTAAATGCTGGGGAGTTATACCAAATATTCTAGAGCTCTGGTTATCAACCTGGGCTGATAGTAGAATTCCCTGGGAAGATTCAAAACGGTCCAGATGCCGGGGCCCCACCTCCAGCATTTTAGATTGACTCGAGTTAGGGCAGGGCTCAGCATTGGTAGGGTTTAAAGGCTCCCCAGGTTGTTCTGTGGTGAGGCCCCGCTGTGAGCCACTATTTTAGAGCATGCATTAACCCAACCAAGCCACTGTCCACAGCAGAGTCAGTGAGAAGGTTTGCAACTTGGGTCCCTGGTTACAACTTTTCCATAAAGGTAACTGTTTGAGAGTTTCTGCTTCGGCTGCTGACGTCAAGAAATGAAATGTACATGCTTACTTAGACCAAATCCTAAAGAAAGCCTGTAAATAAGTAATGGGTATTAATTCAGTACTAAAACACATGCTTAAAAATATTCTGCATTTATTGATTGCAACTAGAAGTGAGGCTGGTGAACTTCAAGAGGGGCATGGGGAAATAGAAATGTTTGCTTTTCTTAAGGTGAAAGAGCTTTGTGTTGAATTCCGTGCAACGTTGTTTGAAGAAAAACAAAATAGATGGGCAAACAGATCATAAATGTTTGCTAATTGTTGTTGCCTTTTGTATTCATGTAGTTATTAGCTAGCATATAATCTTTATCCCCCTCCACTTACCCACTCATATGTCTGTAAACATAACATGCTTTATACACATATGTATGTGTATACACATAAACATATCTATCTATCTGTATCTACATATATAAATAATCTGGCTGATTCAAAAAATAATGGTTTGGGGCAGCATAGATTAAAAACTCTTAAAAAAAAAACAACAACAGAATTGACTTCTTGGTTAACCTCAGGTAAATCGCTGCGCTAATAGATTTAAAGGAAAATGTCAACCAGGCACCAATAATGGGATATTGTTATAACAACTGCCAGTCCTTTTCTGAGTACTTACTGCCCTTAGTGATGTAGATTTCTAATTAGTCAGGCAGGTAGATTTGATCTGAAAGGCTTTGAATGCAGGGCGGGGACAGTGAACGAGCTGTTTGGGACTGGTGACAAAGTGGCCCGGAGCTCTCAGGAGTTGCTGCTCTGAGACAGTCCTCCCTCTGGGGAGCCCCTGGGCTGAGTCCCTGTGTGAAGGGGCCAAAGCTTCTTGCTCAGGTAGTCCCAGGACTGCCTGGAGACAGATGGGGGACAGTCAGGGTTTTGGAGGAGAGACAGCAGGCAGGCAGTGACTGGTGTGTCCCTCTTCCCAGTGGACGATGCCGTGATGGACAACGTGAAACAGATCTTTGGCTTTGAGAGTAACAAGAAGAACTTGGTGGACCCCTTTGTGGAGGTCAGCTTTGCGGGGAAAATGGTAAGGAGCAAGGGAGCAGGAGGGTTCTCTCGGGAGGGGACTTTCTGATGCCCTGTGGACTGTGCCGGGTGAGAGCAAGACAGAGTGAGATGCCCCCACCAGAGGTGTGTGCACAAGGAGTGGCTGATCCTGGTGCGTGGTGAGACACCCACATAGGCCCAGCTCTCACGGACTGCCCCACACACGAATGTGGACAGGTCTGCCTGGGGGTGTCCCAGACAGACACATAGATGTGGATGGCCCAGGAGAGGACGTCGGACGGTGGATAGTAGAGGAACATTTGGGGGAAAATGGAGCAATAGCATGGAAACCAGACATGAAGGCATAAAGATAGAGAAACTATATTTTAAAGATGTGGGATAAAAACATAATGGTTATTAAAAAAATGTTGTGGGGGTAGTTGGGCAGAGAAAGGCCCCTCTGGTGGGCACCCTCGCCTCTTCCTTACAGCCCACCTTCCTGCCCTGAGGTGGGGCTGTGGCTCCAGTCCCTGCTGACTTCTGTCCCAGCCCTTCTCTCCACACAGGCTGCCCACCCCCCAGTGTCTGTGCACCCCCCACAGGCTTTCCTGGCAGCCCCAGCCCTCCCAGGCTTCAGCCATCACCTCTCTGCAGAGAACTCCGTAGCTCTCCGACCCCTCCCTTCAACCCCAGGCCTCTCTGTGCCTCTAAACAGCTCCGCCTGCTGCCCCTCTGAGCCCTGGAGGGAGTCATTTTCTCTGCACAAACTGCCCCATATCCAAAAGCCTCTGTCTTAACCAGGTACAACCATCAAAGGCAGAAAATGTGGACCTGCCTTGATTCTTCCCTCTTTTTTCTCTCTCCACATCCCACATGCTATCTCTAGCTTTTGACTTTAAACTCGTCCCCAGGGCCCATCCCTACCTTGTGCCCCCACAGCCACTGCTAGCTCTTTCCAGGAGCATTCCCTTGTCTCTCAACTCATGGCATTGAATTTTTGAACAGCCCAGGCCATTTGTCCAAGTACTGGATTTGTTCGATTGTTTCCTTCTGTTGTTTAACTTGTTTCTCTGGCTCCTCTCTTTCCTGTAAACTGAAAGTTAGGTCTAGAGACTCCATTAGATTCAGATGAAGTATTTCGGCAAGAACTCAGCGTAGTTGATGTTCTGCATGTCATATGGCATCACAACAGAGAGCCATAATGTCAGGTTGTCCCATCATTAGGGATGATCGCCTGATCACACAGTTAAAATGGTGCCTCCAGACAGCTCCCTTATAAAAGTAAATCTTCCCACTTTGTAATTAGCAAGTAAACTGTGGGCGGTATCTTGGCACTGTACGGATGTCCTACTTCTCAGCTACCTCTTATCTAATGGTCTAAGCATCCATTGACCTTCCTGTCTGAAGAAGTCATTTAGTTGGGACTGCAAAGTGGTGATTTTCTCATTATCATTCTTTTTCTCTTGATTAGCCAACATTTTTTTCTGTAAAGAAGAGCTTTCTCCCTCCGCTTCGTTGAGTATTAGTATGGACCTCAATACTTTTTATTTCTAATGTTAAATCAGTCATTATTGTGTCGATGTATGAATTATACTGAAGGTGGCCATCAGGAGCCCCTTTGAGCTGGGCTCTCTCTCCTCAGAGACTAGCACAGGGTCCCAGTGAAAATGTACACGGGGATGTAATGCAGATTTTAAACTCGTTCATGTGGAGGTGTAAATGCTTACTGCAGATCCTCACCTGAGTGCAGGTTTTGGTGTAGACTCAGGGTCCAGGTCTTACGCCCTGCGCCTGGCATCAGGAGGAATGGGGACAGCTGCTTGAAGGTAGGAAGGAAACAGGAAGCTGCGGCTGTACGTTTTTGTGGGACACTAGCTCCAAACACTAGGATTAATTCTTCCACTTGACACTTGGGGGAATTCATGTCCTGAGATTGTTCTTATTTCGCATTCCCAACATGGAAGGTATTTTGATGGTGGCTAGAACCAAGACCGACATGCCTTCACATTCATTGGAACTAAGCCTCAGAGCTCCGGGGCTCCTGGCTGCTCCTGGGTCCCTGCCAGCATCTTTGATCTCCCTGGGTCTTCTGTTCTGAGATGCCCTTGGCTGGCCCTGGGGATTTCTTTAGGAAGGTACCAGTGTCTAGGGGGAGGTGAAAGGACAAAGGCAGCCAAGGCAAGGCACTGTATACAGTGGATTGGCATCTGGGCTCATGCAAGAAGCTCCGCCTCCCATTTTTCCTCTAGAAGGAGGTGGAGGGAGTTGAAGAATGACCTTATGGTGAAGGAGGCAGCTGGAATGCTCCGTCTTGAAAGTTTCAACCTGGCCAGCCTCCTCGGTGGGCCCCAGGTCTTTGCGTCCTCTCTGCCCTGAGCCACCTCCTTGTGGCGTCCCCGCTTCTGCTGCTCTTATGGCATGTCTCATTCTGCCTGTCCCTCTCTTTTAGCCTGCTTGCATGTCCCTTTTCTCTCTTTACACCCTAAGCTGAAGAGCCCTGAGGTTACATTCTGTGTACCCACCCACCCCAGCTGGCCTTCTTTGCATTTCCCCTTATGGACACCTGGTGGCAGTATTATCCAAGATGTGAACCATACTTGATTTGGCCAAGTTCCTAAGAAGATAGGAGTGTGGGAGAGTGTGTGCAACTGTGCACTTCATGGTATGGAAGAAAGAAAAGGTCCTGCCCTACTTGTAGGGCAGGACAGGAAGTTTTAAAACAACTTTTTTTTTTCCTGAATTCAAGAATAAAACCCATTAATTGCAAAAAATTGAAAAAAATCAGAGACAAGGAAAACAACAAAAACTCCCACTGCACCATATTCTGTACCCTGCACCACCCTGGAGAGAATTACTGATAACATTGGTTTGTATTACCTACCCTGTTACCTCCCCTCTTCCCACTTGCTGGGAAAAAATCATGAAAATATTGATTTTCCTTATTCAAGGATTCTGTATTTGCCAATTTGCCTACTCACTAAAATGTATTTGCAAGCCCAAAATCAACACTCATGGCACTTTAGTGATGATTTGTGGACACTTTCAGGGCTTTGAAAAATTTGAGTCTCCCAGCATGTATGTTGGTTGCTGAGGTTGAACAAGGTGACTCTCTGCCTCCCCGCTCCAACTCTCATGGAGTAAATACGACATGTCCATGATCAAAGGGCATGTATTTACTCCACGAGAGTTGAAACGGGGGGCAGAGAGTCTCAAAACATGGTTCTGCACAGGACAAGTATCAAAGGACACAGATAAAATGTGTGTCCTTTGATATGTGTCCTGTGTAGTCTCATGTTTTTCACATTTTTGTGCCTTTTCTTGGCAACTTCACTGTTTAAAATGGCCCCAAATGTCGTGCTGAAGTGCTGTGTGGCATTCCTCAGCTCAGAAAGGCTGTGATGTGCTTTACGGAGGAAGTGCGTGTGATAGGTAAGCTTCCTGCAGGCTTGAGTCACAGTGCCGTTGGCTGTGAGTTCAATGCTGATGACTCAGCAATGTACATTAAAAAGTAAGGTGTCCTTCAACAGAAGCACACATAAACCAAGGTTATGTATTGATCAGTTGACAAAAATGTTGTGACAGAGGCTGCCAGGAATTTAACCCTGCTTCTTCTCTGAGGTAATGAGTCAGCATTCACTAATTCAGGGTTCATGGTGACCTTATAGATCGTAACTACCATGAATAATGAGAATCAACTATATACATGCAGTTTGGCAAACTGCTTGTGTTGTCTCATCTTTTCTCAGGTTGTTAAAGAGTCATTGAAATGATTTTTTTTGATGGCTGCATAATATTCTGTCAGATGAGTATACCATAACATTTGACCTATTTTTTGGATATATATAATTCAAATTTTCCTCTTTTATAAACAACATTGTGACAAACATCAGCATACAGGAATCTTTGTCCACACTCTGATTGCTTTTCTGTAGGGGAGTTTCTAGAATTGGGGCTGTTAAGCCAGGGGGCTTATTTTTAAGTATTTGATACAGATGGACAAATAGCCTTCCAGAGAGAGTGTACTAATAATACTCCATTGGGTAGTGAAGGAAGGTAAAGAAAAAAGGTAAAGCAAGAAAAAAAGAGAAGCAGAGGAAGAGGAAGAAGCAGCATGGTGTGGCCCTGGCTGAGTGCCTGTGGGTGGAACAGGATGGGGGAAGGCTGGCAGGGATCTCTGGGGCCACAGGCAGTGCTGGCTGGGGTGTGGCAGATGGACCAGCTGCTGTTCAAGCCCCCAGACCCACATCCTGGTGAAGGTAGCCAGGTTGAAGTGTTTGCGATGGAGGAGGGCCAGATGCCTGGGGCAGGGGCTGAAGTAGCCCGTGTGCATCCTATGTGTGTGTTGGGGCAGCCTGTGCCTTCTTATTCCAGGGACCTGGGGCACAGAGTTGGCAGGGCCGCTCAGCTGGGTCTTGTTAAAGTATCTTATTTTAAAATTTTGTTTATCTAATTTTTGAATTAGGTAGTACATTTATTCTATCTATCTATCTATCTATCTATCTATCATCTATCATGAAAAATCTCCCTCTTGCTCTGTACCCCATCCAACAATCAATCCATTTCTTCCTTTTCAAAGAAAACCACTGCAATTAGTTTCTTTTCTATTATTCTGGTTTTGTGATGCACGTGTAAGCAAATATGACTACAGATTCTTTCTTTCTTTTTTTTTTGAGATGGAGTCTCACTCAGTAGCCCAGGCTGGAGTGCAGTGGTGCAATCTCGGCTCATTGCAGCCTCTGCCTCCTGGATTCAGGCAATTCTGATGCCTTGGTCTCCCGAGTAGCTGGTACTATAGGCATGTGACACCACTTCCAGCTAACTTTTGTATTTTTAGTAGAGACAGGGCTTTGCCACATTATCCAGGCTGGTCTTGAACTCCTGACCTCAAGTGATCCACCTGCCTTGGGCTCCCAAAGTGCTGGGATTAAGGCATGAGCCACCGTGCCCAGCCGACTATAGATTTTTATCTTTTAGCTTTTAGCACAAATGGCTGTGTATCATACCACTCTGCGCCTTGCTTTTTTCACTTAATCATATAACTTGGAGATGGTTTCACGTCACTACCTAGAGGCATCCTCATTCTGTTTGACAGCTGCCTAGTACTCCATTGTACGGACGGACCATACTTCATTTAACCTGCTCTCCATTGGTGGACACATGGGTTGTTCCAAATCCTTGCTAGTTCAAGCCATGCTGCAGTGAATAGCCTCACACATATGTCATTCCTCACATGTGCAAGTATTTCTGTAGGACGGGTGTCTAGAGGTAGGATTCATACGGCAGTGGGAACATGCATTTGAAACTACAATACATAGTGGCCAATTGTCCTCTGGAGGGGTCAAACTATTTTGTTTTCCCACCAGCAAAACATGAGCATGCAGTTTTCCCATAGCCTTGCCAACAGTGGTCTATCAGACTTTAGAGATTTTTATGAATCTGATGGGTGAGGAATGGTATTTTGTTGGTTTTCTTTGTGTTTCTTTCTGAGTGGGATGAAGCATCTTTTTATATGTCTCAAGGCCTTGCATCTTCATTCTGTGAACTGTCTCTTCCACTCTTTGCTCTTTCTTCCACTGGATTGGATCGTTGGTCTCTCTTCTTTCCTTACTCCTCTCTTTGCTAACTAACACAAGGGCGAAATCCTGGCACTCAGCCCCACACCCAGCCCTGTGTGGCCTTTGTCTGGGGCTCTTTTTATAGGGAGGAGGGGGAAGGTGGGGGCAGGGGCCAGCACTGGGTGGACCAGGAATGGAGACATCATCCTCACCCCTGGGGACCTGAAGTCTCTGATTTAAGTCAGATGCTCATTAAATGAGATAATGCACATGAAATGCTTAGCACAATGCAGGGCTTATCATAGTAAATGCTCTGAAAAGGCTGCTCATTATTTTCATGTGTAGAACATGGAAATCTACCAGGATCTGTGTATCTGAAACTGAGTCTTTACCTGCTGCACCCGTGTGTGGGTATAGGATCCCTGGGGCTGGCTAAGGGGCCTGGTGTTCCTTATGGACTCCAAGGCCAGGGCTGGCCTGTGAGCTGCTGGTTTGGATCTGGTTTCCACTCCTGTGAGGTTTCTTGTGTGGGAAAAGCCTGGTCTTTAGGGCAGGGCTGGTTGGAGGCAGACTATGGCTTATAAGGTTTGTATCTTCACTGAATTTTCTTTCACTCTGTGACCTCTGTGCATGGCTCCCCTCTCCCATCTCTGATCTCCTAGGGGTCACAGTCTTCCTACATGGTGGATGATCTGGGGGTAATGGGCAAAAGAGCCTTCTGGGCCATAAGGGCCTCTGGGAAAGCCCGTCTGGACTGGACTCAGGGCCCCCACATTTAGGGTCATGGCCATAATGGGAGGTATGGAGGGAGATTTTCAGCCAGAGGTGTGAGTTAAGGGTAGAAGGGCTGTGGCATTCTGACAACCCACCCCACCCTTACCCACTCCCCAGCTCTGGGTCTGACCTTCCATTGAGCTTTGTCTCCGCAAAGATTCCCTGTGTATGAGCCCCCTGCACTAGGCCCCAACCCCAGGGTCTTACACCCAGCCCTAAGGGCAGCCAGCATGGCAGAGAATGGCTACTCGTTGGCATGTGGCCCCGGGGGAGCCCAGAGTCCCCATGGAGCTCGATCAACTTGTCCCCTCCCTGTGTCTTCTAGCTGTGCAGCAAGATCTTGGAGAAGACGGCCAACCCTCAGTGGAACCAGAACATCACACTGCCTGCCATGGTGAGCCTCCTGCCCCCAGTAAACCCAAGGAGGCCCCTGGGGCTCTGGGCTTCGGGAGGTCCAGGGCTCCTGCCTCCCCAGCATCCTGCCGGTATCCCAGACTTCAGCTCGGGGTGGGGAGGGGCTGTTCTATCTTCAAAAGGACTCTTCTCCCAACACGCCTCTATTCCTTCCTCAGTTTCCCTCCATGTGTGAAAAAATGAGGATTCGTGTCATAGACTGGTGAGTTCTGAGTCTTGGAGTCTTTAGGGCGGGCTGTCCTGAGGGGGCGCTGGGTCCCTCAGTTTCATTCGGCTCAGTGACTGGTAGTCAGAGTGTGAGGGAGAAGTTTCAGGTGAGGTAATCTCCCCTTGGGGTAGCCAGGGATGGAGAGGGTGTGGGCAGTTCCTGGGAAGCTTACTCACACCTGCTTGTTGGGAGGTAGGCAGATAAGGAGGAATCATCTCTGAGGGCAGAAGGAGCTGGGAAGACTTCCTGGAGGAGGTGGGGCAGGTGATGGCCTGGCAGGAGGGGTGGGGTTTTGCTAAGCTCACCATGAGGACATTCCAGTGAGGAGAGGCTCACAAACTAAGGGAAGGGGCTGAAAAGAGGAGAGCTTCAGGGAGGATGGGCTGCGGTGCTGCCCTGGGTTGGTGGGATGAAAAGGTAGGGTCCCCATGGTGGAGGAGCAGACCAGATTGCCTGAGCAGGGGACACCATGGCAGCTGTGCAGCAGGTGAGGACAGCAGCTCACGGGCGTCTTAGAAAGATCACAGCATCTAATACTTGTTGAGCACCTACTATACACCAAACCTTGTTCCCAGCAAGCACTTGACACGAGTCATCTCATCTGACCATCAACTCACCGACATCAGTTCACAGATGAGAAGGCAGGTTGGGAAAGACCGAGTGACCTGCCCGAGCTGACAGCTAGCTGGAAAGTAGCTAAGGCCAGGCTTGAACCCAAGCCTGCTGTTTCCAAAGCCTGTGTTCCTAACCACTAGTCCATGCCACCTCCTGCTAGTTGAGGGGAGCTGTCTCTTACACTTGAGGGGAATATTTGGGGTCCACACGTGTGATCTCAGGGCATTGGGCTTCCCAAAAAAGAGAGAGTTGTCCTTTCTTTGCCCCCAAGAAGTCTTGGCTTTGTGGTTCCCCAGCGTGTTCTCCTCTGGTCTCATGCCCATGACACCCCCAACCAGGAGGATAATGAGAGACTAGGGAAAAACCCCCAGGCCACAGAGCCATTAAGCTGTGTGCCAGTTCCCCAGGCCTAAAGAAAACAGCTTGTGAGAATTAGAGGAGAGGAAAGAGAGCCGCCACGAGGGCCTGTGAGGGAGAGGCCGCAAGGGCAGCGACCACGGGTATGTACTGTGGGGAAGCGGTTTGGAGGAAAGATGTGCTTTACATCCCAGAATGATCTCTTCATCTCCGCTCTCCATGTGTGCCGCTCTGACTGCGGGCGATGAGCTGTGCGTGTCTCTGCATGTTTGCGCATGTGGATGTGAGTGGGTGCGGTTGTCTCCTGTGTTGTGGATGTGTCTGGCCCGAGTCCGGGTGAGCTGTGTCAAAGGCATCGGCGTACTGTACAATCCAAACACATTACAGAATCTGGTGGTTGCATCTCTGGTTTGGGTTGAAGTGGCATTTTTATTGTGAGTCTATTTTCAGACTTGCTGTATTTTCCAAAAGCAACCCCAAGCCCCAAAACCCAGCTCTTGGCCAGAAAGCATTCTGCTGCTTCAAGTTCCTATCCAGAAGAGTGCTTTCTTCCCAGAAAATGCAGATAAGCTCTTGTTATTACCTGAATCCTGGAAATAGGATATAGTCCATATGGCCTTTTCTCTGTAACTTAATCTTCCATTTAATTCTTCAGAAATTCCTTTTTCATTAAAAAACCAAACCAAACAACAACAACAAAAAAACCCCAAACCACCCCCTACCTCCATAAAACAGAACCTCTCTCCTCCCACTCTCCTTCCCTCCTCTCCCAATTCAGAGAAGACTGGAGGTCAGAAATCCAATTCCTTTTCAAGTGCTGACCTTTTCTAGGGTTTGGTCATGAAGACTGGGTACAAATGCCATTAACTGTCACTCATCTGGTGCTGAGAATATCACTGTAAAATGTTGCAGGAAATTTTTACTTTCTAGTTTTTTTTTTGCAGGGGGCGCGGTGGGAGGATGGAGTTTCGCTCTTGTCACCCAGGCTGGAGTCCAATGGCGTGATCTTGGCTCATGCAACCTCTGCCTCCTAGGTTCAAGCGATTCTCCTGCCTCAGCCTCCCGAGTAGCAGGGATTACAGGCACACACCACCACCCCTGGCTAATTTTTGTATTTTTAGTAGAAACGGGGCTTCATCATGTTGGCCAGGCTGGTCTTGAACTCCTGATCTCAGGTGATCCATCTGCCTTGGCCTCCCAAAGTGCTGAGATTACGGGCGTGAGCCACTGCACCCTGCTTTTCAGTTCTTATTAATATCATTTACTTGGAAAAATGATACAGATCTGTCTGTGCTGACAATTCATTCTTCCTAATGTAGCGCCGGCGATGGAAAACTTTAAAAATCAAAGCTTAATCACCTCCCTGGGAAATACAAAGAGGAAGAAAGGAGCACAGAAATTGCG
Source organism: Pan paniscus (assembly GCF_029289425.2). NCBI lineage: Eukaryota > Metazoa > Chordata > Mammalia > Primates > Hominidae > Pan > Pan paniscus. The sequence goes on along the minus strand of NC_073261.2, from coordinate 54,851,125 downwards.
CAGAGATTAGGGTACCTTGTAGGGTTAGGATTTCAAAGAAAAATCGAAGCACCATGCCAGGGTGTGCCTTTCACAATGGGGCTGGGATGTGTCATCTGAAGCTGCCCATGGCTAAGGCACTCACAACAGGGAGAGGGGGTCTAAGGGGCACCAAGAAGAAGGGGAAATTACCCAGGAGGAACTTCCTGAAGGAGATGGGTCCTGCCCAGCCCAGTGTTTCTCAGCGTCTGCATCATTGGCATTTGGGGCTGGAATATTCTTTGCTGTGGGGGTTCTCGACCTAGTGGTTTTGACCCCAGGTCTAGCCTACCCGGGAAGCAGCAGGTGGCTGCAATCAAAGCTCTGGTCTCCACGTCAGCATATCTGGCCTCAAATCCCAGCTTTGCCATCTTGGCAAATTATTTAACCTTCTCAACCTTGGCTTTCTCATCTGAACTTGGGGCTAATTGTAGTACCTACCTGGTAGTGCTGATGTGAGAATGAGTGAGTTAAGTCACCTGATGGTTTTAGCACAGTGCTTGGCTCTTAGTACGTGCTCAATAAATGTTAGCTGTTACTGTTTATTATTATCAAAGGAGGCAGGAGTGGGGTTCAGAGGGAGGGTCTGCATAGGATGTGGTTGGCTAATAGGTGAATCAAGCAGTTAACCTCCTTGAGCTCCTGGCCACAGTCCCCTACCCTGGTTGGGGAGCCAAGAAGTGTCCCCCTGGAAGCAGGCCCTATGCCATGCAGGAGCAATGTTCCAGGAGTCAGGACGCCAGGGCTTCCGGCCTGGGCTTGCCCTTCCTCTCCTGATGACCTTGGGCAAGTACCTACATGGCTTTAAGCCTCAGTTTCCTCATGGGTGCAACAGAGATAATAATAAAAGTGCTTGTTTCTCAAGGCTGTGTGAGCCTCCTGTGTGATAAAGGCTAAAAGTGCCCCATTACATACAAAGTCAGATACAAAAAGGAATCGTGTATTACCATTGGCTACTTCAAGACTGTGGCCTTGGAGATAGTTTCTTCCTGGTCACCTAGTTTTCTCCTTGATCTGGACATTTCTTTAGCTCCTGGAGCCTCTCAGTTCTTCCTGGGTCCGGGAACCTGGCTCCCTGAACAGGCCAGTCCCTGGCCCTGCCTCCTTGCCTCTGGCCTCCTCCCTGTCAGCCTGCAGATGTGTCTGTAGAGATCCAGGCTGGCAGCCTGGTTTGGTTGCCTGATGGGATGCTGGTGGTTGGCGAGATGAACTAGTTCCCTCTCAGAGAGTCTTGGGCAAACCTCCTGTGCAGTGTCTTCATCTCTGGGATTACCAGGCCTCAGTAACATACCAAAGTGAAGACCAGAAGCGCTCTCTGCCCGCCCCCTGCCCCCCCATGATGTGTAACCGAGGCCGCATACTTCCTGGGTGGGCTGTGGCCTGCAGTTCCTTTCCTGTGTTCAGGCACTCTCTGCTCCCTTGCTCTAGGGACCGCCTGACTCACAATGACATCGTGGCTACCACCTACCTGAGTATGTCGAAAATCTCTGCACCTGGAGGAGAAATAGAAGGTATGTTCCCTCTTCGTTCTGCCTTTTGACCCCCTGTGCTCTCCCCCGTCCCCCCTCTATCCAGCTTACACTTCTAGTTTTGAGAGTTTGCAGAAAAGGGGAGATTATAAGGCCTCTGTTGCCCATTTTCCACTGAGAAGAGCTCTGGCAATGAAAGAGATGTCTTACAGACATTTAGGGTTCTCCACACTTGGATTGTGGGATATGCCACTGAAGGGCACAAAGAGGATAATTCACTCCTGCAGAGAATATTGGCTGGCTGTGGCCATGCCATCCATCAGGTCCTGCCTTGTCCGACTGTGCTCTAGCAGTTTCAAAAGCTATTGAAATAGCTCTTGTTGTTCTATTAAAAAAGCAACTCATCATCATTTTGTAAAATTTTAAGTAAAGAAATAATCTGAAAGAATATAAAATTTACCTGAAATTACCCATAAGCCCACCCCTCCGGACAAGAACTATTAGCACTCCGAGACCTTTCTGTATGTATGTATATATGTATGTATGTATGTATATGTCTGTACATGCATGGAAGATGTGTGTATTTAATACATGGGTATGTGTATATATACATTAGAACAAATTGTTTTGAAAATTGCTTTTTGATACTTGACAATACAACATAGATATCTTTTCCTGTTATTAAAAGTTCTTCTATAATACAATTTTAAGTGAATACACATATTCCATTATGTGAATGTATCATGATCCACGTTAACTAGTTAATGATGAACATGTAGGTGTTTTCAAATTTTTCCACATTATAAGCAACTAAATTGGCAAGGAATATTTCTGTAGCTGAATCTTTATATAATTCATGAGTTTCCTTTTGGATAAATACCTAAAATTGGAATTGCTGTGTGAAAAGATTTCAACTTTTTTTTTCTTTTTTTTTTTTTGAGATGGAGTCTTGCCCTGTTGCCAGGCTGGAGTGTAGTGGCCCAAACTCAGCTCACTGCAACCTCTGCCTCCCCAGTTCAAGCAATTCTCCTGCCTCAGCCTCCCGAGTAGCTGGGACTACAGGCGCGCGCCACCACGCCTGGCTAATTTTTGTATTTTTAGTAGAGACAGGGTTTTACCATGTTGGCCAGGCTGGTCTCGAACTCCTGGCCTCATGATCCGCCCACCTAGGCCTCCCAAAGTGCTGGGATTACAGGCATGAGTCACCGCACCCAGCCTAGGATTTCAACATTTTTAAGACTTTTGATATTTATCAAAATTGCCCTTCAAAAAGGCTGGGCTACTTTATACTCTCATCATGCCCCTAGGCTTATTTTGCTATACCCTCCCCAACACAGGGTAAAATAATAATATTAAAAAAGAACTTTGTTAATTTTATAGGTGAAAATAGTATTTCATTGTTGCCTTAATTTTCATTTTATTGATAGCTGGTGAAGTTGACCGATTTCAATTTGAATATATTTAAATAATTATTTTATATTTATATATAACATGTTTATATAATTTATATTCATTCTATTATAAATGTCTTATTTATGTTCTCGGTCCATATGAGGAAATGTTTATCTTTTTCTCATACCTTTGTAAGAGTTCTGTATATATATGGATATTAACTTTTCCCCTGTCATATATGTAGTAAATAATTCTTGTTGGCTTTATTTTACCAGTTAATAGTTTTTGACCTATAGAAATTTAAAATTTTTATGTAGCCAAATCTGTTAGTCTTTTCCTTAGGGAATAAGGCAGGGATCTAGCATTACTTTTTTCAAAATTGTTCTTTGGTGATACAAACACTGTATTTTGAGTAATCTTTTCCCTATATTTTGAAATGCTGCCTTTATCACCTACTAAATTCCTAAATGTGTTCTTGGGCCTGTTTCTCTATTATCTTCAATTGGTATGTCTGCTTATTATTTCTTTGGTTTTGATATCTGGGTTATGCTGGCTTCGTAAAATTAATTGTAAAGATTTAAAGTCTTCTCTAACATCTGGAACAGTTTCTATAACATAAGAATACTGTCTTTTGAGGGTTTGAAATAATTCACCCATAAAACCATATGGGCTGGGTGCCCTTTTTGAGTGGGTATAGTAATAGCTCTTTAAAAACTTTTCAATTTCTCCTGTGATGATTGTTATTTTTAGTTTGTCGCTTTTACTCTAGTCAATTTTGATAATTTATATTTTCCTAGAAAAGCATCCATTACATTGAGGTATAATTTATTTACATAGTGTACAGAGCAAATTTTTATAATTTGAATAATTCTCTCTACCTGTGGTGTTTTACTTTTTCTTATTTCTAATGCTATGTATTTGAGTTTTTTTTTCTTGATTAGCTGGTTAGAAGTTTATTTTAAAACTTTATTGGACTTTTAATCTTTGCACTCTTTAACTCTGTTTAGACTGATTTTATTGTTTCCTTCTTTAACTTTCTAGCTTCTTGTCTTTATTTTTAAAATTTCTTATTTAAATAATGAAAGTATGGTTTCTGCCTTCTGTGTCATGCTCAAACCCTAAGGTTCAGCAGACCCTAAGGTTATATTTAACTCTATTAATTTTTTTTTTTAACATTTAAACATTTGATCTATTTTGAATTTATTTTTGTGTGTTTTCTGACAGCAGTCTGATTTGATTCTTTCATAGTTAGTCTATTTTTTTTCCTGACTAGATGCTGCTCATAGGAATTTATCTTTTTTCTTATAGTTTAGAAAATTATTTTAATCTATCTTGGTACAGGACACTTTCCATTGAATTTTGTCTGAGACATGATGAATTCTTAAATCTGAGTTGAGGATTGTTTTTTAAAAATTCTGACATTATGCCATGGACAGCTGAAGGCAGAGTGGGGGAGTGGGGAGAGCTCTAGCTCTCCAGCCCACCAACTTGGGTTCAAATGCTCTTGGCTCTGCTTCTTTGTAACTGAGTGAGTTGCTCCAGTCTCTGTAAAATGGGGCTCTTACAAGTCCCAACCCTCATGAGGCGGTTGTAAAAATCATGAGGTTATAAAAGTAAGGTTCTTATAATGTCTAGTACACAATAACCTTAGAGTAACATTTGCTGTTTATCATCATTAAGATGGGCTTTCTATGTTGCTAATCTGATTTTTTTCTGTACCAATTCTGCCTTTTACTGCTTCGTACGTGGTTTAAAATGGGCTATTGCATTTGTAGTTTCTTGTCAAGCCTTCTTTTCCCCCTGTCACTCCTTTTATATTTTCCTTTACTTCTTTGCTCCTTGTCTGTTCTCTCCCGGCAGTTCTGCTTTGTTCCACAAAAACTACATCTTCTTGTACTCTACTGAGGATTCCAAATCATTTTCTGTAATATGCAGGTGAATGCTTTCCTGAATCTTATGGATGCGGTTTCCATACCCTGGTTGGCTCTCTGCCCTCTCCCTGCTTTATTCACTCTCCCACAAGATCTGTTCAGTGTTGGTATCTCTCACAGATAGGGTGTGTGGGTCTTTCTCTGTCCATCCATCTTCTCAGATCTTTAGCTGGAGGACAGGTTAACGTGCCCAGTTTCTGGCCGACTCTACCCAGTGCTCTTGAAGCTGGAGATCGTCTCCAGATTCTAGATCTGTAGGAGACCTCTAGGAGTTCTTCTCCTAGAAGAGGAGACTGGAGGAGATACCATTTTTTAAAATGTTCTTTTTTTTTTTTTTTTGAGATGGAGTCTTGCTCTTTTCGCCCAGCCTGTAGTGCAGTGGTGTGATCTTGGCTCACTGCAACCTCTGCCTCCTGGGTTCAAGCGATTCTCCTGCCTCAGCCTCCCAAGGAGCCAGGATTACAGTTGTCTGCCACCATACCTGGCTAATATTTTTTATTTTTAGTAGAGACAGGGTTTCACCATGTGGGCCAGGCTGGTCTCAAACTCCTGACCTGAGGTGATCCACCTGCCTTGGCCTCCCAAATGTTAACATCGTTTTTAAGCAAGACATTGTTAACTTAGACTTCTAGCTGCTTGATGTCCTCAGATCCTTCTGTAAATGTAGGCAGCTATCAGAGGCATATACCTGACATTGTTTTTCATTCACCTCATTCTTTTAGGAGATGCTTATTGAACATATGCCTTCTGTCAGGGGCTGGGCATAGAGGGTTGAACAAAATATTCTTGGTTTCACCCTCAGGGAACTTAGAGTCCTGGCAGGCGACAAACAAATAGACAAATAAAAATATGGGTATAAGTTGTCTTAAGTGCCCTCGAAGAAAAGGACATGCATGGTGAAAGAGAATAACAGAGTAGGGGAGAGCTGCTTCTGCCTGATAGAATCAAGGAAGGCTTCTAGGAGGAGGTGTCTTAGGCTGCCAGAGGGGAAGCCACCGGCATGTGAGGAGTAGGAAAGAGTTCCAGGCAGAGGTGATGACATATTCCAAGGCCATGTGGCAAGAAAGAAATGAAAAGACTGGTTTGGCTGAGTTCTCTGAAACATTTAAAGGGCAATTTTTAATTATAGAAAATTTCAAATACACGCAGAAGTAGAGAATTGTACAGTAAACTCCCAGATACCCTCCCTGAGCTTCCACATCTAGCTGCTCTCTGCCTTCTGATTTCGTTGTTGGAACTTAGGACTAGTCCCAGAAACGACCTTCCTGAAGGCACTGCGAACTTCCTCTTCCTGCCCCAGCCCCTCCCTTCCTCTCTGGGGGAACAATCTGTTCCGGGATGTGGCCCCTTCACTAATTGCTGTTCAGATAGTTTCTGAGGAGGGCTGTCTCCTGCACAGGTAGAGAGATTTGGGGGTGGTAATGCAGACAGAGGGTCACCTCACAGGTCAGTACTCTTGGTATGGAAGGAACCTCGTCTTCAGTTTTCTGACTGGCACTGTCTCTCGTCTCTCAATCCAGGGGCAGACAGTGGTGGGGGCACACTGTGGCATTTCTGACTGTTTTCCGACAGTTGTGTTTCATGACGCTGCAGCCGTGCCTACCACCAGCCCCCTGATGGAGAGTTAACATCCCCCGACCTGTCTTCATTTCTATGCTGTGTGAGCCCTCACCTTTCTCTGTGTCCGCAGGAGTGTGTTGGTGGGAAGGTAAGAAAGATGTTTATGTGGTCACTAGATGGCGCTCAGGTCATGGGCAACCCAGCATGCTGCGGAAGGCATTCAAAGTCGGGACCACCTTCCATCACAGATGGTTCTGGAAAGAAATGAGAATCTTCTTGCAACCAGCTAACCGGTTTTGAACATGCAGTTAAATAGCTTGATTTAAGTGGCAGTAAAAGAGTTAAACTTGTGCATCCAACTGGAGCTGTCCTTGATGACTCTCGGACTCTGCCGACTCGTTCCTGCAGAGGTGGGTCCCTTTCTGGGGCCAGGGCCTCTCTCCGGCCTTGAGGTCGGGCCCTTGCCTTGCTCGGGCCAAGCCTCCCCGACTTGCCTGCAGCCCCCTCAGAACGCGTCGCTCCAACTTTCCTTTCAGCCCCTTTTTATGTTGTTTCTCCACGTTGTGGGCTTGTAGCCCATTGGGGCAATAGACAACACTTCTGTTTCCTCACTGCTCTCAAAGACCAAATGAAACTGAACTGTAAAAACAAGTTCTTTCTCTGTATTTCCCCACCTCAAGGTTCACCAGATGATTTGGTTCAACTAGCAGTTTTTGTTTTTCTGTTTTTGTTTTTGTTTCCAGTGAGGACAAGACCTGACACTAACCTCTTAAACACCTCTGCCCACAAATTTGCCTGGGCGCACTAGAGTGTTCCTTGGACCCTGTGCTCTGAAGTATTAAGTAAGAATTTTGTTTTTTAAAAAAGAGTGCTTTCCTTAGAAGCTGCAGGTCTTTTGAGAGGTAACAGGCACATGAGCTCTGTGAAACATACACAGATTCTTTGATAACTTTATACATAGGAAACTCATGCTCCATAAATAGCACTTGTATCCTAGTGTTTTCCATAGTTAAGAAATCCAAAGTTAGTCTCCTTTTGTCTCTGGAATGTAGATGATGCTGATTTCCCAGCAGTTTTCAGTTTCTCCTCTTGCCTGGCGCAAGCGAGAGTCAGGCAGCCAGCCGCCATGGGCTTGGGGATGTGCCGAGAGGCAGAGGGAGCTGGTGGGGCAGACCGCAGGTGACGGCCTCAGCTTCTTCATGCATGTTCCAGGGACTGTGTGCAGGGCTGGGACTTGTGGCTCACTGGGCTGGGAGGTCCTGCTGTCTATCTCCTTCAGCTTCCCCCAGGTGAGGCAGCTGGGCTTCGCTGCTCGGGCCACAGAACTGGGAGCATTCATCTGTGTTTTGGGCTTCCACAGCCCCAGCTTCCTGGGCTGAGGGAAAACACAATAAAACACTTGTGTTTTGGCAGAACGGTGATGTGGACTAAATAGAGGCTTTGTCTTGGGTGGCTTCACTGGTCACTGTGCTCTTGAACTGTCTGCAGACACAGGGGCGAGAGCCCGGGATGGACCTTCACACCCAGAGACTGCGATCCGCCCTCAAGTCAGGAGTCATTGACCTAAGACATCAACAGGGCCGTGTCTTATTACACATTCCCAGTGCCTCCTCCTGCACCTGGTTAGGTTTGCTGAATGAACAAATGAATGAAAGAATGGGTGAATTAGGTTGGGTGCTGTGGCTCACACCTGTAATCCCAGCACTTTGGGAGGCTGAGGTGGGTGGATCACCTGAGTTCAGGAGTTCGAGACCAGCCTGGCTAACATGGTGAAACCCCATCTCTACTAAAAATACAAGAAATAGGTGGTGGTGGGCACCTGGAATCATAGCTACTTGGGAGGCTGAGGCAGAATTGCTGGAACCTGGGAGGCGGAGGTTGCAGTGAGCCGAGATTGCGCCACTGTGCTCCAGTGTGGGCAACAAGAGCAAGACACTGTCTCAATAAATAAATAAATAAATAGAAAGAAAGAATGGGTGAATTAATGAAAAGGTGTGGTTGGGAGGCAGGCTGCTCCGCAGCCACCCACTTGATCCTCTGAGCCACCAGAGCCATGTGTTGGTCAGATGGCCGATGGGATTAGGGGGACATCTGCATCTGGGCTGGACACCAGTCTGCAGCCAGAATTCAAAATCAGTCTGGGTGGGAAGCCAACTTTGCCTCTCTAAGAAGCACATGGGGGTTGGAACTGTGACCTTGGCCTCATTAGCCCAAGATAACGGGCAAGGCCTGTTAGTAATCATTTAGAAGGAGCTTAAAATGTGATCTGTTTCCTTCCGGTGGTCCCTGGCCACTGCTCTCCTCGGGCCTGCAGCTGTGCCTGTGTTGGCCCTCTCGCTGTTGCAGAAAACTCCCCATGAGCAGAGCCCTGGCTCGCCCACAGAAGGAAACCTCTTGCTTTGGAGATGAAGGTGACCATGAACTATGATTTCTGCAGCCCTGGTGTCTGCTGGCTGGCATTCATAGCTGAGGCGTCGCTGAGGAGGGCTGAGGGGCTGGGCCGGGCCCTCCTTGCTGCCTTTGCCCTGTCCTCACTCTGGATGGCCACGCTCCCTTCTCTCTTCTCCACTCTTTCTGTGTCTTTGTGCATTCTTCCTTCACAAAGTTTTCCTCAACCCTTGACTTCTGACTGCAGTCACAGAGCTAGGGGCAAAACGAGTGTTTTCTGGAGGACAGCAACAGGTAAAGGTGAACAAGGAAGGGAAGTAATCAGCAAGTTCACCAACCATGTCCCGGGTGTGCACGTGACCTCAGACTGCGTTACACTTTACTGTTGGAGAAGGAGAATGGGAAGATCAGATTTGGGAAGAGGCAGAAATCAGAGAGGACAGTGGAGGAAGACTGAGGGGTGTCCGTTTCCTTGGCGCATCGCATACCTGCCTAGCAGTGAGGGACAGATTCAGAGTCCATACATGTGCCAGAGCATTTCCTTCCGTGCTTTTCTTATTTCTAGACATTCCTTACCAACATTCAGGGGCACACCCAAGTGTGTAGCGTGTTCAGCTTGTGGACAGTGTCTGGCTCTGTGCTTCCCTGGAAGCGGCCTGTGTCAGAAGCCAGATGCCAGTGCCTGCTGTTGTGAAAATGCAACGTGGAGCCTTCAGGGGGGTGATCCTGGACACGGCCACTAGGTGGAGATGTTGTGCCTTGAAATGTCCCTGCTCAGAGCGCCTGGTTCTAAGCACGACCTGCCTGCGGGCTTGGAGTGTGGGGTGTGCCTTGCTGCCTAGCTCTGGCCCTTTTGTGTCTCTCCACCCTCCCGTTGTGTCTGTACTTTGTTCCCCTCACTTATCTGGCTATCATATGGAAAAGCACATTTTCTTTTCTGAATTATTCCTTGAGTGTATTGAATCAAGTTTTGGGTCTGGTTTTCAACTGGCAAACGGAACACACAGAGTGATGGGCAGGCCAGGTGGGACCCCCAGGGCTCATGGGGTGTTGGGGGCTGCGTCTGGAGAGGCCGTGATGATTTAGTTTATGATAAATTCACAGCTGGGAAGAGGGTGGGGCCTCGGGCCGCATCTGTTTCACACCCGGGAGCTGTCTTTCCATCTGTCTGCCTGCCAGCTCTCCATCCACAGCCTGTTCATGTAACCCGTCCTTCTCCCAGCCATGCCCACCCTAACCCCTTTTCCATTTCTTTACGCTTCAGAGGAGCCTGCAGGTGCTGTCAAGCCTTCGAAAGCCTCAGACTGTACGTTGCTGTCACCTTGGGGACAACCAGGGGAGTGGGGCCTTGGGTTTTGGCTAGAGGGGCGAGGGTGCTGAAGGCATAGGGTTTTTGATTTGCCTGAGGTGGGATTGAGATTCCCCCACAAAGGTAAGTCCCTGGACTTACCTTTGCTGTCACCTCTCGGCCTCTGTGGAGCATGTAAATCATCTGGAATGCTTTAAGGGGCAATTTCCTCCCACTTCCCCCAACCCTTCCTAAATGGGATAGGCTTGGGCTGATGCTCGAGTTAGACCACTCTGTCTGGTAGTGAGGGGTAGGGGCAGGCATGGGGGTCTGGAGTGGGGCAGGGGGAGTGTGAGGTGTTTCAGGGGCCAGGAGGAGGCCAAGAGGAGTTAAAAACTCTTGGAGTTGAAATCCCCAAGGTAAATCATAATTGAGATGATTAACGCAAATAATTAGTAATGCTCCTGTTAGCCCACCTACCTGGGCCTCCCACCTCTCCTGAAGGCCAGTGCCCTGTCTGTGCTGGGGTCTAGGAGAGAGAAGGTGTTGAAGGAGGTGGGGAGGCCCCTGGCTGAGAGGGGAGGTGAGGCTCCAGCCTTCTGGTCCCTCCCTGTCCTGGCCCCTTCCTCATCCCTAGGGTCTGGGCAGGGGCTCGACTCACAGTGCATGACCTTAGGTCTAGCTCAAACGCTTCTTTGCTGAGGCCATTTGTTTTGTGCCTACTTTGGCCCATCCTTGTGTGGACTGATTGGGTCGTTCCAGAGGGTTCCTGTCTCTGGCCCTGCTTTCTACCTTTGGCATTTTGGAAACAACCTCTTCCCCATTCCTCTGAAAGGGACACTGTGGCATTTTAGGGTTTTCAGAGCATGGCCAGTAAAGTCCCATCTGGGAAACTCAGCTGTGAGCTGGAAAATGATGTTAGTAAAAGAGAGCCTCCAGAAAAGGATGAAAGAATGTGGAGAGATTTCCCCTCTTCAGGAGTGTAATTCTCGAACTCTCCTCTGACCTGCTCTGTTAAAAAATTGTTCTTTGTACAATGTGTGTGTGGGGAGGAGATTCTGGGATAAGGCAACGCAGTTAGGGCAGAGGGTATGTGCCTGGGGGCTACCCTAGGGAGGAGGAACGGCTAGCTGGGCTCCATCCCTGGCCTCCTGGGAGATGGTTTCTCTGGTTACCGGGCTCTGGGACCTCTTAGCCCCTCCCCATTGGCTGCAGGGCCTACAGTGCCTATAGAAGCGTAGGATGGAGAGCACATGCAGGACATGCTGGGGGTGGGGCTGGGGAGGGGCATGAGCAGTAGAGGGCCTCAAACCCCAACTTTGTGTGCTGGCTGAGTGCATGGGCTTTGAGGTGGCACCATTCTGGACCCTGCCACCTTGTAGTCTTGTGTTTCTTTGCATCTCCAAGCCTGGGTTTCCTCATCTGTAAAATGAGACTAATAAAAATATGATTGCATCTCAGCATGATGGTGAGGAGTAAAGAGACTTAGGGGAGGGCGTGAGAGCTATCGCTCATGGCGTTCTTCTTTATACACTGACAGGAGCTGCATCTGGTGCATGTGGGGGGGAACTGAGGGCCAGGGGTGGGCTCAGGTTGGAAGGTGGCTGGGTGGAGCATTGGGAAGCCCCACTGGGCCGATCCCTCTAATTGCCACTTGTGTCTCCCAGTGGATGACTACCTGGGCTTCCTCCCCACTTTTGGGCCCTGCTACATCAACCTCTATGGCAGTCCCAGAGAGTTCACGGGCTTCCCAGACCCCTACACAGAGCTCAACACAGGCAAGGTAAGCCGGCTGGAGCCCTGGCAAGGGCAGGATGCCAGATGCCCAGGTCCCTCAGGAGCCCAGGCCTGCATGCAGGGTCTTCCAGCCCCTCCTGGGGGCCCACAACCTGGCAGCCAACCCCTCAGGGAGTTCTCCTTCTGCCCCTTGACGCTGCCTCTGCCTGAGTGCCAGTCTGATCCTTCCATGTTCCTCGCCTTGAAGCACCCAGGCCCCGTCTCTCTGTCTTTGTCTTTTAGGCTGAGTTGGCATCTGGCACTGTCCATCTGGGTGGCTTGTCATATCCCCCGAACTCTCTGGGCCATGCTTTCCTCACCTGCAGGGGGAATGAGGTTGGCTGAGGGACCTCCTGGGTGCCTGAGAGATGAGCTACCTCAGGGCCAGAGGGTGCCCCTTTCCTTCCCCTCCTCCCCTCTGTCTCCCCTGCTCCTTGTGACCTGACCTCCCTGGCAGGGGGAAGGTGTGGCTTATCGTGGCCGGCTTCTGCTCTCCCTGGAGACCAAGCTGGTGGAGCACAGTGAACAGAAGGTGGAGGACCTTCCTGCGGATGACATCCTCCGGGTGGAGGTGACGGGTGTGGCTCTGGGTGGGAGCTGGGCGTCGGGGCGGGGAAGGGATGGCCAGGCCGGGACTGGCCTTGAGGTGTCATGGCGGAGGGAGGACTCAGCTCTGCCCACACGCATCGTGCCTTTACCTCCCCGGGCCTCAGGTCTCAGCTGTAAAGTGGGAATAAATCAACACTTGCCCTACTTCCCTGGAGGGATGATCAGAGGCTCAGAGAAGATAAATGAAAATATTCAAAAAGTCTAGAGCTTGATGCAAAATGAGATGCGATTTTATAATAATAACATAAGGATAGCTAACTGTTAAGTCAAATAAGCACTGAACATGTATCAGGCACTGTGCTGCTGACACCTCTGCCATTACTGACTCCTCCAGCACCATGAGGTGGCTGCTGTTATTATTATTATCCCCATTTCACAGATGAGGAAACAGGCTCAGATATATCAGAGCAACAAATGGTAGAGCTGGGCCTTGTGTCCAGGAGGCAGCTGTGTGGAGTCTGTGTGGTGCTTTAAGCTCTTAGACACAGTGGTCAGATGGCTCTGGTTTGAATCCTGGCTCTAGCACTTACCGGCTGCATCAGTTTCCCTATCTGGAAAGTGGGGGTAATGATTATACTTATCTCATAAGACAGTTGTGGGAATTAAGGAAATTAATACATATATGCAGTAAGCACTTACTAAGTGCTAGCTGTTGCTACTATTTACATTCACCTAACACCCAATTGTCTGACCCCTCTTCTCTCAGTCGTAGGATTGAGTTCCTGTCCTGTCCCCACCCCGTGCTCAGAGCCTGGAGGGGACAATGAGACCCTTTCATCCCAGGCACATGACAGTGGCAGCCCGTGTATCCTGAAGAGCTGGCTGCTGAGGGAGAGACCCTGAGTGGCATGGGGCAGGAGCTCTGGGCAGGCGCCTGGTGGCTTAAAAGCCTTCAGCCCCTCTGAATGGCAGATAAGGCCCAGGTTGCCCCTGCGGGCCCAGTGGGAGCCCCCACTCAGCTGACGTGGTGGTACCATGGCTGCTGGTTTGGATTAGGGGCAGCTTGACCTTGGAGGAGTAGCTCTTATTAGGGAAACGTGGCCAGACACACGCAGACCTGGAATGAGCTTGTTCAGTTAGCAATGAAATCTGGATGCTGTTTCTTTCTTGGGCTACTTGCCACCCGTCAGTCCAGCCAGGAGCTATTGGGTGCCGGTTATGGCCGGGGCCTGCCAGACGTATGTCCCCTCCCCAGCCCGGGTGCCTTTCTTTGCTCCTCCCGTGACCCTCTGGTCTACTCTCTGCTCTCAGAAGTACCTTAGGAGGCGCAAGTACTCCCTGTTTGCGGCCTTCTACTCAGCCACCATGCTGCAGGATGTGGATGACGCCATCCAGTTTGAGGTCAGCATCGGGAACTACGGGAACAAGTTCGACATGACCTGCCTGCCGCTGGCCTCCACCACTCAGTACAGCCGTGCAGTCTTTGATGGTGAGGCAGTGCTCCTGGCTGGGACCCCGATCACAGGATCATAGAGCAGGGGGCCACACCTTAAATCCCGCCTCCCATGGAAAGCTGCCAGAGTCTACTTAAAGGCCCTGGTCCTGGCCCTGGCAAACCTGTTCCAGCCGTCCCCTTGCTCTCCTCCAGGCGAGGGGCCCTGTTACTAGTGCCCACAGATGCAGCTCCTGGGACCAGCTGTGGTCAGCATTGACCCTGACCCATCCTGATCATTTCAAGGAGTCAGCCAGCCTTGGTTTGGACATTTTAGGGAGTATGGCCTTGGGTTTCCCAGGGCAGCTCTAACATCTCCTCAGTTTTGACATGCCCAGGAGCCCTAATGAGAGCTGCAGCTGTCTGCTCAACTCACGAAGGGAGCTCAGGCACCTCTTCAGACACTAGGGAACACGGGTACGGGCCACTCCACGTGTCCAAGGGGGTTCTTAGATGGGAAGGGTGAGCAGGTGCCTGTCTCTGTCCCACGTGTGGTCCCCTTCCCAGCTCTGCCAGTCCTAGCCCTGGAGTGCCCAGGAGGCTGGCACTCTTAGCACCCCATCCCACCTGCCCTCCACTCCTGGCACAGTGCTCAGGCCCGTCTCTCCATTCCAGGGTGCCACTACTACTACCTACCCTGGGGTAACGTGAAACCTGTGGTGGTGCTGTCATCCTACTGGGAGGACATCAGCCATAGAATCGAGACTCAGAACCAGCTGCTTGGGATTGCTGACCGGCTGGTGAGTGAAAACTTGCCCAAAGCTGCACATGCCTATGCATGCACCTGCTACCCCCGCTGCATGGGGTGTCTCAGACCACCACCCACTGGTGCACACACTGACACACGGCTGTGCCTACTGACCTTTGTGGTTGGTGTCCTCCATGTCTTGGCAATACCAGGCTTGTGGTCCTGTCCTGCATGCTTGGAAGAGAAAAGAGGGGATGTGAGCAATCTGAGGCAGCCCCAGTGTGCAGTGGGACACAGAGCAAGGGAGCAGAAGGAAAACCTATGCCACGCAGCAGGGCACGGCCTGGCTGTCGCTCGCTTACTCACTCATTACAGGCCTTTGGACTCGTAATGCACACAAGGGCTTGTGCTAGAAACTTCTAGCCAGAAGCTAGAGGCTAGAGGTGAGCAAGCAGTTGGCTCTGTCTTCAGGGAGTCAGTTTATTAAAGGAGGGCATAGGCTCACTTGCACCTCTCATACAGGGCTTTCCAAACTTAGGTACAGGTGACATTCCAGGGGCAAAGAGATGTGGGGCTCAGAGCAGGGCAGGTGGCCAAGGAGCATCAGGAAGGCATCATAGGCCAGTGAGGGGGCTGTGTCCAGTGCAAGGAGATGGGGGGTGGGAACCCAGCTAGGCCACCATTGCAGGGACCTGGGGGAGGGTGACCAAGCCCTGGGAAGGAGATGGCCTTGGGGGGAAATTGCAGGACTTGAGCTACAAGGCCTTGGTGGCCGACTGGATTTGGGGCTGAGGAAGGGCTATAAGGAGGAACTCAAGTGGCTGGGGAATTGGGAAGCTGGGGAGAAGAGCAGAGCATATGAGGTCAGGTTCTGTTTTGGAGGTGAGGAGGAGCCTTCTGGGGAACCCCCTGCAGATGCTGGATGCTGCAGTCCTGGCACTTGGCCAGAATGGAGGAGAATCACAGGTGGGCAGAGGTGTAGAGGCTAAAGGAGGTGAGGAGGCTGGGCGGGAAGCTGATGGTCCTGGCAGTGGCTGTAGGGGTTTCTGTGGCATGGATGGGGACAGCTGGTGAGAAAGTGGAAGAGACATGTGCAGGCCCTACTGCAGGAGCATGCTCAGATCAGCAGGTGGAGGGAAGGGGGACTGGAGAGGCCTGGGCCTGTCTGTGGGTGGGGAGGTGAGCATGGCTTGAAGGAAAGGTGGACAGAGAAGGGAAAGAGGCCATGGTGGCCCCACCTTCCCAGAGACTGGCAGCTCTAGAGGAAAGAGGAGACCAGCGAATGCTGAGATGGGGAGAACGTGGAGTTGATGCTATATAGCTCCAGTATCTGCCTTCTGGGCCCATCACTGGCTCACAGCAAGACTCCAGACTCCAAGAGGGCAGGGACCGTGTTCTTTCCAGTTCTACAAGATTGGTAGTCCAAGTCCTGAGGAGGTGTCCTTGCTCAGGAAGGCTGGTGGGTGGGGAGGGGTGTGTCGGGGGCTGAGGGACAGTCCTTGGCCTCTCAGCTCAGGGCTGAGGCCCCATGGAGAGGGCTGGAGAAGAGCTCAGTAAGGGCCTGTTTCCCTGGGAGGCAGCACAGGGAGTGAGCAGGCCACGGGAGTTTGAGGAAGGAGCTGTCTGTGATTAGAGGTGGCAGGACCAATCCTGTAGGAGGGAGCTCTTAGTCTGAGCCTCATCGGGTGGTAGAATCTGGAAAGGAGAGAGGGTTCCAGGTGGGGAACAAGAGCAGGCTCGGAGAGGGCCACTTACCTCTGGGAAGCCAGGCCTGGTTTGAGGGTAGCAGGGAGGAGTCAGAAGCCATCAAGTTCTGCCCAAGTCTGCAGACACCCCCTGAGCTCCTCGTGACTACATGTGAGGCTGGAGGTACAGGCATGAGACTGGATGTGTTTGGGCGTGGGAAGCCTCAGAAGGTTCTTGAGCCAGGATAGACCCTGGTTTGTTGGGCCTGGATTCTGCCTTCTTTGCTCTAACTGTTCACTCCTTTTTGGTTCAGTAGCAGTGACAAGGCCTAGGGGTTGGGTCCAGCATGCACCCTCTGCCCTGTGGTGACACACCTGACCCTTGCCTGCCCGTTCCACAGGAAGCTGGCCTGGAGCAGGTCCACCTGGCCCTGAAGGCGCAGTGCTCCACGGAGGACGTGGACTCGCTGGTGGCTCAGCTGACGGATGAGCTCATCGCAGGCTGCAGGTAGGGGGGACCTGGCGCCCCTGGTGCCCACCTCTCCTGGCTCAACTGGGCCTGTTTCGCTGGGAGTGCTCGTGTGTGGCAGTGAGCAATGGCACGTCTCCCAGCCATGCTTGGCCAGCAGTCCAGCCCGTGCTGAGTCCAAAGGTGGTGGAGCCAGCGCAGGAGTTGAAAAGGTGACATTGAGAGCAGGTCATAAATCTCCCTGCAGCAGCGGCAGCTGCGGGCCCGGCGGCCGGCTCACCTGAATGGGGAGCATTGTGTCTCTGATCCCCGACCTCTTATTTCCCTGATGGAATCTCCAGGAGGAGCTGGCTGGGGGGTGGGGTGACGGCGCCCCTCATTCCCTCAAGGCCATGTCGGGGATCATGGTTTCTGTTTAGCTTTCTATTGACATGGCTGATTGTTGACTTCAGGAAAAGAGGGCCCGGGGTGTGGAGGCCCAGCAGAGGGGTGCATCTCACATCTCCTCCGCTGCCATGTGGTTTTGGGGAGCCACCCATGGGTTTTGACCCTTGGTTTTCTCAACTTCAACCTGGCATGAAGAATAACTACTTTATAATATCTTCTAAACAAAGTGCCTGGCCCTTGGGAAGGATTTAATAAATGGTAGCTATAATTATTGCTCAGAAGAAGAAATGTCAGGAGACTTAGCTCCTAGTCTCTTTATCTGACTTGGTGACTTTGGGAAGCTTCTCTTCTCTGGACTTTAGTTTTCTCAGCTGTTAAATGGACTTAAACAGTTGCCCCTCTGCTCTCCACGGGGTTAATATATGCAAATGTGTGAATATATGCAAATGTATTCTATGCTCCCATACGCCTCATCACCCCTCCCTCAGCCTGGCTGTACAGCCCTGCTGAACGCATCTGAGAAACTGATAACCATGGTCACTGATCCAGCATCCCTTCTATTGTTTGTGGCTCAGTTAGGAAGTGTATCTTTATCAAAATATTACCCCAGAGAAATGCTCCCGGCCCAGTAGTGGAATTCCAGACAGGCCATTCACCCATTTCCCCCAACCTTCCTGAAGCCTGGCAGGCTCAGTGCCAGATGCCCAGAGCATACTGACAAAGGTACAACTTCAGCCCTCCAGGGATGGTTGGATGCAAAAAATGGGCAGAGGAGGTAAAGTGCGTTAGGAAGTTAGAGGTGAGCACTGTAGGAGCTCCAAGCAGGTGCATCTCATTCCCACAAATTGAATTCAGGGAAGCTTCTTGGAGAAGGGGATGCCTGAGGTGGACTTTGAGGGAGGAGCAGGAGTTAGCCTTTGGAGAGGGGACTGCCAGGGCAAAGGCACAGAAGCCTGAAATGCCTGCTGCCTCCTGGGTGGGGGAAGTGGCAGGAGAGGCTGTTGCCCAATTGGGCGGCCCCGAGGGTCTCTGCTAAGGAGAGCTCAGCCCTGGGAGCAAGGCCGAGGGAAAGGTGATCCCAGGGTCTAAATGCTGCAATGTGAGGAATGGACTGGTGGTGGCGGCGAATGGCAGGTGCTGGGACCAGGGGAGGGGAGACTGGACATACGGCAGGTGAGCTGTGATGATGGTGTAACTAAGACAGTGATAGTGGGAGGGGTGGGGGCTAGGGCAGCATGGACTATTTAGGAGGGATTATGATGACAAGCAGTCTTCTGTGCCAGGCATTGTCCTAAGAATTTTACATGTATTAACCAACCATGAAATCTTATGAACTAGAAAGTAGGCTGGGTGTGGAGGCTCACAGCTGTAATCCCAGCACTTTGGGAGACTGAGGCAGACAGATCACTTGAGGTCAGGAGTTCAAGACCAGCCTGGCCCCATCTCTACTAAAAATACAAAAATTAGCCATGTGTGGTGGCGGGTGCCTGTAATCCCAGCTACTTGGGAGGCTGAGACAGCAGAATTGCTTGAACCCAGGAGGTGGATGTTGCAGTGAGCTGAGATTGTGCCCCTACACTCCAGACTGGGTGACAGAGCAAGACTCTGTCTCAAAAAAAAAAAAAAGTAAATGACCCTCGTTTTACAGATAGGAAACTGAGGCACAGAGAGGTTAACTTGCCCAGATTCACACACCTAGTGAGTGGCAGGACCCCCTTGCTGTGCTGCTCTGTAATGGACAGAACCTGATGATGGGGTGAATATGGGAGCCACAGAAGGGTTCAGAATGGTCCCCTGATCCTGGCCAGGGGGGCTAGGTGGGCATGGGGGCTGTGCTCTGAGAGGGTCAGCAGGAGGAGGAGCCAGTTGAGGGGGAGGTGAGGCATTCAGGACAGGCTGTGTTGAGGTATCTGTGAGGAAGCTGGCCTGTGGTCTGGAGGTGGGAGGACAGAGTGGGGTTGGAGGGGCACATATGGGCACGGTCAGCCTGTGGTGGCTGCAGCCACTGGGTGAGCTCCCCAGGGCATCCCCGGGGCCCCAGATCCCACCTGCAAGGTGACTCATGGTGCCATGTTGGCACCACCTTGGGTGAGGTGGGTGGGCCAGGACTCTGGGTTCTACCCGTGGCCCTGCACATGACCCCCGTGTTGTTTGTAGCTTGGCAGGTCTGAGGAGCCTGGGACATCTGAGACCTGTGGGCCCTGAGTCCTTGGCTGCCCTCAGTGACCTCTGCAGGGCTCTGCTCTTGGAGGATCTGCCTACAAACAGTTCTGGCGCCTTTGAGTCACTCTCCTGGGGTTGGAAGAGTGGCTGGGCCTCCCAGCAGGGAGGCTGGTTCCAGCTCAGGAGCTTGGGAGGGGAACTGGGTTCCCGTCCTCTTGAGAATGCATAATGGCTCTCTTGGGGGGGGGAATTCCAGGCAGCAGGAGCAATTCGCTCAGCTCCACCTGAGGCCACTGAGTGGCCCAGCACCTCAGCTAGAGGGCTTCCTCCACCTCTCACTGCAGTGCTGAGCACCATCACAGCTGATAGGCAGAGCAGCCCGGCATGGGGGCCCTGAGCAAACTCAGGCCCATAGCTGAACACAGCAGCTCACCCTTTCTCCAGCCAGCCTGGCCCACTTCTCCAGCATCGGTGTTCCTCATTCCATCTCAGCCCTTTTCCCGGCTCATCTTCTGGGAGCCTCCCCCTTCCCCAGGGCTGGTGGTGTCCACTCTGTTCCTCCAGCCCAGCCCTCTTCTCTGATCTCTAGACCTATGAACCCAAGGTGCTGGACATGTCCACGTGGATGTCCCACCAGCACCTCCATGCTGCGTCTGGGGCTACACATGTTGCAGACAGGTTTCATCACCTCCCAGCACTGTCTTTTCCTGGGTCCCCAGAATCCACGCTGGAAACCTGAGCCAGCTCTGACTGCCTTCCTCCTCTTTTCTCTGCCCCAGCCCTGGTGGCTCTGCCTCATCCATGTCCTTCCTCCTTCCTTCCTCTCCCACCCCTCCTTTAGTATCCCCATCGTCTTCAAGCTGTGTCATGCCTGCCTCCATGTCAGCCCTGCAGTGGCTGCTGCTGCATCCAGGAAAAGCCCCTGCTCTCATCCTGGTGGACAGGCCTTTCTGTCCCCACCACCTGCCTCACGGAGCCCTAACGCTTCTGAAGCTCTGCGCTAGTTTGTCCGGCCCTCAGCCCCCCCACCCCTACAGGCTCCCCCTTGCCTCTGTGTCTTTGCACTTGTGCACATGCTGCTCCATCAGCCAGGACGCCCTTCCCACTCTTTGGGCCTTACTAACGCCTGCTGGCCCTGCCAGGTGCAGCTCAAGGCCACTTCCCCCAGGAAGGGCTCCTGACTCTGAGGCTGCTCAGGTGGGGATCTGTTTGCGTCTCTGTTCTGCGGACTTCCTGAGAGCAGGGCCAGGTCTCACCTCTGGAGGCAGCATCCAGTCCAAGCCCAGGGCAGAGCTGTTGCTCACTAGGAGTGAAATGAATGCCCCGAGGCCAGTTCATCTTTCAGGCTGGACACTGCCCAGGGTACAGGTATCCACCTGGCCCCGCAGAGGCAGGCAGGGACCTTGGGAGCAGCCCAGCCCACTCTGCTCTCAGCCTGCTGAGCCCTGCGCTGGGCCTACCTGCAATTTCCAAGTCAGCCGGCGTTGGCGGGGCCCCTGGCTTTGCTTAGGGCTGGGTGGAGCACCATCAGCCTCCTCTTCCCGGTCTCCCCTTCTTTCCGTACCCCCTGCCTTGGGCTTTCCTGAGGAGGGAAAGAGCCGAGACAGCACGGAGACAGCTTGTTAGTGGCACTCACAGGTCCTAAATGTTTCTTGGGGAGTCTTGGCTGGGCTGTGGCCTCCATGAAAATCTCCCTTTGGTGGTCTGTACTGCAGCCCCTCCCGGCTCCCGAGCCAGGCTGGGCGCATAAATCACCCTGGTTGGCTCGGCTCTCCCTATCCCTCTCCAGACCCGCCTGCCCCCGCTCTCAGGCCCACTCAGGCCTGGTTCCCAGGCAGGCCCCAGCACAGGGCTCCGGCCCAGGCCCCCCCGCCCCGCTACCCACCGAGCATGCCCCTCCACCACCGAGGAGCGGCCTGGGGCAGCCCATCCGCGGCACCCTCGGGGCAGTAAATATTATATTACTACAGGGTGTGCAGTACGTGACCTGAGACAGGCCCCGGGGCTTAAGTTTCCCGAGATGGAGTTTGCGTACTGCTCCCCCCATCCTAAAAATTCAATTAAAAAAAATAACAGGAAAAATGTAGTGCGCCGAGGGCCTGCCAGAGTGGTGTATCTGGCGGCGGCGGTGCCGCTGCGCTCCGGCGGTAATTGGTTCTGCATAGCTCGGGGAAATTGGCAGAAAAATAAATCAGCCGGGAGCCGGGAGTCAGACGCTGCAGGGAGGGGAGGTGGGGGGGGCTGCAAGTGGTGGGAGCAGACCTGGTGGAGTGGGTTTGACTAATGTCCTGTTTGGGAGTCAAGGGGGTGAGGTGGGGGCGGGGCAGCCCCCATACCCTCAGTGGAGAATGGAAAATGGAGAGGAGTCCCGCTTGGTTAGGGAGTGCACAGACTGCCCCGCCGCATTTCTGCATGGCCCTTGTGTGGGTACCGACCCCTGGGCTTGGAATGGCGAGGAGGAGCCATATGAAGGACTTTCAGGGCGCCTCCGTGGGATGGGGGAGGTCAGAGTTCTTTGCCTCTAAACAGGATTGAGCTTAAACCTGACCTCCTATCTCTCAGGGCTCAGGGCTGTGTTTCTGGCATTGCATGTACCCCCCACCTCCTCTCCAAAGGCTTCCCAAAGCAGAGGGTTCTGGGAAGGGTTCTGTTGTGGCTCCCCACCCCACCTCAGGTGGATACATCTGAGCTGCTGGCCTCCCTGCAGTGCCTGCGGTAGCTCTTCAGGGGTTCCTAAATTTCTTCCTTGAAGAATGTGGACACTGCACAGAGCAGACTTGTTTCAGTGCAGGGCACTCAGCGCTGGAGCCTCTACTCTAGGAGGATCCAGGAGGCAGGAGCAGGACCCCCTGGGCCCTCCGAGAGCCTGTAGTCAGTGGGGCAGAGGGGAACACACATGCAAAAGAACTCACTGGACTGGAGTTGAGGACAGATTCCAAACTGGCAGTCCTGGAATCGAGGGCTGGGGGCTCCAGATCAGGAGGCGCGTAGGCTGACATGGGTGAGGAAGGCTTCCTGGAGGAGGTGAGGGTGGAGCACATCACATAGAGATGGCTGTGTGTGTGGAGCGGGCTGGAGAAGGCACCCAGCAGGCAGGCGGAGGGGGTGGGGCCTGCTGTGAGAACCTGGCACATGTGCATGCCTGGACCTGGGAGAGCCCTGGGCTCATCAGGCGCATTCCATCTGTCCGTCCCTCACAGCCAGCCTCTGGGTGATATCCATGAGACACCCTCTGCCACCCACCTGGACCAGTACCTGTACCAGCTGCGCACCCGTCACCTGAGCCAAATCACTGAGGCTGCCCTGGCCCTGAAGCTCGGCCACAGTGAGCTCCCTGCAGCTCTGGAGCAGGCGGAGGACTGGCTCCTGCGTCTGCGTGCCCTGGCAGAGGAGGTAATTGAGCCTGGGGGTGCCTTTCTTCTTCTGCTCTCCTGCTGCCTGGAACATCAGAACTGGCAGGGACAAGGCGAATGTCTGGATTATTACCCACCCTGGTTCCATTGCTGGGTGACCTTGGGCAGGTGACTTAACCTCTCTGAACCTCAATGGACCAATTTGCAGAAGGAAGAGAGAGGGTACGATGGAATACTGGGTGTTATGGGGCTCAGCACAGAGCCTGGCACACAATAGGTAACTAATAAATGCCCTCTGTTTGCCAAAGTATGTCAGAGACAGAGCTGGGACCAGAATCCAAGGTACCTGGTTCTAGGTTCAGTGCCAGGGCCAGCTTCCCCAGGTTCCCGACTCCTACTTCCTGCCAGCCAGTGCCTGTCTGCACCTGGCCAACAACCTGCCCTGCCTGGACCCTCTGTTTCCTGTTGTCCTGGATGCCTCTGAACCCCAGGCCCAAGGAGGCTTCATTTTCAGTAACTCTGAGTTTTGCTCTATCTGATCAGAGAGAACCGGCTCTGGTTTGTCTTTGGGGAACTATTTCCCCACCTGCAGACCCTCCCCCTGAGGTCTCTGTGGCCAGATGCACCCACCCGGTTCTGTGGCAAATAGGCAGGTCCGGTATTTGTCTGGAATGAGAAGGGTCTGCTCATAAGTGGTGGGCGGACACAGCTGCTGCCTGCTCTGACCAGAGCCATGTGGGACTCCCAGGGAGGAGGTAGGGGCTCTCCGCAGGAGTGTGAGAAGGGCAGGGCCAGGAGAGCGGTTGCTGGAGGAAGCTGTGGAAGGGGAGAGGGAGGCTGCTCAGGAAGGGATGTGGGTCCCTGGAGTCAGCAGGGCCTATAGGCACAGGCTGGTTCCCTGGTGGACACTGTGTCACTCAGCTGTGGACCAACTCCTCACAGTGGCAGCAGACCAACCCCTCAGGCTGGTCACGGGCTTCCCTCTGTAATCTCAGCCCAGACTGACCCGTGAACTGTAAGCACAAACTGTGATATGGCTGGAAGGGGTTAAGGTCGAACAGTGCTGTCACTGTAAGGGCCCCGTGGAGAGAGCCCTTCTCAAACTTGCATGTACATCAGAATCCCTTGGAGGGCTTGTGAAAAGCAGGTTAGGGCCCACCCCTCGAGTTCCTGCCCCCCTGGAACTGGGGCGAGCCTGAAAATATGCATTTCTAACAAGTTCCTGGAAGCTGCTGCTGCTGTGGGTGCCACACTTTGAGAACCCCTGGTATAGTGGTTAGGAACACATATTTGGAGTCAGAAAAATCTGCATTGGCTCCTAAGCTCTCGAAGCCTGAATTTCCTCACCTGTCAAATGGGGCTGCCTGTCCTGCCTCCTGGGCTCGCTGTTGGGGTTCAGTGAAGCGATGCATGGGCATGCTTCACCTGTGCTGCAGGAGCATCAGCTCAGCAGGACCCTGGGTGGAGACCCGGGGCTCACTTGGGCTCACTTTGCTCATCATCCTTGGAAGCAAATGGACCCTTACCCAATCAGCCTGCTCTCTAGAGTGTGCAGCTGGGAGCAGTTGTCAATCATGCTGGAGGGGCTTAGGGGCCTCACAGTTTTGTTCTGGACTAGTCACCATTTTCAGAGTCCAGTGTCTTCAGGCCATGGGAGTCCTGCTGCTACTGGAGGAGGGTGTGTGTCCTCTGGGAAGGGCATACCTTCTGTGGATCTGTTCCTGCTCTTGGGGCTGAGGAAGGCGGGTGGTGTCCTAGGCGTAATGTTACCTCCCTGGTCAAATCTAGTTCTCTGATGTTTGCCCCCTGGGAATGTCTACCTGGTAGCGAGGACCTAAGAATGTAAGGTTTGAGGTCCAGGCAGGAGTGTCTCTTCCCAGAAGGATGTACTCAGCTCAGTAACCTTGGCGGGCTTCTCATGTGAGCTGGGGGCAGCCTTATGCTCTGTTCTCTGGGGGCTCACCGCCACTCAAGCCAGACACTGGCCAGCCCTGGGAGGTCTGGGGGAAGGCCAGGGTGGACAGCGTGTGGGATGGAAGCTGGGAGAGGAGAGGCCTCTGTGGCCTCTGAGTCAGAGGTCAGCTCACGGTGTGGCTGTGGGGCGTGGGCCTGGTGTGTCACCATCCCCACCCCGACCACCACCCTCTCTTCAGCCCCAGAACAGCCTGCCGGACATCGTCATCTGGATGCTGCAGGGAGACAAGCGTGTGGCATACCAGCGGGTGCCCGCCCACCAAGTCCTCTTCTCCCGGCGGGGTGCCAACTACTGTGGCAAGAATTGTGGGAAGCTGCAGACAATCTTTCTGAAAGTGAGTTTTCTTTTTTCCCAAGTCATGATCGTATTTTTCCCAACATAAGGCCTTTCTCCCACCTCTTCTGTTTCCCCCTCCTGTTCTTGACCTATCTTAGTTCTTAGGCTGTGATCTTGGAAGGAGAAGAGGTCTTTGGGTAAAACAATTTCCCTTTTCCTCGGTTCCCCCCAAAGTCTCCAGGCCCCTGCACCTAGTCTAGGAAGTTAGCAGGTTTGAGCCGGAATCACTGGCGCTGGGAGTGAATGAGGTGGAGTCTGTGGCCCAGGGTATCTGGGAGAGCTGACCCCTGGGGCTGTGTTTGTCCTTCCAGGCAGGTCCCTTATAGGGAGGCCTCATCCTCAGCTCCCAGGCACTAGCAGGCCTTGCATGACCTGGCTTCCACACCAACCTGAGTGCCCTGGACTGGAGCTGGAGCCACTCTGAGGCTCAGGTCCTCCCTGCTGGGAAGGCTGGTATCTGGGGCTTGGGACAGGCACACCACAATCTGGACCCACTGGAGAGCTGGGAGCATGTAATTCTGTCCCTCGGTCTCACCAGCCCCCACCTCTCCTGCCCTTTCTCCTCTTCTAACACCCATCCCTGCTCCCTCTTCCTCCTTTCCAGGAGAGTCACCAGCTTTGGGGACGGGTGACAGGGAGGTGAGTGGGTGCTTGGGGAGAGCCCATCTGTGCTCCTCTCTAGGCTCATGTGCGGACATAGAGCCAAAGCTGCTGTGGTCATGGTGTGGCCTGGCGTGCAGGACACAATGCGGGAGATCCCTCCCTGCACGATGGCTGCCCAGGCCCAAGGGAGGGCCCTCCTTGAAGAGCTGTCAGCAAGGCTGCCCCTGCTTGGGGTGAGTGGCCCTGAGAAGCAGGCCTGCTCCTTACCTCTCTTTTTTTTTGAGATGGAATCTCACTCTATTGCCCAGGCTGGAGTGTAGTGGTGTGATCTCCACTCACTGCAGCCTCTGCCTCACAAGTTCAAGGGATTCTCCTCCCTCAGCCTCCCAAGTAGCTGGGATTATAGGCGTTTGCCATCCCACCCAGCTCTTTTTTTTTTGTTTTTTTTAAATTTTAGTAGAGATGGGGTTTCACCATGTTGGCCAGGCTGGTCTCGAAATCCTGACCTCAGGTGATCCGCTTGCCTTGGCCTCCCAAAGTGCTGGGATTACAGGCGTGAGCCACCGCGCCAGCCCTCCTTACCTCTTTTCATTTGCCCTGAATAGCTCTACTAGCATTCAAGGACTCCTCAGCCTAAGGCACCAGACTTTCATCCAGCCTAGTCCACCTCCCCAAAGCCCCTCCACGCTGGACCTTCCCCTTCCCTACATCTCTCCTCCCTCCTCCCCTCTTCCAGGAAGTCGTTGTTGACTTACTTTAGCCTGGAACCCTGAAGCAGAGCACCCTGAGTGATGCTGATGCATTCGTATATTGGCCAGTCCTCTTGTTGTCCCCTGGGGGGTGTGGAGAGGGCAGGTTTCAGTAGCACAGAGGATGCCAGGGCTGGTTGGAGCTCTACGTGGCCTTGGGCAGGTTGCTTAACCTCTCTGAATTGCCTGTTGTCTTATCATCTGTAAAATGAGGGTGGGTGGGGCTGCCCACTTTACAGGTTTTGAGGGTTGAGTTACGTGACACAGGTGATGGGTCTTGCTGGAACTAAGTGATCAATGGATGTTAGTTTGTCTCCCCACCTCTCCCCCTTTCCTTTTGGGGAGCTCCCCTGCTCTATGCGTGCCATGACTGGAGGCCAACTCAAGGCCAGGGATAGTAGATGTCTGCACACAGTTGTGTGAGTGAGTGTGTCTGTGTGTGTGTGTGTTGGGCAGCAGGCTGCCCCCATCCACCTGCTCACATGCCACCTGGGGCATGTTTCCCATTAGATTCTAACCTTCTGTGCTTGTCAGAGCCTAACCTCTGAGAGTCTACCTCCTAAGCCAGTTCCTGGCCTGGTAGGGCAGAAAGGAAAGGAAGTCAAGGAGTGGCCATATCTGAGTGGGGCTGACCGGGGAAGGCGGTCTGCGAGAGTGGCGGGGGCGGGGCGGGGGGTGCTGCTGAATTGTGCCTGGTGGACTTGCTGGGAGGGGATGAGCTCCAGGTTCTGACCTCTTGGCCATGTAGCCTCAGGGAAATGCAAACTGAAAATTTTCCCTGGTTTCAAGCAAAAAAAAAAAAAAGATATAGAATTGTTTCTCGAAGTCTTCCGCACTGAGTTTATGAGCCCCGCCAGTAGCTCCTGAGCAAGCTCTACAAAAATGTTGGCAGCAAGCAGAGACCAAGAAAACAACATTGGTGTTTCTTAACTTAAACCAAAGTTGGAAAAAATGAGCACCAGCAGAGAGAGAGAGGAGCCCCAAACTAGACATTTCTTTATTTGCTGTTGCTATTTTGGGTCCGGCAGGCTGGCCCCGTCTGGGGGAGGACAGGGGAGAGAGCCGGGGGTGGATGGGGGAAGTGGGGGTCAGGCATTCCTGCCATCTCCCTGGGGCTGGTGGTTTGGAGGGTAAAGGCAGTTAACCACCCGGGGGAGAGGACAGCCGAAGCGAACAGCCATGGAGAGGTTTCCCCGGGGCATGACACGTGGACTCAGGGGCTCCTACAGGCTTCATTGAAGATGAACCAAAAGAAGGGGGGCTGTGTCCGCAGGAGGGAAGCGTGAGGTGGCCCTAGCCTTGGCATGTCCTCTGCCCCTTCCTGAGCCTCCTACCTGCCCTGGGCTCTCCCTCCAGGGATCCAGGCCTCCCTGACCAGCGTGGGACCCCTTACCTCAGCTGCCCTTTCATCTTCTGAACCCACCCGTTTTCTCACTTGGCTATACTGCTCTGAGCTCATGACACTAGGCCTGGGTACTTCATGTGTTTTCTCCTCTAGGGGACAATGTGAATTTTAAGAGCAGGAGCTTCTGCTCCTCAGGCCATGTCTGACCTTTGGTTTCAATCAAATGGTGAAGTAATTGTGGAGAATAATTTTTGTTTCATGTTGGGTTGTTGTGGTTATTCCATTTGGCAGAGCTTCTGAAAGTTTCAGGATAAAAAGCAGTTGAAGACCAGTGAATAGTGGTTGACATGCTGATAATCACTTGAAAGGGTAGGGATATTAGATGATACACTAACCAAAGAAATAAAATACTAAACATGGAGGGGGAGGCTTTAATTTCTTCTCTTTCCAGATCTGTATCATTGTATCTCCTTTAGAGACAAGTTTTAGAACTGCGCTGTCCAATATGGTAGCCACAGATGGCTATTTAAATTTACATTAATTAAAAGTAAATGAAACGAAAACTTTATCTCCCCAGTCATACTGGCCACATTTCAAGTGCTCGGTAGCTACATGGGCCTAGTTGACTACCATATTGGATGGTGAAGATATAAACCATTTTCATCATAGCAGAAAGTTCCATTGGCAAGCACTGTTCCAGAAGAAAATGGAAGCGAGGATGTGGTGGGAGAAGGGGAGAGGAGAGGTCCTGGGCTAGACATGGTTCTTCTCTGCAGAGCGCTCCTAGGAGGGAATGATGTAGCCTTTGCCTTTGATGGGGAGGAATCTTGGTGAGGGGTAGGGGGTGGGGTGGACGTTTCTTAATTGTACACTCCCCTTCCATGCAATTCTGGTAAGCGCTCCCACAGGGGACACTCCCAGTGAGGGTGTCAGCCTGGTCTACCCAGGCCTGGAGGACTCCTCCTCCCCAGCCTCTCATTGGGACATCCGGATCCTGAAGGGGACTGTGGGTTTCTGTCCTTCTCTGGTACCCAGTATCCGATGGAGAAGGTGCCTGGGGCCCGGATGCCAGTGCAGATACGGGTCAAGCTGTGGTTTGGGCTCTCTGTGGATGAGAAGGAGTTCAACCAGTTTGCTGAGGGGAAGCTGTCTGTCTTTGCTGAAACTGTGAGTACCTGCCAGCCCCCACCTCTGCCTCCCACTCCCTGGAGCTGCCTTGGCCCCCTGCTCACGTCTCATTCTTCCTGGCCCTCCAGTATGAGAACGAGACCAAGTTGGCCCTGGTTGGGAACTGGGGCACAACGGGCCTCACCTACCCCAAGTTTTCTGATGTCACGGGCAAGATCAAGCTACCCAAGGATAGCTTCCGCCCCTCGGCCGGCTGGACCTGGGCTGGAGATTGGTTCGTGTGTCCGGAGAAGACGTGAGTCGTGGGCAGGGAGGGCTGGGGAGAGCCAGGCCAGGCTGCCCACCATGGACTGCACCCTCCTTTTGGAGGCAGGCTGGGGTCTGTTGATCCCTCTGCTTGCTCCTGCGCTGGTCATAGGAACTTCCACTGAACTCTCCCAGGACTGAGGCTCTCCAGGCAGCAGTCCTTTCCAGAAGGGCTTGGATGGTCAGACGGTCCTTTATTCTTTTCATTAAAAAAAAAATTTTTTTTTTTTGAGACAGAGTCTCACTCTGTTTGGAGGGTGGAGTGCAGTTGCATGATCGCAGCTCATTGCAGCCTCAACCTCCTGGCCTCAGGTGATCCTCCTGCTCCTGCCTTCTGAGTAGCTGGGACCACAGGCATGCGCCATCATGCCTGGCTAATTTTTAAATTTTTTGTAGAGACAGGGTCTCGCTATGTTGCCCAGGCTGGTCTTGAACTGCTGGGCTCAAGTGATTCTCCCTCCTTGAACTCCCAAAGTGCTGGGATTACAGGCTTGAGTCGCCACGCCCGGCCAGGCCTTTATTCTCTCTCTTTTTTTTTTTTGAGACGGAGTCTCACTCGGTCGCCCAGGCTGGAGTGCAGTGGCGCGATCTCGGCTCACTGCAACCTCCATCTCCCGGGTTCACGCCATTCTCCGGCCTCAGCCTCCTAAGTAGCTGGGACTACAGCTGCCTGCCACTACACCCAGCTAATTTTTTTTTGTATTTTTAGTAGAGACGAGGTTTCACCATGTTAGCCAGGATGGTCTCGATCTCCTGACCTGGTGATCCACCCGCCTCGGCCTCCCAAAGTGCTGGGATTACAGGCTTGAGCCACCGCGCCTGGCCCAGGCCTTTATTCTTAAGCCTTCGTTCTGTGTGGTGCCCATTGGGTGTGGCCCCATCCTCAAAGACACCCAGGACAAGCCCATCACCTCCTCTGCACATGAACCCTTCTCATGTCTGGGCTGCTCACACATCCCCTGAGTGGTCCTTTCTCTGTCAGTCCCTCTCAGATCCACGTGGTCCTTCTCCATGTCTATTGCCGCCTTTGCCTCTCTCTCCTCTCCTTTTCCTGTTTGGTTGGCATTCAACTCTGTGGTGTTTAATTTTTTTTTACTTAAAAAAATTGAAGTATAACATATTATACAGTCAAGCACTCAAATCTTATGAGTACAACTTGATAAAACTTTATATTTTTACAACTATCCATCAAGCCTCGACTGCCCATCCTCCTTTTGCTGTCTTCAGTTGGCCTCCTTTTCTCTTTATCTTGGGTGATGTGCTCTTTTGTCCCCGATTATCTCGGAGTGTCCCTAGGTCTCCTTTTCACTGTCTGCCTTGGTCTCTGGCACCCTTCCCTCCCCACCCCCCATGTCTCTCATTGTTGGTTGGGGTGAGGCTGACATAGGCAGGGGTGCTCTCCAGGAGGTGGTAGATGGATGGGGGCCTCTCCAGCAGAGACTCTGACCAGCCCTCCTCCACAGTCTGCTCCATGACATGGATGCCGGTCACCTGAGCTTCGTGGAAGAGGTGTTTGAGAACCAGACCCGGCTTCCCGGAGGCCAGTGGATCTACATGAGTGACAACTACACCGATGTGGTAAAGCAGGCACTCAGGGGCAGGTGGGGTCTAGACATTTGGTCTCTGGAGGCACCTGGTGCTCAGGGACAGGTGGGGCATGTTTCTCTTTGCCCCCTCTTACCTCCAGAGCCTTCATGCTTTGATTTCCAAAGGGAAAGTGTGGGGTGCAGTGGTGGCAGGACACTGACTCTGGGGCTCTGCCCTTCTGTCTGGGACTTGGAGGACGTATGTTGTCAAGTTGCATCTTTTCTGCCTCCCTGCTCACATCTGTCTGTCTCCTCTCATTGCTTGCCTGTTCGGTTTTGTCCTTAGAACGGGGAGAAGGTGCTTCCCAAGGATGACATTGAGTGCCCACTGGGCTGGAAGTGGGAAGATGAGGAATGGTCCACAGACCTCAACCGGGCTGTCGATGAGCAAGGTGGGCAGCATGTGGAACCTGGCGAGCCCCATCCCCGGCAAGCTCTCAAGCCATGCTGGTGGGGACGACTGAATGCCAGGGCCCTTCACTGGGCTATTTCACCCAGGGACGCTTCTTGAAGGCACCCCCCACTCCAAGCTGCAAATTAGGACCGAGAGTCAGTGGCCGCTCAAGAGTCTGTGACCATGCCCCAAATTCAGAGATGGTCCCAGGAGAGATGGGGGGAACTGCCAAGCAATGAGTGACCGGTTCCCCCTCCCCCAGGCTGGGAGTATAGCATCACCATCCCCCCGGAGCGGAAGCCGAAGCACTGGGTCCCTGCTGAGAAGATGTACTACACACACCGACGGCGGCGCTGGGTGCGCCTGCGCAGGAGGGATCTCAGCCAAATGGAAGCACTGAAAAGGGTGAGCCAGCAGGTGGTGGGTGGGAGTGAGGCCTCTGGTCACAGGTGGCCAGTAGGCACAGATGCAGACCTGCATGCCCACAGACACATGCATGTGTGCACACAGCATGCACAGACACCTGGGACTCACTGGAGGTGCTCACAGATCACACCCAGCATACCCAAAGATCACACCCAGCATACACACAGATCACACCCAGCACACAGATCACACTGGGAACACCCACAGATCACACTCAGCACACACACAGATCACACCCAGCACACAGATCACACCCACAGATCACACCCAGCGCATGCACAGATCACACCCAGCACACCCAAAGATCACACCCAGCACACACACACAGATCACACCCAACACACCCACAGTTCACACTCAGCACACACAGATCACACCCAACACACCCACAGTTCACATGCAGCACACCCACAGTTCACACCTAGCACACACGGATTACACCTAGCACACCCAGCACATGCACAGCTCACACCCAGCACACCCACAGATCACACCCAGCACATGCACAGATCACAGTCAGCACACACAGATCACACCCACCACACACAGATCACAGTCAGCACACACAGATCACACCCACCACACACAGATCACAGTCAGCACACACAGATCACACCCAGCACACACACAGATCACACCCACCACACACACATCACACCCAGCACACACAGATCACACCCAGCACACACAGCTCACACCCAGCACACACACAGATCACACCCAGCACATGCACAGATCACACACAGATCACACCCAGCACACCCACAGATCACACCAAGCATGGATCACATCCAGCACACCCAGCACAGATCACACTCAGCACACACACATTACACCTAGCACACCCACAGATCACACCCAGCACACCCACAGATCATACCCAGCACAGATCACACCCAGCACACCCACAGATCACACCCAGCATGGATCACACCCAGCACACCCAGCACAGATTACATCCAGCACACCCAGCACAGATCACACCCAGCACACACACAGATCACACCCAGCACGCACAGATCACACCCAGCACAGATCACACCCAGCACATGCACAGATCACAACCAGCACAGATCGCACCTAGCACACCCACAGATCACACCCAGCACACAGAAATCACACCCAGCACACCCACAGATCACACCCAGCACAGATCACACCCAGCACACCCACAGATGCTTATAGACAGACACACTCAGATGCCCATGATTACAGGAGGTCACATGCAAAGTTCACACACCAACCTGGAAGATGGAAAGACACTCACAGACTGTGTCTTAGGCTGGGTTTCCTGGAGGCAGAAGCTAAGACGTGGATTTGGCTGCACATTATTGGGGCAGTGCCCTCGGGAGTGTGAGGAGCAAGGATGCAGCTTCAGGCAGGTCAGCTGTGGCCTGAGCTGTGGCCTGGGGAAGTGCACAACTCGGAACACCACAGAATCCTCACCTGGAGGCAGGGCTGGGCTTTGTATCCTCTCAGCCATCTGTCTAGGCTTGGGGTTGCTGGGGTGAGCTGG
The DNA here is from genome assembly GCF_029289425.2 of Pan paniscus. Taxonomy (NCBI): domain Eukaryota; kingdom Metazoa; phylum Chordata; class Mammalia; order Primates; family Hominidae; genus Pan; species Pan paniscus. Next base: position 54,818,153 of record NC_073261.2, on the reverse strand, counting down.
GGCACATACCTATCTCTTCAGTGAGGGGGTTTCCTTTAGCATGGGGGTTCCCTGGAGCAGGTGGCTTCTGGGAGCTGGGAGCTGTCGATGCTGATGGCAGCTGGGGATGGGTGCGCCACACGTGTACATTGGCTGGTGAGGGGGCTGGGGTGGGCCCCGTTGGCATTCATGCAATGCAAGCACACATGCCCACAGTTGAGCACAGATGCCACGGGATACTGTCAGGCCCATCGTGCACATGGATGAGCACACACAAGCACATGCACTTGCTCCGGGGTCACACAGGGGCCTGTGCGCTGCACAGCCTCTGTGCCCGCCTGTCCTGGACCTTCTTGGTCTATGATCTTCCTTCCTAAACACATATTTGAATTTTGGCTCAAGAACCAGACCTCCCTTAGTCCAGGAGTAGCCTGTGGCATGACCTAGGTTCCTTCCTTTCTCCTTGGGGGCAGAGAACCTAGAGAGGACTCTTGCTGGGTCCAGGGAGGGGCAAGGCTTTTGGACAACCAGCTGTTCCTGGTGCTATGAACCAGACAGATTCAACTTTCTCCCTGAAGGGGCACCCAGCAGACAGAGGCAAAGCCTGCCCAGGCTCATGTGCCTTGCCCACCACCCCACAGCCAGCATCCTTCCTGGAGAGTGGCACAGCTGGCCTCCAGGACTGGCCCTTGTCACTGTGCTCCTGGCCCAGACCTGAGGTGGTGTCTGACAACAGTGCCAGGTCACCCTCTCCCAGGAGCTGAATGGCAAGGGGGCTCCCAGGACTCCCTTCAGGCCCAGGAAAGGGACCCCATGAACGAGGTACAGGGGTGCCTCCATAGCTGAGTTGGGTCTAGCTCCCAGGGGTGAAATTGGCTGTGGTTGGGAAATAGGATCTTCCTTTTACCTCTGAGCTGCAGACCCACTACAGGATGTGAAGATGAAAAAGGAAATGACAAGAAAACTTTGGATTCATGAAATCCACCCAGAATTCAAATAAGCAAGTTAAAAGCCCAGTGTTTTCGTCACTGCGTCAGCCTACCTTCCTTTCTGGCTGTTTGGTTCTTCCCGCAGCCCATGGAGCCTCCTCTCCCCTCCTGATTTTTCTTTTTCTTTTTCTTTTTTTCTTTTCCTTTTGAGATGGAGTCTCATTCTGTCACCCAGGCTTGAGTGCAGTGGCACAATCTCGGCTCACTGCAACCTCCACCTCCCAGGTTCAAGCAATTCTCCTGCTTCAGCCTCCCTGGTAGCTGGGATTACAGACATGAGCCACCATGCCTGGCCTCCCCTCCTGATTTTCTGACCTGGGGTTCCTGTGGCTGCAGAAAGCCCCTCTCCTCTAGGTGGCCCTCCCAGGTTTTCCCACCTGGAGGGCACTAGTGTGGGAGCTGGTGGGGAGTTGTCATGGAAGACAGGAAGGCAAAGGTGGAGCCGAGCACAGAACTCCCCCCAGCCTTCCCACCGGCCTCTGAGTCTGCCCCTTCTCTTGTGCAGCACAGGCAGGCGGAGGCAGAGGGCGAGGGCTGGGAGTACGCCTCTCTTTTTGGCTGGAAGTTCCACCTCGAGTACCGCAAGACAGATGCCTTCCGCCGCCGCCGCTGGCGCCGTCGCATGGAGCCACTGGAGAAGACGGGGCCTGCAGCTGTGTTTGCCCTTGAGGGGGCCCTGGTATGTGGGGCTGCACTTGTCCTGGCTTGGGTAGGGTATATCTTGGTTTCCCAGGGCTGTTCAGGCTGATGTGGGAGAGGCACAGGGACTCCAGGTTAGGACTTTTGGATGGAACGCTGGCTGGTCATCCTGGCGTCAGTACCTGTGGGGTGGCATGTGGGGAAAGCAGCCCCAGTCTGGGTGTTCTTCTAAAATGAAAAAGCTCCTTCCTTGGCACTGAAACACTTGCTGCTACTACTTTGAGGTGTCAAGATGAAAGCAGAGGGGAAGATGGCCTTGGTCGTGTGGCTGGCCTGTGCCTGGCTGGCTGGTGTGAAGATGGGCGAGGAGGCCCATGGGAGGAGTGAGAGAGGTCTTGTGGCCCCAGAGTGTCCTTGGTTGCATGTGCATCCTCTTGAGGCAGAGACCATCTCATGGGCATCCCCAGCAATTTTGGGGAAGAGGTGTGCCTTAGAAGCTGAGCCCCAGGATGACTTTCCTGCTCAGGGTGCGCTTTCTGTAGCCAGTGGAACTGGGGTAGGCTCAAGGTTCTCCAGGGCTGGGGTGACGGGCTCCCCAAAAGAGAGGAGCAGGTGTCTCGGGGACAGTCTGAGCGAGCACTCGGTACTGGCACACAGCCAGTCCCCACTCTGCTGCTCTGGGGAAGGAGCTGCTCCCTCTGAAATCCAGCCAGGACTGGCACCTCCCTAGGGGTTTGGGCTGGGGCCCTAGGGAGCAAGCCCCATGGGACGTGAGGGTGTCCATGTGAAGCCAGCTGTGTGGTTGGGGTCAGGCTGGGCACCTATCTGTAGGACAGCCTGGCTCTGAAGGCTGGAGGAGTGCTGTGGGGTGGCTCAGGATCTGTCGGGCTGGCCACTGGCAGGGAGGTAAAGCCAGCAGTGGCCCTGAGAGGGAGTGGGTGGGCTGGGGAGGCTCTGTCAGTCTCAGGCCTCGATGGTGGGCAAGGCCCAACAGTGGCAGTATAGGAGAGGAAGCTCTCTGGGGGCCTGAGGACGTCAGAGGAGCCTGCCATAGGCTTCGGAGAGAGCCCCTCCCTTGTCCTGGGGCCAGGTCAAGGGGAGGCTGAGGGGAGATAGCAGAGCTCTCGGCTCTCTGGGCTATGGACTGGTCTTCTGGCCAGGGTGGGGCAGGATAGGATGGAATTGCTGCCCAGGTCAGAGCAGCTGGGGAGCCTTCTGGGGTGGGGCTGGTGTTCTGTGGCCCCCTCTGCTTTGAGTCAGAAAGGGCCTGGCCTGGGCACTGGGCAGGGGCTGGTGATGATCCTGCGGCTCTAGCTGAGGGGTGGGGTATAAAGACCTTGGCAGGCCTCAGAGTCAGGGCCAGGTCTGAGAAGGCCAGGAAAGCACCCTGTGTAATCAGGATCTGTTTTCATCAGCCAGAGCTCCACTCGAAGGGGCTGAGAAGAAAAGTGGTTTGTGGGCTTACAGAGCTGGGAAGAACCTGAGAGGTGAAGCAGGCATTAGGCCTGGCAGGAAACAGGTTCACACAGTGTCCCCAGGACTCGCACCCCTGTCTTGGCCTTGTCTCACACGGGCTCTCTCTGTGTGGTAGCAAAGATGCTGCTGGTGACGAAAGGCCAACATCATCCCTCCAGCCAGCAAAGTCCTGCTAGATAAAGTAGCCCAGCCCACAGCGCCACACTCTGTTTTCCATGCAGCTGGAGACCCCTGAGTGCTGCTTTCTCAGTAATGTCAGTGAAGTCTTCGGCATGACTGACCGGCTCAGCCTGGTGGTGCCCAGCCAGCCCCTGCACCTGGGTGAGGGATGGAGCGTTCTGATTGGCCGGCATGGGCCATGCCCCTTCTCTGTGATTGACAGCGCCACCAGATTGGGGAGAGGAGCTTCTGAAAACAAAAACAAAAAACAAAAACCAAAGCAATGTTGGGCAAAGAGCTCCAGATGGTCCAGACGGTGACCAGAGCAGTAGGGAGCCAGTATGAGTTGTTGACAAGAAGAGTGCTCTGGTCAGAGCTAGGCTTTAGGACCATCAGTCAAGCAGCCATGGAGGATGCTTGGGAGGCAGAGCCTCCCATCAGGAAACCCCAGGAGTCTTGCTTAGAGATCCAGGAGAGGTGACCACCTGGCGTGAGGCCGTGGGGCTGAGGTGGAGGGAGGTGGGACTGAAGGGTTTGGGGAGGGAAGGGTCAGAGGTGGACAGTGGGGACCCTGTGGTTGCCAGGCCGCAGGGCGGGGTGGGGCGGGCTGTGATGAGTTCACGGTTGGCCCTGGCAAGGCTGACACACACGGTGAAGTGCTGTGTGAGGGAGACAGAGCTGACGGCTGCCTGCCAGGCGGCCCAGGGCAGGAAGGCTGGAGCGGGGAGCCGAGGGGGCCGGGAGTGGGGAAGAGGTGACTGGAGACACGTGGACAAAGCGTGGATGGGCCCTGGGGCTGGCTAGGGCCTGGAGGAAGAAAGTGACAAGGCTGGGGGACCCAGGCCAAGCTTTCATGGCTCAGCGCCTGGGAGAATGAGGGGGGCACTTCCCAGAAGCAGAGAGACCGATCTGCGTATTCTTCTTGTGGAAGAGACTGTCCTGAGGGATCACTGAAACTAGGCCTGAAGTCAGCAGCCATGGGCGGGTGATGGATTGTAATTCACCTGTGACTTGCCTATGATACATGGAAGAGACCAAAGTGGCAAAGCCCCGAGTCCTGGGACAGCTTGGCTGGCAGAGAGAACCAGAAAGGGAGGCGGTGGCTTCAGGGCGGATCCCACAGACCTGCAGCTGGAGGACCAGAGAGTTTTGGAAGGTTTAGGTGTGTCTGGCATTTGGACAGGGCCACAGGCCCACTTGACTGTCTGGAAGACTCTATACCTGAGTGACACACACCCACACACTGTCTTACACACCAGCACACACACCAACACACACTCATACACACCAACACACACACTCTTTCCACTCATACACAACACACTCTGTTACATGAACACACACACCAACACACTCTCTCTCCACACATTCATACACACCAATAAGCACACTAATGCACACATACACACTCATACAACACCCCCACACACTAACACCCATATACACTAACACCTACACAATCACACTCTCACACATACCCTCACACACACCAACACACTCTACACACTCCCATATATACCAACACACACACACCCACTCTCTCACACTAACACGTACACAATCACACACATACCCTCACACACACCAACACACTCTACACACTCATACACACCAACACATAGACACACACACATTCTGACATACACTCTCTTACACACACTCACACATAATCATATGCACACCCCCCCCCCACACACACTTTCACACTCACACTCCCTCTCCACAGTCACGTTTCCGTCTTCCTGCTGGGACCCGGAATGGTTTGGGCTGCCGCTGCCGAGCTGCTGTCTTTGTCCCGGGATGTCCTGATGCCCCAGCACAGCACTGGGGCTAAGGTCCTCCCTGCCTCCTGGGAAAGGTGGTTGGATTTTCTGGATGCTAGGACCCGGCTTCTGTCCTGAGAGCTGGTCTTTGCCCACGGGTCCCTGATGCCTGGTGATTCACTGGTGGGATGGGTGAGGCCTCTGTGGCTTGAATTCTGCTTTCCCTGCTTACTAGCTGTGGACGGGTCACTCATGCCATTAGCAACTCTGTTACCTCACTCGTGCAAGTAACTGAATCCCAGGGCCATTTTAAGGATGAATGACGATGCATGTAGCGAAGCACTTCTCAGACTTAGCAAAAGCAGGCACCGTCTGGGGATATTGTTAAAATGCAGACTCTGATTCAGGGTCTGGTGGGCCCCGAGAATCTCTGTGTCTAACAAGCCTCCACATGATGCTGATGCCGCTGGTCCAGGGGCCATCTCGGAGTAGCACAGATGTGAAGTACAAAGTGCCTCATCAAGATGGGGCTCCCACTGGCCCCCTACTTGGGTGCCCTTCTGAGAGAGGCAGAGCATGTGCATTCCTGCTGGGAGGTGTGTGGCCAGGGTCCTGGAGAGGGAGGTATGGCAAGATGACATGTTCTCCCTGCTGCTTGGTGGGGGAAACGTGGTCTTTACTTCTAATGATCCCCTGATCTGATGGTGGAGGCCTGGATCATGGGGAACTCCTGTCTGATCAAGAAGAGAGATGTTCACATGTGAGTGCAACTAAACCCCTAGAATCTGCGTCTTTGAAGTGCTGGAGGTAGAATAAGAGTCATTCCAGAGTGGCAGTGTCTAATGAGGGGAGGCTTCTTGAAGAAGGATGTTGGGAGGCAGGCCTTGCAGGGGCTGGGGAAAGACTGTGGGTGGAAGCCAGGTAGCCTTGCTGGTAATCTGACAGTTCTGGACCAGGACTGTGGTGCCCCCTTGCCTCCTGCCACCTTTTCCCTGACCCACACGTCCACCAGCGAGCTGGGCCTTGCCTGCCAGCTCCCCTCTGGAAGGCGTCTTGTTGGAAGGCAGGCCCTGTCTGCTCATTAGCACGGGCAGCCTTTCCCTGAAACCTTCTGCAGGGGCCAAGCCTGGCTCCTTCCACGGAGCGGGAGGCCCTGGCTCCGTCTGCTAATCGTCTGCTGTCTCCATCCCGAGCATTATTTTATTTTCGTATTATTCTTTTTCCAGCTAATATCCTGGCATTTCCAAAGACACCGGGTTTCATAATCTTCCTGGCGTTCCCAGGGAGCTGGGAAGCAGAGCACAAAGCCGCTATTATAGCGCGTTCCATCCAGCCTCCCTCTCCACCCCACACCCCTTGTGGCCACAGCAGCCACCACCGCCGCCTCCCACCCAGTCACCCCCTCCTGACGCCACCGGCCTCTCTGGGAACTCTGGTGACGGCTGCTGGGATGAGCTCACAGAATCCATCCTGTTGCCCTTGCCCTGGGCCTGCCCTCCATGATCGAGGATTTTTCCAAGCCCTGCCTCTGTGCTTGGCTTGAGTGTTGGGAAAGGTTCTCTGAGATGCCTGGGCCTGGCAGGGAGGGGAGGGACAGAAACGTCGGCAACGTGTGCTCAGAGTCTTGGAGATTTTTGCTGCTGGAAGAAACTTTCATTTTCTAAAGGCGTGCCTGATCTGCCTTGGGAGCTGTAGGAGCATCTTGATATTGGATGGAAAGTTGTGCATGTGTACGCACGCATGTATGATCTGGTGTAAGGGCCATGGTTTTATCCAATGCTCCAGGGGATCCAGGACCCCATAGAGGATAAGAATTATTAATATTCATTTTACCACGTGCTAAAAACCAGGCTTTATATGCGTCATCTCATAGTGACCCCAGAAGGCTGGATTCTATTATTAGCCCCATTTTATAGTTGGGGAGACTGAGGCTCTAGAGCTGCACTCTCCCACACAGTAGCCACTAGCTGTGGGTGGCTACTTAAGTTTACAGTTAAAGTAATCAGAATAAGAAAATTTGATTCCCCAATCAGACAAGCCACATTTCCAGTGCTCAGTAGCCACACCTGCCGAGTGGCCAGCTACCACATTGGGCAGTGCAGCCGTTGACGGTTTGATCATTGCAGGAAGGTCTTCTGGACAGTGCTGTTCTGGAATGACTCCGAGCCCTAATGTCACCTTGGAAGAGGCCTGAGTGGGGATGTCCAGCAGCACAGCACGAGTCAGTGCTTAACCAAGGTCCAGGCAGTGGCTCTTCTGCCCCTCTCTCCAGGTGTCCCCTGACCAGCAGCCAAACCCCATCTGGCGCTTTCATTCCCCCACTTCTATGAGGGCATCATGTCTCTCCTGCTCCATGGAGTCCCTTTGTGGTGGGGTCCCAGGGTGGGAGGATTGGATGCTGCTGGCTAGAGGCCTCTGCCCTGGGCAGGCTTCTCCTCACCTGATAGCCAGGCAGCTTGGCAGTCCTGGGGCAGTCGGGCAGCTAGAGAGGAGCTGGCCCCCCGGCCCCAACCCTGGGAAACCTCCAGAGGGTTGGTGGAGGCCAGCATCCCGACTGCAGTAGAGAGGACCCTCAGAGACAGGCGGCTCAAGCCTGGGCCGGCGAGGCAAGGCCAGTTGGGAGTCAGAAGTGCAGGGATGTGGGTCAGGGAAAGGCTGGTTCCAGAGAGGAGTAATTTGGGTCTTGAGCTGGCTGAAAAGGAGGTCAGATGTGGATGGGGAGGGAGGGGCGGCTCTGCACGTGAAGGAAGCCATGCTGTGGGCAGGGGACCCAGGCTTGGTTCCCAGAGCTGGCACTGTGAGCAAGGGCAGGCCCTGGGAGGTGCGAGGGGTTTACCTCATTAGGAAACAAGGCCTACGGCTGGGGCTGGGGCTGGGGTGTTGAAAGGCAGCTCTGTGGATCTCTGAACTCTGTTTCTTGAATATTCATGTTGAGCACCTGTTCTATACCTGGCATTGTGCTAGCATGGGCGGCTTGAGGGCTGGATCTCCTCTCAAGCAGAGGCCTCGCTGCTCTTCCTACTGCCCCTCAGTAGGGGACAATTTGGGTAACTCTAAATGCGTGGACCCTGCATCTGTCTCGCTCAAGATTTGAACCCCAAGGTCTGGAGGATTCGATTGCATGTCCATGTGCCTCAGGCAAAATGCCAGCACCCAGATTCATGGCTGCAGAGGAGTGTGTTACAGTTGGGCACATGTGTTGAGTATCACCCATGTGGGTCATTGTACATGCATGAGGGTCTTCATCTGTCATTGCTAGAGTGACCATATAATTTACTGTCCAGTCTGGAACACTATTAATAATCACACTGGAAAAGCAGGCGTAAGTAGGACCATTCCAGGCAAACTGGGCCATAGAGTTGTCCTAATTACCAAGGCACCCTGGCGTGGGATGAAACCTGCTCCAGTGTTCTCTGCAACGTCCACATGTGGAGACATGGAAACCCTAGAGGGACAAACACGCACACATACATGCTCGCGCCAGCCCACACGTGGCATCGTGGATTCTCCAGGTTTCCTGATTCCACCCTCAGCTCCCCAGGGGCCAGCCAGTAGTTTTGCAAGGAGTTTAGCAGCTGCTTCCAAGCCCTGGCTCCAGCTGTAAATTAAATGGGGTTGCACTCTCGCCTGCTATTCCACTTAAGGTTGCAATCAGCCCTGATTAGAAAGGGAGTCTGTGTGTTCCTGTGTTCCATTCTGTCTTTTAAAGGGTTCCCCTCCTTTGGCCTGGGCTCCTGGCCTGTGTGGGGTTTCCCTGCAAGCTGAGGCTGGAGCAGCCAGGGAAATGAAGTGGGCCCTGGGTTCCCCACAGCCCTGACTTGGCATTCAACCATCTGTAGCTCCAGAACTTTGCTCAGGTGCTTTGAGCTCTGATGGGGTAGTAGGAGCCTGGGAAGAGCCTTGAGAGTGGGCAGGAGGACCCCAGGTTCTGCCAGCTAATTTGCTGTGTAGCCCCAGGGAAGACCTTAACCTCTCTGGGCCCCAGTTTTCTTGCTTATCAGGTGGGAATGCTAAAAACACAACAAAAATAATAACCTCCTCTTCTGGAGCAGGGGTCAGCAAACTGCCCCACAGGCCAAATCTGGCCCTCTGCCTGCTTTTGTAAATAAGGCTTTATTGGCCGGTGGCTCACACCTGTAATCCCAGCACTTTGGGAGGCCAAGGCAGGCAGATCACCTGAGGTCAGGAGTTTGAGATCAGCCTGGCCAATATGGTGAAACCCCATCTCTGCTAAAAATACAAAAATTATTCAGGAGGCTGAGGCAGGAGAATTGCTTGAACCTGGGAGGCAGAGGTTGCAGTGAACTGTGATCGTGCCATTGCACTCCAGCTTGGGAGACAGAGGGAGACTCCATCTCAAAAAAAAAAAAAAAAAAAAAAAAGGCTTTATTGGCACACAGCTGGTACTCATTCACCTATGTAGTGCCTGTGGCTGCTTTTTTGTTACAACAGCAGCCGAACAGTTGCAGCAGAGACCCTATGGCCCACGAAGTCAAAAGTAGTTAGCACTTGGCCCTTTATAGACAAGGTCTGTCAACCTCTGTTCTAGGGCATGTACCATGGGCCAGCCATTGCCTTCTGCCCTGTCCACATAGTATCTCATTTAACCCTTCCAGCAGTTCTAGGAGATAGGGTCTGTCAGCACTCCCATTCCATTTTACACTTAAGCAAACTGAGGTAACCGAGAAGCCAAGTAGTAATTGTTTAGCTGTGTTTCCTCCAATGAATATTGTGAAAAATTTTATGGATAATGGTTGGGTTGTGCAGGGTTTGTAGTAGTGTACACTGCATCATCGTGTTGGCATTTGGATGTCCCAGCAAAGCCTATAGTGAAGAGAGTGAAGATGGTGAAGACCTGGAAGGTCACCCTAGAACTGTGCTGGTCAATGTTTAACAACCAGGTCTCCAGAACAAAACAAAACAAAACAATCCCCATCCCTGGTTTGTAGCATTTGCTGATTTCCATGGTGTAGCTGTTCCTGCCATGACCAATTTCAAGCTAGCAATGTGGCACCACTGAACACAGAGCTGGGAAGAGACGGGCAGTAGCACACTGATACATAATATTTTCATCGCAGATACATGAGATGGAAGCAGCCTCAGGAGCAGAGATAACGGGAAAAGGTAGTACAAAAATTAGAATGGGCCAGGCGTGGTGGCTCATGCCTGTAATCTCAGCACTTTGGGAGGCTGAGGTGGGAGGATTGCTTGAACCCAGGGAGGTTAAGGCTGCAGTGAGCTGTGATTGCGCCACTGCACTCCAGCTTGGGTGACAGAGCAAGACTCCATCTCAAAAAAAAAAAAAAAAAAGAGAGAAATTAGAATGATTTCAAGTATTTACCACCTTGAGTTTTTAAATATAGTTTCTTTAGTGGTAAATGTATATGATTTAATTTTTACTAATGGCTGTGTTTAACAACTGGCTTGCAGAATTCCTGAAAATATAATCTGCTCTCGTGAACCACATGCGCTCACTCCAGCACCTGCTGCTCTCAGGGGCCCCCTGACCTCTTTTACATAAGAGATGGGGGATGGCCCCCAACAGTAGTCCCCCTTCCAACAGCCCTGCCACAGGTGCTCTTCAGGCCCATCCTGTGTAGGAGTTGAGTCCTCCCCATAAAGTGAAGGAGGGTAGCCAGCCTCCAGCTGGTCCACACCCATCTGCTTGACTCTGCTGGAGCAGGGAAGGTCTCTGTGGCCTCCCTGGTGGCCCCTGAGATGTTTCCTTTCTGGCCACTGTGGGGCTTTCCCCTGCCCGCTCAGCCCCAGGAAGCCTCACTGCTTAGCCTGTGACTTGTTGCTGTGTCCACCCCTGCTCTGGCCCTTCTGTCACCTTACTGTCTCCACTTTATAGATCCTGAGCCAGAACTCTAGGCCCTGTTTAGACCAAGGCACCATTGCAAACAGAGGGTCTGCAGACAGAGGGCACAGACACCCCGTGGTGCAGAAGGAATCTCAGACATGCTGGTGGGCTCGATCTTGGTACTGATCTGATTTAGGTGGGTTGAGGAGTCCCCTTTGTAGGCTGTGTTTCCCCAGAACCTGACTATCTCCTCCTGGCTGTGGTCCTTGGATATTAGTCCTTGGCAGACTCAGGTGAGTTTGGCCATTGGCTCTGGGGACCCCTGGGGGAGCCCTGTGGCTCTGGGAGGCAGAGAGTTCCTCATATTCCTATGCTCAGGCTCCTCCAGGGAGCCATGGCTTCCAGCCGGGCAGCAGCGGGTTGGAGGCCACCCAGTTCCCTGGACAAGCAGCAAGATCCCTTACACAGCTAGCCCAAGATGGAGTGCGTGGCCACAGACCGCGTGGCTGCCAGCCCCAGCCTGGGAGTTGCGGTGGCATGAGCTATCAAGGCAGGAATGTGACTGTGGGAAACCCAATGCCCTGGGCCTGGCCCTGGGGCTGGGCAAGAGTGTGTGTGTGTGTGAATGGGGGTGAAGGGTGGGTGGGCAGAAACCAGGGCATCAGCCTCTCCTGCAGCTTGGCTCTGCACGGGGCTCAGAGTGGGAGCAGAGGCAAAGCGGCCCTCCCTGTCCTGGCCTTGTCCACCTGGCCAAGCCTTTCCTCTAAGCTCCAGTGTGCTGCTGCTGCTCTCCCAGTTCCAGCACTCTCCTTCCCCTCCTCCAGGAAGCCTTCCTGAAGGGGCTTCCAAAGGCCTACCCCATTCCATCCCACCCCACAGATGGCTTCATCCTGGGGTGTAAGTGAGTCCACATTAATCCCTTTTTCCATGGTAACATCAGACCCGACTCTGAGCTTCCTGAAGGTAGGAGGTGCTGTCTGATACACCTTGCCTGTCCTTTGCCCTGGGACCTTAGGCCTGGGTGCTGCACATGTGGCTTAGGGCGAGGGAATTCTGGTGATTGACTGCATGTGATAAATCTTCATTGGATGCCCACTACATGCTCGATGTTGGACTGGGTGCAGGGGATAAAGGAGTGTGCATGTCTTGCCTGCATACATGGAGGGTAGATGCAGGGGAGAAGCTAGGAGAGGCTGGGTAGGGGCTGCTGCTGAAGGCTGGGTAGCCAAGGAGGTGCCCATACCTCAGAGATGATGCAGCTAAGGAAGAGCCTGAGTTAGCTCATTTGAGAAGACATTCCAAATGGAGAGGACGACATCCCTGCATAAAGGCCCTGTGGCAGAGGAAAGATTATGAATTCAAGAAATTTATAGAAGGCCAGAGGGGAGGAGGAGTATTTAACAAGAGCCTAGAGAGATGAAAGAGTTAAACCAGGTACCTGCCAAGGACTGTGGGGTATCATTTCATTCAGTTTTCACTACTAGTTCTCTACAGGGCACAGTTTCCCCGAACCTGGCCACAGGGGACATTGGGCAATGTCTGGAGACATTTCTAGTGATCATAACTCAGTGGAGATGCTACTGGTATCTAACAGGTAGAGGCCAGGGATGCTGCTAAACATCCTACAATGCACAGGACAGCCTCATAGCAAAGAATATTCCAGGCCCAATTGCCAAGGTTGAAGAGCCCTGCATTTTCCACAGTAGCCCTGTGTGGGTGCTTGTGAAGCTATGTGTGTTAGAATGCAATTTTCAACAGGTTGGGCAGGGATGGCCTCTCTGCGCAGGTGCCACTGGCCCCGTGAGCAGCAGTAGCCATTTCACAACTTGAATGGGCAATGCCTGGCACAGAGTAGGTGTTTCATAAACGGGTGGCACATCAGAGGAGAGACTGACGGGAGGGAGATGCTTCCCCAAAGTTCCCAGATTGGGTTTTCAAGAGGCCTTGTTACTTGCTTTGAGAGAAATTCCCCAAGCTTGAGCCACGCTGATGTCCACACCTGAAAACCAGAATGTACTTCAAAATCAAGAAGGCATGACGTTGGCGGATCCCCACCGGGCCGGCCTGTGTCGTCTGCCCTCCTCAAGGCCGACACAGTTGTCTTTCCCTGAGGCAGGTGCCCATTGTTCGTGAGTTCACTCACTTGTTCACCAATGATGTGTTGAGCACCTGCTGCCTGTGAGGTGCTCTGCTGGGTGATGGGTGCACGCTGGGCACCTGGCTGGGCTCTCAGTGGGACAAGCAGATGGGTGCTCGCAATGTAAAGTGGTGAGTGCAGTGGCTGGGGAAATTCAGGGCGAAGTGGGAGTGCCCAGAAGGGGTACCTAACACATCCTTGCAGGGTGACCTTGATGATAAGACTGCACAGAAACGTCAGGGGACACATGGGGCAAGGGCCTGGGGGCAAGAAAGGAGACCTCAGAGTGTTGCAGCTGGTGTGAGCAGGTAGGGGGTGTAGGGGTTTGGGGGTCTGTGGGTTTGGTAGTGTCCTGACTGCCAGAGACTCAATTTAGAGGCCACAGCAGGCCAGGAGGGAGGGGTGGCCTTCCCTCTGCTCCCTGGGTCTAATGGGGATGTATGGAGAGCCCAGGCTCCCCTGGGAGGGCCAGTGGACCAGAGGATATAAGGATGTTGGCCAGGCGTGTGGGTGGAAGTTTGCCCGGATTGTGAATCAGGGTGGTACAAAGAGGGACTGAGCTTAGTGGCTTCCCTCAGCCTGGCTCTGGGGGGTGTGTCTCCCCTGGTGCCCCAGTAATACTTCTTCCTAAAAATTCCCATCTGTCTCCCTGAGGTAGAGGGAGAAGGTCAGCACTTGGGTGGCAGATGGGGTGAGGGTGGGCAGCAGGCCCCTGGACCAGGTGTGGTGTGGCTGGGCCCCTCCTCTGGAGCCAGGTCAGGTTTTGGAACCCAGGCAGTATGAGGGGCATTCTCAGTGGGAGCGTTGGTTCCTCCCCCTGCAGGACAGTCACTTGCAGGGCCAGGGACTCAGTGAGGTCCACATGGAAATCCCAAGGAGGGAGATGCTGCTTCTGATTGCAGGCAGGAGGCCCTGCCCTTGGACAGAGACCCAGAACGTGCTGCCAGAACCTCAGACAGAGGCCTTGGGAGTGGTGCTGACAGGGGCCCAGTGAGGGGGGCCATCTAGAGGAGGTGCGAGGTGAGTGGGGATGTGCACTGGCAGCCATCCGTGAGCAGGGAGGTCCCTGCAGGCGCTGGGAGGGAGAGAGGAAGGATGGGGCCCTGGAGCCGGAGGCGCCTCCCTCCCTATGCTCACCCTAGCCCCCTACCTGCGGGTGGGGCACATGTGTGTGGCCAGACTGAGGTAGACGGACCACAGAGTCCATCCCACCTGCCTGCAGCTGAGTCCACCCCCTATCCTCCCTACTCCCACTGCTCCCACCCCTTACCAGTGCCCCAGCAGCTAGAGGTGCTGAGATGCAGGCATCACCCATTGTTGCACCTGCGGGCTGGCCAAGCCCTATTTCCAGCGTCCTAACCAGCTTTCCTTAGTGTCCCTGCCTCCCAAGTCTAAGAGGCCTGCTGGGCCTCCAGGTTTGCTTTGCGTTTGGTGTTGCACACCCTGCAGCCAGGGGGGTGTTCTGTGGTCATTCACTGCTGGGCTTGGTGCTCCCTCCAGTGGGTTGCCAGCGCTGCAGGGCCAGGCCAAACGCCTCTCCTGGCAGGGGCCCAGGGCTTCCATACCTGTTCATGAGGGAGGATTTCAGGCCTTTGGGTCCGTGAGAGAGAGCGAGAGAGGGAGAAAGAAACTCCATGTACAAACCACCACTGCCTGGAGGCACTGGGAGAGGCTCTTGCTGGTTTGCTTGATTCTTACCGAAATGTCCACTTTTACACCTTGGAATCATTTTCAACAAATATGAGTGAGGTGAACACCACTCCCAGCACATGACAAACTTTATAGTTTATGACACGCCCCCTCCCCAAGCCCTGTGCCTTCCCTCGTAAGGTCATTGATAGCTAACATTTCTTGAGCATTTACTGTGAACCAGGAAGTGTGCTAAGAACTACATGTTCTCTATCTTCTTTAATAATCAAAGCAACTCTCTAAAATAGATACTGTATAATTATCCCAAATTTATAAAGTGATTGATTCAGAGAAGTTAAGCCACTTGCCCAAAGTCACACAGCCAGTAGTAAACAGCAGGAACTGCAGCCCGAGGAATCTGGTTTCAGAGCCCATGTTGAAGTTGTGGCCAAAGGAAGAGGAGAGTCCAGGCATCTCCCTGTGAGAAATGAGGATGTCCTGTGGTGGAAGTCAGAGCCCACCCAGGGATAGCAGGACCTTGGAGAGTCCCCTGGGAGAATAGAGGGACTCAGCCTTTCCCAAGTGTGTGTTTTGCAGGCCCTTTGCAGCAAGGGAGCAGAGGAAGACCCAGCCTACCTTAGGATGCAATTCCTTTTTGACCCAGAGTGACCAGGGCAGGCTTTGCTTAGGTGTCCTAAGATGATCTGAAGACGGGGAGGCCTGGGATGGTTGACGGCACCTCTGGCTGTGGAACAGCATAAGCTTGCTATGGGAGTGAGTGTGTCTGGGACAGCTTTAAGGATCGTGGTTTGCCTGAAGCCAAGGGCCGGGTTTGGGGGAAGAAAGCCTTGGTGTTGGATGGGGAAAGATAGGGCGGGTCACTGGGGGTCTGAATGGGAGAACGCTGGACTGGACCTTTCAGGCCACCGAAGGATTCAGGCCGAGGAGCTGCATAGTGACCGAGGGTGATGAAGCTGGTTTTGGCTTGGGGATGGCTGGCCAGAGGTGGGAGAGCAGGTGTCCAGGGAGGCTTCTTGGACAAGGGGCTCTGGGACTGAGCCTTGAGGGTGGGCATGGTTTGGAGAGCAGGGGCACAGTAGTGGCAGTGGTGTCTTGTGTTGGAGGCACTGGGGGGCTTTGTAGCTTCAGAGCCTGGGGAGAGGTTGAAATTCTTGGGAAATGGTTCCAGGGTGAAGGTCAGGGTGGCCCAGCAGAAGAATCCTGGGAACTGGCCACTCTGGGTGGGATGAATGGGCCGTCTGAGGAAGAGGCCAGGGTTTTCTTTCAAGGGTGTGTACACATTTGTGAGATGTGGGACTGAATAAGGAAGTGGAGTAGAGACCGTTTTATTACTTAACCCCACCCCTCTGAAATGGAGCAGGCGACAGTTTGGGTAGTGGGCAGGAGGGAGAGGAGAGAGGCACATGGAGAAATCTGAGTGAGTGCAGAGGGAGCAGACGGCACGGGGTGTCTAGTAACGGCCACCGACTCTCCCCAGTCCCTCTGTAGGCTGTGGCTTGGGCTTCTGGCCCTGGGCTGGGAAAGTGCATCGGAGAGCTGGGTGTCTGGCCCAGGGAAGTGGTCTGGTCTTGGTGCTCCCCAAAGTGGTTTGTGGCTCAGTGGTTGGAGCCCAGTGCTAATGAGGGCGAGGTGGCAGGGCTGACCATCTAGCTTTATACACAGTAAACAGACAGCTTGGCTTCCGAGCCTGACTGTCCACCCACTCCTGTCCCCACCTCTGTCCTCAGCCTGAGCCTTGCTCACCCTCAGCAGAGTGGGAACTGGTGAGAGATGGTGGGTGTGTGGTGCAGCTTCCTCCAGAGCTTGGGACCCAGCTCGATGTTAGCAGGGGGTGGCAGAGATGGGGACCCAGAGATGCTAGCCTGGAACCTCCACATTTCGATTCCACTGGACTTGTCCCTAGTGGGCAGATCCCCATTTGATTCTCCCCTGGAGAGCCCCTTCGGGTCATTCCTTCTAATCTCTTTGCCTGGAACAACTAAAAATTCCGTTCTGACTCATCTGGTCTTCACTAGAGAGGGAGAAGAATTTCCTACAGTCCTTTGGTGCTTTGACATTGGAGTCTGGTGATTTTTTAGGAGAGGTTGAGCTCCCCAGAATGAAATTAGAGGCTGACAGTTCAGCTTTCAGCAGCGGAGAGATCTCCTGGCCCTGGGGATCTAACTCTCTGGGCTAGTCTCCCTGCCACCCCCAGGCCTGGGGGCAGAATCTGCCATAACCAGCTTCGTGTCTCCAGGGCGGCGTGATGGATGAGAAGAGTGAAGATTCCATGTCCGTCTCCACCTTGAGCTTTGGTGTGAACAGACCCACGATTTCCTGCATATTCGACTGTAAGTGAGGCTTCGAGGCCTCTATGGGGTGATAAGGGTGTGTCACCTTATGCTTCTGTTTGGATGGAGTTATATGATCAGATGTGTATGTGGGGCTCTGGGGAGCTGAGTCTGTGTGCTTTTTGGTGGGTCAGTGCTGTGTGTATGTGTGTGTGTGTGCGCGCGTGCGTGCACGTGTCCGTGCCTGTCTGTGTGGTGTGTCCACCCACTCAAATCTGAGATCAGGCATTTAAGGCCCTGTGCTCTGTGGCTGCTCCCATTGTCTATTTGGCCTCCCCTCCTCCCCTCTTCCTCTACCTCTTCTCCCCAGCCCTAGGCTGGCCCAAGGACATGTTAATTAGTCAGGTGTCCGCTTTCAAGCTGTGGTCTGTTCTCCTGACCTCGCATAGTGGCCTGTGTGGTTTCCCTCATTCAGCCCCTCTGTCTGCTGCCCTTTCTAGGGACAGACTCCACCTCCCCCCGAGCCCCAGCTCTTAACCACTCCAGCCACTCACTCTGGCACCTCTATTTTTTCCCTTGGTGAAGATGGGAACCGCTACCATCTACGCTGCTACATGTACCAAGCCCGGGACCTGGCTGCGATGGACAAGGACTCTTTTTCTGGTAGGTGGGAGAGAGGCAGGAGAGTCAGAGACTGTGGGCTGAGATCTGGGAATGGAGACATCTGGCTTTCGGGCAACAAGGGGTGCTGTTTGCTGGGTGCATGGAGATGGGTGCTGTCACCAGGGTCCTGTGGCTTCTTGGTCGTCAGGTGCAGCAAACTCTTGTCCATGGCCTGCTGGTCTTCTTGGTAGGATCAGGCTTCGCTGACTGTCCCCTCTTTCCTGAAAGCCCCTTGGCCTTGGCTCTAGCTGCCAGTCTCTGGAGGGTCCCTGCAGCCTCCTCCCTGACCTGCTCCTCCTTGATGCTTCATTGCCCTATAAGCCTGATGCTCCAAGAAGTCTTGTCTGTGTCCTCTCTCTGGGCACCGGGGTCCCCCAACTTCTCCACCTTCACTCACCTCAGTTCATCCTGTGCAAACCTCCATGTGACCTTGCTCCCCAGCTCCCCCCACCCAGATCCAGGCTGCCTCTGCATTTCCTGCCATGGCCCTGGGGTTGGCAGCCATCTGTTACCCAGGCTGGAAATTCTCAGTCACCCAGTCCTGAGGATTCTACCTCCTGAATCCCTCTCAGATCTGTTCCCTCCTCTTTAATGTCACACTGCCATCTGACACTGGCCTTGCCCCTTTGTATCTAGGTCATTCTGGTTATCTCCTGATCTCCCTGGCACCTTTCACACTGCCCCAGACACACCTGGTCACATCCCTCCCCTGATTTCAAGTATAGACACTGACAGATAACCTCCAACTCAGCACAGCAGACAAGTCCCTTGTGATGTAACCCTGTGGTCCTCACCTGGTTCACCTTTTGCTCATTGCCCTCTATCCAGTAGCTCCAGCCCCACCAACTCTGTCCACGTTGCCCATGCCTGGCCTTTGCACTCAGTGCGCTCTCTGTCTAGAACACATTTGCTCCCTATTTCTAACCAGCAAACTCCTAGTTATCCTTCAAGACCCAGCCCAGATGCCCTCTGACTTCCCCAAGCCAAGCTGTTTGCTCCTTCCCTCAGCACTTGGCCAGTGCCTTACCAGCACCTCCCTCAGAGGCCTTCCCCTCTGCACAGATCAACAGTGGTCTATCTCTGCCATCTCCTTCCTGCTCTGACCATGAGCTCCCCCAGGAAATGGTCTCGTCTTACTTTGAACCTGCAGCACTTGATGGCTAAAGAACAAACACTTGCTGAGTGCTCACTATGTGCCCAGGCGTTTTGCTGACACTATTTCATGTAACCCTTACAATTGCCCTGTGAAGTAGGTGGTCAACATCCCCATTTTATAGGTGAAGAGACAGATACTCGGATAGGTTAACTAAATGCTTGCATTAAAATAGCTACCAAGTGACAGAGCTTGGAAGGGAACCCAAGGCTATCACTGTCTGAGTGCCTGCTGTTTGGTTGAGTAGAACTGAGTTCCATGGGAGTGACTTCCTGGTCACAGCATGGCTCTGCAGCTGATGGCCATCTGCCGGCTTCCTTGCTGGTCCACTCTCCTCTGCGATGTGGGGTCCGGTCTGTGTCCTTCTCTCCAGCAGCTGTGGCCCTCAGTGGCCCATCCTCCAGCTCTGTGCAGCCAGGTGCGGGGTGGATGAGGAAGTTCTACCCCGTTTTGCTTTGGGGCCAGGGTCCTGAGAGCTCCCTCTGCAAGTGTATATAGCAGCAACCCACCAGAATTGACAGGCCCAGGCCAGATAGGCATCTGCAGTGGCTAACTTGTCCTGGGAAACTTGTCCAGGAGTCTGACGATTAGAACTTACTCTGAGAAAAAGGACATGGACGAGTTTATAGCCTTGCTTCCTCTCCCTTCCCGGAAGGGCGTGAGAGGTGAGGGTGCCGGGAGCCGGTTTGTGAGAGGGGGATGGCCGGGGGGGGCCCAGGCAGAAGCCCCCTTGTCCTCTGTGGGCCCTGCGGGCCGAGCACTCTGCAGAGAGGGGAGGGAACTCCTCCAAGGGCCCAGCACTGGGAGCCTATGTTCCCCTCTGGAGACGGCATTGGTAGGGCAGTGGCACTGGTCTGCGGAGACGTCACACTTTCCATCCTGGCCCCACCCCCTCCCCCAAATAAACATCCCTTGAGCTTTGAGGGCACTGCCCAGGGCTTCCTCAGAGGCCACTGGCTTCTGAATGAAAGGCCCGATTGAGCAGCTGCTGGAAAGGAAAACAGCAGCCAACATGGGTGAACCTATAAAACCCAGAGTGTTTATTTTCACTCCCAAACCCTAAACCAAAGCAATTTCTCCCCTGGAACTGACCCTGGGGCGGCTGGCGGCCGGAGGCTGTGCACGGCCACCGGCTGGCATTTCTCTGAGGAAACTCATGTGTGAATCCGGAATGTCTGGGGCCAGGGGAGGGCCTGGCACAGTGTCTGTCACTGGTGCAGCTTCCAGCTGCCTGCCGGGTGTCTGGGGCAGAGAGGGCCCTCCTCGAACCACTCTCCCAGTGCCTCTGACCTGTGGCTCTCTGGGCCTTTCCCCGGGGGCTCCTACAGCCCTCTGCTGTGCTCTTTGCTTCTCTCTATATGGTGGGTCTCGGGGCTGCCCGGACATTGGGGCCATGGCCGCTCCTTCTCCCTGGTCGAATATTTGAGGAGATAGGCAGGGGTTGCCCAGAAAACACTTGTTGAATAATATTGAACTTGGGAGAGGGAGGCTGTCCTAGAGATATTGCCATCCAGACGGCCTGAGGGTTGCACCTTAGGTGGGGTTTGAGTGTATGGCTGGGATATCAATTCTGTGGACCAGTGGAAGGGCATCTGTGGTATGTGCTTGTGTGTTTATTAATGTGTGTGCCCTGTGCAGCAATTAGTCATAAAAAACAGAAAGTGATACTTAATTCAGTGACTTCTTCTTTTTTTTTTTTTTGAGACAGAGTTTCGTTCTTGTTGCCTAGGCTGGAGTGCAATGGCACTATCTTGGCTCACTGCAACCTCCGCCTCCCAGGTTCAAGTGATTCTCCAGCCTCAGCCTCCCAAGTAGCTGGGATTACAGGCACCTACCACCATGCCCAGCTAATTTTTTGTATTAGTAGAGATGGGATTTCCCCTTGTTGGCCAGGCTGGTCTTGAACTCCTGACCTCAGGCGATTCACCCGCCTTGGCCTCCCGGAGTGCTGGGATTACAGGCGTGAGCCACTGTGCCCGGCCAGTTCAATGACTTCTTTTTGTTGTTGGGGTGGGGTTGCCACTGCTTTGTGAACATCTGTTGTATGTACTGGGTTTGCTTTGAAATGAAAGGCTATGACTTGAGAGGACTTAGAACACGTCACCAACACCACACCTAGCTCCGTCCTGCCCACCCCTTTGGTGTGGAGTGGGTAGCATTGCTTCCCTGAACGGTAGCCTGAGCTGAGTTACTCTTCATTGTAGATTGGTGTTTCTCACAGGGAACCAGGGAAGAAGGTGTCAATTTGGCCCCCTCTGCCAGCTAAGAACTGCTGTTGTGGTTGGAGGGATCATAAGCTCTGCTTGTAGAGCTGCCCGCCCAGATGGAGGACCCTCAGGCAGCTCTATCATGAGGTCACCACGTTCCATTCCAAGGGATGACCCTCAGCTTAGGAGGGGCCCAGAAATCCCTCTTTGAGGCCCTGCCAGGTCACTGGGCTCAGGGGGTCCAACTTGACTAACTGAGCCAATGAGAGATGGCTGATAGACCAGATGCCACGTCATTTATTAATTTACAGGGGTGAGTACCTCTCAAGAAAGTAGAAGGTCCTGTGCCCTCTTTGCTGGCCTTACAGCTCCAGGTAAGGTCACAGTGGTGGGCCAGGTAGGTGATCCTATGGGATGGTCCTGCCAGACCAGGCTGCAGTGAGGTTTGATTAGCCAGAGCTGCCCACAGCTGGGGCCACGTCTTGATGACCGGTGCCTTAGTTTCCCTCAGATTCAGACTCAGTCCTGGGTGGTGCTGGGGATTTCTTGCTTTTGGGTTTCCCAAGTCTGAACTCCAGTCTTCCTTCCCAACCCCTTTTTAAGCACAGCTTTTTGTTAAGGTTGGCTCTGGCTGGGGCAATCCACCAGACGAGCTTAAGGAGGTGTTTTCCAAAGTGCATTGGAGGCTTGTGAAATGCTCCACTTAAAAAGGGTTCCTGAGTAAGAGAGACTGGGAAACACTGCACGCTTCGAGATTTACAATGCACAGTGGCATATGAGAGGCTCTGAGGCGGCTGCAGGGAGGGAGGCTGTTTAATCTGTTTAAGCACTCATTAGCTCCCCAGAGAACCCACCACTCAAAGAACACATTTTGGGAAACACTGATCTACAGGATTCCGTCCAAATTGCTCAGCAGGAATCCAGGACCATTTGTGATCTGCCCCTCCTCCCCTCCTGCCTCCACTGTCCCCACTGCCCTGGTGCTCCCTTCATCCCCTCAGCCAGACCAATGGCTTGCTGATCCCCAAGTGCCTAAAGTCTTTGGTGTGTTTACCTTTGCCATGCTTGCGCCTGGAATGCCCCCTTTTCCTTGGTCTGCACGGCCTACCTTCTCATCCTTGAGGCCTGCTTTGGGAAGCCTGACTTGGTGCCAGCAGGCGACATCAGGCGCTCCTCACCCCTGCCCCTGTATACTCCACTATTAAGTAGCACATCACCTTGTATTATACCTGTTTAGGTTACAATTTCCAACCAGTAGTCACACTCTTAAAAGCCTGGATTATGTCTCATTCATCTTCCTATTCCTAGCACTGTGCTAACCTCCCACAGGATAGCCAATCAATAATTGTATAGTGAATGATGCATACAAATAACGCAAGAGTGAACGTCTTTGTACATACATCTAGCTTTTTGGTGAATCTGGATGACTCCCAGGAATATGGGAAAAGGGTATAAATGGTTTTATGTTTTTCAGGGCATAGTGCCCAATTGCTTTTCTGAAGGGTTGCTGAATTGCTTCCAGCAATAAAGGAGAGTACCTATTTCATCAACTCTTTGCCCATACTGGCTTTTTATAATTTTGAACAATTTTTCTTAATTTTATAGGAAAAATATTGCTGGAGTCTAGTTTTAATTTGCGTTGTCTTGATTATTGGCAGGCGATCCCACCCTCTCTGAAGGGCCCTTTCCTATGAGGTGGCATGGTGGAAGGAGCACTGGACTAGGAGTCAGGGGGTCTAGTACATACGATCATGGCCGAGCGACTTGGTCTTCCTGGGGAAAGCTCCCTTTTAGGAAAACTGGGGTGATACTTCCCACTCTGTCCCCGACCCTGGTGGTCTGAGTGGTTGGTGGGAAGGCCGAGGAGGAAAGCTTAGTGTATTGTGAACCCAGAAGGTCCTCCCCGGAGCTCCAGGAAGGTTGGAGCAGCAGGGCTCAGCCCGAACAGCCTGGTACAGGGCTCTGGATCCAGCTAAGGAATCGTCTGCCTGGGGCCTGGTGATAGGTCCCTGACTCCCTTGTGGTGATGCAGTGAGGTAGAATCCTTGTGTGCTCATGGCTGGATCCTCCCTGGGGCAGCCGTGGTCCTCAGAGCTGCAATCCAAAGTGCTTGCCTCAGCTAGGGCACGCTGCGCACTGCATATGGCTTGTGGGTGTGGCCCTGGGGAGAGCCCTATGCTGTGATGCACATGCAAAACCCAGCCCCTCACCTTCCCCTCCACCGCTTTTTGGGAATCTGCCTCTCCCTCCTCTTAGCTTTCCTGGAAGAGGGATTTGTCTGTGAGTGTGTCTGGCTGTCCTTCATCTGACCACCTTGCTCTAGCAACACCCCTACTCCCCTTTTTCCTTTTTTTTTTTTTGAGGAGTGGGGTCCCGTGCAGGGAGAGGCCAGGCCCCTGCACACAGTAGCCCAGTGTCTGAGGCCCCAGGCCTCCAGGCCTGCTCTTTACAATGCCTTTGTTGTGTGTTTTTTCCTCCCATGGGCGGGTGGGGCACGTGTGTAGGTCTGGGTGATTTTTGTTTGAAAGCCACCCCCTCCCCGTTCTCCCCCCAGCGCTGAGCTCATTGCCTGGGCTGATGGGGCTGCTGGAAGGAGTCAGCCTGCTCGGGGGCCAGCGTGGGGGGTGCTGCCAACACCAATACAGCGTGCACAGCCGCTACAATGTGCAATTGTGATCTTTGTGTAAACGCGGTCGGTCTGGGGCCCGCATGCTTATAAAAATAAAGCGTAGGGAAGCACGGGGCGGGGCGGGAACAAAAGGGGCTTTTTCGCTGGCTCTCTAATATGGTTTTATTTATCGGAATGCGCCCTCCTTTCCTTACTGGAACCTGAAGAGGTTCTCTGCCGAGCTTGGAGCTGATGGTATCACAGCCAGACGGTTTCATTAAATGCACAGATGCCTCTGGGCCCTGCCAGGGGCAGGACGGAAAGGGCTCAGGGCCGGCCCTGCCAGGTCCAGTGCATGGAAAGGGGAGCCCCATGCCAGGGAGGCTCCCACCAGGTGGGGGTGGGCAGTTCTCTCTGGCTCCTTCCCCTGCCAAGGGCCTCCCATTGCCCTCTTCTGTTCCACAGAATCAGGCTCAAAACCATTTTCCTGCAGGAAGTCCTCCATGATTTGTGCCTGATGGCTGTCAGGCTGATCCCAGGCTGGTGGCTGCCTTCTATTAACCAGACCCAGCATTGCTCAGCCAGTGGGTGGCCATGGCTGAGTCCGCCCCTTAACTTAGATACCTCCTGCTCTTAAAATCAGCTCTTTAGGCAACAGGCACAACCTTGGACCCTGCTCTCTCCATCCCTTGATGGGTTTCCTGCCATTGCCCACCCCAACCTTCCCACCTATTTCCTGGTCACTCCTTGCCAGCCCCTTTCTCTGCCACCTGTGCAGTGGCCATGGTGTCCCATTTGGTCTTCTTGTGGCCAGGGAGCCTGTCTTGCTCTTCTCCCCTTTGTGCGGAAGCCCTCTCTCCCCATCCCAGCCCCTGGGTTTTGTTTGAACCTGCATCCTTCTGAGGCCAGCGACACAGAGGCCATTACCTCTGAGGCCACTGAGGCCCTCTTGAGGTCACAAGGGGAGTGAATGGCAGTGCTAGGGCTGGACTGTGGGGCTCAGAGGGCACAGGCCATTGCAGGATGGAGTAGGGTGCCAAGGGTATTGAGTGCATGGTTAGGCACTGGGTTCAGCCCTCAAGGTGACATCCCATTAGGAGAAGCTGAAGGGAGTCCCCTCCTCCAAGCCCTGTGTTCCTCTCCCAAGTTATATGCACTCAGACCCTCTTCTGCATTGGTTTCCAAAATGTGGTCCCAGAAGGCAGCATGAGCATCACTTTTAGGAACTTGTTAGAAATGCACATTCTCCGGCCCACCCCGGCCCTGCTGAATCCGAGTCTCTGGGGGCAGCACCCAGCAGCCTGAATGAACCTTCCAGATGATTCTGCAGCATGCTCACATTTGAGAACCACTGCCCTAGAGTCTGCTCTAGTGACACCAACTTGCCTCTGGGACAAGGTAGAGGGAATGAGTTGTGGCTGGGTCCCAGGGTGGCATGGCCAAGGCTGGCAGGCTGGAAAGGAGTTTGGGGGTAGCAGGGAGCTGCGGGGGCCTTTGGGTTTCTCGCACACCCCTACTGCTAAATAGCTGCTGAGTCTGTGCACTTCCCTTTAGCACCCCACACCCATCTAAGCCACCATTGTTCCTCCCTGGACCACTGCAGTGACCTCAGAACTGGTCTCCCTAGACCTCATGCTCCCTCCAGTCTGTTCTCCATGTGGCAGCCAGAGTGAGCTTGCTGAAACGCAGACCTAGCCACGTCAGTCTGGTGGCATCCCAGAGCTCACAGACACCAGCAGCTCTGCTCTGCTTCCCCTTCCTCAAGGAAGCCAGATCCCTCCCTAACACATTTCACTGCATTTTATGTCTATTCTTCAAGGCTCTGACCCAAATTGTAATTTTACATTAGCTTGTGTAGATATTTTATATTTAGTTCAAATTGTATTCTCAGCCCCTAGCACCTAGCCCCTAGCCTGGCATAAAGAAAGCACTCATTAAATGCTTGCTGGATGAATGAATGAATAGATGAATATACCATACAGGCACTCACTTCCCCCAGCTGGACCCTGCTTCCAGCAGCCACAGCTCAGGAAGCGGCACAAAAGGGGATGCTCTCTGGATCTTGTGCCCATTTGCCAGGACCCAGGCTCCATGTCCCCGCCGTGGCCTCCAGCTGGCCTCATGGTGGGGCTAGGAGAGCCCCATAGGGAAGATGCATCCCAGCATGAATGTTGTTGCTCCAGAGTGGCAGCCACAACCCTGCTCCAGCTTTGTGGCCCCACATGGCTCTGGAGCAGACATCTCTCAGGGTCCCTGCTGTGTCCTGTCTCCCCTCCCCCTCTCCGGCCCATGCAGATCCCTATGCCATCGTCTCCTTCCTGCACCAGAGCCAGAAGACGGTGGTGGTGAAGAACACCCTTAACCCCACCTGGGACCAGACGCTCATCTTCTACGAGATCGAGATCTTTGGCGAGCCGGCCACAGTTGCTGAGCAACCGCCCAGCATTGTGGTGGAGCTGTACGACCATGACACTTATGTGAGTCTGCCCAGCTCCTGCCTCGTCCCCTCACAGGGAGGGACCATGTGCAAAGGTGGGGTCTCCAGGGACTCGTGGCTGCCCAGCCAGATGGGTGCTCTCCTAACTCCACGGGCCCTAGAACAATTAAAACTATTTTAGAGTCATTAAAAATGGATTGCTAGCACAGATGCCATTCCCACAGCAGACATTGCTCATCAGTGGAAGGGAACATATCCCGAAAAGGCGCTTGGTTGTGGGTCAGCGGCTTGGGTTTTCTCTGCCTCTGCCTCGCCTGTGTGATCCCAGGCCAGTCCCTTCTTCTCATCGAGGAGCTGCGTGGAATCCTTAAATGTACATCAAACACTTACGTTACTGGCTGAGTGGCCCTTCACTTGGGGTTCCTTGTTTAGGTGGGAGCCCAGACACCCACACAGTGGAGAATCCTCCATGTGAGAGCACGGGTCCCCGAGTGCCTCTCAGCTCTGTGCCACAGGCAGGGCCTCTTACCACAACTGTCCCACAGGACCTCCTGTGGTGACAGGCGAGCTCTCGGGCTGTGCTGTCCAAAAAGGGAGCCTCTAGCTGCACGAGGCTGCCCAGCACTGGAAATGGGACTGGTGCAGCTGAGAAATGAAATTGTAAATTTTATTTCATTTTAACGAAGTAAAATTAAAATTTAAATAGCTGCAGGTGGCTGGTGCTCCTGTATTGGACAGAGCAGCTCTAGGAGGCTCCCAGGAGGGAGAGAGTGCTATGGGCTGGAATGTCAGGAAAGCCTTTGGGAAAGACCCAGGCCCTGGAGGAAATGTGGGGTTGGGGTGTCAGTGCGAGGCAGAGGCCTGGAAGGAGGAGAAGGGAGTATGAGGCCAGGGGAGCAGGACAGTGCTGACGTCAGGGCAGCATTTTCTGAAGAGGAGGCTGGATGCTGCCGGAAGAGATCCACTGGGCGCAAGGTAAAGAGGCCTGGCCTGTGCTGGAGGTGGCGGTGGGATGAAAGGGGAGGGGCTGGGTTTGGAAGACATTGTCAGTAAGAGCTGCCCTGACCAGACGTCAGGTTCCCTGGGTGGGTGTGGTGAACAGGGGTGGGGGAAGGTGCTGCTGTCTATATGCCTCACCACATGGTGGGGGCAGCTGGCCATGGCTAAGCTGGCCTGGGCTGGGGATGCAACGCTGGGGTGCTTGGAAGGAAAAGCTGGTACCATGGGAAGGAATGAGCAACTGGAGGAAGAGTCCATGTGGGACTGTTTGGAGAAGGGCACAGGCCCTGGCACCTTCGGAGCAGGAGGGAGGCAGGTGGCAGGGCTGGCACTTCTCAGGGGGACTCGGCAGGACTGAGTGCAAGTGCAGAACAGGGCGGGAGGGCAGCGGTATGAGCTGCAGGCTGCCAGAGCCCTGAGGGGGCTTGCCCCTGCATCCAGTGTGACGGATCTGTCTTCTGGGCGGCAGGGAGTTAAGGAAAGTGCCTGAAGAAAAGGCACCTTCCTTGATGAAACATCATTTTGTCCAGGCTCATTTAATTTGATGAACGTGATCACAGTTTCCCCAGTTGCAAAGTGAGGGGGAATTTAAGGGTGAAATGAGCAGGAGATACAGAAGTCCCTGGAACTGCAAAAACCTGTACTGCTGAGCGCATTAGAGAAATGCCAGGAAGCCGTCTCTCTGGTCTCCAATAGTCTTAGCGCTGATTAAATTATAGCAGGGCAAACACTAGTTGGACAGTGTTTAACTGTCCAGAGGGACTTCCCAACCATGATGGGAATTCAAACCTAGTGACAGTCACCACAGGCTGCTCACAGCTTGTTTTGTCCTTGAGTCCTACTAAGGAGAGCAGAATTCACCATTCTGTGGGAGGGGGTGCCCTTACTACTGAGGCCCTTTCTAGTTCAGAAGGCACATGTAGACCTGATCTCTCTGAGGCTCCCTAGAGCCCTGGGTAAGGGATGCTGATTCTTGTCTCTCTACGCTTGGTCTAGGGTGCAGACGAGTTTATGGGTCGCTGCATCTGTCAACCGAGTCTGGAACGGATGCCCCGGCTGGCCTGGTTCCCACTGACGAGGGGCAGCCAGCCATCGGGGGAGCTGCTGGCCTCTTTTGAGCTCATCCAGAGAGAGAAGGTGAGGCTGGTCTGTATCCAGATCCAGGAGGCCCAGGCAGGAGTGGGGTGGGGGCCAACCCTCTGTGGGAGCCTGGAACACCTCCTCTGAAGCCAGGCCTCCTGCTGAGACCCATTTTCTGAACCCTAAGTCAGGACACCATCTAACATCGGAATAGAATTTGGGGATCAGGAATGTCTGAGTCCTCTGGTCACTGGTTTTTATCTTCCTTGGGTCATCTCCTGACGTGGTTTCTGGGAGGAGGACCTCTGTGGTCTGATTAAGGGAGCCTTAATTGCCACAATGTGAGGGACTCCAGGGACAGGCAAGGGCAGGATCCCCGTTGCATTGCTGGCTTCACCATGACCTAGCCTCATGGCCCTGGGCCAGCCACTCCCCTGCTGTAAAATGAGAGGTTTGGGTTGGAGCTGTACCTTCAAACTTCCTCTTAGTATGATGTGAACCCCAATATGTAGACTGAATAGGAGTAGGGCTGCTCTGGGTGAAGTGTCTGGAGGAATGGGCACAGTGCCAGCCTAGCATCCCTTCTACCCTCAAGGAATAGAGGCTGCAAACCATGGACTGTCTGATCACTGACATAGTCCATGAGTGTCATGAGGGTGATGGGGGCCTTAGGTGACAAGCACATGACCAGAGCTCTCTTTTCTTCACTCTAGCCGGCCATCCACCATATTCCTGGTTTTGAGGTAAGTCTTGCTCTGACCTTTCCTTCTTCAAACTGATTGCCGGTCTCCCTGTGTTTGGCATCTCTCTGGGTTAGGAAGGGTGGTCAGGCATGAGCACGATGCTGCCTCAAGCCCCCGGGGAAGCTCTTTCAAGCAGAGGAGGGCCCGGGCTGGAGGGAGCTCAAAGTCTCTGCCAAGCTCAGGCCTTTGCTGCCCTTCTCTGAGAAGTCCAAGAACCACAGGATCTCAGATGGAAGGATCCTCATAATTGTCCAGCCCAGTGGCTTTCAGCTGGCTGAGCATTAGAATCTCCGGGACAGCACTGCCCAGGGAATCTTAATGCACATCCAGGACTGAGAATCACTGACTTAGCCCCAGGGTTCTGAAAGTGTGGCCCATTCTTGAGTGCTACTTCAAGCCCACTGAAGCAATTCTGAGGGCAGCCCAGCAACCTCTGTATCAACTTGCCCTCCAGGGCCTTCTCACACATGCACGAGTTTCAGAAGCTCTGATTCAGACCACATTTCCCACTGAATTGTTCTTACCAAGACCTCATTTTCTTTCCTCTTCCTGGACGGGGACTTCATTCCCTTACTGCTGCTCTCCTTCCTTCTTCTGGAGGTCTTGGTAGAAAATGTTGAGCTTTGACTGGTACCCAGATGCACTGGATGCATTCCCTGATTCCATGCCAAGTTCAGCTGCTCTATGAGAAGTAGTCATCTGGGCTGTGTTTGGACACCTCCATTGTCCTTCACAAGGCAGCCCACACAATTTTTAAAGAGTTCTTGGGAGGCCCTCCCTTCATGCAAGCCCTCCTTCACCAGCCCTGCCCCTCCAGCTCTCCCTCCCTGTCCTAAGCTCCTGCTCTCAGTGCTGCCCGCTCCTGGGGGTTCTAGGTTGGTTCTCCTCAGCTTGCCAAGGCCACAGGCTCCCAGACCCCCAGGCCCTTCCCATCACCTGCTGTTCTTTTCTTTCCTTTTGTTGCTTCCAGAGATTCCTGGCATCCAGGCTTATGCTTTAGCCTTTCCCAGCGTCCCTCTGCACTGACATCCATCACACCTTCTTTCCCAGGGACCACTCTGGGGGCGTGGCTGGGAAGTGCATCATTCTTACCCTTGGTAGGAGGTGGTTTCTGTTGGCTCCTCTTAGTGCTGGCATCTGGCATGCTGACTTCTGGCCCCGCCTAGTGCTCCTTGATACTAATAGAGAACTTTTTCCCCTTCCAACACCTCTCACCATCTCCTGGATGTGCCACATCCCATGGCTGTGGGCCAGGTGCAGGAGACATCAAGGATCCTGGATGAGGTGAGCTGGGCATGGTGGTTGGGGTGGGTGGGCCGAGGTAGAGGGAAGGTGAAGCCAGCCTTCAAGCACACACCTGGAGCCTTCCAGGTTCCTGGTGCCCAGCAGGCACCTGTCACATGGAGACCTGTCTGGATTTTATTCCCCATGCTGTGTGTGGATTCAGGGCTGCCCAGAGTGTGTCCTGGGGGTGATCCTGGTCTAAGAAGGCTTGCTGTCCTGCTGGGAGGCCAGATTTCACCCAGACAACATGAATAGCAATACAGATTCTTAAATGATTAAGTACCAGGTGGCACATTTTGAAGAATAAATTGTTTGGAAGGGGCCAGAATAGTCAAGGAAGACTTTCTGGTGGAGGTGGCATTAGTCAAATGTCTTTATGCCCATCAGCACTTAGGAAGAAAGTGAGAAACATGGCTTTGGCTCAAAAGGCCAAGGACCAGTTTGGGTCCTGGCTGGTTTGGGGGATGGGGCGAGCTGGGGACCTCCTAGGGACTGGAAGAAGTTTAGAGTTTGCGTTTAGATAAAGCAAGGCTGCATCCTTTGCCATGGGAGGAGAGATGCACGTTCCCTATGGCCTCCTGTGCATCTGTGGGTGGATTGTCCTGAGCCAGGCCAGAGGGTGGGTGGCAGAGACCTGGGTGGAGAGACAGGAAGGAGAGCCCTGGTCAGATGAGGCGTTGGGAAAAGGGCAGCCACTTCCTGCCATTAGGGAATCCCCAGACTGACAGCGGACACTATTTGACATTTTCAGTGCAATTTGGACTTGAAGTGCAGAGTCAGGATGTGGGATCCACAGGCCCCGCACCCCTTACCTCACTTCCTTTTGCTCCCAGACCGAGGTGGGGTCCGCCAAGTGAGCTCGCTGTAATTGCGCCTGACAGGCGGCCTCCTGCTTCTGGCTGCAGTTGCAAAAGACTGCCGATTTGGAAAGGGAGGTGGAGTCCTGTCCAGGGAAGCAGCACGGAGCCCTCTCTGTTGATTGAGTGCACTTTGTGGCCAAAACCCACAGCCTGCTCTGAAGAAGACCCAGCCCAGGGATGAGTTATTTAAAAAAAAGTTAAAATCCTTAATAACTGGATTCGTAATATATAACAGTGAAGGCTCAGATTCCGAGGGCAGGGATCTGGCTGCAGTCTCGTCAGAAAGCAAATCAAAACTGCAGCTCATGGGCCAGAGCCCGAAGAGCACCGAGTGCCCCCTGCAGGGCCAAGCAGGCTGCAGGCTGAGGGTGGGTGTGGGTCAGCAGGGCCAGGGGAGAGCAAGTCCTAGGAGTGTGCTAGGCACAGGGCTGGGCCAGGCCAGCAGGTTCAAAGGGTCCAAGGAGGACCTATCCCAGTGAGATGAATGATCTGCTGGTCCAGGGACCAGCCCCAGAAGATGACCTTGTGACCTCCCTCAGTCCCAGGGGACAGCCCTGGGACCCCTAGCTCAGCCCACGTCCTTCTCACTTGAAGGCTAAGCCTGATGCCAAGATGCTGAGTCCTCTTCGCTTTAAGAAGCCCTAGGGCTGGGTGGTCCTTCTGTTGCCGCAGCAGGGTTTTTCTGTCTTCTTTGCTGTGACCAAGCTCCTGCCTTGTATCTCCCATCTGGCTGCTCCCAGGCTCCTGGCCCGATCCCTGTGAAGAGTGCTCAAGCCTTCCTGGAGGGCTGGGAGCCTCCTCCTGAGCCTCTGGCCATGGGAGCCCATGAGAGTCAGGGGGCAGTGAGGGAAGATGGGTGTGTTGGGGAGCTGTCTGGCTGCAGGAGGTGTGGGTTTGAGAGACTAGCTAGGAGGCTCTTGAGCCAGTTGAGAT
Organism: Pan paniscus; assembly: GCF_029289425.2. Classification (NCBI taxonomy): domain Eukaryota; kingdom Metazoa; phylum Chordata; class Mammalia; order Primates; family Hominidae; genus Pan; species Pan paniscus. The sequence continues at coordinate 54,786,321 of NC_073261.2, read as the reverse complement.
AGGGGCCTGGACTGGAGACAGGCCAGTAGGAACGGATGGGGCAAGTGACTCTGAAGGATGGTTTAAGGATATCCTCTCTTGTGGGAAGTGCCTTTCAGCTAGCACAGCCAGGTGTGGAGATTTCCAAGCCACAGTGCCTGTGAATGAGATGAAGTACTGTCTGCCCTTGTCGAAGGCTCCCAGAGCAGGACAGTGAGGGTAACTTCCCGGAAGAAGTGCCACTGAGCTAGCTTTTGAAGTTGGGATTGGTAGAAAATGTGGGGAGGTGGCCCAGGCAGCAGTGTCTTGGGCTGGGGGCATGTCACCTCCTGGATGTGGCCTGTTGGACAACAAACTTCCCCTCTCCCAGGCTTTATGCCCATCTGGGACACCTCTCTCTGCGGCTCTTGGTCAGGAAGTGAGGCTGTTGCATGGTGTGTCTGAGGCTTTGATGATGTCCGGGAGATCTGGGTCCTCGCAGACAGAGCAGATGGAGGGAAGGGTTTCCTTTTCGCTCTCCAGTCTGCATTTTCTTTGTCTTTCCCTCTCTTCCTGAGTCTCTTCCCACTCTCCTTTCGTGTTTCACTCTTCCTGTTTGCTCCTTGGCCCCAGCTTCCTCCTTCTCCCCGCCTCTTCTGAGCCCTCTGTCTCGTTTCTTTTCCTTTTTGTCTGGAGAACAAAGGCAGTCCTTGCTGCCAAGGGGAATGAGTTCAAAGAAACTGCAATTTTAGATTTCCTGAGAACTGGAGAATGTGTGCATGCACGTGTGAGCGTGTGCGAGTGTGTACACTCTCGAGGGCACACACATGCACGCACACACAGCAGCAGAGGTGATGGGGTCCCTGAATGCCCAGGGCCCCCTAGGATACAGAACATGTGTAGAAGAAGACCCATGGGGCTTGTGATCCTGACCATTTCGGGGAGGTGGGGAGGGGAGGGGGTGTGGTTTAGAGAATTACCCTTGCTTCTGCTGCTGCTCTCCTGCTGGGGCAGGGGATGCCCTGGTGGGAGGGATCGTATGCTTTGTGGCTGATTTTACTGCCAGTTCAGGGGTGGGGGCCACCGGATACCACTCCATCCACCCATCCAGGCTGCAGGGTATATGGCTTTTACTCTAAGATGTACCCGGGGTACTCTTCTGTACCCCCAAATCCACTGGAAGGAAAAATTTGGTGTTTTGCAATCAGGAAAATAAAGCCAGTGGTCCCCCATCCCCCATTCCTCCCCCAAGGCCTTAATTTAAAACACTGTTTTTCCTGGGAAGTGTAATTAGAGCAACATGTTGTTCCTAACGAGCTGGGTGGGGCAGGCAGACAATGGAGCCCTCCCAGCCTGCCTGGCTGCCCCCTGCCTGGAGCTCCCCGAGGAACCAGGATGTGACTGCAGCGTCTTCTGTCCCCTGCTGGGTGAGGTGAGGGTCCATAGGCTACTGGTGACCCGGCTGATGCAGGAGGCTTGCCAACACTTCCCTTGCCCTGGGAGCGACTCCTGTCTAACATGGTGGCCCCTAGACTGGGCTGGGGGAGCCCCTTTCATGGCTCAGGGCCTTGGTTCTTCATGGTAAACTGTCCAGCGGGACTGATAGACTGAAGTGGGCTTGAGGATGGCTTCAGCTCTGGTAGGGGAGAGAGCTTCACTTGTTCTTGGGGTCTTCGTGGTCTGGGCTGGCTTGATCAACACTCTGCACACCTGTAGAACCCATCTCTGCAGCCGCCCCTGGTCTGCCCTGCATTTGAGGGGAGCAAGACGGGAGCTGGTCAAATGTGGCTTCCTCTGATTAGGCTTATCAGAGTCCCCCATCACCCATAGGACAGTGAATCAGGATGTTCTGGTGGCACTTTCAGTTCACCCCATCTGCCCAGCAGTGCTGAGAGGCTTCCCAGTTGCAGTGAGGGTCGCAGCACCCTCACTGAGAATTACTGTCCTGGAGGGGGGGTGCTGTACCCCTCAAGTGGGCTGGACCAGAAAAAAAGTTGAAAACCAGGCTCAAGAGCTGGCAGAGACCTCAGGACTCCTGCCTGGGAGATGATCAGAGATCCCTTAGGACCATAGGAATGGGGTATGTGGGGAAAGGGTCATGTAGACGGGGTTAAGAGAGTCAGAGTCAGGTTATAAGACGTTTCTGGAGCGTCTTGGGGAGATTTTCTAGAGACCTTGAATTAGGCCCTAAAAATGGGTTAGATTCAGTTGGCAGTAAAGAAAGCCCATTGAACCAGAGGGAGTAATGAGCAGGCCTGGGGAGGACCCAGGGTCAGGCTGGAGCAGGCATGGGAAGGAGGACAGTGTGTGTTGGATTCATTCCTTTATCCTCCCATCCACCCACTCTTCTGTCTTCACCCTCCCTCTTCCCCTTCAGTTATCCATTCATAATCATTTATTTATTGGACGGGGGAATTCAGCTATGGTCCCTGTGTACAGAATTGCTGGTTTAACCAAGGACACAATCAAATGAACACGTGGATATAGCACGGGTGATGGATTGATGTGTCTTTCTATGGGAATAAGTGTAAGTTGCTATGGGAGCTATGGGGGTACTTAAGCTTGGGGCACCAGGAAAGATTTAAATGGACACCTGCTGTCTGAATAGGAAGTACAGAAGGAGTAGGGGTAGAAGTGCATTTCAGACAGAGGGACCACTGAGCTCCAAGCCTCAAAGCTGAAAGAGCATGGTGCCTCCTGCAAGCTGCTACCATTCAGAAGGGCAGGGGTTGCGTGTGTCCCAGGAGGTGGTTCATCACTACTTGGGGTCATCAAGGGGAAATTTATCTCATGAGAGACATGCCCAGAGAAGGCAGCAGGAGCTGGAAGATTAGAGGTCTTGTGGAGGCTACTTTGAAGAGTCTGCACTTCATCCTGAGCAGATGGGAAGACATTGGAGGACTTGAAACAAAGAGTGACATTATTAGAAAGCCTGCCTTGGCTGCAGATTGTAGCACGCGTGGGCTGTTGGGAGAGGGTGTCAAAACCAAGTGAAAGGGGGATGCTGGTGAATCCAGGCAAGAGAGGGTGGTGGCTTGCGCTGAGCAAAGGAGATGGGTGGGCGGGCGTGAGAGATGTTCAGGAGACAGGATTACCAGTGTTTGGTGATCAGTCAGGCAGGGCGATGAGGGGCAGGAGGAGCCAAGGGTGGCGTGGGAGCTTTTGGCTTGGTTGTCTAGATGGTGGGGTCAGACTTGAAGAGAGCAGGTTCTGAGGGGGAAGATGAAGAATCCAGTTTTGGACAAGTTCAGTGTGAGAGGCCAGTAGGACACATTAATGAACTAAGCAGTAAGATATTGGGGCTTAGCAGAGATGTTTGGGAGCAGAAAGTCTAGGAGAGGGCTAAGGAGCAGATCAGGGCTTGGTGGAGGAAGATGGGAAGGCTGCAGAGGAGGCTCAGCAAACAGGGTGGGGGCCAGCAGTGTGGATCCAGAGAGACTGTTTGGGAAGGAGATGAGGTTAGCTGGCCAGATGCTGCTGAGGGGGTGAGAGAGGGAAAAGCCCACGAGTGTCCTTCGGGTAGGGGACTCTGGAGACAAATTTCCGGGGAGGGGTGCTGAGGGCAGAAGCAGGGTGCACTGGGCAGCGGGTGGTGTGGACATGAGGGAGGAGAGGTAGTGGATGGAGACAGGATTAGAGAGAGGAGAGGAGGGAGCCTGCAGAGAGGAGGGCGCGGGTGGATTTGGGAGATGGGGATGTCTTTAAATTGGGAAGGAGCAGATCCAGGAGATAGTGTGAAAAATTGGGGAGGAGCATTTGGACGCATGGTCATAGGGGGAGCCACAGAGGCAGGCAACCCTGGGAGGTGGCAGGAAATGGCAGGGAAGAAGCATGTCCTGGGACCCCTGGGGACAGCACGGTGGACAGAGATGGCCTTGGGATGCATGCTGTGGCCTCATGCTGAGGAAGCTGCCTGGACACACCTCTAACCACTGTCTCTGCCTGTCTCTTCCTTCTGCCTCCGCTGGGCCGGACGCTCCGCAGCTGTGTGCTCCTGCCTTCTTCCTCCAGGGCCTTCTCCAAACGGTACTGGAGCTTAACCTTCTCCAGGTTCTTGTTCCCCTGTCCTCAGCAAGCAGGCTCCTGAAGATGCGGAGCCTGTTCCCCAGCCTTTAGAGAGGAATGTCATCACCACGGAGCTCGAGGGAGCCCCGAGGGAGAGACAGACCGAGGAAGCAAGGGATAAAGTGGATACTGCCCAGCGTTTGGGGGCCTAGAGAGGAAATATTCTGGGAGGAATGTATTCATGAGTTTTCCTTAGTGATTTTAAGAGAACAAGTGTATGAGAAAGATTGGTCTTTCTGCCACTCCACTCAGGGGATCCTGGGGCTGTTCCCTCCCTGATGGTTTTTTTTTTTTTGGTCCCTCTTTGTCTTGGGTTTTTGGCTCTGGGTCCATATTGGGTTGGGCACTAGCCATAAGGGGCCATGAACAGACCACAAGCAGGCATTCAAGTGCAACCCTGTCTTTAAAGAGGACACCCTGCTGTGCTGCCACCTGCAGCTGGTGGCCTTGGAGTGCCTAGGGAGGACATCAAACTGGGGGTCCCCATAGCAGCCAGGTCACTGCAGAAGCTGTGTAGGCCCTGCCTCCATCCTCCAAGGGCACCTTTCATGTGGACTGTGACATGCATAGCAGCCCCTGGAGCTGTGCACTGCAGCAGCCCTGTCCATCACCCCTGCTTATCAGACGGTCAGGAATGCAGGTGCTTCCTGCATCATGTCACCTGCATTGTGGGTCTGGAGGAAAATGATAAGTTTTTTTGCTTTATGCCCTGGTAACTTAGAGATAGTAATAAAGCCAGTGTTGCCCTGAAAGATGCTTCTAATGGCTCAGCTCTCTTGAAGTCACCCTGGGGAGATCAACACCAACACCAATGGCAAAAACAATGGTACTAACAACAATTCTAGTAATAGTTATAGTCACAGCCATTTACTAAGCGCCTCCTGTGTGCCAGGCGCTCTTCAGATTTGTTCTCTCATTTAATTCTCAGAGCAGCTTATCTCAGATCTTCATCTGAGAATACTGAGTCACTGAAGTTGAGTAATCTGCCCAAGGTCTAATGGCGAGGAGGTGGCAGAGCTGGAACTAGAGTTGAGGTCTGATTCTAGGACTAAGCTTCCAACTGCTGTAGGTTGGGGGAAACATGGTGTCATCAGGGTGTCGCTGCACAGGAGTGTGGCTTGGGTTGGCTGTGAAGTGACTCATGGAGGTGGGGGGAAGCTGATATCTTTCTCTGCTTTGACTGCTCCCACCATCTATGGCAGAGCGTCTGTATGGATGTACCATCCTCGCAGAAGGAACCCAACAGAAGTCACTTGGAGAATGAATCCAATGATTTCATTGTTTAATAAATGAGATTACATGAGGCAAGCTCTGTAAAGTGTCTATCACAGTCCTTTTAATTATAGTTAACATTTCCTGAGTGTCAGGCCCTCCACGTATGGATGTGCAGGTTGGGCACTGCACAAGGACACTGTGTCTAAGGGGCTGCATTTCTAGCACAGACACCATATACTTGTATTTATTATAACAATTTCCCAATAGGTGGCAGTAAAGTGTCTTGTTCTAATAAACTCAGAAAATATGATAACTTTCTGACATGGAAGTAAAGAGTCTTAAGCACATCTTTCTCTAATCGTCACAAAGACACCACATGGGCTAATAGTCCTGTTGAAGGTTTACGTGAAGCTCTAAATGTTATACAGGTATTAACTTCCTCAACCCTCACCCTAACCTTTAGAGGTTGACAACTTTTGCTAACCATTTTATAGATGAAAACATTCAGCTATAGGAGGTGAAATAATTTATTTAACATCATACATAGTGGAGTTAGGACTCACACCTGTGTTCCTAACTGCTGTTATTGGTGGTTAACTATCTAAGGCAGTACCTGCCTCCCTTGCCCCACCTTGCTTCCTCATGTAGTTCTTTGTGATCATTGAGGATTCCTGCCCAACTCTTTCTGGCAAACTCTTAGTAGCCAGAATTGACACACACTTGCTCGTCTCTGTAGTGGAGAGAGACCCTCCCCAGCAGTGTGCTTTGGTGCTCTGGGGAGCCCCTTCTCCCATTGGTCAGTTGTTCTCCTCTTTCTGGCTCACATTGCAAGTATTCTGTCCTCACAGGGGACAGGTGTGAGAGGTGGGGGTTTGGGGCTGGAAGGTGTCTAGGGGTGGGGAAGAAATACCAGGACAGATGATAACCCGGAAGGGTCTGAGCCAGGAGGCAGGAGAACCAGGCTGGTGGGCAGGCACATGGTCCTCTCTGGGACTGAGAGGGGCTGAAGTGGATCTGCCAGGATGGAATAGGCAGTGTGTGCATGCATATGCTGTGTGCTTATCAGGGAGGGGCAGACCCGGAGCAGCTCAGGGGGCATCAGAGCCTGCATTATGGGAGGAGGGGTGACGGGATTCAGTTGAAACAAGGTGACCTGAACCCTGGATGAAGGTGCTGGAACTGTGATCCTGGAGAAGATGATGCCTGGCCGAAACTGACCTAGCTTTTTCGTTTCTGCCTCCCTGTTTGTCCACATCTGTCTTTCCTTCTCTGTTTCTCCCTGCACTTGGCATTTCTTTCTGTCCTATCTGTCCTTCTCTCTTGTCTTTTTGCCTTGGTCTTCCTTCCACCTTTGTCTCCATTCTACCTGCTGTCCACTGCAGTCTGAGGACACAGACCTGCCCTACCCACCACCCCAGAGGGAGGCCAACATCTACATGGTTCCTCAGAACATCAAGCCAGCGCTCCAGCGTACCGCCATAGAGGTGAGCCGTCCGGGCCTGGGCGTGGGGGCTGGGAGCAGCCTGCCCTTCCCCTTCCTGGCCCCAGCCTTTCCTGGGGCCCGGGGCCTTCTGAGCCACTCTCCTCATTCTGTGTGCTTAGATCCTGGCATGGGGCCTGCGGAACATGAAGAGTTACCAGCTGGCCAACATCTCCTCCCCCAGCCTCGTGGTAGAGTGTGGGGGCCAGACGGTGCAGTCCTGTGTCATCAGGAACCTCCGGAAGAACCCCAACTTTGACATCTGCACCCTCTTCATGGAAGTGGTGAGCCCCACCTCCCTACTGTCCCCTTCCAGAGTCCTGGGGCTAGAAGTTCTACATGTCCCCGAGCAGCCTGGGGCTTGTGCTCCAATTCCCTGCGGGATCCAGGGTAGGACCCCTCACTTTCCTGTGAACATGGGGAGAAATGCTCATACCCTCCTCACTGGAAGGGTTCAGGCCTCTGAGTAGGACAAACGGGGCCAACCTGCTCCTCCTATACCCAAATCCTAGATCAGCAAAAGTCCCAAGGAGACATCCCCTGGCTGTTGTCCCTCTGGGACAGGTTTCAGTCCCCTGGAGCGCCCTTGGGGACCTGCTAGGGCTTGGCTTTCCAGGATTCCTCCAAACCTTTTCTGACCATGTCCTCCCCCAGCCTGGGCCCCCTCAAAGGAGCTCACCCCCACAGCCCTCAGGCCCTCCAGTCCTCTCCAGCTCCCTGGGATGCCTAGACCTAGTGGCCAGAGTAAGGCAGGTCTGAGGAAAAGAAAATGGTTTGCAAGATGAAAGCGCTGTAGAAATTCCAGGCCCAGTGGCTGTCAACAGAAGCCTCCTCTTGGCCGAGCCAAAGCCGCCCCTGAAGGAGAGCATATAAATTATTTCAAGTTGTGTTCAAAGTGCTTTTGGGGTGTGTGGGGGGAAGAATCTGGGTCTGTAAGCCAACTCTTGAGTATCCACTTGGGGGGACTGTCTGTAAGAAATGTTGAGTCCCGGGCCAACTCCCCTCGCCCGCTCCCCAGCCAGTGAGGGAGCGCAGCCTCGTTTCCACTTCAGGCTGAACGGGATGCATTTGGAAGGTAAAGCTGTGGGGGGAAAGCCGGCCTCTGCATGCAGCATTCAAGGGGCCGACAGAAAAGGTGTGTGGCTTCGCTCGACTGCCCAGCTCTGGGCCAGCCACCATTTTGGATTTCTGGCTGTGGGGATTATCTGCGGTTTATAGTCGTTTTCTGCTCTTTGGGCTTGACCTGGAGACTTCCCAGAGGGGGATTCAGGCCAGTGCGTTCTTCCTCCTCCACCCAGATGCTGCCCAGGGAGGAGCTCTACTGCCCCCCCATCACCGTCAAGGTCATCGATAACCGCCAGTTTGGCCGCCGGCCTGTGGTGGGCCAGTGTACCATCCGCTCCCTGGAGAGCTTCCTGTGTGACCCCTACTCGGCGGAGAGTCCATCCCCACAGGGTGGCCCAGGTAGGGGAAGGGGAGATGATGGGCAGGTCAGGGAAGGGGGAGCCTCAGGGCCAAGCTACCCTTCCTAGTTGAGATGCATCCTGAAACCCTTCTCTTATGGAGACCTGAATGAGAAGCGGTTTCTGCTCTGCTAGACCACAGGGTGGAGACCTTCCTTAGGGCAGAGCCTAGCTCTGGGTGAGGGGCACCAGGAGCAGGTGACTGATACCCGTTGGAGCTGAGGGGTGAGGGCTGAAAGTGGGCCCAGGGGGAGGGAGAGAGAGGGCAGGGAGACAATGATGCGGGGAGGGAGGAAAGAAATGTGAGGAGAAGAAGACAGAAGTGGGAGACAGAGCATGTGAAGGAGGATGGGAGAGCTGGAGATGAGAGAGGGACTTATTGGGAAGTAGGAAGAGAGAGATACCGACTGAGAAATGTGGAGAGACTGCAGGGTCTTGTCTTGGTCCCTTGGTTGAGCCCTGGGGCTGGTGAGGGGCGAGCCTTTTGAGAGAGCCCCTCTCAGGCCTGGATGGCTCCCTCCCCTGCAGACGATGTGAGCCTACTCAGTCCTGGGGAAGACGTGCTCATCGACATTGATGACAAGGAGCCCCTCATCCCCATCCAGGTAGGATGGGCATCCTCCAGGGAGGCCTGGGTCACCTTTCCCCTCCATTCCTCATCAATTCCCACCCCTTCTCCCCTACCCTTCATTATCACACAGGCTCTATACACATCCCCTTCTGGGCTCCAGCGGTTGGACACTGTCCAGTAGAGAGACCCAGATGGGAGCTTTCAGTCTGGCTGAGGGGGGTGGGGTGTGCTCATCTGGGCAAGACTCAATCCCTTTTCTTGGATGCATATGTGAAAAATAGCCCATCTACCCTGGGGGCCATGGTGAGGGCTTTCTCCTGGAGATCACCAGAAAATCAGGGTGAGGAGCAAAGGAGAGAAGGACGACAGGGGAGGGAGTGAGTGGGCCATCTCTGGGGTCCTCCAGCCCCATCTCCCTATCTGGGACAGGCCCCTTCTTAGGGGGAAGGTTGTTCTGTGGGCTTGTGCTTGGTGGCTCCTTGGAGACAGCTTAGAAAGAAGAGGCTGTGTCCAAGCCAAGAGTCCATCTCGCCCCATTCCTCCATCTGCAGGGAAAAGGAGGAAGGAGGCAGGGAGGGGCCTTATTCTAAGGTCTCCAGCCCTGGGGGAGGTAGGAGTCTTCCTTTTGCTGCATACTCAGCAACTGAGGGCCAGCCTGTGATGCAGATGCCAATGCCACAGAGCATGGCAGGAGGTCTGTGGCACCTTGTGCTGAGGGGCAGCGCTCCCCCGACTGTGGGCCATGGAGTGGCTCTGGATTCTGTAGGGTTGAGCCCATCTGGTCCTTCCCACAGTAGACATGGAGAAAGGTCTCACTGTGAGCACCAGCCTTGAACTCACCATCTGTTCCAGGTTGTCACCCTCCTCTCTGGGCTTTGCAAGATACTGGTCATACCCCTGGCACCCTGGGGCTCCCAGAACTTCTGGGCCACCCAGAGGCAGAGCCTCCAGGCCTGTATAGACAACACCTGTGTCCTCGGGCCTTGCTGCATCTGTAGTTTCACTGATGCTAAAAGTCCTCAGAAGCCCTGCGTTCCATCTCTCCAGCCTCTGTGGCTCTCCAGGGTTCTGCCCTGCCAGCCTTTCTTCTGGGAAGACCTCCTGCCCCCTGTCCCTTGGCCAACTCTTGATCATTCTTTAAGACTTAACATAGGCATGGTCGCTTCTTTGGGGGAGTCTTTCCTGGCTCCTCTTCTCCTGTGAGACTTGCCTATCTTTGGGTCACTGTGCTGCTCTAGGGCCTGCTGTCTCTGTCAATGTTAGCATATTCCCCAGGCTAAGCTCAGGGGAGCAACTGCGGCTCCTTCCTCTTTGTATTCTCAATGCTCAGCACAAGGCCTCGCTTAGCGGAGGTGTTAATGAAAGTCTGTCTGTCTTGGCAAGTGGGTAGATGGGTGCATGGGTTGATGGATGGATGGACGAATTTTCTGGCTACTGTCTGTATGGATCTGAGGAGGAATCTCTCTCTTGGCTGGGGAAACCCAAATGGAAATTTCAGATGTCCCTATGTGAAATTTAGCTAAACTCAGTGCTAGTGCCTCTGGGCTGCTTGGGTGTTTATAGCTGAATTAGGCAGATAATTTGCCCCAAACTCTGGCTGCCTGCTCCTGGCTCCTGTTTCCCGGCTGCTCCATGGGCCTGTCTGAGATTGTGTAGGGAAGTGCAGGGCCTGCCCAGCAGGATTTCCGTTCTGTGTGTGCTGCCCTCAAAATGTCTACACACTCGGATGGGGAGGGACTATTTTAGGTCCTGCTGGCCACAAGCACAGCCAGAGGCAGACGATGAGGAGGCCCAGCCTGGCCATCCTCCCGGCGTTGACATGAGGGAACTGGGGCTGGGGTCTGAGCCAGAGCTGGGCCTGTGCTGTTTGTGGGAGCACACGGCCACTCTGGCTAGAGCTGCCGGCCAGACCAGCAGCACTGGTGGGAGCTGGGATGGGGCTCCTGGAGGTGTACCCACCTGGGGAGGGGCTGGGCCTCCCCTGGCCTGGAACAGGGGAGGAGGAGGAAATGACACTGATTTGCTTTGATGGGGGAGGCTTGGACCTTGCCCTCATGGAGCTCCCTGTCTGATGAAAGAGACAAAACTCTGTTCTCAAAAGCCTCAAACCCAGCAGGGAGACCAGTTCTGTTCTGCAGGGAGCCCTGGCCCTCTGGGGAAGCCCCTTTTCTGGTATCTGACTTTGTTCCATGTTTTTCTCTGAGATCTATTGCTCTGATTTGGCTGATCCAGGAAATCTTTCACTCACTCGCCTCTCCTCCCTGTCCCTGGCACTCTGGAGGACAGGCGCTCCAAGGCCAACCCAGGAGGCAGCTGACCCTGGGTGCAGTTCCAATGGTTTGCTAGATAACTATGGCTGGGCTTTCTTCCTCTCCCTCCTTCCCCAGTGCAGATAGCATGAAGGGCCCTGGCTTCTGGGGACAGGAGGGACGAGAGGTCTGGCAGAATTTGGATTTTGGCTGGCTTCTGTCTGCCCCACCGGTGTTTCTCGGCAGCCTGTTCCGTCCTCACAGTTGATGCAGCCCTGGCTGGTGCTGGATGTGTTCACTGTGTCCTGGCTGTGGTCCTAGGACCCCTCCTAGCTCAAACCTGCTCTTGCCAGAGTTACCCTTCCATCTTGGTCCCTTCCTGTCTCTTTCCTCTGTGACACCTTCTCTCTGCTCCCAAAGCCTTCTTACCAGCATCTGCCTAGGTCCTGGGATGAGCTGGCCACACATTTAGAACATGTCACCGGAGACCCTTGCCTGATGTTCAGGCCATGGGCTGGCACTCACCACGGAGCATTTCTTAGGTTTCTAGAAATGTTTTGGTTTGTGTCGAGAGTGGCCAATTCTGGAGGTGACTCAAAAGGTGTATAAGGCAGGTCTGTGCTCAGCATCCCAGGGCTCGTAGATCAGTGTCTGTCTCTAGGGGTAAGGGTGGGGGGCCCTGTTTAGGGGGTGCCTGGTCTGTTTAAACTGTTCTCCATGGTGATGAGGATTGGGATGAGAAATACTCACACGGATTAACTCCACCACTTGTTCTTGGTCTGTGCAGCCATCCTATGTGTAGACTTTAGAGTGGCAGACTAGGGGTGGGGGTGGTGTGTGCACATGAGTGAGCATGACAGGTGGGGGGGGGGTAGGAGCAGGTGTGTGCACGAGCTTCCATGGGTGCTGGCCAGAGGTGTGTCTAAGCTTGGTGGTGGCATTGCAGGAATTGTGGCCTTGACTTTGAACTTTCTGAGGGCAGGCCTGGGTGTGTCCTCACACAGGGAGAGCAGAAGTATCCTATTCCATCTAGTTCTCTGCTTTAGAAAACGATATATTCATTTTTTCAGATAATAAAATGATACGTGTTCATTATATAAAATTTGGAAAATATAGAAAAATAATGAAAAAATAGGGTTTACCTCCAACCAAACACGCAATTGGAATGCACTGCACCCAACATTTCATTGTCATTCTTTCCTCTTCTTTTTAGGTTTCTCTTTCTATCTCTGATTCTGTCTCTGACTTCATTTCTACCTTTAAAATAAAATTAAGGCCTTTGTTCACTAGTTGTTGTTTTTTTTTTTATTAAGGCAGTTCTTGGTGTTATGATTATGATTAGGGGAAGAAAAGCAGTGTTCAGGAACACACAGAGAGCCTGCCACCCCCTGTCCATTTCCTATAGAGGGTCTTGAAGCTCCAAATAGAGGCTGTGCCCCCAGAAATTGCACCTTTGAGGCACTGAGATGCCCCCAGAGCCAGCTGGGTATGGCAAGGGCGGCTCTTGCTTAGCATTCCGAGAGAGCACTCCTAGGTAGAGGGGCTCCTCTTCAAGTCCTCAGAGAAGGAGAATTTCGGGAGGTGGGAATATGTGAGTGTTGAAGAATTAGAGAAATAACTTTTAGGAAGTTCCGACTCTGGTCACAAAGAGACAAGGGATGAGGGGGTGTCCAGAAGATCTCAAATGAGTGATGTCAAAGTGAGGAGATGTTTCATTAACAAGGAGACCAAACTCTTGGAGTCTCCTGGCCCTGCAAGTTCACCATAGGCTAAGCAACCAGGGAAGCTTCTCCGGGGAGGCGGCCTCTGAGGCGGGTGGGTGAACAGGGGAGGACAGGGAGGCTTTCCTGGCAGGCAAAAGGGCTCGGGCAAAGGCTTGGAAGTGGGACTCTGTGTGTATGTTTTATGTGGCAAAGGGGTACGTGTGTGTATGTATGAGTGTATGTGGTAGAGGTGGTGTGTGTGTGTGTGGTAGAGGTGGTGTGTGTGTATGTGGGGTAGAGGTGATGTGTGTGGCAGAGGTGGTGTGTGTGGCAGAGGTGGGGTGTGTGTGTGTGGTAGAGGTGGTGTGTGTGTGTGGTAGAGGTGGGGTGTGTGCGTGTGTGTGGTAGAGGTGGGGTGTGTGCATGTGTGGTAGAGGTGGGGTGTGTGTGTGGTAGAGGTGGTGTGTGTGTGGTAGAGGTGGGGTGTGTGCGTGTGTGGTAGAGGTGGGGTGTGTGCGTGTGTGGTAGAGGTGGTGTGTGTGTGTGGTAGAGGTGGGGTGTGTGCGTGTGTGGTAGAGGTGGCGTGTGTGTGTGGTAGAGGTGGGGTGTGTGTGTGTGTGTGGTAGAGGTGGGGTATGTGTGTGTGGTAGAGATGGGGTGTGTGTGTGTGGTAGAGATGGGGTGTGTGTGTGTGGTAGAGGTGGCGTGTGTGGTAGAGGTGGTGTGTGTGTGTGTGTGGTAGAGATGGGGTGTGTGTGTGGTAGAGGTGGCGTGTGTGGTAGAGGTGGGGTGTGTGTGTGTGTGGTAGAGGTGGGGTATATGTGTGTGTGGTAGAGATGGGGGGTGTGTGTGTGGTAGAGATGGGGTGTGTGTGTGTGTGGTAGAGGTGGCGTGTGTGGTAGAGGTGGTGTGTGTGTGTGTGTGTGGTAGAGATGGGGTGTGTGTGTGGTAGAGGTGGGGTGTGTGTGTGGTAGAGGTGGGGTGTGTGTGTGGTAGAGGTGGGGTGTGTGTGTGGTAGAGGTGGCATGTGTGGTAGAGGTGGGGTGTGTGTGTGGTAGAGGTGGTGTGTGTGTGTGTGTGGTAGAGGTGGGGTGTGTGTGTGGTAGAGGTGGGGTGTGTGTGTGGTAGAGGTGGGGTGTGTGTGTGGTAGAGGTGGCATGTGTGGTAGAGGTGGGGTGTGTGTGTGGTAGAGGTGGCATGTGTGGTAGAGGTGGGGTGTGTGTGTGGTAGAGGTGGCATGTGTGGTAGAGGTGGGGTGTGTGTGTGGTAGAGGTGGTGTGTGTGTGTGGTAGAGGTGGGGTGTGTGCGTGTGTGGTAGAGGTGGGGTGTGTGTGTGGTAGAGGTGGGGTGTGTGCGTGTGTGGTAGAGGTGGCGTGTGTGTGTGGTAGAGGTGGGGTGTGTGTGTGTGTGTGGTAGAGGTGGGGTATATGTGTGTGTGGTAGAGGTGGGGTATGTGTGTGTGGTAGAGATGGGGTGTGTGTGTGTGGTAGAGATGGGGTGTGTGTGTGTGTGGTAGAGGTGGCGTGTGTGGTAGAGGTGGTTGTGTGTGTGTGGTAGAGATGGGGTGTGTGTGGGGTAGAGGTGGGGTGTGTGTGTGGTAGAGGTGGCATGTGTGGTAGAGGTGGGGTGTGTGTGTGGTAGAGGTGGCATGTGTGGTAGAGGTGGTGTGTGTGTGTGTGGTAGAGGTGTGTGTGTGGTAGAGGTGGTGTGTGTGTTTGGTAGAGGTGTGTGTGTGGTAGAGGTGGAGTGTGTGTGTTTGTGTGGGGTAGAGTTGTGTGTGGTAAAGGTGGTGTGTGTGTGTGTGGTAGAGGTGGAGTGTGTGTGTTTGTGTGGGGTAGAGTTGTGTGTGTGTGGTAGAGGTGTGTGTGTGTGGTAGAGGTGGGGGGTGTGTGTGTGGTAGAGGTGGGGGGTGTGTGTGTGTGGTAGAGGTGATGTGTGTGTTTGGTAGAGGTGTGTGTGTGGTAGAGGTGGGGTGTGTGTGTGTGGTAGAGGTGGAGTGTGTGTGTTTGTGTGGGGTAGAGTTTGTGTGGTAGAGGTGGTGTGTGTGTGTGGTAGAGGTGGAGTGTGTGTGTGTGGAGTAGAGGTGTGGTGTGTGTGGTAGAGGTGGTGGGTGTTTGTGGTAGAGGTGGTGTGTGTGTTACAGGAGGTGGTGTGTGTGGCAGAGGAGGTGTGTGTGTGGTAGAGGTGGGATGTGAGTGTGTGTGCGTGGTAGAGATGGTGTGTGTGGCAGAGGTGGGTGTGTATGTGGAGTAGAGGTGGTGGGTGTGTGTCCGAGTGTGTTTTTTGTGTGTGTGGTGAGCGTGGGGTGCCAGCAGGAGACAGGCCTGGCCTGCTAGTGTGCAGGAGGCCTCGGGAGACTGTTTCCTCACTCTGTGGGGTGGGTGCTAGGGATGGCCGGCTCTGGGACTCCCAGGCTCCCAGGCTCCCAGGCGCTGGGGCTGGAGCTAATTTTGAGCCTGCTGCTCCAGTTATAGTCTCTGGGATGCCGTGAAGGTGGGAACGTGCTCCCAGAACCGGAGTGGCAAATTATGCCCGAGTCCCAAAGGGGAACGTGTAATTTCTGAAGCTGGACCAGATCTTTGGAGCACTATGTTTAGCTTTATTTTGCTCTGGTGAACTGCCGGTTTCCCTCTCACCTTTCTAAAAAAGAACTGCATTAAAAATAACAGTAAGGCTTCTGTGGGGTTCAGGATGCAAATGGGAGGGGCAGAGCTGCTGCCTGGCGAGGCCCGTCTCTGGCCAGCTAGGGGTGGCACATGGAGTTCACCCAGTCTATTCCAGGGGTCACACGACATGTGGCCAGCACCCCAGGGCCATCCAGCAGCCCTGGCTAGGTGCCCAAGGCTGATTCTGCCCTCCTGCGTATGCTTCTGGCTCTGAACAGCCCTGAGGGGCCCCTCAGTGATGTGTCTTTTCACAGAGCAGGGAGGGATCCGAGTCCCCAAATGCCCCTCCTGGGCCCAGCAGGGCTTCACCTTCCGTGGGTTTCTTTGGGCATCGGGGGAGTGTCTTCCAGGATCTTCCTGTTGAGGAAGGCAGGGCAGCCTGGGGTTTCGCCCCTTGGAGTCCTCCCAGAGCCCCCTGCTCAAGGCTTAGAGGTTGAGGGGCCAGCCCCAGCAGCTCTGGGTCCTAGCTGGCAGCTTCCCAGCACCTACCCTCCTGACCCCTTTGCTCTTTCTCGAACCAGCTGTGCTTCTTTCTTCCCCTCTACCTTTGCGCTTGCGATTCCCTCTGCCTAGCATGCGTCTTCTCACCTTGCCCACCTGCTAGCCTGGTACTCATTCACCCAGAGCCCCATCCCCTTATCCTAGAGTATCGTAGTGGTCTCTGAACAAGTCTTCCTGCCTTCAGCCCTGAGCCCTGAGGCCCTCCTCAGGCTGCAGCCCAAGGATTCACAGTACAGGGAGATTGATTCACAGTACTGGGAGATTGTAGGCAAGGAGCTGATGCTCAGAAAAGGATGCAGAAAGTGATTTGTAGCATGGAGTGGAGGTTGGACTATAAGACTCCTAAAGTCCCCACTGATGTCAGGTTTTGGGGAAGACATATGATGCCCTGGTTCTTGTCCTGGAGTGGGGAAGACTGAGTAACCTGCTGTAGCTTTGGGAACCATGCCCTGCAGTGTTGGTGTGGCTCAGAGGTTAGGATGCTGGGGTTGGAGTGTCCCTGAAATAGGCAGATTTTGGAGAGAGAGGGAGGACATATGAGAGAGTGGGCAAGAGTCAGGCATTGGCTGAGCCCCTTCCACGTGCCTTGCCTTGTGCTGGGCGTGCACAGCCTTCATCTCATTCATACTCACTGTCGCCCTGTGAGGTGGGCTTTGGGCCCATTCTCCAGATAGGACGCTGACCCAGAGAGGTCAAGGGGCTTGCTCAAAGTCACACATCTGGTGAGGTGTTGGAGCCAGGCTTGTCCAACTCCAAAGCACATGTTCTCCCTGGAGGAAGAGCAGAGGGTGCCTGGTCAGAGAGCGCTACCTCTTGGGGACTGTCCAGCCTTCCCTAAAGTGGGTTCTCTAATCCTGTTGCTAACCAGCATGTTTCATTTGTAGCTTGCAGACGGTCTGTCGAGCTTGGCCCCCACTAACACGGCTTCTCCTCCATCCAGTCCTCATGTATGTACTGTTTACTTATTTGTGGGCTCCTTGTATTCCCTTGTGGGGCTGGGGGTAGGGGGGTTAGGAGGGAAACGGGAGGGGAGAGTGGGAGGGAAGAAAGGAGGTATTTCCTGAGCCCTAGCAGGGAAGTCACCTATCTTTGCCTCACTGAAAAGGAGGGGTGAGAGAAAGCTATGGAGTAGATGCTCAGAAATGGACACCCCTAGGTTACTTCCTGGGATTTACCTTATTTACCTGTGTGAGGGCTGGGGGCTTAGGTGGGGCTGCATGGGCCAGTGGAAGCGGGGAAATCTCTCAATTAGACTCTGACTTCTGGAGTGTGGGACCCCAGAAGGCTCTTCTGGGCGTGGGACCTCAGACGGCAGGCTGACTTTCTGTGCTCCTCCCTGATGTGTGAAGGGTGTGTGTGACTGAGGAACCCTGGCTGGCCCCTCGGGTGCTAAGAGGTCTGCTCGGGCCAACAGTCTGCTCCTGCAGTTTCCAGCAGGACTCCTTTCTGCTTGCCTGAGTGGATTCCTTAGGTGTCATCTTTCTGGGCTGTGGGTCCCTCTAGGAAGATGACTTTGATGTCTGGCCTTCAGCATGCGCTCCTGAAGTCCCATGCTGAGGGCCAGTGGGAGCCCCTGACCTGTGGAGGGTGGCGTAAGAGACAGAACTTGCTAAAGGCAGTGAGTTACATTCTACTTATGGTGTCAAGAGGAGGCACTGCTGTACTGGGGGTCTCATGATCTTCTAGAAGGAGGCTATCGATATACATATTTTTTTCTGATTTATCTATTTTAAATAAAATATGGAAAACACAAAAAGTGTCAAGTAGGAAGTTAAAACCACTTTTATTCCTACCAGTTTATGATAGGCACTGTTAGGGTTTTGATGTGCCTAGATTTTTTAGATATCTTTTAAACTCACATGAATACTTTTTAAAAACAAAATTGGAATCATACTTTTTTATAATTTGGATTTTTTAAATTTAAAAGTATATATGAATATTTTTCCATATTTGTATGTGTGTATATATAATATATGTATAATATGTATGTTATGTATATTATATATATATTTTTTGAGATGGAGTCTCACTTTGTCGCCCAGGCTAGAGTGCAGTGGCATGATCTTGGCTCACTGCAACCTCCATCTGCTGGGTTCAAGCAATTCTCCTGCCTCAGCCTCCTGAGTAGCTGGGACTACAGGTGCGCAACACCACACGTGGCTAATTTTTTGTATTTTTAGTAGAGACGGGGTTTCACCATGTTGGCCAGTCTGGTCTCGGACTCCTGATCTCATGATCTGCCCGCCTCGGCCTCCCAAAGTGCTGGGATTACAGGCGTGAGCCACCACACCCAGCCTATTCTTATATTCTTTAAAGATATGACTGCATGTCACATGAACATTCGTAAACTTTTAACTACTCCCTATCATTTGCCATTTAATTTGTTTATTTCTTCTATTGTCTTCTTTTGTCCCTTAAAGGACTTATTTTAGTTCACTTTATATATGTCCATTCAGACGATTTCTTTTTGTTTTTTTTTGTTTGTTTGTTACACCCAGGTACACCTGTTCAGGCCATTTCTTGTTAAAGTGTATTCCTAGGCATTTTATGGTCTTTGGTGCTGTTCTAAATGGAATATATGTTTTCCTCATGACTTTGTCGAACTATCGCTAGAATATAGGAAAACAATATTTTTGTATATTTACTTTGGAACTGACTCTTTATTAAGGCCCATTTATTAGTTCTGACTATTGTTAATTGATTCTGTTTGGTTTTTCCAAGTAGGTAAGATTGTTTTCTTCAAATAATGATAAACGTGTTAGTTTCTTTCTAATAGTATGCCTCATTCCTTTTTCCAAATACCATTTGATATTTGAGATGCTGCTGAGCAGACTTATTTAGTCATTCATTCTAATGTGACTGCCTCTACCAGATTTCCATTAATTGGGATGATGATTGATGGTTTCAGACAGATATTTGATTTTGGCAAGGTTGTGTCCTTTATTGTTTGTTTATTTTTTTATTGTTTTTGAGATGGAGTCTTGCTCCATTGCCCAGGCTGGAGTGCAGTGGTGTTGTCTTGGCTCACTGCAACCTCTGCCTCCTGGGTTCAAGCAATTCTCTTGCCTCAGCCTCCTGAGTAGCTGGGATTACAGGTGCCCACCACCGCACTCTGTTAATTTTTGTATTTTTGTAGAGACAGGGTTTCACCATCTTGGCCAGGCTGATCTTGAACTCCTGACCTCAAATGATCCACCCTCCTTGGCTTCCCAAAGTGTTGGGATTACAGGTGTGAGCCACCACACCTAGCTGATTGTTAGTTTATTAATAGCTTAAAAATTAGTCATGGAAGTTTAATTCTATCAAATGTCATTTGGCATTTATTAAGATGATAATTTTATTTTCCATTGTCTGTTAATATAGTGTATAATTGTGCTATATTCCTGGGGTAAACCCAAGTCGGTCAATTGGTCGTGGTATTATAGTTTACTACAGTTGCAGCCTTCTTATCCAATGCAGTCAAGACAGGTAGTTGATTGGCTAATTGACAAAGTTGATTAAATAGGGACTTATTTTTTTTTAAAATTGTACTTTAGGTTTTAGGGTACATGTGCACATTGTGCAGGTTAGTTACATATGTATACATGTGCCATGCTGGTGCACTGCACCCACTAAATCGTCATCTAGCATTAGGTATATCTCCCAATGCTATCCCTCCCCCCTCCCCCCACCCCACAACAGTCCCCAGAGTGTGATATTCCCCTTCCTGTGTCCACGTGATCTAATTGTTCAATTCCCACCTATGAGTGAGAATATGCGGTGTTTGGTTTTTTGTTCTTGAGATAGTTTACTGATTAAAAGTCCTACAAATGTACCACAAACATTTTGTTTTTAACCATGTCCATGTAACTTTATTTGCCAATCATTTGACATGTGCCACACCCTCTTTTTGAATTTGGATGTGCTGACTTGTGTGTCATGTCATCCTTTTGGTATAAATCATACCCAAAATGCATTATCCAGGATTTTTAGTTTTAGGTTTATTAAAATTTGATGAGAACTTAACAATACTTGCAAAAAAAAAAAATCTGAGTGTAGAGTCCTCTTAAAGTTTAAGATGCCCTTCCACCTTTTATGTTATCTCACTTGTACTTGATATTCATCACTTAAAAAAAAAATCAAAAGCAAGCCAGGTGTGGTGGCTCTTGCCTGTAATCCAGCACTTTGGGAGGTCGAGGTAGGCAAATTGCTTGAGCACAGGAGTTGAGATCAGCCTGGGCAGCATAGTGAAACCCTGTCTCTACAGAAAATACAAAAATTAGCCAGGTGTGGTGGCACATGCCTGTAGTCCCAGCTATTCAGGAGGCTGAGGTGGGAAGATTGCTTGAGCCCCAGAGGACGAGGTTGCGGTGAGCCGTGATAGCATCACTGCACTCTATCCTGGGTGACAAAGTGAGACCTTGTTGCAACAAACAACCTCACCAAAACACAAAAGCCTTAAATTAGTTTTCATAGATACAATGCCCTTCCTTTTTATATTCAAATTCTATGTGTTTTTAAATATATACTTTGTTTATCCAATTACCATATTAGTACAACCCAGCTCATCTTCTGGAGCTGCAGTGGGCATCCTAGAACAGCTGTGGACAGTCAGTGGTTCTGGACCTCAGGCAGATTGTTGGCAGACAGGACAGACAGCATTTGTTAATCCTGGCTAAGAAGTTTTAAGGAGAGCTTCTATTATGTATTATTGAGTTAGGTTTGCTACTACTTAGGATTTTTACGTCTGTTTTAATAAGTATGACTTTCGAGTTGTCTTTGTTACACTTTGATATCGGGGTTATACTAGTCCCTTAAAATTCTTTTCAGGTGTACTTCTACTTTCTGTGCTCTTAAACAGGCTCTGTGGCATGATAATTATTGTTGCTGAAAGGCCCTAAAATACACCAGAGCCACTGTTTATGAACTTAAATTATGCAATTTGGAAATTATATGATACAAATATTTCAATAGTTTGGCTTTATGTACAAAATGTGTAATAGTAGGAAACCTAAATTTAAAAAAAATGACTGACAATCATGTAATTTAAAAGGTGGTGAAATTGTATCTATGGTTTCCTAACACAGGGTAGCCATCATTTTTTCTCTAAAATGGTGTTATATGTTTTGAATTATAGAAGATTTTCAGGAACGCATATCTTATATAATTGTATAAGATGCAACTGTCTTGTATGCATTCGTAAAACTGGGCTCAACACATTTTCTGGGAGGGGATTCTTTGATCATTTTGTACTTCTTCAATCAATTTGGTAGCTGAGATGTCATCAGATACTGCCTGTTAACACTGGTATAAATTTGTACATATTACTATAATGAAAGCTTTGTATCTATTCTGTTTTCATCTTCATTCTTAATTTTATGTATTTATGTTATTTTCCTTTTTTATTAGGCTTCATATCGTTTCATCTATTTTATAATTGTTTTCCATCCAAAGAACCAGCTCTTTAAAAATTCTGCTGATATTATAATAGGTTAGTTTCTTTAATTTCTACATTCAGGTCATTTTTAAGCTCTCTCAATCTGAAATTCCTATTATATGTATTCTGGATATCTTGGGTTATCACTTTATCTCTTTCTCTCTCTCTTGTTTAGAAAAGACTGTTAAAGGGAGCTATTTGTCTATATTTTCTTCTAAAAATTCTGAAGTTTTGCTTTTCACACTTCAGTATTTATTTCACCTGGAATTGATTTTGCGTGCGTGTTAACTGTGAGGTAGTTTTTTTCTCATGTAACTAACCAATGAATTAATATCATCATAGAATGACCTGTGCTTTCTCATTGATCCACAGTGACAGCGGTGTCATTTGTTGGGTTTCCATATAAGTGTGGGCTATTTGTGGGCTCTCTATTCTGTTCCATTGGTCTGTTTGTCTTTCCCTGGGCTATTTTACTATCTTATTTACTATAGCTTTCTAATAGGTCTTGATCTCTGATAAGGAAGTACTTTGTTCATTTTCAGAAGTATCATTGCTATTCTAGTCCTTTGCTTTTCCACTTCAGTTTTAGAATCAGCTTGTCAACTTAAAAAAAAGTTGAGATTTGTGACAGAGTTATAGTGAATTGCTGGATCAGTTTGGGGAAAGCAGACATTTTTATTATATTGCCTTTTAACCATGAACATAATATATCTTTCCATTTATTTAGGCCTTCTTTAATGGTAATTTAATGCATTTTTATAATTTTATCCAAAAAAGTCTAGTACAACTTTTATCATATTTAGTTCTAGCAATTTTATGCATTATTGTTCTCTTTACTTGAATTTTTAAAGGTACATTTTCTGACTGGCTTTTGCTTGTATATAAATGAAATCGATTCTCATATACAGATTTTATATCCAGAAACTTTGCTAAACTCTCTTATGAATTATACTGGCTTGAGAATTCTCCTGGATTTTCTATAGAGTCAATCATATAATTTGTGATTAATTACAATTTTAATTCTTCTGTCTATATTTCTTTTACTTTTTTATTTTATTTTCTTGTCTTATTGCCATTGACTAGAACCTTCAGCTGATGTTCTATGTACTTGGTTATAGAGAGTATTCTTTTCTGCTCCTAATTTTAAAATGAATGTTTTTATGTTTTACCACTGATCATCAAATTTATCAGGTGAACCTAGTTACCTGTTAGAACCTTACTAGTTAGCTGTTTTTTTCATGAATGTTGTTAAATTTTATTGAATGTTTTTAAAGTATCCATCGAAGTGATCATATAATTTTGCTCCTTTAACCTGTTAATGTAGTGAATTACATTAATATATAATACATAATTATATAATATATTTACATATATGTTAATTAGATAACCCAAGTTATCTAAAATATATATAACAGGAATTTCAGCTTTAGAGAGCTTAATATACAGTAATAAATATATCTATATTGGTACTTAAACAACTTTGCATTTCTGAAACAATCTAAGCTGATC
The DNA here is from genome assembly GCF_029289425.2 of Pan paniscus. Taxonomy (NCBI): domain Eukaryota; kingdom Metazoa; phylum Chordata; class Mammalia; order Primates; family Hominidae; genus Pan; species Pan paniscus. The sequence goes on along the minus strand of NC_073261.2, from coordinate 54,763,525 downwards.
ATGATATATTATCTTTTTTCTGCATTGCTGGGCTCAGTTTGCAAACAGTAAGTTTAGGACTTTTTTTGCATCATTTTTTTGGAATGATATTGGCTTAAAGTGTTTCTTTTTCATACTATTATTTTCAGGTTTATAAAATGACTTCTGTTGTGTAAGCCATAAGATTGGCATTATCCATTGCCTAAATGTTTGGTAGATTCACTCATAAAACTGTCTAGACTTAGTATTCTTTTTGGGAATATTTTAAATTGCTGTTGCAACTTTTAAAAATGTTTATAGGACCTTTGAGATTTTCTGTTTCTAAGTGAGTGACTTTTGGTGATTTAAATTTTCTAGGAATTATCTATTTCTTCCTAAAAATATTGGTGTAATATTTTTTATGATCTCTTAATTTTTCAAAAAGAATTTCTTCTCCATCTAGTTATGCCTCCTTTCATTCTCAAGATTATATTTTATTATTCTTGCCAGAATTTATCAGATTCTTTTCAGTCTATTCAAAGAATTTTTAGTTGATCCTCTCTATTATTTCCTTATTTTATAATTTATTAACTTCTTTTCTTCTATTTTATTCCTTCCATTTTATTTCTTTTCTTCCATTTTGGGGGAGTTTATTATATTTTAACCTCTATGTAAGGCTCTATTTAAGGCTCTAAAATTCCCTCTCACTACTGCTTTATGCATCCTGTAGATTCTGACAAGTAATATTTTTGTTATTTCCCATTCTGAGTATTTTCAGATTTTTATTATTTCTTTTTGACACCTAAATTGTCTAAAAATATGGTTTTTGGAAGTTACTAACTTATATTTTAAATTATCTTTTGTTATTGATTTCTAGGTTAACTGGAATGGTCTCTATGGTCCAGAGAGTGTAGTCTGTGTGTAACGATATAATACTTAGAAATGGCCTGACACTTGCTTTATGGCCTAGTTTAAATCTGTAACTGTCCTGTGTGTGCTTGAAAAGAATGTGTATTGTCCAGATGTCTTAAATATTCAATGTGCATTTAGAACAGGCTTGTTAATTGTTATTAAAATCTGTACTCCTGATTTTTGTGTGTGTGTGGTTTATCAATTTCTGAGCGAGACATGAAAATATTCTGCTTTGATGTGACATTTGTCAATTTCTCCTTATAATTCCACCAACTTTTATATATTTGATGCTCTCTATATTTTTTCTCTCTCTATAGAGAATTCTTATATCTTCCTGGAGAATTGAATCTTTTAACAATATGTAGCAAGCCTCTGCCCATTTCTGTCTTTTAAAATCTCTGCTAATGAGTTTTTCTTAAAGTCTGTTTTGTTCATGTTAATATAGCTACCCCAGCTTTCTTTTGGTTAGTATTTTCCTTGTATAGCTTTTTCCATCTTGTTACTTTCAACTTTTCTGTCTTTAAGTTTTAGCTATCTCTCCTGTGAACAGCAAATAGATAGATTCTATTTGTGTTTAATGCATTCTGACAATCTTTACTAATATATTTGAATTTGTTTCTGCCATCATATTTTGTATCTCTATCAGTCTTTTTTCAATTAAAATATTCCCCTCTTTTTTTCCATCCCTTCTCTTCTTTTTAGTTTCAAAACTATATATGTTTCTATTTCTTTAGTGATTAGTATAGAAATTTTAACATGGCATATTTAACTTAGCAAAGTCTAAATTTAATTGGTATTTATATCTTCCTCCAGAATATTACAAGGAACTTAGACTGCTTTAACTCCAATCACCTATCAATTTGCAAACTTTTGTACAATATTTTAGTTTTATCTTTTTTACCTACCTTTTTAAAGCATTATTTTATTTTAAGTAATCATTTTTTTCTTTTAGCTATATTCACATTTACTTTTTTTTTTTTTAATATCAGTCGTCTTTTTCCTGAAGTAGGGCCTATTGAAATTCCTATAATTGAGGTCAGTTCATTATAAACTTTCTCACTTTTTAACTGTTTGAAAATATTTTTTTCACCCTTATCTTGGAAATAATAGTTTCACTAACAGTTATTTTCTCTCAGCACTCTTTTCTGGCTTCCATTGTGCTATTGTTTTCACAAATCTGAGGACTTAAAAAATTTTTATTTTAAAGTTAAGTTTAGTTTTGGCTGGGTGCAGTGGCTCATGCCTGTAATCCCAGCACTTTGGGAGGCTGGGGCAGGCAGATCATTGAGCTCAGGAGTTCGAGACCAACCTGGGCAATGGTAGCAAAACCCCGTCTCTACAAAAAATACAAAAAATTAGCTAAGTGTAGTGGTGCATACCTGTAGTCCCAGCTACTCGAGAAACTGAGGTGGGAGGATCGCTTGAGCCCAGGAGGTTAAGGCTGCAGTGAGCCATGATTGTGCCACTGCACTCTAGCCTGGCCCACAGAGTGAGACCCTGTTGCAAAAAAAAAAAAAAAAAATTTAAAAAGTAAAATTAGTTTAATTTAATTTTTAAAAGATGTTATTTTTATTCATTCTGAGTGATTCTCAACCATTATCTCTTCAAATGTTACAGATTCCATTCTCTCATCATTTCTGGAACTGTGGATATACAATGGACCTCTTCTATTCTTCATGTCTGTCAAATTTTCTTTCATATTGTTTATTTCTTTGGATTGCACTCTGGCTAATTTCTGAAGATGTATCTTCTTGTTCACTTGATCTTTAGCAGTTTCTAATCTGCTATTTTACCCTATCTATTGAGTTTTCAGTCTTAAGTACTATATTTTTATTTCGAAAAGTTTTATTCCCCCAATCTGCTTGTTTATTTTTGAAGGTCTCCTGTCCCTTTGGCATATTTTTAATGCCTTTTATTTATTTAAACAGTTTTTCCTTAAAGCCCTATTTCTGACTACTCTGACTTCTGTTGTCTGATTCTGCAATTGGTTGGCTCTAGCTGGCTCTTGCTCATGGTGCCTAGTTCCTTATGTGTTTGATTGTGAACTCATGTTCCTTGGAACTTTATCTGAGAATTCTTTGGGGCCTGGGTGGAAGTTACATTCTTTTAGAGAGGATATGTGTTTACTTTTACCAGATGTCTGGAGACACTATAAACCCAGATTAACTTAAAACTAAATGTTCAGTGTGTGGCTTTTTGGGTCCACTAGTTAGTATGCATTTTGGCTCCTTATTTCTCTGGATTTTTCCTTTCTCATTTGCCCTTAAGGATTTTCTTTACATTCCCATCAGCTCAGCCATGCATTTAAAATGGATTTTAGAAATATCTTTTCTGTTAATTTAGGTGTTCTTACTTGGAGGGTTTCTCTGGTTGTCTAATTTGTCATTTTGCTGGAAATCAATGTCTTTATTAGAGGTTTAAATTTGAAGTCATGGTTTTCATCATGCAGGTTTATCTCCTTCAGGGTTGTGTACTCTAATTTCTTGTTTGCAGTTTCCTCTTAAGACTTCCTATGAATATACACGAGCCATTTGTTTTCTTCTGCTTTTTACTCAACTCTTTAAGAGCATTGGGAGACATTTGTCTTTGTCTTCAGATCGCTCTTCTTCTTTTGCCCTTAATATCTTCTTTTTTTTCCCTTGTGTTTATCCTTACAGAGGGAAGTCCTTGCTTGTCAAATACTGGGAGTTCAGTTAGATTCTTTCCATAAATTCATGGGCCCTTCTAATCTCAAACTCAGACAAAAAGAAGGAAATAGTTTAGATTTGCAGTAGTTTCACTTTGCTGGTTAGAAATCCAGCAGGGTGGGAGAAGTAAGAAGGAAACCAGGATCAGAGGCAGCTATGTGGGGCTATTCTTCTGGGCTGAAGAGTTTATTTCCTATGTTTGTTATGGTAGTCAGGGGTTAGCTAGGGTAGGCCAGAGGGCCAGAGCTGCTGCGCCTACCAATGAACTCCTATGTAGGAATTTCTTAAGTAAAGTAGAGTTGACCCTCTCCCACTAGGCCCACCAGGCAGGGTGTTACTTTAGGGAAGTTTCTACAGTTTTGGCTGAGTGAATCCTTAACCTTGTGGGTTCAGACACCTGTTGGGTCAATTTTCTCACGGCTAGATGTGTAAACTTACACGAGAAATATAGCTCCCTGGGGCATGTGACCTCGGTGGCTGGTGCAGCCCATAGTCTCCTATAGGCTCAGTCAGTGGGAAGCCAAATTGTGATTAAGAGTGAGAAATCAGAATGAGGAGAGAGAGTTCTGTAATTTGAACTTTAGTGCCAGCTGACTTGGCACTGACACATCCATCTCCAAAGGTAGGGGCAGCTTTAGTCCCTAAGCCTAGGTCTGCTCTCCCGTGATGGTGCTGGTGTGGACACCTGTCAGTGTTTACTCCTTACTCCTGTTTGCCTGTTCTTCAGGCCTGATTAGTACCTTTCTTCATGGATATGCTCTTTCTCTGGATTAATACATTCTTCCTAATTATGGTTAAGTCTTAGTGTAGGAGGCATTCTTCCCTGTTGAGATGACTTTGCCTCTCCTTGCTCTCACCGACTATGAAGTTATTTCATGGTCTAATTCTCCAAGGGCAGCCCTATTTCCCTTAATTCCAGGTTGGGGGGATGTGGGATGCCTTATTGCAGCTCATGAGTACTGACAACAATTTATTCCAAGACTTTGAAGCAAAGGTTTTCTGAGCAAAGGAATCAATTACAGGGTGTGGCTCCCAAGTGAGGAAGCATTTTCAGAAGGCATCCAAGGCAGTTTGTCTCTGAACTTCATGGTTGCACCTCTGAACTTGAGACTTAGAGGGGGAGTATTTTAACTTTAATAACATTCATGGTTTTACCTGTACTTTTGTACATATCAGATGTGCTAATTAGGAAGTCACTTATCTTTTCCTTAAAGTAGGTTTCCTAAGGACACGTATTTGGCAATATTGGTTTAGCAAGAATTACTGTATGTGCTTGAAAGTAACTGTAGTTCTTTAAAAATATCACCCGTTCAGAAGTGTTGCCAGTGAAGCCTGGCCTCCCCCCACTCCTATTAGTTCTGATTAGGGAGGTTTGATGCCCGTCACTGGTGTAATCTGGACCTTCCTTTGTGACTCATTCTTTCTCTCATTTTCTCAGAGCAAATACAAATCGCCCATCAAATGACAAGTGAAAGCACAGGGGGAGGCGAGGGGAGGGAATCAGAGCCGAAATCTGTTAGCTATTTGGAGTAATTGGTTATTTGCTGTGTTTGCTGGTTGGGAAGCAGAGCACATACTTCACGGTCTCTCCTGTTACGGGGGCTGGAGTCACCCTCCGATATTGGATCCTCGTTGCCGGAGCCCTTGGCTCGGGGTGCCTTTTCCCTGCTTGGCATTCCTGTGGTCTCCTCGGGAGTGCACCCCTCCTCCCTCGCTGCACACTGCAGGGGGGACAGCCTGGGGTGAAACTTGTCTGGCAAACTTCAGGGCTCCATCAGGGAGGAGGAGGCCCTGGCTCCCACCATCCGGCGCTCCTTGCCTCCACCTCATCCTGACATAACCCCTCCACCACCCCCTGCCCCAAGAGGTCTTTCCCCTGGTCTGAGAGGGATCTGTTTTCCCATCTAGAGAAAAAACACTCATCTCTTCCTAGAGGGATATTCTTGGCTTCCCTTGGAAATCTACAGCATAGGCAACTCTCTCTGAGGTCTAACTTGATGTCTTCCTATCTCTATTGGTCCTATGCACTGGCTACTCCCTAGCCTGGGTCAAAATAGTGCTTGGAAGTTGGTACAGCGCTCACTGCTGAGCACAAGACCCCTCTGAGTGTGCTTGGTGAAGCTTATTAACCCACCTTTTGTCTTTAACTCTCTTCTACATTAACCAAGGCACAGGGAAATCAGAGCAAATTAGCAACAAGTTCAAAATATAAAATATTTGAAAAGTAATGTGATTTTGTGTATGAAAATGTATACAGTAACTAGAAAGTAGGTTGACTTGGGCACATAGTAGATTCCCCCCAAATCCTCTTAAAATTGAATTTAGGAGAGCTAATATTAGTGTCTGTAGCTTGATGAATGCTTCTGCAGTCTTGCGAAGGCCTTCAAAAATAGTTTTTCTCTTAAGTAGTTGTAACTCTTGTTAAGCAAAATTGTCTACATAAGCAGAAGGAAGATAAGGTATGCTGCCCAGGCCCTGTTGGAATTGTCACAGATTCTGAATTAGTCATGTTTTGTTGCTTTCTTCATATGTTTGAAGAGGCTGATGGAAGCTTCTTTCATTCACCTACTGGCTAGGTTCCATTCCTCTAGGCTTTCTGCATAATTGTGTGGGATCATGGTGCCCTCAGAGAATCCAGTCATGGGCCCCCAAGGATCTATCTTAGGCTCCTGAATTGAGAAAGCACCAGCAACCTCGGGTTCCCCACAGCTCCCCGACACTCTGTGAGTCCCCCATCTGGAGCAGGCCAATAGTCAAGTGATCAGGTCCCCTTGCCATCTGTTTGACTTTACTGGATGTCAGGCCCATGTAGTCTCTGGACCTTTGGAAGCAATTCAGCATTTTGGTTAAAGGTCTTTACTTCTTTTCCACCTCTGCTGATCCAGAAATCAGAGTAGGTGGAGTAATGATCCCCTCCACAGATGAGGAGGCTGGACTGCAGGGAGTGTCAACAAGAGGTTGAAAGCCCAGTGTTCCACTTGTAGAAATAATTAAGTGACTTTTGTTATGAGTGTGTGGAGTTCTGCTGAATCAGCGCGGTGGCTGGCTGTGGGCATATGTCTTTGTGGCTTTGGGGGGCATAAGTGATTTGGTATACACAGGGTGGAGTAGTTTTGAAGTCGGAGTATTTGCATGTCTGGGGGTTTGTCTGGTCTACATGTAGGCATGAGTAATTTTATGTTACTTATGTGTTTATTCATGTGTGCATGAGTAAATAGTCCATTTCCTAAATCTCAGGACATGAAAGAATTAGAGGAACCTTTGTACCGTGATTCCAGTAATACAGATGTAGAGCTATGGGGTAGCAGTACCGGAGATCAAACTGATGACACTGGCAATATCAACAAGAACATTAATCATGGTAAACTTTACAGGTTACAGCATATCTTTGTAGATATCTACTCTGAGCCTTACAGTAACCCCAGTGTTGGGTTGTTATGTTACTATCTTGATGATGATGATTTGTACTAAGAGGGAAATTACTTTCAGCACAGTCTAGGATGTCTATCTCTGGGTTGACATAGGCATGAAGGGCTACTTAAAATTATAAATAATAGACCACTTTTTTTTTTAAGAGTTGGGCATATAGTTTTGCATAGTGACCCAAGGTTTAACGTTATAACCTTGGTGACAAATGGATTTGACCAGAAATTTTTCTCTTTGATCCAACTGGTCATCCTGGGGAGAGAAAACAAGTTCTGTACCTGCCCCCTGTCTCCTGCTTCCTGACTTCACAGAAAGGAATTATTATTGCCGGTTTTTCCACCCATATTCATGAAATGTGTTAGGTCTACTGAATGATGATGGGAGATTAAATATTTGGAACGTATCATACTGATTTGGGTCTTCAGGGGGATTAAGGTGCTCATTAGACTGGATCAAGCCTGGAGAAATAGATCTCCGCTATTTTCTCTGGCTGCCCAGGAACTGCATATTGGCTATTAGCTGAAACTGGAGAGGCTTCCAGTCCATGCGTTGGTCAGACTTACTGGGTTGGCTGACTGCACAATGAGGGGCCTTGAACCTTGAGCATGGGGGAGTGGTGTTTTAATGGCCAGACTTCTTGTTAAAGCCTAAGGTGACACTTCAAATATCAAACCTTTTGTGTTTCTTTTTCCTCCTTGCCATGTTCCAAAACTGGATGCTTAGCTATTGCAAAATGAGGTAAAAAACACATTTGGAATGAGAAAACATACCACCATTTCCCTTTTGGAGCTTTGGAATATGGGATTCCATTAACATCAGAGGGTTAGTTGGCTTTGGCACCTCTGAGTTCAGACATGGAATAGCTGTCCTGTTTTTTGTGGGGCTCTTTCTTATGGGTGTGCTAACTTATTCCTGGACTTCCTGGGGAAGAGAAGGGAGAAGTGGGCTTGAAATAAGTCCATCAGAAGCCAGATGAGTGAAATAGCAGAAATGACATTTTCAAGTCACATCTGTGAGTGTGTTAAAAATATAACTTTATTTTTCTGTAAATCAACTTAATCTCTCCTGTGAGCCCACATTTTTCCTGATGGCAGAAAAACCCCGGTAATCGTCAACATTTTAGGTTTAAACTTAGGCAGTCTGGGCTTTCTATTTTCCTCCTTAACCCTGGGAGGCAGCTCAGTTCTGGGTTGGGCTTCCATAATGTCATGACCTCCACAGGGAGGAAGTCCTGGTCACCAGTATGTGTCTACTCTGACATTTAGAGACCCACTGATTTCTGGGCACACAGGCCATACTGCATCTTCTCATTTCAGCCCCCAAATCCTTCTAGTTTTCCTGGCTCTTTCTCTCTCCACTAACTTTCAAGCCCTACAGGGAGTGGGGCACCATTAAGCAGCTCTCCCATGACACTCTGGGGTCTGTGGGAAATTCCAAGGGCTTAGGCTCTGTCTCCCATGACACCCACGCAGCCATCTCCAATCAACTGCCCCACAGCCAATTCCTCTGGCAACTTCCGGGTGGCTGCTGCTGCCTGGACCCCCAAAGTTATAGAGGGGTCTGTTCCATGTACACTTTGGAGCTGACCTGGAGGCAGGGTGTGCGGTGCCTTATCAGAAACCATCACAAGTCTCTAGTTCTCGCTTCCTTTCTCCTTCTACACTTTCATTTCTTTCGCCTATGATGGGGAAAAACTGGCTGGACAAAACATTCTTTTAAACCTATTATTTTAATGGCACATGATCAGCCTTTGTAAACTTAAAAGCCAAGGATCACCCCCTCTTTCCCCACATTCTGCTGTTTAGGCATTCCTGTATCCATCAAATATTGACAGAACTGCAATTATGTCTTTCAGGCAATGTTCTAAGCGTTGAGGTTATGAGTGTTACAAAAGATAAAGGGGGCTGGGTGTGGTGGCTCACGCCTGCAATCCCAGCACTTTGGGAGGCAGAGGCGGGTGGATCATGTGAGGCCAGGAGTTTGAAACCAGCCTGGCCAACATGGTGAAACCCCATCTCTACTAAAAATAACAAAAATTAGCTGGGCATGGTGGCACACACCTGTAATCCCAGCTACTTGGGAGGCTGAGGCAGGAGAATTGCTTGAACCTGGGAGGCAGAGCTTGCAGTCAGCCAAGATAGTGCCACTGCACTCCAGCCTGGGCGACAGAGCAAGACTCTGTCTCAAAAAAAAAAAAAAAGAAAGAAAGAAAGAAAAAAGAAAAAGAAAAAAGATGAAGGGCTCTGCCTTCATGGAGAAGGAGATACAATAAACAATATTAATACCCACGTAAAATCTATGGGATATCAGATGGAGATAATCACTGTGGAGAAAAAGCGACAAAGAGGGAATAGGAATTCTTGAGACGGGATTGTGATTTACAATATGGGAAATAATGAGGGTGAGACTGAGGCTGCACTGGAATCAAGACAAGAAGGAAATGAGGAAGTGGCTTAGGGATCTATCAGGGGGAATAGTGTTCCTGCCAGGGGAAGGACATGAGGGTGCTGGAAGTGTTCAGGACCAGGAAGGCTTGTTGGCTGCAACAGCATGGGTGAGGAAGAAAGTTGAAGGACGCGAGGTCAGGGAGGTGTGAGGGCTCGATCACAAGAGACTTTAGACGTTATTACAAGGGCTTTAGTTTTATTCTGAGTGAGCTGACAAATCACTGGAGGGATTTGCACAGAGGGTGACAAGATCCGATGTACATGGCTGTTGGGTTGAGCACGGATTTAGGGAGCAGGACGGCAAAGGTGAAGGTGGGGAGGCCAGTTAGGAAACTGCTGCAATCATCCCACATGGCATGATGGGGCTGGACTGGGGCGGTAGTGACAGAGTGGTCTGGTTCTGAGTATACACTGGAGGTAGTGCCAGCATGAGTGACTGATGGATTGAGTGCAGGTCGTGAGGAACAGGAGTCAAAGGTGAGTGCAGGGATTTCGGCTTGAGCATCTGGAAGGAGAGAGTTGCCATTTGTTCATATGAGGAAGGATGTGGGAGGAGCAGACTGGGCAGGGATGTTCAGAGATAGGAATCTGGACTTACCTTTGCAAAGCCTATCAGATGTCCAGTGGGAGATGTCACATGGGCAGCTGGAGTCCAGGGAAGGCACCCAGGCTGGACAGAGCTCAAGGTGGGACTCATCAATGTATGTGCTATTTAAAGAGCTAAGACCCAGGGAGAACCCAAGGGAGTGAGAGTGGATAGAGAGGACGGGCTCAAGCACTGAGCCCTGAGGCACTCAGATGGCCAAAGCGTGGGTGACAAGAAGGAGGCAGCAAAGAAGACTGAGCAGGTGTGGCCGCTGAGGTGGGAGGACAGCACTGTGGTGCTCTGGACAGTGGAGCTCTGCAAGGCGAGGGGAGATGCTTCAGGGACAGAGGAGTGACCACTTCTGCCAAATACTGCTCCTGGATTGATTATTGAGGCCTGAGTCATTGGTGACCTTGACAAGAATGTTTTGAGGGAGGACAGAGAATGGAAAGATAAAAATTAGAGACAATAAGTGTGGACAACTCTTTCTAGAAGTTTTTCTGTAAAGGGGCGAAGGTAATGAGGTGGAAGCCCAAAGGGAACGTGTGGGCAGAGAGAGAGACGTATTCTGTGAATAGTGGGGCACTGGTGCCTATGTGTGAAGGCTAACTGGAGTGACCCAGAGGGGAGGGATGTTGGTGACACAGGAGAGGGTGGGGAGAGTCACGGAGTGATGGCCTTGAATGGACCAGAGGGGATGAGCCCCAGGCATGAGGGCAGAGGTTGGCCTTGGGCTCGGGTGCAAGCCGAGCACCCATAGGAGCAGAAGGGAAGGTAGCACGTGGCATGGGTGCTTGTGGGAGCTTGGGGAAGTCTCTTCTGGTTGCTTCTGCTTTTAGGAGAAAGGAAGCAGGGACATGGGCTGAGCATGAGGCCAGGGAGGAGGTGCTAGAGGGCTGGGGAGAGGGCCAGTGTGGCAGGTGGTATCAGGAGAAGGGGCGAGTAAAGGGCCAGGGAAGTGAGATGAGGTGCCGGGCGGCACTGGGGCTCCTTGAAGCTGTGCCAGGAACTTGGTGTGAGACCCAGCAGCTGGTTTCATGGTTTCCTTCAGCCACATTTGGTTGTGGGGGGCTGATGTGAAGTGGAGAAGAGCTGGATTTAACCCCAGGTGGCATTGGCCAGAAGTACAATGGAACAAGAGAGGTGGAAGGAGTTTAGGAGAAGGAAAGGGCAAGGGGGTAAACAAAGCATTGTAGGACCAAGAAAATATTAGTTAATATGTAAATCATGATTCTGCCACATGCCTAATTGCTGTTAAAGGTGCAGGCCATTGATTAGAAGAGGGTTTACCTGTGGGATGCAGGACGAAAATGGGGGCAAAAGTCACTGAGCAGCCGGCCAGCTGGTGTGGCCGGGAGGAAGGTCATAGGCCATTCGTCTCAGCAGCTGTGAGTCTGCTGGGGAACAGCAGCTGCCAGACATCACCTGGAACTTTGAAGGAAGAGGGAATTGCAGCCAAGAGGGGAACTTGGGGAAAACAGTGTGGTAAGATTTAGGTCCTGTTGGTGGTAAATAGCTTGTTCTATTAAAAAAAAAAAATTGAACTCTTATTTCCTTAGAAAGAAACACTTGAGATTCCTGCTTTTATTCTTTTGTTTGATGTTATATGGTTGTATTTGATCATTTGTTCTTTTTAATTTTAGCAACTTTATTGAGATAATCCATGTGAATACAGGTTCTTATTTAAAGTGTACAGTTTAATGGTTTGTAGTATATTAACAGAGTTGTGCAACCATGACCGGAATCCATTTTAGAATATCCTCATCACTGCAAAAAAAAAAAAAAAAAAAAAAGTACTGAAAAGCATTTATTCCTCACAATACTGTCAAATTTATGCTATTATTTTTCCATTACAGATTAGATAAATGGAGTCCTAAAGAGGTTAAGTAGTGAGCAGTCTCTCCCAACCCCTCCCAGCCCCTGGCAACCACTAAATATTTTTTGTTTCTATATATTTGCCTATTCTGGAGCTTCATATAAATGAAATCCTACAATATGTGGTCTTTTGTGATTAAATTCTTTCACTTAGCATAAGGTTTTCTAGGTTCATCTATGTCATAACATGTATCAGTTCTTCATTCCCTTTTTATTACCAAATAATGTGCCAGTGTAAGGATATATCACATTTTCTTTATCCACGCATCAGTTGATTCGTATTTGAGTCTTTCCACCCTTTAGCTGTTATGAATAATGCTGCTTTGAACATTCATGTACAAGTTTTTGTGTAGACATAAGTTTTCATTTCTCTTGGATATATACCTAGGAATGGAATTGCTAGGCCATATGGCAACTCTAACGTTTAATGTTTTGAGGAACTGCCAAACTGTTTTTCAAAGTGCTGCAACATTTTACATCCTCACCAGCAGTGTACAAGGGTTCCAATTTCTCTATGTCTTCACCAACACTTATTATCTGACTTTATGATGATAGCCATTCTAGCAGGTGTGAAGTGGTTTCTCATTGAGGTATTGATTTGCATTTCTGTGATGTCTAATGATGTGGAGCATCTTTCCATGTGCTATTGGCCATTTGTATATCTTCTCTGGGGAATGGCAACGTAAATACACTGCCCATTTTAAAATTGGATGATTTGTCTTTTTATTATTGAGTTGTGAGTTCTCTATATATTCTGGATACAAATCCCTTATCAAATATATGATTTGCAAATATTTTCTCCCATTCTGTGAGTTGTCGTTTCACTTTATTGGTAGTGTATTTTGAAGCATCTTGCTGTTGTTCTTTATTTAAAAATTTTTAATTTTTAAAGCTATGCAAGGAATACTTGCATACAATGAAAAATTAGAAATTTTTGAGTTATACACAAAAAGGAATAAAACATGTACAATTTTACCATTCGGAGTGCCACTATGAACTTCTGGGGTTTAGTCCTTTTGTTAAAATGAGATCACATTATTTTTTAACCCTTTATAAATCTCATCAGTTGTGAGTAACTTTTCATGTCAGTAAATATATTTTTCCAGCATCACTTTTTAGGTTGTGTAATGTTTAATCATATGGAGGTACCGTTCAGTTCCAAGCAGTTCAGGTCCAAACAGTTCCTTATTGTTGGACACTTAAGTTGCTTCCAATTTTTCACTTTTAAATGAAGTAAAATCTTTATGCATATCCATGATTGCTTTCTTTGGGTAGAATTCTGGAATAAGATTGCTGTGTCAAAGTGCATGTTCTTTTAGGCTATGGAAATGTGCAGCCAGTTTGCCTTCTGGAATGATTGTGGCCATCCGTGCCCCACCAGCAGTTTGTAGGAGATTAGCTCTTGGCCAAGAAGCTAACCAGGTCCATGCAACAACAGCAATATTACTATTATCAGTAAGAGCAATAAACACTTACGTTGCATTTATGTGTAGGCACAGTTCTGAGCACTCTCTCTATATTGACTCATTGATTCCTCACAATAACTGTCAAATTGATACTATTATTTTTCCATGACAGATAATTGAGTCCAAGAGAGGTTAAGTAGTGACCCAATGTCACACCACTGAGCGTGGCAGGATTTGAACACTGGCAGTCTAGCTTCTGGGTCCTGGCTCTCACCCACCCTGCTTTACTGCTTCTTTATGTCTATATCACATGAAAATTATTGGCAGAGGCACCTATATGTGCAAGAGCCCAGAAGGGAGAAAGCCTGATACTGTCAAACACAATGCTGACTATTGCTTTAAAATATTCTTTATAATGCTAAGAAAGCTTCCTTTTATTTTTAATTTACTGAGAGGTTCATTTAAGAATAAATGAAAAATTCTAACCTCTTAAACATCCATTTTTTGTTTTTGTTTTGCGTATTATAAACTAGGGGCTGGCAAATTTTTTTTAAAGGGTCAGATAGTAAGTATTTTAGGCTTGGGGGACATAAGGTCTTTGTTGCAAAGACTCAACTCTGCAATTGTAGCTGAAAGCTGCTACAAAATATATTGATATTTAAATTACAAAACTAGGTGGCTGGCCAGTAGGCCATAGTTTTCAAATCTCTGCTATAGATGATCCTGTGGGTTTCCTCTCCTGACTCACTGATGCTGAGCCACTCTTGTATTCTGGAATAACCCAGCTTGACCACGCCAGATTGACTGCTGCCATCTGTTCGTTAGTGTTTTATTTAGGATCTTTATGTCTCTCTTCAGGAATGAGATTAATCCGTGTGTGTGTGTGTTTGTGTTGCTTCGTCAAGCTTTGCTTCATAAAACGAATGTAAAAACTTTCGTCTTTTTCTATGCTGTGGAACACAGAATGATTTATTCTTTGAAACACTCATAGAATTTTCCCCCAAAGAAATGATCTTGGCCTCCTGTCTTTTTTTGGAAGTAGTTCATTGAGATCTTTTCCACTTTCTTTTAAGGTTATTGATCTCTTCATGTTTTCTACTACTTTTGAATCAATTTTGGCAATTTATATTTTCCTAGAAAATCATTCACTTCATCTACATTTTCTAAGATTCTGTCATTGGTTTCAGCCTCATAAACCTATTGATATTTTCATTGTCTGCTATAATATCTTTTTATTTGATTTTTCTCATTCCTAATAGTATATCTACTTTTAAAAGCTAGATTTGATAAATGTTTATCTATTTTAATGGTCTTTTGAAATCTTGCTCTGGGGTTTAATTATCAATTATAATATTCTCCTTTCTAATATATTCATTTCTATTTACAATTTTCTTTGGTCTTTCTGCCCTTTCTAATTTCTTGAATTATCAGGTAATTTATTTTCATTCCTTTTGTATAAAAGTGAAAACACTTAAGATAAATTTTTTTTTTGAAGACAGGCTTAGCTACAACTCGTACGTTTTGGGACATATATCTCCTATTGTTGGTATTTCCTAAGTATCCGAGGTTTTAGTTTTGGTTTTCTCTTTGACCCAGGAGGTCTTTAAGCATATGCCTTTAAATTTCCAAAAGGTTAGTATTTTATTTAAAATTTCTCATTTTTCTAGTTTTATTGCAGTATGGTCAGAAAATGTGACTGATAGTGGTTTTATTTCTGGGACTTTACTGAGATTTGCTCTGTGGCTTTTTTATTTTTTTCTAAGTGCTCCAAAGATGCTGGAGAAGAAGGTATATCTTCTGTTTTTAGTGTAAATAATGTTTGTCTATTTAGTTGTCACTGTTAATGGTATTATTCAGACTATCTGTCTCTAATTCCTTTGGAAATTTACTTGGTTATTCAGGATTGAGGGAAGTGTGATACCTTCCCCACAATTCTTGTTCCCGTCTTTTCTTTGTACAGAACTCACTGGTTGGTTGTCTGTCTGTGCCTGACTCTGAGCCTGAGTTATAAACTCAAACCTTTAAGTATTTGGGCTGGGAAAGAAAAATAAAGATTTAGGGGAACTCAACAGCTAAATTGGATTCCATTCTAACCATTTCTACCTAAGTGTCCATGTTTGCCTGTGTGCCAGTATGTGCAGTTGTGTGTTTCTGTGGGGGCATATGTGTGTTTTAGCATACACATCTCCTTTGGACGTGACTGTGTAAGTCTGTTCTTCTGCGTGTGGGTCATCCTGTGAGTTTGATATGTATGTCTGTATATGTGTGTCACCCATAGCATCTTTTTCTTTAAATTGAACTTTAAACATCAAGGCTTGGGTCTGCCTTGCTCTAAGCTGGCTTTTTCTAGAGTGGTTACAAGTCAGAAAGCTCTGCCATGCTGTACGCTACCCCACCTGACCTTGTTTCCTCTCTCCTGGCTGCAGAAGACCCTCCGGGTAAGTGGGTCTGGTAGGGCCTGGCTGCAGATTCAGCCTCACTCTGGTACACGTTCCCTGTGTGGTGTGTCTGGAGACCACCTGGCCACACAAGGTGTGTTAGGACCACACTTCCAGGACGGGTGGAGACTCGAGAACCTCATCCTACCGTCTCCCCAGGATGCCTGTTCAGGAACCCTTGGCTGGGCACCAGCTTGTGTTTGCCTTTAGTAAGCTGGAGCTCAGAGCACTTGGCTTTAGTTTGAAGGGGCCACCAGCATTTTCAGAAACTCTGTGATAGATGTTCAGTTCCTGGTGGAGAATTAGAGCAGGCTCCTGGGAGATCTTCTAGCCTACCTTCTCATACAGAGGAGGAAAGCGAGTTCCAGAATGAGCTCCTGATGCCGTGTCCTTGGCCCTTCCCACTAAACCAGATAAGCTCTAATGGTACAGATGGGCTCAGACTGAGTGATGGGACCTTGGTGGGCTTTTGGGGTGAACTGACCATCCCACCTTCAGGGAGCTTGGTGACCCTCTAGGTGATAGGACACCCCACCCACCGAGACAGGACACAGCTGAAGGAATATTCTAGACACCAGAGCTAAGAGGGCCTGCAGACACACCATGTACAGGAGGAGTTAAATGGTGGGGAGGTCAGGATTTGCCACAACAGGCCTGTCCATCTTTTCCTGCAAATAGGAGTGACTGGAGGAAGGATGCGGATGTCACACAGAAAATTTGTGCTGTCACATACTTCCTTTCTTCTCACCTAATACCTCACATTTAGCAGTGTCTTTTGAATAAAGGCACTTAGTATTAGTTGATTTTCAGGGACTCTGCCTTGATTTGACCTTGGGGAGGTTAAGTGCTGATTTCCAATGCTTCCTTTATTGCCTGGGTAGGGAGGCGGATGGGCAGAATAGATAAAACTCTTTTGGGTCTGAATTTTCCTGGACCTACTGCATTTTGTTCATAAATAATACATTATTGACATTTTCCCCTAAGAGCTACCCTATGTACCCTCTGATTTTGGTCTCAGTGTGTTGTGTCCCTGGGATGCAGGAACTACGAAGATGCTTATGCCCACTTCACAGAAAGGAAAAGGGAGGCTGGGGAGTTTGACAGAAACACACATGCTTGGGGGGCAGAGCCAGGGCTAGAGCCTCCGCCTCTCAACACCAACCAAATGCTGAAACCTCTTCTTCAGTCTGCCGTCTTTGCCCCAGGAGAGGCGGAGGTTTCCTCTCTCTGCTCCCCCAAATCACCCTTAGGAAAGCCTTGTGGTCCAGAGTGGCCCAGCAGCGGAGGGAGGGTTTCCAACTCTGAAGGATGCTGCTTGGCGAGTCCTGTTTCTGAAATGGTCTCTTTCTTTCTACCCACTCAGGAGGAAGAGTTCATCGATTGGTGGAGCAAATTCTTTGCCTCCATAGGGGAGAGGGAAAAGTGCGGCTCCTACTTGGAGAAGGATTTTGACAACCTGAAGGTAAGGCCTCCCTTCAGTCTGACAGTCGGTGTGTGTGTGCGCGTGCTGGGCAGTGGGAGACACAACAGAAAGAGAGCTCATGCAGTAGATGTATTTGCATTTGTCTCCTCATTCGGTGTCTGAGGGTGATGAATGCTGCTAGACCAGCTGGGTGAGAAAGCCACCCACCGATTTACAGCCCGAAGCAAGTGTGGGCTGGGATAACCAAGACAGTATTCCCGGGAGAATGCTGAAGAATATGGAAGTGTTTAGAGGTGAAATGATCCGTGTTAATGTGCCCCAGCCCCCTACCCCTTCCCAAGATCAGGGTGGCCCCCTCACCGATTTTCAAAATAGTCAACATTATTAATATTGCATGACATTGAAAACAGTTAAAGCTTGGAGATGGGTACGCAGGGATTTGTTGTCCTATTCCATGTTTTTCAGTGTTAGTTGAACTTTTCTATAATAGAAAATTTGTGTTAAAATAAAAAGAGAGTCGGTTTGAGAATGTACTCCTGACCCCTAACTCCTACAATTGGGCCAGAAAATTACCTACAAATCTGAAAATATGGGAAACCCTGTTTCTGTGGAAAAAAACAGCAATGAGTCAGCCAAATTGTGGTATTTTGAGGAAATTATACAAATATAATTATGCTTTGAAAAAGTAGACTACTTTTAAAGAAGATAATCAGAGGTGACTCAGAAATTACTCCTTAAAGGAGTTTCATGGTCTCCTGGCTAGGGTTGCCAGTTAAAATTCAGGATGCCCAGTCACATTTGAATTTCAGATGAACAATGAATAGTTTTTTAATATCAGCATGCTTCAAATATTGCACGGGGCATATTTCTTTAAAAATTATTGGTTATGAAACAGGAAAAGTTCCCTTATCCCCCTCGCAGGGTGTGCAGTGGGGGTGTGGCTGGCTTGTTCAGTGCCCTGCTGCTCACACCTCTAGGGGAACATGCAGATGGGCAGGTTGTGGGGCTCCAACCCCACAGCAGTGTCCAGAGGTGAATGTTTACAGCTGAAGCCCCAGTGGATGTGTGTTACAGAGGGCTATTTCAGCTTAGCCATCCGTAGGCGGCTTGTGTTAGCTCAATTAGACCCCTGCCTTATCACAAGCACAGAGGGCTTTCTGTATCCTGGGGTTTCTTGCCTTGGTGTACTGAAAGAATTGGATCACACGTGGGCTTGGAGATTGAGTGCAAGTTTTTACTGGGTGGAAGTAGCTCTCAGCAGATTGGG
The DNA here is from genome assembly GCF_029289425.2 of Pan paniscus. Classification (NCBI taxonomy): domain Eukaryota; kingdom Metazoa; phylum Chordata; class Mammalia; order Primates; family Hominidae; genus Pan; species Pan paniscus. The sequence continues at coordinate 54,745,100 of NC_073261.2, read as the reverse complement.
GAGCCAGAAGGGAGATGGAATGGGAAGGTGGTTTTCCCCTGGAGTCGTGCTGCTCAGTGGCCTGGACTCTCCTCCCACCACCAGGACCAAACTCCACGTTGTTCCGCTGGTCAATGGCCTGCTGGCCTGCTGAGGCCTGTTGGTGTGCTCCTACGCCGGTGGGTCCTTCTCGACATCCCGCCGCTTGTGTGTTCCTCTGCTTGTGTGTTCCTCTCGATGTCCAGCAACTTGTGTTTCTGCCCGCTAGGGTCTTGGGGGTTTTTATAGGCACAGAATGGGGGTGTGGCAGGCCAGGATGGTCTTGGGAAATGCAGCATTTGGGCAAGAAAACAGAAATGCCTGTCCTCCCTAGGCCTGTGGGCACAGGCCCGGGGGATGAAGCCCTCGCCAGGGACCCCGTCCTCCTCTACCCAGCACTTCCCTGACCCCGTTCTGTATCAGTTATTTATTTGAAATTCAGATTTAACTGGGAATTGTGTATTTTCACTTACTAAATCTGGCAACACTACTTCTGGATTATAAATGGGGGAGACTCTGTACCCCGCAATTACCTCCCAGGCTTGGAGAGGAGAAAATGAGAGGTGGGCACAGGCTGTTAGACACATAGGAAAGGCCCCAAGAGCCCTTTGAAGGGGACTGGATGAGAGAGAGTTGAAGCTTGTCAGGGTAGCAGGTGGCCCGGGCTTTCAGGTGATTCTTTTGGCGCAGAGTCTCTGCTAGCCACTCTGGAGGGCAGTTTCACCAGTCAGCAAAAGTTGTCTCTGCTCTATGGGCCTGCCTGGTGAATTGTGCCTGGAGACCTGGCTGCTCAGAGATGAGGCACAGGCAGCAGCGGCTGCGATCCTGAGGCAGCAAGTTCCTCCTCGACTTGGTAGTTGGGTGTGTGAGGTTGGGCAAAGAGACAGAACTATTTGTGTACCAGGAAGAAGGTCTGACACATTAGGTCTGGCATGTGGTCCTGTGGCCTTGCCAAAAAGTCAGACAACCCAAGCAAGAATGAGGACTCCTGCCAGGGTGGCCCATGGCCCTGGCCCCTCGCTGCTCCCTCAGGTGCGGATGCTGAATTGGCACCCAGCCCTCCTGCTTGACCTCTGGAGGAGGTCTCTGACAGCATCCAAGTGAAAATAGGCTGTCCAAAGCAAAATGCATTCAAACTATTTCTGGGGGGAACACTAGACCTGGAAGGAACGCTGGTTCTTTAAAGATAAGTAAATGGAAGAAAACCACCATCACCAACGTGGTTCTTTGAAAAATAGCCTGCCACATTATGGAGAGAATGGAGCACACAGTGGGTACAGGAAAACAGATTTTAGAAATCACTAGCATAGGGGGACAAAACAACTCCTAATCTAAATAGAAAAATAAAGGAATAAAAGACACAACAAGAAAGCATTAAAAACAGAAACCACAGAAAATGCATAGTAAAAAAAGAACAAAACATCTTAATGTTCCTAATTAATAAAAATGGACTAAACTTCCCCATTAAGTGACAAGGACTCTTAGACTATATCAAAAGTCAAAATTCATTGTACTGTCTTTAAAAGACACATCTAAAACAATACAACTTAGAATGGCTAAAAAATAAAGATTTTGGAAAACAATATTTTAGCAAACAAGGTAAGTGTAAACCAAAGGAAAACAGAATTTAAAGTGAAGAGCAAAGGAAACAAAATAGAGAGTTTTATATAAATAAAAGATGTATATTTCAATGAAAAGACTCTCAAATATTTATGCATAGAATAGTAAAGCTTAGAAATACTTAAAGCAAAAATGGATAAGAATGTATAAACTAATATCTCACACTTGATAAAAGCACAAAATGACAGAAATTAAAGTTGCAGTGGGGATTTCATTACACCATTCTCCTTAACTATCAAGCAGACAACAAATACATAAGAAGATAAAAGATCTGAATAACAAGGTAAATGTTTTTTAAGCTACATGAAATTAAAGTTATAGCTTTAAAATAGAGAATAAAAATAATAAAAAATGGAGAATACATTTTTTCCTGATGCTCAGCGAATACTTACAAAATTTGATCACATATTAGTTTTGTAGTAAGTTACCAAAAGCAGAAATCATACAAGACAGATTATAATGCAATAAAATGAGAAATTAATAACAAAAGTTTAAACAAAAAGTTCAACCGCTTAGAAATTTAAAAAATATTTTATTGGGACTTCCAGTATGAACATGGCTGCATAAGTCAGCATTTTTCCCCTTTTCTCTTGGAAATCATTCAAACCCACAAAATCCATTTTCAGAAAAGTTGGAAACAAATAGAAGCCACAGACTTCAAAATATATGTAAGGGCTGCTCAAAGACAACTGAAATTGGTTAGAGGCCACTCAGCAGTAAGTGAAGAGAAGATACATGCAGAATGTTGAAAGATCAGAGTGGTAGCAGATCTCAGAAAGCCTAGCAAAAATATACTTTCTAATGGAAGAATGTTGATAATTATTTAGGACAGATAATGGTTACATGGGGGTTTATTATCTATTCTCTTTACTTTTGTGTGTGTTTGAAAATTTTCATAATAGTTTCAAAATACAGTTCCTGAAAGTGAGGTTTCACCATGAAATATAAATGTTACATCCTTTGTTTACAACCGTGGATATGGAAACTTTGGAGACAGATTGAAGCTCATGACAGAAGCCTCTTAGACCTGATTTGATTCAGAGAAGCAGAGGTGGAGCTACACAAGAATTACACAAATGAGCCATATTTGCAGGAAGCAGTCTGCCTCTGTGGTGGGAACAAAATTCAGCTCATTTAGTGAGAAATAATTTTTTAAAACGGTGTAGCCTGAATTCAAAAATCCTGCAAAAAAGAAAAGAAAATCAAAATGAAAACTTATCAATAGAAGAGGACATATACCTACTTGAAAAATTTTGCCAAGGAGCAGATGAGATGAAATGCTTTGCTATGAACTTTTTAGAAATGGGGCAGTCAGAATGCAAAGCAAAAATGAAAGTAGTCAAGGGCTGATAAAATGAGTGATAAACTATGGGCTGGCAGGACTCAGGAAAGAAAGAGATGAAAACGTGAAGTTGGAAGGAGCACAGGGCAGAAGGGCCACATGGAAAACACAACCAAGGGCACAGAGGACAGAAACTATAAAAGTAAGCAAACGAAAATGGAAATAATGAAAAAGTTATAAAGGAACAAAGAGAAAATGACAGATATAGACGTCAGGGAAAGGAAACCTAACATTTGCATAATTGGAGTCTCCAAGGAAGACAACCAAAATAGTAAAAAAATTACAGAAAAAAACCATAATGGTTTAATAAAACCTTACTGAAATGAAAGAATAGTTGAACATACATATTGAAAAAGTTCATGGTGTGTCAGGAAAAACTGACAAAGATTGGTCAATCTGAGACATATTCTAGTATAATTACTGTACTTTAGAGATAAAGAAATAATTCTTTGGGTAGTCATACCTCCTCCCCACCTCTTGAAAAGAAAAAAGCAATATTAAGTCATTTAAAATAGGAACTAAATCAAGATGGCTTCCATTTTTTCGTAACAGCATTCCATATCCAAAGACAATAACACACTGATATAAGATCATCAAAGAAAGACAGGGTGACCTGAGGATTATGTGTTCAGCCAAGCTCCCCTCCAAGCACAAAGGCTACAGATAACCATTTGTACATATTCAGGAACTGGAGTAATGTGATTCCAATGAGCCTGTCTTGAAGGAACTCCTAGGGGCTTAACTTCAGCTAACCTGGGAAGTTATCTGGAGAAACCACAACAGAAGGACTGGTTGTAGTTCGAGGCTGTAGTCAGCTATGATTGCACCACTGCACTCTAGCCTGGATAATAGAGCAAGACTTTGTCTCAAAAAAAAAAAAAAAAAAAAAAAAGTGAATATGGTCATATTTTACCTTAGAATCAAAATGAAAACAAATGGAAGGGTTAAGGTAATAGGTAAGAATGTAAATATCATATATACTGAAAATGTAGAGATGGTAAAACTGACAAAAATTAGGTGGAGAAGGACAAAAGAGTATGGAATATAGAGTAAAGACAATGATTGACATATAATAAAATAAATACAGTGAACAGATATTATTTGAAATTGGCAAGTCACATAATAAGCATAGAAGCAAGATACAAGCAAACAGCACAAAGGTAAATGTTAAGGAAGATATTGTTGTCTAAAACTGGGTGATAGGGAGAAGGAGGGAGATAAAATTGGATTATTTTATTATTGCTACAGTAGGGACCCCATAAATACTATGCCTAAAGACATAGAGGACTAAGTATTATCAGAATATATAAATGTATATAAATACTAGAACAGAAGCTGAGATCATTCCAGCTATCAGAACTGTCACATGCACCACTCCCATCCGCCCCACACACAGAAAGTGGACCGTGCAAAGATTAAAAAAAAAGAACGTATGAAATGAGGAAATGTGATATAAATACATTACATGACTATATAATTAAACAAGTAAAACCAAGACCAAACATATCTGTCTTGTCAATACATGTTACATCAGTCACTTACTAATTACAAAATTTAAATCAGATCTCAGAGCAGAATCTAACTCTCAAATGAAAAGATTGATAAAGTTTGAAAATAAGATTAAGAAAATGTGTGCCAGGCAAATGCAAATGAAATGACAGCAGAAGTCATCATCTTAATATTAGATGAGAGGGTATTCAGGTTCCTAAAATTAAATGAGACAAAGGATGACACTTTATAATGCTAAATGGTACAATTCCAAGATATGACACTTATGAGAATATCTATGTGCTAAATACTACAACATCAATACTTACAAAACACAACTTACAGGAGATATGAGAAGCAATGGAAACACACTGGTTGGTAGGGGGAGATTTAATTCCCTTCTCTCAGTTCATGTCAGATCAAGGAGACAAAAATGTCAGAGGAGGCCAAGTGTGGTGGCTCAAGCCTGTAATCTCAGCACTTTGGGAGGCCGAAGCAGGCAGATCACTTGAAGTCAGGAGTTCAAGACCAGCCTAGTCAATACAGCGAAACTCTGTCTCTACAAAAAATACAAAAATTAGTCAGGCGTGGTGGCGTGCACCTGAAATTCTAGCTACTCAGGAGGCTGAGACAGGAGAATCGCTTGAACCTGGGAGGTGGACATTGCAGTGAGCCAAGATGGTGCCACTGCACTCCAGCCTGGGTGACAGAGCAAGATTCCATCTCAAAAATAAATAAATAAAAAAATAAAATAAAAAATAAAAGGTCAGAGGATATAGAAGGCTTGGCATGATTAGTAACCTGATTTAACCCAGTAGCCTGAAAATAAAGACTACACGTGTGGCACTTTTACTACAATTGACCATGTAACAGGCCATGAAGAAAACTTTAATAAATTTCAGAAAGTGACAATACCAAGAAAACATTTTCTGATTGTAATGCAATAAAATTAGAAATTTGTAACAAGATCAAAAGCCCAAAAGGCCTCTTCTACCTGGAAAATTAAAAAACCCTCTATTTTAACAATTCTTGGGTGAAGGAGAAAATACTAACAGAAATCACAGAACATCTAGGAAACAGTGCTAAAACACTACATATTAGAACTTACTGGTTATAGTTAAAGCAGCGTTCAGAGGAAATTTGTGGCCTTAAGATATTATGTTAATTACAAAAAAGAAAACTAATTAAGTATCTAACTCTGGGATCAAATAATAAAGATAAAACTGTAATTACAGAATGCCAGGAAAATGAAAATGAAAACATGTATCAAAACAAATGAGGCAATGCCAAGACATTAGTGAGCAGAGGCAATTTCATATGAGTAACTATTTTCATTATCTGGAAAAAGGGAGTAAGTAAAGCTTCAATTCAAGAAGCTAGAATAATGATAATGAAAAGCCCTTAAAACAGCAGGACAAAAAAAGAGAAAGGAAAAGGAAAAGCAGAAAAAATTAGAAGAGAGAAAATTATAGAATTGAATTGAAAAAAATCAAATAATTGGCACTTTGATTGGAATGAATCAACTAAAATAGATAACTCTTCAGCTAGTCTACTTTAGAGAAGTAGAGAAAACCAAGCCAAAATCCACAATGAAAACAGGGACATAACAGCAGAGATAATTGGGAGTTAGGAATTTTAGAAAAATTCTAAGTATATTTCTATGTTAATAGATTTGAAAATGTCCTTAAAATGAGATAATGTGAAGGAAAAGAGAAACAGAACTGTCTCAAGAAGCAGCAAAAAATATGAAAGAAACAGGAAAATTATCAAAGAATTACCTTCAAAGAGAGAGCTGGAGCCAGGGAATTATAAAGTGAATTTCCTAAATTTTCAAAGAATAAATAATTCCTGTGCTATATGTAGTATTTCACAGCAGAGAAAATATTAAAATGTAGAAAACCTCGATTTTTATAGAGCTAGAATTACCTTACCATCAAAATCTGATAAAGTTCAGCCATATGTATAAATATCATCTATGACATGAATATATATGAAAAATCTTAGAGAAATAATAGCAAATGAAACCTAACTAATATTAAAATAATGTCATGATAACCGAATTTGCTTCATTCCAGGAATATAAAAAGTTCAACATTAGGAAATCATGAACAGTGTTCATCATATCAGTAGGTAACATTAACAAAGATTATTTCAGTTGGTGCTGAAAAGCATTCAATAAAGTTTAATATCTATTGATGATTAATAAGATCAAGTAACATATTGGAAATAGGAGTTTCCTTAATGTTAAAAAGAACATCTCTCAAGCCAACAGCCAACATCCAACTTCATGACTTCAGAAGGTTTCTTTACTGTAGAAATTGAACTTGTATTTCTCAAGAATGTTCCTAAGTGCATTTGTCTGGGGAGAGAGTCCATGGCTTATTGACTGTAGATTGCTGAAGCACTCTGTGACTCAATATAGGTTAAGGTACTGAGTGAAACACTAGGGCAGTCCTTTCACAAAGACAAGACAAGACTCACTGTGATCACGTTCATGTTATCACTAACATTGGTCCATATCTTCTAACCATTTCAATGTCAACAAAAAGAAACGGGTCGTTCATTTTAGAAAGGAGAAGACAAAATTATCCCTGTGTCTGACTGACTTGCTTACCACCGGAAGAGAACCAACTGAAAAATTAGTAGAACCATCAGGAGAACCCAGTAAGATGGCAGCAACTATTTAGAAAATCTAGTGGAAGAAAGATTCACATTCATAGTACCAACAAAAGAAGCTTCATGAGGAATAAAATCAACAATAAACACTTAGGCTCTGTATGAAGATGCCTATAAATAGTAACAGTCTTGTGTAAGTTAAGAATCAGATCATGTTCCTGTATTAAAATGTTGATACTATAAAGATATCAATTCCCCTGTTGAAAATTAGTTTTAAGTTTAATGCAAGCCTAACAAAAATTCCAAAGAAACATTTTGTTGAGAATGGAACTTAATGTTTTAAAATTTCATCTGGAAGAACATCAGGTAACGAAACAGGTTATGAAGCCACAGTGATTAAAACATGCTATTGGTGAAAAAACGCACAGATCAATAGAGCAGAGAAGAGATCACAAACAAACAAAAGGAGGCGTGAGCATTTGGCGTATGACACAAGTCATGGGAAAGGGAGAAGAAGTTTAAACAATATGATGTTTAGATAATTGCCTAACCATTTAGCAAAAAATAAATTAAATTCTTGCCTTACGCTGGGTACCAAATTGAATTTAGTGTTGAATAATCTTGCTATGAAGACATTGTAAGTATAATTTGAGAGGCAGACACTATAAAGAAAAAGATCTTTAGATGAGATGATCTAGAAATTTCTGGTATGGCTAAAATGCAAATCAAAATCACAATGAGATACCATCTCACACCAGTTAGAATGGCAATCATTCAAAAGTCAGGAAACAACAGGTGCTGGAGAGGATGTGGAGAAATAGGAACACTTTTACACTGTTGGTGGGACTGTAAACTAGATCAACCATTGTGGAAGTCAGTGTGGTGATCCCTCAGGGATCTAGAACTAGAAATACCATTTGACCCAGCCATCCCATTACTGGGTATATACCCAAAGGATTATAAAACATGCTGCTATAAAGACACATGCACACGTATGTTTATTGCGGCACTATTCACAATAGCAAAGACTTGGAACCAACCCAAATGTCCAACAATGATTGACTGGATTAAGAAAATGTGGCACATATACACCATGGAATACTATGCAGCCATAAAAAAGGATGAGTTCATGTCCTTTGTAGGGACATGGATGAAGCTGGAAACCATCATTCTCAGCAACCTATCGCAAGGACAAAAAACCAAACACCGCATGTTCTCACTCATAGGTGGGAATTGAACAATGAGAACACATGGACACAGGAAGGGGAACATCACACTCTGGGGCCTGTTGTGGGGTGGGGGGAGGGGGGAGGGATAGCATTAGGAGATATACCTAATGTTAAATGAAGAGTTAATGGGTGCAGCACACCAACATGGCACATGTATACATATGTAACAGACCTGCACATTGTGCACATGTACCCTAAAACTTAAAGTATAATAAAAAAATAAAATTAAAAAAAATAATAATAAAAAAAATTTCTGATATGGCTAAAAATTATAAATATAAACATAAGATAATCAAACGTAACCATAAATATAACATAAACGCAAACATAAACATACCATAAATAAAAATATCATAAATATAACATAAACATAACTGAAAGGCAAGTGACAGACTGGGACAAACATTTGATAGACCAAAGTTTAATATCCTTTATATACCAAGAAGTCTCTCAAATCACCACAGAACAGAAAACAAACACCAACAGATAGAAAATGTACAAATGACAAGGATGAGCAGAAGAAATACAAATGGCTGATAAACCCGTGCAAGTTTCTCTATTATTATCTCTATTAAATAAATGCAATTTAAAATTCAGCATACCATCTTCCATCTATCAAATTAACAAAGTTAAAAAAGGGTGAAAGTGTGCAGTGATGGTGAAAGGCTGGGAGTGTGGGCACACTTGGACACTGTAGATAGGAGTATATAAATCCATACAATTTTTCCAGAGAGCAATTTGTGCACATCAGAGGTCTTAAAATGTGCATACTCCTTGTCCAGGAATTCTTTTTCTGGGAGCTTATAATAAAGATGAATTTAAACAAGTGCACAAAACACTTGGATAGGAGATTTTAAAACTCCTACACCGTATAAGTGGTTTAAAAAAATAATGTTGATGGCTGGGTCTGGTGGCTCACGCCAGTAATCCCTGCACTTTGGGAGGCGGAGGTGGGAGGATTGCTTGAGGCCAGGAGTTGGAGACCAGCCTAGGCAACATAGCGAGACTCCATCTCTACAGAAAATAAAAATAATAATATTGAAAAACCGCAAAACTAAATGTTCATCATATCTTGTGATACATTTATAAAATTGAATATCATATTGCCATTAGGAAGGAAGAGTTTTATAGAAGTATATTTTTTGACCTTGCAAAGATTTTCATGGTACATCATTAGGTTAAAAAACAAGTTACAGGCCAGGCACAGTGGCTCACACCTGTAATCCCAGCACTTTGGGAGGATGAAGTGGGAGGATTGCTTGAATCCAGGAGTTTGAGACCAACCTGGGCAACATGGCCAGAACTCATCTCTACAAAAATAAAATAAAATAAAAAATAGAAAAATTAGCTCAGTGTGGTGGCACGCCTGTACTCCCAGCTACAGGAGGCTAAGGTGGGGGGATCATTTGAGCCCAGGAGTTCAAGGCTGCAGTGAGCCATGATTGCGCCACTGCACTCCACCCTGGGTGACAGAGTGAGACTTCTCCCCTCACTTGCACCCCCCATCCACAAAACAAGTTACAAGTTTGTATCTTTTGAGTCCATAATTTTGGTTAAAAAATTATATATATAAAGAAAATATTCAAAAGGACATATACCAAATGCTGATCAAATAACTAGTTATTTTTGAGAATTAGAATTTAAGACAATATTAATTTTTAAAAATATTTGCTTATATTTTTCTAAATTTTAATAATGAACCTGTGTCACTTGCATAATTAAATATTTATTAGAAAAGATAGAACTTGACCTTCAAGGAAGAGACAGAATTTGAGCTGGGCCTAAATGAGAAATAATATTTAGAAAGATGATTTCAGATATGACGAATTTAGCATGTATGTTAACCTGTTTAATGTTACTGTTTATTAGGTACATTTTATCAGCATAATAAAAAACAGCTTGCTGCTTTATTAAATCCTAAGCAATTCTAAAGCACTGCTTTAACAAATAATAATCATTGGCTGTTTGAGAAGAGACAAGTAAATCAATTGAGCTAACAAGTTTAAAGTGATGCTCCAAAGATACACTTGGATTGATATTTGATACCATTGTCATTGGATATCCTGTATGTGAACATTTTTACTTGAAATGCTGACCTGTTAATTTTCCAGACATCTATCACAGTCTTCAAATAAAATGTCGGTCCACCCTTTGCTCATTCATAATCTTGTTCTTTTAAAAAATGTACTGCCCATGTCTCTGATGACTCTCAGGTACTTAAAATATTTGATTGACCAGAAAACCCTATTCCCTAATGGAGCTGAACAAATATCTTTCCTTTTGCTCCCTTCCCCTGGAATTTTCTGTCCATCTCCTCCTCTGTTCCTTTCTGGCTCCCTCTGTGACCTCTCCATCTCTCCAACCCTGCCCTCTTCTTTGCCTTCATTCCTTTATTTTGTTTTTGGTCACTTTCCCTCCTTTTCTTCTTCTCTCTTCCTTCTCTCTCTTTATTCACTCTCACACTGTCATGTTTCCCCTCCTTCTCTTGTTTCCTTTCCTTTGCTGTTGTTCTACTTTCTTTCTGTCTCTTGTCCCCTCCTCTAATCCCCATGTGTGGCAGGTCTATGACACACAGCTGGAGAATGTGGAGGCCTTTGAGGGCCTGTCTGACTTTTGTAACACCTTCAAGCTGTACCGGGGCAAGACGCAGGAGGAGACAGAAGATCCATCTGTCATTGGTGAATTTAAGGTAAATCCTCGAAGACATGTCCCTAACCCAGGTGGGCCTAAGACTATGGTGTTGGAGCCATAAGTGAAGGGGAGGGGTCGTACCTACACTGGTGACCCTGGTGCTGATGTTGGTGACCACGTGGGTAATGGAGGTGGTGATGGTGATGCCGCTGACGCAGAATCTGACTGGTGATGGGATGGTGTTGGGCTTGGTGATCTCAGTGGTGGTGACTCTGGTAGAGATGAGAGTGGTGGTCATGATGGTGATTGTGTCAGTGACAGTTGTATTTGTTTTTAGTCTGTTTTCATGCTGCTGATAAAGACACATTCAAGACTGGGAAGAAAAAGAGGTTTAATTGAACTTAGAGTTCCACATGGCTGGCAAACCTCAGAGTCATGGCGGGAGGCGAAAGGCAGTTCTTATATGGTGGCAGCAAGAGAAAATGAGGAAGATGCAAAAGCAGAATCCCCTGATAAACCCATTAGATCTTGTGAGACTTATTCACCACCACGAGAATAGCACGAGAAAGACTGGCCCCCATGATTCAGTTACCTCCTCCTGGGTCCCTCCCCCAACACGTGGGAATTCTGGGAGATACAATTCGAGTTGAGATTTGAGTGGGAATGCAGCCAAACCATATCATTCTGCCCCTGGCCCCTCCAAATCTCATGTTCTCACATTTCAAAACCAATTATGCCTTCCTTAGAGTCCCCCAAAGTTAACTCATTTCAGCATTAACCCAAAAGTCCACAGTCCAAAGTCTCATCTGAGACAAGGCATAGTCCCTTCCACCTATGAGCCTGTAATATCAAAAGTAAGGTAGTTACTTCCTAGATACAATGGGGGTGTAGGTATTGGGTAAATACAGCCATTCCAAATGGGAGAAATTGGCCAAAACCAAAAGGTTACAGGGCTCATGCAAATCTGAAATCCAGTGGGACAGTCATATTTTAAAGCTCCAAAATGATCTCCTTTGACTCCAGGTCTCACGTCTAGGTCATGCTGACGCAAAAGGTAGGTTCCCATGGTCTTGGGCAGCTCTGCCTCTGTGGCTTTGCAGGGTACAGCCTCCCTCCTGGCTGCTTTCACAGGCTGGCGTTGAGTGTCTGAGGCTTTTCCAGGTTCATGGTACAAGCTGTTGGTGGATCTACCATTCTAGGGTCTGGAGGAAGGTGGCCCTCTTCTCACAGCTCTACTAGCAGTGCCCCAGATGTGGGGCATCAGAGCCCCCACATTTCCCTTCTGCATTGCCCTAGCAGAGGTTCTCCATAAGGGCCCCACCCCTGCAGCAAACTTTTGCCTGGGCATCCAGGTGTTTCCATACATCTTCTGAAATCTGGGTGGAGGTTCCCAAACCTCAGTTCTTGACTTCCGTGCACCCACAGGCTCAATACCACGTGGAAGCTGCCAAGGCTTGGGGATTCCACCCTGTGAAGCCACAGCCCAAGCTGTACATTGGCCCCTTTCAGCCATGGTTGGAGCAGCTGGGACACAGAGCACCAAGTCCCTGGGCTGCACATAGCACAGGGACCCTGGGCCTGGCCCACAAAACCACTTTTTCCTCCTGGGCTTCTGGGTCTGTGATGGGAGGGGCTGCTGTGAAGATCTCTGATATGGCCTGGAGACATTTTCCCCATGGTCTTGGGGATTAACATTAGGCTCCTTGCTACTTATGCAAATTTCTGCAGCTGGCTTGAATTTCTTCTCAAAAAATGGGTTTTTCTTTTCTTCTGCATCATCAGGCTGCACATTTTCTGAACTTTTATGCTCTGTTTCCCTTTTAAAACAGAATGCTTTTAACAGCACCCAAGTCAACTTTTGAATGCTTTGCTGCTTAGAAATTTCTTTTGCCAGATACCCTAAATCGTCTCTCTCCAGTTCAAAGCTCCACAGATTTCTAGGGCAGAGGCAAGATGCCACCAGTCTCTTTGCTAAAACATAACAAGAGTCACCTTTGCTCCAGTTCCCAACAAGTTCCCCATCTCTATCTGAGACCACCTCAGCCTGGATTTTATTGTGCATATTGCTATCAGCATTTTGGGCAAAGCCATTAAACAAGTCTTTAGGAAGTTCCATAGTTTTCCACGTTTTCCCATCTTATTCTGAGCCCTCCAAACTGTTCCAACCTCTGCCTGTTAGCCAGTTCCAAAGTCGCTTCCACATTTTTGGGTATCTTTTCATCAACACCCCACTCCTGGTACCAATTTACTGTATTAGTCTGTTTTCACACTGCTGATGAAGACATACCCAAGATTGGGAAGAAAAAGAGGTTTAATTGAACTTACAGTTCCACATGGCTGGCAAGGCCTCAGAATCATGGCAGGAGGTGAAAGGCAGTTCTTACATGGTGGTGGCAAGAGAAAACGAGGAGGAAGCAAAAGCAGAAACACCTGATAAACCCAACAGATCTCGTGATACTTATTTACTATCACGAGAATAGCATGGGAAAGACTGGCCCCCATGATTCAATTATCTCCTCCTGGGTCCCTCCCACAACATGTGGGAATTCTGGGAGATACAATTCAAGTTGAGATTTGGGTGGGGACACAGCGAAACCATATCAACAATGATGATAAAAATGAAAATTAACCCTTCCTTCTTTTCAGGGCCTCTTCAAAATTTATCCCCTCCCAGAAGACCCAGCCATCCCCATGCCCCCAAGACAGTTCCACCAGCTGGCCGCCCAGGGACCCCAGGAGTGCTTGGTCCGTATCTACATTGTCCGAGCATTTGGCCTGCAGCCCAAGGACCCCAATGGGAAGGTAACTTTCCTAGAGCCCTCACCTCCCCCAGAGTAGCAGGCTCAGGTACAAGTGGCCTATAGAACCTGGACACAAACTCTGCCTCAGGGAGTTCATAGTAGGTTGGGAAACAGACAAACACACAAAACCGAGAGGTGCCTGGATGGAGTTGTGTTAAGGACCAAGTGCTCTAGAAGGTCAGGGAAGGCCAATGTCAGTACAGGACTTTGGGAAAATGGGGAAGGCTTCCTGGAAGGAATAGGACTCTTAGGATAGATGAGATTTTGATAGGCTAGGAGGGAGAAGAAAATAGTGTTTTAAGAGGGGCCAAAAGCATAGGCAAAGGTTTGAAAGAAAATTGCTTAATGTGTGTCTAGAACAAGAATAAAGCAGAAAGATAAGTAAGGCTGAGGGTATAGGTTGGGACTCTCAATGGTGAATGGGGAGGAGTGATGGGGGAAAGGAGCAGCATTAGTGACTGCTATGCCTAGTCATGGCAGAGTCCCAGGTAAAACGGAATGCTGGTAACACTCACCCGGTCTTTATTTAAAATTTTGATATTTTGTTCATCATGGACTATTGACACTGATTTTAATTTTTAAAATATTTCATTAAAATACTGTTTATCTTAATAACTATTTTGGCCCTTCCTTACACTTTGTGCCCAAGATAAGTGCATGAGCTGTCTCCCTCTAGTCATTGCCTGAGATGGAGAGGGGAGATTTGAAGGAGGAAAGGAGTCTGGAGTTATGGGGAGGTGACAGAGGTGGGAGGCAGAGTAATGTTGGGAAGAGAAAGAAAGAGGAAAGAAGAGAGGCAGGGGTGGGGCCTGATTTGCCTTTACAGGCATGAGGCTAGGGTCCCCTCTTGTCTCCTGAGGCAGGTTTAGGCCCAGCATGTGTCCTTCAGGTGGTGGGTGGAGGCCTGGTATCCCACCCTGTAGCCTCACCTTTCAAGGGACAGAATGGAGCAGTTCTCAGCCTAGGCACCACTGACAGCCTCCAAGGTGTGGTCATGGCCGGTGGGTTGGTTTATATGCTTGAAGCCTTCCTGATGCTAGACTAACCCTGGGCACTCTGCAGCCCCAGCTGCTGGGTCGCTGGCTGAGGGGTGCTGCTGCTTCCAGGAAGCATGGAGGGAGACCTCCCTGGGCTAGCCTAGGCTGACATAGGCTGACCGCCCCTCTGTCTTTCCATATGCTTAAGCAGAGGTCACAGAGAGGACCCCAGCCTGGTCTCGTCATGTGTGTAATGCAGACTGTTGTGTTTCTGATAAGGGCCTGGCCTCTCCCAATGGAGCAGTAGATTGGGAGTGTGAAGGACTCAGGTGCCCCATTCCCACGGCTGGAGCCAAGACCAGAAGCCCTTGTCAGGGTCCAAGTGGAGTGGTGTGGTGT
Source organism: Pan paniscus (assembly GCF_029289425.2). Classification (NCBI taxonomy): domain Eukaryota; kingdom Metazoa; phylum Chordata; class Mammalia; order Primates; family Hominidae; genus Pan; species Pan paniscus. Next base: position 54,729,979 of record NC_073261.2, on the reverse strand, counting down.
GTGGGAGGGGGCCCTGTCTTGGCAGGACACAGCCCACATCTCAACTTCCTGATGGCTGCTCCCTCATCCCATCCAGAGGCAAGGCACTCATGAAGCCTCAAAGACAGGTTTGGAAAGTGTTTTCACAGAAGTGTTTTGTCTCCTCCTCCAGTGTGATCCTTACATCAAGATCTCCATAGGGAAGAAATCAGTGAGTGACCAGGATAACTACATCCCCTGCACGCTGGAGCCCGTATTTGGAAAGTAAATTGGGGCATCTTGGGTCTTGGGGTGGAGGAGCCAGACAGGATAACCCACCGTCTAGTGGGAGAGATGTGACTGGCACTGTGAAGTCCGTATCTCTTGGAGCAAAACTGTATTCCTTAAATCTTGCATGTCTATGGGGGCATAGCCTCAGTTAGCCCTTCTTTAGCTGCTAAAGACTTGATCCCAACAGAAGCTCCTAGTTAAACGCTAAACAATTACGTCTAAGATCAGAAATCTACATGGCTTGAGCTCAGGAGTTTGAGACCAGTCTGGGCAACATAGCAAGACCCCATCTCTACAAAAAATAAAAAACTTAGCCAGGCATGGTAGTGCATGCCTGTGGTTCCAGATACTTGGGAGGCTGAGGTGGGAGGATCCCTTGAGCCTAGGAGTTTGAGCTTACAGTGATCTGTGATCAAACTACTGCACTCCAGCCTGGGTGACAGAGCAAAACCCTGTCTCAAAAAAAAAAAAAAAAAAAGAAAGAAAGAAAGAAAAAGTAGAAATCTGTGTGTAAGCTCAGAAGATGCATTTGCTAATTCTTTTTTTTTTTTTTTAAGATAAACTTTTACTTTGGAATAATTTTAGATTTACTAAACAGTTACAGAGACAGTGCATAATTTCCACTTACTCAATTTCCCCCACTGGTAACCCCTTACTCAATTTCCCCCACTGGTATCATCTTACCTAACCATGGGACATTTGTCAAAATGAAGAAATCATCATTGGTGCATTACGATTAACCAAACTAGACTTTTTTTAAAAGGATTTCATGTTTTCCCACTAATGTCCTCTTACTAATGTCTCAGGATCCAATCTGTTATACGACATTGCATTTAGTAATTAATTCTCTGTAAGTGTCCCACATGTGTTTGTAGCAAGAGCTAGAGGAAGAATGTAGACCCAAGATAGTAAAATGATTCCTGAAATCTGAGAACAAGGAAAGGAAGAATCAATGCCCATTGCATGGGAGTAATTCCTAGGCATCCTGAATTGCTGTTTGGATGTGAGCTTGTTTAGGCCAGAGAGGGGAGGATGCAGAGGGAGGGTGGCAGCTATTTCTCCCGCACCTGCAGAAGACACCTACTGTTCTGATGTCATCAAGTCACATATTGCACTTATAAACTGGAGTCTGTTGAGTTAGTTGTGGTCACTCACCCTGCAGTGAGGACCCAGTCTCCTTGGAGAAATGCAGCTTTTGAAGGTGAACCAGCCCTGGCCAGTGATGAGCCCCCACCAAGCAGGGATTGGAGGGAAGTGGTAGGTGGGAGAGAGGAACTCTGTATGAGTTCCAGGGGCTGGCGAGCTCCAGGGGCTGGCGCAGGGCCTCAGGCTAATGCTGATGGGGCAGTGGGAAGGGCCTGTTCCACAGTGGGTGGGGGTGTGTCAGGACTCAGGGGAGATAGGGGAGCCAGTGCAGGAACACACCCCTCCCATGCCTGTTTCCCCATCTCCCCCCAGTCCTGGGCAAGCTGGTCTGCCTGGTGCTTTAAGCCTCCTTCAGATCACAACAGAAACCCTTCCGTTCTATAACCCATGTGTCAGACGAACACAGCGCATGAGGTGGTTTTTGTCAGCATGTATTCCATGGCGTTACCTTCTCCTTTCCCCTGAGGAAACTGACAGGCAGGTGACTTTTCTGCTCACATTGAGCTCAGCCACTTTAACTCACGAACCCAGTCTCAGGCCATAACCCACTGCCCATTTGTATGGAATCCCAAGCTCCCTGATGGCTCTAGGGGAGTGTGTCCCCTCTTTGGATGCAGTTGTGTGTGTATATGTGTGTATGTATGTGTGTGTATGTGTGTATATGTGCACATATGTGCATGCGTGTGTATGTATTTGTGTGTATGTGTGTGTATATGTGTATGTGTGTCTGTGTTCGTGTGTCTGTGTGTGTGGTGTGTGTATATATGTGTGCATGTGTATTTGTGTGTATATATGTGTGTAGGTGTATGTGTCTGTGTGTCTATGTGTGTGTGTCTATGTGGCATGCGTGTATTTTGTGTGTGTGTGTGTCTCTGTGTCCATGTGTCCGTGTATGTGTGTGGTGTGTGTATATGTATGTGTATTGTATGTATGTGTGTGTATGTGTATTTGTATATGTGTGCGTGTATGTGCATGTGTATTTGTATGTGTGTGTGTATGTGTGTTTGTGTCTGTGTGTCTGTGTGTGGTGTGTGTATATGTGCATTTGTGTATATGTGTGTGTATGTGTGTGTGTCTGTGTCCATGTATGTGTGTGTGTGTACGTGAGTACATTTGTGTGCCTGTGTGTATATGTGTGCACGTATGTGCATGTGTGTGTCTGCGTGCATATTTGTGTGTGTGTGTGTATGTCTGTGTCCATGTGTCTGCATATGTGTGTGGTGTGTGTATATTTGTGTATGTTTACGTGTGTGTGTGCGCGCGCGCACGCGCGTGGTGTAGGGAAGGAGGGGCCCTGCCTTCCTCCCTTCCTGGTCCAGTGTTTCTCCCTTCCTGCTCTGGCTGACCTCTGAGGTTCTGACTCCTGCAGTGTCTGGGCTGGGGAGAGGGCCCGTCTCATGTGCCCACCACCGCTGTCATCCGGGTACTCTCTGGACCACGGATGTTGAAAGCCGACTTATTTTCCTGTGGGTGCTTTCCAGAGGTTCCTCAGAGAGCCCCCCGTGAGCCCTCCCACTGCACTTTCTGGGATATGGCAGATGCTGCGTCCCTTTAGCTGCTGTCCCCAGCCCCTGGTTCTCAGATGGTCAACTCCACAATCTCTCGCTGCTACAACCCTCTGGGGGTCTCACAGGGCAGGATTCAGAGCAGTTCCAGTCTGGCCTCAGAGTGGTTTCTTCTCCTCCCAGGAAGTCCTTGTGTTCCTTGCCCAGGCATGGGCCAGAGTGCAGCTCCTCCCAAATGTGGCCCCTGCCCTCCTTCTCCATGCCACAAGTTGCTTAAGTTTCCCTGAGCATGTACCAGGTGCCAGGCTTGTGTCTCCCACCTGCAGGGAGCTCATTTTAGGGGGAGAAGGGAGAATACCTCTCCCTTTGATGCCCATGGTAGATGGAGTTCTCAGATACAGCAAGAGCTCTCGCCAGAGAAATCTTTTCAGAAATTCTCCCTCCATCCCATCCCAGAAGTGGATGTGAAGAGTCCAGAAAGCAGGTCCCAGGCCTGGAGTTTCCAGTCATCGATAAATTCCAAAGCTCTGGCCCCTTGCTCTGGAGTACCAGTCGTCGGTAAATTGGAGTCCCCCAATTTACCGGGAGTCCTCCCTGGACTGGAGGTACCAGTCGTCGGTAAATTCCAAAGCTCTGGCCCCTGGCTCTGGAGTTTCACATCTCTTGCATCTGTTGTCTCCTGGTGTCGTGGTCAAAGCTTCAGTTTTAATGTGCATTTCCAATTCATTCTTTCGGTCTGTGGTCCATCAGGCAGGCACTTGCCTTATGCCCAAAACAGTTTATTTGGGAAAGTCCTGTCCCCCCTCCCCCTACACACACACTCAGGCCCAGTACAGCAGTGCTGTGGGTGGTTGGGCCTGTAAGATCTGTAGGGGGCCCAAGGAAAGAAGACTCCCTGGGGTAGTTTCGAGCTCTTGTCCTGCCCTGCCTGTCCCTTGGGTGCCCCGTGTTGGCTGACATCGGGAATCTGCCCCTCCTGCAGGATGTTCGAGCTGACCTGCACTCTGCCTCTGGAGAAGGACCTAAAGATCACTCTCTATGACTATGACCTCCTCTCCAAGGACGAAAAGATCGGTGAGACGGTCATCGACCTGGAAAACAGGCTGCTGTCCAAGTTTGGGGCTCGCTGTGGACTCCCACAGACCTACTGTGTGTACGTGGATGGGGGCTGGTTGCCTGCTTCTTTGACAACACACCACCCCTGTCTTCTCTGACAACACACCACCACTGAGCACTTACTGTGTGCCAGCCCTGGGCTTAGCACTTCCTAGGCGTTCTCTCATTGAGTCCAATGGGAGTCCTATCCCCACTCCACAGATGAAGAAACTGAGGCCCAGAGATGTTATTGCTTGTAAGTGGTGGAATTAGGATTTGAACCAAGAACCTGGCTCATCACATTGTTATAATCCAGTTATCTGTAATGCACATAGAAGGCCTAGAGAGGGCTAGGTACCTGGAAAGGGAGAGAGGGAAGGAAGGCAGGAAAGAAGCAGGGGAAACAGATGACAGGACATGTGTGCTGCAACTGGGCCCGAAGGGGAATTTTGTGATGGTTTATGTCAGGGGAATGCATGTGAGGACTGCACCCCTCTTCCCACCATCTCAAGTCTTCTCTGGGTCTGATTATCTAACTCTGGAAGTTGAAAACATTTAAGTTGCAATTCCATACTTAAATGAGTCCTTTTCTCTCTGAGCCTCCATTTCTCCATCTGTAAAATGGAGATGCCCAGTCATGGTGAGCAATCAGATGGGACACCCACTGTAAAAGCAAGGAGTGGGCAATGCTGTGCATGGGGGTACACCAGTCCCTGCATGCCCCTCTACCCTCATGAGTGTCCTTGAAGCATCTCATCTATGTCTTGTGCTTGCTCCTCAGCTCTGGACCGAACCAGTGGCGGGACCAGCTCCGCCCCTCCCAGCTCCTCCACCTCTTCTGCCAGCAGCATAGAGTCAAGGCACCTGTGTACCGGACAGACCGTGTAATGTTTCAGGATAAAGAATATTCCATTGAAGAGATAGGTGAGCTGCCACATGACCCCAAACCATGGTGGGCTCTCGCTGTATCCCTCCCTCTCTCATCAGACCCTCTGCTACCATAAAAGGCCCAAGCGGACATAACCCACATCAGCAGGCTGTGGGTCTCTCCAGGGCAGCACAGATGGGCTCCACTTGCACTTGGTACTTTGAGGACCAGTACTGACCTGTGATGCCACTGTGAAAATTAGAGGTCAGGGCACAGCCAGGGTCAGAGTGCAGTCCAAGGCCAGGTTGGGGCCCATCTGAGGGCAAGATCAGAGGTGAGTCTGAAGCCAGTGTCAGGGTCAGAGTTAGGCTCAGTCTCTTTCCGGCATTGGCTGGTCTGACTCTGGTTGGAGTTTGGGGTACAGTTCACTTCTCAGAAACAGTTTTCTACTTGAATTGCACCAGCCTGGCAGCTTGACCCTGATGGTATCTTCCAAGCTCCCCACTCACAGCCCATGCATCTAAAGGATCCCAAGGCAGGCAAGCCTTGTAGTGCCCCCAGTCCTGCCCAGGGTCCTGCCCAGCTCTCCTGGCTGAGAATCCCGCCACATGCTCTCCGTGTGTCTGAGATGCCCGCAGGCCTGCATCACCCACTCAGAGCAGCTCAGACTCCCCAGAGGTGTTTACAGGCCCAGCTGGCCCCTTGCCTCCTGGTTGCTTCAGAGATGTTTGATGTCAGAGCTGGTGCCAAGGTTATAAAAGGGAAATGATGGCTTTGATGCCCCCATCCCCCACCCCCTCCTCCTTCTCATTCTGTTTTCCTGACTCTCCCAGGTCATGGCTGAGCCAGGCTCGGCCATAAGGCGCCCCCTGCCCTGCCCCCCTTCATTCCCTTTTCCCATAGAATGTGCATCTGTTTTCGGGGGAGTCTCATTTCCTTCTACTAGTCTGTGAGCAACTTTAGCACAGGGCCATGGCTCGTGGTCATAAAGTCATAGGAAACAAAAGCCAGAAAGCTAGAGATGGTGAGGTCCAACATCTGCCTGCTTTTACAGATGAGGCTGGTAAGACCAAGAGTGGTGAACGACCTGCCCAACGTCACCCAACCAGCTAGGGGCAGAGCCAGGTTCCTGGCCCTGTGTGCCTTCTGAGGTGCATGCCTCTTCCTTTGAGGCCCCTACTGAAATGGGCAGGGCAGGTCTGATGGGTGAACACGTGTGTGTACATATAGGTGTGCATGAGCACACCTGGGTACATGTACAGATGTGTGTGTCCACCATCAGCTCCCCAAGCCAAGGCCTTTGACATAGTGGGCTCCAAGTTCATGTTGTTGGATGGTTGGCCAGGCTTCTCTGGGTCAGGAATACCCCATGTCTTCTCCCCACCTGTAGCACCAGTTTTTGACCCATCCCCTAGCAGGGAGGAGCTGTACCTGGGACGCACCTGGGGACAGGCACCTGGGGACAGGCACCTAGGTTCATGCCTAGTCACGCACCTTTCCTAAGTGAGCATGTGATCTCAGCTGCTCTGCTGCTAGTTGTGTGGCTTCTCTGTGCCTCAGATTTCTCTTCTATAAAATGGGGATAATAACAGCACTCAGCTTCTAGGATCCTCATGAAGATTAAATATGTTAATAGCTTGAAGAATAGTGTGTGGCACGTGGTTCCTGCTCTGGAAGTGTTTGCTGTTATTGCTATTATTTTAGCCACTGCTAATAGTAGAACAACTTATGTGAACGAGAGCATAATACTAACAGCACTAAGATGCCAAATCTAGGAGTAAAGGTTGCTGAGGCTTAGAGTTGGGAGCAGTCAGGGAGAGCTTCCTGGAAGAAGTGGGCTTTGGAGACAGGAGGATTTGTATGGTGGAAAATAGGAATAAAAACTATAGAACAGGCTTGGTAGAAATGATGGCAATGGGGAATCTGGATTTTAAGCCTGGAGCTAGTGGACAGCAAGATTTCCCCTATCAAAAGTGAGACATGAGGACCAGAAAAAGTGCATCTGTGCTGGGGGTGAGGCTGCAGGGGTTAGAGCTTCTTATGACTCTTAGGCAGCCCTGCTCAGCCCGTTCACTGGGCAGCCCCATTATCTCTTGCTTCCCCAGCTCCTGCAACTTTTTTGTCTTCTCTCTGGGGCAGAGGCTGGCAGGATCCCAAACCCACACCTGGGACCAGTGGAGGAGCGTCTGGCTCTGCATGTGCTTCAGCAGCAGGGCCTGGTCCCAGAGCACGTGGAGTCACGGCCCCTCTACAGCCCCCTGCAGCCAGACATCGAGCAGGTAGGACCTTGACCCTTGGGTCCCAGAGTCCTCGAACTCCAGAAAGCCCCAACCCCAGGGACAACGTGGATATCCCAGAGGAGCCAGTGGGTCCCTTGAGATTTGGTCAATCCTTCCTTGACCCATTTCTTCACAGTCTGAGTGCGGCCATGGTTGGCCTGGGAGGGGCTCTTTAGGTCCTGGCTTCCTCTGGCTGCCTCCATCCCTCAGGGCCTGCGAAATGAGGCTGAGCTTCTCCCCTCACCCCTGTAGGCCTGGCCTCCGACCTCTCCTTGTCACCCTGAAGCCTCTCTGTTTCAGCCTGACTTCAGGTTGGATTCCCCCATCCAACCACTATCTGTCAGTGACTCAGTCTCAGATGCCCGGCCCTGTGCTGGGCTGCTGTGGGGTATGCAGCCAGGGTGGCCCTGGCATCCTATGACCAAATGACAAAGCCACCCACAGAGAGCAGTCCTCAGTGGGAGGGGAATCCTCCCACGCTGAAGGGCAGGGACCACAGAGACAGCAGCCTTGGGATGGTGACAGGGAGGGCTTCCTGGAAGAGGTGAGCTCAGAGCTGGGTTTTGGAAGAGGAGAAGGGGAGACAAGGTTATAGGCAAAGAGAAAGGCCAAAGTGAGCCATGAGGATGCCTTTGTGAATGCCAGAGGACATTACCTCTGTTGTTTGGAACTGAGCTCTCTCTCCACCTAGGTGGTTTGGCTACCGGCCTCCCCAAAGTGGCACAACAGGTGTGGAAACTTCAGCTCTTTCATCTTCTAGTTCTGTGACCCTGCAGAAGTGACTTAATCGAATTACTTCAATTCCTGCTCCTTCTGCTCTAAGATGAGACAAATTCACACCTCGCTTGCAGAGAGGGAGGAGGATAAGGGGTGGGCAGGGAGAGTGATGTCCTGCCATGGAAGCCTTCTGAGCCCTCCATAGCTGAACGGTGCTCTTTGACACGCCACGACTGTGCACATGCCATTCCCCTGGCTGCCAAGACTCAGCTCAGCCACCACCATCTCTGAGAAGCCCGCCCTGACCCTTGACCCCCAGGCACAGGCCCAAGTCAGAGGCCTGTGGGGCAGTGGTCACCTCTGCGGTTGACCCTGTAGTCCCCTGTTTAGGGCAGTGAGGCTTTCTCTGGAAGGGCCTGGGTTTCTCTGTTCTGTGCCCTCAGCATCTGGCCCAGAGCAGGTGCTTGGTAACAGCTGGTTAAATGAGAAGGGTGGGGAGAGAACGGACCCTGTCTCCGCAGGGGAAGCTGCAGATGTGGGTCGACCTATTTCCGAAGGCCCTGGGGCGGCCTGGACCTCCCTTCAACATCACCCCACGGAGAGCCAGAAGGTGACTTGCCCAGCCACAGGCTCTGAGCTGGGCTGAGGGGTGGGGGCGTTGCAGCCTGCTGTGGGCGGGACTAGGCGGTTGCTCTTTTCTGCCGGGCTTCAGGCTATTTGGGCCATGGAATACAGTTCTCGTTTGGGCCTGGGCCAGTGTCCAGCCAGGTAGGCATCGAGTCCTCTTGGACCAGTCTGCTTCTTGGCTTCTTGGCTTCTTAAGGCCTTCCCATCCTTTGGTAGGAAATCTAGGTGGATTAGAGTCATACCTTTCCCCAGGTTTTTCCTGCGTTGTATTATCTGGAATACCAGAGATGTGATCCTGGATGACCTGAGCCTCACGGGGGAGAAGATGAGCGACATTTATGTGAAAGGGTAGGGAGCCAGCGTCCTCTTGCCTGTCCAGCTTCCCGCAGCTCCCGTGCTCCCTCTGGGTTGTGCACGGCACGGGGGGCTCTGGCTCAGGGAAGGGGAGAACAAACAAACTTCCAATGAGGGCTCCTGGGGGTGGTCCCTGCCTTTGGGGAAATCGCTCTCCCACCAGATTTCTTTTTCTGCACTGAACTTTGGGTTGAACTTACAAGTTTAGTGGCTGGGAAGTTAGAATGTTTTCAAATTTATGGCACATTTTGTACATCGTGCCGATTTCCTGGGAATTCTTTTTGCGATAAGCTCATTTACCTTCTTAACTCCTTGTCTGCCTAAGTTGACGATGTATATACTGTGTTGGAAATCTTAATGAGAACTATTCTCTAAAAACATGTATGTCTAGTTGGATGATTGGCTTTGAAGAACACAAGCAAAAGACAGACGTGCATTATCGTTCCCTGGGAGGTGAAGGCAACTTCAACTGGAGGTTCATTTTCCCCTTCGACTACCTGCCAGCTGAGCAAGTCTGTACCATTGCCAAGAAGGTCAGTGTCCTTCCGATTCCCTGTGGTGCCAGCACCAGGGCTTCTAAAGTTAGTCTGACCTGACCACCAAGTCCCTGCCTGGCAACTGTCACAATCTCACTGCTGCCCCACCATGTTGGAGCTACCACTGCCATCTCCACATGGCCACCACCTCCACTGTCCCAGCACTGCCAGTGTCACCACCACTGCTGTCTCAGCATTGTGTGATGGCCTCTGTCCCATCACAGCCAATGTCACCGTGGCTGCTGTTCCATCACTACTGGTGTTATCACAACTGTTGCCTCCTCACTGCCAAACGTCACCACCACTGTTCTGTCATTCATGGCACTACCGTGGTCCCACCCCTGCTGTCATTACCCCCAAAGCCACCTCCACCATCTCTGCATCCACCCCTTTTCCACTCTCTTCCACCATCTTTCCCATCCCCAGCCCTGCCGCCACCCCATGGCCACCTCATGATCACACAGTGCCATATCCATCATTTGCAGCTAAATCCAGATCCCAAAGTCACTGCCTCCCTCCCTACCTCAGACAAGTTAAGCAGCAGGAAGGACCATGGGGTCTGAGTGGGTAGAGTAGGGACACCCAGCATGGCCTTCAAAAGGGCAGTGGGGCAGACCCCATGGGGGAGCTTCCCAAGAAGGCCAGTCTGGCCTATAGATCATGGTGTCCACAGGATTGGGAGTTGCTTGGCTAAGTCTTTCTCATATCCCATTTTCCACATCTGTGCCTATGGTTACCGTCCAAGCTAGGTCACAGTCCAAGTGTGCCTGCAAGGCCCACAGCCATCACCCTCCTCTCTCCACTGCCACCTCTCACTACAGGCCAAAGGCACCTAGGGAGACCTGGCTTGCATCAGCCAGAGGGGAGGCTGGATTTGGGGACCTCGGTCTCTGTGTCTCAGCATCTGCTAGTTTAGGTCTCATCTGGGGCATCAACTTTTTACCCCTGAACTAGGCAGAACTCGAGGGCAGCCAGCCTCTTCCTGGTAGGACCAGGCCTGCCCTCAGAGAGCAGCCCCCAGAGCACAGAATGGGTGCTGAGGGCAGTGGAGACTTCAGGGCTATGCTGGTTGGAGGCAGAGGGGTCTCTGCTGTAGCTTCTGGCCATCCTTGTCCCACCCGGCATTAAATTCCACCCTGAGGTGCTCTCCAACTCAAGGGGGTAAATGCCTCTCTGGCATCTGGATTCTGCTGGCCCGATTTCCTTCCAGAGGTGGCTCAAGGCTTTAAGCCTCAAAGCTCCTATGACTCCTTGTCTCCTGAAAGGAAGGGGATATATGACGCGTTCCAGTGCCTGGATTTTCTTGATTCTCTTCATTACATCCCCTCTGCATGGCCCTTCCCAGCCTAACATGCAGGATCATCTGCACATTAGAGAAAGCAAAATGTTCCGCGGAACATTCTGAAACCATGAAACAAAAGAAAACATGGATTCAACAGAGTTAAGTGGATCCCTTTACCGAGCCATTGCTGTGGAGTGACTGGCAGAAAGCAGAATTGAGCAACAGGGTTCTGGGAGGTCAAGGAAAGCATGGGCCGTTTGCAGGTTGAGCCTCGTTTGCTGCTGTTCAGTGTGCTTCCCTGTCATGAGCCTGTTTCCATCAGAAAGCCAAGGTTGCATCTGCCCCAAGACACAGCACTGCCCCAGCCAGCTCTGCTGTGGACAGAGGGAGAGGGGGCCTGGGAGTGGAGAGGGAGGGCTGCGCCCCCAGTGGCACCCCCAGGGCTCACCTACAAGGGCTGGAGACTGAGACCGAGAGGAATGGGAGGTGGGACAGCCCCTTCCTCATGACAGGTGGAGATGTGGATTAGGAGTGGCTGTTTTGTCTCTGAAGTAAGAGGAGAGATGATCTGGTACTGGGGCAGGTGACTTGAGACCAGTGGAAAAGGCTGGAAAGAGCTGCTATGAGTGACAGTGAGGGAGGGACACAGAGAGATGGGGAGGGAATGTGACTGGCAGCACAGAGAGGGTTACCCGGCAGTTCTGGGGACCCAGGTGTGGTTGCTGATTAAGAATTTGGGGTGGCTCCATTCTGGCAATGTTGTGGTTTTGTCTCTGCATCATAGGGCCTGGTCAGGAGGAAGGAAGAAGGGGAGAGTGGGGCCAACCCGTGGGCGAGTTCCAGAGGAAGACAGGGGTCGAGGATATGGAAGGGACTGCCTGATGGCCAAGAGGGTCTTGGTCAGACTTGGGAGAATGAGAAGCTCATAGGGGAGCAGGGGTGGAGAGGAGGAAGAGAGGTCAGAGAGTGGAAGGAGAGGCTCACTGGGAGGGAAGGCCAGAGGGGAAGGGACGTTCTCTGTGATGCCAGACTCTGGGGAGAAGGTGGCTGGAAGGAGGGGCGGAGAAGGTCAGAAGAGGAGGCTGAGAAACAGAAACAGAGGACACGTGGCTCTGAAGTCAACCAGAGGTGGGAGACAGAAACTGGCTCGGCCGAAGGCGGAGACAGAAACTGGCTTGGCCGAAGGCAGAGCCAGAGGGTCCCTCTTGGAGTGAAGGGACCCTGGGAGGCAGGCAGAGCAGTGGCCTCAGTGGGGCACCAGTTAGCTGGGTTGGGCTGAAGGATCGAGTCTGGATGGGTTCGTGCAGGGGCACTGCACAGCCTCTGGGCTCCCTGGGCCTGCCACGGAGCCAGCCCTCTGCTGTGGGGTTCAGGGCCTCTGGCAGGCAGGCCCTCCAGGGACCCCATTAACCAGACGAGACTGTCGTAAAGTACAAGGTCTCCTTTCATCCGGCGGCTTTGAACCACCACTGGTTGCCCCGGCCTGGCTCCCCACCTGGAGCCCAGCACACCCACTGGGGCCTGCCTGCACGTCAGGCACCCACCCTGCAAATAAACAGCTAGTAAAAGCGCCCAGGCCAGGAGCATAATGAGCGCCTGGGACCTGGGGGGGTTCATTCTCCAGGCTGGAGCCCCAGCCCAGCTGCTCCCACCAGGGGCCGTTTGAACCTCTGGCTCATTACCGAGCCCATAAACCAAGCTGGCCAGAGGAATGGAGGCTGCTGGCGGGCCATGCAGGCGGGCCTGCGGAGCTGACCATAAAAGCTCGCCAGAGGAGGGAGGCACCTGCAGAAGGGCTGGGGCCCGGAAAAGGGGGGAGGCACCAGACAGAGGGCTGGAGGTGAGGGGCCAGCTGGAGACCTGAGCCCCTTCCCCAACCCAGGCAGCAGTCCAGGCCGTGGCTGGGTGCTTTGCACGGGGACTAGTCCTCACGGGGCAGGGGTCATGGTCTCCGGTTCGGGAGCTCACTGGGATTTCCGCGGCCAACCTCTGAGGCTGGGGTGGCCACACAGCAGGCCCTGGCTGGACAGCAAGGGTGGGTTTACCAGGCATTTGGTGGAGCTTTTCCCCTGCAGAGTTGGGTCCAGGCCCTTGCTCTGACCCGGCACTCAGGACTTGGCACCCACCATCTGCAGGGTGGTCACACTGTTTCCTGTCCTTGCCACTCACCCAGGGGAGAGTTATAGTGAGAAAACAGAGAACAAGACTGCGCTGGAAAGCCCTAGTGACAGTGCTGTGGGTTGAGTGTGGCTGGACTGAGGGGTGCTCCCCGGCCTCCGCATGTGCAGTCCCAGACCGCTCAGTTGCTCCATGAAGCCTCCGTGGGAGGAAGCCCAAGATGACCTTGTTCCAGGCGAGCTGGTCTGAGGGAGGTGGGGTGGGGAGAGAAGGGCCCCTCCTCTCCTTTCAGCAGGAGACGGAACTTCCCAGCATTTCAGGCTTTGGCTTTGCCCTGGGTCAAGCTCTTGGAGTAAAGTTGGGTGGGGTGGAGAGAGAGGAGCTGGGGTCTAGATTCCAGTGCTAGCTCCTTACAGCAGCGTGCTGGGAGATCCTTCTATGACAGCCAGGGTAGGGTGGGGTCCCTCAGGGTCTCAGTTACCCCACCCTGACCCTGAGATGCCAGGTACAGAGCAAGGTTTAAGGTAGAGAGCAGGACTCTGGAACCCAGCTGCCAGGGTTTGAGTCCAGCTTGCCACTTCCTAGCTATGTGGTCTTGGACAAATTACTTGCTTTGGTCTCCTCCACTGTAAAGATAGTATCTCCTTTACAGGTGGTTGGAAGGATAAATGAGTTCATAGCAGTAGAGGGCCAACGCGTAGGAAGCACGATATTAATGTTATTATTATTAGTGGTCAGACCTCAGGCACATTCCTTTAACTTCTCCAAGCCTCACCTTCATCATCTGTAAAATGGGAGTGATAACCTTGACTTACAGAGTTGGGAGGATTAATGGAGCCATCTTATGTGAACTGAGCCTGCACGGTGCCCTTTTGGGCCCTTGAACACTGCCTTCTGGGATCTGTCCTTCCCAGTCTTCCCACAGGACCTGGCTCTGGCAGGTCCCTTGGGGACATCCTACTCCTCTGCCTCCTCCAGGCAGCCTTCCAGGCTGGAAGGGAACACTGCCTCTCTCTAACCTTGCTTCCTTGCATCCTTCTCTGTTCCTCTTCCGGGTCAGGATGCCTTCTGGAGGCTGGACAAGACTGAGAGCAAAATCCCAGCACGAGTGGTGTTCCAGATCTGGGACAATGACAAGTTCTCCTTTGATGATTTTCTGGGTAAGCACTATTGCTAGAATCCCATTCTGCACATGGGGGCTGCCCCAGAACCCACACTGTGTGTTTATGCCACTGTTGGACCCTTGGGGAAGCCTAGCAGGAGGAGTGATCCCACTTTCTGCTTTCAGGGAGCTCAGGGTCATGTGTCCCCAGTGTTAAGTGAGGTGTATGACACACAGCAGTGTCAGAGTGATTGGTGGCCACTGAGGGTGGGCCTGTCAGTAGAGGTGGCACTGAACACTGGGCCATGTTGGATGATGGGACTCAGATATGTAAGTATGCGAAGGACGCAAGTGTGTGCTGCCTGTCGCCAGCTGTCTGGCCTCACATTTGACACAGACTGAGCCCTGTGAGTGAGGGTCTCAAGTCAGTCTTCATCCTTGTGCCTGTGTGACCGACTGAGTGAACAAACCCAGGCTCCATCCCCATTACCCCCAGACAGGGTTCTAGTGGGAAGGGCTGTGATGAAATCTGGGACTGGGGAGCAGGGAGGCTGGGTTGAATGGAAGGTGGTGATGGTGGCCTTGTAGGGTTAGGATATGGGGACAAGGAGGAAGACATTGTATGGGGCCTGCACGCTCATCTGTGAGAGCAGTGAGTTCAAGATAGCCCTGTCATGGCTATAAAGGTTAACTCTGGAAAATGTGGTCTATCCATACAATGGGATAGTATTCAGCCATGAAAGCAATGAAATACTGATACATACTACACTGTAGGTGAACCTGAAAACATGCCAGGTGAAAGAAGCCAGACACAAAAGGTCAAATATTATATGGCTTCATGTATATGAAATGTCCATAATAGGCAAATCCATAGAGATGGAAAATAGGTTAGTGGTTGCTAGGGATTGGGGGAAGGGGGGATGGGGAGTGACTGTGATGGGTAAGAGGTTTCTTTTTGCGGTGATGGAAAGGTTCTGGAATTAGATGGTGGTGAAGGTTGCACAACTCTGTGAATATACTCAAAGCCACTGATTTGTACACTTAAAGTGGTTAAAGTGGTGCATTTATGTGAGGTGGATTTTACCTTGATTAAAAAATAAAGTGAGCTTGTGAAAACGGCAGCCCAGGAAGTCAGGATCCCTGGTTTCTAGATCCATTCTGCCACTTGGGAGCAGGGTGGCCTAGAGCCCTCTTGGGGTAGCCCTTGATGGAGAAGGTGAGTCGTTCTTAGCTGAGCCCTGGGGCCCCTGCAGGGGATATTCTGAGGCGCGGCTTCCGGCAGTGGGGAGAAGGCTGCCTGTTCACTTGACTGTTCCCCCGCCCTGCACACCTGGCCTGGCCAAATGCACAGAGAACTTTGTTATAAAAGCATCAGGTGCAAAAAGGGTGGCACCAAGTTTGACTTCTATTATTTTACTTATTATTTTGTACATAATTCCTGTAGAGGAATTAGAAAATGCAGGTAAGCAATGCCTCCTCCCCACCTTAATCTCACCACCCAATTTCCACTAACATTTTGGCATGTATTATTGTATTATATATTATTTGAGACTTAAACAAACATAAGTATTTTATATATGTATTTATATATACACATGTACATGCATACATATATAATATATACATATATTCATATGTATATGAATGGATTTCTATTACACAGACTGTTTTATATCCTGATTTTTGAAAAACCTAATATTCCAAGAACATCCTTTCTGGTCAGTAGGTATCGATCTGCATTTATATCTCCATCATCACACTTAATGCCTGCCTATGTTTTGTCATAGACGTGGGCCCTGTTTTGATTAATCCTCTCCTGGTGGGTATTCAGGTCATCTCCAGGTTTCCCAATGTGAGTAACACCCTCGGCATATGCACATCCTTCGATCCTTTGTGCATATCTTTCCTTAACTCTGAGAAGTAGATATGTTTTTGTACATTTTAATGGCTTTTGAAACATTTTGTTCAGTTGCCCTCTAGAAAGGTTTTACTTGTTTATACTCCCACCTGTGCCCTGTTTGTACAGGGTGCCATTTTCCCTAAACTTTTGCTACCACTGTACATTAAAAAAAAATTGCCAATAAGATATTTCCTTTTTATTTGCATTTTTTATTGCATTTAAGGTAGAACTTTAAAATATATTTATTATCCGTATTGTGGAATTTTCTTCATGGTTTTGCAATATTCATCTTTTATTATTGATTTTCAGAGACTTTTATGTATTAAGAATACATTGCAAATAATTTCTCCCAATTTTTCTTATGCTTTAAAATTTTTATGGAGACTTTTTTTCTTACAGACTTTGTGAATTTATGGCATCAATCTTTCCTTTATGAAGTGAGGCTTTAGAAAATTAGTTTTTAAAAGAAAAACAAAAAAAACCCTGTGTTTTTTACTGACTGAGTAAATCATGTTCAAAGTAAAGTTAAACAGACTCATCCTTTGTTTTAAAAAATAAAACCATTAACGAATACTAGCTTTTATATCCACGAAATTTTTCTTTTCCACCTTCATAATTTGTTTTCTAATTACATAACTTGTGTCTTTTGAATATTTATTACTTTTTAATTTTAAAGGTAATGGTTAAGCACCTATAAGCTCACCATCCAGATAGCCTGTGTTTCCTTACAGTCTTTTATGTAGATCATGCTGAGATAATGTGTGTGTATGTGTGTGTGTGTGTGGTTTAATATTCTGACATTTGCTTAATATATTGGCACCATATTTCAAATAGAAAATAAACATTCATTCATCTGCACTGGAGGGATGGAGAAATATATGGGTGGGTGGAGCATAGATGAATGCCGATATACAGTTGAATAAGTGGACAGACAGGTGGAATAATAACCTGATTAATGGATAGATATAGTGCTTAACAAATGGTAGCTATAGAGGAATGTGGATAGTTAGGTCAAAGCAGACGCACAGATGGAAGGACGGATTGATAAATGGATGAGTGGAAAGAAAGAAAACTAGAAAAAGAGTTATATTTAATGTTCGGTTATAGTAACTATGCATTCTACACTGAAAAAAATTGAAACACTTTTGCATGGTGTTTGAGAATTTCTTTAATTTGGCTTCAGAAAATAATTTTTCTATTGATCTCTCTTAATCCCTTTGGCAACCTATGCTCCAATCCCATTGACTTTATCAGATTATGATTAGATTAGGTGAAACCACATGAAATTGCTGTTTAAATGGGTCAAAGATCGTTAAATACAAGAATTTTCATATGGTTCAACCTAATAGCTGAAGGTATCCTGGGAGATGATAGATAAAAGGGATGATTAGATAAAACAATAAAAAAAGATGGCTGCTTGGATAACTAGGTGGTAGATGAAAAAGACTGTTGGATGAACCACAGTGAGGTACCGCTTCACACCTACTAAGATAATAGTAATAATAATAGTAAGAATAATAATAATAAACCAGAATATAACAAGTGTTTTGAGGATGTGGAGAAATTGCTGGTGTGCTGGGACATTGTTGGTTTGAGTGTAAAATGATTCAGCTGCTGTGGAAAACTGTTTGGCAGTTCCTTGAAAAGCTGATCATAGAATTGCTAATGAACAAAGAATCCTACTCCAGGTGTGTGTGTACCCCAAAGAATTGAAAACAGGGACTCAGACATTTGTGTGCTAACGTTCACTGCAACATTATTCATAATATGAAGTTAAAAGATGGGAACAACTCAAGTGTCCATCAACAGATGAATGAATGAACAAAGTGTGGTACAGGTTAAATATAACTTATCTGAAATGCTTGGAACAGAAGTGTTTCAGATTTCTGATGCTTTTTGGATTTTGGAATAATTGCATATACTTAATAAGATATCTTTGGGATAGGACCCAAATCTAAATACAAATTTTTTTTCATATATACTTTGTAAGCATAGCCTGAAGGGAATTTTATAGAATATTTAAGATAATTTTATGCATGAAACAAAGTTTAAGTACGTATGTGTGGAGTTTTCCACTTGTAGCATTATGTTGGCAATCAGAAACTTTCAGACTTCGGAGCATTTCAAATTTCAGATTTTCAGATTATGCATGTTCAACCCGTATATGCCTAGAATGGAATCTTACTCAACCATAAAAAAAATACAGATTAAAAAACACTACTGATATATACAACAAGGATGAACCCTGAAAACATTATGGAAATCAAAATAAGCCAGACACAAAAGAACAAATATTGTATGATTCCACTTATATGAAATATCTAGAATAGCCAAATTCGTAGAGACAGAAAGTAGACTAGAGTTTACTGGGGCGAAGGGGAGGGAGGAATGGGGAGTTATTGCTTAATGGGTGCAGAGTTTTTGTTTGGGGGATGAAAAAGTTTTAGAAATAGTAGTGATGGTTGCACAGCATTGTGGCTGTAATTAAAGCCACTGAATTGTACACTTAACATGGTTAAAATAACAAATTTCATGTTATATGTATTTTACCATGATAAAAACAATTAAAAAAATTGATGTATGGCTGTTTATAGACGGTGTATGAATGGATTTGTACATAGATGAGTAATTGAAGAGGTGTGGCTTTGTTAAGGGTGAGTAAATAGGAGTGGATGAACATGCATATGAATGCATGAGTAGATGAATGGGAAGCTCTATAGATGGAATGGGAGACAATGGGTAGGGAGGTGGAGAGTTCGTGAGATTTTACCTGTGGCTCGGCCATGGATAGAAGCTGGTGACAGAGGAGGTGACTGAGTTTTTCCTGAACCTGCCCTGCCTAAGGGTGGCTACAGGCTGGCAGTGATCGAGAAACCCTTGGCCAAAAACCACCTCTCTGTTGCAGGCTCCCTGCAGCTCGATCTCAACCGCATGCCCAAGCCAGCCAAGACAGCCGAGAAGTGCTCCTTGGACCAGCTGGATGATGCTTTCCACCCAGAATGGTTTGTGTCCCTTTTTGAGCAGAAAACAGTGAAGGGCTGGTGGCCCTGTGTAGCAGAAGAGGGTGAGAAGAAAATACTGGCGGTAAGTCTACTTCCTCCAGCCCCAGTGGAGGGCATGGGGGAAGCTTCTTCCATAGAAATTGTCAGAAAATACGTCATCAGAAAATACATGCTTACTGTTCCTCCTCCTTTCTCCCCCTCTCCTGCCCCCATCCCCCCTCTCTCTCTATTTTCCAAGGCATTCTCCCTCTTTCCTCCCAATTCCCAGCCGCCTTCTCCTTTGCGGCTCACATCCCAGGGGAAGCCTATTTAAACCAAAAGATTACTCTGTTTATACTCTACTCATTGGCTTTAATAGTGACCTGTGTCCTGGGTTCCCTCTGATCTGGACTTCCTGGGTGAATGGGCGGGGGTCATGCCTCTCCCATTTGAGCAGGACCCTCCAAGGGACCATCCTTATTCTGCTCTCTGAGAGGTCTGCTTAGAGGGGTGACTGGAGGGCCCGAGAGAACCGTCCTTCCCCTGAGTCCACAGCAGCCATGGAGAGGAAGTTAATCCCTGAAAGTTTACTTAGAAATTTCAGGCAGCCAGCCAACCCTGAAAGTGGTCCTTGAAATTGAATATACTTGTTATATAAAGAGTGGTAACAATAAGAAATACTAGTACCCCAAAGGAAAAATGAGAAAACGACATGCACAGATAATTCACAAAATAATTACCAATGTCTGCAAAGCATTTTTAAAAAGGTTTAGTCTCTCTAGTAATTAAATAAAGGGATACAGTAGTCCCCCCTTATCTGGAGGAGATATGTTCCAAGACCCCCAGGGGATGCCTGAAACTGCAGATAGTACTAAACCCGTATTATGTACTGTGTTTATTCCCATCTATACATATCTATGAGAAAGTTTAATTTCTAAATGAGGCACAGTAAGAGATTAACAACAATAACTAATAATAAAATAGAACAATTATAACAATATATTGTTATAAAAGTTAGGTGAATGTGGTCTTTCTCTCTGTGTGTCAAAATATCTTACTGTACTGGCCCACGGGTAGCTGAAACCCTAGAAATCAAACCCGAAGATAAGGGAGGACTACTGTATTTTTAAATGTGTTTTTTTTGTCTGTTAAATTATATACATTTTTAAAACAGAAATGCTCATTGCTGCTGAGCATGCAGAGAGAAGACAGGCCCCCCTTTTACTTCTGCTGGGAGCGCTAATGGTTTCACTGTGTGGAGGAAGAAATTTGATAACATATAGTAACAGATTTAACAATATTTATGCCCTCGGACTCTGTCATCCGACTTCTAAAATCCTTCTAAATAAATAACCCAATAAATTTTAAAAGTCTAGGTTCTGGGATATTTGTTGCAGCATTATTTACCCTATCAAAGAGTTGGAAACAACCTAAATGAACCAAAATAAGTAGTTTACTAAATAATTATGGTCAACCATCCCATAGAATGTTTGGCAGTCATTAAAAACCGAACTTTAAAGAATAGACAACTACATAGTGAAATATATTCCGAAGTGAAAAAAGCCATCTATGGAACTGTATATGCACAGTGTGACATTTCATACGCTTGCAGAGAAAATCAGCTATGATGCATGCAGATGTTAACAGTGCTTGTCTCCATGTAGTGGAAGTATGGGTGGCAGTCTCCCTTCTTTATACATTTCTGAAGTTTCCAAATGTTTTACAAAGAGCAGGTGCTGCTTTTATGTTCAGAAACCCTACATCTTTTTTTTTAAATAATGAAGTGGCCCTTATGTTTTTTCTGGCCTGGTTACTTTCCAGGCCACTGAGCAGAGCCTTTGTGCCCCTAACCAAGTGCTTTCTGTCCCCTCAGGGCAAGCTGGAAATGACCTTGGAGATTGTAGCAGAGAGTGAGCATGAGGAGCGGCCTGCTGGCCAGGGCCGGGATGAGCCCAACATGAACCCTAAGCTTGAGGACCCAAGGTCAGTGCCCAGCCCCTGAGCCCCAATGCCCACAGGTCTGGGGGTATAGGCCACAGTCCAGGAGGCATCCCATTGCATGGCCATGTAGAAGTCACAAAGCCCACGTGGCTCAGAGAGGGGCACGACTCATCCAAGGCCACACAGTAAGTTAGGGGGAAGGTGATGGGCATCTGTCCAGAGAACACTGGGCTCAGCGAATTCAAGACGCAGGTGCTATTGGGTACCTGTTGGTTGTGTGCCAAGCATGCTATCCTATGCATGTGTACATTGTGCTATGGAACCTTCCCTGCAGGGTAGTTGTTATTATCCCTTTTACAGATGAGGAACAATCTCAGCAAAGTTAAATAAGGGCATTCCAGCTAGGACAGTGGTGAAGCAGAAATGCTCTCACCTGGTCTGATTGGCTCCAGAGCCCGATCAAGGTCTTGACCCTACCAAGCTGCCTTCGGTGGCTCTCCTATGGTGCCAGTGTGACTTTCAAATGGTTTTTCAGCCTTCATTTTTCCATCTGTGAAATGGGGAGCCCAATCCCTGTCTTCCCTACATCACAGACCTCTTAGGGAGATAGACCAAGCCAATGGATGTAGATGCTGTGAAGGCAGTTACAGGGGCAGAGTCACTGAAAGATGGCTGTGGGGGCTCAGGAATGTGTTTGCTGGATCCCGCCCCACCAGCCTACTTGGCTCAAGGTGGATTTAGCATAGATGGCTCAGTTAGTCACCATGCTGTGATTAGCACCGTGTGCCTGAGTGCCATGGGGCTGGCAGAGCAGTGAGAGGCACCCTTGCCTAAGGATGCTGGGATCTGCACAGGAAGAAAAGAGAGACCCGTGAGACACCAGTGTGCAATCTGATGTTAACGGGGCCATGATGGAGACCCAGAATCCTCCACGTATTTTGAGTTGTGGAGCTGGCCTAGGGAAAGGTTTTGAGATTCTTGGTTGTGAGAGAACCAGCTTCCTATGTTCTCTTCCCACCGTTGTTCCCTGAGCATGGACTAGCCATGTGCATCTGGGCAGGTGTCTTGGCTTATCTGGGGCTCGGTGGGCTGGAGAGCACTTTGAAGCACTGCCCAGCTCCTAAATCTGTAGTTTGTGATTAAGTCCTGGGTCAGGAATGGGCGAGGGCACCAAGGAAGGTGTCCTGGAGAGGATGGCAGAGAACTGGGCCACTGAGGATGCTTAGGGCAGCACCCAGAAGAGGAGGGCAGCACAGGTGGGGGTGATACTGTAGCAAGGGCTTGGGGGAGAGGGAATGCAAGGTGCAAAGGGCTAGTTTAGGGACAGGGCCTGGGCAGGTGCTGGGGGTGGACTGTGGAGGGCCAGGCCGTTGGACCTGCTGTTGAGAGAAGAGTTTGGAGAAAGCAGCCCTAGTACAGGATGCCCAGTTGACCTCCGGGATCTCGCTTCCAGGCGCCCCGACACCTCCTTCCTGTGGTTTACCTCCCCATACAAGACCATGAAGTTCATCCTGTGGCGGCGTTTCCGGTGGGCCATCATCCTCTTCATCATCCTTTTCATCCTGCTGCTGTTCCTGGCCATCTTCATCTACGCCTTCCCGGTGAGCAGGCCTGACGACACTGTGGTGGGGGAACTCTGGGTCTAATGGGGGAGTTCATCATTGTCCTCAAAGAGCTCTCCCAGTCTAATGGAGAGAAGTAACCTCTGTCCTTGGAGAGCCCCTGGTCTGATGAGGATACAGAGCCCAGCTCTGGGGAGTCTCCAATCTGGTAGGTGTACAAAGTTCTACCCTTGGAGGCTCTTAGTCCAGTGAGAGAAACTGAGTTCTTGCCCTTCATGGTGAGACAAAGCTGTCCTCAGCAAGCCCCTAGAATTTGTAATCCAGGGGTTAGGAGAAGATGAGTCCCTTTGGGTTGCGGTGGGCAGGGGGACTTTCTGGAAGGGAGGTGTGGAACCGGGTCTGAAAGGAAGGTGAGATGTTGATGGCAGAGCAGAGAAGGTCCCTTTGTCTTGACAGCAGTTGCAAATCCAGAGGAAGGGAGGAGCTGGGGCTGGGAGAGCATCTCAGGGTCCACCTGAGGCACTCAATAGAGTGTGTCCTGCCTCCTGCAGCAGGTGGGCATAGGGAAGCTGTCGGGGAGCGGGAGGCTGGCCCAGGAGCCCTTACTTGGCTCGGTGCCCATTTGGGTTTCCTTTCACTTGGTAAGAAGCCAGTTGATGAGCTTGTAGGGCCATACCAGAGGTGGCTGTCATGCCCTTGCTCTGTGGGGCCCTGCCTGGGGGAGGAAGGTCCCTGCCTGTGCTTCCCCAGCCCGTACAGCTCATCAGGGAACCCGGATCACCAGGGAGCCTCCCCCAGTGTCTCTGATACTTTAGACCTTGAAGGGGTTGCAGCATTCTCAGGCTGACACCTGATTTCTAATGCTCTTTAAAATTTAAAAGAAATCTTTTTAATATGAAAACTCCAACCCTATATAAAAGTGGAGAGAATGGTGTAATCCACCCCTTGAGGACCTTATGTTGGTGGCAAAGACGCAAACACCCAGAGAAGGAAATGGCCTGGCTGTAGGCTGCACAGTACTCCATGCACACTCCCAATCCAGGGCTCACTGTGATTCCCACTTCAGGCCTCAGTCCTGGTCAGCACCAGGCCACTGGCCCAGAGCATTGATCCCATGGCAGACAGGCTGCTTGGGGAACTGCCCCCAGGTGAGCTCTTTGCTTTGTGAGTCCTCCAGGAGGAGGAAAGGGCAAGAGCCCCCCCCCCCCCCAACACTGCAGCTGGCTATGCCCGTGTCTGCAGAATGCACCTCAGAGAGGAAGAGAGTTATAACCACACACCTTTCCATGCCGTTCCTGACAGCTGAACTGAGAGGAGCTGGGGAAAGGATGTCTGGTTTGGATGTCCAGACCAGCTACCATCTGGGCCATAGTGACTAAGGAGAGTCTAGAACCAGGGTGGTGAAGGGTCTGCCTACAGGCCAGGCCTGCTAAGCTGGCTGTGGTCACCTGAGGCGCAATGGAGAAATGTTTCTGAGGTTCTGAGGTTTGTCCATCAGCAAAATCTGACTGTGGTCCAGGGTAGATCTAGGTTGCAGGGACTCGAGGTGTGTACGATGTGGGAGGCCTCTTTAAGCCAAGGGAGACGAGATTACAAATATAAGCTGAGATACAGGACTGTGGAAGGGTGTGTGCACGTGTGGTGTCCTGCAGCATGAGCTGTTGCTGTGACCTGAGATCCGGGGTCAGGCCCCAGGACTTCTGCCTGGTGTCTCCTGCCCAGGGGGCACCCTTCCCAGCCTGCCTCAAGCTCCTCCTCCCATTTGGAGCCCAGCTGGCCAGTGTTCAGTTAGCCACAGAGACTCTAAGCATGTGTGTGCGTCTGGGAGGTAAGGGCGTGTTTTGGGGATGAGGGAGAAGAGGATGAGGCCTCATGCCACTGGGGAGTGCTCACTTCCCTGGGGAGACATTGAAACCAGAGAGTAAGGAAAAGTACTGTGGATGATCAAATGCTCTTTTGGGAGGCTCAGGCCGTGGGAGTTTAGGAAGAGAAGAGCTGGTGCAGACCCTTGCCCTCGGTGTAGTCGGAGGACTAGCAGCAGTAGCACCAGGGAACTCACTAGAAACTCAGAGTCCCCGGCCGGCCCCGGCCTGCTGAGGGGGAATCTGCATGTAGGCACATGATGGTCGGAGAAACCCTGTTGGATGTGACAGAGCTCTGTCGCTGGAGTCAGGATTACGGACTCTTCCTGTGACCTTGGCAAATCCCTCCTGCTCACATGAGGAAGGGGCTGCACTAGGTTAGCTCTGGCCTTCTGTGGCTGGGACTGTGCTTAGGGGAGCACTGTCATCTTCCCTGGCTGCTGTATATTAAGCCAAGCCTCCTTCTGAAAAGCCAAGGGGAGGGGAAAGGCAGGTCCAAAGTGGCATCGCCACCACCCATGACATGCCTAAGCCCAGCCCCTGCCAGCTGCACCCTGCACTGCTAGGCTACTGGGCAGCAGATCTAGGCCTCCAGGGGCCTGGGGAAGGAGGCCCTGCTGCCTGGCTGGGAGAGGAAGGAAAGATTTCCAGTCACTTCCAGCCTGTGGTCCTTCCTCATCGCTGTGGGCAGAAGCAGAGTGGTACTGTGGGGGGCCTGGTCAGAGCTCCTCCCTGTCTCCTGTCCCCCCAGCAGCGGGCCACTCTCCTTTGAGTTCTTCTGGAAGTTGTCCTCTTTAAAATATGGACCCTGCTTCCCCTCTCCCAGGGCTGGTGTGGGGGTGTCAGATCCTAGGTAAGGGGTCTAGGGATGAAGGGGGCGGCCTGGGCCTGAGGCTACAGACTGGCTTTGCTCACAGGTCTTTGCTACAAGCTGAGCACATCCTGCCTCCTTCTACCCAAGTCACTCATTCATTTGGCCAGTACCAGATGATGAGGGCCGGGCCCTGGTGACCCTCACCTGGCTTTCAGGCCATGGGACAGAGGCTGCCTGCCCCAAGCCAGGGTCTAGTGGAGAGGGGCCCAAGGACAGGGCAGCTTCCTCCAGTTGGCCTAATCCCCTACCCTCTTGGAAATTCCCCTGGGAGGGGTATGAGGGGGCAGCCTGTCTGATTCCTCTCAGCTTCCCCCTCAGAGCCAGCCGGGAGCAGGGCCAGCATGGGGAGGCAGGAGGCGTTTGGCGGGGAAGGAGGGCCGGCTCTGTTTCCAGAGTTGGCTTTCCCCAGCCGGCGCTGGGGAACATACTGTCCCAATTAGGAGCCCTGTGTTGTGTTGTATGTGTTTTCATGGTTTTTGGGGGGAGAAGTGGGGAGGGGAGGATACTGTCAATCCTGCAGCAGGCAGGGCTCAATCAAGGGTGCCCTGTCTCTAGTGCTGGGCTGTGCCGTGGGTCATCCACGACAGCCCATCCCCAACTCTCTCTCTCTGCTTTCTGGACAGGGGTGTGATGACCTGTAAGCCCTGGGCTGCCATGTGGGGGAGGACCCTGGGCCCCACCTTCAGCACCTGTCTGATGGAAGAGGCCAGGTCCAGGGTGCTCAGAGTCCTCTGGGCAGTCAGCTGGAACCTGGAAATGGGCCTGGCTTGATGGGGGAGAAGACAGAGCAATTTGGGCAGCTTTGGCCCCCAGGTGGGAGGGTGCGGGTGGAGTTTTGGAGGGTATGGGTTTGCCTGATGGGCTGGAGCACTAGGCAGGGCCGAGTGTTGAGCCCCACATGGTATGGATGGCAAGTGGTGAGGGCGAGGCGTGGGCAGGTGGTTGAAGAGCCACGAGCGTCCTCTCCCAGCCTCTTGCCTGTCGGCAGCTTAGCCCCATCCTCTGAGCCCCAGGTCTGGGACAGCTGCTCTGGCTGTGCCTGCCACAGTGGGATCACCATGGGTCCCTGTCTCCTCCCTCCCTCCAGAACTATGCTGCCATGAAGCTGGTGAAGCCCTTCAGCTGAGGACTCTCCTGCCCTGTAGAAGGGGGCGTGGGGTCCCCTCCAGCATGGGACTGGCCTGCCTCCTCCGCCCAGCTCGGCGAGCTCCTCCAGACCTCCGAGGCCTGATTGTCCTGCCAGGGTGGGCAGACAGACAGATGGACCGGCCCACACTCCCAGAGTTGCTAACATGGAGCTCTGAGATCACCCCACTTCCATCATTTCCTTCTCCCCCAACCCAACGCTTTTTTGGATCAGCTCAGACATATTTCAGTATAAAACAGTTTGAACCACACAGCAGTGTCAGTGTATGTATCTCTACAGTACCTGAACAGGGTGTGACTGTGAAGGGGGATATGCCTGGGTGGGCGGGGAGGGTGGACGGGGTATGGGTGCTGCTTCCAGCCCAGCCTTCTGGAGGGAGAGGCAGCTGAGAAGCAGTGGGTGGGGCCCGTGGAACTGCTTCTTCTTTCACAAGACTGGTTGGGGGTGGGGTGGGCTTGGGGCTTGGTGTCTGGTTTGCCTTAGCCCCGGCCTCCTCTGTCTCCTCTCCAATCCAGGACTTTCCCCTTTCCCCCTGCCTTCTCCTTACTCGGGCACCCCCCGTCTCCCAGGCTGCCCTTTGCCTAGGAGGGCAGCTACCTGTATCTTCTGGTTTCTTTGACCATGCTAGGGAAGAGGTTCCATTTTATAGAAAGGGAACTCCAGTGGGGAGGGTTCGGCCAGAAATCCCCTAGGCAGGGAGGCCACTGTACCTCTGGCTTTGGCCTATTCCCATAGAATCCTGGGATTTCTTGCGATTCTCTCTCTCTGCTTCCTCTCTCTGCTTTAAGAATCTGATCCGGACAAAGACACCTTTTTCTTGTGGTCTAACGCTTAGTTGTAGCCATTGGTTTGACATTTCCTGCAGGAATCAGGCTTAATCTACAGAAGCAGCAGGAACATACTTGGAGAGAAAGCCAAGAGCTTGAAAACATCACATTTCCAAGAGTCTCCTGCGTCTCTCGCCTGAGGGGCTGAACTCTGTGAGCACAGAGCTGGCAGCCTCCACTCCCGTTACCCAGCGGGTGTCCCCTGTTTTCCACGGTGACCCTGCATCCTGGCCCAGTCCTCCTTGGCTCTTCACTGATTGGCAGGACTGGGGGTGGTTGGGACAGGGTTGATGTCTGGAACCTGCCTGGGTGAGGGAGCTACACCTTGAAAGCAGGCTGCTTCTTACTTCAGGAGAGCTTCAGGCTAGAGGTGGCTATGAGTCCTGAGACCCTGACACCTGAACCCTAGAGCCAGGGGCCACGCCGCACGTAGGACACAGCAGGGACTGGGGTCAGAGCTTTTCTGGGAAGGTCAGTCTGGTGCTGAGCCTTCACTGAGCACACTAAGCATGCCTGTGGGGAGGCAGTGAGAGGAGGCTGGCCTTTAGGGAGGGCTAGAGGGAGAGGAAGGAAGGGGTGGGGCCACCACTTCAGGAGGCCCCGAGAGAGATTTTTAGGAGAGGGAAAACCTGAGAATATTTGAAGGGAGGAAGGAGGAAGCCACTTGTTAGGGAAAGATCAAAGACCCAAGAAAGAGTATGAGGTAATTCATGGAATCAGTTTCTGGAGAAGGAGAGGAGGGGGTTTGCTTTGGAAAGAAGGTCTGTTTTGTCTTCCAGGGCGGAAAGGCAAGAGGAAATGAATGAATACCATGCAACTATCAGCTGGATTAAAAGAGCTTTAGGGGTCATTGTGCTCATTTTTTCATTTCTTCCTTCACTTTATTCTTGATTCTCTGGGTTGCAGGTAATGGAAAACCCCACTCAAGCTAGGAAAGGGAATTCAATGGCTTTACAGAAATGAAACACCCAGATGATTGGCTTCAGGTAAAGGCTGATCCAGCTCCTCAATGTGAGATCATTGAGAGTTTGTGTTCTCAAGGTTGGCTTCAGTTTAAAGCTGGCTCCATTCATTGTGCTGGGCTTGAAGCTGCTCTCTGAGACCACATAGACCACTAAGAAAAACTCAGAGGGGAATGAGGAATGGATGGCAAGGGGACACCATCCCCAGCAAACGTGCCTTGAGATGCTCTATGTGGCAGGCCTAGAGCAAGGTCTGAGGATGAGTTGCATGTGACTCTTTGCCTTCCATAGCTCCCAGCATGGTGGGGAAATTGTTCCCTTTTGGGAGTATCAAAGAAGGAGTGCCCACTGCCCTGGGGAAGGAAGGGGCAGGAGACTCTCTCAAGAAGGGATACCATTTGAGTGGAGCATCGGACTGGCCCGGCGGCTAAGAGAGGAAAGGTGTTCTCAGTGGCAGAAGTGGAAGCTGAGTGGTGGAGCTGTGGAAGAACTCAGCTGGTTCAGGGCATGGCTGGGGAGAGTGAGTCTGGAGGGAAGTGGCCCAACAGAGAAGGAAGAGAGGCCAGGTGGCAAGGCCAGGTGGGGAGGGCCTTGCGTGTGCGGCTGAGGAGTTTGAACTTCATTATGGAGACTTGAGGAAGACCAGAAGGACTCGAAGCTGAACAGACCTTGATCAGAATCATGTTTTTCTGAAAAACCATTCTAGCTTTGTTCTTGGGAGACAGGAGTCCCCTGGGGGTACATGGGTGAGCTTCAGGTATATAAACATTATGTCAAACTGCCTTTGATGGGGTGAGGGCCCAGTGATCCCACTCGATTCTTAAAATGGTCCATGGTCACAAATGGCAAAGGACAATTTCTCAGGCTGCTGTGCGGCTGGTTGCAGAGGGCCATTCTAGAAGAGTGGTTCGCTAATCCAGGAGCCAAATGGGAAAGGTCTGAAAGGCAGGGCTCAGGGTGATTCATCCATTCATCCATCCATTCATTCGCTCATTAAAGAAATATATATATATCATATATGCACTGGGGGGGCTATCTGTGTACCAGGCAGGGTGGTAGGCTCTAGAGATACAATCTTGAGTAAGATAAACATGGTTCCCACCCTCCTAGAGCTCACAGTTGAGTAGAAGAGGCAGATAAGTAGATGGGCAATTATAATACACTGGTGGATGATGAGCAGGAGCTGTGGAGTCAAGAGCAGGGATGGAAAAGACAATAGAGGGAGCAGTAGTTCAAAACCAGAAGCTGGTTCAAAGATCTCTAGGAGTTTCTACATGGGCATGGGGCCATGGTTTCCAGCCAGGGGCACTTTTGTCCTCCAGGGCACATTTGGCAATGTCTGGAGATATTTTTGACTTCACAACTAGTGGGGGCAGGGGGTGGTGGTTATGAGAGGGACTGAGGCACTGTTAGAAAGGTTTTCTCCCCAGTAAAAAGGGGCACAAAAGGAGACACATCTTCATCTTCTGCCTCTTAATATTATGGAAAAATGTAATGACTGGGGCTGTGGCTGCCATCTTGTGATCCTGAGGCGATCAGCCTGAGGAAGAAAGCCAGCACACAGAGGACGGCAGAGGAATTGGGGAGGACCTGGTTCTTGGTGAAGCTATTGAGGAAGAACCAACCCTGAAGTCGCCCTACCACCAGAGGAGACAGCTTGTGACTCAGGGCCATACATTCCTTGTAGCGTAAGCCATCTTTGGTTGGGTCCTGTGTTACCCACAGCTCCAAGCCTCCTTGCCGGCAAATTTCATTCTGCTCCTCTGAAACCGGTTTTCACTGCCATCTGCAATAACCACGGCTGCCGTGCACAGGCACCACATCTAAGACATCATACGTTTATTATTTATTATAGCAATTTTCCCACAGATGGCAGTAAAGTGTTTTGTTCTAATAAAATCAGTGTGTTACAGTAGTTTTCTGATAGAAGTAAATTACCTTGAGGAAGGGGCACCTTTTTCTAATTCACACAAGGGCACAATCTAGCCTTGGTGGTTAAATCTGTGGGCGCTCACCCTTCACGACTCAGCTGTGGCTGACAGCACGGACGTTCTCTGCTTCTTGATCAACCTTCTGTCTGTACCCAGCTTCTGTGATACCACAGTCGCCTGGTGGTCCTCCTCTCCCTGTGGCTTGGCGTCCCTCTCTGTTCGTCTGTGATGTTCCCCAGGTCTCTTTCCCTGGCGCTGTTCTCGTATTGTATGGCTCCTAGGCACCCTCACCTGCCCACTTTCTCTGCCTTCTACAGGTGAATGAACCCGGAATCCCTCACTGTAGCCCAGTTTCTCCCCTCCGCTGCAGGCGTCTTAGTGTACTGCTTACTCACTGGCACTATGAACTCAAACCCTCCCACTCAAAGTCTCCATCCTCCACCCCATTATAAAACTCCTGCTCTGTTGTTCCCTCCACCCATCTAGTCCCTGGAGCTGCACTTGTGGGAGGCATCCTTGAGGCCTATCGCCTCTTACTCCTCATATCCAACACATCACCAAATCCCACAAATTCTGCTTCTTGAATCTGAGTCAAGCTACTTCTTTTCCCATTACCACCGTCTCCACTTATGATCAGGCCCCTAGCAGGCCAACGTCATTGAAACCCAAATGCTACTGCCTTTGGCCATTCCTCTCTCTCAGATCTTCCCTGCGTGGTTCTCCACTGCCCTCAGGAGGGAGGCCAGCCCTGCTCGCTCTCCCTGCTCACCTCTTGCCTTTCCTTCTGCCGTGCCCATCTCTTGGGTCTCAGCTTGGCCCTTTCCTCCGGGTGTTCCCCCTGTCCTGCCCTGGTGCCTGTCTGCCACACTCAGTCAATGCGGTCCCTCTTCGGTTACAGGGCTTGTTAACACTCCATTGAAACCGGCAGACTTGACTGTCCCACCCCCACCCCTGGAGTCTGCGCCTCCAGGGCTGAAATCACATCTCAATTCTTAATGAGATGTCTGCTTCCTTCACTGAAGGGACTTTACTAAGTGTTTCATTGCAAGTTTTCTTTAAATAGCCAGGCTCTCAGAGCCATTTCAAATAGGGTTTTATGTTCCTAAATTCAGTTAGTTCTCAACATTTGAGACCAATTCTTGCAGCAAGGTGGAGAATAACTCTCATCTGTGAAAGAAAAGCGGTTCAATAAAGCTTGATAAGCCTTTTGTATCCAGAATACTCAGTTCCCTGCCTTTATTTTGTCTGCTGGTGTTTTTGAGAGATTACACACACACACACACACACACACCATTTTCTGCTCCTTTTCCAGGGCTGTGTGGACAGTCCAGGATGGGGTGATGGGAGCGTGGACAGACAGAAAGGGCTCTGAGTGTAGCCCCTGCTGTCCAGCCCACAACCCCTCCCCAGTTTGCCTCCACCCCCAGGGAACTCAAACTTGTCTCAATCCTCTCTCCATGTGTTTCATAAATGTAGGATTATGGGATTTCCAGAGGAGCCAGGTGGGCATCCCCTGACTGGGACCCGGTGACAGCCCAGGAAACGTTTCCTGCTTTGGAAAGAGAACTGGGTGAGGGCAAGGGTTCACCCCGACACACGAGGTCCTCACACGGCTGCGAGCTATTGAAATGAGTGACGCCAACCTTCCCCTCTCCCCTTTCCCCATGTGCTTTTGTTCCTCCCTCCGGGGAAAAATAGCTACGGCTCCTATTCCCTGTGGCTTGGCCCAGCATGGCTTGCAGACTCTGTTTCTCTGCCTTTGTTTTGGTCTCGGTTTTTCATGGGGTGGGGGGTGTGTGTGCAACAGAGAGACAACAGATGAGGCAGATGCAGAGAGAAACAGACTCATGGTGAGGGGCAGAGACAGAATGACAGTGGCAGCCGGGGACAGGAACAAGACCAAGAACCTCACGCAATCGCCGGAGCATTTCCTCCACGTGCTCCTCATCCAGGCAGCTCCGGAGCCACACCATTCTGCTGGCGCCCAGGCTTACCGCTTGCCCCTGTTGGCTGGTTCTCCCTGTTTCCACCACCCGACTAGCCTGGAGCCTGCCTCTGCTTCATACTCTTCGGACTCCCTCCTCAGACTCCCACCTCGCATTCCTGTGGGGGATCGGGGCCCCCCTGGGGGGACTTTGTGGAGCCCACTTGTGTCCCCATTGAGCTCAGGTCTAGGTAGGACACTCTTCCCTTTACGTCAACAGAGGCGTTCTGGGATCTTTTCTAAAGGAACTTGACCGAGAACCAAGGGCAAAACAAAAGAGCAAAATACACAAATCACTCACATGTATAAAGGGTCATACATTTTTAAAATACCTGCTGGTGTATTTTGCCTCTTTGTGATCTGTTTTTCCCTCTCCCTCCCCTGGAGCACTTTTACCATCCGGGCTTACTGCCTGGAGAAGAGGACAAGGTCAAAGATGCCTCAGGATACGGAAGACAGAAAGATACCCTGAAACCCCAGGAAAAGTGCCCCTCTCAGCTCTCATTGGAGCCACTGGCCTGGGAGCTCTCCCCCAACCTTGCAGATCCAGATGCAGCTGGGAGGCTCCGTGTGGCAGCAGCACATCAGGGCCAAAGCCTTCTTCAGTCTAAAAAGGGATTCCCAGCCTAACAGATGCCTGGACAGCAGAGATCTTCCTCCAGCCTGGTGGTTAAGGGCATGAAGTTTGGAATCAGTCACACAGTGGCCCAAGTCCTGCCCCTGCCACTGAGCGATGTGACCTCGGGCAAGTCGTGTGACCTCTAGGCCTCAGTTTTCTCATCTGAAACATGGGAATGATGATGGCTTTTCCCTCATCGGGTGTTGTGAGGACTACCTGAGATGATGCATAGCAGGTACTTAACACATGAGATTTGTAATCATTCACTTAAACAAGGAGCTCTGTCTGTCCTGCGTGCTGGGGAGGAGGCAAGGGTTAAAGAAGATGGAGCAGTGGGGAGATGGCTCCCCTTGTTGGGAGGCTCCTCCAGTGTGGGGCGATGTTGACTCATTTCTCCATCTAGAAAGGGCTGGGCTTTCTCCCTAGAAATGGGGAGGGACCGCAGAGAAACTGCAGCTGCCTTGATGTCCCGGCAGTGCCCTCCACCCAACCCTGTCTCGGCCACCATGTCTGGGCATTCCTTTCATAGCTAGCTAGCAGTGTGACTTTGGTTATTCCACATGCGGCCTTCAGGTGTGCTGTCACCTCAGATGATCGCAATGGGGGACCCTCCAGATATGTACACTGAAGACCCCTTGTATAGACCCACTCACGCAGCTGGTTATGCCCGGCCACACTCCAACTCACCCAGGACACACCCATACTCCCTCAGACCCATTCACAACACAGGCATCAACACAGCAAGCACCCAAGTGTGCTCTCCGCACATACATTTCCTCTCCGTGTGTGTGTGCGTGTGTGCGTGCTTCATATTGTCGGCCAGAATATGCTCTGGAAACCCAAGCAGAAAGGAGCATGTGAATGTGGCCATCAGGGATAAATTAATCCCAGACATATAAAGGGTTTTTTTTTTCTTTTTTTCATTCTCGGCCCTACTGCAAATTCAATTATGACTCTCTGCCAGCTACTGAACTGAGGGGACAAGCAAGTACGTGGCTGAGCCTGGAAAATGGGGCAGGGCAGGGGATCCTTCTGAATCCACACCCTCATTCCCCTTCCCTGCTGTCCAGGATCCGGGAGAGAGTTGCAGGGATTCCTGGATTCCCTACACCAGTCAGATCATGGGGCAGCAGCAAGGTGCCATCCAAGATGTGGAGCTAATGGAAGCAGAACTGCCTTCTGGGAGCTGAACTAGGAAGGGACTGCGTGCGGGCTCAGAGCATAGACTGGCAAAGGCTTGCCAAGGAGGCCACTGGTCCCAGGTCCTGGCAACTCTTAATGGCCCATGCATTCACCCACCCAGGGAGAAAAACGTGAGTCTCAGACGCCCACCTTGACAATGTCCAGGGAAGAGAGGCTTGGCTTGTGACTCCAGGGCAAGACTTTCTATCCCCCATGGCTATTGGGGTGTGGCCGTGATATGTCCCTTGCCCTCCACATTCCCAGGCAGCCTTCTGATGGTGCTGTGGCTCCCGGTACAGGCCTGTTTGCAGGCGGTGCATGTGTAAATTATGCTGATGCAAGCTGTGTTTCCCACTGTGCATTCACATGGGGGCATTTTGGCTTCTATGCCCCTCTCTGAGCTCTGCTAAGGAGAGTCTGCCCCTTTGGGGACACACTCTGGACCCACCTTCCTTAGACCCACACAGTCAGGGGTCTTAGCCTGCAAGCATGCCTAGGCTGGGAGCCCTCCTAGGTCGAGAATGTCCCTGGAGAGGCCTGCTGGGGGAGACATGACCAGCCTCTCCTTGGAGACGCCCATCTCATGGGATCGGGGAGGTTGGGCATTCATGTCCACCCAGGCTAGGAATGAGGTGCATCTCCTGTCAGACCTAGGAGCAGTCCTCTGTGACATAGCTGCCTCCTCCTCTTCTTCTTCCAGAGGGGAGGGCCGCGATGGGGAGTCAGTTACTTTAAGGGAATCCCTTGCGGTCTTTGAATTGGGCTTGATTGCATAAGAATGCCCAGAGGAGGCCAGGTGGAAGCCAGTTTTGAAAGAGGAGAGACAAATTGGAGGAGATTCGATTTGCTGTTGTTTCTCAGGTGGTGGTGAGGTGGTGTGAGTGGTCAGTCGGGGTGTCTGAGGCTGGGAGGAAGGAGAGTGATGGAGAAATTTGGTCCTGGTAGGGGAGCCGAGGCCCCCAGGGGAAAGCCCCCACAGGAAGTGGTCCCTTGGAGAGAAGTCCAGGGCCTGGAGGAGCAGGCCTCAGACTGGAAGCGGGGGCTCTGCCGCTCCCTGGGGTCCTCTGGGGCCTCCTTAAGTAACCTAGGCCTGGCCAAGGAGAGCTGGGTTTTCACAGTAAGACTCAGGCTGCCAGAAGAATGAAAAGAATGGGCCTGAGGGAGCACCTCCGCCATGGATGGGAGGAGGGAGGAGGACAGGGAAGGAGCAGAGGCCCGTGTGTGTTGTGGGCAGCCGCACCAGCCCTGGGTCAGCATCCAGTCTGCCTTCCCCGGGGTCTCTGCATGGCGGAGGCTCCACACCCTGTATAGTCAGGCTGCTTCAGGTGCCTGGGACTCACATCCCACCAGGCCAGGCTTCCGGGCCCTCACCCAGGATGAGCCCTCCTCTCCACCCCTTTCCTTTTCCCTCCTATCTGCACCAGGTAAGGGAGCTTTGGAGAGGAGGGAGGAGCAGGAGCAGGGTGCTCCCCAGAAGCTAGCCCTTCCCCCACCCCCCAGAGATGCTTCATTCAGGGCTGAGGATGAAGTTTGAGACTGGCCTGCCTCCAGGCTGGTCAGAGAGGGAGCCCCAGCTACCGAGTGCCAACTATGTGTCAGGCACTCTGCTAGGCACGATGCCACCTTTAGTCCTCACCTGTGAGAGATAGCTATTATGAGCCCCATTTTAGAGATGAGAAAACTGAGTCTCAGGGAGGTCACGCAGCTGTTAACGAAAGGCAACCCTAGCCACGTGGACTCAAAATGTTTGCTTTTCGTGCTACCCCACCTCCTGACTCTGCCCCCAGCACAGTCACCCCGCCCCAACCAATCTCACATCTGCTGACTTCCAGGCTGGATCCAGAACTCCCACCAGGTGGGTAGGGGTGGGACGCAGGAGGCAGGTGGGGGCCATTGTGTAGAGGTAGTGTTGGCACTGTGAAGCTTACAGTTTTTTCATTCACTCAACAAATACTTACTGAACAACACCTGTGCCCAGGCTCTGTTCTAAGCACAAACTTCTTGCCCTTGTAAAAGCTCCTGGTCAGGGAGTCAGATGAGAAACAATTTCAAGCGGTGATAAGGGAGCATTAGGAGGAAAAATAAAGCCAGGTGAGGAGATAAATAAACAAATCACTACGATGGGAACTAAACGAATGAGCCTTTTTAGATGGGAGAGGGGAGAAGCCTTCTGGAAATGTGAAGCAGAAGCAGAAACCTGGCTGAAGGACAAAAGTGAGCCATGCAAAACCTGGGGGACAGCATCGCAGTGGGGGGCACAGCAATTGCCAAGGGCCTGAGGCAGGACTGAGCTTGGCTTGACTGTGTTTGTACTGCCTGGAAGTGGGGCCTTCAGCCCTCTGTGGCTCATCGGAAACTTTGGGCCAGGGAAGGTGTTTCTGCTCATTCCTATCTGCTCCCTGCTTGGCTCTTTCTAGGACCAAAGCGGGTGTCTTTAACCCCTCTAGGCTGAGCTGGCAAGACAAGTACAGAGCCCCCTTGGCCGTCTTTTTCCTGTGGTTGGCCACCTGGCCCCCGGCCTGGGCTTGGGAAATGCTTCCGGAGTTCACACTCCTCACTGCCCACTCTAACCCCCGCTGGCGATCAGGGCAGCACACTATTTCCAGATGGGCATGGGAGACTATTTTATTTTTAAAAATAGCTTTTATTGGTTTTTGTCTTATTACAAAAGTAATATATGTTCATTATAGAAACTGGAGAAAACAGCTAGCAAAAGGAAGAGTATAAAACAGCCACTAATCCTATTACCCAGAGAGAACCACTGCTGGCACTTGGGTATCTCCAGAATTTTCCATGTGAGTATAAAGTATATGTTAGTATTTTTTTTTAAATGTGATCTCACTGTGCAGAGTGGTTTGTAACCACTGTACCATGAACACCCATCCGTGTCTACATATTCATCTATAACATGATTTTATGGCTGTATAATCATTGATCACTCGGAGGAACCATGGTGTATTTAGTCAGGGCTCCTATTGATGGATTTTAGGTAGTTTCCTTTTTCTTATTGAGCATCTTGTCTGCAGGGCTTTTCCATGGCCATCCTAGGTGGCTGTTTTGAAGTGGCTAAGCAGTCATTGAGATATAAGGGCAGGATAAGAAGCCTCAGAAGGCCAGAGGTCCTGACGGGTCTGGGGTGTGTAGGTGAGTCCCTGCTTCCTTGTCTAAGGCAGGGATCTTTTAAGTCTCTCAGACACCCCTAGGCAAAAGTTGAATCACTAGAAAGACTGAGGAGATAGGATTAAACCGGGAAAGTGGTGTTTTCCCTACAAGCAGTGCCGCCATAGAGGAAGGACACTCTGGCCTTCCGCCTGCCTCAGGGCACCTCCACGACCCCTGCCCATAGTAGGCTGGGGTGGGGGATAGTGGGAGGAATGAGGTCACCGGTCAGGAGGGGTGGGGTGGTGAGGATCACCTGCCTCCTCTGCGGAAGGCATTACGGGAAAGCTGGGGATGGGGATGCGGGTGGGGGATATTAGGTGAGGCCCCCAGGGATGTGTAGATGTAGCGTGGATGAGAGAGGCTGTCTGGGTGTCACCAAGGGTGAAAAACCTCCTTTGCCTTCTTCATGAGGCTGCCTCTGATTTCTCCATCAGGGCGGGCTTGGAGCTCCTGCTTTCATGGTTGTATCTCCTCAGGGCCTTAACCCCCTGCTGCTTACATTAACAGGAATAATTTGGGCCAGGCTGAACTTGACTCCAGCTCTCTGGCTTCTCTCCCCACCATCTGTGAGGCCTGGGGCATTTCTGTCCCTGCTCCCCCTAGTCAAACGCGGTCAGGTCATCAGAGCTCCTTCAGTTCCTATGAGGTTCAGATGCCAGGAATGTGGAATGTGGCACCTGGTAGATGCTCAGCTTTAAAATCTTCTTTTACATTTTCTTATCCCACCTTTGACTAAATATTTAAGGGGATGTAAAGCATCTTCATCTCTGTGCCTCCCCAGGGATTGTCTCTAAACCTCTCCCTGGGAGGTGGACAACACTTCACTGGGGTATGGGAAGAAAACATTTACAAATCCAATCTGTTACTCTTTCTTAATATATGATGTTTGGCTAGACCTTGGATGCCACTTATGCCATGTGACTTATGGTCATGTGTTCTATGCTAAGTGCATAGGAGTCCTGAGGGAAGGCAGTGGTAGCGCCACCCTTGTTTTTCAGCTTTTGGTGTATGGCTTTTTGTGTCTTAGCTTTTGGTATGAACCTGGTTAGTTAAGGGGATTTAGAGATTACACATTCTGGATTTAACTAAAGTAACCCTCACAGAAATGGACACACAGCTTAAAATAATTCCTGCCATGGAACTACTCTGATTGAAATTAAGCTAAGCATACAAACAGGTGACAATGGTGGATGGGAGATAAGCTAACCATGTGAAGTAGAAACGAGGGCACAGCTAACCCATGCATCCACCGCATGCAGGAGCTCCCCAGAGAAGCTGCATTAGGCAGTAAAAAACATGCCAGGTGCGGTGGCTCATGCCTGTAATCCCAGCACTTTGGGAGGCCGAGGTGGGTGGATCACCTGAGGTCAGGAGTTCAAGACCAGCCTGGCCAATATGGTGAAACCCCGTCTCTACTAAAAATACAAAAATTAGCCAGGTGTGGTGGTGGACGCCTGTAATCCCAGCTGCTCAGGAGGCTGAGGCAAGAGAATCACTTGAACCCGGGACGCAGAGGTTGCAGTGAGCTGAGATCGCACCATTGTACTCCAGCTTGAAAAACAACAAGGACATAATCAGATCTGCCAGGAAGTCAGTGACACTGCTGAATGACCCAGAGGCCTTGCATGGGTCACCTGCAGCAGTGGCCCTCATCCTAGACCTAGAACCTGCCTTGAAGTCCTCATTGTTGTCCATGGATAGACTGTGTGGGGAGATAAATCAGCATCTAGGAGAGTGCATGCTCAGACTTTTCACCAGTGGAGGTTTGCTATCAGTGCGTTCGGAGGTCACCGCTTCACAGCCTCCAGCCCCAGGCTGGGCACACAGCGGGGCTCAGGAAGCTTGCACGGGCTGATGTATGTCTTTGTGTGAGTGTGCGTCTGTAAGAGATTTTTATGACTAGGCGTTCCTCTCACCTCCCTCATTCAAAGCCCTCACCCCTCCTTCTCCTCCATCCCCCCCATCAATTTTTCTCTCATTTATTCCCTCCTGCCAGTGGGTGCCCCTGCCTGACCCTCATTAACTCAAAGTGTAAAAACCATTTGTCTGCAGCCCCCTTTCCTCCCTCCTCCCCCAGCTGGGGCTGGGGCATGGCCCTTCTTTCCTCCCATAGAAGCTCAGACCTCTGTGGTTTATGAGCGAGACCCTAATCTGGGAGGCCCCATAGAACAGGCAGGACTTGTTAGGGGATGGCCTCAGGGCTGCTCAGAAGACCTATAAAAAGTGAGTGATGCCCCTGGGGAGCCCAGATCCTCTGTTATTCCTCAGAAGTCGGCAGAGCACCGCACACCTCTAAGGGCCCCGTCTTGAAGTACAATGATGTAGGTGTCACCCTCCCAACCCAGGGCTGTGTTGGACACGACTTCACAGCCATATGTGGATGGATGGTTCTTGGCTCTCCATCCCTGCCCGATCCTCCAGGGTAGCTCCTGCCCCAAGGATCTCTGACCCCAACCTTCTCATCTGGGGAGGGCAATTGTTCATTCCTCAGCCCCAAAGGAAGGGGACTTGGACAGGGAGGAAGGACGGCAAATTGGACCTGAGAGTACACTAGCTAATACATGCTTAGAACTGGATAGGAGTGTTTGTAGTATGTCAAGGAGGCGATGGATCAGGATGGGTGGCTGAGGAGTGGGCCCAGAAGACTTGGGTGGCAACACTGGAGATTATGAGGACTGCAGACTGTCCTTAAACGAGGAGAGAGCTTCCCAGAGTGGGATGCTAAACTGCCACTCAAAGGCAGGTGGCTTCTCCAACAGCTCTCCAGGTTGGAGGTGAACCCCAGGGCAGGGGACCCAGGTCCTCCTCTGCTTCAGTCTTAGCTGGCTGCCAGAGGGGCTGGTTGTCTGCCCACCAGAGCAGAGAGAGGTGAGTGGGCTGGGGACATTCCTGCCCTCCCCAACCCGCCCCATGCTACTCCCTCTGGCAGCAGACCAGAGGAATCCAGGAGCCAGAGGTGGACCCAGGGCTCGTGGCTAGGATCCCTGCCTGGCCCTGTGCAAGAAGGCATTGAGTTTTCATTCCTCAGGGGAGCTACAAATTTCCTGACGAGCGTGGTTGGGTTTATGTAATGTAAACACCTCAGCACACAGTGTTCCACCTGCAGGGGGGACAGGTGGGGGCCTCAAGTGCTGGCTGCTGGAGATAAGAACTGAGGAAAAGCTGGCCTCACCCGGAAGCCAGGTAGGAGCCACCTAACCGGTGTGCTAGCCAGGCTGGTGCAGAGTCTGAAAGTCACCCATCAGTGTTCATTCACTGGCTTCAGCAACAACCTCTCCCAGATAAGGGTCACTGAGCAGATCTCCCCACCTCAGGGCAGGCGAGATGAGACCCTGTACGCCTCCCTCTGCTTTCTCCATTCTCAAACTCTGATGGCCCAGGGCATCCCCAGGAACCCCGGGGGAGGCGGTGGGGGGAGGCGGGGGAGGGGGTGGTGGGGCTTGAACAGGAATGGCTGGGGAAGGGCTTCAGGAATCTCCACTTCTGTTCTGAGCTGACATTGTTCACAAGGCAGGGACAGAAGTGAGTGTCAGGGGCAGAGCCGGGGAGAAATGTGACGGCCCTGGTGGGGCCCCTTCCGGGGATGCTCTGACTCGCTCCTTGGTCTGAGGCCGGCCTGACCTGGTGCTGCATGGGGGCTGCCTGGGTGGCCCTCCGCTGGTCTGGGCTGTCCCTAGGCTGGGACTAGGCCCTGGGTGGCTGCACTGGGATTCACTCAAAGCCACCGCTGACCTGTCTCCCCGTCTGCCAGGGTAAAAATAGATGTTTCCACTGCGGCCACCTCCGCAGCATCAACTTTCTCCTACTTGAGCCCCTGCCAGTGCTCGGCTCAGGGACTGGAGCATGAATTACAGGGCTGAGCTTGGCGTCGGGGCCTGGCGTCAGGGCCCTGCTGTGGAGCCAGGCTGCTCATGAATGCCCTATTGTTTGGGGAAGTGACCCTGTGTGTCCCTCCTCGGGGCCTGGGGCCTGCCCTGCTCACCTCCAGGCCTCTTCCCATTCCCTTTGGCTTTGTGCCCGCCTGGCCTCTGAGTTCCTCACCTGCCGCCTCATCTTACAGGGGAGGCACAGTCCCTTCCATACAGGGCCAGCTCTACGGGCATGTGACTTATGCAGTCACACAGGGCTCCACGCTCAGAAGGGCCCCACGCTTGGCTTAATGCCCTACTATCACCACCTTGACTTTCCCAATAATTTTGGAAAAAGGCACATTTGTATTTTGTACTTGGCCCTATGAATTACGTAGGTGGGCCTGCTCTATTAGGAACCACTAGTCTGATGAGGGAGCCACGGCCTCTGCCTCTACAGAGCCCCAGGTCTGATGTGAGAGCATCTGCTGTCCTTCGGGGAGCCTTTAGATTGGAGAAAAAGGCATGGCTGCCCTTAGAATGCACACTGATGGGGCATACATTGCCTTTGCCCCTTGTGAGCCCCCAGGCCTATGTAGGAGACCCCATCTGTGCTCTCAGGGAGCCTCAGGTCTGATGGGGAGATACAGCCCCTGCACTTGGAGAGCTCAGATGTTGGTGGGGAAAGCATGGCCATTGCCATTGGCAAACGTGTATTCTGATGGGGAAGACAGAGCCTTTACCGAGCCCACAGTCAAATGGTAGAGATACTGGCCCTGCCCTTGGGGGCCCTTAGGACCCATGGCAAAGACCAGATAGACACACGTGCACATGTGTATAGCAGGGTTAGTCCCTGCTGAGACTCGAGGCCATTCAGGGTATGGGGGAGTTTGACCAAGGGCAGAGCATAGGGCCCTGGGTAGACACAGACCGCTATGAGTGAGCTGCCAAGGAGGAAGAGCTGGGGCCAGGCCCTGGCAGGAGAGGAAGGCCGGCATGTGGGTCCTGTGGGGCTTGTGATGGGGTCCTGGGAGGATCAGAAGGACTTTTCAGAGGACCCAGGGAGCGTGGTAGAGCTTGGATGCTCCTGAAGGTGTCAGCCCCAGAATAGCAGAGGCTGGTGTTTTCCTGGTAGAGCAGCATGTGGGCTGGGGCCCTGCCTGCCCGGGGCTGGGGTGCAGCTTGCAGTGGAGGCTGGGAGCGCAGCAGGCCCAGAGGACTAGGACCCTTGCGTGAACTCCTATGACCCACTGAACTCCCTGGGAGTGGGTGGGTATGGGGGGGCCTCACTAGGGTCCTGTGAAGGGGAAAGTGATTGGTGACTGGATGCAGGGCCAGCTGCCTCCCCAGCCACAGGGGGAGCAAGTGGCATGGCAGCAGCTCCTCTGGAAGCCTTGAGGGCCAAGGGACCCTGGATCACAGGGGGCAGTTCCCCATGAAGGGAGGCTTCCTGGAGGAGGTGGCAGGAGGGTCGGAGCTCTGAGAATGTCTCTGTCTGTCCATCAGCCTGCCTATTCTTTGGGGTGCACATTGTCCTCTCAAGGCTGCTAGTATAAAAGGACTCCCAAGAGGTGCCCACATTAGAGATGGTGAGGAGAAGTCTCTCTGGTAGCTGACGGGCTCCCCTGCCCTGTGAGGAGCTACAGTGCAAAGGTGAGTGGCAGGCAAGGCGGAGCCCTGGAGCCAGCTCCCCCTGCATGAGTGTGAGGATTCTGCCGTGGGGCCGACTCTTCCTTCATCCAGAGCCCGGCTGTGGCCGCTGACTTGCCTCTTATACCTCTCTTTGGCCTGGCAAGGGGGGCCAGGAGTTGGAACCCCAGGTCAGAGCAGCCAAGGCTTGCAGAAGCATCTCAGGGTCTTTCCCATGTAGAATCCTGGGCAGCGTCTTGAGAGACCCCTGTGTGGTCTGTGAGAAGCAAATTAAATCATAGTCAGGGGCCACGGCCACTGTGCTGCTCTGCCCCTGGAAAGGGCTGGGGGCCACAGCCTACCCTGAGCTGGCCTCAGCCAGTCCACCAAACACCCGATCCCCAGTGAAGGCTGGGAGAGAGATGCCTGGGGAAGTGGTTGGACCTCATGCTTGGTAGTGGCCATGGGGCTTGTTTGATCTCGACTGTGAGGCTGAGAGTGTGCAGGGAACTCTCCATGGGGCGAAGGAAGAGTCCTTTCACCAGGAATTTGGAGACCAGGGGCTGTTGAGGAGGAGAGAAGGGAGGAGGGAGAGATGGTGGAGAGAATGCTCTTGGGGACCAGGGTGAGGGCTCGGTCTGGGGCTGGGAAAAGACTTTTTAACCTTTGCAGAATGACTGTATGCATCCAGGTGAGGTAGAACTGGGGACCTCTGCCATCGAGTCCACCCAGGCCTGCCTTCTCAGCAGACATTGTCCCTTAATCAGGCACCCCGGGCACTGTTCCTGCCTGGCTCAAGACCCAGCTCTGTTGGTGTTATGCTCACTGTGCATGATGTAGCAGAGTGAGCTCCAAGATGCCAAGCCCTTCCTCAGGATCCCTGCCATCGTGGCCACAGCAGCTGAGTTGGGGGATGTGTGGCAGAACAGGGGAGGATGGAGGACGGCAGCGGGGGCCTTGCTGCTACACTCCCTGTCCTTGCCTGCCCCTCGGAATGGCACCTCTGCAGGTCAGGCAGCAGAAGGGAAGGCAGTCAGACACCAAGGGGGACTTCTGGATGGCCCCACTTGGTAATGCATCCTGCACCAGAAATCCAGGCATGTGTGGGGTTTCTCCTTCCTGGAAATTGAGGGCAAAGACACCCCCAGGTCCACATCTAGAGCTGGGTGGACCACGTGCCAACCTTCTCGGGGGAGGAGGAGCTCTTGCCTTTCTTCCCCAACCTGGGTGCTGACTTCAGGGATCAGCTCAATCCCCCACAGCTGTGTTTGCCTTCTCTGTCCTGGAAGAGCAGTTTCTGCATACACCTTTCAGCCCTAGCCCTCAGATCCTTCCATATGGGGAGATGGCAGGGCCCCCACCCAGTTGATCCAGTCCACCTGTGAGGCCAGAGGCGGTGGGAGCCTGCCTGGGCCCGCACAGCCACACAGCGGGGAGCAGAAAGCAGAGCTCCACTCTTTCTCTTGCCGCCCACTTGCATGAGTGTGATTACTTCATTCATTTATTCAATCAGCCAGTATGTGCTGAGTGTGTGCTGAGCCCAGAAGGCTATGCCAGGAGCTGATAAATAAGACTGCCCCTGCCCTTGGGGAGGCAGGAAGATCTGGGCAAGCATGTGTCCCTGTGCCCTGCGGGGTGACAGAGGCTGTTTCTGGGACAGGGAGAATGATCTGTCCTGCTGGAGGGTGGGATGTCCCTAGGAAGACGCCTGCCCTGAGACTTGTGGGATGAGGAGGATGGGATCAGGCTGTCCTGGTGAGGCAGCTGAGGCTGAGGGCCGAGGAGCTGTGGGTTGGTTGCAGGGACCCTGGTGTCTGGCTCTCTCCTAGGACCCTGCTTTCCCTCTAGGTCTGTGGATCTGACCTCTGCATGACCTCCCCTCCCACTCACCTCAAGACTGAGGC
The DNA here is from genome assembly GCF_029289425.2 of Pan paniscus. Classification (NCBI taxonomy): domain Eukaryota; kingdom Metazoa; phylum Chordata; class Mammalia; order Primates; family Hominidae; genus Pan; species Pan paniscus. The sequence goes on along the minus strand of NC_073261.2, from coordinate 54,685,786 downwards.
GCCTCTCAGTCACCCCCTTTTCTTTGCCTTCTCCTCCCCTCCCTGTCACCTCCACTGCAGAAAGCAGCTTTCATTTTCCCCACCTGCCTCTCTCCTCTCATCCCCCAGCATCTGTTGGGGAAATTGGGCCATTTGAAGAATAAAGGAGAAGGCAGGAGAGAGGAAACTCCCGTCTCAGGGCCCAGCCCACAGCTGGGGTGAAAACCTGTTCCTCGTTAACACCCTGAGTCAGGGACCAGAATTGGGGGCGTCGTGCTCCCCAGCCTCCCTCAGGGACCAGGAGGGGAAAGGCATGCTGGGAGACGTTAGCTGCAGTGATTGGGAGCAGATGGGAAGGGGTGGTGAGGGGCAGGGACACTGGGAGGAAGCCTGTGGGGGTGGGAGGGAGCATGTGTGGAGGAGCCTGGGAAGACCCTCACTGGACCTCTGGGGTCCTGAGCCCATTATCTGGAAACAGGTCTTCCACAGGGCATCTTTCCATCCAGACTGAAGGGAATTCCAGGTTTGGGGTATGCAGAGGTCTTCGGGAGGGTGGAACCAAGAGCCAGGTGTCTCTCGGGGCGTGTGTGCCAGTGGAAGCTCCTGTGTGTGGACACTGGGGGCCACACTGTCCTGGCCCACACCTGAGCCCTCGAGGGTCCGAAGATCCCTGTCCAGGACCCTGGCGGGGGTGAGGTGAGGATGGAGCATACGTTTGGATCTGGACTGTGTACGAGGAAGCCGGGGTCTGCTGGCCCAGAGCAGGAGGGGGACACGCAGCCTGCAGGGAGTGAGGTGGGAGTCCAACAGAGGGGACATTCTTTAGGGCACTGCTGGCTGGTGACCAGCATTAGAGGTGTGACGGTGGTGGTGACAGTGATGTGGAGGATTGAGGTGGCGGTGACAGTGCTGACAATGACCGTGTGACAGCGGGATGCGGTGATAGTGGTAGAGACATGTCCTTGCTTGGCCCACTTTCATGGGGTTCAGGGGGTATCAGGTTGGTGACCCTTCTCAGCTTCCTCTTCAGCACTCCCCGTCCACCCATCTCCAGCCCTCAGAAACACCATAGGGAAGTGGCCTCAATTGGAGATCTTAATTTACAAGCTGTGGAGTTCTGAGTCACAGCAAAGGCAGACCTGGCCCCTGTCCCCATGGGACTCGGTTGAGTGCAGCCCCCACCTGAGTGTCTGTCCTGGAAACAGGTGTGGGCTGAATTGGGCTAGGCCTGGAGAATTTCACTGGCCCAGGTCCTACTCTTCACCCCTGCCTCTCTCCTCAGCCCTCAGCCCAGAGCCCATTGTCTCTGCAGAGATTAGTGACATGGTGTCAAAATCCCCAGCCATTTTAGAATCCATACGATTGAGGTCCTGAAGGAAGAGGCAGGGCTGGGAATGTAGGGTCAGGACCATATTTGTGTTCCCCCTTGGCCCCAGCTCCTCAGCCAAGCACTCCTCCTACCCCACCGAACCCAGGCTCAGGCAGGCCCCTGGTCTACACTTCCTGCTCCACGTGGCTTGGACCCAGATTCCTCCTCCAATCTTTTAATTAGATCCTGCACTCATTAGCTGCCCGAATGCCTTCCAGACACTCACAGCTGCTCTGGCCCTCTCCACACCTGCCCGTCCAGCTGGGCCTCCCCACACCTGGAAGACATCGAAGCCTCCAGCCAGGGCCCCCAAATAGCAGCCCCTCCCTGTGGCCTCTAGCAGCAGGGGCCAGAAGAGACACAGAACCTTCCTCTGAGGGCGGTGGGGGCTGCAGGAGAGGTGCCTCCCCAGCCCTGGCCATGTTGGCCCTTGCAGGGAAGGCTGGGAAGTGAGTTGTGGCCACAGCACAGGAGACAAGAAGTCAGATGCCCCCTCTGACCATGGCCAGAAGAGCCAGTGTCTCCCTATGCCTAGGCCCTCCCTGCAGGACCTCACTTGAGAGAACCTGCTCAGGGCTTAGAGTGTTTGCCATCTGTGTGTGGGGAGAGGACAAGAAAGGTCTGTGAGGGAAATCAGAGAGCTCAAAAAGAGGGCTGGAAGAAGCTGTGGCTTTAATCTTAGTAGTCTTTCCCGATGACGGGCAATTCCTAGAGGATTTGCCAGCCCAAATCATCATTCAGTGAGTGTCAGAGGGTTCACATCCAAGGTCTTGACCCAGTCTTGAACTCTCTTGTCTCTAGTGGCTGTCCTCTTTCCTGGTCCACTGAGTTGCACCAACTCCTGGGCACCAGTCACGTGGACTCAAGTGAATGAATTAATTGAACACTCACGTATGAGGAGTGCTTATGAGGAGACAGGAACTGTTATAAGTGGTTGCAAATATCGTCACTTAATCCTCACACTAACCCTATGAGATAGATACTATTACCTGTCCCCCTTCCACAGACGAGAAACAGAATAGTTGAATGGCTTGCACAAGTTCACATGAGTTATAAGAGGCTGGCGGTGACAGGATCCCAATTCCTGTCATCTCTGCTCTCTGTCCTTGTGCCTGATTGCCTCGTTAGAATACACACTGTGCATGCTACCCCCTGGAGTGGGGCAATAGTGGCCCTGGGGCCTTTCCCTCCAGGAACCAATAGGTGCTGGAAATACTGTCACCCCTCCTGGGGGAGATGGGAGATCCTGGTTGCATGGCCAGGGCCAGGCAAGGCAGTTTATTTCTTGCATACTCAGTGTGTAGCGTAAAATGGGAAAACTGTGCTTGGAACTGAGCATTACATAGAGAATGGCAGGGCCTCCCTATTACAGTTCCAATCCCTGCCTGGAAGGATAGAAGTATCCACTGCAGCTCAGCACCTCTGCTCCCCCAAACCCTAGGATGATATTTTTTGAGTTTTAGATCTTTTTCACTAAGTGAAAACAGGTAAAAGCAGACCTGAGCTGGGTTAGGTCTGGTTTGGATGGGAGTGATGGTGAGGAGGCTGATGCTGGGGTACCTGGCCCCTTTGGGCACCCCCAAATACCTTGAGCCTCAGGACTCCCCACACTGGGGAGTCATTGTCCTGAGGGGACCAACTAAGCATCTTTCAGGGGGCAGATGGTGGCCTGGTTGATGTCCCAGCTAGTCTCTCTTGAGCCTGACTTAGGCCACTCTCCTTTGTCTCATGTGATGACAATTCTGAGCTGAGTGAGTTGGCCTGGGGAGAACACATGGAGGTGACAGCATTGAGCTGCGGTTCACTCATATGCAGGGAGCAGAGGAGCAGAGCAGAGAGAGCCCCCCTAGCCATCCTAGACGTGTGTGTGTGTGTGTGTGTTACCTTAAAGAGTTTTTCCACCTGCCCTCCACCCCTCACTGTGTTTCCCCAGCAAGACTTTGGGAGGGGCTGGTTGCCAGGACCAACTCTAAATGTCAAGGCCTGGAAAATCCAACTTGGGGCCATACATTCCTACCCCAGGTGGCAAGATCATAGGGGCAGAGACTGGGGCAGGATGGTGAAGTTAGCCTCCTCACCCCCTCCGTGTTCTACCACTGCAGAATAACTCTGTGGCTAGTCTGGCCCCTAGGCATCCCAGATCCAAGCTCCTCCTTGGCCATCACACACGTCTTGGCCAACTCAGGCCGTATCATGCCCCTGCCGCTCATGAACCTACAATAGCTCTCTATTCTCTAACTGTGCTAATATTAGGTCCTCAGCCTAGCACCTAAGTTCCTGCCATGAGCTGATCTCACCAGTTTCATGTAGTCACTCCTGTACCCCCTTCTAGAATCAACCTTCTCTGAGAAACCTTTGAGAACACTAGTGTTTCTTAATACATGGTCTTGTGCCTGGGAAGATGAGCTATCTATTCATCACGAGTGGGTATATCATATCTGTACACAACTGGATTGAAACCTCTGGAGAGTTGAGGATGTTGTCTTCTGATTCAATTGGAGCTGAGTTTGGATTTTGTGTGCCCGGCTCTGCACAGGTTGTGTAACTTTGGTTCACTTCTTGCTATCTATAATCTATGATTAATAGACAAGCGTGTTAGTCTGTTCAGGCTAACATAACAGAATACCACAGGCTGGTTGGCTAAAACAACAGAAATTTATTTCTCATAGTTCTGGAGTCCAGAAATCCAAAATCGAGGTGCTGTCAGGGTTGGTTTTTGGTGGGTCTTTCTTCCTGGCTATTAGACAGCTGCCTTCTTGCTGTGTCTTCACATGGCCTTTCCTCGGTGTGTGCACTCAGAGAGAAAGAGAGCTCTGGTGTCTCCTTCTCTTACAAGGACATCAGTCCTATGGAATCAGGGCCCCACCCTGCCCTTCATTTAACCTTAATTACTGTCTTAAAGGCCCTATCTCCAAATAGTCACATTGGGTGTTAGAACTTCAGCATATAAATTCTGGTGGTGGGGGGCACAATTCAGTCTATAACAATGGTTTAAAAATGAAGGAAAAGAAAAGACTTCCATGGTTGAGTAAGTTTGGGAGAGGATGAATTCAAACAAATCGAACAGGATTCTTGACTGCAGGTCTTCTCAGAACCTTTCACTGTGAATGACTGGAGGAGATAAATAACATGCTGTGTGTTTCTCAAACACATTTTGACTTGGAATTCACTTCTGGTTGATCATCTTGCAGAGCCAGTGTTTTCTGGAGCTCTGTTTGGGACCTGCTGCCCTAATCAATTCCTGCATAATTTTTTCTAACTTGAGTACCTTACAGACAGGGTCAACATTACTGTTCTCCCCAGAGAACGGGACAGTAACCAGAGAGCTCTTCTTTGTTAATACTAGACCTTGAATGAGTAATCTCAGTTTGTGATGTTATCAATCCTACTTGTTAGAGTGCTGAGTGAGGGCCCCAGACTTACAGGTTTCTGTTTTCTTTTTCTTTTCTTTTTTCTTTCCTTTTTTTTTTTTTTTTTTTTTTTGATGGAGTCTCCTTCTGTCACCCAGGCTGGAGTGCAGTGGTGCAATCTCAGCTTACTGCAACCTCCACCTCCCGGGTTCAAGCAATTCTCTGCCTCAGCCTCCTGAGTAGCTGCAATTACAGGCACCCACCACCACGCCTGGCTAATTTTTGTATTTTTAGTAGAGATAGGGTTTCGCCATCTTGGCCAGGCTGGTCTTGAACTCCTGACCTCGTGATCCACCCGCCTTGGCCTCCCAAAATGCTGGGATTACAGGTGTGAGCCACTGTGCTTGGCCACAAATTCCTTCTTTGTGTAAGGTTCCTAATGCTGACTGGCCACTGTACCCTCACTTGGCCCTAAGATCATAGTAGTTGACCTGGATCCCTGGAGGCAGCTCTTTGCCATCATATGGCACCATGTCTTTGCTGCATTTCAGTTGCAGCCTTGCCTGGAGGCTGAGTGATGGACAGCCCTCAGTGGGATAACCCTCCATCTTCCCCTTTGACTTTTCATGCATGATCCCCAAAACACTTTGCTGAAATTGGTACTGCCCAGGAAATGTGGTCCAGGGCCTTGTTACTCCAGGGTCTGAGGACCAGCAGCATTGGTATCACTTGGGGGCTTGTTAGATGTGCGGAGTCTCAGGTCTCATTCCAGTCCATTTGGGCCAGAATATGCATTTAACAAGCTCCCAGGTGATTTATTGGCAGGTACATTAAGGTTTGAGAAGTACCAGTCCGGAGTAGTGATTTTTCAAAACCACATGTCCTGACCTATACTGGGTTGTGAAAGCAATGTCATGAGTTACAATCAGTGTTAAAAAAAAAAATAAAACAATAGAATTAAAAATATAGGATCATCAACTTAATAAGGGCAAGTATTTTGGAGGAAAATTTTGTGTATCCTGGGTTGTGGCATATAATGTGTATCACTTTAAAAAAAGGTTTGAAGTCTAAGGCAAAAGTCTAAGGCACACTCAAGGGTGGGGAGACAGGGGACTGGCTGTGGTGACCTCTGCCTGGCCCTGCCCACCCCGTCACTTCCACCTGGCCTTTCCCCAGCTGTTCTGGATGTCTAAGGGTTTCCCATCACTGACCACACACACCTTGTCACCACACCCTGTGGCCCAATGCCTGGGCTTTGGGGTGTGGTGGGGGAGCTGGAACCAAAAAGAAGGACTTTTAAAATAGGTTCTCCAGCTTTATTTTTTCCCTGGCTCCTTCTCCTCCCCGCCTTTTCAGCTCTTTGCCCTGGGGCTTCTTTCTTCTTCCTTTCCTGTTCCAAGCTAGATGGCAAAGCCAAGTGCAGCTCATCAGAGACTCAGTCTCTCTCCCTCCACGTTGTAGATTTTTCTTTCCCAAGATCCCCTCACTCCGTATGGAGAAATCAAAATAACCCGACTGACCCCACGCCTGCAGGGCCCTTCCCACCTCTGGCAGTCTGCCATCAGCCCATGTCTGCCAGAAAATTTATCTGATCTTTGAACCTCGCACTCGCTTGGAGATAAACGTAGGCTACTGCTAAAGGCATCAGTGCTGTTGTAGAGTTGGGGCAAGTGGAGGTGAACAGGGCAGGGAGAGGGCAGAAGGCTTTGGGGCAGAGGGGCTGGGAGGCAGGCTGCCAACACTGGGAAGGTGCAGGGAGTGTCTGCAGTCATTTCTCCCTCCCTTCATGTTCATCCCCTGGTTCCAGGCCAAATAGAAATGCCTGAACATCTACCAGGGACAGTCCTTTTCTGTCATCATCATCATCATCATCATCATCATCATCATCATCATCATCATCATCATCATCACTACTCTAGATGATGTAGGGTGATCATATGATCCATTTCCCTCCAACACTTGGAGTTGATACCTGTTCTCTGGGTATACTTATTAATCCTACCCCCCTTTCACTCTCAAGAGTGCTCCAATTTGGATTTCAAATGATTTCATCCCTGTATATAAGAAAACAAAAGAGCCTGCCAAAGGTCATGAAGCTAACAAGCAGTTCAGCTGGCACCAGACCCAAACCACATGCTCCTCCCAAGATGCTTCACGGCCTGCACAAGATGCTTCACAGTCTTCCCAGAATGCGTCACAACCCTCCCAGGATACCCCACGGCCCTCCCAGGATGCCTCACAACCCTCCCAGGATGTATCATGGCCCTCCCAGGATGCCCTACAGCCCTCCCAGGATGGCTCACAACCCTTCCAGGATGCCTCAAAACCCTCCCAGGATGCATCACAATCCTCCCAGGATGCCTCACAGCCTTCCCAGGATGTGTCACAGGCTTCCCAGTATGCCTCACAACCCTCTCAGGATGTCTCACAACACTCCCAGGATGCCTCACAGTTCTCCCAGGATGTCTCTAAACCCTCCCAAGATGCCTCGCAGTTCTCCCAGGATGCCTTACAACCCTACCAGGATGCCTCATAGTTCTCCCAGTATGCCTCACAACCCTCCCAGGATGCCTCACAGTTCTCCCAGGATGCCCCACAACCCTCCCAGAATTCCTCACAGCACTCCCAAGATGTCTCACTTTCTGCTTCTCCCTCCACCTGGCAGGAAGGATAGTGTAGATCAGTGTGTGAGCCTGTGTGCTGAGATCCTAGACTCCTTCCAGAACTTGAAAGCTAGCTAGAGGGAGTCAGTTCACCTTCTAAAAATCTCTCCTAGCCTTCAGGGTGGGGTAGGACCCTAAACAGTTTCTGAAGCCTCTGATTTTCCTTCACGGGTGGGCAGGGCTGAGAGGGAGGGATGCAGGATCTGTCCACTGGTGCTCTTTGGTTTTACCCCTCAGGCTTGCTCAGAATCCCAACTGTGGGAAGCCTTAACTTCCTGGGGGTAAAAGACACACAGGCTGTTTCTTTCTGTTCTCTGCAAGGGTGTGTGTGGAGGGTGGAGAGGGGCAAGTGGACCTTGGAGTTAGTGATGATGTGGGGGCGGAGTAGGGGCCGGAGCTAGTACTTTGCATACTGGCGGTCTTGGGGCCTGGGGGCAGGATTTTAGCTGCAGGTGGCATATACTGGCAGTAACTGCCCCTTGAACTTGGATTTGGCACTGGGGTAACAACTTTGAGGCACAAGCCCACCCCAGAGGCTTCTGATATTCTCATTTCTCCAGGCCACCCATGGGCACTGAACTGCTGACAGGCTTCTGGCTCTGTCAAGGCTACTGTCCACAGACAGGGGAGGCCTGGGACCTTGGCCCACTGAACCCAAGCCCTGAAGCTTTGCTGGGAATCTGCCACATCCAGTCTGAGGAGTATGTAGGAAACACAGGTGAGGGCGCACTGGAGGGAGTCTCTCGCAAGGAGAACACTGCTGCTCAGGGATGGAAGAGCAACATCTAAAACACATACACACACACACCCAGGTGCACACATATAGACACACCTAGAAACATAACACATTCACAAATACCCACATACCTCATGCAGGTCTACATGCATACCAAACATTCACATACATACAGGTGCCTTCTACATACTCTCCCATCCATGTTCATGGACAGGCATATCCATGTACCCATGGGGACATATAATCATGCACACACTCATATCCACATGCATGTACATCCACATGCATGGATACAATTATTCACACACTCTGCATAAGAGGTACTCATATGTGCAAGGTCCCTTGGCCAGCCATGCAGGAATGGGGGATGGCCCCCTGACATGAAATAAGGGGGGTCCAGTGCTCTGAGAATAGGGACTGTGTATGGAGAGCATCCTGGTTCCCAGGAACCTGGAGGCTCTGGAATACGACAGCGGGAAGAACAAGTGGCGCTTGGAGCAGAGGCACAGTGGAGAGTGTGGGGGACAGCATGACCCAGGAACCCTCAACCAGGCTCCCACTTCATTGTCCATACCCACTGTCCCAAGGGATGAGCCTCTCCTTGATCCTTTGGTCCCAAACCCATTTCTTCCTGCCTTATTTAGAGAGAGATAACAGATAACCTACAAAAGGAAATCCAAGTCAAATTGACACCAGACTTCTCCCGAGCAATGATATGTACAAGAAAACAGTGAAACCTTATTTTAGAAACTCCAGGCTGGTCTCCACTGAGTTTTGCTGGAGGAAGGAAGGGGCAGGTCCTGCATCCACTCTTGGATTGAAAGGTTGGAGAAAGACACTCTTCAGTAGCCCTCTTAGAAGACATTTCCTGCCCATTTCAAAGATCTTTGAAAAGCTACGTGGAGCAGTCAGATTAGCTTCCTAGGGTGGGTGAGATTGCAGGTGGCAGGATTAGAGTAAGCAGAGAGGAGAAGGAAGCATGCCTGGCGGGGAACTGCACTGCAAAGATCCACAGGCCAATAAGCTGGTATGCTGGACAACTGCGTGGCTTCTTTCTGGTGTTCTGGATGCTGCTTCAGAGCCCTCTTGCCTGGGAGCCTGATTGCTGCAGGTGGCCCTAGGTTTGCACAGGACAGATCCTCCTTTTTCTGGCACATGTGGCTGTCACTCAAGTAGAGCCAGACTGTCACCTGTGGGCCCTGTGAGGCTTGTGATGGCATGGTACATACCACTAACCCTGTTCAGAGGTCAGGAGTCAGTCTCTGGTCCAAGTCAGCATGAGTTTTGTAGCCAGGGTAGGGTTAGTCTTTGGACAAGGTCAGTTTTGTGGCCAGTATCAGAGGTTAGTCTTGGCCAGGACTGGAATCAGTCTGAGTCAGTTTCGGGATTGGTCTGTGGCCATGGTTGTGGTCAGTCTGAGGTCAAATTGATGTGACTAGAATCAGGGCTGAGTGTGGCTGGGAAGCAGTTGATCCTCAGTGTAGCTGGTGTGGATGAGACTTGCAGCGAGGCCTCAGCTGCTGAAAGGTCTCCCGCCCACTCCTCTGATGGATACTCTTGCCATATCCCAATGTTAGCATCTCTCACTTCCAAACTCCTTGGTGAAGCCTGGGGCAGTGGACAGCAGGGCTCCCGGGCCATGTGTCCCCATAACTGGATGACCTTAGCTTCTCACTGGCGGGCCTCCTGCATATGGCCTCAGTCTGAGGGGCCTTGGGAGGGCTATGGCGAATGGTTTTCCTGACTCTGGGCTTGACACCTGGAGGCCAGGCTTTGGAGTGGAATGTGGCCCATGGCTAGGGCTCTTCACATCTGAAGAGCTGACTGTGGACTCTTTGTAAGCCTTTAGCAAGGCTGAATGACAACCTCATCCTCTAAAATAACCAGGGACCTCACTCAAGGTAATTTCTCTGCCCAAGGAAAGTGGCAATCAAGCAGTTTATTTGCCTGAAGCTCATGTCCTTTAATATGCTGTCCCAGAAACTGCCTATTCCAGAAGGAGAAGCAGGGACAACAAGCGGCTTGGAAGGCTGCAAACAGTTTCAACTTGTTCTGTCTTCCTGGCATGTGGCTTATGATTGTGTGTGTTTGTTTATTTTACATTGCTCCCATGCCATTAGAGTGTAAACCCCAGGAGGAGGGACTTTGTTGTCTTGTTCACTACTGTATCCTCAGTGCCTAGCAAAAAACTTGATGTGCGTTAGACACTCATTGCATTGCTGCTGAATACATGAATGAATGTGTGTTTTACTTCTGTCTCTCCTTCTGTCTTCCAAGTATTCACTGTGTCTTGTGGTTTCTGTTTCCTATTGATGTCTTGGGACTGCCTACCTCTCCCTACCTCCTACCTCCATCAGCTGAGTTCGGGCTGCTGCCATGGTTCCCCTGGATGTCCACAGTGCCTCTTAAGTGGCCTGCCCACATCCCATCCAAGCCCTCTCCGATCCACTCTCCATACTGTGGCTGGAAGGATCCTTGTAACATATAAATAGATCAGGCTACCCCCTGGTTAAAACCCTTCAGTGGCTTCCTATTGCCCTGAGAAGTTCCCTTAACACAGAGTCCAAGGCATGATTTGGCCCCTACACACTTCTCTAGCCTCCTCCTGTCTCTCTTGTCTTTTCTTGTCTCTGTCTCATTCTGAGCGCCAGCCAGGCTGCCCTTCTTTCACATCCTCAAACAGCCCCCTTTCTTGCAGTTGGAGCCCTTTTATACACAGGGGTCCTACCTGGAGTCCCTCACCCCTCTGGCCCCTGCCACCCAGAGGCTCTCCTGACCCCATCCCCTGGCTAGGCTTCCTGTACATCCCTCATCTTCATGCTCTCCTTCTCAGCACACTTGATTCTGAGCATCTGCCAGAATAGCTCCTGGGTCTCATTCCCTCCGATACACACAGTGCTGCCTGGCATATTGTGGGCTCTTGGGGCATCTTTGTGGAATGAAGGGCCCAGTGTCTGACATTGGGACCCCAAAGTTGGCTGCACCGACCCTGCATGCCCTAGCCCCTTCCCCCACACAACTGCAGAAACCTTAACAGCCGCAGCTTGGGGAGGTTTAGCAGTTCCTCTCTGCAGGGTCCTTGCTGAACTGACATAGAGTACCTGGCCTGACTGTCAGGAACAGTGATGGGGAGGGCTTGGCACATCTTACTTTCTGAGTGGGGAGAGTGTGCCACTACTTCCCACAAGAGCACATACAAGGAGGATTCCCCCGGATTGGAAGGAGGCTGAAGGCAGGAATGGTGGAAGTATGATAAGTATGGATCATATCCTGCTTAGAGAGAAAGTGCTGGGCTTTGTGGGATTTGGAGGCGTAGGCAGTGAGGATAGTAATGAGGACAGGGATGTTCTCCTGAAATTCCCCGTGGGACCCTGATGACTCCAGCCAAGGAAGGGCTGGCAGAAAAGTAGTACAGCTTGGTGACCTTGGGAGCTTGGGGACACACCTGGGTATGGATGGGGTCTCAGGGGACAATGGCAGCAAGGGCTGGGGTGAGCCTTCTTCAGGTGGCTTACAGGTGAGTAGACATGGATGAGGAGGAGGCTTGTTCTCAGCTACAAGTGAGATGCTCCCTGGGACCTCCAGGGAGTGCAGGAGACACCACCATGCAGAGGGGCTGAGATCTGGAGCTGTCTGCCTTGTTTACCACTGTCATAACTCCTTAGGTGGGCGCACGACGGATTCTCCAAGTCTCACAACTCAGAACCAAGCTCTGGCCCTGAAGGAGCAACTTGAGGGGCCCTGAGAGGAAACGGCTTGGTGCAGAGAAAGATTTGCGAGACTGTCAGCCCAAGCAGCCTGCATGGCCAGGATCCTTCAGGGGAAAGAGCGGGTATGGGTAGGGAGGTCCATGGCTGCCATCTCTGAGGCCCCCACCTAGGTCAGGCCCCTGGCTTGCTTCAGAGACCCCTCTGGGCTCTGGACTTCAAAACTTTCCATTTCTCTCATTTCCATTTCTGACTTGAGACCTCTTGGAGAAAAGGCCTCAGTGTCAGTCCTCCGGGGATGGGAAGGTGTCTGGGTCTTGACCAGCTCATCTGGGGAAAGAGATAACCTCTGTTATCCACCTCAGGGCACAGCCACGCTTCCTCCATCAAAGTGGCACTTCCAGGAGATGCTGGCAGAGCATCGGTTTGTCTGCAGACTTCTCCTGAGCCTTGGGGTCCATCGTCACCGAGGCCCCTCAAGCCCCTCCCCTCCAGGCCTCTGGATATCACTTCCTTTGGGAACAGGAGATGCTAGCCGATTTGGGAAATGCTCACTGCAGAGGAGTCTGGCACTGTGTCCGGGTCGGCAAGGCTATATTTAACCAGCTATATTTGCTGTCCCACTCACTTGTCCCAACCCGGCCCCGCCCGCCACCCCTCCCCCTCAGCAGCCTGTCCTGTCCCACTGGGGCCGCGCCGTCCTTGCTCACCCTGCTCCAGCTGTGCAATTGTGGTCTGGGCCACAGGCTATTTTTTGCTTGGTGCCAAAGATTATTCAGTTATCAGGAATGTGTGTTTAAGTGGCCGTCTCCGGAACAAGGATTATAAATAGGAACTTGGGGTCAAGGCCTGGGCCCCAGTGTCCTCCTTCTCTTTGTCCCAGTTCCTGTCCTGGCTCCAGGATTTTACTTGGGGTGAACACCATGAGGCCATGGTGAGGTTGTCTGGAGGAAAGGACCCCAGGGTGGGAGGCCAGAGGTCCAGGACTAAGAACACTTCTGACAGGCAAGTCACCTGATGTCTCTGGGACTTGCTTTCTCCATCTGGGCAATGGGGAGACTCAGGCTCATTCACTGAATGGCAAACAGGAAATAGATGGGCAAGAACTAGTCTTGGGAGTAAATGCGTAACAGTTCAATTTGCTTTTTGGGAGCTCCTGGTCTTTTGGTGGGACTGTGCCTAGGTTTGATCTCAGCATTAAGTGGCCTAAGCAGGATGAAGTGGGCATATTTGGTCACAGGCACCCAAGATGAGGCTAAATCTTTCTCCTACAAGATGAGGGCTGCTTCCCAAGGTGCCAGTTATCACGGAGAACAGGCCCAGGTCAGAGGCCTTGACCCAGGCTGTTTGGTTGTGAGTGTGGGCAAGGGTGCCTGGTGAAAATGGTTGGGCTGCTTCCTGGTGACTAGTGGCCCCTCCTATCCTGGGGAGAGCCATCTTCTCATGCCCTGGCTTGGGAAACTTTGGCTCTTTTTCCCTCCATCAGGGGAGGGTAAGGAGGGATGTCAGGGCTCCACCCAAATGCTGGGGTGGGCCAGGCCCTGGGGGCACCATACAGCTGCCCTAGGCTCCTCACCACACTCCTGCCTCTGAAGAGGGTGGTGCAGGGGAAGGACATGCTGCCATCCTTTCACCTCAGTTTCTCCACTGTCAAATGGCAGAAATAATGTACAGCCTCCCTCTCTGGAGCTGTTAGGTATGAGAGTGATCTAAAAGGATATTCAATCATTCATTATCACAATAAATGAGAATCACATTCTGAGCAGAAAGGCCTTGGTTGACCTGAGGGGTTGTAGCCTCCCGATATCACCAAACTTGGCCAAACCCCAGCAGTCCTGTGGCTTCAATCCCCATACACTGTGTCTCCATTTTCCCCTTGGGTGCAGACGCTTTCATTGCTCTCCTCGCCCAGTGGTCTTTCTCACCCTTCCCCTTCACTCTGGCAAATCTCAGGCCTGGATGACTGATTGATCTGGGATACAACTATGGAGACCTCTCCTCCACCCATTTGGAACTCTAAACTCAGCAGGAACTTAGCTCTTCCCCCTATTCAGGTAGGGCCAGTACCTGTCCCATACTCTGTCACCAGGACAGGACTGCATTGCCAGCTATGGCATTGCACCTGCAGCTCCACCCCTTGCTCTGGGGCCATTTATGTACAGAAGAGCCTCTTCTTTCTGATAATGTTGGTACATTAAATGTGTACTGTAATGAGATGAAATTGACTTTTATATCTTTGTAAGACTTTTCATTTAAATTTTCGAGTAAGATAAAAGATTCTTTGACAGACTACATTTTGGATTTTTTTAAAAAGTGGCCATAAATGGGGTAGTGGGGCATTCCCTAGTGGAGGTGAGAATTGGGCAGGGGTCTGTTCCCCAGGCTGGGAATGCAGAGGGCTCCACAGTGTTTGACCAAGGTAGCTGCCTGGCAGGGGAGAGTTGTGGAGATGGCAAGTCCATGGAGTGTCTCCATGACAGGCTCCAGGGGAGTCCTTGCTGGGTCATTGCCAAGGGTGTCCTTTGTGTTTTCCTCTGGGGGCTGTTCTAGCTTGGTTTGACAATTCTGAAGGTCCTAGGGGACCTCCCTCTATCTCCACAGGCAAGAGCAGGTGCCATCAGAGGGGATTTTCCCTTAGTATTGGAGAATGGGGGTGGGTAGTCAGTAGAGAAAGAGAGACAGAGAGAGGGCATGCTTAGCTTATTCCAGATCCCTACTTCCCAGCTGGTCCCAGGTCCTGGCTGCTCCTCAGCCAGCTCCTGGGGCAGTTTTGTAGGAGAGAATGTGGACTTGTGCTCAGCAGCCACCAGGATTCAGTCGTACATAGCACTGGATGGAGATGGAGGCTTGAACAGTTTTGAATAGTTTTCTCCGAGGGCTCAGCTGCCACCTCCTTTTCCTACAAGGTCAGCATGACCCCCAGACGAGAACCTTCCTCAGCCCCCTGCCCTGTAGTTCCCATAAAGAATAAGTGATTTCCTTTCTTTTTCCAGGGTGAATGCTTTCCTCATTCCTTGGCTCTTGGCTGTATCCCTGCAATTCTGCTCTCATTGTCAGGCTGCCTTCTCCTATTTTCTCCTCTCTGTCTCCGTCAGTCCAAGCTGGCAGTATTTCTGCTGGAATAACAGCCTCAAGCACCCTGCTTTGGTGACCCAGCCTGGGCCTTCCTCCCCTCCTGTCAGACCCGCAGCTTGGACTCACTGCCCTTGACTGCCTACTTTGGATAACAGGCCTTTACTTTGGCCTTGTGCTTCCCCCCTGGCCTGGCGGCCCCTCTTTTCAAATGAGGCTGAGCCATGTTCCCAAGGCTAGCACTAGGGACAAGGAGAAATGGTGCTAGCACAGGCCTGCCCCAGAGCCCCTGGAGGCAGGGCCAAGATTCTAGACCTGGGCCACACTGCCCATAGGCAAGTCGGCTCTTTGCAGGCAAAGGCAGGATCAGGAAACTGGACTATTAGTCTTTACAACAGCTCTATAGGGTGGGCATTGCCATCACTGGTTTATGGATGAGGAACCTGAGGCTCAGAGAGGAACAGAGGGTGACCTGAGGTCACATAGCCAATAACAGACAGAGCTTGGACTGAAAACCTGGTGTTGCTGCCTGCCCCTCAGCCTCCTTCACTGTAGAAGTATAAAGAGCCTTGTTGAGAGGCTACTGCCTCCAGCCCCAGGACCACCCTAAGACCTGGGCAAGAAGGACCTCATGCCTTGTAACACTCACCTTGAAATCTTCTAGGTTTCTATCTGTAGCTGGAACTGACCAGGACTGGCAGTGCCATCTAGCTGGGGCATCCTCAGCTTGAACTGACACCTGTGTGGGCCCCAGTCCCTGTTTCTCCTCCTTGAGGTACCCTCTGACACTCAAACCCATGTGTGAGGTTGACTAGATGTACCAAGGAGCAATGGGCCTCATGCCTGTGCAGTCATCTTGGGGCCACATAGCTGGACTTGGTTCCTGGCAGGCAGTCTGGTGAGTGGATTGCTCCCCTGGCTGGTGAAGAATTTTTTATGTGGGATCACATGAAATTGGGCTTTCAGAATGGTGCTGACATGCTGATTTTGAATGACTCAATTGTTTATATAGACAGGAGCCTGGCAAGAAAATATTTGCCCAGGGTCCCATCCACCCTAGGGAAGGCTCTGCCATCTCCCTGACATTATGCCATCTTGCTGTATTGTTGCTTATTGTACTGAAATTGATTTTCCCTTTGTTGCTTTGAAACCTCTTTAGAAAGACCTACACCAAGGGAGATTTCCCAAATTCCCTTTATTACCCCCTCCCCACCATGTTTCACAATCCTTAGATTTTAAAATTGAATCCAGATCTGACTTCCAGGCCCTAGTTCTTCAGCTACAACAATATCCCTTTGTCCTGGCCTCAGTGGACAGTGCTTAGCCCCATTCGACCTTTAGCCTTCTTGCAAAAAAGCAGGAGGCCCACTTACACCCTGGGATTTCCAGGAGAACAAAGATGTGATAAAACCTGCCAGAGATCACATGGTTGCCCAAGGAGGTTTGGGATTTTCATCTACAGCTATTATTTCCACCTTGATATGGGGCACTCTGGGTTATCCATGGAGGCTGTGGTCAAAGGGACCCCATGGGGCAAGCATCCTTTGCTCTTGGTAGCCACTCCTCTTCTCCTCTCTCTGTAGCCTGCTTGTCCAGTCCTGACCCCCTGGCTTCTTTCTAACACATGCCCTGGCCTATGCTCCCCAGTGAAGTTGGGATGAGGGCTTGGAATGGAACAGCCATTAAGGGCCCTACATCCAGGGAGTGGTTGTCCCCTGGTAGATAGAGGTGAACGGACCATCCCTCACCCCGGGGAGGTCAATGCTGTGAACCCATATTTCCTTCCCAGCAGCATCTGCCCTTGGGCCCCTCTCTGAGCCTCTTTGTCTCTCTCTTCTCAGTGGGGCTGTCAAAAGCTGAGCCTCACAGGTTGTGACTAATCACTAGCAGATTTTTTTTCCATCCAAGAAGAAGAAAAAGCTGAAGGAGATGAAGAAAAACCCCAACAGTGAATAACTCGGAAGAGTTTCCAACATGTGGGTGTTTTTCTGGGACCAAAGATCAGGAAGATTCCAAATGTAAACAATCCCAAAATAACTCAGCTCTCCCAACCCCAGGCATTCCCAGGACTGGATGTCCACACTCCTTCTCTTTCCCTCAGGGAACCCAAGGTCAGGGAGAGGTGGCAGGGCTTGTGCATTGGGAAGAGTTGCTGGGGACTTCAGGCAAAGTAAAGGGTCTGCCTTTACTTTGTAAAGGCAGGGATTTAGTCTTATTCATCAGATAACAGTGATTATCTCTTTGTTTGAGAGAGGGGCTTCTTCCTGTCTCATCAGACCAGATTGCCCTGGGATTAGAGACCATGACTATGACTTTTTTTTTTTTTTTTTTTGCTCAGAGTCATATCCCATTGTGCTTAAACCAAGCTCCTGAGATTTCTTGCCAGCATAATGTAATGGAAAGAACATGGACTTTGAAGTCACACAGGGTTGGAATCTTGGCTCCACCACTTATTAACTGTGTGGCCTTGAGTACATTATTTAGCATCTGGGAATCTCAGTTACCTCCTTATAAAACCGGGGCAATGATTCTTACCCAAGAAGATCCTCTTTCTAACACACCTAGTATGATGCCTCTTGCCTAGAAAGGGCTCAACACATGTTCCCTGTCCTCTTCTCTCTACCCATGAATGTGACTTGAGCTGGAGAAATCAGTAACTTCTTTTCTACCACTTTCTTTTCTGAAAGAAGTAGAGTATGTGTGTTCAAATGTGGAAATCACTTCTTTATGTTACTGAAAATCACTATGGCAACTTATGAGAGAAGGATATATTCAATATAGAACGTAAAACATCTTTCTAAAGGAGATAATGCTGGAGGATGGTGGAAGTCTTGGTGAAAATGATGGAGCCGATGACAGTGTAGTTGATGGTGAGATAATGATGGTGAAGAGAGTGGTGGTGGTGGCAGAAGTGACCGTAGTGATAAAAATCATGGAGGAGATGATGGAGAAGGTTCATAAAGTGATGGTAGAGGTAGTGGTAAAAGTGGTAATGGAGGCTATGATGCAGGTAATGGGGAAGTAAAGGTGAGGATAGTGGTGGTGATGGGGATAAAAGTGATTGATGGTGATGGTGGTGATGAAGGCTATGTTAGAGGTGACAATATTTGCTTGTTTAGGATGATGGATAAGTTACACTTGATTTGGTGTCATGGTGAGACAGGGTGATTTGTTATCAGGACTACCTCAACCAGTCTTCCACTCCAGTAGATGAAGGCACAGAGAAGGCAGGCAAAGCAAGGTAGAAGAATGCTTTATGATTAACTGTTACTTTGGCCCTAAACTACAATAGAGAACATTAAACTTCTTAATTGTAGCTGATTGAACACACATGTTTATTTTGGCTACCTCGAGAAGCCCCACTAAAATGTCATTAATATAGTTTTTTTTAAAGGCATAAATCCACAAGGAAAAAGAGAATGGGAAAGGAAACATCAGCAAATAAGAGAAGCTAACAATTTGGAAATTGGAAAGTAGATGGATGAGTGGTATCTGACTTAGCAGACCACAGAAAACTGAAACCCAAGACTGCAAGGGTGTGCGGGTAGATGGTAGAAACCAACAGGTAGCAAACTATTTCTAGCCACAGAGGACGGGGAGTTGGAGGCACCAGTTACTTCTGAAGGCACAGATTCAGAGTAAGGCTGAAAAATGGGAGGGTTGATTGCAAGTTTTTTAAAGAAGCGGTAAGAACCTCCCCATCCCAGATGTATTCCTTTACTCTGTTCATTCAGGTAATCGTCCCTTCCCAGGCTGGCAGAAAACAGAGAGTTTATGCTCTGAGATGTTAAACCAGAAAGGTTCTGGGCACAGGGGCACCAGACACAGTTGAGGGAGGAGAGAGGAGCCAATCTGAAAACAGGGATATTAAGGATAAATTTGTTTTCTGAAAGGTGAGGCTGTTAGCTCTCTTCTCATTCAAATCCCAGAATACTGGTAGCCAGGTTAATATTACATGAGCAAGACATTCGAAGAAACTTTCCTGGGAAAAGTTTTCTCAGAAAAACTTCTCTTGATTTTCCCAAGAGAAAAGACTTAAGAGTTGTTGACATTTGGTCTCCCAGGGAAACTGTGAGCCCACTCAGCCACTCGATGGTAAAGCCCACCTGTCGGTACCTTTCTCTCTTCTCCTCCCACTGCTTTCAATCAAGACTTTAATGTCTCACACTTCGACATAAATGGGGACCTAATAATTACTTGACATTTAAGAAAGTCCTTCAACATGAAAGGCAGAGTTCAAAACAAAGAGGAAAAAGGAGGGTAAAGGAAACGATGAAGAAAAAAAAACAGCACAGAAATTACAACTAACATTTTCAGAATGATGAAATGAGGTGAAATAACTTTTATTTTTAAATTTATTATTATTTTTTTGAGACGCTGTCACCCAGGTTGGAGTGCAGTAGCGTGATCTCAGCTCACTGCAAACTCCGCCTCCCGGGTTAAAGCGATTCTCCTGCCTCAGCCTCCTGAGTAGCTGGGATTACAGGCATGCACCACCACATCTGGCTAATTTTTTATATTTTTAGTAGGGACGAGTTTCACCATATTGGCCAGGCTGGTCTTGAACTCCTGACCTCATGATCCACCAGCCTTGGCCTCCCAAAGTGCTGGGATTACAGGTGTGAGCCACCGCACCCTGCCCATTTAAACATTTTTTTTTAGAAGACAAGGTCTCACTCTGTTGCCCAGGCTGGAGGGCAGTAGTACAACTGTAGCTTACTATAGGCTTGAACTCCTGGGTGCAAGTGATCTTCTCACTTCAGCCTCTTGAGTAACTAGTACTACAGGTGTATGCTACCATGCCTGGCTAATTTTTAAATTTTTTGTAGAGATGGGGTCTCGCTTTGTTGCTCAGGCTGGTCTCAAACTCCTGGCCTCAAGTGATCTTCCTATCTTGGCTTCTCAAAGCACTGGGACTACAGGTGTAAGCCACTGTACTCAGCCAATGCCTCTCTTAAATGAGAATCAAATGTTATATTTTTTAAAGGAACATAGAAAAGAAATACAAATATAACATTCCTATTTGATTTAAAGATCAAATCAAAACAGAAGAAGGGTTGGAAGATAAAGTAAAGACAAATTCCCAAAAGGTAGAACAAAAATACCAAAGAAATGGAAATTGACAGAAAAAGTTAGATTATCAGTCTAGGAGTGGCATTCACAACTGTAAGTCCTAGAGAGAAATAGAATAAAGGAAGGAGATGAAACTACCAAAGGAAAAATATAAGAAATTTCCTAGAACTATAAAACATGAATTTAGAGATGGAAAATTTTCTATGAGTACATGACAAGCTGAATTAAAAAACATCAACCAAACCAAGAAACAATTCAGCCAAAGGCACACTGCAGTGAAATCTCAAAACTCTGGAGACAAAAACTTTAACAATTCCAGAATGAGGAAAATAGTTTATTTACAAATTATTGGGAGCCAGAATTGCATAAGAGTTCTCAACAACTGCCATATAAGCTAGAAGAAAATAAACAATGCTTTTACATTCTGAGGGAAATGCTTTCCAAACCAGAGTTCTATACCCAGCCAAACTAACAATTGAGTGTGACAGTAAAAATAAAGATAATTTTAGACATGAATGATCTTTAAAAACTACTTTCTAAGCATCCTTTTTTAAGGAGGATATTGACAAATGTTATCCATTTTGAATTAGGAAGTAAACCAAGGAAGAGAAAGGAATTGAAGGATCCAACAATCAGGATAGAGTCAAAGGGAAGTCTGAGAATCATGGAAGGAAAGTTTCAGGATGACAGTCATCCAAATATGTAGAGAACAATCAGTCAGATGGGCCATAAGGATGGAGGACTCATCAGGAAAGAGATCCACAAGAATAAAATGGAACTGATTGTAATTTACAGTCAAAGGAAATTTTCAGTTCTGTTGGACAGTTTGGGAATGAATTGGTAAATGATACATGGAAAATTGAGCAAATGGCAAAACAAGGCAATTACTAACTCCTAGAGAACAAAAAAGTTGTATAAGAATGGAAAGTGGCTCAATTGTGAATGATAGTCATAGTCATATGGTAATAGTAATGCAAAGCCTGAATATGGCTGTGATCAGTATCAATATTCGTGTCTGTGTGTGTGTGTGTTAGAGGGTGATATGTGTGGGTAAGTGGTAGTGCAAGAGAACTTAATTCTCATCTTCCATAAGCATCTAGATCAATACTTATTGATAGGTCAAAAGATGAAATCTAAACCTGAAAAATGCAAAAATATATTATCATGTCACTTAGAAATAAAGCAATTCAAAATGCTTGCCTCAGGAGAAGAGGACTCAGAAGTGAGCAAGATTGGAGCAGAAGTCTGATGTTTTTTATTATAAACCTTGTAGAACATTTTACTTTCAAAAATATGTACATGTATTACTTTGATAAAAATAAAGATTTAAATAGAATATAAAAATGAGAACTCTAGTGAGCCATGCTAGATGATGTGGAGAACATATTGACCAAATAAGTCAGTCCAAATGGCTCAGAACCAAAATCAGCTAAAAGACCTGCTCCATCTACTGCCTCTAGGTCCAAACCCAAGTCTTGGATATGTCCACACTCACCAGAAAGCCACAAAAGGGAGCTTAAGAAACACAGAAACATCTTGCATTTGCTCCATTGCTCTGGCCTTTCCAGGACCATGTGGCTGCCACATGGGAGAGAGAGAAGTGGGGAGAAAAGGTTCAAGCCAAAAGCCTTCTCACTGGGGGAGCAGTCCCCAGCCCTCATACTTCATCCATGTGGGCTAGACATTTAGTCTGGCACACTGTCTCTTCAGTACAGTGCACCATAAGCTCTTCTCAGACCTGAGTAACTATTGCCATCCTCCTCCTTGAGGGTAGGACAAGGGGAAGGGAGAGCTGTGAATGACTCCTAGAATCCAACAGTGATGGTGGCAGTGAAGTTGAAGGTGACAGTGTGATGATGGAGTTGACAGAGGTGGAAAAAGTGGCAATGACAGTGGGGGTTTTTATAATGAGCATAAGAGGAAGTGACAGGAGAAGGTATAGGCAGTGATGGTGCCAGTGATAGTGAAAATGATATTGATGATGCTGTTGGAGATAATGGTGAAATAGTTACAGTGCTATGACAAAAGTGATTGTATTAGTGATGATAGAAGTGATAGTAGCAGCAAAGGCAGACATGACAGAGGAGGTGCTATTAGCAAAGATAGTGGAGGTGATACAGTGGCAGTAGTGGTGGTGGTTTGAGAGAGATGGTAATAATGGGACTGATGGCAGTAATGAGGGCGATGCAAGGGGAGGGGTTAGGAATAAGGATAGCATTGATAATTACGGCAATGAAAGTGGAAATAAGCGGTGGTACTTAGTGATGACAATGATGGGGTTGGTGGGAGTGATTGCAGAATTGTTGCAAGTGGTAGTGATGGGAATGTTGGCAAAGATGATTGAATCTCATAGTAGTGGGGATGGTGGAATTGGAAATGACGGCAATGATGGTAGCTGCAGCAATGACAGACACTATTGTAAACAGGAGGATATTAAGATCAAAGACAGATATATATGTAGGGCATCTAAAGTCATTAGTTTAGTCAGGCTAGATTATGCTGCAGTAACAGCCAGCTCCCACATCTTAGGGAGTTTGCACAGCAAAAGTTAAATCCTCATACGAAATGTTTAAAATAGGTTAGAAGGGGGACCTGCTCTCATTGTCACCTATGGACCTGTGCTGACGAAGGATCCAATTTGGTGTGCTCTTAGGATCACCATGGCAGTAAGGAGAGAATGTAATGAGTTATGCACTGTTTCTGTGTTGGTCTGCTTGGGCTAGGTTATAGTGTGGTAATGAAAGACTCCAAAATTTCTATAGCCTTTACCAACAGAATTTCTCACTCACACTCTCTAGACACTGTGGGTTGGCCGTGGCTGTGCTCCTCATCATTTTCACTCTGGGATCAAGGCTGATGGTTCAGCCTCCATCTGTAACTTTGCCAGTCTTGTGGCAGAGGAAAAAGAGAATATGGTTAAACATGTGCTGGATTTTCAAGCTTCTGCTCAGAAGTGACACGTATCATTTCTGCCTACATTTTATTGGCTAAAGCAAAACTAATTTCAAAAGAGACAGGGAAATATAATCTTCTTAGGTGCCTGGAAAGAGGATAACTGGAATTTTTGTGAACTCTCTAATGACTATGATAGGCACTGTTTGCTCATGGAGTGTGGGAGGTAGAAAGAGCAATGGAGGAATTACGTAAGGCTGGTATGGTCATGGGGGAGGAACTTGGCCAATGTGCAGGGGCTTAGGGATGAGGGGAAAACAATTTAGAGGAAGGAAACACCAGGAGCAAGAGACAGGACAAGTCATGGCAAAGTCCACAAACCTGCTTGCCATTGGTCCTCGGTTTTTCTGGTATTTCTGGTTTCCCAGAAATCCAACAGATTCTGAGAATGTTTGTTTGGAGCACAGCATTCACTGAGAGAAGCAGCAGATGATAAGGATGGAAAGATCGGTAGATCCAGAGCCTGAAGGGGATTCAAATGCCATGCTCAGATGTTTTGCAACATAAACCATAAATAAAATGCACCATAGTTAAATAAGGTTGGGGAATGCTGTATGCTTTGTCCCCCTTTTGTACATTGGTTCTCTTTACATCAGGAAGCTCTCTGGTGACAACACTGCAATCCTTAATACAGGGCTTCCAAAGTCACCCCGGGTGTCAACATCCTAGTCAATGGGAGGAAAAAGAACAAGGAATGGCCCATGGGAGGTTATTAATAGGCCAGGCCAGGAAGTGGTGCACATCACTTCTACTCAGATATCACTGGAGATAACTTAGTCACATAGATGCACCTAATGACAAGGGAGTCTGGGAAGTATAGTCTGAATGTTTGCCCACATCCAGAGAGATGAGATTTTGGAGGACATGTAACGGTTGCTTCATGAGAACTCACCTCAAATCTTTGAAGGACTTGAATGTGAACAAGGGCCAAAACTTTCTGAGTATTGCTTCAGAAGAGAGAAACATACAAAGAGGCAGGCGTTGGCTCAATGAATGGAAGGAAGGACTTTCTTGACCGTTTTATCAGAATCGCAAATTATCAGGATTAGGAATGACCTGGGAGTTCAACCCACCTCTGAGGCTTGAACCCCGCTTCTAAGAACTCTGTTTAGAAACCTCCAGCAGTGGAGCACTCTCCATGTATGGAGCAACCTGTTCCATTTCCTAAAAGTTCTGATGGCCTAATTCACACGGAATTGCACGGCAGCCTTTACTTATGCTCTGGGGGGTGATGTTTTAGGGGTTAGATCCCTGCAAGTGCAGCTTAGGTGATAGCTTCAAGAGTGATCTCTAGACCTTACTGTTCTGAAAAGTATTTTAGTCTGCTGCTCATTCTCACTGGCTGTGTTTCTTTGCAGACCCAGGCCTGCTGCTGTACTGCCCAGCCCAGCCCCTCTCCCCAGGTCCCAGGCATCCTTTTTTGGTCCCTTGGATTCTCTCCAAAATCTGTCAACTTTTTGTTTTTCTATGCTGGGCAATTTATTTCACTTTGCCTTCCGTCTCTCTTCCGAGGCTGGCTTTGCCACCATGTGGTCCTCCGAGGTGCTTAGTTTAACACTAAGGTATCTACTTAAAAGAGGCATTATATCATAGGAAATGGAATTACTGCAGTTAGGGTGTTAAATGACTTTTGGCTCCCACCCCTCTCCCCATTCATCTAGTTTTTCATTTAGCACCTTATTTATTGAGCACTTACTGTATGCTGGGCAATAGTAGGTAAAATATTTAGCACACATCAAGGCTTCAGTGACTGGTAACTCATTTTCTTCCCTCTCTTCCCTTAGAAAATCCTCCCTGCTGGTGAAATGACACTTCCCACCTTGAAACCTCTAGTTCTGGGTGCTGAAAGAGAGCTGTCCAGCTGAAGGATTGGCTGCCCCTTGTCCCTCAGATTCCCACAATGGAGACTCTATAATGGGGAGGGGTCAGGCCCAAGTGTTCAAACTTCAGGGCCACTTTTGGCCTTTAACATTTCTGATTGACAATGGCAATAACCCTGACAATCTGGTATGCCCTGTAAGACAAGAAATCTAGTCTTTAAAACTGATAAACTCACAGGGTTCTGGGCAAAGTGATCCAGGGGTGTCTGGTTTAGCCCCCTAGGTGCCAGATCTGACAAGGTGTTCCTGTATCTTCCTTGTCTCTTGGCTTGGCTTTCGGAGATGCAATGGGGTGGCAATGGGCTGACTTCCTTCTGCAGCACCCTCTTGGGAAGCAGCATGAATTTGTTTAGACTAGAATGTCTTTAGCAGAACTGTTCTTCTACAAGGACCTGGCTCCCAGTTAGCCACCCAAATGGTCAGATGACTATAGCAGTCCCACTCCCCACCCAAGGACCCTTCTGCACAGTTATTTTCCCAGCCATAGGATTGGGTCTTGTATTAGTCCATTCTCACGCTGCTATAAAGAACTGCCTGAGACTGGGTAATTCATAAATGAAAAAAGTGTAATTGACTTACAGTTCACAGGGCTGGAGAGGCCCCAGGAAACTTACAGTAATGGCAGAAGGGGAAGCAAACACGTGCTTCTTCACATGGTGGCAGGAAGGAGAAGTGCCGAGCAAAGGGGGAAAAGCCCCTTATAAAACCATCAGATCTTGTGAGAACTCACTCACTATCACGAGAAGAGCATGGGGGTAACCATCCCCATGATTCAATTACCTTCCATCAGGTCCCTCTCACAACACATGGGGATTACGGGAACTACAATTCAAGATGAGATTTGGGTGGGGACACAGCCAAACCATGTCAGGTCTGCAGGTCTGCAGCACTTCCTAGAGCACCCTTCACATTGCAGTTGTAAATGGGCTTGTGCTCCTAGGGGAGCCAGGCTTAAAGGCTACAATGTGAATGGTGCCAGGGGGCACCATTGTTTTTTATTTGCATTAATGTTATGTTCTCTTTGAGTGCAAAGAACTTTAAGGTCTCAAAGCTCACCTCTGTGCTTTCAATAGATCCTCACTTTAAGGTCAGGTGGCATTTCCATTTAATAGAAAGAAAACTGAGGCTCTGAGAAAGAAAGTGGCTTCTCCAGGGTCACAGAGCTAAGAAGTGGCGGAGGAGGAGCTAGGGCTGTATCTCTGACTCTTAGCACAGTGCTCTGTCTGTAGCATAATGTGAAAGTTCCTTGTCTCCGACCATGATGCTCCCAGCCCCACCAGGCTCCTGCCACTGACCTCCTGTCTCCTATTCCGTTTGAGTCCAGGCCTCTCATTTCCAGAGCAAATCTGTGATAATAGTTTGGGCTGATGGGAGAGGACAGAGGTGCATGCGCTCCTCCAGGAAACACAGGTGTCTTTTCTTAAGGGCCTGATCATGGAGGACTCCATTGGTACCCTAATGGGAAGTGAAGAGGGAAGGTAGCACGCCTGCCTCTGGCCCAGGATAAAGCAAGGGAGGCAGAAGCAGTGCTGGGGTGGGGGCGTATCTCTGGCCCCCCACATCCCACATTCCACCTTGAGTCCACATCCAGCCCCCTTCTTGTCCTCTTCACTGTCTGTCACATGCTCCTGACATCTAGAAATCTGAGATGCCTGGAAAAGAGGGGAAGAGGCAGCAAGCACGATGAGCTCATCCGTGCCGGCCGGCGCCGGGCGCCCCTGCGGGACCCTTTTTCCATGTCGGGGTCCAGGCTCCTCGGGTGACGATGACTTCAGGGCTGGAGATTCCCCACTGGCCTCCCTGAGGGATGACTGCTGGCTTGTGGTGCATTCCAGCCATGTTCTCCTCAGCCCTGGCAACGTGAGAACCAGAGCCCATGACCCTCTGTCTCCCGGCTACTCTCCAGGGGAGCCTGGGGCCTAGCGTGTGGCTGGCCGTCCAGGCGGCACCTACTCCTGACCCAGACTTTTCCAGTCCCCACTCTTCCTGTTCCAGGGATGGAAAGCCCAGGACCAAGAGATGGTCCTTCTTCTTCCTTTTGGTCTATCTTCCCCTTCAGCCTTCCTCCCTCCTCCCCTTGCCCCCAGCCTGCCCCGAGCCCTTGGCCTTGCCTGCCCCATAGACTCAGCTCAAACAGAGCCAGTATCCTCAATGGTGATGACGTCCACGAATGCTGTGACTTGAGAGGGGCAGCTGTGTGACAGACCTTTCTGGAAACTTATCCTTTTCTTCCCAAACCCTTCATGAAGCACCTTACTCCAGGCCTTATCTAGATTCCCCTTCTGTCCAGTCCAAAGCAGCCATTGCCTTGGCAATGCTCTCATTTCTCCTGGCCCCTTTCATGACCTTGGGGTGTTTTATGGGTCCCTGTGGCCTGGGATGTCCCTACCTATTGGCAGCACCCCTCATTGCCCCCTTCTTGGCTAACCCAGCCACACTGCTTTAGTCGAGGGCTTAATGTTTTCCACATCATTCCTGAAAAGGTGACTCCTTATCCCCTCTCTCCTACCCACACCTCATCTCCTGGCTCTCCATGCCTCTTGAAGTTGCTGTCCACCCTCGCTTCTCCACTCAACCTGCCATCCACAGTGTGGCCGACTCCACTCAGACTCAGGCCCCTCCACTCCAGTGGACTATGCTCACTGCGGTCACTAGTGCCTCATTGCCAAGTCCTCCTCTGACCTCTGCAAAGCCAATTACACGGACCACATCTTCTCCTTGGCCTCTCTGTTACCCCTCTGAACTGATGGAAACTCAAATACAATTAACCAAGACACAAATTCCTTCCATTCTTGAGTACAAGGCTAGGTGCATGGCTGGTGCGGTGGTTTGATGGTGTCAGGATCTATTCCTTCTACTCGTGCTGCCATCTTCAATGTGCTTTCATTTCTTGGCCTGGAATGGATGCTCCAGACCCTGTCATTGGGGAAAAAGAAGAGGAAGGGGATGCCAGCAGCTTCTCTTGAAAGACAGGACTTGGAGGCTGCAATGTCACATCAACTCCCTTCCCCCTGGCCAGAACACAAGCGCCTGGCCATGTCTCACCGAGGACGATACTCTCCAGGCAGGTGGACATGTACCTGGCTAAAAATCCTATTGCCTGTAAGGAGGGGAGAACAGATGCAGGGGCGGGGGTAGGGGAGGGAGGGTGCCTGTCCCTGATGGTTCCTTGTCAGTGTGTTTCATGGGCTGTTTTCCTCTGTCTGCCCCGTCAAGTGCTGCTGCTCCCAGTGTTCCTGTTTCAGGCCTACTCTCTTCTCTCTATATGTGTTCCAAGAGGCTAACTTTAGTACAGATGTACCTCCTGACACAACACGCACAGTTTCACCTCACAATTGAGTAATTTCTTTTGGTGATCCCACTAGCACCTCAAAATCGGTATTCCCCAAACCTAACTCATTATTTGCTTCCTGAATCTCCTTTTCCTCCTGGGGCCTTTGCTCTTGTGTCTGGCACCCTCCCCTGGTCTCTCTCCATCATTCCCATGTAATCCATTCCTCAAGCTCCCTCAAAGCCTTTGATTCTCTCCATCTCCACTGCCTTGGTCTATGTCCTGTTCATTTCTCACCTGGCCTCGTAGCTGCCTGCTGGTTGTCCCCTTGACTTCTGTTTGCATTCACCTTGGGAGATCTATGATACAGCCATACTCTTTCAAAATGTGCTTTCAATCAAGCCGTTGCCTACTTATAGACCTCCTTGGCTCTCACTGCTCACAGTGGACCTCCCGCTGGCTGCTCCTTCCCGTCCAACCCCTGGGCTCTGCCTCTTCTTCGTCCTGCTCTGCTGTTCCAAACAGCTTGGTGAGCTCTGAAAACTGCACATCCTTGTTTTCTGCCTGGGTTTCTGCATCGTCTCATTCTCCTTCTCCTCAACCACATGGCAAACATCCTCTCAGCCCTCAGGACTTGGCCTAAGTGTCAACCCCTCTGGGAAGCCCCTTCACTCCCCTTTCCATGAATTTTGGGGGGCTGCGGTTTATCTCTGATCCTTGGCCTGCATAAGCACAACCTCTGTCCCATACCAGAATTATGATGATCCATTTATGAATCTGTCTCTCACCTGCCCAGGAGCTCTATGAGGGCAAAACCACATGCTTTCCCTCTCCCAGTCCTCAGCACCTGGCACGATGCTGGATGATAACAAGCATCCTCAAGGTGTTTGTTGAATGCATGACCATGTAGCAAGGACCATCTGTTGGTCCTGGATTACAGGCATGAGCCACTGAGCCCAGCCTGATATACATGTATTTTAAACAAAAACTGAGAAATAGAATGAGGTACTAATGGTAACCATGTAAACCTGGCTCAGGAAATATCCATAGTGTCTCCTTGACTATATCATAAAGTCCATGCTGTTTTCCAAGGCATTTCAGTTGGAGACTGTATTAGTCCATTCTCATGCTGCTAACAAAGACATACCTGAGACTGAGTAAATTATAAAGGAAAGAGGTTTAATTGACTCACGGTTTAGTATGGCTGGGGAGGCCTCAGAAAACTTATATTCATGGTGGAAGGGGAAGCAAACACATCCTTCTTCACATGGCAGCAGCAAGGAGAAATGCTGACCAAAAGGGGGAAAAGCCCCTTAAAAAACCATCAGATCTTGCAAGAACTCACTGTCACAAGAACAGCGTGGGGGTTACCCCTGTGATTCAGTTACCTCCCAGCACATCCCTCCCACATGGGGATTATGGGAACTACAATTCAAGATGAGATTTGGGTGGGGACACAGCCAAACCATATCAGGAACCATCAGGTTTTTCAGTTTCAACTCCCTCTTCATCACCTGCACATGCCGTTTCTTGCATTACCACCCACTCTTGGGCTCCAGTGTTTGTCATTTGCTCCTCTCAGCCTGGAGTGCCTTTGCCTCCTCCTTCACCTGTTGAACACCTGCTCATCCTTTGGACTAACTTTCATGTCACCTCCTTCGATCCACCCAACTCAGTCACAAAGTGTTCCCTCTGCACCCTGCTGCTCACATTGCCATATAGTTCTTATTGTCTGTCATCAGAGTGCAGTGCCTCACTGAGGTAGTAACATCCAGCATTCCTTCTTTCATGTGGAGTCCTCTCCCTTCCCTGATGCCCCCACCACTCACCTGGCTGAAGAGAGGGGACTGCCCTGGTCTTTGACAACCCTACCTTTATGATCATAATTGATGGACTTTCTCAAGCTAAGCCAGTCATAACTCCTCCCCTTCGGGTTCTAGTTCATTGCTTCCAGACCAGCCATGTGTCCTTCAGGCCAATCAGACTCCTTCCCTGATATATATATGTTGTGTGTGTGTGTGCATGTGTGTGTACATACACACACACATATATATTTATTCCCTGATATATACACACATACATACATGCTATATATATATTTAAATATATTTATATAAAAAGTATATTTGTATATTTAAATATATTTAAACAAAATATATTTACATAAAAATATACTTAAATATTTCTTTAAATATTTAATTTAAAAATAAATATCTAAATATATATATATTTTTTAAAGAGATAGGCTCTCATTCTGTCACCCAGCCTGGAGTGCAGTGGCACAATTATGGCTCACTGCAGCCTCAAACTCTTGGTCTTGAGCAATCCTCCCACCTCAGCCTCCTGAGTAGCTGGGATCATAGGCACATGCCGCCATACCTGACTATTTTTTGTATTTTTTTAAAGAGATAGGGTCTCTCTATGTGGCCCAGTCCGGTGTTGAACTCTTGGGCTCCAGCGATCCTCCTGTCTCTGCCTCCTGAAGTGCTGGAGGCAGTGGCTGCTTTAGGCTGGACAAGGGTTGGAGTAGGGTGCTCCATGAAGGGTCTGGGAAGAAAAGGATAAGTAAAGTTTTCAGAAATTTCCATCAAACAGCTGTCCCTCTCAAGTTGCAGGTTTCATCGATGTCATCAGTGTTGGGGATGCTGGCTCTGTCTGAGGTTAACCTTTGGGGAAAGCAAGACTAAGGGCTTGGGGCAGGCTGGGGATCCAGGGAGGAGGGAGGAAGGATAAAGGGGAAGATAGACCAAAAGGAAGAATAAGGAAGGACCATTTCTTGGTCCTGGATTACAGGCATACACCACTGATCCCAGCCCGATATATATATATATAAATATATATAAACATATATAAAAATATATATAAATATATATACATATATAAATATATATAAAAATATATATAAATATATATATATAAATAAAACAGAAACTGAGAAATAGAATGAGATCGAAATGGTAGGATATATAGCCAGGAAGCTATTGGAGGCCTTTTTATGTGTGTATGGGAAGGGAGCCATTGCTCAGTAAGAGAAGGAAGCTAACACCAAGAGAGTCATGGGGTTGGGTGAGAGAAAGAGTGGGGGAGTGTTCTGGAGCATTTGGTTTCCTGAAGCCCAGCTGCATCCTGCTCTTGCCATGACATGGTTGGATTCTTTGAGTGGATGATATCCATCTCTTT
This sequence comes from Pan paniscus, assembly GCF_029289425.2. Taxonomy (NCBI): domain Eukaryota; kingdom Metazoa; phylum Chordata; class Mammalia; order Primates; family Hominidae; genus Pan; species Pan paniscus. The sequence goes on along the minus strand of NC_073261.2, from coordinate 54,654,554 downwards.
TCCTAATCTGGTTCAAGTTGCACTCAAGAGTGCTAACTAGTACTTAAACCTATTTGGTTCTACTTAGTAGTGTAGCTATCTGAGTACAAAAAAGACTCCTCCCTTATTTTTCTCCAAGTCTGTAGAGGACACAGCCATATTGAGTGCACCCCATTACGGCAGGGTCCAGGTCTCTTCTCACCCAAGCACATAGCCCAGACCAGGGCTGATCCACCTTTGCTAATTCAATGACTAAATGCTCACACACAGGAAGATTGGGCTGCTGCCTGACCATGGCTTTATTCCCATTTTAAGCTGTGTAAACCCATCAACAATCAGCAAATTAATAGTCTGTGAACCGAGGTCACTCATGGTTTGTTTACTACAGCCACTATTTCCGTGGGCCAGGGAACCCTTTCCACAGGTGGTTTTTTGAGCCTGGGTTTAATTTATTCCTTTTCCCTTACCCCCCTAACTTGGGATAATTATTGCTTTTGTTTACAGTTGAGTTAAGTAAACTGACCACCATCTTCCCCAGCAGAAACCTCCATGCCTGCACAGTCCATTAACGCTGCCGCCGTGTGGCTGGAGATCAGCCAGGTTGTAGGACACCAAACATCTGGACACTGGAGAGGCTTCAAGGGCTTCTGCCAGAAGGAAGTGTCAGGGCTTGGGGAAAGGGACGCTACAGGAGACTTTCACCGCCAGTGACCCGAGACTGCCCGGCACTCAGACCAAAGCGTCTGTGAAGTACAGTGGTGAGGTCAGCCTGGGTGTATGTTCTGAAGCACGGGCCAGGCCTGGGAGAGGAGCGAGATGTTCCTCTGGGAGGAAACCATGGAGCAGGTCCATAGAACAGGATGGCGAAATGGTCGTGGCTGAACAGAGGGGGCTTTGATGGAGGAGAGGAAGGCACCATTCTCTGCTCACTGGGAGCATTGGGAGCCACTAGGATGGGGAAGTCCCTGAGGGGCCCTTTCTAGTGAAGGCAAGAAGGTGGAGCTACCTCACTGAAATTGGAGCTGTAGGGACTGAGTCCAGCATTCTCCAAGGACCCATTCCATCCAGGGACCCACAAATACTTAGTTGTTCTTGGTGTACAAAGACCAGCCACAGGCTCATCAGCGGGGTGTCCTCAGCTGGGAGGAACAGCCATACTCTTTCATTCTGGCTCCCATGTGGCTCCCAGCACATGGGGAACTGTCTGGGCGGGGGCTACCAACCAGAGCTTGGCTGCCCCCCAGCCCTTGCCCTAATCCCTGACATCACCACCCCAGACATCTGGCTGTCAGGTCTAATTGAGCTCATGCGTGGAGGGAGCTGGCAGGACGGGAAGCCTCACTCCATGCACTTCCGTGCCCACCCAGCCAGTATCACTTAGAGACACTGCATCCCTCCTTGGACAAATCACTTAACCATACTGAGTCTTGACATCGTCATACATTAAACAGAGATAATAATAGCACCTACTGGAAGGGTTGTCATAAGGATGATCAAAGATTGTGTGCTGGATGTATCTTGCATGCAGGAACTGGCACACAGTAAACACTGAGCTAATGACAGCTACTGCTTGTATTATGTGACAGAATGCTCCTCTTACTCCATGACACTAACATGCTGTATGACCTTGGGTTAGCCATGCTCTCTGAGCCTCAGTTTCCTCATCTGTAAAATGAGAGCATTTCTATCAAGTTTTTTTTTCTAAACCAACGTTTCATTATCTGTAAGTGAGGATAATATTATTTTCTCAATTATCTTATGGGCAGAGGGAAAGGAAGAGGCTCCAATGATGTATGGTCAATGTGATAAAGTTTTAAATAGTATAAAAAACTATTTTAATTCAATGGATAATGATGCTGAGCAATAATTATAGGTGCTAATTAATGCTAGTGGTCAGGGTGTCAATTAACAATGGGGATACGTTCTCAGAAATGCATTGTTAGGACATTTCATTGTTGTGTGAACATCATAGGGTGTACTTCCCTAAACCTAAATGATAGAGCCTACTACCCACCTGGGCTGTATGACATAGTCCATTGCTTCTGGGCTACAAACCTGTACAGCATGTTGCTGTACATGGATACTGTAGGCAGTGGTAGTGCAATGGGAAATATTTGTGTATCTAAACAGAAAAGATGCAGTAAAAACATGGTATTATCATCTTATGGGACCACTGTGGCATATGTGGTCCTTGTTAACGGAAATGTCACACTCCTCTTATGTTACGTGGTGCATGACTGTAGTTTTCTAACATGCTTCCATTCACTTGTTAAGGGTTGGAGGGGAGAATTTCCAGTGTATATGGCAAGGAGGAAGCTGGGCAGAGTGGTCCTGGGCAGAATGTAAATTATACAGGGATATGGCTGAACTGAAAACATTCAACCCACTTTGGGATGTCTCCAAATCATTAGGTGTGTGGTTTGGACAAGCTCCCTGAGTAGTTCTGATGCTCTTGACTCGCATCCCCTCCTTCTTCTTGGTTATTTCTTACTTTAGCTCAAGGCCTTTAGGCTTGTTATAAAGTCAATGCCCCAGAGATTCCATTAACAGCTGTTCTCAGATTCTCACACCTGTGTATGAAAGAGATTTCTGTAAGGGAAGAGTCTGGACTAAGGAAGGGTAGACTTGGAGTTGGATCAAAAGGGGACAGCTTCACAGAAGGGAGGACTGCAGGCAAATGCCAGTGGTCCTGGTGTGTCTTCTTTTTGTATTGGCTGGGATGGTTTCAGATTCCATGTTCTCAAGAACCAGTACAGGGTCTACATTAGAGTATCTCAGCCTCTTTAATCCTGTACATCTCTTTCTGCCATCCACTGATTTACCCTTTTCTTTTTTTTTTTTTTTTTTTTTTTGAGACGGAGTCTCGCTCTGTCGCCCAGGCTGGAGTGCAGTGGCGCGATCTCGGCTCACTGCAAGCTCCGCCTCCCGGGTTCACGCCATTCTCCTGCCTCAGCCTCCCGAGTAGCTGGGACTACAGGCGCCCGCTACCATGCCCGGCTAATTTTTTGTATTTTTAGTAGAGACGGGGTTTTCACCGTGTTAGCCAGGATGGTCTCGATCTCCTGACCTCGTGATCCGCCTGCCTCGGCCTCCCAAAGTGCTGGGATTACAGGCGTGAGCCACCGCGCCCGGCCTTACCCTTTTCTTGAAAGGAATTATTGCTAGCTTTTGCACCTCTCAAGAGGAGAGTGGTAAGCTCTACGTTCTATACCTTGTATTGTCAGAACAATACACGCCTCATTTTCTTTTTTTTTTTTTTCTTTCCAACTTTTATTTTAAGTTCAGGGACACATGTGCAGGATGTGCAGGTTTGTTACATAGGTAAACGTGTGCCATGATTGTTTGCTGCACAGATCATTCCATCACCTAGGTATTAAGCCCAGCATCCATTAGCTATTCTTTCCGATGCTCTTCCTCTTCCCACTCCACCCCCACCCTCTGACAGGCCCCAGAGTGTTGTTCCCCTTGAAGTGTTCATTTGTTCTCATCACTCAGCTCCCACTTATAAGTAAGAACATGCAGTATTTGGTTTTCTGTTCCTATATTAGTTTGCTGAAGATAATGGCTTCCAGCTCCATCCATGTCCTTGCAAAGGACATGATCTTGTTCCTTTTTATGGCTGCATAATATTCCATGATACATATGTACCACATTTTCTCTATCCAATCTGCATTGATGGGCATTTAGGTTGATTCCATGTCTTTTCTATTTTGAGTAGTGCTGCAATGAACATAAGGGTGCATGTATCTTTATAATAGGATAATTTATATTCCTTTGAGTATATACCTGGTAATGGGATTCCTGGGTCAAATGGTATTTCTGCCTCTAGGTCTTTGAGGAATCGCCACACTGTCTTCCACAATGGTTGACCTAATTTACACTCCCAACAGTGTAAAAGCATTCTTTTTTTCTCTACAACCTTGCTAGCATCTGTTGGTTTTTGACTTTTTGATAATAGCCATTCTGACTAGTGTGAGATGGTATCTCATTGTGGTATTTAACTGCATTTCTCTAACGATCAGTGATGTTGAGCTTTTTTTCATATGTTCGTTGACCATATGAATGTCTTCTTTTGAGAAGTATTTGTTCATATCCTTTGCCCACTTTTTAATGGTTTTTTTTTTGTAAATTGTTTGATGTTAGACCTTTGTCAGATGGATAGATTGCAAAATTTTTATCCCATTCTGTAGGTTGTCTGTTCACTCTGATCATAGTTTCTTTTGCTATGAAGAAGCTCTTTAGTTAAATTCGATCCTATTTGTCAATTTTTGCTTTGTTGCGATTGCTTTTGGCATTTTCATCATGAAATCTTTCCTGTGCCTATGTCCTGAATGGTATTGCTTGGATTTTCTTCTAGGGTTTTGATTCATCACATAAACAGAACTAAAGACAAAAACCACATGATTATTTCAATAGATGCAAAAAAGGCCTTTGGTAAAATTCAACATCCCTTCATATTAAAAACTCCCAATAAACTAGGTATTGAAGGAACAGACCTCAAAATAATAAAAGCCATATATGACAAACCCACAGCCAATATCATACTGAATGGGCAAAAGCTGGAAGCATTCCCCTTGAAAATAGGCATAAGGCAAGGATGCCATCTGTCACCACTCCTATTCAACATAGTATTGGAAGTTCTGGCCAGGGCAACCAGGTGAGAAAGAAATAAATGGTATTCACACAGGAAGAAAGGAAATCAAACTATCTTTGTTTGTAGATTACATGATCCTATATCTAGAAAATCCCATTGTCTCAGCCCAAAAGTTTCTTAAGCTGATAAACAACTTCAGCAAAGTCTCAGGATACAAAATCAATGTGCAGAAATCACTGGCATTCCTATACACCAACAACATGCAAGCCGAGAGCCAAATCATGAATGAGCTCCCGTTCATAATTGCCACACACACACCTAAGCACACAGCTAACAAGGGAAATGAAGGACCTTTTCAAAGAGAACTACAAAGCACTGCTCAAGGAAATCAGAGATGACACAAACAAATGGAAAAACATTTCATGCTCATGGATAGGAAGAATCAATATAGTGAAAATGGCCATACTGCCTAAAGCAATTTATAGATTCAATGATATTCACATTAAATGACCATTGACATTCTTCACGGAATTAGAAAAAAACTATTTAAAAATTCATATGGAAGCAAAAAAGAGCCTGAGTAGCCAAGACAATCCTAAGCAGAAAGAACAAAGATGGAGGCATCATACTACCTGACTTCAAACTATACGACAAAGCTACAGTAACCAAAACAGCATGGTATTGGTACAAAAACAGACATATAGACCAATGGAACAGAATAGAGATCTCAGAAATAAGACTTCACACCTACAACCATCTGATCTTCGACAAACCTGACAAAAACAAGTAATGGGGAGAGGATTCCCTATTTAATAAATGGTGCTGAGAACACTCGCTAGCCATATGCAGAAAATTGAACCTGTACCGCTTCCTTACACCATATACAAAAATCAACTCAATATGGATTAAAGACTGAAATGTAAAATCCATTTTCAAACATAGCGCATCATGATGCTAGTTAAGTATCTTAGGTGGGATCCCTAGAAATAGTCACTGAGACAAGGATTTAAATGCAAGCAGGAAAGTAACCCCCAAAGCACTGGGAGGAAGGAAGAAGAGAGAAAAAGAAGAGAAGAAGCCGATAAAAGGAGTGTTATCAAGTAGCTATCAATGTGGGCAACTGGGGCTCCATCTACGGGAAACTATGGAAGACAGAGTTTTCCAAGCCAGGAGGAAGGAAGCTGGGATATTTATCTTCCATCTTCCCATCTTTCTTTTTCTGAGGGCTACCTCTGGGAGCATTAATTCTCCAGTGTTCTGGCTTGTCCCATGCACAAGCAGAGTCACAGGTTTGTATAGCAGGCAGTCTTTGGTCTGTGGAGGAAGTATTGAGGGGCTTTGGACAGGGCACCAAGAGAGCTTGCTGCAATATGATTTTACAAATAAGGTACATCCTCCACCCTTGCCCTAAACCTCACCAAGAGTCTGATGTGCAATCCAGAGTTACGAATCACTGTGCTGGTGTGCTATGACAAGGTTTTTGGATAATGCTGGAGATGGTCATTATGAGATGAATAAAAAAAATTAATGAAGTGCCCTGTGGGAGACAGTTTTCCATGGGTCTGTCATGTTTCTGCACATCTTGCCAGAAGAAGCACAGGCTCCTTTTATTCCTGACTACCTTTTCAAGGTTGTTTGTTTAGTTAATAGTTTGAGAAGATAAAGGTATCTCCCTCTGGAGCAAAGGACACCTTTGTTTACTATCCAATATAATAAAGACAAGGCCTTCCTCTGATCAAAATTTAGGCATTATTATGCCTATTATAAAAGATTCAGGATCCCTAAGCTAGAGATCCCTTCTCTCCTGTAATGCAACCCACTGTGTGTGCAGGCATCACCTGGCCTTCTTTACATTACCCTGTAGGAATTAGGATTCATGGGACTGGTGCCAATGTTGATTCTCTGGTTACTGCTTATTTTTGTGAGTAATGAACTATCCTTTGTCTCTGACCCAGGAGTCTTGTGTCTTCTGCCAGCATCCATGAAACAGTGGCAGCCAGCTTGCTGGCTTGCAAGAAGGACAGAATCTGAGCTCCTTCACAGTTCTTGACACCTCTTCCCTAATCCCCCACCCCAAAGTCCGTGGTCATCATGTAGTTGATGAAAAGAGACATGAGATTTCCTGCTCGGGAGCTCATAATCTACTTGAGGAAATAAGACAAATGAGTAGGAAATAAGAAATTATCTACAACACTGCCTGATGAATAACAGCATAGTCCTTGAGTAGAGGCTCTGAGAGTGGATGGGAGGGAGGGAAGGGTATTTTAGGTGTGAAGAAGATCTGGAGCAAAGCAGGGAGTAAACACAGGGTGTCCAGGACAGTCCTGGGCTAGGTGAGGGTTGGCCCTAACACAGAGAGTCAGGAGTGCCCAGTTGGGGAATGCAGACTGGGCTCTGTGGGTCATGGGGAGTTCTAGAAGCCCCTATATCGTGTTGCCTTTTTTTCCCATGTTCCACCCTTTTTCTTCTCTAGGACTCACTGACCTGACCCCTTCATCTCCCCAACTCACTGTGCCCCAAGGTATCTTGGAAAAATCCCCAAAGAAGATATGGCAGTTTTGTTTGTGTGGCCTGTGAGCTGGGATGGGAGCTGAGTCCAGAGTCCATAAGAGCCCCCACCCACTCTCCTGGGCAGCAACGAAAGACCACCAGGAATGTCCAACAGGGAATAGATTTATGGCCAAGCTAGGAGGAGCATCCCTGTGAAGACACCTACGGAGTTGTTTCGACAGGAGAATTTACAAGCACCCTCCTTCGCTTGCTACTGAGTGGAAAAATACACTGAGCCCAGAGCAGTGAACTCCTTGCCAAGGCCTGTGACTCATCTCCAAGTCATAAATAACGGGTCCCTCATGACAAAGCAGAGAAGGGAGCCGGGCCCAGGGCCACGTATTTATTAGAAAAGAGAGTGGAACCATTAGTCGGGGGCTTGGTTTCCGGAAAACTCAAACAACACCACATTAGAGAAGGTCAGGAGGCCTTTCCACAGGAATTCAGACCTGACATTTTTTTCATATTCTCAACCTTTCATGTGGGGAGGAGACCCCTGTTACATCCACCAGAGGCATCCCCTGGCCACCCAGTTCCATGGGCCAGGAGGAGTCTTGCTGTTTCCCAGGCCCTGGGGGCCACTCCACCATCCCCTGCCCTGATACTTTTGATGGCGACCAGGGGAGGCAGAACCACCTGTCTCAGTGGCCCCACTGACATCAGGAAACGTTTAGTGCCTGAGAAGTGTGACCTCTGACGAGTTACGACTCCTCCTGAGGCCTCCATTTCACAAACCTTCCAGGGCCGCTGTCAGAATGAGGTGGGTGAGTAGACTCAGGACCGTGCAAGCCCATGGGATGAGCTCACAGCCATGAGCGGCATGGTCTAAGGGAAGAAGGAAAGAGAAGAGAAGAGAAAAGTTGGCTCTGCTGGTCTCTCCCTGTGGGTTGTTCCCCTTGTCTCTGTGATCTTCTCTGTCTCTGATTATAAAGGACTCAGAATCTAAAGGATAATAGATGCAGATAGATGGAACAATAAATCGTGTGGACTGTTGATAAAACCTTTGTGCTTGAAGAAAATACAACTGTGTGTGGTTCTGAGAAGGCTGAACTCATCATCTCCCCCTAAACCCACTCGTGTGTGGTCAACACCATCTCCCTAGTTGTTCAGACCAGAAAAACGTGTGTCTAGGTTGATACCCCACATCACCCCTACTTCCTGCAGCAATGACCTTTGTATGCTCTCCCCAACTTCTCTTCCTTGGTCCCCACCCCTCCCACCCCTGCCACCCCTGCCACCCCTGCCACCCCTGCCACCCCTCCCACCCCTGCCACCCCTCCCACCCCTGCCACCCCTCCCACCCCTGCCACCCCTGCCCTGGCTCAGGACACTGACATCCTTCACCCGATAGCATAGGTCTGAGCACATTGCACTCCCAACCCTTTGGTGGCCTCCCCTGATCTTCTGGCTCAAGTCCACTCTCTTCAGACCCCAAATGCAGGCCTGGTGGTGCTATTCCTTCTCTCTTGTTCACTCCTCAAGGCCAGGGGCTGGCCCCTCCTTCAGCGTGCTCCTTCCTCAGAGTCCCTGCCCATGCAGACACTTCCCTTAGCCTCCCGAAGCCTTGGTGGCCCCTAACTGCTCGTACTCATCTGTGTCCCCACCCTGGCCATGCACTCCTTCAGGCAGGGGCCATCTTACTCATCTAATCCTTCCTGGCTGCACAGAACCTGGCCTGCAAATGACAGCTGGGGAGAGCTCAAGGAGTGAATGGTGAATGGCTGAAGAGATGAATGAAGTGATGAATCAATCCTGCCTGCATGACAGCTCTTGGCACAGACAGGAATGTGTGCTGCATCTGCTTCCCTGCTCTGAACTGTGCCCTATTTTCATTGCCTTCTTCTGGCCCTAACTAATGACTGGCCTTACACACAGAGGACTAATGGAAGCTCTGTGCGTGGGTCAGCTGTTTGATCTTTGCTACCTCAGCTGTTAGGGAAACTTCACTCTTCTACCCTGATCTATGCTGGGCATTTCAGACACTGCAGGAAGGTCAGGAACATTTATTGTGTTTCCAGGGTCCTGGTTCTGAGATATCGAGGCTGGAAATGCATCCCCCTAGGTGTGTTTCCATGTGCACTGCAATCACAGAGCATGAGCATTGAAGCAGAATGAAATCACGACACTCAGACCTGAGAAGCGTCACAGGAGTGCTTTGGACCAACGTCTTCACTGTACTGATGAGGTCCTTGGAGGCAAGGGCTCGACCTGCAGTCCCCCGTGTTGGTGAGAGGCAGCCCTAGAATCCCAGGTTCCTGACTCCCAGTCCATGCTCACTAGTGAGCCTTTCATGCTCAGCTGTCTCCTCTTGCCACTGCCCCTCCTCCTGATGTTCAGGAGCCCTGGGCGGCTCAAGCTCCCTCTCATTCAGCCAGTGTTGCCTACAAACTCTCTCTCCAGGTATTGCCAGCCTCACTGTTTTCCAGTTCTGTTTATTGTTTATTTTTGCAGATAGTTATCTGCCTCCCATCTAGTATGTGGGGCATAGAATCTATTGCAGGGACAAAGAGACCTCAGCCTTGGTGATAACAGGTTTGGGTCTCAGAATCCCAGGGCTTAGAATCACCTTCTTGGGACTTATTCAAGTCAGCAGGTCATCCAGGTGCATCGCTGATCCTGTTTCAACTTCTCGCAGGCTCAGAAAGGGCTGAGAAGGACCCAGAGTGGAATTACTACAGGCTCATCCATCTCAGTGGGGCTAAGGGTGCTCACTGATCAGGGAGGGAGAGCACAACCGGCTAAAGGCCATAAACAGAAGAGAAACAAGTTTGGATAAATATGAGGCAAACTCTGTGCTTGACTCTTGAGTCTTCACCACTTAAGTTTTCAGCATCAAGAGGATCCACTTTGGGAGGACTTCCTGGAGGAGATAAACTCTGGGAAAGTTCACTGGGAACCTGGGAAAAGGTGGACTGGGAAAAGAGGAGGGACAGAAGCTGGAAGAATGTCCCCCTAGTCCTGGGACCTCGATTAATGCTGGGGCTGAAGTGTCACCATATTTAGCTCAGGGAGTGGAAGGCCTCATCCTCTGTAGGGTGGGAGAGACCGGGAGGCTGAGATTCAACCTAGAGGGGTTATTCAGGCTGATGTCTTGGGCTGTAGCCCTTGGCATGGAATCTTCAGCCTTAGGTTCCAGAGGGACATTACCTCCCCACCATGACCCTCCTGAGCCAGGTCTCAGCCTAAGCTGCTGCCACTGCCCATTGCTTGAATGGGCTTGAATGTTTATTCCCCTCAAAACTCATGTTGGAATTCAGTTGCCATTGTAACAGTATTAAGAGGTGGGGCCTAATGGGAGTTGTTTAGGTCATGAGGGCATCACTCTTACCAATGGAGCCATGCTGCTATATGAAGGGCATGTGGGTTCACTTCTTCTGCCTTGTGCCATGTAAGGACACAGCAAGAAGGTCTTACCAAGATGCTGACACCTTGATCTCAGACTGTGCAGCTTTCAGAACTGTGAGAAATACATTTCTGTTCTTTATAAATATTCCAGTCTCAGGTATTCTGTTTTAGCAGCACAAATGAGCTAAAATACCCATCAAACAGTTACTCTGGAGGGAGACACGCAGTCTCCCAGTGAGCAGATACAACCACCAGTCCATCTTTTCTCCTATCCTAGTAGGGGTCAATTGCATAAGTAGGGGAATGAGTGTTTAAGAAATACAGTTCTAGAGGTGGGATTTGAGGCAGCAGCCATGAGCTTGAGTATAAATAATGCTCGAGGAAGGAAGCAGGCTGGTTGCATTGCCTCTGCACACTGCACCTGAACAGCGAGGGCTCTCAGGGGGTTCTCCAGTTTGGAAAAAAGTCGGTACTACTGGTTTTTCCAGCCATGTTTTCTGCCTCGGCCCACCTTCACCCTGTTTTTTAGATATGTCCAACTCTGGAAGGATCTACATATTCCCAGTTCTTGCCCAGGCTGTTTTCTCTGCCCTTTCTACCAACTTCCTACCCCCATTTCAGCCTTCATCCTCTGGGTAACTCCTACCTGGTCTTCCAGAGCACGCCCATGTAACAGGCACGCCGTAAGTGTTGAACCAAACACCAGACACTGCTCAGGGGCCATAGGAACTGAGAGAGCTGAGTTCAAGCTCTCTAAGTTCTCTTTGCAGAGAATCCCCTGCACCTAATTTGCTTGTGATCTTGGGCAAATCACTCCCATTCTGTGGCCTCAACTTCTTTATCTGTCAATGAGGCTGCTGAGCTGGCTGAGCTGTGAGCCTTCCAGCTCTGACACACACCCTGGGTGGCAGCGAGGCCAAGGTCCCGGCCCCAGGCTCTCTCCCTGGCCTGCCTCACTCTCCCCAGCCGGGAGGAACATCCTGAACAGCGTTAAGAATAATAAACACGGGCTGATAAACATCAATAGGCCCGCCTGGTGCCAAAAAGAAAAGAGGGAAGACTGCATTGCTGGCTGGAGCCTCCCTGGACCACGGAGCTGCTGCCAGTTCCTTAATCATCTGGAGACAGCCAGCCGGCTCCCCCAGCCCCGCCCTGGGCCCAGGGCAGGCAAAGGCCAGGCCAGGCCCCGGGGAAGCCAGCCACTAGGTCCTCAGCCACAGCTAGCCACAGATGCCCCACCCCCTCTATGCCAGGGCCTCTCTTTGTATGGGGATGTTATGTTACTGCCTTGCTCGAAACTGTCAGTGGCTTACCGTTGCCCACAAGGCAGAGCAGAGCCCACAGATCCCTGACTGGCACTGAGGGCTTCGACTCAGGCCTCAGCCTTCCTCTCCAGACTCATGGCTCACCTGTTTCTAGATTACAGCTGTGGAGAGTCTGCCATTTCCTACCAAGCTCTATCCCTCTGATATTTTTCACAGACTGCTGAAAGGCCTGGTGCCCCTGGCAACCCTATGTTGACACCCATTTCAGGCACCAGGGCCCTGCAGAGTTAGTATTTTTGGCTCAGGGTGCTCAGTATTCTAATTCTTTGATTCCTTGTCTGACTGTCTCGGGGATGAACTCTTGAGAGAGAGACCTGTTCCTGGAGAAGTAAGATATGCTGTGCTCAGAGCTTGAACTCGAACCAGATGATCTGGTTTCAAAACCTGTTCTGTCACTTTGCTATGTGGCCTTGGGCAAATTACCTAACCTTTCTGTACCTCAGTCTCCAGTAAAATAAAGATGATATGAATAATATAATAATACCTATCTTACACGGTAGCTGTCAGGCTTACAAGGGCTAACACATGTAGCGTGCTTAGAAGAGTGCCAGGGACCCAGCAATGCTCTCTAAATGGTAGCCATTATTATTTATCTTTGCACACCATATGCTACCAGTGCCTGGTGCAGAGTAGGCTTCAGCTGCATTTGTTGAATGACTAAATGATGGTCAGACTCATAGCTAGAGAAAGGACCATAGGCCTGGCTCCCCCATGGAGTCCTGGCTGCTGTGGTTATGTGATGAATATCTGTTGAGTGCCCAGCTGTGGTGGCCAACAGTGTGGCCACAGGACAGGCCCCCACTGAGGGCAGGGCTGCATTTTCTCCAACAGGACGAGGGCATCATTTCACAGGTAGCCAGTGGGTATTAGTGAACTTGGGGACTTCTGGGTACCTAGGCCTTCCCAGGGGTGCTGATAAACTCACTGGTCAGTGGCTCTGGGTGCTGAGTCATGTAATGCTTGGAGTCAGCAGTGGCTGGGGAAGGGAGTGTGGCCAAAGCAGGAAATGGCCTGCTGTGGCCAGGGTTGGCTGCCCCTATGACCTCTGGGGCCTCAGAGGCTCTTCCCAGAGCAGGCAACCTGGCTTATTCATGAAACCGCACGTCCAAGGGAATCGCCATTCCCAGGGATGCTCGGCCCTCTGCTTTCCAGCCTTCCCGCCTCCCAGGGGAAGCTGTGTCTCTCTGCTTTGGTCCAATTTTCCATGTGGGTCATGTGATAGGAGACATGGTTCTGGAACTTCATGCATTTCTAGAATTCTTAACTCTATTTTCAGATGTCCGCTCCCCTGTGCATACCCCCCCACCCGCATCCCAAACATACCCTTTTATTATGAGTAATATCATTCTTCCCAATGAAGAATAAGAATCATTAGTAGATTCCTGAATCAGATTTTAGTGGGTTGAGAACTATCTCTTAATCTGAGAAGGTCTTTCTGCTAGATTTTGGTTAAAACTTGCCTGAAGGGTCTTGGTAGGAAATGTACACCACTTGGAAGGCAAATATACTGGAGAGAATTTGAATACTCTGCTATTGGTTGGGGGTCATCTATTGTCTAGTTACTCACAGCAAGGGGCTGCCCTGACCTGCCTATCAGGGAATTCACGATGACCCTGCTGCAGGCTGTCTCAGGGAAAGTCATGTCCATGGCTCTGTGTGTCTGCAGACTGCAGCAATCTGCAGCAGTGTCAGCTCTGGGCATCCCATTTCTAGTAGTTTACAGGTGGTGGTGAGTCTGGGGCAAATGGCACTGAAAAATCCTGTTACATAGTCAATGCCTAAAGATGATGGGGCATGGGGGGCAGGGCCTTAGCTTATAGGCCAGGAGAAGGAAAAGCAGCTGGGGAGACTGGGGTTCTAGAAGGAGGCAGGACCAGTGTCCTGAGGTAGGGAAGGTGGGGCAAGGAAGGAGGTGGGAATTTAGGTGTGCGCTCATCACTGCAACTGTGGACAAAGATCACACCTTTGTGGAAATCAGAAATAGATACCCCCTCTGGCTGGGTATAGCCCTGAGCTAGCACAAAGCTTGCTGGGTGCTATCTGGGCTACTGGGACCATTATGCAATGAATGCATGACCTGTACAGCCTCACACTGTGGCCCTGAGCTCTAGAGCAGATACTCACACATGGGTGTGTGCTGGGGCTTCCGGATCAAACACTGTGTCTCCTCTATGTCCTCCCCTGCAGGGCCATGATGTGAGGACTGTGAGGCTTGAAGGGAGGGGTCAGCTGCTGTAGCATTGGGCCTTATTAATGGGGTACTGGATGTGGCCAGGGTGCCCTCTTTCCCTCTGCTGAGGTGCCCTGGGGACAGCTGATTAAGGAGCCTGGCACAGTGTCAGTAGTGATTTATGGACTGCTGAGAAGCTTCTGCCTTGAGAGCTAGGCTGCTGCATTATTCATGGTGGTAAGTCATAAATCTGCTGCTGGAGCTAGCTGCTGGCTCGGCCATGGAGGATGAAGACTGAGGGAAGGGTGGTGGGGGAAGAGCAGCAGCTGCCAGGACAGGAGAGGTGTTCGGCAGGCAGGATGGGTTCTGAACAGGAATCTGACGCTTGCTCTTTAGGTCTGGTGTGTGGCCCCATGAATCATCTTGTCCACTCCCTTGCATTTCAGTGGTGAGATTCTAGGTCCTTCCTTGGTTACTCAGGTCCAGCAACCTTCCTCTTATCTAACCTGGCTACCTTTAATCATGGCTGAAGGCCACGGTTCCTGCCAGAATGCCAGAGGAATTTCTTAACAGGACTTAAAAATATCAGATCACATTTCTTTAGAGCAAATTATCTGCCTAAAGTCCTGCCATCTGGCAATGAGGGCCCCTATGAGCTAGTCTTACTTTTTGCAGTGGTTACTTTATCTCACTCACTAATACCTGTGTGTGAGAAAAATGCACAGCAAGATATAGCCATGGGTGTGAGAAGAAACAGTGCAGTGGTCTTCAGACTTGAGCGTGCATCAGAATTGCCTGCAGGGCTTGTCTAAACACAGATTGCTGGGCCCCACCCCCAATGTTTCTGATTCAGCAGGTCTCAGGTGGAGTCTGAGAACTGGCATTTCTAACAAGTTTGCAGGTGATGCTGATGCTGCTGGTCCAGGAATCACACATTAAGAACCACTACCTTAGTGTAATTTAACCAAGCTTTGCTGTGCTAACATCACCTAAGGAGGGCAAGAACTATTAGTAAAATATACAAATCATTAAATTCATTCATTTGTTCAATAAGCATTTATTGGAACCTACTAAGTGGCCCTGCTGTGCTCTGAGCTGTGAACACAGATATGAAGAGTCAGGCACTGGCTTTCCCAGGCAGCTCACAGTTCAGCTGGGAAGAGGACACATGGGAAGGCATTTGCTGAGAGGTGAGTCAAGCAATTCAACAAATTCAGCCCCTGTTTGGGGGTCTTTAAATGCCCTCATTGCTCACTGTTATGATCTAAAGTAAATAGAAAGGCATAGTCTTGTGCTTTCTCTCCCAAAGCTGTCTGGAGAAACACCCAGAGATATGATGGGCTGTGGGTTAGACAAGTCTGAAGGTACTGCTGTCCTGAAAAGGAGATGACTCTGCAAGTTGGGAGGTTAAGATTTCGTGCTGGAGGTGAGACCTGAAAGATGGATTTGGGAAGGAGTATGAACCAGTAAACATGACTATCCATACTAGATTAACAATCTTTTCAAAACTGAATAAATGTGGCTGTCCACTTTCCTCCCATGTGTTAGGCTGAAAAACCCTTCCCCTGATCTTATTGGTCCCAGATTCTTAGTTTTTTACAGTCCCTCATTTGCACTTTCTTCTGGGACTTGCAGACAACAGACATGCTTGTCTCAAAGGCTTAATCGTAAGTTCAAACAGACAGTAAAGTGTGTCTGGGCAATATCTGAGCCTGGAGTGGTGATGGGGGTAGTTAATGTGGAAAGGGATTTGTGACAGAGTGGAAATGGGTTGCAAGGAGCTATAATCGGGCATGGGGTGTCTGGCTGGGAAAGGGAAGTGGCTGTAGGATAAGGAGCAGGTTGTTTGGATGCTACAGCAAAGGGCCCTGTTAACTCCCCTCAAGACTGTACTTAACTATTCCTCTCCCAACATACTTCCCAGAAAGAAACATATTAAACTTTTTAAAGTGCTTCTTTTGGTATTTATAGCCATATTTGTAACCTAAATGGATACACTGCCTTCTTTTTGTCCACCAATTTCAGACATTATTGACTTTATATCATGGTAGTTGAAAATTTAGGCTCATTTATAAATACTCTTCTGTATCTATTCTCCTAAGATCATTATATCTTAATTCTTAGTTAAAATCATTGTCAGAGTTTTCATTATTATGGCTATACATTTTGCTTAGCATTGACACAAATGGTATAGTCTGATTACACTTTCATTCTTGGACAACTTTTGGTTTTTCCTGGAGTTAATGATTGCTTCAGTTTTTCATTTGTTTACTTGCCTTTTAACATTGGATTAATTTCACAACCTTTCACAGCTTTGTAAAGTACCTTTTAATATAATTTTATGATTGGTTGACACAAATGGTATAGTCTGATTAAACCTACCAGATAGGTTAAACCTACCAGATAACTCATTACTTGCATTCTCTCCCCTCTGAAATCATGTCTTCTTGTACTCTGTGATCTACTGCTCCAACTGGACTCACTGATCTATGGCTTCTGCACAGCCTCATCCTGACTCTTTCTCTCACTAACATCCTGGCATTCCCTTTGACCCTCTCTTATGTTTATTCCATGTTTCTTTGATCCCATGTATGTTTTCCTCTTTCTTGTTTTGCCCCTTGCTTTGGGGATGCATATCCTCCAATAGCTTCCTGAGAAATGGCACAACAGAGGGAAATGTCAGAAGACTCTGAATCCCTGAAAATGTCTTTATTCTACCCACAGTCTAGATGGAATATAGGTAGAGAATTTTTGGCTGAGAATAGTTAACAATTAGAGTTTCCAGCTTCCATTGTTGCTGTTGAAAACTCCAGTTTCATTCTTGTTCTCAGTTCTTTGTTTGGGCTATCTTTTCTCTCAAAAAGCTTTTAGAATGTTTTCTTTACGCCTGGTATTCTAAAATGTCATGATGATGGATCCTCATGTGAGTTTTTTCTTCCTTTCCTTCTTTCTTTCAATAGTTACTTTTGTACCATTTTATTTCTTTACTCTGGAACTTCCAGATGTTGAAAATGGAGTCTTCTGAATTTATTCTTTAATTTTTGAATCTTCTATTATATTGTCTACATCCTTGTCATTTTGCTCTACTTTATAACAAAAGTTACTTTCTTTATCCTCCAACTCTCCTATTAATTTTTTGTTCATATGTTTAATTTTCAAAGGCTCTTCATTGTTGTCTGGTTGTTCTGTATTTATAGACATGCTTTATATTTCATTGATGCAATTTTCTCTTTTATCTCCTTAAAAATGTTAATTATATACATTTTTGAGGCATCCCATTTATTTTATTTGGATGCTATAGCATCCAAATTAATCAGATGAAACAAAGATAGCAAGAAAAGAAATTCTCTGTTTTTCATTGGAGGATTTCCCCCAGATATCTGGAAATATTTGATTATCCATTTATATTTAGAAGTGAGGATGAAAAAGTGAATCAAAAGCTGGGAAAGAAGGTAGGGCTTGTGGACAGGTAGTCAGATAGCTCAGAGTCTTATTATGAACCTCCAACGGATCTATTCTTTAAGGTAATTTAATTTCCCTACCAAAAAACTTTAAAAAAATTTAAATTATCCTCACTTATACCATATGGATGCTGCTAGTGTTCTGAAACTTTGTTGATTTGGTACATTAAAGATGGCCACTGAGCTTTTGGAATTCTCCTTTAAAATGGTGGAGTTATTTTCTCTCTTCTTCAAACTGGGTTGGCTTTGTGACTGCTTTACTAGTAGAATATGGTAGAAGTGATGGATAATTGTTCTGAGACTAAGCCTTAAGAAGACATGGTAGCATCTACTTTTGGAATCTAATCTTCTAAGCCTTAATTTAATTTAATGGAATTAATTTAATGGAAGCTCCTACTTTTGAAATCCTTTTAACACCATGTGAGAGGTCTAGCCACCTTCCTAAAGAAGCCAAGTAGAGAGGCCAAGCATAGAGGAAGTGGCCCTGAGATTATGTGGAGAAAGAGGCCCAGCCATCCCAGCACCCCAGTAGACTCTAGCCTTCAAGCAAGACCAACCAAAGCATCAGATATTTGAGTTGGCCATCTTAGATGTTCTAGCCCAGTTGATCCCTCAGATGATGATAGCACCCAGCCAACACTGCATAATGTAGAAGAATTATAGTCTTGCACACATTAATGACATTTTGGTCAATCACAGACTGCATATATGACAGTGGTCCCACAAGATTATAATGGAGCTGAAAAATTCCTAGCACCTAGTGACCTTGTAGCCATCATAACGTTGTAGCACAATGCATTACTCATGTGTTTGTGGTGACGTCTGTGTAAATTAACATATTGTGCTGCCAGTCATATAAAAGCCTAGCACATACAATTATGTATAGTACATAATAACTTGATAATTACAGTAAAAAACTATGTTACTGGTTTATGTATTTACTATACCATGCTTTGTATTGTTATTTTAGAGTTCACTCCTACTTACTTAAAAAAAAGTGATGGTAAAACAGCCTCAAGCAGGTTCTTCGGGAGGTGTTTCATAAGAAGGCATTGTTATCATAGGAGATGACAGCTCCATGCTTGTTAGTGACCTTGAAGACCTTCTAGTGGGACAAGATGTGGAGGTGGAAGACAGTGATGTTGATAATCCTGACGCTGTGTAGGCCTAGGCTAATGTGTGTGTGTATGTGTGTGTGTGTCTGCGACTTTATAAAAAAGTTTAAAAACTAAAAAAAAAAAAAAAAAAAAAAAAAAAATTTAAATAGAAAAAGCTTATAAGGTTATAAAGAAAAAATATTTTTGTACAGCTGTACAATGTGTTTAAAGCTGTGTTATTATAAAAGACTCAAAAAGTTAAAACAATTTAAAAAGTTTATAAAGTAAAAAAGTTACAGTAAGCTGACTAATTTATTATTAAAGGAAGAAAAATACTTTAAATAAATTTAGTGTAGCCTAAATGTACAGTGTTTATTAAGTCTATGGTAGCGTAATGTCCTAGGCCTTTATATTCTCTCAGCACTCACTGACTCACTCACCCAACCAAAACAACTTCCACTCTTGCAAGCTCCATTCATGGTAAGTACCCTATACAGATGACCATTTTTAATCTTTTATACTGTACCTTTTCTATGCTTAGATATGTTTAGATACACAAATATTTAACCATTGTGTTCTAATTGCCAAGTGTTCAGTACAATGACATGCTGTACAGGGTTGTAGCTAGGATCAATAGGCCATACCATACAGCCTAGGTGGCTGTATGGCAGCTCTACCATTTAGGTTTATATAAGGTTCACCCTACGGTTCTCACAACAAAATTGCCTGACACATTTTTCAGAGCTATCCCCATTGTTAAGTGGCATATGATTATATTTAGCTGGGTGCAGCCAATCTACAGAATTGTAAGCAATAAAACACTTGTTGTCTTAAGCTGTTGGATTTCGGGGTGGTTGTTATGCAGCCATAGATAACTAAAACAATGGAGGATGAGAGCCTGGGGCTGCGTCATATGATATAATCTGCAGATTTTCACTCAATACCCTGATTTTAGAATGGCTTCTTACTTCTGCTGTATCTATACTTAGATTCAGGAGGGTCTGTGGTTTGAAAATTTATTGGCCCAAATTTAAGTACTGATTGACTTCAACATCCCAATTGTAGTGTTCAAGATCCCTACCTTGATATAGTTCAAGTCTAAAGTTTGGCACTGTGATGATCCATAATTTCCTGGTTCAGTATCTTGTCTTCAGCTAAGGAATCTTTTCCATCAAGCCTCTCCTTCACCTCAGACATTTTCCTTCCCAATTTTTTCTCCACAGGACTTTTGCACCTTTTGAGAAAGTGGAATTAAAATTCTTTCTGCACAGTGTCTTCTTAGAATTATTGCTACTCATGCAATTTCTCTAGCAGAGCTAATACGGACCTCTATCAGATAGTTATTCTTGACTGCTAATGATTTTAATGAAGGCAGGGTTCCTAGTCCATTACAATTAATTAATTAAAATGAATCAATTTGAACTTTCAATTGGCTGTCTCTGATGTGGCCTCCAGGACCTTCTCTCTAAAAATCCGTGACAACTTAGGAAGACATGACAATGTTTAACATCATTGAAAAGCAAGGCTGATGTACAACGTATGGTCAGATTATAGGAGGAAGTTACTAAATGCAATACAGATAAAGCTGTATCACAAAACCAGAAACAAGTGACATACTGATGCTCCTCTTGAAAGAAAGCAGAATACCTCTTTACTCCTGCTCTAGTTGCCCTAAGCCATTCTGAGAGCAAACTAATTTAAAAACTCGGAAGCTGACCCACTACTGTGTGGGTGCTGCTTATTCTGCCTTTCCACTAATGTTTCTACATTCATTTGGAGACTGCAACTGCTGGAAAACAACAGGGTAATATGGGGTGACCCCAAAGGGGTGTTTTGCATTTGAGGAAGTGTACGACCCTCATATGCAGCTCCACGCCTGTGGGTGAGGACACACAGACCTGGTAGCAATGCATGTGGGAAATCATAGGCACAATGTTTCAGGAAGTTTCAGGAGCAGGATAAGATTCCTTCATATGCTTACCTAGCTGGGATAGAAAGAAAAAAAAAAAGACTCCACCACAGTACAGCAGCACTGTATTAAAAGAAAGCCTAGAAACCAGTCCCTGGTAGTTGGGCTGAGACCTCTGTGGATACAGAGCCCACAAAAGCCCTGTTGCTACAGATATAAGGAGACTCTACTGATTACACATGGGCAGTGGTGGAACCAAGGGAAATCTATATATTTTGTCCATCACTAAAACAAAGTCTTGATATATTTCCTTTATTTTGAAAATGAATACAAAAGGAAAACATTCAACTTGGTCTATTAAAAAAAGGCAAAGGGCAAAGCACGAGAAGGAAACCTCATCCTGATGACTCAGAAGTGCAGAGAGTAACTAGAAGACAATTTTAGAAAACTGTCTGGAACCCTCACTAACTTGCAAAAAAAAAAAAAGTGATCTCTATGACGAATAACTAAAGAAAACCATAAGGAGGGAGAAGACCAAGATGTAGTAAGATGAGATAAAAAGATGACAAAGTGAGATGGAAAGGGAACTAGGAAAGATATAAAGGTGTGTCAACTTACCTATTGTGATGTAATGAGTGGCCCTAAAATGTAGTGGCTTAAAACATACCATTTTGTTTGCTCACAATTCTGTGGGAAAGAATTAGGACAGGGTCATTTGCAATTCTGCTCCCCATGGCCTGCTCCAAGGGGTGGTAGCAGTTGAGAACTGGGCTGTGGCTGGAATGTCTCAGATGGCTTCACGTGCACATCTGGCACCTGGTAGCCAGAGAATTTTGGGACCCCCTTTCTGTCATGTGACTTGAGTTTCTTTATATGGCAGCTGGATCCCCCAAGTGAGAAAGTAGAAAGTGCCAAATCCAGGATCAGAAGTCTTCTAAAACATTAGTTCCACTAATTCTATTGGTTAAATCAAGTCACAAGATCAGCCAAGATGAAAGGGAAGGGAAATCATCTCCTCTCTTGGGAGGAGGTGCATATGCATACAGCTTCAGGAGGAGTTGTTGGCAGCCATTTTTGTGGTCAACCTACCTGGGAATTGTAGGTTCAAAAAAGGATGAGAAAGAAACTAAAAGACTTACTATCCACACCAAAGGGTGTGAGGAGCAGAATTAACACTGTGGAAAACTGGAATAATGATGTGGGAGACAAACATGAGTAGTTCTCCCATAAAGTATGAATGGATAGAGAGATAAAATAATGAATGAGAGGATGGAGGACAGGGAACCAAGGTCATAGTGGGACCCCCTTTCTGTGTTTATGGAATCCTCCATGTTAGGTGTCGTGGTGACAGAAACTGCCTTACACATAGAATCTGAAAAGGGCGGAATCACATTTTCTCAGGCTGCTTGCTAGGTTACCAGCACGTGAACTATGCCAGCCAATCAGGCACACCCATCCAGGACTCTGAAAAGGAAGCTTGTAGCACAGAGATGAAAGAACAAGGAAGAATTCATTTTGAGGTTGACAGCATGACGTCCAGGGCAGCAAAAGCCATGGAGCAAGCGGCAGTAATGCTGCAAGCCACGCCCCTAGCATTCAGTGGTATCATACCTTCAGTCCTCATTAAATGTGTTCTGTGTGTAATGTGGCTGTCACTCTGGCTGCTGCTGAGCCTCGTACTGTACTGCTCATTTTCTAAGCCTGGGTCTTGACCTTATTGATATTTTTGTAAGATTCCCAATATCCTTTTAATAAATTATTTCATGATGAAGACAGCCAGAGTTAATTTCTGCTGCTTGGAAGTAAGATCCCTGACTAGTGCAAGCACCTGAACAAAGAATGCAGTTGGCCTTTTGTTTCTGCAGGTTCAACCAACTGTGGATCAAAAATAGCTAAAAAAAATAATAAAAGTAACAATAGAACAATAAAAACAACACAAGATAACTAATTTACATAGCATTTACATAGTATTATGTATTATAAATAATCTAGAGATGATTTAAAGTATACTGGAGGATATGCATAGGCTATATGCAAGTACTACACCATTATATATAAGAGACTTGAGCATCTGCCAATTTCAGTATCTGGGGGGAGTGTTCTGGAACCAATCCCTGCAGATACTGAGGATAACTCTAATAGGTATTGCTGTTGGGGGAAAAGCAGGTTAACTGGAACGAAGGCAGTGATCAGTCAAAACAATTCCTTTTTAATTTCTTAGAAGCTAAAAAGGAATCCAAGTATGTGTTCAGAAATGTTTTACTGTATTCTAGATGATTTAATAAAAGGAGATCTCGTCTAGACAAATTTTAAAAGTAATTCTATTAAATAGGATATTAACTCAAAATTATATAATCATAAAATTCTAAAAAGGATATAATAATATTTACTGGGATAAAATATTCTATAGGAATTAAGAAGTGAAAAAATAGATTATCTACAAGTTAAGATGACTTCAGACTCCTGATCTGCAACACTAATTGCCAACAGAAAGTATAGTGATATTTACAGTTTTTAGTTTTGCAGGTAAGAGTTTGTGATCCACGTTTTTTCTTTTAGAAAAGTACTGGAAGATGTTCAGCATGGAACTGAGTTAATGATTCTCACACAAGTCTTCTTTCTGAAGATTGTTTTAGTTATTCTAGGGCCTGTGCCTTCCATACAAACTTTAGAATAAGCTTGTCTTTGTCTACAAAAAAATCTTGCTGGATTTTGATAGGAACTGCATTAAATGTAGAAACCCATTTGGATAAAACTGCTATCTTTATTATGTTGGGTCATAACATGGGCATGAACATGCTATGTTTTTCCATTTAGGTTTTCTTTGAGCAACATTTTATAATTTTTAGTATATAAATCCTTAATTACAGATTCATACTTTTTATCATACACATTTTGGTAAATGTTTGCCTTTTTTTTGACTGATTGTGAATGATACTATGATTTACATTTTAGTTTCTATATGTTCATTGTTATTTTATAGAAATGCAATTAATTTTTTTGTTGATACTATATCCTGTAACCTTCCTAAACTCATATATTATTATAGTTTTTTTGGAGATTCCATGTAATTTTCATATAGACAGTCATGTTATCTGCAAGTAGAGACCGTTTTATTTCTTAATCATAAGCCCTTTATTCCTTTTGCTTGCCTTATTGCAGGAGGTAGGACTTGCAGTACTGTGCTGAACACAAGTGGTGAGAGCACATTCTTGCCTTGGTCCCGATCCAAGAGAAGAAGCACTCAGTCATTTACCATTAAGTGTTATGGCAATACTGTGGTTAGCTGTAGGTTTTTCAATAGATGCTTTTTATCAAGTTGTGGTAATTTATTTATGTTCCTAATTTGCTGAGAGTTTTGTCGTGAATGGGTGTTTGATTTTGTCAAATGCTTTATCATGGACCTAAATGTAAAACATAAAAGCATAAAACTTTTAGAAAAAAATAGAAGACAATCTTGGAATCTGGGGCTAGGAAAAGAGTGCTTAAATTTGACACCAAATCACATCCATACAGTAAATCAAATGATAAATTTGATCTTTTCAAAATTAAAAGCTTTTTCTCTGTAAGAACCCATGAGAAGAGAAGAAATCGACAAGCTACAGACTGGGAGAAAATATTTGCAAACTACGTATTTGACAATGACTAGTATCTAGAGTATGCAAAGAACTCTCAAAATTCAACAGTTAAAAAAAGACCCAATTAGAAAATGAGGAAAAGGCATTCACAGACATTTCACATGAAGAGAATATGCAGATGGCAAACAAGCACATGAAATAATATTCAGCATCATTAGTTGCTTTATTTTTTATTTATTTATTTTTTGAGACAGAGTCTCGCTCTGTCGCCCAGGCTGGAGTGCAGTGGTGCGATCTCGGCTCACTGCAAGCTCCGCCTCCCGGGTTCACGCCATTCTCCTGCCTCAGCCTCCCGAGTAGCTGGGATTACAGGCGCCCGCCACCACGCCTGGCTAATTTTTTTTGTATTTTTAGTAGAGATGAGGCTTCACCGTGTTAGCCAGGATGGTCTTGATCTCCTGACCTCGTGATCAGCCCGCCTTGGTCTCCCAAAGTGCTGGGATTACAGGCGTGAGCCACTGCGCCTGGCCAACATCATTAGTTGCTTTATTGATAATAGCCCCAAATTGGAAATAATCCCCATGTCCTCAACTGGTGAATGGTTAAACAAACTGTGGTACCTCCATACGTAGAATACCACTCAGCAATAAAAATGAACCAACTGCTGATACAACAACTTAGATGAATTGCCAGGGAAGTATGATGAGTGAAAAATGCCATTCCTAAAAGGTTACTACTGTATGATTTCTTGTATATAATTTTCTTGAAATGACAAAATTATAGAAATGGAGAACAGATTAGTGGCTGGCAGGGGTCAGGGACAGGGTAAATGGGGTTAAGGGGTGGGAGGTAGATATGGCTGTAGAAGAGCCACTTGAAGGGCCCTTGTGATGATGGACTTGTATCTTTACTGTGGTGGTGAATATAACAATCTATTTATGTGCTAAAATTCTGTAGAGTTAAAATACACACACACACACACAAATACAAGAACTGGGAAAATCTTCATAAGATGAGTCAATTAGATGAATGTTAATATCAAGTTTATTGATATTAACTACAGTTTTTTAAGATACAAGTTTGTGTGAAACTGGGTAAAGGGTACATGGGGTCTCTTTGTACATATTCTTATAACTGCATGTACATTTGCAGATTTCTCAAAATAAAAAGGGTAATTAAAAATGAAACATTCGAACATTTACAAATATTAAAATCAAAAGCTAGACAAAGATGCCCACCGTAACCACTATTAGTTGACATTGTTGTAGAGGTTTTAGCTAATGCAATTATTTAAGAAACAGAAAGAAGTAACTAAGAAACAGGAAATGAAATGATTATGATTTGTATATAATTTTTTTTTACCTAGAACATTCTAGGGAAGTTGCAGAAGAGAGTTTATAAGGGAATCAGTTATGAATTCAGTTAACAAAGTCAAGAGTTTTCTTATAAAATAGCAATAGCTAGTTAGGGGAAAAGATTTCCTTGGCATAAACTATTGAAAATTGTGCAAGACCCATAGGAAAAAAACTTTTAATAGTTTTGCTGAAAGATGTAAAAGAGGACTTGAATGAATGGAGAAACATACTCCTCATTGGGAAGATTCAATAAGTGAAAGTGTCATTTCACTGCAAATTAATTGATACCTTTAATAAAATTCAGATAAATTTCCCCATAAGATATTTTCAGAATTTAAAGAAAATACAAAGTTTATTAGGAAAAACAAATCGGCAAAAAATGCTTCATTACCAAATAAAAAATTAAGCATTCAGCTCAAGAAACTTAAATAAGAACAAAATGTACAAAAGGAAATAAGGATGGGAAAAGTAATAGAATTGCTAAATATATTCAATAACTCTTCCTTTGAAAAAATAAAACAAACAAATTATTCCTTATAATGTTCACCATAATAAATCATAGAAGAAATAAAGTGTAAGAAAAAAATACATCTGTAATTTTATTCTTATGGTAGGAATGAGATACGTATACAATTTTTTTCCTATTGTGCAATTGAGACCTCTTTCTATACCAGGTGTTTTTAATTCTCTAGCCTTGTAATATGTTTAATTAGCATAGTAGTTAAACTTTAAGCTTGAAAATAATGAGTCCTGGGTTCAAATATAGACTCCTGATATTTAGTACTTCTGTAATATTGGAAAACTTTTTTAGCATTGCTAAACTGCAGGCTATTGTACTTTTTTGAGTTTTGGGGAGGAGTAAATAGAATCCACAATGCTTGTGAAAAACCACAGTGCTACATATAGCGTAAGAACTAAATTAAGTTTTTAGTATCTGGTAGGCAACATCTTCGAAAATTCCTTGCTTTCATTAATTTTTCCAACTCAACTTTAGAATTGTTTTATTGAATTTTAAAAACGGTCACATTGGAATTGCATTCAATTTACAGATTTATTTAAGGCAGATGATTATTTTTATAAATCTATCTTTTAATCCAGGAACAATCCATATCTCTTCCCTTACTCAAGTCACCTTTTCATCGCCCTAAGTAGCGTGTTCTACATTTCTTCCATAGATAAGACATTACTAGATTCAATCCTCCAGGTACCTAATGGTTTTTGTTGATGGTGTAGATGGGATTTTTTCCCCATTATTTTTTCAAGCTGGTTATTGTTGATTGGTGGGAAAGTTGTTGATTAGAATATTTATTCTGTAATAGATAGATATGAAAAACAGTTTTGCTTTTTCCTTTCCAACACTTATTCTATTCTATTCTTTTTTATTTTTTTTGACTTATTGATATCCATGTCTGCTTAATCTTGACTTGGATTATGTTACTTGCAACCAAAAAAGTCCTGACTTACACATCTGGAAAAGAGTCTGAATTAAAAAATAAATCCTCTTGATATTAACTGTTATATCCATATATCTCCTTCTACTTATAACTTTAAGTGAAGGTATTTCCTAAGATTGACCTAACCCTGCATTCCGGGAGTTAAATCTATTTGGTCATGCACTTACCTTGAAATATATTGCTGAATTCAGTTTACTATCGTTTATGTGTAGTTTTTGTTTCTTTAGTTGGTTTTGATACCAAAGTTTTGCTGGTTTTGTAAAATGATTTGAGATACTAATTCTTTCTCTGGGTCTTAGAACAGTTTAATAGCACAGGATTGATCTACTGCTTGAGAATCTGAAATACCTTTTGATGAGTAGGTCTCTAATTATTTTTCCATTTATTTCAAGCTTATTTCTCTATTGTCTTTCTATCTTTTTTGAAATCAATTTTGATATTCTATATTGCCTGCCTGTCGGCCTCCTTGCCTCTTTCTCTCTCCTTTCTTGAATTATTCTTCCAGAAGCCATTAGGTGGGACTGAACAAGATAGGGCTCCATACAGGCAAGGTGGTGACCACGGCTCTAAGTTGGGGTGTCAGGATCTGAGCAGGATGAAGAAGAAGACTGAATGGGGTGAGGTGTGACAGTGAGAGAAAAATGCTTATAAGTTGGGTCGGGGGAAGAGACTGATCCAATAAGTAAATATATTAATAATAATGACAGCTAAGTTTCACATTTTCAGAGAAGGGAGTTACAACTATGGAAGGGGAAGAGAACTAGAATTAATCCTGTGGTGTTGAATTGGAATTGGGATTATGGGTGTGAACTCACTGTTTTTAATACACATATAGAAATAAATATATGTATTTCTGTGTATTTAGTTTTCTACTTCTGTATAATAAATTACCCCAAACCTTACTGGCTTAAAACAGTAGGACATATTTATTATATCATAATTTCTGTATAGCAGGAATCTAGGCGTAGCATAGCCAGGGGCCTCAAGATCTCTCACAAGGCTGTCATCAAGGGTTGTAGTCTCATCTGAAGGCTCTGTTAGCAGAGGATCTGCTTCCACACTCATTCATGTGGTTGGCAGGATTCACTTCCTCACTAGCTGTTGGTTGTGAGCCTCTCCAGAAGACAGCTCACAATATGGCAGCTGGCTTCTCTTGAGTGAGAGAGAATGCCCAAGTTGGAAGTCAATCTTTTTGTAACCTAAACTTGAAAGTGACATCCCATCACTCTTATCATATTCTGTTTGTTAGAGGTGAGTCAGTAGGCCCAGTCTGCACTCAAGGGGAGGGGATTATTTAAGAACTTGAATACTAGGAGGTGGAAATCACTGGTAGCTCCTATAATAGATAGATAGATAGATAGATAGATGGATGATAGATGGATAGATAGATAATAGCGATAGATGATAGAGATAGATGATATAGGTAGATAGATAGATGATATAGATAGACATACACAGATTTCTCAGCTCTGTGTACTGAAATATCCTAATAGCACTGAACACACATAGTGCCCAAATCTTTGTTTTTAAGTACCTTTATATATGATAGCTAGATGGATGATAGATAGATGGATAGATAGATAATAGCGATAGATGATAGAGATAGATGATATAGGTAGATAAATGATACAGATAGACATACACAGGTTTCTCAACTCTGTGTACTGAAACATCCTAATAGCACTGAGCACACATAGTGCCCAAATCTTTGCTTTTAAGTACCTTTATCCATTAAAAGGAACCAGGGCTTTTGAAGGAATGGTGGATTCCAGGACTGGGGCAGAAAAAGTACACAGTGAGCCTGGAACATCGTGGTGTGCCAGAAAGTAAAGAAGTGCTCAGAGAATGATGAGTCCAGATCAAACGGACATAGAAACCAGATTGAAGCCACTCTAACTAGCCAAATCTGGGATAACTTGACACAATACAAAAGAATAGTAACTGTTTTTGTTATTTTTTTTTACCATTGAATAAAATAGGAATCCCTGAGTCCATGCGGATATAGATAAATAAATGAATATATAAATGGGGAAAAGAGAGAAATCTGTCCTTGAGAGTAGAATGCCAACTCTACAGAAGGGATGATAGATTTAGAAAATCACCATTTGACAACACTCACAGTAATATGACTCAGCCAAGAAACATCAATGGATGCTAAAACTGTGGATGAGGAATGAGATAGTTACATAAATCTCAAAGCACGCCCCTACAAAGTACTTATTGATTACAAAGGGAAAAAGAGTCACTCGACAGTGGAAGGCAGTCCTTTAATTAAGTGATCAAGTTCAAATTGAAATTATGTGAACCCTGATAAGATGCACTGAGATGCATGTGATACAGAACCTGTATCTGATCATTAGGAGGCATCAGACAAGTCAAATCTTCAAAAGTGTAAGGTTAAGAGAGCCAAGAAAAGACTGAGGAATCATTCCAGATTGAATGAGGCTAAAGAGAAACGATAACAAAATGTAGCACATGATACTGGATTAGATCTGCTTGCTATGGATATTATTGAGACAATTGGCAAAACTTGAATGAAGTCAGCGGATTAGATGGTAGTAACATATTCATATTATTTTCTTGATTCTGCTGGTCATATTGTGATTCTGTGGAAAGATGTCCTTGTTTTAAGAAAATACACACTCAAATATTGGGGTGTATGGAGACATCCTATTGGCAAATTGCTCTGAAATGGTTAAGGAGGAAAAGTTATTTGTACTGTTCTTATAAACTTTCAGTTTGAAATTATTTCTACATAAAAAAAGATAAAGAAAGGATACAAAACTCAACGAGGTGTGTGATCCTATGTCAACAAAAACATGCAATAAAGAAAGATTAAGTGAAAGTTATCCTATTCACCAAATTGTGCATAGTATTTTCTCCTAATTTTTAATTCTCCTCTATAGGGATGCATGCCTCTCTCCTTCACTGTGCTGTGTGTCTGTGGCTGCCATCTCCTCTTTGATTTGCCCTGCTAGAGGCAGTTTTGTAATGACCAACAGTTTGGGTTCTGGTGGTGGACAGATCTGAGATAAAATATTTAACTTCCAAAGCCTCACTTTTCCCATCTGGGCAACAGGATTAACTATACTTCCTACCTTATGAGGCAACTGTGAGAACCGAATGTGCCAGCGTTAAACTGCTTATCATGTGTGACGGTTAATTTTATGAATTAACTTGACTGGGCCATGGGATGCCCAGATATTGATTAAACAGTATTTCTGGGTGTGCCTAATGTGGGTGTTTCCAAAAGAGATTAGCATTTGAATTGGTGGATTGAGCAAAGCAAATGACCCTCTCCAGTGTGAGTGGGCAGCATTTGATGTATTGAGGGCCTGAATAGAATAAAAGGTGGAAGAAGCGTCAACTCACTCTCTGCCCAACAAGTTGAGCTGAGACACTGACCTTCTCCGGCCCTTAGTGCCCCTGGTTCTCAGTCTGTCAGACAGACTGGAATCTACACCATTGGCTCTCTGGCTTTCAGGCCTTCAAACTACGCCACCAGCTTTCTTTGCCTCCAGCTTGCAGACAGCAAATCCTGTGACTTCTCAGCCTCCACAATTATGTGAGCCAATTCTTTTTTTTTTTTTTTTTTTAAATTCGGGGTCTCACTCTGTCACCCAGGCTGCAGTGGCCCAATCTCAGCTCACTGCAGCTTCGGACTCCTGGACTCAAGCAATCCTCCCACCTCAGTCTCCTGAGTAACTGGGACTACAGGCGCGTGCCGCTACATTCAGCTAATTAAATTTGTTTGTTTGTTTGTTTTTGGTCACAACAAAGTCTCATTATATTGCCAAGCTGGTCTTGAACTCCTGGGCTCAAGGGATCCCCCTGCCTTGGCCTCCCCAAGTGCTAGGGTTACAGGCATGAGCCACTGCATCCAGGGTGAGCCAGTTCTTTAACATAAATCTCTCTCTCTCTCATCTCTGTTTCTCTGGAGAATGCTGACTAATACTTCATAGTACCTGGCCATTAGCTGAATGCCTAATAAATGCTGTTATTATTATCCTAATTATAGTCTTTTCAAAGACCCAACTCTTAGATTTCTTGGATCTATAGTTTTTATTTTTATCATCATCTAATTTATTAGATGATGATAAAATCTTTCTTCTAACTTTTCATAGCTTTGTTGACTTTGCCCTTTTACTTGCTTTTTTGAGTTGAGAACTTAGTTCATTTAATTTCTTTCTTCTGTTTAATGAGAAAAACATAAAACTCTATATATTTTGCTCTTTAGAGCTTCATATGTTCTCTTTGCTGTGGCTCTCATTGTTTCCTAAATAATCATTCATTACTTGCAGTCTTGATTTCCTCTTTGACTTTAGGGCTATTAAAACTATTCTACACCCTTCTAGAGTGGCTTCAGTTTGTTTCTTTGTTTTTCTTTTTGTTTTTAAAGTGTAGTTTTGCTGCATTGTGGTTTGCATTTGTGCATTGTACTATTTCCACTTTTTAGATTTTAATGAGATTTTCCTTGTGGCCTAAGATATGATCAAATTTTGTAATTGTTTCTTGGTCATTTGAAATAAATATGTATTGTCTGTTTCTAGGAACACATTTTGATATAGATCTGTGAAGCCAAAGTTTAATAGTAATTTTTAATCATTCTATCTTCTTATTGAAATGCCTGTCTACCTGATTTCTCAGAAATGGCGAAGCATGTTTGGTGTTCTTTTAC
The DNA here is from genome assembly GCF_029289425.2 of Pan paniscus. Classification (NCBI taxonomy): domain Eukaryota; kingdom Metazoa; phylum Chordata; class Mammalia; order Primates; family Hominidae; genus Pan; species Pan paniscus. The sequence goes on along the minus strand of NC_073261.2, from coordinate 54,623,059 downwards.
AGCCATGGTTTTATTCAATTTCTCTTTAATACTTAACCTTTTTGTACTTGTACATTTGATGCTTTATTTGGCACACACAGATTAATGGATCTTATATCCTCATCTAGTTTACCTCACTTACCAACATCCCTTGCAATGCTTTTTTTTGTTGTGAATTGTACTGTCTAATATTAATGTTGCTTTCTTTTTGTTTGCACTTGGGTAGAGGATACCCAGTAGATTGTTCACTCTTTCCCAGAAAGTGGTCTACTTTATAGGAAGCCTTGTAAAGCCCTGACTCAAGCTATGCTTGTTTGCTCCAGAGATGGGCATGTGACCATGCTGGAACAATCAGATACTCCCTGAGTTGGTGGGAATTGGGACCAATGGGTTACACTTCATTTTGCTGTTGTCTAGATTTGAGGGGATACACACTTGGGGCTGCCTGTGCTATGGCCGTCTTCCTCCAGGAAAAGATGGAAAGCAGAGGACATGGCTTGGTGCAAATGTGGAAAATGAAGGAGATGCACAAGAAACCGAGGGATGAGAGATGGGAAAGACTCCTAACAGCCTGGAGTTCCCTGTGTCATTCTAGTTCTGAGCCTCTAGAGTCAGGGAATTTCATCATTCATCTCATGATAGTGCTCTCTCTTCTTCATTCTCCCTTTTACTCCCCCTACCGTGTTCCTATCTCCTCAGGTTTGCCTTGCAAGTTTTTTTATACAGTTATGCATCACTTAACGACGGGGATACGTTCTGAGAAATACATCTCTACGCAATTTTGTCATTGTGTGAACATCATAGAGCATTCTTACACAAATCTAGATAGTATAGCCTACTACACACCTAGGCTATATGGTATGGCCTACTGCTCCTAGGGTACAAATCTGTACAGCATGTTATATGCTGAATACTGTAGGCAATTGTAGCACAGTGGTAAGTATCTGTGCATCTAAACATAGAAACGGTACAGTGAAAATATGGTATTAAAATCTTATGAGACCACCATTGCATATGCGGTCCTTCATTGGCTAAAATGTGGTGATGTGGCACATGACTGTATTTAGAAATTAGGAAATTACACTTTCTATTTTTAGTCAACTACTTCTTCCCTTACACATATACACACTACATATATATAAATATATGTATGTATATATACATATGTGTGTATATATGTGTGTGCATATATATATAATGTGTATATATAGGAAATTATAGTTTCTATTTTTAGTCTACTTCTTTCCTTAAACACACACACACTACATATATATGTGTATATATGTGTATATATACAAAAAGTGTATGTATACACACTTATATACACATATACACATATATGTATGTGTATATGTGTATACATACAAATACATATATACATATATACACATATCCACATATATGTGTATACATGTGTATATATACACATATCCATATGTGTATATATGTGTATATATACACATCCACATACATATATGTGTATACGTGTATATATACACATATCCACATACATATATGCGTATATATACACATATCCACATACATATATGCGTATATATACACATATCCACATACATATATGCGTATATATACACATATCCACCTATATGTGTATATATGTATATATACACATATCCACCTACATATATGCATATATACACATATCCACCTACATATATGTGTATATATACACATATCCACCTACATATATGCGTATATATACACATATCCACATATGTGGATATGTGTATATATACACATATCCACCTACATATATGTGTATATATACACATATCCACCTACATATATGTGTATGTATACACATATCCACCTACATATATGTGTATGTATACACATATCCACCTACATATATGTGTATACATGTATATATACACATATCCACATACATATATGTGTATACATGTATATATACACATATCCACATACATATATGTGTATACATGTATAAATACACATCCACATACATATATGTGTATACGTGTATATATACACGTATCCACATACATATATGCGTATATGTGTATATATACACGTATCCACATACATATATGCGTATATATACATATATCCACATATATGCGCATATATACACATATCCACATACATATATGCGCATATATACACATATCCACATACATATATGCGCATATATACACATATCCACATACATATATGCGTATATATACACATATCCACATATATGCGTATATATACACATATCCACATATATGCGTATATATACATATCCACATATATGCGTATATATACACATATCCACATATATGCGTATATATACACATATCCACATATGTGTGTATATATACACATATCCACATATGTGTGTATATATACACATATCCACATATGTGTGTATATATACACATATCCACATATGTGTGTATATATACACATATCCACATATGTGTATATATATACACATATCCACCTACATATATGCATATATACACATATCCACCTACATATATGCATATATACACATATCCACCTACATATATGCATATATACACATATCCACCTACATATATGTGTATATATACACATATCCACCTACATATATGTGTATATATACACATATCCACATTCATACATGCACACACATATGTATACATATATACACATATACACATACATACACACATATGTGTATATATGCATATATACACACACACATATATGTATACGTATATATGCAGTGTATGTGTTTAAGGGAAGAAGTATATGTGTATATATATGTATGTCTATATATATAGACACTATATATACTGTACATTGTTTCTTCATCAACCTCAAAAAGAACATGGTATGCATTTATTTCCCCTGTGTAGGATAATTTCATGCTTTTTAATTGCATCACCACTTCTACCTCCCATTTTTTCTTGATATAATGACATTTTAGATTAAGATTATTATTATGAATTTGTTTTTTACATTTATGTATCTTCTTTTTTAGTAATTGCTTTAGACATTTCTATTACTTTTAAAATCATGTTAATATCAATTTTAATAAGTTCACTCTATTATGTATCTAATTTCTACTAATTTTTTCATTTTTTCTTGCTTAGCTGGAGCACTGCTTTGAACAAATTTTTCTGGTTGGTTGAGGGAGTGATATACATTCTAAATGCTTACATGCTTCAAAATGTCTTAACTGCCATCACAAATGAATTATAACCTTCATGTTTCAGTTGCAGTCTTTTCTCCTTGGAACTTTGTAGATATTATATTTATCATATTTCTTTTTGTATTTAGGATTGTAGAGGAGAAGTCTGATTCCAGTTCAATTCTCTTCACCCTGACGTGTAACCCACCACCCTCCTCCCACCCCACAAATACATAAAGGATTTTAAAATTTATCCCTGACATCCTAAACTTTCACCAGGAGATATTTAAGCATGGCCTCTCTTTCATTAATAATGCTTGTTTTTTTCACAGGAACTTTTGTTTCTGTGGTTAAAGATATTGTCCATCTCTCATGTTTCCCCCTTGATCCATCTGCTCCTCTTTCTCCTTCTGGAATGGCAATGAAGTTGTTTTTAAATACAGGTTTTATTATTATTCAGGTGTGGCGAGGCCAACAGATCAGGACACAACCACCATTGAAAAGATGGTTTGTTACTCACAGTCCCAAGAGGAGAAGGCATAATATGCCATGGGTGTGAGTGAGAGGGACACTGGGAAGCACCAGGGTCAGTCAGGAGGCAGAGGGAGTGGGGAACATGTGGGCAAGAGCCTTTACTGTAGTTTCTGTGGGAAGGAATGGGTGAAGCAGGGTAGGCATGCTTAGAATTAGCTAGTTTAAGTAATTTGAATAATGCTGAATAATTGAATAACTTCAGCAGCTCTGGGACATAGAGACTGTTCCTAGATGCCTGATACCTGGCTCTGGGGTGATTAGGGTGGATGGATAGTGACCAGAGTGTGAGAGACCTGTGAGAACCCTAAAAAGGAGATGGTTAGGGTCTGGGCTCTGGATTCATTAGTTTGCATTTGAAAGGCACGCTTCCAAGGAAGTTCTTTACTAGCTCTAGAAATTGACTAGGAAGAGATGTTTTCTCCAGGGTCAGCAAGGCTCCAGATTTTGAAGCCCCAGAAATACAGAAAATAAAAAGGCATGATGAATACAGAAGTAGTTACGAGAAGCCCCCTAAATAACTCTGCCGTATCTGTAGTTATATATACGCTTGATTGTTTCTAATGATAATATGTTAAAGAAAAGATTATTATTATTATAACATATTATTTAGCTCTCCTTTTGCTTTCCATACTGCCAAAGGTTTGTATACAGTCATATACCTCATAACGACATTTCATTCAACAACTGACTGCATATATGACAGTGGTACCATAAGATTATGATGGAGTTGAAGAATTCCTGTCACCTAGTGACAGTGTAGCCATCATAATGTCATAGTGTAACACATTACTAACAAACCTACTGTGCTGCTAGTCATATAAAATTATAGCATGTACAATTATGTTCAGTATATAACACTTGATAATGATAGTAAATGACTATGTCACTAGTATATGGATTTGCTGTACCGTACTTTTTAATCATTATGTTAGAGTGTACTTTTTCTACTTATACAAAAAGGTTAACTGTAGAACAGCCTCAAGCAGGTCTTTCAGGAGGTATTCCAGAAGGAGGCATTGTTATCATAGGAGATGACAGCTGCATGCATGTTACTGCCCCTGTAGACCTTCCAGTGGGACAAGGTGTGGAGGTGGAAGACAGTGATATTGATGATCCTGACCCTGTGGAGGCCTAGGCTAATGTGTGTGTTTATGTCTTAGTTTTTAGCAAAAAGGTTTAAAAAGTAAAGGAAAAATTTTAAAATAGGAAAAAGCTTATAGAATAAGGAAATAAATAATTTTCGTAAAGCTGTACAATGTGTTTGTGTTTTAAGCTGAATGTGTAAAGTCAAAAAGTTAAAAAATTAAAAAGCTTATAAAGTAAAAACAATTACAGTAATTTAAAGTAATTTAAGGTAAATTTGATTGTAAGTTAAGTGTAGTCTAATTATTTATGAAGTCTACAGTAGTATACAGTAATGTCTTAGGCCTTCACATTCACCCACCACTTACTCACTGACTCACCCAGAGCAACTTCCAGTTCTGCAAGCTTCATTCATGGTAAGTGTCCTCTACAGGTGTACCATTTTTTATCTTTTATACTAAATTTTTACTGTACCTGTTCTATGTTTAGATAAACAAGTACATAACCATTGTGTTCCAACTGCATACAGTATTCAGTAGAGTAACATGCTGTCCAGATTTGTAGCCTAGGAGCAATAGGCCATACCATACAGTCCAGTGTGTAGCAGGCTGTACCGTCTAGATTTGTGTACATACAAACTATAATGTTTGCACAATGACAAAATTGCCTAATAATGCTTTTCTCAGAATGTATCGCCATCGTTAAATGATGCATAACTGTATTTCATTAGTTTTATGTATTTCCAAACAGCCACTTTAAAAAAATTTCAACTTTTATTTTAGATATGGGGATACATGTACAGATTTGTTACACAGGAATAGTGTGATGCTGAGGTTTAGAGTATGGATCCCATCACCCGGATAGTAAGCATATTACTTGATAGGTAGTTTTTAATCCACCCCACTCGCTCCACCCTCTAGTGGTCCACAGTCTATTGTTCTCATATTTATGTCCATGTGTGCTCAATGCTTAGCTCCTACTTATAAGTGAGAACATGCAGTATTTGGTTTCCTGTGTTAATTTGCTTAGGATTATGGCCTCCAGCCCCATCCATGTTGCTGCAAAGGACATGATTTCATCCTTTTTTGTGGCTGCATAGTATTCCATAGTTATATGTACCACATCTTCTTTATCCAATCTACCACTCATGGGCACCTGGGTTGATTCCATGTCTTTGCTATTGTGAGTAGTGCAGCAATGAACATACAAGTACATGCGTCTTTTTGGTAGAATGATTTATTTCTTTTGGGTATGGCCCCAGTAATGGGATTGCTGGGATGAATGGCAGCTCTGTTTTAAGTTCTTCAAAAACCACTTTTTATTTCATTATTCCTTTCTATTTTTTGTTTCTTTTCGTTTTATTATTTTTGGCTTTTATCTATATTATTTCCTTTTTTTTCTATTTCCTTTTGTTTTTTTCCATTATTCTACTTTCAACTTCTTGAGTTGAATCCCGAATCCATTTATTTTAAAACTTTCTCAATTTCTAATAAATATATTTAGGTCTAGACGCATCTCTCTAGTTATGGCTTGACAAATTTTGATGTGGCATGCTGTTCTGCTCTCATCTCTCATCATTGTTCAGTTCTAAAAGGTTCATAATTTTTATTGTGGTTTCTTCTTTAACCCATAAATTATTTGGCAGTGGGATTGTTTTGCTTGTTTGCTTCCAAATATATGGGTCTTTTAAAAAAATTTTTTTTGGAATAGGGCCTCCGTTAATAGTTTGAGTTGTATTGTGTGGTGGTCAGAACACATGGTCTGTATCTGTATCATATTGATAAGACTTCTTTTGACAGACATTGCAAGTCAAATATTTTAAATGACCATATATACTTAGAAGGAGTATGTGCTTTCTATTGAGTACATACTATATAGTACAAAGTGCTATATGGCTCTATTATATCAAATCTCTTGTGATTTTATTATTTAAATATTTTTATGATGTTAGAAATTTTGACTGCATGTTCTGTTCATCTCTGAGAGAGCGACCTACTCTGATTGTGGATTTGTCAATTTCTTTTTTGATGCTATATCAATTGCATACTTTAAGCGCATTGTTAGTTGAATATAAGGCATTATGGTTATGCCATTACATTTTTAAAAATTTATTTAATTTATTTTTATTTATTTATTTGTTTATTTATTTATTTATTTATTTTAGAGACAGGGTCTCACTCTGTGGCCTGGGCTATAATGCAGGGTGCCATCATAGCTCACTGTAACAATGAACTTCCAGGCCTCAGCCTCCTGAGTAGCTGAGACTATAGGCAAGCGCCACAGTGCCTCCTAACTTTCATTTTATTTTATTTTTTTGTAGAGACGGAGTCTTGCTATGTTGCCCAAGTTCGTCTTGAACTCCTGGCCTCAAGCAATCCTTCCATCTCAGCCTTCCAAAGCGCTAGGATTATAGGCGTGAACCACCCTGCCTGGCTGATTTTATTTTTTTATTTTTAAAGATGGAGGTCTTGCTATGTTGCCCAGGCTGGAGGGTGATGACTGTTTACAGATGCAATTATAGCTCACTGTAACTTCGAACTCCTGGGCTCAAGAGATTCTCCTGTCTCAGCCTCTTGAGTAACTGGGACTAAAGAGGTGCACCACTGTGCTTGGCTGTTATACCATTTTAATGGATTATTCTTTTTAAGACTAGGAAATGTTCCTCTGCGTTTCTATAAAATTAATGTTTTCTTCTTCTCATTGACATTTCACCAGCCTCTATTTAGATAGCATTTTACATGTGTATGTTTTGCATAACTTTATTTCCATTCTTCCTCTCCCAATTTAGATTTTTTTCATAAACAGCATATAAGTGAATTAAAGAGGGTAAAGATCATTATGAAATTCTGTCTTTGAATAAAGATTTGACCCATTTATATCCATTTATTATGAGTATAAATATATTTTCACTTACTTTGGCAATACCATTTTTGTTCCTTTTCACCATGGGTTTTCTTTGCTTATTCATTTCCCCTTCATTCTTGCCTTCTGTTGAATTGACTTCATTATTTTTTTCCTTTACATGTTTGTAAATTACACATCTGTTTCTATCCTATTTGTGGATAATCTCATTTGACGGTTCATTTTCTATGGAGGTATTTCCCTAAATGCCATTCTCTATAGGGTGGTTTTGCAGTTTCCTTAGCCTCAGCTCCCCAGGGCTTGGAGTTGTCAACCAGGTATCATGTGAACAGGTTTGTCTTGTGGTCTTGTCCATGTGGATGGAGTAGTTCTGAACTTCATATCGACACAGGGAGCAATTTCTTTCTTAGGCCACATCTCTATTTCTGGCCATGGATAAGCAGTATGTTTCCAGACACATGGGTAGGTGGGTGAGCAGAGTCAGCTGCCTCCCCTTGTGGGTGGGCTATGTGTTCATGGCTTCACATAGGTGCCCAGTCTTGGCATAGCAGCCCTAATCCCAGTGACTTTTCTCTGTGCCAAGTTCTTAGCTGCACTCCAGCTCCTGCTTTGGTTTCCTCTGCCATTATTCACATGTGAAGATCTTCCTTTCTTTACTCTCTTTAACACAGTTACGCACATATATTCTAAATTAAATGACAAATCTGTCATTCCTATATGCTGGGATGGAGGGGTAGGGTTTGGGTACATGCTCGCTCTGTTACCTTGGCCTGAAAGTCCCATATTATCGATTTGCATACACATTAGGCTGGAGTTAAATGACTGACATGTGTTGGAATACTTTAGGATGAAATTCTTCATCCAGGCAGCTATCTTCCAGGAAGGAGGGGCCCTGTCTTCTTCAAGCAGCACTAAAAGTGGCATCTTCTTGGTTCGTCTTGTGCCTTTCTGGGTCTCTCTGGACTCCAGAACAGCACCTTGGGCTCCTCATGGCCTCTGCTCCTCATGCACGCTGGCTTGGATGGAGAAGCCTGACAGCTTCTGAAATATCCATGAGCAACTCGAAGGTCAAAATAGGGAACATAACAATGCAACAGAAACAAAAGAGTGATGACAGAGATGGATGAGGTAAAACTAAGGAAGAGCTTTCCCAGGGCTGGGTTTTGAACTCTTATGGACATCGAACAAATAGGTTCAGATGTTCACCCGAGGTAGCACTGGGCAGGCTCCAGGGCTGCTGGCTGACAGGACTCCCAGTCCCCAGAGCCTCCTTCTTGCCTGCACTTTGTTACCAGTGTGCTGAGTACTTGGATGCTGCAGCTAACCAGGCTTTTAGGGTCCTTGCCAGGCCCCTTGCATGGTTTCCCCAATCCTGTTTTGTTCCCCTACCTCCTGTTTTGAATCAAGCAAATTTATTGACTGCTTGGGGAGGCTTGCAGGAGGCTTTCTGCTTCTTGCTCCCTTGAAACAGCACACTAATACTAAACATCATTTATTAAGCACTTCTATGTGCTATATGCCAGACAGACCCTATGCTAAGGGCTGTCTTGTTTCATCCTTTTTTCACCTTTAATTGGATGCTATCATGATGTGGAGACTGAGATAATCATTTTACAGATGAGGAAGCTGAGGCCTACAGAATTTCAGCCCCATGCCCAAGTTTACACATCTGGCCCATGGTAGAGTTGGGAATCAAACCCAAGTTTATCTGATCTCAAGGGCTGGGCTGTTTCTTCCATACTCTTCTGCTAACAGATACAAGAGTCAAATGTGGTGCTAATGGTAGCTTCCAAGCTAACTCCCAAGTGGCTTCCCAGGTAGCTTTTTTTTTTTTTCTCTTGAGACAGAGTTTCACTCTGTCACACACACTAGAGTGCAGTGGCGCGATCTTGGCTCACTGCAACCTCCACCTCCCAGGTTCAAGCGATTCTCCTGCCTCAGACTTCTGAGTAGCTAGGATTACAGGCATCTGCCACCATGCCCAGCTAATTTTTTGTATCTTTAGTAGAAACGGGGTTTCACCATGTTACCCAGGCTGGGCCTGAACTCCTGACTTCAGGTGATCCACCTGCCTTGGCCTCTCAAAGTGCTGAGATTATAGACATGAGCCACCATGCCCAGCCCAAGGTAGCTTTCAAATCATTAATCCTGGCTGGGGAAAGGGCTAGAGGGGACTTCACAATTCACTGCTTCTCCAGGAAATGGCACAACACTTCTAAGATCTTCTGGGAGAAACTTATGCATTGTGTAGGAAGGGTGATCAGATCTTCTATGCAGTTTCTGGGGAGTGGGCTGGTGCTGGGGAACTGGGAGGGGGAGATGGGCAGGGGAAGAATGGGCATAGGCTAGCCCTGCCTGGAGGGAAAGGTGAAAGTGGTGGGAACATGTACTGGGGTCACGTCACCTGGAGGCATCCCCCTATCCACACCAATCAGACTTCTGCCACTTAAGAGAAAAGTCTCTACTCCCCATCCTCTTCTAATAGGTGTCCCTTCTGAGAACCAGATTCCAGGATCTCTCCCAGTTCAAATCCAGCCTCAGACCACCTTGCCCAGAAAAGGTGGTTTTGTAGTCTAACCACTTTCCCTTTAGTTGTCTTAGAAATCCAGCATGGAGCTGCATAGAGGGCTCTGTTTGTGCTGGAGCGGGGAGGAGATGATCCTGGAGAAGGATTAATGCCCGCACTTCTCCACAGGGCTCAGACCCATTAACAGGAACTCCTTTCACGGTCCCACTGCCCAATGTCTGATGCTGCAATTTCTGTTCCTAGGGCTCATACCCACTGAGGATCCCATACATTGTACACAATGTCTGCCTGGAGGAGGGAGCCTGCACCTGGGTGTCTCAGCACCAGTGCCCTGGGCCTGTCTGCCAAGATGCCCATCTGCAGCTGAGAGGCCTGAGGGTGATCCAGCCCTTCCCGAGGCCAGGCTCTGACTCCTTTCATGTGAGGCTTGGGCAGCTCCAGGCTCCAGGCTGGATCTGGACTGTGTGAGAGAGGACTTCCCTGGTCCAGCTCTCCCTGGCCTCAAATGGACCGCACCACCCTCCTGCAGTCTGAAAGCTCTCTCTGGCTCACAGCCCCTGGAATCCTTATCTTCCCTAGGCCCATTTCTCTCCACCCTGCTTGGCTTCTCTGAAACATGATGGCAACTGGTAAAAACTGGCTCCCTGTTCGTTCCCTTTGTTGAATGCTTCTGGGTACATCTAGAAGAACTCACCTGCTTCTGCCTTCCAGAAAGAGCAGAGAGTCAGTCAGGATAGGACAAGTTATACTGCAGCAACAAGCCTAACATCTCGATGGCTTAAAACAATGGAGATTTATTTCTCACTCATGCTTCCTGTCCACTGTGGACTGGCTGGAGCCTGTTCCATGTTATCCTTATATAGGAACCAGGCTGATAGAGCAGGCTCTTTGGAACCTATCTGGTGGCAGAGGGAAAGAGCTCTGGAGGGCTTTACACTGACAATGACAAGCTCCAGCCTGGAAGGGACACATACCACATGGACCAGGAAGTGTGTTCAGAGAGCATAAGGCGGCAAAAGTCAACCACAAGACTTGCCACGTGGCTAAGCAAGGGCACATTTCTGGAAGGGTGAGGAGCTGGGTTTCATGTGGGTGGTCAGAGGTCAACAGACAGCTGGGGAGATGTATTCTCCTTCATTCAACACAATTGACTTTGGAGCTGGACTTCCCTGGTTTAAGTTTACATTCTACCACGAACTAGATGTGTGACTTCAGGCAAATTGCTTAGCTACTATAAGCCTCAACTTCCTCATCTATTAAATGGAAGCAATACCGTCCAGAGTGCCACAGCCAGCAAGTGCTGCTGCCAAGATTTCCAGCTACCTGGATCTGGGTCCACGGCCCATGTGTCTGCCAAAATCCTGTCTCCACTGGCAAAAAATCCTGGCTTAGTAACACCCACATGGCACAAGATGGCAGTGTAATCTCTCCCTTATCCCACTTGCCTATTCTTCCCCTTTTATTCCAAGCCCCAGATTTCTCCCTAATCATCCTGGGCCCTCTGGAGCTTCCCCTCAACTCCAGTTCCTGCCTGGCTGGATGGCACAAATCCTGCTCTCAGCGCCTCTGAAGTCATTTGCTGAGAACTGAGGGTAGATCACTTTAGACCATTCAGCCTAGGTTCTCACCAGCCCCTGCCTCGGGGGCTCAGACTCCTTCAGCCTCCAGAGTGGGCCAGGTTCCCAGATTCTTATTGCACTTGGGAGTGACCCCGCCACATGTGAGAGGCCCTGAACCCTGGGTGGTATCTTGAGCTCCAGGCTGTGACTGGGAGCATTCTGGGGAGCTCACTCTGTGGAAAGGGGAGAAAGGTTACAGAATCCCTCCAAACAACGCAAAACAAAGCCATTTATCTTGGCGCATTAGTCACTGAGCTGCTGACACAGGCAAACATGCTGTACTCTTGGCAATCATCATTTACATTAAAACAGGATGATTTGTGGAGTTGGAGGCCCGGGACCCTTCCAGACTTCCCCACCCACCTCAGTCTGTCCCTGCAAGCGCCAGAGGGCTGGGGCTGTGGGCTCTTCCTTGGCGAAGAGAAACTGGCCTTAGTCTGAGGGTACAGGTGCCCAGAGTCCCAGCCCTATTTTCTTCCAGGTGCATATCCTTCCAGGCTGTGGGACTGTAGGAGCTGCCTCAGCCTCCCAGAGCCATGCTCAATGGGGGCAGCCTCTCAGGCTGGGCTGGGTTCAGTGTCAGCATCACATTGTATGTGTGGTCTTTTTTTTCTTGGCTGTTTAGTGTTTGGAAGGAAGGGCTTTCAAGCCTCCAATTTTCCCATATTCCAGAGGAAGATGATGACAACAATGAACACTGTATATATACAGTGTCTTCCTCCCTTTCTCTCTCTCTCCCTTCTTTCCCCCCTCTCTCCATTCTCTCTCTCTCTCTACACACATGCACACGTGCGTGCGCGCGTGCACACACACACACACACACAGACACCACTCTTACACAAATTGTCCCATATACGGATGAAATTGTACCTTCCAGAGCTAACACTCCCTCTCTCTAGGCTTAGGTGATATGGGATAGATAGCAGAGTCTTCCTTCTCAAGGTGACTTGTCATTTGGTCTGAAGCAAATCCCAGGTGACCGCCTCACCCACATCACACAGACAGTGCCCAGGCTGTCTGTTGCTCTTCGGCCCTGGGTCTGTCCTAAGTGCTCCTGGCCATGGTGCCCGCCGTGCCCCACTTTCAGCCTATATGCCCAAGGGTGCAGCACACAATCTTGTCTGTGCCAGTCAGAGGATCATATTCTCCAGGCCTCCGTGAGGGGTGTAGAGATGTATATTTGACTCAGTCAGAACCAATAAGCGTGAATAAAACATTGCTGAATTTCTGTGAAAGTGAACCTCCAGCGAGCGAGAGAGAATGAGTGTGTAATGAGCACAGAATTTCTTCTCTCTTGGTCAGTGTGCCAGAAAGTGGGTCTGGCATGGCTGTCCAGAGGGGAGAGCTGAAGGGCCAGCTTGCAGAGCTGAGAACAAAGCAAAGACCTAGAGAGAAACAGTCCCTGGTGACATCCATTAGGTGACTGGGTTGAGCTTCTCTGGATCAACCTGTCAAGCTTTGAGAGTTAACCTATTCCCTTTGTTTAAGTCAGTCTGGGGTGAACTTTGTGTCACATATGGCCAGCAGAGCCTTAACCAGTACAGTAAGTAAGTGTGATCAGAGAGTGTGGGAGACCTTGAAGTTTAGCATCAGAGCTTTGCACAGGCTTCCCACAACTGAGAACACCATTGTCGCCTAGTGGATCTCCATTCCTCTTGCAGGGCATTCATTAAGGAAGGAAGATTCTGCTGTCTATCCTGTATCACCTAAGGCTGGAAAGAGCATCAGCTCTCAATGGTGCAGTTTCATCCTTGTATGGGACAATTGCGTGTGTGTGTGTGTGTGTGTGTGTGTGAGAGAGAGAGAGGGAGAGGGAGAGAAGGAGAGAGAGGAGAGAAAGGTGGGGAGAGAGAGCGAGAGATCAGAAGGCACTGTACATATCTTCCAAGAAGATGTGCTAAGCATCTCCTAGAAGTATGGATGAGCATTCAACAAAGGGAAAAGACAGGGAGCTCCTTTTTGTCAGTCATGCCATTATGTTTTAGAGAAGCCAAGCAGAGTAGGGAGAAATCACTACCCACTCAGGTATTGCCTCTCTGTTGGGAAGTGTTCCGTATCTCTGGGACCTAGACTGTACCATGGGCATATTCTGGGCTGCATTTATTGGTTCACATCCATTCTTCACCCAAACACAGACCTGTCTTGCCTCTAGTTCCTGTGGGTTGGGGCATACAGTAGGTGGCGTGCATGCAATAAATAATTGTTCTTCTGAACAGCTGTACTGGTGGAGAGAGGGGGAGGGAAGACAGAAGACCTTGGAGGAAGAACTTTAGAGTTCAGAAAAGAATGTGTGAAGGCCTGAGGTAGGCAGTGGAAGAGAGGAGATTTGGGACAAGAAAAGAAATTGCTTTTAAAAATGAGAGGAGGAGACTTAGGAGGATCACTTGAGCCCAGATGTTCGATGTTCAAGGCTGCAGTGAACTATAATTGTGCCACTGCACTCCAGCTTGGGTGGCAGAGAAAGACCCCATCTTTAAAACAAAGAAATAAGTAAAACAAAAATGAAAAACTTTAAATGAGGAGAAAAAGCTCTGTAAGCTGAAACTGAGAGTGGTTCATGTTTCAGGTGGGAGGTGTGGTGGGTGGCATGGAAGTCGAAGGACAGAATAACAGGGAATAACTGCGAGTTGGGGTGGGTAGGGACAGGCAGATCTCCCATCCAATCAAGGAGTCTGTGCTACCCTGGCAGAACAGACAAACCAACAGGTGCTCCCTTAGCCCTGCCCTCAGCCGGTGCTGACCTGGGTCATCCAAAATGCTGGTGGTGAAGGGTGAGCACTCCTGGTTGGTGTTGGAAGGCATTGTTATACCTTAAATGACAGAGGGCTGCTTGATGTCCCAGATATGACTCCAAACTGATAATGGACATTGGGCTAGGTGTGGGGAGTTAGGGTGCCCTTCCACCTCAGAAATAACCCCACCGAGCTCTTCTTTAGGGCTAATGTCATTTTGAGGATGCTTGGAAATAGCCCAAGAGGCACCATCTTTTCTCTTTGGGGTATAAATGACCTGGCCTTCCATACTGATTGCCACCAAGGATGGGTAGACAGCAGCCAAGGTGGGGCTCTGGGGGGCCAGGGCAGGGGCTGGTATAGCAACCTGGAACAGAAAGCTGAGGCTTCCATCCCAGCAGAGAGCAGAAATGGAAGTAGGGAACCAGGGGCAGGGGCAGAGGACAGTGGAGTGGGGAGGGCTGCCTCCAGAGGTTCTTGGGGATACTTCAGCTCTGCCACACCAGCCTGCTAGACCGAGACCTGAAGCCTCTGGTTGCCAGCAGGGGAAGAGGCTCCCTGTGTCCCTCTAGGCCAATCTTCTGGCTCAGAGCCTGGGTGAGCTGAATCCGAGGCTCACAGGCTAATAATAAACTGGTCCATGACCAGTTCAGGGGCAGATGTTGGGGTGGTGGGGTGCAGTCTGCGTGGGAAGGGAGTCAAACCCTAGCCTGGCCTCACCCAGCAGCAGCTCCCTGAAACTTTCAGCCTGGAAGCTGGTTTGCACCCATCCAGGGGGAAAATTCAGTTAGGTTGGTCTTTTGCCCACCTGGGACTGGGCCTTAGAATGAGTCCTGGGGCCTATAATGAGCATCTCAGGTGCATGGGTTGGATCTTTGGGCACCTACATGGTTGCCAGGCTGCTAATTCCCATGACAGGGCCTCCAAACCTCTGTTCTCAGCCAGCCTCCATCCACTGTCTGCCCAATTATTTGCCATGCGACTCTTCTCTTGTGCCTGGGCCACTCCTACCTCTGCTTCTTCCTTAGCCCCCACCCCAGCCCTTGCCACCAGCAGGGGCCAGAGCTGGAGGCCTGGCCACAAGTGGGCCCTCTCTGAGCACTGTCCAAACTTTTCAGTGGCTTCCCCTTTCTCGCAGATTAGCCCTTATGATGTTGGCATGGGACTCCCAAGAGCTTTTGACTTGGATTCAAGAGGAATGCAGCTAATTGAGGCAGCCTAGGGATGCTCCCGTCTCTCCAGCACTGCCTTGCCTCTGCATTTCCCCCTCTTCCTTTCTGCCCACCCATCTCCAGATACAAATCTTTAGACATCTTATTTCACTTCTCTTGGTTATGTATGTAGGAGTGGGATGGCTGAGTCATGCAGTAGGTATATGTTTAACTTTTGAACAAACTCACAAATAGTTTTCCAAAGTAGCTGTCCCATTTTACATCCCTTCCAGCAACCTATGAGAGTACTAGTTGTTCCACCTATTTGCAATACTTGGTATTGTAAATCTTTTTAGATGAGGGCTGAGGTCATGTGGGTTATAACAGCAACATTAAAGGGACAGAGTTGGAGGTGACAATACAGTTAGAGCAGGTAAATAAAGAAGAATGAGATTGAGATGGGGAATGGACAGTGTTGTTGGGATCTCACCTCCATCAATTATCAGCCATGTGACCTTGCACAAGTAACTGAAACTTGCCATGCCTTCATTTTCTCACCTGCAAACAGGGATGTAACATTTACTGCTGCTGAGATTAAATGAGGCAATGGACATAAACATATCTACACAGTGCCTGGCATCAGGGCTTCCGTTAGTCTTTGCATGAATTAGGTGAAGGTGTCCCTTTTTTGGGGTTGATACAGCCCTGGACTAGGGTGCTGGGATTGGCCCAAACTGCATAGTTATTCACAGTGGTTCTGTTTGGCCCACAAGTTGTCAACCGAAGCACCCTGAACAGACCGAGTTGAAAGGAAGAGGTGAGCGTATTCATCAGTGTGCCTGCTCTGCCCTCCCCACAGCCCTCCCCTTCTCTCTGGTGACTTCCCCTGTCCTCCACCTTCCCCTGTCCTGCTGCCTTGGGTCTGTGGAAATGTGGGTGCCAATCTCTAGGTCAAATCTACAGGCAGAAACTTCTTTGAAGTTTGGTATCTCTACTGAATCATAAGAAATCCTGCTTAAATAGTCTGGTTCTCAAAATAATTTAAGTGTCGCAGAGGCTGGGTGTGGTGGCTCATGCCTGTAATCCCAATACTTTGGGAGGCTGGGGCGGGAGGATTGCTTGAGGCCAGGAGTTGGAGACCAGCCTGGGAAAGAGGGAGATCCTATCTCTATAAAAAATTTAAAATTAGCCTGGTATGGTGGCATACACTTGTGATTTCAGCTACACGGGAGGCTGAGGCAGGAGGATTGCTTAAGTCCAGAAGTTTGAGGGTGCAGTGAGCTGTGACTGCACCACTGCACTCCAGCCTGAATGAGACACAGCAAGAGACCTGACCCTGTCTCAAAAAAAAAAAAAAAAAAAGTGTCACAGAGATGAGCTCAAGGCAGCCGCATTTATGGTGACTGGATTTGATCTTTATTTGAGGGGAGCCAGAGAGAGGCACAGAACTTTTGGGGGCCCCAGGAGATATTGCAGAGTTCACGGTTTACAGCAGGGAGGTGCTGAGGGCCTGGAGACAGGTTCTTAGTACCCTAAGGTGAAGCCTTTGATCTGGAAAACATCTCTTCCCAAGGCCAAAGTCCTTGGGCTGTCTATGGCACACGCATGCAGAAGGCCAGGGCACATTTGCCTCAGCTCAAAACATACAACTCACTACATGAACAGCTCAACTGAACTAGGCCCTTTGATTTATGTGTTTACATTCCCAAAGGGAAACTTTCTTTACCTGAGGGACTCTTGGCTGGGTTCCTTTCATGATGAGAACAGGACATGAAACTTTGTTTATGGAGAGGTAGTACTCCAAGCCGGGGTGGAAGCCGGCCCTTAAAGTTTGGGGCTGGGCAGCCCTGATAACCACCAGGTGGGGAATTTTGTCTCTGAGCTTTCTGCCCCTGATGTCTCAGCCTGGGCACCCAGCAGGACTCCCTGGTGTCAGCAACATGAGTGACAGATGACTCATTCATTCCTGAGGCGCTCAGATGAGTCACTGGAGAAGCAGTGTCACCTTTCCAAAATTTAACTTTCCAGCAACTTCAGGAATTCAGCAGTCGTGTAGAGAGAGGGATGCCTGCAGTTTGATTTTTGTTCCTTCCCATCGCCCTTTTCACCTGCTTGATGGTGCAGGATGGGGAGGAAGGGCAGGACACTGCAAACAGCTTTTAGCTGGGTGAAGATGAAGGAGAACTTTCTTGCTTATGGCCACCCAAAATAGATCCAAATGCAGTTCTTTCTCTCCCCAGCAGAAGGGAGTGAGGCTAGACTTTGGGGAGTACTGATCTGTAGAGGAAGAGCAGTGGAGCGGCTCCCCTCAGTCTTCCAGGCTGAACCTTGTCAGGGTTGAGAAGGTAGGTCAGATGTAGCTGGGGCCCCACTGGAGAAGGTGACAGCTGGTGGCAGAGGGCCGGGCTACCCAGGGCTGTGTCAGTGCTGGAAGGCCGCCTGGAAGAGGCAGCTGTGGCTTAGGGCTGGGCAGCGGTCCTGCTGGGACCCCACCCACCTCTTTCTTCTGCCCCTCCTGGGGTAGTGCCCCTGCTGCTCCGCCGGAGTAGTGATGGCTCTGAAGGTGAAAGTCACCTTCTGCCGCTCTCCCGACTGCCTGCTGCTGGGGTGGGGAAGTGGGGGACATAAATCCTTCCTCATCCCTGTCCTATGGCGCTTGCCTGCGCGGCCGCGGGGAGGAGGCTTCTTGGCTGTAAATCAGGGCCGCCCCCAGCGCCTGCCGGCCCTTCATCACAGTGCTTTACGGTGCTGACACCGGCCAGGATTTAGTGGGCCCAGCCAGGCTGAGGCCGCCTCCTCCCCTTGAAATTAAGGCCACCCATAAATCCTGGAGATGCTCATTTGCATATCCATCTGCATACATTTGCCCCTTAAATTGCCTGCCTTGAAACACCGTATGGAAGTTGTAGCCACTGGGACTGAGAGTCTCCATTGCCTCAGCTCCTGTTGTAGAGGGGAAACTGAGGCTCAGGAGGGACAGGGACCTGTCCGTGGCACAGTGGAAGGCAGAGGCAGAGTAGGGTTGGACCCAGGAAGGATTTCAATAGATATAGCTGGGTTGATTTAGATAGAAGTAGAACAGAGAGTCAGAAGTTGAATGCCTACGGTGAGCAGATTCCGGATTCCCACCCTGGAAGGCCAGGGCAAGGAGAGAGGACAGTGGAAGGAGGGCGGCAGCGGGGACGGCCACCGGGAGGCCTGAGGACACCTATCAGGAAGTTTCCACAGAGGGGGAGCATTGGAGGGGAGCCTGCAAAGGCAGTCCTTGAGGACAGGACTTTCTGATGTGGGCTCACCCAGGCCTCTGTAGGGAAAAGCGGGAAAAGGAAGGAAGATGCCAGAAGCAGGAACACGCAAGCCAGGGTCCCCTTGGCTCCTTCGGCTTCCTGCTGGTGTCAGTCATGACCAGGACCCTACCTGGACACGAGTGATCTGTCAGAAAGGCCCAGACCTGGTGGGAGCTTGGCATGGCCAAAGCATTCTCCTCTGTTGAGCCCCCTACCTTACCATTCCGCCTCTGCTGTGCCAGACAGCCTCAGTGCACCTGAGAGCAGTCCATTGCTTCAGGGAGAGCCTCCCTGGGGCCTTTTATGACAGACCCTCTCCAAGGGTGAGCACCCACAGAGGCCCTCCCTCATGTTCCCCTTCCACCCGGGCAGGACCTTAGAGCCAAAGCTCAGGTCTTTCTGGGCCCTAAGCGGGAGGGAGAGCCATGGCAGACCCGGGAAGCTTTTGCCTCCCTCGAACCCAGGGGCCATTCCGTCTTCCAAGCAGAAGTCCTATGGGTGAGACCCCGTGCTCCCAACTGGGTCCAGGGCTGGCCGGTGACCAGGACAAGGAGCTGCTCTGCTCCAGGAGGTCACCCCTGGGTCTGCACGAATGCTCCCTCCTTCACCCGTGGGGTGCGTGCATCATGGGTTTCTGATGGACTGAAACATGCCCTCTCATCTGTGTTGCAATAGTCTGGGGAGAGAGGCTTTGGGGGAACCTGATGCTCTTTCTGAGACCCAGAGTTCTGGCAGGGTTTGGGGGTGGGCTCTTCCCTGAACCAGGCCAACCCATTGTGGCAGCCAGGCCTGGGGACCCCCTTCTTCCGTCTCCAAGATGGGACCCAGAGGGTCAGCAGTACACGGGTAGAGCTCCAGTCTGGCCCCAGGGGCAGAGGACCCCTCTCAAAGTCTCCTTTTCCTGCCCCCGCCCCCCTCCCCATTCCACCCCATCCCATCCCACAGCCTGAGGCTGGTGGGCAAATCCCAGCCAGGGCTGACAGGGGTAAGGGATCCTGGCAGACTGAGCCCGGACAACAATGTCTCTGCTCTGGGCCTCCTCTGACCTCTCCAGGGCTCTGTCCTTGCAGCCTGGATGAGACTAGGTGTCCCCAGGATAGGGCTGCATGTTCTGACCACTCCAGCTCAGGGAGTGGCTGCTGGTGGGGACAGGCCAGGAGAGAGGATGGGAGCCAGGATGGTAAGAAGGTTAAAAGGCAGCTAGGCGGCTGTCTCAGAGCACGGGCATCATGGAATGATGGGACAAGAGTGGGAGCCCACCCTGCAGCAAGCCCTGGCTGGGTGCACAGGGAGATGTCTGCAGGAGGGGCTGGACCCGCCCCCAGCAGATCCCAGCCCTCCTCTCCTTTCCCCTGGGAAGTTGCTGCTTTCCCCTTGTTCCCTCCATCCCTAGCTCCCACCCGTCCCCTCCACAGAGGCCCCACAGTGGATATGTTTTCTCTTCTCTGGGAAAATGGTCTCTCCTGGTATTGGGAGAGGAAGGCCCTTCCCTCTACCTCCCTGCCTTCAGGGCAAAGCAGCCAGATGAAGCGGCTAGAGGGGATGCCAAGACACTGAGAGCATCTCAGGGAGGAAAGAGGGTAACAAAAATGACACCACATTCTCCGTCTGTGCACTCCCTGAATAACTACTGTGATGACTACTAAAGGATGGGATATGGCCCCCTGTTAGCTTGGGGATAGTGGGGATCACAGAGGCAGGGGAATGGCCCAGAAGACCTCCCCAAGCCTCCCTGACTAGCATTTGCTGGGATTCTTAGAAAGCATGCACAGACTTTGTGGCGGCGCAGCAGCGGGCCTGGGCAGAAGGGCCCCCCATCTGGAAGCCTTTAAAGTCTCCCTCCCCCTCTTCTCCAAATAGCTTGTTCCCAGAAAACAGGAGGAGAAGTTACCCAACAACATGCTGGAGCTTCCTGTGGGGCTGGCGGCCCCCTCCCTGGCCTCTGTTGTAGCACACCAGGCCCGCACCAGCAACTCAAGCACTAGCTCAGGAAGGCTCTGCCAGTTATATATTGCAGAGCTGGCGTCCCTCCCCTCCTCCAGGATCTGGGATTACAGCTCACCTCCCCCAGGAAGCCCCCAGAATTGCCTCTCTGCTCTCTGGTACCTGCTGCCAGATCTTTTGAAAAGACACACCTTGCTTTTGTGGACTCCTTCCATCCTGTTCCACAATCGGTAGTCAGTCTGTTTGTCGTAATGAGCCCCCCTTCCTATTTTACGTCATGGGAAACTGAGGCCCAGGGCAGCCAAATGACCTGCCCAGAAATAAACAGAGCCAGACATAGACTCTGGCTCTCCTCCCCAGTCCAGGGGTCAGTCACACCATGTCCATTTGGCTGGGCCTATCTCCCCAGGTTGGCAGGCCTAAACAGAGCACCCAAGTTCTGATTGCTGACATGACATTGGGTTTGGCAGAGCTGAGGTGCTGTCCAGGCATAGAAGCTGGCAGGGACTGAGGGGCAGAGACCTTGGTGAGATGGGAAGGATCCTGGCCAAGCAGGACTGAGGACCACCAATGCTGCGCCCTCCTCGGAAGACCTCGCTGCCTGGCCTGCATGCTGATTGTCTGGGCTCCTGCCCTGCCCTGCCCCCCTGGCATCTGAAGACACTTGATTTGGACAGCTTGGCAAGAAAAATTTCCAAATTTCCAACCCCATGGGTAATAGCAAAAGAGATTTTAAAACTTTTAGGTAACCAGAGAGTTTAGTTTTTGTTGCTGTTGTTGTTGTTTGGGTTTTTTTTTAGACGGAATTTTGCTCTTGTTGCCCAGGCTGGAGTGCAATGGTGCAATCTTGGCTCACCGCAACCTCCACCTCTCAGGTTCAAGTGATTCTCCTGCCTCAGCCTCCCAAGTAGCTGAGATTACAGGCATGTGCCACCACGCCCAGCCAATTTTGTATTTTTAGTAGAGACAGGGTTTCGCCATGTTGGTCAGTCTGGTCTCGAACTCCTGACCTCAGGTGATCCTCCCGCCTCGGCCTCCCAAAGTGCTGGGATTACAGGCATGAGCACTGCGCCCAGCCAAGAGTTCAGTTTTAGATAGCAGCCTGGCCCCTGCAAGAGCTGACGGTCAATGCAGTCACTGCGCTGTAGGTCTCAGTTTCCTTAGCTTTAAAATGGCGGTAAGAGAACAGAGGCTTCATGGGGAAGATGGAAATGGGCTTTGAAGGATGGGAAGGAAGAGGAAGGAGCACCTTCCAGAGCAAAGCAGAAGCAACGATTCAGAGGGGAGAGTGGACGGCGACTGTTTTCAGGTATGCAGGAGGCTAGGCTCTGTCACTCTCCCCAGCAGCGCGACCTGGAACAAATTAACTTGTCTGTGCCTCAGTTCCTCATCTGCGTAGTGGGGATTGTAACAGCACTATGCCGCCCTGGTTAAGTGACATCATGTTTGTAAAATTCTAGGCAAATGCCTGACGCATAGTGAGTGCCTCATGACAGGTTTGTGTAGTATTTATTCACTTATTCATTTATTTAATAACAGCCTTTGGCTATTCATTTTAATTCCCTTGAGCAACACAAGATGGCGTTCGCTCAAGCATGCGACTCCCAGACGCTCAGCCAGAGGTCTTCAGGGAGGGAGATCCCTGGGACTTGCAAACTCCAGCTCCTCACACAAGATGCTGTTGGTGTCTGCAAGGCTCCCCTAATACCTTGAATTCTTCTCAGGGTGGTGGGGGAGGTTTTCTCTTCCTCTGGGGCAAAGAGGGATGCAGGCAGGGGTGGGAATTCAACTCCAAGGCAGAGGGTGTCCATCTCTAAGTCCTGCCTCAGTCCCAGCTTCCTAGCCCCCTGTGTCCATGACCACAGCCTGGTAGAGAAGGGGTCCCATAGGAGGCCAATCTTTCTGGCCACCCCAGCCTGTCCCAGGGACCAGAGACCCCACAAGTCTTTGATGCTGGGGGCAGTCTGAGGAGAAAAGGGTGAGGTGGTGGGGAGGGGGCATGCGTGGCCAAGGATTGCAGCTCCAAGTGAGAAATAAGCAGGAGCAGATGGAGCCCAGAGCACAAAGTTCCTGTTTTCACGCAAATGTCTGGGACAATAAAAGTCAGGGGGGAAGACGGGGGTGGGGTTGGAGGGGAGCATAGAACCAGGGGTGGGGGTGCAGAAAGAAGATGCCATGTCAGCAGAATTAGCTCTTATTAAAATAGTTTCCGTCGAATTGGCTGGGGATGGGGGTGGACTTTCCAGCCCCCTGCCCAGAGCCCTTGGCTGGCCTGCTAGGGACTGGCCCAGCCTGAGAAGGACGGGGAGGGCTCTGGGCCTGTGCCTGCTGGGGACGACCAGACAGCGAGTGCTCCTCAGAGCTGATTGCATTTCCTGGCCTTTGATGCCCAAGATCAAAGCAGGGCCAGGCCATCCTGGCCTCCAGGCCTCCTGGCAGCCTCTCTGCCTGCAGGGTCCAGGCTGTGTGGTCATGGTGGCTGGAGAGGGCAAGGCAGCCTGGCATCCCTGGTAGGCCCAGAGCAAGAGCAAGCTAGAGGACCAGGATGTGGGCTGCGGGGGGCTGCAGCCGTGGATATAGCCCATATCTGCTGTCCACGCATGCCTGTGCTTATCATGCTGGTTCTGTGTCCTCAGATGAGATGTTAAACGTGGAGGTCACTAATGCCCAGGTCGTGGGAACTTGGGAGTTGGGTTCCATATGGCCCAGATCAACTGTTACATGAGCCATGCCTTGGATCCTGCAGCCTGTGGAGATGGCTGGGGGGTCCATCTTGCTATAGAAAGAAAGAGCTGTAACACTGCTGTGCAAGCTGGCCTTTCATGGGATCCTGGCTGGGAGGGCTTCAGGGGTGGTTTGGACAAGGGTCTCCATACACAGACCTTCCTCCCAAGGATCCCCTAGCTCCCCTTGCTGGCCCAAAGGGCTCCATCCTGGGGCATTTCTAGTACCTTCCTTTTATTTGCACCAGCCTGGGCCCCCTTTGGGGAACTAGCCCTGGGGGTTGCTCAATGATGAGAGGACAGCTGCTTAGGGTCCTGCTCCTAGTGTACAGGGAGGCAGATAAGCCCCTCTTGATGCACTGCAGCGATCTGCAGGAGTTGGTCCCCCAACTCCCGGGCAGGTTTCCTGGACGTCTTTGCCTGTTATGCCCTTGTGAGCGCTTCAGGTTCAGACGGCTGCCTCAGCTCAGGCCAGACTCCTTGCCTGGCTTCTTCCACCCAGGTGTCCATCGGGTGGTGCTGACTCAGTTTCCCTTTGATGTGAAGCATGCAAGGGGATACCAGGCAGAGGCTAGCCTGGGGTAGGAGGTGGGCAGTGTGGAGGCTGTGTAAAAAATGCTGGGGAGGCAGAGGCTTCTACAATCACATACCTGCAGGGCCTGGGGGCAGGGTCCTCCCCGTGCAGTGGCGTTGGTGTTCCTGCAGGCCTGCGTGTTGCAGCGGGGCCCTGGCGGCTCCAGTGCCCACCCATGTGGAGAGGATTAGGGCCTGGAAAGATACATTTTCCCCTCTTCCTTCTTGGAAAGAGGATCAAGGGGACCTGGTGACAGCCCAGAGATTCTGGGCATGTGAACAGCCCCACTTCCGTCCATTTCCCAGGCAGCCTGAGAGATGCACACCATCTGCCCCAGTGCCGAGCCTGGAGCCCCCAGCCCACCCAGAAAAGGAGGCACCAGTCGCCTGCTCTTCCATCCTTGGAGGCCCTGCCCTAAAGGGGGAGCACAGAAAGTGGACTGGGGGCTTCGTGGAATTAAGGCAGCCGCTGGTGATTGATACCTCCTGGGTTATCTGGAGTGGTTACTCTTAACTCACTGGTTGTTCTTGTATTCTCAGGATGTAATTACATTGTGACTTCCTGGGATAGGAGCCCTGATCGCACCCCTCCAAGGTTTCTATAGTCTGGGCTTGGTCTTCAGCCAGCCCCTGCCACTGATTTCTTGGGACCTCTGTTGGGCCTTCCAGAGTTTGAGGCTGAGCACAGAAATAACTGTTTCAGTCTGAGCCATGCCCTTGTGAGCAGGAGTAGCAGTGAAGTGGGTGGGAGCATGGTTTAGGTGGCTAGGAAAGACCCAGGGTTCAGGCACCAAGCAGAATTAGGACTGGGGCAGGGATTTTTAACCTGGGAATATGTGCATGGCTAGCCCCTTCCCCACTGCCAGACCTTATTCTCCCTGCTCTGTGTGATGTGTGTGTGAGTTTGCTTGGGCACACACGCAAGAATGAAATGACACTGGTCACCTTCCCCTCCCCTTGCCTCTCTTCTCCTGTCATCTCCTTCTCCACTCCTGTCCTCTTAGCTCTCTCCTTCTCTCTCTCCCTTCCCTCTCTTCCTTCCTCTCTCTCTCAGATACCTCGGACTGGGTGGTGATATATCTCAATTGCCTATGCCATGCCTATGAATAAGGGGCTAGAAACTGCCATGCTCGGTTCCCAAGCTTGAGGGAAGGTTGTTTCTTCTCCCTCTCTTCCGAGTCCTCAGCATAGCTGAGTGTGGTGGTACACAGGTCTTGTGGGAGGAGGGGATGTGTCATTGGCCAAGAGTGGGGATTGGAGAACAACTCTGAACTTGGTTTTCATGCTGTTCTTCCAACAGGAACCCTCTTTAGATGTGACTTAGTGTGACCAAAGCCATTCTGCTACCCACCCAACAGGATCCCATTCCTGAGCCATGTAAGCCAGGGCCTTGCCACAGGGTTGCTCAGAGGTAGAACGGGGTGGAGGGAAGTGGCTGAGACCTGACCCATGCTAAGACCTTGTGCCTGGCCCCTTCAGCTGACCCTTGCTGAGATTCCTTGTGTTTGAGTGTGTACACACTTGCATGTTTTCCTGTCTGCACACGAGTCAGCCTGCGTGGGCAATTGTGTGTATGTATATACATCCATGCACATGAGTCAGTATAGGGAAAATGTGCTGTGCATACACATACGCACTGTACATGTATGCACGTGAGTCAGTGTGGGGATTACGTGCTTGCGTGTGTGGGCTCACAAATGGAAGGCTTGGCTGGGAAACCCAAGTCTCCCCGTCCCAGGCCTCAACCCTTGCTCCCTGGGGCCCTGATGGAGGAGAACAGAGAGTCCCCAACTCTCGCTATCTGGGACAGCGGCTTCTGTTGGATTCCCCCCCACCCCTTTCTTTCTTGACACAAATAGCCTGTGGAACAAAGGGAACTGGGGATTTGGATTATTTACACAGTCAACATTAAGCAAGTTGTGGTCTATTTAAATTCTTCTTTATTAGGCTGGGAAATTCCATGGCAAACACTCAGACAGTAAGGAAACCTCCAACGCAGCAGCTCTCAGCTCCTGCCATTGCTGTGGTTCCCCATCTCCTCTCCCCTGCTCCCACCTCTCTGACCCCTGCTTCCTCCATTCAAGCTCCCTGATATCATGCCAACCCCCTCCACCTGACACAAGCCCTCCAGATTCCCCCTCCATCCCTCCCATCCATTGGCCCAAATTTCCTTTCTTCCATCTCCCTTCCCTCTGCCTCCATTTCTCAAACCTCCACCCCTGCCTCCCACCTTGCTTCTCCTTCCTAGACTTGGGAGGGACAGCTGGAAGCCCAGCCCCACACCCAGCATCCAGTCTACAGGCACAGTGTGCAGAGAGAGGGAAAAAAAGCAAGGCCCGTGAAAGCATGGGAGGAGGCAGGTGGTGGCCATCCCAGTGCAATTCATCAATGTGCCTGGGAGGCTGAGCCTCTCTGCGGCTGACTCTGTGAGACAGTTTGAGTGGGGAAAGAAAAGGTCCTATCTACAGGTAGAGCCACAGGGGTGCTCCATGTCTCCGGTAAATTCAACATAGTGACAGAGTGAGACAAGTCGAGGGATCTGATGCTTATGCTAAAGACAGGGGCCTCTGCTGTCACCTGGGCTGACACCCAGGGGCCCTGTGATCTGGGGCTACAGCAGATGATTTGTCTGGGCCAGAGTGAAGGAGACGCCAAGCATTAGGTTTCAGGGCAGTGAGAAGTCCTGGGTGGAGGTGAGGGGGAAGTTGGGCAGAAGAATGGGAGGCCCCTGAGGCTGCAGGGCCAGAGTGGGGAGGGGCAAGCCGCTTGGGAAGGGGTCTTCCGGGTAACCTGGTCCTGAGGTAGCTGCAGCCATGTTAGCTGTGTTCTTCAAGACTTTTTCTATGAGGCCTTAGAACCCAGACCTGGGACTCGAGTCTGGAGGATTCAAGGAGGCTGATGCTCCCCCGTATAGGGCAGGGAATCACTTCTGCTCCTTCAAAGCTGTCAAAAAGTGGCTTCTGGATGTCTCCAGAGGCAGATGTTTGCATCACTGAAATGCCCCAGCAGAAGCTGGGCCTTCCCGGAGGGGCTCCTGGTGGGGGTGCAAGGGGCCCTTCAGATCCCTCTCCATGGAGCCAGGCAGGCCTGGGGCAGAGGAGGCACTGAGCATGGGGAAGCTCAGAGGACTGCGAACTTCCTTCAGAGGGGACCCCCTCCGGACCGAGGGTCTACAGGGTTGGTCTCTTCTCCCTTGGGAAGGGCTCTCCATCATGTCCCTGGGGACGGGCCATACCCTTTCTTTAGCCCTGAGGGCTTTTCCAGAGGAAGACATCATCAGGGGCAGAAGGGAAGCTTGAAAAAAGATGAGAGAAGGGGGTGCTGGGAAGGTGGGGGGTGGGAGAGTATGGATTGAGAACCAACAGAGCATCCAGTGGACAGCCCAGCCTCCCATTCTTGAGCAGGGGCCCCTCTGCAAGCCCTCAGCTCCAGAGTGCTCTCCTGTCACTGTACTCACCTCTTTTGAAACAGCTCTTTTCTTGTTTTTCTCTCCAACTAGACTGTGAGCCTCCTGAGAGTAGAGAATACAAAGAATTTGCTTTGTAACCCAGTGCCCGGAGTGTGGGTAACAGCAGGAGCTTGTTCAGTGCTAAATGAGCTCAACAGAACTGCATTTTCAGGGGTGCTGGCTGAGCCCAACCCTCACCTTTCTCCCATAAGCTCAGCTGTTACTTGCATGCCAGGCACTAGTCTTGGTTTTTATGAAGCCACAGTTTGCATGACAGGGTGGACAGACCCTGGAAAGCCAGAAAGTGATGCTCTCTGCTTTGGGAGTCTGTCCTGAGCCCTTCCCTGGTCTCAGCCTGCTCTGCCCTTGTCTGGTGACCAGTGGCACATGTGCCAAGGTCTGGGCCTCTATCACCCACTCTGAAGGGGACACATTTGAGAAGCTGAACAGATTCTGCTTGGTGGGCAGTGATTAAGTCTTGAGCTGCCCCAGACAAGCTGGGGGACATCTGCCCCACCCCAGGAGAAAAATTCCTGAGGCTGTGCCCTCCAGGAGGAACCCCCTGGGTATAAGGGTATTTGTGGCAGCCCAGGGGACTGGGGTGAGAAGCAGGTGGCAAGGCCAGGCAGCTGGTTCACACCTGTGGCAGGAAGTCACTGCCACACACCTTTCTCAGAGGGAGAGCCTGTGCCCATGTGCTGAAACCTTTAGGAGAGGGAGCCCACTGAGGGCTGGGAGGCTCATGTCAGAAATCTCCTGCTGGCAGGCTGTGCTGGGGGAAGGGAGACAGGCCCCAAGGGTTTTGGAAGCACAGTTACCTGAGAAGGGGACTCCACAGGTAAAGGTCACTACACCCTGTAGTCCCTTGCTTTAGCTATTGTTTAAACTGATGTTAGCATTATTGACGAACAGCACAGCGCACAAATCCCCCTCCAGGCAGGCAGGGCTCAGGAGAGAAACTGCCCTTCCAGATTGCAATGTGACAACCTCCTTCTCCAAACAGCAGCACAGCCTGCAGCGGAGAGGGCCTGAGAGCTGGCTGCCCATTATCACCTCGGTGCCGGCCCTGCCCTCTGGGCCTGTCCCTGCTGCCACCTCTGGGCCTGTGTTTCTGATTAGCGGCCCCAGCTGCGCAGCATTAGTTGCATTTTTCCAGGATGAATCTTGGTTGTGACTTCCTGCCACAGGTCTGAACCAGCTGCCTGCCTTTGCCGCCTGCTTCTCACCCCAGTCCCCTGGACTACCCTAAACGCCCTTACTCCCAGGGGGCTCGTCCTCGAGGGCCAGCATCAGGAATTTGTCTCCTGGGATAGGCCAGAAATCCCCTAGCTTGCCTGGGGCAGCTCAGGGCTCAGCCACTGCTCACCAAGCAGAATCTGTTCAGCTTCTTGGATGAGTCCCCTTCAGAGTGAGTGATAGGGACCCAGACCTTGGCACACGTGCCACTGGGCAAGGGCAGAGCAGGCCAAGGCCATGGAGAGGCTGCAGGTAGGCTCCCAAAGCAGACAGCATCACCTTCTGGCTTTCCAGGGTCTGTCCACCCCGTCATGGTCTTGGTTTGCATGAAGTCATGGTCTCCAGCTAAGGCTGCACAAACCCCCTTCTTTTCCAGAGCTCTTCTGGAAAGCTAAGTGAAGCTATCAATAGACTCAGCATTCACCTGAAAGGTAGTGAGCTCCCCGTCCTGCAGGTCTGTGAATAAAATCTTTCACATTCATAGTGGCCTTTAAATCTTTTGTGATCCTTACTATGTCCCTGTAAGTGGGTACGGCAGGGGTGAGCTTGACAATTTTTGGAGGAGAAAACTAAGGCTGCAGTGAATGTGTGCTGGAGTCTAGGCTAGAACCCAGATGTGAAGCCTACTTAGTCCACTGTGAGTTTGATTCAATATCCCTTCTCTCTGAACCCAAGCAGATTCCAAGAGACTAAGACCCCAGTCCCCAACCTGGCAGCTGGTGCATGCTCTTTCCTCTTTCCCTGCCTACCAGCTCCCTGGCCAGCAACCCCGAACAATCTGACAGCCTATCCCAGGCCGGCTTGATTCTGACTGTTTGTCACTTTCCTGCCACAACATCCTGCCCTGGGCCTCAGCCTTTGGTCTATGCTAGGGTCTGTGATCTGGGATGGGCCTCTGAAAATCAAAGCCCTAAGAGGACTCACAAGACTGTGAGCAACCTGAGTATGGGGCTCATAGAGGGTAGCTGGCTTCTGTGTCCCCAGTGCCCAGGGCAGGCCTGGCATAGAAGAGAACTCAGGCAAGAGAGTGGGACCAGTGGCTGGAAGAAATCAAGCAGGGAGTGCCATGAAGAAGCGGCTGCAGTTGGCTTTGGGGACCCCATGTGGTCAGGGAGGCTCGCTTGCTCTGGAAAGTAGGTGGAGGCTGGAGGCCAGTACTCCCTGGGGAGAGGGTGCCTGTGTAACAGGAGCATCTGGCTCTTGAAAATGCTGAGCAGAGAAATGCTAGCAGTAGCGCCAGGTGCCAGCACTCAGGGTGGGATAGAGTTCTATTGTGGCCATAGGGTCCTGCCATGGGTAGAGCTTGCTGAGGGGGGACCAGATGCTGTTGGGACCCTGGGGCTGCCATCGACTGCCTTTAGCCTGTGCTGCTGCAGGGGTGCAGTGTTTCTACCCGGTAACCCATCTCAAAACCCCAGTCAGCAACCGGGCTCCTGAGAGGTGGGCACATCAGTTCTCTCAAGTGCCCCAGGAGAGTTTCCTGGCCTAAGATGGTGAGTGGCATGGGGCAGGGAACAGAGACTCTGCTGGGGAAGCCTCTGTCCCAGCGGGGAGATGCTGTCCCTGTCTTCAGAGAGGCCACTCTTTGGTTTATGATGTATTGACATATCATAACCCCTGGACTCCTTTGCCCAGGAATTAATGATTGTATTTCTATAATTCTTCAGTTATTTTAGGAAAATGTGAGCTGTTTCTTTAATTATCTACAAGGACTTGCCAACAGCTATTATACATTTGGCTAGATTGAGACTATGAATGAAACTTGTATTTGTCCCTAAAAGTCTCGGTTGGTTTTAGCCTTCACTGTCCCCTGGATGGCTGGTGGTGGAGTGCGATGTGTGCGGTCAGCTAATGGGGACACAGTGCTGATTTGCTTGGGCTGTGTCAACAGGATCTTGGAGCTGGGAGGACCCATGACAACTTTTTACATGATGAAGAAATTCCCCTGTTGGAAGACAACCCTTCCAGCCTCCA
The DNA here is from genome assembly GCF_029289425.2 of Pan paniscus. Lineage (NCBI taxonomy): Eukaryota > Metazoa > Chordata > Mammalia > Primates > Hominidae > Pan > Pan paniscus. The sequence continues at coordinate 54,592,245 of NC_073261.2, read as the reverse complement.
TCGCATACCTGCTGTGATAGGGAGCTCACTGCCTGCTACTTGATCATAGGTTCTGTCACCTGCTCTAGGGCCACAGGTCAGGCCAGGGGTCACTGCAGGCTCTCTTCCAGAGGCAGCTCTCCCAGAGTCCCCCTGGTGGTCACTATGAAGCTGTGCGGCTCTCCTGGAGGGTTCCCTTGCAGCCCTCAAGTGGACAAAGGGCTCATCTTTCCTTGCCAGGGGCTCCCTTGTAAAGGCCCTTTGGCCAGCAAAGGCCCCTGGGTTAGAGTTTCCTTGTGCCGCCCACCAGGCAGAAGGTCAAAGGTCTTGGCCAAGGCCCACCGTCCTCTCCCTGCAGTGACCTTCTTTGAGCACCTCTTCCTGAACATTCTCACGCCACCCTGCCAAGTCCTGGCACATACAGGACCAGACAGTAGAGTTCAGGCTGTCCCTGAGACTGCTGAAATGCCCCTTCTCCTTCACCAAGGACCAGGGGAGAAAAAGGGACCACGGACTGGAGACAGACAGCGGGAAGGGCGGGGAGCCAGGCGATGTCATCTTTGCCTGCTGTCAGGCTGGGGCCCTGCTGTCATCTAACCCGCCCGGGGCTGAAGTGTCCTGGTCACTGTTAGTCCATGGGAGAAGGACCCTTACCAGGGCTGGGAGACCAGGAGAAGGGGTGCAACTCCCCTTGTGTCTTGGATTAGAACATGATTGCCAATCGGTGGCCCCAGTGGTGATGAGAGCTGTGAAGGAGGGCCCTCCATCTTTCCTGCCACCAGCCGCACCACCATGGCTACTTTCACCACCTTTCCAGCCAAAGCCTTTCATAAGCCATGTCTTGGTGGGTAGAGCTGGATGGGGCTCTAGGCTGTGACTTTAAATGAGAATCACTAAACTGTTGGAGATAATGGAAGGGAAGTGAGGGGCCAGTGGGGACAGGCCAGCCCTTGGGTCCATGAGACCAGTGCACTGTAGCCAAGAGTCTGAAGCCTGGCCCACATCCTCAGCCCTGGGAACATAGGAATGGCCTCAAGACCCCTGCTCAAGTCCTATGTTCTCTCCCACCAGGGACAACTGGCCATGTGGGCTTGTCTCATGGCCCCTGCATGTAATAGCTCCATTCAGTTTGGGCTTCTCATTCTTAAGTAGCACCACAGTGGGAAGTCTCTGGGCCTGTCCAGCTACTTTACACGGCCTCCCCCAGCTGGAATTGAAACCTATGCCTCCAAGTCCTTCCTGCACCCCTTGGGGTTTCCTCTTCAGCCCTCTAGCAAATAACTATTCCAACAAAAACCTTCACAGCTCCCCAAGAACTTGCCATAATTTATAGGCACAAGGCAGTCCAAATCCATATGGAGAAAAGTAACATTCCTCCCCAAGAAGCAGCCCAGCCAGCCGAGAGAGAGAGAGAGAGAGAGAGAGAGAGAGAGACTGCTAAAAGATATACCTATGTATTAAAAGAACTGGGGACTGAGGACTGGGGACAGACAATGGGAAGGCAGGAAGTGAAGCAATGTCACCCTCACAGCTTTTAGTCCAAGGGTGACCAGTTGCCTTCAAAGGATGCCTTGGGACAAAATATGGCTGCCAGGTTTCATTTGTCCAAATGGTGGTTTTCCTAGAACAAAGGGACTTTTTTTTTTTTTTTCTCAAAGGTAAATTAAAGCTACTTCTTTTAGGGAAGCCCAGAAAGATTTGAATTTTTAAGTGAGTTCGTCCAGCCTCTGCCCTGTTATGCAATTGAACTTGTACAGTAAACCCCAGGGAGATGAGGTGTTACCATCCCCATTTTGTGAATGAAGAAACTGAGGCTTAGGGTGGTTAAGCCGCTTCTACTCTGATGTAACAAGAGGAGGCAGGATGCAGAGCCAGGTCTGCTGACCTGCAGAGCCCATACTGCAGGGGAGAGGGGGTCCCCAGAACTTAGAGGATATCAAGTCGAGAGGACAAGCACCTTCCAGTGGCTGAAAAGGCCAAGTCGAGCTGCACCGGAATGGGAGGGGTTAAGAGCCATACTGTGGAGGCAAAGTCATTCCAACACCACCCCCTCCCCCCTTTTCTCTTCCTTTTCCACTGAGTTGACCTTTAAATTATGGCATCAGCTGTCGTGCCAGACGTGCTGCGATTTCCCCTCACTCCATCTGCCCAGCCTTCCCACTGGCGCAGTTTCTAGCTTGCTGCATTCTCCTCCCTCCTTCCCGTTCTCTCCTTCTCTCTCCTCTGCCCCCATCAGCTGCCTCCCTCTGAGTCCCATTCACAAAATCCCAGCCATGTCGCTGGCCCTGCTGCAGGTGGCATTCGGGCATTGCTGGTGTTCCCCCAGGGCCATGTCTCCCCACCTCCCAACTCTGCTCCAGGACACTGCAGCTGGGAAATCACCTCTGCCCAGTCCTACTCCTGCCTCCCTCCAGGCTGGTCTGTAAGCCTGCACACCAGCCTCTCCCCACCCATGCCCCATCCAGGCCCTTGCTGCTCCCATCTTCCTCCAGCCCCACCCCTCCCCAAAGCCTCCAGTGGGGATGCACCCTCTGCTTAATATTCATTTGCATTTGGCCCAAGGCCTAAACTATATATTTTGTTTTTTGCCATGACTGTAGAATATAGCAGACATTAAATCTTATCGGTTTAATTTTCTTCCAGATAATAGTACAGGCTTTGAATTTTTTCTTAAACTATGGAAAAAGTGTCAAAGAAAAGTGGAACATTAATCAAGGGACTTTGATGAAAGGAATGAAAGTGTTTTCCTAAGAGCCCAACATGTGGTGCAGCTGCTGGTGGATATTTAAATGACATTTTTCATATGTTGCTATAAAAAAAAATCTCTTTGAGTTGATTCTGGAAATATATTACAATTTGCTACAATGCCAGTGGTCTTAAAATTATTTAGAAATAAAATGTGTTTATGATTTCTGCTCTACTTTGTATATTTGTCTGCTTCAGGACTCTTTCCTTTGAGGAGGGCCTAACCAGTCTACCCCAGAAGCAGTAAGTCTCTTCAGGACAGGCACCATCAGACAGGGGGTCCCCAAAGATGGGAGTCATATTTTCTTCTTCTGTGGCCTTTGGCCTAACATGTCACTCTTCTCCAGAGGTTTAAGCTGCAATGGGAGGGATTCAGGCAAGAAAGAAAGAGGTGATGGAGAATGTCATTATGTATTAGGAAGGTCTGGGGAAAGCTTTTTAAAAGGTGTGATTTCTCCTGTAAATGAGAAAGGAATGAATTCGTTCAACTCCTAGGTTTCCTTATAAGCCTGAACACCCAGGAGAGTGGAATCCAGAGGCCGGAAAACCCTGACTTCCAGCCTCCCTTGTGAGGCTCCTCACAGCATGGAAGGGACCCCTCCCTCCATTTGGGCTGGGAGAGACTGGAGCTTCAGTCTCATTTTTGGAGCCAGCTGGGCTGGGAAATCTTTGGGAGTCTGCCCTTCCCAGCCCCCTCACTGGGATGCCTTCCTCAGAAGATCATTTAGGGCTTCTAGGCTCCTGCCCTCTGAAGGACCCACTTCTCCCCTATGAACTCTGCCTCCTTGTAACTTTGCCAATCCTAGTGCCAGGGGAAGGAAAGAGACTCCCGAGAGGTGCCCTTGGCATGTGGACACGGAGGCCGTCTGTCCTGGGCTCTCTGACTGACCGCAGGGGCAAGGCCAGGGTCTCAGCAGTAGGAGCGCCTAGGCTGATTCCAGAGCAGAAGAGGCCCCACAGTCCCTCCCAGGACCCAGAAGGCAGATGTCCTGGGCACTTGCTGTTCTTCCCCCAGCCTGCGCAGCTCCTGGGGGAGATGAACGGAGGCCTGAAAGCCTTCCCAGTCTGGCCTCGGGCCCTTCATTGGCAGTCAGTTCTGTCCCCATTGACCAGTGGGGGGCACACTCTCCCAAGTTTTCCTGTCTCCACTGCAATTGTCATTTGGACCTGAAGGTAAATTCAAGGGTGCTGGTGCCTCCTTCCCTGCCAGGGGCTCCCTGGAGGAGGGGTGGACAGGAGAAGCTCTGCTTCTGCGCAGTCTGCAGGGCATCTCCAGCCTCTGGGCTGCTCTCTTCTCCTGTTCTGGCCTTTGGCTCCCCAACTTCTCCTCCTGTCCCCTTGCCCCACATGTCTTCCCGAGAGGAGACCTTTTATGAGGACTCGGGTTTGGGGAAGGGAAGAAACCTGCCCAAGCGCAACTAAGCTTTCCTTCCTCTCAGATCTGCCTCCACTTTCCTTCCTGATCTCATTGTCCCCTCTTTCTACCCAACCTACTCAGTTCTACACTGTCCCCCAAGTGTCCAACCTTGGGTCTGCCTCTGCTTCTTTTCTGCAATTAGATGCCTTCTTGTAGGCCCAGCCGAGGCTCCACTTTCTCCCTAGGGCCTTCCCTGTCTGACTCCAAAGAACATAGTGGCTGAAGCTTGGGAAGAGGAGTGAGTGAGGTGGTGTCTTGCCTTGCCAGTTGCTTAGCTCTGCTACTTTTGTCTTACACCCCCCCGGACTATGAGCCCCTTGGGCAGGAAGGTGCCAGGAGGGCAGCCTTTATTTTTCCATAACACTGTTTGGTGCAGGTGGAGCTCAGAGAAGACACCCCTGGAGGGATTTGGAACAGCCTCTTAGGCACCTTTGGGAGGTCCCTGAGTCTCAGCTGATTGAACTAATTTAGCTGATCACGATAATTCTCTTGCCTGTAACAATTTATGAATGAAATATGAGAAGAGTCTATTGGGGGCTTTGAGGAAATATTTTCTCACACCCAAGACAGAGATACAGTGACACAGGAAAACAAGTCCTTTGCTTTCCTCTGGGCGTATCCATGCCTAGATGAGATGCTAGAATGCCTGCAGCATCTGAGGATGAAGCCATGACACAGATGAGGACAAGCAAAGAGCATCTCAGAAGCATGCAACAGGAGCCCTGATGAACCTTCTTAGAAAACAAGATCATCAGTTTCTCTCACCATGTTGTCTAGCTGAAGATGGAATGTCCTGCTACTTACAGCCATAAAACAGCCTACCTGCATGGGAAGAGGTGGAAGGAGGCTGGAGAAGCACTCCTTGCTGAGCTGAACTGGGGCTGACTGATAACAAAGACCTTACCCTCTCTCCCTCCCTTTTCTTCCTTCCCAGAAAGAAAGAAGGGGTCTTTTTCCAAGGCCACCTCTGAGACTAAATAGGGATGGCTAGGACTGCATCACTGGGCCATTTTGAGGTCCTTCTAGGATAAAACACATACTATAAAGGCTCATTAGGGGCTCCATTCCATCCCCTTTCCCCTGCTGTTTTGCTTGCAAAGACAAAATGTTCATAGGTCTTTGTTGCATGCTGAAGATAGCCATTAGTAAAGAAAAGGGAAACAAGGGCTCAAATGGAGGAATCCCAGTGTCTGCCCTTGATCCCAAACCAATCAGATCCTAGGGGCTTTCAACAGGGAAGGAGCATTGCAGAACCTCACTGTGTCTTGAATACTGCATTTTATGATTCAACACCATTGGGAGATGGACTGCATCTCATAATGGATCCAAGAACACAAGAGTTTCCGCTTCCAGGGATGCTGCATGACCATAGGGATGCAGCCCATGTCAGCAGCAGTTGCCTTAGAAAATACTGGAAACTGAGGGCCTGGTCATTCATGCCTGGTGAGAGCATTCCCAGCAGGGTAAAGTGAAGAACCCAGCCCTGCCTGCATAGTTCTCTGAGACCACTGCATGTAAAGTAGAACCCAGTGCTAACCAGATCTCCAAGGAGTTGGCTAAACTCTGTGCCCTGGTGTTGTAGATATTGCTGTGCCCCTGAAAGCCAGCGCCAATGAACATAGCATGGCACCAGGGCTCCAACATTCACTGTAAAAAGTCAGGTAGAAACAAGCTTGAACTACACCCATAAAGGTTTGAGTCAGCTGCAAGGAGACTTCCTGAAAAAGTGGTTGGGCCACAGCTAGAAATGGGCAGCCAGTAATATTTTCCCTGCCTCTGTTTTAGACTCAGATATCTTTAAAGGCAGGAGAGCTACTCAGGAGACAGGTTTGGAGTTGGTGCTGTTCTCAGTTAGAGGCTAGGGCTAAGTGACCTGCCACTCCTCTCTAGGCCTGGAGAGGGACATGTGTACTATGTGTACTCAGGCTCAGTCCTGAAACACGAGGACTGAAGTGTTATGTGGCCTGTTTCTGGTTTACTGGGAATTTCAGGAAACCCAAATAAAAAGTGATTTGAGTGGGAGGGGCTTTAAATTTCTCCAAATGAAAACATTTTTACACTGTATAAATTCCTTTGTGGGATTACTTGCTAGCATTTTTCTATCTCCCAACCATGTTGAAAATTCAGTCATCCAGTTTCATGGACACATACAGAGGGCCAAAAGGGGCTGCATTTCTATGCATATGACTTAATCTCTGGCAAGGAAGGCTGAGGGGAGGACAATGGTGAGCTCTTTGATGAGAGATGACCCTGGGAAGAAGGAGTGAGGAGAGGAAGACTAGGATACAGCTGGGGGAAGGACTCTCGTGCAAGTGGAGACCATCAGTTGAGAGAGGAACATGTGTTCTCATGACTGCCCTCTACTATCCCGGCTGGATTTTAAGGGGACTCACATATTTCCCTTCCTTGACCTAGCCTCCCCTGATCAAGGAGTCAAAGTCCTAGTCAGCTGGAGCTGCCAGTCTGATGAGCAGATAACCTCTGGACTTCAGAAGTCTCAGGTCCATGTACTCAGACACATGGCAGAGACACAAGTCTGAGAAAGCCGTTCTAATATTTAGCACAGCTAAGACTCTTTGGACCTACATCTGAGCACTTGTGACAGGACAAAGGAAAAAAAATGAGATCCTTTTCCCAGGGAGCTAGAACAATAGGGATACTGGTTCCTGGATCCTTATCCCTAAACCCTGGCCTCCTAGAAATGGGCTACTAGCTTTTTCATGGGGAAGGGATGTCCTACCACCCCTACTCCCATTAACAACACAAACTATCTTTGTCAATTCTGAGTCTTCTCTTGCGAAAGGCACAGTTACTCACTTGTGTGCTGTTCTCAGTTAGACACTAGGGCTAAGTGACCTAGGGCTAAGTGACTTGGGTGGAAGTCCTAGACTTCCTCCCAAGACATCTCTCGTTGTGAAATCCTTCAAGATGATATCTTTGGTTTCCCTAGAAAATAGAGACTGCAGCAGCGCTTAAGTGTGAATGCTTTATTTTGGAAGTGGAAACCCATGGAAGCAAAAGTGAAACAAGGTAGAAGTGAGGCAGTAAAGGGTAGGGAACAATGCAAGATGACATGTTATTGCACTGGCTGTTGCTTTCTGACAAGTTGCAAAGAGACACCGCTGTCCAAGATGTAGATGCATCCCATCAGCCAGGAAGGATATCTCTGGACAAGCTGTTCAGAAAACATTTGCCCTTGGAACCAACAATTAGAAGGGAAAAGGAGGGAGAATTTTATCTAAAGTTCTCTTCCATCTTTTCTCTTTTGAAATTACTCTTATAGGGAACTCACCCGAACTCCCTGATTGTATCACTTGGCCCCTTCAGCAGTGGCTTAGGAAGCTAGATCCCACACCATATATATTGTTCCTTCTTCCAAGTTTAAAATGCAGCAGGAGTCTGAGGTTCTGGCAGGGCAGCTGGTCAACCTCAGATGGCAGAACCGTGCAAGTATGAAAGGAGTCAGTTGACTGTGGAAGCAGCTGAGGAGAAGCAAGTGTCTGAGTGTTCAAGAGAATCTGAAGAGGTGCATAAGATGTGCCCAACAGAAATAGAGAGGATTCCTAGAGGATGCGGATGGAAAGAAGGGATCCCTTCAGAGAGGGAAGGTACTTAGAGATCATTGAAAGTGAGGGAAGAAGGAACTCTAGGAGAGAAAACATGAAGGTGGGAAGTTGAGGGTGTCATGGAAGTCTACGTAGGCAAAATAGAAAGACCCAGTGACTCTGGATCGAAAGCTACTCCAGTTCTGGAAGCTACTTCAAGGGCATCCTCTGGATAATAAAGCACATTAAATTAGAACCTTCTCAGACAGTGTATGCTCCTGGTTGTAAAGAACAGGTCTGTTTTGTCTTTGCCCACCTGTATAGTAGATTGTAAAATGGCCATAAATTCTTCCCTTCCCTCAATCCATGCCCTTGCAATGTGACTTTGTAGATCCTCCCATTATGAGATGAAGTTTACTTCCCCACCTTTCCAATCTGGGTTGACCATGTTATCTACTTTAGACAATGGGACATTAGCAAACATGACACAAGTAGAGGCTTGGAAAGCACCCTTGTGCATTGGGGCTTGCCCTTGGCTGAGCTTAGAACATGATACTGCTGTGAATGAGCCTGAGGTAGCCTTCTGGAGGATGAGAGACCACATGAAAGAAAATTGAGGTGCCTGTCAGACGTGAGTGAGGCTATCTTTGTTAATCCAGTTGCTAGCTGACTGCAGACACATGAAGAAGCCCAGAACTGCCCAGCTGACCCAAAGATCATGCACTAAATAAAATGGTGGTTGTTTTAAGATGCTAAGCATTGGGGTTGTTTGTTATGTAGTAAAAGCTACACTAAATCAACCTGAATAACTAATCGTGTTAAACTCATGGATTGTGTTTTGTGAAGATTTTCAGAACAGAGTTGAACTTCATAGACTCCACCAGCCAGAGAAAACAACTGAATAGAGTGGATAATTAACAATGCAGATGCTGATGAAGGGTGGTAGCAATGGGTGTTGGTACTAGCAATGGTACTGATGATAATAGTCATGATGATGGTGATGGCAATGTATAATGATGCTTGTGAAGGTGGTGGTGATGGTGATCCTAGTGATGATTGGTGATAACAATGGTGATGATGTTTGTGAAGGAGATGGTGACTATATAATGATTATGGTGTTGATATTACTAGTGGTGAGGGGGCAATGATAGAAGATGGTGATCATGGTGGCAATGATTGTGGTGATGTTAATACACTTGATCTTAGCCAACAGGCTGAGAAGCAATGTAGTTATCTTAATAGTAGTGATTATAACTGGGGATGATTGTGGTGGTGGTGGTGATGACTCTCAATGATGGTGATGGTGATGGTGATCATGGTGGAGATAATGGAGATAGTGATAAAGATGGCAGTGATGATGAGAGTGATGATGCTTATTGAATGGTGGCAATGTTGGTAATGGTTGTGAAGACTATAGTTATGGTGGTAATGATGGTGGTGATGAAGATGATGGTTTTAATGGCAGTAAGTTGATGATGATAGCTACAGATATGCCCAGATCTTTATGGCCAGCATGCCTCTTGTTTTGGATTTCTCCTTCCCATTAAAACCCAACCCCAAAATCTAGCTCCCAAGCAAAGAGGGATTTTCTGAGCAAATTATTCTATGAGCTGAGAAGATTAGAACTCCTGGCACCAATTCCTTTCTTGAGAAGAATTGATGAACCAGAGCCAGGGTAGAAGTGGAAGGATGAAGGGCTTGTGCTGTGAGCACTGATTTGGCTTCTTTGAAGACAGAATGAGAGAAAACACATGTAAGGACACACAGCAAGATTGGTCAGCTGTAGGATGAAGGAGGCAAAGTGCATACCCTCTCAAGCCGGAATCCACAGATCTGGGTCCCTGGATCCTTTTCCCTCTGTCCTGGAGAGAGCCCCACACCTAGGGAGAGAGACATGGACAGTGAGTAAGTCCATGGCCTCATATGGCCAGATGGGGCCACTATGGCAATGTGTCGGGGAAGACCTCCAGGGACCAAAGGCTTAGGCTTGATGGGGATTGGAGTGCTTATCACACCTGCCATCCAAGATGGGAGGAGCCCACCGTGGCTTGCTTGGACCCAGCCACTCTCAGGGTGTGAGCCACAGAATGCACTGTATGCTGGAGGATGGGAGAGAGTGAAATGAGAGGCTGACGACAGGCTGCTGGCTTAGGGGGGCAGTGTGATCTACGGGGCCATGTGGAGGTCAGCCGTGGGGAGGACAGGGCGGGCCAGAGCTGTCCCAGCTGCAGTGCAGCTGTTCACTGACCGGTCATCCAGACCTTGCTGAGAACTGGAAATGCTGCAGTGTTTTACCACCCAGCACAGGCCCTCCTTCTGGTCAGCTAGATGCAGCCCTTGCGTCTCCGATCATCCCCAAGATCCTGCTCTGGAAGTACAACCCGTGTTTCTCCCTGGCTGAATGGGGAACCCCCCATAATTAAACACAGAGACACAACTGGGAGCCCAGTGAAGTATGTAGGGCTGGGATGTCTTGTCTGCATGGCAAAGGCCCCTCCTCAAACAAGATTCTGAGCAAGGCCCATGACAAGTGTCAGCAGAACTGGGGAGAGAGTAGAGGAGGGCGAATCCCTGATTTAAAATCCCTGATTTAAATCCCTGATTTAAAAAGAACCAAGGAACTAAGTGGCCAGGGCTTGTGGAAGGCCCTGAGATGTCTGCGGACTAGGAAATAAAACTCAGAAAGAGGCTCAAAGGCACTGTGGAGGAAAAGGGGACCCAGCTTCTTGAGGCCCAACTGGGTCTTGAGAAAGCTGCAGAGTTTCTGAACATGGGTCAGTGCCTTTCATTGGCTTGAAAATGAGTTTATTTCTGTACCTGGGTCTTAATCAGGGCATACCCTGTAATAAGATGCTTGCACCAATGGGTGGCTTGGAACTGAAATGTACCAGGCCTGTGCTCTGCTGTGGGGCTGCATCCTCCCTGAAGAAGGGGCATCTTTTCTTAACCTCACAAAGGCACTGTACAGGCTAATGAAGCACTTCTCTAAATGTGCTTAGAGCGTCTTTTCCAACCCAGCTTGTCTTCATCCCAGTTACTCCAATATGGCCTACAGGTTTTAGCCAGGCCATTGGAAGGGATAAATGGGATAGTATTCTCCAAGCTCTTCCACCACAAAGGCCTGGGGTTAGTTGAGTCAGCCCAATATCTGCAGTGAACCCAGACAGGGTCCTTCCTCTTGAGGTGCTTGTGATAGTCACGGGAAGGAAGCCATGGTTACTTAAATGATTACTTAGCATATGCTAAGGGCAATGATGAGAGCACATGAACTGTACTCACTTTGCCTGAAGGTCAGGTAAGATGTCTCTTTCTGAAGAGGTAACTCTTCCATTGAAATGTGAATGAATGGTAGGAGTTAGCAAGAAGAGAGTGGGGATTGGGAAAGTGTGGTAGGCAGGGGAACAAAGGTAGTGAGGGAGGAGGGAACTTGGACGTGGAGGGTCCTGAAACCCATTGTGGCTGTAATAGGTGAGAAGATGCCCAACTCAAGATAACATGGGAGGGCATTCAGGGTACGGATTGTGCTGAAATTGGTATTCCATTAAGGATGCTGACCTTTACCCTAAAAGCCCTTGAAAGCCTTGGAAGGATTTTAAGCAGGACAATGACATTCTCAGATTTGTGCTCTGAAAAATCTCCCTGGCTGCTGAGTGGGAACAACTTCAGAACAGAGAAGGGGGAGGTTGGTTGACAGCAGCTTCATTAGAAAGGCTGGAGCTGCAGAGAAGCAGGTGCTCCCTGGAATTCTGTCTAACTCAAAGGGGGCTCTTGGAATTTAGTCTCCATTCTGTGTACCAATTTCTGTGTTCCACCCATACCTGGGCTGGACCAGCCTAACCCTTGGTCAGATTTCATCTTGGGCTGGAATCCTGATTGTACTTCATAATCCTTTTTTTTTAATGGAGGAAGAAGATAGAAAGAGCCCAGCACTTTGTATACTGCAGGGTCTTGATCAATATTTGGCAAACGAAGAAACAGTAGAGAAACAGAGCGGCAGTTGGTGAAAACCAACAGTAGAGATGCCCCATCTTTCTGCAATTTGATGAAGTTCTATTATGATCAGGAGAGTAGTGATACAAGGTCAATATGGAGAAGGGAAAGAAAGAGGAGGAGGGGCAAAGGAGAAAGAGAAGGAAACCTTAGTCAAGAGCTAACTCTGGGCAAAATTTCCACAAAGGCTCTTGTCTTTGACCTGCCCTCATTCCTTTTCTGGAGCACCTCCTCTAGCCAGCCAGAGACAATCACCATGCTCCCAACCCCCATGGGCTCCCAGGGGTCCCTGCTCCTCTACCCACTATCTCTTCCAGACACCCATGTGCCCACAGGGTCCTGGTCTCAGTTGGAAGTGCAGGAACTCTAGAGTATGCATGAGGACAAGGCCTAGACTTTGCAGAGGGCCTTGCATTTAAAAAACATATTATTCCTCAAACAAATTCACAGTAAGCACATTTTTAGGGAGTTGGGGAAAGGGAAGGAAAAAGTCAAGGTGGTAGAAAGGCAGCTGTTTGGGACTCTGGCCACCTGGGGGATGGCCTTCCCCTCTGAACCTGACCACAGGAGCATCAGGCTCCTCCCACTGTGCCCTTTGTGCCTCCAGATAAGCTCCAGGTCTTCCTCTCCAGAGTCCATGGTCACCATATGGACAAGAGGGGCAGCAGGGAGGGTGGGAGCAGAGGGTATCAGGACTGCACAGGAAATTCTGGAGTCAACATCTGCTTGGGACTCCCTTTTCAACCCTTTGAGGCCCCACTTTGGAGCCATCTCACCAGAGACCCAAATACATGCAGACAGCCAGGCCATGACTTAGCACATGGAGTGGAGTTTCAGGAGCCCACACGAATGGGATGAGAGAAGTATGAAATAAGTGTCTTCCACATTTTGGAGAGATTCAGGGTGCTGGTGGAGATTCAGGTGAGAGTTAAGGGAGGGAGCTCAGAGACCCCTGGAGACCTCAGGAGAGCTGCACAGTAGTAGAGTCCTCAGAGAGGCCTAGGAGAGGACACAACTGTAGCTGTCTGGAAGGGATAGTGTTTGATTAAAGGGGATAAGGACATCGTAAACACTGCATCACCCTCCATAACATTGGCATTGATGAAGCTGCCATCTTATTTGGGGCTGCTGATGAGAATGACCTAGGTTCTAGTGGGGAAAGAAGTTTGATGGACCCCAGAGTATTGCCATGAGCTTCATACAAGCCAGGGGAAATGGTGTCCCCTGAGGCCTCAGACATCTGGTCTCTCAGGTGTCTCACATCCCACACTTGAGAGTTGGCTGGATGAGCTTTTGGGGTCATTGTGAGGGGACAGCTGGGGTCAAATGAAGGTAAGAGTTAAGGGTCAATCATTGTGCAGGTCAGGGAGGTCTGAGCCAGGCTTAGGGGACAGCCTGAGGGATAGCTGGTCTTTGATTAGAGTATGGTCTCAGTTTGGGCCTGGTTTATGGGCCTGTCTCTGCTGGGGTGAAGCTAACGGTACAGAAATTATACCCTCAAATGGGGCCTATGCTTTGGGGCTCCGGCTTCATAAGAACTATTCTAAAAGGTCTAAACCAGCAGACTACTTTTCAGGGACAGGGAAAGGGAGTGACAGGACAGGAGGAGCCTCCTGGGTGAGGAGGTGGCAGTTCTTGGGACCTGACAGTGAGGAAGAGAATGAAATAGCCTTGAGGGGAGATAGAAGGAGGGTTTGTGGAGATTCAGGCCAAGATTCCAGCAGGCAACTGAAAGCCAGAGGCTTGAGAGGTGGTGAGATATTAGAGTGAGATGGGAGAGGGGGCCTGGCTATTCCTGGGAGCCCAGACCATCTTGGTGGCCTCCTTGTCAGTCCTTCAGAGTTTTGCCTGGAATGCTGTAGGGGAACAAAATGTTCTGGCCTTCCCTGGTGTCTGGAGTCCAAGGATGAGCGATGTCTGCCTCCTCATGTTCTGGGTGGCGGCAGGCAGGAGGTGGCCTTGGATCTGGACCCCCTGGGAATCCAGCAAGTGGAAGGAGGTGCTGAGGAAGTAGAGAGGGAGCCAGCATGGAGGAGCAGGGGTGTATAGATGAGGGAGGCTAAAGAAACCCACTCCCTTGACAACATTCATCAGGGCTTTGGGAGCTGGGTCCAGCCAGGCCTCCCTTCCTCTTGACCACTTCCAGAATAGGGGTGAGCCCTGAGTACCCACACCCCAGGATGGCAAAAAAGGAGCCATCAGATGGAGCCTTTGAGGTCCATATGGCTGGCGAGTCTGTATCCCACAGGATCGGGGACCATTCCCAAGGCTGTGGCGGACACTGGACACCCAAGAAGAGAGGCAGAGGCCAGAAAGTTCAACCAGGCACTAGGGAGCTATGGGTCCTGGGCAGGTGGGAGGAGTTTGTTCTCTGTATGATGGATTGGTTCGTTTTAGAGAGACCGATGAAGCTGCAATGCGTGGTGAGGGAAGAGAGGATGGACTGCAGGTGTCTGCCCCATGGTGTCTTTCATTGTCTGTTTCCCATCCATTCTTGGGCTCCTTTTTCTCTCCCATCCTTTTATAGTGAGTTCAGGCCTTTGCACATTCATTCATTCATCCATCCATTCAATAAATATCAAGCATCTCTATTGTGCCAGCACTGCTTGAGAGACTTGGGACAAGAGAACATCTGTGAACAAGAGACACCAAGGTCCAGCCTGCATGGGGCTCACCTTCCAGTGAGAGCCCAGGTCTGGAAGAGCTGTAGGTGGGAGGCAGTGGGGAGTTTTGGAACAGGGAGGGGGTTTTGGCCATTAATCTGGGAGCTGGGCAGAGCTTGGGCCTCTGGGAGGAGATTAAGAGCGAGGTCCAGGCCTGGGCTTCAGAGTGATGCTAAGAGGATCTCACAGCAGAGCTTCAGACTCAGGAACAGGTTTGGTTGGATACTGGCACAAGGTAGAACCCTTTGGCAGGCTGTGGGCCCAGGGTCCAGGCTGCCTGAAGATGGGCCCTACGCTGCCCAGGCCCCTCCTCCCTCTGGCCCACCTGAGTGTCAGGAACAGAGGGGTGTGTGCTGGGGACTGTATGCAGAGTGGGTCCTGGCTCTGTTCAGAGCATGCGCTGGCTGTCTGACCTGGGGAGCTCTGTCTTCCCATCCTCTTAGGCTGGTGAAGGATTCAACATTTTCAGCAGAAGATCCTGCAAGGGAGGATTTCTTCTGGAATACTTCAAATTGCCTTTTTTCTTCCTGGGTGCCTGAGAAGCTGGAGTTTCATGTTAGTCCCCACTATGTCGGTGGGGTGAGGGGTCAGGATTTGTCTCCCTCTTCTACAAATGGGCACACTGAGTTCCTGACCATTCAGGGTGAGCTCAATGCTACAAAGACAGCTGCTGGTAGAATTAGGCCTGCGTGCCTGCTCTGCAGAGTCCGGGCAGCTCCCCTCATTCTGCTGGGACCCAGAGCAGGGGCTGGAGGCAAGGAATGCCTTAGTCTCTCTCAAAGGGACAGAGGAACAAGAAGAAGCAGGTGGGGCCAGAGCTCTGTCATGTGGTCATGGCTGTGATATAGGGAACCCTAAATGCAGTTCAGATGAGGAAGGAGAATATGTAAGGAAATCCTCCATTTTCCCCTCACCTCCTCTCCCCTGGTTCCTGGGGGCCATGCCGAGCTGAGAATGAAGCCAGAAGTCAGGGCTGCCGGCCCTGATATGGGGGGATGCCCCACGGAGTCCAGCCTCTTGAAGCAATAGCAGAATGGTGCCTGTGTTGGCCTGTCAGAGGCCTCTTGGTGTGCTGGAGCTGAGCTTGCTCAGCGCAACCTTGACCCTCTTCTGCTTGGTCTCTCTCTCCAGCTCTGCTTCTCAGCCTGAACCTGCTTTCCATCCCTGGTACTCTGTTTCCCTGGGACTCTCTTTGCTCTCCATGTCTCTACTTCTGACCTTCTTTTGCTTCCTATGATTGATCTCCCCGCCAGTTGTGGCCAATCTGTGTCATCGCTACATGGATACCACAAAACTGGTCTCCAGGGAACATCTGCTGAATTCCTTTAGTAGACTATAAGTAGATGCTCAGATGTGTGTCTTTCTGTGCCTAGGGGCCCTCTGAGCCTTGGGGTACAGCTCTTTCTGATGGCTCATTGATCTTCCTTGGGGGTGTGGGTGGCAGCCGATCCCCCCAGCTCTAGTCCCATCTCCTGGATCTGCATCTCCTGCTCTCAGCCCCAGGGCTGGCTGCACCCCTCCCTTTGCAGGCAGCCTCCTGGCTGACTTCACTCCCTGTCACATTCCTGGCTGTGAAAGGGACCTCTTTCAGGGCCCTGGGGAAATGACATGAGTTTGTTTGTTTTTCTCCTGTCTCTACTTCAAGGGCTCCACTGGCAAAAACAGCACCCTGATGACTTCCAGCTCTTCTCCTCCTTTGCCCTGAACATGGGAAAGACAGCCTCCACTTTCAGACATGTCAGCTGAGAGAAGAGGAGCAAAGGGGGTAGTCTTTAGGATGGCCACCTGTCCCACTGCCCTTTTGTGGAGCAGGTACAGAGCCACCTGGTACCCACAAAAGCACCTCTATGTACCCACCCCAGTGACCTCTCAGGAGAGGCAGGAAGACTACTGTTTAAAACTAAGGGTTGGGTAAGGCATGCCTCAACCCAGAGAAATGGAGGTAAAGAGCAAATATTGAGACAGCTTGTAAGATCAGGAAGCTTTTCCAGCACCTCTCACACTACACTGTCTGTGCAAGATTAAGCCTTCTCAGAGTGAAGGTGTGTGCTCCTGTACAGCTTAACTCTGTTGAACCTTCAGAATCACGATTAGGAGAGACTGCCCTCTCACTGGCAGAATCAGTAAGAAGGCATAGTAGGCACCTGGGGCACAGCAGGTGTCCACTCTCCAGGCTCCAAAGATGAGCTTCTGAAGACCAGACTCTCTTTTAAGGAACAAAGAAGGCAGCTGCAGTTGCCTTTAAGAGACAGTGCTTGGGTAAAAGAGGCCAGTGTTGAAAGTCCATGGATGAACAGGGTGAATAACTGAGGACATTGTACATATCATATCCACCTCCACAACCTTGCCATCAGTGGGGCCACCATCTTGGGCCTTGGGCCTATGGCCTAGGTTCTAATAAGGGAAGAAGTCGAACTGACCCCAAGAGGAGAGCAGAGCTTTACTAACAGGAACGTTGTGTGTAAACTCCAGACAAGACCAGCAGCCACAGAGAAGTGGCCCAGGGTCAGAGTAGGACTCCAAAGAACCCTTTTGATGGCAGAGCCATCTCTATGAAGCAGTGAATGCAGGGATAGCTCTAGGGTTATTTAGGAACACTTAGGGAGCCAAACAAGAGCTGCATGACTATCCAGTCCATCTGCCATGGATTCTTAAAATGCAAGGGAAGCTGATGAGGCTCAAAGTGCCCACACAGAAGCTGATACAGGAAAACAGCAACAAGCAGGCCATGGAGGATGGGACATTCTGCTTCTTCAAAACCTCAGGGTTCAGGCCTCTGCTCCTCACTTAAGAGGAGCAGCCACTTGCCCTGAGGAAAAACCATTGCATAAAATTCACTTGAGGTTGCAGAGGAGAAACAGTGTCATCTTAAGCTTTTTCAAATGTCTGCTTTGTGTCTGCCATGGTGGACAAGACTTTGGCTGATTTGATTCCATAAGGTTAGACCTATGGCCCTTCCCTTGTAAGCCTTTTGCCTTATGAGAAAACAGACACTAGCCTTTGGGGAACTTCTATTTGTTCTGATCAGTAAAATACATTTTCTTCCCCGGTGAGCTAGGTCTCAGGGAACCTCACCCTTGCAGATCCACTGCTCAGCCTAAAGAATAAAGAGGACTCATGGACATGAGACATATGCACAGGAACACAGAATGAACAGTGATTGCAGCAGGCTCAAAACTATGCTGGGGGGGGGGTGTTGGGTAGACCATGGAGAGTGGGACCAGCTGAAGTTGACCAGGAGAGCCATCTGAGGGGTCTTCAAAGACAATGAGAGGCATAGATTGGAAGAGAGGTGAAAAGAGGTGTCATGGAAGAGAGGCTGGTAGGAATGAAAAGCCCTGTGTGGCTGTGCACCAACAGAATGGTGCTGTTGGAGGCTACCAGCATCAGCATTCTAGCATCTCAGGACAGATAAAGACCATCCGGCCCAAACTGAGTTGTTGTCTCTGCGTTTCCCTAGCATCATATTTTCTCCTGGTCCCTGACTTTTGAACATGCTTCATGGAGCTGTCTGTATTCCTCTTGACATGTAGTATTCAGAGCTTAATCTCTCTTCTACTCATTCAATCAACATATTTAGCATATTCTATTTTCTAGGTACCATGCTGAGGGCCAGGAGTACAAAGATGAATAAGAGCCAGTTTGGTCTTCAGGGAGTCATTAGTCTAATGCAGTTGTGTTCAATAGAACTTTCTGTGATGAAGAAAATGTTCTCAATCTGTATTGTCTAACATGGAAGCCTCTAGCTACATGTATCTACTGAGTACTAAAATGTGGCTAGGGCATTTGAATAATTGAGTTTTTAATGTTATTGAATTGTAATTAATTTAACTTTAAACATAACATTCCCCTGTGGCTAAGCGAAGCTATATTAGGCAGCACAATCTAAAGGGAAAGAGACAAGTAACCAGGCCGTTACATGATCAGGACAGCATGGTCAGAGCTGTCACTGTGGTTGGGTCAAGGAAGTAGAGGAGAGAGAGTGAATGGATCTGCCTGGGAATTAAGAAGGCTTTCCAAAGAAGGGGGCATTTGAGATAAGTCTGGGATGATCAGCAAGATGTGCTTGATGATGGGGAGGGGGCGTGTGTGGGTAGAAGGCTCACACTAACAATTCTTGTGTTTTTTTTTTTTTTATAGACTTCCCAGCTGGGCTCTCCCATAGGTTAACCAAAAGAGTTGGGCTTGAGCAAGAAGATGCAGATGTGCTCTGCCCACTGGCCTGGCTCTCTGCCCTCCTCAGTCCCCAGGGGGTGGGTGATGACAGATGGACTCATGACTGTCCCAAGTTTGAGGGATCCAAGGGGCTGAACTGACCCTGGGAATGATGATTGTACCCAAGGGGAGGGTGCGGGGGTATCTGGAGACCATCTGGAAAGCTGGGAAGCATTTAGAGGAAAAGGATTGACGCAGCGGGATGAGGTTTCTGGGAGCCAGTTCTCAAGAGGAGGCCAAGAGCTACTCCCAGGGTCAAACCAATCCTTCCGTCCAGATGGAACAATGGGGGAGCAGTGCTTGGGGCACTGTGGGGCAGTTGGAGAACAGCTATTGTGGGGCTTGGCCAAAGAGTAGGAGATAGGGTTTTCCAGGGCTCTTCTGTGCTCTAGAGTCCTTGGTGGTTGACGCCACACCCACCAGACTAGGGTCCCCCATGGGTGAGGCCTAGTGTGTTGCCCTAGAGAAGAAGGAGTTCAAAAGGTAGATATTTAATTTCTGCATGCCTAAAGTAGAACTCCTGATTTATCCTTTGAAGACTCACCACACCCTCAAGCATTTCCAACTCAAGATAGCATCACCACCCAACAAGTCACACCATTCAGAAGCCTGGGAGTAATTGTGGATTCTCCCCTCTTTCTTATTTCCCACAATGTCTACATCATTAGCAGGTTTTGCTGATTCTCCCTCCAAAATACATCTCTAGATCATTTACTTCTCTCCATTTCCACTGACACAATTTTGTCCAAGCTTCTCTAATTTTTCAACTGGGGATTTGCCTTTAACCAGTGTTCCTATTTCCTAAGCTTCCCTCTTCAATCTATTTTACACCTAGAGGTTTGAGCAATTTTTTAAAATTAGGTTTTTTATTCACCTGCCTAAAACATTTTCTGTGGGTTTTCATTGTACTTGGAATAAAATCCATCCTCCTTAACAAGGTCAAAAAAGGGCCTGCATGATTCAGTCCTGATACATCTTCAACATCCTCTCACAGAAGTAGCCCCCTGCGCAGGATGCTCCTGTACATGGTTGAGTCTTCCAGTTCTTCAGAGAAGCCAAACGCTCTCCTGCTGCCAAGAATTTGCCTATGTAGTGGCTGCTCTCCCTTTTCTCACCCTTGACACTTCCATGTGTGTATCTCTCTCCTTCTCTCCCACAGCACATTCTTTCTTTACTTTCCTTCATAACAGAATTTAACATTTGTTTTCTCGTTGACTGTCTCTTTCACTAAACTCTAAAGTCTGTCAAAGCAGGCATGTGTTCTTCACTATATACTAAGCAGCTGGTGGGCTGCCTTGCACACAGAAGGGACTAAAGAAGTATGCATCAAAAAGATACATACTTATTTATATGAAAAAGAGTTGTTTTCCTTTTTTGCAGTCCTACAAAATCAACACTGTTCTCTGGTAGGAAGAGACGGCTAACCCAAGGGCTTCCCACATTGGCTTTCGCTGTTACTGAAGTTTGTCCTACATTTTCCCAATCTCTCTTCAGCAAATGTCAGATAAGTCAGACTTTTCAGGGATTACTAAAGTCCTGTGGATTTTCCAGCAACTCTGATTCATTTTTATGTCAATTCTAGTGTTTGTGAACACAGAGCTGGTAGTTGCATGAACATTGTGATGGGGCCAATCCTTTCCCAGTCGAGGACTGACTAGGATTTCCATAAAATTTTTATTTTCCTAACACCTCTCCATCTCTAGAAAAAAATGTGTGTGGTGTGAGAATAGGAGACCTCCATCTCTGAGAACCCTTTTAGACAGCAGGGGACCAAGTAGCCAATCCTGATGAAAAGGTCTCTGTGGACCAGAAGAAGCTTCAGGCCCAGGTAATGTCAGACGTAGGTGTGGGGAAGGAAACTGTTTCCTCTTTTCCTGAACTTTCATTTTCATATTTATGGTCTTTCTTCTGAGCATTATAGATCAGCCCTCAAGGCAATATGGTAGTGAGGCTGAGAGCTCAGGCTTTGCAGGCAGACTGCCTGGGCTCAAAACCTATGTGACTGGGGCAAGTCACAGGATGGCTGTCCCAGTGTCCTGATCTGTCTTCTGAGCGCCTCTCCCCCTCCATCAGACTTTAATCCTGTCTGTTACCTCCAAGGCCATTCTAATAGAGGTCATATGGAAGGAGCAGTTGGTGGATTGGGCTATCCTGGGTGCCTGCTTCTAACATGGTTACCATCCTTGTGGCTCATGTCCTGGAAGGGCACAGACCTAAAGTCTGGGTCTGAAAACAGAGCCAGCTGCCATATCCTCAAACTTGGCTCACAAATGCCCTCCATAGATGCCCACCACATTTCTCTCCTTTAACCAGGAGCTCACCCATAATGGAAAAATGTCACAACTTGCTCATTGCTTTTTATTTAAAAAAAAGTCTGTTCACTCTGCCCCACATTATAAAAGCAATTCACAGAAATGCAGAAATGGTTCAATGTTAAGAAATTTATTCATGTAATGTATCACACAAATAAGACATCAAATGCATAATCATTTATTTTTAATTAAAAATTTTCAATCAGCTTGACGTAGAATGATATTTTCTTACTTAGTAAAGAATATCAAAGTTTATCCAGATAACTTTGTCCAAAATGGTAAAATACCAATAAAGTCAGGGAATACTATTGCTACAGTTTTTCAGCTTAGTTCTGAACATCCTAGACAATGCAATAAGAAAAAAAATGAGTAGCACAAATATGGGAAATGAAGAGGCAACAACACCACTATTTTCATAATTTCATTTCATTTGATTGTCTCCAAATTGAATATCTATTGGCTCTCCAGCATCTGTTGCTTCTTCTTCCTCACCAATTTCACTTGAGGATCCATTCCTTCATACAGTCTTGCTCCATGTAATCTGGATGGAACTCCTCTTTCAGCAAAAGAGTGAAGTCTGTGACCCAGGCCTAGCCAATTAAAACACTCTATGCCCTCAGGTCATTTGGTGATGGCAATGACCAAGTGCATGTAGCCTGAGAATTAATCTTACAGATCCAAAGGCCAAGGAGAGATATGGAGAAAAACTATATTTTCCTAATGTCAGTCTTTCCTCTGGATTTTTCTTTCTGAGAGCAAATATGTTTGCTTTTTGTTTTAAAAAAATTAAAATTAAAAATTCCTAGTTAATACAGCTACTAAAAAATACAAAAGAATAAATGAAAAAGCTATGATAATTAATATGAGGATATCCTAAGTTAGCTAAATATAAGATAAACATAGCTTTTCTATATGTTGTCAATAATCATTAGAAAATAAAACTAAATTATTTCTCATTAGCAATAGTAAAAAAAATCATAAACTTCACAATAAATATTCAACATCTGCAAGGAAACCATAGATGTCACTGAATGATGAAACACTTGTTTCAATGGAAAGACAGATTCATTATTGCAAAGATGGCAACACTCCCCCAAATCAATAAATTCAATGGAATTCCATCAAGTCCCAATTTTCTTTTCTTTTTTGAAATTATGTGGTTTAGCATATTGGTTGTAAAGTTCATTTGAAAGAGTAAATGAAAGAAAATGGCATAGGTTATTTTGCTTGAGAAGAGTCCAGCCAGATACCAAAATATTCTATAAAGCAACACTAACCAAAACTATGCAATATTGATGCAAGCACAAATAGACAAGGAAATAGAGAATGGTGTCTAGCAACAGATTCATGTATATTTTTGAAAATTTAGTATATGTATTAGTCCATTCTCATGCTACTAATAAAGACATACCCAAGACCGGGTAATTTATAAAGGAAAGAGGTTTAATTGACTTGCAGTTCAGCACGGCTAGGGAGGCCTCGGGAAACTTACAATCATAGCAGAAGGGGAAGCAAACATGTCCTTCTTCACATGGTGGCAGCAAGGAGAAGGGTCAAGCAAAAGGGGAAAAAGCCCCTTATAAAACAATCAGATCTCCTGAGAATTCACTCATTATCATGAGAACAGCATGGAGGTAACCACCCCCATGATTCAATTACCTCCTACCAGGTCCCTCCCACAACACATGGGGATTATGAGAACTACAATTCAAGATGAGATTTGAGTGGATAGCCAAACCATATCAGTATATAATAAACATTTCATTTCAAGGCAGTGCCAGGTGAATAGGTTATGCAAAAAAGAAATGGAGTTGGGACTAGTAACTATCCTTTAAAAAAATAAAATTCCTTTCTCACATCCTACACAAAATATTAATTCCATATAGTTTAAAGATTTATAGAGCAAACTGTATAAAATTAGAATAAAATATAAGCATTTAAAAATAGCTTTATTGAGATATAATTCACATACCATCCAAGTCACACATTTAAAGTGTACTATTCAATGGCTTTTAGTATATTCGCTGTTATACAACCACCACCACAATTGGTTTTAGAACATTTCCATCAATCCCCTGAAAAAATCATTTTCCCCCCACATTACTTCTCTAGCCCCCGGCAATCATTAGTCTACTTTCCTGCTCATAGATTTGCCTATTCTGGACATTTCATACAAATGAAAACATATATGTGGTATTTTTGTGATTGGCTTCTTTCATTTATCATAATGTTCTCTAGGTTCATCCATGTTGTAGCATATCTCAGTACTCCTGTTTATTGCCAAATTGTGTTTCATTATATGGATACACCACATTTTATTTATTTATTCATTAGTGTAAGGAATTTGAGGGCTGTGTCCATTTTTTTTGGTTATTAAGAATATTGCTGTTACGAACGTTTGTGTACAATATTTGTGTGTGTTCACGTGAAGATTTGGTTTTATTTCTCTTGGGGATTTATGTAGGAGTGGAATTGCTGGGTCCTATGGTAACTCTATGTTTATTCTTTTAAGAAATTGCTAGACTCTTCCCAAAATGGCTGTACTGTTTTGCAGCAGTGTATAAAGGTTCCAATTTCGCTACTTGTTATTATATAACCTATTTTTACAAGTAGAATTTATTTTTATTTTTTACAAGTTTTATTTTGTTTCTAATTAACACATAAGAGTTGTACATATTTATGTGGTACAGTGTGATATTTTGATACATACATTGTGTAGTGATCAAATCAGGGTAATTAGCATATCTAGCATCTCAAACATTTGTCATTTCTTTGTGGTGAGAACATTCAAAATCCTCTCTTCTAGCTATTTTGAAGTATACAGTACATTACTATTCACTATAGTCACCCTACTATGCAATAGAATACCAGAACTTATTTCTCCTATCTAATCACAACTTTAAACCTGTTGGCCAACCTCTCCCCATTATCTTCTCTCCACTACTCTCTCCTCAGCCTCTGGTAACCACTATTCTACTCTCTACTTCTGTAAGATCAGCTTTTTAAGATTTCACATATGAGGGAGATCATGCAGTATTTGGCCTTCTGTTCTTAGCCTATTTCCCTGAACATGATGTCGTTCAGGTCCATCCATGTGGTCCCAAATGACTGGATTTCATTCTTTTTATGGCTGAATAGTATCCCATTGTATATGGACATCGTGTTTTCTTTATCCATTCATCCATTGAAGGACACTTAGGTTGATTCCATATCTTGGCTATTGTGAATAGTGCTGCAATGAATACAGGAGTGCAGATATCTCTTCAGCATACTTATTTCATTTCCCTTGAATATATACCCAGTAGTGGGATTGCTGGATCATATCATAGTTCCATTTTTAATTTTTTGAGGACTGTTATCCATAATGACTGTACTAACTTACATTTCCACAGACAATGTACAAGGGTTTCCCTTTAACCACATCCTTGCCAACATCTATCATTCTGTCTTTTTGATAAAAGCCATTCTAACTGGGATAAGATGGTATCTCATGGTGGTTTTGATTCGCATTTCTTTGGTCATTAGTAATGTTGAGTATTTTTCCATATACCTTCTAGGCATTTGTATATCTTCTTTTGAGAAATGTCTATTCAAATCACTTGCCCATTTTAAAATCATATTATTTGTTTTTTTTTTTTTTGCCATTGCGTTCTTTGAGTTTCTTACATATTCTGGATATTAACTCCTTGTGAGATGCATAGTTTGCAAATATTTTTCCCATTATGTAGATTGTCTTTTCACTCTGTTGATAGTTTCTTTTGCTATGCAGCTTTTTAGTTTGATGCAATTCCATTTGTCTATTTTTGCTTTTGTTGCCTGTGCTTTAGAGATCTTAGTTTAAAAAGTCCTTGCCCAGACCAATGTCACGCAGCACTTTTCTTCTGTTTTCTTCTAGTAGTTTCAGTTACAGGTCTCACATTTAAGTCTTTAATCTGTTTTGAGTTGATTTTTGCAAGTGGTGAGAGATAAGGTTCTAGTTTCATTCTTCTGCATAAAGATATCCAGTTTTCCCAGCACCATTCATTGAAGATGCTGTTATCTGACCTTTTGATTATAGTCATCTTCATGGGTGTGTAGAGGTATTTCCTTGCTGTTTTGATTTACATTTCCCTGATGGATAATTATGTTGAGCATCTTTTCATATAAGTATTGGCCATTTGCATATTTGCTCTGGAGAAATATTTATTTTATCCTTTGACATTTTTTTTCTAATTATGGGGTGGGAAAGACCTTGCTAGGCAACACACAAAACTCAGATGTCTTAAAGGAAAAATATTGAAAGATTCAACCACATGAAAAGTGTAAACATCTTTATTTTCAAAGACAACGTTAACACAATTAAATAAAAATCATTTTTCCATAGAGAAGAAAATATATGAAACACATATAGCAAGAGTCAATATTTGTAATATATAAAGAAGCCCTACAAATCAATAAGAAAAAAAATCAACTCAGAGCAAACTGGGCAAAAGGTAAGAATGAGCATTTCACAGAAAGGCAAACATCCAGTACACATATGGAACAGTGCCCAACTATTCTTTAGACCTGGGACTACAAGTTATAACAATAAGAAATTACACATTTTTCCACCACCAGCTTGGCAAACTTTTAATAAATCAATAATACATACAGTATTAGTAGTGGGTGTGAGGAAATAGGAATCTGAGACACCTGGCTGGCATGTACACAATTACAACCCTCTTGAAGGTTCTGACAGGATCTATTCACATTGAATTCATAGGAGAAATCTCACAGTAGTAAAACTGTAGATGGCTTTTGTTTGTGTGTTTGTATACTTTTAGAGCATTCTGTATTAAGTATGTTTCAGTTTTTTAGATGGGTTGTAGAATGTCATTTAAAAATCAAAAAGGAACCGGAGATAATCTGTTTCCTGGGAATGTCCAGATGAAAGGATTGTAGGAACATAGACATAGAAATGGTAAAGAAGAGGGTATCTGGTTCCCACCTAGGTGCAAATAGTCACAGCACAATGGCTCCCTCTCCAAGAATCAGCCTCTATAAAGGGGAACCTATAAAGGAGAATGCAGAATCCAGGAAACAAAACCACAACCATCACCAGCACCACACACACACACACACACACACACACACACACACACCCACACACCAGCAAAGAAAAAAAGTTAGAAATATCCAGGGAAACCGAAAGGTACTTTGAACTGGTATTTTGGTAAAAACCTGAATGAAAGGTGATTGATAGTGACAATGAGAGGTTAAATGAGAGAAAAGTGGTTTCAGATCTGATCTTGCCTTTTCCCTACATTACATTAGGGCAAGCATTGTGTACCTCTTACAGCAGATTTTGTAGACAGTGGCCATGGAGTTTGAGCAGGTATCTGTAGGGGTATTGTCTGGGCAATGCACCTACTCCTCTGGAGGAGGTAGTTGGGGAAGACAGGTTGGGACAAGCTCAGCTGCATATTCTATCTTCTTCCTCTCCCACCCTAAGCTAGTGGTTTCTATCCAGAGAGATTGTTCTTTCCACCAACCTTTGGCCTGAGGAGTTGCTTTGAAATATGATGGTAAACAGGTGTCTCAATGTCTTGGCCCCATGACTAGAGTGTGGCCTTCCCTTCTCTACTATGTATTTTAAGACAGTAACTGAGACCCTTGGAGAATACATGCCCAAATAACCCCGAGGGAATGCCACCACCTCAAGAGTAAAACCGCATTACTTCTGAAGTAGGAATATTAGAAAACTGGATTGAAAATTTAAAATAAGCTAAACACATTTACAGAAATGGAGCACCATATATGTAATACTATGAAATGACAATTTAAAAAATTTTAAAAGTACCCAGTAGAATTATTAGATAAGAGAAATATAATAGTTGAAATAAAGAACATGATACACAAATAAATAATAGTATGAATACAGCCAGAGAACAAATTAATGAATTGGAAGATCAGATTGAAGAAGCTTTCCAGAAGGTGAAAGGAAAGGATAAAGGAATAGAACATATACAAAAAAAATTAAAGAATATAGAGTATGCAAGTGTTAACATCCAGATAATAAGAGTCCCAGAAGAAGATAAAAGCATAAGAAATAAGATAAAAATATATAGAAAGTATTTGATAAAATAATAGAGAAATGTTTGCCAGAATTAAAAAATAAATAATATGAGATTAAATGGATCAATAAAGTGCAATAAAGTGCAAACAGGAGAAAGAAGGAAAATCTCACTCCTGAATACACTACAGTAAAATATAAGAATATGAAAGAAGAGAACATTTTAAAAGCTTCTTTAGAGAAAGGACTGAACAACTACAAAGGTGCAAGAGCTGTATTGACATCAGACTTCTGAATAGCAGCAGCGAGTAAAAAAGACAATGGATTAATATTTTTTAAATATTGAAGGAAAACCTTTGAATTAAGACTTTTGTATATACCCAAATTGTCATCTGAATGACATAGTAAAAATATTCCCAGTTATACATGGGCTCAGATGACCAGCTGCAAAAGACGCACACTGAAGATACTTCTTGAAGTATCTTTTAAGAAAAGAGCTAAATTCTAGAGCTACTGCAAGATATTTTAGATTCAAAGGTGGTGAAAAATCTTGTTAAACTTATATGTCTATTTGTAGTTATAAGAACAAGGAAAAGAAAAAAAAGTATACATCCATGTACTACTTACATGGATGAATCCATACATTTTGGATGAAACATTATTTAGAATGAAAAAAAGAAACTTCAGAAGGTTCTGGCCCTCAGCTCTAATCCCACAGGTTTGAAAACAAATAAAACTAAAGAATTATATTTTAAAATACATATATACATATATAAGTTTAAATGAGTTTTTTTTAAAAAAGCAAGAGAATGATAAGGAGATGGGGCCAGGCAACAGGATTGGGGAGGAAAATAGGTAGTTGTAAATTGTCTGTAATGTTCTGTTTCTTGAGATGGGTGGTGGTCTGTGGGTGTTTATTTTCTTAAAAATAAACAAATACATATATAAGAAATAAAGGAAATCCACATGTGAACTAATGATGATGAATCATGAAGCAGATACTGTAACTCTGCACCTGAAGTCCGTAAGAAGAAAAGGTAAAGAAAATGTAAGACGATCGCATTTATTTGTTTTCTTGAAGTTGCAAACTATTCATAACCAGTGTCAGGAGCTTCTACATGAATTTCACCTGGAGCAGGAATGGGTCCAAAGGTTCACATGTGTCCCTGGCAGGGCACTTCACATTAGATGCCTTGAGTTACAAGGAGGGGTGTGGACACACAGTCAAAGAGAGGCAGGGTGGAGGGTGATCAATACATAAGTTTTAAGGTCAGAGAGCCTGGTTTCAACATCTAGCCCTGCCACTTTCCAGGGGAACAGCTGTGGATGAATTATTTAACCCGTCTGAGCATGATACAATGATATATGTACACAATGCCTTGCCTGATAAAATGATAAATGATCGTGTTGCAAAATGCTTGGCACATAGCATGTGCTCAAAAGGATTAGCAAAACATAATGAGAATGAGGACTAGTACAATAAAATAAGAAAGAAGAAATAAGAAGCACTTCTAAAAAAAATCCTGAGAGATTTGAGTTGGGTTCTTTGACCGAAGATTGCTGTTAGATTCTACAATCCTGTAATAGTTCATCAACCTCCATCACTTGCCTTTGGTTTTGTTTTGTTTATTTCTTAGTTTCCTAGTAAACATTTTGAGAAAGTCCAATCTTATTTTAGCTAAGTGAAGGGGGAAAGGGACTTGGCTGGAAGAGCAAAGAGGAAGCTCTTACATTCCTGGTGAAGGCTGCCGCCCAGGCCTCCTAGGAGGAGATAAGCCAGGCGAAAGGAGTTAGGGATGCAGGACTGGGAAGGGAATCTCACGTTTGTTGTCTTTCCAGAGTCAAGTACCACGTGTAGTGTTCTGGCAAAGGGCAGAGCAATGTTGGGTAAGGTCGCATTCAGTCTTAAAACCTCAAGACTCTGCACCCTAGGTGAAGTCAAGGTCTTCTAGGTAGCAATGAGTGAAGAGAACTCGGGGAAGCCTCATGCTAGCAGTTTACAAGTCCACCTTCCACCATCTTGCTCAAGAGGGTTGCAAATGGCCATCCCTTTGCAGGTCTTCCCAGCAAGAGACTACTTTCCCAGCCTAGGCTCTGAATCCTCTAAGGTCTTCTGCCTTCTCTGGATTCCCTAGAGGTCTGATCTGGGCCACTTTCCCCACCAGGCCCCCAGGCCTCTGCTTTAGTTACCGGTAAGGACACAGAGGTACAGAGATGCATGTCATCAACTTCCCTGCCTTCTGGAAGCCAGTGACTCTGGGCCTTGAGGTCATGTAGGCCTCTGTGGATCCCCAGGCTCTCTCTGCAGTCTTTGCTGGGGTTTCTGGGAGTTTCCCGGATTGTCTCCAGTTTGCCTGTAATGCGCCCTCTTCCTCTCCATCCTGCTGCCCCTCCAGCTCCCTTCCGGCAAACCCTTGGGAAGGTGCCAGAGTTCCCTCTCCCAGCGTGCAAAAGCTCCTGTTGCTAAGGCACTGGTCCTGGCGGCAGCTGGCAGGACATATGGATAACCTCAGAGTGTGATTGGTCATGGGTTGGGTGGAGGCCCCAAAAGATGGCTTTTGATAGCTGATGGTCTTGGTCTCACGTTGACTCCTTGGTGTCATCTGAATCTTCGTTTAGTTCAATGCTTCATCTTTTGTCTTCCTGCTTCCCTGAAATAAGGAATGACAAACAATCCTAGAACTGGAGCCACATGTCCCCAAATGCGTGTGGCTCAGCATTGGCCATGTTTTTCCAATTATTCCTTGCTCTGAATGCCACAGCTAATATGCGCGTGCACACTCACACACATACCCAGGGCAATTTTGAGCCAGAAATTCAGGCTCCTCTTTTCCCAGAACCCTTTGGCCCTTCAAGACCTTGCCCCACCCAGCCCCTCCATCCCTGCTCTACACCCTCTGCAGCCCCTGGCCCTTGGGCTCACCCCTGCCCTGGGAAAGTCACTCTCTCAAGACAAGATGTCCTTGTTTATGTGTTGCCCAGCACGCCTTCTCACCCGCCTGGGGATTTCTAAATCCTACCCATTCTTGAGATCCAGGGTGAGGCTGTCCACCATGACAGCTTCCCAAGGTCTGGCACCCACGCCCATCTCCCTGAAGGAGCAACTCCCAGCCTTATTGAATTAAGAATACCTACCATAAATCTTAACAAATATTTCAGGCTGATCACAAAAGGAAAGTATGTTCATTGGAAATACAGATAAACAAAATAAAGAAAATATAACCTGCCCCATTTCCTCTACTTAGGGTTAACCACCATTCACATCTTAGTGAAGGTCTGAAATGAAGGTTTTTTCCTGCATACACACACGCACACACCCTTGCTGTTTTAAAGAAAGCGAATTAGACTCATACTTACATATGGCTTTATAACTGTGTTTTTTCACTCAACAGTGTGTTGTGAGCAGCTTTCCACAAAGAATCCCTTTTTTAATGTCAAAAGATTTCATGAATGACCACATAAGAAAGAGCATTTATACTTTTAAAGAAACATTTTGTTATGGAAAATGTCAAACATACAAAAGTTGAGACAAGAGTATAATAATCCCCCAAATACTCATCATCCAGCTTCAATAATTATTAACATTCTCCTTCCAGTTTCATCCACCCCCTGCCTTTTTTCCCTCAAGTATTTTAAATAAAAGGCCAGATATTGTTTTATGTCCCTGTAAACAACAATTGTCTTTATAAGGTCTGCTGCTTGAGAAAATGCATAGCAACCCAAAGGCAGTCTGCATTCAGGACCACTTTCAAATGAATCTGCATTTTATTTGTGACAGCAGCATTGATGATTTGAAAAATAGTCCCACATATACGTGCAAGTTGTATTATTTATTCAGCCTTCGGTCGATGCTTGTAGGGCATATGGATGTACAGATCTCTTGCAAGAGCTCCAGCCCACAAGCCAGGCACTGCTGGTCTGATCCACTAACTCAGGCATTCAATCAAACTCTCTCTTGCATTTTTCGCCAGTTGGTTCACACATGTGAGTTTCCTCTCCTAACTCCACCACTCCACCCTTAAATCCCAACGCCTGGGATCATGTCAGCTTCTCTCCTGCACACAAGGTTGTAAGTATCAAACTAAATTCTGGCCATAAAGTTGCTTCAAGTGAGGAGTCTCATTCTACATTGAGGAAACTGAGGCCACAGAGGAGGAAGGATTTCTTTAGGAGCAGAGATGGAATTGTAGGTCTCCTATCTCTTAGCCTTTCCTTTCCACCTTATTCCACTGCCTTGTGGGCAGAATTTCACAGAATGTACGGGATATGGGGGGAGTGTGACCTTGAGAACGGCATATTCAGCATCTTCACTGAATTACTGCTGCCCTGGCTTCTTGTTAGGGACTCCAGGGAGGTTTGGGGCCTGAATCCGGCTGCTCACCTCCCTTCCTTCCAGGTTTCCTGCCAAGGGAATCACAGCATAAGGATAAAATCCAAAAGGGAAACACAGTAGTAGCTCAATCTCTGATGAATGCCCAGTATCTCCCTGAAGCGGGACTTCTCTGATAAGCTGGGCTGGCCCCAGAGACCCTTTCCTGGAAGCCCAAGGGATGTTTCCTGTCCCCAAGTCCCTAACATCCATGTCTCCACCTAGCTATAGGCTGGAAATGTCCCATCCACCTACCCACAGGCAAACAGAGAAAGACATGGCTGCTTTTGTGTCTGGGAGGTGTGACACATCACAGTAAGCAAGAGTGGGCAGGAAGGTGGTCGTGCCTGCCTGGGAAGGCTGAGTCCCAGGAAGTGAGAGGGAAAGGAAGGTGGTATCTGAGTGAGCCCACTCTCAGAAAGCCTGGTCAAGGGAGCATTCTGCTCTGACTAGAGCAACGCATTTCTCAAGGACCAGATAGGAGGAAGATGAGGAGGAGGTTCATGATCATTCCCCCTGCCATGCCCAAGGTTGGAGAGAAGCTAGGAGGACTTCCCTCCCTTTGTGAGTCAAGCTAAGCTGTAGAGGTAAGCATCCTGGCTCTTCTCCAGAATATTGAAAGATTTAATGTTTACTATTCTGACCATAATCTGTAGTTACTTTGTTAAAACTGAGATAGACTGATGTCTTTGTGAGCCACTGTACTGTTTGTGTGTTATAATTACACACTAAATTGTGCTATAGAAAGTCTACATATTTATTCCTCATTTCCATTTTTCTGCCAGAAGTTTTAGATATAAAAACTAATTTTCTTCTCTCACCCTCCCTCCATCTCTCCCTTCCTTCCTTCTATCGACCTGCAACTTTTAGAGACCTGCTAGGGGTCAGATTGTTTGCTTACGCCCAGGGCTTCTGTAGTTCAGAGGCTCCCACATTCGGAGTGAGACAGCTGGACTGAGGCAGTGAGAAGGAGAGGGCCCTGGGGGAAGAGCAAAGGTACAGTTGTATAGGAATGGTCAGCCATGAGACACACCCTTGACTCCACGTGTCCTCATTCCTGCCACTAAAGAATAAAAATCACAGTCAGTTACAATGGCAGCAATCGAAATCCAGCTTCTGATGTGAGATCTCACCAGGGCCCCCAGAGGTTCAACCAAAGGGAGGAGGCACAGGGCAAAGCCCAGGCAGTCATAGCGCAAAAGATGGGGGCACCGGCTCTTCAGGGTATTCAGGGCCATCTTGAGAACCCTAGAAGTTGCTCAAGAATTCCAAACATTCTAGCTTTTTCCTTTGGTTTAGTACATTGGTACAGTTTCTTCCATGCATGTCGTATTCAAGGGCAGGTGCATGTGCACACACACACACACTCGTTGGGGTGAGGGCTCCTGGCCACCCCCATCATTCTGCATACTCTCCCTGAACCCCTCCCCACTCTTTCTTCCCTATCGTTAAGAATTTGAGTATATTCCGATGAACTAAGCCATCCTATTTATTCAATCGATCAGAGGAAACATTTATTAAGCATCTACTATGTGCCCAATATTAGGCTGTTTGCTTTTAGAGATAGAATAAAAGGGCAAAACAAACAAACAAAAAACAACCAAGAAACGTGTGTAGTGGTCTTAGCTACTCAGGAGGCTGAGGTGGGAGGATACCCTGAGGCCAGGAGTTCAAGTCCAGCCTAGACAATACAGTGAGACTCCATCTCTTTAAAAAAGGAAAAAAATACAGAGATTCCTCACGCTCCTCCCCCGACTGCCATTGAGAAGATTCTTTTATAAGAAGATCAATCTAACCTTCAGAAATTGAGGGAAAGATAGACCATCCAGTGGCACATTGTGTGATTCAGGTTCTTAGTCAAAAGGAGCTTAGAAGCCTGGGAGCCTCCCCAGAAGAGGTCAGAGGTGATCTGTGAGATGAATATGAGTCCTGAACAAGCTGGGGATAAACCACGAGGAGAAGAGAGAGTGCTTCGGGGAGGGGAGAATGCAGACAAAGTTTGGGAGGTAGGAAGGAGCCCAGCCTGCTCTGGAGATGGAGAGGAGCCAGGCCTGGGTGGAAGGCAGGTGTGTAAGCCCCGAGGAGAGAGTGATGGATAGGCTGGTGAGGAAACAGCCGATTTCAGGGGCCTGCATCAGATGCATTTGTAGGACACTCTCTTGGAATTTTTCTGGAGAGGTAGGGAATCTGGGTCTGCATGTATTTTTAGCCTGTCTTTTCTGCCCTCTTCTGAGCAATGATTCTAAGAGCTTTGAGCCTGAGGTCATCTGTTTTCCTAGTGCCTGTTCCAAGGAAGCAGATGCCAGCACCACTACCTCACACAGAGGCTGCTGCCGCCCCAGCGCTGACCCCAGGAGAGCGACGTGTCCACTGCACCACGGGAGCAGGCTGTAGGAGGCTGTCCCGTGGGAGGCTCCACAGTCCCGAGCTCTGCCAGAATGTCACCCTTCTGTTCTGGCATGACCCTAGAGGAGAGTTTCTTTGAGGTCCATGGGAAGCCCCAGATGCCTGTCCCCATTTCCTTCAGGGCCAATATGGGCACCCCTCAGGCTGGAAGGCTGTGGAAGGACACGGGTTGTGGGATTCAGCCCTCAGGATTGCAAATGTCTGCCTCAACCTTGTTTACCGGGAATTCTGCCCTTCCTGTCTTCTTACCTTCCAGCTCCCTCCCTCTCCATCGCCATTTCCTACCTCTCTGCCAGCAAAGCAGGGGCAGGTTATTTTCTAAGACTCTGCTTTCTCCATTTAGGAATCTATAGTGCACACAATGGCTCCTAGAGGAGAGTTCATTTGCTCCCTTGCTACAACCCAGTCTAAAGCTTCTTTTCTGTGCTCTAGGTTCATGTTTTCAAGTCCTCAGTGGACATGACTACTGGAGAATCATGACCCAAAACAATTCACAGTCTTCCCTCCAGAATGTAACTCCTTTTGGCCATCTTGTTTATGTCAGAGATGCCTCCAGTCTCCTCCCAGGCTGAGCCCCTGTGACATGGCTCCTCTTCTTTACCTCCCACATCCAGTTAGGCAGCAAAATGGGTCCATCCTTTCTCAGCACCACTTTTCCATTTCTGCCACATCTACCATTTCAATCCCAGCTCTCCTTGTTGCTTGGCAGGATGACCCCCACAGCCCCCAAGTGGTACCTTCCCTGAAACCCCTTCTTACCCTGCCCCTCTGCAATGCCACTGCCACCCCTTCACAAGTCTTCTGTTACCTCTTTTCTTGTCTCATCAAATCTCAAGTCTTTGCTCTGGCTGCAAGGTCTTTACCTGGTTCCCCGCTTCTGCCCAGCTTTAGCTTCTCTTCCCCTCCTCCTCTCTTCCACTCCTGTCATTCTGAGTCGCTCACTATCCCTGAAACATATCTAGCTTATTCCCCTTAGGGGATCTCTGTCCTGTGGATCCCCCACCTTCCTCCCTTCTCTCCACTGTATGTCAGATCCCTAGCAAGGATTTAATTAGCCAAAGGCAAACTCAAATTTCCTTCTCAAAGTTTACAAACATTCCTGCCTGGAACTGTCCTCAGATACAGCTTCTAAGTCACAGAAGAAAATTCTTCTCATTGCTAAAATATTTTAGCCATTATTTTTATTTTTGCCAGAGTGGTATTACTCAGTTTGGTGACCTAGGCTTATTAATATGATTCTGCTGAAAAACATAGAACAAGACATGAGCAGACATGGAAGAGATTTGTTGGGGGAAATGGCGGTGAGGAATAAAAGAGAAGGAGCTAGAGAAGGCGAGCACAGCCTTCAGATGGCACTGCATGTTGGACTCCTATGGAGGAGAGAAGGAAGAAAGAAGGGCTGGGGAGGAAGAGTCTGAGACTGCAGTGCAGTTCTAAGAAAATTTCATCCATGATGTGGAGTCGGACGGGGAGTGCCTGAGCCACTCACCTCGCTGTGGTTGGTCACTGGCCAGAGTAGCCCTTGGGAAGCAGGGCCTTGGCACAAGTGATATGGCAGATCTATAAGGACAGCAGCAGGAGCCACCTGTCCATCTGCTCATCACAGCAGGAGTTCCAACAGGGCATTCTCACGGCAGCCACACAACACTTGGTTTCTGCTGCTGAATGAAGATTTGAATGAGGACGCAAACTCCAAATCATTCCAAGGTTGAAGAATTAAATCCAAAAGTATTGGAATGAACTATGTATTCCTAAAGAGAATTCCCTGAGACAAGGCAATTTATCTTCATTATCACATCAAGGCTGTGTCACCATCATTACCGCCATCTCCACCATCATCATACTATAACCACCTTGACCATCATCATTACCATCATCATCACCGTATCATCACCATTCCTCCCATAATCACCACTATCACCTAACCACATCATCACCACTACCATGACCACTATTATTGCCATCAACACTACCACCACCAGCAGGATCATCACCATCATCACCACCACCATTACCACCATCATCACCATTACCATTGCCATTTCCACCACCATCACCACCAATATTATCACCACTATTTCCATCATCATCATCATCACCACCACCACCATCACCATCATGACCACTACCATTATCACCAGCCACCAGTACTATCACCATTATTACCACCATTATCATTATGAAGTCAGAGAGTATGGTATGGAGAAAAAGAATCTGATTGCAAGGCTTAACACCTGGGCTTTGATCCCATCTCTGCTGCTGATTTGCTGTGTGGCATTGGACAATTCTCTCCATCTCTGTGAATCTTCATTTTATTTTTCTGTTTAGCAAATAATTACAGTGCATCTGCTGAGCCAGGCTCTTCTATCTGGAGGAGTGAGTAGGCCTACTGTAAGTCTGACCAGCTGCCAACTCTGAGGCCAATCAATGGCATTGCATGACATTGACCACACCTAAGGTTTTATGAAAACAGTGGTCATGGTAGCTGCACAACGGGATGTGACCTTGCCCTGTTTAGAATACCCAAGGGCAATAAAAGCAATTTTATATCTTTTCCAGTTCCTGTGGGGAGCAATAAATGCATCACTAAACTCAAAGACCTCAGGAATGAGGAGAAAATTCACTGGAGAACTTGGGCTCAAGCTTTAGCTCATACCTATTAAGGCCTAGGTAGGGTAAGGCCTCCCACACTGGTCGCATGACATATTGTGGCCGAGCTAGGCCATTGATTCTCAGCTGCCAAGTGTTTTCTGGAGCTGCTGGAGGAGGATGGTGGCTGGGTGGGACCTGTCTGGGATGGGGACAGGAATGTTGCTAGAGTACAGCTCAAGGGTGAAATGAAGGCCATAGGCCCTGGGTGATGACAGAGGCAGCTGCCGCAAGCCAGAGTCCCAGCCACATCTGGGCTTCTGATTGCACAATCCAGCTGTCGGCTGGGCCTGCTGACTCCCCAGTGGGATGGGCTGGCTGGGAGACTGGAGGAGGGTGGGCTAGAGGCCTTGGGAAAATTCAGCACCTGCAGATGAGTCTGGTGAGTCCCTCTTCCTTTCGGAGAGTGCCCTGGCTGAGGATGAAAGTGGGTGGGTGGGGGTCGAAGGATCTTTTTCTGTTCTCAGTATCCCTTTATCCTGCTCTCTGTTACCCCATGTTCCTAAAAAGGGAATTTCCACAGTTCCCTTCCCACCATCCTGGGGATTGGGCAGGGGCGGAGGGTGAACTGAGGGGCAAAGGAGAGATGGAAATTCCCTTAAAGTTGGCAATAGTTGGGGGTGCCATGTGCAGGACTGAAACTACTAATCTGTGGCTTCAAGTTTGTTCCAGGAAGGATGCATTCTTAGCACCCCCCAACCTGAGATCCTTTGTACCCAAGGGTCCCCTGTTCCCTGGAACCTGAAAGAGGTTCTTGAGCTGTTTACTTTCTTGGGCTGTCTACTGTGCATAGGCTGTCTACTCTCTCATCAATCTGTGTCCCTCATCTGACCTCTCCCCATGCAGATGTTAAGGCTGGGACCCAGCAAGGGACAGAGTCCTGAGCCCTCCCTAAAGTCAAGAGCCATGTCTTGCTTTGGGAAAGGAGTTCCCCCATGCTTCCCCCACAAAGCTGGGGTTCCTGGGGGATTGGGTTCAGAGTGCCCCAGGAAGGGAGGAGTTGGGGAGGGGGATTCCTTATTCTCCATGATCAGCAGGAGTGAGGCTCTGTGAGGAATAGAACACCACAGCTAATTTTGGCACTCTATTTTTTTTTTTTTTTTTGAGAACTGGCACAAAACAGAAAATACAATATTTCCTCAATTTTAAGACTTGACTGATTGTGAGAAGCCCTACTGATGTAATAACATGTTTTTATTTTGGTTTGTATTTTTCCTTTGGTGATGGGGTGGAGAGACTTGAGGTGAGAGTGGGCGTGAATTGCCTGACAAGAACTCAAGCCCCTCTTCCTGTATCAGCAAAATTTGGGGCTTTCCAAGATGAAGCCAGAATTCTAACTGTCCAGGTTTCTTCTTGTAATTGTGCCTTGAGTGGAGGTGAGATGGTTGGATGAGAAAGTAAAGTAATTCCCCTCCTTTCCACAACCCCATTCCTAACACACTTCCCATTCAAGGGACACATTCTCTGAGGGCCAGAGGGACCTTAAAATACACCTCCAAGTTATGTTCAGATACATTTAGGGGAAGGGACCCCAGAATTCCTGCCCCCAAAGAAATAATCCCATCTCAGGGCCACCTCAGCAGTTAAAGATTTCTTCTTCATGTGGAACTAAAATAGACCTCTCGGTACTTCTGGGTTTGAGTTCTACCCTAGGGAGCACAAAGCATAAGTTACATATTTTTAATAAAATGGCAAGTATTCTTAGACCTTTTCTTCTTTTGATGAAATTCTCACGCCCCATTTCTTCTGTTTGAAACATGGATTTCAGATTCCTCCCCATCTCGCTGCCCCTTCTATTTGTCAATATCCTGTTTAAAGGGTTGAAGCCACAACTTAGCGCCATGCATCAGAGATGGCGTGGTACCCTTGGGACCCTTCCTAAATGATGACATGGTGCATTTTTTCATTCCAAGACTGCAAGTATTTTTGTGTCTGTCTGTTTGTTTTCCACTGAGCTTATAGTCAATCAAAATTCTTAGGCCCTTTACAAACTGAAATAGTCTTCTATGTCCTGGCAATTTGTATTTGGTTATTTTCCAAGACCTTAATATATGATTTTGTACTAAACCTACATTTTAAAATACTTAGTTTTGCTAGATGCACCTTATCATCTCAACCAGAGTATTAGTTTCCTATAGCCGCTGTAAAAAAATTACAACACACAACACAAATGTATTATCTTGTAGCCCTGTAGATCAGAAGTCAAAAATGGATTTCACTGGGCTAAAATCTAGGCCTAGGCAGGGCTGTGTTCCTCTTGAGGCTCTAAGAGACAACCAATTT
Organism: Pan paniscus; assembly: GCF_029289425.2. NCBI lineage: Eukaryota > Metazoa > Chordata > Mammalia > Primates > Hominidae > Pan > Pan paniscus. Next base: position 54,553,641 of record NC_073261.2, on the reverse strand, counting down.
CCTTGTCTTTTTTAGTTTCTAGAGGTTGCCAGCATCCATTGGCTCAAGACCCTTTCCTCCATCTTTAAAGTCAGCAGCACAATATCTTCAAACCTCTCTCCTACTCTGCTTCTACCCTCACATCTCCTTCTCTAACTATTCAAAAGATTCTTTCTTTCTTTTTCTTTTTTTTTTCCATTGACCAGCCACAGCAGTATCAAAGGATTCTTGCGATTACATTGGGCCCACCCAGATAATCCAGGATCATTTTCCCTTCTCAAGATGCTTGACATAATCATACTTGCAAAGTCCCTTTTACCATGAAGGGTAACATATTCTTAGATTCCAGGGATTAGGACATGGACAATTTTGAGAGGGCCATTATTCTGCCTACCAACCAGTTAAGATATTTTGGCTCCTGATTGTAGAGTCTAATGTACTATTTATTTCTGTTAACAGTTACAGCATCTGTCAAATTGATTTGCGTCCAGCCATTATTCTCATGCAAACTACTGATGAAAATGTTGAGGAAGGCAGGAACCAGCATAGTCTTCAGGTTGACACTGGTTCATTAACAAACCCTCTTGGATTATGATAATTTGTATAGTTAAGAGTCCACAGATAGACTACATTTCCCCCTGATTTCTTCCTTCTTTTTCTCCTACCTTCCTTCCCTTCTTTATTTTCTTTTCATAAATCCAATTTATATAAGCACTGCACCAAATTACAGAATATAGGAGGGGACAAACTAGAAACAGTCTCTTCCTCATTGGGTCTTATAGTATATTGGTGAAGAAATATTATTAAACAATTATACTAGCTAAGGTTTGATTTGGCAGTGCCTACTGGAGATGCAACTTCAGTGCCTTAAAGAAAAAACTATTTCTCTTTGCCCATGAGAGAAGCCTAAGGTAGGCAGCCCACAGTTAGTAGAGCAGTGCATGAAGTCATAAGAAATCCACACTGTTTGGATCTTTCTGCTTCACTACCCTGGCTTCCATTCTCAGGGACACCTCATATTCCAAGATCAATGCTGAAGCTCCAATCATTTCACCCTTTTCAAGTATCAGGACAGAACAGGAAGCAAAGATAAAGAAACGTCTCTGCCCCTTAAAAGGGTTTTCCTGGAAGTTTCCTACAATACTTCTATATATCTTACTGGCTAGAGCTTATTTAATTACTTGGACATATCTGGCTGCAAAGGGAAGCTGGAAAATGTAACTTTTTGTTTGTTGCATTGCAGCTTCCACAAGGGTACCAATGCAATTCAATGGGAAAAGGAAAGTCTTTTCAACAAATAGTGCTGGAACAACTGGATAGCCATATGGAAAACAAAATTCAATGCTGACTCCTAACACAAAAATTTATTAGACCTGGATTAGATCAGAATGTAAAAGCTAAAACTATAAAGCTTCAAGAAGAAATCATGAGATAATATTTTTATGAGTTCGGAGAAAAGATTTCCTAGGTTGGACAAAAAAAGTACTAACCATAAAATTTTTAAAATTATAAACGTAACTTTTGCTCATCAAAATAAAAAATATTTGCTTATCAAAAAATATTATTATTAGAAAAATTAAAAAGCAAGATACAAACTAGAACTCTATCTGATTCATATCCAGAATAAAGATACAAATCAATAATAAAAAGATAAACAATACAATAATAACAATTCTACTTATACTGATATCAATACAGTCAGCCCTCTGTGGGTTCCACATCCATGGACTTAACCAACCACGGATAAAAAAAAAATTATTAAAATACCCGGTAACAAATAATAATACAACAATAAAAATAATACAGATAAAAAACCAATATCATATAACAATTGTTTGCATAGCATTTACATTGGATTAGGCATTCTAAGTTATCTACAGATGATTTAAAATAACATGGAAAGATGTGCATGGGTTATATACAAATACTACACCATTTTATGGAAGGAACTTGAGTATCCATGGATTTTGGTAGGGGGATCCTGGAACAAATCTCCCATGGATATTGAGAGATGGCTATTTTGAAGAACGGTTTGGCAGTTTTGTATAAAGTTAAACACATACCTAATGTATAACCAGCAATACCACTTCCAGGTATTTACCCAAGAGAAATAAAAACACAGATCCGCAAAAAGATGGTTCATGATTGGTCATAATTTGCAGAAGCTTATTCATAATTACCCCAAAGTAAAAGCAACCCAAATGTTTATCAACAGATAGATTTTTTAAATTGTGGTCTAATCATACAGTGGAATACTACTCAGCAATACAAAGGAATGAACCACGACTGCAGCAGCATGGATGACTCTCAAACACATCACTTTAAATCAAAGAAGTCAGGTGTAAAGAGTACATACTATATAATTCCATTTATAGAAAGTTCCAGAACAGATAATACTAACATGATAGAAAGCAGAACAGTGGCTTGCTTTGGGGGTGGAGGAGGGGAGGACCCCCCAGAAAGTGGCATAAAAGTGATGGGAATATTCTCTACCATGACTGAGGTGTGGTTTTCACCAGTGTGTATATATGGGTCAAAACTTATCAGGCTGTAGTGTGCAATTAACTGTATGTAAAATATATCTCAATAAAAATTAAAAAGTCAAATTTGTAAGCACAGCATGGTGAAAACATGGCTCAGTAATAGTTCATATGATAAAGAAATATGGCCTCAAATTATCTATGACTGATTTGAACCACAAGCATGAGGTGATTGTTAAGAAAAAAAACTTGACACTAATAAAGGTTGTACACCCAGGTCAAAGTAGAAAAAATATAGCTATACCAGTTTTCTTTTGGTAAATATTTGCCAAGTAGATATACTTTTTTATCTTTTGTTTTTAACTTTCTTGTGTTCTTATGTTTACAATATATCTTCTAAAAGCACTTAGCTGTATTCTCAAGTAACCAATATAAAGTGATGAAAATCTTTCCCTTTAAACTGGAAAGTTTAATTAATTTACACTTACTGTGATTATTAATTCATTTGGGTTCATTTTATTATATTATTTTGGATTTTCTATTTTCTCCAATTTCTCTAGTTTTTTTTTCTGTTTCTCTATTCTTTTGAATTATTGGAGGGCTTAATATTCCATTTGATCACTCTTATTTGGAAAATACATATTTGTTTATGTTCTATGGGAACTTACCTTGTCTACATTGCTGCTTAACAAAGTCCAAAGTTATTCAATATATCTATACTCTTTCTAAACAGTACGAGGACCAAGCATCTTCTAACTTTTGCATGCTAAAGTATTTATTGTATTTAAAGTATTATATTTCATTCCCACATGCGTAATGCCCCCAAATTAATCATCATGATAATTCTTGTTTTATAGAATCAATACTTCTTTAGATTTGTCTATATGTTTACCAACTTTTTTGTTCACTATAGTTTCTCACATCCCACTACTAACCTCTGGGTTCAGTTCTTTTTTCCTGAAAAGCATCCACTAGTAGGCTTTTCAGTGAGGGCCTGCAAGTATGCGCCTGCTGTTCTTATGAAAATCTCATTATTTCATTCTCACTTTTGAATTATACTTTATCTGGGTGTGGAATTTTAGTTGGCAGTTGCTTTCTCTCAGTACTTTGAAGATGGTCCAGTTGTCATCTGACCTCTCTTATTGCTGATGAAAAGTCTGTACTTTTAAATATTTTTCCTTTGTGAGTAATCTGTCTTTTTCTACTGGCTGCTTTTATTATCCGTTGGGTTCTGCAATTTCTTGACACTTAATAGACTATGAAGTGTCTAGATGTGGATTTCTTTTTATTTCTCCTGTTAGGAATTCTTATTCTTGAATATGAGAAGTCATGATTTTCATCAAGAACATGGATAGTTCTTAACTGTTCTCTCTTTAAATATTGCCTCTTCCTCATTCTTTATTCTTTCCATTCAGAAATTTATATTTGGTACTTTCTCTTTCTTCCTGAAACATTTATTAAACTCTTATTTATATTTCCATCTCTTTTTCTTTCTGTCCTGCAATTTGGGGAATATTCTCAAAATGGTCTTCCAGTTGACTAATTATCTCTGTGGCTGTGTTTAATATGCCCACCCACTGAGTTTTTAATTTTGGTGAGCCTACTTTTCTGTTCTAGAAGTTCCACTTGGCTCATTTAAAGGTTCACCTGGTCTTTTTAGAAGGCATTTTTGTTTTTTCATACATTTAATACTTTATTTTGTCTTTAATAATTAAAACACATTTATTTTACAGTATTTATCGATAGTTCTATTATCAGAATTCTTAGGAGTTTACTGCAACTACTAGTTAATTACAGATTTTTTTTCCTCCAAGTTTCATCTTCAGAGGGTCTTTATGGAAATCTAGTGCTATATGGGTTAAGCACGTATTATTCAAAGATTTTGTGTTTGCTTCTGCCAGACATTTTAGGGATATCACTGGGATAAAACTGCTTTTCCTGAGGATCCTATGAGGAGCACAAACATGAAGCCCAAGCTTCCAAGAAGGCAGACAAATGGTTAAAAAACTTTAGAGAATTTTTTTCCCACATCTAAATCATAGACAGAGAAAGTAGGCAATTGAATATTATTCGATTTCATTTTTGCACTTAGAGCATATCCCACACTACTGGAATTATGAAGGGAAATAAATTCCATGGACCATTGATATTTTTGGTGGGGAATATATTTCATGGGCCCATGTCTGGTCTCTTGTTTCCACATGGGCACTGAGACTCAAGCTTCCTGATTTCTGAGTTTGAGAAACCCCTGTATACTATGAGACCATTTAAAACATAACTGCTTACATTCATGGGGGCTCAACCAACTTCTTTTACATCGTGGAAAATTCAACAAAAAGAGAGAAACTTGATGTTTTTAAATGATAACTTAGGCATTCTGCTGAACTCTGTGTAAGCATCATCCCATTAATCCGTAGTGCAACCCTAAAAGGTGGTATTATTATTCTCACTTTTATAGGTGAGGGAACAACGCTTCAGAGAGGTTAAGTGATTTTTTTCCAAGATCACACAGCTAGTTACTAGCAGTGGCAGGCTTTAATCCTAAATTTGATAGATACCATAGTCCAGGTGTTCCCTCATTTTATGTATGTGTATATATATGTATACACCTCTGCTCTGGTCTTCAGTAGACCCTCTAACTGTTACATCTATGGCCCCTATCCACCTTGGCTTTGGCAGGATTTCCTCTTGTTCCTTGACTCCTTTGTTAGAAACTTCCTCTGTTGGCTTCCTGAGTTCTGTCCATTCTTCATCTACGTCTTTACTTTCCATCTCTTTCTCCTTTTCATATCTAAAGTGAAGGTATTTTTCCACTTCCCTCATCTTCCCCTAGACTCTTCTCTCCTTTTGCTCCTTTTCCTCCTGGTGGGCTCACCAGTCCCTTAGCTTTGACCTCCACCTCTAAGCAGGTGACTCTTGAATTTCCATTTCCAGCTCAGTCCTCCCACTCCAACTTCAGACCCCTGTGTACAATCACCTACCAGACATCTGTACATAGATGACTCACAGGGACCTCAAATTCAATGTACTCACATCCCTACTCATCATCTTTCTCCTGAAACCTGCCTGGATCTCATCACAGTGAGTACTCTACTTCCTACCCATGCGTAGAGCTCTGGTCTCCTCATACTTCCCACAGATTATACATCACCTCACAAAATATCTCTACCCACAGTTCATTCTAAGATCCCAGTGTTCCTGTGGTCTCCTTCCATGGCCTTGATCTTGCTGTTTCTCTCTCCTTGAATGCCTCTCTTTGCTTTTCCCTACTCTTACTTCTGGTTTTCAAAACCTTGCCCAACCTACGTGGTCCACCTCAAATTTAACTCCTATATGAAGCCATTCCTTATCTCTGCCTCCTTTAAACAAATCCCTTGGTAAATTTTAACAGATGGTGTATGTGCCCATATCCTCTTGCTCTTTCCATTTTAGTGCATTCTGGCTCAATTTCCAAGGACTAGCCCCCATATTTATTTTCCAGAGGGGTTTCTCTGGTCACTGGTAGCTTTGTCCTCCATACAGCGGGCTAGAAGTATGGGTATGTTAACATTCCCTACAAACAGCTTCAACCAATACATACCCAGCTCCTCATTCTTGGGTAAAATGACTGAGCAGGGGTCTTATGTTGGCCCCTGGATAGTCTCTAGTCAGATTCTAAACTGTAGTTGCCTACAGTGGTAACTGTCTTGTTAGGGCACCCACTGATGGCCCTCCCTTCCTTGTCTCAGGTCCCCACTCCTGGAAATACCTCTTAAATACATAACTTCACTTACATCCTTGTATCAGGGCCTGCTCTGGAAGGCTTTAGCTAGGATACATGTGGCCTGTGGCCATCCCAGCACACTCACATTCAGCGTTGTTTTTTGATGCTGTTCATCCTTCTGTTTCCAGCCTTGGTGGAGCCCTGCCCATCAAGGATGATGAGGGAATGGTGGTTCAATGAAAAGGCCCTGGAGCCTACAGATATAAGTTAGGGACTGCTCCTGGTGTGTGCTGTATGTCAGAAGGCCACTCAGCACAGACTGTGTGTGTGTGCATGTGTTTGTGTGTGTGTGTGTATGTGCATGTATGTGTGTATGTGCGTGTGTGCATGTGTGTATGTGTGCATGCATGTGTGTATGTGTGCATGCATGTGTGCATGTGTGTACGTGTGTGTGTGTATGCATGCATGTGCTTGTGCTATTGAAGCCATGTGAGCAAGAGAACACCCAGAAGAGAGAGGTGGGGGGAAGTGGAGTCCTCAGTGGTGGAGGCCCAGCATGGGGAGGCCTGATAGACAGTGGCAGAAAAATAGTTCCAGAAAGCTAAGCTGAGGCAGATGAAGCTGAAAGTCGAAGGTGAGAAGAAGGGTTTTACCTTTTAAAAAGTAAGCAATGAACAAGAACCTTGAAGAATACTATCCCAACCTGAGCATGTCAACTTCGTCTTCTGCCCCAGGGAGGCCCCACTTCACTTGCAAGGTTTCTTCAGGCCAGTAGCACCAGGAACCTTGGGTTCTGGGCCCCTGCCTGCCCATCAGCACTCATTCTTGGTGACCCAGTGCCCTTCCCAAGGGCCTAAGACCCACCCAGGAACCAGACAGGAGGGCCAGGCCTCCTCAACACCCTGATCCCTAGCTCAGGCACTTCACAAATGTCTGCTCTGCATCGCCCCTGTCTTCACCTCTGAGTCATTCTTGACTCACTCCAGTCCTTTCCCCTCTGTCCCTCCAGGACAGGCCTGGAAGCCAGTGGGACTGGGAATTGTTCTGAGTGGAGAGAGTGTTTCAGGCCCTTGTGCTGACCTCCACCCTCCTGCAGGCTGGAATTGTATGAACAGCACACTCCTTCCAGTGAATACACCATACTCACCCACATGTGCCTCAGCCAGCAGCCCTGGCCCTGGAGGATTGGGAGGCAACAGCATTTACCAAGGAGATGAGGCAAGGCCAGGATGCCCCAAAAGGCCGGACTGGGGGCCAGCATCTGTCTGGGATGACCTCTTACCTGCTTCTGAGGCAGGGACCTAAGGCTCTTTTTCGGCCAGCCTGGGGAGGAAATGGGACTTCTGCAGAAGATTCAAGCTCTATAAACATAACCCATGCTAGAGAGAGGCAGATGGGAGCAGCATGGAAGAAAGGAAGTTCTTTGGCTTAGGAAGAATGGTCCCTGCAACTCTGCCCATTAAACTCAGAGATTTAAACAGGGTAGGAGCTGCCTGGATTTAGGCTAAGCATCAAGAAAGGACCTCATGAAAAAATCAATGAACGAGGCAATGTTGACCACTTGCTCTGAAACTCTGCACTATTAGGCCACTTGTGACAGAAACAAGGGAAGAAGCCATCCTTACCCACAGGAAGGAGGCATCTTTACTTACAAGTGTCTTCTCCCATGCCCTAGGGACCTCCCCACAGACCTTCCTCCACCCCTGCATCCCTGGGGTCAGAGGCAGGAGGCTTTTCTCCTGGCAAAGGCTGGTCTCTCCTTCCATGTCCTTCAGCCAGGACACTCTGGTTCCTTCCCATCCCTTTAGGTCACTGCTATGACGCCAATCTCCTCCCAGGAACGCTGGGTCTAAATCAGGCCCTCCTCAACACCACTGTGTCCCCTTATCACCCCCAAAGGAAATTATATTATGCATTGACTTATTCACTTATCAATTGTCTGCCCCCACTAAAATCTAATTCCCACGAAAGTAAAGATGTTGTCTTATTCCCTTTGGTATCCCTGACATTCAGACAGTGCCTGGAACAGAGGAAGAATTATTCCAGGAGGTACAAAGGGGTGGCCTCCATCCATGGAAGCTCATAGTCTTTAGAGGGGGGAGAACTCTACATCAATGAAAGAGCTAGAGAGCAGCTTAACACTAGGAAAGGGTGTCATGGGGCTTGTCTCGGCAGTTGAAGAAAGGCTTTCTGGAGTAGGTGAACCTTCCATGGGACCCAGAATGATAGGAATGAGTGAGGAGAGAAGGAGGGAGTGGCATGCCAAGTGGGGAGCCCTTCTACATAGGCCGATTGGCCATGATGAGTAGTGTGTGGGGTACAGGGGGGAGGCTTGGGAGGCTGGAGCAGTGAGAAGGTGTGGTGGCTTTGTAGAATGGCCTCTACCTGTGTTCTCTTCCCCAATGCGCCACCATCCTTGGAAGCCAGTGTGTTGTTCATTGTAACAGCAATGGTGGCATAAATAATATGGTGGTAGTTTTGGGCAGGAGGGAAGACAGGGGACTCTCAGGAGAGCTGAGTTGTAGTCTTACTCTGGTCATTCATACACTGTGCGGGTCACCTGGCCAATCCAATCCTTTGTTTTCTCATCTGTAAGGCCAATGATTCATTTATTTACTCACCAAACATTTCTTGAGCACTGACTGTGTACCAAGTACTGTCCAAGACACTGGGAACAAAGTCAGGTCCTAGCCGGACATGGTCCCTTTCTGCTGGAGCTTGCAATCTGCTGGGAAAGCCACACGTCAAATAACCTACCTATAAATTCATCATTTCATATTTCAGCAGTGTTACGAAGGGAAGGTGCCAGGTGCTAGGTGAAGGAATAGCAAGAGAACTCATTTAGAATGTGGCTCAGGAAAGGCCTTCTGAGGAGGGGATATTTTATCTGAGACCTAAGATGAGAAGACATCAACCAGGGGAAAAATGGAGGAAAAATCTTCCAGACAAGAGAACAACAGGGGCAAAGGCCTAGAGATAGGAGAAAGCTTGTCTTGTTCAAAAACATGACAAGTGGCTGACATGGCAGGAGTGAGACTAGAGGGGGCGGGTGGGGCCAGACCATGCACAGCCTTGAGAACCATGGTCAGGAGTTTGAACTTTATCACGAAGCAGCTGAAAACCTACTGCAGGATTCTAAGCAAGGTGGTAGCATAACCCAGTCAATACCTTAAGAAGATGACCCTGTCTGCTCAGTGGAGGACAGGGTAGGGTTGCAGCATAGGCAAGAGATGATGGAGGCTTAGACTAGGGTAGTGGTGGTAGAGATGGAAAGAAGTGAGGTGAGTGAATCCTGGACACATCTGGGAGGTGGAATCCATAGGTTCTGGTAGTGGATGGATATGGCAGGTGAGGGAGGGGAGCCAAGGGTCACTTGCAGGTTTCTGACATGGTTCAGAGAGGCCTGTGAAAGGGATAGGGAGCCTGGGGGAGGAAGAGATATAGGGGCAAGATGGAGAGCTCAGTTTTGGACATGCTAAGACAGAAGTAGCTGTGGTGTTTCCAAGTAGAACATCTTGAAGACAGTCTGGAGCACAGAAGAATGTTCTGGGCATGAGGGCAAATTTAAGAATCAGGGCATATGGTATTCAGAGCCAAAAGGTGAGACTTCCATTGCCTGCATCCCAGTAAAAGTAAAAGGATCATGGATTCATGGATGGTAGAGGAGCTTTGCCACATTCCACAGCATCAGCAGGAGTGAGGGTGAAAAGGTGCAGGCAGCTGGCTAGAGTCATGGGATCTCAGCCTCCCTGTTTCATCTGAGGCATTAGGTTGACAGACTCGTAGTGAGTCTGTTGGTGTGAGTGGGAGTCTTAGTGCCTGAGGAGTGGCGGGGAGGAGCCATTGGGTATTTTGAGAGGAAGGTTAGGGGTAGCAGAGAGGCTTGAGCAAGGAGGCAGGGCTGATGAGGATAGAATCAATGGACTGCTGGATCAAAGAGCCAGGCAGCTGACCCTTAAGGGGCTCTGGCAAATGCCATATCAAAAAAAAAGAAAAAAAAAAAAAAGAATTGTAACCAGTCTTGCCCTAATTGGAGAGCTCAATAATCTCCTTCTCCTCCCTCTCCCCTTCCCCTTTCTTCATCTTATTGTTCTTAAACTAGAGATCAAATTGGCTCTCTGGCCCTGCCACTAGATTGCACCTGAGGAACCCAGACCAAGGGTTTGGCCAAGAAAGCCAAAGGGGAAGAGACTTCATGAGATGCGGGAATTGCAGGCAGTGGGTTATAGGGGAGGGAAGAGGTAGGGGCTGGGAAGGGCTGCAGCAGGGGTGAAGCTGTGGCAGCGGACTCAACTCAGCAGACCATCTCCTTCTAGTCACTCTTCCCTGGAGTGTCCCTTCGACAGGGACAAGGTTTGAATGAGAGGCCCTCAGAGGAAGATGCTCAGGCCCCAGGCCCAGGGACCTGAGCTGAAATCTGCTGCCTGAGGGAAGTTTGAAAAAGCTTGCCCTGATGGTAACTGTGAAGCTGTGATTACTCAGGGCTCCCGGCAGAGCTCCTGGCAAAAATCACAGGAAGTGACTGGTATGGTAATTAGTGTGACTGAGAAGTCCAAGTCCTGGTTCAGATCCAGGGTGGGGTTCTTTCCATTGTTCTGTTTCTCATCTCCTCAGCCACAGCTGGAACCTCTACCAGTCTCTGCAGGCTGAGTTTGACCCCAATTCCAGTGTGGCAGGGACCACTAACTGTTGCCCAATATCTGCTCTCCCCACCTTCTAGGTACATGGGAGGTGGCACTTCCCCATTCCTTAGGAATTAAGAGTGACCACGTGGCTTGCTTTGACTGAAGATATGTGAGCAGAAGTGTTGTGTGCCCCTCTGGTTAATCAAACTTGCCTGGCCATGCTCAGCTCTCCACCTCTGTCTTGTTGCAGCAGCTGTGTAGGCACCTGCTGATGTGGAGGGGCCATGTTAAGACATTGCACAGAAGAGCCTGCCAGGAGAGTCACCCAGATCTGCTATGTTAAGTCACTGATACTGAGGGCTATTTGTTACCATATCATCACTTTGCTTATGCTGACTGATACCAAACTGACTGCTATGTGGCTTCTGTGGGGCAGAGACGGAAAGTGGATAAAAGATAGAAGAGTTATCTTCCAGAAGTCTATAACACCCAGGGTTAATAATTTTTCTTTGGAGTTAATTCTGATCTGCAAGAACAAATTAACTAGAAAAGTGACAGTGGGAGGAATTCTGATGAATAGTGACCATTAGATAGCCAGTGAGATTTCCAAAAACTCTGAGAAAAATAGTCACTCATTAGTTCATGCATTCTGTTGGTTCTTCTACATTTATTCATAGGACAGTGGTGAGTGCCGGGCACTATGCTGCGACAGAGGAGATGGAGATTAGAATGGAAGGCCACTGCCTTTGAGAAGGCAAAGCCTAATAGAGGGCAGAGGCCCTTACAACCCCAGAATCTTGAGACAGATATGGTAAGGCTGAGGCAGGAAGTTTGCTTGAGCCCAGGAGTTCGAGATCAGCCTGGGCAACAGAGTGAGACCTCGTCTTTACAAAAAATAAAAAAAATTAGCCAGGTGTGGTGGTGCATACCTGTAGTCCCAGCTACTCAGGAGGCTGAGACAGGAGGATCACTTGGGCCTGGAAGGTTGAGGCTGCAGTGAACCAAGCCATGGTTGTGGCACTGCACTCCAGCCTGGATGAAAGAGCAAGACTCTGTCTCAGAAAAGAAACACACAGAGAGAAGGGGGGTGGGGGGTGGGGGAGAGAGAGAGAGGCTTCCAGGGAAATCTTGAATGATTTTGATGAAGAAAGGAAAGAAAAAGCTTAAACTGAGATGTGAGAGGTGCAGACACAAAAGGAAGAAAGAGAATCACAGCCCAGGTTGAGAAAACTCCAAGTGGCATTTCTGTGTCAGTCGCTCTTATGTTGCTATAAAGGAATACCTGAGGCTGAGTAACTTAAAAAGAAAAGAGGTTTAATTGGCTCATGGTTCTGCAAGCTGCATAGGAAGCATGGTGCCAGCCACTGCTTCTAGTGAGGCCTCAGGAAACTTCCAATCATGATGGAAGGTGAAGGGAAGCCAGCATGTCCCATGGTGAGAGCGGGAGCAAGAGAGAGAGAAAGGGGGTGGTCCCAGACCCTTCTAAACAACTAGATCGCATGAGAATTAATTGAGCAAGAACTCACCTATTAGCAAGGCAATGATACTAAGCCAATCATGAGGGATCTGCCCACGACCCAATCACCTCCCCCCAGGCCCCACCTAGGCATCACATTTCAACAGGAAGTTTGGAGGGGACAAACATTGAAATCATATCAATCTCAGTCACTAATTCATGGACATTTACTGAGCATGTACTATGTGCCAGGCATGGTTCTAAATGTTAGGAGGATACAGGGTACACAAGGCAGGCCTGGAGATAATCAGTATTGGACATTGATATGAGAAATGTGTAATAAGGGTTATGAGAAAGGGGTTAATACGGAATGAGTGGCTCTGCCTGAGCATTCGGGAAAGGCCTTTATGTGTGTAGACTGCAAACGGGTTCGCCGTTCACTCATTCATTCATTTAACCTCCTTTTAGGCCCTGTAAGCCTAGAAGGGGGCTGTCTGGGAGGGGCTGTGCCCTGACGCAAGGGCCCAGAGTCAGGCTGAACTGGGGCAGGCGTCTCCCCAGGGGGCAGGAGCACTGTAGCTGTGGGAATCTTGCATCCTGGTGACAAGGAGAAGCCACCAGCCTGAGCTGAGCCACACATTAAGGGACAAAGTGAGGGCTTTGGAAAGAAATGAGTCACACTGTCAGCATCTGAAAAGACAGGAGTCAGGTCGGAAAGGAGGGCGTAGGGGCCTGGAGAGCTGTTAGGAGCAGGCTCACCACGTCCAGAGCCTTGATGTGGCTGCATACAGGGGAGGGAGTTGCTGACCACAATTTTCTGGATCGATTTGGACTAAGAAAATTTTGTCAAATTTTAAAAATCACAAAAATAGACCTATTTTTGCTTAAAAAAAAAGAAAGAAAAGGAAAAACCACCAGAGAGAAGGGTCAGATACTTCTCTAAAATGGGCAGATATTATTATGTGAGTTTTGGTGAGTACCAGGGAGCATCAACCCTCACCACACTGCGCATGAGCAGTGCAAGGTCGTGTCTCAAGGCAGAAAGCAGGGATCCTGACCACTGAGTCTGGATGGTCACCGGGCAGCCGCCAAGAGCTGAGCTTCCCTGACTGGGGCCGTGAGACTGCCTGGCTCACACCTTGCGGAGGACTGAGACTCCCCACCCCCAGGGCTTTCTGAAACTGCTGCAGACAAGGTTGCTTTCCACAGGCCCGGCTTCTGGGGGCCCTGGAACCCAGTGCCCAGACTTCTCTTCTCAGGCCAGGGCTGTGGGGCCGTCACAGTACTTTTCACATGTGTGTGTGATTTCTTGGTTTATGTTGGTCTTTTTCTGTCTTTAATTAAATTCCTTTTGGAAAAAATCCATTTCCACAGCACCAAGGGATTAAAAGTTCTCAGTTTTGTTTTTGATTTTTGTTTTTACTCCATCTGTGCCATGGCTTGGGGCCCTTAGTGACTGATTTTCATGTTGGGGACAGCAGGCACCTGACTGAGCTGTGGGCGAGCAGGGGAATGGTGTTGAGTGAGGTGACAACTTGAGACCAGACAGGTGGCAAAGCTGATGAAAATTTTGTCCCCTTACTTCCATACACTGACCCTAAATGGCCACCCTCTTCAAAAAGGACCAGAGCCCCAAATACACACTGCTGTCAGCCCTGATCCCTCTTTAGTCCCTCCCTCCAAGACCCTCCCCTCTCGTCCTGTGTGGCCAAGTCCCAGCCTGGACACTCTGTCTTCAAAGGTAAAAGACAAAGCCGGCTTGTTGCTCCATATTTGTCTTGGGAGTGCTTGTTCCTAGGAGAGCCTCCTGGCCTCCCAGGCCAGGAATAGCACCAGTCTACAAGGCCAGCCTGGCTGCCCTGCCAGCCCTTCTGAATTGCTTGTTTTTATTAAAATTCTTCTGCACGCGCAATCCCTGATGGTGTGTGGATTTTGGATGAGGCGGTGTGGGGGACCCGGGGAGAGGAAGGCCCTAGGCTTATTGGGCCTGGTGTTTATTTGGCCTGCCTGTCCAGAGTGATAGAGAATGGAAGTCCATAAAAGTGACCCAGGATTGGTGCCCCAGAGCTCGGCAGGATGTGACACAAGGCCCATGGCAGGCTTGGACTGGGTCTGGGCTATCAGCCCCCAGATGATATGATACAGAATAGCTCTGGAGAGCTGCAGGAGTGGAAAATAACATGGCTCTGCACTGTTGCACAAATCATATGAGAACTGCTCCCTCTCGGCTCCTACCTGCAGGCTCGGGCTTGGCAGCTGTCCCCTGGCCAGATGCAGCATTTTGAAGCAGCCAGGGCCCACTGTGGCAGCCTCAGCAATATAGAAATGGCCAGGAGCAGGGTTGGGCACCTTGGCTTCCAATTTGTTCTGAGTCTGGTCTGGTCCCAGGCTCTAAACCCAGTGCTTTTCGGGGCTGTGTGTCACCTTCCCAGGCCCACATATTTCTCAGCATTCCCCACCTGGTCTCGGAGGGGGACAGTGCCCCAACTCCAGGGTAGAATCTGTTCTGTATGGTTGGACTTACACACAGAAATTCTACTACCATCATTCAATTCAATTTACCTGGATATGGATTTCCCTCTTGCCCCACTGATCCCCACTCTCCTGGGCCTTTAAGTTAGTCATTCTCCTGGGAGGCCTGGGGTAAGACAGGCAGACAATGACAGACAGTGGCATGGGAGCTTCCAGCCGAAGAGTGCACCTTTCCACATCACAGCCAAAGGCCTAGATGCATGCTCTCCCTACAGCCTGGGCTCTGGGCCCCTGCTGAGGTGACCACCCCCACAAGACCTACGGGAATGTGGTGGAGGGTGTAGGGGTGGGGGAGCAGTTTTCAAGTCAGGAAATTGCAAAAGTTCCAGCGTCCGCAGCCAAAGGCTCAGTGTGGAAAATTTCAGGCTCCAAGCAGGGTTCCAGAGGAGGAGGAAAGGAGCAATGGGGCCAAGATACTTGTCCCCAGCTTCCCAGACCTGGGCCCTCCCCTCACACGCAGGAGGTGTGTCAAGAGCCCAGGGCAGAACTCTCTAGTAGAAACCTCTGTAGAGTCCAGGGGCTGGCTCACACACCTTCCCGACTGGTCAGAGAGAAAAATGCATACAAAACAATCCTAGCTTCCAGGGAATGCTACAAAGGAATCCCAGCCCTCAGTGTTCAGAGGGAAACTGAGGCACAATGAAAGGAATCTGCTGTCGATAAGACCAAAGTTTCATCGTAGGGGACTGTCTCACCCACATATCGGGCAAGCGTCACAGTTCCACATAGGAAGGGGTGTATGCTCATGGGGGAAGGTTCAGGGTAGGACTGGTGGTCTTGGAAGGTCTCCCCTCTCCTCAGATTCTTTCTGGGGACTTGCTCTAGGAAGAGCTGAGGCTCAGGGTAGCCAGAACAATGAAGTGGTGGAATGAATTGGGGAGTGGGTGCCAGGCATGGAGGCCAAGAGTGTCTGCAGCCCTGCCAGCCAAGACTTCCTCACTGCCCGTTCAGTCCCTACTGCCGTGTACCCCCGGTGGGTCCCTGCTCTGCGGCAGGCACGCTCCAAGTGGCAGGGCTCCCACCTGTCATCAGGAATCACCAGGGCCCCACAGGCAACCCGGTGACCCCGCGTCCCGGCCAGGACTGTTTGACCGGGCCTGGGGGGAGCCGCCTGCCCGCCGCCACCAGCATCTCCGCCGCCTACTTGGGCCTCCTCGGGGCTCCTGGAGCCAGGCCGAGAGCGTGCAGCCTGCCGGCTTGCGGCTGGGGATTTCACTCGGAGCCGCTACATTTGGAACCCATTATTTAATCATTAATTTCCTCCTCTCGTCGACCCCTTCCACCCCGCCTCAGCTCGGCGCCCCCGCCCCAGATTAGATCTCCACGTGGTGCTTTGCAGTGATCCTTGACAGGGCTTCTGTGCTGGGGACGGGAGGCGGGGAGGGGAGCGGCAGCTGGGGCTGGCCCAGGGCTGCTCGGTAGGTTGGTTGGGAGAGAAGAAAGGGCAGCCCGGAGCCTGGACCTGCGGGGCTGGAGGGAGCAAAGTATCCAGACCCTGACCTCAGGAACTAGTGGTGTGAGCTGTGCCTGGCTGAAGGTGTAAGAACAGGGACACTGTTCCCTCTCCTCAAAGCTCAGGGCAATCCAGCTGACCCAGCCCCAGTGTTTTGAGGTCAAGGGCACCTGAAGCTCCTCTAAGCCTCTATGTCCTGCTATGGAGCTCCTTGCCCCCATTCTACCTTGGGGGTGTGTGGGGTGGAGAGAAGGTGAGTGGGGGATGGAGGCCCATTCTGGGTAAGGCTGTAGTCTGTGCCCTCCACTGTCCTGGGGGCCATCTTCCACCCCCAGCCCTGTGCCCATCCAGGTAACGCGGCATGGCTCACCTCAGAGAGCTCCCAGTCAGACCCAGGAGGTTGTAGGGAGCACCTCCTGGCTGAGTGAGTGACCAGGAGCCTCTATCACACTTTGCAGGACACAAGGGGAGGTGAGGCTGAGGGTGCCCACACTTCCTGCACTCTCTGTCCTCCCACAGACCCTTCATTACATGCTCCAAGATCAGAGAGCTGAGGGATTCCTGGGTAGGGGCAGCGCTGAGGACACTGTGCACCTGGGTGGGAGGGACAGCACTGGAATCAGGGAATAGGGAAGGAAAACATGCACTGGTGCCCACTATGGACCCTGCCTGCATGCTGGGCACTTTTCTGACCTCGCTGTGTCGTTGCCAGAAGCAGCAGCCACACTGGCTATAAGATGTGCTTTTATGTGCCTGACCATGTCCTAAGCCCTTTATATCCCTTACCTCACTGTAACACTCCCAGCAGGCCCAGGGGAGGCACTACTATTATGCTTACTTTAAAGATGGGGATACTGAGGCTCAGAGATATATGAAGCAGCTCTCAAAATCAGAAGAATCAGGAACAAGATTGAAAGCCTGTGCTCTTCCCAACACTTAAGAAGCCTCTAGCTGCAAACCTCATGGTTAGCTGGGCTGGGGTATGAACCCAGGCCCCCTCTGTCATTCCTTACCCCCTGTCCCTGGAGAGAGCTGGCCAGTCACTGGCATATCTCAGTAAGAGATGCGAAAGGGACAGAAAATTTCTCTTGCTCACAACTCCACTCACAGCAAAATGCCCTCCCTCATCCCTCCATCCTGAAACACCATCTTCTTCCAAGGCCCATCTCAGCCAAGCCCTCCCTGACATCCCCAATCTCTTCCTTGAATTCTTAGCAGCACTTAAAGGCCGAGGTGCATTTCTTGCCCTTGTTCTGATGTCTCCAGAAGTTTTCTATGGGTGAGACTTTTCTCTCACCAGCCTGGGAGCTCTTGAGAGAAATACCATCATAAAAGTGCCCCTGGGCCAGGTGAGGACCCAGAGGGCAGGATGCTCAGGTTCCAACTCTGTACCCCATTGCTTCACCGCTGCCCGCACACCAAGACGGGTATGCACAGGCCTGGAATCCAGAGGGCAGGCCTCCCTTTCCTTCATACACTCGCTGACCACAGTAGCAGCTGATTGCTGGCTGCACCTGTTGAGAGGCTGTGGAGAGGCATAGGCTCAGCCAGCTCCCACTCCCACTCCTGCTACAGATGCTGAAGCTGGATGCTAACTTCCCATGCAACTGGGATGGGGGCATCTGATCAGGGCTGGAGACTCCCTGCCTGGACTCTAAACCAAACCTAGGACAGGGAAGAATGATTCTGATGGTCGCTTGAGCATCAGCAGCCTTCAGTTTCGAGGGAGAGCAGCAGCAGCAGTGCCAGCTGTTGTGCCCAGTGTTCAGAGCTGGTGCATCTCAGAGCCCCTTCTGTGACGTGCTTTGGGCTATGCCCTGGCTTTTCAGCCTTCCACTACTCTCATCTGTTTTTTGAGCCTGTCTTTCCACCCTTTTGTGCAATTCTGGGGGACATTGAATAACCTTTCTCTGCTTAAACTGGCCAGACTAAGTTTCTGTTGCTTATAAATGATGCGGTCTGGATTCTCAGAGTCTTTCTTTACCCACCTCCCACCCATAACTTAGAATCTACTTGGCCTGCAGTCTAGATATTCAGAGACAAGATACTAAGCTAATATTCCATTCAGTGTAGATTCCAAAGTCAGACACCTGCTTTTTCCCAGAAGACTCTGGGGAAAAAATTAGAGCACATGATAGAATAGATGGAAATTGGCCTTGGATTGGCCAGAACCCGGATTGAGTCAAAGCCCTACCTTTCACAAGAGATGAAATATTTAACCTCTTTAAGCCATCACTTTCTTTAATCTGCAAAGTAAATAGAATAAAACCTGCTTCACGTCAGTTGTTGCAAAGGTTAAATGAGATAACTAATAAGCACAAAGCACCTAAAATGGTTCCTGATACATAATGGTCACTCAGCATTTATTCATTCAGCCTGCATTTCCTAATTTCTGGCCGCAATTCTTCACTCCTCTCTACATCTGTGGTCTTTGCCATGTGAATTTTTGGTTCCTGCTATTAGAGGTGGAGTATACTTTGCTAACCCACAACTCCGTGGGCTCATCTATGTGACTTGCTTTGGCAAAAGGGATGCCAGCAGATGCGATGCAAGCAGGAACTTGAAATGTGGTTGCACTGTTAAGCTTGACCTCTCAGGATTCTACTCTCATTATGGGAAGAACATGCTCTGGGTAAATGCTAGTCCTAGGAGGATGAGAGACACATGGGGCAGACTCAGCCTGCGGCTTGGAGCCAACACCAGCTGATCCTCAGATGCAAGAGTGGGAGTAAGTCATTGTTATTTTAAACCATTGACTTTGGGGATGATTTGTCCCGCAGCACTGTTGAGGCAATTGCTAACTGATACACTCACTACCAAGAAGTCCAAAGATAAGTAATCCAAGGATGGCATAGTTTGGCCTCCACAATGCTATTAGAGACCCATACTTTCTCTACCATTCTGCTTTGCTATCCTTAGGGTATGAAATATGTTATCATTATTGCAAGCTGGTTTCCATACCTCATGAACCTTGAACCTCGTGTCCATATTCCAGGCACTAATATGGATGAAAGGCAAAGTGTCCATGTTCCAGGCACTAATATGGATGAAAGGGGAAAAGGAAGATGTCATTTGAGTTAGCCCCTTTAACAAGCTTGCCCAGGAGCTCCAGCCACTAGATATTTTATCTCGTTGTCCCACTTGTATTTTATTATCCAGAACACTGTCTTAATGCCATCCTAGCTGCAAGGGATTCTAGAAAGCTGAGTATTTTTAAGGAATCTCATGGCTTCCCTGAACAGCTGTGAGGTTTTGTTAGTAAGGGAGAGGAAGAGGATAACTACCTCAGATATACTGAGAACTTCTAATGTGCCAGGGAGCATGCTAAGAGCTGGGGATGCAGCCAGCCCAAGGCTCCTGGCCTAGTATGAAAGCAATGCGAAAAATGGATGTGCTGTCTTTGCTGCTGTCCTGCAGGAAGGAATGCCTTGAGCAGGCTCTCTTCCGTTAGGTGTGAAATGGGTGTGGGGAACTTTTGTTTCCATAGCCTCCTGTGTCCCACTTCCCCTTCAGAGTCCCGCGTGCATGTGATATCACAGTGATGGTGGAGATCCACCTTGGGTGAGTTGGGTGTGGAATGAGTAGACATGGAGCATGGAGGGAGGCTTTTCCCTTTCTCTTCCTAGTCAGTCGGCAGCATTCTGGCTGCTGCCTACAGCGTGTGCTGTTCAGATATCAGGGAGGACCTCCAAGGGGGCCCACTCAAGTGGAGATCAGGGAGTTTGGAGTTACACCTATGGGCTCCCACGGGCTTCCTGGTGTTGGTAATGAATGGAGCAGACTGAGAAGGGGCCATGCCTTTCAGGATGCCAATTCCACCTCTGGATACACAGTTTCTCCGAGTGCAGTGTCTTCCTGTCCAGCCTCCACTCTTCTCCTCCCATCTTCCTTTCTCTCCCTTTATCCTAAGCTGGGGCATCCTATCACTTCCTCCATCCACTCAGGGTAGGCTGTGAACTCTAAGAGGTCTATTGCTTTCTATTGAAACAGCCCTTTCCAGAGGCATTGATGCGTCACAGTCCAGCTTAGATGGGAGAAAGCCATGGGCTGAAAATAAATACTGGGAGGGAAAAATACATCAATGAGGATGCAAAAATCCTATCACCTACATAAATGGTCAGTTTATTTCAATACAACATGAGCAATATTGAATGAGAAGCCCAATCTGGCCTGAGGGAAGGGAAGGAGGGCAGAGTCTGAAAGACTCACCAGTTCATCCTTGTTTGTGGGCATCTGCTCTGTGCCAGGCGCTGTCCTTGGTGCTGGGATGAGAGGTATTAACCAGGTGCATGTCAGTGGGTACTATCCTGGCAGAGGGGGCAGGCGGTGTGGGGGCAGGGAGAGTGCAGAATGCTGGGGAAGTTATTAGTGGGGCAGAGTGGGTATGAGAGCACTGGCAAGGTGGGGGTATGGGATGCGGTGTTGCAGGGGTAGGGGGAGCTGATCAGGGACCTGGAAGAACCTTTGGGGCCATGCCTGATAACTTTTCCTGAGAGCTGAGAGGAACATCAGTGGGTCGTGCTGTGAGGCAAGGGTGGAATTTGAAGGTAGAACCACGACTCTGGCTGGGGTGTGAGAGAGGGTCTGAGGAGCCTGGAGCACACACAGCATATTGGTTAGGGGGCTTTCTTTGTCAGGGCTTCCACCCACGCCAGAAGCAGCGGGCATGGAGGGAGGGGAGGGCGAGAGTAACAGCTACCAGCAGCAAAGTAGTGAGTGTGTCTTCTCAGGAATAGTTCATGGACAGAGTCACTGCTCCTTCCTCCCTACTGCCCTATTTCCCTTCTTGGGGTGCAGCCCTAATGGCCCTCAGTGGGAGGCTCGGCCAGGCCTGGGGACATGGGAGTCAGGGCGGAAGAAAAGAGGAGTGGAGCTGTGGGCCAACGTGAGCTCAAGGCTGGAAGGCGCAGAGCCGAGGGTACCAGGCTGGGGAATGGGTTCAAGCCCTGACTGACCTCTTCCTCCAACCAAGCCAGCCCACCACCCCTCCCTCCTACCCCTCACCAAACTTGGAGACCTCTCTGCTCTCTGTGGGACCTTCAAGGAGACTTAGGGAGCTCTACCCTGATGGGACACCCATGCCCGTGTTCTGACTCCAACCTGGGCTGACCACCCTCCAGCAGCCCACTGTGGGGGACCCACCCCCGACTTGCTCTCCCCTGTCTGTCTGAGGCCAGACAGCCCCCCTTCCTCGGCCCCTCAGTCCAGGGCCTCCTGCAGATCCCTGCCCATGGCCTCCATCTGGCCTTCAAGGCATCGCTTCATTTTCCTTGGCTGTGGCTTTTTCCTCTTTCCACGTACCTGGTTGGCTTCCAGGATCAGCCGAGGCTCAGACTTGGCTACATGGAAATAGAGATAGACACAGTCCCCTTATTATTTAATTTAGTGAAAAAAGAAAGAAAGAGGAATTCTTGGCTGGGGTGGTACCTCCCAAATCAGAGCCAGAAGACCCTACGAAAGACCCTGGGAGCTGGGACAGGAAGTGGCCAATGAGAAGGTCTCTTCTAAGCTCCGGTGTCCTCCCCACTCCCACCTCAGGTCTCCTCTGGCAGCTCCAGGCCTCCCAGCTCTGCCCTCCACCTCCCACCTTCCAGGCTCTCCTTTGCTCCCACCCCCCAGGGCCACAGCCCCTGCCAAGCCCTGGCAGTGACACATTGCTCAGCCCCTGCCTGGGGCCTTCCCAACTCTAGTGACCTCTGGATGCCCCCCCAGGCCCACCACACACTGTGTGCTGTTCCAGCCGAAATTCCCTTGCACCGTGGAAAGAGGAAATGAGAGCAGGGGTTGGGGCAAGGGATAGAGGAAAAAAATAAAGTGAGATGGAACTAAGACCTGGAAGAGAGAGAAGTGAAGGAAGAAGGAGGTGAGGATTGGCTGGCTTGGCCAGGGCCAAGGGAACTCTGTCCATGCCTCCTGTGACAGCATCTGGAGGCAGATCCTGTCTTGTCCTGGGTGTGGGTGAGCCTTCTGCCCTGCCTCTTCTTGAGTGGAAATTGCTATCTATAAGGGCCAGCCAGACTACCTAGGGACATCTGACCCCCTCCTCCCCGAAATGTCTGGCCTGGCAGGTCCCCCAGAATGGAGCTCACAGGAGGAGCTCCAGGATAGTGCCCCCCCCAACAATGTCCCAGCGAGCTTGCCATCCCCCAGCAATCTTCCTGGCCCCCTCCCCTCTCCCCGAACCCTGCATCAGGGCCTTTGTCACTCCACCGTCCCTTCTGTCCCCTGAAAAGGGCTCTACCTCCTCTAAAGTTTACAGCACCCTGTCCCTTTGTACCTCTGTTAACCCCATATATGCTTTCTGATATGTTTTGTGGTTGTCGTGTAACTACTATATTCTCTCTATAAAACTTCGGCTCATTGGGAATGGGCTCCTAATGCCTATTTTGCTCCCAAGTGTGGCATTCCCTAGTGTAGCCTGTGGGAAGGGAGCAGGATGTCTACCTCTTCCCTGAGTTCAGGCAGAGCCCCTGGAGAATGATGTGGCCTTTTCAGTGCAGTGACCCCGCCACTGGCTGAGGGGCCCAGGGATCATCAGCGTCTCACCAGCCCCACCAATGGTAGAAAGAGTAGTACATATTTGCTTAATGAATTAAAGAAACTTATAAAAGCAGTGTATTAAATTAACCCATGCTAAGGCAGCAATGACTAAGAACCTCCTTACTCTCCCAAAAGAAGGTCTTCCAATTTACAAGGAACATGCTCAGTAAACCAGGGAGGGACGGCAACTTCCTCAACCAGAGAAACTGGATGGGGCGATGGAAATGCTTGAAAACCGGATTGTGGTGAGGATTGCACAACTCTGTGAATTTGCTAAGAATCATTGATGACATTGACATTATGAGGGTTGCCATGTAAATTATACCTCAATAAAACTATCCAGAAAACCCAAAAACATAATGCTTGTTAATCTCACTATGTCCTCCACTGGAGCAATTTCTGCCATTGCTGTGGAGACTCAGAGAGCAGATGAGGGAACTGCTGGTGAGACGCTGATGTCCCCTGATCCCTTAAGCTCGGGCTGGGTCACTGCACTAAAAGGGTCACTTTTTTTTCCAGTGACTCTGCCTCAACTCAAGTAACAGGTGGACATCCAGCCTTGTTCCTGTCTCACCTACACCAGGGAATAATGCATGGTGAAATTATTGGGCTTCTGACCCTGTGCCTTGATCCCTGTTTGACTCCCAATTGATTAGATACAGGGTATACGTGTAAGAGTGCACGAGTGTGTGCATTTGCATGTGAGCATGTGAGTGCATGTATGTGAGTGTGTGTGCATGAGTAAATGTGGATGTATATAAATGTGTGAATATGTGTGAGTGTTTGTTCATATCTGTGATCCACCCAAGCCTCTAACAGTGGCTGTCCATCCTCAGGGGATAAGTCTGCAGCAGATGAAATGACTGACGAGGTGGACTGGATGGCAGGGAGGGATGACGAAGGGCTGATGGCAGCCTGAAGCCAGCTTGGGAGGAGAGTGTAGCCTGACGTTCCTCTTCATGCCCCATACACCCTGCCATTTGCACACACATAGATAGACACATATTCTGTTCTGGACATTGAGGCTACAGTCATCGAAAGAGCCAAGGGAGTGGATCGAGAATTGTCCCCTTGGCCACTGAAGGAGAAAGGGGACGGGGTAACAAGGACATGATCCTTAAATCTTTCCACTTTGATTACAGGATATACTTTTCACCTAGCATGAGGTAGAGAAAAAGGGGTGCGTACACCTCCTTGTGGGTCTTAGCCAGAAACACTTGCTCCCACCCTCATGTTGGAGTATAAATAGTAAAGCCCAGACCCTCTTTTAACCATTCCATCCACCCATTCACCCATGCATTCATCCATCTACCATCCACACATCCAACCATCCATCTGTCCATCTATCCACCCCCTCATATGTTCAATGTATATTTACTGGGCACCTGCCAGATGCTAGATTCCATGCCAGGCCCCAAGAACACGGTGACGGAGGAGCCTAGGTCACCTTCCTCAAGGAGTTCACAGTCTGAAAGGTGAGGTAGAGAATGAAGATAGACCTGCACAATCACAGAGGTTGAGTGTGTGAAGGTGTATGTGTGTAAATGTGTGTGCAGTGAGACAGGAGGGTAGCGTTCCATGGGATCACAGACCAGGGTCACCAAGTGAGCCTCAGAGAAGGGACACTGGTCAAGAAAAGATTCCCAGGACAGGCGATGCCTGTTGAATAGGAGTTTGCCAGGCAGACAAGGAGAAAGACTACATCAGTCAGAGGAAAAAGTTCATGAAAACCCTGCAGAGGAGGCAAACCTTGACTTGTCCTGGGGTCTGTAGGCAGGGGAGGAGGACAGATGGGATTCTGCAGGCTCCTTAGCATGCTGGAAGAGGAGGACAGGATTTGGGTTCAACGCTGAGACAATGCCATACCATCACCCCAGCCTCTCAGGAGTCCCAGCCAGACTCCCTGGATCTGTCCGTGGAGGCTGGGAGTCACTTGGATGTGTTTCAGTTTGTAGGTTTAGGAGGTAAGAAATGTGGGGGAGGAAAAATTGTGCAGACCAGTGAGAATGTGCCCTGGCCCTATGCCTTCCTGTGGACTGGCGGCTGGGAAATGCTGGGCTAGAGGATCCCTAACATTCCATGAAGCTAATGTTCCAGCCTTCCTGGTCTGTGAGCTGCAATGCTGAGTCCTTTCCTCTAAAATGCCAGGGAGCTGTGGGTGCCAAAGAGCGTGGGAGAATACAGATCACCTACCCCTTCAAGGTCCCCAGACAGCAGAGACACAGGCCCTGCCCTTGGGACATGGCTGTCTGATGGGGAAGACAGGGGCCTGTCTCAGTTCCTCAAAAGGAGCCAAGAAGACATGAAGGGCAGGGGGTGGCCCACCTCTGAGTCCCTAAAGCACTGTGGATCGGGAAGGGTGGTGAGGATTCTGCAAAGAAGAGGAGAATGTGGGGATGTTAGAGACATCTCATTCTTAGCAAATGTCTTTGAGGAGGTAAGCTGAGACCCATTTGCTTGTGAGACAGTGGCTCTCTTCAGAAGCAAGAAAAGCCAAACATCTCCCCTTCCAGCCTGAGAGCACAGTGAGCTTCAGCCCTGCTCAGGGCCCCGCACAGTCAGTGTTGCACTCGGCTCAGTCCTCAAGCCTTTGTTCATGTCACCCATTCGGCAGGAGTGCCTTCTCCTCTTTGTACCAGCCTAGTCCTCAAAAGCTCTTGTCCCTGTTTCTTCCAACCCGCTGAGGCTCCAGTATGGCTCTTACCATAGTGTATCTTGTTTTATAAAGATATTGGGGCAGTGTGCCCACTCCCTGCTAAGAGCTCTCTGCAGACAGCCGGTCACATGCCCTCTATAGCCCTGATGCCCACTTGTCCCATGTCCAGTGCTGACGCATACCAGTGGTGCCCAATACATGTCTGTCTGATAGGATCAGATGAAGGTTTCACACCCCAGCCCATGCTGATTCACGTTCCCCTCCAGGTGGACTAGTCACTGAGGGCTTCCAGGTTGCAAAGCGTATCTTCCCAGCTAGAATAGAGGCAAATTGAGAGCTGTGTTGTCTCCTTTTTTGTTTCTTAGAGTCCCAGAAGGGCTGAGCTGGAAGGGTCCCTTAGAAACCACCTACCATCTCCCATTACTTGGAGAAAACGAGGGCCCCAGCAGGGGACTGTGGTAGAGGAAAGAGTACATCAGACCTGGTCTTAATCTTCACTCTAAATTCATTTAATATGTGATATTTTCCAAAGTGTACTCTGAGTTGCCATTTTTTCCTTCCCTCCCTCCCTCCCTCCTTCCCTCCCTCCCTCCTTCCCTCCCTCCCTTCCTTTCTTCTTTCTTGAGATAGCGTCTTGCTCTGTCACCCAGGCTGGAGTGCAGTGGCGTGATCATGGTTCATTGCAACCTTGATCTCCCAGACTCTGGCGATCCTCCCACCTTAGCCTCCCAGATATCTAGGACTACAGGCTCATGCCACCACACCCAGCTAAGTTTTTGTAGAGGTGATGTTTTGCCATGTTGCCCAGGCTGGTCTCCAACTTATGGGCTCAAGCAATCGCCCATTTCGGCCTCCCAAAGTGCTGCGATTATAGGCGTGAGCCACTGCACCGGGCTGATCATTTTTAATATATTATAAATACTTGAAAAAGAGGTGTATTCTGTTTGTAGGATGTGGGGCTTATAAGCGTATTATTCCTGCTTTATTACCCAGATGCTGTATGCTCTTGCCTGTGTAGTTTGTCAAATGGTGAAATGGGCTTGCTAAATCTCCCATAATGCCATGCTCCTGTCAAGTTCTTCTTGCATTTTAGCAGATTTTTCCCTATAAAGTCCAGCAGTAGGCTAATAGGTGCATAAATGTTGGTGAGTACTGAAGCAGATGCATCCTTTAGCATTTATCAAGTGAACCTTTGTCCAATTATATTGTTTTGTTGGACATTACTGTGACTTCTGCTCTCTTTTTCCTCATTTGTTTGACATTCTTTTACTCATTCTTTGGCTGCTGTCCTCTGTGCCACGTTAGTATGGGTGTGTCTTTTGTAATTGGCATGTCCTAGATGGATATGCTAGACAGTCATCATTCATTCGTGTTGTGTACCCTTCCTTTTGAGGCTGTTTCATGTTCATTATAGCTCTTCTTTGCTATGTGCACTGTTTCCTTTCCTTTTTCCCAAGTTGGCTTCAAGTTGGTATGGAAAGAGAAGACAGGCTGTCTGGTGAAGATGGCTCATACCCTGGGTACACTTTGGAGGCTTGCCCAAATTTATTAAATCTAAGGGCAGTACCCAGATGTGGCACAAATTAAATCATCATCCTCAAACATCCGAGGTGCGCATTCTCACTACAAAAGCCAGACTCGGGGACACTTGGTTCCTGAAGGAGAGACTAGCCCCGCCTGAGCTGCCGAAGGCCCTCAGATCCACCTCGCAGTTGGAGGGAAGCCTGGGAAGCTCTCTGAGCCTGATTTACAACCTGTGGGGGCGGCTCTATCCAATACTGGATGTCTCAGACAGAAAAACAAGGTCATGCAGGGTTATGTCAACTCACTAAACTAAGTCTAAGAGATTCCCTGGTGAAAACAGCAGGCCTTGATAGATAAATGATTTCTTAAAAAGTTAAAATCTTTCCTGGAAGGGGAAGGGAGATCCCTGCCAGATTTCTTTCAGCTTCCACAACCCTGATTCACCTGACTTCCTGCCTCCCTGACCCTGGGGCTGTGTACTTCCAGGAATCTAGGGCCCCACTGTGACTTTCATGGACCCCAAGCACCGTTGCCTTTGTGAGCTTCTTCCTCCGTAAAAAAAAGTATGTATTTATAATTACATTTTACAACTGTGTTGGTAAAAGACTAATATAATTCAATTATTATACGTTACTTTATCTATATTTTTCTCCGATTTTAATAGTAGATAAAACTAAAACTCTTTAGTGGGTCCTTAAAAGTCTCATGAGCCCCAGGCACTGTGTCTCCTATGCCTTACAGACCAAGGCCGCTGCAGACCCTAGGGCCATGTGTCAGGATTGGCCAACAGGAGAGGCGATGGGGAGGACTGCATGTGGTTTAAACTTAGGGGTGCTTGCTTCTGAGGCAGAGAGCCCAGGCTGAGAGAAAGCTTCATAGGTCAGCCAGAACAGACAGGAGGAGCACAAATGGTCTCCAAGCCACAAATGCCTTTCCATCTGCAAAGGCACAGGCCTGCCAACCCTCGAATGGGTAGGTGGGGATGTGGGGAGGTGCCAAAATGCCCTTAAGGTTTCTGACCACAACCAACAAGAGGGAGAAAAGGCCTCCACACATATGCTGGGACAACAGAGATTTTGTTATGAGCCACACAGTCAGGTGCTGAGGGAGAGAGAGAGCAAAATGAGACCCACCTGGACCAAGTGGCTGCCCAAGAGAATTCAGGGAAGACTTCCAACATGTTTGGGGTGCTTGTGTTTATCAGAGGTGACCCCCATTCTCTGAGTTAGGCTTAATTCTGGTTCTTTTCAAACTGAGTCTCTGAACCTCAGCACTACTGACATTTGGGGCTGGATAATTCTGGGGTTGGGGAGGTGGGAAAGGGCTTTCCTGTGCATTCCAGAACATTGAACAGCATCCCTGGTCTCTACTCACTAGATGCCAGCAGCATCTACCTCCCCAGGTCATGACAGGCAAAAATGTCTTCAGACATTACTAAATCCCTCCCAGTTGAGAAACACTGTTTTAAGATAGCAGTAAAGGGAAATTTCAGGTCACGAAGGAGCCTAAAAATGAGTCACTGGATACCCCAAAAGTTAGATAATACTTAGATATTAGCATAGCCACCTGCTGACAAACTTGCCTCCTTTCCTCCCTCTTTCCTTTCTTCCTTTCTCCCTCCTTCCTTTCTTCCTTTCTCCCTCCCTTCCTTCCTTTCTTTCAAGTAAGGTCTAGGCAGGTCTACCCAATCCCCTAGTTTTTTTGCGGGACCAGATGGACACAGAAAGTTTTGCTCACAACTGGTCATTTCCTTCAAAGGGGAGAGATACTTAGACCCCTTTTATAACATCTTGGGGGACTAGAATTATTGGCCACGACGAATGTCAATCATAACTCCATGATCTCATTTGAGAATAATGGGTAAGTTTCTTTCTATGTTCTGCAATAACAACATTTACCAAACTGGTGCAATTTGGGGCAGAATAATTTGCACAAGAATGTTGTCATTCTTACACATTTCATTTGTCACTATTTGTAAAATTCATCTTTATGGAAAGGTGCACACACATTCTAGGGCCACTGACCTCTTTACAATAGAAATCTGTTAAAATTTGTTGATCTCATTATTCCTTGAGAGAAAATTAATTAATTAATTCTATGATAAGAATTAAGGGACTGTAGACCTATCCAGGGACTAGAAAAGCTTACAGCTCATGAGAATAAAGGTGCCCTCGAATTCCTGTGGTTCATGACACTAATTCAGGAAAAGAAAAAGACAGTAAAGACATTGGCTGCCCTCAGGGGATACACGAAGTAGGAAGGTGGAGACAGGGGGCACCAGGGCAGTCCTGGGGGAGGTGGCTTCACACTGGTTCATGGGGAGCAGGAGTGGCTGCATTCCCATCCTCAGTCAGTAGACTTCCTGAAATGAGCCCAGGGTTCTGTGCAGACTATGCCCATGAGTTTGCCTCTCACGTTAGGGTGCCTGATTACACACAGGACAGCTGTGACAAACAAGAGGCTCATCCCCTACACACAAGCAGGTTCTAGGACATGTGGGATAGATTTAGGAAATGACAAGGGATTTCCAAGTTGCCTTGGGAGGTGGGAGTCATCCAGTCATTTCTGGCCATTGTAGCAAGGAATTTTAGGGCAAACCTTGGGGCAAGCTTGCCTTATGCAGGGAAATCCAATGCACAACTCCAGAAATTAAGTTTGGAAGTAAAGAATAGGCCAGCATTGATGAGCTCTGCCAATCAAGCAAGAAAAGAGGTCAGTGACAGTCTGCTCCCACTCTAGGTGCAGGCAGAGGCTGGGGGAAAAGGGATTGAGTCAGGCAGGAGGCAAAGCTACATCATAGGGTTGTGCACGTTATGGACTGCACAACTGCACCAAAGCTAAGGGGGCATTATTTAATCATAGTCATCAAAGGCCTCTATGTGTATTAGCACGGTTTTTAAGAGATGGAAGCAAAGGATCTTGAGAAAGGAAACGGCATTTTCCAACTCACATAAAGACATCTTGTGGACAAGTATTGGCCCTAAAAACTCATCCATCTAATGGTAGTTCCTCCTGGTGGCGAGAGTTCCAATGCTGTTCATATAAGTGGGGTTTTTCTTTTTTTGGTACTTTCATTTTGTTTATTTATTTTTAATGGTGGTATAACCTACATGCAATAAAATGCATTAATCTTAAGTATACAGCTTAATGAATTTTTACATATGGATATGCTCATATAACCACCTTTATATCAAGTTATCACCTGAATGGCTTAGGTCAATTCTTTTTTGTTTGTTTTTTGTTTTGAGATAGAGACTCTCTTCATTGCCCAGGCTGGAGTGCAGTGGCACAATCTCAGCTCACCACAACCTCCACATCCCAGGTACAAGTGATTTTTCTGCCTCAGCCTCCCAAGTAGCTGTGACTAAAGGTGCCCGCCACCACATCTGGCTAATTTTTGTATTAGTATTAGTAGTAGTAGAGATGGGGTTTCACCATCTTGGCCAGGCTGGTCTCGAACTCCTGACCTCAAGAGATCTGCTTGCCTTGGCCTCCCAAAGTGCTGGGAATACAGGCTTAAGCCACCACACCTGGCCAGGTCAATTCTTTATGGTCAAAAAGTTAATGAATCTAGAATGGAAGCTGTACATAGAAATGGCCATGTAGGCCCCAGATAGCTTCTCTCCAATTTTGGACAAGTGTAGTCATTTTTCTTTAAACCATAACCACAATTACTGAGATCCAAGTCTATGTTTTACAGTGCTCACTGACAGTCCTATTCTATACCCTCCCCTCTCTTGAGTTCTTTATTGCTGGATTATGTCTTCAAGTACATATTTTTCTTCTAGGAAGGGAACTGGGTGCAGTATTCTTTGGACCCTTACATATCTGACAATAGCCTTCGCACATAGGTGGCAATTTGGCTGGTTTGTGTTTCCATTGTAGGACCGTACTGAATAATTTTGTTGCCGTAAAAATCCTCTGTGATTTGCCCATTCATCTCTCTCTCCCTCCTAACCTCTGGCAACCACTGATCTGTTTACTGTTTCCATAGTTTTGCCTTTTCCAGAATGTTATATAGTTGGAGTCATATAGCATGTAGCCTTTTCAGACTGGCTTCTTTCACTTAATAATATGCATTTAAGTTTTCCCCACATCTTTTCATGGCTTGATAGGTCATTTCTTTTTAGCAGTGAAAAAATATTCCATTGTCTGGATGTACCACGGTCGTTTATACATTCACCTGCTGAAGGACATCCTGTTGCTTCCAGGTTTGGGCTATTATTAATAAATCTGCTCTAAACTTCTGTGTGCAGGTTTTGGTATGACCATGATTTCAATTATTTTGGGTACATACCAAGGATTGCAACTGCTGGATCATCTGGTACATGGAGTATGCTTAGTTTTCTAAGAAACTGCCAAACTGTCTTCCAAAGTGGCTATCCTATTTTGCATACCCATGAGCAATGAATGAGAGGGTTCCTACTGCTCCACATCCTCACCAGCTTTCGGTATTATCAGTGTTCTGGATTTTGGCCATTAAATAAGTGTGTAGTGGTGTTTGAATTTAATTTGCTTTTCTCTAATGACATATGTAGTGGAGCATCCTTTCATATGTTTATTTGCCATCTGTATATCTTCTTTGATGAGATGTCTGTTGAGGTCTTTTGACCATTTTAAAATTAGGTTGTTTGTTTTCTTATTGTTGAATTTTAAGGCTTCTTTGTATATTTTGTACAAAACAGTCCTCTTGCAAATATTCTATCCCAGGCTGAGGCTTATCTTCTCATTTTATTGACAGTGTCTTTCATAGAGCAAAGGTTTGAATTTTAATGAAATCCACCTTATCAATTATTTCTCTCATGACTTGTGCCTTTGGTGTTGTATCCAAAAAGTCATTACCATACTCAAGGTTATTTAGATTTTCTCCTATGTTATTTTCTAGGAGTTTATAGTTTGCATTTTACATTTAGGTCTGGGATCCATTTTGAGTTCGTTTGTGAAGGGTGTAAGGTCCGTGTCCAGATTCACTTTTTTCTGCATGTGGATGTCCAGTTGTTCCAGCACCCTTCATTGAAAAGACTGCCTTTGTTCCATTGTATTGACTTTGCTCCTTTGTCAGAGATGTTGACGATGTTTATGAGGGTCTATTTCTGGGCCCTCTATTCTGTTCCATAGATCTGTTTGTTTATTCTTTCACCAATAACATGCTATTTTGTTTATTTCAGCTTTATAGTAAGTCTTGAAACCAAGTAGTGTTAGTCCTATGACTTTGTTCTTCTCTTTAAATACTGTGTTTACTATTCTGGGTTTTTTTTTTTTTTCCTCTTCACATAAACTTCAGAATCAGTTTGCTGATACTCAGAAAATAACTGTCTTGGATTTTGATTGGGATTGTATTAAACCCATAATAAGGCTGGGAAGAAGTGACATCTTGACAATATTGAGTCTTCCCATCCATGAACTCTTTTAATAATGATGTCTCCTCATTATCTTCCTTGGCATTCTGGGAAAACTTCTTAAGCATCCTTCACATCCTTGATCCTCTGCAATGTCAAATTCCCCTTTCCATTTCTAATGAAGATTAAATTCTGTGATGGCATTTCTAATTTCCTTACTCTCTTTATCCATCACCAAACTCCTCTTTTCTCTTAAATTCTTAGTCTTCTCCTTTTTCATTTCAGTCTGATATTTCATCATGTCCTCTTTTATCTCCTTTTTTCATATAGTTCACATTTTTTGAATTATTTGAGAATATAAAACATTTACTTCCCAATATTTCTTCTGTTTCCTGTTCTTAATATTTGACAAAAGTGTAATTGTCATATGCATCTTAATTGTGGTGCTTTATTTTGCAGAATCTCTTTGATCCATGCTAGATTCTTAGGCTTCCTCCTGAGGACAAATCAATAAGACCTGGTGTCTACCCAACCAGGGCAACCAGTGAGTGGATTGTCTTTAATTCCCACCACATCTTGGTTGCTCTACAAATTCTGCTGCAAGATCTTCAGAGGTGACTGGTGATAATTTACGCAATCAGTTCAAAGTGGGAAGGGAGGCAGAGCGATGAGCATGCTAGCAGGGAAGTCGTGTGTCTGGGATACTGGCTTGGTGTTTGGGGAAGCTATTTTCTACTTCCATTTTCCCATTTGATCTGGCCTTCATACTAGGTATAAACCATAGCCTGCTAAGCCTCCTTCCATGGATCAGATCCTTGCCCTCTGCTATGGTTTGAATGTGTCCTCCACAAAATTCACGGTGAAATTTAATCTCCCTGGTGGTATTCTTTTTGGAAAGTGATGAAGTCACAATGGCTTCACCCTCATGAATGGGCCAGAGGGAACTAACTTAACACCTTTTGCCTTTCTGCCATCCCACCATGTGAGAACACAGCCTTTGTCCCCTCTGGAGGACATAGCAAAAAGGCACCATCTTAGAAGCAGAAAGACTGGGGCCTCGTCAGACACTGAACCTGCCAGTGTTCTGATCATGGACTGCTCAGCCTCCAGAACTGTGAGGAAATAAATTTCTGTCCTTAATAAATTACTCAGTCTCAGGTATTTTGTTATAGCACCCCAAACCAACTAAGTTATCCACTCTACCAGGAGCAAACTCTACTTCCCTGGAGGCTTTCTGTGCACTATCGCTGCCACTCAAAACCTGGAGCCTCACAGAGCCTCTTACACATGCTGCTGCTCTGTGACAGGGAAGGAGTTCATGTGGTTTGTTCCTCATTTGCTCCAGCTCACCCTCCTCTCTCACCCTCATCCCTCGAGTTAGGGCACGGTGGTAGGGTCTGCAGGCTCTCCTCAACTCACTTCTCTTGAAGGGTGCTGCTCTTCAGAGGGACCACGACAGACCGGCTTTACCACTGTCCCTCAGTGTGTGATCTTGCAGAGTGCCCTTGATCTTCTGCATGTGAGTGGTCCTCTCCCATATTGTCAGTGATGCTGCACATTTCCTACTTACACATTTCTAATACTTTGGTCATTTCAATGAGAATCTTGGGGTGCGGCGAGTAGGTGGAAAGGAGGGAGAGACTCCTGTCCTCACATCGTTTTCTTACTCAGAACTCAGTCACTCTGTCCACCTGTCCATTCATCTAGTTAACTGTCCAGGAGGGTCAGATCTCGGTGAGTCTGGACCAAGTCTCAGCATCCTGTTTGCTTCTGACTCAGCTGACTTGGTCTCATCCTCCTTTTCGTATATCGGGAAACTGACCCCATAGTTCTGGATGTGTTTTTATGTGTCTATGGATTATCTGATACTATATTTCTAGATCATTGGCCAGTCCAGAGGAACTCGATCAAATTCAGTTGAAATCAATAGGTATGGATGAACAAAAGACATTTCCTTAGAGAGGAGAAGGCACAGCCTGGCTGGGGTGGAGGACTGGTCAGGCTTCCAGCTCTATCATTAATAGGCTGGACTGTCCAGGGAAATAGCCTTCCTTTTGGGGGATATCAATTTTCCTCCTTTTTTATATGAAAGCATTGAATCTCTAAGGTCTTCCTCACTGCTATTTTTGGATTTTGCTGTGAGCCAGGCCCTGCTGTGGAAGAGACAAGAGAAAGGGGCTGGTCATGTTTCTGGTTAAAGAGGCAAGACGGATGCTTGCATCCGCTCGAGGAGCCCTGTACTGTCAGGCAAGAGTAAACTTGGTAACCAAGTATGGGATGCATAAGACTTTGCTGGGAAAACAAAGTGGAAGGGGCCAAAAGGAGAACACAGAGCAATTGGATAAGAAAGAAACGGTGGCAGCCAGGCGGGGTGGCTCACACTTGTAATCCCAACATTTTGGGAGGCCGAGGCGGGCGGATCTCTTGAGGTCAGGAGTTCGAGACCAGCCTGGCCAACACAGTGAAACCCCATCTCTACTAAAAAAATACAAAAATTAGCTGGGTGTGGTGGTAGGCGCCTGTAATCCCAGCTACTTGGGAGGCTGAGACAGGAGAATCGCTTGAACCCGGGAGGCAGAGGTTGCAGTGGGCTGAGATGTCGCCACTGCACTCCAGCCTGGGCGACAGAGTGAGACTCCATCTCGAAAGAAAGAAAAGGAAGGAAGGAAGGAAGGAAGGGGAAAGAAAGAAAGAAAGGAAGGAAGAGAAGGAAGGAAGGAAAGAAAGAAAGAAAGGAAGGTGTGAAAAAAGAAAGACTAAAAATAAGAAAATAAGAGAGAGAAGGAGAATGAGCAGGAAAGAGGACAGGAGTGGTCAGATGCTGTGGAGTAACAGGGTGGCGAGGCCCAGGATTGGGCTGGGCTGGTGGGGGGTGGGGGGAGATGTACTGGGGAGGGTGTCATTCCTTCTGGATACTGTCTGAGGTGACAAACAAGCTCTAAAGGTCCCATATGTCCTAGTGGCTCCCTCCTTCTCACGTTACATTCACATTCCCAGCCCATCCCGAGCGCGGGACAGGGAGAGGCAATGGTGCAGTGACGTCCCGGCCCACTAGGCGGCCGCGGGCTCCTCTGAATTCCAGGCTTAGCACAGAATTCAGCCCCTTGTAACCAGAGACCCATTTCCTATTTCCTACCCATTTCCTATTTCCTCTGTTCCCTGGAGAAGATGGGATGGACTTGTGATGAAAGGGATTCTAAATAGAATAAAGGAAACACACACACACACTTCATGGAAGCAGTTATTGTGTGTGAAAACTAGAACCACTGCAGAGGGGCTGAGGCCAGCCACCACCCATTCTTACCTGGTTTCCTCCTGTCTCTGAAAGCCAGCAGATAGGGGTGGGGGATGGGTTTGGGTCCAGGGTTACGGTCTATCTTTGGTTAGGGTTAGAGTCAATTGATGGTCAGTATCAGGATCCATATGAGGCCAAGGTCAAGGCTCTGTCTGAGGTCAGGGTTGGAATTATTCTGTATTTGGGAAGCAAAGTAACTATGGGATTGCATAAGAAATGAACCATGATGTTCTCTAAGGAAAAAAACCAGGGATGATTCCATGGAGGGGCTAAGCTTCTAGTAAGACCTTGAAAGAGAAACCTGGCAGTGGCAGAGGAAGACCTTGAGGGACTGAAAAGAATGGCTGGACACAATTGAAGGTAATATCAGTGCAAGTCCCCAAGAGATGCTGCCTCCTGATCAGAGTCCAGCTCATCAGCAGATGCTATGTGACCTCCCTCCTGAGTGAGAAGGAGAAGGAAGACATCTGAGCTCCCAGGCCACCCTCCCTGGCCCTGTGGGGGAAGAGGATTCTCCACTGGATTTGGCCAAGGGCACCTTTCCACACATTCCTGGCCCTGAGTGCCCCTCGGCCCGGTGTTTGCACTTGGGCTGCCAGGGCAGGGGCTGGTGTCAGGCAGGGTGGACACAACCTGGAAATAGGGAGCGGCCGTGGAAACAGTGTGGGTCTGGCACAAGCTCACTGGCCATGCCCAGGCTAGAGATGGGCTGGGCTGCCCCTGGGGAAGCTGGGGCCTGGGGACACGGAGCAGAAGGGGCCCACTCAGCCCAGAGCCACCTTCTCCAGGCCTCACCATCATGGCCACCGAATCTGATGGCTGCAGGAGGCCCAAGGGCCATCCACCATGTTCCCTGACGGTTTTTATTATGGTCTGCAGCATGCTTTTCAGCTCTGCTTTCTCAAATGATAGCCACTGGAAACACTGCCCTTCTCTCCAGGCCCTTCTGCAGGTATTCCCACACCTGCCGGCCGTCTCCCACCTCCATGAGCGTGGCCTTCGCCCATTAGTCAAAGGCTCCCTGAAGACAGTCCCCTTAGTCAGCAAGTGGTTCTCTGAAAGGCTTTCTTTCTCCTCAGTATGAGGAAGGGGCTTCCTGAGGAAACGGTCCCCTCAGCAATCTGGAAAAAGCCCGAGGAAACACTGCACCTCCCCATCAGTCTGGAGACTCTCAGAAGGGATACTTCTCCTATCAGTCTAGGGGCTTCCTGACAGGGTTCCTCCCTCAGAGTCTCCATCATTGTGGTTAATCAAGGAAGGGTCTTCTCCATCAGTGTGGGGTCCTTGAAGGGATGCCTTCCCCTGCAGTGTGGGGTTCCTAAGAGGATACCCCCAGCAGTGTGGGGCCCCTGAGGGGATGCCCTAAGTAGTGTGGGTCCCCTGAGGGCCACAGCTTCAGCAGATTGGGCAACTCTTGCCAATTCCTGGACAAGAGCAGTCAAAGTAAAGTGGAGGTGTCAATCAAGAATCTGAGTCACGCTCAAGTTGATGGTCAGGATAGGATGCCAGTCCATGCCCATGCAGGTTTTAAAAAGAAAATGATGGTGGGCATCATAATGCTTATGAAGCTGGTAATGAAGAGGGCAGTGATACCTGGTGGTGAGGGCAGTGATACCTGGTGGTGGTGCCAGTGATGGTATGGATGTGGTGAGAAGCTGGAGGCCTTGTGTTTGGTAGTGTCAGTGACGGTGGAAGAGGCAGTGCTGGATGTGGTGGGGAGAACTAGGGAGGTGGTATTGATGGTGGTTGCAACAGTGAGGGTGGCCACAATTATGGATGAGGTTGGCACTGGTGGTGGAAGTGGTGGGTACTGTAAACCAATCGCCACCTGCTGGAGACCTGCCCTAAAAGAAAAGGGTCCTGTGCCAAGGAGAGCAGAGAGTTGAGGGAAGAAGAGGGACGTTTATCCAGAATAGCTGGGGGAGAAGCT
Source organism: Pan paniscus (assembly GCF_029289425.2). NCBI lineage: Eukaryota > Metazoa > Chordata > Mammalia > Primates > Hominidae > Pan > Pan paniscus. The sequence goes on along the minus strand of NC_073261.2, from coordinate 54,516,129 downwards.
AAACCATAGTGGAAAGGGGAAACCAAAGCTGTATTTGTATTCAAAAGTGATTCAAGTTAGACCTGAAACAGGAGCACCAGTGACCAAATCTGAAGCTGTGGAAGTTATAAGCATCTCAAAGTGTGATCCCAGGACCAAGACTGGGAAGCTGAGAGGGGGGAAGCCTCGTTTTTATGGAGTCCCTTGCAAGATTGGGTCTGAGGGCTCTGAAGACCCACAGTGAGCTGTCATGCCTCCGGACTGGCCAGATGAGTCTGGCAACTCCAGGGCTGCTCCTGACCAGATGGGGAAGGACTCATGGCCAGACCTGTGCCTTTCTTGCCCCTCACCCTCTTTGTCTTCCACTCAGAGGGAAGGTGGGGCTGTGGAGGGAGGTCAGAATCAGTTGGTGAATGTTAAAAATATAAACACCTCTTCGCAACATGAACTGGGCAATCTGACTCAGTTTGTCCAGGGTGGGGTCTGAGCATAAGTATTTTTAATAAGCTCCCAAGGTGATTCTGATATAAACACACACACACACACACACTCACTCATCAAGATCGGTGCCCAGATACTATATTTGGCAACCCCTATCTCTGCCACTGGGCCCGGGGGTATTTATAGTAGAAGGCAACAATATTTCCACATCATCACTTCTTCACCTGCTCCACCCATAAGGTCTTGGGAGCTGTAGGTGAATAGATGATTTGCCAGGAGAAGAGGTGGGGCCCAGGACTGCAGCAGGGGCCTGGGATGGTCATTTCTTGGTAACCATCTCATGTCAGGGGCCAAGGAAGAAAGGGGAAGTGTTGGCATCCAGCACTTTCTGCCAAGACCTGACTCCACACAGATCCCTGGATGCCCTTGAGAGGAGGCCTTTGGGAGCTTACAGGTTGGGGGAAGGAGCTGGGGAACGTTGAGTGGATCAGTGAAGAAAGAGAGAAGGCTGAGCTGAGGGTGAAGGTGCGAGGGTGCTGGGCAGGGGCTCTCAGTCCCCTTGAGGGGGCTATGCTTTCTGTGTGTAGGGCCCTCCACAATGCTCTCCAGGTGCACCTGCCCATTCTTCTAGACCAGCTCCCACTCAGCCTGTCCATGAAGCCTTTCCAGACAGCAGGGCCCTCTTCTTTTGCTAGGCTCACAGCTTGAGTTCTTTGTGTTGGGGATTACACAACCCAGTTCTGATAGTTTTTCTGTTGTGCCATCCCCACTGGATCCCCCCTTCCCCTACTGCCTTCACTGATTTGAAGCCTCCCTGAAGGCAACTGCAGTAGCTCGCATCTCCGCATCCCATTTGTCTTTCTCTGGGCCTTCATTATCAACATGCACATTCAGCATAGAAGAGCATTTGTTAAAATGTTTGGCCTTGATGTGAGGGCGGGATGAGCACCCAATGGGAAGTCAGAGCCCTCGGGTTCTACCTCCAACTGGGGCCCCTTTCCTGGCTTCTAGGGACCCAATCCAACGGGAAAGACAGGAAAACAGCTTATTCTTGCTTCCTCTCCTTCTTCATCAGGCCCTGGAGATTCTGTGTCCCTGGTTCTAATGTAGCAGCCTTGAGCCCACCAGCAACAGAGAGATAGGTCCCCTTCCCCGGTGCCTACAGTCGAAACTGCAGGAAGAGAAGGGGACCTTGAGGTCACCTTTTCGATGCTGACAATCCCATTCTCTCTCCTTGAGGCTCTGCAAGGGGGCCGCCTCAGGACACAGGCCTCGGGGGAAAAAGGGCAAAGGTTGGCAAATCAGGTTGATTTGACTTGAGTGGATCAAAGGAAACTTCTTAAAGGGGGAGGAAAGCAAGAATGGCCTTGGGAATGGGCCCAAGGACAGAAATGGCTCACTTTGAAGATGGGGAGACCCTAAAGTGAAGGAAGGGGGTGGCTCGTGGCTGGGCTAGCTGGAGGGAGAGGGGTTTGAATTGGGGTTTGTCCAGGTGGGGAAGAGTTCAGGGAGGCCCAATGTGGGAGGTTTAGGGGCACAAAGGATTTTTGGACCTCAGGTCCAGGGGAGGAGGGAGAGACTGAGGGATTAAAAGCTGCCAGGAAAGCGATGGGCTTTCTCAAATTCCTCAGTATGTCAGCTGCCACTCAGTCACCTGAGGCTGGGCTGGGCAGCTGCTTCCAGGTGAGAGCAGGAATCTCAGGTCAACTCCACCTCCCAGCCAGAACCTGCAGGGGGTCTGAGGGACTTCTTACCTTCTAAGCCCTCAGCCCCGCAGCTCCTGTCCCTCTGCTGCAGAGGGTGTGTGTGTGTGTGTGTGTGTGTGTGTGTGCACTTAGGAATGAAGGATGTCAATCTTGGGGAGGGAAGGCGGGTCCCTGCCTTCTGCCCAGTGGGAATAGAATGGTGCTGGTGGGTATTTCTCCATTCTAAATGGGGGACAAGTGAAGAAGCTTCTAAAACTTTGCTCCATAGGCAGCCACCTGTGGAGGAAGAGACCCTGGGGAGGATGAGTCAGGAGCCCCTAAGGGGTGTGTGGGGTGTGTGAAAGCTGGCACCTCCCAGGATGCCCCACCTCTCCCCCTGGGGGCCTGTGCAAGGCCCCAGCCAGGCCTCAGCAAGGTGTTTCCCACCTTCCTCCTCTCCCACATCCCTCTCAGGATGTCCTCCCAATCAGGGTCTCTGCTCCCACATTGGAGGTGTCCACGCGGGGAGGAAGTGATGAGGGAAATGAAAGCATATGTCTATACAAAGTTGTGCAAAGACTCATACGCAGATGTTGAGCAACTTTATTTGTAATAGCCCCAAACTGGAAAAACCCCAAATATTCATCAACAGGTGCGTGGATAAACAAATTCTGGTATATCTATCCCATGGAACATTAGTCAGCAATTAAAAGGAATGAACTACTGATTCATGCAACAGCTTGGATGAATCTCAAAATAATTATGCTAAGTGAAAGAAGCCAGGAAAAAGAGTACATGTTGTATGATTCCATTTATATAAAGCTCTGGAAAACGCAAACTAATCTATAGTGACAGAAAGCAAAGCAGTGGCTGCCAGGGACAAGGAGTGGAAGTTGGAGGGGAGGGAGGGAGCGATTACCAAGGAGCAGGAGGAAACTTTTGGAGATGATGAATATGTTCATTATCTTGATTGTGGTGATGGTTTCACAGATGTATGTATGTGTCAGACATGATCAAATTGGGCACCTAAAATAGGTGCTGCTTATTATATGCTCAGTTATACCTCAATACAGCTGTACTAAAAGATGGGGTTGGTGACCGTCATGATGATGGTGATAAAGCTGAAGGAAAAGTTGCTGGCAAGTCAACCACAGGCATGAGTGAGGCCATCATTTTCTAACAGTAATTTAGATATTTGCCTTTCTCTGTGCTGCAGTTTGAATGTGTCTCCAAATTTCATGTATTGGAAACTGAATGCCCAAATGTATACGTTGATGGTATTTGGAAGTGGGACCTTTGGGAGGGAATTAGGATTAGATAAGGTCATCAGGGTGGGGCCTCCACTATAGGACTGATAGCTTTATAAAAACAGGAAGAGGCCTCCTGCGGCAGCTCACGCCTGTAATCCCAGCACTTTGGGAGGCTGAGGCAGGCAGATCACCTGAGGTCAGGAGTTCGAGATCGCCTGACGTCAGCAGTTCGAGATCAGCCTGGCCAACATGGTAAAACCCCGTCTATACTAAAAATACAGAAAAATTAGCTGGGCGCAGTGGTAGGCGCCTGTAATTCCAGCTATTGGGGAGGCTGAGGCACAAGAATTGCTTCAACCTGGGAAGTGGAGGCTGCAGTAAGTGGAGGCTGCAGTGAGCTGAGACTGCACCACTGCACTCTAGCCTGGGTGACAGAATGAGAGAAAAGAAAGAGAGAAAGAAAGAGAGAGAGGAAGGAAGGAAGGAAGGAAGGAAGGAAGACCTGAGCAAGTGCGCCTGCTCTGTCTCACCACGTGATGCCTCCCGCTGTGTCATGGCGCAGCAGGTGGGCCCTCACCAGAAGCAGGTGCCAATGCTCTTGGACTTCCTAGCCTCCAGGAAAATGTGCTGAATAAATATCTATTCTTTATAAATTGTGCAGTCTGTGGTGTTCAGTTATAGCACTAACACACGGACAAGACATCCTAGAAACTGGGGATGGATGAGACTGTGCCTTCTTCATCTCTTCCCCAGCACTCTGTGCGGGGTTCACAGGGTAGCAGGCAGGCCATAGAGTTCATGTGGTCATCTCAGCAATGTCAATGGAGAGGAACAAATGCTACAGCATGAGATCCCCAGGGGGCTGTGGGAGCACAGAGGAACATGGGTGCCTGACACAAATTTGGTGGGGCGGGCAGTCCATGAAGGCTTCCTAGAAGAGTCATATCTGAACTGAGCCTGGACAGGTATGTAGCAGGTATCTAGGCAAGGCAGGCTGGGGTGGAGAAGTGTCCCAAAAGCAGGGATGAGTTTGTTGTGTCTAGAAATCATAGGGATCCCCTACCATGAAGTGGGTACAGAGGTTGACATTGGAAGGTGACAGTGATGTCCCAGAGGTTTCCTTCTGATGTGAGAGAGGTCTCTGTCATCTCAATTGTCTTGCTGGTCCACTATCCACGTGCCTGCCCTGTTACTAGCCCATCAAAAGTAGGGACAAGGATGCAGAAGATTGTAGAGGTACCCACAGACCCCACCTGCTGTTCCCCTCAATGGAGGAGAGACTGTGTGACTCTGGGAGGCGCCTGATGGATGGGCTTCCTCTCAGGCAGTGTTATGAGATCCCCCTTGAATTTCCACCCTGTGTCCTGTGATGCTCAGGTCTGGAGCCAAGGCGGTGGTGTAAACAAGGCCTGGTCAGTGAGGGCGGGTGTGTTGTTTGCTGATAGATGTCAGCTGGAACAACCTGAACTGGCCCCACTGGTCCCTAGGGGCAACAGGAACAAAGTGGGGAGGATGCGGGTCATGCCGGGCTCTTCCAGGCAGACCAGCTGTGCTCCCCACACACAGGGTGGCCTTGGGCAGCACAGCCAAACCTGCCTTGCAGGCTTGGGGTGAGCCAGAGAGGCAACCTCTTGCCCTGGCGTGAGCCCACCCTGTGTGTGGCCATAGCTTCCATGACCTGCCTGGAGCCCCAGCTCAGCTAAAGCTTTTGTAGGGTGCAGCCACCCACCATAGCAGAGCCTGCCACACACCCTGAGGATTCAGTGTCCTCAGCACTCAGTGACTAGGGGCTACAGGGACCACTCATTCATGGGCGAGGAGATCCCACTTGTGTGGATTTGTCTTGACATGTCATAGTACCTCCCCTTCCCTCTGGCTCCATCATGGTTTCCGAATCATCCTTTCTTCTATACAACAATCCCTCCTCACCGCTGACACTATCCATCTAAAGCCATCATCCGCCCACACCACTCCCTGCCCCTGGAGGGACACTGCTGTTTATTGCGCACCAGCTCACATGGCCACCAGCCCCACCCTGTGAGATCGGGACCCTGACCCAGCTGGAGCATCTGTTCACATCCTCTGTTGATTATTTAAGCGGCGTCTGTCTGCATAGAAGGGTTACAGCATTCTGAAGGGCTGCTGTCCAGCCTTTTCTCCAGGGCTAGCTGCTTTGTTTAACCAGCCTTTGGGCTCCTGGGCAGGTGGTCCCAGGGACTCTGCAGCTGCAGAGATGGCTCTGGGCTCCCACTACCCTTCTCCAGCTTGGCCTCATGCCAGGCAAGAGGCAGGAGCAGGTACCCTTCCTCCCTGCCGGGACCTACCCCACTGTGCCCTCCATCCCTTGTGTCCCTGGAGGCACAGCATGCCGGGAAGGCTGCTCCCTGCTGGCCCTGCTCACTGCCCCTGCTCACTGCCCCATGCTGGGGAGGGGGAAGTGGCATCCTTTTCACATGGCAGCTCCACTGATGCCCACAGCAGCACATTCCAGGCCCCAGATCCTTCCAACCAGGACTGTTCCATTCACGAGTCACAGCTCCACAGCAGCCACGTCTCTGCCATGTTCTTGAAAAACAGAGAAGGAAAAAGAAATGTCACAATGACCACTGCACTCGCCATTCCAGGGCTTCTGAGGCCTTTGGTGAAAGCCAACTTGAATCCAAAGCTGGCAGGGGTGGCAGTGGGTGGGGCCAGAAAGGCGGCTGCTGATTGATTGTTGGTAGAAATCACGAGGTTTCGCCGGAAGTCAGCCCCTCCCCTTCCTCCAGCTTCTTCCCTTCTGCCTTCTGGAGAGGTCAGGGATGCCTGGCGGGCGGCCGTGGCTGCCCCTTCAAAGGTGCTTCCAGGATGCAGACCTGGAAAGGAGCTTAGGAATATGATGACTGTCTATCTGTAGCCCCAAGCCATGTCTGTGTGTGACAAGACCAAGGGTGGTTCAGGAGGCAAAGCATTTGAGAAGCAGATGGCTCTGGAAAATCTGGCCTGCAGGGGTGAGACACTTCCAGGCCATCAAGTCCAAACTCTTCTCTTATAGATGGTGAAAACTGAGTTCTGCCAGCACTGACCTGGGATTTCTGAACTCAGGGTGCTAGGAGCCCTATGGGTTATCCAGGCCTGCCCTTTAGTTTCCTTCCTCATGCTCCCTCTACATACATGTGTGCATACACACATGCACACACATGTGTACCCACACACACAGCTAATTCACTGACACCTCCCTGACTTTAAGATTGTGAGAGTGACATGAGACACATACATGGTGCATGCCTTACACTTACAGGGAGGCCATCACACCTGAATAGGTGCAGCGAACTCTGAGAGGTCTCGGCAGGGTGGAGACAGAACCTGACTGCAGCAGGCCCCTCCTGACCTGGGGTTTTCTCGCTGAAGCAGAGAAGGTAGACTGCAGCCCTTTGGCTAGATATTGGGGAGACCAGGAATATGGATAAAATGAGAGAAGGTTTTGGGAACATCAGAGTGGCCCCAAAGAAGGGAATCCCTGAACCCAAACCAGCTGCCCAGCTACTGCTGGTAGCCCAGGTTCTGAGGCTGAGGAATGGGGAAGCCCCATCCCCACTCTTCAGCACCCAGTTGATTGGAAGAGGGAGGAAGCTGGCAGCTGGGGAAAGGTCTTGGGCCAAACATTTTTCCACTGGTGAATCAGACGACAGCAGTAACAGGAGCCAGGCTGGCCTGACCCCAGCCACCTCTGTGAGTCATAGCTGAGGTCCCTGTGCTAATCTTAACCCCTCAGAGAGGACTTGTTGGGACTTGCCACCAAATCTTGACCACCAAAATAGTCTTGGAGCTGACGTGGCCCTGGAAAGCCCTGGCCCATCACAGAAGGGGTCAGAGAATGGAGCCAGGGTGGAGAGGGCTGGTCTGGGAGTTAGGCTGTGCCCCAGCTCTCCCGTGACCTTGAGCAACTCACAGTGAAGTGTTAGCAAGATGGGCTCCCAGGTCCCTCCCAGACATTCTCCCAGACCAGAGCCAGACTGGGTCTGAGAAGGAAGGAACCGGGACCTGAGGCAGCAGAAGGTTTTCAGGCCAGGTCTGGCCCTGCCCTCATCACAGTTGCTCACCAAGGTCCTCGCCTTTTACAGTGCACAGCTAGTGACAGCAACCTTGGTTCTGGGGCCAGCTGCATCCAAAATTTGTTCTGGGATTTTTGACAAGTTGCTTCACAAATCTCCTTTCTACAGGGAAGGCAGTACAGCTAGTGGTTTAAGGCACTGGACTTTGAAGTCAGACTAACCCAGGTGAGAATCACTTAGTCGCTGGGTGTCCTGGGGCAAGTCATTTAAACGTTCAGCAAATTTCAGCTGCTGTCATTACCAGCTAGTATGTCTGGGCCTCAATTACGTCTTCTATTAAAAAAAGAGGATAGCAAGAATGATTTCTAAGTCCCTTTCTCTAGCTGTCATTTTCTCTAATCAGGTCCTTGACCCTGCACAATCAATTCAGGGACTGGGACCTTGTGGCAAATGACAGAACAATGAGTTGAGGAAACATCTCTGGGACTACAGAAAAGGGATTTAAGATGCAACACAGGGACTCTGGTGAAACAGAGATGAGCTCTGGAAAGGCTTGGTGCAGGAGCAGGAGCCAGGCCAAGTTCTGAAGCTCAGTGCAGGGGGCTGAGGCTCGGGTCTGGGAGACTGGAACCTGAGCCCTGATGGCTGGGAGGAAGCCTTCTCCCCAGCTCAGGCTGAGCCTCAGGTTTCCACTGCATTCTGAGCAGAAGAATCTTTCTTTTCACATCGTTTCCCCAGATAATCTTTTCATCATGGTCTGAATGACCATTGTGTCAAATTATCTTAAAAGATTATTGAAAATGTTGCACCCCCTCCTTTTCTCCTAGTGTGCTGGTGTGCGTGCATGTGTGTGTGTGTGTGTGTGTGTGTGTGTGAGAGAGACAGAGAGAGAGAATGGGGGGAAATTGAGCGAGAGAAAGAACAAGAGAGATGCAACTGTGAGTATCCATTCGTGTCCTGTTAGGGCCATATGAACAGACAGATAGGGACATCCTTACTGTCTTCCAGGGATGCTGAAGCCATGGCCGGATGCTAAGGTGAGAAGGTGGGGGCCTAGAAAGGTTGGACCTACAGCACCAAACTCTTGCACAGGCCAGAAAGAGGCCCTGCTTTCTTCATATCCAACACTAGGACCTGTCTCCCAGCAGGTCCTAGAGCCCCAGAGACAACAGAAGCCTTCTTCTCCCGGTGGGAATGAGTGTGGGGACCTCACCCTCCAGGGAGCTTGCATGGGGCCAGGGTGAGGGCAGAAGGGATGGAGGTGACCCCTCTTGGGAAGGTAAGACCATATGTGAGCCTAAAAGGAAGATGGGTCCTGGGAGGGGTGTGGTGCTGAGTCTGGAGCACCTCATGCGGGTGGGCCTGTTAGACTTCCTCCTCCCAGTCAGGAGAGTCCAGGAGCACTCAGACGTCCTGGGTGCCTGGCAAGGGAGACAAGTCCAATGGATCTGGGATGCAGGGTGCTGGTGGCACAGTGAAGACACAATGGACATTGTTTATAGTGTTGCCAAAGGCTGGAGACTGCAGAGGCCGCTAAGGAGTGGAGAGTGGAGGAGAAAACTACAATTAAATGGCAACCCCAGCGCCCTCTCAATTCCTGCCCTGATAGGGAGGAGAGGGCAGAGCTAATATGGAAAGGGTAGGAAGGGACAGGGCAATCCCTTGACAGAGAGAGCTTTGACTCAGGGGTCAAGGGAACAGCTGTGGAAGCCTCGGGCACATCTGGCTGGGGCTGGGCTGGAAGAGGGTGAGCCTGTGGCTGGCAGGGAGCCAGGGATGTGGTAGAGACAGATAGGGCCTGTGTTTACTGTCCAGCTGAGGTGTTGCAACAGGAAGCTGGCTGGGGGTGGCAGGGAGGAGGCTGCTCAGGCGGAAACTATTTATCTGAAACAGAAGGAACAGCTGGGGAGGGAGGCCAGGCGCAGCAGCCAGCTTTCCAAGGCCACGCAGGATGCCCGTGCCATGGCAGCGAGCCACCCTATCTCCTGCCCAGCCTGCCTGCCTCGCTGCACATCCAGCCCTGCTGTCCTTGTCCAGAGCAGAGCCAGCTGACCAGTCGTCCCCATTCCTAGTCCCCAGCTGGGGCTGTGCTTCCCAGTGGGATGCCCCACCAGACTGCAGGTTTGGCCTGTGGCTGACTACGCTGTGAGGATCCACCATGTGCCAGGCATTGTGAGATAGGTGTGTGTGTTCTCCAGTTTCCAAAGGTGAAAACAGAGGGCATAAGGGATTTGTCCAGGACCACACAAGAAGTTAGCATTGTGGAAGAAACTGCAACCAAAGTCTGTCATATTTACAGAATCGCTCAGGTGTTCCTGCACACGTGGAGGTGGGCTGTGGGCCTGCCCTTGGCCCTGTGGGACTCACCTTCATCCAGCTCACAGCCCACCACCTGAGAAATCAGCAGACCCCACAAACACCCCCTCCCACCAGGAAATGATCCCTCTCCTAAGTCTCTGCACCCACAGCTGGGCACATGGGAACAACAGCAGCCTCTGAGCAAAGATTTCCTATCACAACCAGGTAAGAGGACCCAGTCTGGCAGAAATCTCCTGGAACTCTCCCTCACCTCTACGGAGGGATCTCCAGAATGATTTGGAAGCCTAGGAAAACCGTGAATGCTGACTTCCCTCCTGAAGGAGGCCCGGAGAAGGTGGGAGCATAAAGGAGCAAAGTGGCCCCACTTAGGAAGACCTCTGGATTTCCGTCCAGTTTTGAGATGGTGAAGAAGAGGCAGGGGGAGCTCTACCAAAGCAGGACAGGCTTCACCTCATCCCCACTTTAATACCCATCACGGAATGGAGGCTCCAGCCCCACATTCAGTTGATTCTCAGGGAATGTCATTTCCCACCTGGAGGGATGTTGCATTGCCCATCTCACTTTGTGCCCCAGCTGACACTGGGACCTACCTCCTCCAGGTCAGGGTCTTCGCCTCCTACCTCTCTGTATCCATTCATGGAAGGGGGATGAAATCAACAAGAATGGAACATCTAGTATGTGTCCCTTCATGGGCCAAGCACTGTCACTTTCAGTCCTTGCACACTCCTATGAAGCAAATGTGGCCACCTCCAGTTTTCAGATGAAGAAACTGAATCTCAGAGACAAAGGGACTGGCTCAAGTTCAAATAATGAGTCAGCAGCTGGCTTAATTTCAATGGTTGCGTACTGCACACATATTGCATGTCTGTGTGTTGGTAAAGATAAGTGAAGTTATGCCACATAACAAATAGTCCCTACATCTTAACAACAAAGGTTTATCTTCCTCTCACTGAAAATCTGCAGCAGTACTCTTCAGGGCAAGTATCTTTCAAACTTGTTTGGGGCTGGCTTAATCTGGGGCTTTGTCATCTCATCAGAAGACTTCTCATTCACTGGGGTGGGTGATGAGACTGTTCACTGATGAACTGGTCAGAACTAGCCACATGGCCCTGCTCTACCTGCAGGGGAGCAGGACAAATGGGGGAACAGATGGAATGCTGGTGGGCATGTGGAGTATCTGCCACGGCCATGGATGATGCCGGACACTGGGTCCAGTAGCCTGTGCTGGACCCTAAATGACTTCCCACACCCCCTGGGAAGTCCTATCACTATGAATGCCCTCAAGGGGCTCTGAGCTCTACAGTCGCTCTACCCAGGCCGAGCTACTTCAGCTAGTGTAAGCGTAGGGCCCAATCTCAGGTAAGCCTGGAAGGAAAAACCTCTGTGATAGAATTCAAATTAGACCAAGTCCATATTGAAGTCCTATCTTCTTAGTGGCTAACTTCCCTAGGTAACATTCAGTGGTGACCACCCACTGGGGTCACTTAGCTCTTTCCCTTTCCTGTGTCCTCTTATCCCTTCCCAAGAACAGCCTAGGCAGCAGCATTGCCCACCACCCCACCTTCATTTGCAACTGGAATACAGAGAAAGACCCCGGGGCCATCAGAAGTCCATCCCACTGACTCAACTCATCTTGTCCCCTGGCAAGAGGGGAACTCAGCTCTCACTCTTCTCCTCCTCCTTCCATCTTTCCTCCTCCTTTGCCCAGTACCATAGCTATTTCAATGATTCCAAAAATCCCTAGAGAAGTACAGTATTTTGTATCTGGGTTCCAGGTCCCCCTCATATATCTAGGGCTGAGCGGTTCCCACAAGCACCCCAACCCTACCTCAGAGGATCTCCTTTTTCTGCCACCAGAATTTCACTAAATGAGGCTCTGCTTTCCTATGCCCAGGACACAGGCATAAGAGAGCAATTATTTGTACTTATCCATCCAGGTCAGATGGGGAGAGAGCCTAGAGGAGCACTGGGTTCCTCAGGGACCTTTTCTGTCCACTCCACAGAGGAACAAGAAGAACCCATATGGTTTCAAAGAAGCAGAGAGCTTCCAGTTGCCTGGACTCAAGTCCTCTAGACTATTAGAAGGATTAACAAGATAATTACATAAAATGTTTAGCACAGCCTTCAAAAGATATTGGAAAAGCATATATAACAACATTACCTTTAAACTCTCTGGCCTAGACTGCTCTCCTGGGTCTCAGACCTGCATATGTGACTCCCCGACATTCCTACCTGGATACTGCACAGGCCAACCTGGTTGATGCCCTCCCAACAGCCATTCATCCTTCACTGCCCTTTTTCTTTTTGTCAGAATCCACCTCCCACATGGAGGCTGTGAAGACCAGAGAGTTGTTCTCCCAGCCTCCTTTGCAGCTAGGACGTGAGCATATGACTTCATCCTGATCAACAGACCGAGGGGCTTCTGGGAAAGTTTTTCTATTAATATAGGCTCAGGAATGGAAGCTCTGCCCTTTGGCCGGAAGTTACTATTTAAAGGTGGTGCCAGGACCTCCAGCAGCCACTTTGTGACCATGAGGGAATAAACCTAAGGTGCCAAGGTTGGCAGACCAAAAGTATGAGAGAATATTGTCATTATGTGATTGAATCAGTGAATGAACCCTGGGATTGTGTGCTATATAAGATAACATGTGCCTTTATTCTAAGCCACTTCCAGTTAGGTATTCTTTTACACCTCTTAATCAGCAAATATAAAAACAAACCCGTCAACTCCTTCCTGAATCACTCTTCCTCCAGAATTCCTCTTCTCAACAAGAGTTTCTTCTGCCAGAAATTCTACATCATCACTGCTTTCTTCTTCCTCACTTTTTCCATCTAGAGTGTCACCAACCACCTTGACTCTCCTTCCAAAATCACTTCTGTTTCTTGATCCTGCAGGACAACCTCCTACAGGGAGGTCACAGGAAACCCCCTATGACCACCTCCTGCTGGTTTTCCTTGATTCTGGTTTCTTGCCTTCCGCTCCATTCTCCACAGTCCACTGAGTGCCTCCCTGTCTTCTCTGGATGTGCCATGCTCAGTCACACCTCCAAGCTCTTGCATTTGCTGTTCCGTCTGCTAGAATGCCCTCCTCACTTCTTTTCACAGGACTCCTTCTTTTCACAAGATGTTATTTTGTGAACCCTTTATTGACTTGCCCAATCAGAGCCCATTGAACTTGCTTTGGTGTTGTACTCATCGGCCCTTTTTAGCAATCAGCGGACTGTAATGCCTCATTACCCATGTATCTCCCCTGTAAGACCACACCTTATTGAGGTGAGGGAGGGTGTCTCAGTCACCTTTGGACTTCCAAGATCCAACAATGCCAAGCAGCAGCTACTTAGAAATTCTTAGCACAGTGAATGAACAGCTACGTAGAATAAGTTGACTTCTTCTTGAATGTGGACACCTGTCGTGGTTACCTATTGCTGTGTAACAAAACTTACTGGTTGAAAACAAAAGTGACATTTATTTTGCTCACAAATCAGAGATTTTGGCTGAACTCAGTGGAGACAGGCAGTCTCTGCTCCACCTAGCATTAGCTGGGTTGGGTCAAGGGCTGGGGCTAGAAGCATCTGAAGGTCCGTCTATGAACATGTGTGAGAGTCAATGCCAGCTGTTGGCTGGATCTTAGCTGGTGCTATAAGCTAGAAAACTAATGTGCAGCCTCTTGTGTGCTGGGCTTCCTCACAGTGTGTGGCGAGGTTCTGGGGTGAACATTCCAGCAGAGCCAGGCAGTGCTGCAGTGACTTTGATGACCCAGCCACAACGGTCACACGGCATCACTATCACATTCTACTCATCTGGACAGTCACACATGCCTGCCTAGGTTCATGGGGAGGGGAAATAGGTGCCACTTCTTGTTGGGGAATGACAGGTAATATGGTTTGGATTTCTGTCCCTGCCCACAACTCATGTCAAATTGTAATCCCCAGTGTTGGAGAAGAGGTCTGGTGGGAGGTGACTGGATCATGAGGGCAGACCTCCCCCTTGCTGTTCTCATGATAGTGAGTGAGTTCTCACGAGATCTGGTTGTTTAAAAGTGTGTAGCACAGCCCCCTTTGCAATTTTGCCTCCTGTCCCATCCATTTAGGACATGCCCGCTTCCCCTTTGCCTTCTGCCATGATTGTAAGTATCCTGAGGCCTCCCCAGCCATGCTTCCTGTGGAACTGTGAGCAAATTAAACCTATTTTCTTTATAAATTACCCAGTCTCTGGTAGTTTTTAATAGCAATGTGAGAACAGACTAAGACAACAAGGTTCAGGAAGAACATGTTGGACCAGAAATATTGTTGTAGCCATTTTTTTGTTTTTTGAAAATGCAATCTCCTGGCCCAGCACAGTGGCTCACGCCTGTAATCCCAGCACTTTGGGAGGCTGAGATGGATGGATCACAAGGTCAGGAGTTCGAGACCAGCCTGGCTAACATGGTGAAACCCCATCTCTACTAAAAATACAAAAGTTAGCCAGGCGTGGTGGCATGAGCCTGTAATCCCAGCTACTCGGGAGGCTGAGGCAGAAGAATCTCTTGAACCTGGGAGGCAGAGGTTGTAGTGAGCTGAGATCAACCCATTGCACTCCAGCCTGGGTGACAGAGTGAGACTCTATCTCAGGAAAAAAAATAAATAAAATAAAATGCAATCTCCTTTCATGCCTTTTTAAAGTATTTTAAGTCAACTCTTTGTCTGCCATTCTCCCCAAACTGTCGTTTGTCTTCCTTATGAGATGCATGCCCAGGCCTCCCTTGTCCCCTCCTCATAGTGCACTTCTCTGCACATGGCTTGTGGTTTGGTGGAGTGAGCTGGTAACAAGCTGTTAGGAGAGCTGGGTTTGGGACCCAGCTCTACCACATTCGGATTCTGTTAATTTGGATAGGTCACTGGAATTTCATGGGCCTCATTTATTTCCTTGGTAAATAGGAGCTGATGGTCCCTGTGCAGAGGGCTAAGTGAGGTCAGGGCTGAGAGGAGTGGTCGTGGACATCAGGGCAGGGTGTGAAGGCAGCATGTCTCAACCACGGTTCACTTGCAGGAAACAGAAGACACTGAATCTCTGCTAAGCAGAAAGGGACTTAACACCAGTAATTAGGTGATTACAAAATCACTAGAGGGGCTGGAAGAGTGGGATTGAGGCTGACCTTCTGGGAAATACTTTCTGGATGTGGCCAAGGGAGCTTGTACGCCCATCAAAACCAGGATGGTGAGGAGTCAGAAGGCTTCTATGGGACTGGGGTCAGGAAGTCACCACCACCACCCCACAAGTGGGTCTCAGTGTTCAGAAGCTGATGACTGGTGTCGTGGTCATCAGGGTTGTTCACCAAGTGTTTCTAGTTCTCCCACAGGCAGATGGTAGGATTAGCCTTCTCTGCCCCCCTGGAGTTAAGTGACCCTGTGACTCAATGAAATATGTGCCACTTCGTAGTAGAAGCTTTAAGTACTATTCTGTAGTTTTCTGTATTCTCTCTTTCCTTTGTCACAGTGACCTCAATGCTCCAAGTGATGGTTTTTCCACCAGCCTGGGTTCCCAAGTGTGGTAAACAGAGGCCAGCAGCCCCAACCACCCATGTGATGTGGGGCTTGCTTATTTCTTAGCATAGTGTAGCCCATTCTGATGGGCACAACTGGACACTGGGACATTGCTTGCCTTAGTTATGCTTGCCCAAGGCAAGAGCCAAAGCAGTGGGAAGATAGCACTTGCTGCAATTCCACTTTCCAAATCCCACATCCAGGGGGCAAAACCTGATTTGCATCCAGAATCATAGCTTTAGAGAAGTCTGGGAAATGTAGCTTTTAGCTTCCCAGCTTCTGTGATACTAGGTGTCACTCCCAATGGATTGATACCAAGGGCCCACCCTTGATATCACACCCACCACAGCATACCCACCACAGCAAACACACCCTGGGGTTCTAAGGGTGTTCCAGCTGAAAGCCAGGGAGAGAGGAGTCTGCAACCTGATAGTTGGGCTGGGTAAAGGGACTCGAGGTACAAAATCACATGAGATGGACTTGGAAGGGCAGGTGGAGGGGAGGGAGCCGGGTTAGCCCTCTACCTCAAATGAAGACCATGATAATACACAGAGAGAGGGAGAGAGAGACTGTGTGTTCTATGTGATGCCTGAGAACATTTAAAGGACCCTAGGCATAGCTGATTGAATATATTTTGCTTTATAAGTATTGCTTTGTAAATTATCAAATGCTGTGTGAAATACTTCCATTAGACTATGAGCTCTGTATGGGCAGGGAGCATGCCTCATTCATCTATGTACCCTTCACATCTAGTACAGTGTTGGGCACATAGTAGGTGCTCAATAAATGTTTTATGAAGGAAAGAATTTGCCAATGTTCCACTGAGAAATTATCTTGGAGAACTAGACCCAATGTTCCCAGTGTGGTCTGACTAATCAGAACCTGGTGGGAACGCCCCTCCCTGGGTCTCAATATTATACTTCTATTAACGTGGCCCAAGATTGCATGATTCTCCTTGGCAGCCACACTGCACAGATGATTCATATTGAGCTTGAGGTCAACTGGAGTCTCTGGGTCTGTTTCACATGAGCAGCTATTAAGTAAGGCAAGGCTTCCCCATCCTGTCCATATGCAGTTGATTTTTTGAACTGAATGCCTTATGTAACATTTCATCCTGCTGAGTTATAGTCCATCCTTCAACTTCTCAAGATCTATTTGCATCTTAAGTCTTTTCATTCAATAGGCTATTCATTTCTCTTAGAGTTGCTTCATCCACAGTGGTGTCGCAGAGGAGTTCTCTATCTCTATGCACTTTCATGACAAAAATGCTGCACAAGTCAGGCCACCAGGGACCTCCCTGCATGTGGATGTCAACTTTTTAATCAGTGTAAATAGAGAATAATCACTTAGCCATCTCTGATTCTGTCCACAAAATGGACAGACTGTCCCAAACTGAAACAATGAAGTATACAGAACTCCCTTGATCTCTGGGACCTACACCAGAAGGGGGAATGAGTTCATTCGGGAGCATTTGCCTTTCACAAAGCCACACTGGCTCCTAGAGATCCTCACATTCTCTTATGGGCTGTCAAAGACATTTCTTGGTTTATCAATATGTATCAAGAATCAGGAAGATGTTCAAATTATTAGAACTACTAACCCACAGCAAAGTTAACAGCTGTTATCTAAGAGTCCGGAGGCAGGGAGATGGCTGAGTGGATTGTGAGATATCCTCTCCATGGAACAGCATGTGCACCATTACAACAATAATTCAAAACACTTAAAAACCCAAAAAACTATGTGGTGAACACAGACAACAAACTTAAATAAAATGTGAACTCGAAAAAGCAAGCTACATGTTTATGTGCACTCCACGAAGGAGGATATGTAAAGTACTATGCATGCATGGGGAGGATTCAGATATTGTACAAATTGGGTGAGGGAGACCAGATGATGGGTGATTTCTCCTCTCTATTTTGCAAACTTTTTTTACAGAAAGCAGCTTCTGAGGCAGAGGTTGAGTGAAGGCATTTTCCTGGGGATAGTGGCCCAGACAGAAGGCTGGGAATGAAGTGGGGAGTAGGGAGGGAGCTGACCTCCAGGATAGATGGCTGGTTGCTAGGTCCCCTGGCATTGCCCAGGAAGGCACAGGAAATGCACCTCAGGGCTGCCTGCCTTGGGGGACAGTGGGGAGCATTTCTCAGCTTCTGCTTCACGTTGCTCTGAGGTAGGGGCCATAGAGCATTAACTCTCTGGCGATTCCGGGTTATGCATGTGAGGAGATTCCTGGGGAGCCCCTGCTGCGGCACCCGCAGAGAAGCCCTTGGGGGTGGGAGGCACCCTCAAGTGTTGCTCACTGATGGTGCAGCATTGCTGGGGTCAGAAGTCAGGCAGGACTGAGAGAATCCAATGCACTGTACAGGATGGATCTGACCTAGCTCTGCTAATGATTTTATAAATACAAAAACCTGCCCTGTTCTATGGCTGGAGATAGGCTTCCCTGTCTCTAGCTTCCAAAATCTATCTTGAAAATCAAAAGTCTTTATCCATCTCTGGTTTCCACCTTTCTTCTCTTATCTAAGGGGTTTTGTAGGTCATTTCTCTTGGAGCCCAAAACACAACTCATGGCAGTCTATTAGAGTGACTTCTGTGCTCTCCCAGACCAAGCCAAACTTCTCCTGGGTGTCAGGTGGCCGCCCCCACATGCACACTGTTCTGAGGGAGGCTTGCTCACTCTCCAAAGAAGATAGGAGCATTTTCAGGAGGCAAGGGTTCAGCCATCCCTCTCATCAAAGGCCCTCATAAGTTTTGAGGCATTCTGCCCTGGGGTCTGCCTTCTTGACACATTTGTACCATCTGATCTGAGGACTTGGGTTTTTTTGGTGGGGGAGTTATTTTTGTTCTTGGCTATATGCTGAATTTCCCTTCTCCCACCACCCTATTTCTTGTTTGGTGGCGGTGGTGGTTTTTGTTTTTTTGTCTTGGATTTTTCAAGGGGCCACATTGATCTTTTGAGTCATCTTCTTTGGGCCACTATATTCTCTCTACTTGAAAGCAATCTACTTTCTCAAGGTCCACCCTACACAACTGGTGTTGCCACCACTCCCTTCCTGTAACATTGTGAAGGATGATAAAGTCCTTTTCTTCCCACGCCCCTGTCATTTTACCACTGTGCCCCTCTTAGTTGATCAGAGTTCAGTGTATCCTGCCAGTTCCACTTGTTGCTTTTTGAGAGATTAAATTATCAGCCGGCAAGAATGTAGCAGTCATCCTGGCTTTAGCAGATGTCCTTGTAACTACAGTCCCATCACTCTGGCCAGGAGCTGGCTTCCGACACTTCAGGGCCTTGATCTTGGACTTGGAGACATACTTCCCCTTCACCTTCCACAAGAGGGCCAGGAGCTCTCAGCCCCCAAGGAGGGGCCTGGGAGAGAAAAGTTGATTAAAAGGCTGTTTTCCCAGAGCAGGTCTTGCAATCTGTTGGAAGCAGAGAAGTGGAGAGTGCCAGGCTTCAAATCTCGGATGCACCACTCACTGGATGTGATTTGGGACAAGTTACTTAACCTCTCTGGGCTTCAGTTTCCACATCTGTAGTTGCTAGAGCTTTCTTGATCTTTCAAAAAAGTGTCAGGTTTTCCACAAAGCCACCATGACTTCTGCCTGGCTGACAGCAGTTGCAAGATGCCATTGACTATGCCCTGATTTCAGAGAGGCTAAAGTGAAAAAAAAAATGTGCATCTTAAAACCAACGAAATAGTGTAGTATCTACCCATAGAGTTGCTGTGAGAATTACATAACTTAAAATATGTGTAGCGCCAAGAGCAGTGACTGGCACATAGCACCATCTGTGTGTTAGCTATTTGGCTACTGAAGAGAAGAATGGCATTGATGAAGGTCTCTGAGGAATGGACGATGAAATGACTCACTCTCCATGGTTCTGCTCTGTAGAACAGGAAATCAACTGTCCAGGGAGGTGCAGTCCCAGCCCCTCTTTCATCCAGACGTATAATGTGCCATGTGACTAATTCTCACCAATGGTATATGGGGGTCTCTTCTGAGCTAAGGGATTATGAAAAATAGTGTGCCTTCTCCACATCCTGCCCATCCACTGGATAATGGAGAGGCCTCTGAGACCCTGTGGGACAATGGAGCGGCAAGAGGGAAGAAACCAGGATCCCTGAGTCACCACTGGAGGAAAGTCTTTGGTCAGCCAATAACTCCTACCTTGGATGGCCGTATAAGTGACAGACGAACCACAGTTGAATGAGGCACTGAAATTCAGGGGTTAATTTATGCCAGCACCTTAACTAAACACACACCAATGTGGGCAGCTGTGGGGAGGAAGGGCACCTGTGGTGGGAGCTTGGAGAAATGGAAGAGTGCAATGAACTACAAAGTCAAGGGCTCGCTCAGCATATGCCAGTGCCTCAGAAAACAGTTGACAACATCCAGCCCACCACTTGCCTCCCCAACGCAGTGCTGACTTTATATTGAAGTTTTCATCAACAGACCATTCATTCAACATGTAATACATCTCTACCATGTGTTAGCACGAAGTCCCAGCATGACGGGGCTCTGCTGGGTGTGGTCCCAGCACGGCCCCCTGTCCTGTGGTCAGGCCCCCTCCCCGCAGCCCATACATCATCCTGATGTGCAGAAGAGACCCCATTAATCACAACACCTCATTTGCCAATGTGACTTCCTCGGCTGTGTTCCGCCAGGGAGGGAGGCCCAGCCGTCCTGAGGTGGGTGGGTGGCTGGCTGTCCGGGACGGCAGCCTGCACCCTGCAGATGGACAGCATGGCTTCCAAGCCTCAGTTCTGGGCCCTAGAGACAGGCTTCTGGGGGCATCTGTCTGTGACGGGGTCACGGAGGCAAAGCTGAGAGGTTTCCTCAGGAAGCTGTCAGGAGACCAGGGGCTACTCCAGCTCCACCTGGAAGGTTGCAAAACCCCAGCAGCACTACCTGAAGTGAGCTCTGAGTTTTATTTCTTTTTTGTTTAAAAAAATAAAAAATCCAAACACAAAATGGTTTGTCTGCATTTTCATTCAGTATGTGAATATCAAGATTAAATGGCCTGCGGCTGCTCCTCTGTTCACCTCTCAGATCATAAAACCTCCACAGTGACTGAAAGCAGGAGCCCATCTAGTGGCTTTCTGTTTCCCGCTCTGTCTCCCCAGGGCGAGTTACAAGGAGTCCAAGTTACAAAGTGCAGGCTCCAAGTGGCCCGGCCCCAGGTGGCCTCAGAAGTCCCTGGAATGAGGTTCTCAGAATCCCAGGGCCACAATTGAGTGTGACAGGTTGACCCACGTGGATCCACATTTTCCAAGGTGCCCCTTCTAGGTGCCCAGGCAGGGAGCTGCTGAGCAGCCCCTTTCCCCAACCCCAGCACTTGCCTGGTCCAGCGGGTGGGCTCTAGACAGGGAGCTGGAAGGACTGTCCAGAAGACAGTGGCCCCGCCTGCTGGTGAGATGAGCCCCTCGCATGCGAGCTCCGTCTCCTCTCACCCCTCCCCAGGATGGCTCCACTGCAAGCCCTTCACAGTGATTCGCACCCATGAGCATTTTACCCAACAAAATGTTACAACCTGGGAAAGATGAATTTGCTCCAAAATACAAAAGAGAAAAATTGGAGATAATAAATATTTAATGAATGCATTCAAATTTTATTAATTGTTCAATTTCGTCCTCATGAAAGTTTCTTTCCATTTGAAAACAATTTGTACCTTCGATTTTCTCGCCTTGTACAGATGTCTGGGTCTGATGATGGCTGGGAAGTCAGAGCCAATCGTAAACTAAGTGAGTAAACTTAAGCCAAATAATTTCAAAAGCAAAATTATAAAAATTCTTTCCAAGTATTTTATAGCAAAATAATTCCATTTAATGTGGGATGTGGGTGCATTTTAATTCTTTTATATACTCTGGGGTGGGACCTACAAAAGTTAGACTGTCTGGTTCCCAGGAAGGCCCCACTGCTTTCCCTCTTCCTTTCCTCTCTCCCTCCCTCTCTCCTCCTTTTCTCTTTGCTCCTCAAAATCCTTTCCCTCTGCAGTTTCAAGGAAGTATCAAAGAATCTCCTGCCAAAAATGTTAATTTTTATAAAGATTGATTTGTTACATTTCTGAGGTCTCTCCTGAAGAGAGTCACTGGTGCTGATAGGGGTTGCTATTTTTTGTCTCTTCTAGTCCCTCAGCTATTCTTACGAACAACAGTCCACTGCAGTGGACACTTCCTCACAGCAGAAGAGCTGAGGAAACTGCCCCTGGCTCCTCTGTGGCTGGCTGGCCACCTCACTCCGGCTGTAGGGTACTGGGCTAACGCCGTAGGGCATGGAGTCAGTGAATTTGGAGATAAGCCTAAGGGCTCAGCCAGCAACCAATCCATATGCAACCTGCGGTTTGGCTGACAGGCCCTTTTTCAACCAGACAGGTTGGTCACCCAGCAGCCTAGCACCTTTTTGCCAAAATGCTCGGCACCCCCAGGGCTCACGGATGGCCTCCTGTCTCCCAGGAAAACTGGCCTTGAGCACCTGAGTGACTCATGGGGCAGACTCATGAGATGCGGCCCATAGGCCCCTCAGCAGGCCTGGCCATTCCCAGAACCTAGGGTGCGGCTGAGAGAGCTCCTGGCTCAGGAGAGAGGACCCAAGGATACTCCCTGGAGGCCCACCTGGGACCTTCTCTAACAACCCTGGGGAGGGCCAGTTGTCTCAGCCTGGGGGAGCAAGTTCCAGACTATTTTCCAAGGGCCTCCTAGGAGGTTAGCTACACCTAACTCTGCAGTTCCCCTTGCCAAGCCCCTCACCCCCTGTACCCCAAATGGCAACTCTTGAACAGCCCTGCTCTGCTGCCTCAGCCCAGAGTCTCTGTTCCAGCAGCCTCCTCCTGCACTGCTCAGGGCCCCAGCCCTACACCGGGCTAACTCTCCTGTCTTCTTCAACACTGAGCTAAGGTGCCACCTCTTCCCAGCTCCTTCTAAGATACCAGGAAGGCTTCCCCAATCAACTCTCCTCTCCCCCAGGCCAGACTGATATATAGATAGATGATGATGATAGATAGATAGATAGATAGATAGATAGATAGATAGATAGATAGACAGATAGATAGGTAGACAGATAGATACATATATACATACATAGATTTAATTGTCACCTCCATCAGACTGTTAGGACACATAGGGAGCATTATCTGTCACTGTGCTGCCCCCATTCCCAGCACAGAGTTGGGCACACAATAATGATGGATGGGTGGATGGATGGATAGTTGGAGGAGGGCAAGTCTTGGGTCGAGCAGGAAGCTGGCAGATGTCCAGGGGGTCTAGAATTAATTGTCAGCAGCTGCTGTCTTCAAACCTCCCCTGGATAGTGTGGGCTCTTGTGAGGCCCAGCGACGAGGCTTGGGGGCCAGATGATTTCCAGTTTTGCTCTGCCCCTCTTCTATCATCTTTTGGGTGACAAGTGTGAGTGTGTTCTCATCTAACCAGGAATATGAGGCCCCAGACCATCTGTCAGCCAGCACGAGCTCTGCCCTTCCTCCCCAGCAGCAGGGACAGGATGGAGAGGGTATGCTGTGATGATTAAGGAGCAGCCTCCAGTGCCAGGCCACCTGAGCGCCAGCCCTGCTCCACCACCTGCTCACTGTGTAATTTGGGGTACATTATTTTACTTTACTGTGCCTCGGGTGAGAGTAGGACTTGCTTTGCTGAGTTGCTGTGTGGATTTAGATAAGTTGATATGCACAAAGTGCTCACACTAGTTCCTGGCACATAGTAAGGAATGTGTGGTTCTAGTGCCCGTAATGCTAAGCCAGGCCCCCAGTCACCAGCCTGAAGCAGGGTTGTGGTCAATGTGAGGTCGGTTAGCATCAGTCTGAATTCAGGGTCAAGATGTGGCTATAGTTCCACCATATGTGGTTTGGGGTCTCCCGAGACATGCTTAGCAAGTTCCTCATTAAGCCATGAACACCCCCTTCAGGAGGTAGGCAGATGTTCTGGCTGCAGGGTGTGCTGGGGACAGAGGTGGTCTCCTCGCTTGCCAGCCCAGCATCCTCCGTGCCGGCCCATCACAGGGAGGGGCCCAGAACCCTCCTCACAGCCAGCTCCACGTGGCCGTGAGCACCAGGCACTGCCAAGGGCAGGCCCAGGCCCTGGCCATGCAGCACGTGGGAAACACTGGGCCTGTTGCCATGGTCCCTGCCCAGGAACAAGCTAAGTACCTACTATCCGCCTGCCAGGAGGAAGGAAGCCATATTCTGTTCTGGAAATGTCAAGTTGCTCCCCTGCCCCTCAGCTCTGCACCATGCAGTGCCTGCCCCAGATAAGCCAGGCAGCTCTGCCCTAGGCCTCCACCTCCACAGCCCTAAAACCAGGCCTGGGGACTAATCAGAAGCAAAACCTACTCCAATTTCCCTTCCACCCAAAAACTGTCGGGACTTCTGTGTGATAAGAAAAGTCTGTGGGAATAAGGATATAGTGACACAGTATAGAGTGGCTTTTCTAAGGCTTGCTTTCTAGGAACCTGACAAACAACAAAATATGAGTAGTTCTATCCACACATCAAACCTGGCTAGAACCTCAAGACCCAGTTTGGTCTTCTCCAGAAAGCCTTCCCTGATTGCACCAACCCACTATGCCTTCCTTTTCTCAATTCTGTCTGCAACTGTTCTAAATTAGCCCCTAAATAAGCACATTTGACTAGGCCAGAGGCCAAGCTGAGGGCAGCAGAAGGGGTGGGAGCAGACGCCCTCCCTGCACTAATGCTGTTCTCAGGTGGTTCCCACACCTGGGCCTCCCCATTACCTCTCAGCTTGCCTGCAGCAGGCAAAAAGCAGCTGGCTGCTTATCCCCACCGGAGCACACATTCAGAACCATTTGTCAGCCTCCGAGTCTTCCCAAACCCAGCACTTGGGGGCAGGGGCAGGGGCAGGGGCGTAGGAAACCCAGCTGATCTGCAAACATACACAAAGCCTGCAGCCGGTCTTTCCTCTGCTCGCCCAGGTAGGAACCCTAGAGCCTTTGTGCTTGGAGGACTTGGAGAGGCTCCCTCCTCAGCTCCGTGTGTCCTGTGAGCAAAACTGCAATCCATGCAGGACCAATGGAAGCTGGTCCATCTCTTCTTGAAGCTGGCCCATCTCTCTTTGTCCATTACTTATTTTACATCCAGAAAACGTTCCCTTATATCTGATTCTACTTCTTCAGGTCCCATTCCCCAGAGAGGTGGAGAACACTGTCTCCATCCTCACAAATCTGGCCCCGACTCAGTCGGTAGCCAGGGGCCTGGCTCAGTCTCTTTTGTTCACTCTCTCTCCTGAACCCCTCTCCCCCAGGTAACTCCCCCTTGTCGGTAGCCTTCCCTGGTCAGCTAGGGGCTGCCCAAAGGACTCCACTGGGGCCTGAAAGCTTTTCCTCACCTCCAGGGCAGAAGCGAAGGGCTGCCCATAAAGTGGGGAGGCATCCAGCCCCCACCTCCAGGCTTCCCGCAGCCTCACTGAGCGTCCACCTCGCTGAAACCCCTGTACGCCCCTGGCCTCAGGCGCATTTCTGAGGGGCAGCTTTTATCTTCCTCCCTTTATCTCTTTGCTCTTTTGGTGGCCTTCCTGAGTCCCTCCTCCTCACCCCACTCAGGACACCAAGGAATAAAGGTTCTATCAAACCATCTGGCTCAAGATGCATGCGGTAAGTAAGGAGTGGGGTACATTGCAGTGGTTCTAAACCCTAACGGGGCTCAGCCATTACCCGAGGGGCTGGTGTCAGACTGGATTCTCTGGCCCCATGTCCCATGATTATGAGTGGGTAGATCTCGAGTAGGACCTGCACCCTCACCCAAGGTCACATCTCTTGTCTTCGAGCCCTGTGTTCAGCTGCACGGTAAGGGAACAGAGGGAAGAGATGAGGCCGTGCTCTTTAGGAAGTTCACCTGCTCTGCGGCTGCGCACACATGAAACCACTTAGCATAGTCAGAGAGCACTGATTAAACCGCCCAGCACTACACGGGGCAGTGAGTTGACTGCCTGCTCAGGGGAGGTGAGGGGAGCATTCAAAGGTGGCTTCATCGATGAGGCAGGACTTGGGCTGGATCTGGGGGCCTGGCAGAACCTGACTTGATGAAGGGAGAAGCAGATACATCCAGGCACGGGGACCGGGGCTCCACGGCTCTGGGGGAAAAAGTGCCAACAGCGGTGTTTCAGACACCGTGGCAGGCTGATGGATGGGCCATTGGAGGGATTAGCAAATGAAGAGGACACAGAGAAGGAAAGGACAGAGAAGAAGAAAGAGTGCTGATATGGCTTGGCTCTGTGTCTCCGCCCAAATCTCATCTCAAACTGTCATCCCCACACGTCAAGGGAGGAACCTGGTGGGAGGTGATTGGATCATAGGAGCAGTTTCCCCCATGCTGTTCTCGTGATGGTGAGTGAATTCTCACGAGATCCGAGGGTTTTAAAAGTGGCAGTTTTTCCTGTGCTCACACTTCTCTTCCTTCTTGCCGCCATGTAAGATTTGTCTGCTTCCCCTTCCGCCGTGATTGTATGTTTCCTGAGGCCTCCCCAACCATGTGGAACTGTGAGTCAATTAAACCTCCTCCTTTTATAAATTAGCCAGTCTCGGATATGTATTTACAGTAGTATGAGAATGGACTAAGACAAGTGGACTCCCCGAAAGGCTGGGATGAAATGTTTCAAATATCTAGGTCAACCCTAAATTCTGAGTTCTGATACCATTTTTCTCTTTCAGTCATTAGGGTTAGAGTGAAAACGTGCTCTTTAGGAAGTTCACCTGCTCTGCGGCTGCACACACATGAAACTACTTCCCAGGTTTGGGAGAGGAGCATGGCCAAGAGTGGTCCTGGGCACTGGGACCTAGGCAGGGTATCCTGCAGCCCCAGATCACCCTTTGCTTGGCACCAGCCCCCAATGTCAGCCTTTCCTACCAGGGCAGCTGACCTCCAACCACCTAAGTACTGTGCAGACCCACTTCTTATTTTTCTACTGAAGTGTTTAATCTTTTCTTATTGATTGATGTAAGTCCTCTCGCATTTGCATTCTCTCTCTCTCTCTCTTTCTCTCCACCCCCACAACTGCTTTCACTATTGTTGCCTGTTTCACTGTCTTGTCCTTTATGCAAGATTCTCATTCTTGCTGCTCAGGTATAATTCCCTAGCAGTAAATACATTTAGGAGATTATATTGCACAGTGGTTAAGAAACTATGCTCTGCAGCTACTCAGTTTGGGTTCAAAATCTATCTCCACTATTCATTAGCTATGTAACTTTGGGTGAGTTACTTAACCTCTCTGTGCCTCAGTTTCCTCACATTTGAAATGGGGATAATAATAGTACTTTCTTCATGCAGTTGTTGAGAGGATTAAGTGAGAAAATTGTTGTAATGTTTAGCATAATGTTGAACACATAATCAATGTTCAAGTGAGATTATTACTCTAAAATGGAATATATTGATCCTTTGTTTGTCATTTGTTACAAATGTACTAAGAATCAACTGCCCTCTGGGGTCGGTGGCGACTGTTAACTGCAGGCTCTAAGTTTTGCTGAGCTTCAAAGATTGGGGTAGTTTTGCTTATGAGACAAAGCAGGGAAGAGCTGAACTGCTCTGCATAATAGAAAGGGAAGAATTTGGAAGTGGAGGACTTCTGGAAGGCAGAGTGAGGAGGAGAGATGGAAATGAGAGAGGAAGAGGTAAGAGTGAAAGAAAAACATGAGCAAGTTCCAGAATATGATGCTTCCCCAGGACTCTCAAACCTTCAGAGAAGCCCACTGGAGGCTTGGTGCAAATGTGATTCTTTTGGTCTGATTTCTGCACCCCAGATGACATGAAGTGACATCAAACCATGAAGCTGGGGGACATCAGAGCCAGTTATCCTTGGGTTTCCCTTGCTCCCTTAACTGATAAACCCAAACCATCAAGATGCCTAGGAGAACCAGGAGTTGATATTTGGATTATGCAAATAATTTTGAACCCAGTTTACCGTTAGGCTATGCATTTTCTCTGTGGTTGTGGTGGACACTGTGATATGCCTCCCAGATCTCCTTCTGGGACTGCAGAGCTTGCTCACCCAGTTGCAGAGAGTGCTGCTCACAAAAAGTTCTCAGTGGTTAGCCAACTTGCTCAAGATCACACGTGTAATAGCCATCCAATGTAACAAATTATTCCCAAGCAGAAGCCTAAAACATTTGTTGTCTTAAAGTCTGTGGGTTGGGAACATGGGAACAGCTTATCTGGGTGGTTCTGGTCTCTCATGAGGTAATAGTCAAGAGTTAGCCAGGGCTGCTGTCATCTGAAAGTTTGACTAGGGCTGGAGGATTGGCTTTTAAAGGTGCTCACTCAAATAGCTATAGGCACAAGGTCTTGGTTTCTCACCCAAGGGGCTCTATGGAGGGCTACCTGTGTGTCCCCACAACATGGCAGCCTTTCTTCCTTCAAAAGGGAAGTCCAGGAAGAAGCTGCTATGTCTTTTATGACCTAGCCTTGGAAGTCACATGCCATCACTTCTGCCACATGCTATTTGATAGAGGTGACTTACAAAGACGTCCAGTCCTCCTGCAAAGGGAGAGGAATTAGAGCTTCCCAATTTGTGGACATATTTTTAAACCACCACAATCCTGCATTCCTAGAGGAACCCATATATCCAATTTATGGTCACCCAAGAATGTAAAGGCCAGGGCCCTTCCCCCAATTCAGGACAACTCTGAAGAGCCATACCAGCTTCAGAGCTCCCTGTGGGGTCAGCTGAAGCCTTCATTGAGATACAACACAGCTCAACTTCCCACTGCCCAATCCTTCCTTTCCTTTCATTTCCTTCCTTCCTCCTTTCTTTTCCTTTCCTTTCCTTCCTTCCTTTCCTCCCTCCCTCCCTCCTTCCTTCTTCCCTCCCTCCCTCCTTCCTTCTTTCCTTTCTTCCTTTCTTCCTTCCTTCCTTCCTTCCTTCCTTCCTTCCTTCCTTCCTTCCTTCCTTCCTTCCTTCCTTCCTTCCTCCTTCCCTCCCTCCCTTCCTTCACTCTTCCTTCCTTTTCACATGTGATGTTCCCAAGAGCACCCTCTGATCAACCTGCTACCCTCTGATTTCCACCTCAGAGTCAGCTTCCTAGATAACACACCTGTAAAAATGGTGGTTGGGTTAATGTGCTAACGTATTTTTCTAGTGTTAAATCTAGCAATCTCTTTCTTTTTGGATTCTGCCCTGTGGGAGTGTTTAGAAAGGCCTTCCAATCCTGAGATGAGATAAATACCTAAATTTTGTTCTAGGTAATTTATGATTTCAAATATAATTGGAGGTTTTAGAACATGTCTTGTGAGATTGGGATCTAATTTCACTTTTTTTTCAGTGTTTCATCAATTGTCCTAGCACCAGTTTTTTAAAATAAGTTTTCTACTGACTTTAAATAACACCTTTACATATGTACTAAATTCCACCATATAATTGAGTTTCTTTCTGAGTTTTTTATTCTACTCTAGACTCCAGCCAATTTTTTGATTGTTATATTTTTGAGGTAGATTCTAATATCTAAAAGTACAAGCCATTTTTCTTCTCTTTCAATAGTGTCATGAGTTTATTCTTTTAGGATAATTATAGAGTCAATTTGACAAGTGCTCCACCTCCCAAAACTGCACTGAGATTTTGATTGGAATGTATTAAATTTATTGATGTCAGTTCTTCCAGAATATCTTTATAATATTAAAACTAACTTCCCATCAAAGGACATATGTCTACTTATTAAAGTTTTGTTTGAAATGTTTTTTAAAGTTCTTTCTGGTATGGTTGTGTGTATGGAAGGGTATGCATGGGGAAGCATGTATGTGATCCTGTATGAGGGGTTATGTGTGTGTAGGATGTGTGCACATGTGTGTTTACATGGATCTCATTGTGCTTATTAAGCTTATTGCTAGATATGTTATGGCTTTTATTGCTATTGGTGATACATTTTTTTTTTCACTATGCCTCCTAGTTTGTTATTTTTAGTGTATAGGAAAGATTTGAGATCTATGTATCTATTTTTGTTAATAAGCCACTGTCCCTTCTGTTTCTAATATTTTTCTAATTGCTTTGCTTTGGTTTTCTTAGGTAAACAATATTATAATCTGCAAATAGTGGCATTTTTCTCTTCCACTTCAATATTTAGACCAACAAAGAGGAAAGCATGACCCTCAAGAGGAAGAACACATATTTGCCTTGTGCTAGTTTTGTTTCCTTTTTGCACACAAGTACTATATGTACATAGTTCAAAATTTTTTTAATTAAACTGACTTGAAATGCAACCATCTATCTTAACATTTGTATTTTCTTTTCCGATTATTTTCTATGCAAATTTATATGTGTATATATTTTAAAATATGAATTTATAGATATAAAAGTAGACGTTATTTGTAACGTGGATTTTAAACTTTCTATATTATGAAAGCATTTTCAGGAACATAAATATATCTATACCATACTTTCATATTGCTGTTATGTCTTTGAATTGTAATTTATTCAATTAAGCTTCTATTTTAGGACATTGAAATTGTCTCCAATTTTTAGTATTCTAAATAGACTTACAATATACTTCCTTTTTAGAATAGTCTAATTACTGTGTCCTTCCCCTGTCCCAGTTAGGATAAATTCCTAAAAATGAAATTGGTGAGTCAAATGATATACATATTCTAAAAAATATTTGATTTACGCCATATTGTCCTACCAGCAGTTATAAGGGGATTTATAATTTTGTTCGTTTTGTTGGAGCTTGCCTCATCTTCACTCTCACTAACTGATTTTATCATTCTTTTTCATCTTTGCCCATCTGAAAAAAAAAAGAGGCATCTTATTTCAATGTGAGTTTCTTTGATTACTAGGCAGATTGAATACAGTTGGAAATTGTATCCTTCTTTTGAGACAAACTTACATAGTTGTCTAGATTTAGATTTTAAGAGGGGTGATTATGTAATTTTGTTATTAAATTTTCAGCATTCCATGCATATAAACAATATTAACCCCTTTTTGTTAGACATATGGCAAATATTTTTCACAGTTTACATTATGACATAATAGCCATATAAAATCACATAGTAAATATCTGTGTATTCTGTCACATGGTCTTATGAAATATCAAGAACTCGTCAATTCATCTCAGAAAAAAACTTTTAAAAAAAGCAGCAAAACACTTCCATTATAATTGATGTACTCTGTGTTCTTCCTCACGATTGGATTTCCATTACTCCCTTCCAAATCTAATCACTATCCTAATATTTTTGTCTATCATTCCCATGCATGTTTTAATAGCAGTACAATATATATGTGTATCCATAATTGATGTATATGATAACTGTTTTTTGTGTTTCATGTTTTGAAACATTACATAAATGGAATCATACTGTAATCTGTGTCCTTCCGTAATTTGTTTTGTTCAACATTATGTTTTAGAAATGTATTCATATTGAAATATCAGCTTTAATTCATTCATTTTAATGGAGGCATTATACTCTATTTTAGTTTTTTTTTCTTTTTCTTTTTCTTTTTTTTTCTTTTTTTTTATTATACTTTAAGTTTTAGGGTACATGTGCACCTTGTGCAGGTTAGTTACATATGTATACATGTGCCATGCTGGTGCGCTGCACCCACTAACTCGTCATCTAGCATTAGGTATATCTCCCAATGCTATCCCTCCCCCCTCCCCCCACCCCACCACAGTCCCCAGAGTATGATATTCCCCTTCCTGTGTCCATGTGATCTCAATGTTCAATTCCCACCTATGAGTGAGAATATGCGGTGTTTGGTTTTTTGTTCTTGCGATAGTTTACTGAGAATGATGGTTTCCAATTTTATAAGCGTACCACAATTTATCCCTTTTCCTGTATTAGGCACATAGGGTTTTTTCTAAATTTTTATTAGAAGAACAACATTGCAATGAACATTATTGTACATGACTCTTTATGCAAGAGTTTCTCCAGGCATATGCCAATACGTGAACTGTCTGCATAACTATGTACACATTTTCAGAGTTCCCAGATAGTGCCAAATAGTTTCCACAAGCAGTGGTACCATTTTACTCTCTTACGAATACCGTCTTTTTCACCCCAATTTCTAGTATTATCAGACTTTATATTTTGACAATGTTATGGGTGAAAAGTGGTATCTCATTGTTTTATTTTTACATCTCCCTCATTGCAAGTGACTTTGGTTCTCTTTTCATGCACTCATTGGCCATCAGGGTTCCCTCTAAGGCAAATCCTTACATGGTTTGCCAATTCTATTTTTCCTTCCCATTGAATTGCAGTATTCCTTTATAACTATACATGTTGCAGATTGTTCTACTGTCTCTGGTTGGCTTAATAAATTTGCATGGTGTCTTTGTCTCAAACCTTAATGTAATCTCACTTATCAGTCTTCTTCTTCAGAGTTTGGGCTGTGTGTGTTTGTTTTAAATACGTCTTTCCTTACCCAAAGATCACAAAGATAGTCTATACTTTCTTTTAAAAATTAAAAACTTTTGCTTTTCATATTTAGATCAT
Organism: Pan paniscus; assembly: GCF_029289425.2. NCBI lineage: Eukaryota > Metazoa > Chordata > Mammalia > Primates > Hominidae > Pan > Pan paniscus. The sequence continues at coordinate 54,484,468 of NC_073261.2, read as the reverse complement.
TAATATACTTAGAATTTATCTTTTATATGGTGTGACATAGAGATTTAATTTTATTCTTTCCAGATGGATAACCTGCTCTCCCAGAACCATTTATGAAATAGTTCATCCTTTGCCACTGGTAAGTTACTGCCTTTTTTGGCATATCAACTTTCTGTATCTGAGTGATTCTGTTTCTGTGATCTCTGTCCTGCCCGACTGCTCTCCTTGCCAGTTCCTCCAATACCACATTATATGAATCAGACCTTTATGGTGTCTTGATGCATGATCAAAAAAGTTCCTGTGCAGGTTTTTTTTTTCCAAAGTTGTTTTTTAAAATGTAGTCAAATATAACATTTTCCCACTTATATTTAGTTTTGTGTTTGGAAAGGTATGCCCCACCCAAGATTGCATAAATGTCAGAGGGACAATGTATAAATAGTTGATAGCTTTTTCCATCCTTCTCTGTGCCAAAGACTATTCCGTATCTGTTTACTTAGATTCCTGTTTCTTTATCATGTTTACAAAGAATTGGTAGAAAGAGCTGCAGAATCCGAAGGAGCTAGAAAAGAGGTAGGGAGACTTTAAATAGAAAGAGAAATAATTCTAGTAAAAGAAAAAAGTCTATCTACAGGAGAGGGAAGAAGAAGACAGACTTGAGCCATGAATTCTCAGTTTTGGAAGTTTTTGTTGGAAGTTTAAGGGTGGAATAAGGACAGAATTTTGTAGCTACCAGTTGCTATGCATGTGGAGGACACAGAGAATCGCAGAGATGTGGGGAAAGTTTTTTAAATGTTTTGTGGTTCATCAAGAATGTTATTCTCTTATGCATGTGTATACTATCACTACAGCGCATTGGTGTTTACTAGAGAGAGAAAAGATTTAAAGGTCTCTCAACTATGTTTTTCTGTATGATGGTTTGAATGTTATTCTGTATAGACTGTTTGACTCTTATTCCATGTTGAGACTGAACTGTAAGCTGCCCAGGTTTTATTTCAATAAGTAAAATTCACCCATTTGTTTTTCAATCTTTCATAATTCAATTTACGATTTATTTTAATATGTAACAAATGTACATAGTAGAAAAGAGATGTCCCTCTCATGCCTGCTCTCCAGTCTCCAATTTATCTTCTTCAGAGGCAAATTGGATGACCAGTTTCCTAGGTAATTTTCAGATTTTTCTTCCACATAGAATGATGCACTATATAAAGTGTTTTATATGTTTTTGTCTCCACTGAACACTTTATTTGGAGATCATTCCTCATCAGTGATGCATAAAAGTCTTCCTTCATATTTTGAAGAACAGCATCATATTTTATTATATGGACACAGCAGTGGATTTATTCAGTCCTTTGTAGTGGGCCTTTAACTTTGTCCAGTGCTTTACTGCTGTAACTGGTATGTTGAACAAGCATGACTCATGACATCATCAAAAGACAACTTTTTCTTCTATCATTGCTTTACAAGTATTTCTTTAGGATAATACTTTCTGCCTTTGTTTGAAAATATTGGCTTTTCTCATGATTTTTCCCTTTTAGTCAAAAACACAGCATCAATTCAGAAGTTAGATCTGTTGCTCTGTAATAAAACACTGAACTTGACCTACTGTTACATCTTTCCCCCTCTGGCAGGAAACCTGCAGTGGGGAAAGGGCCTTGTCTACCTGCCTCTCTTCCCTGCATCATCCCCCCACTAGTTGCTGTTCCATTACCCAGTGAGGGTCAAGGTGGGGCTGTTGGGGAGTGAGAAAGGAAAGGTGAAGGGAAGAAATCGTTGTTGTCATTTGGCTGAATGATTCTGAATTCTCTGCTTCTGATGGATGGCTCATGCTGCCTCCTTCTCTTATGGAGCTTTTTGGGAGTTTTGGAGGCAGCTCTTCCCTACAGTTCTTCTGATCTGTTCCTGATGGTCTTTTGGGACTCCTTGGCATGGGCATGTGGAGGTATCTCCAACCTTGCTCCACCAAATTCTTCTTGGTCTTATTGAACCAGACCCAGGGAAACCTCGGGCTGGTCCTACCTTGGGCACATGGCCCATATCTGGTCTTGGAAACACTCATCTGTCCCTTGACCGAGGTGTCCCTGGTCCCAACACAGCAGTGATTGCAGGGCTCTGCCACTAAAAGTACAAGGCAGCCCTTCTTTGTCTTCTGGATTTCATAGAAGACTCAATCCCTGGCCCCAGGCCAGTTTAGCACCCTCAAGTCCAGCGTGGGCATTGGTCTTCTGTGTCTCTCACTGCTGGAAGTTCCTCTTGAACTTATCCAAGAGATTCTGTGCAACCTCCCTTCCTAGTTGTCATGGTAGGCTCCCACGCTGCTCCCCTAAAGGTACAGTGAGGACCCCATAAAAAAAATAGCTCTAAAGAATTCCTTCCCCAAGTCTCCCACCCTGGCGGTCTCTGACCTTGTTTTCATCCTTGATCTGGCTGAGTAACCCAAGAATCATTGCACAGATTCTAGGCCAAATTCCTTTGTCCATCTACAGTAACAGAGGGAGTCTATGACACATTCACTCTGGTGTCCTGAGCCAAGAAGATTTCCATGCTAGTATCTTGTTATAATATCATAAATAACACTGCCATTAATATTCTTGTCCAAAGATATTTATTTGTGCACATGGACCGGTATATCTACATGAATTGCCAGATGAATTAACAGAAAAGAAATGGTAGGGCCAAAGCGTATGAGCATCCTTTTATTTTACTAGATATTGCCAAATAGCCATCCAAAGAGTTACACAAATTTTCTCTTCACAAAAAATGTATGAGTACCTGTTTCCCACCCCTTTGATTAGCTTCATATTTACATCTACCTGGATTTATTCTGATATAAATCATATTTTAACTCCTCACATATACTCCAGTCCCACATATATTAAACAGTAAATTCAAGTGTATTTACTGAATAAATGTATCTTTTCCCCACTGAAATGCCACTTTGATCTTGCAATACATTCTTGAATATTTCTGGACTTTTTCTGGGCTTTGTGTTTTGTTCCAACTGATGTGTTTTGTCTATTCCTGTCCTAGTTCCATATGATTGTGATTATTGCAACTTTATTATACATTTTAATATTTGGTAGGAAAACTCCCATTTCATTACTCTCCTTTTTCAAAAATTCCCTAAATCTTCTCAAAATTTATTCTTTCAATGACTTGTAGAATCAATTTGCCTAGCTCTAAAAAAAATCCATATGGATTTCTATGAAGATCACAAAAAATTTATAATTTGTGAGAAATTGGAAACTTCCCAGTATTAAATGTTCCCAAATGAGAACGTAATAGTCTCATTAGTTATTTTTTAAAATTTTATCATTCAAATGAGCTTTGTAATTTTATTCATACAATCTATTCCTGTCTATTTCTATAAACCTAAATATGTATGACATTGCATATTTGTTACTATTGTATTAAATCATTTTCCCATTAATTTTTAGTTACTATTGACATATAAAAATCTTATTTTTGAACAATCTTTCTAGTCATTTTTAGCTTGTTTTCTTGGGCTTTCTAAATAGGTAATCATATTATCTGTAAGTAATGATAACATTACTAACTCCATTCTAACATCTATACTACTTATTTGAATTTTGTTTAATTCCCAAGGTTTTCATGGCTACCACAAAATTAAATTTGTAAAATTCACATCTATTAATGTCTCCAAATCTTGACAAAAGTTGTGAGGATACATGCCAAAATGTTAACCGTAGTTATTTTGTCATAACTTCTGTATTTTGGTAATATTTACAGTAAATATCAGCAAAGTCAGCAAAACTAATTTCTGCAATTAATTTGAATCTATATTTTTGTAGTTATCCAAGTCAAGAATGAAAAGAGTATCTACTCTTCTACTTCTAGTGATGATGAATTAACAGAGATAGGATTTGCCCTCCAACCTAAACAATTAGAAGTTGAAATAAATGAAATGACTATTTTTAGATATTGGACAATAGGCAGCTGAGCATTATGATTCCTGAAGAAAGAAAAACAAATGACGAGATCCCTATGATTGCACTGGGCCTGTAAGCTCTCCAGACCATCAAACAGGGAAGGGATTCCAAGATGTGAATGGCAGTCTCACAAAGTTGAGGAAATAATTACCAGGTGTAGTAAGCCATGTAGCAAAAGAGCTTGAAAGATATACATAAAGGTGCCCTTTGGTCTTTGATGAAATACTAAGGTGGTTATAGAATGAAGCTTCATGAGACTGGGAAAAGAATAATCAGGGAGCCACAAGCTGAACAATTCTAAGAGATCAAACAGGGATGGGAGATTCCTTATTGAACATGCAAAGCATTCAGTAGAGATCCTAAAAGAATCACATCTTAGTAGTAGGACTAAGTTAGCCCTAAAGGCCCACCAGAAAAATGCTTAAAAATAGTCTGTGAAAAGATAAAACTGAACCACTAGTACCTTAACTACCTACTATAACAAAGCTCAATGCTATTTAAAGGAAGACAACAAAATCCAGACTCTCAACAATGTATCAGCATTGATACATTGCCCAGCCTCCAATTAAAAATTTTTAGACATGAAAAGAAGCAGAAAATGTAATCCATAACCAGAAAAAAATCACTCACTGGTGACATAGGTTTAAAGATACAGAAGGTATCAATGATGGAATTGTCAAAGGTTGCTTAAGCAGCTATTATGAATATATTCAAAAATTTAAACAAGAGATATGAAAATAGTGAGTGGAGACAATGGAAGATATATATATACACATATACATACATACATACACAAACATACACATATCTGAAATGAAAATTATACTGGGTGGAATCAATAGAATATTAGAAACAGCAGAAGAAAATTAGTGAGCTTGAAGGCATAACAATGGAAACTATACAAATGAAGCACAGAGAGAAAACTGGGAAAAAATTAGCAGAGTCTCAGTGATGTGTGAGACAATATCAAGGGATCAAGGGTATAATGCGTACCCATTTGTTATTGGAGTGTCAGAAGGAAACAGGAGAGGTGCATAAAAGTACTCGAAGAAACTGACTGAAAAAAATTTAAATTTGATGAAAATTATAAACCCACAGACCCAGAAAGGTCAACAAACCCCAAGAAGGAGTAACACAAAGAGAACCACACCATTACAAAAATTTCCAAAAAGAGCTTTCATGGGTTTTCAGATTTCTTAATGACTTTTTAAAGAGAAAATCTTAAAGGCAGCCAGTGGAAAAAGAAACATCATATACAGATAAATATAAGCTTATCACAGACTTCTCATCAAAGACTATGCAAGCCAGAAAACAATGGAATGAAATCTTTAAAGCACTGAAACAATGGCTGAGCACCGTGGCTCAAGTCTGTAGTCTCAGCATTTTGGGAGGCCGAGGTAGGTGGATTGCTTCAGTGCAGGAGTTCAAGCCCAGCCTGGGCAACATGGCAAAAAATATAACAACAGCAACAACAACAAAATAGCTGGAGGCTGAGGTGGGAGGATCCTTTGAGCCTGGGAGGCAGAGGTTGCAGTGAACTGAGATGGTGCCACTACACTCCAGCCTATGCAACAGAGTGAGACTCTGTCTCAACAAAACAAACCAAGACAAAAACAACAAAAAATAAAGCACTGCAGCAAGGTGTCAACCTAGAATTTTAAATCCAGTTAATACTTATTTTTTAAATGTAAGTACAGTTAAGTCATTTTCAGAGAAAAACTGAGATAATTCATCATCTATAGGCTTTCACTACAGGAAATATTAGAGGAAGTAGTTCAAGTGGAAGAAAAATATATCAGATGGAAAATTGGGATCACATCAAGGAATGCAGAACACTGGAAAGGGTAAATACATGGATAAATATAAAATGCGTTTTCTCATTTTAAAAATTTCTTTAAAATACAATTAATTGTTTAAGCAAAAAAAAAGTAGCAATGCCTTACAGGATTTAAATCTATGAGGAGGTAAAAATATATGACAACAAAAGCACAAGAGATGAGGAACTAGAAGTACATCATAAGATTTTACATAATACATGAAAAAGTATCATACCATTTCAAGATAGACTGTGATTAGTTTAAGAGACACATAATAAACACTAGTGCAATCTCTAAAAATGAAACAAGCATGGCTAATAAGGCAATAGTGGAGATGAAGTAAAATTATTAAAATGATTAACTCAAAAGATATAAAAAGAAAATGTGTAAATGAGACAGACAACAAAGAGTATGATGACAGCCTTCTGTACAACCATATTTATATCACATTTAATGTAAACGGTGTAAACCAGAGTTTGGCAAACTTCTTCTGTAAAGGCCTAGATAGTAAATATTTTAGGCTTTGTGGTCCATACAGTCTGTGTTGAAGCTACTCAACTCTGATATTGTGGAGTAAAAGCAGCCATAGACAATACATAAATGAATAATGTGGCCATGTTTAGTCCACAGGGTGTAGTTTGCTGACTCTTGATCTAAATGCTTCAAATAGAAGGCGGAGTTGTCAGTCTATGGAGAAAAGCAAACCCCAACTACATGCTGTAAACTATATTAAATATAAATTCACAGATAGTTGAAAAGTAAAAAGATGGAGAAAGATAAGCAATGTAAACATTAATCATAAGAAAGCTGGAGAGGCTATTTTAATATCAAGATTAACTCAAGAACAAATTATATGTGAGATAAAGATATTTCATAATGATGAAAGAGTAAGTTCATGAAAAAAAATATAACAATCATAAATGTGCCTGCACCCAATAAAACAGCTTTGAAATAGATGAAACAAAGGCCAACAGACTGAAAGAAAAATTTGACAAATCCATAAGTATAATTAGAATTTTTAACACTTCTTTCCCAGTAATTGAAAGAATAAGTAGACAGAAAATCAGCAAGTCTATTGAAAACCCAAATAACACTATTAAGCAACACGATTGTTATGAACTGAATGTTTATGTCACCCTACCCCAAATGTTATGATGTTTGGAGGTGGGGCCTTTGGGGTAATTAGGTTTAGATGAGGTCTTGAGAGTAGATGATGGGATTATGTTTCCTGTAAGAAGAGGGAGAGACCAGAGACTTTCTGTCCACCATGTGAAGGCACAGCAAGAAGGTGGCTGTCTGAAAGCCAGTAAATGGCCCCTTACCAGGCACTGAGTCTGCTGGCACCTTGATCTTGAACTTCCCAGCCTCGAGAACTGTGAGGAATGTGTCTGTTGTTTAAGCCACTGAGTCTATGGTATTTTGTCATAGCAGCTCAAGGTGACTAAGACAATGACCTAATTGAAATTTATAGAAAATCTATACATCAACAAAACATATATCTTTTCAAAGGCATATGACACAGTCAGCAGACAGATCATATGCTCAGCCACTTATTCAAAAATCTCAATAAACTAGAAAAGGATTGAACTTTATAGAGTATGTTATCTGGAAACAATTGAACTAAACTAGAAATCAATAAAAGAAAGATATTTGGAAAACACCCAAGTGTTTGGAAATTAAACAAGTCATTTATAAATAACCAATGGACCAAAGAAGAAATTACATATACAATCACAAAATAGTTTGAAGAGAATGAAAATGAAAGAGGTCTATCAGATTCATGGTCTCTAGTTAAGGCAGTGCTTAGAGGTAAATTTATATCGCAAACTGTTTATATTAAAAAGAAGAAAGGGGATCACACGTCATCAGGATCTCCTGAGGCTGTGTCATGGGAAAAGAAAAATAAAGAAGAAGAAAGGTCCAAAATTAATAACATAACTAATCAGTCTAAGAATTTACAAAAAGAGGAAAAAAATTAAGCCTAAGGAAGTAGAAAACAGTGATATTAGTAAGAGCAGTAATCAAAGAAATAGGAAACAGAAAAACATGAGAGAAACTCAAAGCAAAAGTTGGTTCTTTGAAAAGAATTTTTCGAATTAGAAATCTCTAGCTAAATTTATCAAATTAAAGGAAGACACAAATGACCAACAGCAGGAATAAAAGAGGGGAAGTTAATTCAGATCTTATATACATTAAAGAGTCATAAAGGAATTTGGCTATGACAATAAATTTGACAACTTACAGGAAATACATAATTTTTGTAAGTAAGCAATCTGTTAAAAGTAGATTTAAAATTAAAAACAGTCACACAAAACACTAGGCTCAACTAGCTCACTCATGAATTCTATCAAATATTTAAGAAATAATATTTCCAATATAACTAATCAGATATAAACTCTTTCATAAAATAGAGGAAGAGGCCAGCATTACCGTAATACCAAACTAGATGCAGACATTGCAAAAAGAGAAAATAACAGGACAATATCCCTCACAACATAGACACGAAAATCCTCAACAAAACACTAGCAAATTGAATCCAGCAATATGTATAATGTTGAGCAAAGGAGGTTTATTTTTCCCAGGAATGTAAGGTTGGCTTAACTTTCAATAATCAATCAATGTGTTTCACCAAGGTAAAAAATAATACAATAAAAATTTCAATCAATCAAGAAAAGCACTTGACATAATGCAACTTCCTTTCATGATAACAATTTTCTTTTTTTATTTTTATTTATTTATTTATTTTTTATTATTATACTTTAAGTTTTAGGGTACATGTGCACATTGTGCAGGTTAGTTATATATGTATACATGTGCCATGCTGGTGCGCTGCACCCACTAACTCGTCATCTAGCATTAGGTATCTCTCCCAATGCTATCCCTCCCCCCTCCCCCCACCCCACAACAGTCCCCAGAGTGTGATATTCCCCTTCCTGTGTCCATGTGATCTCATTGTTCAATTCCCACCTATGAGTGAGAATATGCGGTGTTTGGTTTTTTGTTCTTGCGATAGTTTACTGAGAATGATGATTTCCAATTTCATCCATGTCCCTACAAAGGACATGAACTCATCATTTTTTATGGCTGCATAGTATTCCATGGTGTATATGTGCCACATTTTCTTAATCCAATCTATCATTGTTGGACATTTGGGTTGGTTCCAAGTCTTTGCTATCGTGAATAATGCCGCAGTAAACATACGTGTGCATGTGTCTTTATAGCAGCATGATTTATAGTCCTTTGGGTATATACCCAGTAATGGGATGGCCGGGTCAAATGGTATTTCCAGTTCTAGATCCCTGAGGAATCACCACACTGACTTCCACAATGGTTGAACTAGTTTACAGTCCCACCAACAGTGTAAAAGTGTTCCTATTTCTCCACATCCTCTCCAGCACCTGTTGTTTCCTGACTTTTTAATGATCGCCATTCTAACTGGTGTGAGATGGTATCTCATTGTGGTTTTGATTTGCATTTCTCTGATGGCCAGTGATGGTAAGCATTTTTTCATGTGTTTTTTGGCTGCATAAATGTCTTCTTTTGAGAAGTGTCTGTTCATGTCCTTCGCCCACCTTTTGATGGGGTTGTTTGTTTTTTTCTTGTAAATTTGTTTGAGTTCATTGTAGATTCTGGATATTAGCCCTTTGTCAGATGAGTAGGTTGCGAAAATTTTCTCCCATTTTGTAGGTTGCCTGTTCACTCTGATGGTAGTTTCTTTTGCTGTGCAGAAGCTCTTTAGTTTAATTAGATCCCATTTGTCAATTTTGTCTTGTGTTGTCATTGCTTTTGGTGTTTTAGACATGAAGTCCTTGCCCATGCCTATGTCCTGAATGGTAATGCCTAGGTTTTCTTCTAGGGTTTTTATGGTGTTAGGTCTAACGTTTAAGTCTTTAATCCATCTTGAATTGATTTTTGTATAAGGTGTAAGGAAGGGATCCAGTTTCAGCTTTCTACATATGGGTAGCCAGTTTTCCCAGCACCATTTATTAAATAGGGAATCCTTTCTCCAATGCTTGTTTTTCTCAGGTTTGTCAAAGATCAGATAGTTGTAGATATGCGGCGTTATTTCTGAGGGCTCTGTGCCGTTCCATTGATCTATATCTCTGTTTTGGTACCAGTACCATGCTGTTTTGGTTACTGTAGCCTTGTAGTATAGTTTGAAGTCAGGTAGTGTGATGCCTCCAGCTTTGTTCTTTTGGCTTAGGATTGACTTGGTGATGCGGGCTCTTTTTTGGTTCCATATGAACTTTAAAATAGTTTTTTCCAATTCTGTGAAGAAAGGCATTGGTAGCTTGATGGGGATGGCATTGAATCTGTAAGTTACCTTGGGCAGTATGGACATTTTCATGATATTGATTCTTCCTACCCATGAGCATGGATAACAATTTTCAATGAGCTAGGAACAAAAGGTAACTATATCAACCAGTTTTTTAAAAAAAATTTATGAAAAACCTATACCTCAAATAATACTTAATGATGACACACAATGCTTTCCTCCTAAAGTGGAAAGCAAGACAAAGATGTCCACTCTGACCTCTTCTATTCAGTGTTTTACTGGAGATCCTAGCAAGTACAATAAGGAAAGAAAATGAAACAAAGGAGTAAATTTGGATAAATATTAGTAAACTCTATTTAGAGATGACATGATCGGGTACACAAATCATAGGGAATCAATCTACCAAAAAAATTCCTACTAGAACAAATACATGCATTCAGAAGAGTTACAGAATAAAGTGTCAATAAACAAATATACATTGTACTTTTATATACTAGCAATGGAACTTCACTGGAAATTAAACATTAAAAAAGCACCATTTGCAACAGCATCAAAAACATGGTATGTTTAGGAGTAAAAATATATATTTGTATGATCTATACCATGCAACTTACAAAACACTGCTGAGAAAAAGTAAGAAAATTTAAGTAAGTAGAGAGAGAGATCATGTTCTTGGGTTGGGAGATTCAAAATCATTAAGATGCATATTCTGCCCAGTGAATCTATAGATTCAACTACAAACTCAATCAGCATCCCCGCAAGCTTTGTAATAGAAGTTGACAAGTTGATTCTACAATTTATATGGGAAAGCAAAGTAACCAGAATAGTCAAAATAATTTTGGAAAGAAGAACCAAGTTTGGAGGACTTACAATACTTGATTTCAAAGCTTACTATATTATACTGAACAAAAGAAGACAGGCACAAAAGAGCATTACTATATGATTCCATTTATATTGAACTCTTGAAAAATTAATCTAGAGAAATAGAAAACAGAGTAATGGTTTCCTGGGGCCAAGGGTGGAGGTAGAAGGTAGAGATTAATTGGGAAGTACCACAAGTGAAGCTTCTAGGGCAATTAAAATGTTCTGTATCTCGACTGTAGTAGTGGTTACATGGTTATATACATTGTCAAAATTTATCCTTCATATGCTTTCAATGTGTGCATTTTATTGTAGTAAATTTTACCCCAGTGAAGTTTATCTTTTAAAAGAGTACCTATCAAGCTATCCCCATAAAAGATAAAGCTCTGGTACATGTTTATGTTTTGTTATGTAATCCCACATTCCTCCTCTCAATTTTTGTCAAGTAATTAGATATTTTTACTTCAGTAGTGTCATTATTGTTTTTATACATTTGTCTTTTAAAAATAGAACTTAAAAAGCCATCTGCTTCAAAACAATATTAAGGACAATTGTTTAGACTTAGTTCTGTGTTTTACATTACTTCAATAATCACCACCATTTCTTTTATACCATGACCTCCCCACTTGTGAATTCACTATATTTTTAAGTAAGTCTTTTCAGAAAATGTAGACTTGTGGTATTTTCCCTGAATATGTAATAATTGTATTGCCTTAATACACAAATGACACCTTATCTTGCACATAGAATTCTTGGATCACAACTTTTCCTTTCAAAATTCTACAGATAGATTTCTAGTTTATTCCACTACCTAAAGTTGCAAAGAAATATGAGCCCAGCTTGATTGCTTTCAATCTTGAAAAATCTTTCTCCCCTTAGTTTCTGTGCTTGCATGGCCTCCTGATTTCCTCCTATTTCTTAGGACGCTGCTCAACTGCTTTGCAACACTTCTTCCTCTGCTCTTGAACACTGGTGTTCCTTGGGGTCCTGTCCAGGCTCCTTCTTCTTCTCATGTCATGCCAAGCCTTAGATTCAGTCAAGTCTGTACATTAAAGCACTCAATAAAACACATTGTTTTCTTGAAAAATATGAATTGCCACATGAATTCAAGAAGCATAAAGCCTTTAAAAAACAATAAGAAATAAATTGAAAAGATTGATGCAGAATTACCTTCAAAAATAGTACAATAATCTGACTGATTTGTTACTCAAATGCTCATGAAATTGAGGATTTTCATGCTACACAAACTGTTACAGAGAGTAAAAAAAGATGTAATAGATTACAGTCAGTTTTTTAAACCTAGGTTAATTATGATACAAAAACCCAATAAATACACGAATAGCATAAAATAAACTACTTAACTACTTACCAATGCTAGAAAATCAAATCCAACACTACAGTAAAAGAATAATATAACATGAGGCAACTGACATTATTAAAAATAATGTAAACATGGTTTAATAGGAGATCTATTAAAGTAGTTCACTGCATTTTTAGGTCAAAGGAGAAACTCTATAATCATCTAGATAGGTATGAAAAGGCAAGAAAAAATCTGGTTTCTCTTAGGATGCAGAAAATCACAAGGAAATGTTACTTCCCCTCCATAAACAATGTTTGTAAAAAGCCAGAAAATCTACAAAACTGACTTTTCCTGAGCCCATTAGAGCGCTGTTGTCACATGGCTATAAGATGAACTGGATTTCAAAGAGTGAAAAGCCCATTTGAGGAGAGATGGAACATGCAAACTGGTTTCCTTTGGCAGAACACAGAAGAAAGAGGTGGCAGCAGCCCACTGCTGGAAGACTTTGCAAGCTCTGATATGGTAAAGATAACTGTAGCAATAACAAAACTGAAACTTAGTTCAACTATTGACTAGATTAACTTAACACTTTCCTTACCTCCCCTTCCCCCCCCCACACACTAATGGCCTCACATTAAAAAAAAAAAAAAAAAAGAGGCATCCCTATCTCAGGGTGTGAGTACTATTTTTTCCTTTTCCTTTTTTAAATTAGAAATGGGGCCTTTCTTTATTTCCCATGCTGATCTTGAACTCCTGGGCTCAAGCTATCCTCCTGCCTCAGCCTCCTGAGTGGCTGGGATTACAGGCACATGCCACTGCACCAACCCCAAGGTGTAAGTACTATTTATCTCCATCTCTGCTATTTTTCTATACACCATGTCTAATATTCAAAAAGAAATTAAAAGACACAAAGAAGCAATTTAAAAATTATCAAGAGATAGGGTGATCAACAGAAATAGACCCACAGATGACTCAGATGTTGCAATGATAAAATAGGCACCTTAAAATAATGGTGATTAATATATTCAGGGATCTAGTGAAAAAGGTGAGCAAAATACTTAAACAGATGAAAAATTTCACCATAGAGTTTGAGACTATAAAAATGTCAAATGGAGAAAATATGACATCAGAGACAGAGAAGAATTTGTTTGACAAGCCTATCAGCAGACAATGCAGAAGAGAAAAGAACCATTGAACTTGAAGATAGGTCCATAGACATTTTCTAAACTGAAGCACAAAGGAAAAAAAGGTTTTAAGTCAGATCCAAAAGCTGTAGGACAACGTGAAATTGGAGTCCCAGAACAAGAGACAAAGAACTTGGAAGAAGAAATATATGAAGAGGTAGTGGGTGACAACGTTTCCAGAATTACTGAAGGAAAACAAACTATAGATCCAAGAAGCTCAGAGAAAAAAAATACAAAAAAGAAATAAAATCTGACATATTACATATAGTCAAACTGCCAAAACCCCCAAACTTTCCCCATATTGATCTATAGTTTCAATGAAATCCCAATAAAAATTCAGTGGGTTTTTTGGTAGAAATTGACATGCTAACCCTAACATTTATATGGAAAAGCAAGAGAACTAGAATAGTCAAAATAATTTTGAAAAACAAAGCTGAAAGGCTCAGACTACCTGATTTTAAGACTGTGGTACTGGTAAAATGATAGGTACTAAGATCAATAGGACACACTAGAATCTAGAAATGGACCCTCACATATATGGCTTATTGATTTTTGACAAAGGATAAAAAACAATTCACTAGAAAAAGCAAACTCTTTTAAACAAATGGTGCTAAAGTAATTGGAAATCACAGGAAAAAAAAAGAATTTCAATCTATACCTTACTCTATACAAAAATTAACTACAAATGTACCATATACATTAAGGTAAATTCTAAAACTATAAAACCTGTAGAAAAATACTTTGGAAGAAATCTTTTTGACTTGGGGTTTGGCAAAGCTATGACCTAAAAATCATAATTCATTCAAGAAAAAAAAATTGATAAATTGGGCTTCCTTGAAATAAAAACTTCTGCTTTTCAAAAAACACAATTTTAAAAAACAAAAAGACACAACACATTTGGGAGAAAATATTTTAAAACACAGATGTAATAAAGAATTTGCATGCAAAATATAAAAGTAACTCTTAGAACTTAATAGGAAGACAATTAGCCCAATTTAAAAATGTACAAATGATTTAAACACTTAATCAAAGAGGATACATGGATAGCAAATAAGCACATGAAAGGATGCTCAACACCATTAATCATTAGGAAAAATATAAATTAAAACCACAATGTGATACCACTACACCCCTAAAATGGCTAATGTTAAAAAAGTTGACAATACCAAATGCTACTGAGGGATGTGAGTAATTGGAACTTTCAAACATTGCCAGTGGAAATGCAAAATAGTACAGCCTCTTATGAAAACAGTTTGGCCGTTTCTTATAAAGTTAAACATACTCTTACTATATACACATGACTCAGTAATTCTACTCCTAGGAATTTACCCAAGAAAAATAAAAACATATGTTCACCCAAATGAGTGGTATGTAAATTTTCATGAGTTTTATTCATAATAGTCCCAAACTGGAAGTAACCCAAAAGTTTATCAACTAGTGAATGGATATACAAATTATATCTATACAATGGAATACTACACAGCAATAAAAAGGAATGCAATATAGTTGTCCCTTCTTAATCGTGGTTCTGCATCTGTGGATTCAATCAACTATGGACTGAAAATATTTGGAAAGAAAAATAGATGGTTGCATCTGTACTGAACATTTACAGACTTTTTTCTTATCATTATTCCCTAAATGATACAATATATTACATAGCATTTACATTGTATTTGGTATAAGTAATTTAGAGATGATTTAGAGTATATGGGAGAATGTGCATAGCTTAAATGCAAATACTACCTCATTTTATATCAGGGACTTGAGCATCCATGGATTTTGATACCCATGGGGGATCCTGAAGCAATCTTCTAGGGATGCCAAGGGATGATTGTATTGATACATGCAACAACATGAATGAATCTCAAAAGCATTATATACAAAGCGAGAGAAGCCACACATGAAAAGCTACATGCTATCTGATTCCACTTATTTGATGATATGGTTCGCATTTGTGTTCCCACCCAAATCTCATGTCAAATTCTAATCCCCAGTGTTGGAGAAGGGACCTGGTAGGAGGTGATTGGATCATGAGGGCAGACCCCTTGCTGTTCTCGTGCTAGTGTGTGAGTTCTCACGAGATCTGGTTGTTTAAAAGTGTGATACCTAGGCCAGGCATGGTGGCTCACGCCTGTACTCCCAGCCCTTTGGGAGGCTGAGGTGGGTGGATCACCTGAGGTCAGGAGTTCGAGACCCACCTGGCCAACATGGTGAAACCCCATCTCTACTAAAAATACAAAAAATTAGCTGAGCGTGGTGGTGAGTGCCTTTAATTCCAGCTACTTGGAAGGCTGAGGCAGGAGAATTGCTTGAACCTGGGAGGCAGAGGTTGCAGTGAGCAGAGATTGCGCCATAGCACTCTAGCCTGAGCAGCAAGAGCAAGACACCGTCAAAAAAAAAAAAAAAAAAAAGTGTGGTACCTCTCCCTGCTCTCTCTTCCTCCTTCTCCAGCCACATAGGATGTGCTTGCTTCCCCTTTGCCTTCTGCCATTAATATAAGTGTCCTGAGGCCTCCCCAGCCATGTTTCCTGTACAGACTGCAGAACCATGAGTCAATTAAACCTCTTTTATTTATAAATTCCCCAGTCTCAGGTAGTTCTTTACAGCAATGTGAGAATGGGCTAATACATTTGACATTCTGGAAAAGGCAAAGCTATAGGAATAGAAATCATCTAGTTCTCCCCAAGTTCACAAGCATAAATATTCTCCATGTTAATTCCTTCCATGCAAATAAACTCACACAAAAACAAATTTGTGTGGGAAAAACTCAGATTCAAGCTTTCCCATCTTAACATTCAGAGGGATGTTTATTACCCATGTTATTTATAATAGACATTTAAAATAAAAGTTCGGCAGACAAGAAGGCAGGCATCCAATTATGTTATAGAAAATGTTAATGACCCAGGGAGATGTTTATGTCAGAATAGGAAAAATAGAAACACTAATAGCTCACAACTATGGACTGGCCACTGCACAATAGGCAGCCCTCTAGATACTTTCTGTGTGTTACACCATTTCATCCTGGCAACTACTATATCATTATTGCTGTTACTGTTTTGTCAATTTCAGATGAGGGACTGGAGGTTTAGGAAGTTGATGAAACATGCCAGCAAGTGGTAGGGCTGAGATTTGAACTCACGTAGTCTACTAGACTCAAAACTCTAACCATTACACTTTACTGTTTTCTATTCTGCATGGCTTTAAATCTGTACTTACACACACACACACACACACACACACACACACACACCTTAGGCCTAGAAGCAATTGTACCAAAATGTTAACAAGTTACCTCTGGGTGGGAGTTATAGGTAGCTTTTCTTTTATTTTGCTTCTCTATGCTTTTAGATTTGTACAAAAGACAAAGAGTATGATGTTTATAATGAAGAAATCTTATATGTGGTTTAAATAGCTGAAGACACAGTCTTGTCTCAAAAGTTGCATACTCAAGAGACATTACATTCCAAGACCAGGGCTTAGTCCCTGTAAAACAAGTATGTCACCCTAAGGAGGACTTGCACCCCCCCAGCTCCACCCTCTTCTCTCCAGTCCCCCCACCTCAGGAGTCTAGGATGAGCAGAAGCACTGTCTCCAGAGAAAAGCCTTCCAGTGCCTCTGCCAGGCATGCTGGATGGCAGCCGGAGAGAGTCTAGGAAAGTCTAGCTCCCCCTGAGTCTGACGCCACTAGGGCTGGCCCTGGGTCCTCAGCTGGGCACAGGCAGCAAAGACCCAGGTCTCCCACTCCTGAGGATGGGGTGGCCAGATGATAAAGGACATGGAGTCATGAGGCAGTGGTGGCAACAGTTAATAGAAATAAGAAAAAGACCTGTTTGATTAAGCCACGTCTTTCCTTCCCAGACCCCCTTTTCTCTCCCTGGGCTGTATTCAAACCCCATTGCATTTGGAGGGAAATCCAACCCATGTGTTTCTGATTCATTTACACTTAACTCATCAAAATCCTGTTTTGAAAGAGGCCATTGGATGGTCTACAAAGTCTGAGCAAAGCTCCCCGCCGCCGCGGGCTGGTTGTGGACTCACCAAATACCCCTTCTAATCCACCAGGCCTGTGGGCAGGCTCTGCACCACAGTGAAGGCTGTCTGAGTGTCTGCTCCCCAGCCTCGGCCCCCTTGGAGCCCTCCCTCACCGCCTTCTGCCTCTTTGAGAACTCCCAGGCTGCCTGCGAGGGTCTGGAAAACTCACACATCCCTGAGGGACAGGCACAAAACATGCCACCCTTCCTGGGCCAAAGCTATGTTTAAAATGAACTTGTAAAGCAAATGCTGAACCCAAAAGAGGGAGGCTCATGGTGAGATCACAGGCATGGGTGGTGCATTTCAGGGGCCTGCAGAGGCCTCCATCACAGTAGGATGCTGTGCTCATCTTAGAGATAAGTGATGGGAGAGATGAGCAGTTGCCTTGTTGCCCAGGACTGTCTCCCACCCAGAGTCAGAACCTAAGTTATTTCTCAGCCTCGGACCTTCTTGGATTGGATTTGAAAGAGAAGTCAGTCTTCCCTCAAGAGCAGGACACCTAGTTCCCATCTTTGGGGCTTGGCAAATTTTCATGGGTCTGTGTGGGGTGGTGCTCGATGTCAGCTACTGGTGCAAAGGCAAGTTCTCCCAGGCAGACATTTGGAAGTCATTAAGCCAAAATATGGTTGACTCAGATACAAAGCATGCCAGAGCTAGAAAAGACCTTGGAGAACTTTGTGGTCCAGCCCCCATGCTTACAGATCAGTCCCCATGAGATCCCCCTCCAGAAGGAGTTGGAGTAAGCCAAGCTCCTCCAACTTGCTGTGTTGGGAGAGCATGGGGTGTGGTCAGGAGAGACAGGAAGTTTGGGTCCCCTCCAAGCAAGGCCTAAGATGAAACACATGGGAACCAAGAATGGAACTAAAAGAGTGAGGACCTAGGTCCTTCCATGTGACCATTACAATGGGCTTCGACTTCGGGGCAACCCCTTCCTTGCGTTGTTCCCTTTGCCCCGTGGTTACTGGAGGGACAAATCTTCAGAACTTGCTAAGAGGGTGTATGCAGTTGGGAACCAGAAGGCAAGCAGTGCTCTGTGGGAAGCTGAGGGGGACACCAGAGGCTGACTGAAACAAGAGGGTAGACGGATGAATAATAACAGAACTGTTTACTGGGGGTCCTTCAACCATGGAGCTCAGAGAGGTTCAGTAATTTTTCCCATGTCACACAGCTACTAAGTGTTGGCACCAGAGTCCAAATCTACATCATCCTGGCTCTAAAAGTCATGCAACCAAATAAATAGTCAGGGGATGGGAGCACAGAGGGGGAAAGAAAGCTAGACATGGCTCTGTGCTCACTGTTGTGCAGGGGTGATACTCAAGGAAGCTCCCAGAAGGAGGTGCTGTGTGCAGGGTCTGGAAGGAGAGGAGCAGCAAGGCTTATGGTGGAGGGGAGGAGGATGGTCCAAATGGAGGGATCAGGTGGGAGCCAGTTGGGGCGCAGCTGCTCTGGGCACTAATGGCATGTGGTGGTTGCACCTGGAACCTACCAGCAGGTGGCAGTATTTCAGAACAAGAAGAGCGTCAAGTCGGTTAGGATAGTGATAGAAAGTAGAGATGCTGAGCTCTTAGCGTGTATTCCAGGCATTGTCGTAAACATATTATACAGAGCATTTCATTGAAGCTGCACAACAACTCTTTGAGAAAGGTACTATTATTAGCCTCATTTTCCACATGAGAAGGGTTTAGTAAGGGTTTAGTAAGAGAAGGGTTTAGTACGTTGCTCAAGGCCTCAGAGGCAGGAAATACTGGAACCAAGATTCTTACCAGGCAGTCTAAACCCAGGCCTAAGTCTCTGTAGTTGTAACATCATAACTCAACTGATAGGCAGATAGTGCATTTCTACCATGCATTTAGCATTGCACTGGGCTAGGGACTCAAAAGAGATCTAGACAATATCCTTGCTCCTGGGGCCCCGCCAGCTGATTTGGGTTTTACAAATGAATGATTCTAAGCCTCATAATGATTGACAATAGGTACATGCAGGGCAGCAGGTGGTGGGGCTGAGCAATGACCAGAGTCCTCAGACCCGGACTCAAAGCCTGGCTCCTCCACTTGCTGGCTGGGTGGCCTTGGGTATGTTCATTGATGTCAGAGGGCCTCAGTTTTTTCATCCATCTATAATTGGGTATAATATTGACCTCATGAGGATGAAATGTGAGAACACATGTAGAGAATTAGGCATGGAGTAGATCATGTGTTTTACCGAAATGACAGCAAATATCAAATACAAAAGGCAATGGGAGCCCAGAGGAGCAGTCTTGAAGTGAGTTTCCAAGACTGAGCAGTTTGGCTGACAGAGGAGGGTGAGGAGTGCAGCCTAGGAGGGAAACACTGACAAGCCATGGAGATTAACAGGCCATGATGCCTGAAAAAACACGAGCAGGGAGGAAAGGAGCTCAGTGAGCACCCTGGAATTCCATGGAACCAGGCACTGCCATGGGCTCAAGGACTGGGAAACATCACCTTCAGAGGGTTTCAAAACGAGCTGGATTTAAACAAGCAAGCAGATGGCACCAAGCACTCCATCAGCACACGGTCATTCAACCAGCATCTCATGGGCCCACTAAGTGCTAACCACGCTTCTTGAGTTGGTCCAGCCTGGGCTTTTCTTCCTGCACCGTAGGGGTGTCTCTGCAGTTGCTCAGAGCACTGTCTTCCCCTCAACTGGACCCAACATGCTCCAGCCCCTGCTCTGCCCAGAATGTCTGTGAGCAACCTGGTTCTTGTCAGAAGTTCCTGACAAGCTCTGCAAAATCCAGCCCTCTTGTGACTCCACCAGACATACCCCCAGGGGAAGAAAGGGCACCCCACCAGGGCAGGAGGTGGCAAGACAGCCTCTGCCCCCCGGGAGGGGTGAATCATTCAGGGAGGATGCCTGCCTCAGGCACTGTGGGAGATGAGGAGGAGCCCCGTGTATCTGCAAGCACAGGGTCACCTGAGGGCGTGCAGAGCTGGAAGAAGCTGAGGCGTTCAGGCAGCAGGGCCTGTGCCTCCTCTCCGCCTCCATTTCTGACTTCCAAGTATTCAGAAGCAACAGCTAGGACATCCTCTGGCTCCCCTCCAGCCACACTGTGCCTCCCGCACACACACCTCCCTCTGATTCTAGCCCTCCTTCTCGAGATATGGCAGGAACAAAGGCCAGTGGCTCTTCAGGGTGGATGGGGGTTGACACGAGGGTGCATCTGGCTCTGGTGCTATCTGCACGGAGGTGCGTTCCTTCCCTAGGCCCCCCACCCACACCCAGAAACATCATCATTCATTCCATCATACACGCAGCTGGGGCTGGGGGAGGCCATGACAGGTGGGCCAGCAGGGGTGGTGGGGATGGGGCGCCGCGATCTTCTCCCAACCCCCCCAAAAGACAGATATGTCCCCTCTGAACATGCTGGGGGAGATTATTTTAACAAGCACTTTTGTACCAGGAAATCAGTGTGTTTAACCTAACAAGCAAAGAACAGCCCTGCGGGGCCCATAAATCTAGTTCCCACCTATTAATTTTACGGCCTACATAAAGCAGTGTTGAAGTCCAAAGTATATGTGACCTAAAAAGGCATTGCTCATTCTGACACATATACGACGTGGCCAGGACTCGAACCCTGACCCTGACCCTCACTCCAGGAAACCAGCTCCCAAGCCTTACAGAGTGCAGAGGCTCATGCTGCAGAAACCCACCCAGGCTCCTTGTGAAAGAACAGGACAGCTGGAGGCAACAATTGTGGAGAGGGCTGGAGGACGTGGGCACCGCTGAGGCTGGGTTAGTGCGGACACCCTGCTAGAGACCCCAACCGCTCCCAGGGCTGACGTGTACAGTAGTGCAGGTTGGTCACTGCCCAAAGGCACCCAGATGAGAGGACAAGTGGAGGCTGAAATCTAACCTGCACCTGATGTACCATGCCTATCCCACAGGGACAGGGCTGCTTCTGTCCAGAGAGGGGCCTTTTAAAAAATCCATGCAAAGGTACTATACAGATTGTCAGCTCCCTTGGATAAATCTCGATCCCCATTCTAACTGTTTCAAATATTGACCCCTAACCAGTGACTCACTGTACTCCCAAACCAATTACATGCCATCCCACCAGGGAAATCCATGACCACTGTCGACGCCTAACATCAGTTCCATGGGCTAATCCCCAACCCCAAGCATGATTTAATAGGGTCACCCACCATGCAGTGACCACAACTGGGCTACTCTGGCCGCCCATAGCAACGGCACATTGATCCCCACAAAGTCATTAGGACAAGAACAACCTCAAAGCTAAGCCAGCTCAATTCCATGCTGATACTACAATAGAAGAAACAAGCTGAGGAACCTGAATGCCAGCAACCCACTTACTACACCCCTGGCCACATGCCGATTTCCCAACCCCGAGTGCACAGCAGTGCTCAGTACCTGCTGTTTTGCCCCTTTAGACTCATGCCCCACCCCAGCCTCCAGGAGGCTGACCTCCAGGAGGTACCCCGCACTTCCCCTGCCCTCTAGCTCAGCTGGGGTTCCCAAATGGAAGCCCCTACTAGTGAGCTAAGGCAGGGAACCCCCACTTCAGAGGCACGCGCTCTCTGTCAGGGCTTTTGCTTTATCTCCAGGAGTCATGTGGAATTCATGCTCCACAGTCTATCTTTGTTAGCTTTACCACTGAAGTGTCTTTCTGAGGTTGGGTTCCCAGGAGGAAGCCTGAGACAAGGGTGTGAGAGCAAGTCCTTGTACTTGGGGCTGTGATCCCAGGAAACAACACAAGGCAGTGGCGCTGTGAGCTGGGGAAGGAAGGAAGCCCACCCCAGGTAGATAAATGAGCAAGAGACAATTGGAGGCAAGGCACTCAGGCAGGCTAAGGCCCTGCAGCTGGGGTATTTATCTACCAATTCCTGCCTGTCTTCGTGTTGGCCTATCGCTGGGCATTGGCATCAGGCCGTTCCGGCTTGTTCAGTGCGGACTGAGCCTGCTCCCCCAGCCAACACCCTCAGATAGAGTCACAGGTGCTGCGGCACAAAGCTGTCAGCATATTAAGGATGGTGAGGACCAAGGGTGTGTGGGCAGTAGCATTTGCTGCACTGTTTTTGCCCAAATATTCAAGTAAGTTCGATCATTGGGTCCCCTGGTTTCTGCATTCCCTAAGAAGCCCCGTTTAAGAAGGTCTGTTCCCAGGACTTCCCACTCGAAACCAAGTACTGACTCCATAAACTCCCTTTCCACCAATTCCTACAGCCCATTCTCACCCTTGTGTCACAGCGACAGCGACCTCCAACCCCACTGCATGTGGAACCCTGGCCCAGGTTGTTGGCTCATTCTGACTCAGCCTCCAAGTGTCTGCTTATGAGGCTTCCTTCCTCTAGGAGTCATCCTTGAGAGACTCCTCATGCACCCTTTCCCCAGCTTCATCCATACCCTAACCCCTCCAACTGAACCTCAAACACTCACTACCTAATCCCCAAACACACACTGCCTACCCCAAATCTGGCTGTACCCTGACCCTCAAACCTATGAACACAATAAGCAAACACCCTCACACTGCAAGCACAGCTGCACCTCGAATCCTCAATCACAAGTGACCCCAAATCATGCTGATCCCCCAATTCCAACTACACACTGATGCCTCAGTTTCATCCCTAACCACACACTGGCCCAAGACACAACCACACTGGAACATTTAGCCACGTGTTTCTCTCTGAACTCAGTCACACATGGCGATGCCCCAACCCCTAATACACACCGGCTCCCTGTCCCAGACAACACACACGCAAACCCTCTCAATTCTAGAAGACACTGATCCACCAAGCCCCAGCTCTTTGCCAGCTGCCCAACCACAGGCCGACCCCAATCTCAGTCATGGCCTGTCACTCCCATCTCCAGCCTCCCATGGATCCTAACCCCCTAATTAGAGCCCCTGGCACAGACACCCCAAGCTAAACACTCACTGACTCCATGAACCTTAACCAAACAATGACCTCAATCCCAGCCAACCCAAGACCTTAAAACAAGGCCACACCCTTAACTCTAGAACTTCACCTCATACGAAGACTTACCAAGCCTTACCAAAGCTGATCCACCAAACTTAACCTCAGACCAACCCTCAGTGTCTCAAGCTTACACTGATCTTCAAACCCCATCCATGCCCTAACCTCCAGCCCAAGTCTACCTAACAAAGACATGTCAACCCTGAAGCCAAATGTCACACTAATGCTCAACCTGGCTACAAGCAGAACACCCCGTGCCAAATCTCACTGCCCCTCCACTTAAAGAGAGGGCACTCTGATGGCAGCCCTAAGCTTGCCCACGGTTCACTGATCCCCTAGCCACATTGAACCCCCAGCTACACTGGGCCTTCAAGTCCTGTACACACACCAACCCACCACAAAACATGCCCAGCCCAACCTTATTCAGTGCCCTTCAATCTCACCCACGCCTCAAGGAACCTTTAATTCCATTCTCACAGAGACTACCCAAGTTGAACTGCACCCTTCTTCTCTAGCACAGCTTCACCCCAGGGACCCCGTGACCCCACACAAGCCCCCACCACCACCACAGGGATCATGTTCAAAGGGGGACATCTGCAGCCTCAGTGGTCAGCAGCACTACTCCTGGCTCCTGAAACCCTCCTTCGTGTTCATCTCCGCAACTCAGGGAAGGCACCGGAAGCTGTTGCCCAGCAGCACTGGGACAGCCCAACAATGCTCCTCCTTTTGTCTGTACCTCTCTCGACTACCAAGTTCCTCTCCAAAACACTGGCCTCTTCCACGCGGTGCAATTCCCTTGTTCCTAGTTCAGGTCCCTAGGAGCCACCTTGGTAGGCTATACCGAGCTGGTCGTGCTTGTCTGTGCAGCCTGCAGGGCAGAGGGGTCCAGAGCCTGGGCAGTTGTCCTGCTCAGTTGCCCACAGGTTTTATGATCTTGGCTGGTCACGTCTCCTCTCTGGAACTTATTTGATCCTGTGCATCAGAGGTCAGGACACTTACTGCCTGCCAATCAAAACCCACCCTGCCCACTCAGTGACCTGTTATCCAAGGCTGCCTTTGCACTGCAGTGTCAGAGAACAGTAGTTTCAAAAGAACTATGCGGGGCTCAAAGCCGAAAATATTGACTATCTGACCCTTACAGAAAAAGCTTGCAGCCCCCCTGTTTTGCATCCCCCTACCTTCCTTTTAGAGGATGTAATCATATTGGAGAGTTCTCCGTGTGAAGGCTTGAAAACAGGATACCCCTCTTCCTTCTCTGGGCTTCTCCAGGAAGATGCTCTTTAATAACGTGTTGATTATTCATTATGCTGATAATAAAACCTGTGATTTCCTGCCCCTCTCCCTGTGGAGGAGGGGCTAAAGGAAGACCACAGGGTCAGAGACAAGGCCTCAGGGGTTTGATAGCAATATTGGGATGCCCCAGTCTTTGTTTATTGTGGAGGTTCTTCCGACATTATTGCTTTTGTTTATTGAAACCCAACCCCCATGGTACTTAGCACCCTTGGCAGTGGGCCCAGACCTGCCCAGGCCCCAGCCTGCCACTCCTGGCTAAGAAGGGAGCGGGGTAGGGAGAGCACTGGCCAGGCCCCATTCTGGAGTCCTGTTTGCTTACAGCCTAAGGCGCCCCCGCTGGCCCCCCTTCTTAACATCTTGCTTACAAGACAGCATTTGGAGACAATTTCTCATCAGACCTTCTTGTAAACATCCTCCTGGATGCAGCCGGCCTGAGGAGCCCTTATTAGAAACACCTGTGCCCGATGCAGGCCTGGTGAGTGACAGCTTGCAGAGCCACCACTGCCCCCCTGCCAGGCCTGGGGCTGGTGAAATGAGTGGGATGGGAGATGGGGATGAGGGTTCGGGTGATGAACCTCAGGAGGATGAGCCTCCTCCCCACATGGGCTTACTCCCGCAGGGCCAGTGTTGCTGAGGCAATGCCCCTCCCCTTTCAGCATGGGAGACTCAGTGGAGTCAGGCAGGCCTAGTGCACAGAAATCTCTCATCAGTTCATTCTTGTGGTGCCCCAATTTCCCTACATTAGTCACTCCTTCGAGTTACACATGGTCCTCTTCAGGTTCTCTAAATAAAATGCCAGCTACCCTTCTTCCTCATGCCTGCATCCTTGGGAGCGTTGACACATTGAGTTTCTCACCACTTTAAATGAATGAGAATATTCAAGACTTTCAGCACTGTCCAAGCTTGAGGAGTGATACCTGGGGAGAGGCAGATCTGAGGCTCCCTACATGGACTTTTCAGGCTGGAAGGAACCTCGCCATGCTGGTAGAGTTACGGAAAAAAAGCACAGCCCGAGCCCCCTGGCCACGTCTTCCTCCCCAGGGCAGTTGCAAGCCTTCCTCCCTGTACCAACCAAACGTTGTAGCTGGTGTTGATCCAAATCTCCATTGTGCTAAGAGAAGGCAGGAGGAGAAAGGAAGGAGTAGGAGGAAGAGGACCTGCGTAAACAGGGCCCTGCACTCCTACATCAATCCTTGGCCACGTATGTCCTGCCACTGGTCTTTTTGTTTTTGTTTTTGTTTTTTGAGACAGAGTTTCACTCTTGTCACCCAGGCTGGAGGAGTGCAATGGCACATTGTGGCTCACTGCAAACTCCGCCTCCTGGGTTCAAGGGACTCTCCTGCCTCAGCCTCCTGAGCAGCTGGGATTACAAGTGTGCACCACCACAGCTGGCTAATTTTTGTATTTTTAGTGGAGACAGGGTTCCACCACGTTGGCCAGGCTGGCCTTAAACTCCTGACCTCTTATGATCCGCCACCCTTGGCCTCCCAAAGTGCTGGGATTACAGGTGTGAGCCACCGCCGCTGGCCTGCCACTGGTCTTTGATGGGAACTTTGGGCACTCCCTTCAGCCTTCCCATGGCCACCTCACTTGGAACTCCTAGCCAAACACCTGAAGCGCTTGCTGCAATCGTGTTTGCTGAATTCCCCTGCCACTTGCCTGCTGCCCTGTCCTAGGACCCGCTGAGGCCAGGTCCTGCATTGGGCCATCTCTCAGCCTCATGGGGGCCTTCTTCTGCTTCTGGGGCTGGACATCTTGATGTGGCCTCCCTGCCTAAGGACTGGATTGCTCTAGATGGAGTAGAGGCTCGAGGGTCTCTCAGGGCCCAACTGAGACAGCCCACACTCCACCCAGCCTCACCTCTGACCTCCCAGGGGACCACATTGCCCTGAGTGGGAAAGAAGAGAGCTGGAAGGAAACCTGTCTCTAATGAGGTGGGCAAAAAGAGGAAGCACACGCTCCGTGAAATAAATTAGTGGAATCTCAATTCCGATAAATCCAGTTTCTTAAAAAAAAAAAAAAAAGCAACTGGTAGGAAAAGAAAATGTAATTTATGCCCATTGAAAGGAGGCCAGGTTTAAATTGATGAAGTCTCCTGTTTATGTAATAAATCCATTTCCATTCATGTCACCAATATATTTATCCATACATCCTGGTCCAAGTCAAATCTTCATTATTTTATTATTCAACGGGGGGCAGAGGGAAGGGCAGGGGAACAGAGTTCTGTGTCGAATTAATAAAGTCTCACTCTCTCCCCCAGATCCCTCCTCACACAGGGACAATTTATTCCTAAGAAGGAGGCAGAAGAACTGGATGCAATTTATGTGCTTTGAAAGAGACCCAAACGTAATTAGGCAAAGTCTCAAGTTCACCGAGAAATAAATCCCAGAGAAAGTAGCCGGGGGTAAAATTTACGTTCCCTGAAAGTCTGAAAGCTTCTCTCCCACTGGTTCCGCCCCTCCCCCAGGCCACCGTGCTTGGTTCCCCAAGCCTGCCAGGCCCCAGGATTCTCTTCAGTGCCCCCACTTCCATGGGGCCATGTGCCAATAGGCCCCCCAGGGGGAGTCGCCCTGCCTCTGCCTCTCTCCCCACCCGCCGTGGTCCTCAGGAGATCTGAGGGGCTAGTTATGGCAGCTGATGGGACTCAGACTTCTCACCCTGCCCAGTGCATTCACCCCAGAGAAAGGAAGAGCTACCAGGAGTCTCTGCCACCACAGCCAGACAGACGGTTTTTGGGAACAAGGCAGTTTCCTTGTGATACGCCAGCCCCTCCTCAGGGTCCAGCAAGTCTTGCTTTATTCCACTCCTGCAGCTCCACTTTGTTCACACTGGGCAGAGGGTCAGGAGAGGGAGTGCCTTGTTCCCAGGAAGTCAGGAGAGCGTGGCTGGGATAGGGTCTACCTCAAGGAGGGCTGTGCTGCTGAGGTGGACCCTTGGGTGGGGTGGACAGAGCAGAGCTTCCCTACGCCGGAAGCACACAGACTACCAGGAGCTCTGTGTGGGGAGCGCCCATCTGCTCCAGGTTCTCAGTTTGGAAACCTCCATTTTCCTCCTCCAGCCACCAGACAGGTGCCTTGGAACGTAGCTTAGTGTGGCCCTGGGAGTGCAGACGACCTTGGGGCTGGTCTGCCCTTGGCGAGAGGCTTCTGAGCACAGCACACAGGGCTGGGAGTCTGCCCTGCTGGGGGTCATGTTGCTCCTGGCACCGCAAAGAGACCACTTCAACCCACTGTGCCCCAGGGCCTCCTGGTAGAGGGACAGGACCATGTCCATCACCATCCTGGCCCTGCTCCCTGCAACTAGCAGGCATCCTGCCCCTGGCAATGAAGGCAATTGCCCTCATAAAGGGGACTGGACATTGATGATGAGGACTGACCGAGTCCAGGCTGGGCCAACAGAGAGGGCAGACGTGGCAAGTGACCCACAAGGACTCCTGCTGGGGGCAGGACTGGAAGGGAAGGAGTTAGGGGCAGCTCCCAGGTCTCTGGCTTGAGCAACAGAGTGACTCGGGCAGCTGTTTGCTGTGATAGGGAGCGCTGGGGGCAGAGCTGGGTGGGCACCAAAGATGAGTTTACCTGAGGAGGAGCAGGTTTGGGGGAAGGGCAGGAGGGATAAGCTGAGTTCAGTTTTCTGCAAGAGAGATGGCCAAGACTGCTGTACTTGTGGGGAGGTGTCCAGCTGGGACACAACAAGGCCTTCAGAAGGGAGCACCTGAGAGTTGTTGCCACAGAGATGGTCACTGATTCCAGGCGCAGCCACACTCGTCCAGGGTGTGTGGAGTGAACCTGGCCAAGACCACAGGACAGAGGGCCTGCAAAGGACCACAGAAGGCACAGCCAGTGGAAGCAGGGGGCATCACGAAGGGGGACGGGTCCAACAGTGTCCAATGCTGAGGGAGGACAGTGCACTGAAGACCAAGATACTTGCATCACTGTTGGTAGTGGAGGACCCAGATGGTCTCGGCAAGAGCCCTTTGGAGGAGAAATGGGGCAGAGCAGAGGCCAGATCTTGGAGCAGGGAAGGAGAAAGCTGGCTGCAGTGAAGCCGAGGAGCAAGCAGAGTTTTGGGGATGAGGTTAGATGCTGAAGCATATTTGCAGTCTGAACAATCACTGACACAGGATGGCAACATGCAGTGCTGGGACCAGGGCTTGCAGAAGGCACCAGGGGGCAGGCTCCCAGGATAGAAGACGACTGGAAGCTCGGAGAGCATGTGAGGCCCTTTTCACCTGAGATGGGAAGGAAGGCAGCTCCGGGCATGAGATGGAGTCATGTGCCCAGCTTGGGGGAGGGATAGGGAAGTGGCATGTTAAAAGCACTCTCTCAGAATGTTGAGGGCACTGCATATTGAGACCCAGGTCCTGCCTTTTCTTTCTAAGCTGATGTTCTTTGTAAGAATGAATCTTGGATTTTCAGCTTTTGCCGGCCACTGGCTGACAAGGTGACCTGTTGAAGGCTGGCCACTGGGCCAGGGCTGGGGAATGTCCAGACTGTAGATAGCACCTGGAAGTACTAGATTCAGGGTCTACTCTCCTTTGCTGTGGTTCAGGGAAGGCTCCTCAGGTGCAGGGTCCCAGCTACAGAGCCTTTTGAGCTTCCTGTATCGAGCAAGCACCAATTACCCATACAAATTAGCAGTGAACTGGATGCCAGGAATGCTGATGCCTTTCTCAAAAAGCCCCAGCCTGGGCACCAACCATGGGCATACTGCCTCCAGAAGACTGCTTCCCATGAGCCACACCTCTGGGGAACAGTCACTGGAACAGCAGGGGGCCAACTGATCCAACGTCCATGTTATTGCTCAACAGCAGCCCGCGGCATATGGTGACGGGAAATGGGCTCACAGTTCAGCCAAAGGGCTGCTGTCTTTGATGATGCAACAACTGCCTTATCTGTGACATGGCAATCTAGAGGGTTCAGAAGGGGAGCTCTTCCACCCTCAGCAACCTCTGTTGCTCAAGCCAGAAATCTGGGAGCTGCCCCTAACTCCTTCCCCCCAAGTCCTGCCCCCAGCAGGAGTCCTGTGGGTCACTTGCCATGTCTGCCTCTCTCTGTGGGCCCAGCCTGGGCTTGGTCAGTCCTCATCATCATGCCCAACCCCCTTTAGGAGGGCATTTGCCTTCATTGCCAGGGGCAGGATGCCTGCTAGTTGGGAGGAGGGGCAGGTTGGGGATGGCCATGGGCCTGTCCCCCTACCAGGAGGCCCTCAGGTTGACTGTAGGTGACCTGGGCAGGTGTGGCCAGGTGGTTGTAAAGACACTGGAGGGGGTGAGGACCATCTTATGGCCTGGGGGTGGAAAGACTGTGGCTGCTGCTGCCTCTCTGGGGATGATCCCCACATAGTCACATAGCACTAATGGGGACCATTCAGTCTCAGACTGACTTCCCTGATCTGGGCAGCAGAGACTCTGGCTATAAAATTCCTGTTTTATGAGGTTCTCTGGGAAGCCAAAACTCCCCTGGCAGGCCTACCAGGGCAGCCCCAGAGGAGCTCTGCAGAGGAAGCCTCGCTGCCAGGACACATTGCATCTTAGTCACGCTACGAACAACTCAGTTCTCAAAAGCCCAAACACCCAGCCGGCTGTCACAGATCTCAGAGGAGGTCTCTGGCTTCATTATGAAGGGCTGACCATGAATAATGACCCCAAGATCCTGCTCCCGTTGACCCAGGCACAGTAAGAGAAACAGGGTGCAGAGGAAAGTCAGTGCAAGTCCAAGTCTCCGCCTCCATTCTTCGTCAGTCCCCTAAAAGTCCCCCTAGTAGACCTGAGAGAGGGCAGTGCACTGACTCTCCCAGGGAAGAGGATTCATGTGCAAGTGACTCATTGAGGAAATGTTCCCAGGAGAGACCCGCGAAAAGAGAGGGGAAGCAGGGAGGGACAGGGAAGAAGCTAAGTCAGGGTGTGATTTCAGTTGAAGCCCCAGCCTCTGCCTGACCCCGCAGGAGCTCCAGAGCATAGAATAACGTGCGTCTGTCATCCTAGAGATAAAGAACCTGAGCTTTCACGTTCCTACACGAATTGGGACTTAACTTCATTCTGTCCCAGGTGCATAGAAACTCTTGGCACTTCTAGATCTCCTACAGTCCGGGTGAGGCAGCTCCAGTGACCCGAAAGTAGCTTTCAAAGGTGCACACTCTTAGAAGCAAAGCTTTCAGGAGCTGGGGATGGACGCACAGGACTGGCAAAGGGTATGTGGGTAGAGCCCAGTGGCATCCTTTACACCTGGTGATGTCATTGGTTAGAGATTGCCTCCCAGAGCAGAGAAAATGTATTAAAAGGCCTCTTTGCTCCCAGAGCTCTGAAACATTTGCCTAGGTGGTAGGCCCAAATTTTTGCAAACTGCCTATTCCATTTCCTGGGTGGGTGCCCACAGGCCGGACCTAAAGCCAAGTCTCTCGTCCCCACCAAAAGGACAAATCCTCTGTTCTGTCAGGATTAGACATACCAGCCTGTTGCTTTCAATCTTAGCAAGAGGTAGCCACTTCTTGTTCTGTAAACTTCAAATGTGGGATCACAGTGACTACCCCCACTGATCCCTGTCACAACATTCCACCCAACAGAGGCCCCAGTTGAAAACCATCCACCCTCTTCCCAGTGTGGATCACACTGGCCTGGCCTTCGGCTCCCAGGCAGGAACCTCTGGGCTGTGTGGTTTTAGTGTTGAACAGATGTGTCCTGAGAACCTTGATGCCCACCTCACAACTCTGGAATCACATAGGAAAAGAAAAAATCCCATTTTTAAGTGGGATAAGGGAGAACTGGTCCCTAGGCCCCTCCTTTCTCTCTGGGACTTGGAGCATTAGATTCAGCTGTGTAGCTTTCGTATGATCAGCACAAAGACTAGACTAAGGGACATGACAAGCACCCACTCCTGCAAGGGCTCCAAGCCATCAAGGCTGTGCACTTGGGCCATGACCTGGGCCTTTCAGAACTAAAGTCAATAAACTCTGAACCTGAACCTGAGCTCTTGCAGAGAAGCAATGGAAGATAGACTCTGTGGTCATGGTTCACTTTTCTTTTGGTTACAAAGAAGCTGCCATCAAAATGTTGTTATTAGGAACCAACCATAGTTTTTAATATAATTTTTCCCTTACTTTCCTTTTACTCTCTCCACACCCTGCCAGGTTAGGGGGCTATCTACCCAGACATTTCCTTTTGAGGATTCCTTAATTTTCATGGAAAGTAGCAATCTTCTTGCCTTCTTGCTCAGCAGAGCTCATGGCCATGTCTTAAATCAACAACAGAGGATATTTTCACTCTGGTTGTTTGCCTGAAATTTTAACCTGAATTCTGCTACTCAGTTCTATTCAAAAGCTTGGTTTATAGAAATGGTCATCATGAGGGTAGGAGGGTGATTCGTGGTAATATTGAAAATCTCATTCCCAAATCAAGCCCCGCCATCCTGTCATGGCAGAGCTCCTACCTGGGCCACATGGCTTTGAACTCTCCTATAATTGCTGTTATTTAATTGTCTTTTGGGCCTCAGCTTGCATTTCATTTCTATAATCAGTACTAAGTTTTGTATAACTGTATATATGGTTTGAAACTTTGTAAAGTTATCTGAAATGTACTATTTATTATGAGGAATTGCGTAAACCTCATCTGTCACAGTACCTATTGCTCCCAGGAGCAATTCATAGGAGAAAAATCTCTCTGATCTCATGGCCAAGAAGCCACAGCCACTGGTCTGCTTTTGAGAATCCTATAAATCATCATCTGATTCTCTTTGCTTCTGCTGTTAGGAAGCTCCAAGCCAAATTAGCATCCTATCTCTATTAGCACATGTGTGAGAGTCTCTATAGACTCGCTGGGTGGGGGGACGCACATCTTCAACTTTACTGGGTACTATCAATTTATTGTCCATGGAGGCTGCAGCAATTTACACTCCCATCAAGTGAGCCACAGGGTTCCTGCTTCCCCCTGTCATCATGTCATGATGCTTACTTTTTGCCAAGCTGAGATGTCTGAAGTGGAACCTCATTGCTTCTTCAATTTGTATTTTCCTAATTTTTCAAGGGCACCTTTTCATGTATTTATTGGCCTTGGGGTTAACTCACTTGCAAGTTGCTTGTTCAGAGCTTTCGTCCCTTTTCTTCCATCAAAGTATTTTTCTTTTCCCCGTTGGTTTCCCAATGATTTGTAAGATCTTCCTTTTACTCCTGACTTCATCTTATGCTCTAATCTGTTTTGCCCCCATCTCGATTTCATTCACTATTTATTTTTATATTATTGCTATTATCTGGTCAGACCCTGACACTCAGCAGTGCTGCCCACCAGGGAGAGTCCAGGTCCAGACCCATTCCCTGCCACCAATGCCCAGCATCCCTCTAGGGCTGGGGCCTGGCACAAGACCCTCTGCCCAGCATGTGCTGCATTCACCCTGGGAGCCCAGATCTTTGAGTCCTCTCTGGACCTGCTCGGGGAGATAAGAGGCCATTTCAGGCATGGGGGGTGAAGTGTGGACAGAAAAGGGGCTCTGGAGTTAGGCAGGGCTGTGTTCAAAGGCTGTCTCAAGTCCTTCCCAGCATGTAACCTCCAGCTGAATGGTAAGTTCTTCTGGTCTTGGTTTTCTCATTCTTGTGATGAGAATAACAGTAAGACCAATATCTTGGAACCAATGAGGATTTAAATAAGAAAACTAGATGTAGACATCTCATGCAGCCACCTGGGCCTTTCAGTGAGGGGCTTGTTGAATCTTAATTATCTGTGATATTTGTGGGCAGAGGGGTCTCCCCAGGGCCCTCCTTGCTGCCCTGAGCTGGCCATGCCAACCTTCTGAGGGATGTCCACCTCTGGCCCTTCTCCCTCTTCCTTGCAGCCTTTTGGGGCTGAACCACAGCAGTCAGCCCTCCTGGGTTTCCCACCTAGTGTCTCTGCTGGCTCCTGCCCATCTCAGTTGAGCAGCTGCAGATCAATCCATGGGAGCTCCACCACACCCCACCGCTGCTCACACTCTGCCACCATTGCCTCCTACCCACCGAGATGGAACTCCTCTCTCTGGAGCTGAAAGCTCACACCATCTCCACACTGGGCTCTCCACACACCCCTCTCCCCAGCAGGGACCTCGGCTCTCACCTGCCAGCCTCCACGCCAATGCTCATGCATTTGTCCGTGCCTGGAATCTCAACCACTGTGAAATCGACTTGCCCTTCAAGGCCCTAAGCAAATCCCACTCCCTGCACAAGACCTTCCCAGAAGTCACCCACTACCCTCACATTCCTGGTGCTCAGCTCCCTGTTACTCTGCTACCCTTGCTTGGCTGTGCTTCACTGATGATTGCCTATGTGGTTGAGCACCCAGCTGTGGGGCCAGGTGGAGGCTCCTCTTGCCAAGAGATTGGCCCTGGGGAAGAGCTGTGTCCATCCTGAGGAAGGAGTGCCTTTGTCTAACATGCGCAAAGGTACCGTGTGGGCCAGCGGCAGCCCCATCCTGCCCTAAGACAGGAAGTGCTCAGTTCAAGGTGGGGCAGGACATACATGTGGGCTCGGCTGCCCTTGCCAGACAGCACCCTTGCCGCATGGGCAAGTCAGCAGCCTCTCTCTCGAAGCTGCCCCTTCTGTCCCCCCATGCTGCTCCACAGTTTCTCAGGGTTCAGGAATTGTCCCCCGCTGGAGTCAGATCTAGAGGAAGGTCCCATGCCTTCCTTTTCCAGGAGTTGTTGGACATTGAGACCTAAACCCCAGAGAACAGCCAAACCCAGGAGACATAGGTGCCAGGCTGCAGCCCGTCCTGTAACTACAAGGCGGTACAGCTCCCTGGGGCTGGGCCAGCAGCACTGGCTTCCTGCAAAGCTTGACCAGAGTGCCAGCCAAGCCTCCGGGGGAGGAGGTGGGGAAGGAGAACAGAGAGGAAGAGGAGGGTGGGGAGGCTACTGAAAGGAGAAAACCGGCTAAGCCAGGGCCCCTCCAAGAGCCCTGCAGGCTGTTGACTGCATGAAGAAGGGCTACCGGAAGGCCAGTGACAACTGAAATCATTCCCCCTCCATTTGCTGCAGCGTGTTTCCTGCCCAGGACGGGGACTCCAGAGGAAAGGGTGTCTAGAGAAAGAGCAAACCTTCCCTGGGGACTACCTTGAGATGTCATCCCTTTGTCCTTTTTTCACTCCCTCCTGGCCCTGCTTCTGCCCTAACCCAGGATGGGGAGAGGGGAGGCTTCATGTAAGGAGGACCCAGAAGTCACACTCCCAGAGGGGCAGTGTGGCCTGGGGCCTGGCCTTCTGCAGACCCCTGGGCCAGCTCCCAACAGCCTGGTCTGTGGAAATTGGATGATGTCCCCCTCCCTTGACGCCCCAGCCCCTGCCTCCTCCTCTCTAGCCCCAGTTGGCAGGGCTTAACTGGACACTCTCTCTGTCTGAGGCCAGTCCCCACCGGGAACCTGGCCAAACCGTCTGAGGCCAGGACGCATGGACAAAACAACCCAGGCCACCTCTGCCTCCACCCTATGGTGTGCACATCTCCCCTGGCCAGAGCACTGCCCAAGAGGAGCCATCATGTTCTCACACAACTCCAGGGCTGGGACATTCTCGGGCCAAGAGCCAGGAGAGTCCAGCGCAGCAGGCACCTATGCTGACACTCATTTGGTCCAAACTCTTCATTTTGTTGGGGCAACTGTGGTCCTGGAAGGGGCAGTGGCTAACTGTCTCAGGCTCTCCAAAAGCCCAGAAGCTCTCTGCCCGGCCCAGGGGTCCCCCTGATTGCTGTAGCAGGATCCCACATCCCTTCTTCTTGGGGAAATGATAGAGTTGGTTGCATGTGCTTTGTCATCAACTCTATTTGAAAACTGTGAATGGATCCGAGCTGCTTGGGAAGAGGCAGAGGGAGGCCAGTAATAGTTTAGTCTTAACAAAATAAAATTTTATGTTCCTTAAATACATGAAGTCACCCAGAACGGCCATTAACAAAGTGTGGTCAAGGAAAGGTACTGGCTGCCTCAGAGATGAGGTCAGAGTTCACTTGTGATTGGCATGCTAACTGCTCCCATGCAACCGGGTGTTGCCAAAGGGCACAGCACTCCCTCTGCCATCTGGAACACAACACTTGCCCGGAGGCCAGTAGCTCCTGTTATTATTATCTTGTTCCCACTAGGAGTTTGTTCAGCACATGTTCCCATCAGCAGGGTCCAATTCCTCTCTGGCCTTGTAAAAGCATCACAAATTCTAAATTAGAGGTGTCTGAGCTAACGAGGGCCTCTCCCTACTCTTCTTAAGTTTCTTCCATTGTGTGTTTCTCATCCCCACCACCGTCTCCCGGCTAGATCTTTAATTCCACAGAGACAGGGACCATGTCTTCTATTTCATCCATTCAACAAGTATTGATTGACCACCTGCCATGGGTCGTACCAGGTGCTTTGGGGAATACAAAACATGAGAAAGCCACGTCTCTGCCCTCAAGAAAGAGACGATGGCTCTGAGTGACTGCGTTGCCTTGCTTTGTGTAACCATCAGTATTTTTAATGCTATTTTAGATTCTAGCTCCTTTAAAACCCACAATAGTCCTGAGGGGGTGGGAGGAGCTATATTGTTTCCACATGTCAGATGGGTAAACTGGGGCTCAGAAAACCTACCTGACTCCCCCAGAGCCACACAGCCTATTGGTTGTGAAGCTTGAGCTAGAACCCCTGCCTGGTTTCCTATCCTTTCTAACAGGGGGCAGTTAGGGACATGCATGCTCACACACACAACCTCCTCTGCCAGCTTGTTAGAGGAGGCTGGATCATGCCCTCCTCTTCTTTGGCCTTGCCTAAGATAGCCCCAAATGTCCCCATCCCCATCCCAGCATGTACAGTTTAAGCAAGTGTAGCTTCATGAAAGTAGAGTCTGTTCTCCCTCACTGGGGGCTTAAAAAAGAAAATGAGAAAAGCAATGAAAAAAATGATATAAGAAATTTTGTATTTAGCCAAATGCTCATAGGAGAGGAGGGGCCTAACTGGCAGGAAGCACCCCCCAACTGCACTCAGCGCCTCCCACAGGGTTCTGCCAAGAGCTCTGCGAAGGAGGTGTCTATCTGTTCAGTGGGTGGATTTTGCACACAGCTTTAAAGAAAACAGAGGCCCCCTAGTTGGCTATAACATTGTCCTGTGGGCTCCCTGGGGACAATAAAGTGGTTCCATCCCAGGAAGCAGCCAGCAGGCAATGATTTTGTGTCTGAAATGCATGCCAGCCTTTTATCTCTAACCCAAAGGGGCCAAGCATGAGTGTGCTGATGGCTTGGTGTCGCCCATCTTCACTGCTAGGGACAGGGCTCTGGGGCAAAAATGGAAGCCTGGTGAACTAAACTGGGATGGGGCACTGGGTATCCTCTCTTCCCTTTTCACAAAGTCCCCCCTGTTTATTCCATGTATTCCATTGCTTGACTGCTAGACGATGCTAGCTCCCCTGAGGACATTTCGTGGATGTGGCCAGCCAGGCGCGAGGGGCTGGGGGAAGGGGAGAAGGCAGATGTTGCCACCTGGCCTTCACTCCACAGGCCTGGGTGGAAGTGGGCAGTCAACTTAAAGAGTAAAGAGTCCATATGGGAGGAAGCGACTTCTGGGGAGGAGGCAGGGTTAGACCCCAGAGGGGCCTGCCTGGGAGCTCCCTCTCAGGGATCACAGCAGAAGAGAAATATCTCACAAGTCTGGGGAAGTTTTGTCCCAGGATAGCTGTGGTTTTCAAACTTGAGTGCACATCAGAATCCTCTGGGGGGCTTGGGAATATACAGATTCCAGGGCCTCACCTCTTCCCACCTCCAGTTTCTGATTTATATTTTTGGTCTGGGGTGGGGCCCAAGAATTTGTATTTCTATTCAGTTCCCAAGTGATGCTGCTACTCTGGGGTCACTTGAAAATCACTGGAGTTTTCTAGAAGAATTGACAAGTTGACCTGCTATAGGGGAAGGTTCAGAACAGAAGATGAGCAAATGCCTGCCTTCAAAGACCTCCTAGCCTGTTCTCCAGTGGTGGTCTGGGACAGTAAGGCAGGGAAGTGGACCAAATGGCATGGAGAGGGAGACATCAAGGCTGAGGTGAGGGATCAGGGGGAGTTGGGTGGGGCCTCCTGGCGTGCGTGTGTGTGTGTGTGTGTGTGTGTGTGTGTGTGTGTGTGGTGGGGAGATGGAGTTAGCCTTTCCCTGCCTTGGGAGTTCATTGGAACTGCTAGCTCTGCTTCCAATTCCTACTATTTGACCTCATATAAGTGTCCACAGCTTTCTAGGACTCTTCCTAACATGAAAGTAATTTCATGGGGATTCCTCTCTGTGTCTTCTCCATCCTCCATGCCAAGCCAAACCCCTGCCTCCTCCGGGAAGGCTTCTTTGGCTGCTCCAGCCCTTCTGGGCCTGTGCTCCTGGCTCTCCCCAGGCCACAGAGGCTGGACCACATGTGTTCCTTCTCCTATTGAGCTCCTAGTGGCCTTCACGTGGCTGGGCCACAGCAGGAACTCCACGAAAAATACTAAGCTGACTTAGATTTAGAGCAGAGCTAAGACAGCCAGGAGTGGGAGGCAAGGGATGGCAAGGCCACGGGCTCCCAACTGCTGAGCTAAAAGTGGAAAGTACGATCACAGCCGCGGAGGCTTGGCCTTCTTCCTTCTCTCTCCATCTGCTTTGCAAGGAAGGGAGCAGAGAGAGGCCACAGCACGTTACTCACTTGCTGAAGTCATGGACTGAGGCAGTCAGAGTGAGAGGGTTAGGGAAGGAGGCTGACCTTTCTGTCCCAATGAATGTCCTTTCTAGCCTCTCTACTTACTCAGGCCCCAAATTAGGACATTTCCTGGCCCTCATCCAGTTCCTCAGGAAGTCCATCAAGTCTTCCTTTAACATACACTCACAGCCATCCATGCCCCCTGCCTCTCACTGACACCGCCCTTGTCCGGGCCACCTTCACTCGCCTGGCCCCTGCAGTAGCGTCCGCTCTTGACACTCTGCTCTAACTCCTGTTCCCTCTAATCCATGCCAGCCAGAGTGAGATTTCAGAACTGTAGGTTAGTTTCATCCCTTCCCTGATTAATGCTTTGAAAGGCTCCTCATTGCTCTTATTGACAGAATAAAATCCCAACTCCTTGCCATGGCCTTCCAGCCCGGAGCTGGTCCCTGCTCCCTGCTCACATCTCCCAGCACCCCTGCTGCTCTCCTCCTCACTTTCCTGTGCTGTGGCCACATCAGCCACCTGTGTGTGTTGGGGCCCTCACCCCCAGCCTTTCTGCACAGGCTCTTCTTCTGTCAGAAATGCCCTCCCTGTAACTCCTAACGCAGTCACTGGTTCACCTACAAATCAGGCACACGCTATAAGGTAATGACCGCTGGAGGATGGCGTGATTGGTTGTTGTAGACAACAGTAGCTCCAGGAGGGGTTAGAAAGAATTCGCAGCCCCATGGCAGGCTTGAGGGCAACAGGTTTCAAAGGAAGTGGATTCTCAACTTTTTATTCCTCCTACTGGGAGACCCAGACACCTCTGAGGCTCAGACAAGCAGGGATTCTTCCCAGCGCCCCCGGGAGGCCTGAGGTCCTGCCTCCTGCCTGGGTGGGCATCAGGAAAGCTCAGGGGCAGGCCCGGGCTGCCATCCACATCATACTCCATGTGAATGATCCCCTGTGGTGTGAGCCGCCTGCAGTGTCCTGTGGAAGACACTGTGAGAATCTGTTTCTTAGGGGAGCCGGGAAATAGACCAGTGATGCCTTTTCTTGGGAGGAGGGGTCAGTGAAAATAAGGAACTCACGTCCACTTCCATGTTTCCACACAATGGCTTCTGCAGGGGGAGTGATAGGGATGCCGAGGAAAGTAGGAGCCATTTGGATTTCAATTATCTCTGGAGCTCTGCCTCATCCCCTAAGGGTCAGCTTTATTTCACGTGTTTGTTGCTACGAGGGCCTCTGGTTAAGGTGATCCTAAGTGATCAATAAGAAGCAAAATGACAGTATGTGATCCCTGTGTCCCTACCCCACTTTGGATCCTGCATCCCATTCTACAGATGGCTGAACTGATAGGCCAACCCCATT
This sequence comes from Pan paniscus, assembly GCF_029289425.2. Taxonomy (NCBI): domain Eukaryota; kingdom Metazoa; phylum Chordata; class Mammalia; order Primates; family Hominidae; genus Pan; species Pan paniscus. The sequence goes on along the minus strand of NC_073261.2, from coordinate 54,444,855 downwards.
GTTACTGGGCTCCAGGACAATTACAGAAACGAATAGCTGTGAAGCCCCTAGCACAGTGCCTATCACAGGCTAATCACAGTTGTCCTGGGTTCTGTTGATGGAGCAGCGATGGGGGCGGGGATTTTGGAACAACAAGAACTTCCTGGCACCTCTAAAATTATACTCCAAAGAGAAAGAATTGGAAGAAAGAGAAGAAAAGGGGGAATGACAGTACTGCTTCCCGATATGCTTCTAATTTGGAGATACTGGCAGAGGGCTGGGAGACAGCGTGGCGGGGGGAGCAGAGCCCTGACCCAGGGCCAGGAGCCTGGGGTCTAGAAGCTGCTCCTTTGACATCTCGGGCCATGACCTCCCCGCTCTGCCTCCATTTCCCCTCTGCGCATGAAGGGGCCAAGGGGAGAGCACCCCAGGCCAGCTCCCGCCCAGCGCTGCAAGTCTGGGATTCTATTTAAGAACATGCAGCCCATCTGGTTCCCATTGAGGAGGCTGCGTTTTCTCAAATGCCGCCTCCCCCTCCCCTGCAATCCACAGATTCCCACCATGTGACTCCATCTTCTCCCAATGGTGTCTGTTTTATGACTTGTTGTTCTGTGTGCGTGATTTGAGTTTGGGGACTTTTTTTTAATCCCCCACACACAGATTCCCCTCCCTCTTCCAGAAAACGTGGAGCCTGAACTTTTGACTGCCTGAAACCCTCAGGAGAACAGCCATGAGGACAGAGAGCAGGAGGAAATGGATGTCTCCACCCGCCTCCTACTGCCGATGTCTCGGCTTCTTGTTCTCTGTTTGAAGCGCTAGTCCTGATGGGTCCTCACGAACCTGGGAGAGCTGAGGCTGGAGAGGAGGCTGGGAGAAAATCAGTTTGGTTTAACAGTTCAACCAGCCAGTGTTTATTGAGCCACCCAGGCCTGTATGTGCTGGAGCTGCAGAGAGGAGAAGCCAGGCTCAGGGCAGAAGGTGGCCACACGCGGCCCAGCAGGGGACAGGCTGGCTGTGGGCTGAGTGCTCACCTCCACCCTGGCAGGAGAGGGCCACAGAGAAGGCTCCCTGGAAGAGGCCATACCCCATCATTTGTTCATTCAGTCATTCCACAGCTATTTATTAGGCCCCTTGTAGGTGCCAGGTCCTGTACTCATGGAAGGAGCTTATAGTCTGGAGAATAGACAAACATCAAACAGATAATGATAAACACGGAAATATACAGGCACACCTTCGAGATATTGCGGGTTTGCTTCCAGGTTACTGCAATAAAGTGCATATCACAATAAAGAAACTCACGAATATTTTGGTTTCCCAGTGCATATAAAAGTTATGTTTACACTATTCTGTAGCCCATTAAGTGTGCAATAGCATTATGTCTAGAGCAACAATGTCATACCTTAATTTTAAAATACTTATTGCTAAAAAATTCTAATGATCATCTGATTCTTCAGGGAGTCACAATCTTTTTGCTGATGGAAGGTCTCGCCCCATGTTGACGGCTGCTGACTGATCAGGGTGGTGGTTGCTGAAGGTGGGGGTGGCTGCTACAATTGCTTAAAATAAGACAACAATGAAGTGTACCACATCAATTGACTCTTCCTTTCACCAGATACTTCTCTGTATCAGGCAATGCTATTTCATAGCATTTTACTCACAGTAGAACTTCTTTCAAAATTGGAGTCAAACCCTGCCACTGCTTTATTAACTTAGTTGATGGAATATTCTAAATGCTTTGTTGTCATTTTAACAATGTTCACGGCATCTTCACCAGAAACCAGTCAAGACACCACTTTCTTTGCTCATCCATAAGAAGCTACTCCTCATGAATTCAAGTTTGATCATGAGATTGCAGCAATTCAGCCACATCTTCGGGTTTTACTTCTAACTCTATTTCCTTGATATTTCCACCACATCTGCAATTATTTCCTCCACTGAAGTCTTGAACTCTTCAAAGTAATCTGTGAGAGTTGGAATCAACTTCTTCCAAAATCCTGCTGATGTTGATATTTTGACCTTCTCTTAGGAATCATGAATGTTCTTAAAATGACATCTGAAATGGCGAATCCTTTCCAGAAGGTTTTCAATTTATTTTGCCAAGAATCATCAAAGGAATCACTGCCTATGGCAGCTATCGCCTTACAAAATATATGTTTTAAATAATAAAGCTTGAAAGTCTAAATTACTACTTAACCCATGGGCTGCAGAATGGATGTTGTGTTAGCAGGCATGAAAACAATATTCATTTGACCATCCTGGCTAACATGGTGAAACCCCGTCTCTACTAAAAATACAAAAAATTAGCCAGGCATGGTGGTGGGCGCCTGTAGTCCCAGCTACTCAGGAGGCTGAGGAAGGAGAATGGCGTGAACCTGGGAGGTGAAGGTTGCAGAGAGCTGAGACCGCGCCACTGCACTCCAGCCTGGGCGACAGAGGGAGACTCCGTCTCAAAAAAAAAAAGAAAAGAAAAGAAAAGAAAAAGGAAACAACATTCATCTCCTTGTTCATCTCCATCAGAGTTCTTGGTTGACTAGGTACATTGTCAATGTGTGGCAATATTTTGAAAGAAATCTTTTTCTTCTGGGTAGTAGTTATCAACAGCAGGCTTAAAATATTCAGGGAACTATGCTATACACAGATGTGCTGTCATCCAGCCTTTGTTGTTCCATTTATAGAGCACAGGCAGAGTAGATTTGGCATAATTCTTAAGGGCCCTAGGATTTTTGGAATGGTAAAATGAGCATTCGCCTTAACTTAAAGTCACCAGCTGCATTAGCCCCTAACAGGAGAATCAACCTGCTCTTTGAAACTTTGAAGCCAGGCATTGACTTCTCTTTAGCTGTGAAAGTCCAAGCTAACATCTTCTTTTAATGAAAGACTGTTTCATCTACACTGAAAATCGGTTGTTTAGCGTAGCCACCTTCATCAATGATCTTAGCTAGATATTCTAGATAAGTCGCTGCAGCTTCTCCATCAGCAGTTGCTGCTTCACCTTGCCCTTTTATGTTGTGAAGATGGCTTCTTTCCTTAAATCTCATGAACCAACCTCTGCTAGTTTCTGACTTTTGTTCTGCGGCTTCCTCACCTCTCACGGCCTTCATAGAATTGAGAAGAATTAGGGCCTTTCTCCAGATTAGGCTTCGGCCTAAGGGAATGTTGTGATGGGTTTGATCTTCTATCCAGACAATGGAAACTTTGGCCAACTGTTTGGCAGAAGGGGCCTAGCTTTTAGCCTGTCTCTGCTTTCAACATGCCTTCCTCACTAATCTTGATCATTTAAAGTGAGAAACAGGTGACTTTTCCTTTTACTTGAACACTTAGAGGCCATTGTAGGGTTATTGATTGGCCTAATTGCAATATTGTTGTGTCTCAGGGAATGGGGAGACCTGAAGGAGAGGGAGAGAGATGGGGAACAGTTAGAACACACACAACATTTATCAGTTAAGTTCACCATTTTCTATGGGCATGGTTCATGGTGCCCCCCAAAAAATACAATAGTAACATCAAAGATGACTGATCACAAATTCCCATAACAGATATAACAAAATGAAAAAGTTTGAAAGATTGTGAGAATTACCAAAATGTGACACAGAGACACAAAGTGAGCCCATGCTGTTGAACAAATGGCACCAAGAGACTTGCTCTATGCAGGGTTACCAAAAACCTTCCATTTGTAAAAAACGCAGTATCTGGGAAGCATAATAAAGTGAAGCGTAATAAAACGAGGTATGGCCTTTTGCAGTTATAAAGTGTGAAAATGCTAAGAGCGATTCTAAAGGGGGTCTCACTGAAATGATCCTTAAGGAAGTGACATTTAAGCGCGATTGAAAGAAAGAGAAGGAGTTAAGAGGGAAAGCGTCTTCCTGGTGGAGGAGAGTGCATAGAGAGGCAGGAGCCTGCAAGAGCTTTCTACCTTCCAGCAACTGAAAGAAGAGCAATGCACTGAGAGCATGGGGGTGGGGTAGGGCAAAAAGCCAGGGCAGGGAGGTGGTGGCCAGATCATCTGGGCCATCGGGAGGCCAGGACTCAGCCTGAGGTCAGAGTCAGGGGTCATTCTGAGGTCAAGTTTAGGGGTCAGTCTGAAGCGAGGCTTATTGCACAGGCACCAGAGTGACAGGCTAGGCTCAGTCTGCAGCCAGGGTTAGGTCTTTGATGCCAGAATTAGGGGTTGGTCTGTGGCCAGGGTTAGACTCAGTCTGAATTCAGAGCCAGAGTCATTCCGAGGGCAAGTATAGGGGTCAGTTTGAGGACAGTGTTAGGATCAGTCATTCATGAAATATTCACTAAGCATCTCCCTGGCCAACTCCCTAGGAGTAGAATGATGGCCCTGACTGTACCCCTGCTATCCTGCGTCTTAGAGTTAAATGGGAAAGACAGTCATTAAACAAGGAGTTGCCAGAGTAGTTCATTAATAATCATGGCGGCGAGTGCTGCGGATGAAATGTTAGGAACCTGAGACCTCAGAGCAGGGTTACTATGTGGCTGCATAGCAAATGACACCACAACTTTGCAGCTTAAGACAGCCATGGATTGTGCTCCCAGAATCTGTGGGTTGGGAACTGGAAAAGGCATGGCAAGGATGGCTTGTCCATGCAGTCTGGGGCTACAGCTGGGTAGACCCACAGGCTAGAGCTGGGGGCTGGAATCGTTTGAAGGCTCCTCACTCGCACACCTGGCACCTGGGCCAAGGCTGATGATTTCTCTCTGTGGCTTGGCTTCCTTGTAGTATGGCAGCCTCAGGGCAATCGATGCCCACCAAGAAACAAGGAAGGGGAGTTCGGCCCCTCCCCTGATGCGGGTGTGGTGTGATCACACCATAGAAGAGCACCTGGATTAAATGTATTTGGAAACCTTTGAAAAATGTCATCTTCCATAGATACCAGCAAAAGGCAGGTCACTTTAGGCTGTGGTAAGGGGTCCATCCCTGAATAGAAAAAGAGAGTTTGCTCCTGGAGTACACATGGGACCCTTTCATGGTGGAGCCAATCCCTTAGCTAGGTAGCCCCAAACCCACAGGACACACTGCAAGTAGGGTGGGAGGATTCAGGATCGAAGAAGCTCTGCAACTGACCAGGTTCCAAATGCTTCCACCCCTGTGCAGTAGAGAGAACTAACAATTTCTCAGACCTTGGCTCTAATTCTTTATTCCAGAGTCAGTTTTCCCCTGATAAAATGGGGGTTACATTCTCCTGGCCAGAGCAGATTGGAGACCAACATAGTCCAAGCTGATTTGGGGGTTCCCTTAAGCTTGAGGAACATATACACAGGCCTAACTTTGACTGGATGCCAAATTTTAAAAACATTTTATGCTTTTCAGGATGGTAGTTTTTAATAACATTTTGCTGATGAAATTAGAAGTTTTATGAATCAAATTTCCTATGAAATACTAGAGAACTCCATGCCTTAATGGAATCCTATGGCAAAGCCGTCTCTAAAATGAAGAATACTTTGTAAAGTTAAGAATTTCTCCCATTTCAGCTTTGTTGAAAATGCAGATTTGTGTTGACCTGATTTGGGGAGCGCAGCAGCTCCCTCCTCAGGCTCCAGGCTCAGATGAAACACCTCGTTTGCTCACACTGGTCTTTCTCTGTCATCTGGAGCTTTGTCCTCTGTCTTGGGGAGATGAGAGGAAATGGGTCCTAACATCAGCAAGGATTTAAATCAGAAGTGGACAGAGCCTGGGTTATGTGGGTCTCCAAGAAAAATAAAGACAGCTGGACCAAGCACCAACTGGGAGACTGTAAGGATGAAACTGGAGCAGTGCTGCCTCTGGGACCCCTTCATGCTGTGAATAGAAAGGGCTGCTCACGGTTTGGCTGCTGCCTCCCTGAAAGGCCTGTCTCTGGGCCTGTTTCCTCTCCTTGCCAAGTTGCCCCTGATGCCCATTGCACAGCTCTTGCCCTGATCCCGACAGCACCCCACTCACCTCTGCTCCCTTGGCAATGACCAGAGTTCTGCAACAGCTTGTGGCATAACTCCCTTCCTCACTGGCCTTGGGAAACTCCATGAACTTGGCCCCAGGGCTAGGGTCAGGCAGGAAGTGTGACCCCGATGACCTCATGCTGGGTTCTTGCCCTGCTGTTCATCCTTCAGCAGCTAGTGACTCACCTCAGGGGGGACAGGCCAAGGCCATTTGAAAACGGAAAGCCTTTGGGCCTCTTCCCTTCCAAGGGCTCCAAGAACAGGCCTGTGGCAGTTTTTAATCTGCTCTTCCCAAGGACCCAGAATGAAAGGCTAGATGTTTCCAACCAGGGTTTTTGTTCCCTAGGAGCAGGCAAAGCATCGTGTCTTCCCCATCTCACTTCTTGGAGCCAGGAGCTGAGAAGCCCAGGCCCAGCCTGACTGTGTGGTGGTGACTATGTTCCTTGCCCTCTCTGGGGCCTGTCTCTGCACTGCTAAGCTCCAAGCCCTCTGCTCTCAGTCCGTCCCTGCCCTCCTCTCTAGCCAGACATATCAATCTGCCCCCACACTTCCCCAGACCCTCATGCATCTTAGCCTCAGGAAGCTTTAGCTGCATTTGGAAGAGTTCTGTGGCAAAGCATTTCTTGTTCCCTGAATATTCATGTGCCCCCTTATACTTTCCAGCCCCCTTGCAGTTAGGTGGGGCCTGGTGACGAGTTCTGACCAGTGATTACCTCTTGGCTAGAAAAGCAAACAAGAGTTCTCCTCACCCTGTCCTCTCCTGACACCTGGGAAGTGCACAAGGAGACCTCATATTACAGATCTGCACTTTACAATGTGGTGGCAACCAGCTGCATGTGACAATTTAAATAAATTAGTATGAAATAAAATGTAAAATTCCATTCCTTAATCATACTAGCCATATTTCAATTCCTCCATAGCCACATGTGGCTAGTAGCTACCATAGTGCACAATGTAGCTAGTAGCTACATAGTGAAAGTCCTATCAGACAGCATTGCTCCAGATGGTGACGCTGCAAGATGTCAGGTTGCCACCAGCCTGGGTCCCCAAGGAGCAGAGCCTTCTGCCCACCCACAGTGTCCATGCAGCATGAAGGAGAAAGAAACTTGCATTCATAGTGGAGTTGTTGCTTCTGCAGAGCCCAGCCTATCCTGACTAGGAGAGCCTACCTGCATGAAATAAACAGGGAGCAGCAAAAGCGGGCCGAAGAGGACCAAGTTCTAGCTTGCTGGGCAAATGCCATAGGCAATCCAAACAATCCATGTAACACCGAGTCAACACCTTGCTGGCTTTGTTGGGGGAGCTGGCTGAAGTAAAATCAGGGGAGAGCTCCTAGAGATGAAATAGGAATGGGCTGTGGAAAATGGGCAGGGTTCGCATAGGCTTGTGGTTTTCAACCTACAAGAATTTTTGGCGGCCCACCTGGGAAAGCTGAGATAGGTCAAGGAGAAGGGCAGGCATTCCAGTGGGAACACCAGGAGGGTAAAACACATGAGCAAAAGAGTTGGTGAGAATATGAAGGGACTGGACCATATAATTTTCCTTGGGGTATGAGATCTGAGGGAAGCTTTGGAGCTAAGTCAGATGGAAATTGAGAGGTGAGCTTCCCTTTACATTTCTATCCAGAGTTGGCCAAAAGTAAGGAGTAGAAAGCGTAGAGAAGGAAGGATGAGCTAATATTGTCATTAGTGATAGCCAAGGGTAGAGCTGACCTCAGGAATGACAGGCCTGAATTCAATAACTGGGGTTGCAGAGTTCGACTAGAAATTCACAGAGGCAGCATTCTGCTTAGGAATGATCGGTTAATTGGTGATTAATTCATATCAGAAGCTAGTTAACCCAGAGATCCTCCTTCCAAGTTGTAGGCTCAACTTTCCAATCCTCCACATGGCTTCCCCAGCTGAGTGTCCTCTCAACACCTCAGCCTCTGCCTGGCCAACATGCCACCCTCCCCCCCAACCTGGCAGCAAATGTCATGGCAATCCAAGCACATGGCTGTGGCCTTAGTATCCTCTGGTATTCACCCAACCACACAGACACACTCAACAAGTCCCACTGGGGCCTCTTCCAGCAATTCCCAGCATCTCTTCCTGCCCTACCTTCTCTGGCACCCCTATATCATAACTGACTGTTTTTCTCCCGGAATACAGCAGCCTCTGAACTGCAGGCCCTGCCTCCTAACTTCACTCCTTCCAACCTATCCTGCATTCCAAACAAGAGGATGTTTGCCTGGGTCACGCCTCTGTGCAAAAGCCTTCAGGGGATCTCCGAAGAAATCTAACCTCGTCAGCTTGGCATTCAAAACTTTCTACTTGCTGGTTCAACCTGATTTCTTACTACTCCTTCACACACACAAAAAAATCCTCACTCCTGCCAAACAGATCTTCTCATTGCTGCCTCTGTCCCTCACTCCTATCATACCCCTCATGTCCCTGGAAGCCCTCCCTGATGGCTCTCTTTTCCTGTCACCTGTCTCCTACTGTTACTATGAAGTTCAAAGGGGCAAACAAAGGTCTGAAGGCTGGGGCCAGCTTCTCCACTTGCTGCCTGTCTGACCTTAGGGAAGTCACAACCTCTCTGAACCGCAGACTCCTCATCTCCTAAGTGAAAATAGTATGAACTTCACAGAGTAGCCAAAGTCTGGAAAATCGCTTTGTCAACCTTGAAGCAATACACAGATGGCAGGGATTGTGTTTCACTTCTGATGCTTTTTTTTAAAGACTTAATTTTATAAGAGCAGTTTTAGCTTCACTCACAATTGGGTATAGGAATTTCCCATGTACCCCCTTCCCGTACAAATGCATAGCCTTCCTCATTATCAACATCCCCCAACAGAGTGGTACATTTGTTACAACTGATGAACCTACATTGACACATCATTATCACCCACAGTCCATAGTTCACATTAGGGTTCACACTTGGTGTTGTACATTCTATGGGTTGGGATAAATGTACAATGACATGTATCCACCATTATAGTATCATACAGAGTAGTTTCGCTGCCCTAAAAATCCTCCGTGCTACACCTGTTCATCATCTCTCTCTCTCTATCCCCTGCCAACCACTGACCTTTTTACTGCTTTCATAGTTTTCCATTTTCCAGAATGTTATATAGTTGGAATCATAGAGTATGTGGCCTTTTGGGATTGGCTTCTTTCACTTAGTAATAGGCATTTAAGGTTTCTTCAGGTTTTTTTCGTGACTTGATAGCTAAATCCCTTTTACTGCTATATAATGTTCCATTGTCTGGATGTGCCACAGTTTATTTATTTATTCACTTACCTAGAACATCTCGGTTGCTTCCAGGCTTGAGCAATTATGAATAATTGCTGGATCATATGGTAAGAGTGTATTTAGTTCTATAAGAAACTGCCAAATGCCTTCCAAAGTGGCTGTCCTATTTTTCATTCCCATCAGCAATGAATGAGAGTTCCTGTTGCTCTGCATCCTCTCCAGTATTTGGTATTGTCAGTATTTCAGATTTTGGCCATTCTAAGAGGTGTGCAGTGGGATATCATTGTTGTTTTAATTTGTATTTCTCTAATAGCATATGTGGAGCATCTTTTTATATGCTTATTTACCATCTGTTCATCTTCTTTCATGAGGTTTCTGTTAAAGATCTTTAGTCTATTTTTTAATTCGGTAGTTTGTTTTCTTATTGTTGATTTTTAATAGTTCTTTGCATATTTTGGGTAAGAGTATGTCATCAGATGTGTGTTTTGCAAATTTTTTTATTCTGTGGCTTGTCTTCTCATTTCCTTGACATTTTCTTTCATACAGCAGAAGTATCTAATTTCAATAAAGTGCAGCTTATCAATTATTTCTTTAAGGTTCATACCTTTGGTGTTGTACCTAAAAATTCATCATCATACCCAAGGTTATGTAGGTTTTCTCCTATGCTATCTTCTAGGAGTATTTTAGTTTTGCATTTTACTTTTAGGTCTAAGGTTCATTTTTAGTTCATTTTTGTGAAAGCTGTAGGCTCTGTGTCTAGATTCATTTTTTTGTATATGGATGTCCAGTTGTTCCAGAACCATTTGCTAAAAAGACTATCTTTGTTCCATTGTATTGCCTTTGCTCTTTTGTCAAAGATCAGTTGACTCTATTTATGGGGATCTGTTTCTGGGTTTTCCATTCTGTTCCATTGATCTATTTTCCTTCTTCACCAGTAACACACTCTAGATCACTACAGCTTTATAGTAAGTCTTGAAGTTGGATAGCATCAGTTCCCCAATTTTGTTCTTCTTCAATATTGTGCTGGTTATTCTGGATCTTTTACCTTTCCATATCTTCAGAATCAGTTTGTCAATACCCACAAAATAACTTACTAGAATTTTGATTGGGATTGCTTTGAATATATAGATCAAGTTGGGAATAACTGACATCTGGACAATATTGAGTCTTTTTGTTCATGAACATGGAATGCCTCTCCATTTATTTAGTTCTTTGGTTTCTGTTTTCAGAGTTTTATAGTTTTCCTCATATAGATCTTTTCCATAGGTTTTTATATTTATACCTATTTTTTGATGATAATATAAATGGTGTTATAGTTTTGATTTAAAATGCCATTTGTTCATTGCTGGTATATAGAAAAGTGACTAACTTCTGTATATTAATTTTATATCCTGAAACCTTGCTATAATTGCTAATTAGTTCCATGAAGGGTTTTTTGTCAATTCTGTTAGATTTTTTACATAGGCAATTACGTACTCTTTGAACAAAAAACAGCTCTATTTGTTCCTTCCCAATCTGTATGCTTTTTATTTTCTTTTCTTGTGTTAGTGCATTTGCTAGGACTTCCAGTACAGTGTTGGAAAGGAATGATGAAAGGGGACAGCCTTGCCTTGTTCTTGATCTTAGTGGGAAAGCTTCTAGTTTCTCATCATTAAATATGATGTTAGCAAAAGGGTTTTTTTGTGGATACTCTCTATCAAGATAAGGAAGTTCCCCTCTATTTTTAGTTTACTGAAAATTTTTATCATAAATGGATGTTGAATTTTTATCAAATAATTTTTGGATCAGCCCAACCAACATGGAGAAACCCCATCCCTACTAAAAATACAAAATTAGCTGGGCGTGATGGCACACACCTGTAATCCCAGCTACTCAGGAGGCTGAGGCAGGAGAATCACTTGAACCCAGGAGGCAGAGGTTGCAGTGGGCCAAGATCATGCCATTGCACTCCAGCCTAGGCAACAAGACTGAAACTATGTCTCAAAAAAAAATGGAATTATACCAACCATAATCTCAGACCACAGTGGAATAAATATAGAAATCAATACAAAGAAGGTATCTCAAAGCCACACTGTTACATGGAAATTTAACAATTTGTTCCTAAATGACTTTTGAATAAACAACAAAATTAGGGCAGAAATTAAAAAAAATTATGTGAGGCAAATGAAAACAGAGACACAGCATAGCAAAATCTAAGCAAAATCCCAAGCAAGGATGCAGCAAGAGCAGCCTTAAGAGGAAAATTTATAGCACTAAAAGCCTACCTCAAAAAGCTAGAGGGATCTCAAATTAATGATCTAACATCATACCTAGAGGAACTAGAAATACAAAAAACAAGGAACTAGAAATACAAGAACAAATTAACTGCAAAGCTAGCAGCAGAAAAGAAATAACTAAAACTAGAGCAGAACTGACTGACATTGAGACCTAAAACTCTGTATAAAGAATCAATGAAACCAAAAGTTGGTTGTGTGAAAGGATAAACAAGATTGATATACCACTAGCTAGGTTAACAAAGAAAAAAAGAGGGAAGATCCAAATTAATGCAATCAGAAATAAAGAAGGTGACATTAAAACCAATCCCACAGAAATATAAAAGATCCTCAGAAACTATCAGGACACCTCTATGCATGCAAACTAGAAAATCTACAGAAAATGGATAAATTCATGTAAACACACAATCTCCCAAGATTGAGTCAGGAAGAAATAGAAAACATCAACAGATCAGTATTGAGTTCTGAAACTGAATCAGTAATAAAAAACCTAGAAACCAAAAAAAAAAAAAAAAGCCTGGACCAGATGGATGTATAGCCAATTTTGACTAGACATACAAAGAATAGCTGCTACCAATTCTACAGAAACTATTTCAAAAAAATCAAGGAGGAAGGACTCCTTCTTAACTCATTCTGTGAAGCCAGCATTACTCTGATACCAAAATCTGGCAAAGACACAACAACAACAAAAGAAAATTATAGGCCAATATCCCTGATCAACATAGACACAAAAAATCTTCAACAACATACTAGCAAATCAAATCCAACAGCATATCAAAAAGTTAGTTCACCAAGATCAAATAGGCCTTCATTCCTGGAATGCAAGTTTGGTTCAACATACACAAATCAATAAATGTGATTCACCACATAAACAGAATTAAAAACAAAAACTTATGATCATCTCAATAGACATGGAATAAGCTTTTGATAAAATCCAATATCCCCTCAGAATAAAAACTCTCAAGAAACTAGGCATTGAAGTAACATACCTCAAAATAATGAGTCATCTAAGACAATCCTACAGCCAGCATCACACTGAATGGACAAAAACTGGAAGTATTCTCTTGGAGAACTGGAAAAAGACAAGAATGCCAACTCTCACCACTCCTATTCAACATGGACTGGAAATGCTATCCAGAGCAATCAGGCAAGATAAAACAATAAAAAGAAAAAGTCAAACTTTCTCTCTTCACAGATGTTAAGATTCTATACCTACAAAACCCTAAAGACTCTGCCAAAAGGCTCCTGGACCTGAAAAATGACTTCTGTAAAGTTTCAGGATACAAAATCAATGTATAAATATCATTAGCATTTTTATACATCAATAATGTTCAAGCTGGGAGCCAAATCAAGAACTCAATCCCATTTACAATAGCCATATAAAAATTAAAATAGCTAGGAACACATCTAACTAAGGAGGTGAAAGATCTCTACAAGGAGAACTAAAAAACACTGCTAAAAGAAATCATAAATGACACAAATGGAAAAACATTCCATGCTCATGGGTTAGAAGAACCAATGTTGTTAAAATGACCGCACTGCCCCAAGCACTTTACAGATTCAATATTATTTCTATCAAACTACTGTTATTTTTCACAGAATTAGAAAAAACTTCCAAAACTGACATGAAGCCAAAAAAGAGCCCAAATAGCCAAAGCAATCCTAAGCCAAAGCAATCCTAATCCAAAGCCAGAGGTATCACATTACTTGACTTCAAACTATACTATAAGTTTACAGTAACCAAAACAGCATGGTACTGGTACAAAAACAGATACATAGACCAATGGAATGGGATAGACAGCCCAGAAATAAAGCTGCACATCTACAGCCATCTAATCTTCAACAAAGTTGACAAAAATAAGCAATGAAGAAAGAACTCACTATTCAATAAATGGTGCTGGGATTACTGGCTAGCCATATGCAGAAGAATGAAAGTAGACCCCTTACCTTTCACCACACACAAAACTTAACTCAAGATGGATTAGAGATTTAAATGTAAGGCCTCAAACTCTAAGAATTCTAGAAGAAAACCTAGGAAACACCATTCTGGACATTGGCCTTGTGAAACAACTTATTACTAAGTCCTCAAAAGCAATTGCAAACAAACAAACAAACAAACAAAAATTGACAAGCGGGACCTAATTAAATTGAAGAGCTTCTGCACAGCAAAAGAAACCATCAATAGAGTAAACAGACAACCTACAGAACAGGAGAAAATATTTGCAAACTATGCATCCAACATAGGTCTAATATCCAGAATCTATAAGGAGCTTAAACAATCAAAAGATGCAAAAAACAAACAACCCTATTTAGAAATGGGCAAAGGGCATGAACAGGCACTTCTCAAAAGAAGACATACAAGCAGCCAACAAACATGCGAAAATGCTCAACATCACTGATCATCAGATAAATGCAAATCAAAACCACAGTGAAATACCATCTCACACCAGTCAGAAAGGCTGTTACTAAAAAGTCAAAAGACAACAGATACTGGCAAGGCTGCTAGGAAAAGAGAACACTTATACAATGTTGCTTGGAATGTAAATTAGTTCAGCCACTGTGGAAAGCAGTTTCAAGATTACCCAAATAACTTAAAATAGAAGGACCCAGCAATTCGATTACTGGATATATATCCTAAAAGAAAACAAATCACTGTACCAAAAAGACACATGAACTTACATGTTCATCACAGCACTATTAACAGTAGTAAAAACATGGAATCAATCTAGGTACCCATCAATGGTGGACTAGATAAAGAAAATGTGGTACACATACACCCTGGAATACTATGCAGCCATAAAAAAAGAATGAAACCATGTCTTTTGCAGCAACATAGATGCAGCTAGATTCCATTATCCTAAGTAAATTAACACAGGAACAGAAAACCAACTACCATATGTTCTTACTTAGAAGTGGGAGCTAAACATTGGATACTCATAGACAAAAAGAAAGCAACAGAAACTGGGAACTAGTAGAGGGGTAAGAAGGGAGGGGGTCAAGGGTTGAAAAACTATTGGGTACTATGCTCAGTACCAGGATGATGGGATTATTTGTACCCCAAATCTCAGCATCACACAATATACCCAAGTAATAAGCATGTGCATGTACTCCCTGAATCTAAAATAAAAGTTGAAAATAAAAAATAAGAAAATATGAAACAAATAAGTAAATTTCCCTCTAAGCATTTCTTTTGCTGCATCCCACCAATTTTGATAAGTTGTATTTTCATTTTCATTTAGTTTAAAATATTTTTAAATTTTTCTTGTTATTTCTTCTATGACTGATGTGTTATTCAGAAATGTGTTGTTTACTCTCCATGTTTGTTGAGATTCCCCAGTTATCTTTCTGCTATTCATCTGTAGTTTAACTCCACTGTGATCTGAGAGCAAATATTGTGTAATTTCTGTTCTTTTAAATTTGGTAATATGTGTTTTATGGCCTAGAATGTTACACATGAGCTTGAAAAGAATGTATATTCTCTTGTTGTCAATCAATAGATATCAATTATATCCAGGTGACTGATGGTATTGTTGAGTTCAACTATGTCCTTACTGATGTTCTCCCTGCTGGATCTGTGCATTTCTAACAGAAGGGTGTTTAAGTCTGCAACTATAATAGTGAATTTATCTACTTCTCCTTGCAGTTCTGTCAGTTTTTGCCTTGTAATCCTCTGTTATTAAATGGATACGTGTTAAATATTATTATGCCTTCTTGGAGAGTTGACCCCTCTATCATTATGTTATACCTTTTTTCCCTGATAATTTTTCTTGCTTTGAAATCTCCTCTGTCTGAAATTGATATAGCTGTTTCTGTTTTCTATTAGTGTTAGTATGGTATATTTTCTCCATCTATTTACTTTTAATCTATATGTGTATTCATATTTCAGGTAGGTTTCTGTAGGGAACATATAGTTGTGTCTTGTTTTTTGGTCTGCCCTGACAATGTCTGTCTTTTAATTGGTACATTTAGACCATTGACATTCAAATTAATTATTGATATAATTGAATTAATATCTACCATATTTATTGCTATTTTCTATTTGATGCACTTGTTCTTTGTTCCTATCTTTGTCTTCCACTCATTTTCTGTCTTTTCTAGTTTTAATTGAGCATTTTATATTATTCTATTTTCTTTCCTGTCTTAGCAGATCAGTTATATTTCTTTTTTAAAACTCTTTTTAGTGGTTACCCTAGAGTTCGAAATACACATTTACAACTGTCTTAGTTGGTTTGTACTGCTATAACAAAATACCTTACGCTGGGTAACTTATAAACAACAGAAATTTATTGCTTATAGTTCTGAAAGCTGAGAAGTCCAAGATCAAGGTACCATTATGATTAGGTCTTAGTCTTTCAGTAAGGCTATGCTTCACAAGTGCTTCTCAGTCTCCAACCTCCAACCTTCTTAGGTGGGACAGGATGACTAGAGTGAACTGGAGTTGCATATTTTCCTTCCCCAGGTCAGTTAGGCTCTGATAAAACCTTAGCAGGTTAGGCTCTCATTAAACAGTTTCTCCTGAGGGCAGGCCTTGTTAAGAAGAACAGAATGCTCTGATGTATTTCAAAATGGTTCCTTTTCCTCCTCCCCATGGCAGAAGCATGAGGGATTTTTTTTTCCCCTAACATTTACTGTGACAATCTGGTTAAGCTCCTGGAGGTAAAACTCACAGAAGTGTGGGAACCCCCATATAACTGAGTCCCCTGGGAGTTTTAAACTGTGAACCTCAAACAACTCATCAATTACAGTGCAGGTTTTCCTACCCTGGCCCTGGTTCCCCTGGAGGCTTCTGTTCCCAGGTCTCTTCCATAAGCTGTGACTTCCTGTATTTGCCTGTCTGTCTCTTTGATCTGGGGGGCAGTGGCTGCTCTGTGTCCTCATCTCTCTTAGGGATCCAAGAATAGTTGTTGATTTTTCAGTCTGTTCAGGCTTTTGCTTTTTGTTAGGATAGAGTGGCGACTTCCAAGCTCCTTACATGTGGATTTGGAAGCTGAAAGTTCTGATCCTCTTTTTATACACACATCTTGCCTACTTTTTTCTCTCCTATAGCATCTAGGTCACAGCAAGGACTCACTAAAGATGGCAGGTGGGAGGCATTTGAGGCCTCTGGGGTAAAGCTTTTTTGGCATCTAGAATGCTCTGTGGGAGCTGAAGAGCTCACTTCTCCCTCCCACTTCAGTATGCACATTCCCAAAATGAAAGGGTTGGACTAGGAGGCCTTGGGGAGGGTGGCCCCAATGCTGCACGAGATGTCCTCCTGCAGGCAGTGTCAGGATTCAGCAATGGGGTCCTTCGGGGAAGGCTGAGAGCCCAGAGCAGGGAGAAGCCAGGGGTTCCTCTCTGTTTCTGTCTGTTCTCTGAGAAGGATTTCTAGGTGGACAGAAATTGAGTGAAAGGGGGGTCAAAATTGAGGGGCATTTAACTGTGTTTCCATTTTCTGATTACCAGTGCCACTTGATCATTGCCAGGAGGGAATTTTACACCCAAACCTCTGCCAGCTGCAGAATAACAGCCAAGGACTTCCTATTTTATACCCTGAATACCAGCAGGCCCTGTTTGACCTGGCCCTGGCCAATCTCCCTAACCTCATCCCTGCCCCTGCCCACCAACCCTGCCTCTGCTCTCTGTGTGCAGCTATCCTGGTCTTCTGCTTCCTACCGCCCTCACTCCCTGCTCCCGAGAGCTCTTCCATGTGCTGTTCCCCATGCCTGAAGTCCTACTTTCCCCTGGTTAATGCCCACCCACCCTCCAGGCCCCAGCTCACAGGTGGTGTCCCCAGGACCCCAACCACCACTACAGCACCCCATAGATGTTGGTCCCTCTTATATGCTGCCACGGCTCACTGTGCGGTCTCCCACGGTTCTCTCATGGTTCATAAGCACACACTGACATGCTTATTTGCTTCATGTCTGTCTCCCCTATCAGAATGTGAGCTCTAATGAGGACAGGGACCAGGCCTACTGCACTTACCATTTCATCTCCAGCAATGAGTCTGGCATATAGTAGGTGTTCAATAAAGATTTCAGGAATAGACGAATAAGTGAATGGGAAAGATGGGATAATTTTTTTAATCACGCAGAAGATCTTCAGCACCATGTAGGCTGACCACCCTCCAGGCCCCCACCCTACCCCTTGCCATCCTCTGCCCACACCCTGCTCATCCTCACTAGACACAGGAGAAAGGGCTGCTCCACATGGCTTCAGCTGGCCCAGACCTCACGCCAAGGCTGGCTGGGCCTGGGTTTGTAGAGGATAAACAGTCCTAATCCAGACAAGCCTTGCTTTGCCCAAGAACTGGGCTTAGACACAGAATTCCGTGAATCTGATTTCCCCAGACCCCACACTCCTCCTCCCTGAGTTGCTGCCTCTACTCCCCTGGTGGGGCCTCTGGATGGGAGCCAGGACTCTGCCACCCTCAGGGTCTTTTGCCTCCCACAGTTCTCAGGCCCCCCAGCTCATAATCTCCCCTCAGCGATATAAAAATATGTTTCAAGGCACTAACTAGGGAGGTCATTACTTCAAAGACCCTCTTGGCAAATTCTTTTATTGGCCCCAGTTTAAAAAGCCAGAATCTTCTTATAATGGGGCTTCTTAAAGCAGGGCCCACCTGTGAAAATACTGCCCTCTTTAGGGATTGAGCCGGGCAGGGAAGGGCAGGCACCAGGCCCCTTTGCTTCTCCCGGAGGAAGGGTGAGGAGGAGGTTCAGCAGAGCTTAAGAAATGGTCTTTTCCTAAAAAGAGGGAAACTCCTCCTGGCCGAAAACTCCAGATGGGTATTAACACTTTCAGGACCTAGCTGAAGCAGCCAGCCAAGTTCTGGCCCCGGGCAGCAGTCCTGACAACTCCTCAGTAGGAATTCTGTGTACTAATGGGATCTTGGTCCAGCCAAAAACTCCCAGCCCTCTGAGCAGAGAGCCTTGCCTCCCACCACCCAGTGAGGGGGGACCTGGTGGAGTGTAAGATCCTGGATCTTCTGCCCCCAGATGTACAAGGCTCCTTATGCCTGGCCCATGTGGCCTCAGTCCCTCCCCTCGGGTTGACATCGGGGGAGTTGTGCTGTCTGCTGTAAGCCTCTGCCCTCCCTCTGGGTTTCATCCCCAGTGAGGGTCACACAGGCATCTCCTCCTGCCTTCTCAGGGACATCCCTCTTGTGGTTAGCACTCCCGTCCCTGTTATTCAGTCTCTTGCTCTCTATCTGCCCCTCCCATTGGCATTTGCCCAATTATCTGCCACGTTAAAACCACAGCTCCAGCTCCTGCCTTAGCTCCCTCTCCCATCCACAGCAACTCATTGGAAGCACACACACTGGCTGTCTTTCCTTCCTCTCCCTTACTTTTTCTTCAGTCCATGGTAGCGTGGCTTCTGTCCCCACCACTTTCCTGAAACTGCTCTCTCCAAGGACCCCAAAGGCCTCTCCTTATTGCCAACTCTGAGTTCAGCAGCTTATGGTTCTGTCTCTTCATCTTTGTTTATACTTTTTTTGTAGGGAGAGGAGTCTCACTATGTTGCCCAGGCTGGTCTCAAACTCCTGGACTCAAGCAATCCTCCCATGTGGGCCTCCCAGAGAGCTGGGATTACAGGCATGCACCACCATGCCCAGCCCTGTCTCTCCATCTTGAAATGCTCCTTTTCCTAGTTTTTCCTAGCTTCTCCATACAACCCACCTGGAGCTGGATCCTACCCTCTGGCTGCCCCTTGTCCTTCTCTACTGTGGGCCCTCTTCAGAAGTCTATTATTGACTCTCCTCTTTTTCTTTCTTAATGTGCTCTCTCCTGAGTGATCTCATCCACATCCATGGCTTCAGTGATTCAAGAATCTTTATCTACAGCCCAGACCTCTCCCCTGAGCTTTGGACCTATACATTCATTCTTTCATGCAATCGTTCATTCATTCACCCACTACACAGACTGAGCACTTACCATGGGCCAGGCACTGTTCTCAGGAACAAAACAGATCTAGTTTCTAACAATGTAGTGGAGACAAACAGTGCATAAGAAAGCAAGATCTCCCCATGCAAGGTAAGTGCCACCAGAGTGATAGGCTAGTGTGAGTGGGGGTCAAGAAGGCTGCATCAGTTTGGCTTAAAGCAGGAAGCAGAGCCACTGTGAGTGTTAAAAGATGGGGGCATTGGTTAAAAATAAGACAGTATGCAATTGTGGGGAACGCTTGGGGAGCAAAGGTCCTACATGGGCAGTTAGAGGATCAGAAAAATGTCACTTTTAAGCCCCCCTGAAGCCAGACATGCCCGGCCAGAAATGGGAGCTGAGGAAAGTCGGTAGAGAAGTCTATGGAAGGCTGTTTCCTCTATACCTGGTGCTGCAGGGCTGAAAGTAGAGAGTAACTCAGGGATCCATCGGCTCTCAACAGGATTAGGGCAGTTTCCTAAGTGGTCTGCCTGACACTACTTTTATCCTCTTCCAATATGTCCTTCACAGCGCAGCCTGAGCAATCTTTCTAAAATGCAGAACTAGCCATGCCAGGCCGTTTCTTAAAACCCTTCTGCTCCCATGACCTTCAAGACACTGCTCAGACTCCTCTGCAAGGTTTCTGTGGCTGACGGGCCCATTGTGACTCTGCCTCCCACCCAATGCTTGACTTCTGCCTCTAATACCACTGCCCCTGTCTGCGTTCACTTTGGCTGTCCAGATCCTCGGTAGAGAAAACTTACTTCAGCCTCTCACACTCGTGCTCTCATCCAGACCTCAGGACACTCCTTGTCCTCTCACATTCTTTTCCTGGCCAATTCTCACTCATCCTACAGGACTCAGCTTAGACTCCTCCTCCTGTAGGAAGCTTCTATGACACCCACCCCACACACATCTGGGCCCTTCCCACATGCTCCCCCAGATCCCAAATGTCCTCTCTTGGTCCTTGGAGCTGGGTACCTGTGGGTTCGCTTGTCCATGTGCCTCACTGACTGCAAATGCCAGGAGGAAAGAGCTCATGCCTGGGGCACTGTAGGTGCTTGATAAATATTTGCTGAATTAACAAAGGTTTATAAGAACTGTGCAAGAAATCATACAATAATTATTCCATAATGTTCATGTAAAAAGCAGAATACAAATTTTGTGTATTGTAAGACTGTGATTTGTAAAATAGATAGAAGAAAAATACATGTACAGTAAAATAAAAGGGAGGGGTGGAAGGAACTAGATGAAACTGTTAATAAAGTTTTCCCTCTGGCTGGTGGGGCTATGAGTAACTTTTCCTTCTACATTTTACTTTCATATTGTTCTTTAAAGTTAAAAAAAATTTAACCATTAAATTTTTTTCAAAAGCAATAAATTGCTCTCTTACCACCCAATCCTATTTTTACATTCACATTCCTTCCTAACCACATTTGTTCTATACTTCCTAGAATGAAGATCTCTGTCTTGGACAGAGAAAGCCAAATTTTTCCTTTCAGTAGGAGTTGACTGACCTGTCTTCTCTTTGTCATCTGTTCCCAGATACCATCTGCCAGAAAACGTGTTCCCATCCTCCCTCATTTTTCTTGCTTTGTATGACAAAAGTAATCATGGGGTTTTAAGTTGTATCAGAACAGCCTACTGATGGATATTTATAGACTCACAAATGGCCCAGGTGTGGGCACCCAGATCCTGCTTGCAATGACAAGCCTTCCCCAGAATTCCCAAAGGAAATATAAGCACAGAAGACAAAATAAAGCAAAGGGGTCCTTTGCTCCCAGCTGGGACTTTGCCCAAGACCCAGTGCAGAAGTGAACCAGGTCTCCCTTGGCCATGCTGCGCGATCTTCTCTTCTCCAAGTGAGCCCAGTCTCAGACACTGGAGCTCTTGCCAAGTGAGGAAGGGCAATCCTGAGCACTCCAGCCCAGGGAAGAAGATGAGGGTACACGATGAAGAGTGTTAGCCCTAAAACCCAGAGCAGCAGTGATCCGGGAGGCCCATTCCAGCAGTGGGAGCATCTACCAGATTTACCCAACTTGCCAGAGACTGAATCCAGGAGAGAAAGCAGACCATGCCTCTGGCATTAAGGACTAAACTTTGACCTTGAGCATCTTCATTATCACCTTGAGCATCTTCTCTCTAGTGGCAGCCTGATCCCCCCACTAGAGACCAATACCTAAGACGACTTTTGCATTTTTCCCAAGCCTGAGCTCATTTTGAAATCTTATTTTCTTGAGACAGACCATTCTTCATCTTTGCTTCTTTCTTTCTTTCTTTTCTTTCTTTCTTTCTTTCTTTCCTTCCTTCCTTCCTTCCTTCCTTCTTTCTTTCTTTCTTTCTTTCTTTCTTTCTTTCTTTCTTTCTTTCTTTCTTTCTTTCTTCTTCCTTCCTTCCTTCCTTCCTTCCTTCCTTCCTTCCTTCCTTCCTTCCTTTCTTTCTTTCTTTCTTTCTTTCTTTTCTTTCTTTCTTTTCTTTGAGATGGAATCTCAGCCTGACACCCAGGCTGGAGTGCAATAGTACAATCTTAGCTCACTGCAACCTCCACCTCCCAGGTTCAAGCAATTCTCCTGCCTCAGCCTCCCGAGTAGCTGGTATTACAGGCACGTACCACCACGCCCAGCTAATTTTTTGTATCTTTAGTAGAGACAGAGTTTCACCATGTTGACCAGGCCGGTCTCAAACTCCTGACCTCATGATCCACCCACTTTGGCCTTCCAAAGGGCTGGGATCACAGGCATGAGCCACCGTTCCCAGCCATCTTTGTTTATTTCGTATTGTATCTGTGCTCATCAGAGAATTCCCTGGGAAGCTCTACATGAAACCATTTGAAATAATTTCTGAATGCCTCCTATTCATCTTAAGGCACCTTCCTTTTATCATTTTTATCATTTCAGGCCATGTTAAGACATTTGAACTTGATCCTGCAGCAAAAGGGTGACCCTTGAAATTTGCCCTTTAGTAGACAGACTTTGTTGGTTTAGTGCCCTGAAAAGGACAGTCTAGCATCAATAGAAAGAATGGGTAGGGTCGGCTGAGAATTGAGGCAGGAGAGTTGCCAGAGGTCATTGCAGCAGTTCATTGAGAGACAATAAAATCCTGAACTAGGGCAATTTGAGGAGATGCATCCAAGGGAGTAGGGGAAGGTTTGAGAGCCATTTCTAAGGGAGAGTTTATAGGGTTAGAGGGGGACGGTTAGAGCAGATGAGGAGTTAAGATTGTATCTTAAGATTTATAGCTTGGGAAATAAATTAAATGGTGATTACTCCAAATATGTAACGCAGGAGAAATAGATAGCTGAGCAAATGATAATGAATTTGAGATACCCGAAAAGCACTGACATAGTTGGATATTTGTCCCTACCCAAATCTCATGTTGAAATGTCATCACTAATGTTGGAGATAGAGCCTAGTGGGAGGCGATTGGGTCATGGGGATGGATCTCTCATGAATGGCTTTGTGCTGTCCTCATGATAGTGAGTTCTCAGGAGATCTGGTTGTTGTACAGTGTGGCTCCTCTCCCCCATCAACTCTCTCGCTCTTGCTCCTGCCCCCTCCATGTGATGTGCCTGCTCCTGCTTTGCCTTCCACCATGAGTAAAACTCCCTGAAGCCTCCCCAGAAACCCAGCAGGTGCTGGTTCTGTGCTTCCCATACAGCCTGTAGAACTGTGAGCTAATTAAATCTCTTTTCTTTATAAATTATCCAGCCTCAGGTATTTCTCTATAGCAATGCAAGAATGGACTAACACAGGCATCCAGGTAGAAATTTTCAATATATGTTTGAAGATATGGGCCTTGGAACTTGGGGTAGAGATTGGGTATAGAGATGATATAGATACGGATATACATGTAAGTACGGATACAGATAGAGGTGTAGATATAGATGAAGATGCAAACACAGACAAAATATCAATATAGATACATATGAAAGACAGAGATAGAGATAGTCAGATCTAGATATAGCTTAGCACACAATAATTAAAGCCCAAACCAGGATGACTGTTAGAATTTTTCAAGGGAGAAATAATAGCATTGATGACCACTTAAGTATATGTGATAAGAGGTTGTAAGTAGTTAAAAATGATTTCAAATATTTGAGTCTTGGTGTCTGGAAGGACAGGGGTTCCATTGACAGAAAGGCAAAAGATCAGGCTGTGTGGGGAAATGATGGCTGGTTTCAGAGTTGTTGAGTTTGAGATAATGGTGAGACATGCAACTAGAGATGCTAAAAAAGCAACTATGGGATCAGAGTTCTCATTAAGTAAGCCTGGAGATGAAGAATTTGGAATCACAAAACCATAATATGTTAGAGCTGGGAGGAATTTTAGACCCTGCCTAATTAAATATCCTCCTTTTGTAGATGAGGAAGTTGAGACCTGGATAGATTAAAGGCTCTTTCTTCACTTACAGAGCCTTTGCTAGCAGAACCAGAAGTCGAACCCAAGTCTGTCTATACCTAGACCAAAATTTCTGTTACCTGCACAGGGGTGGGCACTGAGAGTATGAAGATAGATAGGACAACTTTCTGAGGGAAGAGTGCAAGGAGCTGCTGTGACATTAAGTCACAGCTCTGAGAGATCTGAAATGGTTAGAACACTTTGTTAAAAGTGACAGAATTTTTTTTCAAACTAACTCAAAGCACTAAAGAGGACATTCATTGACAAATGTAATCAATCCATAGCAAGAGTAGGAATGGAACTGGCCTCAGGGATAGCTGGATCAAGAGAACAAATACCATGTGGACTGTTTTCTTCATCCATCTCTCTTATCTGTGTGTGAGCTTGATTCTATCAAACTGATTCTCATACATGATGGGGAACATGGTCCTGAGCAGACTCTAGGACTCTTCTCCTTACAGCTTTTGACCCCGGAGGGAGGGGATTTGATTGGCCAGCTGGGATCATATACTAATGCCTGATCAAACTGCTATGATCCAGAAGACATCACATGGCTGTGGCCAAGAAATTATTTTTCACTGGAAGAGAGGTGTAGGAAAAAGGTGCTGAGCAGAAAGAAACAACAGACCCTCTACTATACTCAACAAAAGCTTTAAACACAGACCAGAAAGCCTGAACATCCAGGGATAAAAAACATAAGACAGTTGAATAAGGGAAGACTGTGGGTATAGTTAAGTAATTTGTAAGTTGAGATTCTGGAAACCAAACCAGATATCTATCTGCAAAACATGACAAAGAAGGAAAGGAAAATAGGAAAGGATTAGATGCACAGAGTGGAAGAGAACAGGAGAGAAACAAATTAGTTTGTCGGGTACCACGTGGAATGCAGTTCATGCTAAATCCAGAAGCCATGCCTAGAAAAGAGCCAGAAAGAGCTGTTGTTCCTTCAAGGGTAGGAGAACATGGAGAGGGGCCCATGGCTGCCTACATGGGTAGTCGGAAAGGCTGGGTAAGCTAGGGAGAGGAGCCAGAAGAGAAGCCTGTGGATTAACTTCTCCAGGAAATAGCAGTAATCTTAGGACCCATAAAAGCATGGATCATTGTTTGATAGGGTTACTAGGTGCTATGGTTTGAATGTGTCCCCTCCAATATTGAGATGATGCCAACGTGGTAATATCAAGAGGTAGGGCCTTTAGGAGGTAATTAGGCTATGAGGGCTCCTTCTTCATGAATGGAATTAGGTGTCCTTATGAAGGGGCTTGATGGAGAGAGTTGATCCCCTCTGGCCCTTAAGCTTTTCACCATGTGAGGATCTGGCACTTTGATCTTGGACTTCCTAGATTTCAGAACAGTGAGAAAATAAGTTTCTGTTCTTTACAAATTACCCAGGCTCAGATATTCTGTTATAGCAACACAAAATGGACTAAGACACTAGGCTAGTGATTAGTAATGTGAGGAGGATATAAAGTTGCAAAAATAAAAATAACCTGTAATCACCACTCTCAGAGGGAACAGTATTGCATTTCAGACAACTGGTTTACGTAAATGCATTTTTTTTTTTTACTAAAATTGAACCTTATTGTACATAGTTTTATAATTTGCCTTTTCATTTAACAATATAATATAAATATCTTTTCATGCCAATGCTTGTATTTCTACAATATTTTTACTGGCTGCATATACTTTTATTGTATGCCTATATCATCATTTATTTAACTAATTCCCTACTAGGGCAATTTAGGCAATATTCAGTTTCTTATAATTTGCTACAGCTAATCATTATACACATGATCCTTAACTTAGGACTTAGAATAAAATTTGGACATGTAGTTCCCACTTGAATGTAAATATGTTGTGCCTTTTTGTTGTTATTTTGCTAGCAACATTCCTTTCCACCTATTGCTGTTAAAAATAATATGTCTAGTATTGGGGATATATTATAAGGGTCTCTTTTCAAATATTTGCAAAGCAGATGGGGAGTAAAGGAAAAATACTATACTACATTTTGTAGGTTTTTATTGGGTTATTTTACTTTTTATCAATAGGTTCTAAGAATTCTTTAAATATTCTTTTAGAAGTCTTTTGTCAGATATGTGTATTTTAAATATTTACACACACACACCCATCCAGGCTGTGACTTAATTTTTTTATTTTCTTAATGATTTTTTTAAAGAACAGAAGTTTTTAATTTTGATGAAGTTTAATTTTTTGAGTTTTTCTTCTTATGATCATGCTTTTATGTCCAAACTAAAAAATATTTGCATACCTCGAAGTGATGAAAATTATCTCCTACGATTTCTTCAAGAAGTTTTATTGCTTTAGCTTTTACACTTAATTCCCTGATCCATTGTGAATAATGTTTTGTTTATGGTGTGAGGTAAGGGTCAAAGTTCATTTGTTTTTTCACGTGACTATCCACTTGACCCAGCATCATTTGTTGTAAAGACTGTCCTTTCCCTCACTGAATCAGCTTGTCCTCTTTCTTGTAAGTCAATTGGCAATATACGTGTGGGTCTATTACAGAAGTCTTTATTCTGTGCCGTTGATCTATATGTTCATCCTTATGACACTATAATACTGTCTTAATTACTGTTACTTTATAGCAAGTCTTATAGTAAGACACCACCTATTAAATTTTTAACTTTTTGAATTCATAGCTTTCTAAAAATGATTTACCCTGGCAACCAATGTGCTTATTTCAAACTGTATTGAGATAGCTCAAAATCTCTTTTACGGTAAGAAGACTTACCCAAGAAAATTATGATATTGTGAAAGTTATGATGTTGTGAATTATATATTTGGCCTTTTATGGCATGCAGTTCCCAAAACCCTTGGAATCTGCAGAGTGATAAGAGTGACTTTTGAATGCTAATGAGATGATTGGTGGCTGGGGCACCCTTGATAGCATCAGAATGGGGGCTGATCATTGGAAAGACCAAGCATGATTAGAAGGTTGAGACTTTCAGCCCCACTTCCACCCCTCCAAATTTCTTTTTTTTTTTTTTTTAAGTGAAAGCAAGTTTAATAAAAAGTAAAGGAATAAAAGTGGCTACCCCATAGGCAAAGCAGCAGTGTGGGCTGCTTGATATACTATGCCTATGGTTACTTCTTGATTATATGCTAAACAGGTGGATTACTCATGAATTTTCGAGGAAAGGGGCAGGGAGTTCCCAGAACTGAAGGTTCCTCCACGTTTCAGACGTTGCCATGGCATTTGTACACTGTCATGGTGCTCCATCACCCAACTTCTGGGGATGGGAGGGGAGTGAAGGTTGAGTGGATCTCCAGTGGCTATTGATGTAATCAGTCATGCCTACATAAGAAAGCCTCCATAAAACCCCAAAAGTACAGAGAGCTTCTGGATAGCTGAACACGTGGAGGTGCCTGGGGGATGGCATGCCTGTAGAGAACATGGCAGCTTAATGTCCCTTCCCACATTTATTGCCCTACGCATCTCTTCCATCTGGCTGTTCATCTGTATTCTTTGCAATATCCTATATAATAAATGAGGAAATGTAAGTAAAGTGTTTCCCTGAGTTCTGTGAGCCACTCTGGTAAATTAATTGAACCCCAGAAGGGGGGTTGTGGGAAGCTGTATTTATAGTAGCTCAGTCAAAAGCACAGGCCACAAACTGGCACTTGCAATTGGCATCCAAAGTGAGGGCAGTCTTATGGGACCAAGCCCTTGACCTGTGGAATCTGACACTATCTCCAGGTAGATTGTCTCAGAAATAAATTTAATTATAGGACACCCACCTGGTGTCCACTGGAAAATTTCTTGGTGTGTGGGGAGAAACCCACACACATATGGTGTCAAAGTGTTGTGTTGAGTGGTATGTGAGAGTAGAAAGAAAAAATTATTTGTTTTTTTCCACCCGAATGGTGCACTGGGTGCACCATTCCAAGTGTAGAAGGTGGGAAAGGTATGTCTTATATCAGAATCACCTGTGCTCCTGAAACACTACAGTTTCATGAAAATGACTTACTTCTTAGGCAGCTTGAGGCTTTTAGAATGTTGATACTTTTCAAAAAATACACAGTTTTATAAAAGTATATACCAGTGTAAAACATTTGGAAAATGCAGAAAAGTATAGAAAGATATTAAAATTATCTGTAATTTACTACTCAAATGAACACTGTTAATAAAATTTTCTATGCATATTTTAACTTAAGAATCAAACTGTTTCTGTAGTTTTATATGTTAAGAAGTTAATATTATTTGGGGAATATTGTCCCATTTCATTTAATCTTTTTGAAAACCCTATTTTAATGTCTATATATTTTTAATATATTGATATACCATGATGATATACCATAGTGTAACCATCAACTATTGCTGATTATCTGGACTATTTCCACTTTGCTATTATAAATGTGTACTACTCATCCTTAAACACATCTACATCATTTATTATTTATTTCTAATAAATTTCTAAAAGTGGATTTACTGATTGAAAGAACTTAATTTTTCAAATGTTTCTTGACACAGAGGACAAATTTATTTCTAGAAAGTTTTTTTTATCAGTTCATACTCCCACTAGCTGTGAACAACAGTGTCATATCACTCTTGCAAGCACTATTTTTTAAATCTTTGTTAATTTGATAGGTGAAAAAAGATAACTTATTGCTACTTTAATTTGCACATTTTTTGATTACCAGTAATTAATTTTTAATGTGTTAACTTTTCTTCTGCAAATGTTGTTCTCATAACTTTGTTTCAAAGTTCTTAATATGTTAAGAACATTATTTTTTGCCATACATGTTGGAGATATTGTTCAATGTTCTAAATTGTCCATGGACATTTGAAAATAGTACATATTCTTTTTACCTAGGATGCAAATTTTACATTACTACTTAGACTGTTTTGATAAATAATGTTTGGTTTAAAAATGCCTCAAGAAATTTTGCTTTTTAAATCTTTTTCTGCAGAAACCACAAGTGGTAATGCAGTATCCTGGGGCTAGAAATGGCAGGGAACCATCACTTTTCTTAGGCTGGAAAGAGAAAGGAGTGAGAGCAGATGTGGGAACCTGGAAACTGGAGGGCCAAAAGGAAGGGCTCCTCTATGGCAACTGACCTCAAGTAAGGAATAGCCAACCTGCAGCCATGCTGCGGGACCACCGCTGGGGAACTAAGTGCACCAGCCCCGCCTTCAATCTCCCCCACAGTCTCCTGCTGATGCTTCCTTTTGGCCAAACCCAAGTAGAAGCAAAGGGTGAGAGAGCTGTCAGTGTGGCCCCTCCAAGTCAGCCTCCTGGGACCTAGAGCAATGAGGAGATGGAGGAGGAGTGGATAGCTGGAGGAGAACATGGAAGGCGTTCAGCACAAAGACCCCATCTTGTTAAGAAGTCCCTGCATTTTAACTCTTACCAATAGAAACTGACCTTTTGTGATACTCTAACTCTGCCTTTTCTGATTTCTTACATGTTTTTCTAATATAACTTAACATATGCATTATTTAATAGTATAAGATTAATTTGATTTTATTTATTATCTATAGTTTGCACTTATGTTTGAGGATTTCAACTGCAAGCTTACAGGAAGGGAAAAATGCAGACACTGGGCAGAGGATGCAAGTTGTCTGCTAATATCCATTTCCCTCTCCTCTGTAGGAATAGAACCCTCAATCATCATCTGGGCACATAGCTGTTCAAACTAAAGACTACATTTCCCAGCCTTTCTTATAGCCAGGGTGGCCATGAGACTAAGATCTGGAATAGGATGTGAAGGGAAGTGATGTAGGCAATACTTGTTGTTTCCCTGAAGGATGATGCATGAGCCTTCTTTCCCCTTCCTCCACCTCGTGTGGATCGTGGATGTGGTGGGGAGTCATCATGGACCATAGGGATGGCAGAGCAATGAGGTCCCTGGACCACCTGGATTGTTTATCTCCAGACACTAGATGAGAAAGAAAGAAACTTCTCTTTTATAAGTCCCTGTTATTTTGGATGTTACACAAAGCCAAGCCTAATTCCTAACTAAAACGGATATCAAGGGGCAGAATTTCAGCCATTCATTTAAATGGAAAAAGGGAATGGAGATTAACATTTTCTGAGCACTCTCTACATATTTTCACCAATATTATTGCATTTAATCTTCTCAACAATCCTGCAAAATGGGTATTATTCCCATTGTTACTCTTAAGACTGGGGCTGTTAGCTTAAGAAACTTCCTCATCATCACACAGCTATAACCTGACTATACTGGGGTATGACCAGGATGTATCTGTCTGACTCCAAAACCAAGTTTTCCTTCATGTCCTCCTGATTGCCTGAAGATGAATGAGACTCCCAGCTGGGTCAAGAGTAAGCTTATATTCATGCCTTAATCATCTCATATCCTCTAGAACCAGTGTGCTTTTGAGAAACAAATAGATAAACCATAACACCTTCTCATCATAGCAACTACTGTTTACAACTCATATTTATTCTTCAGCTTAGGAATGGCCAGGATCCCTCAATTCAGGGAATTTATGAGTAATGGGAAATGCAAGAACTCAAGCCTCCTATGTCAAAGAGGGAGATTTAGAAAGACTAAGATAGCTCATGCACAAAGTTAAACATTTATGACTCATATACCATTGCCAGCACCATCCTAATACTGCTCTTGATTCAAAAAATGTAACATTCCCTAAGATGTGATTCTATTTGTTTTATTTGTATATTGATGACCAGGCAACACGAGAAAGGAATTGTAGAAGCTTTGGGTGGTTTTTATATTTCTCAAGGGTAGTAAGAAAATGAATTGGGTTAGGGAATGTGTCCAGTTCCTTGATATCATTGAGTCATCATTATTATTTAATGAGAGCTCCACATTTGTACTTTCCTGGGCTCTCTTTTAGATGACTGCTTTGGATCAGCGCTTGGTGGGATGCACTATGAAGTTAACCTATCTCTAATAGTAGTCAAGTTGTCACTGCTATTGTCTAGCACGAGCCTTCATTACTCATTCCAAGGTACATATTCCATGTGCTACTGAAGCTTCCAGTCACGTGGGTAACAGTTCGGCTGGGTTCTATGTGAAAAGGAAGAGAATGACCCCTTTTGTATCTATTTGCCATTTGGCCCCAAAACAACTCTGAATGGTGGTATTCTCTTCATGTCTCTCTTTAACATGTTGACTTCTCTCTTCTAACATACAAGTATGAGGTATAGGTTCAGATTTTTTTGATATGAATATCCAATTGTCACAACATCACTAATTGAAAAGACTTATTTTTATTTAACTGCTTTTGCAACTTTGTCAAAAATCAATTGACCAACCTTACACCATATACAAAAATTAATTCAAAATGGACCAAAGACCTAAATATAAGTGCTAAAATTATAGAAATTATAGAAGTCAACCTAGATGTAAATCTTCATGACCTTCGTTTCTAGATATAACAACAAAAACATGAATAATAGAATAAAAATAGATAAATTGGATTTTAACAAAATTAAATGCTTTTGTGCATCAAAGAACATAATCAGGGAGGTAAAAAGACAGCACACTGAATGGATGAAAATATAGCCTAGGCAATGTATTGAGAACCCTGTCTCTACAAAAAATAGAAAAAATTAGCCAGGTGTGGTGACATGTGCCTGTAGTCCCAGGCACTTGGGAGGCTGAAACAGGAGGATCGCTTGAGCCCAGGATGTCAAGGCTGCCATGATGATGTCACTGCACTCCAGTCTTGATGACAGAGTAGGACCTTCTCTCAAAATAAGGGTTTAGTATGCAGAATATATTAAAAACTCTCACAACACAGTAATAAAAAGACAAATAGCCAAGTTTTAAAATGGACAAATGATCTGAATAGATATTTCTATAAGGAAGTTATACACATGGCCAATAAACACATAAAAAGATGCTTAGCATTACTAGTCATTAGGGAAAGACAAATTGAAACCACGAGGTGATATCACTTCACACCCACTGGAATGTCTATAATTAAAATGTTCTATAATAACAAATGTTGGTGAGAATGGGAAGAAATAAGAATCTTCATTTACTACTGGTAGAGAAATGTAAAGTGGTATAGCCACTTTAGAAACAGTTTGACAGTTCTTCAACAAGTTAAATATAGAGTTACCGTGTGACCCAGCAATTCTACTTATATATATATATATATATCCAAAATAATTGAAAACAAGGGCTCCAATGACAACAACAAAATTGTACGCAAAGGTTCAAGGCAACATTACTCACAATGGTTAAAGGTGGAAACAGTCCACATGTCCACTGACTGAAAAATGGATCAACAAAATATGGTATATACATACAATGGTATATTACTTAGGCATAAAAAGAAATGAAATGCTGATACATGCTACAACATGAATAAACCTTGAAAAGATTATGCTAAGTGACAAAAGCCAGACACATAAGCCATATATGGTATAATTGCATTTATATGAAATATGCAAGATAGGCGAATCCATAGAGACAGAAATCAGATTAGTGGTTGCTAGAGGGGAGAGGCAAATGGGGAATCATTGCTTAATGTGTACAGTGCTTTCTTTCTGGGTGATAAAAATGTTCTGCTGCACAGTGGTGTGTTCCTATAATCCCAGTTACTTGGGAGAATGAGGTGAGAATATTGCTTGAGCCCAGGAGTTTGAGACCAGCCTGGACAACATCATGAGAACCCATCTCAAAAAAACAAAAATGAAAAATGGTTATGGAGTTCTGGAAGAAGATAGTTATGATGGCTGTACAACTTTGTGAAAGTACTAAATCCCATTCAATTGTACACTTTAAGGTTTTAATTTCATTGAGTTCAAATAACCTGCTTTTTTTTCTTTTGTTGCTTATGCTTTTGGTGTCACAGCTAAGACTCTTGTCAAATGCAAGGTCATAAAAATATACTGCTATGTTTTCTTCTAAGAGTTTTATAGCTTTACCTCTTAGGTCTTCGATCAATTTTTACTTAAAGTTTGTGTATAGTATGAAGTTCATAAAAAATTTTAGAACTAGCTTGTGTATATCTACAAAAATATCTTGGTGGGACTTTGACTGGAATTGCCTTAAGTCTATAAATTAATTTGGGGAAATGAAATCTAATTTGTTGAGTCTCCCAATTCATGAATATAGTATGCCTCTTTATTTTCTTTTTTTTTAAATTATACTTTAAATTCTAGGGTACATGTGCACAACGTACAGGTTTGTTACATATGTATACATGTGCCATGTTGCTGTGCTGCACCTGTTAACTCGTCATTTACATTAGGTATATCTCCTAATGCTATCCCTCCCCTCTCCCCCAACCCCATGACAGGCTCCAGTGTGTGATGTTCCCCACCCTGTGTCCAGGTGTTCTCATTGTTCAGTTCCCACCTATGAGTGAGAATATGCAGTGTTTGGTTTTCTGTCTTTGCGATAGTTTGCTCAGAATGATGGTTTCCAGCTTTATCCATGTCCCTACAAAGGACATGAACTCATCCTTTTTTATGGCTGCATAGTATTCCATAGTGTATATGTGCCACATTTTCTTAATCCAGTCTATCATTGATGGACATTTGGGTTGGTTCCAAGTCTTTCCTATTGTGAATAGTGCCGCGATAAACATACGTGTGCATGTGTCTTTATAGCAGCATGATTTATAATCCTTTGGGCATATACCCGGTAATGGGATGGATGGGTCAAATGGTATTTCTAGTTCTAGATCCTTGAGGAATCACCACACTGTCTTCCACAATGGTTGAACTAGTTTACAGTCCAACCAACAGTGTAAAAGTGTTCCTATTTCTCCACATCCTCTCCAGCACCTGTTGTTTCCCTCGCTTCTGCCTTGCAGTTTGATCTCAGACTGCTGTGCTAGCAGTGAGCAAGGCTCCATGGGCATAGAACCCTCCAAGCCATGCGCGGGATATAATCTCCTGGTGTGCCATTTGCTAAGACCATTGGAAAAGCACAGTATTAGGGTGGGAGTGCCCCGATTTTCCAGGTACCATCTGTCACAGCTTCCCTTGGCTAGGAAAGGGAATTCCCCGACCCCTTGCGCTTCCCAGGTGAGGCGATGCCCTGCCCTGCTTCGTGGGCTGGACCCACTGTCTGACAAGCCCCAGTGAGATGAACCTGATACCTCAGTTGGAAATGCAGAAATCACCCGTCTTCTGTGTTGCTCACACTGGGAGCTGTAGACTGGAGCTGTTCCTATTCAGCCATCTTGGAACCTCCTCCCGCCTCTTTATTGTCTAAGGTCTATTTTTATTTCTTTCATCACAGTTTTATGGTTTTCAGATTCTATGTATGTTTGGTAAGATTTATACTGCAATATATTTTGGAGCTATTGTGAATAGTATTTTTTAAAACTTCCAGTTCCAAAAGTTTATATTCGCTGCTAGTATATATGAAATATGAATAATTGTGTGTTTACCTTATATCTTCCATTCTTGCTAACTCACCTATTAGTTCTAGGAGATTTTCTTCAGATTTCTTGGAATTTTCTATGTCATCTGTGAATAGGGAGACTTTTGTTTCTTCCTTTTCAATCTCTATGACTTTTATCTCTTTTTATTGACGTATTACACTTCTAATGCAATATAGAGTAGGAGTGGTGAGACTGAATCTTCTTGCCTAGTGCAAGGAAAAGCAACAAAGGGAAAAGCATTCCATCATTTAGCATTAGGTGTGAGTTTGGCTGTAAATTTTTTGTAGATGCCCTTTATCATATTGAGAAAGTCCACTTCTATGCCTACTTTGTTGACTTTTTATCATGAAAGGATGTTGAATTCTATCAAATGCTTTTTCTGCATCAATTAATGTAATCCTATGATTTTTCTTATTTAGACTGTTAATATGGTAGATTATATTGCTTAATTTTCAAATAGTACTGAATCAATCTGCGTTCCCTGAGATAAAGCTCATTTGATCATGGTGTATTATCCTTGTTATACATTATTGGACTCAGTTTGCTAATATTTTGTTAAAGATTTTTGCTTCTATGTTCGTGAGAAATATTGATCTATAGCTTTCTGTTTTCTTTTTTGTTCTTTGGCTTTAGTACCATGGTACTGCTAAACTCATAAAATAAGTTGGAAAGTATTATCTTCTCTTCTAATTTTTTTGAAATTGTTTAAAATTGGTGTTACTTCTATAACACAATGAAAAAAACAAAGTATATCAGTAACATTAACATGATGAATGGAACAGTATCTTACATATGAATATTACCACTGAATATAAGGAGCCTAAATGCTCCACTTAAAAGATACAGGTTGATAGAATGGATAACGAATCACAAACTAAGTATCTGTTGTCTTCAAGAGACTCACTAAATATACATGCACCTCACTGTTAAGCTCCCAGATTCATAAACCAATTATTACTAGACCTAAGAAATGAGATAGACAGCGACACAACAATAGTAGGGGACTTCAATACTCCATTGACGGCACTAGACAGATCATCAAGACAGAAAGTCAACAAAGAAACAATGGGTTAAATAACACCCTACAACAAATGTACCTAACAGATATTTACAGGGCATTCTACCCAATAACTGCAGAATACATATTCTTCCCATCAGCATATGGAACATTCTCCAAGATAGACCATATATTAGGCTACAAAACAAGCCTCAATAAACTTTTAAAAATTGAAATCATATCAAGTATCTTCTCAGACCGCAGTGGAATACAACAAGAAGCCAACTCCAAAAGGAACCCCCAAAACTATACAAATGCATGGAAATTAAACAATCTGCTCTTGAATGATTTTTGGATTAACAATGAAATCAAGGTGGAAATTTAAAAATTATTTGAAAAGAATGATAATAGTGACACAAGTTATCAAAAACTCTAGGACAGCAAAAGCAGTGCTATGAGGAAGGCTTATAGCACTAAACAACTACATCAAAAAGTCTGGAAGATCACAAATTGACAACTTAATGTCACACCTCAAAGAACTAGAGAAACAAGAACAAACTAAACCCAAAGCTAGCAGAACTATGAACACCTCTATGCAAACAAACTAGAAAACCTAGAGGACATGGATAAATTCCTAGAAAAATACGACACTTCTAGATTAAACCAGGAAGAAATAGAAACCCTAACAGACTAATAACAAGCAGAAAGATTGAATCAGTAGTAAAGAAAAAAATGCCAACAAAAAATCCCAGAACCAGATGAATTCACAGCCAAATTTTGCCGATATTCAAAGAAGAATTGGTACCAATCCTACTGAAACTGTTCCAAATATTAAGAAAGAAGGAATCCTCCCTACATCATTGTATGAAGCCAGTATCACCCTGATACCAAAACCAGGAAAGGACATACCAAAAAAAAAAAAAAAAAAAGAAAACTACAGGCCAATATCCCTGATGAATATAGATGCAAAAATCCTCAACAAAATATTAGCTAACCAAATCCAACAGCACATCACGAGGAGAATACATCATGATCAAGTGGGTTTCATTCCAGGGATGCAGGGATGGTTTAACATACATGAGTCAATAAATGTGATACACCACGTAAACAGAATTAAAAACAAAAACCATATGATAATCTCAATAGATGCAGAAAAAGTGCTCCATAAAATCTGGCATCCCTTTAGGATGAAAACCCTCAACAAACTAGGTATAGAAGGGACTCATATTAATAAAAGCCATATATGACAAACCCACAGTCATCATCATATTGAATGGGGAAAAGTTGAAAGCATTCCCCGTAAGAACAGGAGCAAGACAAGGATACCCACTTTAACCACTTCTATTCAACATAGTACTGGAAGTCCTAGCCAGAGCAATTATACAAGAGAAAGAAATAAAAGGTATCCACATTGGAAAAGAGGGAGTCAAACTATCACTGGTCACTGATGATATGGTTGTATACCTAGAAAACCCTAAAGGCTCCTCCAAAAGATTCCTAGATTTGATAAAAGAATTCAGTAAAGTCTCAGGTTACAAAATCAATGAACACAAATCAATAACACTGGTATATACCAACAACAATGAAGCTGAGAATCAAATCAAGAACTCAATCCTTTTTACAACAGCTGCAAAATATATCTACATATATACATGTATGTATATATATTTATATATATATATATATATTCATAGGTGTATATATGTACCTAGGAATATTCTTAACCAAGGAAGTGAAAGATCTTTACAAGGAGAACTACAAAGCACTGCTGAAAGAAATCATAGATGACACAAGCAAGTGGAGACACATCCCATGTTCATGGATGGAAGAATCAATATTGTGAAAATGACCACACTGCCCAAAGCAATCTACAGATTCAATGCAATTCTTATCAAAATACCAATGTCATTTTTTCACAGAATTAGAAAAAACAATCCTAAAATTTGTATGGAACCAAACAAGAGCCCAAATAACCAAAGCAATCCTAACCAAAAAGAATAAATCTGGAGGGATTATATTACCAGACTTCAAGTTATACTATAAGATAACAGTTACCAAAACAGCATGGTACTGGTACTGGTATAAAAGCATTCACACAGATTAATGGAACATAATAAAGAACCCAGAAATAAAGCCAAATACTTACAACCAACTGATCTTCAACAAAGCATACAAAATCATAAACTGGGGGAAAGGTCAAATGATGCTGGGAAAACTAGCTAGCCACATGCAGAATAATTAAATTGGATCCCTATCTCTCACCCTATACAAAATTCAAATCAAGATGGATCAAAGACTTAAATCTGAGACCTGAAACCATAAAAATTCTAGAAGATAATCTTGGGAAAACTCTTCTAGTCATTGGTCTAGGCAAAGAATTTACGACTAAAATCCCAAAGCAAATGCAACAACAACAAAAATAAATAAATGAGACCTGATTAAACTAAAAAGCTTCGCACAGCAAAAGAAATAATCAGCAGAGTAAACAGAGAACCCACAGAATGGAAGAAAAATATTTGCCAACTATGCATCTGACAAAGGGCTAGTATCCAGAATCTTCAAGGAACTTAAATCAGCAAGAAAAAAAATTCTTTCAAAAAGTGGGCCAATTACATGAATAGACTTTTCTCAGAAGAAGATATACAAATGGCCAATACACGTATGAAAAAATGCTCAACATCCCTAATCACCAGGGAAATGCAAATTAAAGCCACAATGAGATGTCATCTTACTCCTGCAAGAATGTCTGTTATTAAACAGTCAAAAAACAATAGATGTTGACATGAATGTGGTGAAAGGGGGATTCTTACACACTGCTGATGGAAATGTAAATTAGTACAGCCTCTACAGAAAACAGTATGGAGATTCCTTAAAGAACTAAAAGTAGATATACTAGTTGATACAGCAATCCCACTACTGTGTATCTACCCAAAGGAAAAGAAGTGATTATGTGAAAAAGACACAGGCACATGTGTGTTTATTGCAGCACAATTAACAATTGCAAAGATATGGAACCAACCTAAGTGCCCATTGACCAATGAGTGGATAAAGAAAATGTGGTATAGATACACCATGGAATTCTACTCAGCCATAAAAAGGAACAAAATAATGTATTTTGCAGCAACTTGGATGGAGCTGGAGGCCATTATCCTAAGTGAAGTAACTCAGGAATGGAAAACCAAATACCATATGCTCTCACTTGTAAGTGGGAACTAACCTATGAGTATGCAAAGGCATACACAATGATATAACGGATTTTAGAGACTCAGAAGCGGGAGGATGTGTGAGGAGTGTGGGATAAAAAACCATATATTGGGTACAATGTACACTGCTTGGGTGATGGGTACACTAAAATCTCAGAATTCATCACCATATAATTCATCCATGTAACCAAAAACCACTTGTACCCCCAAAGCTATCAAAATTACACATGTATTATTATTACATAACTCAATATAAATTATATAAATTTATAATTATAAAATTAAATATATATAACATATATGTTATATACTCAATTATATATTCACATGTAATTGAATATATATGTTATCTATACTGAATTATATATTCATATAATTCAATATGTATGTTATCTATACTGAATTATATATATGTTATTTCTTCTTTAAATGTTTAAAATTCATTAGTGAAATGATTTAAGGCTGGAGACTTCCTTTTGAGATGCTTTTTAACTAAATTCAATTTATTTAATAGTTATGGAACTTCAGATTATCGATTTAATCTCGGTTGAATTTTGGTATTATTCATTTTTCAAGGATTTTGTTCATTTCATTAAAGTTATGGAATTATGTATTTAGAGTTGTTTATTTCCTTATTATCCTTTTAATGACTGCAAGTTCTGTAGTGTTATACGCTTTCAGCACTGATATTGGTAATTTGGATATTCCCTCTTTTTTTCTATTGGTCTTGCTGGCAACATTAATTTTTTCATTTTTATTGTGTTTTTTTTTTTTTTTTGAGATGGAGTCTCACTCTGTAGCCCAAGCTAGAGTGCAGTGGCCTGATCTCAGCTCACTGCAACCTCTGCCTGCCTCCCGGGCTCAAGCAATTCTCATGCCTCAGCCTCCTGAGTAGCTGGGACTACAGATGCGCGACACCACACCGGCTAATTTTTTGTATTTTAGTAGAGATGGGGTTTCACCATGTTGCCCAGGATGGTCTCAAACTCCTAAGCTCAGTTGATCTGCCCACCTTGGCCTCCCAAAGTGCTGGGATTACAGGAATGAGTCACTGCACCTGGCCTTTTATTGATATTTTATCTCATTTTAT
The DNA here is from genome assembly GCF_029289425.2 of Pan paniscus. Lineage (NCBI taxonomy): Eukaryota > Metazoa > Chordata > Mammalia > Primates > Hominidae > Pan > Pan paniscus. The sequence goes on along the minus strand of NC_073261.2, from coordinate 54,405,505 downwards.
TTTATTTTAACAACTGGTAATCAATTTATTAAAATAGTTGACTTAAGCATCTGCAATGATGACTTCCACCTCAACTCCTGGCTCAGTACTGATGGAAGTAATCTGCTTAACAATCTCAGAAGGACTGTGCAAATCAATGAGTCGCTTGTGGAGTCTCATCTGGAAACGATCCCATGTCTTAGAACCTTCACCACAAGGAGTTTTTCTTGTAGTGATTCTCAAAGTCTTGGTAGGCATTCAAACTGGTCCTTTCACTTTGAGATTCTTTTCCTTTACTTCTCTGATCAAGTCAGCACACACTACAGGGAAATAAAGATCAGGTTTGGCTTGTTTGATTTTTTTATTTTAAATTTCATTGATGTCTGCTCTTTATTATGTCTTTATTTCTGCTTGTACTAAGCTTATTCTACTCCTAATTTTCCAGTTTCTTAAATGTGTAAATTTAGATTATTGATTTGAAATCTTTCTTCTTTTGTAATGTAGGAATATGAGGCAATTAATTTCCCTCTAAACATTGCTTTAGCTGCATTCTAAATTTTTAGATTATATTTTTATTTTTATTTCAAAATATTTTTAATATCCCTTGAGACTTTTTCTTTACCCATATATTAGTTAGAAGTACATTAATTTCTATGTATTTGGAAATTTTCCATTTATCTTTCTAGTACTGACTTCTAGTTAATTCCATATTGCCAAACAACATACTTTGCATAATTTTAACTCATTAAATTAATTCAGGTTCATTACCTGACTCATGATAGGTCTATCTTGGCAAACAGACCATGAGCACTTGAAAAGAATGTGAACTCTGCTATTGTTGAATGAGTGTCCTATAAATGTTAATTAAATGTAGTCAGTTGATGATTTGTTCAGTCTTTCTATATCCTTACTGGTTTTTCTATCTGCAAGTTCTATCAGTTTCTCAGAGAAAAATGCAATGTCTCTAACTATAATTTTGGATTTATCTATTTCTGCTTGTAGTTACATTAGTTTTTGCTTCATATATTTTGAAGCTTTGATGTTAAATGTATATACACTTAGGATTGGTATGTCTTCTGGATTAGTTGAACATTAATCATTATATAATGCCCTGGTAACTTTCTTTGCTCTGAAGCCTCTTATATCTGATATGATTAAAGCCATTTCAACTGTCTTTTGATTGATGTTTGAATGGTTTATCTTTTTCATCTTTCTATTTTTAACCTACTTATATTATTATCCTTGAAGTAAATATTTTGTAGACAGCATATGCTTTTTAATCCATTTTTACAAGCTCTGTGATTTCATTGGCACATTTAGACCACTTACATCTAGCATAATTACTAATATCTTCGGATTTAACATTTACTTGTTGTGTTTGTTCTCTCATTTTTGTTCTTCTGCTTTTCTTTCCTGCCTTCTTCTGAGTTATTTAAACTTTTAAAATTACTCTAACATACTTATTGTGTTTTGAACATATTTTTGTGCTGTTCCTTTAGTGGTTGCTATAGGGTTACAAAAAACATGCTTAACATTTCAGTGTTCTTAAAAATCAATATTTTAGCATTTTGAGTGGAATGTAGAAACATTACCACTATGTAGGCTCCTTTACCCTTCCACCTTTATGTTTTAGTTATTACACTTACATACATTAAAGACCCTATTAGTGGAAAAGCACGATAACTGAAATTTAAAACCCAATCAATATCTTTACAAGTAGATTGAGCCAAGCTGAAAAGAGGATTACTATACTGAAAGATATCTGAGTGGAAACGTCTGGATTGAATCATGAAGAGAAAAAGAAAAGACAGAAAATGCAGAAAAGAGCATAAGAGACATATGGAGCCTAGTGAAAAGACATAACATGCATGTAATTAGAGACCCAGAAGGAGAGGAGAAAGAGATGGAGCAGAAGCAATATTTTAAGAAAACCAATGAGTCAGTAATCACTATGAACTCTAAGAATGATAACTGCAAGGAAAAAACACACTTATGCACTTCATAGTAAAACTGCTAAGAATGAAAACCAAAGAAAAAAACTCTTAAAAGATCCAGGGTAGAAAGACAAATTACCTTCAGGGAAGTAAATAGCAGGATTAATCTAAGTAAATATTGACTCTACATAACAGTAATAATAAGGTCTTGTGGAGTACAAAACATATGTGAAATTAAAACACATGGGAACAATAAGACAAAGCCAGGATGGGAGGCCTTTGTGGCCTTTACATTGCCTGAAACAGATCAATAATATTTATGATAATCTCTAGTGTTAATATATGTGGTAATCTTCTATATCCTTGCTGATTTTCTGTCTATTAAAATAATAATAAAAGAATGTGTACCGAATAGGTGAAAAAAGAGAAAATGGAGTCTTAGGAGATACTTGTTTAATGCAAAAGAAGGCAATAAAGTTAAGTAAATAAAAGCAGAACAATTGGTTTGAATAAAAAACAGTAATATGGTAGATACATATCCCAATAGATGAGATGTAAATGAACTAAAGCCTTTAATCAAAAGTCAAAGATTGTAAGACTAAATTAAAACAATAGCAGCAGCAAAAACAATATGGTTCTTATAAGAGAGAGACTTTAAAACAAGAACAAAAGAATATTGAAAGTAAAAGGATGGAAAATGATATACCATGCAAGTTAACTAAAAGAAAGTTGGTGTAGCTATATTAATAACAGGAAGAAAATAGATTTCAAGGCAAAAAAAAAAACTGGTAGACAGACATTTCACAATAAGTAAGTGTCAATGCAGCAGTGAGACATAACAATTCTAAATTTGTGAACATCTAATAATTAGCCTCAAAATATATAAGAGAGGAATGGACTAAACCACAATGAGAAATAAACAATTCCAACTATGATATGGAAATTTTAACACATCTCTGTTGGTAACTGATGGAACAAGAAGACAAAAATCAGTAAGATTTTAGAAAATTTGAAAAAATGTGGTTAACAATCATGACCTAATTAATAATGGCATTCATTGTACCAAAGAATTTCAAAAGTCAAATTTTTTAAGGATCATATGGAATATTTTCCAAAAATGCTGGGCCATAAAGAAGGCCTCAATCAATGAATTTATGAAAATAGAATAAAACAGATCATGTGCTTGATCATAATAAGGTTAAAAACCAATAACAAAAAGAAAAGTAGGAAAACCCCTAAATGTTGGGAATTAAAAAATATATATCTAAATAACTCATGGACCAAAAGAGAGTAACAATAAAAATTAGAAAAAAAATTAATTGTATAATGAAGATACAATACATCACAATTTGTGAAATCCAGCTAAAATTATGCTTTAAGGGAAATGGACAAGTTTTTGTTTTCGTTTTTGTTTTTGTTTTGAGACGGAGTTTCGCTCTCGTTGCCCAGGCTGGAGTGCAATGGCGTGATCTCGGCTCACCGCAACCTCCGCCTCCCAGGTTCAAGCGATTCTCCTGCCTCCACCTCCCTAGTAGCTGGGATTACAGGCATGTGCCACCACACCTGGCTAATTTTGTATTTTTAGTAGAGACGGGGTTTCTCCATGTTGGTCAAGCTGGTCTCAAACTCCCAACCTCAGGTGATCCGCCCGCCTCGGCTTCCCAAAGTGCTGGGATTACAGGTGTGAGCCACCGTGCCCGGCCATTGGACAGGTTTTTTTTTAAGTTTTTGTTTTGTTTTGTTTTGTTTTGTTTTAAATACTTCAAGTTCTGGGATACATGTGCAGAACATGCAGGTTTGTTACATAGGTATACACGTGCCAGGGAAATGGACAGTTTTAATGCATATATTTAAAAAGAAAACTGAACATTAAATAAGTATCCATCCTAAGAATTTAGAAAAAGAAACAAAAGAAATCCATCCTAAGAATTTAGAAAAAGAATCAAAAATTAAATACATAAAGGGTAAAAGGAAAGAAGTATAAAGATGAGAGCAGAAATCAATGAAAGAGAAAGTAAACATATAATAGAGAAAATAAATAAGAGTTTATTCTCTGAAAGTCCGGTAAAAATTAGGAAGTCTCTACCAAAGCTTATTTAGAAAAAAGTGAGGAATACAAATTATTAACTCAGTAATTAGGCTGCCCAGCTAGCTCAGTCAGTAGAGCATGAGACTTTTAATTCATTAATTAAAAGGATACTTTATTACAGCTTCACCATAACCCCTTTAAGGGGAGTCTGGGCACAAATCCTAATGGCATTGGAAAGATAATAAAATCATATCATGAACAACTTTATGCCAAAAAAATTCACTTAAACGAACAATTTGCTAGATAATCTAACTGACCAAAGGGCATGAGAAGAAACAGAACATCCGAATGTTCTACTACATGTATACTACATACATACTACATATGTGTTAAACATTGAATCTATGATTTGAAACCTTCCAACAAAGAAATCTCTAGTCCAGGAATTTTCACTAAACATTTAAGGAAGAAATAACATCAATGTTACACAAACTCTTCCAAAGAATAAAAAATGAGTACGCACTTCCCAGCTAGTTTTATGAAGATAGATGCAAAAAAAAAATTATGAGTTTACTTAAAAGTTATATTCATCAAATTACTAAAACCCAATAACAAAATCTAAATCACTAGTAAATAGAGAAATACAGATGCAAGTAATAACGAAATGTCACTTTATTCAACAACACCTATTCTAGAGAAGACGTGGAGGCAAATAACTCTAACATTGTTGGTGGCAATGTGAAATGTTATGGTTTTATGAAAAGCAATCTGCAAGTGCCTATAAAATTTACATATATATGCCTATAACCTAATAATTTCACTTCTGGGAATCTAGCCGTAACATTAAGAGCACTAGTGTATAAGGGTATATATTTAAAGACATTTATTGCAGCGTTGTTATTGTGGCAACAAAATTAAAACCTGGAAGTGAAATTAATGCCCATAAATAAGGAGATGGCTGAGAAAATATGGTTCAGCCATACCATGGAATATTATATAGCTGTTTTTTAAAAATGAGACTAGAAATTTACCTTTCACCCTAGAGGGATTTACCTGAGGTTTTATTGAACAAGATGTGGAAAAGAGTATATAATATTCCTTCTTTATATTTTTACAAAAAACAACAGAAAACTCATTATGCATTGTGTGTGTGTGTGTGTGTGTCTGCACACGTGTACGTGCAATGTAAATGATCACCTCAGCATGGAGAAAAATATGGAAGGTAACATACTGGATTGCCTTTACATACTAGTTCACTACCACGAGTTCACGTGCTATCAAAGAAGGAGGGGAGAAGAAAAGAGGGAAAAGATGCTAAACAAAACCAAAAGAAACCTTTATTTCTTTATGTAAAATTATCTGTGTATGGGCATAAAGAAATTAAATAACTTTAAAAAACAAAGACCAAACAACAACTTTGTAGTCCTCTTATGAAAGATTAAATAATTTAACATTTTTGCTTCTTCTATCTTTCTGATCATTTCAGGCATTTAAAAAATTTTAATCCAGAATTATAAACCCCATTATTTGCTTTCAAAATATGTTAATAATTGAGTTGTTTTTTCCCTTTTTTCTTGTACTTTTATTGAATATTTACAACATTTTTACTTTTAAAAAGTCTTAAAAATGCTCAGTACCATAATTATAGCTTGCCTCATCTTTCCTTGCTTTATTTTTTTCATAACATACATTGCCAACTGAGATCTTGCCATATGCTCATTTTCCTGCTGTCCCCCACACCGGAATGCGCATGCGCCAGGCAGGGACTGGGTCTATTGTTTACCGCTGTGTCTACAGTGCCTGAAGGGGTGTCTGGCAGACAGTAGGTGCTCAGTCAATGCTTGAATGAATTTGTGAATGAATACATTTTCTATTTCAACTTCTCTATACTTGAGTTCATTTCACTTACTCATGAGTTTATTTAGCACATATTTAAAGAAGTCTAAATACCGAGTTAGAAATGGGAATAAATGAAGGTAGAAGACATGGTCCATTCCTCCCGAACAGTAAGTGTTCCAGTGGGAGAAAAGACCTGAAAGTCAGTGATTTTTCAGAATGATATGATAAAAGTAAGCATAATGCATTGACAGAGTACCGAGGAGGGGCACTTTAGTCACACTACTTGGGGGTGCAGGTGTGCAGAGACTTTCAGATCGCAGTCCCCCCGTGAGGGAATCCAGGGCGGCTGGGGAGGGAATAGCTCTAGGACAGCAAGCAGGGCCACATGGCAAGAGCCAGGATACCCAAAGGAATCCCACAGGCCACCTGGCTGGAAAGAGCTGCAGGTGAGCAGGCAGGAAGGGCAGCCAATGACTTCCAGGTCAGCATGACACTCAGGGTCAAGTGGCACAGGTGTGATTGTCTGCTGAGGAAGCCAGATGGAATTACAGTAAAAAATATTGTCCTGTTGTCTCTACTAAAGTCAAGTTGGAGGAGAATGGGTCAAGGCAGGTTAGTACTAAATCCTGGGCACCCATTTCCAGCAGAGTTTGCTGGGTCAACCTCTCATCTGAATCATCTCTGGGCTTCTGCGAATGGATTTCTGCCAGTGTTTCTCTAGGGAAGGTGAGATGCAAAGCCTTGAGATGCTGCTGCAGGACTCAGTCCTGTGGGTTTGCAGAGGAAGAGGAGCCTGAAAGCTTCCAGTGGGATTGTCTTCTCATGTCTGAGTCAGTGATGAGCTAAGAACTCCTCTTCTTTATACAGCAGCCATATCTATACATCTCGTGTGAATTCTGGCAATTAGTTATAACAGTTTTTTGCTTAGTGCACTAATTCCCCTTTTCCAGCACTCTTGGGATTAGTAATGATAATATCAATAGTAACTGTCTATTGGGTTATTACCATGGCTTATCTAATCTTCACAAAAATTCTATGAGGCAGTCACTATTATTAGCCCCATTTCCCAGATGGAAAAACTGAGACTTGGAAGGATAAGTAGCTTGCACAAAGCCATGCAGCCAGAAGGTGACCCAGGTGCATACCCTGACACTCCAGGCTTTACCAACTTACGAAGCCACACTTCCCTTTAATCCTCAAATCACAGAAGTCAGAGCTCCTGTCCCTTGCCCACTCTGTTTGGACTTCCTCAGGAATATTGGTGTGTTCACCCATTGCCTCCTGTGTTCTTCCCACCCTATATATCATCTAGCTCTGGAACAATGCATGTTCAACGTGTTGCCTTTGGTAGGCTCAAGATCAGCTTCCCTCTAGATACTTCTGCTCTCCTTGTACCATCTCTTTCCCAAATGTGGGAATATCACCCTCCTGCCATTCCTCTGCTGAAATGAGATTGGGATGTAGAATTTAACACAAGCTGGCTGAAAGGTAGGCTATGGCAGGCAGGATTATCACCTAAGGGGTTTACACTGAATATTATCAATGGCTTCCCTCAGAGTCCACGGGCCCAGTATCCTTCATGGGGACCCTCTGCTGCCTTCCTCTTTTCCTGGATTCCGGCCTGCCTTGCTGGAGTAGAGGCTGAACTGCATGCCCTGTCCCCGCGTGCTACTTGTCACTAAGGCCATGCCAAAGGAGGTGTCTTTCAGTGTGACAGCCAAGGCAAGATCCAGTTGAGTCATATCCCAAGGCTTACAGACAGAAGGCAGTTTCCCTCCCTTAATGCTAAGGTCCACCTTCAAAGTTTTTATTTTCCAGCTCTATGATTAACCCTCCATAAGCATGATTGACAATGGAAAATCAGCTTCCTTCAAGAAAACCCCAGCCCCATCCATGGGAATACATTCTTGCCCTTTGGCCCTTAAAAGATACCTGAACAGAAAGTTTCAAGTCCAGACATTTCCCAAATTCTAGATTATTTAGTCTTGAAAAACATCTTCTGTGACCTATTAGTAGTCTTAGCCAAGCCAAAACCCTTTCTTTTTCATCCTTCCTCCAGCAACCCTGTTGACCAAGCCTGCACAGGCTTTCTGTCATCTTCAGGGTCCCCTCCCAGATCCGTGACCAAATGCTTGAAGAGTAACATAGAAATACCTCCTGAGAACAAGCAGTATGATACCAAGTAAGACAGCCTGATCCAGTCGTTGTGAAAGAGGCATTCCTTTAAAGGAAGTAAATCTGTCTACAGAGTGTAATTCTGTCCACCCCTCTCCACCTCCACCACCCTCATTCATGATAACCTGTTAACATTGTTATGCAGAGAAACTCAGCTCTTTGGAAATCCATTGCCTTTGCTTTGCTTAGTCAGAAGGGTCATTGCTCAAGAGTGAATCCAAGAACCCACCTTCGGCAACAAAGGAAATCACTTGAACCTTTGATTTCATGGCTCTGTTTCAGCTTCAACCCTCCTCATCAGACTATATAAACCCCAGGACCAATGTTTTCTTTTGAGGACCAAATTCAGAATGCCTTGACTTTTTCTTCTGTCAACAGCCTCTGCAAGGAGGAGATTTCCAAAGCAGGTGATTTCAGAGCAACAGTAGCTATCATCACACCAAGCATCCTTCACACGTTCTATCTTGTTTTCCAGCAAGGAGAATAAAACTCAGTGAGGTTGAGTGGTTTGCCTAATGTTCCAAAGCTAATAACTAGGAGAACCATTATTTGAACCCAATCAGTTTGATTCTGGCTCCAGCCCTCTTAACCGCTTTTCAAGTGGGGAATGAGAGTGTAGCCTGGGAATGAGAAGAATTGCAGACCCATCTCCCCTCTATAGCAGACTGTGGGTACTATGGCATTCTCTTGGTGTGGATTGAGGTCAACATCCCTCCATGGCATATATAGCCAATATTCAGTATTTAGATGACAGAGACACTAAAACCTGATCAGCCTGAACCTGCAAAATCCTTCCCCTGCCTCTACGCTAAACCTGGAGGAGAATGTGGCTCTGTGATGCAGACTCCTCCATCTCCCCACAGTCAAGGAGAGCCAGAGCCAGAGTGTCATCCCTTTGGGATTCCCTTCTTTCCTTCCTTGCTTTTTTTTTTCTCTTCTCTTCTTTTCTTTCCTTTCTTTTTTTTTTTTTTTTTTTGAGACAGGGTCTCTCTGTCGCCCAGGCTGGAGTGCAGTGGTGTGATAACAGCTCACTGCAGCCTCTACCTCCTGAGCTCAGGTGATCCTTCCACTTAAGCCTCCCAAGTAGCTGTGCCTGCAGGTGTGTGCCACCACACCTGGCTAATTTTTTAATTTTTTGTAGAGATGGGGTTTCACCATGTTGCCCAGGCTGGTCTCAAACTCCTGAGCTCAAGTGATCCTCCTGCCTCGGTCTCCCAAAGCACAGGGATTATAGGCTGACATTGTAATTTCTGTTGGTCCCAGCTCATCTCCCCAGCCTGACATCTGCTACAGTTGCTCACTCAACTCAGTGGGCCCTGACATCACTGCAGGCTCCTTCCCGGGGTTCCATATCAATAAAGTCTTTGATTGGAGGCTACAGAACTAAGTAGAGAGAAGGAATTGGTCAGAGGGAAGAGGTCGAACTGTATGCCAAACTAGTGAAGGTTACCAGCTTAGCTCGGTTCTGTCTATTTTTCTTTCTCATTAGAGTCACTTATTGTGTGCATAGGGCTCTCTCAAGGTTCTCTTTCCCCCTTAGTTTACTGATCATCCTGGTTATTTGTGCTGGATGCTGAGATGGAGTTTGATAACTCTTTGTGGTGTTTCCTAATCCAGGCTCATAAGCCCTGTGTTTAGCAGACACTCCTTTGCATCTGTGGTATTTGGTTGAGTAAGTGTATGGGCCCCTTTATTTAAATTATTTTGCACAAGAGGTAGCTTTAAATGAATTCAGGTCTTGGATGAATTCTCAGAGCACCAAATATCATTGCAAATGTGATTACTGAACCATTGTTGATAATGTTTTTGAGGTCATAGAGAACTAGAGACGGGCCACAAAACAGAAGATTGACAAATGTTGAATATTTTTCACATAGGCGAGGTGGATGGCATGTGGAAATTGCAAACTGATAAGTGTGACATCTCTTACCAATAAGATACCAGGATGGACTACTGAGTAGACAGTTCCTGCACACTAAATCACCATGCATAAACATGGGTTCTCAAGAAATAGCTCATGCCAAATGACCTAGTCTGTTTATACTTGCTTATTTGAATCAAGGATCAGGAAGTACTATAGGCATGGCTCTTCCTGACTACAGTGAGATATTTGAAGAAGTTTCTTTTGAAATCTTAGTAGATAAGTTGGAGAAATGTGAGTTGGCTACTGGTTAATTAGGCGGATTTGTAACTGGCTGAACAACTATACCTAAAGAATATTGATAAAATATTTTTTAATCAACAACTCACACAAAAATATTTATGACATGCTTATCATCATTTACAAATGATGCCAAACTGCAAGGGATAGCTAATAATTTGGATGACAAAATTAGGATTCCAAAGTATTTTGCCAGACTGGAACTTGGATTAAAGCTAACAACAACAAAGTGAATGGAGATAGTGTGGAGTTTTTCCTTCAGGTGTAAAAAAAGAAATTGTATAAGCACAGGAAGGGCAGACATGAGTTAGCAGTAATTCCTTGCATTAGTTGGGGATGCCTTTGGCTGCAAGTAACAAAAATACCTGATTCAAGATGGATAAGGCAATTTATCATCTCCTATAACAAGGAGACAGGCAAAGCAGCTGTGGGTGTGAAAGCTTTACTTCTCTGAGATACTCTAGGCTAGCAGTTGTCAACCAGGGCAGTTTTGCCCCCAGGAGACATTTGACTATACCTAGGAACATTTTTTGGTTGTCACAACTGGTAAGGTGGGAGTATGCTATGGCCTTTAGTGGACAGAGAGAGATGTCATGGATGCTGCTGAACATCCTACAATGTGCAGGATAGCTCCCACAACAAATAATTACATGGCCCAAAATGTCAGTAGTTCAAGACTCAGAAGCCCTGATTTTTTACAGTAATCCAGATCTACTGTCTGGAGCCTTCCCTGAAGTCACATGGGGGAAGGGTGGATAGCTGAGCAAAATTGGGATTTTTTAGGAAGGAAGAAAGGAGGGATGGATGTTGGAGAGTCTGCCATAAAGATACTACATTCATATCAAAAATATTTTTTAATTGATTATGAGCCAGGGTCACTGCAGCCCAGAAAAGATCTTTGTGTGATTTAGAACTAAGGCACCCCCCTTCCTCAGAAACTTTACTGCCATCTGCTGGAAAAACTACTGAAGGAAATAATGTAAATCTACAATAGGTTGTAAATAGAGCCCCCTAGAGTTGTGCCACACATAACCTCACGATAATTTACAGCATCCCTTCTGTGAGTCTAACATGATCCAGCTATATAAAATGGCTGTCAAAGAAGTAGCTTAGGACTTTACAAACAGGAACTATGTGTCCCAAGTAAGGAAGGTCAAAATCTCACCATATCCTACATTGGTCACACCACAGCTGGAATTCTTGGTAAATTCTTGGTTTCATAGTTGAAGAATTCTTTTTTTAAGTGACCAAAGAAAGTTGGACTGGAGGAAGAAGTGTCAAGGAGTCATAATATATGAGAAGTGTGTGTGGAGGAAGGAAGGAACTGGAGATGTAGAGCTGGTGAAGAAACACTAAAAGTCAACTGGAGCGTTATCTCCAAGTATCTGAAGGGTTTTAAGGGGATAAGGACCAGACTGAATCTGTGTTTCTCCAAAGGGCAAAACTGGGTCCAATGAGTGAAATCATAGACTCATGAGATATGGCTGAAAGTGACCTTGGTGGTCAACGAATCAAACCCATTTTTCAAACATCCCTCCTACAGTACTTCCGCAGCAGCTACCCTGCCAGCACACCTTCAGTGCAGGGGCAACCCTGTGATCTTTAGGTGATGCTAAAGTGTTTTACGTTACATTGAACTCTGCCTCCTCTGGCTCTCATCCATCATTCCCTGTCTCCTTAGCTGCTCTCTTGTGACAGGTAGGTTTCAGAGACAGATTTGCTCTACATAACAAAGGAAGTTTCACAACCAGGGTTTCCATCCAGTGGCTTCAAGTAGAAGATGGACTACCATTGGTCAGGGATCAGATCCCTCGTCTATCAAATGAAAGAGTTAAACCTAGAAGATTCTAAGTTATTTCCTGCTATCCAAGTGGATTATGGTCTCTGGGCTACAAAAGTAAGAGTTTGATGTTGCTGCCAAGTTTTTCTTCTCATTTCCTCATCCTCCCTGTACACGTTTGCACGATTTGGCACTTGATTTTACCATAATTAATTTAATCAGCCCCCAACTCATGAACCTTTAGAGTGTTTCCAATTTTTCATTATTACAAACCATACTGCAATAAACATTCTTATATATTACTTTGGGGCACTTGTGTAAATATTTTTATAGGTTAAGTTCCCAGGAATGGAATTGTTGAGTAAAAGGGATAGACATTTTGAACTTAATCTGCCTTAATGATTTGCATTAATTTACCCACACCAATACTGGACAATTGCACTTAATCATTTCTGTCAGACTGAAAAATCTGTATTTGATTTTTTACTTCTTTGATTATTAGAGAAGTTAAGCATTGATTTCTATGAATTGCTCCTCTTCATAATCTTTGTCCATTTTTGTATGAGTTATCAATATTTTGTAAAAGTTATTTATATATTGTGGATATTAATGACTTGTTCAGGTGTATTTATATTCAAATATTTCTAGTTTTGAATATGTCTTCTTAGATCTATTTAGATATTTTGCTAGAGAGAAGATTTTAATAAAATCTGACAATGTTTTACGTTATATATTTTAGGCTTTAAGTTATGCTTAAAAAGATGGAAATATTATGCAAATATTCTCCAATACTTTTAATGTAAGATGTTTCATGTTTCATATTTAATTACTTAGTCTGAATTTTTAAAATGCAGTGTCAGTTTATTATATACATTTTTTAAATGAATATCCAAATATTCTGATCCTATTTATTTAAAAAAATACCCTCTTCTATTATGATTGCCACTTATTTACATATTTACTTCCCATTTGTACATATGTGTATCTATTCTTACACTTCCAATTCTCTTTCATTCAACAACTTACCTTTTTCTGTACTTGTACAATTTTTAATACTGTGGCTTTATGGTGCTTTTTGATTGCTCGTAGAATAAATTCCCTCCTAATTTTCTTCTTTTACAAAAAAATAGAATTGTTTTTCCTTGGAATTCAATTAAATTAATGGAGCAATTTGAGAATAATTGATATTGTTATAGAATTAAATCTACCCATCCAAGAACTTGTGTCTCTTCACTTACTAACTCAAATATTCTCCTATATCTTTGAAGAAAATTATTTAATTTTTATGTATGCCTTATACATTTCTTTTTAAATATGTGACTAATTATTTTGTAGTTAAGCATGCTCTTTGAAGAATTTTATTAAAATTTTCTAACAGGTTTTTGTTGCTATGTAGGAAGCCTATGGATTTTCATTTTTTTAATATAAATTTAATCTAGATGCTTCACAGAACTGTTTACATACTTGATGGCTGATTCTCTTGGATATGTCATCTATTCACATTATCCACAATCATGACGATTTTTCCTTTTTAATTTACTACATGTGGTTCTTTACTTGGCTTTTTCATTATTTTGGCTAGAACCTCCAGAACAATGATAAATAATAGCCGTGATGGTGAGCATCTTTGTCTCATTCTTGATTTTGGTGGTGTTTCTAGTGTTTAATCATTAAGGATGATGTTCAATGATTTTATGATACTTTTTTTTTTTTTTGAGACGGAGTCTTGCTGTCGCCCAGGTTGGAGTGCAGTGGCGCGATCTTGGCTCACTGGATTTTATGATACTTTTGTCTATTTAGTAAACTCTCCTTATTCTCATGACTTGCTAGGAGAATATAACAAGGACAAAATTTGAATTTTGCCAAATAAGATTTTGGCATCTATTGAAATTTTGGCATCATTTTTTTTCTTTAGCTATTAATATAAATGTATGGATATCTACTACTGAACCAGACTTGAACTTCTGAAATGCTTAGTCATGATATTTTATCTTTTAATACATTGTTTCACTGAAATTTTCAATAATTTATTTAGGATTTTTACACTTCCATAAATTGGTCTATATGTTGGCACCATCTCTGTCAGATTTTAGTATCAGAGCTAAATTAGTCTCATAAAATTGCTCAGGAAGGACTTCATCTCTAAGTATAGATAAGAAATATTTGCCCTATGGAGATGTGATAGATCTCACTTATAAAACCATCTACCCTGAGGTATTCGGGGTGTTAAGTATTTTATTACCTTTGCCCTTTCTTCTGTGATTATTGGTCTTTTAGATCTTCTGCCTTTTCTTGAAACATTTTTGCGATTTATACTTACATTAGTGGTCATTTCATCTAGAATTTCAAATTTACTAAAATAAATATGTATGTGATATTAAATTTTTAAAAATTCCCTCTACATAAGTAGTTGTATCTTGATATGGCTTGGCTGTTTTCCTACCCAAGTCTCATCTTGAATTGTAGCTCCCACAATTCCCACATGTTGGGGGAGGGACCTGGTGAGAGATAATTGAATCATGGGGGCAGTTTCCCCCATACTGTTTTCGTGGTAGTGAGTAAGTCTCGTAAGATCTGATGGTTTTATAAAGGATTTCCCCTTTCACTTGATTCTCATTGTCTCTTGCCTGCTACTATGTAAAACATGCCCTTCACCTTCCACCATGATCCCACGTGGACTGTGAGTTTATTAAACTTCTCTTCTTTATAAGTTACCCAGTTTCAGGAGTGTCTTTATCAGCAGCATGAAAATGGACTAATACATATCTACTTTCTTACTGAGGAAATTATGTATTTGCATTCTTTTTTACTCCTTTTTTTGCCAGTCTTAAAAAAGTATCTATTTTTTAATAATCTTTTCAAAAGAATTTCACAAGTAGAAAAATCACATCTATTTTGTTCATCTCAGCATCCTCAGTGACCTTGTGCAGTACCTAGACATAGGCACATAATAAATATTTATTGTCAAGGTAAATCAATAGAAACTTGTTTTGGTTTTCTGTATCAATCCTATTTTTCTCTGTCTACTGCTTCATTTTTTTCATCTACTTTATTTTGATGTTTTGTTGTTTCTCTTCTAGTTTCAGGAATAAAACTCTCAGCCAGTTCTTTTCAAACTTTTATTTATAATAAAATAATTAAACAATGAATTCTACTCTGAGGGTAGCTTTGGTTTCACCCCATAGGCCTTCATATATCTTGTTTTTTATTATTAATTTTTAAGTAGATAGTAATTTTTTAAATGGTTATCAATGATTTTAGTTTTAGAAAACCATTTATTTTTGTTTATTATTCCTAGTTTTATTGCACTATAACGGTTTTGGAAATATCTTGAGCTTTTGTTTATATAGTTGTACATGGTTGATTTTTGTAAAGAATTTACAGGTATTCAAAAAGGATTTTTTTTCTATGTATTCGGTATGAAGATAGGAGAATACACAAGAAGAAGCAGGTTTGGGAGAAGATAATGTGTCCAGTCTTAACTTATTGCTTTCAAGTTGCCTGCAAAAATGACAAAGTGTTGGTGTCAGTACGTGGGGCCAACAGATGGGTCTGGGGCTCAAGAAAAAGATGCACCTGGGAGTCATTGCTGTGTGTGGTAGTTAAGGCCAACATGCATGAGATTATCCCAAGAACATGTAGAGTGAGAAAGGCTGGCTGCATGGGCAGTTGACCACACAGGACCCGTGCTCAGAGGGCATATGCTTGGTTTAATGCTTTGCTGTCGCCATCTTGAATTTCTTAATAATTGTTGAACCATGGACCCACATTTTCATTTTGCACTGAGCCCTGCTAATTATGTAGCAGTTTCTGAGTGTGAAAAGGACAAAGACAAACTGAAGCACCAAGCTCAAAGGGGTGGGCAGTGCAAGAGAAGCCGGGGAGATTTTGATGGAGCCCTGTGCCAGGTTGGAGGAGATGTTGGAGAGTTGGTTCATAGGAGTGACAGAGGCCAGGGTCTCACAAGGGCCATGTTATGCAGAAGAGTTGTGGATGAAGAGGTGTGGAAAGCAGCCAGTTTGCACTGTTTGAGGTGTGAAAAGGACAGGGACCTGTAGGCCACAAGAGTGGACAAAACAGACTTCTAGTTTGGTGACACAGTATGGAGAAAGATTCAGATTCTGACCTCTTCTTACACCTTCTACTGCCACTATTGTAGTTCATACCCCCATGGGCTCCTGTCTGCACTACTATAGCAGCCTCCTGACTCCTCCCTGCTTCGTCCTTGCCCCCAGTGGTCACGATGATTGTGCTGAAACTTCAGTCAGATCACATTACGCCTCTGGCCAAACCCACCAAAGGCTTCTCATCTCAGAACATCAAGTCTTTCCTGTGGCCTCCGAGGCCCTACTGGGTCCAGTCCCCACCCTCTGTTGCCTGCTACGCTCCCCTTCACTCATATGGCTCCAGCCACACTGGCCTCCTTGGCTTCTTCCTGCACTCTTAACCTGCCTCATAGCTTTACCTGGAATGTCCTTCCACCATTCACTCCTTGACCAACTCCCTCTCTTCCCTGGGCTCTGCTCAAATATAGCCTCTCTGGGAGCTCCTCCCTGGCTGGCCTGTCCATGCCTGCTCCTCCTTACTGTATTTTCATCACATCGCTCAACACCACCTATCTTACTGTGTAGTTACTGGCTTGCTTTTTGTCTTCTCACCCCTGGGAGAGTGGACTATTGGCTTTGCTCACAGTTTGTCTGTTTGGATGCTCTTGTAGAAGGACAGTGGCCCAGGAGGAGATCAGCAGCTATGTGGACCCTATTTCCCAAGCCAAAAACTATGATATGTTGTCTAGTAATGACATAGAATATGCATTTATTTATCTGTTTGTGTATACACCTCTTTGTTTCACAAAAGGATTTAAGGCAGTTTACAAAGATGCATAAAATTCAGCAGGACGACATAAATTAGAAGCAGGTGAGAAAGAAAAAAAATGTAAAAGCAAGGGTAAAGCCATAAAATGGAGCCAAGGATGGGACTAATACAAAATAAACATACTATAAACTTTGATCCATTTGCTAGGGGTGGGCCACAAATTTGGCTCTAAAATTTCTAACAGCCAGTGCCAAGATGAAACATGATCAACTGCACAATTCCCAGGATCCTCAAGATTAAAGCAAACCACTAGCCCAGGAGAAATGCATACATTCCTGATGTCCCAGAGAACAGAAAGAAATGGCTCCTTAACCCCTCCCAGAGATGACAAGGGATAAGACAGCCAGCAATTTGCTCAGAGGCATCTTTGCAGCAGACACAGCCATGAACTTTGTTTCTTACATTTCTTAGCCAGGCTTATGGGAGTCTGACTAATGTGAAATGCAGTTATCTGGTGGGCTAGGGCACAGGGTTCTGTCCAGCCATAGGAGTGCCTGAGCAACTGGTGGAGGGTGTAATCTACAAATGCTTTCTTTTTTTTTTTTGAGACAGAGTCTTGCTCTGTCACCCAGGCTGGAGTGCAGTGGTGCAATCTCGGCTCACTGCAGTCTCCACCTGCCAGGTTCAAGCAATTCTCATGCCTTAGCCTCCTGAGTAGCTGGGACTACAGGCTCATGCCACCACGCCTGGCTAATTTTTGTATTTTTTTTTTTAGTAGAAACAGGGTTTCCCCATGTTGGCCAGGCTAGTCTAGAACTCCTGACCTCAAGTGATCCACACACCTCAGCCTCCCAAAGTGCTGGGATTACAAGTGTGAGCCACTGCGCCCAGCTCGAGTAATGCAGTCTAAGGAGAGCTTCTTTAGGCCAAGCTTCAGGCAGATATTGGGGGACTATGGGTTCTCATGACTGTCATGAGAACATGACAAGACTAGGTGACAAAGCTTTGTTTGAGATCCACTAGATGTCAAACTGCAAAGAGGTTGGACATCGTCTAGGAAAAATGAAGCAGGTCTAACAAGGACTTGTTACCTCTCTCAAGATGAGCAAGATTCTTCCCAGAAAACAAGACCGAGATTCTAACAAGACGAAGATTCTTCCCAGGAAATAATGATGAGCCCAGTGCAATAGAGTGCAAGTGACTTCAGCCTGGGAACATTTTAAAGCAGACCCATACAAACACCTACCTAATTTGTGTGTGTGTCAGTAAAATCTCCTTCCTGCTTTACCTTCCAAGATAAACCATTTGTGAAACACATGCCAAGTTAACTGAGAGGAGACCTGCATGGGATAATTAACTGTCGTTAAAAGCCGAGGGACAACCACCAAAAATAATGACTTTGCTGATAGAGTATTTGATCTGAAATCTTTCTTTCTGGCATAATTAAATAGCAGGGCCAGTTGTGTCCTGGGATTGAATACTGAAATCAAGCTGCCCCAGAAAATCCAGACTGCAGGCCTGTGGGAGAAAGAGCAGAGCCAGCGTGGCCCCTCCCCAGGCCCGCTCCCCACCCCTGATAAGGATCCCAGCCACCTCCTTGCTTCCCTGGGGTGTTGAAAGTCTCCAAGATAGCAAAGTGCCCCTCCTCTGAGATCCTGGGAAGGAAAGTGCTAGGCAAATAAGAAACATGGCATAGGACAAAGAGTAGCTGGAAGACTGGAATTGCAAGGAGGGCTCTGGGCCTCTCAGTTCAGAGCCCTGGCTCCTGAAAATAGGATCTCAGCTCCATGGCCAAGTCAAAGAAATGGGTTGGCAGCCTTTCTGAGTATCTTCCCTAAATTTTCCTTGGCACAGATTAAAACATCCTGTCAAATCCACGAACACTGAGCACATTCAATGACCAAAGTCCAGTACATCAATGTCCCCAAGAAGTGCCCTGCTTCCCTCCTGGCCACCTAGCAACTTCCTCGCTCTGTGAACCACTTCTCGACCTCCCAGCCTCCCCGCACTCCTCATACCTCTTTCTTTTACCTCACTGATACCTGCAGCAGAATTAGCCCCTATAGAGAGAAGTCAGTCCTAACCCTGTGGGCTACAACCCCTGGCCTCCCTGGTCCCCTGAGCTTTGATCTGGCTGCCCTTCTCCATGTTCACACCCTCTTACTTGTTCTCTGGGGTTAGTCATAATAACCCCTCATGTTAACGGGGCAGGAGATCACCTTAGATCTGCCCCACAACCACAAGGAGGTGAGTGGTTGGAGGCTAATTATTATCTCAATTTTACAAATAAGGAAACGGGCTCAGAATCATCCCATGGTTTTCCCACAGCCGGACCCCACAGCGTCCAGGCAGGGAGCAGAACTCACAACTTCAGGCTCCCAGCCTATGAGCCGCCACACCCATCTCTAAACCCAAAACCAGCCACCAGCTCCAGGAGGAGTCATCCTTGCCCATTGAGGGCAACTGGAGTGCACAGTGTGCAGGTGTGTGTGAGGGGCAGAGGCCAGGAGGTGGGGAGGGCTCTCTGGTGTTCCATCACTTCCATAGCTCCTGCTTCATGGTATCGGGATGACCCAGCCAGAGGGAACCCACGAGTTTCCCCATTGCAACCCTTCACTTTACAGATGGGGAAACTGAGGCTCAGGATCCTCAGTAGAGTGCCCACTATATGATGGGAGCTGGGCACCAGCACCCCTAGGTGAGCACTGGGGGGCCAGATTCTCACTTGGCCACGCACCATGCACACACCTCCCCCTGCCCCTCGAGTTCTTCTAAGCCACCCTGACAAGGCCTGGCTGTGGGTTCTTCTGGAAAGAGAATTGGACTGCTCACCATTAGCTCCTCCTTCCGGGCCTAGTTTGGCAGCTGACCCTTGGGGTGGCCTGGAACCTTTTCTTTACAATTTAAGAGCCTGTTCTCAGCCTTTCCCACAAAGGGCTTGACCTCAAGAAGCTGATCAGACTCTGGCTTAATGTTTATTCTAGGATTCCAGGACTTCCTTCAAGAAAGGAGTACTCTCCTTGAATAGACAAGCTGTGGCCAAGTGAGGTGGGAAGCCACGGCAGGCAGAACTGGTGGAGTAAGGGCTGGATGGCAGTTGGAGGTGGAGGCGGGAAGCCTGCCTGGAAGGAGGGGTAAGGCTCTGAGGAGGAGGAAGAGCAGGTGCCCCAGGCCAGGGAGAGGGCAAAGAACAGGTTCTGGCCCATTTGGGGCTCCATGAGGCTGCAGCCCAGCCCAAGGCCCTGAAGTCCTAGGACATCCAGTCCCTTGATTCCTCAGCTGGAAAAGCCAAGGCCACCTTTAACTCATATCAACTTTGAATGGTCCTGGCCAGACACCTTGACACACAGGGTCTCCTTGCTGCTTCACAACCTATCTGTGCCTGGGGATTTATATTCCTATTTTGCAGACAAGAAAACTGGGGCCAGATAAGTAAGGTCAGAGCAGAACTACAGCAGCAGCAGGGATTGCAGGGCCTGGCCAGTGCTTTGTCCTCTGCGTAGCCCTTGGCCCCAGCATACCCCGTCATGACCAGATCCCATGCCTCTGGATTGATGAACACAAATGCGTAGCTCATGAAGATGGGCTGGGAATCAAAGACTGCTCCCAGCCAGGGAATCAGAAGTATCCTGCCCCAAACATCAGTATTTCATGTTCAACACTCAACTCACCCATATGCTAATCTTTTTATTCATTTCACTCATCGAGCAAATATGGATTTAGTTCCTTTTGTGTGCCGGGCACTGTGCTCCACTGGAGTTACACAGTGTGATTAGGGCATGGGCTTTCACATGTTATCACTATGGTACACTCGAGCATTGCTGGAATGTCTAGGGGGAAGCTCTGCACCTGAACCCCCATCCCCTCCTGAGAAGCTGTATCCTCTGCCTGACTCTATCGAGGTGAGGGGTGGAGGCTGTGGGAGTCAAGGAGGAGGAGGGAGAGAGAAAGAGCCTGAGAGAGCTGTAAAAGTGAGACAGTAATCACTGGAGAAGTTTTCTCCATCATTAAAGAGGATCTTAATTAAGGTCCCTGAAACAGACACCCAAAACAAGCAGCAGCTGTGGGAACCAGGCCTGGCAGGGGGAGCACAGCCGCCCAGGGGTGCTGGGTGTTACTGGCCAGCGCCTCACCTGTCATTAGGGAGTGGGAATTCACCCCACATCAAAGTCAGCCAGGAAGGAATGTGACAAATGCCATTCACCTTCAAAACAGTGATGAAAATAAATGCCAAAGCCTGCCAACCATTGTGTGCGAAAACTCCTCGGGCAGAAGGCCGATCCCCAGAGAGAGGTGAGGTGTGTCCAGCTGAGAAGCAAAGAAGAGGTGCCTGGGTCTGGGAACAGAGCCTTCCCTAGACTGTGGCCGCCTGGACCTGGACACGCCTCTCCTGGCCTTTGGCCTTCAGTTTACCTGGTGCTAAGACCCTGGGAAATCCCTTTCCTCTACTGTCCCACCACTCTGGGATACCTTAATGTGGTTGCTTTACTCTGCTGGTGCCTAGGGAATCAGAGGACATCCTGGGTGGAGTCTCTCCCACCCTTGAAGAAGGACATCGTCATGGCCCGTCTTGGACCCCCTGACTTTCCTCTTCTGGGAGGAAATAACTGGGAGGCAGTTATTTTCTCTTTGTTGTTTATAATATGGACAAACCTTGACCAAAAAAAAAAAAAAAAAAAGAAGAAGAAAATAACTTCTGAGTCTGGATGCTTCATTACGTATGGCGTAATCCAGAATTCGAGGAAACGGGGGCAAGTTGACATCTCAAGATGAGTTTACGGCTGATGCAGGCAGGGGTTAGCCAGTGGCACCAGGCTGGCGGCATGAGGTGGCAGAACGCTCTTAGTGCCGAGCTGTGTCCACACACGCATCGGGTTAATACCGGGAATTGTTCATCTAGGAGTCTTTGGGAGCCTGCCTTTAGCAGAAAGCAGAGAAATCATGGCCCAGAGACTGAGAGACAGAAGCAGAGGTAAAGAGAGATCCAAAGAGAGTTGGGGAGGCGGGTGGGATGCATTAGCCACAGAGTAGTCTTTACTGAGACACCTGTGTTTCCCAAATAGCTTTCTTCTGCCGCTTGAGCTGCAAACCCAACACAAAGAGGCCAGCCTCTCCTCTCCTACCCCCACCTTGAACTTCAGATCCTGTGAGCATCCTATGGCAAGTTCAAAGCAAGTTCCAACAACCCCTCCCATCCCTCAGAAGCAAGTGTGGCTGAGGCTTCATCACAGCCTTCCACCAGGGAGGACCCTGAGCTCCGGAAGGCAGCAAAGCAGGTCTGTTTTATAGCCTCTGAAGAGACTTTGTCATACTGTCACCTCACGCTGACCAGACTTCAGTAATCGTGGGGGAATGAGGAGGGCCCCTAATCTACCTTGGGCCTACTTCATATTGATACCAAGGGCCAGAGGAATTCAGAGAGCCGTGTGGACTAGAAAGGCCAGGGAAGGTATCCTGGTGGAGGTGGCATGTTATCTGGGCCTTGAAGGGTGGATAGGAGTTGAAACAGAGAAGAGAAGACACCCTCTGCAGTGGCACCTGCAGGGCCATGAATTGGTGGTAGGGTAGACATATGTGGCTTCAGCCACAGGCGATAGGATGAAAGCCACGTTGGAAGAACAGCTGTGTGGCCCTGCAGTCAGAGGCTGCTCTGGGTTGGGGAGGATACCGTGGAGATATAAATCAGGAAACAAGACCACAGGGATTGCACTAGGAGGTGGCATGCCCAGGAACTGGGGCATCTCTCCTTCAGGACCACATCTCTCCTTGTGGTCACTGAGACACCTTGAAGTGTCTCAAGTGGGACACCAGACCATCCTCCTCTGCATTAAGCATAAGGGAGGCACGAGGTGTGATTTGGCTGCAGCATGCAGGCTACAAGTCTGACCTAAGGGGGAACTTCCTGACTGGGAAAGTGTGAAAATCTCCTAAGAGTTAACGATGATCTTAGAATCCTTTGCCCTGAAGGCTTTTAACAAGACCCTTGTCTGCTAACTGCTGGATCCCACTCCCCACCTGTGAATTGCAGACCCTTAGTTTCCAGGGAGTGGGACTTAGAAAGGTCAGAGTTTGGCCTCTCTGCCACTTTCACAATAATAACAAATAATTATGATTATGGCAGCAGCTGACATTCTATGTTCCAGGCACTGTTCAAAGTGCTCCAAGTGCATCAATTCGTTTAATCTTCACACAATCTTATCAGGTACTATTTTCCCCATTCTACAGTTGAAGAAACTAAGAAGCAAAGGCAAATCACTTGCTCCAAATCACTCGGCAAGTAAATGTTAGTGTGGAGATCTGAACCCGTGATTCTGCGCTCTCTACAAATCTGTGTGTCTTTGAATATCCTCCACTTTGCTCTCACAGCATTTCCCAGGAACCCTCCATACTCCCAGGTCTGTGTATCAGGCAGAGCAGAACTAACATGAAAAAATCAAAGCTACAGCAATTTCATGAATGTCTGAATGCTGCAAGCATCTCTATATGTTATGAAGTTTGGCATGGAATAAAATCAAGCGGCCATTTTTCCAAATTCTAAACGTGAGCCCAGCGTCTGACAAGCGGTTAAACATAGAACACCAAGATTTACAGGAAGCCAGGTGTGGGGTTTGCACTAGGCTCACACGAAAGACTGTGGCTGCTCAGCAAGGGCAGTGGTCTTGAGACTGCAGACCTCGGGGGCACCTCTGTAGAGGGGTGAGGAGGAGACCCCGGCCAGACCTGAGGGCACGGAGGACACTGGCTGTAAGCCAGGCAGCTTCAAACAGGGGCAGCAGCAGGGGCAAAGTGGAGATGAGTGCTATTGTCTAACAAAAAAGGTGACCCTGAATGTGACCGTCTCTTCTGCTGCAGGAGAATTTGCTAGGCGAGGGGGAAGAGGGGCACCATGGTAGCATGGTCTCAGGTTGGTAGCATAGCCCATGCTCTTGTGATCGTGCCGTCTCAGCGCAATTTAAAAGTAAACAAATATGTAGAGGACAGAGGCTTCGATCAGTGCATGATCTGGACAACATTCGCAGGGCCCATTGTTGGTGCCCTGATTCCAATCTACTCTTCGGTTGCTGCTCTCATTAGAAAGTCAGAAGTGTGTTAAGGCTTCCACTCTCAAGACACAACTATCAACTTTTTAAGTATAAACACACTTGAAAAGAAGGGTAAAACAAATTTCCATGCCCTGGTGGTCACTCACACAGCAAATAAAGTGTGAACTACAAGTTTGTGTGCAGGACAGTGAAGGAAAACTGGGCCAGTGCATTGGAACCGGCTTTCTGACAAAGGATTCCAGAACCTACTTGACAAATGGAATTTCCACTCCCATCCTGGGAGAATGGCGCACACAGACATGATTAGCTCACCTTGTTTTAATGATCCTGAAGTTTCCCCAGCTCAGAAATCACAGCTGGGCAAATCCCCAGCTGGATGAACACAGGCGAGAGGGTGTTTGTGGTGGGCGGAGGCCCTGTCCTTTCGCCGGTGGAGAAAGCCATTTATGACCTCACGGGATGAAAGGAACTAACCCAGGCCCACTGAGCTGTTATTATAACAATTATCAAGACCTATCACCTCCGTTTGGGAAATGTCCTTTCAAGTTGCAGTGGCCTGGTATACCCTGGCTCACTATTACTCACAATCATTACTGGGTGCCCAGGGCAAATTATGAATGCTTTTCTTCCGACGTGGATGGATACGATCCTGTTTAAAGGGCTGTAGCTTTGCAAGGGGTTCATTAAAGCCACTGCAGGTTAGTGGTAGGGAGCATGTGTGTGCATGGGCGTTCAAGTGCCTGGCTCTTCCATCCCATGGCAGTATTCCCCCAGCTTGCCCAGGTGACTAAACATGCCAACACGGAGAGGCGTGGACGGTGTTGATCCTGCTCAGCCTCACTGCTCGGGAGCACCAGGAGGAGAAGGGAGGAGGACAACGGAAATGTTTTCCCAATTTTTTCTCCTGCTGAGTGACTCAACCCTGCCACACCCAACCAGCAGAAGCCTCTGGACACTGGGTTTGGGGCTCCAGGACATGGATGGGCCCTATTTCCTTCTAGAAGTTAACTCAAGACCAGAGTTCTCCCACTTGGGCCTCGTTGTTGTTGTTGTTGTTGTTGTTTTGAGACGGAGTCTTGCTCTGTCGCCCAGGCTGGAGTGCAGTGGCGCAATCTCAGCTCACTGAAAGCTCCGCCTCCCAGGTTCAAGCGACTCTCCTGCCTCAGCCTCCCGAGCATCTGGGACTACAGATGCCTGCCACCACACCTGGCAAATTTTTGTGTTTTTAGTGGAGACAGGGTTTCACCATATTGGCCAGGCTGGTCTTGAACTCCTGACTTTGTGATCCGCCCACCTCGGGCTCCCAAAGTGCTGGGATTACAGGCATGAGTCACCACGTGGGTCTCTTTTTTTGTGGATCCAAGGCCACTTGGAGAAGGAGGCTCCCTCCTCCCACCCCAGCCACTACTAGACTGTCCCCACCACGATAGGCCAATGGGTGGGGGCAGGGGCGGGGGCGGGGGAGGAAGTGGCAATGGATTCTTGGGGTTTTTTTATTCACTACTAAGAGTCAAAGCAATAGATACTTGAGGAAATAGTGTCAAACCTTTAGAAATATCTATTATATCTATACATTCTGTTCATCTTGTAGAAGTGGATACTAAGGCTCAGAGAGGTGGATGCTTTGCCCAGAGGCACACGGCTGTGAGTGGCAGAGACAAGGTGAACCCAGCATTCCCACTCTGGGATACCAAAAAATAGATTTCTGTGCAATCACTTAGGAGGCTGTTTATGCTTCACTGAAAAATGTTTTTGAAATGGAACATTTTTGAGAAATGTCTTTCGTATTGAGTCCTTTGGGACTCAGTAATTTAAGCCTCATGTTAACACTATGAAAAAAGTAGGAACATTATCATCATTTTAAAGATGAGAAACCCAAGCCCCAGAAAGTCACGTGTTCAGGGTTACACAGCTAGAAAGTGGTGGAGTGTGAATTCAAACCCAGACAGCCCCAGTCATGCTCTCTGCACCTTAACATCAGACTCCCAATCCTTCATGTCCCAGCAGCAGACAACTCTTTTGAAAAGAATTCCCACACCCTAGAGTGGCGACTGAATTTCTCCCTCATATCTAGAAGCCCTTCAGGGAGTCAGTCCACTGGACATGAG
The DNA here is from genome assembly GCF_029289425.2 of Pan paniscus. Taxonomy (NCBI): domain Eukaryota; kingdom Metazoa; phylum Chordata; class Mammalia; order Primates; family Hominidae; genus Pan; species Pan paniscus. The sequence goes on along the minus strand of NC_073261.2, from coordinate 54,379,642 downwards.
CTTTGGAGGATAGGCAGGTCTGGCTGGGGCTCTCAACCCTCCCAGAGCGGACAAGGTGTTTTGTACTTAGTGACACTCGACAGATGCTCATGGAGCTGCCTGGACAGACAAGGTACCTGAAAGCAGAGCCTTCCTTTACTGCCATGCTCATCTTCCTACCTCAGGTCATCCTCTTGTCTAACTAACCTTACACACCTTCAGGATTACAATAATGTTGAGCTTCTAAAATGTATTATATTTTATTTTATTTTATTTTATTTTATTTAGAAATGGGATCTTGTTCTATCACTCAGGCTGGAGTGCAGTGATGCAATCATAGCTCACTGCAGCCTCAAACTCCTGGGCTCAAGCGATCCTTCTGCCTCAGCCTCCAGAGTAGCTGGGACCACAGGCGCATACCACCATGCCCGGCGACGGGCTTCTTTTTAAAAGGTCAATTCTGTCCTCCAACAGGGACAGGAAGTGAGATTTACATAGCAACACATTCCAAGGAAGGTATCACAGGCTCTCTCGGGTTTCTGAGCAACATTCGCTTCCTCGGGTTGACTCACTTGGCTTCTCTGCATGGTCAAGACCATCAGCCACTGACCTATGTGGTCCAGTCCTTCAGTTTCCTCCCACGTGGATTCTAGAAGCTTCTGTCTCCTGCAGGTGTAGAGGGTTCCTCTGTCTCAGTCTGGGGTGGAGGTGCACAGGCATCCTGGGTCCAGGACAGGGCCTAAGGCAGAGGCAGGGAGGAAAGGAGACAAGCTGAATGGAAGGAGGGTGAGAAGGAGGGAGAGAGCTAGCAGGAGTGTGAGATGACAGGAGAAGAGAAAGGAACTGAGAGGTGTTTACAATCAGGAAGGCAGCCTCTGGAGGTAAGAGGACAGGAGATGTGGAGGAGAGAGGCAAAGCAAGAGAGGTGAGGAGTAGAAAGAGGCAAGAGAAAGAGTTGTGGATGGAGAGGACCACGAGGTCCCCAGGAAGGGACAGTGTTGTGCAAGAAGCCAGGGGAGGGACTCGTTTCCCGTACCCTGGGGCTGCCAGGGTTGTCCTTGGAAATAGCTCCCACAGCAAGGCTGCCCCTGGGTCAGGTCAGGGAGAAGCGGGACAGAGGGTGGGTGAGCAGAGACAGCGGTGGGGAGATGGCCTCCCTAGGAAGCCAAGGACACAGGAAGGGAAGAAAGGGGAGAGCGAGAAAGCCTGCCTCTCTGGGCTGGCCCAGGGGTCCCTGGGGTCCCCACAGGCCCCCTGACACAGCCTCACCTTTGTGAAACGGCCCTTCTTTCCTCCAAGCTCTGACGTCCCCCTCCCCAGTGGCCAGCGACACAGCCATGGGGTTGAAAGAACCCTTGGGAGGTGGGTGGGGCAAGGATTCTTCCACCCATTCTATAGACAGGGAGATTGAGGTTCCAAGAGGCAACTCTTCCTGCCTGTCAGTGGCAAAGTGCTTAGAACAGACCCTGGGCACACAGCGAGTGCTTAGTAAATATCAGCCATGGGTATCACTGCCGAACCTGGACTCCTCTGCTCATTTGGACCCCTCCCAGGGTGTGCTCTCTCCACACTTCCCTGGGCCCAGATCCTAGCTCTTGTTTCAGGGAAATGAGTGTCCAGGAAAACCTACCAGGGGCACTGGCAGGAGAGGAGGAAGGGCAGGTGGTAGGCTCCAGCCTGCCCGTGGGCTCTCAATCCAGGCTTCAGGAGGTCCATGTGAACTTGGGTAAGTTACTCAACTTCTTGAGTCTCAGTTTCAGCATCGGTAAAATGGAGGTGCTGATATGTTCCTGGAAGGACTAAAGAGCTAACCACTGTGCCAGCAGCTGGCACCTGTGGGCACTTGACAAACACTGGTTCCTTTTCCTTCCCTAAAGGCAGCCTTTCCACGAACAGCTCATATTGCCATCCAGGCACAAGGACACCAGAGGAGGCACGAAGCATGGGATGCAGGCAAAGGACCCCAGGCCTGTTTTTTTTCCCACGGTCCCCGGTATCTAGCAAGGGCCTGGGCTGGACGGCAACGCCAAGAGAGCCCTGTGGGCTGGGGTGGACAAGAAGGAGTTTGAGTACAGGCTTCCCTTGAAATGCAAGTTGTGAAATGTCAATGTAATTATGAAAATGCAGACACAGGAACATTTGCTTATGGGAACTAATGGTTTTTAATGAAGGTAATCAGCTTAGTTAAATCAAATTATTAGCTTTGACAATAGATGTGTAAATAGGTACTTAATGAATTTGTTGATTGTCCCTGCCTGCTAAAAAGACACCACAAGAGTTGTTCTAGGCCCAGTATACACATCTGGGCTCTCCTCTCTGGTTGGGAAACACACCCCTCCACTACCACACAGACACACAAACCTAGACACAAACACATTGGGAGCTCCCCGAGGCAGAGACTGTATCTCTCCCATCAGCTCAGAGGATCTCAAAGGGTGGGGCCCTTCTTTGATTTCTTATGTTTTCGCGTCTCCTTTTATACACTCTCTCTGTGGTTGCTGTCTTGGGGAATCTAAGGTTGAGGGGACAGAGTCAGGAGGAAGACGGAAGACTGTTAAGACATTGGGCTCCTGTATTCCCGCAAACTTGCGCATATATGATCTCATTTCATCCCCCAAGGACCCTTCCTACTATGATTCCCATTTTACAGCTTAGGAAACGAAGGCACAGTGGGAGGGGTGGGTTGGTGGCAGTAGATAGAGGTCAAGCCTGGCTGGGAAGCAACTTGCATTTATCTTACCATGGGAGTGACCTAGGGCCAGGAGGAGGCCCTCAACAGCCAGGAGGAGCGAAAAGGAAATTGCCCAGAATGAGGAGGTAGGAGCCCATGGAGGCAGAAATGAGTATTAGCAGGGGCAGTCAGAAGACGAGGGCGGGTAGGACCCAGGGCCCATTGCTAGGATTCCTTGTGAGCCAGAAGATGGAAATTGGGCCTCACATCTCTGGAGACACCCTGGCAGCAATCACGTCTCCAAGGCTTCTACCTAGGAATGTGTCAGAGAAGAAGTCATGGGGACTAGTTCAGGAAGGGGTACCCAGAGACCCCCCTCCCCTGAAACACACACACTCTCACACCCCCCCACCCCCAGTATCAGCCAGGCAGGTGTCTCTCACAGTGCTGGGGGAAGGGAAGCGGGTCCTAGGGTTCTATGAATAATGCAATGGGCAGGTTGGGGGCTGAGGCAGACAGGCAGGCACTCCCAAGAGACAGCTCACCCACACCACCCTTGGAGATACCATCAGGCAGTTACGCTGCAGACACGGCCGCTCGCTCACAAGGGCAGCAGCAGAGACGCTGCTGTGTCTCACGTGGGGCTTGCAGATGGGACTATTAGTCAGACAGATGGAGGGAGGGAGAGTGTGCTGAAACCACCTCAGGCCCTGGCCAGGTTCTCCTGTCAACAGGCCAGCCTGAGACAGTCCATGGGCTCCTTCCTGATCTGAGGCTAGGGAGAGACAGAGGGCAAGGCCCCGCCCCTGCCCTAGGCTGAGGGAACAGACACACCCCTGCTGTCTGACCCCTGGGCTATTGGTGAAGGCAGTTCCCACCATCCAGCAGCCGGGAAGAGCCAGGTCTTACTTAGGGGAGTCACACGTCCTACACGCTGACTTTTGGAGCCTGCAATTAGTTAGAGAGGCAAAATATTCCCCATCAGGAGACCTGAGATTGAGAGCCATTATCAAGAGATCTAAACCAAGGGCTAGGAAGTGGGATATGGGCAGGAGGGAGCAGAGTAGGAGGATATAAGAGAGGCTTCTGGCCCATTGTCCACAGCCCCACACAAGGGGGAGAGGAGACAGCTCCAAACGGGACAACGATGCCATGTCCATGCATCTTGTTGACCTGGCATGGAGGTGCCTGGACTCTCTGTGTCCACATCTTCCCAACGGAGCCTTCATGAGGACTCCAGCCCATTTCCAGAGAACTTGTCCATGACCTCAGGGTGCCTGGACCGGTGTGGTGGGGCTATTTGGTAACTCCATAATTCCTTCCCAGAAGGAACAGGTCTCTTCTCAAGTTGACCCTGGTGATTTAGAAACAGGAAACTGAAAAATTAGCCTGCCCCTGGACCCAACCCTAGGACAGGGGTTCATCGGGATGGAAGAGTCAGACCCAAGGAAGATCGACAGAGGCCTCTTTTCAGCCCCTGGCCCCAGCCATAAATGGTTCCACCCTCTCCAGAACTCTCATCACATATTGTACATTCCTCTACTAGTACAGTGTGTAATAATTAAATATGTACCTCCTTCACTAGATAATGACCTACTTCAGTGCAGGGATGGTGTGCCTGACTCAGAGGGGGTGCTTGGTATTTCCTGGGGTGATCAATGGGTGAAGAGATGAATAAGCAGATGTATGGATAGATGGTTGGATGGATGGGTGGGTGGATGGGTGGATGGATGGATGCATGGATGGATGGATGGTTGGCTGGCATATGGACAGATAGATGAACACTACACCCACATCCACCAGCATCTCTAGTGGCTACCGTATGGTTTGCCCTATTCTTGGGTTGGAACTGTATCAGCCCCTCTCCATTCTAGCTCCATGCAACTGATCCAAATGTCCACACAGGTGTCCTTGCCCAGCAAAAATCTTCTTCTCAGTAGTTACCTAGAGGCCAAGAACCATTTCCCCCCACTCTTCTAAAATCCCACTCAGGATTGTGGTTCCATCAGAGAACTTCCACAGCCCCTTTGGCGTATGAACAATGAAGGGGGAAAGGTCAGAGTCAAAACTGGAGGGTCAAGAATGGAGGAGCTTCCAAGGGAAAGAGAAACAGAGATCCTGCTTCCATCCAATCCCTACCTGGTCTCTAGAGAGGAAGCAAGAGGTCACTTCAAGGGAGGGATAATCTGGGCACTTTCTATCCCCAGACCCCCTCTGATGGTGAGGCAGAACCTTCAGTAATGGGTGGAATCATGAACTAGAGTTACCCTTACCCTGCAACTAACCCAGCCCCAACCCTTAGTCTAACTCCAATAACAATAGAATAACAAACACTTACATAGCAATTACCATGTGCCAGGCACCAGCCCAAATGCTTTACATACATTTGCTTATTTAAACCTCACAACAACCCTATGAGGCAAGGATTCTTGTTTATTCTCATCTTTCATATGAGGAAACTAAAGCAGACTGAGGTTACGTAGCTTATTTAAGGTCAATAGCTAATAAGTGGTAAAGCTGTGACTTGAACCTAGAAATCCTGGTTCCTGAGTCCTTACTCTTAACTATCAGATCATCCCACCAAATGCATTTATCTCTGTCCTGAATTCAAACCCCATCTCAACCCTGATGCCACCCTCCTATAACCCTCACTTCATCCCCAACTCTTAGCACTGCCATCCCAACTCATCCTTTATAATTTGACACCCTCCCCCCCCACCCCATAATAGAATCCTCGGGAGATAAATTCCATTGCTGGAAAATATGAGATAAAGGAAAAAAGTAAATACCAGAAGGAGGCAAACAGACAAATCCAGAATGTGGGACATTCCACTGAGCAACTGACCTGGTTTCTGCAAGAAGGCAATCATGAAAAAAATTAAAAGGGGAGAGAGTAATTCTCTAGACTCAGAAATTTAAGAATTATAACAACCAAATATGAGATATGGCTCTTGGTTGGATCCTTCCATGTTTGAATAAACAACTCATAAAAAGACATTTTTAGACAGCAGGGATAGTTTGATAATGGTTTGGGTATTCAATGATACCAAGGAATTGGTGTTAATTTTGTTAGATGTGATCATGGCATCGTCATCCTATAAGGAAATGTGTGCAATACTGAAGTGCAGTTGATTCTTGTTCACAGTGGTTTTGTTATAAAAATTCACCAAAACACTGAATTAATTAGCAAATACTGAATTATTGCTCCCAGAAGAAATAGAATGTTAGGTTCCTATGAGCCTCTGATCACAATGTTTTCCTCAGCTGATACACAATCTTTTTTTTCTTTTTTTTTTTTTATTAAAGTTTTAGGGTACATGTGCACATTGTGCAGGTTAGTTACATATGTATACATGTGCCATGCTAGTGTGCTGCACCCACTAACTCGTCATCTAGCATTAGGTATATTTCCCAATGCTATCCCTCCCCCCTCCCCCCACCCCACAACAGTCCCCAGAGTGTGATGTTCCCCTTCCTGTGTCCATGTGTTCTCATTGTTCAATTCCCACCTATGAGTGAGAATATGCGGTGTTTGGTTTTTTGTTCTTGCGATAGTTTACTGAGAATGATGATTTCCAATTTCATCCATGTCCCTACAAAGGACATGAACTCATCATTTTTTATGGCTGCATAGTATTCCATGGTGTATATGTGCCACATTTTCTTAATCCAGTCTATCATTGTTGGACATTTGGGTTGGTTCCAAGTCTTTGCTATTGTGAATAATGCCGCAATAAACATACGTGTGCATGTGTCTTTATAGCAGCATGATTTATAGTCCTTTGGGTATATACCCAGTAATGGGATGGCTGGGTCAAATGGTATTTCTAGTTCTAGATCCCTGAGGAATCGCCACACTGACTTCCACAATGGTTGAACTAGTTTACAGTCCCACCAACAGTGTAAAAGTGTTCCTATTTCTCCACATCCTCTCCAGCACCTGTTGTTTCCTGACTTTTTAATGATTGCCATTCTAACTGGTGTGAGATGGTATCTCAATGTGGTTTTGATTTGCATTTCTATGATGGCCAGTGATGGTGAGCATTTTTTCATGTGTTTTTTGGCTGCATAAATGTCTTCTTTTGAGAAGTGTCTGTTCATGTCCTTCGCCCACTTTTTGACGGGGTACTTTGTTTTTTTCTTGTAAATTTGTTTGAGTTCATTGTAGATTCTGGATATTAGCCCTTTGTCAGATGAGTAGGTTGCGAAAATTTTCTCCCATTTTGTAGGTTGCCTGTTCACTCTGATGGTAGTTTCTTTTGCTGTGCAGAAGCTCTTTAGTTTAATTAGATCCCATTTGTCAATTTTGTCTTTTGTTGCCATTGCTTTTGGTGTTTTAGACATGAAGTCTTTGCCCATGCCTATGTCCTGAATGGTAATACCTAGGTTTTCTTCTAGGGTTTTTATGGTTTTAGGTCTCACGTTTAAGTCTTTAATCCATCTTGAATTGATTTTTGTATAAGGTGTAAGGAAGGAATCCAGTTTCGGCTTTCTACATATGGCTAGCCAGTTTTCCCAGCACCATTTATTAAATAGGGAATCCTTTCCCCATTGCTTGTTTTTGTCAGGTCTGTCAAAGATCAGATAGTTGTAGATATGCGGCGTTATTTCTGAGGGCTCTGTTCTGTTCCATTGATCTATATCTCTGTTTTGGTACCAGTACCATGCTGTTTTGGTTACTGTAGCCTTGTAGTATAGTTTGAAGTCAGGTAGTGTGATGCCTCCAGCTTTGTTCTTTTGGCTTAGGATTGACTTGGCGATGCGGGCTCTTTTTTGGTTCCATATGAACTTTAAAGTAGTTTTTTCCAATTCTGTGAAGAAAGGCATTGGTAGCTTGATGGGGATGGCATTGAATCTGTAAATTACCTTGGGCAGTATGGCCATTTTCACGATATTGATTCTTCCTACCCATGAGCATGGAATGTTCTTCCATTTGTTTGTATCCTCTTTTATTTCCTTGAGCAGTGGTTTGTAGTTCTCCTTGAAGAGGTCCTTCACATCCCTTGTAAGTTGGATTCCTAGGTATTTTATTCTCTTTGAAGCAATTGTGAATGGGAGTTCATTCATGATTTGGCTCTCTGTTTGTCTGTTGTTGGTGTATAGGAATGCTTGTGATTTTTGCACATTGATTTTGTATCCTGAGACTTTGCTGAAGTTGCTTATCAGCTTAAGGAGATTTTGGGCTGAGACAATGGGGTTTTCTAGATATACAATCATGTCATCTGCAAACAGGGACAATTTGACTTCCTCTTTTCCTAATTGAGTACCCTTTATTTCCTTCTCCTGCCTAATTGCCCTGGCCAGAACTTCCAACACTATGTTGAATAGGAGTGGTGAGAGAGGGCAGCCCTGTCTTGTGCCAGTTTTCAAAGGGAATGCTTCCAGTTTTTGCCCATTCAGTATGATATTGGCTGTGGGTTTGTCATAGATAGCTCTTATTATTTTGAAATATGTCCCATCAATACCTAATTTATTGAGAGTTTTTAGCATGAAGGGCTGTTGAATTTTGTCAAAGGCCTTTTCTGCATCTATTGAGATAATCATGTGGTTTTTGTCTTTGGCTCTGTTTATATGCTGGATTACATTTATTGATTTGAGTATATTGAACCAGCCTTGCATCCCAGGGATGAAGCCCACTTGATCATGGTGGATAAGCTTTTTGATGTGCTGCTGGATTCAGTTTGCCAGTATTTTATTGAGGATTTTTGCATCAATGTTCATCAAGGATATTGGTCTAAAATTCTCTTTTTTGGTTGTGTCTCTGCCAGGCTTTGGTATCAGAATGATGCTGGCCTCATAAAATGAGTTAGGGAGGATTCCCTCTTTTTCTATTGATTGGAATAGTTTCAGAAGGAATGGTACCAGTTCCTCTTTGTACCTCTGGTAGAATTCGACTGTGCATCCATCTGGTCCTGGACTCTTTTTGGTTGGTAAGCTATTGATTATTGCCACAATTTCAGATCCTGTTATTGGTCTATTCAGAGATTCAACTTCTTCCTGGTTTAGTCTTGGGAGAGTGTATGTGTCCAGGAATTTATCCATTTCTTCTAGATTTTCTAGTTTATTTGCGTAGAGGTGTTTGTAGTATTCTCTGATGGTAGTTTGTATTTCTGTGGGATTGGTGGTGATATCCCCTTTATCATTTTTCATTGCATCTATTTGATTCTTCTCTCTTTTTTTCTTTATTAGTCTTGCTAGCAGTCTATCAATTTTGTTGATCCTTTCAAAAAACCAGCTCCTGGATTCATTAATTTTTTGAAGGGTTTTTTGTGTCTCTATTTCCTTCAGTTCTGCTCTGATTTTAGTTATTTCTTGCCTTCTGCTAGCTTTTGAATGTGTTTGCTCCTGCTTTTCTAGTTCTTTTAATTGTGATGTTAGGGTGTCAATTTTGGATCTTTCCTGCTTTCTCTTGTGGGCATTTAGTGCTATAAATTTCCCTCTACACACTGCTTTGAATGCATCCCAGAGATTCTGGTATGTTGTGTCTTTGTTCTCGTTGGTTTCAAAGAACATCTTTATTTCTGCCTTCATTTCGTTATGTACCCAGTAGTCATTCAGGAGCAGGTTGTTCAGTTTCCATGTAGTTGAGCAGTTTTGGGTGAGATTCTTAATCCTGAGTTCTAGTTTGATTGCACTGTGGTCTGAGAGATAGTTTGTTATAATTTCTGTTCTTTTACATTTGCTGAGGAGAGCTTTACTTCCAAAAGTATGTGGTCAATTTTGGAATAGGTGTGGTGTGGTGCTGAAAAAAATGTATATTCTGTTGATTTGGGGTGGAGAGTTCTGCAGATGTCTATTAGGTCCTCTTGGTGCAGAGCTGAGTTCAATTCCTGGGTATCCTTGTTGACTTTCTGTCTCGTTGATCTGTCTAATGTTGACAGTGGGGTGTTAAAGTCTCCCATTATTGATGTGTGGGAGTCTAAGTCTCTTTGTACGTCACTCAGGACTTGCTTTATGAATCTGTGTGCTCCTGTATTGGGTGCATATATATTTAGGATAGTTAGGTCTTCTTGTTGAATTGACCCCTTTACCATTATGTAATGGCCTTCTTTGTCTCTTTTGATCTTTGTTGGTTTAAAGTCTGTTTTATCAGAGACTAGGATTGCAACCCCTGCCTTTTTTTGTTTTCCATTGGCTTGGTAGATCTTCCTCCATCCTTTTATTTTGAGCCTATGTGTGTCTCTGCACGTGAGATGGGTTTCCTGAATACAGCACACTGATGGGTCTTGACTCTTTATCCAATTTGCCAGTCTGTGTCTTTTAATTGGAGCATTTAGTCCATTTACATTCAAAGTTAATAGTGTTATGTGTGAATTTGATCCTGTCATTATGATGTTAGCTGGTTATTTTGCTCGTTAGTTGATGCAGTTTCTTCCTAGTCTCGATGGTCTTTACATTTTGGCATGATTTTGCAGCGGCTGGTACTGGTTGTTCCTTTCCATGTTTAGCGCTTCCTTCAGGAGCTCTTTTAGGGCAGGCCTGGTGGTGACAAAATCTCTCAGCATTTGCTTGTCTGTAAAGTATTTTATTTCTCCTTCACTTATGAAGCTTAGTTTGGCTGGATATGAAATTCTGGGTTGAAAATTCTTTTCTTTAAGAATGTTGAATATTGGCCCCCACTCTCTTCTGGCTTGTAGGGTTTCTGCCGAGAGATCTGCTGTTAGTCTGATGGGCTTCCCTTTGAGGGTAACCCGACCTTTCTCTCTGGCTGCCCTTAACATTTTTTCCTTCATTTCAACTTTGGTGAATCTGACAATTATGTGTCTTGGAGTTGCTCTTCTCGAGGAGTATCTTTGTGGCGTTCTCTGTATTTCCTGGATCTGAACGTTGGCCTGCCTTGCTAGATTGGGGAAATTCTCCTGGATAATATCCTGCAGAGTGTTTTCCAACTTGGTTCCATTCTCCCCATCACTTTCAGGTACACCAATCAGACGTAGATTTGGTCTTTTCACATAGTCCCATATTTCTTGGAGGCTTTGCTCATTTCTTTTTATTCTTTTTTCTCTAAACTTTCCTTCTTGCTTCATTTCATTCATTTCTTCTTCCATTGCTGATACCCTTTCTTCCAGTTGATCGCATCGGCTCCTGAGGCTTCGGCATTCTTCACGTAGTTCTCGAGTCTTGGTTTTCAGCTCCATCAGCTCCTTTAAGCACTTCTCTGTATTGGTTATTCTAGTTATACATTCTTCTAAATTTTTTTCAAAGTTTTCAACTTCTTTGCCTTTGGTTTGAATGTCCTCCTGTAGCTCAGAGTAATTTGATCGTCTGAAGACTTCTTCTCTCAGCTCGTCAAAGTCATTCTCCATCCAGCTTTGTTCTGTTGCTGGTGAGGAGCTGCATTCCTTTGGAGGAGGAGAGGCGCTCTGATTTTTAGAGTTTCCAGTTTTTCTGTTCTGTTTTTTCCCCATCTTTGTGGTTTTATCTACTTTTGGTCTTTGATGATGGTGATGTACAGATGGGTTTTTGGTGTGGATGACTTTTCTGTTTGTTAGTTTTCCTTCTAACAGACAGGACCCTCAGCTGCAGGTCTGTTGGAGTACCCTGCAGTGTGAGGTGTCAGTGTGCCCCTGCTGGAGGGTGCATCCCAGTTAGGCTGCTCGGGGGTCAGGGGTCAGGGACCCACTTGAGGAGGCAGTCTGCCCATTCCCAGATCTCCAGCTGCGTACTCATACTGGGAGAACCACTGCTGTCTTCAAAGCTGTCAGACACGGACATTTAAGTCTGCAGAGGTTACTGCTGTCTTTTTGTTTGTCTGTGCCCTGCCACCAGAGGTGCAGCCTACAGAGGCACGCAGGCCTCCTTGAGCTGTGGTGGGCTCCACCCAGTTCGTGCTTCCTGGCTGCTTTGTTTACCTAAGCAAGCCTAGGCAATTGTGGGCACCCCTCCCCCAGCCTCGCTGCCACCTTGCAGTTTGATCTCAGACTGCTGTGCTAGCAATCAGTGAGACTCGGTAGGGTAGGACCCTCCCAGCCAGGTGCGGGATATAATCTCATGGTGCGCCGTTTTTTAAGCCCGTCGGAAAAGCTCAGTATTTGGGTGGGAGTGACCCGATTTTCCAGGTGCCGTCTGTCACCCCTTTCTTTGATTAGGAAAGGGAACTCCCTGACCCCTTGCGCTTCCTGAGTGAGGCAATGCCTTGCCCTGCTTCGGCTCGCGCACAGTGCGCGCACCCACTGACCTGCGCCCACTGTCTGGCACTCCCTAGTGAGATGAACCCGGTACCTCAGATGGAAATGCAGAAATCACCCATCTTCTGCGTTGCTCAGGCTGGGAGCTGTAGACCGGAGCTGTTCCTATTCGGCCATCTTCTACATAATCTTGTTGTATGTGAGTTTCTGCTTAAAGGCACCTTATTTAATATATATTGTTGATTCATTAACAGCAAGCTCATGGCCAACAGCACTGTACCTCATGACTAGATAAAGCTTACCTAACACTCGTATTTCCTCCGTAAGACACATCACAGCTTTCTTGTGCTTAAGAACATCAGACAGCACTGTGCTTGGGGACCCCTTTAAACAGCAAAATCACCAACAAAAGGCACCAAGAGTGTGAAAAACATGGTACTGAAGAGACCATGAAAAGGACCCTTTAGAGTATGAGAGCAGAAACTGGAGGCAGAGCGTCATGATGTTTGGCCTCACCTGGGAACCTAACATCCGGTGACACATTTTTCACCAGTGTGCTCGTGTCTGCGAATGACCAAGAGGGCATGATGAGTGCTGATTTTGCATTCCAAATGAATTTTTAAAATAGGCAAATTTGCAAATGCAGACTCCATGAATAGTGAGGGTGAACTGCATTTAAGAATAAAATGGCATGGTGTCCGGGATTTGCTTCTAATCACTTCAGTGGGGAAAGAAAAACAAAAGGATGAGGAAAGGATAGATGAAGCAAATGTTGGAGATGTTGCTAATTGCGGACAGTCATGATGGGTATATGGGATTGGGGGGTCTGTTGCTGGAGGTCCTCAAAGAAGCAGGAACCAAGGTGAGATGAAAGGTGTTATTTTATTAGGGGAAATGCCTGTGGGAAAGGACATAAAGGAGGAGCCAGAAAGGCTGGGAGAGCTAACCATCATTCTAAATGCTAGTCTGACCCTGAATGAAGGAAGGAGGGAGAGAAGGCTGGGTAGGTGCACCCTGGACAGCAGGGCAGCCTCCTGAGTATATGGACAGTCGAGCAAAGCCTGGGAATGTCCCTGAGTGAAAGTCTCTGACAGAGGGTCCCACAGCTCCCATGAAGGAGCTTGCCTTAGGATTCCTGCCGCACTGGCAGGGTCCAGCCCTTGGGAGATGCGGCCTCCACACAATCAGGGTGAGGGCTGAATGCCCAGCACCAGGCCTCACGCAGCAGGGCCCCTGCAGCAGGAAATCCGCAAAGCATGCTCTCTTTGTCGCCACATGGAGGTTCGTTAAACTAGTCTCTACTATTGAGTATTTTTGAAATATTTTTCAATAAAAATTAGAAGAAAAAATGAAGTGGGCAGAAGAGTGTAGGGAGGAGGAAACTGTGACGAAATTACCATGTGTGGCAACATTTGGACTCACAGCATGCAGGCTGATTGGCAGCAGACCAGCCATGTGTAATTCTTCTCCTTTTTTTTTTTTTTTTTGAGATGGAGTCTCACTTTGTCACCCAGGCTGGAGTGCAGTGGCACCATCTCGGCTCACTGCAACCTCCGCCTCCCGGGTTCAAGCCATTCTCCTGCCTCAGCCTCCTGAGTAGCTGGGACTACAGGCGTGTGCCACCGCATCCGGCTAATTATTGTATTTTTAGTAGAGACGGGGTTTCACCATGTTGGTCGGGCTGGTCTCGAACTCCTGACCTCGTGATCCACCTGCCTCGGCCTCCCAGAGAGCTGGGATTACAGGCGTGAGCCACTCTTCTTATTTTAATACTACAAACTTGTGTAATAATGTCACACAGTTTCCAAATTACTTCTGTGCCTCCCCATTGAACTCTCACACCTACTTTAAAAGATGGGCAGGGCAGGCACTTGGGTATCATTGTACCTACTGGGAAGATGAGTAAATCTCTCTCAGCACCCAAACCTCACTTTGGTTAAGAGAGTGGCCCCATCACTCAGCTGAGTAGGAGTCAGGTGAGAAGGCTGTGCCCGATCCTCAATCTGGTGACCTCCTACTACCCTTCCGTGGCCCACCCTTCTGGCATTGATACTCAGGCTGGGAGCAGGGTGCCTCCAGACCCTCACTGAGCTGCCCACACTGCTGGGCCCAATGTCCCTTGGAAGAAAGAATGCTTATCTTGTGGGATGATGAGTAGGGTTTAAAGGTCAGCCTGGTAGCGGGGCTTAAAGCTCTGAGGTCAGGGTTAAGGTTTAGTCTGAAGCTAAAACAGGGTCACCCTGAGGTCAGGATCAAGGGACTGTGAGGGGTAGTGACACCCCTCAGCCCCTTGTAGGCCATGGTAGTGGGGATCAGTCCCCTACCTGGCCCACACAGCCCTCTAACTCATTCTCCTCAACCCCTCTGGGTCTGTGGACCGGAGCGGGGGCTGCATCCACACAGAGGTGCCCTGAATTTGTCCCTCAGGCCCATTTGCATCTGGTGCGCCTTGGGCTCACCCAGGAGGATTTCCCCAAGAACATTTCGTAAGCCACCTGCCTGGGTTTAAGCCCACTGACAGCAAGAACAACTCTGGGACAAGACTTGTCCAATTCCCCACCCATTGCTACAGACTTAATTACAGACCCCAGCTGCAGCAAGTGGCCACCTTCCGCCCCCACGGGGGACAGAGAAGGGGGCCGGTTTGTGCTCCACTAGGAGGTATCAGCAAGAGAAATCAAGAAGCGTTTCCCAATAGTGCAGCCTGGGAGTGCGATCTGTCTCGAAGAAACTGTGACCACGGTGGCTACATTTTCTCAGGTCCCTGGTGCCTCTCACTCCTCTTTCTATGTACACCGCCCCCCACCCCATCTTGTCCCCACCGTTGTTGTTTCAGTCTAATCCCTTATGAGCCCCAAAAGAGAAAGTCTGAATGGCCTGGCACTCTGTAAAAGGAGCCTGAAGGGGGCAATGCTTAAGCCCAAAAGAGAGTGATCCCCTGGTGGGGTGGCGGGCACTATGGCAGCAAATGTGGAGTCTTCCTGATGCTGCAGAAAAGGAAGGCCCAACCAAACTATGGCAGCAATGACTTTCTCTTCTTTAATGCCTTGGCCCCTTGCCAAGGCCTCCAAATGGGCGCCCCCTTGAGAGACAGGCAACCATGCAGGGTGCTGCTGACTTGGCTGGCAGTGACGGTGCTTCCATGTGCCAGGTCATCCCCACCCCATACCTAATCACCAGCCTCAGAAAAACCTGGCAATTCCTTCCTGCCTCTCCAGCCACGCCACCCCCCGCCCTGCCGTGGGCCCTTCTCCCCTCTCTCCAGGACCTCGGCAGTAACTTTCTACCTCTTCTCCGCTCAGTGCCACAGTGCTTCAAGGGCATCATTCCCTACAAGAATAGGTCTAAATCAGCGGTGGACAGGCTACCTGAGGCCCCCAGGCCAAATCCATCCCACAGCCTATCTCCCTAAAGCCTCACAAGCTGCCTGGCTTTTACAGGTGAAGATTTGCCATCAGTGTGATGGTAGGCACCACTTTTACCCCAATTAAGCAAAATATTACACACTCCCTCTCCAAAATTGTAATAGACCTATGTTATTTTCTTAATGTACTCTATTGTTATATTTTAAATTTCCTTACTAAAAAGTTGTAGAAACATGCTTTCTCTCTTTTTATATAAGTGCCTATAATATCCTTGGTTTTTCCTCCTGGCCCTCAAAGTCCAAAAGGTTTACTGTTTGTTTGGCCCTTTCCAGGAAAAGGTTTGCTGGCTTCTGGTCTAAACTCTTCCTTTGAGTATTCGAAGTCCCTTAACCATAAGCAACCCCTGCCAACCACACTTCAACCCAGCCCCCAACCCAACCATACTGGGTTCAAGTCCCGGCCCTTCCATTTACCACCGTAAGTTATTTGTATTCTTCATGCCCCAGTTTCCTCATCTGTGGAATGGGGATAATGAGAGTAGGATAACTCAGTAAGTTATATGGGGATCGAATGAGTTAGTATTTATAATGTATGTAAAGCAATGCCTGCCACATAACCTGCCTATGTACATGTTTGATAAAGAAATAAAACCTCTTACAGCCCAGTGCCACCTTGAGCACTCCATTCAGGAAGTCCCATCTCCTCCATGTGGCCTCCTCCTCCTTTCACGGAACCCCTACCTGCATATCTTATCTCTGGCTCACAATGGGAGCAGTGATGACTGTCACTTTCTGCTCCCTCTGCCCTGTTTCCTGAAAGCTCCTTGAGGGCAGGAATAATGTCTTATCTTCCTTACTTCCCAGAAGATTACAAAGCTGAATGTAAAATGAAGATACACACATGTAGGAAGAAGTAATTTTCAACAACTAGAACAAAGAAGAGCTTTCTGAACTTAAATGTGAACGGAGCAGTGGTGAAGGGAAATATTTTCAATTTGATTGCCTGGAATGAAAGTCTTCTCCATTTCAAAAAAAACAAAAAGGCAGAATATAAAATCAAATAGGAAACATGGAAGCAATATTTGAAACAAACATGGCCAGTAAAGGGAGAGTTAATCTTCTTAATAAATATACAAAGAATTCTTACAAATCAATATGAAAAAAAAATCCTAGGATCAAAATAGATAAGTAGTAAAAAGACTTAAATAAATAGAAAAAGTGGAAATATAAATGGCTAACAAAAAAGTAAAATTATTTATACTCATTAATAATTCACAGATGCAAATAAAAAGAATGGCAATGAATAATTTAGCACATGAAATTAATAGATAGTTTTTAAAATAAGAGTATTCAGGCTTGGCCAGGGAACATGAAAATGAGCACTGCTGGTGAGAGTATCAGTTGAGCAACTCGGTGAATTCAGCAACTTGATTCAAAGGCCTTTAAAACAGTCTTACCCTTTGGCTCAGTATTGCGACTTCTAGGAGGCCAGCCCAAGGAAATCATCAGACAGGTGGATAAAGATTTACACACAGTGTTGTGAAAAATGGAATACAACTCACATATCCAACAATAGGGGATTGGTCAAATAAATTACGGTCCACCCATATGATGGTAGATTATGCAATGATTTAAAATGATGTTTACAGAGAGTGTTTCATGACATGAGATACAAAATGGTACAAATAATTCAAATGCAAGTATGCTTTGTAAATGCATAGAAAAGGGACTGGAAGGAAAGAGGCATGACTCCCCAGCTCCAGGACAGGATTGTGGTGCTCAGCCTTTATACCGAGACTGTGAGGTGTCCGAGGCATGGGCATGGATTTCCACGCAGGCCTCTGTGCATCCGTGTGCACTGGGGCACAGTTTTGTCTGTGGTTATGTGAGAAAATGTCTTCATGTGTGGACATAGGTGTGAAAACATGTGCAGAGTATGCTCTGAGTGTGTGCACGTATTTCTTATGTCCAAGTCTTCATGTTTGAGCAAAGCAATTAGCAAGTGATATGGACACTTCTCAGTCTGCACACCTTGACCGTAAAGGGGCCAGCAGCCATTGCCCCAATAAAAAAGTGTTCAGTGCCCTCGGCCCTCAAGCTGGCCCTTGCCAAGGACACTGCTACACCCAAGCTGGGAGTCCAGCAGACATTATGGGATCACAAGTGGAGTAGGTCTAGCCCTGCGAGTTGTGATTAGACGTAATTTGAAATCTCAAGGGCCTAAAAGGAGACTGCAGATGCTTCCTAAGGCCCTGGAGGGGCCTTAGGTCAGTCCACGGGGCTGAGGACTGACCCTCGGCTCACTCCGACCCAGCCTGAGAACTGCCCACATGTGGCACCATAGAGGGAAGGCCCACCCGCCTACCCCAGTTTGAGGGGAGCCTGAGCTCTTTGCACAGGCCCACACACTTCTGGCCCATATCTTCCAGGCCTTTCTGTTCCCGTTCCCAGGAGGAGGCCGTGTGGTGTGGTGATTTTCCACTGAGGAGTGCCTGTGCTATTGCCATCTCCCCAGGGCCAGGCTGGCTCCACCTGCTGGCCTGGTTGGCGATAAGTGGGCCCCACCTGTTGCCCCCGCCCCAGGAGCAGGTGGGGGCAGGCCGCCGGGGGTGTGCCAGGATCCTATCTGGAGCACCCAGCCCAGATCATGGGGTGTGAAACTCCATAGACACCCCAGCACCTTCCCCAGAGTCACCTGACCGGGAATCGAACCCTGTTCTCAGTCACCTGACCTGTCTTTTCCCTCCTCCAAGGACTCACCCTCCTACAGCCAAGTCATCCTGTCCATCCCTCTGCCTCCAAGCTTGGCTGAGGTTCAACTCGGCACATGTTTGTTGAGCATCTACTCAGGCTCTCAGGAGCTCCCTCAGAGCCAGGCCCAGCCACACCGGATCTGAGTCACCAGCAGCCCTCCTGAAAAACGAGTAAGGGATGACTTAGCCAGTTAATGGGGAAATACCCACAAAACCCAGCCAAGGGTGTGCAGACTCTCAAAAGGCAGGGGGAAACAAAGAGGGACAGAAGGAGCTGGAGGGCTTTTCTGTGAATAGGGAAGAGAGAACTCGGACATTCCTTCAGTAGCAACTTTCGAACTCCCACTGCAGGCAGGCACATGCTAGATGCTGGCCACTAATGCCATCTTTGCCTCCTTGGAACTTATAGTCTAGTGGGGAAATGATATTAATCAAAGAAAAGTAAAGTTGCAATGGCATTAGGGGATTTAACCCAAAAGTTCATGATGCCAGCAGAGCCCACACAGATAGTGCTTGCTTTGCTCCACACCTGGAGGGCAGCCTGCCTCTGCCCCACACCACAGGCCCATGGGCCTGGGTTTCCAGCACTGTGTTAGCATCGCCTTTCAGGCCCTCCAATCTCCTAACGTCAGCACAAGCCTTGATCCAGAGTTGTCCGCATGCTGGGTGGTCCTCCCAGGCAGCAGGATGTTCCTGGTGCCCCCCACCCCATGCCCTTTTGTAGCATCAAAGGGCTTCCAGACATCCCCAATGTGAAAGACAAAATGCATGTTCTAACAAACCAGCCTTGAGCAGAGCAGCAGGTGTGGAATGGGGGCTCCACAGAGAGCAGGGGCATCTCCTGGAGAAAGTGATGTCTGCGAGAGAGCTGAGTTCACAAGCTATGGGGCAGAGCAAGGGTAGGGGCCAGACAGAGGGAACGGTGAGTGCCAAGGGCCTGGCAGAGAGGCACATGGCATGAGCCAGGAAGTGCAAGGTGGCCAGGGTGCTACGGAGGGGCCTAGTGGGAGATGGGAGGCAGCGTGGGCCGGCCTTGGGGACAAAAGTCAAGTTCTTGTTCCTACCCTAAGGGTACTGGGGAACCATTGAAGGATTTTAAGCAGAGAGTGACATGATGAACTTTACAACTTAACATCCCACTGGTTACCATGTGGGGAACCAATGGGAGTCCACCAGAGAGGAGCTAGCAGACTGTCAGGAGGCTCCACAGCAGCCCAGGCCTGGGGCCCTGACTCAGAGGGGCAGGTGGGCAGGAGTGGACAGAGTCGAGAGCCATGAAGGAGCAGCCTCCATGGGATAGTGTGAGGAGGCGGGACACAGGGCATTGTCTATTTCAGAGGGAGGAAAGGAGCACTTAAGAGTGGGTCAGAGAGACAGAGCCCTCCATGGGGAGTTCAGCCCCAGAGCCTCTCACTCCAGGCATCTGTCCTGTGGGCAGAGATTGTGGGGAACTTCAGGGACCACCTGACCTGGGCTCCATTAACCCATTGGACGCCCAAGGAGAGAATGTAGGGGATTTGGGGATTGAATGCGGAGAAAATTACACCATTATTTTCACCAACCCCTAACTCAACTTTCTTTCAATTATGTGTGGAGACAGACAACAAACCACAAAAGTATGTAAAAGTACCTGTGACTTTGTTAGCCATCGAAATCAGATATTTTCATATCATTACAATTGAGAAGACATCTTGAAATATCAAAAACGCTCATCCCAATGCGGAAATTATTATACAAAAACTATTAGACCCGCTGCTAGATCTTGTGATGTAAATCACTAATGAGAAGCACATATGTTGCCATAGCACAGACTTGAAGCTGAGTTGCCTCCACTTGGCTTTTCCACACGCTGCAAGCAGCCTTGATTTCACCCACCATTCTCATCAGGGAGGAACAAGGCAGCTGGTCAACCCATGATGGCTAATAATTTGGTGATCTCAATAAACCGCTAAAATTTTGGCTTATCTTTTATTCAGGAGAAATGGAAAGAAACAGGTTTTCAAACAATATAAATTACATATGTTTTTATGTTCAGAATAAGGAATTAACAAGTTGAAGTAATGTAATATATTTTTCCTTATTTGAAATTGTCTTCATTTTATAATCTTCCCACTTTTTATAACTGGCCACTTATAGCCACATCCTGTAACTTATATACACATCATTACTAAGGCTTATTTACAGCATATTTAAAAATTGTTTTATTCTGGTTCATGGTCACTCACTGCCAACATCTCAAGTTTTTTGTTTTTGTTTTGTTTTGTTTTTTAACAGGGTCTCACTCTGTTGCCCAGGCTGGAGTGCAGTGGCATAATCATGGCTCAAAGCCTTGACCTCCCAGTTTCAAGCAATCCACCCACCTCAGCCTCCTGAGTAGCCAGGACTACAAGTGCACCTGGCTACCACCACCCCTGGCTAACTTTTTATTTTTTGTAGGGACAGCATCTCACTATGTTGTCCAGGCTGGTCTCAAACTCCTAAATTCAAGGGGTCCTCCTGCCTTGGCCTCCCAAAGTGTTGGGATTACAGGCGTGAGCCACCATGCCCAGCCTGCCTCAAGATCTTGGTCTTTGTTTTCCTAAACTGGATCTGTGTCTGAGAGTCATGTCAAAGACTCTAAGCTTTATATCACCCTTTCTCAAAAAGCAGAGCCGTATGCACCAGGTATTATTTGGTTGCAGGATTTGGGTCAGTTGCAGCTTTGAGTCTGGGTCCCAGGTGAGAGGCGTGGCATATAATCGTGCCATGCAACATGTGCATCCTTATTGCAGAAGTACACAATCAAAATAGATTGGCACAATGTTTTCTTTTTTTAATTCTACTCCAGGGCGTTGTCTACATCAGTGGGAGTGAAGCTTATTTGCATTTTGTCAGTTATAGCAACGTGGTCACAGTGAAACCTGAGTTAGGTAGCATCCTATTTCCAGCTTGAACCGTTTGTGCCCACTACTGACTGGCTACCTGACAGGTGCCCAGATTGCCTTTCTCTGAATTAGGTTCTACCTGCCGAGGGAAACTGGTTTTCAAAAACCCTCTTCATTGGTGCCCTGAATCAGCCCCTGCACCCCCTATACTAAGAAGCCCGAGACCCACTAGGAATTTGATTGAGACAAGGCAAATCTGAACTAGCTGTTAGGGCATTGGTAAAGAGTGAGGATGGATTATTGTGGAGGCTCCAAATAGACACGGTCTTCCTATAGCACGGATATGAAGTGGCCCAAGGTGTCTCTGCTACCCCACCTTCCCTTGAGGTTCTCCGGTCACCCTCTTCCCTGCTCCCACTTCCCCCAGCCCCCTACCCAGGGAAGAAACTATTTGCTGGTGCCATTTACAGTGATGGGTGCAGCAATATCCTTTCAAGGAAATTCATCTTGAAATGATGGTGAGGGGATGTGCCCTGTCCGAAAGTGTGAATCGCCTCTGCTGGAACTCTGGGCACTGTAACATGCAATCAGGGGCTCTTTGGAGAAGAGACGTCTGCATACACCTCGAGGAATACACAGTCTGCCTGTCTGTAGGGTTGGCCCTCCCTCCAAGCCCTGATCCTTCTTGAGAAAGACTCTGGCTTCCTAACTTCCCACGATCTCTATCAGTAAGGTAGGTATCCTACGAGCGGCCCCTTGCCCTGTTCCCTGGGAGAGAGGACATGACCCAGGAAGTCTCCAAGTACAGGCTGTGCCTGGGGAAGAGGAGCCGGCCGGGGCTGAGGAACCAGAGGAGTTAGCGCAGGAAGGCTTCCTGGGGGAAGAGGGAGCAGCCCTGGGCCCCTCACCAGTACTGCCCCGAACATTCCATAGGCATTCAGAAATTTCTGCAACCCGACCCTCCTGCCCACCTATACACATACCTTATGTTCCTGGCCCCTGAATGTAAGTTCATCCCATTCCACTGGCTGCTTCCCTGTCCAGAACGCCTCCTACCCACCTCGCTTCTCTGATATTCTTGTGATAGCCTTCACGGAGTTGCTGCTGGGCACTCAACCCACTCAAGGCTTCTCCCATGGCCGCTCTCCAGACCTGGCTGTGCAGTTGTCCTCGAGACTGTTCTTCAGTGTCCATGCCTCCTCCTTCTCCTGTTACCCACAGTGCAAGGGGAATCAAACTTCTTGAAGGTCACAGCTTCCTTCCCTAGCTCAGAGAATTGGGGCAAAGAGTTGGAAATGGCGACCAGATGTGGGGACAGTAGTGACTGTAAATGGAAGAACTCCTGTGTCAGACAAGCCTGGGACTGCACCCTGGCTCCCTGTTTCCCAGCTGGGCCCTCTTGAAACAGCCTTTCCCTTCTCTGAGCCTCAGTCTTCTCATCCACAAAATAGGACTACCCGTATTTGAAAGTGTTTTGCAAACTGCAAAATACTGAATATCAGAATGGAGATCGTTACTCAGAAATGGCTGGCCCCATGGATAGATAGACAAGTGAGTGAATTCCAGGCCAGGGCAGGGATTTGGGGCAGGTGTGGGTTGCTGCCTGCCTTACCTGTGCATAAGACCAACCCTGGGCAGGAGTTCCTATTTCTTCCCCTGAAATCCAGGAATTTGCCAAACAGGCAGCTCTCACCTGGAAAAAAAGTGACTCAGGCCTCCAAGAGAGCTGGGATGAATCAGGAAGGCAGGGACTGAGTGTGGGGCCCCCACCCAGGGGCCTGGGCCTCTCCCAGCAGGAAGAACATGAGTTGGTCCCCAGCCCTCACTGGGTAAGAGGGCAATCCTGCCAAAATGCGCCCCTGGCCAGCCAATGGGGCACAATAATCATCACCACCACACTCACTCCCACATTCCAGACCTGTCGGGGCGCCTTCACGAGTGCTATCTTGTCATGCATAATCTCTGAACCCCAAGTCAGGGAGGCCCGGGTTCCAGCTCTGCTGCTCTTCCTCGGTGTGTGCCCAGGCAATCACGTAGGCCTAGTTTCCTCCTCTGGTAAAGAGGGTGGTGGACTCGGTCGGCCCCAGCCGCTCCTCCTGACGTGGGTGTGGATGGGAGGCAGTGGCTGCAGGAGACAGGAGCACCTGGGAACAGCCTGGGGTTGCAGCCCCAGCCCTGCCATTTGCCAGCTGTGTGGCCTGACCACTTGCTGCTGTGCTTCCTCGGCAGTCCCTAAGAGTCCATCCTGCTCTGACAGGAGTGTGACCTGAGGGAGGTCCTCAGCTGTGACCTCTGTCTCCCTATACCTCCCACTGGCATGGCCAGCTGCTGTCCCTAGAACTCTGCCTAGAATGCACACTAGGCAGCTCAAACCCTGCATGCCCAATATCAAACTCTGATCATCCCCGAATGCCACAAAAGAACCTCCTTCACCCTGTATCCCAGTAAAAGGCAGCTCCATCCTTCCAGTTGTTCAGGCTCAAAATTTGGACTCCTCTCTTTCTCTCTACCCCACAGCCAATCCAGCAGCAAATACTCTGGTGCCACCTTCAAAGCAGATCTAGAATTCCACTGATGCTTGCTTCACCTCTTCCTCACTGGTCCAGGTCCTGTGGTCCTCTGGGCCATCGAGGAAGCCTCCTCCGGGTCACTCTGTCCCACGCTTTGCCCCCCTGCCCGCCATCAGCATTCCCTGCTGCAGCCAGAGGGATCCTTCTAAACCTCAAGTCAGATCTGGTCCCTTGGGGCCCAAACTCCACAGAAGCTTCAGAGTAAAAGGCAAAGCCTCGAGGGCAGTGCACCGTTCTATTCTTGCAATAAAACCAACTCGGTTTTGGAAAAAAAACTCAAAAGACCTTACAATGGCCGACAGGGCCCTGCATGCTGTGTCCTCCATTACCTCTCGGTTCTCAGGCCCTTCTCCCTCCTCTCCAGCCGAAGCACCCCTTACTGTGTTCAGCTCCTCTCTCAGGGCCCATGCATGTCTTTCTCCCAGGCAGCCACACGCTCCCTCCCTGACCTCCTTCAAGTCTTGGCTGAACCCAGGCTCTCCTCGGCCTCCGCACTTCCATTGCAACACCCTTCCCTGGCAGCAGCCCTGATCCACTTGACTCTCCTTTGTTTTTCCCCAAACCTCATATGACCTTCTAACATACTCTGTCATGCGTCTATGTTTGCTGTTTATTGTCTCTCTCCTCCCTTTAGAATGTTAGCACCAGGAGGGCAGGGCTTTTTGTCTATCTTGTTCTTTAAAGGATCCTTAGCATCTGGCACACAGTATGTGCTCAATCAGTACTTACAGTGTGACTGAGTGAATAGGCATCAGTAGACTGTAATGGAAAAGAGAACTGGTAATCTGCCATTTCCTAACTGTGTGACATAATCTCTTCATGCCTCAGTTCGCTTATTTGTAAAATTAAGTTAATAATGGTACTTGACTCATGGGGCTGGTGTGTGGATTAACATGTGCTCAATAAATATTGACTGTGACCATGATGCCATCTGCAGAGCATCACTAGGAGGCAGGTGTGTCGCGGCCCACTGAGCCCCTTTCCAGGTCAGGAGATGTGCCCGGAAAGCTTCTCTCAGCTCACCCGGCAGGCTTTTCTTGCCCAGAGCCTAGGGAGGGCACTCCATGCTAAGGAGCAGGACCCTGCTTCAAGGAAGTCGGAGCCAGCCCTGACTCACATGCTCGGTCACCCTTGGATGCTGGGAGTGTGGCATGGAGGAACCCAGGCCGGCATGGAGGAACCCAGGCCAGCAGGGAGGCAGTGGCCAGAGAGCATGGGGCCTCAGATGGGTAGTGGGTCTCTCGGGGGTCAGGGGACAGTCATTTATATAATAGATTTCTCTTCTAGAAGCTTAGAGTAGGTGGCCTTCCCAGCCTGAGCAAACTCTCCCGTTTCTTCTTTGAGCAGCAAGATTAGTAGGCAAACCAGCTCTGACCAGAGAAATCACTAAATCCACTCTTTGGCTCGAGGGAGCCTCAAAGCAGCCCCATAAGAGCCAAGGTCAGGCCCCTCATCAAATCCATTTAACACTTAGATAAACAGAGGCCCAAGGGGCAAGAGAATCTTCCCAGGGTCCCACTGCCAGAGAGAGGTGGAGCTGGGACCGGCAGTCAGGGCTTGAGACCTTAAACCCCAGCCAGTTTCCTTCCGCAGAGAGCTGCCGTTTGAGCCCAGGCCCCTACTCCCTTTCTCCTCAACTGAAGATTGCAGCTGCAGTTTGTTTCCAGGTGTTCAGGCCCCAGAAGACTCACGTTTTCACACCCTGTCGCTTGAGGTTTTCTCCATCCAAGGGGGAAAGGTATAGGATGTTTGCATGAGTCCCTCTTGATGGTCTGTGAGTTTCTCCAGGCCCCATTAATTGACTTATGATTTATACTCTACCTACTTCCAAAGAGGACATGAAGTAGCTTACCATAAAATACATGCATGTAATGCTGCTAACAAAAAATGATAATACATAAAAATTCAAGAGGAGAAAGAATCAAATACGCCAAACACAGGGGCTAACACAGATCGTGTGATTAAGGGTTAACTTTCTAACTGGGCTCCTAGCAGCTAAGGTACAAGTTGGTGCAAAAGTAATTATGGTTTCTGCCATTAAAAGGCCACACTACTTTTGAAATCAACCTAATAAAAAGGGCATCTTCGGGAGGCACTGAACCATCTTTTCATCCTCCCCCAGCACCTGGTGTCAAGGAAACCCTTGAAGAATGCTTGAGGCTGACTGAAAACATGGGTGGCAGCCTAAGTTCATGACTTGCTTTGGCCAAGTGACCCCACGGGGACCCATATCCTTACTCTCTGGGTCCCTCCCCAGAGGTCAGTCCTGGGGCACGCCCTGGGTGCCTGTATGGCTCTCTTCTCCGCCCACAGGAAGTGTGACCCCGGATCATGACATCATGGCTGACCTTGGCATCTGTCCTGCTGCCTTAATGAATCAGGCCTCGCTAAGGAGAAAGCCCCAAGTGGCCAACAGGAGTGACTCAAAATGACTTAATTGATTTAATTAATTGAAAAGAGAGGAAAAGAAACCAAACCCTTCTGAGGGCAGTTTGAGTACCTGCTTGGGCAATGAGTGCAATGGAGATGCCCCTGGCCTGGTGGCTCAGGTTCAGGAAACACGTCTCACCCTGGCCCCACCCTAGGGTCCATGGTGCCGGGGCAGGCCGGGCCCTGATCCTCACTGTCTCAGGAGAACCAGGCAGCCAGGGATCACAGCAAGGCCATCCACAGTGGAGGATCAGCCCTGGCTTTTCTGACTTAGCTTTCAAGAGCCAGGCCCTGGCAGACGTCACCCTCAGAAGCTTCCTGCAGGGGGTGGGTTGGGTCAGGCAACCCAGGAAGGACAGGTAGACATAAATAGGTAAGGCTGAGGAGGAGAGGCTTTCTTATGGTGAAGGACAGAGAAGAGCTCTGTGGAGAGGTTGGGCTGAGCCCTGCAGGCCCAGAGTCCCTGAGAAGCTACAAGAAGCAAGGGCGGGCAGGGGAGGCTAGATTAGACATTGCCTTCCGACCCTCTTCAGTGAGAAAACCCTGCTTCTGCAGGGGTAAAGATCTCAGCCTCACTGAGCTGCCCTGCCCTGTGGAACCCCTGATGTGCTAGGGACAGACTATCCCTGACCACTGACATCTACTGAGCAAGTACAAGTGCCAGACATGCTTGGGGCTTCCCAGAGTGTAGCCCATTCCATCCTCATCATTCTGCAGTAAGTAATGCCACTGGCCCCGTTTTGCAGGTGAGGAAACTGAGTTCAGAGAGGTTCAGAGATTGGCCCAAAGACACACAGCTAGTAAATAGTGGAGCCAAGGTTAGGGTCCAAGTGTGTTCAACTGCAGCACCCAAGTTGCTCTTAGCCCCTCCTTGGGCCCCCCACCATGGGTGACTGAGACACAACTCCTGACCATGGGGCTCTCCCGGTCTGATTGCCGTGTTCTGTCCTACAGAAACTTGGTCCAGCTGGGAAGCTTTGTTGCTGCTTTTAGGAAGCCCCCGGAAAAGTGTCTAATGGCAGGGCAACAGTGGTGGCGGGGGTTGGGGGTTCCCTTTCATCTGGGAGCTGTAGCCAGCAGGGGCTGGAGGAAGGATGCTCCTTAGTAGGCATCACTGAGAAGTGGACTAAAGAGATAACACCAGCAGAATCCACCTGTATCTTCTCTAAGGCTGAGGCCTCCTCTCCATGTGGGCCTCTCCCAGCAAGGGGGGCAGACAGGCACTCCCCACCTTCAGGGAGCCAGGCTGCCTGGCAGGCGGAGCACTTCAGCCTGGAGCCAGGAGATCTGAAGGGAGGGAGATGCGGTTCTGAGAGGAGATCAGCCCAGAAACCCCCTGAGTGTCTTTCATGTCTGTGCAATGGGTCCATCTGCAGCCAGGGCCAGGGCCCAGTGGAGGCCAGAACTGCGACTGTCTGAATCAAAGCCAGTCCATGGCCAGGGTCAGAGGTCAGTCAAAGATCAGGGTCATGCATTAGTCAGAGGCCAGCTTGAGGTCTCAGCTATAGGTCAAGGGTAATGGGGCTGGGATCAACTTTTAAGCAGCGGGCTGCAGAAGGAAGAGGCTGGGAGGTCCCTTGAACAAGGTCTGGATCAAGAGACTACAGTGAGTCACCAGGGTGACCCCTGGGGTCCTGTTGGCTGTGGTCACCTGCTAGGGAGCGAATGCAAGCCAGGGCTGCGGATGCTCCAGGGGTAGGCAGGGGCCTGCCTACAGACTCCGCGCCCCTCATTCCTCCTGGCTGAGGTCATTTCATTGGCCCAGCCACCACAGCCTGGGAGGGGAGGCAGAGGTTCTGAGGTGGTTCCCCCAGAGTACCTGTGAGTCATGATCCCTAGACTGCAGCTACTGGGCCTGGCAGATCGGGGTACCCCAGGACGCGGCTCCCAGCCCCAGAGCCTCATGTGTCAGCAAACGGGAGTCAGTTAAAGGCTAAATCCTACTGAGACTAAGCTATGTGCCAGACACAGTTCTAAAGCTTTATATACATAGTTTCTTTTAATCCAGTGATGTGTTATTACTCAGTTTATAGATGAGGAAACTGAGGCACAGAATGGTTAAATACATGACTCTGGCACTTAAATCCATGCATGGCTTTAAATGAGGCAGCCAACCTCGCTCTGAACCACAATATGATTTCAGAACAGGATGAGACTAACCCTCCCCCAACCCCACCAACTCAAGCAAGCTGTGGCATTGCTAAAGGGCTGTGGGCATGGGGACTGCAGACTCCACATCCCTACCATGCTACTTCCTCATAGAAGAAGCTTAAAGCCAGAGTCCAAATCTCTAGGGATGAAATTCCAGGCAGCAGCAAGTTGAATCTTTGGAGCAGGGTGGACTCCTGGCAGTATCAGCCAGGAGTCTCCATTTTTCTTGATCCATGAAATGCCACCATCCCCATTTGTTTCTTTTCTATTGGACATGGGGCCTTCCAGCAGGCAGTGTACCTTGGGAGGGACTCCCAGTGCGATGTGCTGGCCTTCCAGGAAAGTGAGCTAAGAAACATTGCACTTTGGTGGAGTTGTGAGATGCTTTGGTAACTGCGCTTCTATTTGATGTAATGGGGTTAATGAAACTGGGTTAAAATACAGGATTCTCAGGATATCGGTTCCCAAAGGCAGGAAAAGGGATCAGTAAAGACAGTTAAAGGACACAGGACCCCAGGGGCATCGCATTTGATCAGCAGTTTACTCATTCCAGGCACTTCCACAGGTACCTTCACCAGAGTCTCACAGGGAGGAGGTGCTAAAACTGAGATTATCAACCTTTTTCACAGATGAGAAAACTGAGGCCCTCGTGGGGTAAGTGTCAAAGACGCTTTGGAGGCTCCTCTGCAGACATTCCACCTTGCCCTCTCCTCTGTTGCTGGGAACTCCAATTTTGCCTGAAACTCACCATCCCCAGTGCGTGAGAAGGACGCCCCCACTCAGCTCCAGGGTCTCTCTATTGGCTGAGGCCAGTGGCTTGCCACCTTCCCAAACCCAATCCACCTTTGATAGAAAACATTTTGAGCCATCCGCTTTACTATCCTGAAATGAAATCCATAGATAATATAATTTCAAAGGGAAGCATCAACACAATGCCTTTAACATAAAGGAGAAATATAAGAAGAGTAATTTCTAATGAGCTAAACATGTTTTGGTGTGCAGACGATCAAACGGGACCACAGCACAGGCTGCACTGTGCCAGTGGCAATGCAGACCTCCTGGGGCGCTGCAGCCACTCACACCCCATGGAGCAGCACTGCCAACACTTTGGGACCTTCAGAAGTGGCAGGAGGCTCTCAGTCAAGTTCCAAAGAAAACCATGGAGTATTTTCTCCCACTGTACCTGGTAAACATTGGGCAAGGATGCTTCTATAAAATGGAGTTAAGGGCCTACGCCTGGATCATAAAAAACAGGTTTCTCACCTTCATGAATGACTGACATGACATTAAAGGTCACAGAAGGGACAAATTATTCTATGCAATGCAGGACATTCAAACTTTCCCTGCACCCTCCCCAAACCCCTCCAAACGCCATCACTCCAACAGTCACAACACGCCCGCAGCTTTCTTCTGTGAGCCAGTGCTGTAAGCTGATGACACAGTCATCTATCTCCTTGCCTGAGTATGGCCAACAGGACATAGGGGGGTGGAGGAAAGTTTTCTCATGATTGAGGGGAGACAGAATTACCCCCACTTGTTTACCAGATGTCATTTTATCACTGACCACCCTGAGGGAGACATGGCCAACTGCTGTGTTAGACAGAGGAAGGATGGAAAGCTCCCAGGCCCCTGGGAGTTGAGGGGACTGTCAGCCTGCAGATCCATCTGCCCCGGAACCACCCTGAGTATGGACTCTGCTATGTGAGGCAATAATCCCATCTTGCTTAAGCTATTCTGAGCTGGGCCTTCAGTTGCTTGTTCCCATGGATGTTCAGATACAAGAAGTGGCTTTTCCTGACCTCACAGCCATTCTGGAAATCAGAGCTCAAGTATCCTGGCCTCAGATGGGTTCTCTCTCCACCTAGTCCTGAGAGATGGAAGCAACCAGGCAGGGTCACTTCTCGGGAAGCTTTCTGGAAAGGAGGCCTCTGAGCCTTCTCAATGGGTGGAGACTCTGAAGGGGCAGATGTCCTGGGGATGGGAAGGGGACTGTCCCCTCCCCAGCTCCTTCCCTGACTCAAGAGACACTAGGATTAGCAGCCACATTCCTCACTAATGTCATCTTTTATGCTTTCGGTGCTTTACAGGCGCCTATTAGAAGACAAGCACTCCACCCAAAGGTGTCTGCCCAGCAGCCAGGACTCCCTAAGTGTGACACAGAGGCAGCACCAGCCTCATCTGCAGTGAGCATCAAAGGCCTCCCTGGGGAAGCCCTCAGCACAGCCCCCAAGGGTGGGAAGGAGTAGGCAGTATGGAAGTGGTGGAGAGGTGGTCAAACCCTCTGAGAAGACCCCACAGTGATGGAAACACAGCAGGACACAAGCTCCTGCTTGACTTGCATCCATCTGCCATGGACCTGCAGATGGAACTGCCATGCAGCACCTACAGACCTCTGCGCAGATTCTCAGCTTTATCCAGGTCCAAGAGGAGCCATCCAAGGTTTGAAGCACAGGGTGACACAGCCACTTCAAGTCCTGGTTTCCCTGAAACCCTTGAGCATCTCCACAGGCCTCCCACTGCAGAACCATGCTGTGGCCTCGAGTTTGGTCCTCAGTGGGAGCCAGCATCTGCACAGCTGCCTTCATGGACAGGGATAATGTCCCTGGTCCAAGTCTTCTGGCCCTTGGGTGTCAGGCGAGGAAGCAGGACACACTCTAGCTCCGAGTTACTTCTCGATACCTCACTTGTAACCCATCATTCCCATGCTCAAGAAGCCACCATGGCTCCCTACTGCCCAAGAGGTCAATTCGAAGTCCACCATCTGCACCCAAATGGCCTCTCAACCTTTTCCCTTTTGTTCACAAACACCAACCCCGAGGTCCCAGCAAGCTAACCTCACAGCGCCCTCGACTTTCCCACCTCCACACCACTGCCTACACTGCTTCCCCAGCCTGGAATGGCTACACCCCACAGGCACTCACATCATCTACAAATCCCACCCATCTCTTAACAACTGGCCCTCCTCTCACAAACGTCCTAATGATTTTCCAGCTCCTGCCGCCCTTGACAACTCCTCAGTCCTCAAAACAGTGGAGATATTCAGCTACCTACCATCAGTCTCAGTAATTACCTTGAACAGTCTCTTTCATCCTGTATTGCTTTTCACATTTTCAGCATTTGTGTTCTTGCCCACCCCCCACTCCATTGTAAACTCTTGGAGGATGCAGACCTGTCTTACTCACACATTCCCAGCACCCAGCATGCTGTTGGCACCCACCTGCTAGGAGCTCAGCGAACGTTCTGTGGTTTTGAATTGCTTTTGCTCCAAGGAGTGACTCAGTGATGAAATTGCCTATACAGAGATAACTGGGTGGGGGGAGGTTGAGGGAAGGGTCCCTCCCTCAAATTATTATCATCACCAATGAGTATTTGTTGCATGACTTTGCAAAAGTAATTAGGGAGGAGATCGTTCTTCTAGTCTGTGATGATGGAGTGAACTCCGCAAGCAAGAGATGCAAATGGAACAAGACAGAAGGAACAAGACATGGGATGGAGAATGGGTAGGGACAGAAGCAGAGATTTGGAGAGGGAGCAAGACAGTGACAGGGACAGACAGAAACAGGGCCAGGGATGGAGGAGGAGAGGTACATGTGGAAACAGGCAGGGACCCAGAGAGACGAGCATCAAAGAGGGCAGAGAGGGAGAGAGGAAGACCAACAAAAGCTGAGAGAGGCAGAGGGCAGCAGGGGAGTGGGCCCCTCCCTCCCCAGCTGCTTCCCAGCCAGGCTGGGCCCTGCATCCTCAGAGCCACTCCTGAAACTCCCACATGTTGGGACACGAAGTCCAGGAGGAAGGCAGCCAAACTGGAAAGCAGCTGAGGAGCAGCTGCCAGGCAGCCATGCACCCAGGAAGATGGCAGTGATGAGGAGACGTTGTCCTGTCCCATGGCCCCACCATCATACCCCCCCAACACACACACACCTGCACACACACACACATACACACACACTGACCTAGCCAAGGTACACTCCTGCACTGGCTGGCTGAGCTTGGCTGGATGAGGAGTACTTTTTCAAGGCTTGACTCAGGTGCCTGCTGGTGACAGGGAAAGGGAGTGGCCCAGCTGAGACCATGGAAGCTGCAGGGGTGGGGGGGTCAGAAACGAAAGGAAAGCTGGGATTAAAGTTTCAGTAACCTGCCTCGAAAGTGCCCAGGTGTTGTGTGGGCCAGGATTCCTGGGTGCTGAGTAAGGCAGCCATCCCCGTGTGGATGAGGAGAGGAGATGTGCTGGCCACTGGTTGGTGTGAGGTGGGCAGGGGGATGGAGAGTCTTGCCGGGGACTGTGGCCTCCTCATCACCTCTTCCCACCATGCAACACCTTCCTCACAGTCCAGGCACCCATTGATTGAGGGCTCAGACCCCCGCTACTAAGAATGGAGTGAGATGGTAGGTTGAGACGTGAGATGGTAGGTTGAGACTCAGGGAAGCCTGGGCCTGGGGAGGTCTAGGAATGATTCCTGTGTGTGTGGTGTGGTAAGAGGGATAAAGGATGCTGAGAAAGAAGGGACGAAGAAAGGCAGGGGCTGAAGGGCTTTAAGAAGACTTAGGCTGCCAAACTTTGCTATTCATTCGTGCACTTAAGCAACATTTATTGACACAGGAGAAAAGGGGGGTCCAATCAGAAACCAGCGTGAATAGACAAACCCCAAACCTGATCACAGACTGAACCCTAAACCTGGCCTCAGACTGAACTTTAACCCTGGCCACAGACTCACTGCTAAACCTGTCCTCAAACTCACCCCTAATCCCTAGTACTCCAGCTACACTGAGCCTAGTCTTGGCTACTGGCCACCTCAAAACTATATGTTTCTATCTGAAAAGGTACAGGGACAGACCATATAAATGTTTCTTGAGATCCCTGTCATCGCTACCACCAACACACAGC
Source organism: Pan paniscus (assembly GCF_029289425.2). Lineage (NCBI taxonomy): Eukaryota > Metazoa > Chordata > Mammalia > Primates > Hominidae > Pan > Pan paniscus. The sequence goes on along the minus strand of NC_073261.2, from coordinate 54,346,847 downwards.
ACATGGCGGAAGGGCCTGACGGATGACATTTGGCTGCACATTGGAAGGGGTTACAAATGCCATGAAAAGCCCTTATTTTTCTCTAGCATAGCCCTAATGCCCTTCACAGTTGAATTGCTTCTCCTCCACACCATTCCCTCTCCCTGCCTGCCAGACAAATTTGCCCACTGTTCCCTGACTCCGGACTCCTGACCCTCTCAGAGCCCAATTTCAGAGCCCCTTGAACCTAATCTTACCAGCCAAATACAATCTTTATCTCCTCCCTCTAGCCAATCCCAGCTAGAAGGCTGTCTCCCTCCTCTGAACTACTGCCTCAATGTAAGTTAATAATCCATTTGGCCAAGAATGGCCTTCTATTGTCTTCTTAAAGTGTTATTTTCATTTGCAGAATGACTGCATGTTAGACATACATTCAAATTATCGCCCCAAGTAGGTAGTAATTTTTCCATTGTTATAATCAATGCTGTGATGAACATTCTTACAATATATCTTTATGTCCTTGTATACTTTAAAACATTTCTTCAACCAGAGGAATTTCTAAACATAATTTTAAAAGTCTAAAAGTCAAAAAAAATTATGATGAAAATTAACAGTATCCTGGCCCACTCCCCCTGCTTCCCTGAGGCTCTTGCAATTTCTTTAGCAATTTTTCTAGTATTTAACTGTATATATCTAAATAATTTGTTTATATTCTGCTTTCTTGATTAATCAAATTTACATCATTTACTGACTTACTACTATGGAAGATGAAAAAGGGAGCACTCTTACATTGCTACACACAAACATTTCCCCTCTCCCTGGTCTTCTAATAGATTTGAATTACAACATTTCCAAATCTGAGTCAGGTAGTATATTATGATTACATTTGCTTTCCTGTACAATGTTTAGTTCCTCCTGGAGTCAATAACCGCCTTGATTTTATTTGCCTAGCTTGCTCAATACTTATAGTTAATTCTCTCCAGGCTTTCTGACAGAACCATAAAACCTCTCTAAATAAGGTCAATATCTTCCATTTTTTCTTAGATTTCCTTAACAGAGCTGCTGCTCTGTTCTGGCTGTCTCACATGCCAAAGCACCGTTTTTCTAGTACTTCTTTCACTAACATCTTAGGGATTCATTTTGCTTTTATCTTGTGTTGGCATCTTATTTCCTGGCTCCCCTGTCAATATTTTCTTAGTTTATTCTTATATTTTGTTGGAACACAACCTCCAGTAGTTTCTTTGGAAAAAATGAGAGATACAAGTTTTGAAAATTTAGATGTCTGAAAATGCTTTTATTCTACTCTCAATATTGATTGAAGGTTTGGCTGGGTATAAAATTCTATATTTATTCTTTAAAGAGCCTTCTCACTAAAATATAGCCAGACCCTAGAAAAATTGCCTTAAATACAATTTCTATTTTTGTAATCATACTCACAAAACATAAGGAAAATGAAAATAACAAACTTAGGAAACTATTCTTTCATCATTGAGATCTATAATTTAGGTCAAGTATTCCCAGCACTGGCTTTACACTAGAATCAGCTGTGGAACTTACTTAAAAAAAAAAAGAAAACTGATACTCCAAAATCTGATTTAATTTGTCTGCAATAGGGATGGGTATAGTTTGTTGGTTTTTAAGGTTTTTTGTTTGCTTGCTTGTTTGTTTGTTTTTAGTGAGAGACTTCTCCCAGTCAGATGTAGAATACTGAATTTTTTATTTGTGTTTTAAAATATACATAACCTAAAATTTATCATATTAGCCATTCCAGTTTGGTGGTATTAAGCACATTTGCATTGTTGGGCAACCATCCCCACCATCCAATTCCAGAAGCTTTTCATCTTCCAAAATGGAAACTTTGTACTAATTAAACACTGACTGTCTATTCCTCCCTTCCCCTAGCCCCTGGCCACTACCATCTTACTTTCTGTCTCTATAAATTTGACTTGTCTAGGTACTTCATATAAGTGCAATCATATAGTATTTGTCCTTTTTTGACTGGCTTATTTCACTTAGCATAATGTCTTCGAGGTTAATCCCTATGATAGCATGTGTCAGAATTTCCTTCCTCTTTAAGGCAGAATAATATTTTATTGTATGTGTATTCCACATTTAGTTTATCCATAAAGCTACTGATAGACACTTCAGTTGCTTCCACCTATTGGCTATTGTGAATAATGATACTATAAACATGGGTGTACAAATACTGGTTTCAGTTTCTGCTTTCTTTCTTCTGAGTACGTACTCAGAAGTGGAGTTGTTAGAGTACATACTAATCCTATGTGTAATTTTTTTTGAGGAACCACAGTACTGTTTTCCATAGCAACTGCACTGTTTTACATTCTCACCCATGTAAAATAAACACTCCCACAGTGTTCCAATTTCTCCATACCCTCATCAATATCTATTATTCTTTGTTTTGTTTGTTGGGTTTTGTTTTGTTTAAGGATTTTTAGATAATAGCCATTGTAATCGGTATGCAGTGGTATCTTATCGTGGTCTTAATTTGCATTTCCCTAAAGATTAGTAATATTGAACATTTTTCATGTGTTTATTGGCCATTTGTATATTTTTTTGAGAAATGCCTATTAAAGTCTTTGCCTGTTTTTAAATCAGTTTTTGTTTTTGTTGGTTGTTAAGTTGTAAGAATTCTTTTTATATTCTATATATTAATTCCTTATTAGATATATGCTTTGCAAATATTTTCTCCCATTCCATGAGTTGCCTTTTCACTCTGTTGATAATGCCCTTTCGTACATAAAAGTTTTTAATTTTGGTGGAGTCCAGCTTATCTATTTTTCATTTTGTTGTCTATGCTTTTGGTGTCATATGCAAACAAGCACTGCCAAGTTGAAAGTCATGTAGCTTTTATACTGTTTTTTTTTTTTTCTAAGAGTTCTATAGTTCTCACTATAATGTTTAGGTCTGTAATCTATTTTGAATTAATTGGTGTATACAGTGTAAGATAGGAATCCATCTTCATTTATTTTTGTGTAAAGATATCCAGTTTTCCCAGCATCATTTGTTGAAAACACTGTCCTTTCCCCCATTGAATAGAGTTGGCTCTTTGTTGAAAACCATTTGACTATGTATCCAAGGGTTTTTTTTTCTGGGCTCTCTGTTCTATTTTGTTGGTATATATGTCTGTCTTTATGCCAATACCACACTGTTTTTATTACTGAAGCTTTGTGAGAAGTTTTGAAATCAGTAAGTGTGAGACCTTCAACTTGTTCTTTTTCAAAATTGTTTTGGCTACTCAGGATCCCTTGGGATTCCATATAAATTTTAGAATAGATATTTCTATTTCTGCAAAAAATATTATTAGAATTTTGAGAAGAGTTGCATCAAATCTGTAGATTGCTTTCACTAGTATTGATATCTTAACAATATTAAATCTTCCAATCCAGGCATAGACTTAAAAATAACTCACAATAAAAGACTCTAGATAAAGCAAAGAGCTAGTGTTCTTTAATTTGTCTTTGAATTTACCTTGTCTGCCAAGTCATTCAGCTGAAAACCTCAAAACATCTTTATTAGTAGCTTCATATGTTAATCGATGAGGATCATAATTACTTTTCTTTCTATGATTTATCAATAAAGAATTCCTCAGAATGAATAGCTTCTAGTTGGGATTATGCGGCAGAATTAGCTAAGAGATTTTATTTTGTCTTGTATTACTGCAAAATCCTATTTACCCTATCCTTAGTACATACTGAATCATAATTTCTAGGGATTTAAAAATAAAACAAAATCTACCTCTAGGTTAAAAAAAATCTAAGAGCAAACAAAAACAATCAGAAAAAAAAAACCCTGAAAAAATAAAAGGAAACTAGAAGAGGCAAAACATAAATAAATATGAAAGAAATAGTGACCCTGAGGGAAAACGCCAATGTTAGCATGTGGTAGAAAAATGAAGAAATCAACCACAAAACTCAATTTGAGAAAAATAAGCACAGGGAAAACAGAAAGCACAAGGTTTAAAGATGTCAATAATCACTACAGTCAAATCACTACTGTTAAATGATGGATATGATCAGAGTCAACTTTTTAAAAATTTATCTATGTGGTGTTGTAAAATGACACACATAACGCATGAAGACAGAGAAAGATTGAAAGTTAAAGGATAAAAAAGATGTTGTAAGTAAATACTTACAAATAAAAATAGCTAGGGAGCTACATCAATAAAAGATAAAATAAACGTTGAGATGAAAAGCATTATTAAGGATAAAAAGAGTCACAACATAATGAGAAAAAGTTTAATGTACTGGCAAGATAAAATAATTACAAACTTGTTGGCACCTATTAGAATAAATGATAGACCCAGCGAGGAATGGAAAAATCCGCTATAAGAGTCAGCAATTTCAACACAACTCACTCAATTACTTATGGCTGAAAGGGAATAAAAATCAATAAAGATGTATAGGATTTGAAAGATACACTGAAGAAGCTTGATTTAATGGCTATTTCTAGATCTCAGCATTCCTCAATCAGAAAATACATATACTCTTTAAGCACACGAGTGATTTACAAAAACTGACAACATACCAGAACATGAAGTAAGCCTTAACGCAATTCAAAGAACTGCTATCATTTCAAACTACAATCTCTAATTACAGTACAGTTGAATTAGAACTCAATAACAAAAATATAATTATTGTAGACACACATTTCTAAATAATGGTTCAAAAAAAGAAACCATAATAGAAACTTAAAAATGATCAGAGCAGTAGAGCTCAGCTTCTAGCCAACATGGAGTAACAATGACAAGACTTACCCTTTCACCTTACACAATCAGAAAACCAGACAAATATACAAAGCATTGGATAGCAAGCAGCACAGAACTTGACCAACTGAGAGAAGAAAAAAAAGCCAAATGTGCCTATTATTTTACCAGCTTACTGGCTCCTGGTCAGAAGGTATGTGAGACAGAAGACAAAGGAGAGACATCATTAAGTAAGAAAAAAAAAATCTGTCAACCTAGATTTTTTACCCAGATAAGTATTGTTTTCAAAATTTAAATAAAATAAAGAAAATTTTTAGACAAAAGCCGAGAGGATTCATTGTCAGCAGACTTGCCTATAAGTAAAGTTAAAGGGGCCGGGCACAATGGCTCACGCCTGTAATCCCAACACTTCGTGAGGCCGGGGCAGGAAGATTGCTTAAGCCCAGGAGTTTGAGACTAGCATGAGCAACACAGTGAGACTCCATCTCTACAAAAAATTAAAAATTTAGCTGGGCATAGTGGCACGCACTTGTAGTCTCAGCTACTTGGGAGACTGAGGTGGGAGGATTGCTTGAATCAAGGAATTCAAGTTTACAGTGAGCCATGATTGGACTACTGCACTCCAGTCTGGCTGAAAGAGTGAGACACTGTCAAAAAAAAAAAGGAAAGAAAAGAAAAAGAAAAGAGGCCAGGTGCAGTGGCTCACACCTGTAATCCCAGCACTTTGGGAGGCTGAGGCAGGTTGATCACGAGGTCAGGAGATCGAGACCATCCTGGCTAACACGGTGAAACCCCCTCTCCACTAAAAATACAATTAGCTCTGGGCGTGGTGGCTGGCGCCTGTAATCCCATCTACACCGGAGGCTGAGGCAGGAGAACTGCATGAACCCGGGAGGCAGAGCTTGCAGTGAGCTGAGATCGCACCACTGCACTGCAGCCTGGGTGACAGAGCTAGACTCCATCTCAAAAAAACAAACAAAAAAGAAAAAAAGGAAAAGAAAAGAAAAGTTAAAGGAATGTCATGGGCAGAAAAAAAATAATACCAGATTGAAAAATGGATCCACAAAAAGAATAAAGAGCACTACAAAGGATAAAAATCACATTTTAATCTCTTGAGAAGATAGCATACTGTTTAACATAAAAATAATAACAATGTATTTTGCAGTTTACCCATATGTGAAGGAAATGTATAAAAATAGCACAAAGGATGAAGGAAATGGAAATATACTATTTTAAGGTTTGTATAACTATATGTGATGTGACAGTTTAAAGTACACTATGATAAGTTAAAGATGTTTATAGTAAACCACAGACAATAATTAAAACATAAAGTCATATAGCTAATAAGCCAATAGTGGAGGTAAAATAGAATTTTAAAAAATTATTCAAAGGAATGAAGGAAAGGGAAAAGGGGGGACAAAGAGTAGATTAAATAAAAAGAAAATAAATAGCAAGATGATAGGTTTAAGTTGAAAAATATTGGAATTTTTATTAAATATAAGTGGCTTAAGCACAGAAATTAAAAGGCAGAGAATTTATTAGATTTTTTTAAGCAAGACCAATTATATATTCTCTAGAAGATACTCACTTTTAATATAAAAACACAGATAGGTTAAAAGTAAAACAATGAAAAAGATATGTCATGCAAATACTATTCATAAAACAGCTGGAGAGGCTATTTTAATATATAGTAGACTCAATATTATCAGTGATAAAGACAGAATAAAGGGGTAATTCATCAAGAGGACATCACAATCCTAAATGTGTATGCAACTAGTAGGAGAGATTCAAAATATATGAAGTAAAAACATACAATAGAACAAAGAAATAGATACATTTATGATTACAATTGGAGATTTCAACATTCCTCTTCCAGTAGTTGATAGAACAGGTAGACAGAAAATTAATAAGAATATAGAAGACTGGGCTAGGTGCGGTGGCTCATGTGTTTAATCTCAGCACTTTGGGAGGCCAAGGCAGGAGGATCACTTGACTCCACAAATTTGAGACCAGCTTGGGCAACAGAGCAAGACCCCATTTCTACAAAAAATTTAAAAATTAGCTGGGCATGGTGGTGTGCACCTTTAATCCAAACTACTTGAGAGGCTGAGGTGGGAGGATGGCTTGAGCCCAGGAGAACAAGCTGCAGTGAGCTATGATCACACTACTGTACACTAGCCTGAGTGACAGAGCAAGACCCTGTCTCTTAAAAAAAAAAAATAAAAATACAGAAGACTTGAACAACACTATCAACCAACTTGACTTAATTGACATCTACAGATTACACCATCCAACTATAGCAAAAGACACATTCTTTTCAAGTGTTTATGGAACATTGACCAAAACAGATTATATTCCATGTCATAAAACGAATCTGCCTAAATTTAAGAGTATTGAAATCACGCAAAATTCCCTTACACAACAGAATTAAACTAGACATAAATAACACAAAGATTTCTGGGAAATCTGCAAATATTTGGAAACTAAACAACACATTTCTAAGTAACCCAGCCTTCCATACTTCAAAGAATTCACAATTGAAGTAAAACCGTATTTTGAATTGAATGAAAGTGAAAGCACAATCAACCAAAGTGGGTGGATTACAGATAAAGCAGTGCTCTGACGGAAATTTGTAGCATGAAGTGCTTATATATTAGGAGGAAAAGATTATAAATAGTTTAAACGTCCACCTAAGAAACTAAAAAAAAATTTCAAGTTAAACCCTAAATAAGAAAACAAAAGGAAATAATAAAGAGTATAAATTAATTTTTAAAAGGGAACAGAAAAAACAATAGAAATCACGAAACAAATAACTAGTTCTTCAAAATACATGAAGTAGGAATTGACACCACGACCATGGTTTCTAAACCTACCAAAGATTCCCTGGGATTATGTCCTCAAGTAAAGACAAAATAAATAGATAAAATAAAAAATAAACCTAACAAATACTACAAAAAAATCTCAAACCAATGTCTTTATTCATTATATTAAACCTAAAAAAAATCCTTTATTTAGTCACTTGAATCCAGTAATGCATCTCTGAAAAGGGTAATACAGCAAAACCAAATGGGGTTCATCCCAAAAATGTAAGGTTGGTGTTTACAAGTGGTTCCCCAAAAGACATTTGTAGCTTAATCCCTGTAAATTTACATTAACTTATTTGGAAAAAGGGTCTTTGCAGATGAGATTACATTCAAGACTTTGAGATGAGGGGATTATTCTGGATTATCTGGGCAGGCCCTAAATGCCATTACAACTGTCCTTATAACACAGAGGGAGATTACACACCCAGCAGAGGAGGAGGCAATGTGGCCACAAAGGCAGAGTGTGGCATGATATGGCCACAAGTCAAGGAATGCCAACAGCCCTCTTCAGACAACAGACCTCACCATCTGCCAGGGTAGGGGCGGGGCAGGCACTCAGTGGCACAGATTTGGAGAAGGGTCTTAGAGAGTTAATTCCCTTTTTTTTAACTGCCTCTTAAACAGCTTTCAGAGAAGTCTTTCTATGTTAGCAACTGTGAAAGAAAAATAAATCTCAGGACCTCAAAATCACTAAGCCAAAGGGAAAAGTCAAGCTGGGAACTGTGTCAGGCAAACCTGCCTCCTATTTATTCCTAAATAAGATAGCTACAAAGATTTTTTTTTTTTTTTTTTTACGTTACATACCTCCCTTACAATTTGCCAACTAGGAAAATCCTGTGGGCCCCAAGATGTAAATGGATAGCTTATCTTCACAGGTGCAGGACAAAGGACAGAACACTAAGTCATCCCTCTGCTCGCCTGAGACAAATGCATATCTGATTGCTTCCTCTAATGTAAAAACGCAGATTCTCTGAACTAGACATAAGTGTTCCTCTACCCAGACCCCGCCCCACATGTAAATTGTGTATTCAGTGAAAGACTGATTAGACTCAAAAGAATGCAACTGTTTGTCTCTTACCTATCCACACCTCTTAAAAATTTCTTCCTCTTTACCCAATATTCACTCTTTCCCCTTTAAATATTAAAGCCCTAAAAATCATCTTTGGAGAAGGCATAGACCTGCTTGCCAGGCATGTGTCCTTAACCTTGGCAAAATAAACTTTATAAATTGATTGAGGCCTATCTCAGATACTTTTTAGTTCACACAACACACATTCCTTCCATCACCTCCTTCAAGAGGTTTCAATTCCCAGGTCTTTTGAAGGTCTTGTGATACAATCCAGGTGAGTTCCCAGGGTTGTAAGATTTGTCAAGTAAATTACCACTCTTCTATTGGCTTTCCAGCTAACAGAAATGGGTTGCTCCCCACGCTGTGGATTCAGGCCTTTTAAAACAATCCCTTTACTGTAGCTTTAGAGAGATTTTGGAAAAGAGCAAAATTAAATACATGTGTTCGATTTGCCTTTCTCCGCTAAGGCTTCCATTTTTCAACTTCCGAAGCTGTGTTGACAACTTTATTCCATTGTCGTCTCCTTGTTATTTTACACTTCTCTTTTAACTTTAGTCAATCGAGTGGGATTTTAGGAGAGGGCAGAGAGAAATCCACATATTCAATCTATCATGTTTAACTCTCCAATTATCTGCATAGGCTACATTCCTTCCCAGAAATGGAACTGCTGGTGTCAGAGGGCTTGCACAATTTTAAGACTCTTGATAGAGATGGTCAAATAGTCCTCTAGGAAGTTTGTACTAATTTATACTTGAACCAGTAAGTTATGAAAGTGCAGATTTCTCTATATCCCAATAAGCATTGTGCAATAATATTCCTGTTAAGCTTTGCAAATCTGTTAAGGAGAAAAAATATATCTCATTTTGCATTTATTTTTACTACTGAATATCAATGTATTTATTTGTTAGCTGTTAGTTTTGTGAGTTGCCTACTCATGTAATTTTCCAGTTCTTACAATTAAGCTATACATTTCTTACTGATTTTTAAGAGCACTTTGTATAGAGAAGATTGACTCCTATATTTTTATTGCAAAAAAATTCCACTTTGATACTTTTTTCTTTTACTTTTTCATCATAATATTTTCCACAGTATGAATTTATGCTTTTTATGTAGTCAAACTTATCAGCATCTTACTTTACTGCTTTGTTCTAGTGTCAAGAGTAGAAAGGATTCCTATTTGAAATGTATTTTTTGTAAAAAATAGGGAAGAGAATCCAACCATATTTTTGCTTTAAAAGAATCCAACTATGCATGTGCCATTTACCAGACAGCCCACTCTTTCCCTACTTCAATGAAATCTTATCTTTACCTTATACTAAACCCTTAAAAACACTTGTCTTTGTTTGGACTTTCTATTTAATTCCACTTTTACATTTGTGTGTTCTGATGTTGGTGCCATACTCTTTTTATTTTTATAGTTTTAAAATTCTGTATATCTTATTATCTGGAAGGGTAAGTATCTTTTCATTACTTTGCTTTTCCATAATTTTGTTGACTCTTCTTTTATATTGAATCTTTACATAAACAGAATGTTTCTGGCAGGTTGAAAAAATCATTGAGTATTTGTGGAAATTATGTACAACCAACAGATTAATTTGACGATAACTTATCTATTTATGATATAGTTTTCTCACATAGAAATTAAATTAAATGTTATATCTCTAATTATTGCTATTGGGTTGAATTGCATAAAACTGCTTATATTTGACCTTTTGACCTACAAAAACTAAAATTTTATGTTTTAACATAATAGTACTCAAGAAATTGTTTCTTAGAATTGTATTTTCATTCTTTCAATGGAACTCAGATGTAGAGAATTGAATTAATCATAACCATTGGTTTATGACTCATTCTCATTGGTCCACATGTGACCTGCTTTTATGCATTCATTTATTTAGTTAAGTAGGCCATGTGGTAGCTTGTCTTCAAGTCAGGTGCCATCAATTCTTCCCTTTCTTGTATCACATGTTTTTCATCCTTTGAGAGGTAGAGTCTATTCCTCCTCTTGCCTTGATTTCTGAGACTAGGTCATAAGAAGACTTGCAGCTTCTACCTGGGCCTCTCAGTGCAGTCACTCTTAGAGTCTTGAGCCACCATGTAAGAGGTCCAACTACCCTGAGGCCGCCGTGTTGTGAGGAAGCCTAAGCTAGCCCCATGGAGAGAAAGGGAGCAACATCTGACCAATCCCAAGCTGTTTCAGCCCCAGCTGTTGGACTCATCCAAACTGAGACCCCAGCTATGTGGAACAAGATAAGCCTCTCTGTGCCCTATCTCAACTCCAGAGAATCATAAGGTATAATAACAAAGGTTATTTTAAGTCATTTGGCTTGGGATGGCTTGTTATACAGCAATAAGTAATTGAAACGGATAGTTTTAGTTAGTTAGCTTTAATGATTACATAAGCATCTATGAAACCATCACCCAAAACAGAGGCTTGGGCCTTGACAATAACCTACATCTAAATATATGATCTCCCTCCATCCCATTTCCCTGCCTGTCCCAACTCAAATGAATCATCATCCATCATCCCTGTATTCATCACTTAAATATTTTCTTTTTGTATAGTTTTTCTGCATCTATATATTCATTAAAATATACATTTTTTATTTTAACTTCATAAAAGTGGTATCATGATGAATCTTTTGGGACTTACATTTTTCACTTAATATTATATTACTATGATTCATCCATATTGTTGTATATCATTTTAGTTCATTTGTTTTGACTACTATGTAATATTTTATCATATGAATTTATAACAATTTATTCATCCACTCTTCCACTGATGGGCATTTAAATTGCCAGATTTTTGATATTTGGAACACTGCTATGAACATTCTTATGCCTGTTTCCTCTGTTGTACGTGTGCAAGTTTCTCTTGAGTATATGTGTAGGATTAGCTCAAAAGGTAGGATAAACTTTAGGAGGTAGTACCAAACTGTTCTCCACATTAGTTGTATCTATTTAAATCCCCACCAGCAAGATTATGAGAAAGAGGTCCTTTGGTTGCATATCCTCTTCAACTTTTGGTGTTGTCAGATTTTCTCATTTTTGCCAACTGGATGTATATTAAAAAACATCCCATTGTGGTCTTAATTTGCATTTTCTGATCACTAATGATGCTGAGCATCTCTTCATCTATTTATGGATGATATGTTTCCTCTTATGTGAAATGTCTGTTCACAGTTTCAGGAAATTTTCTATTGGGTTGTATGTGCTTTTCTTATTAATCTATAGGAGTTCTTTATATATTCTTAATGCAAATCCATTATCTGTAGCTACAGAAAATACCTTCTCTCAGTTTCTACTTTGTATACTTTCTTTTATTTATTTTAATTTTAATTTTAGGTTCAGGGATACATGTACAGGTCTGTTACGTAGGTAAACTTGTGTCACTGAGATTTGTTGTACAGATTATTTCATCACCCAGGCGCTAGGTTTAGTACCCAGTAGTTATTTTTTTCTGATCCTCTCCCTCATCCCACACTCCACCCTTCACTACGACTCAGTGTCTGTTGTTCCCCTCATTGTGTTCATGAATTCTCATCATTTAGTTTGTTCTTATAAGTAAGAATATGTGGTATTTGGTTTTCTGCTCCTGCATTAGTCTGCTAAGGATAATGGCCTCCAGTTCCACCTATGTTCCCACAAAATACATGATCTAATTTTTTTTTTTTTTTTTTGAGATGGAGTCTCGCTCTTTCACCCAGGCCGGACTGCAGTGGCGCTATCTTGGCTTACTGCAAGCTCCGCCTCCCGGGTTCACGTCATTCTCCTGCCTCAGCCTCCCGAGTAGCTGGGACTGAAGGTGCCCACCACCGCACCTGGCTAATTTTTTGTATTTTTAGTAGAGATGGGGTTTCACCGTGTTAGCCAAGATGGTCTCAATCTCCTGACCTCGTGATCCACCTGCCTCGGCCTCCCAAAGTGCTGGGATTACAGGTGTGAGCCACCGCGCCCAGCCATGATCTAATTCTTTTTTATGGCTGCATAGTATTCCATAGTGTATATGTACCACATTTTCTCAGTCTGTCACTGATGAGAATTTAGGTTGATTTCATGTATTTGCTATTGTGAATAGTGCTGCAATGAACATTCATGTACATGTGTCCTTATGGCAGAATAATTTATATTCCTGTGGGTCTATACCCAGTAATGGGATTGCTGGGTTGAATGGTAGTTCTGTTTCTAGCTCTTTGAGGAATCACCACACTGCTTTCTACATGGTTGAACTAATTTACACTCCCACCCACAGTATACAAGCATTCCCTTTTCTCTGCAACTTTGCCAGCATCTGTTATTTCTGGACTTCTGTTTTTTTTTTATACTTCAAGTTCTAGGGTACATGTGCACAACGTGCAGGTTTGTTACATATGTATACATGTGCCATGTTGGTGTGCTGCACCCATTAACTCGTCATTTACATTAGGTATATCTCCTAATGCTATCCCTCTCCCAGTCCCCCACCCCACAACAGGCACCGGTGTGTGATATTCCCCTTCCTGTGTCCAAGTGTTCTCATTGTTCAATTCCCACCTATTAGTGAGAACATGCAGTGTTTGGTTTTTTGTCCTTGCGATAATTTGCTGAGAATGATGGTTTCCAGCTTCATCTATGTCCCTACAAGGACATGAACTCATCATTTTTTATGGCTGCCTAGTATTCCATGGTGTATATGTGCCACATTTTCTTAATCCAGTCTATCATTGATGGAGATTTGGGTTGGTTCTTAATAATAGCCATTCTGACTTGTGTGAGATGGTATCTTATTGTGGTTTTGATTTGCATTTCTCTAATGATTAGTGATGTTGAGCTTTTTTTCACATACCTGTTGGCCACATGTATGTCTTTTGAAAAGTGTCTGTTCATGTCCTTTGCTCACTTTTTAATGGAGTTTTTCCAGTTTTGCTTGTAAATTTGTTTAATTTCCATATAGATGCTGGAAATTAGACTTTTGTCAAATGTATAGTTTGCAAATATTTTCTCCCATCCTGTAGGTTGCCTGTTTACTCTGTTGATAGTTTCCTTTGCTGTGCAGAAGCTGTTTAGTTTAATTAAATCCCATCTGTCAATTTTTGCTCTTGTTGTGATTGCTTTTGGAGTCTTCATCATGAAATCTTCACCAGATCCTATGTCCAGAATGGCGTTTCCAAGGTTGTTTACCAGAGTTTTTATAGTTTTGGGTTTTACATTTAAGTCTTTAATCCATCTTGAGTTTATTTTTATATGTGGTGTAAGAAAGAGGTACAGTTTAAATCTTCTGCATATAGCTAGCCAGTTATCACAGCACCATTTATTGAATAGAGAATCCTTTCCACATTGCTTGTTTTTGTCATGTTTGTCAAAGATCAGATGGTTGTAGGTGTGCTGCCTTATTTCTGGGCTCTCTATTCTTTTCCATTGGTTTATGTGTCTTGTTTTGTACCAGTACCATGCTATTTTGGTTACTGTTGGCCTGTAGTATAGTTTGAAGTCAGGTAATGTGAGCCTCCAGCTTCGTTTGTTTTGCTTAGGATTGCCTTGGCTATTCAGGCTCTTTTTTGGTTCCATATGAATTTTAAAACAGTTTTTTCTAGTTATGTGAAGAATGTCATTGGTAGTTTGATAGGAATACCATTGAATCTGTAAATTGCTTCCTATCCATGAGCATGGAATGTTTTTCCATTTGTTTGTGTCATGTATGATTTCTTTGAGCAGTGTTTTGTAATTCTCACTGTAGAGATTTTTCACCTCCTGGTTAGCTTATTCCCAGGTATTTCATTCTTTTTGTGATAATTGTGAATGAGATTGTATTCCTGATTTGGCTCTCGGTTGGCTGTTGTTGGTGTACAGGAATGTTAATGATTTTTGTACATTGATTTTTTATACTGAAGCTTTGCTGAAGTTGTGTATCAGCTGAAGGAGATTTTCAGCCAAGACTAAGGCTTTTCTAGGTAAAGAATCATGTTGTCTGCAAACATAGATAGTTTCACTTCCTCTATTCCCATTTGGATGTGCTTTATTTCTTTACCTTGCCTGACTGCTCTAGCCAGGACTTCCAATACAATGTTGAATAGGAGTGGTGAGAGGGGGCATCTTGTCTTGTGCTAGTTTTCAAGGGGAACCCTCCCAGCTTTTGCCCATTCAGTATGATGTTGGTTGTGGTTTTGTCATAGATGGTTCTGATTATTTTGAGGTATGTTTCTTCTATACCTAGCTTATTGAGAGTTTTTAATATGAAAGGATTTTGAATTTTATTGAAGGCCTTTTCTGCATCCATTGAGATAATTGTGTGGTTTTTGTCTTTACTTCTGTTTATGTGATTAATCACATTTATTGATTTGCATATGTTGAAACAACCTTGCGTCCTGGGAATGAAGGCACTTGATCATGGTGGATTAGCTTTTTGACGTGCTGCTTGATTCAGTTTGCAAGTATTTTCTTCAGGATTTCAGCATCAAGAGGCCAATGTTCATCAAGAATATTGGCCTGAAGTTTTTGCTGTTGTTGTTTTTGTGTCTCTGCCACGTTTTGGTGTCAGGACAATGCTGACCTCATAGAATGAGTTGGAGTCCCTCCTCCTCAGTTTTTTGGAATAGATTCAGTAGGAATGGTACCAGCTTTTCTTTGTACATCTGGTAGAATTTGGCTGTGAATTCATCTGGTCCTGGGCTTTTTTTGGTTGGTAGGCTATTTATTACTGATTCAAATTTGAAGTTTGTTATTGTCTGCTCAGGGAATCGATTTCTTCCTGGTTCAATCTTGGGAGAGTGTATGTGTCCAGGTATTTATCCATCTCTTTTCGGTTTTCTAGTTTTTGTGCACAGAGGGGTTGATAGTAGTTTCTGATGGTTATTTGTATTCCTTTTGTGTCAGTGGTAACATCTTCTTTGTCATTTCTAATTGTGTTTATTTGGATCATCTCTCTTTTCTTATTAGTCTAGCTAGCAGACTATCTATCTATCTTATTAATTTTTTCAAAAAGACCAACTTCTGGATTTGTTGATCTTTTGAATGGTTTTTCGTGTCTCAATTTCCTTCAGTTCACCTCTGATTTTGGTTATTTCTTGTCTTCTGCTAGCTTTTGGGTTTGACTTGCTCTTGTTTCTCTAATTATTTTTGTTGTAATGTTAGGTTGTTAATTTGAGATATTTCCAGCTTTTTTACACAGGTGTTTAGTGCTTTGAATTTCCCTCTTAACACCACCTTAGCTATTGCCCAGAGATTCTAGTATGTTATATCTTTGTTCTCATTAATTTCAAAGAAATTCTTGACTTTAGCCCTAATTTCATTGTTACCCAAAAATCATTCAGGAGCATGTTGTTTAATTTCCATGTAATTGCATGGTTTTGAACAAATTTTAAAATCTTGACTTGTATTTTTAATGGTGCTGTGGTCTGAGAGTGTATTTGGCACAGTTTTGGTTCTTTGGCATTTGCTGAGGATTGTTTTATATCTGATTGGTCAATTTTGGAGTATGTGCCATGTGGTGATCAGAAGAATGTGTATTCTGTTGTTTTGGGTGGAGAGTTCTGTGGAGGTCTATCAGATCCATTTAGTCCAATGTTGAGTTCAGGCTCTGAATGTCTTTATTAATTTTTTGCCTCAGTGGTATGTCTAATACTGAGAGGGGAATGTTGAAGTCTCCTACTATTATTGTGTGGGAGTCTAAATCTCTTTGTAAATCTCTAAGAACTTGCTGTAGGAATCTGGGTGCTCCTGTGTTAGGTGCATGTATATTTAGGATAGTTAGATCTTCTCATTGAATTGAACTCTTTACCGTTATATAATGCCCTTCTTTGTCTTTTTTGATCTTTGTTTAAGTTTGTTTCATCTGAAATTATGGTTGCAACCCCTGCTTTTTTCTGATTTTCATTTGGTTGGTAGATTTTCCCCCATCCCTTTATTTTGAGCCTATGGGTGTCATTACATGTGAGATGGGTCTCTTGAAGACACCATACCATTGGGTCTTGCTTTTTTATCCAGGTCGTCACTCTGTGCCTTTTAAATGGGGCACTTAGCCCATTTACATTCAAGGTTAGTATTGATAAGTGTGGATTTTCTCCTGTCATTGTGTTGTTAGCTGGTTGTTATGCTGGCTTATTTGTATACTTTCTTTTATATGTCTTTTAGGCAACTAAGATTCTTAATTTTAATATAGACAAATCTATTGATCTTTTCCTCTACAAGAAAAACTTTTTGTGTCTTTTTTCAAAAACATTTTTGTACCTGGAGTTTTAAATTTGGGATATTAATGCGTAAGTTCACAATCTATCTTGAGTTGATTTCTGTATGTGGTAAAAAAGAGGATTCCAATCTTGTCATCTTCTATATGAATAACCATTATTTTCTAGTTATGTTAACATCTTTGCTGATCTGACATGACACCTCCTTCTTGTACCTAAATTCCACACATGTCTGGACTGGACTGGGTTCTCTATTAGTATTAGTATTTGATGATATAACTTTTTCCTTCCTTTTACTTTTAATTTGTCCTGGTACTTAGCTTTAAATGTGCTTTGTAAATAGCATAAATTTATATTTTAAAGTCTAATCTGTCAATCTTTGCATTTTACCTTGTAAGTCAAATTCATTCACATTAATTCTAATTATTTATATATATTTGGACTAGTTTCTATTGTCTCAAATTTTCGGTTGTCCTATTTTTAGATGTTGCTTTTCAATCCTTTATTTCCTCTCTAATTTGACAAGAATTTTAGCACACTTTCACATTCCTTTAGTCTTCTTTACATTCCAACCTCAATCATGTTGATATCATCTATACCATGGCTTCTCAAATTCTCAAAGGATGTATAGCCCTTCTTAAAAGGCAGATACTGATTCTGCATGATTCTGAGATGGGGCCTAAGACTTTGCATTTATAACAAGCTCCTAGGTAGTAGTGACACTGGTGCTGGTTCAAACACCACATTTTGCATACCAAGGGCCTAGATTTGTGCCATCCGATATGGTAGCCAAATTTTGGGTTTGCATTTTCTCTTTATACCCTTCATTCAAAATAGCTTTTAGTGTGGATCTTTCTATGACAAACCTTATGAAACTTTCTGGGATTAAGAATATTTTTATTATGCCCTCATATTTAAATGATGTTTTTTGTTTTTCCTTGAGACAGGGTCTGGCTCTGTTACCCAGGCTGAAGTGCAGTGGCACAATCTCAGCTCACTGCAACTTCTGCCTCCCAGACTCAAGCCATCCTCCCACCTCAGCCTCCCGAGTACCTGCGACTACAGATGTGTGACACCACGACTGGCTACATTTTTTCTTTTGTGTATTTTTTGTAGAGACAGGGTTTCACCATGTTGCCCAAGCTGGTCTCAAACTCCTGAGTTCAAGTGATCTGCCTGTCTCAGCCTCCCAAAGTGCTAGGATTACAGGCATGAGCCACCACACCCAACCTGATGTTTTGATTTGATATAAAATTCTAGTGTCTAACTTCTTTACTTCTAATATTTTAAAAATAATATTCTTATGACTTCTGTATCCAGTGCTTGTTTGAAAACTCTCTGAAAGTCAATCTGATTTTTGTTCCTTTGTGTGAGAACTACTCTTCTCTCTGAAAACTTTTAAAATTTTCTCTTAGACTTTGCTAGTCTTAAATTTCACATTCCCATTTAGTTTTCTCTACCTATTCTCTGCAGCTTCTTTCAATCTAAAGTCTTCTTCTCTTCCTCCTTCCATTCCTCCTCCTCCTCCTTCCCTTCTACTTAACTTTGGGAAATTTATCACCATTATTTCTTCAAATATACCCTCCTCCACATTTTTTATGTTTCTCTCTTTCTGGTCTCCTATTGTATTAGTCCATTTTCACACTGCTATAAAGAACTATCTGAGACTGAGTAATTTATAAAGAAAAGAAGGTTTAATTGTCTCACAATTCTGCATGGCTGGGGAGGCCTCAGAAAACTTACAATCATGGTGGAAAGGAAAGCAAGGCGTGTCTTACATGGTGGTGGGAAAGAGAGAGAGCAGGGGAAACAGCCACTTTTAAACAATCAGATCTTGTGAGAAGTCCCTCACTATTACAAGAACAGCACTAGGAAACCACTTCCATGATCCAATCACCTCCCACCAGTTCCTCCCTTGACATATGGAGATTACAGTTTGAGATGAAATTTGAGTGGGATCACGGAGCCAAACCATATCGCCTATTATCTAAATATTAGCACTTCTACTTTTCTCTTCCACGTGTCTTTGCTTTTTAAAGAATATATTTTCTATTTATTTGTCTTTTTCTTCTTTTCTAAGGGAGATGATTTCAATCCCTTCCAAATTACTAATTTATCCCCCCCAGGTAGGTCCAATCTACTACTTATCCTAACTATTCTTTTCTTTTGTTTTTTTGAGTCTCACTCTTTTGCCCAGGCTGGAGTGCAGTGGTGCGATCTCAGCTCACTGCAACCTCCGCCTCCCGGGTTCAAGCAATTCTCCTGCTTCAACTCTTGAGTAGCTGGGATTACAGGCATGTACCACCACACCCGGCTAATTTTTATATTTTTAGTAGAGATGGGGTCTTGCTGTGTTGCCCAGGCTGGTCTCTAACTCCTGGGCTCAAGCAATCCTCCCACCTCAGCCTCCCAAAGTTCTGGGATTACAGGCATGAGCCACCACGCCTGGCCCAATTCTTTCTTTATTTTAACTACTATGTTTTTCATACCTAATATTTCTACTTCACCTTTGTGTTTTCTTGTTCTTCTTCTAAGATATTAGATACAGCTGAGAAATAAAAATAAAATTTGAAGCCGCCCCACAACTGACTAAACAGACCCTGCTCTTGGCCAAGGGGACCCCAGGGAAACCTGAGTTCCTGACAATGATGGGATGGGCGGTTGGACAGGCTTTGTTATACCCTCCTCCCTTGCTAACCACCATTATGTTTTTTCCTCTAATGTTTAAACAGAAACCAGCCCTTTTAAAATATTCACTTCACTACTGATATCAACCAACCAACTGACTGATGCTGCCCCTCCCTTTTTGCAGTTTGACGCAACTGACCAGCATTCCTTCCTAAGAGACCACAGACCACTGAGTGGTTCTGGCCAGTCTACAGAGAATGCACAGTGAGGGTTTTCATGTCCTGTGCTTCATCTTTTGACATCAGAGACTGAAAACTACCCTGGGAGCATGCTAATGCCACCATTTTTTGTACCTGTGATCCATGAAGGGGCATGAAGCTTAACGGCCCATGCGCAGGTTTCTCTACTCATAAATATTCATGACTCCTCCTAGAGCTTGTTGAATATATATATATTTGGCCACCCCATTCAGCATAAATCTCTGTCTTATTCTTCTGGCCCTTGAAGTGCTTGTTTCTGGCTTCTGACCAGAGGCTACACTTTCCAGTCTGTGGGAATGGCCTCCCTTCAGGCTGTAACTATTTATGAGAAATAAAACTTTCCTTTCAAATTTATGAACCTCATTATTCTTCAGTTGACCCTGCTAATATATTCCCTTATCACTTTTAGCTTATTACTCTAGTTTTACATTGGCGGTTTGTCTATTTTAATATTTCTTTCTCTGAAGAAATCTGTACTCTGGTTGTGCGTTATTTTTTGTTTGAAATACTGTGAGTCTAATCTGTCTTATTTTAACCTGAACTCATATTTTCCCTGGGAATATTGCCTTCTGTGTTAGTTAATACAACTAGGAAAAGGCCAGTCCCCTGTCTATGTGAGTTCCAGTGAGCTGAGGAGATGGAAGAATCCTAGGGTGAAGAGGCTACAACCAGAAACTCATCTCAACCATTAGTCACCCCACAAAATAACTCTTTGGGACTGGGCTTCATACACCCTTTGGATCCCAGAAAGAAGGAGCACTGTGAGAAGGTTCCCCATCCCCAACCCACCCCACCCAATATAAGTCACCTGCCCTGAGGACTTGGAGAGGGAGGGGTGAGGAAGCAAATGTCCAAAGTTAATTAATCTCTACCTGTTTTTCTTAGTTCCTCAAACTTACCTTGCATTTCTGGAATGGGCCCTATTTTTATAGAGCGTATTATTGTTTTCACATACGAATGCTCTTGATTTGCTAATGTTTTATTGATGGCTTATTCACTAGCATATTATTCGGTAGCTTTCCATTTTGTGCTGTTTCATCAAGTTTTTGTATTAGGTTTAAAAAATTTATTAAATAAATTGGAAACTTCTCCTTTTTTATCTATGCCCTAGAGCAATTTAAGTTGCATAAACATTCTCTCAGGTTTGAAATAAATCACTTGCAAGTAGATCTACTTTCTGTTCCTATGGTGTAGTTTGAAGAAGATGGATACAGGTGGCAAAGTTCTTCATAAACTTCTCAATTTATTTCATATTTTTTGCTATATTCAGATTTTCTAGATCTTTTTAGAGTCTATTTTAGTTATACTTTTCTTAAAAAGCAACCAATTCATCTGGATTTTCCAATTTATGCATCTTATAGTGTTCTTTTTAAAAATAGCTTTACTGAAGTATAATTTACATTCAAAAATTCATCCATTTTAGGTACAGTTCAATGTATTTTAACAAACTAATGCATTCTTGTAACCTTCACTGAGAATCTGGAGTATTTTTTACTATTTAGAGTCATGCCAAAAGTACTGACTGCAAAGGCAGTCGGTATCCTCCCCCAACCTCTGCCCCAGGCAACTGCTGGGTTGCTTTCTATCAATACAGCTGTGCCTTTTCTGAAATTTCATATGAATGGAATCAGATAGAATTTGTCTTTTGTGTTTGGCATTTTTTGCAAAGTATAATGTTTCTGAGATTCATCCATGCACGTATCAGTTTTTTGTCCCTTTTTATTACTGAGTAGTAGTATCTTGTATACATATACAAGGTTTGTTTATCCATTCACCAGTTGGTGAACATGAGGTTATTTTAAGCTGACGCTCTGGTGGGCTGAAAAAAATGCCCCCCCCCCAAAAAAAAATATTCAGATGCAAATCCCTGGAACCTGTAAATGTTACTTTACATGGAAAAAACACCTTTGCAGATGTAATTAAAGATTTTGAGATGGATAGCTTATCCTGGATTATCAGGGTGGGCCCTAAATGTAATCACACATATCCTTGTAAGAGGCAGGCAGAGGGATATTTGACACACACACAGATGCGAAGACCGAGCAGAGGGAAATTTGAAGATGCTGGAGCAATGCAGCCACAAGATGAGAGATGCCAGCGACCACCAGAAGCCAGAAGAGGCAAGGAATGGCTTCTCTTGTGGAGCTTACAGAAGAAACACGACCACGCCAACACCCTGAATTCAGCCCAGTGAATCTGTTTTTGGACCTCTGGCCTCCAGAACTGTAAGAGAATACATGTATGTTGTTTAAAGCCACCAAGTCTGTGGTTAAGTTGTTACAGCAATACTACAAAGAAAGCTGGTATAAACCTTTGATTACAAGTCTATCTGTGGGCATGTTGCTCATTTCTCTTAGATAAACAGAAATGGGATTGCTGGGATATAGGTCTAAATTTATATAAGAAATGGACTGGAGGAGGAGCCAAGATGGCCAAATAGGAACAGCTCCAGTCTACAGCTCCCAGCGTGAGCAACGCAGAAGATGGGTGATTTCTGCATTTCCATCTGAGGTACCGGCTTCATCTCACTAGGGAGTACCAGACAGTGGACGCAGGTCAGTGGGTGCACGCACCATGCGCAAGCCGAAGCACGGCGAGGCATTGCCTTATTTGGGAAGCGCAAGGGGTCAGGGAGTTCCCTTTCTGAGTCAAAGAAAGGGGTGACGGACGCACCTGGAAAATCGGGTCACTCCCACCCGAATACTGTGCTTTTCAGACCAGCTTAAAAAACGGCGCACCACGAGATTATATCCTGCACCTGGCTCGGAGGGTCCTAGGCCCACGGAGTCTTGCTGATTGCTAGCACAGCAGTCTGAGATCCAACTGCAAGGTGGCAGCGAGGCTGGGGGAGGGGCGCCCGCCATTGCCCAGGCTTGCTTAGGTAAACAAAGCAGCCAGGAAGCTCGAACTGGGTGGAGCCCACCACAGCTCAGGGAGGCCTGCCTGCCTCTGTAGGCTGCACCTCTGGGGGCAGGGCACAGACAAACAAAAAGACAGCAGTAACCTCTGCAGACTTAAATGTCCCTGTCTGACAGCTTTGAAGAGAGCAGTGGTTCTCCCAGCACGCAGCTGGAGATCTGAGAACGGGCAGACTGCCTCCTCAAGTGGGTCCCTGACCCCTGACCCCAGAGCAGCCTAACTGGGAGGCACCCTCCAGCAGGGGCGCACTGACACCTCACACGGCAGCGTATTCCAACAGACCTGCAGCTGAGGGTCCTGTCTGTTAGAAGGAAAACTAACAAACAGAAAGGACATCCACACCAAAAACCCATCTGTACATCACCATCATCAAAGACCAAAAGTAGATAAAACCACAAAGATGGGGAAAAAACAGAACAGAAAAACTGGAAACTCTAAAACGCAGAGCGCCTCTCCTCCTCCAAAGGAATGCAGCTCCTCACCAGCAACAGAACAAAGCTGGATGGAGAATGACTTTGACGAGCTGAGAGAAGAAGTCTTCAGACAATCAAATTGCTCTGAGCTACAGGAGGACATTCAAACCAAAGGCAAAGAAGTTGAAAACTTTGAAAAAAATTTAGAAGAATGTATAACTAGAATAACCAATACAGAGAAGTGCTTAAAGGAGCTGATGGAGCTGAAAACCAAGACTCGAGAACTACGTGAAGAATGCAGAAGCCTCAGGAGCCGATGCGATCAACTGGAAGAAAGGGTATCAGCAATGGAAGATGAAATGAATGAAATGAAGTGAGAAGGGAAGTTTAGAGAAAAAAGAATAAAAAGAAATGAGCAAAGCCTCCAAGAAATATGGGACTATGTGAAAAGACCAAATCTACGTCTGATTGGTGTACCTGAAAGTGATGGGGAGAATGGAACCAAGTTGGAAAACACTCCGCAGGATATTATCCAGGAGAACTTCCCCAATCTAGCAAGGCAGGCCAACGTTCAGATTCAGGAAATACAGAGAACACCACAAAGATACTCCTCGAGAAGAACAACTCCAAGACACATAATTGTCAGATTCACCAAAGTTGAAATGAAGGAAAAAATGTTAAGGGCAGCCAGAGAGAAAGGTCGGGTTACCCTCAAAGGGAAGCCCATCAGACTAACAGCGGATCTCTCGGCAGAAACCCTACAAGCCAGAAGAGAGTGGGGGCCAATATTCAACATTCTTAAAGAAAAGAATTTTCAATCCAGAATTTCATATCCAGCCAAACTAAGCTTCATAAGTGAAGGAGAAATAAAATACTTTACAGACAAGCAAATGCTGAGAGATTTTGTCACCACCAGGCCTGCCCTAAAAGAGCTCCTGAAGGAAGCGCTAAACATGGAAAGGAACAACTGGTACCAGCCGCTGCAAAATCATGCCAAAATGTAAAGACCATCGAGACTAGAAAGAAACTGCATCAACTAACGAGCAAAATCACCAGCTAACATCATAATGACAGGATCAAATTCACACATAACAATATTAACTTTAAATGTCAATGGACTAAATGCTCCAATTAAAAGACACAAACTGGCAAATTGGATAAAGAGTCAAGACCCATCAGTGTGCTGTATTCAGGAAACCCATCTCATGTGCAGAGACACACATAGGCTCAAAATAAAAGGATGGAGGAAGATCTACCAAGCCAATGGAAAACAAAAAAAGGCAGGGGTTGCAATGCTAGTCTCTGATAAAACAGACTTTAAACCAACAAAGATCAAAGAAGGCCATTACATAATGGTAAAGGGATCAATTCAACAAGAAGAGCTAACTATCCTAAATATACATGCACCCAATACAGGAGCACCCAGATTCATAAAGCAAGTCCTGAGTGACTTGCACAGAGACTTAGACTCCCACACATTAATAATGGGAGACTTTAACACCCCACTGTCAACATTAGACAGATCAACGAGACAGAAAGTCAACAAGGATACCCAGGAATTGAACTCAGCTCTGCATCAAGTGGACCTAATAGACATATACAGAACTCTCCACCCCAAATCAACAGAATACACATTTTTTTTCAGCACCACACCACACCTATTCCAAAATTGACCACATACTTGGAAGTAAAGCTCTCCTCAGCAAATGTAAAAGAACAGAAATTATAACAAACTATCTCTCAGACCACAGTGCAATCAAACTAGAACTCAGGATTAAGAATCTCACTCAAAACCGCTCAACTACATGGAAACTGAACAACCTGCTCCTGAATGACTACTGGATACATAACGAAATGAAGGCAGAAATAAAGATGTTCTTTGAAACCAACGAGAACAAAGACACAACATACCAGAATCTCTGGGACACATTCAAAGCAGTGTGTAGAGGGAAATTTATAGCACTAAATGCCCACAAGAGAAAGCAGGAAAGTTCCAAAATTGACACCCTAACATCACAATTAAAAGAACTAGAAAAGCAAGAGCAAACACATTCTAAAGCTAGCAGAAGGCAAGAAATAACTAAAATCAGAGCAGAACTGAAGGAAATAGACACACAAAAAACCCTTCAAAAAATTAATGAATCCAGGAGCTGGTTTTTTGAAAGGATCAACAAAATTGATAGACTGCTAGCAAGACTAATAAAGAAAAAAAGAGAGAAGGATCAAATAGATGCAATAAAAAATGATAAAGGGGATATCACCACTGATCCCACAGAAATACAAACTACCATCAGAGAATACTACAAACACCTCTATGCAAATAAACTAGAAAATCTAGAAGAAATGGATAAATTCCTCCATACATACACTCTCCCAAGACTAAACCAGGAAGAAGTTGAATCCCTGAATAGACCAATAACAGGAGCTGAAATTGTGGCAATAATCAATAGTTTACCAACCAAAAAGAGTCCAGGACCAGATGGATTCACAGCCGAATTCTACCAGAGGTACAAGGAGGAACTGGTACCATTCCTTCTGAAACTATTCCAATCAATAGAAAAAGAGGGAATCCTCCCTAACTCATTTTATGAGGCCAGCATCATTCTGATACCAAAGCCTGGCAGAGACACAACCAAAAAAGAGAATTTTAGACCAATATCCTTGATGAACATTGATGCAAAAATCCTCAATAAAATACTAGCAAAACGAATCCAGCAGCACATCAAAAAGCTTATCCACCATGATCAAGTGGGCTTCATCCCTGGGATGCAAGGCTGGTTCAATATACTCAAATCAATAAATGTAATCCAGCATATAAACAGAGCCAAAGACAAAAACCACATGATTATCTCAATAGATGCCGAAAAGGCCTTTGACAAAATTCAACAAGCCTTCATGCTAAAAACTCTCAATAAATTAGGTATTGATGGGATGTATCTCAAAATAATAAGAGCTATCTATGACAAACCCACAGCCAATATCATACTGAATGGGCAAAAACTGGAAGCATTCCCTTTGAAAACTGGCACAAGACAGGGATGCCCTCTCTCACCACTCCTATTCAACATAGTGTTGGAAGTTCTGGCCAGGGCAATTAGGCAGGAGAAGGAAATAAAGGGTACTCAATTAGGAAAAGAGGAAGTCAAATTGTCCCTGTTTGCAGATGACATGATTGTATATCTAGAAAACCCCATTGTCTCAGCCCAAAATCTCCTTAAGCTGATAAGCAACTTCAGCAAAGTCTCAGGATACAAAATCAATGTACAAAAATCACAAGCATTCTTATACACCAATAACAGACAAACAGAGAGCCAAATCATGAGTGAACTCCCATTCACAATTGCTTCAAAGAGAATAAAATACCTAGGAATCCAACTTACAAGGGATGTGAAGGACCTCTTCAAGGAGAACTACAAACCACTGCTCAAGGAAATAAAAGAGGATACAAACAAATGGAAGAACATTCCATGCTCATGGGTAGGAAGAATCAATATCATGAAAATGGCCATACTGCCCAAGGTAATTTACAGATTCAATGCCATCCCCATCAAGCTACCAATGCCTTTCTTCACAGAATTGGAAAAAACTATTTTAAAGTTCATATGGAACCAAAAAAGAGCCCGCATCGCCAAGTCAATCCTAAGCCAAAAGAACAAAGCTGGAGGCATCACACTACCTGACTTCAAACTATACTACAAGGCTACAGTAACCAAAACAGCATGGTACTGGTACCAAAACAGAGATATAGATCAATGGAACAGAACAGAGCCCTCAGAAATAACGCCGCATATCTACAACTATCTGATCTTTGACAGACCTGAGAAAAACAAGCAATGGGGAAAGCATTCCCTATTTAATAAATGGTGCTGGGAAAACTGGCTAGCCATATGTAGAAAGCTGAAACTGGATCCCTTCCTTACACCTTATACAAAAATCAATTCAAGATGGATTAAAGACTTAAACGTGAGACCTAAAACCATAAAAACCCTAGAAGAAAACCTAGGCAATACCATTCAGGACATAGGCATGGGCAAGGACTTCATGTCCAAAACACCAAAAGCAATGGCAACAAAAGCCAAAATTGACAAATGGGATCTAATTAAACTAAAGAGCTTCTGCACAGCAAAAGAAACTACCAACAGGGTGAACAGGCGACCTAAAAATGGGAGAAAATTTTCGCAACCTACTCATCTGACAAAGGGCTAATATCCAGAATCTACAATGAACTCAAACAAATTTACAAGAAAAAAACAACCCCATCAAAAAGTGGGCGAAGGACATGAATAGACACTTCTCAAAAGAAGACATTTATGCAGCCAAAAAACACATGAAAAAATGCTCATCATCACTGGCCATCAGAGAAATGCAAATCAAAACCACAATTAGATACCATCTCACACCAGTTAGAATGGCAATCATTAAAAAGTCAGGAAACAACAGGTGCTGGAGAGGATGTGGAGAAATAGGAACACTTTTACACTGTTGGTGGGACTGTAAACTAGTTCAACCATTGTGGAAGTCAGTGTGGCGATTCCTCAGGGATCTAGAACTAGAAATACCATTTGACCCAGCCATCCCATTACTGGGTATATACCCAAAGGACCATAAATCATGCTGCTATAAAGACACATGCACACGTATGTTTATTGCGGCATTATTCACAATAGCAAAGACTTGGAACCAACCCAACTGTCCAACAATGATAGACTGGATTAAGAAAATGTGGCATATATACACCATGGAATACTATGCAGCCATAAAAAATGATGAGTTCATGTCCTTTGTAGGGACATGGATGAAATTGGAAATCATCATTCTCAGTAAACTATCGCAAGAACAAAAAACCAAACACCGCATATTCTCACTCATAGGTGGGAATTGAACAATGAGATCACATGGACATAGGAAGGGGAATATCACACTCTGGGGACTGTTGTGGGGTGGGGGGAGGGGGGAGGGATAGCATTGGGAGATATACCTAATGCTAGATGACGAGTTAGTGGGTGCAGCACACCAGCATGGCACATGTATACATATGTAACTAACCTGCACAATGTGCACATGTACCCTAAAACTTAAAGTATAATTAAAAAAAAAAAGAAAAAGAAATGGGCTGTTTTTCAAAGCAATATATGGGAATTGTCATTGTTTCACATTTTTATCACTATGTGATGTTTTAGTCTGTTCATGCTGCTACAACAAAGTACCTGAAACTGGGTCATGTATTAATATAAATAATCAAAATTTATTTCTCATAGTTCTGGAGGCTGGGACATCCAAGATCAAGGCATCAGCAGATTTGGTGTCTAGTGAGAGCCTGGCCTCTGCTTCCAAGATGACACCTTGAATGCTGTATCGTCATATGGCAGAAAGGCAAACAGGACTTAGTTCATTCCCTCCAGTCCTTTCATAAGAGCACTAATCTGTTCATGAAGGCAGAACCCTCATAATCTATCACTCCCCAAAGGCCATACGCCCTTTTTTTGTTTTTTTTTTCCTGATGGAGTCTCTCTCTGTTGCCCAGGCTGGAGAGCAGTGGCATGATCTCAGGTCACTGCAACCTTCACCTCCCTGGTTCAAGCAATTCCTCTGCCTCAGCCTCCCAAGTAGCTGGAATTACAGTCACATGCTACCATGCCCAGCTAATTTTTTTGTATTTTTAGTAGAGACAGGGTTTCACCAAGTTGGCCAGACTGGTCTCAAACTCCTGACCTCATATGATCTGCTCACCTTTGGCCTCCCAAAGTGCTTGGATTACAGGCATGAGCCGCCGCACCTGGCCACCATACCTCCTAATGATGTTGCATTGGGAATTAAATTTTGACACGAATTTTGGAGGGGACACAAACATTCAAACCATAGTACTTGGTATGATTAACCTTTTTAATTTTAGTCATTCTACTACGTACATAGTGATACCTCATTGTGGTTTTTGATTTATATATCCCTGAGCATCTTTTCATGTGCTTTTTTTTTTGTCATTCATATATGTTTTTTGGTGAAGTGTTTATTCAAATCTTTTTATCCATATTTTTATCCCAACATGTCAGTTGTTTGCCTTCCTATTATTAAGGTGTAAGAATTCTTTATATAACAGATATGCTTGCAAATATTTTTCCCAGTCTATAGCATATCTCTTTCATTTATGTCTTTCAAATAGCAAAATTTTTTATTTTGATGAGTTCTAATTTAATATTTTTTCTTTTACACTGTGCTTTTATGTCATAAGAAATCTACATAACCAAATGTCACAAGGATTTTCTTTTATGCTTTCTTTTAGAAGCATTATAGTTTTAGCTCTTACATTTAGGTCTATGATCTATTTCATGTTAATTTTTTGTGGTGTGAGTTGAGGATCAAGGTTAACAATTTTGCATATGTATATCCTTTGTTCCAGTTCTAAGTATTGAAAAAGAGTATCCCCATTGACACCCTTGGCACCTTTGTGGAAAGTCAACAGACCACATCTGTTCTATTGATCTGTGTGTCTATCATCACACCATCTCCACACCATCTTGACCACAGCTTTACAGTCATGAAATCAAATAGTTTAAGTCTTTTAACTTTATCCTTTTTTACAAAATTGTTTTGGATATTCTAGGTCTTTTGTATTTTAGAATCAGCTTGTCGATTTCTATCCCTTTTTCTCCCTGACTAGAAAAAAAAAAACCTGCTGGGATTTTTATTTGGATTGTTTTAAAATCTATAGATCATTTGGGGGAATTAAAATCTTAATATTGAGTTCTCTAATTAATGAACACGGTATATCTTTTTATTTATTTCAGTTGTATCATCTAATTTATCTCAGCAATATTTTATAATTTTCAGTACACATGTCTTGCACACAATTTGTTATACTTAGGCTTGATTATTTTAAGATTGTAATGCTCTTGCAATTGAGGTTTTTAATTTCAATTTTCAATTGTTTATTTTTGTATTTTTCTTTAGAATTTTCTCTAGAAAGAGATTTATGCTGTTTCTCATTCATAATATTTTGTGAGCTCTTTTTTGTCTTATTAGCACTGCTAAAGGTTTATTTTATTAGCCCTTACATAAATAAATACTGGTTTGTTAAATCTGTTGACTTTTCATTTTCTAATTCATTAAGTTAAGTTTTGCTTTTGTCTACTGGGGCAACCCACCCCCAATATTTCAACACAGGTTCTTTCTATTTTCCGTAAGTGTCAGCCAGCTGAGAAATAAAGAGAGACAGTACAAAGAGAGGAATTTTGCAGCTGGGCTGCCAGGGGTGACCTCACATATCAGTAGGACCATGATGCCCGCCTGAGTCTCAGACCAGCAAGTTTTTATTAAGGGTTTAAAAAAGGGAGGGGGTGTAAGAACAGGCAGTAGGTACAAAGATCACATGCTTCAAAGGGCAAAAAGCACAACTACTAATAAGGATCTAACAAAGATCACAAGGCAAAGGGCAAAAGCAGAACTACTGATAAGGGTCTATGTTCAGCAGTGCACATATTGTCTTGATAAACAAATAACAGAAAAGAGGGTTCGAGAGCAGAGAACCGGTCTGACTGCAAATTTACCAAGGCAGAGTTTTTCCCCACCCTATTAAGCCTGAGGGTACTGCAGGAGACCAGGGCGTATCTCAGTCCTTATCTCAACTGCATAAGACAGACATTCCCAGAGTGGCCGTTTATAGACCTCCCCCCAGGAATGCATTCCTTTCCCAGGGTATTAATATTAATATTCCTTGCTAGGAAAAGAATTTAGCGATATCTCTTCTACTTGCACGTCCATTTATAGGCTCTCTGCAAGAAGAAAAATGTGGCTCTTTTTGCCCGACCCCACAGGCAGTCACACCTTATGGTTGTCTTCCCTTGTTCCCTAAAAATTGCTGTTATTCTGTTCTTTTTCAAGGTGCACTGATTTCATATTGTTCAAACACACATGTTTTACAATCAATTTATACAGTTAACACAGTTATCACAGTGGTCTTGAGGTGACATACATCCTCAGCTTACGTAGATAGCAGGATTAAGAGATTAAAAACAGGCATAAGAAATTATAAAAGTATTACTTGGGAACTGATAAATGTCCATGAAATCTTCACAATTTATTCTGCCACAGCTCCAGCCGGTCCCTCCATTCGGGGTCCCTGACTTCCCACAACATTTGTCATTATTAATTTTTTTCCTTTTGCTTTCATTAGGTTTGTTACACTTTTTTAAAATTTGTTAACAACTGTTGAATGAATTTTGATTTCATTCTCTCTTATTTAATTATTGAGATGGCATTGTACTGTGACCACTTAGCTAAGCTTGAAGAACTACATTTCACAGAATTATCTTCCTTATATGGGTGCTGGTTAGATTTGGCCCCGTGGGAAATTTACATTGGATTTGGAAGGCAGGGGTAAAGGAGCAGTCAGTCTTTAAAATCAAAGGTCAGTGTAGGGCCAGGTACTACTGATTGCAGTTTATAAATTGTGGAGTATCTGCTTTCTGACCTTGCCAGTGTGGGCAGCACCCAGGCTCTCAATTCCCACTGGGTCTGCTCCTGCTTCTCAGAATTCTGGTCCTGTTGCATGTGCTGCTGATGCCAGCCTATTACAGGTAGTGACACAGATTCCCATTTGTCCTGATGGGTCTCAGTTCATCCTTACTGTCCCTTACTTCTCATCCCTCTCCCTTCCTGACTTAACCTAAACTGGGGATTTTCACTGGAATTAACAGATGTTTTTGGTCCATATCATTACTATAAATTTATTTTTAACTTGGTTAGCTCTCTAAAGAGTTTTTTCTCTCTCTTTATTAAATTTTTAACTATGTTACTAGCAATAATGTATATATTACCAAGTTTTATGGTTTTGTTTGTTGCCACAATTTCTTTTACAGCACATCTTTCATATTGGAGTTCTCATTTTTATTCACTTCTCAGTTTTATTTCCTCAAGCAATTTTTCTGAATGAATAGTTTACTTTCTGAATCCTAGTATATCTAAGAATGTCTCTGCGTTGCCTAACTCTCTGCTCTAAGCTTGGGATTTTCATAGGTTTCCTAGGTAACCTGTCTATTCACTTCCCATGCAAGACATAAGCTTGCTACCCCTCCCCCAATCCTAAAGATTCTGAAATGGTAAGCGTCTTACTTTCTAAGGAGGTCTATCAGCACACAAGTGGGGAGAGGAAGAGAAGAGTTGGGGGTGGAGCGCACACAATGGGAAAAGGAATATTCAGTATTCTTGAACTCATATCAAACTCAAAGTAAAACTCAACAAAATCTTTTTGACTGGAGATACACAAAGATAGGATGATAAAATTTTGCAGGGGCAGAGATATTGAGAAACACAGCATCCAGTTCTACCCAGTAAGTCTCGGATTGACTGGTGGCTTCCTTTCTATGTTTTAAAAGCAAATGCAGATATAGAAAGGGTGGATGAATAGGCGGATGGATAAACATAAAGGAAAAAATGGTATTTCAAAAATACAATGATGGTTTGAGCTACCTTGCCTGTCAGAGGGCAGCATTCCATTTAGGAATTTTGTTTCCGTTTTTCTTTAAAATATCTTAGTAACTGTAGCAGAAACTATCTGCTGTCTACCAAAATGCCATCTCCCCTCCCTCCATACTGAGTTTTATGTAGGAAGTGAATACCAGCCTGATACCACTCTTCCTAGTCTCACTTTCCCCAAGGCAAGGCCACATGACCAGTCTCACCATAGAATGTGAGCAGCAGTGATGTGCACAACTGCTGAGCCTGGCCCGTGTTCCCCAAGACCCACCTCTCTGCATTCCCTCAGCTGACTGAGGTGGTAAGGACTGGAACATCCTGGGAGGTGAATGCTCACATTGGCAGTGTTGTCATCAGCCTGGTTTCCTGAATGACTGGCTGGAGCAGAGACTCCTCCCATCATCTCCCTCTACATGAAATAAATCAATTATTTTCAGTCACATAGTTTTGAAGTCTTTTTTTCCATAAGATTTTTCTAATTATTACAATGGAATTCTCAGTGAGTCAAAATCAATTTCTCCCCATTCCCTACCTTCCTGCTGCTTCCATGGTATGAAAAGAGCACAGAAGAAAGGTTGATTGTTCTACAGAAGATTGTGCTCTCACACACAACAGTTTTTATGGGCAGCTTGGGAGAGGGAGAATGAGGTCAACTGGAATGTGAAGAGAAATGTGGAGACAAAAGAGGACCACGGTGACACGGAGTACAACAGAGGAGTAGTCTGATAAACTCTCAGTGGTGGGCATAACTGAGTACAAAAACATCTAATACTCAATGTGATGCAGTCCCTTGGACCTTCAATAAATCCCGCAATGCAAAATTGTCTCCTGTTAAATGTTTATTAGGGCAGAGATTACAGTGTGGTCAAGCAAGTGTGGTGTTGGAGAAACAGCATAAAGTTTAGAGCCAGATCTGGATTCAAGTCCCTTCATTTATGTGTCTGCACAGCTCACATTCTGCGAGCTTGAGTTGCCTCATTATGAAATGACTATATAATTCCCCCTAAGACTTCCAATTAAACATGGCAGATCGAGCCACTCTTCTGCAAAGTCCCACTCCTACAAAAGTAAAATAATTTTTTTTTTTTTGAGACAGAGTCTTGCTCTTGTTGCCCAGGCTGGGGTGCGATGGTGCGATCTCGGCTCACTGCAACCTCCACTTCCCAGGTTCAAGCGATTCTCCTGCCTCAACCTCCTGAGTATCTGGGATTATAGGCATGCACCACCACACCTGGCTAATTTTGTACTTTTAGTAGAGACGGGATTTCTCCATGTTAGTCAGACTGGTCTTGAACTCCTGACCTTAGGTGATCCGCCCGCCTGAGCCTCCCAAAGTGCTGGGATTACAGGCATGAGCCACCAAGCCCGGCCAAATAATTATTTTTTAGGCACAAATTCACAAAGACAAATAGAATAGGAGTAAACAGTCACAAAATATTAAGAAGTCATGAGTAGACAGCCAAATGATACCTGACAAGACACTGGGGAAAACTCAAAGCCAAATGAATTGTTGGGGAAGACCAAAGATAGGTTCACTGTGCTTCAGAGCCTCTGAAAATCTAAGAATTAGAAGTACCAGGTAGGCTGGTCGTGTGGCTCACACCTGTAATCCCAGCACTTTGGGAGGCTGAGGTGGAGGGATCACCTGAGGTCAAGAGTTTGAGACCAGCCTGACCGACATGGTAAAACCCCATCTTTACTAAAAACACAAAAATTAGCCTGGCGTCGTGGCAGGTGCCTGTAATCCCAGCTATTCAGGAGGCTGAGGCAGGAGAATCACCTGAACCACGGAGGCGGAAGTTTCAGTGAGCTGAGATCATGCCATTGCACTCCAGCCTGGGCAACAGAGAAAGACTGTCTCAAAAAAGAAAAGAAGTACCAGGTATTCCTTGGAAGTGAGAATGCAGGTGGGGCTGAAAATAAAAGGTTTGATTGAAAGTCTTTATGAGGGTCAATTAGCCCCCCCAGTGCCCTCTTCCAACCTAACAGAAGACTAGAGTCCCTCTCTCTAAAGAGATTGAGACAGAAGCTCTGAATTCAGCAGCACTGTGAGCAACCAAGGATGGGGGAGGGGGAATTCGAGACTGTAAATAGGAAAATTAGGTGAGCAGAGAATGCAGTCCCCTCCCCCAACTCTGCCTCTACACTCCTGCATCAGCATTTATGCATCACCCCCACCCCCAGGCAGGAGATTGTGAATCCCTCTATGATTGAACCAACTATCCCCAGAGAAAAGACCTATGGACACTGACATGCAGTGGTTCCCCAAAGAATTATCCAGCCACGCTGTCCTGGAATGTCACCATAGTCAAAAAGCCTCATCCATGCACATTGTTTCCAGTTTTTCAGTGCCCCACTCTTAAATATGAGCCAAGGATTGCCAACATATGATGAGGGATGTTGACAAGAATAGAATGGAGGCAACTGGTTGTCAATGTTAATGACAGTATGTCTGAACTGTTGAGAGAAGTTTTTACTTACTTCAGAGAGATTTATCAGTGAAAGTTATAGACATTAACAACTAAAAATGGACAATTATTAACCCCAGGGGAAACAAAAAGTTGCACAAGAAAGGAAATGTGTTCATGGGACACTACATGGTGCAGCTGCAATGAATAGATTATGTGGACATAATACCAAGAGTCAATATTGGTCCAACCAAAAAGATAATATAATTCCACTGGAAGACTAGAAGAACAAATACATCTGTATGCTGGGAAAAGAATGGTAGCAAAAACCTCATTTTTAATAGTAGAAGACCAATGCTAATATTTAAGCCTACTACAAAAGTCTGTATAAGCATGATATTTAAAAATATGGCCACTAATGTCACAAAAAAAACTCAAAGTAGCTGCCTCTGGGAAGTGGAATTCAAGCGAGATGAAGAATAAAAATGTTACACTTTTTAAACCATGAACATGTATGACTTTGTCAAAATAAAACACATGTTTAAATAAGGTGTAGAAGTTTGTGAAGACGTTTTGTAAGTTGACTTGTACTGCACCTGCATAAATTGTCAAGAATTCTTTTCTCTTTGTATGTTTTAATATGATGTATCTCTCTGCAATTATTAGCCTTCCTGAATTTTTTCTTTTTCCCCTGTATTCCCTCTTCTCCTGGTTGGGTCCTAATGATTGAGGACAATAGTGGTAGCAATGACAACAGCAATGACAGCTGCCAACCTTCATTATCTTATTTAATCCTTGCAATTTGGCAACAGCACCATGGGGTTCGTGCTACTTCTGGTTCTTAAAGAAAAGCAAACTGAGTCTCAGGAAGATCCTGTAACTTTGCCCAGGTTGCATAATAGCAAGGGGTGGATCAGGGGTTTGAACACAGATATTGTGACCCCGGAGGCTGTGCAATGACACTTCATGCCATCCAGCTCCCTGTTACTGAAGCAGATGGGAAATTAGACGCTTCAGTCTGACTGTGGCTGCTGACCTCAAACCTGTGGCAGCCAAGAGCCATGAGTGGGAACCACCATTAACATAGCACGTGCCATGCCCACTTTGACCATGTGGTTGTTACCTCGCCTGCCTGGGGACCATATCCTTGCTCCCTGGCAAGGCCCCTGAGCGGGGATCTCCCAGTCCCATGATTGAACCTGGTGCCTAGATAATGCTCATAGATAGTACATGTCATCAGCATGATACCTGACCAATACAACCCCCTTTCCAGCTCCTGGGACCCTCTTTTACTGTCTTCGTTAAGCATCTTCTGCATATAACTTGTGGCCTGCAGCACCTGGCTAAGACCTTCCTCCACTCCCTCCCTGGGAGACTGCACAGCCTAGCTGGGAAAGTCAAAGCCATCAAGGACCCAGAAAATGTTACAAGGTAATAGCACATCTGCAAGGGTGAAATAGAGGCCTCAGCTCAAGACGTTGAATGATGAAAGGTGGCCTGAAAGTCTTTGCTAGTTCTCCAGTTGCAAGTGGAAACTAATTCCTTCCTCTTGAACATGGCTAGCTCAGCTTGGTCTGTCAACCAGTGCCTATCCTTGAGACTGCCATGCTGGAGAGCCCACCTGGAGGTGTCCAGCCTGGCAGCTTCTACCCAGGCCTCCCGGAACACTTGTTCTGGGGACTTCAGCCAGGAGTACCAGATGACAGAGCATCCCTGAGAGAGGGAGTAAAGAGTAGGGGTGCTCAGAGAAGGACACGTGGAAGCAGACAGAAGAACACTTGCCCCCTGAGCCCTCCTGGGATTCTGGGGCAATCAGCCTACTGTGCTCCTGTGCCTGAGTCAGGCAAGGGAAGTGGTGGAACATCTCCTCCTGCCAGGGAAGCCCACCCAGGGCCAAGAGCCACACTCAACGGGCCCTGTACACCCTTCAGAGCCCCTCTGCCCTCCCAGGACTTCACAGAGGAAGGGAAGGACAGGCTTCCAGGAAAGCCAACGCCCAGAGTGAAACAGAGACTCACCAGGGTCACACAACCCATCCAAGGGTGGGCTGGGATGCAGGGATTTTGGATCCCCACTCCTGTGCCTTTCATGAGGTTGCACCTAAGTGACCACCTCTGAAGAGGTGAAGGAGGAAAGCAAGGGGAGGGAAGAGGAGGGGAGAAGAGAGGAGAAGAGGGAAGAGGAGGGGAGAAGAGAGGAGAAGAGGGAAGAGGAGGTGGTTCATAGCCCAGCCCAAAGCTGGTTTTCAGGCAGGGCCATGGCTGTGTAACTGCTATTCACAGTTCAGGGAAAGAACTTAACCCACTATCACTGTGTGTGTGTGTGTGTGTGTGTGTGTGTGCACGCATGCATGTGTGTGCATGTGCACAAGTGTCAGACTGGAAGTAGTTGTGAATCACACACCATGCTCTGCACTGGGGAAATGTGAGCTCTGAAGAACCTTCCAGAGACATGTGAGCACCAAGACCCAGGCATTAGTGATGGCAGCAGTAGGCCAGCTGGTGCAGCTGCTGCCATCACACTGGTGGCTGAAGGGAGTGCATGGGGAGGAGGTGGACAGCCCCCATCCCTGCAGCCCACCACCCTGGGGCCACTGCGATGGGACTGGGCCAGGTTGTGTGCCCAAGCCACAGCTGCAACCTGGGCACCCCTGTGCTCTTGGGAGCTGGGAGTAGGCAGAAGTCTCACTGTCCTGGGCTCCTGCTCCATGGAGCACCACCCCCCACCATGGCTACAGCTATTCAAACCAGAGCTGCAGACCCAGGCATCCTTGCACTCTTCCCCCACTTGCCTTCACAGGCTTAGAGGTGCCCTCTCCCACAGCCTGGCCTGTCCCCAATTTTGGCGCCCCCCTCCAATCTCAGAGTAGAGTTGGCACTAAGCCCAGTGCTGTCACAGCCCAGTCAGGTGTGCACACACTCCAGGCAGTGCTGACATGCCACTTGGTCCCCTTCAGACTTTGGGCACTGAGGAGCATGGGAGGGGAAGCTGAGGGGGGCTGAGGAGGGCTGGGTACTGGCCTGCATGTACCCCTTGCTGCCAGCAGCCTGGGCACCATGGATGGTCACAGGAGGCAGACAGGCTACTGGGTGGAAGGGAGTGGGTCCCCAGTGAAGCCCTACCTTCAGGCCAGTCTGCCAGTCCTGCAGACAGGAGGGGAACTCATGGTGCTTTTTCCTGGGCCCACCCATGGCTGTCCAGGGACCAATCAGCACACACCTCCCCCCTCTGACACCCATAAAAGCCTGGGGCTCAGTCAGAGAAGGGCAGACGTCAGAGAGAGGATGGGACAGCCAGCTGCAGAGAGGAGCTACCCTCTCTGCTGAGAGCTGAACACTCAGGCTGACTTACCTACAAGGAGGAGCTACCCACTGTGGGTGTTCTAATACTTAATAAATCTCCTCTTCCTCATGTTCACCCTTCACTTATCTGCGTACCTCATTCTTCCTGGATGCGGGACAAGAACTTGGGCAAAAGTGCCACTGGCCTAGAGGTTTCTGGCCAGAAAACCGATAACCCAAAGATCCCATAATATTAGGACTTCGTACCCAACACTCTGCCCACTCTAACCATTGCTCATAATCAATGGTGATGCCGAGTGCCCAGGAAGGAAGTGCCTGGATGGATATCTGGCCATGCTGACCCACCCATGGTGTCCACTTTCATGCTCAAGGGGGGCGCGTGGAGCAGGGCAGTTGCAGGTCACTCTGCTAATGGGGTGCAGGCCAGCCTGGGCCATGGAGCAGCTCTGCACCTCTGGCTCCAGCACTAAGTGTGTGACCCACAGGCAGGGGGCATATGCACACAGCACTCGCACACCCGCTTACCAGCCTCTGCTGCTCTGAGATTCGTGGGGCTTTTCGCCTGCGAACCCGAGTGACTCAGAGCTATGGGGTTTCCAGAACTGCCTCTCTGTAGTTCAAATGACACAGTTGAGTAATCAAGGAGGTGCAGGGATCAGACTACCAGTTTTCTGACCCTCGGGGTGCTGTCTGGACCCTTGTCATAAGGGTCCTCTTCCTTCAGAGCCCTGGGCCTGAACTCGCCACCACTCCCAACTCAGCCCCCATAGCAGGCGCCTGGGTCCCACCTCTCTCCCTGCTGCCCCCACCCCCACACCCCTCCTTGGTCTCCATCTTGGCAAGCTGGCCTCCACCCCACCCCATCCCCGTTTGAATTCTGGGAAAGGCAAGGGAGGAATGGAACAATGGCCTAAAATTAGAACCCACAACAAAAACATGGCACTCTGAGTCATGCGTTGTTCTTTTGCACTGCTCCAAATGCTGCGTAGCCACATTGGTTCTGGCCCTGATGAGTGCTGACAGCAGGATGAGCACAAGCCAGGCCTCAGGGGAGAGGGGCTGCAGAGTGGCAGCCCCATGGGGCCTGGCTCCTGGATGTCAGAAAACTGGTGGGAGGATGGAAGGCCAGCGTTACCCTTGGGTCAGCCCTGATGGGCGTGGAGATGAGACGCCTGGGCCAGTTCCCTCCGTTTGCGCCACCTTCCATCTGCCTGCCATCGGGCAGCCTCCCGTCAGCACTTCTGTGCAGCACCATGTGCACCCATGAGGTTTCCCGTTCACGGGAAATGACGGCTGGCTCAGAGCACACATCAGCCATGGTCATGATCACCCCAGGAACTGCAGTGCAGGACCTCTACTGAGCCACATGCTTGTCACCTTCTCAGAAAAAAAATGACTCACAGTCATGTTCTCCAGTTTGAACCCACAGGAAGGGGACTATGTCCCTTTACCAGCAAGTGGGGGTGTCAGCATGGAATCTCATCCCAGAAATCTCTTGTCCATCTTTTCGCCACCCCTACTGCTTCCTTTAAGAACAAAACAGTGTTTTTAGGTTCCCTTCATCCCAGGGATCCCCCATCATCACCGCGGGGATGAATCCCCTCATCTGCAGGCAGGTGCAGCCGGCTGAGGGGTGGGCCGGAGGTGGAACATGCTTCTCCCTGTGCTCTGGGCTTTGTGGGAGGAGTGAAGACAAGACAGACAGTCTCCTCATCTTTCAGTGACCCCTACTGTACTCCAGGGCTCCTCAAAAGCCAGCAAGTGCCAGAACCACCACCCAAGCAGCTGGTTTCAGAGCCGACTCCCCGTTCTTAAAGGGCCTGAGCCTATGGGACCGGAAGAGCTCCACAGTCTGCCTGTCTCTGGTGGTGGAAGACCACTCTCAGAAGCGCGGGCTGAGGCTTGCACACAGTCAGATTCCCGCGCAGCACGTGCACAGGTGTGCCCAGGGGCGAGCGGTGTTTGAAGTGCTTGGGACAGGATGGTTGGAGGAAGGCGTGCGCTGAGCTTGAACGGTTGGCAGGATACGGAGAGGCAGAAATTGGAAGTGAAAATTAGAAAGATAGTGGCCTGGCGCAGTGGATCACATCTGTAATCCCAGCGCTTTGGGAGGCTGAGTCGGGCAGATCACCTGAGATCAGGAGTTCAAGACCAGCCTGGGTAACATGGCAAAACCCCGTCTCCACAAAAAATACAAAAATTAACTGGGCATGGCGGCACATGCCTGTAATTCCAGCTACGCTGGAAGCTGAGGCAGGGGAATGGCTTGAAGCCAGGAGGTGGAGGTTACAGTGAGCCGAGATTGCGCCCACTCTAGCCTGGGCTACAGAGTGAGGCTCCATCTCAAATAATAATAATATTAGAAAGATTATGAAGAGCTTTGAATGCTGCCAAGACGGCTGATTTTCACCTGCTGAAAATGGGAAGGGGATGTGGAGACAGACACGTGGTCAGAGCTGTTTTCGGACGGGAGCTGGCAGAATGTAGAGGTGGCCTGAGAGGCCAAGAGGAGCAGTGGTGGGTCCCTGGGCCCATCCAAAAGTCCCCAAGAACAGGACCAGGACTTACTG
Source organism: Pan paniscus (assembly GCF_029289425.2). Taxonomy (NCBI): domain Eukaryota; kingdom Metazoa; phylum Chordata; class Mammalia; order Primates; family Hominidae; genus Pan; species Pan paniscus. The sequence goes on along the minus strand of NC_073261.2, from coordinate 54,306,076 downwards.
GACTCTGCATTCCTGGTTCCCGCCTGGCTCGTGTTAGCACTGGTGAATGTATGTGGTCAGGTGAGTTATGCCTGAGAAGGCTACTGCGTTGTCGTGCACGAGAGGAGACCAGCCTGAGCTGGAACAGGCCGGTGACGAAGGGAGGGTGGGGACACGTGGCGGCACAGGTAGTGAAGGTGGGAGATGAGGCCTCCGGAGCCCTGGGGTGGGGAGGGGCAGGCTGCGGGGTGGGACTTGGGCCCTGTGTGCGGGTCGGGGGTGGTGGTAGAGGTGGTGCAGGGCCAAGACCAGGAATGGAGAATGGATCCTGAGTGGACTCAGGAGTGGAGTCACTGCTTCTCCAGGACGGCCTCTTGCCCCAAGGCCATGGGAGCAAGGCGGGTGCCGTGGGAGTGTGGGAATGCACTGTGAAGCTGCTCACGTGGCACAGTGTTCTTTCACTGGAGTCCTCAGGGGTCTGGCCCTGCCTTGCCCCAGCATCCACCCACAGACCCACGTGTCCCAGATCCGAGAGGAACATGTCTGCTAAATGTCGTCCCCCACAAAAGGCAAGGGACACACTGTCTCCCCTCACTGCTGGTTGACATTGTAAGAGGAGCCGCTGGCAGCTGGAAGAAAGCTGGAGAGCACCCGGCACGTGGCTGGGCTGCAGGGAATGGGGTGCAGCAGCCACCGGCATCCGAGCCTGGAGGAAAGTCAGGTCTCAGAGGGAATGGGGTGGCGGGGCTCTGTTTAGATTGAAAGAAAATCATCAGACAACCCAGAGCTTTGGTTCCAGTTCAGACCCGCTCATTGGTTTGTTCTCATTTTAAGACTCTCTCTTTGTTTATAAAGTGTATTTGTATTTGTTTCCATTTGGGATTCAGCAGATGAGTGCAATGAATTCCAGGGTCTGCTTCACGGATCAGCTCAACTTGAACACACGCACATTTCACTCTCAGACTGGGGCGCATCCAGGGATGTGTTGTCTCCTCTCTACTCCCTAGACAGCCCCAGGACAGAGGTGCCCACACAGACCAGAGACAGGGGCTGCGGCACCAGGAGCAGCAAGGGCTGAAAGACCACAGCTGACCACTATGGAGACTTCCAATGCCTGGCTCATGAATCATCTCATTTACAACAACTGCATGCTGTCGGTATGATGATTATCCCTGTTTTACAAATAGAGGGGGAAATTCAGAGAGATGAAAAACATGCCCATGGCTGTTCCACGGGCACATGCAGAACAGGATTTGAACCCAGGAACCCTGTTCCTGTCTGGCTCCAGGGCCTACCCTGGACCACCAAGTGTATACTTTCTGTACAAAGTACTACTGCTCACAAGAGGGATGTGGCCCCCAGGGCCTTGTCTCCCCTTAAAAGAGAATGTAGAATGAGAAGCAGGGTGGGCAGCGGCCCGGGAGCGGCATGATCTGTCGTGCCTCACCCCAGAGGTGGCTTGCTCTGGGGCTGCCCCCATGGTGGCCTCTCCCAGGCAGGTCCTTGAGAAGTTGGAGCGATCAGGACTTCGGGGGAACCATGTTCTTGTACCCCCCGGGCCAGGGCAGTTGCAGAAGCCTGGGGCTCAGGCTGCAGAGGTGGCAGGCAGGACTCGGGGCACCCACAGCCCCGGAAAGATACCTCACCTACCTGCAGACTCTCCTCTTGAGGACTCTGTCCCAGGGGCTCCAGCAACCCCCTGGGAGGCTGCTCAGGCCCCACTGTTCCCCAGACCCACCTCTGCTCAGAGTGAGCCTAAGGTAGGAGCAGGAGAGAGAGCATGTCTTAAGAGAGAAAGCCACCTTCATGAACAGACGCTCACCTGCTCCATTAATGCCAAGGTCAGCATGAGCAATGAGAACCATTACCATTAATCAACAGCAAGGGCTGATCTGAAGCCCAAGTACTGGGAAACAAGACTGGGTCACCTGGGGAGTGGCTGCTTGGCGAGCTGTAAGGTGTGTGGGAACCCACAGCTCCCTGCCAACCTGGGAAGGCTGCCTGGAGGAAGCAGCCTTTTGAGTGCTGCTGGATGTCCCCAACAGCTCTGGGCCCCATTTCCAAAGGCCTCTACCTCCCAAGAACACTGCAGGCTGGCTGGCTCCCATGAGACCCTGAAGCCCACACGGTCAGGAGCAGGAGAAAAGTGGGAAAGGAGAAGTTGCTCTACTGGGGAGGAGACCAGAGGCCCTGGCATCCCCAGAAACTGCACCCCCTGCAAATTTTCAATTCTGCAATCCCTCCCTGACCGAAACCTCACTCCCCAGCTCTTTACTTAGCAGGTGGCCTTGCCTCATGCAAAGAGAACCGGGGCCCTGCTCCTCTATCCAGAGTTGCCTCTGCCTGTCTGCCCTGACCTCTCTCCATCCATCAGAGCTCCCTGCTCCACTGCCCCCCGCCAGCCCCTCAACCCTGATTCTTGGGCCACTCCTTAGTCCCTGCTCTGGACCCACTCCCTGGGCACCCCTGAAATACCAGCTGCCTCCCGGGGCCCCACTGTCCATCCTCTCTGCTTTTCCTGCTCCCTGCATGTACAGATAACAACCCCTGTATTGATTCCTTCATTTCTCATAATAACCTCATAGAGTTAGAAGGGCACTCAGTAAATGCTGGCCACTTCTCTTCCATAGAAGGCAGTCAGGAGGCGGCGCCCCCAAGCCTGGTCAATTCAGCCACCCAGCTATGTCAGGCACTGGGCCAGGCATACTGTGATTCTCTCAGTTCATTCCCTGAAGCGTGTGAGACCACTGCCATGAGTCCCAATGTCACATCCTTACAAGGCAAAGTCTACAGGCAGAAAAGAAGGCATTTTCCTCCACCATTGTCTCTTTTTATCAGGGAGAAAACATTTTCCTGGAAGCACCTGATTCCTTGGGTGAATTCAGGCCTGATGCTGAAAACCTAGCTGCAAAGGAGGCTGGGGAGGCCTGGTGTTGGGAAGGTAGTTCTGCCAAAAAGGAGAGGAGTGCCTGCCCATCTGGCTAATGGGATTAAGAGGTGACAGCATGCTGGCAGTCCTCAGAGCCCTCGCTTGCTCTTGGCACCTCCCCTGCCTGGGCTCCCACTTTGGTGGTATTTGAGGAGCCCTTCAGCCCCCCCACTGCACTGTGGGAGCCCCTTTCTGGGCTGGCCAAGGCTGGAGCCCACTCCCTCAGCTTGCAGGGAGGTTTGGAGGGAGAGGGACGAGCGGGAACCGGGGCTGCGTGCAGCGCTTGCGGGCCCGCTGGAGTTCCGGGTGGGCGTGGGCTTGGTGGGCCCCGCACTCAGAGCAGCCAGCCAGCCCTGCTGGCCCCGGGCAATGGGGGACTTAGCACCCGGGCCAGTGGCTGCGGAGGGTGTACCGGGCCCCCCAGCAGTGCCGGCCCACCGGCGCTGTGCTCAATTTCTCACCGGGCCTTAGCTGCCTTCCCACGGGGCAGGGCTCGGGACCTGCAGCCCGCCATGCCTGAGCCTCCCACCCACTCCATGGGCTCCTGTGCAGCCCGAGCCTCCCCGACGAGCACCACCCCCTACTCCATGGCGCCCAGTCCCATTGACCACCCAAGGGCTGAGGAATGCGAGCGCACGGCGCAGGACTGGCAGGCAGCTTCACCTGCAGCCCCGGTGCGGGATCCACTAGGTGAAGCCAGCTGGGCTCCTGAATCTGATGGGGACGTGGAGAACCTTTGTATCTAGCTCAGGGATTGTAAACGCACAAATCAGCGCCCTGACAAAACAGGCCACTCGGCTATACCAATCAGCAGGATGTGGGTGGGGCCAGATAAGAGAATAAAAGCAGGCTGCCCGAGCCAGCATTGGCAACCCGCTTGGGTCCCCTTCCACACTGTGGAAGCTTTGTTCTTTCACTCTTTGCAATAAATCTTGCTACTGCTCACTCTTTGGGTCCACGCTGCTTTTATGAGCTGTAACACTCACCGCGAAGATCTGCAGTTTCACTCCTGAGCCCAGCAAGACCACGAGCCCACCGGGAGGAACGAACGACTCCAGACGCGCTGCCTTAAGGGCTGTAACACTCACCGCGAAGGTCTGCAGCTTCACTCCTGAGCCAGCGAGACCACGAACCCACCAGAAGGAAGAAACTCCGAACACATCTGAACATCAGAAGGGGCAGACTCCAGACGCGCCACCTTAAGAGCTGTAACACTCACCGCGAGGGTCCGCGGCTTCATTCTTGAAGTCAGTGAGACCAAGAACCCACCAATTCCGGACACAGGATGACCAGCCCTTGACCTTTCCCCTCTCCGGCCCATCCTCCATAATGATACCAGAGTGACCTTTCTAATCTCAGATTTGATTGTGTTGGTCTCTACTTAAAAACTTTTAATAATCGACGTCAGATAAGGCCACTGTCCTTGATGTGACATATGATGTCTTCCACTGTGTGATCACTTCTTTTCCTGCAATTCCCCCATTCAGCCAGTTCAAACTTCTCATCATTCCCTCAAACCTTTCCCTACCCCACTCTCTCCTAAATCAGCCTGACAAAACGAAACTATTCATTCCTCAAGACACAGTTTCTCTGTGAAACTTCTTTGGCTTCCTCATCCCCCTGTTAGGCCAAATACCTACAACGGTGCTAGCTCAGAGGTTTTCAATCAGCGCTTGATGAAGGAGGGAAGGAAGGAAGAAAGGAAAGAGAAGGAAGGAAGGCAGGCAGGCAGGCAGGCTGGTCAGAGGTGTTTGAACCACAGTGACTCCATCTTATATAGAGGCTGGGTAAAATGAGGCTGAGACCGACTGGTTTGCATTCCCAGGAGGTGAGGCATTCTAAATCACAGGATGAGATAGGTGGGCACAAGATACAGGTCACAAAGGCTTTGCTGATAAAACAGGTCACATTAAGGAAGCCGGCCAAAGCCCACTAAAACCAAGATGGTGATGAAATTGACCTCTGGTCGTCCTCACTGCTCATTATATGCTAATTATAATGAATTAGCGTGCTAAAAGACACTCCCACCAGCGCCATGACAGTTTACGAATGCCATGGCAACATCAGGAAACTACCCTATATGGTCTAAAAAATGGAGTAACCCTCAGTTCCGGAAATTGCCCACCCCTTTCCCAGGAAATCCATGAATAATGCACCCCTTGTTTAGCATACAATCAAGAAATAACAATAAGTATAAGCAGCTAAGCAGCCCATGCCACTGCTCTGCCTGTGACGTAGCCATTCTTTATTCCTTTACTTTCTTAAACTTGCTTTCAGTGATTATATGGACTTCCCCTGGATTCTTTCTTGAGCAAGATCCAAGAACTCTCTCTTGGGGTCTGGATTGGGACTCCTTTCTGGTAACAGAAAAAAGGAAGGAGGGACAGGAGGAAGGGAACAAGGAAGAAGAAAGGAACGAAGGAAAGGAGGGAGGGAGGAAGGAAGGAAGATGCAGAAGAGGAAGGAAGAACAGAAGGAAGGAAGGAGGAGATGAAGAGAGGGAGGAAGGAATATGGGAGAGAAGGAGGAATAGAGGAAGGGATGGAGGATTAGGAAGGAAGGGATGGAGGGAAGGATGGGAGAGTGGAAGGAAGGAGGGAGGATGAGGAAGGAACGATATGTATGATGCCCCAGGCATCATTGGGCCCATTCCTCCTCTGTGGAAAGCATGGAAAGTGCCATTGGCTCCTGGAGTAGCCCCATGGGGCCTCCTGGGCATGACATTTTGTTACAGGTGGTTAGGCATGAGTGGGGCAGGAGAGGGCTCTCCCCCAACCCGCTGGAAATGGCAGGTGATGGTTTGGCAATTATTGCATTCCCTCTCTAAAAATGATAATTCGGCACCCAGGGAGAGACCAGCTGCTGACGACCCACATTTTTTAACATTAAAAGTGTTAAATGAATGCAGACCCCAGGGAGAAGCGGCTTCCTGGGCATGCGCGTTAAGAGACAAAATGGCGAAGTATGACGTGCCAGGACACGGCACTGGAAAAAGGAAAAATGCTTCAGATGGGCATGTGTGTAACTCCCTAAACACACTGTGCCTGCTCAATTCCAAAGGGTAAGGAGAGCACTGCGCATGCGGGAAGCCCACCCTAAGGGAAGAATCATGGGAAAGAGGCGAGTCTGTCAAGTCCTAGGATCACAGTTAAAGCCCCACCTTTTTTTTTCTTTCAATCTTTTCTCTTTTGAACATTCAGGCGCCCGCTTGGGTCTCTTCCAAGCAAACTTTCCTTTCTTTCCTGTTCTAAAGCCTTTTTAAATAAACTTCCACTCCTGCTCTGAAACTTGCCTCGGTCTCTTTTTCTGCGTTATGCCCCTCAGTCGAATTCTTTCTTCTCAGGAGGCAAGGGCTGAAGTGGCTACAGACCCAGACGGATGCACCATCCGTAACTCGAATCTCTTCCACCGCTAACAGTTTTGTCCCAGCTCATCGGTGGAGGTTGAACTAGAGACCATCCTCTCATTACTACCGGATTCAAGTAGTTTTGTTGTTCCCCCGCCACCCCACCCCCGCCCCTTGGGATAACTCCCTCCCACTGTGGGCTATTTTCCTAAGCCAATGAGACACACCAAGTGTTTTCTAAAAGATCTACAGCGCTGCAGGGTGCTGCGGTCTCAGTGGAGGGAGCCTTTCTCACTGTCCCTATGGGGCGCCCTCACATTTAATTCAGCCTATCTCTCCAGCCTGACGGGGCCTCTTGGCCTTTGACCCTGATGCCCTCATTTGATAAGCATATCATCTACGTCTTCAGCTCCATCGCTACTAGAATCATTACACAGGCCTAAACATCCTGCTGAAACCTCCCTCATGTGACCTCAATCTTTTCCTCCATCAACACCCCTTGGGCATGGTCATTCACCCCTGGAGAGCTGGGTAGGAGCAAAGCCTCACTCAGGGTGACCTCAGAAGATAGGGAAGAGAGAAAAACCTGCCCCAGCGGTGCTCAGACAGCCCTGTGGAAAAGAAGGGGAGGCCAGGCTGACCCAGGAAGGGTGGACATGTTGTTGTGGCACTGCGAATTCTTCACCCCGAAAGCTGGCATCCCTCCTGCCCCTTCCTCTGCCTCTGTTTCTCCCTCTTCCTGCCTGACTTCTGTGAGTTCCCTCTTGAAATTCCCAAGAGAGTTCTGTTTGCCAGCTAGTCACCATCCAGGATGGAGCACACCAGGCAGGCAAAATCCCACCCCCAAGGATGGCTCATGCACACTCATCTTCAGCCAATAGATGACTTCCTTGGACCCAAGTTCTGATTCCTAGGCCAACCAGCTGTGGCCAGAGGGACAGGGTCCCAGACCACAACTCCCAGCACTTGCTTGCAAGGCTGCTTTCCTGAGAAGCGGTGGTGGGAATGGCAGGCGCGTGGAGTCCCACAGACCAGCACTTCTGGCACCCAGCCCATGAGAACAGAAGTTTGAGGCTTGTAGGCTGTGGGGGAGCTGGGGTCTGGAACTAGACCTGCCTCTGGAGCAGCCATCTAGTTCCTGCCCCTGATAATGGCACAGCTGGCTGTTATCAGGGGCAAGAAGTGCAGTTGGGCCAGTGGAAAAAGAGCAAATTGGCAGCTGATACTGCCCAGGTAGGGCCCGCCTAGGAGCCCTGCCCAGAAACAGGCAGCCAGAGAGAGGAGCCCAGCAATGGATGTCCATGGGCACCATGGCAGGCCTGGCTCTTATCTTACCAGTGGACTGGAAGACAAGAGACAGGCCCAACACTTGGATGGACTGGAGTTTCTGAAAGGGCCAAAGGCAGAATCCAGACCTAGACGCACGATGGGGCCTCATATGAGACTGGTTCAAAGGCAAGCCCTAGTCTCTGGATCTGGAGCAGTAGGTCATGGCCAAGCTGCAAATGGGAAATAATATCATTCCCTTACCCAATTACATACATAACTCCTTACATTTCCCACACCCTGGTTGGGGATTATTCCTGAATCAGCCTTCTCAATTAACTGGGAATCCACCTGGCTTCAGCTTAGGGACAGGAAAGAGACAGGGTCAGAGAAGTGCCAGGTAGTCCCAGCCCAAGGGTCTCCATTTGGTCTCACAGGGTGACTTGAGAGACTTGGGGAAACAGACACTTCTGCCTCCCACCCTGGCCCCCGCTCCCACCTCCTAATCTGGAACCCATTAAAAATGAACATGAAGGAATTTCACAGGTCTGTCAAGCAGAGCCAGGTGTGTTCCTGGTGGCGACCACTTTCCTTTCTACAGATTCACAAACTCTGTTTTTATTCACCCAGAGAAGGAGCCTACCTGGGTTTGATGCATTCTGCCCTAGTCCTTCCCCTCTCCAGGTATTAAATTCAGAATGCCACCTGACCAGGTGTCTTGACCTCCCTCCCAGTTTCCACACTGACTTAGCAGTGTACAATTGCACAGTTCTCTCCAGGCCTGCTGGGTATGACTCGAGGCTTACCAATAGGATTTTCAGAATATCGATTGATTACCCTGGGGCAATGGCTGGGTACTGTCTGAGTAATCAGGTTCAAAAGGGCAGTGATAGAATTGAACATATGCATTTGTTCTGGACCATTCACCTAAGGGAAGAGAAAATTTGGCCCAGGAGAACAGAAGGAGCCGTGGTTCACACCAAGAGGAAGCGCTCCCTGGGGGGTGGTTAGCATGTGAGCAAATTCCTCACTCATTTCATTCGATCAAATCCAAACTCCTCAGCCTCAATGAGGAAATGACTCTAAAGCAGCCAGCAGTTTTTCAATGTATTGCTACCGTGCATTTGGAAACATGAACATAAACCAGTAGTGATAAGATACTGGAAAATTATTTCACTTGAAAGGCGGTGAGAAGGCCGGTGAGTTCAAGAGGAAAGGACTTGCTCATTGCTTATCTTAGTCATCTCTTCCCTCCAAAAGTGCAGAAAATTAGAGGCACCCCTAGGAGAGAAGCAGGAGGCATAAAGGTCCTAGAGGACCGTGAGCATGGAACCAGGCATCTGCTTCCCTCCTGGACCTCCACTGACCCCCTCAGCATGAACATTCCAACCACCTTAGTAAACAAAACAGAAACAACATCCTCAATAGCGAAAGGACTAAATAAATTATACAATGGTTTAATATGCATTTAATTTATATTTACTTAATATAACAATACATTTTATATAAAATGGTAAAATTTTATACCCCTGTTAAAATTGGAGTTTTAAGTAGCAGGTGCTGCTTTTATAAGTAAATATCACCATTACTAAACAAAAGCCAAACATTTTGGTTTAGGTTGGGCGTAGTGGCTCACGCCTGTAATCCCAGCATTTTGGGAGGCCGAGGCAGGCAGATCGCCTGAGGTCAGGAGTATGAGACTAGCCTGGCCAACATGGTGAAACCGCGTCTCTACTAAAAATACAAAATTTAGCCAGGCGTGGTGGCATGTGCATGTAGTCCCGGCTACTTTGGGAGGCTGAGGCAGGAGAATTGCTTGAAATCAAGAGGTGGAGGTTGTAGTGAGCCACAATCGTGCCACTGCACTCCAGCCTGGGAGACAGAGTGAGACTCCGTCTCCAAAAAAAAAAAAAAAGTTTGGTTTAAAAGCATTGATTGGTACAAAGTTATCAAAACAGAAAAATAGTAATAAAAGAATTGACTTTACAGGTTATATTAACCCTCCCTCTTTTTTCCATTCAGTGGAAGTCTTTTAATTTGTCTTGCCCACTGTCTGTTGACTCTTCTGATCCTTTGGTTTTTAAATTTTATAGGAGTAGCTTGCAGCGTTCCTGCCTCTCGGGCCTATCCAGTCCCATTCTCCTGTCACCATCTCTGTGGGCTCCCTTCCCCAGCAAGCTTCTCCTTAGAGGAGTCCAGACCTACTACCTCATCTCCTCTCCTCCCATCCTCACCACAGCATTTTGCAATCCACCCTCTGCCTCTGTTGCTCCAAGGTAACCAGCAGCCTCTGGTGCTAAATCCAGTATGTGATTTTCAGGCCCTGCAGTGCAATTTCTCTGTAGAGTTGGATACTCGGCAACTCCCTGCTTCTCCCAAGCTCCTCTCCCGTTAACTCCCATATATCCTCTCTCCTTGCTTTCCCCCATTGCTCTCCTTTGGGGCCTCTCTTCCTTAGAGGCTGGGGTTCCCCAGCGTTCTCTCCTGAGTGCACTTTCTTCTCCCTCTACCCACAGCCCCCTGAGGCAGAGGACCAATATGACCTCCAGGGACCCTCCTGAGCTCCAGATCCAAATCCCATAGGACCTCAAACCTGGCCTATGATCTCTTCCCCCATGGCCATCTCCTGCCCCTCCTCCCAGTTGTTCCTCTCAGCTGCGGGTTCCACCACCCAACCAGCTACTCGGTCTAAAATGTGGGGGATTTTCTTAACTCCTCCCTTTCCCTTATGGCCCTTATCCAGCCCATTTTCAAGTCCTATAAATGCCTTATCCTTAGTAGCTCTCAAACCCGTTCCCCCTCCACCTCCTTCTCAGTTCTGGTGTCCTCTTGGATCACCAGGACACTGGGGAAGTCTCCTAACTGTCCTTGTTGGCCATCCCATCCCCATCGCCACCCTCACTTCAATTCATCCTCTACCCAAGGAGTGATTTTTATAAAATGCAAATCTGAGGATCCCATTCCCTTTTAAAAAATTTATCCAGGGGCACTCCAGCCTGGGCCACAGAATGAGACTCTGTCTCAAAAGGAAAAAAACAAAAAAAAATGTCTCCAGGGGTCCTCATCTCCTTTGCAGGACAGCCCTGCCTGGGTCAGCCTTCAGCCCTCATTCTGAAGCACCCAGCTCTGCAGCTCCCACCCTGCACCAGGCCTCACCCCTAGTCCATACACCGAACTCTTCCTTTATCTCCTCCAGCAGGAGCAATAACCCAAGCTTCCTGGTCTTAATCAAAATCCTACTGCTATGTGCCCTGGGTTGGCCAACACCTGGCCAGCCTCTAGGAACAAATGAGGCCACCATCTTGATAAGAACCTAGATTTCTCTGGTCCATATCATGCAAGAATCTGGCATCTTACAATCTCCACTCCAATTATAGGAGTCCCCTGGGCACCTCACCTATGTCCACACACAAGTCCAGTTGCCACCCAGTGGTCTGCTGAGCACTTGTTGGGGATGGAATGTTGCCTTGTCAATGTTTTTGTCTCCCTTCCCCTCTGTGTAGCTGTCAAGCAGTCTGAACGGTCCTGACCCCATCGCAACTCTGAGGGGGGATCCTGCTCCATCTAAACCAGGGTTTCTCCATCTCAGCACCATTGACATTTTGGGCCAGTTGGAGGCAAGGGTGGGGCTATCTTGTGCATCATAGGCTGTTTAGCAGCATCACTCGCCTTTATTTACCGGATGCCAGTCACACACACAGACACACACACACACACACACACACCTGTGACAAAATATCTTCAGACACTGCCAGATGTCCTGTGGAGGGCAAAGTTGCCCCTGGTTGAGAACCACTGATCTAAGCCAATTCTGTAATGTCATTCTCTCCCCCAGTTCTCAGTTAGATTCGAATGTATGACCTAAATCGGTTGAATGAGAATGAAGTTCAACCATTGTGTTCAGTGTTCAGTGGTTTTGTTTTCTCACCTGCTCGAGTGTCAGCCTGGGAATTGGAAGCAGCCATTTGCAGGAGGGCCAGCTGCAGGATGAAGCTGACGCCATGGAAACAAAACAGAGATGGAAAGAAATCAAGTCCTGAGTGACAAGCTTGGACCTCAAAAGATCAAACTGCCTTAAGCTCACTCATTGCTGGACAGTTCTATATACTAAGCCTATAAATTCTCTTGTTTATAGTCCTGTTACTTGCAACTGAAACCATCACTGCTATTAATACATCCTCTATTTGGGCCAGATCCACAATCTGACACAGGACTCAGCACAACCACTAGTTACCACTGCCATTTTCCACTGGGCTTCGCTCTCTATTCCTGAGTATGGCACCTGCAGGCAGTGCGTCCCAGGGGGCACTGCCACCAACGTCCTAAAACCCTCAACATGTGAAGCCAGAGGGTCCAGGGAAAAGTGCGATTGAATATCATGCTCCCCTTCATGTTAGTATCTGGGAGAGGACAGCAAAGCTCGTTGCTCTGGCCACAATATTATTCAGAGTTTAGTGAAACAGGCATTTTGAGTTTACTCGCATTGTAGCTCGCTTTCTCTCTCTCAGTCAAAGACAAGATGTGAGCTCATGGGACATGGCCGATGACATGTTTAAGTAATAGTCCCCACCTTATGTTAGACTTCCTTAGCCTCTTCAGGGCCAATCAGGGCACACATAGATTTTTCTAATCTTAGAACATATTCTTTCCCAAAAAGCCCTAGCCCGTCAACCAGATAGATACTGGGTTTTTAGCCCAATATTGGTATATTGACCAGCTTATGCTAGCTGTGGCAACAATCAATCCCAAATCATAGTCTCTTACAACAATAAGAGTTTTTACACTGTCAATATTATATTTATAATATAAACATATTGGCTTTGTACATGAATTTATTCAAGGTTCATCACCAGCCCTTCAGTGTAATGCTTTCTCCACTCCAGAGTTTTTTATTCAGATTCACCCCTTGATTAATTGGATTTCATCTCCCAGGTAGTTTTTAAAGAAATACTTACTGGTGCAACAGTCCCAGTATATTTTCGTATTTGTGAATGACCATTGCCTTTAGACTTGAGTGACAGTTTGGCTGAGTGAAAACATGTTGGGTCATGCTTCTCTCAGATCTCTGTAGACGATACGCCACTACTTTTTGCTAATACTGAGGAATATGTCTGAGGCCAGTTGATAATATTTCTTCCTTGTGAGTGACTTGCTTTTTCTGCCTGGATGCCCATATGATCCTTTAGCTTTCATACTTAATGGATGCCCATATGATTCTTTAGCTTTCATACTTAATAGATGCCCATATGATTCTTTAGCTTTCTTACTTAATTACTTCAGTAACATATGTTCTTTCTGGAACGTAATGCACCCTATCCAATTGTACATTCAGGTCCTCCTTTATAGGACAGTTTTCTTTTTGAATTTTTTTCGACTTCATTTATTTTGTCTACTTCCACTGGAAAAAAAAAACCGTTGCATTTATGCTGGATTTCTCTTCCCTCTTGAACTTCTACCTCTATTTTTCTATCTTTGCTCTTCTCTGTTTCATTTTATGGGGTTTTCTTGGGTTTGTCTACTATGCATCTTATTCCGCTTTCAAAAATCAGTTCTGTTCTTGTGATTGCCAGTAAGGTTCTTGTATTTCTAACATGTTTATTATTATCTTACATGTCTGTTACTTGAGCTTTGTCAGCTCACTTTTTATCTCTGTTCATTCTCTTATTGTTGCTTCTTTGGTCTCTTTTATTTCTTCTCTGAGTTCCTCCTTTTCCCCTTATGAGTTTATATTTTCATCAGTTCCTCTGAGATGATGGACAGAGTATGTTTTTCTGGAATGTTTCTCCATCTCCCAAGGTAATTTTTTTCTGATATGCATTTTTCATCAGCTTTTTAATTGTTGTGTCTCTTTTCTTATTTCTCTGTTGAAACCATTTTATTGATGATTCCTTTCTGTTTATTCGTCATCATTGAATGGGGAAAGTTGTGTAAGCCAGCTTTTTTTTTTTTTTTTTGAGACAGGATCTTACTCTGACACCCCAGGCTGGAGTGTAGTGACGCAATCATGGCTCACTGCAGCCTGGACTTCCTGAGCTCAAGTGATCCTCCCAACTCAGCAGGGACCACAGGCACACACCACCACACCCAGCTAAAAAAATTGTACTTTTTGTAGAGATGGGGTTTCACTGTGTTGCCCAGGCTGGTCTCGAACTCCTGAGTTCAAGAAATCAGCCTGCCTTGGCCTTCCAAAGTGCTGGGATTACAGATGCCAACTACTGCGCTTGGCCAGCATTTTTCTTAAGAATCATGTCGGGGAGGTATGGACGAGTGGGTAGGGCAGCTGACGGCTTCACCTGAGACTAACACTACAACCGCCTTCTCACCAAAAGCACTGTGTTCTCCGTCTAGGGGCACAATAGCCTCTCAGGTTCTGTTGACCTCCTCCCATCTTGAATCTTGCAGAGGAGCTGAAAATTTTTTTGTTTAACGTCCTTCCTATTATTTTAATACTTTTTCCTTCATTTAAAAAAAATCAGCTATATTGTGATAAAATATATATGCACTAAAATTCACTCACTTTCAGTGTACAGTTTGAGAAGTTTGGCAATTCTATGCAGTCATGAAACCACTACCACAATCAGCATAGAAAGCATTTCCATCACCCTAAACATCTCGCTTTGTCCCTGGTGTTAACCCTCTTCTGTAGCTGCCCCAGCCCCAGGGAACCACTGATCTACTTCCTGTCACTATAATTTTCCCTTTTTTAGAATTTCATCTGAATAGAATCACATAAATGTCATCGTTTATGTTTTATTTCCTTCACTTAGCATAATGTTTTTGAGATTCATGCATATTGTTGTACGAATCAATAGTTTGTTCTTTTTTATTGCAATGTAATATTACACGGAAATTCTGCGTTTTGCTTACCCATTTGCCAGTTAACAGACATTTGAGGTGTTTCCAGTTTGAGCCACTTATGAATAAACTGGCTATGAACCTTCTTCACCCACGAGTACGAGTGGACAAATCTTTTTTCTCTTGGGTAAATACCTAGGAGTAGAATGGCTGGGTTGTATGATAAAAGTGAACCATACAGTTCTCCAAAGTGAGTGTTTTACATTCCCAAGTAATCTTATCATCTTTTTAGTTGATTGTTCTCAACAATGCTTGATATTATCAATCTTTTAAATTTAATTCCATTAAATTTAATGAGAATTCCATCTCATTGTAGTTTTAATTTGCATTTCCCTGAAGAATAGTGAGGTCAAGCATCTTTTCACGTGTTTATTGGCCATTCATATGTCTTCTTCGGTGAAATGTCTCTTTAAAATTTTGCTCCTTTTTAAAACATACTGGATTATTTGTCTTATTATTAGGTTGTAAGAGTTCTTAAAATATTTTGGATACAAGTCCTTGTTTAGATATATGTTTAACAAATACATTCTCCCAATCTGTAGCTGGTTTCTTCATTTTCTTAATGATATCTTTTGAAGAGAAACATGTTTTCATTTTGCTAATGCTCGTTTTATCCATTTTCTTTTTTTATGGCTCATATTTGCTGTGTCCTGCTTCAGAAATCTTTATGTAAGGCAATGTCACAAAGACTTTTGCCTCTTTTTTTTCTAGAAGATTTATCATTTTACCTCTTACGTTTAGGTCCGTGATTCATTTAGGGTTAAATTGTTAGCTGGGCTTTGTGGCTCATGCCTGTAATCCCAACATTTTGTGAGGCCAAACCGAGAGGATCACTTGAGGCCAGGAGTTCAAGACCAGCCTCTGGAAAGATAGATTTGCCACTAATTCCTATGAAGAAGACTGGGACGAGTAAGTTGGGAAGGGAGAGAGGCAACTGGGATGCGTAGTGGGCATCCAACTAGAGATGGGCAGCTGAACACACAGATGTGGAGTTCAGAAGAGAGGTCCAGGCGGAACATGTGGATTTGCTAATCCTCAGAACATAGATCATCCTGAAAGCCATGATATTTGATGAGATCACCCAGGATGGGGGCATGGACAGAGAAGAGAAGAAATCCAAGGGATGAGCCCTGGGACATCTCAATTTTTTTAAAATGATAATTTCCTAAAGAAGCTCCTACTTGTGTATAAAGTCTATGGTTTTTGCCTTTGATATTATATTTAAAAGTCCTTTCTCACCCAGAGACATATAACTATTCATCTATGTTTCTTTTATGGTATAATTTTTTTATATTTAATTATGTTCAGACCTTCATTTCTCAATACCATTTACCAATCAAAGGAACCAGAGTTCTTCAGAGAAATGGCTGATTCCAAGTCTGGCACAGGGAAAGTACAAAATAAGCCTGGAGCATCTTGTTGTACCAGAAAGAAAAGAAGTGCTTAGACAATGATGGGAATGGGTCTAAAGGGCACAGGACTCATGGGCCAAATCTGAGACAATTGGAGCATCAAAATGAATAAAGACAGTAACGGGTGATGGCCCATTGAATAACAAAAGAATCCATACTGATAGGATAGAAAGAAAAAGAGAAGGAGAGGGAAGGGAGAAGAGAGAGAAAACTTCCTCATAACAAAATGCCAACTAATAAATACAGAAGGAATGATAGACTTAGAAAATCACCACCTTACAATAATCCTAGTTAATTAATTTAGACACCAATCATGGAATGAACCTGGATCACAAGCTTCCTATGTGCCTCCTGAAGTGAGGCACTGAGCAGGGCACACGTGTCATGCCGTATTCCTGCAAAAATGCATAGCCAGATTCCGAGTATGAAATGCCAGGTAAATATCAATTGAGGGAGATTCTTCAAAACAACTGGCCTGTGTATTTCAAAAAATATCACTGACACAAAAGACAAAGAAAGGCTGAGAAAGTATACCAGATAAAAGGAACAAAAGACGTGACAACAAAATGCCATGAATGATCCTAGATTGAATTCTGGTTGGGGAGAAGGGAGGCCTATAAAGGATATTATTGGGAAACTGCAGAATTTGAATTGGAACTGAGCATTAGATAATACTATTGTATCAATGCTAAAAATTTTGAATTTGACCATTGGTGGTTACATAAGAGAATGTCCTTATTCTTTGGAGAATCTCACTGAAGTCTTTAAGGGTAAGAGATACAAGTTTCCTGCAACTTTCTTTCAAATGTTACAGGAAATTATATATATATATATATATATATATATATATGTATATGTGTGTATATATATGTGTATATATATCTGTATAGGTATATATGTGTGTATATATGTATATATGTGTATATATGTATATATGTGTATATATTATATATGTGTATGTGTGTATATATGTGTGTATATATATGTGTGTGTATATATGTGTGTATATATATGTGTGTGTGTATATATATATGTATATGTATCTGTGGGTATATAATAAAACAATTGTCAAATGTCCACAATTAGTGGGTCTTTGTTAAGGCTATGATGGAATTGATTATACTATTCTTATACTTTTTTGGTAAATTTAAAATCTTTTCAAAAAAGGAAAGAGTTAAAAATGAAAATGCATATATGTAATCAAAAGCTAAGATTTCTGTTTACATGTGTTTTGAGGAAGGAATCCAACTTAGCCATTATTTAGTGAACACTTATTTTCCAACTCTATGAAATATCTCCATAATCAATAATAAAATCTCACACATATTTGGATCTGCTCCTGCCTTTCTAGTCTGTCTCATGAATCCATCTGTCTGTTTTTCTTCACCAGTAAGTACACTGTAGTTGTTGTAGCCTTTAATTATGTTTAATATCTAGTAGGGCAAGCCCATCCACCTTGCTCTTCAACATTTTCCTCCCCATGCTTCTATTCTTCCAGAGAAACTTACAATAATTTTGTCAGATTTCCTTAAGAGAAAAAAACTCACTGAAATTTTGATTGATATTTAGTCACTTATTAACTGGGAAAATTAAAATCTTATAATTTTTGTTGATTCTTCCTAGAAAAAAAATGCTTGTTTCTCCTTTTGTTCAAGTCTCATTTTGGGTTCTTCTGTAAAGTCTTTTCATTTTCTTTACATAAATCTTGCACATTCCTTGCTAAGTTAATTCCCATGAATTTTGTTGCTGTAGTAAATGCAATATATTTCCGTGATATGTTCTAATGGCTTGTTCATTATCATAGGAAGGATATTGGTTTTTATAACTATATTTCTGTATTTTGTGACTGCTACCCCACTAAACTCATTTGTTAGTTATATGACATTTTCAGTTGATTTTTTGAGATGTTCAAATTACAAAACCATATCCCCTGAAAATGATGGTGATAATATTTCCTTCTTGGGAATATTTATGACCCTTATTTTATCTTCTTGTTTATTTCCATTGCTAGAACTTTCAGAACATTAATAAGTAACAGACGCATCCTTGTCTTGTTCCTGAACTTAATTTGGATGCCAATGATTTTTCACAGTTAATGATAATGTTGCTTTAGTTTGAGAGAGATTTCCTTTATCATGTTAAAAGAGTGTTCTTTAATTCTTTTATTCACAAAAACATCACCAGGAATGAACTGCAATGTCTTGAAATTTTTCTAAAACTCTGATTTACTAAGCTCTGATTCTGTGCCCAGCTCTGTGCCAAGAATTTTAAATTTACAATTTAATGTAACCTGCACATGACCCTGACTATTAAAAATTACGTTTCAAATTATACAGTAGAAGAACTGACCAAGGACCCAGAGTTGGGAAGTGAAAAAGACAGGATTTGAACTCAGGATTTCGAAATTCAAGCTCTTGACACTCTATGGCAATGATAATGTGGTTTTTTTTTTTTTGCCTTAATCTATTTAAAAAAATGATCACATTAAGAAATTTCCTAGTATTGAACAACATTTGCATTGCTAGAATCAGCTCTGCTTATACATAGTGTATTATTATTTTAAACACATGGCTTCATTCAATTTTATAATATTTCGAGTCTGTATTTGCGAAATTAGCCTGCAGTTTCTCTTTTGCCCATCTGGCTGGCTGGCTTTAGTGTCCAGGCAATGCCAGCTTAGCTAAATGACTTGGGAAGCTGCCTGTCTTTTTCCATGCACTAATCCTATTTAAACAGCCCAAAGATGATCTGTTCCTTGAAGTTTTGAAAGAACTTGCCCCTCCAACAGTCTGGGTTTAAAACTTTTTTTTTTTTTTTTTTTTTTACAACTTTTTCAGCTTCATCTTGGATGGTTAGTCTATTCAGGTTTTCTACCACTTCTTCAGTCAAATGTGGTCGTTTCTATTCTCCTAGAAAACTATCCACTTCATTGATTTTTTCAAGTTTATTAGCATAAAGTTATAAAACATATTTCTTTATATTTTTCATTTATTTTGCATCATTTCTCATTTCTGCACGCTCATATGTTCTCTTTCTCTTGATTAGGCTTGCCAATGGTTTCTCTAATTCATTGGTCTTTGTAAAGAGCCAGGGACCTTAGGTTTATTTATCAATTTATGTTTCCCATTTTCTAATCCATTAATTTCTAGGGGTTTTGTTATGAGCTTCTCCTTGTTTCTTTGGGTTGTGTGGGTGGTGATCGTAGTTGTTTGCTTTTCTCTTTTTCTGGCTTCTGGAAATAAATGTTTGGCTCATTTATTTTTCTGTGTTGTCATCATTATCATTATGTTCCTTACAAACTGTGATTGATGTTTGTCTTCCCTCTCAGACCCAAGAGCTACTTAGAAGGATAGTTTTTAATTCCCCAAGTGGCCTGATGTTTCTGTTCTTTGCTTACCCTTTGCTTTTTAATGTCTAGTTTTCTTGAATTCTGGTGAGAAAATGTGACCCGTACAATGTATGCATTTTAGAAGTGATTGAGAACTTATCTGGGAACCTGATCTAAGCTGAAAATATTCTGACCTGTGGCTGAAAGGAATATGCATCTTCTGTAGAGTTCTCCCGGAGGACCCCTGAGCGAACCCAAAGGACGGCAGGCAAAGTGTCTTTAAACCACTCACACGAGCCAGACAAACACAACTCTCTCTCTGCACGGGAGAGAGAAGAAAACTTAAAGAGGGAAAGAGGCTAGGGGATGGGGCTAGGGGATCAAGCGCATGAGGAAATGGTGAGCCTCCCATGCTGTCCTCCTGCCCTGTCTCAAGATGTGACTGGAGGGTGGCCTGGAAGCTCTCCCTTGGGAAACTTGTGGCAGGCAGTGTGGGTGGGATGCTAGGGACCCCTCTAGGAGCATTGCTTGACTGCTTGGGGTCCCAATTTTATCTGCTTATTGAACAAGAAAAGGCAAAGAGGTTAAGCAGGTATCTGAATGTCATTCACATCAGCCGGACTTGCCATAGCCCCCTCACCCCTACCCTCTGCTGAGAGTGGGCCTGCTCCTTGCTGGCTCTTCTCTCTCAAGGTGTGACATTAGAACTGGGGGCATGGGAAAGAGGAGAGTGAGTTAATCCTGACACAATTTCAGAGAAAACAGAACCTAATTACTGCTGGCTCAATGGCTTTTTCTTGCTTAGAAAAAGACCGTGGGCAGCCGCACAGTACTCGGAACCAAAGTTCCGTGTGCATGGCCAGTACAGTGTGCCCCCTGCTTAATCCTTGGAGCAGACATCCCAGCCCACGATAAACCATGGCCCCCATACACTGTGAGAAGCCCTCTCCACTGCCCCCCTGGGACATGCCCCCTGGCCTTGGGTTGCTCTCAGAGTCTTTCTCCCCATTCTTCTCCTACCTCTGTCTCTCACTGCAGACCCCTCATATCTCTTGAAACAGAAAGAAGAAAATCTCCACGACTTGATACTTCAGAGATGGCAGCTTATTGCTGTGTCCTCACACCACAGGGACACAGAAGGGCAAAGGGACTGGAAGCCTCCCTACAGCCCTTCTAGAAGGACTGAGCCCCATCCACGAGGACAGGGCCCTCATGACCTAGCCACCTCCTAATGCTATTGCATTGGGGATTAAGTTTCAACCTGAGTTTTGGAGGGACACATTCAACCCACAACACCTGCCACCTTCCCTTTAAACTTAATTCATTGGGAGATGTTAGTCCTCAAACTCTGGGTTGAAAACGACCTTTTTTTTTTTTTTTTTTTTTTTTTTTTTTTTTTGAGACAGAGTTTTGCTCTGTCGCCCAGGCTGGAGTGCAGTGGCATGATCTTGGCTCACTGCAACCTCCATCTCCTGGATTCAAATGATTCTCCTGCCTCAGCCTCCCAAGTAGTTGGGATTACAGGTGGGCGCCACCGTGTCTGGCTAATGTTTGTATTTTTAGTAGAGACAGGGTTTTGCCATGTTGGTCAGGCTGGTCTCAAACTCCTGACCTCAAGTAGTCCACCCGCCTCCGCCTCCCAAAGAGCTGGGATTACAGGCATGAGCCTCTGTGCCCAGCCAGAGCATTGCTTTTTAAATCTCACTTCTAGATAATAAAAATTGCTTGAAGTGCCAAATACTAACTCAGTTCAGTAATTAAAAGTATTCCAGTCCCATGTGACAATAAAATCCTCCAACCTGGTTTCGATATTCTCCCCTATCTAAGCTACTTACAGTGGAGTGGTGCGGGGACAACTCAGGCAGGGGCCTCTGCGTGCCTCTGCTTCCCCCTTTCGTTTACTGGCACCTCTCTGCCTCCCCCAGCCCAATAGCTGTGGCATCTGACCCTCCAAGGCTGGGGCCCGAGTGAGGGGGCAGGGCAGGAGGAGACATAAGGAGACAGGCGCGTTCCACCTGCCGGGGACTGAGCTAAGTAAGACGGCCTTGTGACTTCCTTGTGGCACATTTTCATAGCATCCTCAGAGGCCACGCAGGGAGCACCTGACTGCGCTTGCTATGAAGGGGGAGCGGCAGTGACCTCTAGTGCCCTTCCCATTTTCATGCTGCCTGCCTGTCACTGGCAGGTCCCTGAGCCCTTTCAGGAGGTGGCCTGGGCAGGATTTTCAACAGCTCTAGTCCAGTTGATGAGTTGTCATTCCGCACGCCTCTCCCTGGTCCATGACAAATGGGCACGTCCACACCGGCCCTCGGAGGAAGCAGATCTCTCTCCGCCAGTGGCCAGTGTCCCTCGGCCCTGCTTCCCAGCCTCCCCACAGACAGGTGTCAGACCCCAGCGCACTGTGTCCCTCAAGCTTTCATGTCCCTCAAGATCTCCCAAGGCCTTCTCGGTGGACACTGGGCAAGAAGGACGCTGAGGCTCTGTGAAGAAACTCCCCCTCCCAGAGTCTCTCACAGGTGTTTAGACCCTTGATGTGGGTAAGGGCCCAAGAGTCAGAAAACCAGAGGGTTTTGTTGTTGTTTTTGTTGTTGCTGCTGTTGTTTTGGTTTTTGCTTTTTTTTTTCTAACTCTTTTGTGACTTTGGCATATGGTGTCAAACAGTGGTTCACAACTTTGGGTGCACAGTTGAAATCATCTGGGGTGTTTTAGAAAATGGTGATGTCTGGGTCCCAGACCCCAGATTCTCATTTAATTGGTCTGGGGTGTGGCCTGGGCCATGGGATTTTAAAGCTTTCTCTAGGTGATGCTAATGAGCAGCCAAGAATGAGACCAGTGTCCTCAGACTTCAACATGTTTATGAAGTGCCTGGGAGGCTACTGAGCTCCGGGTTCTTGCTCAGCAGGTCTGGCGTGGGCTTGAGAGGCTGCATCACTCCTAGTGATGCTGAGGCTTCTGATTCAAGGACCACACTTAGAGCATCAACGAACTAGAATCTACGTGCCTTGGTAAAACTCTGATTTTTTTTGTAGACTTTATTTATTAGAGCAGTTTTAGGTACCCAGCAAAATAAAATGGAAAGCACAGCGTTCCCATAGAGCCCCTGCCCCCACACATGCACAGCCTCCCCCATTATTAACATCCCCCTCCCAGTGGTACATTTGTTACAGCTGATGAACCTGCGCTGACACATCACCCAGAGTCCATAGCTTACTTAGGGGTCACTCTTGATGTGGGACATTCTATGGGTTTGACAAATGTATGGTTGTCCTTTGGCATATGTGGGGGATTGGTTCCTGGACTGTCTGCCACACGCCAAACCCACACATACTCAAGTCCTGCAGTTGGCCCTGCAGAACCCACTTATACGAAAAGTGTACCTTCCTAGAATACTGTATTCTCTATCTGCCCCGGTTGAAAAAAAGCCATGCATAAGTGGACCCTCTAAGTTCAAACTCATGTTGCTCTAGGGTCAACTGTATTACAGCATGTATCCACCATCATAGCATCATTCTGATTAGTTTCACTGCCCTAACCATCCAGCATTGTTAGGAATAGGAACAATCCCCTATTCTTGCCCTGCTCCCTACCCCCCCGGTCCCCAGGCAACCACTTAAAACTTAGATTGTTTATATCTTATTACCTATTTAGAATGTTTAAAAATCCTAAGAAGGTATCTTCCTGAACAACTTAGGCAATAATGGCACTACAGCAGAATTTCCCCACTACTAACATTTTGGGCTGGGTAATTCTTTGCTATGGGGGCTGCCCTGTGCATTGGAGGTTGTTTAATAGCATCCCAGTCTCTACCCACTAGCTGCTGGAAGCAATGTTCCCTCTTCCCAACCAACAATGTCTCGACATTGCCTAATGTCCCCTGGGGACAGAATCACCCCCATCAAGAACCACTGATCTAGAGCAACACAAGGGACTTGCAGAATTTTTAAATGTTGTGTCTTTAAAATTTCATTCATTCATGAATTATACTGCTGAGCACCTACTGTGTGCCAAGCAATCCGCCTAGTACTGAGGGATATAAAGGTGAACAAACCAAATGCTTATATAATAATACAATGTCCAGGGGTGATGATTATGTGCAAAAATAAATAAATAAAGCAGGACAAGGAAACCGTGATGGCCTGAAGCAGGGGTGAGCAGGCAGGGAATATCCTACCAGGAGCGAGGTAGGGAGGGACTCTTTGAGGATGTGATTTTCAAGCGGGAGAATGAAGTGCACGTGAGTCAGGTGAATATGGGGTGAGGGCAGAGGGTAGGTTGTTTGAAACTGAGGGAAAGCCGGTGCAAAAGCCCTAAGGTGAGAGCTCACTTTAATCCCAGAGCAAAATCTCAGACTAAGCGGAGGATCTGGAGGTGGCAGGACAGGTTTGGAAGGTGATTCTGTCCTGTTCAGGTGGAACCTCACTGTCTCCACTTTTCCTTTTTGCTTTTATGTCTACGTGATTTGATTTTTCTAGTTCTTTTTTTAGACACCTTGACCTGTCAAATACAGAGATCCATAAGTTTAAAATCCCCACTATGGATTCATGGATTTTTTTTTATATAATAGCTTTTGCTATTTTTTAACGAGATGTTACTTGGTTCATAAAAGTTTATGATGTATCTTTATTGTGGATTGTCATTTTGATCAATATAAAATAGCACTCTCTTATTTGCATTTCTCATGCACTACTAATATGTATTTCTGCTCTCTTTTTGTTTACATTTTGAGTATAATATTTTCCCACTTCTCTGTTTTGCATGTTTCCACTGTATGTTTCTGAAAGAGTATATACTTTGATTTTTTTACATAATCTAAAAATTTTCATCTATTCACAGTAGAATCTCATACGTTGATATTTGTTGTGAAACTTGTATGTGTAGCATTGTTTCTGTAATATTATTTTGTACTTTGTTTTTATATTTCCTTCCTGTTTCTTTTTCTGAATTTACTTAATTGCTTAAATATTTTGGTGTATTTTTCTATAGTAATTTGAAAGTTATATATACCTGTAGAATAAAACAAAATATTTAAAGCAAAAAAAATTCTACCAATTTTAATAATTAAATAATATCTATAACAGTACTGAAGTAAGATGAGAAATTTAGGACATTTTTCTTTCTTTCTTTCTTTGCCTGTCTTTTCCTCACCTTAAAGTTTTGTCAGAATAATTATTTATTTTGGATTTATGTTCTTTTCCTTCAAGAATTATTTTGGATGTTTGCATTTGGCTTTGTATCCATATTCCAAATGATGATTTAGACATTAACTATTCCTTCCTGGCTGAGTTACTCATGGCTGTTTCTTTTGTATCATTTCTTTCATTCTCTGGTTCTTGATTTTGACTCATTTCTCGGTTGATTGGTGGATCTTTTGGGGTATTGTTTTTAAAGCAGAATTACATGAGTTCCTACATGTCTGAAGATGCCTCTTTCTTGACCTATATATGAGCGGCATCATAGCTATGTGTAGAATTTTTTCACAATTGTTGTCACTCGAAATTCAGCAGACATTGCTTCATTGTTTTCTGAAATTTAAAGTTGCACAAGTGAAGACTGGGATGACCTGATTTTTTTCTCTCTCTGTTTCTTTCCCACCTAGATACTGAAAATTGTTTTCCTTTATCCTTAAGCCTTGATGAGTCCTTTTATATTAATGTTGCCCCTTACATCTGATGGCTGACATCTTCCTTCACATCAGAGAAATTTTCTTCTATTATTTATTTGAGTATGGGTATAGTAAATTATAATTAAATGAAAATTTAAAATAGAGACTTTAATGAGTCTATAAAAGCTCCATTGACTCAAAATAAGCTCCCTAAATAAATGTTGAATGAATGAATAAGCAAAGAATGGATGAGTGAATCTTTTTTCTCCATTTTCTTTGTTCTCTTCTTCTTCCTAACATGGCTTTTATGTCTTCCCCTATCTCATTAGAATTTTCTTCTGATATCTCTTAGAAATTTTCAAGCTACTTTCCTTATTTCATTTGATTTTATGTTATTCATGGCTTACACTTTTTAAATTTTACAGTAGTGATTTTTCATATTTTAACCTTTTCCTTTACAAAAAAATTTTGCAGTTGAGATTTGTTTCTTCTCATGGGTGCAATGAATCTTGTAAAAACTCTAAAGAGAGGTATCACATTGTATTTCCTTTTGTTCTGTTTTCTCTGGTTTCTTGCAGTAACTCTTTTCCAAAGGGAACGCATCTGTTTAGTTTCCCTGGATTTGTCCTTGCAAAGCCAGCCTCTAAGATGTCCCTGCAAATTCCCACCTCCTGCCATTCCTGCCCTTCTGTGTTGCCCTCTCTCAATGAACCAGGGCTGATCTGTGAGACCAAGAGTCTCACCATTATGTAGAGGTAATGATGCATGACCTTTGATGCTAGGAGGTCACAGAAGACATTGCAGCTTCATCTTTGTGCTCTCGGATCTCTCACTCCCCAGAAAGCCCACCACCATGTCATGAGGACACTCAAGCACTCCTGTGGAGGGATCCACCTGGGAAGGAAATAAAGCCTCCTGCCAATGGCCAGCACCACGTTCCAGCTGTGTGAGCGAGTCACCTTGGAAGCAGGTCCTCCAACCCACAGAGCCTTTGGATGACTGCAGCCCCAGCCAACAGGTCAGAAGACTGCAACCCAACGAGAGTCCTGGGCCAGGACCACCAAGCCTCTCCCAAATTCCTGACCCACTAATATTGTGAGAGAACATGGTGTTTTATTTTATTATGTTTATTATTGTTTATTATTATTGTAGGCCACCAAAATTTGAGGTATTTGTTAGGTGAAAATAAATATCTGATACCATCTCCTTCTTTTGAACTCATTGGCCTTTTCAATAAATGTTTGTTTACTTCTGTTTGCTCAGTGTTAGAATTTGACATTGGTTCTGTCAGAGCTTGTGTAGGTTTCTGTTCAAACCTTTCATTCCCAGAGGAGGGAGAAGACAAAAGTTGAGCTATGCGTTAGCTTTATTTTCCCTGACTGGGGTCTGTGAGGCTCATGGTGAGCAGAGGCTTCTATGGCTTAATAAGCCTGGTGCGGGGTGTCTCATCACTGTGTGGAAGGGTTTTCTGTATGGGGATATTTGAATGTCCCTGCTCCACCTAGAAGTGAGCCAGTGAGCTCCCCAGCTCCACTAGCCCTTCCTCTGCCAGCCATGGGGCCACCGTATGGATGTGCTTTCTCGCTTGCACGGACCTCCCCGGCACCTGCATTGCCTCTCCCGGGTGCTGCCACAGGCCCCAGGGATTTCATGGTGTAGGACATTTGAGAGCCAAATGCCCCTTTCCTTCACTGAAGCCCATCATCCAACTAACTCTCCAGACCACATAGTTTAAATTATGTTCTTGACTGAAGTATTAGGGACACCATCAGGAGCAGTAACCAAACAGGAAGAACACACTTGGGGCATAATTTGGCATCATCTTTTACAGCTGAACACATACACATCCTACAAGCTCCTTCTAAAGAAACTGGAATTTGTTCATCAAGAGGTAAGAATGCTCACAGCAGCACTGTTTATGGTAGAAAAAAACTGAAGACAAGCAAATATTCATTAACTGTAGAATGGATAGATAAATCCAAGTATTTTTATTATAGATGGTGGGTTATTATACAGTAGTGAAAAAATGAACCACAACTCCACATGTCAACATGGAGGAATCTCAACACTCACAACATGGTGCAGAAGAAGCAAGTGAAAGAAAAACGATTCCATTTATAAAATGGCAAGAGTCCCGGCACTTTAAGAGGCTGAGGCCCTTGAGACCAGAAGTTCGAGACCAGCCTAGGCAACACAGCAAGACTCTGTCCCACAGAAATAAAATAAAATAGCAGGCAACATGAAATATTCTTTTGCTTAAGGCTGTATTCCAAGGTGGGAAACTGAGTGATAAACTCGAAATTGGGAGGCCTCAGAAGTTGGGAAGATGCAACCAAAGAGAGCTGTTCTGGGCAGGTGCAAGGCGTGGCAGAGTTAATTTTCTCATCCTGAGAAATTGCTTCATTGGGTATTGAAACAGAAGAAAAAACAGAGTATTTGCTTCATTGTTATTCCTTAACCTGTACACATACAATGTAACAAATTGAAAAAAAAGATCCTAATCAGCTTCTAGACTCAGATCTTCACAATGCCTGTGTCCTCTAGGCTAGATGTTGGTTCTCCCCCTTCTCCCTCTTTGAGTCTCAAGCAACTGTCCCTCCCTGTGCCAGAAAATCCCACCCCTGCCCTAGAGGAGCCATGTTAACCAGTTCTTCCAGGGTCCTCAGTCTCCAGAAGCCCCTGTGGCCAGCCAGATTGGCACCAGATTGGCGTCTCTTGGGCCTGTGGTTCACTCCTCCCTGGACTGCCTTGAACACCAGGCAGTTGTTGT
Organism: Pan paniscus; assembly: GCF_029289425.2. Taxonomy (NCBI): domain Eukaryota; kingdom Metazoa; phylum Chordata; class Mammalia; order Primates; family Hominidae; genus Pan; species Pan paniscus. The sequence continues at coordinate 54,278,589 of NC_073261.2, read as the reverse complement.
GGGAAGTCAGGGACCCTAAACCGAGGGACTGGCTGAAGCCATGGCGGAAGAACATAAATTGTGAAGATTTCATGGACATTTATTAGATCCCTAAATTAATACTTTTATAATTTCTTATGCCTGTCTTTACTGCAATCTCTGAACATAAACTGTGAAGATTTCATGGACACTCATCACTTCCCCAGTCAATACCCTTGTGATTTCCTATGCCTGTCTTTACTTTAATCTCTTAATCCCGTCATTTTCGTAAACTGAGGAGGATGTCGCCTCAGGACCCTGTGATGATTGCGTTAACTGCACAAATTGTTTGTAGAGCATGTGTGTTTGAACAATATGAAATCTGGGCACCTTGAAAAAAGAACAGGATAACAGCAATGTTCAAGAAACAAGAGAGATAACCTTAAACTCTGACCTCCAGTGAGCTGGGTGGAACAGAGCCATATTTCTCATCTTTCAAAAGCAAATGGGAGAAATATCACTGAATTCCTTTTCTCAGCAAGGAACATCCCTGAGAAAGAGAATGTGTCCCTGAGGGTGGGCCTCTAAAATGGCCCCATTAGGTGCGGTCGTCTTTTATGGTCAAGCTGTAAGGATGAAATAAACCCCAGTCTCCCATAGTGCTCCCAGGCCTATTAGGAAGAGGAAATTCCCGCCTAAAAATTTTTGGTCAGACCGGTTGTCTGCTCTCAAACCCTGTCTCCTGATAAGATGTTATCAATGACAATGCGTGCCCGAAACTTCATTAGCAATTTTAATTTCACCCGGGTCCTGTGGTCCTGTGATCTCGCCCTGCCTCCATTTGCCTTGTGATATTCTATTACCCTGTGAAGCACGTGATCTCTGTGACCCACACCCTATTTGTACACTCCCTCCCCTTTTGAAAATCACTAATAAAAACTTGCTGGTTTTGCGGCTTGTGGGGCATCACAGAACCTACCGACAATGTGATGTCTCCCCCCGACGCCCAGCTTTAAAATTTCTCTCTTTTGTAGTCTGTCCCTTTATTTCTCAAACTGGCTGATGCTTAGGGAAAATAGAAAAGAACCTACGTGAAATCAGGGGCAGTTTCCTCCGATAGGCAGTAAATTCCCTCTTGTGCATGAAATCCTTGGAGTGAGGAATATATCATTTGCAAGGACAAATGCAAGGAGAGGGCCCATTCTGACCTGTGTGAGAAGGTCTGAGAATTTTATGTACATCCTTCGAGTGGCTGGTTTCAGAGCGGGAGATGCATTCACTGACTCAGCACTCACATGGGTGAGTGAGCAGACACCGGCCTGGGGGCCAAGAAAGCCAGGCTCTACAAAACAGTTCTACAAAACAAGCCAGTTGGCCATAAAGGAGGTCACTTTTACTTTCTGGGACTCAGTCGCTTCGTCTGTTCAGTGGGATATTTGGACCAAGTGAAGTTCACATCCATTTTAACCCCACGGTCCCTGTTGTTATGCATTCACGGAGTGCAAGGATCCCCAAGGAGCATAAAGAGGTGGCACTCCCCTTGAGAAAGCAGGGCCACTCACAGCACGTAATCAGAGAGCACTGAGGAAGGTCAACTCAAGGCCAAAATCCCTAGCACAGAGACATGGACCACAGGTGCTGAGAAGAGTTGCCCACTGAAGCTGGGCTTGGGAGCACACGTGAACTGGGGTGGAAACAGGGGGTGTCCCCCTGGCCTCACAGTCCTGTGAGCTCACAGAGGCTCTTCCGGCCTATTTTGGGCATGGGCCTGGAAGGCGCAGCTGGAACCAAGGGTGAGACTGGAACCAAGCTGGAGAGAGGTGAGACTCGAGAGTTTAGATCTGAAAGCCCACGGGCAGGCTGAGCGCAGAAGCAGGCCAGCGGCGAATGGGGAATCTGTGGAGCTCAGTGGAGTCAGATTTCTGGCTGGGTGCTGTGTCCACTCCCCTGGGTGGGGCCCTTTTGCTGGATGTCGGAGTTAAGTGTGACCATCAGACACTCCCCAGTGGCTGAATGTCCAGTCTGTAGACAAAGCTTAGGAGTGTTCTGCCACCAGGCCTATGTCCCTCCCCAGCAGCTATGCTGGGTTGACTCCAGCCAGTGAGCTGATGAAACCCAAGTCCGAGAATACTGGCTGCTCTGTGCCATCTGCCCCGCTCAATCATCCTTGCAACTGGTGGGGTAAGATGGTTGGTCCAGGATTGGGTGGTTTGTGGCTGGGCCAAGAAAGGGAGGTGGGAGTTAGGGGTTAACTTGCCCCAAACTGACCCCCTGTGACCTGGCGTCTCAGAGAGAGAGCTGGCCTCCTGCAGGGCTCCCCCAAAACTAGCCTCAGCCTGGTGCTGAGGCCTGAGGACCAGGGCAACCAGTCCTGGAAGAAGGTAGCAGAGATGGAGCGGGTGTCCCATGCTGAGAGCTGCAGCAGCCTGGCCCCATCGGAGGCAACGGACAGATGCTTTCCTATCCATGCAGCCTACGAGCCCCACAGTCTCAGTCCTTCCAGGCTCTGATTTCTGGCCCTGCTGGGTCCCTGCATGCTGCCCTAATGAGACCAGCAATGAGGACTCGCAAAGCCCAGCTGTCCCTGTCTCTGGAATTTCCCAGTAATCAAATGCCCCCGAAAGCCCAGTGAGTGTGTGCAGCCGGGTCACATTTTCGTTTGCTTGACAGGAGGGGAAAAGACGTTTCCCTGTGGGACATTGTCTGCCCTGGGTTGGACTGAATCTTTGTTACTGAGACACCAGTTCTGCTAGTCCCCCACCTAAGTCCCCTCAGGTCTGTTATGACCCTCAACTTCCAACCCCTGGGAGGATGGCTGGCAGGGGAATGAGGCTCACCAGGAGCCGGGGCTTCCTCAGGCGTGCAGTTAGGAAGGCCAGAACCACAGCTGGAGCTGCAAATGCCCCCCAGATCAGCAGGCCTAGCATCCCAGGCTGGCCTGGTGGAGGCTCCCCAACCCTCCCAGCCATCTGGGAAGCCCCCCTCTCTCCAGGTCCTCATGGTGAGGCTGACAGTCACATGCCCCCACCCCCACCCGACAGAGCAGGCACAAAACCCCACCAGCTAATCTAGTCACCCCTCCCCACTCACAGCCAATCGTTCTTCTGTGGGGTTGCATGAGGACCAGAGAGAGAAGTCCCCCTTCCACCAGAGCTGCACAGACAGGGCAGCCCATGGCCCACCAGTGTCCTCCCCACTCAGAATGGAGCCAGAGACATTTGAGGACCAAGAGATAAAGCCAGATCAAGCACCTGGGGGGCTCCCATTTGAAACCAGGAGCTGGCACTGCCTGAAGCGGGAGCCCCTGATGGACTCGGCGGCTCTAAGCCAGTGAGGACTTGTTTCCAGTTCCTTGTCTTGACTGACCGCAAGCACCCAGGCCTTTGCTCTCCATAGCTGCCACTGTATTCCCCAGCCTCACCCTCCTCAGTCCTCCACGCAGCACCTGTGGCTCTGCAGCCCTGGGCCAACACCATGAGGACCTGGGTCCTGGACTGGCTGTTGGACAGCTCAGAGGCAGAGGCCCAGAATTGGCTGCTGGGGCACCTCCCATTCCCAGGAGAGTGGGTTGCCCTGGAGCAAGGCTGCCTGGCCTCCTCAGGGAGACCCCAGCCCCTGTCTCAGGAATGCAACTTTCTGTGATGAGCCCACTCCATCGCACAGACTCCAAGCCCTCGCTCCCTGCCCAGACGCTTCGCTGGCTGAGATTGCCCGCGCTCTGCTTTCTGCACACTGCACAGCGCTTCAGCTCCTTAGCTTGAAGGTTTGTGATATTTCTTGTTGGAATAAAATGCCAAACCAGAACTAACGGTGGGACAAAGTGAGCTGTTAGGAAATGCCTCTTTGAGCCCCAGCACAAAAATTAGCACAGCATTTCCAACTTTCTTGTGAATTGAGGAAGCAGGCACCTGCGAGGTCCCGTGTGGGGTGGGAGGGCCAGGGGTGGCTCTAAGCCAGCACTGAGGGGAGCAACTCATTCAGTCACCAAGTGGGCCTGAGCACACACATGGCTCATGTCAGCTCAGGCTGGGGAGAAGACCAGAGCAGAGGGCCTCGCCTGTGGTTTGAAGCCCAGGTGCCAGAGGCTGGCGTATCCAGGACAGAGGCCCATGCCCCTTGCTCTCGGGGAAGATCTGCCCAGGAGCAAGATGCCCAGAAGTGAGATTCTGAGTGCTCCTCCAGCCGCAGCCCCTCTGCGTGTTGTGACAGGGAGGGGCCGAGGCTGGGGAAACCAGTCAGCCACTCTCTGTGAGTCAAGCCTTTGGCAGGCGGCCCCCAGCCCCAGGGCATCTCTGACTCAGCCTGCTGACTGACAGACTAGGAGCTCTACGGACAGGAGGCAGTGAAAGTGCCGGGAAAGGGTGGCACCGAGGGCAGAAAAGGCTCTCAGCTTCCCCAGAGAACTTGAATTGAGCTCCCTTCGAAGCCTGGCCCTGGGGCACCCTCCATTCCTCTCTCTCCTCCTCCTGGCACACCCCCTCTGTCTGAGAGCCTGAGCCTGTGAGTGCAGCCTGAGGGGCAGAGAAGCACACTTCTCAGTCTCTGGCAAGTGAGCAGCCCAGCGGCCCCCCTACTCCAGGGCAGACATCATCCTGCCCTCCAGAGGACCCGGCCCTCCAGTGAGGGTGGGGCTGATGCTGAAGGCTGAGGAAAGATCACTTCCTGGCCTTCAGCCCTTCCACACCCTCTCATGGGCCCCACCCCACTACAAGTTCTCTCCAAGCACTACTCAACACAGGCTTGGGGCCAGCCCTGACCCCCAGGTCGTTTTCTTAAGCATGTGTGCCTCATGGCCTTCCCCCACCCTGTAGAGTGCTGCAGGTTTGGCCCCTCAGGCCACACATGCTCATTTCTCCAGTTTGAGCCCGCACTTGCCCTGACTCTTCTCTATGTTCTCTCCCTCCTCCCAGCCTCCCAGGCACTGTCCCCAGCCTGCCACTGCCAAGGAGCCCCCAGGAGCACCCTCAGCCTCAGGGCCACCTGCAGGCCAGAACAGGGGCTGCAGGAAGCTGCACTTCTGGCTTTCTCAGGGCCCAAGGAGGGGCCTGCTCTGTCCCCTTGTTCAGCTCCTTCTCTGCCAGCCCTACAGGAAGGAAAGGAGGCCACGCCTCACAGCTTGTGCCCCAATCTGGAGCTTCTGCACCCGTGCCCCAGGTCCATGGGGCCCCACCCTTACTTGTCTTCACTCTGAGCCTGGAGAGGCCCAGGACTTCCAGAAAGCTGCAGACCAGGACCCTCAGCAGCTCCTCCCCATTCTGGGAGAAAGCCCCAAGACAGCCTCTGAGATGACTCTGACTTTCTAGCTGTGGAACGTTGGGCAAGTCACTTAGCACTCAGAGCCTCAGTTTCCTCACATGCAAAAAGGGATAATCGAGCCTGGGATATAGTAGAATGATGAATCAAAATACTCTCTTATTAGTTACTATTACTGACAGTTGGTCTGTTTTGACTCACACCTGTAATCCCAGCACTTTGGGAGGCTGAGGTAGGAGGATCACTTTAGGCCAGAAGTTTGAGACCAGACTGGGCAACATAGTGAGAACCCATCTCTACTGAAAATTTTAAAAATTAGCTGGGCATGTGGCACACGCCTGTGTTTCCAGGTACTCAGGGGGCTGAGACAGGAGGATCGCTTAAACCCAGGAGGTTGAGGCTGCAGTGAGCCATGATCATGCTACTGCACTTTAGTCTGGATGATAGAGTGAGACTCTGTCTCTTAAAAAAAAAAAAAAAAAGAAAGAAATACTTGAGGTTGTGTAACTTATAAAGGAAAGAGGTTTACTTGGCTCATGGTTTTGCAGGCTGTCCAGGAAGCATGGCGCCAGCATCTGCTCGGCTTCTGGGGAGGCCCCAGGGAGCTTTCACTCATGGCAGAAGGTGAAGTGGGAGCAGGCGTGTCACACGGTGAGGGAGGGAGCAAGAGGTGGGGCCGGCTCCTTTTTAAACAACTGGATCTTGCATGAACTCGGAGAGTGAGAACTCACTCATTGCCACAAGGAGGGCACCAAGCCATTCACAAGGGATCTGCCTCTGTGACCCCAACACCTCCCACCAGGCCCCACCTCCAACACTGGGGGTTACACTTCAACATGCCATTTGGAGGAGACACACATCCAAACCATACCTCTGACCTAAATATAGAGCACTGATTCTGAACCTTAACTGATGATAACATCTCTGGACCCCTTTTGAAAGTGATGGAAGCTATGAACTCTCACCTCCAAGAAGGCACAAAAATAAAACTCGTAAATACAATACAGGTGCAAAGACCTCTGAGGGTGCAAAGGCCTCCTGAGGCCATCCAGGAATCCCAGGTTCATGGCCATCTGGGTCATTTCCACTTTGGGGCTCTTACGAGCATTCCTGGACTTTCACATGTGGGAAGGGGATGCAGGGTCATTTGAGGATGGAATAGCCAGGTCAGCTTGATGTGCTTCTGCCGAAGCATTTTCCAGAGCTGTTCACTGTTTTCTACACCCATCGAGTGTGAGGAGCACTTAGTGTGGCTGCACTTTTCACCTTTTGCCCCCTTCATGCATTCCTGTGTTCTTCTCACAAGGGCCAGCGTTGGACCCACAGACCCCAACACTGCGCTGGGAGGAGGGGCGAGCCCTTTGCAGGCTCCTGGAGACTTTCATCTGGAGTTCGCCACTGTCCAGCAAGGGCCTGCTGGGCAGCAGACACTGCTTAATTACATTGTCTCATTTAACCCCGTCCAGTGTTCTTCAACACTGAAATGATTCTCCTGCGTGGTGGATAAGAAAACTGAGGCGGATACATCAAGTTCTTTGCTTAATAGAGGGAACAGGCTTTAGGTCACACCAGACACAAGGAACATATCTATAGCCAGAGAATTAGAGACCAACAGATGAGATGCCAGGCCTTGGCAGGGAACTCAAAAGTGGCAAGAATTAGGGTGGCTTGTGAAGAAGTGAGAGCTGGTGGTCTTTCAGACAGGCCACGTATATAGGGCCATGTGAAAAAAAATGGAACATCTTCCTACAGGAAGCCGTACCTGATTTACTCTATCCCACATGAATAATTTCTCTGCTTTGCCTTCCTGGTTATGCACTCAATTTATGTTGAAACTTTTTGGGTTGAGTTTTATAAATATCATTGATACCTGGAGCGGACACTTAAGGCATGATCCGTCTCTCTAGCCACCCCACCTCTCCGCTGCCTTATTTGTGCTGAATGATCCTGTCTCCTGGGACGGAGCTAACTAGCCTGGAGAACACAGCTGGACCAATCAGATGCACTCTTCTGAGAAACCGAAATGGGAGACTGGGAGATCCACCGCCAACAAGCCACTGGAGCTGAGTCACACTGATGAGAAGGCAACACCACAATCTCCCATTACTGGGGTCTCCAGAGCAAACCACTTTCTATGGCTTTGAGTTTGGGTCTTCCTTGGAGTCCATGAGACATCCAGAGTCCTCCCAATAAATTCCTTTTGGTGCTGAAGTTACTGCTATTTAGTCTCCTTTACTTGGAATTGAAAGACTCGGAACTGATCTAACTTTGGAGCAGGAAGGAAGCTCACATCCACCCCCCCACTTTTCAGATGAGAGAACCGAGGCCCAGAGAAGAGAGTCATTGATCGAGCACCTCACAGGTAGAGGACGTCAGAGACTGGACTGGACCGCCATCCCCAGATGCCCTGTGCAATACCCACAGTGTCAACTCTGAGGATCACAGCAGGGCTCCCCACACCTGCCTCCTCCAACAGCAGGAATCTCTCAGAGGGAGCTGGGTTAGGCAATGAAAGAGGCGCGGTGGGAAAGAGGCCTGGGGAAGAGGCTTGGAATAGCTAAGTGTGGCGTCAAGTACATATTTGTACTTAGAAGTTTGTAATGCTTTTATAACCAACCCATGCCCTAACTGGGGTTTCAAGTTATTCATGGGTTGTGGAACTCAATCAAGACTTGAAATATGAAATTAATAAAGAAGAGCCACCTGGCTGGTGACAGGCAATGATATGTGGGTTGTGTCTTGAGTTGACACCACAAGTTCGGCATCTGTTGGTGTGAGCCACCCACCCTTGGGAGGTGTCACCAGGTGACAGCCCTCCAAGAAGGGGTTAACGCATCTTTTCCAGCCCCCTAGCAGGGTGTAAACAACAACAAGCAGGTCAGAACTTGAGGATAACTTTTCATTCTTGCTATCAGCCCCAAAGGATATCCCAATTTTTTGGATGAACTGAGATTTGGCCTGATGAACCTTTGCTTGGGATGAAGGTACCTTTGGGTAGAACCTGGAAGTTTAGTTGGAAAGTGTGTGGTGATAGGATTGGGCTGGCCCATGCCCCTTCTCTTCATTCTCTTATCTCTTAATCCATTCAAAGGGATGAAAAACTGGAAAACTGGTTCTAAAACCTGGAATGGGGAATAAATAAGGGAAAGAAGGGGATAAAGAGACGAGAAAGTGTCTGTGGAGTTGACTTGTAAGGTAAACCCTCCCCATAGGAAGGGTTGACATTGCCTCTCTGAGAAGAGGCAGGAAGTCCCAGACACAATCCACACCCACCCGTTGGCCTTTTCTGTCACTAATAGAAATCATTGGGCCACATCTGACTTAATTTCACTTTTTCTCCACTCTCTCTTCAAACTGGTGGAGGACCTTGGGGGACTTTCCAATTCTGGTTTTTCTTAAAGCAGAAAGACAGCAAACCACACAGGTCAGCTGCAATCCTCTGTACATCTCGACACCTCTGTCTGCATTCAGGACCCCACATATGAAATTCAGCCCTGCTTTGATTTCTTGTAATTCAACAGATGGGCCTGGCATGGTGGCTCACATCTGTAATCCCAGCACTTCGGGAGGCCGAGGAAGGAGGATGGGTCGAGCCTAGGAGTTTGAGACCAGCCTGGCCAACGTGGCGAGACTCCATCTCTACAAAAATTGTAAAAATTAGCCAGGCATGGTGGCACACACCTGTAGTCTCAGCTATTCAGGAGGCTCAGGAGGAAGGGTCACTTGAGCCCAGGAATTCAAGGCAGCAGTGAGCTGTGACCACACCACTGCACTCCACCCTGGATAACAAATTGAGATCCTGTCTTAAAACAAAACAAAACAAAACAGAAATGTGTATTTAGTGCAAGCCTATTGTGAGCGAGGCATCATGCAAAGCACTCAGTAAATATTAACAAAGAAGGCAGGAGAGGTGTTTCCATTTCCAGAGTTATCTTATCTTTGAAATTCTAAGACTTAAAGTATTACTTATTCAAATCTTTTGCCTTTTTTTTTTTTTTTTTTTTTTTACTATTAGATTTTTTCCTATGGGGTTGTTTGAGCTCTTTACATTTTCAGGTTATTCCCTTGTCAGATGGGCAGTTTGCAGATATTTTCTCCTATTCTGTGGGCTGCCACTTCACTTTGTTGATTGTTTCCTTTGCTGTAGAAGCAGAAACTTTTTAACCCATTTATGCCTTGTGTTCTACTATTGGAACACTAAGCTTGTGGGAGTCATTTATATCCTACTGCTCAAGGTCATCACCAAGATCTGATTTTTCACACACAAAAAATGTGCAACCTCCGGCATAAATGGGTTAACTTGTTGTGATCCCATTTGTCCATGTTGGCTTTGGTTGTCTGTGCTTGTGGGGTATTACTCAATAAATCTTTGCCCATCCCATTAAGCCAAAGTCTTCAACTATTTCAACCTTCTCAAATCCCAATAACATATTTTAATTCTGAATTCTCCCAATAACCAATATCTATGCATCAAAATCTGTAAGTTGAACTTTTTTTATATAACAGAATGATTAGGCTTGCACTGCCTCGCCTCTCTTACCTATCGCTAGGATATTCACAGTTCTTTCTATTTGCATATTTGTATTTTTTAAAGACTTTTTTCTTAGAGCAGCATTAGGTTCACAGCACAATTGAGAGGAAGGTACAGAGATTTATCATATACCCGCTGTCCTCACACATGCATAGCTTCTCCATTATCAACATCCCCAGCAGAAGAATATGTGCGTTACTGTTGGTGCACTTTGATTTTTTAGAATACATGCATACACATACACACAGTCACACAAAGCCCTTGGGAACATGGCTTTGTTTTGATGGAGAAGCAGTTGACATCATAATAATACAAATAACTTCACATGGAGCAGCAGTGGCTTCGACTTAGAGCCTCACCACGCTTAAAATGTCATTTACCACCCCCCAGTCCCATCAGTCCACTCACTATCTTGCTAGCTCCTTCACTTTCCTCTAGAGTAACATTGGTCTCCATCTGTTCTCTCCCCCATCACCTGCCCATCTCAACCTTGGGCTGCAAGGTATCATTTATCCCCAAATTGATATACAGGTTTAACACAATTTCTGTTAAAATCCCAGCAAGAATTTTTGTATATATAGACAAGGTTATGCTAAAATGTACATGAAAGGCAAAGGAACTAGAATAAATACAACGATATTGAAAACGAAGAAAATAACATGGAAGAAATAGTTCTACCCAACTTGATGACTTATTGTATAGCTACCATAATCAAGACAAGTACCCAGCCTGGGAAGCTCCCTGGTCCTACTGGGTTGATACTCCTCTTCCCCACCCAGAGACACCAGGAGTCCAGGTGGAACAACCAAGGTGATTACACTGTAACAGATCCCCAGCCTTTGATCAAGGAAGGGCTATTGTGCCACAAGTGGCCAGCCTGGAAGAGCTCTTTATCCCCGCAGGCCAGAGACTCCCTCTTCCTACCCAGAAGCACCAGGCAGCTCAGCCTAGGGAGGCTCCTTCTGCCATTCTGCCAGAAGGGTTACTGGGAGCCTCACTGGCACTAGATAAACTAAGAAAACTGAAATAACATTGCAAGGACTTTGAAAATTAAATTTTCATTGGAACTACAGCTCATAAAAACAAGCCAGGTTCTTTGTGCTAAACCTAATCAGGGTGACTGACTACTGAAATGAGAAATGCATATGGGACCCAGAGTCTCCTAACATCATAGCCAAAATGTATAGTATGCAATAAAAGATCACCCATTATACAAAAATCACAACTTGAATGAGAACAATCAATCAACTGATGCTAACAACAAGAATGAGAACAAACCTTGTAATTATTTGACACGAATTTTAAAGCATCCAGCATAAAAATGCTTCAACAAACAATTACAAATTCTCTTGAAACAAAGGAAAAATAGAAAATCTCAACAAAGAAATATACAGTATAAAAAGGAAAGTTATAAAACTGAAAAATACAATAAACAAAAATAAAAAAAGACTCATTACATGGGCTCAATAGTAGAATGGAGGTGACACAGGAAAAAAATCAGTAAATTTGAGGACAGAATAATGGAATTTACCCCATCTGAAGAGAGAGAAAACAGACTAAAAGAAGTAAATAAACAGTTTCAAGGATCTATATAAAAATGGCAAAGACCCAACATTTGTATATTGGCATCCCAAAAGAAAGACGGGGGAAGACTAAAAAGTACTCAAAGAAATAATGGCTGAAATCCCAGCTTTGGCAAAAGACATAAGCCCACAGACACAAGAAACTGAGTGAAGTCCAATAGGATAAACCCGAAGAAATTCATGCCAAGACACAGTAAAAACTGAAGATGAAAGGAAAATCTTGAAAGCTGCCAGAGAGAAATGACACATTAATTCTAGGGGCACACCAGTTTAAATGAAAATTTCTCATCTGAAACTATTCAGAGCATAAGGAAGTGGCACAATCTTTTACAAACGCTGAAATAAAAGAACTGTCAACTTTGAATTCTACGTTGGGTGAACGAAGGTGTTCTGCAGAAATGAAGGGGAAATAAACGTTCTCAGATGAAGAAAAAAAGAATTTATGGCTAGTGACCTACCTTTAAAGAATGTCGAAAGGAAGTTCTTTAAATAGGAAATGATACAAGGAGTTGTACTGGGACATCCAGAGGAAAATAAAACAGAAAGAAAAGAAACACGGGTACCTACAATAAACTAAACTACTCCTTATCTCGTAAATCACAATTGATGAAAAAGTAAACCTAAAACCGCTCTGAAAAATGAAGTCTATTACTCTTTAAAAAAAAAAAAAGCAGATGCATGATATTTACAATCACTCCAAAGAAAATGAAATACTTAGATACACACTTAAATATCATATGCAAGATATGTATGTTGAAAATTATGAAATGCTGATGAAAGAAATCAGTGAAGAACTAAATAAATGGAGAGACATATGTCCATGGATTGAAAGACTCGACATAATGAAGATGTCATTTCCCCAAAAATTGATTTAAAAGTTTAATGCAATTTCTATAAAAATCCTAGCAAAGTTTTTGCCAACATATACAAGCTTTTTCTAAAATTTATATGGAAAGGCACAGGTCTTAGAATAGGTAGAATACTCTTCAGAAAGACGAATGAAGCCAGGCACGATAGGGCATACCTATAGTCCCAGCTACTCAGGAAACTGAAGATTGCTTGAGCCCAGGGGTTGGAGTCTTGCAACATAGCAAGAACCCGTATCTAAAAAAATAAAAAATTTAAAGAAGAAGAATAGAGTAGAAGAAATCCCCTTACCTGATATTAAGGCTTACTATATAGAAAAAATAATCAAGACAGTGTGGTTTTAGCAGATGGACTGACACATTGATCAACAGAAAAGAAGAGATGCCAGAAATAAACCCAAGCGAATATGCCCAGCCAACTTTAGAAAAAGATGCAAAAGCAATTTAGTGATGACAGATACCCTTGTCAACAAACGGTACTGGAGCAATTGGAAATCTATAGGCAAAAACAAAAACAGTAACAAAAAACAAAAATCCCACCCACAATAACCTTAGACTTAAATTTCACGTCTTATTTGGAAATTATAGACTTCATTATAAAAAATGAAACTATAAAACTTGTAGAAAAATAGCAAAAAATCTCCAGGATCTAGAGCTAGGCAGACTTCTTAAGCTTGACATGAAAAGCACAATCAATGGGGCCCAGCGTGGTGTCTCGTGCCTAGTAATCCCAGCACTTTGGGAGGCCGAGGCGGGCAGATCACCTGAGCTCAGGAGTTCAAGACCAGCCTGGGCAACATGGAGAAACCCTGTCTCTAAATAAATAAATAAAAGGAAAGCAAAGCACAATAAGTAAAAGAAAAATTAATATCGAGGACCTCATGAAAATTAAGAAGTGTTGCTTTGTGGAAGTCTCTGTTAAGAGGATGAGAAGTCAAGCTACAGAATGGGAGGAAATATTTGCATGCCACATCTCACAAAGGACTAATTACTAGAATATGTGGAATATGCAAAGAACTCTCAAAGTTCGGCAGTGAAAAACAAACAATTCAATTAGAAAATGAGCAAAAGACCTGAACACCCTTATTACCCTACAGGATTTACAGATAGCACATAAACACATAAAAAGATGTTTCCCTCGCCATTGGGGAAAGGCAAATTAAAACCATGATGAGATGAAATACCACTATGAACCTACGAGAATAGCTACCATTAAAAATAATGATGATACCAAATGCTGGTGAGGGTATGGGAAACTGGATCTCTCATACATTGCTGGTGGGAATGGAAAAGGGCACAGCCACTCTGGAAAATGGTTTGGCAGTTTCTTATAAAACTAAGCATTCAACTACCATATGACCCAGTAATCGCATTCATAGATGTTTATCCCAACGAAATAAAAAAGTGTGTCCACACAAAAAAGCACACACAAATGTCCATAGCAGCTTTCTGTGTAAAAGCCAAAGCTGGAAATAATCCAGATGTTCTTTGATGGGTAAATGGTTAAACAAACTGGCACATCTGTACCATGGAACACTATTCAGCAACAAAAAGGAACAGACTATTGATATATGGAACGACTTGGATGGTTTTTTTTCTTTTTTTGAGACGGAGTTTCGCTCTTGTCACCCAGCCTGGAGTGCAATGGTGCAACCTCGGCTCACTACAACCTTTGCCTCCCAGGTTCAAGCGATTCCCTGCCTCAGCCTCCCAAGTGGCTGGGATTACAGGTGCTCACCACCACGCCGGCTAATTTTTTGTATTTTTAGTAGAAATGAGGTTTCACCATGTTGGCCAGGCTGGTCTTGATGTTACATGGAAAAAGCCAGTCCCAAAACATTACATCCTGTGTGATTCCATTTATATAGCCTTCTTGAAAGGACAAAATTCTAGATATGGAGAACAGATTAGTGGTGTCCAGGAGCTGAGGAGAGTGGAGGGGTGGGGGCAGGGGTAGCAGGAGGGAGGGAGATCTTTGTGGTGATGGAACAGTCCTGTACCTGCATTGCCGTGGTGGGGTCACACATCTACAGGTGTGATAAACAGGCAACAAACTGTACCCATCCAGTCACATGTCACTTAAAAACAGGGATATGTTCTGAGAAATGCCTCATTAGGCAATTTTGTCATGAAACCATCATGGAATGTCTTACACAAACGTCGATGGTAGAGCCCGGCACACAGCTAGGCTGTATGGTACGGCCTGTTGCTCCTAGGCTAGGAGCCTGTGCAGCGTGTTACTGTACTGAATGGTGTGGACGATCCCGTGTGCTCTCAGTCACACTGTCCAGCCCTGAACACGGTGGCATTTGTGTATCTAAACATAGAAAAGGTAGTGTGTTATGCTATGATGTCACTAGGTAATAGGAATATTTTCGCTCCATTATAATCACATGGGACCACCATCGATTGTGAGGTTCATCGTTGACTGAAATGACATTGTCGTGTTGTGCGTTACTATCCATCGTACCAATGTCCATTTCCTGTTTTGAGATCCCACTACAATCACAACGAGGTGAAGAGTACACAGGACCTCTCTTGTACTATCTTTGCAACCTCCTGTTAATCTATAATTACTTCAAACTAAGCAGTACACACACCACACACACACACACACGCACACACACAGTCACACAAAGCCCTTGGGAGCATGGCAAGAGAAGGAATTGATACCATAAGAGTGCAAACAACCTCACAGGAAGTGGTGAGGGCTTCCATTTACAGTGTCTCCACTCTTAAAATGTCACTCATTGCCCACCCTCCTTCCGGCACCCCAGCACAATCCAGCAGCTCTGGTCTTCCCCCGCTTGATAGTTCCTTCCCCCCCCACCTCAGCTGTGCTCTGAAGTAACATTCACATCCACCTGTCCCTTCCTACACTTCCTTCCCCTCTCTACTTTGGGTTGCCAAACCTATACCACCCCTCTGACCCCACTCCAAGGCAACCAATCAGAGAAAGCCATCCTCCTGGCCAGGGGTGAGCATGTGACCCAACCAATCAGAGAAAGCCATCCTCCTGGCCAGGGGTGAGCATGTGACCCAAATTAGGCCAAGCAGAGTCCTTGTAGGGGGCTGCCATTTGACCCCTGCAGCTCCGGGCTCAAAGCAAGGCCTTCCACCTGCATCTCCAGGGCCACCACTCCAGGGGAGCCACTCACGATGTGTTCTACATAACATTTGTCTCAGAGGGAATCTAAGCCCGAGTCCCAGAAGAGGAAACTTCAGGAAGGAAGGCATGCCAAAGCCAGGACTTCTGTGGGTGCAGACCAGCCAGGAAGGAGGGGGGCCAGAGCCACGCAGATGGATACTACCCAGGCTCACCTGCCTCCCAGGGAGCCTGGTACCCTCAGCTGGGCCAGCTCCCGGCCCATGGCTACTGGTAGCCAAGGAGCCCTCGCTGTGCTTCAAACAGCCTGGGGGTGTTACAGCACCCCTCTCACATGGAAACCTTTCTGGGGTCCCATGTCCCTCGCCTGCTGTGCAGGATTGAGGAGCCACTGGAGGAGGCCAGAGTCTCAGAGCACCAGGGCTGAGCGGGCACAGGGGATTCTTTTCACAGGGAGGAGGCCAAAGCTGAAGGGGCTGGAATAAGAATCTCCTGGGAGGCCAGACATGGGCATTCTCTCTTTCCTCCTCCTCCCCATCTCCTCACTTTTGTACCTCCTTTCCCCCTCTCTTCTCCCTCTCTCTTCATCTGCCCCTCTCTCCCTCTTCCCCTCTTGCCTGCTTCTCCGTCTCCCCCTCCAAGGCATGTCAGAACTAAGCAGAACCAGCAAAGTGGTGTCTCTGTCCTCACCTGGTTACCCCCCACGCTGGTCCCCTAGCCCTGCTTTCCCCGGCTCTGTTCCTGGCTCCCAGCCCTGGCCACCCTGGGCAACCCGGTCCAGCCAAGACCAGGCTGTTTTGGAAAAGTGCAGGGAGGTGGCAGAATGTGCGGTCTGCGAGTGCCCTCCAAACTGGCGCTCCAATCCCTGGACAAACAGAGTCCATGTTTGCCTGTCCACAGTGGTCTGTGTTCTCCTTCCAGGCTGGGAGATCCCGCGGGTAGGCGACCGTGTCAGGGACGTCATTGACCCACTGGGCCCATGGGGGAGAGGCAAGGACAGCCTAAGTGATGACAGGGCCAGCCGCCTGCCCAGCTGGGCCCGCCTACCCTGAGCAGGGTGGTCAGGCCGAGGGCAGCCCAGGGACCATGCTTTCATTGCCTCTGCTGCCACACGGGACATTCCACCAGGAGGGATGGAATTTACTCTCTGGAAAACAACCGCCTTTCCTGGCACGACTCCCTGCGGAAGCTGGGGCTTTTCACTGCTTCTCAGGACCCTGGGGGCCTCTGTCCGAGGGAGCCCCTTGGAGTGGGCATGTGCGGGTGGGGCAGGCCACCAGTACTACCTTCTGCTTTTTGTGACTTAAGGGAAGTCCCCCTGCCCCTTTCCCCACCCTGGGAAGAGTGGAGGATTGGGGCAGCGTCACAGTGCGGAGGAGAGGTGAGGCAGAACAGACGCCAGAGCAGGTGAGCTGGGGTTAGGGTCGCCGAGCGTTCTGCTCTGGTGACGTTGCTTCAATGCTGGGTCCTTCTCTTCTGGGTGGCCAGGCTCCGAGACCTAGGCAGAGCGAGGCCCTACACCCCAGGGTGTGCCTGGGCCAGCGTGCTCTGAGCTGAGGTTGGATCTGACTGACTGTATGGAAAAGAAACGCTGCAGCCGCAAAAAGGCTCTTCTCAGGTCAGCTCAGGGGTGGGCCTTCCCCCTCAGGCTATGGGGATGGGACCTGGGCGGGGCAGAGGCTGGGGCCAGCCTGGTCACGCTGCAGCCTTTCCTGGTTCCCAGTGTGCAGCTCCAGGGGCCGAAGCTCTGTCTCTCATTGCCCTCCCTCCCCACCCACAGCCCCTCAATCCCGGGAACCACCTGGGGTTTTCTCAGCACTGAAAGTCGTGCCCATCACGGGTCCTCGCCTCAGGCCTCTGTGACAGTCAGGCTGTGGATCTTTCCATGAAATGTGATCATCGGCGAAAGAGGACAGGGTTTCAGTCCTCAAATAGGCCTGGAGAATGCTGCAGCCTGTGTTCACCCCACACTCTACTGCCCCTGAGGCTACACATCCTGGGGCTCAGGGTTCTGACAAGGCCTGCAGAAGGGGAACCAGGATGACTGTGTTTAACCCATTTCCCAAACTCATTTGATCATGGAATCTATCTGATCCCACAACACCCATGAAACAGGCTTTGAGAAGTGCTGGCATGGGACGCGAGCCCAGACGTCAGAAGAACTGAATTCTGCTCCCTAATTTGCCACGTGACTGTGAACATCAGTGTCCTCACTCAAGTTAACAAGACAGGCTCAGAGCTCTCGGTCCCCCTGTCCAGCCTCGAAACACCTGGCACAGCCACACTCGGCGCATCCTCCCAGCTGCCCCTCCCCCAATAGGCTGACCGGTTCTCTCCCTCCCTCCCCAGGGAACCTCCTCCTCCCAGGACTCTGTCACAGACCTCTGTGCCTGCATGCAAGGAATGGCGAACTGGCCTCACGGGACGGTTTTAGGGAAGAGCTTCCTAACAGACAAGGTGGATGGGCATTGCTGATGTGAACACAGGTGGCCAGGGAGGACTCTTTCAGTAAGGCTGAGAAGGCAGAGAGCAGAGAGGCAACGGAGACAAGGGCGAGTCCCCACGGTTTATTCTAGAAGCCTATAGAAGAGCCACATTGAGTATTTCCAAAATCACAAAATGCACAACATTCATTTTTTTAATATGCAACATGGAATATTATATACAGATTAAAACCACGACAGCAAAAACACTCACACGGTACCAGTTTCATATCAAAACAAAACACACAAGTGCTTTTTCAATATTAAAACGACTGTGATAAAAACATATTAATATTTTGAACCATGTTTACAATAGAGCAAAATTCATATTTTACTAAATAACAAATATTTAACAGCAAAAACTTTATACTAAATATCTATTTTGAATTATAACAAAAATAGTACTTATAATAGTTTATAAAGACAGACACAAAATTATAACATTTATGAAAAAAAAAGTTTGTGTATAAAATAATATTATAGCCATCTGGGCAGGGTCACGGTGGTGCCCAGAACACAAACGCCAGCGCCCAACATCGAAAGTGCTTCAATCTGCAAGCCCGTGGCAGGAAGAGTTTTGTGGGGTTTTGTCTTTTTAAGGTCAAGTTGCAATAGTTAGGGATGATAAGTAAGAAACATCACCCATCTAACGCTAGCTGTATGAAACACACACGCACACGCACAGACACGGGCATCTCACTAGAGAGGTGAAAGGAGGGACCAATTACAACACAGGGATCCTGTCAGCCAGCCAGAGCTTTCTTCAGCTCTCTTCTCATTGCCTTTGAGACCCAGCGGGGCAAATGATCCTTCTTTCCTCCCTCACAGGGACCCCCCTCAGCTTTTCCTTCTCTGCCCCCTACCAGGCTGGCCACCCCCAGGGAAGGCCCCTGAGACCTCCCAGCCCCATGCCCCCTGCCCCTCACCTGGACCAGACCCAGTGGGCTTGTCTGAAGTTCCACTTACTGCTCTCCTAGATACTCAGTCAAAAACAATTGGTTCAGGGCCAGCTGGATCAGTTTAAAGGAAAATGAACCTTCCAGATACTGGTTTTGTGTTGGGGGGAGGGGGTACAGGTCCGGGTGCACCATGTAGCTATGTTGCAAGCTTTGACAAGTCTTTACCCATTCTGGCCTGTTTTTCAGGATTAGGGATGATCAATTTTGCCAATAATGTCTATTCCACACTGTTTTTTAGTAGTGGAAAAGTAGGAAATAAATGAAACATCTGAGACTCAGGGATTGGAGAGCAGTCTGTGTGGTACGGGCCCGTTCCTATAGTCTATCTTCAGGGTGGCTGTGAGTGGGGTCAGGGTCGGTCTGTGGGGCTGCCTACGGGATCTGGTCCGAGGGAGCCACTGAGGTGCTCACAGCAGCGATCAGGGACTGGCATGTCCTTCATTCTTCTGTGTTTTCGATTTTCTTGTAAAGGGGATTCATTGCTTTTACAACATCAAAAACCAATAAACACAGAAAGCAAGGAAAAATCTAGAGACTCACCAAAGGCCCGGAAACCTTCCCCAGGAGGCATCCCAAATTGCCAGCACTCAAAACGCCAGTGGCAGGAGCTACTCCTCTTTCACCCAGTCATCCCGACTGGCCAGTTTTCAACCCAATCCCCCTGACAAACCGCACGTAGCCGCCTCTTCAGCTTCAGCTGCGGCAGCCTTCCCGCAGCTGTCCGGAGACCACACAGGGCCCTGCAATCAGCTCCGAGGCAGAACTGCCGCTGCGCTCACCTCCCCCACGCTTTCGCCTCTTCCCCACCCCTGAGCTGGGCTAAGCAGACAGTGGCATAGAGGTGGAAGGGACTTCAAGGACACCTTTTTCAGGGCGGAGGGCAAAGGGGGAGAGTTAAGGAAGGGAAGACGGAGGCCCTTGCTCCCCGTCAGAAGAACCCGTATCCTTCCCCATACTCACGCCTGGAGTCAGGGGCACTGGGGTGAACAGGGGCCAAACAGGAAATCGTGGCCGCCTCCAAATCTACCTGATCAGGGTTTTTGACAGGAGAGGGAGGAGGCAATGGGCCACATTCCATCTCCACCAGGGATAAGGCAGAGGCACTGGACTTCAGTCCAGGAGTGAGGCTCCGAGATTAAACCCAAATAATGCCTGGAGCCGGGGAAGGCTTTCAACCCTAGGCCTGGGGGCTGGGTTTGACCAGAGACCCCTTCCTCTTCACTCACAGAAGTCTCGCCAGGACAGCTAGAACACAGGCTAGGGCATGAAGGGGAGGAGATGTTCACTCCAGACCCCAGCATCCCCAAGATTCTCTATCAGTGAATAAATATGGGGGCGGGCAGCACAGGAGCCGCGGGCCTTAGGCTGCTGTGTGTAACAGGGCCTGGTTCAGCAGGGGGTGGGAAGGTGGGGGTGTCAGTGCACCTGCCCAGGGCCACCAGGGAGGATGCTGGGGAGACAGGGCCTGGGGCTCCTTTGCCCCAAGGTCAGAGGATAGAACAAATAGCAGCAATAGGTAATTTCAAATTGTCCAAACTGGTGAGGGAGGGTGGGAACCGGGGCATAGGGAAGGGCAATCTCCAGGTTGGAGGCAGCCCCCCCCCTGCCAAGGTTGACTCCTGTTCTGCTACCCAGGATGCTGTTCCTGGGCAGATGCAGTGGGGGCGCAGGAGGAGGAGACGCTGAAGAGTGCGCCAAAGGGGGCACGGCTCTTCCCGTCCCCCAACCCCAGCTAAAAGGGTCCGAAAGGAACGGAGGGAAGGGAGCAGTTCAGAACATCACAAAAACACTGTAGCACGCGCTGACACCTAACACTGTCACGGGCATGCAGAGCCCCTGCCACGCCCTTCCCAGGGGCTGAGCTGATGGTAAATGGGGAGTGGCTGGAGGGAAGCCAGAGCCAGAAGGGGAGCCCAGCCCTAGGAATGGGGCCCACTGGCTTTGGGTAGGGTTTGCCAGGGAGGGGGAGCAAGGGAGGGCAAGTATGGGGGCCACTCGCCCTCCCCGTTCCGGCCCCCTCCCACACACAGGTTTCTACCTCCCACAACCGCCACCCCGCTGCCTGGGCTGGGCTGAGGCGGGTGGGTCTTGGGTTAGACTGTGGCGCTCAGCATGGCCTCCGTCTCCGGCAGGATCTTGTTCTGGTTGGAGTCCAGGCCAAAGAACTTGACGCTGAGGCCATCCACGGGGTGCAGGACGGGGACCAAGGTGATGCGGGGGAAGGTCCGCGTGGCCAGCTCAAAGCGGCTGGTGCTGGCCAGCTCCACCGCCAGCACCTTCAGGAACAGCTTGGCCAGGTGCTTGCCCAGGCAGGTCCGGACACCGCCACCGAACGGGAGGTAATGGAAGCGGCCATCCTTGTCCTCGCTCCGCGCCTGGCTGAAGCGATCGGGGTCGAACACGTTCACGTCTTTGAACACGGGCGCTGTGTCATGGGTGTCCCGGATGCTATACATGACACTCCAGCCTTTGGGGATCTGGAAACCCTGGAGCAAGATGGGGGCCGAGGAGTGGGTGGTGAGAGCCAGAGGAGCCCACAGAGGGCCCAGGACTGCCCCCTCCCTGCTCAGCCCCAGATGTTCAAGACCTGCCTTTTCCTAGAGACACCCCACTGTGGCCCCCAAGGCCTGGCCAGCCTGCCCCATTCAGCATGTTAGTCCAAGCCCTTATCTGTAGATGTGCACATGTGACTTCACATATGACACCCAATTTGGCTTCACCTGATGCATTTGGGGTGCACTTCTCCCATCGGACTGAAAGCTCCCTGAAAGCAAGCACTGTTTCCCCATCAGGCCTGAAGTCCCTGAAATGGAGGCTGGTGCCCCGCCTTGCCCCTATCCCGGTGCCCCTGCTCCCCCATCGCCCCCGGTGCCACGGGCCCAGCCTCACATCAAGCTCGAAGGTCTGCAGCACAGTGCGGTAGCCGCCGGAAATGGGTGTGAACAGGCGCATGACCTCCTTGATGACGCAGTCCAGGTAGCGCAGCCCACTGAGCGTGTCCAGGCGCAGTGTGCCCTCGCAGGGGCAGCCGCCACTGTGCAGGATGCCATGAGCCCGCAGCTCATCCCGCAGCTTCTCCAGCACAGTGGGGTGCTTCAGCAGCTGCATGATGAGTGAGGTGCTGGCGCTGGCCGTGGTGGCATAGGCTGCAAAGATCAGCTCCAGGGTCCCGTCCTGCAGGGCACAGAGGAGAGGTGTTGTTGGAGGTGTGGGTTCAGCCAGGCAGGGGCCGCCCCATTCAGTCAGTGGCCCGTGTGCCCAGGTCATCTGTGCTGGGCCCTGCCTGGTTCCTGCAGTGAATTCTGCTTCCTCTGAGCTTCATGTTGCCGGGGCATTAGTGTCACGATGGACACGGGGGTCACAGCCAGTCCCTAGCTGGGCAGAAGACACAACTGCTGTGACCGAGGACAGAAGCACTGGCCTAGAGTCCCTTGGAGTGGAGCCACTTCTCACTCACTGCTGGGTTCCTGGGCCAGCCCCACAGGCCTGATATGCAGTGGGCTCACAGGAGAAAAAGAACAAATCCCAAGGAGCCAGGCCCTGCGCAGCAGGTGTGCGTGTGTATGTGTGGGGGATGTGAGTCTAAACCCGGGCCTTCCCACTCCCAGTGCCAGCCCCTTCCTCCATCGCAGGAGGAGGACATTCAGTGGGTGATCAGGGGAGCCAATGGGGTCTGGGAGGGAGCCTGGGGCCACTCCCCTGGAGACCTGGGATGAGGCTGAGGGAAGGCGACCCCCAGAGGACCTAAAGACCCCGCCAGGGCTTTCTGGGGAGCAGGACACCAGGGCCATGGGTTCCCCACAGAAAGGCCCCAGCAGGCTATCTCATAGCACACCCTGCATTTTACAAATGTGGACTCTGGGCCCAGAGAGGGCAATGAAGGGACCTGGGTCCATTACTGGCCATGGCAACATCCATAAATCACAAAGCTTCTTGTAGTGGAAAAGCCACTCCAGCTCTTCCTAGCTCCCCAGGAAAGTAGTTGGAGCTAGAATATGGGGAGGCAAAGATAGTGGGCAGGGGAGACTGCAGTGAGTGTCCATGGGCACCCAGTAGTGGAGCAGGCCTGCAGAGCCCAGGTGGGGATGGGCGAGTGAGCCCTCCTCAGGTGAAACATCCACCTAAAGCAGGACAAGCAGGTCCTGCGTGGAGCACAGCCGGGACCCCCGGGGGCCCGGGGGGCGGGGGGGAGGGTGGGAGGGCATGCAAGGTGCCAGCAACCTGAAAAGGCTGGGGGTGGGGGAGGATACCTCACATCCAAATCTCCCCTGCTCTTCCCCAAGGGCTGAGGCTGGTGACAAGCAAGTGGTTTCCCCTTGTGGGCCTGCCTTTCCCTAGATGGTCTTCCAGGGATATTGGGACTAGGAAATGAACTGAGATCATTCCCAGGCCTGAGCTCCCTGCAGGCCATGGGGAGAGAAGGGAGGGTGCCCCACGGCATCCTGCACAGCAGGGGTGGGGACACAGACTTCGCTTCCAGTTTCAAGGTCTCCAGCCACTGCTCAGAAAGCATGTGTGGGGCCAGACTACAGGGGGTAGAAATGGCTGGGCACATTTCCACCCAGGGAAAGCTCAGAATGGAGCCTGGGTGCTGGTGCTGCCAGTGAGGGGCACACGCCCACCCCACCTTCAGCTCCTGCATGGTCATCTCCTTCCCGTGCTCCTTGCTGCTCTCAATGAGGAGGTCCAGGGCGTCCGAGTAGTCCTTGCCCTGTGTGCACTGCAGCTTCTCCCGGATGGCCTTCTCCAGCCCCTTCTGCAGGATCTGCCGAGCCTGAATGCCCTGCAGAGGTGAGGGCTGTCACTCATATGGAAGGGCAGGCTCCCATCTGAGCCTCGGGACCACCAGGGACAACTCCAGCCTCCTCCTACCCCACGCTGACACCTCTCCCCTTTGTCCATGTGCCCTGTGCCTAGGTGCCCATCTCAGGGGTCAGGTCAGCCACCCACCCCCAGAGAGGGGGCTCATGGATGCCCCTGCTCCTCTCCTCCCAGGCCCTGGGTGCTCACCCGCCGGTAGCCACTGAAGGGCAGGTCGACAGGCAGGGAGAAGACATTGTCCACAAACTGCTGGTAGACCTCAAAGAGGTGCCCAAGGTCCTCCTCAGGGATGCTGAAGCCCAGCAGCACCCGGATGGCCATGCGGAAGGTCAGCTTCTGCGCCTCCTGGTACACGTTGATGGCCTCGGGGTGGCTGCTCCAGGCGCGCAGTGTGTCCTGGATCACCAGCTGGATCTTGGGCAGGTAACTCTCCAGGGCCTCATGGCTGAAGATCTTGGAGAAGACCTGGAAGGCAGAGAGGCAAGTGGGTGAGCCGATTGGCACAGCCCACCCCTGGCCAGCCCCTCACTCTGCCTGAACAATGAACATGACTGGAGAGAACTTCAGCTTCCACACAACAGCAAAGCCTTGGGAGCTGGGCAGGCCAGCTGCCGGCAAGTCTTTGGGGGATGTGGCTTGTGAGGGGCATAAGTGGGGGCTGGGCAGGGCCAGAGCAGGGAGGCTGCCCTTCCATTGCAGAAGCCCATTTCGGAATCCCGGGACACAGGACGGAAGTGCCCTGGAGAAGTGGAGCACAGTCGTTGGACTGTACAGGGAAGTAGGGGAAGGCCATCGAGGGAAAGCTACTCCATGGGGTACAGCAAGAGAGCCTGAGACTAGACCTCAAGCAGGACTTCCTGGGAACCAAAATTGTCATTACTTGCTGGAAAACACCTACTGGGTGCAGATTCTAGTAAGTTTATTAACAGCTGTGCCATGAAAAGGTCTTCAGTGTGGCCAGGTCCAAAAGCAGGGGGAGATGGGGGCAATGGTTTTCCACCCCTAAAGATCATAAAGACAAACAGAAGCCCTGTGACTTCCCTGCATCTTCCAGGGCCACTGTAAGCAGCCAGTGAGTCCTGTTTCCACCTCCTTGTCTTCCGTCCTCCCGGCTGGCTGCGCAGCCCCCCTTGCCACCCTCCTCACCCAGGACTCCCCCGCACAGGTTTTCATGTGTGGAGGAGAGGGGAGCACGTTAGTTTATTTACCAAAAGCCTGTGGGTCTCGCTCATAAGCAGCAACGTCCATCCCACCAGAGTTCAGATGAGAAGGGGGAGCACCCCTGCTACCAGCACCAAGCAAAGGCTGGGAGGGGAGGGACAGTGCAGAAGAAGGAGCCCCCCACTCCACCCCACGCAAACCACACACACGCGCCGCCCTCCCCTACTGCCCCCCCAAACACAACCACCGCATAAACTGTAAATGTGAGAATTTCCCCTGCAGTCAGCTCTGGGAGGAAAGGTAACATTTTCCTGGCCTAGGCCCTGCATGGCTAATGGGAGGGCTGGTTTGCAGAAATAACAGTGCTGGCCCTTCAGTGGCCCAGCCAGGCGTTCACAATAGCACTTTCATTCCGAAATTCCCGGTGGAGGGAAGGAGGGAGGGCAGGAGGCCGGCGAGGGGCAGAGAGGCCTGTACTGTTTGGGGCCGCTCCTGCTACAAAGGGACAGCTGAGAGGTAGAAGGACGATAGGACCGCCTGGGTCAGCCCAAGCCCAGATGGGTCATTCACACCTTGCCCAGTTTTGGGGGTCCGAGGGAATTTCCAGGGGACTCTAACTACTGCCTCCCTTCAGAGAGTGATGGATAAAGGCAATGCTTGTTTGCTTCAACCCCCAACCCTCAGGTCCTTAGGATTCCAGGTTCAGCCCTTGGGCAAATGAAGGGTCTTGGGGGAATGAGAGGGGGCACTTCTTCTAGAGACCAGCGCTGGCCAATGAAGGGCCCCTTACAGACAGCAGAGAGCCACTGGGTGGGCAGAGAGTAGCACACAGGAGGGAAAAGTGCATCAGGAAACAAGACAGGGGCAGGAAAATCACTCTGCGGCTACCAGGCCTCCATGGCGGGACAGGGATGCCAGAGGTGGGACAGGGAGGGCCAGAAAGGTCATACCTGGCCCAGAAACAGCCAGCCCAGGACCTACTAGGGGTTCTGTCACGAAGAGTGCAGGGTAGGGGCTGGCCAGGGCCCCCAGCACATGGCAGACCTGGTCCTCCTGCCTCTCACCCGGTGCCCTGGGGGCCACGCCCACCAGGCCCAGCCAAAGTCGAAGCTGGTGGGCTCTATGATGCAGTGGGGTGACAGGAAAGGGGCTGAGTTGTAACTGTGCATCATCCAGCAACTTACAGTGTGATCATGGCCAAGTGGCTATCTGCTCCCCCAAGCCTCAGTTTCCTCATCTGTAAAACAGTGAGGTGGAACCAGGTGGCCTCCCTTCAATCCACTGAGCACCTAAACACCAGCACCCACCTGCCCCTAAGCAGATGCTATCCCTTCAAAGCTGCCCAGAACTTGGCAATGCTCGAATCCCCTGGGGAGTGCCTTCCAGCCCCTACTCACACACCCCACGTGGGCTATAGTGGCCCAGGAGGGGCCATCCCAGGGTTTCAAAAGGGGGAGCACGCAGGGCCCCCACCTCACCCACAGACAAGCCCTGCCCTGCCCTGCCCCGTGGGTTCCATTTCCTGCGCCCTCTAGCGATGGCTGGTTGAACTGCTCCTTCCCAGGCCTTGGGGGCCCTAGAGGGCAGGCAGGAGCAGTCTAGGAAGAGAGAAGGGCCCCGGGGGACCTGGGACTGGACTGAGAGAAGGACTCCAAGGGCAGGGGTCCACACCTGACCCCTGGGGGGAAGGGGTCCATGGGCAAGGCCAGGAGCTAGAATAAGCCGGAAAAGCCACTGCCACCCCACCCCTGCAGGCCCCTGAGGCTGGGGCTTCTAAAAGGAAAGTGAAGGCAGGACCAGGACACTGTCTTGGCCGGCGTCTGACTTGCTCAGTGACAGCCAGCAGGCTGCTGCCCCTCCTGGAGCTGTTTCCCCGCTGGGTTCATGAGAGGCCCGACTGGCCATTCTGAGGGCCTTTCTGCCAGGCTGTCCGTGACGCTCCTCAGAGCCCACCGTGAGATGGAGAAACCGCCCAAATGAGAAGGCCAGCAAAGATGGGTGGAGGGCACACTGGCCCCAAGGGGCTGGGCTCAGAGGTCACCAGGTCCATGCCCCTGCCTCTTGCCCAGCTGCTCCACAGACATAGGGGCCTCCCAGGCCCTGGGAAGCCTCCAGAGCCTCATCCCTGGGTCTGTGCCCGGGGGGTAACAACACAGGCACTTCCCGAAGCCGGGGCAGCTCTGAAACCACCACCCACCACAAAGGATGGGCGGAGGCAGAGGCGCAGGCTGGGGCAGAGGGCGGCCAGGGCGGCGTCAGGGCGGGCTGGGTCTGAGGCCATCACCTGCTGGGGTCAGGACTCGGGCACACTGGGAAGGTGCCGGGGAGCGGCTCCCTGTGAAGAGAGGAAGGGTTCCTGGCCCGGAGCTACTTCCCTGACCACAGGCATCGCAGGAGCCACGACTGCTTTGTTTCCTTCTGGGGCTTCCCTCGGAATTCCCAAAAGTCAGCCAAGAATGCTGGACAAAGGTCACTGGGAGCCAGCCCAGGCCCAGGCCAAGCCCTGCAGAGGGAGTGGCAGGTATGGACTCCCCACCAGGGCTGGTGCCAGGGGAGAGCAAGGGCACTGTCACAGGAGCCCAGGAGCGCATGTCCAGGTTTACCTGCTGCAGCCCCAGAGGCTCAGGCAGGAGGGAGGAGGGCACTCGCCTTAAGGGATGGCCTTGGGCAACTCCCCTGCCAAGCCCCCAAGGACACAATAGGCTCATGAGTCTACACCCTTGGTTCTCTCCCTCCCTCCAGAGTGGGAGCTGATCCCACAAGGGTCTAGGGGTACCGCCAGGGGCTCGTGAAGGCTCAGATTCCCTATCATTGTTTCTACAAAAGCATTCTCCCCAACCAGGCCTCCTCACCCCTCCTGCCTCTCACCCCGTGCCCTGGGAGGGGAGTTGCTCTGTGAACCCCATGGCCCTGCGTGCTGCGCTTGCTCAGCCAGATAGCCTCCCCCTTCTCTGCTGGCAGGTGTGGACAGATGGACAAATGGATGGGCAGTAGGAGCGGGTAGAGCCGGAGTGGGGACCCACTGCCCAGGCCAGTGACTCAGACTGGGAGGAATGGAAGCGGCTGCCCAGGAGGGGTGGGGGCCTGGGCAGGCCACCCGGCCAAGCCACCGGAGCCTCGGCCTGCAGAGTGGAAAGAATAACAGAGGGCAGGCAGCCGCTGAGGCAGCCGTCCGCACAGGGGTGACGCCAAGGTGTGTACTTTATATTCAAGCAAGGGGGGTAAGAGAGGGCGTCATCTTCCCAGCTGCCTGGCTGCCTCAGCTTCACCCTGGCCCGGTGGAAACGCCAGGCAGCTTCACCCAGAACTGGAAATGTCCAATCTGGGTGTGTGGGGCTGGGTACACTCAGCCCCTCTGGTTGCGAGGAGGCTGGCCCAGACCCCCAACAGGCTCCAGCGGTTGGAGCAAAGCGCCTGCCCGCGATTTGACTCCAGCTGTGATCATCTCACCTGGAGACATGCTCCCCACTGCCCTAACTCTTCCACACATACCTACAGCACAAGGTGGGCAAGACAGGGAGGGGCGGGCAGCACTTGGCAGACACTTGCCGAGCCACAGTATCTGAGATTTGCCCGGCCACTCTTACCTCTGCTGCTTCCAGCCACCACGAACCCGCCTTAGAAAGCTGTGGATGGGGAGGGGCCCTCCCAAGGTCACAGTCCAGAGCGTGGCTGGCCACACCCACCAGAAGTCCTGAACTCCCTGCCTCCCACCACCCCAGACTCCATAGAGCTGCCCTCTGCCAGCCCTGATGGGCTCTGAATTTATCAAAGGGTCCTGAAGGGGATCGTCCTCTACGGTGAAGTCCACTCTGAGGGTGAGGCCAGCTGTCCCCGCCACTCTGGTGTGGTCCCGGCATGTCTCAGGGTCCTGCAGCTGCTTCCTTTTAGGCTTAGGGAACCCAGGACAGATACAGCAGCCAGCATGGGGGGCCCAGGGCCAGGGCAGACCCCACCGAGCCTTCCCACTCCCTGCCAAGGCCACCTTCATCTTCCAAGGCTGGGAGAGTGAGCAAACACATCAGCACCACAGCCTTGGACCCCTCCCTGCCTTGGGAGAAGGACACAGAAAGGAGGGACGGAGGGACAGAGGGAAGAGCTGGCCCCTGAATCCAGGCCGCCCACCCTCCCGCTGCCTGGCACAAGGGCATGCAGAGGGAGGTGCCCACTCCCAGGCACCCTGGCAGCTGACCGTGGGCTCCCTCCCTCACTGACCTTCAGATAGATCCGCTCCTGCTACCCGCCCCCCTCAGCAGCCCCTGTGCCCACCCGCTGGTGCTACAGTAACTTTTGGGTGAAGGACTTGTGTTGGCAGAACAAAGGCGTTGTGCCTATGCCAAGGGGCTGGGGCAGAGCTCCCAGCAGCAGAGCTGCCTGGCTGTGCCACTGGCCTTTCATCCAACGCAGGTTGGACCTTCTGCCCTGAGCTGAGCCTGGTGGACATGACTGTGTAGCCAGAGGCTGTGCCTTGGTCCAAATGCCTCCTAGAGCCAAGTGTGGGCTAGCCTTCCCCGGGACCCCACAACCATGAGTCCTCCTGACACCGTCCTCCTGCTGACGCACCTCCTCGCTTCTCCATCCCAACACAGACCCCAGGAGCACAAGGTTTCCAAGATGGGGCCAAAGGTCAGGGATGGTGGGTGGACAGGCAGGGTTTCTTGACCTCTACCTCCAAAGCCTAGTCCCCCACCTTGGCTTCAGGCCCAGAAGGTCCTGTAGGCAGGGGTCTGGGTAGAAGGGGCAAGACTACCATTCCTGAGGTCTCCCCAGTCCAAGGCTAAGTCCCTCCCTTGAAATACTCTCCAGGTTCCCTGAGGGTATCTCCAGGCCACTGTCTGGGGTGCCCTGTGCTGCTGGCCTCTTGGTGCACTGAGGTCCAGTCCTATCTCCAAAGGAAAATAGGAGAGGCCCAATCCTGGTGGGTAGAGCTGGGCACAGGAAGCTTCTAGAACGATTCTCTAGCTCCTTCTCCATGTTTTGGACAACTGTCTCACCCCCACCTTCCTAACCAGACTCCATCTGCCCTTCTACGGCAATACTCCAGCCTCTCTACACACAAAGAGGGATGGGGTCCCTCCCCCATCCATCAGATACACCCCAGGCCCTGGGCAGGGGAAGGGTAACCCAGGAGGAGGGAGGGAGTCTGAGGCCCTGGCTGCAAGGACACAGGCCTGGCTTCCAGAGATGATTCTGTTAGACTGGGCAAGACTTTCTGGACTTTTTCCCTGGCAACCCCACCCCTGCTGGCCCAAGACCACCAGGGCAGCCAGGGCAAACACCTGGAGTGCAGTGATGGCAGTGAGAAGCCCCCTCCAACACATCTGGTCAGACCTCCCAGAGGCGGGGTGGGCCACCAGCCCCAATGGAAACAGTGACGCTCCAGTTCCCCACCAGCCAGGCCCCAGCACACCTGGGCCCCACTTCCTGCACGTACCTCCTAACCAGGCCAGTCCTGGCCCAGCAGCCCACACTGCAGCCAGGCCTCTAACTGCAGCATGGACTGGATAAAGAGGTGTGCATGGCACACGGCAGCCCCCACCTTGGCCACAGTGAGTTCACCGGGCCTTGGGTTCAGCAGATGAGCCATTCTCTCCAGGACAATCATGGATATTTAGAAACAGTGGCCCTGAGTGTTCTAGTCTCCAGCTAGATTCTACCTACCTAGTTCCAGGACTTTCGTGGAGTTCAGTAAACTGAAATTATCAGTTAGGGAGATTTGGGGGGAAGGATCCTTTCATCTGGCTGACTACCCATTTCTTATTCGACCCTCCCCACCAACATGCCCCCCACGTGGCAAGCATAAAACTGCTACACACAAAGAGGGGGCCCTGCATTTGGCTCTCAGGCCTCTGGCAGGATGAACCAGCTTCTGGTGACTCCCCACCCACCCCCAGGGAGCTAAAAGACCGGCTGTTCTGAATAGGGAGCCATCGCGCCTCAGCCAAGGCTCTCAGTTTCTGCCCCGACCCCAACCCCAGCATCCCCCCTTCCCCCCACCTCACTCCTGAGGCGGGTCATCTGCACCCTCCCTTCCTTCTCCCTCCCCTCTAAATGGACGATGTAGGCCAAAAAACCTTGGGGTTTTCCAGGCAAGCCCTTCCCAGCCAACACCTGGAGGCCCGAGGCCAAGTCAGGCCCAGGGTGGGTGGAACCCCAAGACAACGCCCTCACCCCAAAGCCCTCTGCACCCCAGGGTCTCACACTCTGGTCCTGGCCACACCTCCTTCCTCCTAGCACTCACTGTCCACCCCAGCTTCCAGCAGCCCCAGGCATGCGGGACAGAAGAGGACTCTCCTCCGGGGCCCAGAGACTATTCCCATGGACGCTGCAGTCCAGTGTTGCAGGCTCTCCCCGAAATTTTCTTTGTCTCCTGACCTGGTTCAAGTCTCATTCAACCGCTCTACGCCTCAGTGGCCCCTTCCATGAAAAGGGGACAATAATACCCCTCTGGCCAAAGCCTCTGTAAAGCAGAGATCAGGAAGCAGCCATCTCTTTTGGAGCCGAGTCTCCGCTCTCCTCGCTCTTTGGAATGGGCCTCTGGTGGAGTTGCAAAGGCTGAGGGAAAAATAAGTGCCCGCAACTTTGAAAAGCCGAGGCTTCATTCTGAAACCTACAGCCCCTCCCAGCCACTCCCCAGAACCCCTCTCCCGCCGCCCCCAGGCTGTGGTAACTGTTTCCAGCTAGGAGTGGGGCAGATGGAAGAGAGGACTTTGGGAGCCCCTTTCCAGTTCCTGAAATACATGCTGTATAAGGGAACGGGGGTGGGGGCAGGGATGCAACCCAGTCTCCTCGGTTTGACCGCTCCTTCTTTTGTCTGCCGTTAAGAATTACCCTTCACAGGCTGTTCAGAGAACGTCAAGTGCTACAGGATGCGTCGGCTAGTAGAGCGCTCCCCACCTTCGCCAAGACCACAGCACATGCGGCCCCTGACGGAGGGAGTCCGCCTCCCCACCTCCCCGGTCTGCCACCGCTCAGGGACCGGGGGCTGCCTCTCCCTTTCCTTAGGTTTCAAACCTGGGTGAGTCCTCTGACCCAATGGAAAAAAATGGAGTGGGAGAGGTCGCGCAGCCTCCCTCCCGGCGGCTTAGGGCCCGCCCGCTGGCTCGGCTTTCGGGTTACTGCAGTTCAAACAGCACGTGCCGCCCGCGCTGGGAGCCTAGCGCAGCCGGGAGGGGCGGGGGCCTGTCCCGTGCGCGCCTCCTCCGCGCCTCCTCCAGTCGCTCGGGAAATCCAAGGGATAAACACCCACTTTCCCTTCCTCTTTCGGGGGGGAGGGGTGCGCTTTGATCCCCGCTCGTGCCTCGCCTGCTCTTCCCCCGCCCGCCCTTCCCCCACGGCCCAGACCCGTGCGCTCCGCTGCCCAGGCTCGCCGCACCTCTCTCTGACCAGGCCCCGCCACCGCAGCCCACAAGCTGTCCCCAACCTCCACGCGCAGCCGCCTGCCCGCGACTCCCTTCAAGAAGCCTGTGGTGGGAAGGACAGCTTTGATTTTAGAATGATCGGTCTCCAGTCCTCGGAATTCCCTGGGAAACGTGGCGAAAAGGCGAACGCCGGCCAACTGTCCCGCCCCCTTCTTTTTCCAGCTCTGTGGAGCAAGGCAAGGACAGGCTTTGGACACCCCAGACCCCGCACGCTCAAGCTCTTCCAAGCCACCGTTGGGGGTGCCCATGACGCAGTCGGCCAGCAAGATAAGGGACCAAGAGGAGGCCGGAGCAGGCCCTGGATCCGGACTCGAGGCCTTGTCGGCGGGGAACTGCGGAGTCTTCAAGGATGGTGTGCAAAGGGGGGCACAGATTCGGTAGGGGACATTCCCGGGCTCCAGGAACTCCTCGCCCCGAGGTGGGGGAGGGATCGCGCGGAAGAAAACGGGCAGAGTTCTTACCTTGCGCTTGTTGCGGTGGATGTCGCCAATGGAATTGGACACCGTGTTGGGGCCCAGCAACATGCGGGTGCTGCGAGGCCACTCGGTGCTCACGAGGTGGTGCTCGCCCATGAGGATCTTGCGCACGTTCTCCGCGCCGGTCACGCGTATCAGCGGCCGCCCCAACAAATGCGTCTTGAACACGTTGCCATACTTCTCCCTCCGCGACGACTGGAAGCCAGAACCCTGCGGGAGCCACACCCGGGTCTCTCTCAGGATGCACTTCTGCAGAGGGCCCGCGAGGGAGGGACGGCGGACCCCAACCCGGGGTACAGTCACCTGCCCCCTCTCCCCACCAAACACACTCACACAGACGAGCACGCAGATTTTATTTTTCATAGCGTGCACAAGAACTGCGAAGTAGGGCCTAGAGGATAATAAATAATGCAAGGAGGCGGAGGCCCAGGGGCACCCCCAGGAGGCTGTTTTTTGGTAATGACTTTCGAGAGGAAAGAGGTATCCCGGACAGCTGGACCCGAAGCGGGAGTCTCCGCCCCCACCCCCACCCCCACCCCCACACCCCCACCCCGCGCTCGGGAGCCTCTCGGAATAAATATTTCCAGGCTCCGGGCCACGGGCTGGCGAGACCCCGCGGGGTGGCCGCAGGCCAAAGATTATTTATAGCGGTAAGCGGTCGGTGCCCGGAGGCAGCAACTACAGATGGGGGTTGGAGTTTCCTCCGCTCTCCGGTGTGGCCCGCGCAGGGACCCGGCGGCCCTCGGAGGACTCTGCAGGGCGGGGTCACGGGCCCAGAGCCTCGATTTTCCTAATGCATTTTGCCCTGGAAATAACGGAGACGGACTTTGGTTGCCGCCCTGGAGTTTGGAACCCGAGCGCGGGGCGGGGCGGGACCGGGCAGGGCGACCCGCGCAGGTAACCAGATCCCCGGTGGTGGCGGCGCAAGCCGAGGATGGCGGGGCCGGGGCCGGCCGGACTCTCGAAACGGCTGGCGGAGCCGGCCGGGCGCGGGTACCGGAAACCGTGGAGACCTCAGAGGGGCGGGGGCAAGGGCGTCCCGCTCACCTTTGACGTCGGCACTAGTTACCCCACCCCACGTTAACCCTTCTCCTGCCGGGGCAGCACCCGGCGCAAAGGGGAGGGGCGCCACCTGTCTAGCCGCCCCGCCTGCCAGCCCACGAGCGTACCGACTCGGGCTCCAGATCTACCCGCTCCTGCACCCCCGAGGGGACAACTCAGTCTCCCTAGCCCGGGTTGGTCCCCCTCCTCACTTTCCTTTTTTCCACAGAAAACTACTTCCAGCTAAATGTGCACACACGCCAGTACAGCCGAAAAGTGACTCTGCAGAACCCGGAGCCCTAATCACTTTTCCACATGCGCCTCCGGCCCGGCGCGCGACGGGGAACGAGCCGGGAGCGCCCGCGCAGCCGGGAGGGGGGCTGGGCCGCGGGAACGCTGTCCCCCTCCCAGGCTGGAAGACGGGGATAATTCCCCCTGCCGTGCAGCCCTTCTAGACGGCGTCTACCCCTTTAAGAAAAATCTAGGCGGAGGTGGGGTGCGACAGAAGGGGTGGTGAGGCGAGGGTTTCCCTCCCTCCGTCTGCTATACCCGTCTCCCTCGCTCCGTCTCACTCTCCGTCTTTCCTCTCCTTCTTTTCCTCTGTTTTTCTTTTCTTTCAACACAAAAGTTGGGTTGTGAATTTTCCGAGGTCGCCGCCGCCTCGCCCCCACCCCCCGCCTCTGATCTGCCTAACTATAATTAAAGTGCGTTTTTTGTGGCATTAATAAAGAGTTATTTGTCCGCCGTTTCCACGGTCTTCACAAAGAGGACTTTCATAGGGGCGGCCGCTCGGGCCGTGAGTCCAATTTATACAAAAATGTTGTATTTTTAGCCCTGGGCTCTGTTTAGATGGCGCTCGGTGGAAACGGAGAGCCCTTGGAGGTCCCCCCGTAAAATCTGATAAATGACTCCGAAAAAATAACGCTGGGATTCAGAGGGCTCTCATTAACCCCTTAGGCGCTCCTGTACACGTACCCCCTATTTACCTCCTCACCTCCAGATCTAGGGCCCCGGGTTGGAGGGATGGGGAGGCTTAGGTTTCCTCCTCCCTAACTTCTGTGCAGGTTGGACGCTGACCCCCAGGGGCTCTTGTGGGATTCGGAGAAAAGGTCATGGGGACCTGAGAGGGGGCAGAGAGGTCAGGAAACGAAGTGGGGGTGGGTGGTGACAGACCGTGGATTCAGCAGACTGGCTCTAAAAGGCAGGAGCCGTTGCCCAAGTTATTTTATTTCCTAAATTCGCGGCCCAAAGCCTAGAGCACCGCTGCAGTTGACACTTTAAGTGTGGTGGCGAGGGAAAGGCTCTGGGGATTTCTTTGTGGGGGGTGGGGGGTGATACATCCATTGGTTGAAAGGACCCCCACCTCATTGCACGAACAACCCCAAAAAGAGATGGGCCTAATCCGGGACGTGGAGAGACCACAGAGCAGAGGAACTTCGAACCCCCTCCCCGCCCCCGCTCCGCTGTCACTCGTCCCGGGGCAGGGTGAGTGCGTGTGTGCGCGAGCGCGCGGATTGCAAGCGTCTGTTAATTTCAAGCCAAGCTTTCGCACCTGTAAACCCACAGGTCGCAGCGCTCACCTTTCGCTTCACCTCTCTAGTGCGGGGATTGTCAGTTTCAGGACATCCCTGCTTCCCCTAACAGAACAAACGCGCGTACACACAAATACACCTCCCGCAGTTACTGCAGAGGCGCTCCGCTCCCCCACCCCAAGAAGAAAACCAGTGTGTATCACATTGCAAAAGCGATTGTCTGGCACTTGATGAGGTGAACTCCAGGTTAATCTCCCCATTACCTACCTGGGTCTGGTCCCTGACGCGCCTCACCCCCATTATCACCAGCAGAGTGGGGTTGTGCGGCATCTAACAAGCACACACGCACTCTCTCTCTATGGATCCCACACTCACCTCTCCCAAGTTTCCCTCTCCTGCCAAACTGTCCCCACCCAATAAGTAAATAGACCCTTTTCCCCGAAAGCCTAGAGCCCTGGATTCTCATTTTTCCTTGGGTTACCTTCTTCCTCTTCCACCACAAAACAGACACAATCGCGCGGACCGCGGACCAGGGACACTGTACCTGGCGCTGCCGACGGCGCCGCAGGAACACAGTTTTAAATCGGCAATTCAAGCTGCCACCAGCCCCCTCCTCTCCCGACTCAATTTTCGGCTCCCAGCGACACAGCCAACCCCAGAAAGCCGAGGGCGACTGGGGGCTTGGAGCACCGAGGGGAGGCGAAAGCGGCTCAGGACCGGACCCTCCCCCGGGATCGCGCCTCGCTGGGCGCCCCCGGGGCGCTCCACGCCCCCTGCCAGGCCAGCCGCGACCCAGGCAAGTCCATCTTGGGAGCCCCCTCAGGTCCGGGAACCCCTCTTACCAGCCCCCTGAACCTGCGCCGCGGGCGCCAGTGGTCCCGGAACCGCGCTGCCGGCGGGCTGGGGAAGCCCGGGCTGCTGCTGCAGAGAGGAGGGAAGGGGCGGGGCGGGGACCAGTGCCTTCAGGCTCCCGGCGCCCCCTGGCCGGCCCGCCGCTCCGTCCGCCCCGCGCTCGCAGCTAGCGGACCCCGGAGTGCAGCGGAGCGAGCGCGCCCTTACCTGCAGCAGCCAGTGGCCGGTCTCTCCGATGAGCGGGAAGCCCATGGATCCCTTGGGGATGGGCAGCTTGCAGCTCTTGTCGCGAGTGGCGGCCCAGCGCAACTGCCACAGCTGCTGCGACACGGCCAGCAGCAGCGTCACGGACACCAGGCACGCGGCGAGGGTGGCCAGCGCCGACACCAGATCCAAGCCCTCAAAGAGCATGTTGGCGGCCGCTCGGGGGATTGGCTGTGCCGGCCGCGGCGGGGGAGGGGAGGGCCCGACGGGAGGGGACCGGAGCGGCGGGGGAGGGGTGGCTGCGGCCGGGGGTCCTGGCACCTCCAGCCGAAACAGAGAAGGAGGAAGGGGCCAAGGGAAAGGGAGTGGAGGCTGCGAGGGGAGCGGAGAGAGGGAGGAAAAAAAATTGCCTAAAAGAAGAGAGGAAACACGAGGCGACTGGGGTGCAACTTTGTTTGTTTGTTTGTTTGTTTGTTCCTTTATAGCGGGCTTAGGGGCTGCTCAAGGGGTGGTGAGATGAAGCCGTGAGTCAAGCTGGTGGGTTTGCTCTCCCCGCTACCATCACACTCGGAAAACTTTGGAAAACTTTGTCCAGAGGGAGCCTCTCTCTCGTAAGCCCCTTCCCCTGCTCGGAAAAAAAGAAGGGGGCAGAGAGCTAGCGGAGAGAAAGTGCGGTCGATTTGTCAAAAGTATTGCAGTATGGCCCCAAAATTCCTAGGTGAAAAAAAGAAAAAAAGAAAAAATTCCTGAATCCAAAAATTCCAACGAACCCAGAAACTTTGGGGGCGAGGGAGAAAGCTCCCTGGCTGAGGCGAGTGGAGAGGCCGGAGCCTAAAAGTCCCTGGGCTGCCCCGGGCGGCGCGCTCGAGCCCCAGAGCCGCCGCAGCACCCCCGAGGCAGGAGCGGCGGGCGAGGCGGCGAGGCGGGCGCTGCGGCCCGAGCGCGGGTGCGGAGCCGGCGGGCCGCGGCCGGGACGGGACGCAGCCGGCGACAGAGCCCCGGGCGGGCGATGGGGCGGCGGCGGCGGCGGCGGCGGCAGCGGGCGGGAGGGGTGAGGCGGGGTGGGGTTGGGGGAGGAGGTGGAAAACCCGAGCTGGGCTATTGTATCAATTAAGAAAAGGCAGTCCGTCCCGGGACGCGGTCTCTCGGCTCTGGAGTTGCTTCTGGGGGAAGAAATGGGGAAAAAAGAAAGGAAGGCAAAAGGAATGAAAGAGGGGGAAAAGCAGGAGGCAGGATTTCAGGGCTGGTGGTTTTAAAAGCTTCTCTCAATGTGAATTTGAGTCCAAAGCGAGGCGATGCGTGTGTTTATATAGAGGCGGGAGGCTGCGCCGTGGGCGCCCCGCCAGCACCCCCCCGCCCCAACCCGCGCGCTCACAAAGCCGGAGGCGTGGTGAGAGGCCGGGCCCGCGGCCGGAGCTGGAGAGCGCAGCCCGGCCTCCCGCCCCGCCCCGGCCGCCCGCCGCCCGCAGCCCGCCCGGGACCCACTTGTAGCCGCCGCAGGATCAAACTCAGTTCACCTCTCGCCTCCTCTTCTTTCTCGCCGGCGTCTCGCTGAGCCCAGCGCCTACAGACGGACGAGATGAGACACACGCGCGCGCACCTACGCGCACACACACACAACACACACGCGCACACACACAACACACACACCTCCGCACACACGGTGCGCACTCGCTTAGTGCCTGCTTGGCTTCTAGGCTCCTTCCCTTCCTCTTTTCCTCCTTCCCAGGTCAGCGGTCCCCTCCTCCAGCTCCGAGCAGTCCCTCCTGGGCCGAAGCCCCGGCAGCGGAGGTCCTGGCCCGACTGCCCCCTCGACTGGCAGGCGCCCAAAGCCCTCGAAACTGTGCCTTAGGGTCCCGAGCTTCCAACCCCCGGGATCCCGCTGGCTCTTATCTCCAGGGACCCCTGAGTTACCAGTCCCAATCCCCCTAAGCCAGATCCCCCATTCCCGATCCCCATATCCTCACACCTCCGATGCTAAGGTCCGCCCCCGCCATATGTCTCTTACCCTACGGAACCTGGAGGTTCTCCTGTCCCCGTCAGCGTCCCAGGCTGCTGACTCTGCAGCCCCTCCTTTCCTGCACATTGGGACCCCCCTCCCCTGCTTTTGTAGTCCCCCTCCACCGCCCGCAGCGTTGGGGAACCCCGATACTGGTCTGGCAAGTGTCCTGCGCGGGGACAAACGCGGCGGCCCCGGTACCCAGAGGCGGGAGAGGACGGGCACAAACGTTCATTGATACAAATGAGTAAATAAACATGCTGGGTGAGCACGGCCACCTTCTCAGCGCTGGCAGCAGAGGGCCCGGCGCGCGTGCCTGTGTACGGTGTGCGTGTGGCCCGGGGCCGCACCTGTGTGTTCGCGCGCGTGGCCTTGCGTCGGCCCGACGTCTGAGGAGCGACGTGGTATGTCTGTGGGTTTGTGTATTCTTTGTAGAGCCATGAGTGTGTCTGCGCATCCGTGCATCTGTCATCTGGCCTCTCCTCCTGCGAGCCTGTGTTAACATGGAGCTGCGTACAGCAACCCCGACATTGGTCTAGCTAATGTCTGCCCCTCTCTCTCCCGTGCATCCTGCTTCCCTCAGCCCCCCTTGGCTCTGGCGTTCACTCTCGCACTCCTGGAGCCAGAGTCGATATCCCATCTTTAGTTTAGAGTAGTGTGTGTGTCAACGATACTAGACTCCGCTTTTAACACCTTGCCTGCACCCAGTACGAGTTCTGCTTTAGAGTTCACGAGACGAGAATGTGTGTGAGCGTCTAAGGTGCGCGCAGATGTGTTGTCCCTCCCTGTGTGAGCGCTTCCGAGGCTGGTGTGGCAAGAGATCTAAACGCTGGTCTAGCTCCTAGCGCTGGGTCACCTCGGCTTCACTCTCTGCCCTGGAACCCCACCTGGTGGGCAGTTATAGTACTACAGATTCGGGGAAACAATTCCCTCTGCTCCCTTTCCGCACCCGCCCTTCATAGTGGGAGATCAGCTCCAAAGGGCCCGGTTGTAGGCTCCCAAAGCACCCCGCTCCTGTGTCAGTGCCCTCAGACTTCCACCCCAGGATGCTTGGGGCCGGACACTTATGAAGGCCCTGTCAGGATCACTGTGGTCCTGAAACAGGGGGCTAGGAAGCACCCTCGAAGCAGGGTGGTTTCACAAAACAGTCACATCTGAACAGGGCACGTCAAAGTGCCAGAGCCACCCCACACCCTATCTGAGGATGAGGCTAACATAAAATGGGGTTGGGGGAGATTGTTAAGGTCTTGCTGGCTTGAAGAGCTCTAAGAATCTAGCCTGACCCCCAGACACAGCACTGGCCACAAGGTGGTGAAATGGGCAAGGTAACCCAGGAAAACTCACCTGTGGAAATCTCCATCTCCTAAAGGACAGACATGCACACAGCTTTATAGAGATGCAGATAGATGTACAGGCTGATACTGAGCACACACACACACACAAAGGATCATTGTCACAGTCACGAAACACCCACCTTCCAGCCACCAACCCAAGAGACCACAGGAGGTGTCTGCCATGTGGGGATCACAGCCCCAGAAGTCCCCCAACACGCCAATTGCCTTCCTCCCATCCCCTCACTCCTGGGTGGGGGTGGCTTTTGTGCCCTTTTGTCCTCCACTGCTCAGCCTCTTTTCCTGTTCAGGTATAGAGGAGGAGTTGGGAGGGTTGTGGAGGAGAAATTCTGAGTCCTTACACCCTGTGCCAAGTGGGATCCTGGGGAAAGTCTGCAGGGATGGCACAGCCCCACAGCAATAGTTGCTGGATTTCCTAATTAGAACCGCCTCTCTGCTCAAATCTCAAAAAGTACTTCGGAAAGATGAAAAGGAGAGCATGGTACTCCACTCTAAGACTTCCTGGAGGTGCTGTGGAGAGTGGGGGCGCTGAGGCCATGGACAGGCTTGTGAAGAGGGTGGCTAGGACAGAGAAAGCTCGGCAACTGTCTTTGCCAGTCAGATTCCATCAGAGGACTTTCTTTCATTAACCTCAGATAGACTTCTGACTCTGATCCCAGACAGAGCCCTGCTCCAAACCTCAGTCTAGCCTGTAACCCTGACCTAAAACAGACCTCTGAGTCTAATCCCAGAATGATCCTTAATCCTGGTCAAAGATTGACCCTGTCTCAAAGTCCAGACTGAATCCCAGTACTACCAAGTATCACTTTGGCTACAAAAGTATGACCGGCCCCTTGTAGATTGCCCCAAAGCTGCGGCACAGCTCAACCCCTGAGGCACTGGGAGCACAAGTGTGTTCTAGGAGGGAATATTTGCCTCATTCTAGCCTTGGGATGATAAGCCTGTTGCCTAGTGGTCATCCCTCTCCCTCCGGGCTGGTTGTAGGAACTCCCAGACTGCCACCCCCCACCACACACACACACACACACACACACACAGACAACTCTTTCCCATGGGCCCAGAGCATACCCCCAGGCTTCAGCTATTGCCTGCAGTGCTGCAGTTCAGGGCCTGCGTCACACGACCCTGTAGCCTTTCTGGCACTTTGAAATCAGTCAGAGCAGCCTGGGACATGAGTAAGGAGATGCTGGTTCAAGTGGAGCTCTGCCTGGTGACATTTGCAGTCTTTGGCAGAAAGGGCCTGGGAAATACAGAAGGTAGGCCTCAGGCACTCGGAATATGCAGGCAATGGGCAAGCACAGCCTCTGCACCCACTTCCCTAGCTCAGAAAACACTGCATACAGGGGCAGGTCTGCCTAAAGTCCTGCTGCTCACAAAGACACAAAGCTGCACAGCGGTACTGTCTGCCCTGGACTTGCTACACCCATGAGAATGAAGGCATTACCCCTTACAAGTCCCTTACATGCGTGCAGTCCTGCGTAGCCAGTAATTCTCTTCCACAGCTATTATATTTCAGTGAGATAAAATAGTGAGATAATACTATTTTTAGATATTAGATTTACTTGTTACATTTTGCACTGATGAGAAAACAGAGGGCCAGAGTCCCTCAATGCCCACTCCCGCCACACATACACACACACACACACACACACACTGTATTGTCCTGTTTCCCCTCCCACCACACAAGCACACATCTCCAGGAGCCATGAGATCCTGTCCATTCGGCAGCTTTCTCTTTGTTTAATGTCCATGCTTCTGACAACTAAAGCCGACAACAGAAGGAGCTGTCAATTTTACACTCAATTTTGTATAGTTTTGGCCTTGAATTTTTTCAATTGATGCTAATTTGCTTTTTTTCCCCTAAAATTATTTCTAATCCTTCCACCCGGAGCCAAACAGAAAGGGGGAAAATGTCCAGGATCAAGACGACCACTTGGCCCTACTGGCCAGGGAGTCCAGAGAGCAAAGAGACCAGGAGGCAGTGAGCAGGAGGCAGGGCCGTGTGTTCAGGGACCAGAAGAGTTTGCTAAAGCCCTCCCAGCCTCTGGCCTGCACCTTGGGCTGTCTAGCCTGAGGGACAAAGCCCAGGATTTCGCCTCAGGGAGCTCTTTGCTCTTAGTCCTGTCCTGCCTTGCTGGCATGAAGGAGTCCTTGGAAAACTCAGCTCTCGGCTCCTTCTCATTCTTCCCAGGGCCTCGGGCTGGCTCCCTTCTGTTCTAAGTCTTCTTGGTACACTGCCTGACAGTGGTGGGGCCCTTTGCCTGCAAGATACCAAGTCCCATGGGGAAACGACATTTCTGAGGAGCTATGGAGGAGAGGGACCTGGGGCGGCAGGTCCTGCCCAGACCCTTCTCCAGAGCCAGAGCAGAAACTGTGACTCCGGTGGGTCAGGGATGCTGCTTTCCCCTGGAACCCAGCTTGTGGCCCCAGATATTCATCCCGAGGCCCAGGTGCCTACCCTTCTCCCACTTCGTGCCCTCCCTCCAGAGCCGGCGCCACAAGATCGGCAGCCCCCATCCAGTGCCCAGTCCTCAAGGGCAGCTTAGAGGGCGCTCCCTGCCTGTGCCCTGGCTGTTCTGACAGGGGCTGGGATCCCTGCTGTCCAGGCTGGGCGGGGATAGGGGTGTATGGTGGCACTCAACCCAGCTCAGCTTGGAAATCACTGCGGTACCAGGAATTCTGCCTTTAGGGGCTAAACTCTTCTCCTCCCCCCACCCCTTGCAGCTTCGGGGGCTCTGAGGCTGTGTAGAGAATTCACTGACCCCCGAAAACCACCGCCTGCCAGAAACCCACCCAGCCCACCCGCGCCTTGGAGAGGCCATCCTGCTGTTTCAGTGTTGCTGAAACAGAGCTGGGTTCTGGGTTCTGTGTGTTTATTTCCTAAAGGCTGGCTTCTTCTCCTTCTTTGTTCCTTAGTGCCACTTGCTCCCACCCCACCCCCAGGTATCTTCGGATTTTGATTTCGTTTTGTTTTAGATAACAACCACTATCCAGGCATCTCTACCTGGCAGAGCCAGATGCAGGCACAGCCTGGCCCCTCACTCCCAGCCCCTCAGAGAGGAACAGTGAGGAGGGAGCCCCTCACCCACTCCTCTGCAGCCTTCTACGAAGGCGGTGGCCTTTGGGAAAGAACTTTGCTTCTTTCCCCTTTGCCTGAATATGAAACAAGCCTCACGTCATACCTCATCTCAGAAATCTCAGCTTCAGAGACTTGCCTCAAAAGGAATTTTCAAAAAGAAGTGGAAATACCCCCATCATCCCCTGTCAAAGCCCCAAACTCAGTCCTTTTCCTCCCACCCCACACCCAACCCCAGCGAAAGCAATCCAAAAAAGGACTTGCCAATGGAGAGGACGGGTAGGTGCGAAGAACGCAGCTGACAGCTGTGTCCAAATCAGCACGGCCTGGAAAAGAGTAGCCTGCTCGGTGGCAATGGGACACCGGCAGTGCCCCAAGCTGGCTGTGGCTGGCAGCGACACTGCTGCAGTGATGGCGTTCCCTCAGGCCCGGGGAGCCAAGAGCCCTTTATAGCCTGAAACCTGCCCTGGCACCGCCTACTGGGCGGTTGCAACGAGGGCCTGCAACTAGGGGAGTCTCTAGGAGCTGGGAGGGCATTCGTCCCAGGACCCCAGGGCCAGGGCCCCACACACAAGAATCTGGGATTCAACCTCCTCCCACCAAGGCAACTGTATGTCCTGGTATGTGTACAAGACTGTGTGTGTGTGTGTGTGTGTGTGTGTGCGTGGGCATGCGCTCGTGCTTAAACGTCCATTCAAAGACCTCAGATCTCATTCCCTCATCCTCTTTCTCTGGCAGTAACAGTTTTTGAAAGGATGGGGAGAGCAGTGTGTTTCTGCTCAGTTTATCAAATTACACTCAGTGACAAAGGACTGAAGTGCATTTTCTTGAAGGCTTGACAATTGGGATCCAGGAAGAAAAAAGAGGCATGACAGAGAACCCAGAGCTTTTGTCGAAGGTAAAACACGGATATGAAAAGAGGGGGGTGTGGTTGGGTGGCTTTCAATGAATTTGTCTTCATGTTGCTTGGTGTTAAAAACTGCTTCCCCCCACCCTCCACCCAAGCTACAAACATCTCACAGATCCCAGAAATTGCAAGATTGTTGATTTTTAAAAGGAACACTGTTCATTTTGGCACAGGCTGAATCAGACAAGCTGGGGCACAGCCTCCTCCCGCAGGGCCCCCAGGTTCTCTTTCCAGCCTCCCATGCCAGGGAAGCCTCCTCTGAGAGGTCACTTACCAAGGTCCAGTGCCTTCCATACTGCTCACTTCAGTCTGTCCAGCCAGCTTCTCCTTAGGGGTACAGTTGGGACAGGAATGGGGTGGGCTTCTCCCTGCCATTCAAAGTTCTGTCCTGCACCTGAACTCCAAGGGTTGCTAGATGGAGAAGCATGGACTCTGGGGGCAGGTTTGGCCTGGAAGCAGAGTACACTGGGGCCCTAGATTGTTTATCTCAGAGGTTCGCATTCTTTGGGAGCAGAAGGGAAGCCAACAACCTAAGTGACCAGCCTCAGGTGCAGAAGGCTAAGAGGAAAAATATCCCCTTATCTAGAGCTTGGAGACGATACCTGAAGCAAGTCCACCCTGCCTGCTGTTCCCAGCTGGCTTTTGTTCATAAGCCCACCACAGGCAGACCAGCCAACTAACCAGGAGCCTCGCCCAGAGACCTCAGAGAGCAGAGTCAACCTGAGAATCTAGTTGGCAGAGCTCTCCATTCCCAAGTCCAAAA
Source organism: Pan paniscus (assembly GCF_029289425.2). NCBI lineage: Eukaryota > Metazoa > Chordata > Mammalia > Primates > Hominidae > Pan > Pan paniscus. Next base: position 54,234,245 of record NC_073261.2, on the reverse strand, counting down.
CTCTACCAAATCACTTCCTCTCGCCTGAGGCTGAGACTCCTGCCCACTGCCTCCCAGGAGATGGAGAGGCAGAGCAGAGAGGCTGGGTGGTGGCCTGCCTGAATATCTACCTTTCTTCTCATGCCTACAGCCCAGCTCCAAGCTCACAGGGGCCCTGCTGCTGGAGCTTTAGCTAGTTTCTTCTCCAGACACTGGTGTGGCGGCTGGAGCATAAGAGAACAATTTCCGGCGAGACTCCCACTCCCCATCTCCACCGTTATGACAGCCAAGGTTATTCTGGCACATGCCTGTGAAGATTTCACCTGGTCCCCACTGCCTGGGCCTGACCACTCTGCCCCAAGAAGTTCTTGGGAAAACTGTTGCCTCTCTAGTACATTGCGTCCATCAGCATCCCCACCAAAGCTCTATGCTTTCTGTCAAACCCAGCTTCAATACAAGCTCCCTGGTGCCACACCCCCAGCAACCAGATGGCAGCTCTGATATCCTTTCTGTATGGAAAATCCGGAGCACCTCTGAGTCTCTCTTCTAATTTTCCCTCCATTGGTTTCATTCTTTCCTCAGTATCCTGCTATTCCAAATTTATTAATTCTTCATGCTTCCAAACAGGCAGAGTGGCTTAGTAGCTAAGAACAAGGGTTCTGGAGTCAGTTAGAAGTAGGCTTAAAATCTGCTCTGCCACTTACTGGCTTGAGCAATATACTTTACCTATCTTGGCCTCAGGTCCTTCTCCAGTGTGGAGAATGGGTTAGAACAGAGTGAGAGTTGAGGCAGGGAGACCAGTTAGGAGACTATGGTGATAACTCAGGTAATAACAGTAAAAGTGATAATAATAACAAAGTAATAAAAACTAACACTTATTTAGCACCTTCCTACCTGCCAGGCAGTTTAAAAAGCACTTCACTTATTTCAGCTGGCCCTCACTGCAACCCCAGGAGGTGGATAGGTAGATACTATTATCCTTGCTTTACAGAGGAAGACTCTGAGATACTAAGTGGTTCAGTAGCTTGCCCAAGTTCATCCATCTGTACTTTTGAGGTTAAATTTAATCTCCTCTAAAATTAAATCCAGGGAATGTGGATTAGAATCTGAGCTGTTAGCTGGCATACTAAAGACTAAATGAAGCTAGTAGCAGTGATGATGAAGAGAAGTGTACAGATTTTAGAAATATTCAGAGTTAGAATTTAAACGTGGACAGATTTGGCAACTGATTAGGGGTGGGGGCAGGTGGTAGGGAGTGAGGCCAGGATTCCAGGCTGGGGAACTGGGTGTGTGGTGATGATATGTACTGAGGTGGGGAACTCGGGAGAAAGAGAAGACTTGGGGAACAAGATGTTGAGTTTGGTTGGGGACAGAGTAGGCTCCAGGTGGTGAAGGGATATGCCAGTGGAACTGTCTGCTGGCTGTTGGACGTAGAGGTCTGGAGTGCAGAAGACAGATCTGGACAGGACAGAGACTTGGACATCATCTGCATTCACATGCTAATGGGGGACACAGGAGTAGAGAAGCCTACACTGAGAGGAGAGAGCCCCAGAAACACCAGCATTGAAGATACAAAGAGAGGAAAGGAGTCTGGGAAACAGGAACCTCTTTCCTTTGCCCACACATCCTGTTTAGCCTCACTTGAAAGTGATTATTTCTTTTGTTTGTTTCCCCTTAGTACTTATTTATTTATTTATTGAGACAGTCTTGCTCTGTCACCCAGGCTGGGGTGCAGTGATGCGATCTTGGCTCACTGCAACCTCCGCCTTCTGGGCTCAAACGATTCTCCTGCCTCAGCCTCCTGAGTAGCTGGGACTACAGGCATGTGCCACCATGCCCAGCTAATTTTCATATTTTTAGTAGATACAGGGTTTTGCCATCTTGGCCAGGCTGGTCTCAAACTCCTGACCTCAAGTGATCCACCTGCCTTGGCCTCCCAAAGTGCTGAGATTACAGGTGTGAGCCATCATGCCCAGCTTTCAGGGTTATCAAGGAACTCGGAAGCTGGCAATTTCAGCCTCCACCTGAAATTTGCATTTAGAGGCTAGTGAGGGCAGAAGGGCAGGTGATAGGTGAGGGAGAGGGAGGAGGATGGAGGTGCTTGGGCAAGGTCTTCACATGATAATGCTAGTTATTAAAGCACCAGCTCAGACAGCCCTGGGCTAGGTATAGCCTCTGATGGGGATGAGGCATTGCTCTGAGCAACTGTGGGCAAGCTCCCTGGCAAGACCACCAAATGGAGACCAGAGGAGCGGAGGAAAGCTGGCAAAGCTTCCTCTGCTGGGTGGATGCACACATTTTTGCTCTCACAGATGCTCCTGCCCCTGCTCCCAGAAATCCACATGATCTCTGCCCAGGATACATGCCCAGCCCCTCCCCATTCTCCATGAGTTGGTTCAGGGGCTGAGCTTCGTGGCTCTGAGACTCTTGCCTGGCAGGAGGAGGGCCATCCACCACTCTCAGGACCTTCCTACCCAGAGAAGCTTGGCTGCTTTGTGAGGGACCCCACACTAGAGCACATGTGGAGAGGAAAAAGGAAGTCATGCTAGAATGGATGTGGGCATGGGGTGGGGCAGCCTTCTCAGAAGTCCACACCAATAGGAAAAGACCCTGCATGGCCTTCTGTCTGGCCCCCAGATGTGGGATGTGGGCTTCCCCCTCTGCTTAGCCTCTGAGCTCTCCCCACCAGGACCCAGTTCCCGTGGGGCCATGGTCAGTCTGGGGGAGGCAAGCTTGACTATTATGGTGGAAGGGCAGCCCCAGGCTTAGAGCACTCATCAACTGATCCCTGCGGTCCTGTTACAAGGCTTTCTCCCACCCTTCCTGTCCCTGTTTCTGTGTCTGCCTGATCGCTCTCCACCCCCACCCCAGGGCAGCTGCAGCACTGGTTATAGAGCAACTGTGGAGACGGGGGACATTCGGGCCAGAGGATCCCCCCAGCCCACCACATAACTAAGCAACTCAACTCAGGCCAAGGACCAGAGGAGTGAGCACAGCTCATTCAACAGTGGAATGTGGAGTTGAATGGACCTAGTTCTGTCACTTACCAGTTGTACAGTCTTGGCCAAGTCACTTCACCTCTCTGAGGCACAATTTTCTTATAAAACTGGAGAGAATAAGTCTTGCCTTACTGGACAAGTGATAGTTGTGAGGGTCATGCACAAAGATAATGCATGCCAAGCACTTGGCAGGATGTCAGGCACACAGCCAGTACAGATTCATGGCAAAGCCAAGGAAGCTGAAGCTTTAGGGACCCTCATATGTACAGGCTCCTTTCAAAGCCCTAGAATAATAATTTTATGTTATTTTCTTAAGGAAGTTTCCTCAAATCATACAAGCCTCAGGCTCCACAAATCCAGGGACCTGAAAGGTAGTTGTTGCCCCTCTTGTCCCACCCCATTCTCAATCCACTCAATGTGTTCCCCATCCACTGAGGGAGAGTCACTCAGTTTGGCCAGGGAGAGTTAAAACGAGCCCAGAGCAAGGCCTCGGCCCAGATGGAAAGCTGGGGTGAAGTCACCCCTCCATGTGAAGGTTGTCCTAGGCCTGGCCTCATTACTAAACTGAGCTTGGTGCCTACTCCTCCCCACGCTCTTTGCAGCAGTCAAATCAACCCAGAAACCCATTGAAGACATGCTCTGGAACTTTCCAAAGTTGTGGCCCACTCCGAGCACTGTGTCCCGATCCTGGCAGAGGCTTTGCTCCGAAAATTATGACCTCCTAGAGGAGCCAGTTCTAGGGCTGTGCTAGGCAACATGGAGGCTCAAGAATGGGCCTTAAGGAAAACAAAGGCAACTTGGCTGCTTTCTCGATTAGCACCCGTTCCCTAAGGAGGCTTGGAGGGAGTGGAGACACAGGGCTCCCTCCTCAGTGTCTGAGAGATGGATGGGGCTGATTTTTTCCACGATCCCTCCCCATAAATCTGATTTGGCCCCTCATCTGTCTAGGCCAGTCTCCATGGAGGTGTGCGGTAGTGATGAATGGGCTGCCTGACTAATGTGACTGTGGTGGCAGGGACTGGGGAGGGGCTGTGCCCTGATGGATGGTCCTCATGAGGGCATATTGCATTAGACACCCATAATGCAATCAGCAGGGCCATTACGATACCAATTTGTTGCTCCTCCTCACCAAGGTGGGGCAGTGGATCTGGAAGATTAAGGAGGATGTCAGGACTTTGGAGACACTTGGGGGGATTTTGAGAGGGGGCAAGAATTCCCTGTTGGGGGCTATTACTAGGAGAATAATATGGAGCCAATGAAAGTGTAAGCTGAAAAGGGAAAACAAGGGAAGTGAGGCCCAGAGAGGTGTGACCTGTCTAAGGTCACTTCTGGAACCAGAAGGAAGAAGTGGAATTAGAACTTGAGTCTTCTGCTTTCTGTGCCAGCGTAGCCAGGGATGGAGGAGGGAACGGGTTAGGAGGGGAGAGACAACCTCACTCTGGCCTCACTGCTGCTGGAGGCCTTCCCACCCCTCAAGAGGTTTACTGAGATGGGTGACACCAATGACTGCTTCTCTTCCAAAACAAGGTAGTACACTGTGGGTCCCTGTGGAGGGCACCCCACCGAGGGCACCATTCCAGACTACCCACCGCTGTGCTGCCCCTCCTACCCACACTCGTTCTGATCTCTGTATTTTTCTCCTGTAATTTTAAAGTAGGTGTCTAAACATTACACTGTCCAAGTCTTTCCTTATCCTTTTTAAAACAAAATGTTCTTTCCTGCTTAAAAGCTGTTAGCAGCTGCCTGTTGCCTTCAGGATTGGGGGCCATCACCCGGGCCGCACTCTGACTGCAGCCTCTGTCCCGGCCTCAGCTCTGGGCTCCCTTGGCCTCACCCAGCTTCTTCTGTGAAGAAAGCATACCATGCAGTTTATACTCATAGGGCCTTCATTTAGACCGGATGGGTAGGAAGGCGATCATCATACTACTCAGTTTAACATTTCAGCCAGTGCAGGCTTTACTCTAGTTTCCTTTTCCTCTTCAATTGCCAGCCCCACTCTTGATCCTCAGCTTCTGCCCCTAGATACACACTCCATCGTGTTGATGTATGGCCCTGGTGGTGGATATGTATCCTTAAAAACAGTGCTGTCTTATGTATGGATGCCTTTTTAACTTTCGTCAATGATCTTGCACTATAGAGCTCTCTTGTTTGGATTTTTAAAGACATTTAACACTGTTTTGAGATTTTTTCATGTTGCCTTATGTACTTCTAGTTTATCACTTCTGACTGCTGCAAAATATTCTCAAATATGAGTGACAGACACCTAGATTGCCTCCAACTGCTTATTTCTACAGTGGCAGTGAATTCATTTTCTCCAGGTGTTTAACCAGGAGGGAACTTACCAGGTCCTTGGGGATGTGTGTACAAGTTCTGCTGGGTGACTCTCCAGAGGGCTGCTCTAGTCCAACACTTCAGCAGCGCACAAAGGTGCCGCCTCCCTCATCCTCAACTTGCATGATTCCACTGTCTGATTTGTCAATCTGACAGGTGTAAAGTGCCCTAAGCCTTTACACATAGCAGTTACCGCTGCTCTGAACATCTTTCCTTTCAATATCATTCTGCTTTAAACATCCTCCTTTCACTGCCTGGTAAACTCCTACTTATCTTTTGAAATCCAAATCTAGTATCACATTCTTTGTGAAGTTTTCCAGTTTGCCATTCCTTCCTTGGTGCTCTAGAACATCCTGTGCAGACCATCCTAGTAATTATATCACTGTAAGCCTTTCCTTCTTTCTCATTTATACAACCGCCACCGCCCCCCCCACCGCCCCGCCCCCGTCAACCTTGGCAATTAAGGCAGAAATGGTTCCTGCCTCAGGAAACCATGGGGTAGGGGGAGAGAGGAGGTGAGGAAGGAGTGAGGTAGATTGTATAGGTAGGAGCTGGGAAGTCAAGCAGTTAATTATATAAGCCTTTCTCTTGATGGATTCAAAGGACTTTAAATACTGAAATTGTGCATTCTTCTTCATGGTTCCAGTGTCTATGCTGTCAATAAGTGTTTTTCTGAATAAATTATCTCTTAGGTACTTCAGGATCTCACTCAATTCTATCTCAAACAGCTTCATCTTAGCTATTTCTAAACATTTCTCCCCTTCTGTCTATAACCAAGCCAATATCTCTCTAAGCCTAGAAAGACTTTCTCTTAATGCCAATGAACTCCAGGCTGACATTTCACAAAGGATGGGATGCAAAGGAAAGAGCATGGTAATTAGAATTAAAAGACTCTGGGGAGTTCATGTACCCTTTCTTACACAATGGAGCTAGGTTTGTTGTTTTACACAACCATGCGACAGCACTGTGCATCCATTCTCTTTCCTTCACCAAGCTTCCAAAAAATACCTTCACACATGTCCAAAATTGAATTCCCCATCTTCCTTCAAACCAATCCTCCTCTGGAATATTTTGCTTTAGCAACTCTATCATTTTCCCACCTCCCTGGCTATTTAGTGAACTAGAAGTGCATTAATTCATTAATTCACCTTTCCAGTTGATACTTAAATATGCTCCTCATCTCCATCCTCATTTGCACTGTTCTCAAAGTAGAAGAATCTTCAGATTGGGTATGAGTTTGTTTAGAGACAATGTGTACAGTTTAAGTCGTCTGGTAACCTGTTTTGGTAGGTTACATCCCACCCTAACTGCTTCTCCCCCATCTACAGACTCGTCTGACATGTTATAGGAATTGTAAATCATCAATGACCAGCACTCTACCTATCTTCCCCTGCTCCAGATGAAGTTAGTTTTACAAGTTTTGTCAAGAAACAGATAACCCTTGATACACTAAAGCAAAGGAGGAAGAATAAAATTTCTCAAAAAATTATTCCTACATACCAAAACAAAACCTTTTGAAGGCAGCATAGAAACAGTTATGTACATGGCTGGGCATGGTGGCTCATGCCTATAATCCTAGCACCTTAGCAGGATGAGGCGGGAGGATTGCTTGAACCCAGGAGTTTGATACCAGCCTAGGCAATATGGCGAGACCGTGCCTCTACAAAATATTTTTTAAAAGTTAGCTGGGCATGGTGGTGTACACCTGTAGTCCCAGGTACTCGGAAGGCTGAGGTGGGAGGATTGCTCAAGCCTGGGAAATTGAGGCTGCAGTGAGCCGTGATTGTGCCACTGCATGCACTCCAGCCTGGTGACAGAGTGAGACTCTGTCTCAAAAAAAAAAAAAAAAAAAAGCAAAGAAACAGTTAAGTACAGACAAATATTATGAATATTTATATAAAAATCCTAAATTAAATGTTACCAAGTAAAATACACATGTTTGCCAAAATAATAAGATATTTTGATTAAGCGTGGCTGAAATAATAAATGAGCCAAAAGATGTTTCAACTTAGGATTTTACTATATTAAAAGGTAAGGGAAAAAAGTGATTTCAATAGAGGCTAAAAAGAAGTATTTGATAAAATTCAACACTAATTTCTTTTAAAAGCTAACAGTAAAGTAGGAAGAGCAGAAAACTCCCTTAACTTGATAAAACTATAGCAAGTCTCACAATTAATAACTAACTTAGAAGCACTTCAACTGAAGCAAGGAGAGACAAGTTCTTACCATTACCACCATTATAAAACACTGTCTGGTTGTCTTAGCCAATTAAATCAGAAAAAAAATCAGAAATGCAAGGAAAAATCTAAAGCACAAATATATAAATATTAGTGATAGATCTTGAACCACTTTCTCAACTTCTTTCATGACTATTGCTCTTTTGGAGTGTTCTGTGTTTTCCTGGTTCAATTCAGGTAATACTTATTTTTCTAGAAGCATAATCCATCTTCCTTTAGGTTTACAGATTTATTTCCACAAAATTATATAAAGTATCCTCAACATTATTTATATGGATATTAGGACTATCTACAGTAGGATTTTCCAGGGAATCAACTGCAAACCTATTAGATCTGATAAAAACATGCAATAACTTCTTTGGATACATGATGAACATAATCAATAGCTTCCTTATGTGTTTATAATAATAAACTTGGAAATATAATTTCAAATATATAACAAATAATGTGCATATTCATGTGAATTCATTTGAGTAATGTGAATTCATGAGTCATGTAAGACTTATGGGAAGAAAACATAATCCTTTGTGAAATACATAAAAAAGGACCTAAATAGAGACTTACCATGTTGGGATGTCAGTTTCTCCCAAATTTAATAAATTCAGTGTAATCCTAATCAAAATCCCCAAGAGGTTTTCAAAATGATACTTCACTAATTCTGAAGCTCATCTGTGAAACTAAACACACAAGGAGAGACTAGACATTTTTGAAAAAGATCAATAGTAGAGACTTTCTCTATTAAATATCAGAACATATTTTAAAGTTACATAAATTATAATGATCTCAAATGGGCACAGAAATAGACCAGTAGAATATAGAGTCTAGAAACAGACCCATGTGTTGCAAAGCAGTGAGGAATGGGTTGACTGATAATAATAAGCACTTAGGATCTTCAGATAGCCATTTGAAAAAAAGGTTATATTTGCATTTTATATAACCCCAAATAAAATCTAGATAGATTTAATATTTAAATATAAAATGAAACTAAAATATTTTTATAATCTGGTGGTAGTGGTGGGTGAGAAAGCTTTCTTATGTAAGATATAAAACTCAAGAGCTTAAAGGAAAAGACTGATGATTAAACTATATTAAATTTCAAATATCTGTCTGTTGAAAGATGCCATAAACAAACGTTACAAATAGGTGAAAGTGGGAAGTATGGGTTAATAATTATGAAACTGTATGCAAGGGTTGAATAAATAAGTAAATGGCTAGTATATGGCAGGAGACAGGATCTCACTCTTGGAGAGAGATAAGCAATAAGGAAAGACTAGAATGATCCCTGGGGTACTGGATTACATTTGGAGACATCAGTATGAATTCAAGTTTTTATATATATATAGAGAGAGAGAGAGAGAGAGAGTATGCCTCATAACACAAACACACACAGAGATGTACAGATACAGAAACAACTAGAAATATTGTATATACATGCATTATCTTACATAATACAGTATCTAGCTGTCTGCTGAGAGCATAAAAGCAATGACACCCCAGGAGCAATAAGCATACCCAGCACCCAGATCTTGATTTTAAAATACCCCTCTTCAATAAAAGGAACCAGTGCTCCATGAAGAACTGGTTAATGCTAGGGCTAGGACAGGGAAAGTACAAGATAATCTTGCAGCATCTTGAGTATCATAAAGCAAGGAAATCATCAAAAAACAAAAGGATAAGGGTATGTCAAAGGCACACAGGAGCCAGTCTGAAAGAGTTCCCAGTGACCAAACCTGGAATAATTTAAGTAACAAAATAGGTAAGTAACATGGAATTGGATTATAACCCAAAGGATAGAATAAATACGTAAGGCAAAGGATAGCTACATAGATCAATGGGAGAGAACTGAGATTCCAGATATAAAGCCATACATCTACAATTAATTGATTCTTAGCATGGATGCCAAGACCATTCAGTGGGAAAGAATAGTCTTTTCAACAATGGTGTTTGGAAAACTAATATAATTTGAATTGTTCATATACAAAAATCAGTTCAAAGTGGATCAAAGACCTAACTGTAAGAGCTAAAACCATAAAACTCTTAGAAGGAAACAAAGGTATAAATCTTCATGACTTTGGATTAAGCAGTTCTTTCTTAGATTCTTAGATATTATACCAAAAGCACAAGCAACAACAAGAAAAAAATGGATAAATTTGGACCTCATCAAAATTTAAAACCTTTTGCATCAAGGATACTGTCAAAAAGTGAGAAGACCCATAGAATAGGTTAAAATATTTGCAAATCATATATCTGATAAGGATCTAAAATCCAGACTATCTGAAGAACTCTTACAAGTCAACAATTAAAAAACAAATAGCCCAATTTAAAAAGTAAAGAATTTGAATACGATATAAAAATGGTCATCATCATGACCATTTTTATATCATATATATTGTATATATTGACCATTTGTATATCAAATGGTCATGGAAAAATTCTCAACATCATTAGTCATTAGGGAAACTCAAGTCAAAACTACAGTGAGGTGCCTCTTCACACCCACTAGGATGACTATTACTTAAAAACATAAACAAAAAAATGGAAAATAGGAAGTGTTAGCAAGAATGTGGAGAGATTGGAACCCTCATATATTGCTGATGGGAATAGAAAATGAAGCAACTGCTTTAGAAAACATTTTGGCAGTTTCTCAACAAGTTAAACATAGTTACCGTATGACACAGCAATTTCACTCCCAGGTATATACCCAAGAGAATTGAAAACACATGTTCAAACAAAAACTTGTATACCGATGTTCATAGTAGCATTATCAGTAATGGCCAAAAAGTGGAAACAACCCATGGGCTCATCAATGGATGAATGGATAAACAAAACATATACAATGAAATATTATTCAGCCATAACAGATATGAAGTACTGAGTATGCTACAACATGGATGAACCTTGAAAACATGCTAAGTGACAGAAGCCAGGCACAAAAGGTTGTATATTATATGATTCCACTTATATGAGATGTCCAGAATAGGCAAATTCATAGAGAGAGAAAATAGATTAGGGAGAGGGGAAGAGGGGAATTGGGAGTGATTACTAATAGGTATAGAATTTCCTTTTGGGAGGATGGACATCTTCTGAAGTTAGACGACGTTGGTTGCACAACATTGTGAATATACTGTAAACCACTGAATTGTATGCTTTGAAATGGTGAGTTTTATGTTGTGAGTTATGTCTCAATAAATACAAAAAGAAAGCCTAAAATAAGTGCCAAAAATCCATATAAGTTCATACTAATATAAATAAGTGACTTAAATTATTGGTCAAATAAATAAACAGTATTGAAGAGACAATTCTTTCTTACAGAAGAATTCCAAATAATTTATTGAGAGAGTCTTTGCGGGAGGTAAAGCTTAACCCTCCTGCCCTTCCCTGCCCCTTCAGTATAGGCTGCAGTTAGTGATTTGCTTCTAATAAATAGAATCTGGAAAGGGAAAAGTAGTAATTTTATAGTGGAGAAACCTGGCAAATGCTGCCTTAACTAGTGATGAAGGTTAACATCACCAGTGATGTCATGTATACACTGATATATGATAAGGAAGTCACTTTGCCTTTGGTGTGTTCTTTCAAAAAATCCATAGGCCCAATCTAATCAAGAGAAAAACTTCAACACAAAGTGAGGGACATTCTACAAAATACCTATCACTCCTAAAAACTGTTAAGGTCATGGGAAAGAAAGAAAGACTGAGAAACTGTCACAGACCAGAAGACACTAAGGAGATATGACAGCTAAATGCAATATAGTATCCTACACTGAATCCTGGAACACAAAAAAAACATTACTGGAAAAGCTGGTGAAATCTGAATGAAGTCCTAGTTAATACTATGTGCCAATGTGGTATAAAAAGTTTTCACAAGTGTACATTGTAATGTAAGATGTTAAAATAGGGCTTACTGAGTGAGTAATATCTGGAAACTCTCTACCACTTTGCAACTTATCTCTAAACCTAAAATTAGTCCAAAATAAAAAGTTTATTTAAAAGGAAGTGGAAGACTAGGAGAAAATATTTGCTCATATATACTGAACAAGTATGTAATTATCATCAAGAGGATCAATGGGTCAAGGATCTTGTGACAGACCCCATCTCTTGACAACATTCATTTCCCCCTCATCTCCCTGCAGAAAGCATTCAGACTGGCTCAAATAGTGGTGAAGATACCTTGATATCATGCCCCTATTCTATCCATTTATCTTTCCATTCATGCATACAGTCAGTTCATTCAACAAAATTTCTTAAGCATATTTTATGTGGCAGAAACTCTTCTAGATACTGCGGATAAAGCTATGAATAAAACATCCTGCTTACAGCTGCAGGAACTTACAGGGTATGAACCATGACTGGTATTAACCAGACACGATGATCTTACTCCTTCTGGTCATGATTGGTTTGGGAGTGCCCATGTGATCCAGTTCTGGCCAAAAAGATGTAAGAGGAAGTAATATGAAGAGATAATTTTAAATAATAATTTACATTCTGGAGGCTGAGGTGGGAGGATCACTTGAGCCCAGGAGTTTGAGGCTGCAGAGAGTTATGATTATGACACTGCACTTCAGCCTGGGTGACAGAGCAAGACTCCAGCTCTAAAAATAAATATAAATAAATAATTTTGAGAATACTTACATAATTTTAGGGTAAAAAGTAAATCTGTAAGCCTAAGTAAAGATGGAAATCATAGGCTTTTAAGAAAGGGATTCAGCCTGCGTGGCTCTTTATCTCTTTGCTTGTCTTTCTTCTTCCTGCCTGGAAAGTGAATGTGATGTCTGGAGGTGAAGCAGCTTTTCTGTGCCTATTAAAGGATAAACATACTAAGGATGACAGAACAGAAAGACAGAGAGTGTCTAGGTCTCTGCTGCTCCAGTCCTGTATTGTTTATGCTTAAACCTCCAGAATTCCTCAAACTTCAAAAGACAAAAACAAAACAAAAAAATTCCAAAAGCCCCCAAACCAGAAAAAGCCCTACCCATTTCTTCACTGCACTCATATGACATTTTGAATGAGTAGCTGAACACACTTCTAATTGATGAAGTTATCAACAGGCAATTTATTGATAATAACTAAAAATGGCTGAGATGTGGAAAGATGATTCAGCCCAACAGAAACTGGCAATTGAAAATTAATATGCCATTTTTCCTCACTCCAGTTTCCTCACGACTGTCTTATTGAGGGTGTGGGGAAGTGGACCCTCTCCCATGTTGTTGGTAAGGGTATAAACTGGTACAGCCTTTTTTTTTTTTTTTAAAGACAACTGAGGGGGGAGCCAAGATGGCCGAATAGGAACAGCTCTGGTCTACAGCTCCCAGCGTGAGCGATGCAGAAGACGGGTGATTTCTGCATTTCAATCTGAGGTACCGGGTTCATCTCACTAGGGAGTGCCAGACAGTGGGCGCAGGCCAGTGGGTGCGTGCACCGTGCGCGAGCCGAAGCAGGGCGAGGCATTGCCTCACCTGGGAAGCGCAAGGGGTCAGGGAGTTCCCTTTCTGAGTCAAAGAAAGGGGTGACGGACGCACCTGGAAAACTCGGGTCACTCCCACCCGAATATTGCGCGTTTCAGACCGGCTTAAAAAACGGCGCACCACGAGACTATATCCCACACCTGGCTCGGAGGGTCCTACGCCCTTGGAATCTCGCTGATTGCTAGCACAGCAGTCTGAGATCAAACTGCAAGGCGGCAGCGAGGCTGGGGGAGGGGCGCCCGCCATTGCCCAGGCTTGCTTAGGTAAACAAAGCAGCCAGGAAGCTCGAACTGGGTGGAGCCCACCACAGCTCAAGGAGGCCTGCCTGCCTCTGTAGGCTCCACCTCTGGGGTCAGGGCACAGACAAACAAAAAGACAGCAGTAACCTCTGCAGACTTAAATGTCCCTGTCTGACAGCTTTGAAGAGAGCAGTGGTTCTCCCAGCACGCAGCTGGAGATCTGAGAACGGGCAGACTGCCTCCTCAAGTGGGTCCCTAACCCCTGACCCCCGAGCAGCCTAACTGGGAGGCACCCCCCAGCAGGGGCACACTGACACCTCAAACGGCAGGGTATTCCAACAGACCTGCAGCTGAGGGTCCTGTCTGTTAGAAGGAAAACTAACAAACAGAAAGGACATCCACACCAAAAACCCATCTGTACATCACCATCATCAAAGACCAAAAGTAGATAAAACCACAAAGATGGGGAGAAAACAGAACAGAAAAACAGGAAACTCTAAAATGCAGAGCGCCTCTCCTCCTCCAAAGGAACGCAGTTCCTCACCAGCAACGGAACAAAGCTGGATGGAGAATGATTTTGACGAGCTGAGAGAAGAAGGCTTCAGACGATCAAATTACTCTGAGCTACGGGAGGACATTCAAACCAAAGGCAAAGAAGTTGAAAACTTTGAAAAAAATTTAGAAGAATGTATAACTAGAATAACCAATACAGAGAAGTGCTTAAAGGAGCTGATGGAGCTGAAAACCAAGGCTCGAGAACTACGTGAAGAAGGCAGAAGCCTCAGGAGCCGATGCGATCAACTGGAAGAAAGGGTATCAGCAATGGAAGATGAAATGAATGAAACGAAGCGAGAAGGGAAGTCTAGAGAAAAAAGAATAAAAAGAAATGAGCAAAGCCTCCAAGAAATATGGGACTATGTGAAAAGACCAAATCTACGTCTGATTGGTGTACCTGAAAGTGATGCGGAGAATGAAACCAAGTTGGAAAACACTCTGCAGGATATTATCCAGGAGAACTTCCCCAATCTAGCAAGGCAGGCCAACGTTCAGATTCAGGAAATACAGAGAACGCCACAAAGATACTCCTCGAGAAGAGCAACTCCAAGACACATAATTGTCAGATTCACCAAAGTTGAAATGAAGGAAAAAATGTTAAGGGCAGCCAGACAGAAAGGTCGGGTTACCCTCAAAGGGAAGCCCATCAGACTAACAGCGGATCTCTCGGCAGAAACCCTACAAGCCAGAAGAGAGTGGGGGCCAATATTCAACATTCTTAAAGAAAAGAATTTTCAACCCAGAATTTCATATCCAGCCAAACTAAGCTTCATAAGTGAAGGAGAAATAAAATACTTTACAGACAAGCAAATGCTGAGAGATTTTGTCACCACCAGGCCTGCCCTAAAAGAGCTCCTGAAGGAAGCGCTAAATATGGAAAGGAACAACCGGTACCAGCCGCTGCAAAATCATGCCAAAATGTAAAGACCATCAAGACTAGGAAGAAACTGCATCAACTAACGAGCAAAATCACCAGCTAACATCATAATGACAGGATCAAATTCACACATAACAATATTAACTTTAAATGTAAATGGACTAAATTCTCCAATTAAAAGACACAGACTGGCAAGTTGGATAAAGAGTCAAGACCCATCAGTGTGCTGTATTCAGGAAACCCATCTCACGTGCAGAGACACACATAGGCTCAAAATAAAAGGATGGAGGAAGATCTACCAAGCAAATGGAAAACAAAAAAAGGCAGGGGTTGCAATCCTAGTCTCTGATAAAACAGACTTTAAACCAACAAAGATCAAAAGAGACAAAGAAGGCCATTACATAATGGTAAAGGGATCAATTCAACAAGAGGAGCTAACTATCCTAAATATTTATGCACCCAATACAGGAGCACCCAGATTCATAAAGCAAGTCCTGAGTGACCTACAAAGAGACTTAGACTCCCACACATTAATAATGGGAGACTTTAACACCCCACTGTCAACATTAGACAGATCAACGAGACAGAAAGTCAACAAGGATACCCAGGAATTGAACTCAGCTCTGCACCAAGTGGACCTAATAGACATCTACAGAACCCTCCACCCCAAATCAACAGAATATACATTTTTTTCAGCACCACACCACACCTATTCCAAAATTGACCACATAGTTGGAAGTAAAGCTCTCCTCAGCAAATGTAAAAGAACAGAAATTATAACAAACTATCTCTCAGACCACAGTGCAATCAAACTAGAACTCAGGATTAAGAATCTCACTCAAAGCCGCTCAACTACATGGAAACTGAACAACCTGCTCCTGAATGACTGCTGGGTACATAACGAAATGAAGGCAGAAATAAAGATGTTCTTTGAAACCAACGAGAACAAAGACACAACATACCAGAATCTCTGGGACGCATTCAAAGCAGTGTGCAGAGGGAAATTTATAGCACTAAATGCCCACAAGAGAAAGCAGGAAAGATCTAAAATTGACACCCTAACATCACAATTAAAAGAACTAGAAAAGCAAGAGCAAACACATTCAAAAGTTAGCAGAAGGCAAGAAATAACTAAAATCAGAGCAGAACTGAAGGAAATAGAGACACAAAAAACCCTTCAAAAAATTAATGAATCCAGGAGCTGGTTTTTTGAAAGGATCAACAAAATTGATAGACCGCTAGCAAGACTAATAAAGAAAAAAAGAGAAGAATCAAATAGACGCAATAAAAAATGATAAAGGGGATATCACCACCAATCCCACAGAAATACAAACTACCATCAGAGAATACTACAAACACCTCTACGCAAATAAACTAGAAAATCTAGAAGAAATGGATACATTCATCGACACCTACACTCTCCCAAGACTAAACCAGGAAGAAGTTGAATCTCTGAATAGACCAATAACAGGAGCTGAAATTGTGGCAATAATCAATAGTTTACCAACCAAAAAGAGTCCAGGACCAGATGGATTCACAGCCGAATTCTACCAGAGGTACAAGGAGGAACTGGTACCATTCCTTCTGAAACTATTCCAATCAATAGAAAAAGAGGGAATCCTCCCTAACTCATTTTATGAGGCCAGCATCATTCTGATACCAAAGCCTGGCAGAGACACAACAAAAAAAGAGAATTTTAGACCAATATCCTTGATGAACATTGATGCAAAAATCCTCAATAAAATACTGGCAAACCGAATCCAGCAGCACATCAAAAAGCTTATCCACCATGATCAAGTGGGCTTCATCCCTGGGATGCAAGGCTGGTTCAACATACGCAAATCAATAAATGTAATCCAGCATATAAACAGAGCCAAAGACAAAAACCACATGATTATCTCAATAGATGCAGAAAAAGCCTTTGACAAAATTCAACAACCCTTCATGCTAAAAACTCTCAATAAATTAGGTATTGATGGGACATATTTCAAAATAATAAGAGCTATCTATGACAAACCCACAGCCAATATCATACTGAATGGGCAAAAACTGGAAGCATTCCCTTTGAAAACTGGCACAAGACAGGGATGCCCTCTCTCACCGCTCCTATTCAACATAGTGTTGGAAGTTCTGGCCAGGGCAATCAGGCAGGAGAAGGAAATAAAGGGTATTCAATTAGGAAAAGAGGAAGTCAAATTGTCCCTGTTTGCAGATGACATGATTGTTTATCTAGAAAACCCCATCGTCTCAGCCCAAAATCTCCTTAAGCTGATAAGCAACTTCAGCAAAGTCTCAGGATACAAAATCAATGTACAAAAATCACAAGCATTCTTATACACCAACAACAGACAAACAGAGAGCCAAATCATGAGTGAACTCCCATTCACAATTGCTTCAAAGAGAATAAAATACCTAGGAATCCAACTTACAAGGGATGTGAAGCACCTCTTCAAGGAGAACTACAAACCACTGCTCAAGGAAATAAAAGAGGATACAAACAAATGGAAGAACATTCCTTGCTCATGGGTAGGAAGAATCAATATCGTGAAAATGGCCATACTGCCCAAGGTAATTTACAGATTCAATGCCATCCCCATCAAGCTTCCAATGACTTTCTTCACAGAATTGGAAAAAACTACTTTAAAGTTCATATGGAACCAAAAGAGAGCCCGCATCGCCAAGTCAATCCTAAGCCAAAAGAACAAAGCTGGAGGCATCACACTACCTGACTTCAAACTATACTACAAGGCTACAGTAACCAAAGCAGCATGGTACTGGTACCAAAACAGAAATATAGATCAATGGAACAGAACAGAGCCCTCAGAAATAACGCCGCTTACCTACAACTATCTGATCTTTGACAAACCTGAGAAAAACAAGCAATGGGGAAAGGATTCCCTATTTAATAAATGGTGCTGGGAAAACTGGCTAGCCATATGTAGAAAGCTGAAACTGGATCCCTTCCTTACACCTTATACAAAAATCAATTCAAGATGGATTAAAGATTTAAACGTTAGACCTAAAACCATAAAAACCCTAGAAGAAAACCTGGGCATTACCATTCAGGACATAGGCGTGGGCAAGGACTTCATGTCCAAAACACCAAAAGCAATGGCAACAAAAGCCAAAATTGACAAATGGGATCTAATTAAACTGAAGAGCTTCTGCACAGCAAAAGAAACTACCATCAGAGTGAATAGGCAACCTACAACATGGGAGAAAATTTTTGCAACCTACTCATCTGACAAAGGGCTAATATCCAGAATCTACAGTGAACTCAAACAAATTTACAAGAAAAAAACAAACAACCCCATCAAAAAGTGGGCGAAGGACATGAACAGGCACTTCTCAAAAGAAGACATTTATGCAGCCAAAAAACACATGAAAAAATGCTCATCATCACTGGCCATCAGAGAAATGCAAATCAAAACCACTATGAGATATCATCTCACACCAGTTAGAATGGCAATCATTAAAAAGTCAGGAAACAACAGGTGCTGGAGAGGATGTGGAGAAATAGGAACACTTTTACACTGTTGGTGGGACTGTAAACTAGTTCAACCATTGTGGAAGTCAGTGTGGCGATTCCTCAGGGATCTAGAACTAGAAGTACCATTTGACCCAGCCATCCCATTACTGGGTATATACCCAAATGACTATAAATCATGCTGCTATAAAGACACATGCACACGTATGTTTATTGCGGCATTATTCACAATAGCAAAGACTTGGAACCAACCCAAATGTCCAACAATGATAGACTGGATTAAGAAAATGTGGCACATATACACCATGGAATACTATGCAGCCATAAAAAATGATGAGTTCATATCCTTTGTAGGGACATGGATGAAATTGGAAACCATCATTCTCAGTAAACTATCGCAAGAACAAAAAACCAAACACCGCATATTCTCACTCATAGGTGGGAATTGAACAATGAGATCACATGGACACAGGAAGGGGAATATCATACTCTGGGGACTGTGGTGGGGAGGGGGGAGGGGGGAGGGATAGCATTGGGAGATATACCTAATGCTAGATGACGAGTTAGTGGGTGCAGCGCACCAGCATGGCACATGTATACATATGTAACTAACCTGCACAATGTGCACATGTACCCTAAAACTTAAAGTATAATAAAAAAAAAAAAAAGAAGAGCTTATACCTAAAAAAAAAAAAAAAAAGACAACTGACATTACTGATCTACAGAATGTTTGTATATATGCAAAAAGATATCAAAGATGTTTGCTTCAGTAGTTCTTGTAATGATTAGCAAGTGAAAGAAGGTTAAATAATGAGGAAATGGCTAAACAAATTAAGATACAGTCATACTGAGGAATACTATGCAGCCACTAAAAAGACCGAGAACGTTATGTGGAATACAAATCTATTTGTGAAAACATTTCAACATTTTGCTATATTCATTTAATTTTTAAAAAAGAAACTAGACTTTATAAAGTTAAAAAGCCTACTTTGTACCCCCATGTCCCTCATTTTTTTCTCCCTCTGCAGAGATAACTACTATACCAAATTTGGTGTTTATCATCTTCATGCACGTTTTAAAGTTTAAATTGTATTGTATTGTTATCTATAATTTAACTTACTTTTTTAAAAAGTCAATAACTTTAAAAAATGTTTATTCATGTTGACCCATGTAGGTAAAGTTCATTTTAACTGCTGTGTAGTATTCTATTAGATTAATAGAATATCTATTTTCTATTTTCCCACTGATGAACATTTAGGTTATTTCTAATTATTCATCATTATAAACAGTGCTGTAATAAACATTCTTGTACATGTCTCCTTGTGCACATGTGGATAGATTTCTCTAGGATATGCACGTTTAATTCTACTAGATACAGGTCCACAATATGTTGTTCAAAACCTTTGGGGCCAGATATGTTTCAGGATAAGATTTATTGAATTTTAGGAAGGCAATATGGCATATGTGCCATATATAACACCCTCAGTAGGGTTTGGGAAATAGACATAATCAAATATATTACTTTTTCTGTGTTGAAAAATATAAATATCCACATTAAGTGGGATAAATACAGATGATAAATAACTTCCCATTAGGTCAGATTTTGCACCAAATCAGTAAAGAAAGAATGAGCTTTTTCAATTTCTGAATTGCCAGTAAGGGATTTGGATCTGTACCACCAAGCTTCTCTGTAAAGTAGGTGTATTCATTTATCTTCCCACCTTTATGAGATCTTGTTTCTACATATCCTCATCAATAATTGGTAATATCAGACTTTAAGATTTTTGCCAATCTGATAGATGAGTACATACTACTTTCGTAATTGAAACAAAAAAGAACACATAGAACACGAATGAATAGATCTCATTTTTAACAGCACTGAAAACATAAAACATTCATGATTGTACTAAGTAAGAAATGTGAAGAATCCAAGTGCAGAAAATGTTAAACTGTTTGAGGAATGTGAATATGACGAATAAATGGACAGGGCCTTGCATAGGCAGGCTTTGTGTTACAAATATGTCCTTAACCTATAAATTATTTTATAAATTCAATGCAACTCCAATGAAATCACAATAGAACACTGGAAATGAAAAAAATTATAAAATTAACCTGGAAGAATAAATATCTGGGAACATTCTGAAAGAGGAAAGTATGGGGTATTTCCTCTAATAGGAATGGGCTATTAGATATTAGATATTAAAACAGACTACAAAGATATGGTAATTAAAACAATTTGGTAATGGCTCAGAAACAGAATGATCATGACACCATAAAGAAAATCCAGAAATAGACCAAAGATAAATATGAATTAAATATATGATAAACATGACATTTTAAAATTAATCAATGATGTTGCAGACAACTAGTTAGCCATTTGGAAAAAAGAAAAGGCTGGATCCCTATCATGCTCCTCACATCAAAGGAAATTTCAAATTGATAAATGATTAATATATTAAAAATGAAATATCAGAAGAAAACATGGTACAATATTTTTATAATTTTGAAGTGGGGAAATCTAAGTATCACATGAAATGTAAACATCATATAGGAAAAGCCTTGTAATTTGACATTTCAAGAATGAAAAACCAGCCAGGTGTGATGGGTCACGCTTGTAATCCCCAGCACATTGGGAGGCTGAGGTGGGAGGATCGCTTGAGTCTAGGAGTTTGAGACCAGCCTGGGCAACAAAGTGAGACCCCTATCTCTACAAAAAATTAAAAAAAAAAATAGATGGGCATGGTGGTACATGCCTGTAGCATCAGCTACTCAGAAGGCTGAGGTGGGAGGATTTGCTTGAGCCAGGGAGGTCAAGGCTGCAGTAAGCCTTGATCATGCCACCACACTCCAGTCTGGGTGACAGAGTGAGACCTTGTCTCAAAAAAAAAAAAAAAAAGAAGAAGAAGAAAACAAAAACATTCTATACAGCAAAAAACACCACATAGTGAATATTGTGGCTGTCTCCTTCACATTCTTTCCACCGACTTCCCCACTGTGTGGCTGCTATGCAGTTTGTTTGGGGGTAGGTATCCATACCTCCTTACTCTAAATTCCAAGGGTGAGACTTGATTGTTTTAACCTATGAAGGTAATCTTCTTGCTCTTGCCACAGTGATTGGTTCAAGTAACCCTGATAAAAGCAGCAAATTCATGGCATGCTCCTGATAAAAAAGAATGACATATAATCCAATTTAGGGTTCTCAATATTGGAGGCTTATTGGATTAAAAATTCCTTGTTCTTTTAAGAGAGCCACTGGAAGTTTCTGCACAATGTAGTGCGGGGATGTGAAATCTAGAAAAATGGCAGCCATTTAGGCACCATGAGGGAAGTAAGATTTAGGATGGTCTTCTTACCATAAAAGGCAGAGTAGAGGGGAGGAAAGGAAACAGACTTCACATTTTTTTAGTCATTGAATCATACTAACCCTGAATCACCTCTGGATTTTCAGCCAGTAAATATTTAGTGAGTTGGGTTTTTTGTTACCTGCAAAATAAAGGGTTTGAACCAATATGAACCAATGAACAAACTCAAAAGACAAACTGGGAAAATATGTGCAATGCAAATGACAAATAGCTAAAATCCCTAAAACAAAGAACTACAAATCAATATGAAAAGAAAATAACCAAATTTTTTAAAAGGCAGACTATCTCAATAGTTCATACAAAAGGAAATACAAATAACAACCAAACAATATCAATAGATGCTTAAGTTCACTATAAATTAAACAAAAGTAAATAAGAACAAAGGAAAATGATTTTTCACTTGAAAGGCTGACAAAAATGGAAAGAAAACATTAATATTACTTATGGCTGAGAATTCATAGGGAGACAGATTCTCTCATAACCTATTGGAGAAAGTATAAATTGGTGATTTTCAAAAGAGTAATTATATACTTTCTATTAACATTTAAATACTCATAGGTTTTTGGGGTTTTTTGTTTTGTTTTGTTTTGTTTTTTGAGATGGAGTCTCATTTTATCACTTAGGCTGGAGTGCAGTGGCCCGATCTCAGCTCACTGCAACCTCCGCCTGCAAGGTTCAAGTGATTCTCCTGCCTCAGCCTCCCAAGTAGCTGGGATTACATGTGCCCACCATCAGGCTGGGCTAATTTTTGTATTTTTAGTAGAGATGGGGTTTCACCATGTTGCCCAGGCTGGTCTTGAACCCCTGACCTCAGGTGATCTGCCTGCCTCGGCCTCCCAAAGTGCTGGGATTACAGGTGCGAGCCACTGCACCTGGCCAATATTCATAGCTTTTAACCAACCAATTCCACTCCTGAAATTGTATGCTATGGAAATACCTAAGCAAGTAGGCAAAGATGTATACAAATATCTTGCAGTATTGTTTATAAGAGTGGAATACTGGAAGCATTCTAAATATTCATCAATTCAGAACTGGTTAAATAAACTCATGGTACATTCATGCAATGAAAGATCTTTATGGGCTTCATAAAGGATGAAGAAATTCTGTATGTTGCCAATGAAATATATTTAAGATAAATTAAGTAAAACTGTAATATAATACACTATTATTATAATTTTTTGTGACGGTATATACAGATTAAAATAGATAGAATATCATCACACTAACTGTTACTAGTGTGATCACTGTTATGATCAGATGTGGGAAATGGGATTAGGGTTCAGTGGGGAAAGCCCTAATTCTGTCAGATACCCACATACTCATACACAATACTCATGTACACACACATTTATCACTACCACCAGGACCACATCCTGCCCATCAGGAATTAAACTGCTACTTTGGTTTCTCACCTGACTCTTAATCTGTTGTCAACCTCCTCCCTACTCTGTGGCATGACAAGGGTAGGATGGTACATGTTTGTTGAAAAATTTAAAACCACAGTAAAGCAGACTAAAAGTTGGCTTGCTTTTTTATTATCTACTCTATGTTGGCAATTCTAAACAATGCCAATGGCAAAATAGCCCTCCCAGCAAGGGTACTGCTCTCACAACCCCCACGTTTGCACATGACTGCCCTTCTGAAAATCTCATTCATTTGACCATGAGTGCCCATGTGCCATTTGCTGGGCTAGGTGCTGCCCATCTTTGTCTCCCTGTCTCCAGTGTCCAGACCACCAATGAATTCCCACTTAGCTCCTGAGACTGTTACATGAAAACGCCTTCCCTAAAATCTTGGGAAAAAGCCTAATGGTTGCTTAAAACTGGCTATCTGAAAAGCCTTTGGCTTGTCAGTCATAGGCCCCTTACAAGTACCCACGGAAAAGATGTTTCCCCAGCAGGCTTCTCTGGAAAAGGGGATCACTGGAGAGGGCAGGGCCTTACTCCCTCAGCTTTAAGAATAAGCACCCCATGGAATAAAAAGAAAGCCATCTACCCAGCATAACCTGAGCCTTGTAACAGAGAGGGGAGTGTGTGGGAAGAACAAGAGGCAGATCCAATTAATTACCCTTAGAAGCAAAGGTAAAAGTTGAAGATTACGAGACCCATTTACAGGAGGAAATAGACCCATCATTGAGCCTAGAGAATGGGAGGATTGTTTAGGGCCAGAAAAGCGTCTCAATGTTCAGATTCCATTCCTTTTCTGGAGCTTTGGAAAGAGGAAGGTCATAGCTTGGGCTTGGAAGTTACACTTAGCAGTGGGTTCAGACTGGTAGGAGGGGGGTGCTGCTGTCTTGGGTCCGATTCTGGGCCCCCAGCCGGCCCCCACCCTGAGGAGATAGAAGCTTCTATCTTCTCTAGGGGCTGGCCAAGGAGGGGGTACCCCCTGCAAGAGGCCCATCCATTACCATCACAACAGCTGATGTCACAGACCCTACAAAGCAGCTGGGGCCCCAAATGCAGAGTAACCCTAACCCCACCAGCGATTGAAACAGATAGAGGGGTAGCTCTCCCACACAATGCCTGGCCCTCACTCCTCTCCTCCTCCTCCTTGCACTTCCTCAAGAGCCTTTGTCTTCTGGTCCCTAGGGCCTGTAGCCTCTCTCATTCCCGGCAAACTCTGTCCATTAAATTCAAAATGAGGCCTCTGGGGAAAGGGTTTGGCACTTTCTTTCCCTGCCTCCTCTTATCTCCCACCAGCTATTCCCCATCCACATCTGCCTGGCAGGCAGATAAGAAGCCCAGCTGTGAGAAAAGGGGCAAGGTGGTGACTGCTTCACATCCTTCCCTGGGCTGTTTTGATTTGCTTTGTTTTTCTGCCTCAGAGCACCCCACAGGGTTGCTGGTCCCTCTCTGGACAAGGCCTTGGGCCGGAAGTCATAACAGTCAGTGCTGAGGCTGCGGGAAATGTTCTGGGGTGAGTCAGATTGTTTGACTGTGACGGCCCAAGTCTCTGTACTGAACTCTGTCATCTCCCCAACCAGTTGGAAGCCTCCGTATTTTCAGGAGTGCAGAGTCCTCCCGTCCCCACTCAGGACCCCACCATGCTGAGAGAAAGCCAGGAGTAGCGGTTTCACTGATCTTTAGGTGTGACATGGGGCTCAGGGGGAGGCTCCTGGAGAAGGTGGGTGGCAGACCAGCAGGGCTTGAAAAATCTGTCAGAGCTCTATGAGGCAGGGAGAAGAGTCACTGCTTAGAGCTTCTGGCTTTCCCCCATGGAGAGAGCTACATGTCCGAAGGGATTTGGTTATTATTCAGTACTTTAGTCATGAATCTTTCATAGACATTGATGAAAGCCATGAAAAATGGATGGCATGCACACATGCATGCAAACACACACACACACACATCTGCAAGGGTTCTTGGACACCTGGTTAAGAACTCCCAATAGAAGAAGCTGTAAGTTTTGGCACCAAAGTGAGAGTAGAGAAGATTCCATGTAGTGTTGAGGATAGGCTGTCCTCAGAGCCAGGCGGCTGGCTGATTTGAAAGGCGTGTCCCTCTGTTTCATATACAGGTGCTTGGCGGGGATGGCTATCACCAATCCTGAAGTGGACTTGGGGAGAGGATGTCAGGAGGCAGAGAAGCCCTGGACACTTTTGTCCAGCGCTCAGCCATGAGGCATGTTGTGGAATTGGAAGGTAGGGAGGAAAAGGCCTTAAATATTGCATGTGCTATTGCTCAGTTCGATACTGGCTAAGCATTTTGACCTTCCACAGCTCATTTACACTTCACAACAAACCTGTAAATTGGAGACTACCAGTCTGCTTTCATGGATGAGGATGATGATATTTAGGGAGCTCGTTTAGTAATTGTCAAGGTCAGGGGCTAGTAAGTGGCATTGCAGAGATCAAAGCCCAGGTCTCGGGCATGAAAGCCCAGTTGCAGTAGTCAGATTTCTTACTGGAGAAAATTGTTTCTAGTCTATTCCCATTGCTTGTGTGCTAGCCTGGAGGGCAAGCAGGCTGGGTGTTGCTACACTGGCATTGCTGGTCTTATTCACCATGGTTCCAGATGTGCCTAGGAGGTTCTTCATTACATCCTAGAACATACCAGGCTCATGCCAACATTGTACTCTAATGTGGTCTGCACCAAAAATACTCATTCCTATGACTTAACAAAATTTGACTTGCATTCCTTCAAGGCCCAGCTAATTAACATTCTGCTTCTTCTGAGCTGTCTTTCCTAACCAGACCCTTTCCTTCACTGGGCCAGGATGACTGTACCCCTCCTGCACTGAGTCTAAAATAGGCTCATCTCTCCCTTTTCTCCACCCTGGCTTTGTTCTGGATAATCCTACAACACTCCATCTTGACTGGGAGCCTTTCCTTGGCAGGGCTAGTGTTCAACATTGCGTTCCAAGTTGCCTAGCCCAGTGCTCCACATAATTCAAGCATTTCAAAAAGTTCTTCTTGATGATGATGCCAGTTTTAGCTGCATAAGCAGGAAAAAACGTAACCCAGGGGTTAGGGATGTTTCCAAGGCCACAGTACGGCTCCTTGCCTTGTGTGGAAGGTAGGCTTTCTCTTCCCCACTAGGCTCTCGCCTGCTCTAGTCCTCAGTCCAGCTGAGTGGGGATGCAATGTCAGCCATCCAGTTCACCAACCACAGCTGCACTGTGCAAAAAGGATGGAAGAACAAAATACCCATGAGACAACACCATGGCTTTTGAAACAGGTATGTAGGCTTTCTTGTTTAATAGCAGTTAAAAGAGGAAAATGTACAAGAGGAATAAACATGCTCTTTTCACAGAGGAGCTTTCCCCTAACCATGCGGCCCATCTGTATCAGTAGCTTTACTAGTAAGTTTTAGAGAAAAAAGTTCCCTTTAGAGTTAAAAATGGACTTTCCTAATTTTCTCTATATATGTGCAACTATCCGTGTAAAATAAAAATGCCATTTCCAACACCTTTGTGAAAAGTAATTGTGAATGCAGGCAAAAAAAAAAAAAAAAGAAGAAGAAGAAGAAGAGGCAATTGCAGTCAAGAGAGGAGTCCTGGGAGAAGGGAGGCTAAGGTAGGGGAATTTCTGCAGCAGTTCCTAGAGAGTGTGCTCAGAGGCCTGATGAGGAAGGTCATGGCCAAAGCCAATCTTAGGAGATAAAAGGCCGTGGGTCTGGGACTTGCTGAGTAAGCACTTGTCAAGTGTACAGTAAGGCTAGACTGACTTGGAGGACTGGTATGCAATGAGAACACTGGGCAATGCACCCTGGAAGCTCTACATTCCCTTTGCCAATAGGATCTCATTTCCTGGTTCCCATTTTCAGGTCCTGTTCTTCCCTACCTGCAACAGCTTCATTTATAGCCTGCTCAAAGAGATTTTCCCTATGAACGTTAAAATGATGCAAGCAGCCTATATTACTACTGAAACCTAATAGAGTCCCAAACTGAACTGTCCCTTCAGGAATATAGACCTGGTTTCCTCAAGAACTTGGCCAAGGGTTCATCCTGACCAGAAGCCATACAGGCTTCTAGCCATCTGTGTGCTTGCCCTCTTATTGAGGCCCTCCACGGTACTTCTACATCTCTAGGTATTTGAGGCCATATCTGAGGAGTCTGATGGGTCTGGGCACACATGCTTTGCACAAGTCCTCTCAAGGGTTGGCCCAGCTACAGGTTATAGACAAAACTAAAAACATCCCACTTTTCTAGTTCAAAAACTTGACATTGCTGGTCCCTGTTTTTACCTTCCCTGGCCCACCAAGAGTATGTCTCTACATACAACTCAGTAGCTGCATGTTGTTTTTTGTTAGATAAGGTGAAGGCAGACTAAGAATGGAGAGAAGATATATCAAAGGGTCCATCTTTATATCTTGAGCTTGAATAAGCTTTTTCTTTCATGGGACTTCTGTGCAGAATAACCCCTATTCCTCCACCTTGTTCACTTTTTCCTGTATAGCACAGTTCTTCCAAGGCAGAGGTTTGAGACCAGACCAGCAATGATGATCCTCTAAAAAGACAAACACTGTGCCATGCTTACACATCTCTCCATTTCCACTTCAAAGTCTCTCAGCACTTAAAGCTGAAGAGATCTTGCTGCAAACTGGGTACTAGCAAAGAAAAGTGTTTTGAACTCTTCTCAAGCAATAGAACTTCAGATTAATATAATCGTTTCTCACTTGTTTCAACAAAGATGAGAGCTCGGCGATGCCATTTTGGCTCCTGCCTTCTCTTGGCTTATCAAGTTCTGGGTGGCAGTGCTCATCCCTTACCCTCATTCTGAAACCCTGGCCAACCACCTAGCCCTCAGGATGAGCCTCAGCAGCATCTATGTGCTCACATGTAGCCTGGTCTCTCCAGCTTTGAGGAAGTTTGTATGTCTGTGTGCACATCCTCTTCCCCATGACTATCAAGATATGATAGGATATGGTGAGGTAGGGGGGTGGGGGAGGGGCAAGGAAGTACTTCCCTCCCCAGAAGCAACTCAGTAGCTGACAAAGGTAGTGAAGAATTCTGTTTGATGAGTCTCTCCTCCCATCAATCCAAGCTGGAAATGCCTGTGTGGCTTATTTGTCATTGTTTGGTGATGCACAATTATACTCTTGCCAGTAGCCATCTTTCTGCTACTTGCCAGTAGCATCTTTCTGAAGTGTCTTGAAGTACAGTTTCCCCCGACTGACCTCATAGCAAAGCCCTTGCGTTAAGTCTCAGGAGTCCATCTGGGACAATGAGTGCAGCCTCCACGCTAAGCTGCTCCAGGCTTTAGAGTTTGGAGGATAGGATTATAGGCAATCTTTCTCAGACAAGGCCAAAGATGGCTTTGGGGATCTCAAAAGAGGGTGGGAACCTTGGGCTTGAGCAGCAAAATAATATCTAGGATATTATTTAGTGAAGGACAGTTGGGCCAGAGGCAACAAGCCACAAGCCATGGTTGGCTCTGTCGACTTTATGGTAACAATGTCTCCATCCCTAGAGGCATCCAGTCCAGTCATGGCTGCCCCCACAGTGCAGAGCTGGTGACATTTCCTTAAAGATGATAGCCAAAAAGCTGGTTTTAAAACATAAAGGAACAATCCCAACTAATCCTCAGGTTACACCTAAGGGTAAGGTAAGGGCCATTTTTAGGCTTCCGAAATCTGAACTATTTCAATGGCATTACTGGAGGAGGCTAAGTCTGAAACGCCCTGTGAAGGCCTATGGAAGTAACTGTTGATTTATGTCCTGAACCAAGTGCTCTGACTGTAAATGAAGGAAATGAGATGAACAGGGAAGGGATTGGGTCTCTGATTCCATGAAAACTGGCTTTCAAGATCCAGAAAAACTCTTCGAGCTGAGACTCAACACTCCTAGAGCTGGGGCAATATGCAGTTAAACATGGGATCCAATTATTACTGCTGTCTACTTAGCTGTATCCTGCCCTAGAAAAATTTGCAGTAAAAGCCTTGGGTTAGATCAGGCTAAAGAAACTGCCATTCTTGGGGGATTGGAATGAAGCTGTCATCTTGCCATATGCCATGCTTGTTCACAAGCCAGTGAAAGTCAGCAGACTGAGGAGATGACCCTCCAGAGCTGCCCTTAGTGTACTAAATAGTAATGTTTGCCATGCCCTTTCCTTGTATTGAGAAGAATCAGCCTCATCTATGTGGTGAATGGGCATCCAAGAGTGAACAGGACATATTTTAGTATCCTTTTGCTTACTCACTCTACCTCCTAGCGCCAGATACCCACTTTTTATGGTTCCTAAGCCCCAGACCTAAGCTTTAGAGCCATGGATGAAAGGTGGTTCATCACTGTGGGATTGATGATACCACCATCTCTAAGATAACACAGATAGTGTAGTAATAACTTCCCCTGAGTCCCAGCCTAGCAACATCTCATGTACTTGCTTATTCTTGTGCCTCTTTTACTATAGGGAAATGTTATGTGAATACTGCACAGGGGTTAATAAAAAAATACATATGCTCTCTTTGAAGAAGAATGCACAAATGCAGGGTCAGCTGGGGCTGGATCCCAGACTGACACAGAGGCTGCAGCAGGTCGCCTCTGTGGGTCCGGGGTCACCCTTCATGAGTGGTGGCTGCTGATGAGTCCTCGGAGCTGCTTGGCCACAGTGTCAATGAGTTTCTGCTTGTCTCGCTCATTTTTCCGAAACTGTGCAAACATGTTGTTCTTGCGGCTAGTATCCTTCATCCTAAACAGAGAAGGAAAGAAAGAGGGTAACATGTTTGAGGAAACAATGGTGGAAGGAGAACCTGCAGGAAGCAGGATGGCAATGCATCTTAACCACTACCCAGAGTAATGAGAGAGTCCAGAATATCTCCACTGTCAGGCCCACACTCACCTACTCATCAGGAAGCTGGCATTCTGGCACCTACAGCCCTCCCAACTTCAGTCACCTTTGGAAACTGGTCAAGACCCAGTTTTGGAGGGGCCAATCTCCTTACCCCTTATACCTGCTCCACCTAATTCATTCTCTTCTCTCAGCAGGTATGTACCTGCTGTAGGTGTCTGGGACAGGGAACAGCTCTGCTGGTCAATAAGCCCTTATAGAATGTCTAGGATCCACTCATTACCTCATGAACCTACTAAATCCTGATAGGACCTTTGAGATAATATTTGAAAGGTAAAGCAGGAAAAGTGTTCTTAACTAGCAATTCCAACAGAATATGAATAACTGAAGGCCACTGTATATTTCTAAACCTCACTCTAGCTGGCTACTCTATCCTATCCCTAACAAAACTAAGGGCTTGACTGACCTTTTTCCTTTCGTCTCAGGGTAAAGGCACATAGGTGGTGTGGTGGCTAAGAGAGTAGAGTGCTGAGGAAAGCATGGGCCAAATGGCTGGGCCATCCTCTCACTCCATAAACCAGAGCTTTTTACATGAGAAGCCTTTGAGTTCTCAATGGCTGTCTGTACCCCTGGACCTTTGACCTTTGGGTCATGCTAAAGCTTCATAGATGGCATATTCCTAGAACACAAACCATGGGTAATTCTGGCCAGTGGTTCTTTCAGACAGACAGCCCTAACTGGGAAACATGGACAAGAAAGTCAAGACTAGGCTGAGATGGTCACAGAACCCCCAAGTCTGACTAAGCAACTGTGACAGAATTCAGGAATCTGCTATTCCCTGCAGAGGGCCCACAACCTCTGACATCTATTGGTGGCCACTAACTCTTGTCCTAGCTGCTGCACACCAGACCCATATCCCACAGCTAGTTCCAGTGTTAGACAATTGAGAACATGCCAAGACAGATTTCTCTCTGGGATAGGGGCAGGCCAGTCTTCACCAGAGTTGGGCCAGCCCTCTGACTTCACTGCTCCCTGGGCTGTATGGAGACAGGCTAGAAGAGAGGAGGGAAGGAACATGGCACCGGGCTATAAATTGCCCCCAGGCTATTTCCCAGGGGACTTTGGGCCAATCCTGCACCATTTTCTCCCCCACTGTGGGTGGCCCTTTGCAGAGGAGCAGATTAGAGGCCAGTGAGTCAAAAAGCCAGAGATCCCACAGGGGCATTTATGTTTGGTATATATGATATAAATTTACAATATATATATTCCATAAGGGCATTATATGTGGCAAAAAGGTTCTAATGAGCACCACAGCTGTATGGCTCTGGCTAACAGTGATAGCCACAAACTAATTAAGAATTCTTTCGGCTGGGCGCGGTAGCTCACGCCTGTAATCCCAGCACTTTGGGAGGCCGAGGCGGGTGGATCATGAGGTCAGGAGATCAAGACCATCCTGACTAACACGGTGAAACCCCATCTCTACTAAAAATCCAGAAAGTAGGCCGGGTGTGGTGGCAGGTGCCTGTAGTCCCAGCTACTCGGGAGGCTGAGGCAGGAGAATGGTGTGAACCCAGGAGGCGGAGCTTGCAGTGAGCCAAGATGACACCACTGCACTCCAGTCTGGGTGGCAGAGAGAGACTCCGTCTCAAAAAAAAAAAAAAAAAAAAAGAATTATCTCACTAATCTAAGCTCAAGAGCCTTCAGGCTGGAATTACTCATCAAGCAAACTCAGAACATTGAATATAGGGTACGACCACCCACATGTGGAGGCCTGTGCTTGGAAGGGAAGAAGAAGGGGAAGTGACTGCGCTAGTTGAAGAGAAAGCACGAGGGTCCTTAAGACTCTGATAATTACTGTATTTGTTCCCTAACACACTAGTTGCACAATTACATTTGTAGAACTGGCCTAGTTTTAGATAGTTCCAAAGAAAGATTCCCTTTCCTCCGCTGAGTATACAATATATCTAAACATTAACAACAACAGAAAACAAACAAAAAGAAATGAAGAAAACCACTTCCTATATTCATAGGACATTTAGTTTAATATCCTACATTATCATTAATTTCATGACTCCTGGAAGCAGCTGAGAGACAGGCAGCCCGCTGGCTTTTGGCTCCCACAGGGAAGCTCCTGTAATTATCTAGGAGAAAGAGGGTAGTCTTTGGCCACAAAGGCTAGAATTTCTTGGCCATTAAGACCTGGAGTTGGAACGAGGCACTGTAAAGATAAATTCAAGTACCCTGAGGGCTAGTGGTGGCCTGCTGGTTTCTACTCAGGAATGCTCCAAAAACAAAAGTCAGCCCTCCCACCTTCCATCCCATTCTGAAAGCCCAATATCCTGTTCTACTTTATTAACAGCTATGGCCACCTCTCAATGATGCAGGGGCCACTTCTTTTCCCTAAATGTCTTTAGCAGGTCTTTTGTCTTTCTGTTTCGCCCTGCTAAGAAGGGCCAGGTTGAAAAGGAGAGTCAAGATCTGATGGTAGAGCTGGCTGTGGAAAAGCAGGAATAGGTCAGGTAAAGGGGTCAATTCCTATGAGGCTGGGAGATACGGATTGTAGTGATCTGGATGCCCTTTGCTCTTCTGTGTTTGGAAGGAAGCTTTTAAACTCTTCTGATTGCTAGGGCTAAGCACATAGTTTCTTTACTGGCCAACGCTCCAGAATGGTATGGAGAGGCTAATTATTTTAGACTATTGTTGAGCCATAGGGAGTGGATAAGCCAGTATTTCCTAGATCCAGAGATTCTTGGGAACGGAGGAGTAAAGGACTGCTGAGAGATGTAAATAACTGAAGGGAATCCCACAGCCCATTTGAAGGACACATATGACCATTAAATATGACCATTTAAGCACCACCTCAAAGGTCAAAATGTTCCCTTCTTTCAGCTTGGCACCAAGAACTGTGGGATTAAGCCTTGCTTCTAATAAAGGGTCTTCTATAAGAGATGCAGGTTCTAGATTTTAAAGCCACCAAGAGGTAGGGGAGGCTGCTGAGGAGCTCCCTTCGGTCAGGGCTTTATTTCAGGCCCCACACTAGCAAGAGTATTGAGTGTGCCAAGAAGCTGAATGGGAACAACCCTTTACCTGGCACAATGGGAGAAAATCCCTGCCGCCACTCCCAGCCCCAAAGGAATTAGTAAGCCAAGGGTCACTCTAAGGGCCAAGGATAGAGAAGGCAGCCAGCCAGTTGGCACCAGGCTGGTTTAGTAGATTAGTATGTCAGGGCGGGGACAACTCAGAGGCTAGGGATTTTAGTGTAGTCATTAGTGTCAATGAGGAAACCAGAAGGACTTGCCTCAAAGTGATGGAAAAGGCCCAAGTGAATAATATACTTACTCTCTAGATATCCTAGGGCGGAAGGTCAGTGGGAGAGAGAACCATGGGAAACAAAGTTAAAATGGAAACATCAATCTCTGACGTGGTCAGGAGAAAACTGCAGTCTGAGTTTTTAGTCTCTTGGCTCCAAATACATACACCTGCATCATGCTCTTGCCTACCCTTCATCTCTTCCCCTTTTCTCCCCCTTTCACATTACATAGTAAGAAGGATAGACTTTGACCTCTCCTTCTGCTTAAGGCTCCACTCTGACTTCCTGGACTCTGAGCCTTGTCTTCCTAGGATTTGAGACATGGTTGACTGGCCATATATGTAGACTTCCTGCACTGCCTAGATGCAGGGCATTCTTCCAAGTAGCTGGGGCTTAACTAGTTTCTCAGATTTCAAGAGAAACCTGCCTTTTTATATGGGTCTTGGTCTCTGACCTGCCAGCTCTCTAATAGATTAGCAAAGCCAGAGCCAGGCTGTAATACATAGCATTTCCCAGCTTCTGGGTGACATATTTGTTAGCCCTGAGATTTCCTGGAGCTGCCTAACTTACTTTCAGTGGTAGCACCTCTGCTTCAGAGAGGCTACAGCTCTGTGGCAGGGAACCCTCTGCAGGCTAGTGACTGCTTAAGGCAAGAATTAGACACCTTCTCCAACACAGCTTTGTTGGGATAGTCAGCACAATAAAGCTCAGTCTGGCAGGGGGTGGGAGCTGGGAACAGATGAAGGTTTCAATAATTCTAAATAATTTCCAGGGGTTCTCTACTAGGAACCAGAGAAACCATCTGTTCTGTGGAGTTGCACTATCCATCATCATACCCCAGGTGACTAGGGCAGCCTCATTCTGTTCACCAGGCTGGCCTGAGCCCCAAACTGAGCCATTTTTTTTTTCTCTTGCCATATCTAGTAAGAGACGCTAGTAAGAGACCCATTAAACTAGAAGGTAATGTCAGAATCCAATTCTGATCCATACTTGGCCTGGCTTGTTGGGGGCTCAGGAATTAATAAGCCACAGGAAGAAGACTGGCCTGCCAAGTCCAGTGACTGAGATTGCTGACAGCACCCAGGGCCTATGGCAACTTCCAGAACAAGGCTATCTTTCAAGGTATTGGCAGTGGCAAAATTATCTTCTATGCCAACCCCCAATCCCTGTCTCCCCACCTCCCAACACAGACCACTGGACAAGGTACTCACTTCTCAAGCAGGGTCAGAGCAGTCACTGGGTTTACCCGGAGGTACTTGCAGTTGGGCTGACCATAGTCAGCAAGGTAGGTTGACCAATCCCACTGGATGAAAAGATCCAAAAGCTGTAAAATATCCAAACCCCACCCCAGGGATTAGTCAGACAGACAAGACAAACCAAGATTCCAGAAACTTCATCATCCTTCACTACCAGCTAATAAATTGGATATATAAAAATTAAAATATAATAAGAAAAAGAACAGCTGCAGACTATTCTTTCAACCAAGAAAATAAGTGAGTAAACATTAGATGGCAGACTTATCTCTGCCATAAGCAGTATGGAAACGTTGCTAAGACTATATGCCAGCAGTCAGCTCTCAGAGGCAACCCTGTAAAGAAACTAACACGAGACTGAATCAAATATGATAATAATATCATAATAATTATTCATTTACTCATTTAATAAATACTTGTCAAATGCCTTCAACATGCCAAGAACCATTCTCAGTATTCAACAAAGAACAAATAAAGGTGGATGTAGTCCAGTGCCACATATACAATTGTTTGAACTTCAAGGTTAAAAGGTCTGGGTTCAAGTATCAGTTCTGTGACTTGCTGTACTGACTTAGCCCAAGTGACTTAGGTAATACAGACATATACACATGCCTATATACAAATAGGACACACAGATAACACAGAAACACTGAAACAAGGCATAAATGGATCATGTAGCATTTATAAGAGGCAATATGTGTTACGTCTATGCAGACACAGGCTAAGAAGATGAAATCAGGGCCATAGTAGATTAGCCCATGATTGAGGACACAGAGTCTAGCTAGAATTGGGTTATGAGTGTTAAAGAGAAGTGCCAAGAGCTAGATGTGTGAAAAGACAATGAGAGCTTTCTGAGGGTGAGCTGAGTTCTGACACGGGAGATTTTGACTGAGAGAAACTAAGCTTTTGTCAAAGGCTTTCCTTCCCAGTCAGTTTTAGCCTCAGACATCACACTAACAAATATTCAAAAATTGTAACTAAGTAAAACAAACAAATAAAAGCTTCTAGAAGGGGCACAGTCCCAGACTCATATCACTGCATAGAGGGAGAACCCTCACAGTACTTTTTGACTCAAGACATTCTCCATTTCTCCCTTTCCAGGAGATAGGTAAGTGCTGATGAGGACAAGTAGATGGCTTGTTGTGCAGAACAAAGGCAGAGAGGCCAAGAGTGCAGTCATATCCAATGCCAGAGCCTGGGCTCTAGGCACACCTTCCTCCATGTCTGTCTTCACTGTGCAGCTGGGCAAACAGGCAGTATGGGCCTTGCCCTATTTGGCCAAGTCTCCACTT
This sequence comes from Pan paniscus, assembly GCF_029289425.2. Classification (NCBI taxonomy): domain Eukaryota; kingdom Metazoa; phylum Chordata; class Mammalia; order Primates; family Hominidae; genus Pan; species Pan paniscus. The sequence goes on along the minus strand of NC_073261.2, from coordinate 54,198,636 downwards.
CATCCAGTTTCTTAGAATAGCTGTTATGAACTTCCTGAAGCAGGATGGGAATTGGCTGAAGTCCCAAACCTAAAACTGAGAAAAGTCCCTATACCCTCAGCCAAGAAAGGGATTTTAGAGATGAGAGAAGGAGTGGGGGAGAGACAGGCACACTGGTTGGTCTGGGCCAGGATGGTCCCAAACGGCCCCTCAGGCCATTTTCAGGTCATGCCTATTTTCATTGGCAAGTTAAAAGGCTTCTACCACTTCCTTCTGTTGACCCAAGGCCTCAGAGAGTTATCCTTTAGAAGAGAATTTCCCTTGACTTTCTACTCTAGTATCAGTATTTCTTTCTTTTTTTTTTTTTTAAATTATACTTTAAGTTCTAGGGTACATGTGCACAACGTGCAGGTTTGTTACATATGTATACATGTGCCATGTTGGTGTGCTGCACCCATTAACTCGTCATTTACATTATGTATATCTCCTAATGCTATCCCTCCGCCTCCCCCCAACCCCACGACAGGCCCCGGTGTGTGATGTTCCCCTTCCTGTGTCCATGTGTTCTCATTGTTCAATTCCCACCTATGAGTGAGAACATGAGGTGTTTGGTTTTTGTCCTTGCGATAGATAGTTTGCCGAGAATGATGGTTTCCAGCTTCATCCATGTCCTTACAAAGTACATGAACTCATCCTTTTTATGGCTTCATAGTATTCCATGGTGTATATGTGCCACATTTTCTTAATCCAGTCTATCACTGTTGGACATTTGGGTTGGTTCCAAGTCTTTGCTATTGTGAATAGTGCCACAATAAACATGTGTGCATGTGTCTTTATAGCAGCATGATTTATAATCCTTTGGGTATATACCCAGTAATGGGATGGCTGGGTCAAATGGTATTTCTATTCCTAGATCCTTGAGGAATTGCCACACTGTAGCATCAGCATTTCTGTCCTGTAGTCTTCAAAGACCACTCAAGACAGCTCCACTTTACTTGCTTCCTGGGACCACGACAGGTACTGAGAGTACCCCTTGTTCTAAAGTTCTTTCAGTACTGTGCTTTACATATTTCACTATGTTTTCCTGCAACTCCTAGGGAAAGAACTATGAAAAAGGATAGCGTTTTTTCAATTAAAATTTTTTTCACAAATTAAAAAAAACCGTAGGAAGCCTTTTACTATTTGCCTATTGAGGAGGTGATAAGAAAAGTGAATGAATAATGCCGCAATAAACATACGTGTGCATGTGTCTTTATAGCAGCATGATTTATAGTCATTTGGGTATATACCCAGTAATGGGATGGCTGGGTCAAATGGTATTTCTAGTTCTAGATCCCTGAGGAATCGCCACACTGACTTCCACAATGGTTGAACTAGTTTACAGTCCCACCAACAGTGTAAAAGTGTACCTATTTCTCCACATCCTCTCCAGCACCTGTTGTTTCCTGACTTTTTAATGATTGCCATTCTAACTGGTGTGGCATTATTCACAATAGCAAAGACTTGGAACCAACCCAAATGTCCAACAATGATAGACTGGATTAAGAAAATGTGGCACATATACACCATGGAATACTATGCAGCCATAAAAAATGATGAGTTCATGTCCTTTGTAGGGACATGGATGAAACTGGAAACCATCATTCTCAGTAAACTATCGCAAGAACAAAAAACCAAACACCGCATATTCTCACTCATAGGTGGGAATTGAACAATGAGATCACATGGACACAGGAAGGGGAATATCACACTCTGGGGACTGTGGTGGGGAGGGGGGAGGGGGGAGGGATAGCATTGGGAGATATACCTAATGCTAGATGACGAGTTAGTGGGTGCAGGGCACCAGCATGGCACATGTATACATATGTAACTAACCTGCACAGTGTGCACATGTACCCTAAAACTTAAAGTATAATAAAAAAAAAAAAGAAAAGTGAATGAAAATCAGAAAAGTCTAGTTGGAAAACCATTGCTTAAAGCTATTTTAGATATTACTTTTTCAGCATATATGGACATATACATGCATGTAATAAAACTACCTTCTTTTTAAATGAATTCCTAATTTCTGTGATGGAATTAATGTATTAGTATTTCAGATTTATTGCTAATACTACCATGTATTTCTGGTTAATGACACATGGGAAGTCACTAGTGGACAGTGGAGAGAAGTTCATGGCTTAGCTGTAAGTTATGGGATCTTTGGGGTGTCGCTTTTCTGGCCGGAAACCTGTGGCCAGTGGCACCTTTGCCTGAGTTTTGCTCTGGCCCACTGGGTTTGTTCCACCCACTTGGCCTGGGAGGCTGAGCTCATGCCTGCCAGGGACACTGGAGTCAGGTGTGGAGCAGCAAGGGGTGTGTGTGAGTAAGTGTGGAGTCCGGCCACTGAACAGTCAGACATGCTGGGTGCTGCCGTGGGGTGGGCAGCTCCAGGTGCCGGCATGGGCACCAATTCTCTGTGAGAATGCAGCTGGACCAGGTGCACTGCATGCAGCTTTCCTGGATGGCACCAGGGAATGTGGCAGCACCCAGAAGCTTGGAGATGCCAGGAACCACAGGGCCCCAAAGAGGGAGTCACAGCCCTGGCTCAGGGAGCTCCCAGGTCTGGGCTCTACAAAGGGCTGCAGCTCTTCTCTCCTTCTCTTCACCCATAATGTGGCAAGCAGGGGGCATATTTCAGCCATGTTTGTGTTACCCCAGCTCTTTTAGCCTTACCATTCAGTGGGTCTCAAGTTCTTTTCCTGCGACCAGGAAGAATGAGGTACACAGACAAGCGGAGGATGAGCAAAATGAAGAGATTTATTGAGCAATAGAACAGCTCAGAGATGACCCACAGTGGGAAGCTCCTCTCAGTAGCCAGGGTGTCCCGGCAAGTATTCAGCTTCTAGCAGAAAGGGTTGCTCCTCTCTGCAGGCAGGTTGTCTCGATAAGTGTTCAGCTATCAGCAGAGAGAGTGGCTCCTCTCTGCAGCTGGTCGTCCTGTTGTCTCTCTGTCCTCTCCTCTGCTCTGGCTGAGCCCAGGGCTTTTATGGGCCTCAGAGGGGAGGAAGTGCATGCCAACTGGTCCACAGGCAGCCAAGTCCCTACTCTGGTCCGTGGGACTGGCAGCCTGGCCACAAGCCTTTAGGCCTTCTGTGGCCTGAAGGTCAGGCCTCACTGGGGACCTGCCCCCTTCTGCCCAGGAACCTGTCTGCTTTCTGCTCCCATTCATGGCACCTGGGGTTGGCCCCAACTTTGCTCCGAGATTGGAGCAGCAGTGACAACAGGGAGAAACCATGTAGTGGGAGCAGGCACTTCCAAGCCTACAAGGGCAGGGAGGGCCTTCCCAGGCCCCCAAGAGTGAAGGGATGCCTGGGTCTGCAGCCACAGTTTGGGTGGCTGCAGCTGTGCTGGGGGTGGAGGACCGGGTTCCTGCCTGCTCCATGGAGCAGGAGGCCCAGGTCTGCAGCTGTGGTTTGGGTGGCTGCAGTTGTGCCCAGGAGGGTAGGGCTCTTGCCTGCTCCCCAGCTCCCACCAGCTCCATGGAGTCTGCAGCCCCGGTCTTGCCTCCCTGCTGCAGCCAGCATGATGGCAGTGGTGGGCCATTTAGGGCAGCCACTATCATCATAAGGATTTCCATTTTTGTCTTCCTGCCAAAGTCAATGCCAATGGTGAGCCTAAGAGCTCTGGAATGACAAGCTATCTAATTTATTCCCCTACAGTCATGGAAGCTACATAACTCTATTAAGTTCAACCACCATGAGCCTATAGATCACACTCTGGGTCCATGTTGCTTCCCACAGTCTTTTAGGGTGGCCTGAAGCTAGGTCATATGGCCTTCTCTGAGACAGATGAACAGAGAGTGAACTCTGAGGGTACTTAACTAAGTTAGCTGCTTGGAGGCACACTTCTACTGGATTCCATAAAACAGTGTTAGAATGAACGGCCAAGAAAACCAGCAGGTCTATTTATCCGTATAGTACTTTGATTTCCAGACTGATTTTCAAGGTCAATCAGACCCTCCCAGCCTGATTCTCCACATACAACAACCTTGTTAGATTGCTACAAATTCTCCTGCAAGAACACTCAATCATCATTAGTGACCACTAATATTCCTTTTTTATTTTTAAATCTTTCATTTGGAAATATTTCAAATTTATCAGAAAGTTGAAGGAATAAGCATAGTATAAAGAGCAACATATTGCTTCCATCCAGATCCATCCACTGTCAATATTCTACCCCACATGCTCCAGCACTTGAATTCTCTTTCTCGTCACACACATACACCCACGCATGTACACATATGCTATTTCTTTTCTTGAGTTTCTTCAAAGTAAACTGAGACTTTATTCCCAAATACTTCAGTGTTCCTAGGAATATTTTCTTATATAATCACAGTATAATTTTCAACTTCAGTTAATTTAATGTTGATATGATCCATATTCAATTTTGTAAGTTGACCCAGTAATGTCCTTTATAGCCTCTTTTATTTTTGTTCCACTACATGATATAATTTTAGGATTGAGTATTATGTTTAGCTGTCATGTCTCTTTAGTTTCCTTTAATCTGGAATATTTATACAACCTTTCTTTTTCTTATATGATATTGATATTTTTGAAGAATATAGTTCCCCTGCCTCCATTTTTTCCCAGTTTGGTTTTGTCTAGTGGCTTCTTGTAAGATTCAAGACTGAATTCTTTAGCAGAACACTATGTAAGTGATGCTATGTCCTCCTCAGGGTATCACCTCTGGAGGCATACAAATGCTCATTTTTCCCTCATTGGTGATATTAATTTTGATCACCTGATTAAGATGTTGTCTGATTTCTTCCAACATCTGGTTATTATGTTTTCCTTTGGAACTGTGAAGATTTAAGACATTCAAATATCTGTTATCCAGTGAGGATTCTTGCCTAACCCAATCTTTACTATGATGGTTGAAAACTGCTGATATCTCAACACCATCCTTCCTTGCACATTTATGAGTTGTCACTCATTCTACTGTAAGCAAGTACTCTCTCTTCCCTGCTATTAATCTATCTATCCATTTGTTATTGGCACAAACTCGCCACCGTGCCCCTCCCCTCCCCTTCCTTCCTTTCTTTCTTCCTTCCCCTTTCTTTTCTCCTTTCCTTTCCTTCCTTCTTTCTCTTTCCTTCATTCTCTCTGTCTCTCTCTCTCTTTCTCCTTCTTCTTCTTCTATTTTTTTTTTTTTTTTTTTTGAGGCAGAGTCTCGCTCTGTCATCCAGGCTGTCACTGGGCTCACTGCAAGCTCCGCCTCCTGGGTTCACACCATTCTCCTGCCTCAGCCTCCCGAGTAGCTGGGACTACATCTTTTCCTTCTTTCCCTCCCTCCCTCCCTTCCTTCCTTCTTCTCTCTTTTTTCCTAAGAGACCAGTTCTTGCTCTGTTGCCCAGGCTGGAGTGCAGTGGTGCAATCATAGCTCACTGCAGCCTAGAACTCCTGGGCTCAAGTAATCCTCCCACCTTCACCTCCCTGAGTATCTAGGACTACAGGCACACACCACTATGGCCAGGTTAACTTTTAAATTTTTATTTTTGTAGAGATGAGGTCTTGCTATGTTGCCCAGGCTGGTCTGGAACTCCTGGGCTCCAGTGATACTCCTGCCCCAGAAAGTACTGATTTCTAAAGTTACTTAGGTTAGTATTTTCTTTGTCATTACTTTCAATATGGTTGTGTTTTTCTTCTATAATTCAGCTATGTTCATTTTTCACTGCTTGTGTTCCATTTTTGATTCCCCCACATTCCAGTTGATTTTCATTATTAATTTTGGGGTATGTGAAACAATACTATAGTTCTGAGAGTAACAGCAATATAAAAAAGTGTTCTCAGAGAAGTATTACTCCCTCCTCATCCCAACCTGTTCCCATTCTCCCCACTTCTTTCTACATATTTCCTATTCATTCCTGTAGATAACCAATCTAGTTTCTCGTTTATCCTTCTTTTATTTATTTTACGCCAATGAGCAGAAACATATGTATTTTCTTATATCTTCCTCTTTCTCTCTTGAAGGGTAGCACATCATAGCTACTCTTTTATGCTTTGTTTTGTCATGTAATGGTGTATCCCAGAACTCACTCCCTAGAAGCTCATTCCTCATTAATGATTATATTCTTGATTTATTCATGAAAATGCGGTTTTTGTAAACTAGGTAAGTAAAGTCATTTTCAAGGGACAGACCAGACATTACATTTTGGAGCATTTCATGTTAACTTGGTAGAATAGGAGAGTGTTAGATTTTTAGAGTAGGAAATTCTGATAAATGTTAAGGCTAATTCAATCAAAAGCAAACTCAACCCATCATTAATGATGCTTTGATTTCAAACACAGAGTTATCTGTTTGTGGTATTTAATAGAACAGGGGAACTAAACTAGTGTAGTGGTTGATGTAATACTTTATAAGCTATATAGGTTAATTAAAATGGTAAATTATGTGATTACTGGTTATTATACAAAAATGTGTGTAAGTGGAAAAAGATATGACAAGGGGAGACATTTGTAATCAGTTTATATATTAAACAGGCCACTATGATAGGATACTTTTTTTTCTTCCTATATAACTTTTATCTGTGTGACTCTTAACTAGGGCTTTGGCAAAGTTCTAAAGCTGCCTCTGCTATATTTCCTTGTTTTTTTCAGAAAATTCCCTTAGCTTAGAAAGACTCAAATTGTAATTCTGATTTCATGGAGGGTGGGAACAGTGGAGAGGACCAAGAACTAGAAAGCATAAGCAACTTGCTAAAAATCACAAAGTAGACAAGTGGTAGAGACAGTTTGTTGGCTCACACTCCCCAAGATGCCACAGCTGGTTGTTTGTTGTTGTTGTTGTTTTGTTTTGTTTTGTTTTGATTTTTTAATCCTGATTGATTCTGTCTGAGTTAGATACTCATCTGAGACTAGGCCAAATTTCTGAACAGACTTTCTTTTTTGCCAGAGTAGCTGGGAAAGACTAGAAAAATCCAAACAAGCCAAAGTGGAAACCAGTCCAAAGCCATACAGTGAGTTAACTGGACAGAGAACAGACAGCATTATAATAGTAGAACAAATGCAAAGTTCCAGGAATGACCTTAGGAATGCGATTATTATTAGGATAAAGCAGGACTCTGTTGATCCTTGTTAGTGCACACAAATATACATGTCTCCAGCAGCAAGTCTAGAAATAATTCAGATGGATGAGTTGCTCATGGCTAAAGGATTAGAAGGAAATCGTCAAAGAAAAATTAAGGGCAATATTCAAGCAAACCATCCTGGGGGTACTTAAGTTTTCTTTGGCAGAAAGGATTACCCAAAAAAACTCAGAAAATAGAAATATGGAGCCTGGTGGAGAATGGCCTGCTTGTTCCTCCTCCTGGACTGTCTGTTACCAAATCAATTCATATCATGCCTATTCATGAGTGAAGAGAATTGTTGGACGTACCCTACCTTCGTTGCCAATTCTTGGGATATGAGCCTCATCTCCCATGTAGACAGGAGCTCCCCAAGGATGGGGATTATGTTTTCTCCTTCTGACTCCTCAACAGCATAGACTATCAAATGGCTAGATTCTCAGCAGGTAGTCAGCAAAGACATGGCACATGGAATTAAATAGGTCAGCTAACATATTGTAGCAATGATACTGGCCAGATGGTGGGAGAGACTTATACTTTGTGCTTCTCATATCAAACATTCAAATGGACCAAACCTAAGCTCCTCTTGCCCAGCACTAGAAGAAAAGTTGTATAAGGAAGAAGGAAGCAACAAACAGGAGAGGTGATACCTATGACAGGTGAGTGGGAATCCAGTCCCAGACATTTGAATTCAAGGTTCCAATGGAAGACACCTATGACTAGTGACTGGGAACACAGCAGATGTTTGGTGACATGTGGGCTGGGTCTTAGTAGGCAGCATGGGGCCTACCTCATGTTAGAGAAAGCCTCCTCTTTCCAGAAAACCTGCAAAGATTCCATGGGAAGCAAAGGGTAGTATGAGCTAAGGTAGGCATGCAGACAGACACAGATGCTAAGACACACTGACAGTGACCATACCCCTCTTCCCCAGGGGTGATTTTCTTTACATGCATGTTTTCGCTTGAACAGGAACACTGAGTCCTGTAGAGAACTGCGCTCCCAAAGCAGGTGCATCCTTGAAGTAAATTTGATGCAGGAAAACCCGAATTTGCACTTTATATACATTCCAGAAGAATTCTTCATGTTAAACAGGATAGACTACAAAATGATTTCAAATAACATGCTTTTCTGGGACACTTAACATATAATCCAAGAAAAATTCTAAAAATTCTACCTCTTCAGAGCATGGCCACTGTATAAAGTGCAGTCCACTTTCACTAACATACAGAACACTAACCCCAGAGAAGCTCCATTTGTCCACTCCCTGCCTTTGACAGGATGAAACTAATTACATCATTATAAAGTATTTTCATAATCACTGATCCACATCTGCCTTTTTTTGGAGGCAGTAGAGCACAGCAAAAAGAGTTCCAAGGCTGAGGGTCCTCTGACTGATAGTGTGACCCCAGGCATGACACCAAATCTGTTTTTCTGGTTCAGATGTGGAATCATAATAGCTTCTATCAGCAGCTGAGAGCAGATTAAGAGAACAATTGTAAAGTCTACTAAAAAGCATAGAATTGACCAATGACCCATTTGTGTTTATTGCCCAAGACTTCCTCCAACTCCCTGTCTCTGGTGCTGGGCCTCTGTGATTCAAAGAAGGGCATCCTGAGTCTGCCTCCTGTGTCTCCTCAGGAGCACTTCCTGACACAGAAATCTGGGCAAATGTAGAAAATGCAAAGCAGGGCTTATTTCGACAAACATAAATTGAGTACCAACAATGTCTCAGTCACTCTTCTAGGTACTGCATATGAAATGATGTTAAGACGTTATCTCTAGTCTTGAGGAAATCAGTCTGGTAAATAAATTGATACAGAATGATGTGAATACCCTAACAGGTACTCTAACAGGTTACAAAGAAAGTTCAAAAGAAGGGCATCTAAGCCTGAGCCAGGTAGGTGGTGACTGGTAGGATGGGGTGGGGGTGTCAAGCAAGGAATCTGACATGGCTAGATCTCTCAGGAGTGCTTTGGGAATAACCAAGACAAATGAGGCCTCATATGCTAAGCTAAGGAGATTGATTTTAGCCTAGAGACTTCTCTGCTTGTTCTCATCACTGCTGCTACCTGCTTTTTTCTAGATCAGAAGATGGAAAACTAAAGTCACCACCTGTTGTAAATAAAGTTTTGTTGAAACATAGCCATGTTCATTGATTTACATAATTATCTATGCTGCTTTTATGCTATAATAGCTGAGGTAAGTAGTTGTGACAGAGACCATATGACATGGGAAGCTTAAAATATCCACTATCCAGTCTTTTACAGAAAAGGTTTGCCTGTAGATCCAAGGCAGGGAGGGCAGTATGCTCTGAAATTCTCTCAGATGTAAGGCATTTAATACCTAGTAAAGAAAGAAGAAAAAAATGGCTTTAGAGAGACCCTTCCCATTGTAATGAGATGGCATAAAATTCATTATCTTAACAACTGGCGTAAGAATTATTTTATGGGAGAAAAACATGTTTGGGGAAATATCCTGCTTGGTGAGACCCCCAAGGTGCCAAGACATCTAGTAGAGAAGGTAGAAGGAATTTGGTATTCTGGTTCTTGAGAGGCAGAATGTGAAGAGAGGAGATTAACTAACATGTGTGAGAAGGGCTAAGAAGAAAATCCTTCATGGTATTGTGGTTCCAGACAACTTTGGAGACCTGGGGAATCTAGTAAGTGACTTTTCAAAACTGTTTGCTGTGCAATTCATGACACAATCAATCTTCTTTACAAACCCAACCCCTCAATCCCGGTCTTTAGACAAATCCACTCTGCTCCCAATTGCTTGGGTGAATGATTTCTCTCTCTCTCTCTCTCTCTCTCTTTCTCTCTCTCTCTCTCTCTGTGTGCATATGTGTGTGTGCACAACTCAGAGCAGAAGCTGTTTCACACCTAGAAAGCTGCAGAACTGCCCTATGGAACTGGGAGTGCAGGAAGCAAGAAGGCTGGAGGCGTCTACGGATTCACAGAAATCTGGAGGAGGCCTTTGGATTTTCCATAAGCTATGGAACTGTGGTAGAGAGATGTTCCAAATTTTTCTGATCTCTGTAGATTAAGGGGGTCAAGCTTATACCTGAGCTTTGCAACAATGGCCAGTAACAGGTTGGTTCCTGGCCCTACGTCTGAACTCCTCTTCTTTTCCCTAGTTGAGTGAAGGCAGAAGAAGAGGTAGGGGAAGGCACAAAGAGTGGCTGTGCAGCTCCCTGCTTTCCCTGCAGCCCAGCTCCAGGTGGATGGAAGCTTCATTAAGTTCTTTATCAGTGACCAATTGCCTATCAGCAGCTTCCTCTGAAAGGGAGCATCACCCTGAGAAATATTTATTTGCCGCATAAATGTGGATTTATAGGTTTTCTGTCCAAACTTTTCACCTTTTCTCTCTTGGTAAAGAGAAAAAAAGAAAGATAGGGAGGCTTCAGATTCTCCTGTTGTTACCAGCTGGTGCCTAGAGGAAGACTCCCAAATAAAAATGCCAACACCAAGTATTCCTTTGAATCAGAGACTGTCCTGTAGGGCCATTTCTCACTGATGACAGCATCTATCCTGCTGCAGGGACCAGAAGGAAAACCTATTATCACACTGGCTGATAATAACCATGTACACATACATGTTCAAGGGGAGGATGGGAGGCCCCTGTCATGGGCTGACTGAGTTGTCCCTTGTTGGGGTGGCAGAAGCAGGCAGGTGTGAATTTTCAATGGAACTGCTGCCACAGATGTTGTAGGAGAAGAAGGTAGGAGCCATGGACCAGTGTTTATTTTCTTGCAGTATAGTGTGACTTGTTAAAGGTTCCTAGGTGGGTGAATTAGGGACTATATTATTGAGTTGTTAACTAAACTACCCTCCCTCTCTGGACAAAATGACTAAGTGGCTTCAATAAAATCCCTGCAAAGAGACCACAGAGTGAAGACAATACTAACAATGTAAGTGTAAGCAAATATCGAGAAAATGGCAGAGCTCAAAAATCTCCTAATCATAATACAAGCTCTTTATCAGCCACATTATAAAATAATAATAGTAATAAGCTAATCAGATTTGATAAGTCAGTCCCCCAAATCTGAAATTATCAAAAAAGCTATTTATATTATTTGTATTCATTATTATGAAAAATGAAATTTACTTAACCTAAGTACATATTGTGCCTTGAATTATTAATATTAGTATGTGTGTATGTACAAGCAGACTTTCAAAGGTAATGATAATGTTCTGTCTATTAAACTGCAGTGGGAAGAAAGTTATATGTGGGAATAACCTTTTGCAGCTACTCAATGTCTAATTATAATTGATTAGTAAATTTTTATACACACAACTATATTAGGGGTCAGCCCTTAAAATGTCTTTTACCAACAGTGAATTTCAATCAAAAAACTTTGGAGACACTGGGTGATAACCTGCAGGGAAAACTACTGCAAATTCATGATGAAAATGATTCAAGTTATTTTTTATAAATGGATAAATTAAGAAACATAGTTGTAGAAAATTACATCTTGCCTTATATGAGTCATTATTACAAATTACAACCCAGGCATCCTATGATAGGCAGAAGAAAAAATACCTAACATTAAGGGATCGTAAAGCAGGTAATGTCCTTATACCCTGGGTAAATTTAGAATAAGCTAGGCTCTCTGTGGCCTATGAAATATGCTTGAGTCTGGTAGAAAGACTCAGCACTAGACAAATTAACTTCTTAAGATCTTTAGCCCAACTAGATATGCATTTAAAATCAATTTTGTTTGCTTGGATTTGAAGGCTAGAGACTGAATAAAATTGCAACTCAGAATTTCATTGCCAAATGTTGGAACTAATCAATAGATTCAGCAAAGAAGCATTAGATAAGTGGTTCTTGACCACCAAGGGATCATTTTTGTTTGTTTGTTTTCCATCCATAAACTTCAAATTTCAAAAGGGTTCTGCCTCCCAAACATTTTGTTAAGTAAACACTAGTTCCCAGGAAGACGATAGTTTCAGACCTATAGTGGTGGTATATTTGTTACTTCCTTTGTCATTAAATTCATTTTCCTCCTTTCAATTCTATTTACTAATTAGTTTTTATGTAAAAATTTAACGAGCCACTTCAAGTCTACTTTGGACATAAGTGGGATTAAATAAATAGATAAAAAGTGTTCACCAGCATGCTATCTGTCCTTGAGGGTCAAAGGAGGGGCCCAGGCATTGAGTACCATATGCATTCAGATCAAGGGAAAATCAGGCCCAAAATATTTTAAGTTCCAGTCTGCCAAAAAGTTGGGCATGATTTAGGTAAACAGAAGAGAATGAAGGGAATTTCAAGCAAAGAGACTAGTGGAAGCAAAGGAGCAGAAATAGGAGTAGCTGAGATGTATTCAAAGGAAGAAGAAAATAGACATTTCTTGAATACCTATTATGTGCCATACTGGGCTAGTTATCTTACTTACCCATTTCATTTGATCCCGAGGAAAATCAACAGCAGAAGAGGTAGGTACCTCCATTTTATAGATAAAGAAAAGAAATCCCAAAAAGGTTAAAAGAATGGGCCAAAAGGAACATATGCAGTAAGTGACAGAGTCAGGACTTGGACCCATGACAATCTGACTCCCAAGCCTGATCTTTTCCTCCATTCCCTTTCGAGCCTCTGTCAAGGGCTAATTGGATGAAAGCAGAGGGCATATAAAGGAATAGCAGTGAAGAGGCTGAAGAGGAAGTGGTGGGGTTAGACTATGCAGAGTACTGGAGTACTGACTCTCAGTCTAAGGACTTAAAAATAATCTATATTCCACGGGGAGTGGTAACATTTCAGTAGCAATTTATTTAGTGGGATAAATTTGGCAGTAGCATACAAGATGGACTAGAGGAGAAAATTTCTAATCAGGAAGATCTGAGACAATGAGGATCTGGATTGGGATGGCAACAACAGGATGACAGAGGAATGGCCACTGTCTCAGGTCGGACTGAAGGATTTGAAGGCTGACTGAATGTTGGAGGAGACAAGGAAGACTAAAACGTGATCACAAGGCAGGTTTTTCAAAATCAGTTGCCTTTAGAGACCAGGCACACAATATAAATGAATGAATCAGGCAGGTGAAATATGATAGTGGGTAGTGGGGGCTATGGAAAACTAGAGTACATAATCCTCCTAAAGGCATTCACATTTAGATGTTTTAAAAACATTATGCCAATCACTCATTGGGCCATCAGTCTGAAACTTTTGTATAGGGTTTTGAAGCTGGATAGGACACAGGACAGACCAAAGAGGAGAATGTTGGATATTGCCCCATGATCTACATGCCTCTCACATTCCCAGAGCTTTCTCTCATTGGCAGGGTATACCACATTAATTAGGGTCATTACCAGTCCTAACTTTTGCCCACCAGCTGAGCTGACATATATGTCCCACAAAGAGGACATAGGGCCAATATGAAAAGAAACATATTTCAGGTTCAAGCCAGTGTTGTCAAGCCTGCTTAGAACACCATGTTTTCAGATGAGCTAAACAAATGGCCTTCAGAACAGATCCCAAAAGAACTCTTGCCTCCAAGGAAAACCAACAAAGCATTAAGGGCCTGCTCTCTCACAGAGCAGGCTGCCTCCTCCTTTTCCCCTTTCTCTACTAGCTGGGTCCATTTTGAAAAGGACTTTTCAGATCAGGCCAAGTAAAATTATAAGGCAGAGAAAAAGAAATTTATAGATATTTACTGAGAACCAAGTGTTGGCTAAGTGACATATGTTTAACTTAGATAACATTATTGGATCCTTTACATAATTCTGTGAGATAGGTTATTATTTTGCTAGATGTGAATAAGAAAGTAAATAAATAGCAAAGTAGTAGTAAGTACAAAGTAAGTAGTAAGTACAAAGAAAGTAGTAAATAGCAGGCCTTAGATATGAATTTAAGTCTCTTTAACTCCAAAGCTACTAGATTTGAAGTTAAGTCTCTTTAACATCCTTCTACTATGCCAAGAGCTCAGGTCTGCACTGTTCCCCATAACTGTTCTCATTCCAAACAAAAGCAGATGAACCAATACATCTCTGAGTTCTTTTGTATGTGTCTTTTGCTTAAGCTATGCCAGTACTTACACAATTCAACAGGAAACAACACTGAAATCAGATGACTACTAATCTGGGGTGCATGGGTCAGGAAAGTCCAAAGTGGGGACCATATTTAAATCCTGGTACGAGGCAACTATGACTGTGTGACAAGGGCTGGTTGAATCATTGCCTGGCTTTCCTAGCCTTTATTCATGTTTAAAGCTGGAAAGAACCTCCAAGAAGAGCAGAGCAGAAACTCAATGAGATTCCAGGAAGCAACAGAATTCACTAAGGGAACCACATGAAGAGAGAGTGGTGCAGTAAGTGTGAATATCAGACGAAAGAACAGAGTCCCACCCAGAGCTGGCTAGTGAGTCACTGTGATTTCTGACAACCACTAGGCTGTAATATTGAGCCACACACCACGGAAGATTGGAAATTCTATTTAGATTTTCAAGGTGATTTTATTAGACAGCTGACTTAAAGGGTAAGGCTACCTTACAGTTCAGCACCACACTCAGTTCCAGGATCCTCAAAGGCAATGCATACAAGCAGGCCCAGTAGGTAAGTGCTTGCTAAAAATCTTGGCCAAGTCTAAGAAGCAAAACTTGCTGAAGACTATTCAGAAATACGTGTTTGTATTTGGGAGGATGGGGAAAGTGAAGAGATATGTCTTAATTTTTCTCTTTGTCTTTGCTCACTGTGAATTTTTATAGGCAGAGGGTAAGGCTGGCTAAGGGCCTCTGGCAGGTTTCAATGACCAAGGGCAGTTAATGCTCAAAGAAACAGTGAAGTTTTGAATTACCTAAACCCTAGTAGGACAAATAGCTTCCTCTCCACCGCCATTCCCCATCACCATGAATACCCTTCCTTTTCTATCAGAATCTCCTTTCTGTCCTCATGCCAGAAACTGTCACAATATTACTTCTCAGAATTCTCATCTAAGGGATCAAGCATCCTATATGAAACAATTTTTGCCTGAATTCTGCCTGGCATTTTCAAAACATCCTGAAACCCTAGACCTTTCAGTTTGTTCCATATTATCTGCCTTTTGGTTAACAAACATACCATTAGTCATCCTGCTTTCCTTTGGTAGCTGCAGACATATTCTTTCGGCTTTTGGGAGGTTTTTATTTTTATTTTTATTTTGAGACGGAGTTTCACTCTTCTCACCCAGACTGGAGTGCAACGGCACGATCTCGGCTCACTGCAACCTCCACCTCCCGGGTTCAAGTGATTCTCCTGCCTCAGCCTCCCGAGTAGCTGGGATTACAAGCGTGTGCCACCACCCCCTGCTAATTTTTGTATTTGTAGTAGAAACGGGGTTTCACCATGTTGGCCAGGATGGTCTTGAACTCCTGACCTCAGGTGATCTGCCCACCTTGGCCTCCCAAAGTGCTGGAATTGCAAGCATGAGCCACTGCACCCGGCTTGAGAGATTTTTAGACTTCTGAAATAGAAGAGAGAAGACCAGTACTGTAGCCCTGGATTTGTCATTAGTAGCCTTGCAACTCAGGATTCCTTCTAAAACTCACATTTACCGATGACCAGATATCTAATGTCCCTCCAGCTCTAAGATTCTAAATCTAATGAATTTCTTTTTAAAATAATTTTTATTTATTTATTTTTGGTAGAGACAGGGTTTTGCTATATTGCCAAAGCTGGCCTCAAACTTTTGTTCTCCCACTATCTTGGCCTTCCAAAGTGCTGGGATTACAGGCACAAGCCACTGTGCCAGGCCAGTGAAGCTATGGTATAGAGAGTAGTTCTTAGCATTTAGCAGAAATGGGACTGATAAAATGATAGACCGTGAGGAATTGTAGAGAACTGTACTATTATTTCATCTTGCACAGGAGGAAACTGAGGTCTGGAAAGATTCATTACAGCAAAGCTACCATGAATGGGGCTGTGGTTGGAATACAGGCCCCTGATTTGAATCCACTTTTCTTTCTAATATATGATGCAATTTAATCAGCTAAAGGAGAACAAAAATCTTTGAGAATAGTACACAGGTCAGGTGCCTAGAGAGGTGAAGGAGAAGGAAAGGGAGTTTCGTTTTTTAATTAAAAAATAAAAATAAAAGAGAATGTAAAATCCATCTTACCTCAGTGAACAAATGTTAATGATTTGTCCAGTTTACTTCAGATCCTCCCTTTGTTTTAAAAAATAAAACATCATAAATAAAGATGAAATCCCCCTGCCTTCTCTCCATTCTTTCACCTTCCTGATGAAGGCTGCTATCATGATTTTGTTATGTATCTGCTATATGTTTTTATGCTTTTAATAGATAAATAATATATGGTAATGTTCTGTTTTTTAGTTTATATATATATATACACACACACATACTAGGCATACATATGTGACATTATACATAATATTCTGCAACTTGCTTTTTTCATTCAATCTTATGTTTTCAAGATCCATCCATGTTGATCCATCTAAATCTAGTTCATTTAACTGCCAAATAGTGTTTTCCACCGTAGAAGTATACTTAAATATACTACAATGTATTCATCAATTTTTTCATGATGGAAATTTGTA
The DNA here is from genome assembly GCF_029289425.2 of Pan paniscus. Classification (NCBI taxonomy): domain Eukaryota; kingdom Metazoa; phylum Chordata; class Mammalia; order Primates; family Hominidae; genus Pan; species Pan paniscus. The sequence goes on along the minus strand of NC_073261.2, from coordinate 54,182,022 downwards.
CAGTTGTGTTTCCAGATGATAGAAGAATGGGGTGTTGCTTGTGCCCAGAAAGCAGGCAGCATGCTAGGTGAGTATGGTGAGAAGGGGTTATCATCCTTTATCACTATATATGTGAAATGATGTAAAAAAAATAGCTGGCCATTTAGTGAACCAGCTTAAATACTCCCTGAATTTGATCCCACAGCAAGTGGCAGAGAAAACTCAGATGATTAGTTCAGGAAGGACTCTTAATGAGATAACTGAAAGGAAATTCATCTCTCCTTGGAAGAGAACATGGAGAGGAATAAAGAAAGCACAGTAAAGCTGACATCACTATGCCTACCCTGACCAGAATTAAGATAAACACAAACTATTTCTTCTCTGAATTGTAATGTTAGGGAGTTACATCCCCATTTCTAAGTCTTTGGGAATGGATCAGCAAGTCTCTATAAGATTTTCAAAAGTATTTGAGGCTGACCCAGGATGGTAGAGAGGAACAGGCTCTGCTTCCATAGTTATGGTGTGAGGTTGCAAGTTATTGAATTGAGAGTCCAAGTTTACATTTTCCTTGAACTTCAATAAATTACTGAATTTATTGAATTCAGCTAAGTGCCCACTAGCAGTGTTTGGGTTGGATGGGAAGAAGATACTAGGAGAAAAAAGAAACCTCCTTGTTGTGGGAAAGCTTGGTATCATTCTCAAAGATGCTAGGATGGAAAGACTTCTTGCCTTATTCTACATGGACAAGCTTAATCTTCTAATTTCTTGTGTGGCTAGAGCAATAAGGTCTTAGTCTCTGATGGCAAGGAAGCCTTGATCCAACATTAGATCTATGTATTTATCATTTCTGGTCTATATATGGCTTGTTGTGCAGCAGTTTCTCAATCAGGTGAATTTTTAAAAACCTGCTCCAATTTCTTGAATAAGGATATGAAAGGAGACACAGTAAGTGAAAGCACTTGAAAACTTCATCTTGTTATTATAGTTAACAACACCATTACCACAGGGTATCATTATTATTCAAGGAGATTTTTAAAAAGCAACTAAAAACTGCCCTTTGTGAACTTTAAAACAACAGGAGTTGTTCTGACTTTTGCTTCAATGTAATATAGACAGCAGCCCCTGGCTTTCATCCAAGTTACAATTCCCTTCTCCCAACCCCAGAACCATCATGTCCATATTCTGTGTGAGCCCAGGACAGACAGATATTCTCCAGATTAGCATTTATCCATATGGCTTGTTCTGTGGAAGCAGAGTTCCCTCTAGGACCTTACCAAGGGCCAGATCATAAGCAGTGATTATTTGAAGGGGAACACCCACAGTTTATACCATGAGCAAGCTGTGGGAGAAAAAAACCTATCTTTTTACCTGAGATCTCTCCCATGTCTACAAGAAAATCATTCAGAAGTAGATACTAAGGTGACATTGAAAAATCACCTTGTTTTAGCCAGTCTCCTTGACTAGTCCTTCTCATCTAGTGACGAGTCACATTCCTGACTTGAAGATCTCTTTAGCAGCTAAATATTCCCCAAACTTTCCCACCTCCTGTCCCCTTTATGGATTTCACAAACATTTTATAGCACTGAGCCGGGGACAGAGGGTAGGGAGTTTAGGAATCCTGAAAGTCACACTGAGGAGGGTGGTGAGGCAAATCCAGACCATTCTGCCTAAGAGCCGGCCAGTTCACGACGTTCATCGTTTCTTACTTTTGTGCCTTTGGGCAAATTACTAACCTCTCTCTAAAATGAAAATAATATTTGCCTTGGTAGAGTATTCAGCATAGTGCCTGGCACAAATGTTCAGCAAATACTGGCGATGATGACGATAATGACAATGAAGATGGCAAACTTATTCCTGCCTTCACTTCTTCACACTTGCTGTTCTGATTTACAATGCCTCTTCTTTTCTCTTTGTCCTATCTAAATCCTTCCCATTCTAAGAGAACCTTAAGAAGTCCTTTTCAATCAGTCCCAGGCACAATATTTCAATTGGTAGTATCATAGCCTATCTTAAATTATGAATTATTTCTTTTGTCTTGTCTCCCCAGGGAGATTATACGCTCTTTAAGAACAAGGATCTTTTTCTGTGCTTCTACCTGACACATGTCTGAGCCCATGGTATGCGTGATATACTTAGCATCAAGTATAGTCAAGGGAATTTCTATTTGCTGGTCACAGAGTGGTACTAAGCACAGTACAAAGGGAATTTCACAGCTAAAGGCTGTGTCTTTCTGGCTGCTCAACTGGACTTCCATTATCAATTCATACAACTAAAATGGTCCTATATTGGCTACAGGAATAAAAAGTCTATATTCCCTGAATGAGCCTCAAATGAGTAAGAGATTATAGAAGCTAATTCGAGATTTAATACTTAACCACCAAGAATTCACTAAGCAATTATTCCTGCTCCTGATATTGGAGAATGAATTGTATTCCCACATTTCCAAGAGGGCTGCTGAGGTACAACAGAGGTATCTCCCCCATGCATGTCTGTACTGGCCCAGAGGCTCTGGACCATCAAGATATTGAGATTATGGCAAATAAGAGTTGGTAAGAAATCATCAAGTGGCCACTGCTCTTCTGTAAGTTGTTGACGCTCAGGCTGTGGGCCTTCAAGGTATTATACACTGCATCTCTAAGCTTCTGGAATTCTCTGGCCTGGAGGCCTTTCTGCAAATGGGCTGGAAACTATAGCATAGCCCTACAATGGGAAGGAACTTCCAACGGAGTTCTATCTTGATGCTGTCTTCTGCTTTCTCTGGATACCAGCAAAGTCCCTGTCCTTCTTCCTCCTATCTCTAAGGTCAGATAATAGACACTCTCCCCTTTCAGCCTGTGAGCAGCTTAAGGCCTTGTCCATTTTTGTCTTATTAGTGTTCAGCACTGCGTGGTAGAGTAGAGAAGGATCTCAAAAAAATGTGTTCTGCCTGATAATTATGAGAAAGTATCGTAGGAGGCCACCGTTGTGGCAAGGCCCTGAATGTATCAGAGCAAACACCTCTCCCTGAGCTCCCCGCCCTCTGGCTCCTTGAGGTTCTCTGGGGTCCCGGGGTCCGGCTCCACAAGGTTCTAGTCTCTGCTTTCTGTTGCTGTTTCTTCACATTCTCCAAAAGGCAGAGAATGGGTGGAAAGGCTCAGCCACAGGATATTGGACTGTTTACAGTTGGCCAGGCCAAGATTAGCGTGAGCACAACATATGCCAAGTTCATTGGAAGTTACATTTTCTCTTTGTTTACACATTAAAGGGGAGAAGACCAGAAGAAAAAAAAAAAAAAGCAGGTGACCTCCTGTTAACCTCAGCCGTCTGCAAAAGGCTGCTGCCCTCACCTCTGAATGAACTTTCAGATTATCTCAGACAAGATTCACCTTGCGCTGAACTTGTACGCCTGCTCTGAAGGCCCCAGTCACGTAGCTGTGATTAAACATTACAGAGTGGCCATAAATTTACAGAAGTATTATTGTGCCTTGCTTTCCTCTTCTTCTTTGGGAGAGGAAGAGGGCAATGGGTTTGGGGTGGGGGGAGTTAAAAAAGGGAAACACACAGTCAAACAAACAGTTCCTTTTCACAGCTCTGAACAAAAGAGAAAACATTGCATAGGTGTCCCAGAAAGAAGGAGAAAGAAATTTGGCCATGTGAGAGAAATTAAAGCTCCAGAAGACTGCAAAGCCTAAAACTCAACGGAATAGCTGAGGTGCTCCTGGTCCCATTTCCAGACAGTCTGCAAGTCTACAGATGAAACACAAACCTGCTCTGGTCCTTGCTCCTGGCTTCTCATGAAGGGTATCCCTGAAATGATACTTTTGCCAGAGAGAGAGAGAATGGAAGAGAGAGGGCATGAGGCAACTGACAGAGCAGCAGGCAGGGGAAAGAAGGCTGCAAGACAACACAGTTCATTTTGTTCTTTGAGCTGCTATGAGAGATGAGGAAGCCCCAACATCTGGGACATTTAAACAGAGACTGGATAAAGACTAGACCGTGTTCTAAAGGAAACACCCTGTAGCTGTACCCAGGAGACTGACCAGATGACCTAAGAACATTTATTTCTATGATTCACTATTTTATGCTTAAAGTAGAAAAAAAAAAAGGATATTCCACTGAAGTAAAATTTGTTAAACCCTCTAGGATTCCAAAGCCAAGATACGCCTGCAAAAGGCCTGTGCTGACCATGAAACAATGAGACCTCTATAACCAGAAAAGGCCAGGGAATGCTCTATTTAATCCAAAAGAATTGTAAAAAGTGGTCAGGAAGCCCAGACTGAGGTGATAGGCGCTGGCCAGCAAAGCCACCTTTGGAAAGGAGTCGTTCTGTCTCTGGTTACCCTATGGCAGTGACAGGGGTGCTAAAGAGGCTCATTGTTTCTATAGTTGGCGAGGCCTTGCCCATAAAAGCAGCAAAGTCCAGGGTCCATCCACATGAGGAAGGCGGTTGATGGCTTAGCTTAGCTCTGACTCTCGGCAAGATCTCTTGCTGCTTTTAAGAATCAGCCAGGAGTCAAAAAACAGGCCTGTGGAAATTCTCAGGCATTGCCTCTGACACACAGAGATGAGCCAGGAAGTGAAATGGCCAGTGTCAGGGCAATATTGGGGATATTGAAGTTTTGCGTGGGAGTTCTGAAGTCAATCTCTGGTCCCCAGGGGCAACCTGTGTTCAAAACTCTGGCCTGGACTTGGAGAAGAAACAGAATGGATTCCTGCCTCTCAGTGTGAGTTCTGTGAGAGACGAGACTATTGGGTAGAAACACAGGGGAAAAAGGATAATAAAATGTACATTCATTGCGAGCCAGATGGGCCAGGTATATATTAAATGCATTATTGGTACACTCTCAATTAGTGTGATTCTAAGAGGAAGGTACTATTTCTCAGGCCTATTTTACAGATAAGGTAATTGAGGCACAGGACAATTTAAGCAACTGCTCAGAATCACACTGCTTTTAAGCAAGGAAGTCAGAATCGGAAACCAGGTCTATCTGATTCAATGCATCTTTAAATATGAGAGTAAAATCTTAGAAACATAGAATCAAGGAAATCTACCAAAGTTCATGCTAGGCAGACTGAATAAAGTGTCCTCCTCCTTTTCCCACCATCCTTCAAGACCCTTCTTAAGTACCCATCTCCTTTAGGAAACCTCCTTGAACACTACTATCAGTTCCTTAGATTTATCCCTTCTCTGAACACCATTTGTACCTATTGTTCATGGTGCACAGGAAGCACTATATCACATATTTTTCTATTCTTCCAGTGTTTGTGCCTCACAGTTGAACTGTTGATTATGTCAGTAAACCAGATGTTGATATACAGAGAAACCCAAGTGTTTTATGCTTATATCTCCCAGAATTGAATGTCAACTCTTTGAGCAAGGGACACACAGTAGAACCTCAACATACTGTGACTAAACTCCACAGAGACTAACAAAAAGCTCTTGATGTATTAAATAAGGATACACTTTATAATAAAGAGAGTTGTTCATTAGTGGAATGTGCTGGAACAGAATGAGTGAAATGTGTGAATGTGTGAAAGTAGAATAAGTTCTACTTCTTTAGTATTTTTCCTCAAGATAATGTAGTTTTATTGTGTATTTCTTTATAAAAACAACATATGCTTTTTCCAAAAAAATTCAGAAAAAAACTTATTTAATTCAGAAAAGCATAATGGGAAACCATCATCCATAAACCTCATTCCCTAGGCATAATGACTGTCAACAATTTGGTATCTAGCCTTTAACACTTTTTTTTCTCACCAAAATAGAGAAAATTATAGATACTGTCAAAAGCAGATTTTTCCCACGAATTCAGAATAGACATCTTTTACATGTAAATACATATAGATAAATGTAACCAATTTTAAAGACTTCACAGAATCTATTTTTAACAGCTATATACCGTACTAACTTGAATAAATCCCTTATTGATGGGTATTTTGAGATTTTTCCCCAATCTTTTTCTACATTACCCAATGTCTTGATGAAAATACTTGAATATACATCTTTGTACATTTCTTCAAGTGTTTCCTTAGGGAATAGTGTGAGTTACAATACAGCACAGTGGTTAAAAGTGTCAACTCTGGATCTAGATAGCAACTCATCAGCTTTGTGAACTTGGGCAAGTCATCTAACCTCTATAATCCAGTCTCATCATTTATATAATGAAGATAATAGTACATATATAATTAGGTAGGCATGCATATTGAAATAGTTAATTCACGGAAAAGCACTCAGGACAGTGCCTTTTATGGAGTAAATGCTGAACAAATGTTAGCAATGATGGTGATAATTGATGATAAGGATGATAATGGTAAATTCCTGGAAGCAGAATTCTAGGTCAAAGCTTTTGATATCCATCAATAAACTGCTTTCCAGAATAGTGTATCGATTTACATTCCCATTAGCAGGTATCACAGTGTTTTTGAATGGAAGTATTAGATGTTTTGATGTACATTTGTCAAAACACTAGAGGGACTATCTTACTAAACAACAAGCTTTAGGTTTATCATCTCAATGATCCCTTTCTATCATAAAATACCATGCTTCCTTGCCCTATTCCTAAATCATATCAATGTAATGAAAATAATAAAAACAAGTTGAAAATCCCTGGAACACCTTAGAAGGAGAGTGCTAACTTGCACTTAGAAAGTGCTTTATAGTTCACAAAATGTTTTCAAATATATTCTCATTTTTCGGTTCAAACACCACCTAACTTATTGGCTATGCAAATTTATACTCTCTAACTGGGACAAGTGAGTGATGATTAGATTACAAAATAACCAAAGGGATGTCAGGTTTCATCTTTCTAAAAAAAATTTCTAAAATTTTATTTTAGATACAGGGGGTATATGTGCAGATTTGTTACGTGGGTATATTACACAATGCTGAGGTTTGGGGTACAGATCCCATCACCCAGGTAGTGAGCACAGTACCCAATAGGTAGTTTTTCCACCCATGTTTCCCTCCCTCCCTTCCCCATCTAGTAGTCTGCAGTGTCTGTTGTTCCCATCTTTATGCCCATGTGAGCTCATTGTTTTGTTCCCACTTATAATTGAGAACATGCAGTGTTTGGCTTTCTGTTCCTGCATCAATTTGCTTAGGGTATGGCCTCTAGCTGCATCCATGTTGCTGCAAAGGGCATAATTTAATTCCTTTTTATGGTTGCATAGTATTCCATGGTGTATATGTACCACATTTTCTTTATCCAATCCACTACTGATGGGCACCTAGGATGATTCCATGTCTTTGCTATTGTGAATAGCATGGCAATGAACAAACAAATGCATGTGCCTTTTTGGTAGAATGATTTATTTTCCTTTAGGTATATACCCAGTAAAGGGATTGCTGGGTCAAATGGGAGCTCTGTTTTAAGTTCAGGTCTCATCTTAACCCTTTTCTAGAACCTAAGATCCAGCCTTCTGCCTCAGAATGAAACCCAGGGTACCTGCACCCTTTACCTCAAAAACACCAGTTCCAAAGAGCTCTCTTGTATTCTCTTACTAGAAATCTTCCAATGTCACTAAGCATTAAGAAACTCCTTTTCTGTGGATTTTAACCTTACAATACAGCTTTTTCTCTCTACTTTCTAGAAACTCTTACATCAAATGAATACATAGGCAAGGAGTTACAGATACAATCTTGTTACCAGAAGTAGTTTGAAATATTTAATCTTGCTGGGCACGGTGGCTCATGCCTGTAATCCCAGCACTTTGGGAAGCTGAGGAGGGTGGATCACCTGAGGTCAAGAGTTCAAGACCAGCCTGACCAACATGGAGAAACCCCATCTCTACTAAAAATACAAAACTAGCCTGGTGTGTTGGCGCATGCCTGTAACCCCAGCTATTCTGGAGGCTGAGGCAGGAGAATTGCTTGAACCCGGGAGGCAGAGGTTGTGGTGAGCTGAGATCACGCCATTGCACTCCAGCCTGGGCAACAACAGCAAAACTCAGTCTCAAAAAAAAAAAAAAAAGAAAAGAAAAGAAAAGAAAAAAGAAATATTTAATCTTACTTAGTTGTCTCTCCCCCTTCATTAACTGTGAGCATTTACCAGGACTGAACAAGTAAAAGTCCCTTAGCTGTTTCTATCCTGCTCCAATAAAATCTTCTTTCTTAAATTTTCAGGTTTCTGAGGCTGAGGTGGGAGGATGGCTCGAGCCCGGGAAGCAGAGATTGCAGTGAGCCAAGATTGTGCCACTGTACTCCAGCCTGGGCAACAGATCCAGACCTTGTCTCCAAAAATTTTTTTTTCAGGTTTCTAAAGAAGCAAAGCTCAGACTTCCCTAAAATTCTTTATCTTAGCACCCTCCTCTGTTAATAGGAAGTGTGAGCATCTCATTCTATTAGAAACTAGATGTGTTTCAGCCAAACACCCAGTGCAGACCTATGCTTATAGCAGAAAAAAACAAATGGCTCCTTTAAAAACTGGGCTTTTGTTACATCTCTGATCACTATAGCATTTTTTGCTTAAGTAAAGGCTTACAGCTACATCAGAGAATTAGTGTTGTAACTCATCCTGCGCGTGTCAAAATCAAGGCTAGGGTGCTGAAAATACAACTATGCATATTTGAATACACTCTTACTTACCAAGGACAATCATCAGGGCAGACTGTTTCTTAAAATTAATGGTATTTAAATTTGGTCCTCAGTGATAAGATTTTCATGTTGTTGCTTTTCACATTCAAATATGATGCACCTAATGATGCTGCTACACATGGATTATGCAGGCATAATTTTTTAAAAAGAATTATAAATACTAAGACTTTCTTTTGGTGGGTATCTGTAGCTGCCATGTGTAGGGTGTGCTGATCTTTTGGGTCCTAAACCTTTGCTTGCTCTCAGCCTCCTCCCTAGTCTCCCCTGATTTGTCTCCAAACACTGTTTTTTAGGCATCTACTCAATCAACCTTCATTGAGTATTTTCTCTGATTTACTGTCATGCAAAACGCTGTGAGGACTCTTAAGAAAGGAGAAAATACAACCTCTTCCCTCAAGGAATTTACAATTAATTAAGGAGCCAGATCCACATATTTAAGTCAATCGAAATGCATTTTTATGGACGGCATATTGCTAACTTTCCATTAATCCTAAACAAAATGAACACGTCAATGTGAAGTACGGTAGGGATCACCACAGAAAGTTTAGAAGGAAGAGCAGCAGACAATAATATTTTGTTCATACTGGATAGCTGGATACCCATTTCCCAGCACAGTACCAGACACAACAGATACTCAATAAATATAATGAACTGCCCCCTCTCCTGACCTGCCATCTATTTCAAAGCTAAGGGACTAGGTGTTTTCTAGGATACCTACCTTCCCCAAAGGGCCCCTGAGTCATTACAATATCCAGAAGGTTGTACAGTTTTCTGGCAGCTATCCCAAAGGGGGCTGTGCCTCATCTTACAAGTCAGTGTGTCTACTTCTCCAGGCACAGTGCCCGTGGAAGCTTGGTTTGCACTTTGTTTTTCTTGTGGGCAGCAGCAAGATGGGATTACAGGTCTTCAGTGGTGAGGTGGAAACTTTGGAATCTTTGCCCTTGTTTCCTCAGCAAAGCACACACATCCCAAAAGGTCAGTCGGCTGTGGACTCTTGGATATTATGGCTGAGTTACAAGAGAACAACCCTGGTTTACAAAGGCATTTCTTCAAAATGTTTTTGCTTGGCACTTATTTTAGGGTGCTGATTAGCCTGAGTTAAATGTTATCTGTAGAAGGTGAAGCACCACCTCCGGTTCCCTCCAGGCAGCCACAGCTTTCTCCAGCTGGGGTTGATTCAGGAAAGTATTAGCAATTTTACCCTCTTCCCTCTCAACCTGAAATGCATCCTATCTTCACTAACTGCCTGGGCGCCTGCAACCTGTAAGACTCATTCCTCAGTGGACCAGTTTCCATGTGCCCTTGCAGAGACTCAGTTAGTGACGTACTGACAGGTGATCCTAGAAAGTCATATTTCTGGACACAATTTCTCCAAAAAAATGAAGTTTTTGGACTAATTGATTTCCAAGGGCCCTTTTCCAGTTCTGAAACTTACTTTCTATTAATAAATCTTCCATATTCTCCAATGAGAGACTGAGGTGAGAAAATGGGCCCTCTTCTTCTGCTAGAGCTGTACTGTCAGGCAAAGGAAAGCCTTGGGAGAAGTCTGGTATAAGCTCAGGACTAAGGCTGGGCCCTGTTTTTTCTGCACATGCACCTTTACTCACTCACCATTTAATGAATGCCTCCATGTACCCAAGACAACGTGAAGCCATAACAGAAACAAAAACTTTGTCCTTGCTTAAGATGGAACTTTATGCCACACCCACCATAAGCTGGGTTTTATGGTGATTTCACATGAACCACCATGCATAATGAGGTTGCTAGAAGGTGATATGTAGAGTTCTGAATGATTTTTAACATACATCTCCCTAATTCCCATGGTAAATTTGATATGTGGTCAGGTAGCATAATCTTAGATTGCTATGAAACCAATGTGATTTTAGATAAAAGTATATTTGTTTTCATCAATCTTAGAAACTATATGAAGGATTTAGGAGGTTGTATATCAATTTGGTTTACCTGTTGCTTTGGTTTGACTTTTTCTGTTACCCAGTGTTATCTTATGCTGCTTAAAGTTTATCCCAGTGATTCTCAATGGTGGACTTTTTCCAAACCACATAGCTCTCCCAAAGACTCACTGCTCTAATGAGCCATGAGCCTCTGACACAGATGGGAGTGTGTGGAATCCCTTAAGCGTGCCGAAGTGGAAAAAAAAAAGAGGCTCCATTGCTTTGGAATATGCAGAGGGCATTTCTCCCTTTGCCCCAAGAATGGTGTATCAACATGAGTGCTGTTTCTAAAGGTGGTTGACAGGGTCTGCCCTAGGCCTAGTTGGTGCCTGTCTCTGTAGGAAGGTATAATTTTGCCCTTGGGGGATGTCTAGATGTAAGGAGCAAAAACATTGTTTTCAAAGGGTGTAATGGTATCCACCAGCTACCAACAGCCTGATTCAGCTCTTAATTCACTCCACAATTCTAGTTTCTTGGGGCAGGGCTGGCTGTTTTATGACTTGTAGAGATTTGCGTTAATTACTAACATATCATAGAGATAAATCTGAGTTTCCAACACACATAGGAACAGAATAGCCCTAGAAAATAATAGCCCTATAAAAGAGGACTTGGAGTTGCTGGTACTGAGAAGGGATAAAAGAACAAAGCAATAAAAAAAATTAAATGTCAGTATCAAGCATATTAACTGAACTGAAAATCCCTGAGTGCATAATAAAACGCCTTTAACTTAATAAAAATGCATTTGACTTAGACAATAATGGAGGAAATGGACCAAGAATTTGCAACTTGTATCCTTCCAGGTTTTTCCTCACAACTTCTATCTTATGTAAGAGAAGCAGAGCTCAAGCCAAGGATAATCAGCCTTTCAGGAATGTATGGAGAGTGACAACTCTTATGTTCTCTATCTCCACTATAAAGTGAACAAAAAAACTTGAATACCAATTGTAGTACATGATGCTTAGGTTAAATACAAAACAGTTCTTACTATAGCAGTATAAGAGGCACTTGAAGGAGAACCTTAAGTGGTGTAGTAGAGTGTGTTTCCAAAGATGGCTGCAGCAGTAACTCCCATCCCATGTGCTGTTTTGCAAAATAACACTGTCACTTTCCCATCAAGAGGTAGAGCCTATTACCATCCCTCTGAATCTGGGCTAGCTTTAGGACTTGATTTCCTCAAGAGAATATGATAAAAGTGATGCTATAGACCTTCTGAGGCTGGGCCTTAACAGATACTACTAGCTTCTGCTTCACCATTTGGAATGCTGACTCCTGAAATCCAGTTGCCAAATAAAGAAGGTTAAGCTAGCCATCTGGAGAGGTAAAGAGAGGTCTCAGCCTCCCAGCCAACCCTGCCAAGGCACCAGACTTGTGAGTGAAGCCATCCTGGTATTTAAGCCCCAGCAACCATCCGATTGCAACCTCATGAGAGATGCTAGCTAATACCACGTAAAACTGCCTAGCTGAGCCCTGGCCAAACTCCTGACCCACAGAATAATGAACAAATAAAATGGTTGTTACTTAAAGTTACTAAGTTTGGGGTTATCTTGTTAATGTAATAAAAAATAAACAGGTGGAAATATTCCTCCTAGAGAAATTCTAGGAAAAGGAGAGACAGCCATCTGTTTTGTAAACTTAGGCAGAGGCAATCTGTGGTATCAACTTCACCTTTCTGGATTTAATAATCCACTGGACATGGAGAAAATGGAGGAATGAATTGCCTTAGAATCTCTACAGTGACTCTTGTTAGAACTTCAGGATGGGACTTCCTGATAGGGAGCCTTCAAGGTGTGCTATGATCTAAATGAGTGCATCTCCCCAAAATCCTTATGATGAAATCCTAGCTCCAAAGTGATAGTATTAGGACATGGGACCTTTGAGAAGTGATTAGGTCATTAGGGCAGAACCCTCATCAATGGAATTAGTGCCCCCATAAAAGAGACCTGAGAGAAACCTCTTACCCCTTCCATCATGCGAGGACACAGCAAGAAGTTTCCATGCCAGAAAGTGTACCCTCACCGGACACGGAATCTGCCTTGATCCTGGACTTCTCACAACTGTGAGAAGTAAATTTCTGTTGTTTCTAGGCTACCCAGTTTATGATATTTTGTTACAGCAGCCCGAATGGACTAAAACAACGGAAAATTGGTTTTTCCTCTGTAGGCTGGTAGCTCTTGGAACAGAAACTCTTCTTGTTTAAGAAGGTGCTCCACGGATGCTGTTCTGCCCACCACCCCATAAAGCCCATTCCTGCTGTGGAAAACTAAAGTCAAGAATACATCATTTCTGTTCATATTGTCATCTGATATTATTGAAAACTGTGACTGGTGCCTGGAGCACAGGATGTGCTAAGTATCCTCCCTTAAGATTACTTCTTATCGGCCGTGCACGGTGGCTCATGCCTGTAATCCCATCACTTTGGGAAGCTGAGGCGGGCGGATCATGAGGTTAGGAGACCAAGACCATCCTGGCTAACATGGTGAAACCCCGTCTCTACTAAAAATACAAAAACAAAATTAGCTGGGCGTGGTAGCGGGCACCTGTAGTCCCAGCTATTCGGGAGGCTGAGGCAGGAGAATGGCGTGAACCTGGGAGGCGGAGCTTGCACTGAGCCAAGATTGCGCCACTGCACTCTGGCCTGGGTGACTGAGTGAGACTCGTCAAAAAAAAAAAAAAAAGATTACTTATTATCACACATGATTGTGGTAACCCAAGCCCCTTTTCAGTTTCTCTTTTGGCTAGGATTCACCAGCCAATCTACCACGTTTCTGTGGAATCATTTCTTCTATTTCCTTTGTGCTGCCCATACTTTCCACTTATCAGCTGATCTGCAGTTAGAATGAATCAGGTATGTGAGGAGATGGCCACTTGCAGGCTTCTTTCTTTAAGACCAGATCAATGCCATTGATGGGAGATTCCCACCTACCATAAAAAGATTAATTTGATTTTATGAACAGAAACAAAAGCTGAGAACTCAGGGGAAGCTTTTCCAAAAGGTTGATGCTATGTTTTTGCATGCGAAAATTTTGCTTTGGGGTTGTGAACTCTTTAAAACAAACAGTTGAGGTCATTGTTAATGGGAGACAGGATGACTTGCATAGTTTCTGTCAAGACTGACTGCTTTTAGGGAGGAAATGCAGCAAAGAGGGTTGGGCTCTTTCACAATGATCCATCTTTCAAAAGCACAAGTGAATGCCCTCTCTCATTAATCATAAGAGTCTGGCTTATATTGGAAATGGGGAGCAAGAGCTACTCGTGGGGACATCATATCTCTTCTCTTGCTGAATGGTGAGAGGGCCAAATAATCCCATCTTTCCACTTGCCTACTTAAGGGACACTTCTCTTGGCAGGCTGAACACCAGAAGAAGGGATGGATATCCAAATCAGTAAGTCTTACTGTTTCATGGTTCTCCTTTGAGGTAGAATGTTATGGAGGAGAAATTATGTTTCATTCTGGGATTGCCCTGGACTAGGCACAAGTTTCATGGCATCTCTTTAATTTATCACTCTAGCATCACCCAGTAACCAAAAGGCCAAAGCAGATGGATCTTCTCCTTCACATTATCTCACCAAACTGTCTCACTCCCTTATTTCACACAACGCTTATTACCTAAACCTAATTTCCAAGAAAGAAATCGTTATGATCACCACCCTCAAATGACCAAGGAAATCAGAGTAAAAACTTCATAGGAAGTTGATTGCAGAACCAACTAGACTGAAATCTAAAGAAAGACAGGCACCTTCAAACAGACAGGGGACATGAGCTTTTGCTTACCTGGGACAGATGATGGGCGCCAAGCAAGCTGAAAGAAGGCAGCTAAAATTGTTAACAACTAAAAGCTGAGCGCGTACCATGAGTACAGAACCTTTGGGATCAATATACATGAGAAATTTGCACCTGTTAGGAGACTTCTTTATAGATTTCACTGTTCATAAGAGATTGGAAACAGGGGAGGAGACCAGAAAAGGCCTCCTTCTGGAGGCCTTGAGGAGATGTATAGTAGTCACTGCAGGAAAGGAAAAAAGCTTAGCCTTAGGTGCTTCTGTCCTTTCTCCATTGCAAAAGCTGTAGGCTGCTGAGGAAAGAAAGGGCAGCAAACCCTACTGCCTTCAGGGCACAAGGGAAGACCCAGTGCAGCTGTGGTGAATGGAATAAAAAACAAACCAAAACAAAAAACCCTTGTATCTATGGGAGAAAGACAGAAAAAGGAACTGGGTCCAGATCCCTAGAGGTCCCTTACTGCTTAGGTAGGAAAAGGATCACCGAGAATGGAAAATATGAACACTTCTACCCCTCAAAACCAAGCTAGCAAGCAATGAATAATCAATGCCAACACTAAACTTCTGGGGTAGAGACACTGTAAGATGAAGCACAAAGGGAAGACTTAAAACAAGAATGTCTACTTTTTGGGCAAAGGACATGAATAGACACTTCTCAAAAGAAGACATTTATGCATCTGACAAACATATGAAAAAAAGTTCAACATCACTGATCATTAGAGAAATGCAAATTAAAACCACAATGATATACCATCTCACACCAGTCAGCATGGCAATTATTAAAAAGTCAAAACAACAGATGCTGGAGAGGATGTGGAGAAATAGGAACGCTTTTACACTGTTGGTGGGAATGTAAATTAGTTCAACCATTGTGGAAGACAGTGTGACCATTCGTTAAGGATCTAGAACCAGAAATACCATTTGACCCAGTAATCCCATTACTGAGTATATACCCAAAGCAATATAAATCATTCTTTTATAAAGACACATGCACACATATGTTTATTGCAGCACTATTCCAATAGCAAAGACATGGAACCAACCCAAATGCCCATCAGTGATAGATTGGATAAAGAAAATGTGGTACATATACACCATGGAAAACTATGCAGTCATAAAAAGGAATGAGATCATGTCCTTTGCAGGGACACGGGTGAAGCTGGAAGCCATCATTCTCAGCAAACTAACACAGGAACAGAAAACCAAACACCACATGTTCTCATTCATAAGTGGGACCTGAACAATGAGAACACATGGACACAGGGAGGGGAACAAAACACACCGGGGCCTGTTGGGGCCAGGGGCGCAAGGGGAGGGAGAGATACTTGGGAGGCTGAGGCAGGAGAATTGCTTGAACCTGGGAGGCGGAGGTTGCAGTGAGCCGAGATCACACCACTGCACTCCATCCAGCCTGGGCGACTCCATATCAAAAAAAAAAAAAAAAGTATAGTAACCAAGGTATGAGAAGGTAGCCTGAACCAAGGTATTCTCCCCTCTCCTATTTTGTAGCCCAATTTTGTGAACTAAAGGTTTACATTGTGTGTTTCCCATAGAATACCACTATTATTCCTTACTTTCCCATTGCAGGCCAGCCCTGATAATACCAATATTCACAGGTCAGGAGAAGTTGGAGGTTAAAAAACATCATGCAATTCTGGTACCTAAACCTCACAATCCCTCCCTCTTAGCTACTTTCTCTCCATTTTAATTGAAAAAGGAGGGTCAAGAAACAGGATATTCTGAGTTGGTAGAGCACAGATACCCAAGTCAGACTTCTAAACTCAGTGGCACAGAATCAGGGTATTAACTACCTCTGCTACACAGAGTCCCTCAGATACAAAAAGGAGCTAGTATTTAAAAAAAGGTACATTCAGAGCACTCACTGTGTGCAAGACTTTTTATGTGCCAAGTGCCTGCCAACAAAGTAAGAAAGAAAAACTCCCCCATTGGGGAGTTTCTGGTCTAATGGCCAAGACATGGTCTTACAAAACAGGGGCCCTCCTTGTTCAAGGTAGAAGAGGATGAATTTACCTTCAGAGGGCCAGACACAAGAGTGGAGGTCAGGGAAAATGATAAAAGACAATCACAGCATGAATATGGATGACTGAGGGCTTCCTTCTTGGGGTCTGCTTCAAAGGACTGATATCTGGCATTTTTAGTTAGGAACTTCCAGGAATTGAAAAGATGATGAGCATCTTGAAGTCTCCTTGATTATGCTTTATTTTCTTTATGCCTCAACTTGGACAGGACCTAGCATATAAGCATTTAGTAAGTAATAGCACTAATATGGTCATTATGTACCAGACACTATGCTAAGCATTTTTATATATTATTTTAATTATATTCAAACAAGATAATTAAAGGTGGCAGGGTTTATTAGTAAACCCACTTTACAGATGAAAAGAATAAGGCCACAGAAGTTAAGTAACTTGTTCCAGATCACTGAAGGGCTCTTTGGAAAAAGGAGAACCCATGCTATTAGGGGAGATGAAGGGAGGAGGTTTTGCCGGTTTATAAGTCAATGCCCAGTCAGAGGAAAACAATTTACATACTTGCCTTTTGTCAACTATACCTCATAAATGCATTTGTGGATGTGCACAGTAAGGCTGCAAAGTGGCAACTTAGCGTTCAAGTCATCAGCAAGGTGAATGTTTCAGGTTGCTTCCTATTCTAGTAGCTACAAAACTTTAATCCTAAGCATAAAGTCATTTACAGTTTAGCATTTATGCATATTCATGAATTCTTTGATCCTGTCTTAATTTCTAGGGACTCAACCTAGAATAAAGAGGCCACTCAATAAGGGTCCCAGAACATAATATGTGTGTGTGTGCATGTGTGCATATGTATATGTATGTATTTATAACAATTACTAATCACTTTAATTAACCAACTTAACCTGATTAGTAATGATTTATTTCTTCACTGTCTTCTGACACTGTTCCTTACATTGATAAGTTTTCATTTGTTCCCAGAACCTCTTCTTTGCATTTATCCCTCATTGCTTGCTCCAGTTTTTATATTGCCTTGATCCGTCAGCTCTACTCTTAATATGCCATTTCTTTTTTTGTTTGTTTTTTGAGACGGAGTCTCGTTCTGTCACCAGGCTGGAATGCAGTGGCGATCTAGGCTCACTGCAACCTCCGACTCCCTGGTTCAAGCAATTCTCCTGCCTCAGCCTCCTGAGTAGCTGGGATTACAGGCACGTGCCACCATGCCCAACTAATTTTTGTATTTTTAGTAGAGACAGGGTTTCATCACATTGGCCATGATGAAACTCATGATCTGCCCACCTTGGCCTCCCAAAGTGCTGGGATTACAGGCATGAGCCACCACCCCTGGCCAATATGCTATTTCTTAAAAAAAAAAAAAAAAAAAAAAGGAACAAAGGAAAAAAAATGGAGAGAATGAAAATAACAACCAATGTCTTAGTAACTTAATTGTACCTGTGGTTGTTTGTATCAGGGGGCCTTGCTTTCTATGGGCGACAAGAGGCACTGGCATTCCATAGTGATAATACTGAAATAAAGGATTGGTCTGGGATTCCTAAGACCGGAGAAGAGAAGGCTGAAGGGAACACCGATTGCAATCATCAAGTGCCTAGCCATGTGTGAACACTGATAACCGTTACTGGTCTCACTTTCTAAAGCTTGGCTCAGACAGTGGCAAGAGGGAGCAAGGGGGAAGGAGGAGGGGGAAGAGGGCAGGACTATATGATCTTCAATGATCACTACCAGATCTGGGACACAGACCAATGGTTTGGACAGCAGAATCCAGCTACTAAAGACTTCTCTGCTCTCAAATTTTAAGCCCCTCTCTCCATGCTGCAATACTGCTTGAGTTCATACAATAAGTCTTATGTCAAGATTAGCAGTTTATAGTATTGTCATTCTAGTCTTGAGGACTCACAATTTTACCTCTTTCATTTTTTCTCCTCCTAGCATTCCTCACTCTTTAAATATTTAGTTTATTATTCTTTGTTTTCCTTCTCTTCCCTACTCTATCTAACCTAAGCTAAGTCAAACAGGAGGAGGAAGGAATTAGTGTTGTTAGAGGGTCAGCCATAGGTTTTCTCTTTTCATTTTTTTCTGCTCTGGCCTCAAACAAGTAGCACTCCCTAAATATGAAATAATGAGGCTGCAGCATCCTTCTGCCTTAATCCATCACCTAATTATAACTATCATTATAGCACTTTCAGTTTGCCTCATTTTATTTTCACAATCTTTTTTTTGTAATTGGTAGTACAAAGATCATTAGTATCCCATGTATTTATGAAAAACTAAGGCTCAGATTGGTTAAGTGATTTGTGCTGGTGGAGACACAGTTGAAGACGGGTCCATGTACCATGAAGTTACTGGGGACCTGACTCACGGTACAGCCTCCGGTAAGTCACTTAACCTTTTTGTGTCTAATCTCCAAAATGGGGATGAAAGTATCAACTTACTTCTCAGGGAAGCTGCAGAGATTAAGTAGCCAATAAACAATTGTAAAGGGACTTGGAAATTTCAAATACTACATAAATGTTTTAATAAGCTTTTAATGTTAAGGCTCCACTAGGTATCCATAGATGGAAATCAGGTGAATTTATCTGCTGGCATTTGTATTTTCCAGGGCCTGAAGAAAGTGGATTGAGCTCGTTTAAGGACTATACTCCATTCTTTCTTAATTGCTTCTAGGTGCTGGCCCTGCTACTTGCAAGTCCTATCTCTGCTGCCCCTCCCCCAGTTGAGCCCAAGCAGATGTGTTGCTCTCTAGAATCTGGCCAAGGCAACTAGAAAATACAGGAAGGAGGGCTGCCTCCTCATGCCCCCTGGGGGCAGCAGAGATGATCACAAGCAGACTCCTATCATTAGCCCTAGAAACCTTCCAGATGGGCACTCTGACCTCCAAGAAAACATCCCTAATAATTTGCAGGGCAGTCAAAGAAAGTACAGTGTGGTTCTTGCCACTAAAAAGTGATCTAGGCTTGTATTTCGGATCTTCAGGCTATATATTTCATCCCTTCAATGAAATTCACTTAACTTGTTTTATAACAAGCTTATTATATTGCATAGGGAAATTCGTGACAACATCATATCAAAGAAAATATTTGAAATCAATTTACTTTATAAGAAAAAAAATCTCTAAAGAACAATGAAGACAAACTGTGCACGATACACTACTGCTGTACTAACCTCAAACATTGTACCCTGGGTAATGTTGTTCAGTTTTGTGACTCTAAAGACATTTATTTCCTTATTAATTTTTTTAATTGAGGTATAATAGGTGTACATAGTTTAGGGGTACAGGTGATAATTTAATACATTCACATACTTTGTAAACACCAAATCAGTTTACTTAGGATATCCATCACTTTAAATATTTGTCTTTTCTGTGTGCTAGAAACATTCAAGTTATTCTCTCTAGCTATTTTGAAACACACAATAGATTACTGTAAACCATAGTCACTCTACTGATCTGTTGAACACTAGGTCTTATTTCTTCTATCAAACCATGTATTTGTAGCCATTAGTCAACTTCTCTTCATCCTTCTCCCACACCCTAGTTAGTTCCCATTTCTTTTCTGTGACTTACTTTTCCAATCTGTAAAACAAACACAATGGCTTCTGTCAAAAATCTGCCTCAAATGAAAGCCACTTTAAGCCAGGATTGACATTCAGTTGGTACAACGAGTTTCTACTTGTGAAAAATAAGACTAAAGGAATCTACGTTAGTTACTAAATTTAAAAATGCCAGTAAATTTTAAATGATAAACCATGGCTCTCCCACTGCCTGCAAAGCTATTCTCTCAGATATCCGCCTATTTCATCTCCCTCAAGGCACTGTCGTCTCTCACCTCAATCAGGCCTACTCTGACTACAGTATTTAACACTGCAACCTGTCCTCCCAAATCCCCATACTCTCCAATCCGTTTCCCTTCTTCTGCTTTCTAATTCCTTCTACAGTACTTATTTACAACTACAACTACAGAATCTATTATTTATGCTTATTATTTATCTATTTCCTTACTCGTCTACCCTAAACTGTAAACTCCATGAGGTCAGGAATCTCAGCCTGTTTTGTTCATTGATGTATCTCAAGTGCCTGGGACATAGCAGATGTTTAGCAAACATATGGTGAATAAGTGAATGAATGAATAATCCTCTAAGAATAATTAACTTTTAAATTACCCAGGGGTAGAACTAATTTCTTCTGAATTGTCACTATACTCAGCTCAGGGTTTGGGCCCAGAAGATATTTAAAATCATGTTCTATTTGATTGACATTATATCTGAAAATCATAAATACTCTGTGACTAAATTCTTTTATCTGTCTTCTCTTTGGTTTGGGGAAACTCTTATGAATTAGCCAGCCAATTAACAGCATGAAGATGAGGAGGTGAAACTGGGTAAGGGCAAGGGAGATGAAGGAAAAGGTGAAAGATGACTAAGCAGAGATCCAGAAGTATTGAGAAATGGCCAGTGAACTCACCATGATAAGTCAGTAAGAGCTTCATGGAGAATTCACTAATGGAATAGCCAGGGAAGATGGGGACTCTTTTAAACATGTACAACTTCTGTTCTGTTTTTTGCTGGATCCCACTACCTGGTGTGTTCTAGGTACTTGAATAGTGAGTCCTAGAAGATATAGGGAATACTATGACTGCCACTCTACACTGCTCTAGGAAAATGCAATGTGTGGAAAAGTTCAAAGGGTTGGCTCTGTGTCCACAATTGATCACAAAAGGCTTTCTACAGGAAAGGTGGGCCTTAAAGTATGGGGGAAAATGTTTTTTTGTGTAGACCATAAGAACAAGTATATAATGATTATATTTTTATAGGCAGAGCCAAAGGCAAGGGACAGTTTATTCAAGAAGCTTCTTAATCATTTTAAAATACAAAAACCTTGTATATTTGAGTGTCACTGTATCTAGTTATTGATAATCTCAAAAACAAATAAAATGCCCTGGACTAGAAGCTAAGCTGATTATCAGCTGGAGAGAGCACATAACCTTTCTTCTTATGATACATACAGTGTTTCATAATTGTGTCCTTATGGGGTACAAGTATCTTCCTCAGGAAATATCTGGTACTAGGCTGTTTTAGAGATAGGTCATGCAGCCGGTGGGCTACATGGGTCATTTTTGTGGAAAATGTTATTATTATTGCACAATGAGCTGTGTATCTCATTTAATGCATCACCAGCATTTCAAATAACTTATCACAAGCTACTTTGAACCCTAACTGGGCAGAGGGAACTCTCCTGCTAGGCATCTCACGTATTCATTATCCTTCAGTAACTAAAGCAACAAGGTGAGGCTGATGGCTAAGGCATTGGGGAGGTACTTTTATGTAAGGGTTTGCAATATACTCACTCTCTCTTCACAGATTAGTGATTATATATGTGAGTCACTAGCACTGAAAATGTGTAGCAGCAATAGCATCTGTGTTCAGTATGTCTCTGAGATTCATCTTCTCTGATCTATACCCCTGCCTCCATCCCATGCCAAAAACCACAGCTGCCTGTTCCTTGGTCACCAGGCTCTGCTCTAATTCGTTGAAAATGTAGAAGGAGCCCAATAGGCAGATAAAGGTATGAGGGTTAACTGATTTCAATAGCTAACAGTCACTGAGAGACCACTACTCAGAAAATACAGTGGAAAAACAAAACAACAAAACACAAAGACTCATTCAGCTTGTTTTAAATCGGACCATACACACTTAGACTTTGGGAAAGTGAGTAAACCACCAAGTTATGAGTGCAGTGTATAAAAGATAAAAATCTGAGTTATCCCTTTGTGGTTACAGATTATGAAACCATTTCAGGCTCTCCCTAGACAGTATTCCTGATGAATAGTAGATTGCAAACAGAGCAAGCCAGAAGGGTTAGCATCTCTGATTACTATCCTGTTAAGATTTTTTCCCAAGCATCCTTGTATAGTTTAAAATTAAATTTTTTGCCTTTGTAATCTGTAGCCTTTGTGTATATATCATCTAATGAAAAGGGCTTTTTTGAATTAAAATGGTGTTTGGAAAAAGAACATGTGTTTCTGATTTACTATTAAATACATTTATAAAGACAGAAGGCTCTCAGACCTAGTGAAGGCCTGTTTTATGTTTGTTTGTTTGTTTGTTTGTTTGTTTGTTTTAAAGCAAGAGTCCTATAACACTTCAGGAGGACAGAATCCCTAATGCAAACACTCAGATGGACTGGGGCATAAGTTTTTGGGTAGAGAGTAATTGTGGAGCCTAGGAATTCAGATTTGTCTTGTCTGACCACCTTAGGGGTAAACACACTGCTCTGTCTTTTCCCAGCTAGTTGGTGAACTTGGCATCTATTAAGCAGGACATTTTGGAATACAGGCGATTCCAATTATCACAATGGTCTTATGTTTCAAGGCTGTTTGTTTATAAACACAGCCACTTTCTGTTTAATTTCTCTCCTATTTTGGTTTATTTAAGCTCCAATTTTTTTCCAGCACCTAAATGAGGATTTTTGAGATTTATGCCTGGCCAGTATGCATTAAATTAATGAAAGGTATTAGAAATGTATGTTATATAAACATCTAGTTTGCATTTGCTAGTAATCAGGGAAATAGACAACAAAGCAATGAGAAGTTGCTATTTTATACCTAACGATTAGCAAGTAAATTAAAAATATTAACTCCTCTGCAAGGTTTTGGTAAAATCAGCACACTCCTCCACTGCAAATAGCACGATGACAAATCATTTTTAAAGAAATATTACCTTATCTCTTGTGAATCACAAAAATATTTCTACCCCCTACCACAATGATTTCACTCATAAACATTTACCTGAAGGGAATCATCTACTAGACTAAAAATGCTATATGTACAAAGATATATACTACTCAATTCTCAGGAAAAAATTTAAAAATAAAATCAACAGTACAAAATTGGAAACACACTAAATAAGTGGATTTCAAGTAGGGTACAAGTACTCTTTCATTGGAAGGATGTACATCAGAATCTTCTTGGAGAGAAAAGGAGGAAGGAACAAATAAATATATGTGTAGTTTCAAAAAGCATATTGAGAATTATCACTGCTCTTATTTATTTGAGACAAAGTCTCGCTCTGTTGCCCAGGCTGGAGTGCAGTGGTGCAATCTCCACTCACTGCAGCCTCAACCTCCTGTGCTCAAGCGATCCTCCCACCTCAGTCTCCCAAGCAGCTGGGACTACAGATGCATGCTGCCATGTCCAGCTAATCTGTGTGTGTGTGTGTGCGTGTGTGTATGTGTGTATGTGTGTGTATATATATGTATACGTAAGTGTATACATATATACATCTATGTGTGTATATATATAGATGTGTATATATGTGTATATATATGTCTGTGTATACATATATTTCTGTATGTGTATATACATCTCTCTCTGTATGTGTGTGTGTGTATATATATATACATATATATATATATATATATAAATACACATACTTTTTTTTTTTTTTTTTAGTAGAGATGGGGTTTCGCCATGTTGTCCAGGTTGGTCTCAAACTCCTGGGCTGAAGTGATGCCTCCACTGTGGCCTCCCAAAGTGCTGGGATTATAGGCATGAGCCACCGCACCCAGCCTATTTTATTTTAGACATCAAACTGCTTTATTTTATAATTTGAAATAATTCTACATAGGATATCATATTTTTATGTTCATTAAAAGAAGTATAAGAAAGTTTGAGAAATGGCAATATAAATATCAATAACAAGTCTAACAACAGTCAGAAAATTATAACAAAACAACAATGACAAATTAATGCTTACTGAGCACTTGATGTGTCAGGTATTGGGCTAAGTTCTTTGCAGACATTATTCTTTATTAAATTTTCATATTTCTAGGTGAAAGAGTTGTTGACACATTTGACACTGAATTAAAAAAATCGTTATTGGAATGAGATAGTGACATAAATATTCCTTTAGTGGCCCTAGAGGACAGGGAGGATCTGAGGCTTGGGTCTACAAGCCTACGTGGAGACTGTGAGACAATTACTTAGACTTGTCTATGGAGCAAGGTTAGAATTGAGACTTCTGTGTGAAGACAGGGCTCTTCAAGAGCTGAACTTTGGTGAAAGGGTAGACCAGAAAACAAATCTACCCCTTGGTATAGGGAGATGATAAGGAAACCTTTTTATCATGGCATACTAAAGTAAAATACAGTTTTACATTTTTCACCCCCATCCCCATTCATTTAACTATATATTGGGCATTATTTCTTATCCATATATAAAGCACCTCTTTATTAGTATCCTATTAAACAACTATAAAAAATGACACAGTGAATAATTTGGTAAATGCATGTAAGTATATAAATCTGTAGGCCTGAGTCCCTGGAGTGGAGCCGCTGGATCAAAAGACATGCACATCAAATTCCCTCCTCAGAAGTTGTATCCATTTATAGTACTACAGCAACAACCGCGTATGTGACTCTCTCGCCACACCCTAAGAAACAGTGTGTTGGTAACTTCTAAAAGACTAGAAATCGAATGTAAAACCCCTTTTAAACGAATAGAAAGAGAATGTAAAACAACCGTTTGCTGGAAAAAGAGGGGAAAGGGGATTTAAAAAACAAACAATCAAATAGAAGACAGAGAGACTAAGGAGATAGGATGATTGAATGCAACGAGGTATCCTCAACTGGGTCTTAAAACAGAAAAATGGCATTAGTAGAAAAACTAATGAAATTCAAATAAAGTCTACAGTTTAGTTAATAGTAATGTATCATTGTTAATTTTTTGTTGTGACAAATGTTTCACTGTAATAAAAAACAGATGTTAACATTAGGAGAAACTGAGTAAGGGCACACAGGCACTCTTAAATACTGTCTTTGCAACTTTTCTGTAAATCTAAAATTATTCCCCCAAAAGTTTATTTAAAAAAACAGAGCGAAAAAGACAAGGCTATCCCAGCAGGGGAGGAGGCAGTAGAAGGAAAGACATGAAGGAAGAAAATAGCACCATCCACACAAGGAACTACAGGGCAGTTTGGTGTTGCTGGAAAGTAAAGTTGTACTCTTAATGTGTAAGTTGTTTCATTATTCCATTTTCCCTGCCATTCCCTTTAAAAATCTAGGTTTACTTAGGTTGCCATGTTTTACAGAAAAAGTGTGAATTTAGGTTTTACGTTCACTTTGACTAGGTCATAATGTCATCACCAAAGCACTCTCATTCGGGCAGCACTTATGAAGGGACTAACTTCGCTCATTAAGTCAGTAGACCTGGCACATCAGTGAATTGGTTTTCAAGGTACAGTATGTGAACAGCCAAGTGGTGATTATTATATATATTTGACATCTCTGTCAGTCAATTAAATAATGTCAAAAGCAAAAACAAGTGTTTTTAAAGTGCAATTAAATAAAGTGTTTTTAAAGTGCAATTAAATAATGTCAAAAGCAAAAACAAGATTTGGGAATCTGCCCTCTTAACCAGAAGCAAATTTGTTAGATAGGTAGGAAGCAATGGAATTGACAACCACTATATAAAACCAAAAGAATTATATCTGCATTCCATACATTCATAGCTGTAATGCTAACATTTTAAAACCAAAATATAAAAAATAAAAGATAACAAAACAAGAGAAGCAAATAAAAGGTATGATAAATAGCACAATAAGATGTTAAAAAGGAAAATATGACAGCAATGATCTAAATTCATCAGTTAAAAGATAGAGGTTCTCAGATTGTATTAATAAGCAAATCCAACTATATGCTGCCTATAAGAGATACATTTAAAATATGAGGATGCAGAAAGTTCAAAGTCAAGCAATGGAAAAACACATACTGAGCAAATACTGAAAAGGAAAACCGGTCCAGTAAAAACTATCAGGTGAAAAAGCATTAATAGGAATAAAAAGAGTCACTACACACTAGTAAAAGAATAATTCACCAAGAAGACATAAAATTTCTAAACTTGTACATAACCAATAACATAGTCTCAAAACACACAAATACACAAAGTAAAAACTGAAACTATTATAAGGGTAAATTGATACACCATAATCACAGAGGGAGATTTTAGCACCTTCTTTCAGTAATGGATAAAAGAAGATTTTTAAAAATTAGTAAAAATGTAGTAGATTTGAAGAGCACAACTGATATGTTTTATCCACTGGATATGTAACATTGCATTCATTTACCAGAGAATGCACATTCTTTCAAGGATCCATGGAGCATTTACAAATATTGGCCACAAAGATGCTATAAAGCAAACCTTAATAAATACCACATTCTTTTAATCACTGAAATAAAATTATAAATAAATAACTTAAATCTATATGTCTTCTTTTTAACAAGAGTCTTTCCCTAGGATGTTTATAATTTTACTCAACTTAGCAAAACAACTTTGTAGTGTAAAAACAAAACTCAGGAGGTGATAGCTTTATTTTAGTGTTACACAACTAATGTGGCTTCCTAATGTTATTCACCAGGCCAAGAAGAGTATTGATGATGGAGGAAGAGTGATTGCAAAGATAAAATGATATGAAAGGGCAAGGAATTTGGGGGAAGGTATGATTGAAGCATAGATGAGAGAGAAAAAGTAGAAAAGGCTGTTAAAGTAGATTGGAGTCAGGAAGTTCGGAATTTAACAGGAGAAGGATGTTTGGTTTTGGTCATTTAGGCAAAGGGAAGCGATCAAAAGTGTCTAAGTATGGGGCTGATGAGGTATGGTAGGACATGGAGTTGACATCACTTGATAATGCACCCTATGTCCAGGGAAATGAGTAAAATGGGAGAAAAAGAAGAATCAAGAATAAATCTCAGGTTTCTTTTTTTTTTTATTATACTTTAAGTTTTAGGGTACATGTGCACAACGTGCAGGTTTGTTACATATGTATACATGTGCCATGTTGGTGTGCTGCACCCATTAACTCGTCATTTAACATTAGGTATATCTCCTAATGCTATCCCTCCCCCCTCCCCTCACCCCACAATAGGCCCCGGTGTGTGATGTTCCCCTTCCTGTGTCCACGTGTTCTCATTGTTCAATTCCCACCTATGAGTGAGAACATGTGGTGTTTGGTTTTTTCCTTGCGATAGTTTGATGAGAATGACGGTTTCCAGCTTCATCCATGTCCCTACAAAGGACATGAACTCATCATTTTTTATGACTGCATAGTATTCCATGGTGTATATGTGCCATATTTTCTTAATCCAGTCTAACATTGTTGGACATTTGGCTTGGTTCCAAGTCTTTGCTATTGTGAATAGTGCTGCAATAAACATACGTGTGTATGTGTCTTTATAGCAGCATGATTTATAATCCTTTGGGTATATACCCAGTAATGGGATGGCTGGGTCAAATGGTATTTCTAGTTCTAGATCCCTGAGGAGTCGCCACACTGACTTCCACAATGGTTGAACCAGTTTACAGTCCCACCAACAGTGTAAAAGTGTTCCTATTTCTCCACATCCTCTCCAGCACCTGTTGTTTCCTGACTTTTTAATGATCGCTATTCTAATTGGTGTGAGATGGTATCTCATTGTGGTTTTGATTTGCATTTCTCTGATGGCCAGTGATAGTGAGCATTTTTTCATGTGTCTTTTGGCTGCATAAATGTCTTCTTTTGAGAAGTGTCTGTTCATGTCCTTCACCCACTTTTTGATGGGGTTGTTTGTTTTTTTCTTGTAAATTTGTTTCAAATAAATCTCAGGTTTCTTAGTATGAGTGACTGATTGAGTAGTGATGTCTTTAATGGGGAGGAGGAAAAGAGAAAAATGGTAAAGCAGGTAGAAGAGGAGAAAAAGTAACACATGGAGTTCAGGACATACTACATTTGAAATAGGGAGACGTCGTTAAGATCTAACTCCAACAGTGATGGGAGCATTTACGAAGATTACGAAGCAAAGAGAAGCCGGCAGAGATTAGGAGTTAGAAAATTCAAGTTGCCTGAAATTGAGCAAAGCAGGGTCATGTTACCATTTGCTTTAAAGCTACACTCTTTATGACAACAGGACAAGTTTAGTGCAACAATTTATGGTTATAACAATAAGCAAGACATCTCTTTCCAGACCTGAAAGAAGCCAGGTATTATCAGAGGGAGACAGGCAGGGAGCTCCCCAGTGAAGGCTCTAGAGCATCCCATAAAAGGATGAAGAGAGAGACAATCCACAAATGCAAATATCTATTTAATTTTCATTCTATTATAGTTATATTCATAGTTAATACTGTATGAAAATGTTTATTATAGAGTCACCTGCAAGAGCAAAAATAAGAAATAACCTGAATTCCCAATGAAGATTCAAATCGGTAAATGATAGCATACTAACTCAAAATATTTTTTAGAAAAGTTGCCTATGTGCAAATGGATACCACGTGCTACCTAATAAGTTGCCTTAAAATTTACACTGTTAGGGAAGCTTTGGCCATTTTTGTGGTACTGGATATAATTATATCACAACAGGGGATTCTTTCTGACAGATATTCCCATCTCAAAGCATCTTAAAAATGCAAGATCACTTTACTGTACAATGTTACCTAGTTAGAAAACCAAAGAAGGAACAGACAAAGCAGGAAAAATGAGGTGAGTAAAGAGGGGGAGGAATGGAACAGCACTATTTCCCAAAGTACATTCACAAGAGTCTCTGTGGGAAAAAAAAAGGGTTCTGCAACTAGTAAGTTTGATTAACTATGGTCAGTGCCATATTGAGGGTTCTAAGTCCTGCTATAAAGAAACTCACTAAAATTTAACTCTGCGTGTCCCAAATTTATTTACTATGGAACTCCTTCACTGCGGGACACTTATTAGCATGCTGTGGAACTACAGTTCTGCTGAATGTACTTTGATAAATATGAACTAAGTTAGAAAAAATTATTTGATAACAAAGTAGTTTGGAAAGGGAAGAACTAGTAGAAAGACAAGATTGAATTTGGGAGGTCTAACTTCTGAATGATGTCTTTAAGTATTTAAAGGCATATCACTATCTTTTTGCAATGCAATTCCTTCTTGTGTCAAATGAGGATAAGAATTTATTTCACCTCTTTTCTACAGTCTCTTATACTAACATGAGATGCCAGCAGTGAGGGTCATAAATACATAACAATGGATCCCCTGCATTCTAACATTTTAACTAACGACCTGGTCCATATATTTAAATGAGGTTTTAAAAAACTCTTCTTGTTAGGTACTAAGGAAAAGAAGAAATAGGTTGTGTGAAAAGCTTACAATAGCTGGTAAATAAGATTTACATATAGGATAAAATAAATTTAAGTGTGCAATTGTTAGATATAGACTCTCAGTGCTACTAGAATTCAGAGCAAAGAACTATTAAAGCTAGCTGTAGGAATTAGGATTTGATGTGAGTATTGAAGTATTGCTAGGAATAGTCAGATAGAGGATATTTTAGGCAAGGAACAATATGAATGGAAGCAGGAATAAAAATGACATATTCCTAAGATGAAGAAACAGGCTTTCCAGGTATGTGTTGGAGAACAGTAGTTTTAAAAACGTCAAAAGAAACAGTTAAAATGCTTTTCCAGTCAATGAGAACAGCTAGAGATAAAGAATAAAGCAGTTAACATTGATTTAATAAAATCAAACTTACTGAGTATATTTGACTTAAGAGTACCCATGAAAAGTAGAATCTAGTTCTGGTTCAACACAGTGAAAGATTTCCCCAACTTTCCCAACTTCCTATTACCCATGAATATAGGCATATATACACTCCCTCTCTTTCTCTGCTCTCACTCTCTCTAAATAATGATAGCACTGTAAATTTAAAAGACCTGATTGCCAAATCTGGGGAAATAGATTAGTCAACAAGAGTGCTGGGAAAACTGGCTGTATGAAACAAAACAAATTAAATCTTAGTTTCAGATCCTTCTCCAAAATAAATTATAGATGCATTTGTAATCTAAATATTTTAAAATGGAACAGTAAAGAAGAAAATGGGGGTATTAATCTTATTTCTGATTGTGAATCAGAATCAGAATAGAACAATAAGAGAAATTCTTATTCTTTTTGAAGAGTAAAAGCAATCAGAGAAATCACAAAGGGAAGTTATACATTTGAATACACACAAATTTAAAATAAGTATATAAAAAATGGGCAAATAAACTGGGAAAATGTCTTCCTTTAGTAAATATGAAAAAAGAGTAGTAACTCTACTATATGAAGAGCTACAACTGATGAAAATTTGATATGCCCATGAAACATGGGCAAAGAACAATGGAAATTATGAAAAACTTCACCAATGAAGAAACACAAATGCATAATAAACATTAAAGAATGCTCAGCTGCAAGGGCAATCAAAAATGCAAATCAAAAGAATGAGATACATTTTGACTATTAGCAAATATATATTTTATATATATATATATATATATGTGCTTATACACTGCTGGTGGGAATGTAAATTAGTTCAGCCATTGTGGAAAGCATGTGGCGATTTCTCAGAGAACTTAAAGCAGAAGTATCATTTGACCCAGCTATCCCACTACTGAGTATATACCCAAAGGAACAGAAATCATCCTACCATAAAGATGCAAAAAAAATTATATATAATTTTTTTTTGAGACAGTCTGGCTCTGTCACCCAGGTTGGAGTGCAGTGGCACAGTCTTGGCTCACTGCAACCTCCGCCTACAGGTTCAAGCGATTCTCCTGCCCCAGCCTCCTGAGTAGCTGGGACTACAGGCATGCACCACCACTCCTGGATAATTTTTTGTATTTTTAGTAGAGACGGGGTTTCAATATGTTGGCCAGGCTTGTTTCAAACTCCGGACCTCAAGTGATCCATCTGCCTCAGCCTCCCAAAGTGCTGGTATTACAGGTGTGAGCCACTGTGCCCAGCCTCTGCCTATTAGCAAAGATTTTTTAAAAACTGAGAATATTTAATACCGGTTATAGTGAGATTAAAATGGGCCCTCTCATGTATTATACATGGGAGTAAATTGGTAAAAATGTTCTGGAAAGTAATTTGTTAATATGCATAAGAGCCATTAAACATTCACATAGTTTAACCTAGTAATTCTTCTTCTGGGAATTGATCCTAAGGAACTCTTGAGAAAATCTAGATAAAGATAAAAATACCAGATGTTCATTGTAGTGTTATTTATACTAGGGCAAACCAGAAACAACCTAAATGCTTAACCACAGAAAAGTCATTAAAAATTGTACTTTAAAAGGCAGAATATAAAAAATAATGTTTGTGTAGTTGTTAATAATAGGAGATGCTCATAACATTAAGTGAAAACTGCAAGACACAAATCTATGTAAATAATATCTTAAACATTATTTCAAATTTGTAAGATACCATATTTCAAAATTTCCGTAAGAAATATGTATTACTTTTATTATAAAGAAACCCGGGCCGGGCGCAGTGGCTCATGCCTATAATCCTAGCCTTTGGCAGGCTGAGGCGGGTGGATCACCTGAGGTCAAGAGTTTGAGACCAGCCTGTGCAACATGGTGAAATTCCATCTCTACTATAAACACAAAAATTAGCTGGGTGTGGTTGCGGGTGCCTGTAATCCTAGGTACTTGGGGGGCTGAGGCAGGAGAATCACTTGAACCAGGGAGGTGGAGGTTTCAGTGAGCCGAGACCATGCCACTGCACCCCAGCCTGGGTGACAGAGTGAAACTCCGTCCCAAAAAAAAAGAAAAAAAGAAAAAAGAAAGAAACCCTAGTACATAAGATACCCTTTAAAAAGCTACTATGAGGACCAAAAATCTCAAAGGATCACATAACTGTGGAATCATATTTTTGTAATTAAATAAAAGACACCAGGAAATTCAGGCAGGGTGGTAGGAGAGGCCAAGGTGGTGGACTAGAAGCAGCTCAGTGCACCATGTGATGGAGAGGAAAGGAAGGGGCTGGTGAACACTGAGAGGCCAATCACCTGAGAAACCATGTTGGGACCCATCAAGGCAGCAGGGAACACAGAGGGCAGAGAGGAGTGAAGCTGGGCCCCAGCCTGTCTGGGCTCTGTGGGGAGCCAGGAAAACCTCTCCAACATGGGAAAGGGGAGTGAGGGACAGCCACCTGGGGGATTCACACTCTCCACAGGAACTTGAGCAAGAATGGGAATAGGAGAATCCCCCTCACCCTCCTCGCAAACCCCCACTGTGCTTCTAGACTGAGGCAGAGAGCCAGCTGGATATTCTGTGGGGGCAACTCTTGAGTCCAGAGGGAACTCTACAAGCCTTAGGTCCTAGAGCAGACCAGAACCAGTGCCATAGCCTCAACAGAAGACACAGTTGTGGCACCTGGGAGCACTAAGATTGTTCCACACCCTCACTAAATGCGGCTTCACTCCAGCTTCTGGCCTATCGGTCCTGCTTCAGCACAACTTTGGCTGGCAGCCACAGCTTCCTGCTGTCCCAAGAAGCACCCTACGGCAGGGTGTGTGCCCCTACCTACCCCCACCACTAGTAGCCAGGTGGGCAATGCCTGCTAGAGCTTCCAGCCCAGCAGTCCCACTTCTGGGTGAACTCAGCTGGAGGCTGTGGCCTTCTGTTGTCCCAGGAAGCACTCGGATGGTAAGGCGTGTGCCCCATCCACCGGACACTGGTAGCCAGGTGGGCAATGCCTGCTAGAATGTCCAGCCCAGCAGTCCTGGCTTCCCATATGCAGAAGATTGAAGCTGGACCGCCTCTTTTTTTTTTTTTTTTTTTTTTTTTAAGACAGAGTCTTAGGCTGACGCCTAGGCTGGAGTGCAGTGGTGCAATCTCGGCTCACTGCAACCTCCGTCCCCCAGGTTTAAGCAATTCTCTGCCTCAGCCTCCTGAGTAGCTGGGATTACAGGCACGTGCCACCACACCAGCTAATTTTTTGTATTTTTAGTAGAGACGGGTTTCACCATCTTGGCCAGGCTGGTCTTGAACTCCTGACCTCGTGATCCACCTGCCTCAGCCTCCCAAAGTGCTGGGATTACAGGCGTGAGGCACTGCGCCCAGCCTTCATCTTTACTTTATGTACAAAATTCAACTCAAGATGGATTAAAGAATTAAATGTAAAACATAAAACTATAAAAACCCTGGAAGATAACCTAGACAATACTTCTGGACATAGGCCCCCGGCAAAGATTTCATTATGAAAACACCAAAAGCAATTGCAACAAAAACAAAAATTAATAAATGGTACCAAATTAAACTAAAGAGCTTCTGCACAGAAAAAGAAACTATCAACAGAATAAACAGACAACCTAGAATGGGAGAGAATATTTGCAACCTATGCATCTGACAAAGCTCTATTATCCAGAATCTATAGGGAACATAAATTAAGCAAAAAACAAACAAGCCCATTAAAATGTGGGCAAAGGACATGAACGACACTTTTCAAAAGGAGATACACATGCAGCCAACAAGCATACAGAAACATGTAAAATCATTAGAGAAATGCAAATCAAAATCATGAGACACCATCTCATACCAGTCAGAAAGGCTATTATTAAAAAGTAAAAAACAAAAAAAAACAGATGTTGGCAAGATTGTAGAGAAAAGGAAATGCTTATACACTGCTGGTGGGAATGTAAATTAGTTCAGCCATTGTGGAAAGCATGTGGCGATTTCTCAAAGAACTTAAAGCAGAAGTATCATTTGAGCCAGCAATCCCACTACTAAGTATATACCCAAAGGAATAGAAATCATCCTACCATAAAGATGCAAGCATGTGTATGTTCATTGCAGCACTATTCACAATAACAAAGACATGGAATCAACCTAAATGCCCATCAACAGTAGACTGGATAAAGAAAATGTGGTACATATACACCATGGAATACTATGTAGCCATAAAAAAGAATGAGATCATGTCCTTTTCAGAAACATGGATGGAGCTAGAAGCCATAATACTAAGTGAACTAATACAGGAACAGCAAACCAAATACTGCATGTTTTCACTTATTTAGCTCACTTAGGAGCTAAATATCAAGTACACACGGACACAAAGAAGGGCAGAACAGACACCAGGGCCTACTTGAAGGTGGAGGCTGGAAAGAGGGAGAGGATCGAAAAACTACCTATTGGGTACTTTGTTTATTATCTGGATGACATGATAATCTACACACCAAACCTCTGTGACATGCAATTTACCTATATAACAACTCTGCACATGTATCCCTGAACCTAAAATAAAAGTTAGAAAAAAAGAAATTTAGGCAGAATTGATAAATCTAGCTTCTAGATGATGCTGTCTAGAAACTGAGTGAAACATAAGAATAGGTGTGTGGGACTTCATAGGTGTACGGGACTTTCCCATTTATAACTTCCTTTATTCTAGACCTCTTTCTCAGCCACAGTCCTTTGAATATGCTGCCTCTTTCATGTGGTGCCACCCTTGTCTGTCCCTTTGCTGCACGGTTAAGGTCCTTGGTGTCTCGGTAGCCTTTCCATACCAATGCAGCCTCTGCCATCACCTTTTCTTCGCACTATTTGTACTGCTTTTTTGGTATTTATAATACACCACTTTGCACTGTGGCTTATCTTTTTATAGGTATATTTTGCCCCCCCTTCAAGGGCACTATAAACCTTTCAAGGCTAAAATAGCCATATAGAAGTGCTTAACAGATGTCAGTTGATGACAGAGCTTAAAGGACAAATGCTATATTAATCATTCTGACTATTTCTGAGAAGAAAGGATTCCTACTCACATTTTACAGAAACAAAAAGTGATGTCTAGAAGAGTTAATTTACTTCCCTTGGATTCTTGAGCTGAACCAAAATGAACTGAGAAGGTTCCTCTCCTTACTAGAGCAGGCAGCCTCTTGGCAAATCAAAGTGCATAATCCCTTCAGTAACAGTGGTTGCTTACCAGCATAGTCAGTATTGATTTATGCTTGCAGGCACATGGCAGCTGGAGAATAGGGCAGTAATATTGGGCCACTAATACACAAGATGAGATTAAATGGTTTGAAATATTCTGAATCCTGGTTTTCTC
This sequence comes from Pan paniscus, assembly GCF_029289425.2. NCBI lineage: Eukaryota > Metazoa > Chordata > Mammalia > Primates > Hominidae > Pan > Pan paniscus. The sequence goes on along the minus strand of NC_073261.2, from coordinate 54,146,878 downwards.
CGAGCTTAGAAAATGACCTATTGGATATGTTATTCTGGCGGCAAAGAGAAATAGAAAAATCACATCCTGGCACTGGCTTGTCATTACTATCTTTAATTTAGATTTCCAAAATCACCAAATATTTGGTTTTTAGGTACAATGTAATTTTCAATACACTTCCCAGCAAGACAGCTACCAATAAATTCAACTAATTTTAGTTTCTGCAGCATTTCTTGGAAACTTCATGCTGGCACTGTCCTTGTCTCTGAATTGTTTTGGCATGTTTGGCCCATGATGATTCAATCAATTAGCAATGCAATTCACAGGCAAAGTGGCTGAAATGTTTGTGACTCAGCAGAAGAGTCTTGAAAGACATGGTTATTTTCCTGGCAACTTTTGATTTAATTGTCATCTTGCCAGATTTAGTATAAATAGATTAATAGTGGGACAAGCAAAGAGGACTATCAAAATTCAGGGGACCATGGGCAATCTTAGTTTCTCCTGTGCTGTCTCAGGTGACTCCACTGCTCTTTGGCAAAGTCTGTACTACCTCTGATAACTATCAACAACAGATTACAAGTCCCATATTTAAACACAGCAGAGTAGTAGTCCTGTTTTTCTCTTCTGGAATGATTTTCTACTTGCTAGATAGAAAGATGACATTGCTATAAAATCTACACATAGTTAATATTTCCTGAGACCTCAAGTTAGAAAGACTTGGGGGAAAAAAAAGGCATAGTGGTCCATGGAAAACAGAAGAATGTGGAAGTGCCAGTGCCAGGTAGAGGCTCTTAGGTAGCTCATTCATTGATTCATTCACTCAAAAATATTTATGGAGCACATAGGAAGTAACAGGCGTTATATGAGGCTGTGGGAATACAAAACATTAAACTCCTGAAGTTCAATGTATCACTAAGATGTCAATTTGTCCAAGCTAGCAAGGCATGTGTGCTGTGTGACAGGTATCTGGTCATTGGGATGCCACCTTTAGTTTTGCTCATTGATTTTTATCATTGGCCAGATATACTTTTCTCTTAGAGAATATAATCAAGAGGTTGAAAATAAGTATGCAAATTTCAAATCAAACATGTTTAATAGAAGAGGGCAAATATTTCAAGGAAACAAAGATTCAGCAAATATATCTAAGAAAAAAATATACAAAGAAACCAACATATGGATTATGAACAAAACACAAAGAAAACTGACTATAAATGAAGTAAAGCCTCTGGCTAAAAATCTAAAGCATGCTACACTTTGCTAGATGGCAAAGTGAATTTAAATGTGTTACAGAGTCAACCCTATCCTTACCCTCACCCCCTGCCTGACCTCTGAATCTCTGTGTAATTGCCAGTTTGTGTCGGACTTCACATGCTATGACTCTTTGATTTCTGCTTTGTATAATATATTTCTACAGAGTTTGACATTATGGCAGCAGAGGCTATAAACTGAGTGATCCTTGGAGGCTGCTGACTTGAAGTGTGGGTGGAGAAGAGGCAAGAGAGAGCCAAGACTGGAAAGAAAGAAGGAAACAAAAGTTTCTCTCACTTTTGGACTTAGGGAAACATTTGCTTTTTTTTTTTTTTTTTTAACAGCTTAGTTAAAATATAATTCACATACCATATAATTCCCCCATTTAAAGTATACATCTCAATTGTCTTTAGGATAATTACAGGATTGTGCAACCAGCACCATAGTCACTTTAGAACATTTTCATCACTCCAGAAAGAAACCCTGTACCCATTTTCAGTCACTCCTCATTCCCATCCCCCAGCTTCTGGCAATTACTACTCTACTTCTGTCTCTATAGATTTGCCTATTCTGAACATTCATGTAGATGGAATCATATAATATGTGGCCTTTTGTGCTTGCTTCCTTCACTTAATGTACGATTTTCAAGGCTCATTCATGTTGTGGCACACATCATTACTTCATTCCTTTTTATTGCTAAATAATATTTCATTGTATGAATATTTTGTTTTTCCATTAATCAGTTCATGGCCATTTGGATTATTTTCATTTGTTGGCTATTATAAATAATGCTGCTATGAACATCCATGTATAAGTTTTGGTATGGACAAATGTTTTCATCTTGAGTATATACATAGGAATGGAATTGCTGGGTTATATGGTTAACTCCCTGTTTAACTTTTTGAGGAACTGCCAGACTGTTTTCTAAAGTGGCTGTACAATTTTGCATTTCCCCAGCAATGTATGAAAGTGTCAATTTCTCCACATCCCCACCAATGCTTGTTGTTACTTGTCTTTTTTATTCTAGTTATCCTAGTGTGTGTATGATGGTATCTCTTGTGGTTTTTATTTTAATTTCCCTACTGACTAATGATGCTAAGCATTTTATTCATGTAATTGTTGGCCATTTGTATATTTTCTTTGGAGAAATGTCCATTTAAATCTTTTGCATTTTAAAATTATGCTATCTTTTTATTATTGAGTTGTGAAATTATTTATGTATTCTAGATATAAGTTCCTTATCAGATATATGATTTGCCAATATTTTCTCCCATTCTGTGGTTTGTCTTTCCACTTTCTTGATGGTATTGTTAGCAGCTCAAATGTTTTTAGTTTTTCTGTTTGCTTATTTTTTAGGCAGAGTGTCACTCTGTTGCCCTGGCTGGAGTGCAGTGGAGCAATCACAGCTCACTGCAGCCTCAACCTCCCAGGCTCAGGGGATCCTCCCACCTCAGCCTCCTGGGCAGCTGGGACTACAGGTGTGCACCACTGCACCCGGCTAATTTTTTGTAGAGTCGAGGTTTCACCATGTTGCCCAGGCTAGTCTCAAACTCCTGGGCTCAAGCAATCTTCCCACCTTGGCCTCTCAAAGTGCTGGGATTATGAGCGTGAGCCACTGTGCCTGGCGTGTTTTTAATTTTGATTAAGTCAAAGCTACTTTTTCTTTTTTCGAGTGTGTGTTTATACGGTGTTGCCTAACTCAAGGTCAGAAGATTTACTTCAATGTTTCTTTCTCAGGATTATAGTTTTAGCTTACATTTAGGTCTTTGATACACTTTGAGTTAATTTTTGTGTGGTATAATTAAAGGATTCAACTTCATTCCTTTACCTGTGGATATCCAGTTGTCACAGTACCATTTGTGGAAAAGACTATTCTTTCCCTCACTGAATTGTCTTTGCATACTTGTCAAAAGTTAATTGGCCATAAATGCAAGAGGTTTTTCCTCAACTTCAACTCTATTCCATTAAGCTACATGTCTATCCTTAGTGCCAGTATAACACAATCTTGATTATTGTAGCTTTGTACTAAATTTTGAAATCAAGAAGTGTGAATCTTCCAACTTTGTTCTTTCTCAAGATTGTTTTGACTGTTCTTTGTTTCCATATTAAGATCAGCTTATCAATTTCTGCAAATAAGTTAATGGGGATTTCAATAGGAATTGTGTTGAATCTATAAATCAATTTTGAGCATTTTAACAATATTTAGTCTACCAATCCATGAGCATGAGATATATTTCCACATATTTTGGTGCTCTTCAATTTCTTTCAACGATGTTTTACAGTTTTTAAAGTAAACCTTGTACTTCATTTGTTAAATTTATTACTATGTATTAATATTTTATTATTTTTTATTTTATAAGTGAAGTTTTCTTCATTTCATTTTTAATTTGTTCATTGCTACTGTACAGAAATATAATTAATTTATGTAATTTCTGTATAATATACCAAGGTACAAGTACATGGTTGTATCCTGCAAACTTGATGGATTCATTTGTCAGTTCTAATAGATTTTTAGTGGATTACTCAGTATTTTCTAAGTATAACATCATGTCATCTACAAATAAAGATAGTCTTACTTCTGCCTTTCCAATCTGAATGCCTTCTATTTCCTTTTCTTGCCTAATTGTTCTACCTAGTACCTCCAGTACAGTGTTGAATAGAAATGGTAAAAGTAGATATCCCTGTCTTGTTCCAGGTCATAGGGGAAGGTCTTTGCTTTTTAAGCAGTTTTCGAAAGGTTTAATGCTTTCTTCAAGAGGAAAAAACAAATAACAATACAATATATCCAAACAGAAAAATGCACTTGAACTCCTATTCTTGAGTATCAAAGCCCAAAACAGAAAACCATTCTAATTTAATACTTACGGAAAAAATAATAATAAAGCAACACTAAAATGTATAGTGCTTTAACTGACTGTTGAGGAAACAAGGGAGTATGCATAGGAATGACCTATATATATTCCAAATGACTTTTACTCTGAAGTTCTCTTGAGCCCAGATGTTAGCGAAAAATTAAAAGGATGAGGTTGTCCATGGGGGTTCATTTGAGATGGACAATGATAGTGACTGGTCAGACCCCTGGCCTACAATCATCTGCTGGATAAGATAAGGCACTTACCAGACCTCTTAATAGGAGTGCTATATGCTACTATAAAGAAAAAAAACAAAAGAAACACATTTAAACCATGTAGCATAAGTTAAAAAGAGAAATAATGACAACTAGTTTCTATTCTAGCATATAAGAGGCTTAGAATTTGTCACTACAGTTCTTACAACAAAGAAAAAGTGAATAAAAATCAGGAAGTCATATTAGATACATCAGAGATTAGAGTCACAGGGCAAATCACTGCCTCAAAAGTTGGACAAACAGGCCGGTGGATATAGAGAATACATTTTACTGGAGCAGAAACAAAGAAGCAGAAATAACCACTGGAGCCAGTACTAGGGCAGAAAAACTGAAGCTATAATTTGCAATCAGCTAGAGGCTTATTGTGGACAAGATTGAAAGATAAAAACTGAATATAAAACAACTGTGATTAATATGCTAAGGGTTCTAGTGGAAAAATGGACAACATGCAAGACCACATGGGTAACGTAAGAAGAAAAATGGAAACTCAAAAAAAGAATCTAAAGGAAATGCTGGAAATAAAAAACACACTGTAACAGAAATGTAGAATGCCTTTGATGGGGTCCTCAATAGACTGTATATGGCTAAGGAAAGAATCTGAGCTTGAACAAATGTCAATGGAAACTTCAAAACTGAAATGCAAAGAGAAAAAGTATGAAAAAGGCAGAAAAGATTTCTAAGAATCATGGGACAATTGCAAAAGGTGCAATATATTTGTAATGAGAATATCAAAATGAGAAGAAAGAAAGGAACAGAAGAAGTACTTGAAGTAACAGAATTTTCCTAGAGATATCAAACCACAGATCCAGGAATCTTGGAGAACATGAAGCAAGATAAATACCAAAAAATCCTACACTTAGAGATAATCATATTCAAACTACAGAAAATCAAAGGCAAAGAAAAAATCTTAAAAGAAGTTGGGGAGGGGGAGCGTCAGGGGAGAATCTTACCTATATAGAAGCAAGAATAAGAATTACATCTGACTTTTCTCAGAAACCATGGAAGCAAGAAGATAGAAATATTTAAAATGTTGAAAGAAAAAAATTCACCAATAAAGAATTCTAGACCTACAGAGATTATCCTTCAAAAGTGAAAGTGAAATAAAGACTTCCTCAAACAAACAAATATTGAGGAAATTTGTGCTGGTAGACCTGCTTGCAAGAAATTTTAAAAGAAGTTCTTCAGAAAAGAAAGAAAATAATATTGGTCAGAAAAGTGGATCTAAAGAAAGAGCCTGGCCAGGTGTGGTGGCTCACACCTGTAATCCCAGCACTTTGGGAGGCTGAGGTGGGAGGATTGCTTGAGCCCAGAAGTGACCAGCCTGGGCAACATACCAAGACCTCGTCTCTACAAAAAAATAAAATGAAAATTACCCAGGCGTAGTGGCACACAGCTGTAGTCCCAGCTACTGGAAGACCACTTGCGCCCAGGAGGTTGAGGCTGCAGTGAGCTATCATCGTGCCACTGCACTCCAGCCTGGGTGACAAAACAAGACTCTGTCAAAGAAAAGAAAAAGCCCTAAATAAGGCATAAAGATCATAGAAAATCTTAATTTTCTTATTCTTAATTGGTCTAACAGACAATACTTTCTTTAGAACAAAAATAACCAATGTATTCAGCAACTATAGTTATGAATAAGTGAAATAAACGAAGTAATATTATAAGGGACAAGAGGGAAGAATCGGAAAAACTCTGTTATAATGTATTTGCACTCACACATGATGCAGCATAGTGTTATTTGAAAGTAAACCTGGATTATCTGTAAATGTATATTGCAAACTCTAGGGAAACCATATGATATGCTAAGAGAAAAGAAAAAAGAATTATTGAAATGTTCAATTAAAATCACAGAGGGCAGGAAAAGAATGAAAGACAAAAAAAGGAACCAAGAACAAGGCAACCAAGAGAAAACAGTAACAGATATGGTAGATATTAATCCAACAATATCAATAGTCACTTCAAACACAAAACGGTCTAAATGCCAATTAAAAGACAGAGATTTTCAGAGTGAATAAAATAATAAGACCCAATTATATGTTATATATAAGAAACTATTTATTTATAGGCAAGGTCTCACTCTGTCACCCAGGCTGGAGTACAGTAGTGCAATCATAGCTCACTGAAGCCTTGAACTCCTGGGCTCAAGTGATCTTCCCACCTCAGCTTCCTGAGTAGCTAGGACTATAGGTATGTGCTACCACACCTTGCTAATATTTAAATTTTTTTGTAGAGATGGGGTCTCACTGTGTTGCCCAGGCTTGTCTTAAACTCTTGGGCTTAAGAGATCCTCCTTTTCCTAGTGTTGGGATTACAGGCATGAGCCACTGTGCCTGGCCAAGAAATCCATTGAAAATACAAATACACAGGTTGTATCAGTCTGTTCTCATGCTGCTATAAGGACATACCCGAGACTGGGTAATTTATAAAGAAAAGAGGTTTAATTGACTCAGAGTTCAGCATGAATGGGGAGGCCTCAGGAAACTTACAATCAGTGTGGCACTTCATCAAGGATCTAGAACTAGAAATATCATTTGACCCAGAGATTTCATTACTGGGTATATACCCAAAGGATTATAAATCATGCTACTATAAAGACACATGCACACGTATGTTTATTATGGCACTATTCACAATAGCAAAGACTTGGAACCAACCCAAATATCCATCAATGATAGACTGGATTAAGAAAATGTGGCACATATACACCATGGAATACTATGCAGCCATAAAAAAGGATGAGCTCATGTCCATTGCAGGAACATGGATGAAGCTGGAAACCATCATTCTGAGCAAACTATCGCAAGGACAGAAAACCAAACACCCCATGTTCTCACTCATAGGTGGGAATGGAACAATGAGAACACCTGGACACAGGGTGGGGAACATCACTCCCTGGGGCCTGCTGTGGGGTGGGGGGCACAGGGAGGGATAGCATTAGGAAAAATACCTAATGTAAATGACAAATTAATGGGTGCAGCACACCAACATGGCACATGTATGCCTATGTAACAAACCTGCACATTGTGCACATGTACCCTAGAACTTAAAGTATAATTTTAAAAAATAAATAAAAACAAGAACAAAAAAGAAAAAACAAAAGAAAATTATCAGGGATAAAGAGGAACATTACATAATGATAAAGAGGTTAATTCTCCAAAGGGACATAACAGTCTTTAGCATGTATCCACCTAAGAACAGAATGTAAAAAGTACATTTGGCAACAACTGATAGAATTGCAAGGAGAAATATGTTAGTTCACTATTATAGTTAGAGGCTTCAACAGACCATTATCAGTAATTGTCAGATCCAGCAGGCAGAAAATCAGTAAGAAAACAGCTGAACTGAATAGCACCATCAATCAAGTAGACCAAATTGGCATTCATATAAAACTTCAACAAAAGCAGAATATACATTCTTCTCAAAGTCATACAGAATATTCACTAAGACTGACCACGTTCTGGGCCATAAGATATACCTTAACAGATTTAAACAAGTAGAAATGATACAAAGTGTGCTCTAATAATGCCATAATGGAGCTAAATGAGAAATGTAAAAAAGAAAGATGGCTGAGAAATGCCAAAATACCTGGAGATTAAACAGTACATTTCTGGATAAAGCATGAGTCAAAATAGTCAGGTCAAGGGGAATTAAATAATATGTTTAACTAAATAAAAATGAAAATACAACTCATTAAAATTTGTGGATGCAGCAAACGTAATTTTCAAAAGGAAATTTATAACATTGAATCCATAAATTACCAAAGAAGGAAGATCTAAAATCAATAATCTAAGCTGCCACAAAAGAAAACTAGAAGAAAGAAGAGCATATTAAATCCAAAGTAATCAGAAGAAAAAAAAGCAATAAAAATTAGGGCAGAAACCAATAAAACTGAAACATAAAACTGATGAAAATTGACAAAAACCTGGTTCTTTAAAAATTTCAATAAAAATGATAAACTTCTAGCCAGGCTATCTAAGAAGAAAAGATTGAAGACACAAATTACCAATATCAGAAATGAAAAAGGGGCTATCATGACCGATACACCATTAACATTAAACTAAGAATAAAGGAATATTACAGGAACTAGTAGCAACTATAGCGAGGGTGCAGGATACAAGATGAATATATAAAGGTCAATAGCTATCTTATATACCAGAAATGAAGAACTGGAATTTGAAATTAAAAACATAATATAATTTACATTTGTCACTCTAAAAAATGAAATACTTAGGTATAAATTAACAAAACGTACAGATTTATATGAGGAAAACTACAAAAATATGATGAAAGAAATCAAAGATCTAAGTAAATGAAGAGTTATTCAATGTTCATGGATAGGAAGACTCAACATTGTCAAGATATTAGCTCTTTCCAACTTGATCTATAGTTTCAATACAATCCCAATAAAATCCCAGCAAGTTATTTTGTGAATATCAACAAACTGATTACCTAAAGTTTATATAGAAAGGCAAAAGACCCATTATAGCCAACATATTACTGAAGGAGAAGAATGTCAGAAGATTGACACTACCTGTTTCTAAAACTTACCATAAATCTGCAGCAATCAAAATGGTGGGTATTGGGAAAAGAACAGACAAAGAGATCAATGGGACAGAATGAAAGGTCTACAAATAAATCCATGCAAATATAGTAAACTGAACTGTATATAGACAAACAAGGAAACGCAATTTAATAAGAGTCTTTTCAGCAAAAGTTCCTGGAACAACTGGACATCCACATGAATGGACAGACAAACTGATACATCCATACAATGGGACATTATTCAATGTTAAAAAGAAATGAGCTATCTAGCCAAAAAAGACATGGAGCAACCTTGAAAGCATATTGGTAAGTGAAAAATGCCAATCTGAAAAGGCTATATGTTGTATGATTCCAAATATATGACATTCCTGAAAGGACAAAACTATGAAGACAGTAGTTGCCAGGGGTTCAGGGAAAGTGAGGGAGAGAAGAAGAGGCAGAGCGCAGGGCAGTGAAACTATTCTGTAAATGATATATAATGGTGGATACATGTTATATATTTGCCAAAACCCACAGAATGTACAATACAAAGAACAGACCATTATGTAAATTATGGAACTTAAAGATAATGTATTAATATTCACTCATCAATTTTAAAAAGTCACCTTTTAAAAAAACATCTGAACTACTGCAAAAAATCTCCAGATTGGTCTCTTACACTGATTCTTTCTGTAGTTAGAATGATTTAAAAAACAAAAATCATTAGATCAGTGCCTTGCTTAAATTCCATTGATGGCTAATTGTTTTTTGGATAAAATGTGATTCTTTTAGTTCCTCAAATGTACCAGTCTTTGCCACTCTTTTAAACAAATTAATTTACTTATTTTACTTTTTTACATAGGGACAGGGTCTCACTATGTTGTCTAGGCTTGTCTTGAACTCTTAATCTCAAGCAATCCTCCCACCCCAGTCTCCCAAAGTGTTGAGATTACAGGCATGAACCACCATGTCCAGCCTTGTGTCACTCATCTTCAAATTTCAGTTTGGATGTCACTTCCTAACAAAAGCTGTCCCCAACTCTTACAGATAAAGCTAGGGCCCTATAAATTATGCTTCCCTGACACTTTATATTTCCCCTTTCATAGAATCCAACTTACTGTCATATTAGACTGCCTGTTTTATTCCCTAGAATGGTAACTTCATGAGGGGAGGACCTATAGTTTTCATTGTTATATGTGTAGTACCTGGTACACAGTAGGTGCTCAGAATTAGATGACTGACTTACTGATGTAAGTCCGGAATGCCAATACTCTCTGGAAGAGGTTAACTAATTGATTTTTTTTTTTTTTTTGAGACTGGGTCTTGCGCTGTCGCCCAGGCTGGAGTGCAGTGGCGCAATCTCAGCTCACTGCAAGCTCCGCCTCCGAGGTTCATGCCATTCTCCTGCCTCAGCCTCCCGAGTAACTAGGACTACAGGCGCCCACCACCACGCAGGGTCTCACTGTGTTTCTCAGGCTGGTCTTGAACTCCTGGACTCAAGTAATCCTCCTGCCTCAGCCTCCCAAAGCACTGGGTTTACAGGCATGAGCAACTGCACCCAGCCTGGAATATGTTAATTTAGGAAGCAGTTGTTATCCTATCTATGGAGACAGAGCTAAACTGATCTGGAATACTGGGTAAGAGGCTGGAGAATATTTCTCTGAGATCATTTTCCATTTTAAATCTATAAAGGCAGGGAGGTGAAAGAGATGGCCTTCTAAGAACTTGTTTTTTGAGGTTTCTGAGTTTCCACAATATAGTTTCCCATGGTGTGATCCATATTTAGCAACTTTACAGTTCTGTGCCTATAGAGGAAAATGGTCCACATTGTACCAAACACACTTTTCTAGAAGAGGGTAACAAAATCTGCTACCTAGAAATGCAGAAGATAGGACTTTGTGCTATAAGGCAAATATCTTTTGTCATTAAGAATATGAAAATAATCTTTCTGATAAATGTTTTTAATTTATTTAGTGAACAGAGATGCTGTTCTGTGGATTATTTGGTCAATTTTATTCCCATCGCAGAAATGAAGAAGTGGAAAGGCAAGACATGGGCAGACCCTGGGAGTTGTACTGCTGATACCACCATGTATCCAAGATACGGAATTATAACTCCTACTGTGAGGATCTGAAAATTGTTGAAGGTACAGCACTAGGATACCTAAAGTAGTAGGGGAATGAATTCAGCAGAGGCTACTGCCCAAGAGAAAAAGGACACTGGGGTTGCTGTCATTATCACACAGATGTAGTTGTTTGCTTAGTGCTTTTTAAAAAGTTTCTAATCTCCCTGTAGCTCTTCCAAAGTTTCTCAAGGATAATATACTGTGATGAACTGATGGTGTGTCCCTGGCCTTTCCAGGTCCGCCCAGATGTCAAAAGTCCTCCCTTTTAGATTTGCTATGAAATTAAGAAACTTTTCGGCTGGCTGAAGTTTGTAACTGCAACTACTCACGTAAACTCCCAGCTCCTTTTCTACAGCTGCCTTGGAAAGCAAAAATGGGAAATTTGCAAATTTTTTAGAATATGATGATTGGTCCACAGATGACATTCTTTCTGTGAGGGCAGTGGGTAGTTTTTTCAAAGTGAATACTTTTGGTCCTTTAATGCTTTGTTTTGATTCATCTTATGGGGAAGTTTGGAAGGCATATTAAGATGTTCTGAATTTGAACTTGGATCTCTTTCTTAAGAATCTTGGAGAGTCATCTATTTTTTATGGTGTAGGTAAAAGATGCCTGGAAAATGGGAGATAGACTAGCTGTCCCTGAGGAGGCTTTCACCAAAGATTCTATAATAATATACAACCAAATCTCAGAGAGTGATTCTGTCAAGGTTATGCTCTGGGATATTGGTTTGTTCTCTAACCTCTTAGAAACAATTTCCACATTACCTGACTTCCTCTGCCAGAATCTGAACTACTTAGACAATACAAAAATGATGATGACATGAATAATAACTTTAAAAAGTGTTATCATTTTTTCATTATTAAAATTCCATGTCCCATGACAGGTATAAGTACCTACACTATCCTTATTCCTTTAATCTTCATTTTGTGTTCATATTTATCAACTAGATTGAAGCTCTTTGAAGAAGGGATCTAGGTGTGATAAATAATCATTTTATCATAAATAGCACTTAGTAGAGACACTTCAAATATAATGGTTTTATCTGGATTCGTAAAACTGTAAACTCTTCACAGGGAGAGACACTTTAGCTTAAATTTATCCCAATTTTCACTATTTTACCATGAGCCATAAACAGCATAGGTTCACTTAAAGAGCGGTGTCTGAAATTGATTCAGCTTTCTGAATATCCACAAAGTTTTCCCCCAAGACATCAAACTCTGACCATTTATTTGGGAACATCAAAAGTTCATCTTCACCTATAATTACACCTTGTATGGATCCTGCCTGTCTTGTTCATTGCTTAATCTCTTGTGTCTAGCAGAGTAAATGCTCGGTAAGTATTTGTAGAATAAATGAAAAAGAGTTTTACATTAACATCTAGCTAAATTATTATTCATACTGCCTACTACCAAAAAAAGACACACAGTGGCCTGCAACATTAAAATATATACAATATAAGACAAAACAGAAAAAGAATAGATTAGAAAAATAGGAAAGAAAAACAGATGAACCAGAAATCTGGGTGAATTGATCACTGTCAAAGAACATTAAATGTAGTGTTACTGGCTTCCTGGTTGTCAAACAAAAAGAGAAAATACATCAAATTTCTAGTTTCAACAGAATTCATCTGAAGAGGCAAACAAGGCTGGGTGTGGTAGCTCAAGTCTATAATCTCAGGCTTTTGGGAGGCCAAGGTGGGAGGAGTGATTGAGCAGAGGAGTGATTGAGCAGAGGAGTTTGAGACCAGCCTGGGCAACATAGTGAGAGTGTGTGTCTCCAAAACAAATTTTAAAATTAGCCAGGCATGGTGTCATATGCCTGCAGTCCCAGCTACTCAGGAAGCTGAGGTGGGAGGATTACTTAAGCCCAGGAGTTGGAGGCTGTAGTGAGCTAGGATCATACCACTTATACTCCAGCCTGGGCAACAGAATGAGACCTTGTCCCTTTTATTTTTTGAGACGGAGTCTCACTCAGTCGCCCAGGCTGGAGTGCAGTGGTGCAATCTCGGCTCACTGCAAGCCTCCCGGGTTCACGTCATTCTCCTGCCTCATCCTCCCGAGTAGCTGGGACTATAGGCGCCCGCCACTACACCCGGCTAATTTTCTTGTATTTTTAGTAGAGACGGAGTTTCACCATATTAGCCAGGATGAGACCTTGTCTCTTTTTTAAAAAGAAAAGAAAAAAAAAAAAGGAGGTAAACAGTTTCCTGGCACTGAATTCTAGGAAAGAAATTTTTTTGCATGAATTCTTATATGTGAGATGGTAGACAAAAAAGTATACAGGATTTTTGTTTTTAACTTTGTAAAAAAAATTGTAAAATGTCTTCCAAGTGGGTACTTCTAACATCAGTATCTACAAAAGTCATATGGGTGATTTATTTTCACTATCACTACCCAATAATTTATTTGCTTCTTATGATCATTCCTGTTTTATGACAAGAAAGCTATGTCAATTGTACAGGAAAAAAATTATCTTCTTCTTTGGAATGGTTGGTAGACATTTACCTAATTAATAGCTGGTTGAACTGCATGAAATTGCTGTTTTTATTGAATATTGGTAGCTTCATACATATTGGTAGTTCAACTTAATATAATAGCTTTATCAAGTTGTTTAGGTTAAACATAAAGGGTAACTCAATCCTGATTTACTCATTAGAATGTAAGCTTCCTGAATGTAGTGACTTGGCTTATCTCATTTACTGTAGAAACCTTATTGTCTGACACATGGTAATACACTTCATAGCGACTGAATAAATGAATGCTTTACCTTTGAGTTATTTCAAGAAAATCTTTCATGCAGAATGTAACACAAAGCTTAAATGACATAGTAGAGGAATCTATGATCAAGTTTCAATCATTTTTATAATTTGGGGGATGAAAACAGTCTCCAAATTCTTGCATAAGCATGGTACCGATCAAAGTCATAATGTATTGCTTGGTTGGAGCCTCTATTACATCAGACCAAATTAATCAGTACCTTTCTGATCCTGACAGTACTGTCTAGACAGGAACATATTTTTTAAATTATAATTTAATTTAATTTTTTGAGACAGGGTCTTGCTCTGTCACTCAGGCTGGAGTGCATTGGCATGATCTTGGCTCATTGCAACTTCTGCCTCATGAGCTCAAGCAATCCTCTTAGGTCATCCTCCTGAGTAGCTGGGACTACAGGTGTATGCCACCAGGCCTGGCTAATTTTTGTATTTTTTTGTAGAGACAGGGTTTTGCCATGTTGCCCAGGCTGGTCTTGAACTCCTGAGCTCAAGCGATCTTCCAACCTCAGCCCCCTAAATTGCTGTGATTACAGGTGTGTGTCACTGCACCTAGCCAGATATGAGCATATTTGGCAAGAAAAGTCAGATTTCTGTAAGCAATAAATTTACTTGATTTGAAATCTATTATGATTTTTTGGAAAATTTACAGTTCCTCTTACTCATCACTTGTAAACAAAACCTCAATTTCAATTTATTTCCTGAAGATAAAAGAAGCACAGGTCTTCATTATTTCACTTGCTTACTTTGGTTTTTGTTTGTTTGTTTATTTTTATTTTTGAGATGAGGTTTTGCTGTTGCCCAGGCTGGAGTGGAGTGGTGCGATGAAAGCTCACTGCAGCCTCTGCCTTCTGACCCTCTTACCTCAGCCTCCGGAGTAGCTGGGTTAGTTGAGTAGTTGACTAATTTTGTGTATTTTTTATGGAGACGGGGTCTCACTATGTTGCCCAGGCTGGTCTTGAACTCGGGAGCTCACGTAATCTGCCCACATTGGTCTTTACTTGCCTACTTTGTATTTAATATTGGCAATGTCTCCATAGTTGCCTTTTTTTCCCTTTGCTGTCTACTTTATTTCTTAGCATGTTTGTTCCTGATCTTGTTCTTTGAGGAACTTTTCCTACTTGGATTCCAAGCTTTTCATTATAAACTAATCTCTTAGGTTTTCTAGGCACTGTGTGTGCAAAGTGTATACAGGAATTTATGTTTAGGTAACACAATTTGTTTTCCACCACATTATAATGATCTAAAAGAATATTTAACTTAAATGCCTTATCTGGAAGAAGTGGATATGACAATGACACACATGCTGTCATATGCATGTCAACTGGGTTACGTCTCCAGGGGTAGGAATAGATACGAACCACATCCATTCCCACTGTTATTCATGTGAAACTAAAGGTATTCATTTGCAAGATGGTTAGAACCACTAAGAGGTTAGTTAGTGGGATACATGTGAGAGTTTGAAGACAGCATTTTAATTTTTATTTTTTAAGTAGGACAAATAACATGGATAAAGTTTCAAGACATAATTTCAATAGCTCTTGAGACAACTGAGTCCCAGGCAAATATACATTTCCCCATATTGTAATTTTTCCTACAGAGAATGTATTGATTATAGCATGCAATGACAATGATTTAGTATTTCCTTGGTTCTGCCCTTTTGTAACTTTATCCATTATGTATAATCATGAATAGCGTAACTATAACTGAAATAAAATTTAAGCCTTTTCATTTAATGTTTAGCATGTGTAAAACCTCACATCTGATCAACATTAAATAACTAGTTTAGTTTACACAATTTTATTACCAACAAATCTATCAGCACTCTTGCATCTGAACCCATATTTTCCCCCCTTCTTCTCTTACAATGAATGAACAATCCTTGTCCCATCACTTGTGCACTTAATTCCACTCCTTTGTGTACACTCAAGGGCATTATTCCTGCAATTATCCCCTTTCTCACTAAAATCATCAACTTTTCCCTCTTTACTGGATCATTCCTATCACCACATAAATGTTGCATTATCTTTCAATTATTCTACTACTGAGTAGTATTAGGGCACAGGAAAGGGAAGATGGGCATTGGAGCCATAGAAGGGGTTACAGCAACTTCTGGAAATTATACAATTTTACTTAATTGCATTTATATAAACAGGGGTAAAATTTCTGCCACTATTTCCTATGTAAACATTCTTCGCACGTGTGTGTGTGTGTGTTTGGGGGCTGATGAAATACACATCCCTACTGTCTACTATTATCATAGGAGTAAAATACTGTTCCACGAAGTTTTTCTCTATACTGAGAACAATGTTGCAAGGCAATATAATAGAAAGTCACGCCACTGCACTCCAGCCTGGGTAACAGAGTGAGACTCTGTCTCAAAAAACAAACAAACAAACAAACAAAAAACAGAGTAAAAGCTTCAGTTTTGTCATCTGGAAGATTTGGGTTCACATCTTGGTTCTACTATAAACTTTGTGATACTGAATGAGTCACTTCATAGTTCTGAGCCTCAGTTTCTCAACTATACAATGGTAATGATAATACCTGCTTTACTAGTTGTGAGGAATGAACGAATAATACACATAATACACATTAAGCACACTGACATAAAAATCACAGATCAGGGAGGGAGGGGAGCATGGGTTGAAAAACAACCTATTGTGTACTATGCTCACTATCTGGGTGATGGGATCATTTGTGCCCCAGCCCTCAGCATCATGCAATATACCCATGTAACAAACCTACACACGCAATCCTTAATCTATAATAAAAGTTGAAAAACAAATCACAGATCACAATACTGGAAAAGAGCTTTAGAAGCAATGTGCTTCACTTACATATGGAAACCGCAGTGGATAATGGTGAACCTCAAAAAAATATCCAATCTATAAGGAACTTGAATTTATAAGCAAAAAACAACACCATTAAAAAGTGGGCAAAGGACATGAACAC
Source organism: Pan paniscus (assembly GCF_029289425.2). NCBI lineage: Eukaryota > Metazoa > Chordata > Mammalia > Primates > Hominidae > Pan > Pan paniscus. Next base: position 54,130,153 of record NC_073261.2, on the reverse strand, counting down.
TTTTCAAAAGAAGACATACATGTGGCCAGAAAGCATATGAAAAAATGCTCGACTTTACTAATCATTTGAGGAATGCAAATCAAAACCATGAGATACCATCTCATACCAGTCACAATGGCTATTACTAGAAAGTCAAAAAATAACAGATGCTAGAAAGTCAAAAAATAACAGATGCTGGTGAGGTTGCAGAGAAAAGGAAATGCTTATACACTGCTGGTGGGAATGTAAATTAGTTCAGCCACTGAGGAAAGCAGTTTGGTGATGTCTGAAAGAACTTAAAACAGAATTACCATTAGACCCAGCAATCCCATTATCAGGTATATACCCAAAGGAATGAAAATCATTCTACCATAAAGACACACACATGAAAATGTTTTCCCGAGCACTATTCACAATAGCAAAGACATGAAATCAACCTAAATGCCTATCAATGGTAGGCCGGATAGGAAAATGTGGTACATATATGTCATAGAATACTATGCAGCCATAAAAAAGAATGAGATCATGTCCTTTGCAGCAACCTGGATGGAGCTGGAAGCCATTATCCTAAGTGAGCTAACACAAGAACAGAAAACCAAACACCGCATGTTCTCATTTTTATAAGTGGGAGCTAAATATCGAGTACATATGGACACAAAGGAGGGAACAAGAGGCACTGGGGCCTACTCCAGGGTGGAGGGTAGGAGAAGGATGAGGACTGAAGAACTGCCTATCAGGTACTATGCTTACTACTTGGGTGACAAAATAATCTGCACACTGAACCCCTATGACATGCAATTTACCTACACGACAAACCTGCACACATAACCCTTGAACCTAAAATAAAAGTTAAAAGAAAAAAAGATATGTTCGGCTGGGCACAGTGGCTCACGCCTGTAATCCCAGCACTTCGGGAGGCTGAGGCGGGTGGATCACAAGGTCAGGAGATCAAGACCATCCTGGCTAACACGATGAGACCCCATCTCTACTAAAAATATAAAAAATTAGCTGGGCGTGGTGGTGGGCACCTGTAGTTCCAGCTACTCAGGAGGCTGAGGCAGGAGAATGGTGTGAACCCAGGAGGAGGAGGTTGCAGTGAGCCGAGATCACACCACTGCACTCCAGGCTGGGCAACAAAGCAAGACTCTGTCTCAAAAAAAAAGAAAAAAAAAAGATATGTTCAAGTCTTAATCTCCAGTACTTAGGAATGTGACCTTATTTGGAATAAGGGTCTTTGAAATCATCCTGGATTAACTGGGCAGACCCCTGAACCCAGTGATGGGTATCCTTAAAAGCAGCAGAAGAGTAGAAGATATGAGGAGAAGACAGAGGTGGAGACTGGAGTTATGTAAGTCACAAGCCAAGGAATTCTAAAAACCATTAGAAGCTGAAAGAGACAAGGAAAGAGTCTCCCTTAGAGCCTTCAGAAGGACCACGGCTCTGCCAATGCCTTGATTTCAGATTTCTGGCCTCCAGACCTGTGAGGGAATAAATTTCTTTTGTTTTAAGCCACCAAGTTTATAGTAATTTTGTTACAATAGCCATAGGAAACTAATACAGATTTTGCTAACTACAACATAAGTGCTGTTGTACTAAATACCTAAACATGTAGAAGTGGCTATGGAATTGGGGAATGCGCACAGGCTGGTAAACTTTTGCGGCAAGTGATAGAAAAAGCCTAGATTGAAAATATTCTTGGTAGGAATATATACAAACATTAAACACAATTCAGGGCCAGGCGTGGTGGCTCACACCTATAATCCTAGCACTTTGGCAGAAAACTCGGCTGAATTATGTACAGTTGAGTAGAAAGTAGAGCTTGTAAGCAATGAATTTGTATATCAAGCTGAGATTTCCAAGCAAAATGTTGAAGATGCAGCCTGATTTTGCCTCACTATTTATGGTAAAATGTGATAGAAAAGAGATAAATCGAAAAAGGAAATCTTAGGCAGAAAGAAACCAACACTTAATGATTTGGAGGGTTCTTGGCATATACAGATTGCAAAGGATGCCAAAATTAGGAAACTTACACTTAAAGAAAGTATGCTGTGGATATCAAGCCAAGGGTGTGGCTGGACAACCTTTTGCTGAAGAGACTTGGCATGTGACTCATTGATCCACTCAACCATCTCAGCAGAAGCCAGAAACAGATGGGGTTATCCGGTAAAGATCTATGCAGGACCCTTCTGTCTAGTGGCAGGGATCCCTGTGACATACACAGGACACCTACAAGGTTTTAAAGAATGCTGTATCAGCAGAAATACTGCCAGCTTAGAATAAAGGGAATGGAGACAAGACAAAGTGAAGGATTGCTGTTGGGCTTAACAAAATTCTATAAACAGAAAAATGGGCTGATAAAGCTACTTAGCTGCAAATATATACTACCCTTTAAGAAAAGGAAAGGATGACTTCTAGGTCAGAGCCATGGGTGCAGAAGTAGACACTGATGAAGCTACCACAGGCCTGGAAGGCAGCGCCAAGAGCCATAGATAATTAGTTCCAGGCCTTGAAATCTAATGTAAATTGCCTTGCTGGATTCAAACTTGCTTGGAACTGGTGGCTCCTTTATTCTCTCAGTTTCCCCCTTTTGGAATGAAAATGTCTATTGTATCCCTATCCCACCACTGTATTTTGGAAACAGATCATTTCTTTTCTAAGTTCATAGTTCCACAGGTAGAGAAGAATTTTGCCCCAGGGTGCATCATACCCAGAGGGCCACCCATATCTAACGTAGATGATTTAGGTGATGAAATGTGGGACTTTTGAGCTGATGATGTTTAGATGAGACTTTAGACTTAGAGTTAATGCAATAATGGATTGAGACTTCTGGGGATGTGGGGAAAGGCTGAATGTGTTTTGCATGTGGAATAAATGTTAATTTTTGAGAGCCAGAGGATAAACTACATTTGGTTGGATGGTGATACCAAAAAAGATTTGTCCAAGTCGTAACCTCAGGTATCTGTGAATGCGAGCTTATTTGGAAACAGGATCTTTGTAGATGTAATTCAGTCAAGGATCTCAAGGTGAGACCATTCTGGATCAAGTGGGTAGGCCCTAATTAAATGACAAAAGTCCTTAAAAGAGAAAGAACAGAAGACATGAGGAAAAGAGGTCATATAAAGACCGAGGGAGAGATTGGAGTAATACAAAGCCACAAACCAGGGAGCTCCTGGGGCCACCAGAAGCTGAAGGCAAGGAAGGATTCTCCCTTAGAGGATTTGGAGGGAGCACAGCCTTTCTGATATCTTGACTGTGGCCTCCAGAACGGTTAGAAATAAAATTCTTGCTTTAAGCCATTAAGTTTATGGGTAATTTGTTATGGCAGCCACAGGAAAGTAATATCGCAATGAAGACACTATCAAATCATTTTGCAGATAGGGTGACTAAAGTTTAGAAAACTTAAGTGAGTTCAGTTCATAGAAAAAGCAGGAAATAGTTGATCTTTGCAATTGCTGCTTCAGGGTAGAATGAAATGTAACTGGAATGGGAATTAGATTAGGGTTCTAGCTCTGGCTTTAGCTGTGTGACTGGGCAGATCACAAATTCTCTGGGCATTAGTTGCTAGTTCTGTAAAACTGAGAGTAGAGGTAATGAGTACAGGTTAAGTATAGTTTAAAACTGGCTGATCATCTGAATCATGTTGGAGACTTACTTACAACTATAGATTCTCAGCCCTCATCACACTGCCCCTACTCCCAACCTGCTAAATGCAACTTGAGAAATCAGCTCTGAAATCTATCTATTTTTACAAAGCTGCAAGGTAATTCAAGATTAACCAAGTTTGGGAATCATGGAGCTAGATGATTACTGAATCCCTGCTAGTGCTAAATTTTATATTTGGGATTAGAGACATATTATCATAATTTCAGCACTTAAATATTTGCATGGATTGAGCTGTGTATATGTATGAACACAAGGAGGCTGAATGTAAAAGCAGGTATCTGGAATCTATTTATTCCAGGTTCCAGGGGCATGGAATTTGGGCCTAAAGTAACCTCAATATCCTTCGCTCTGCATAAGCAGTCACTGTCCCTAGGCTGACTCCCTCATGCCCCATCTCATCATGTTCTGGGAACAAAATGACTATGCAAAGTGTTTTCTCTCCACAAAGACAACGCACATATGTGACACGACACAGGCCAGGTGAAACAGGTATCATTCAAAGTGTTTGAGTACAAACCAGTCCTAACATGGATTTGCCACATCTGAGAATAATATTCACAAAATCTTTTCCATCTTTTAGAAGTCACGGAGCTTAAAAAAAAAACCATATCTTTGTTTCTTAGCAAAGGATCTGTTTGACTAAATAAGTTAAAACAACAACAACAACTCATGCTTAGGTTTTCTTCTTGGCTCTCAGATTAACCTTTTTCTTCCCTGAATTTAATCTCAAACAGACAATATTAGTATTGGATAAATTACATTTGTTTTAGAGCCTAAATTTAATCATTAAAATTAATTGATCCTGAGTAAGCCCAATCTTAGCAGAAGGAAAAACCACTATTAATCTTTGGTCATTAAATCAATACTGAAGGCAATGTATTATTCTAATGTTTACCGCTAGCTTAATGCAGTGTGTTAACAAGGCCTGTTAACACATAAAGCTTGAATTACATGTCTGTCAGCTACCAGAATATCCTTATGGAGACAGGATTTGTGAATTCTGCAGAATTAGTATGACTTAGAAAGATCAATGAAACACTGATGCCTTCCTATTCTGAGGAAGATCAAAGCAGGAGTTATTTTTTTCTGTTCATTTCAAACCACCCAATTTCCCAGAGCTGGGCTAGTCAACCATAGCCGACATAGCCATGGGACAGTACGAGGTTGATGGGAGGGGGTCACATGGTCCCAGGACAGTTTTCTAGTTCCTACAACTCCAGTCTCTTTGAAGAGTTGGAGTTAAATGGGCACAGAAATATCTCAGTCAAGTGCTAGGACTCTTCCCACGATTCTGTTTTAAGTCCTGCAAAAAGGGCATTCTCTGGGAACTTCCATCCTGAAATTTTTAGGAGGAAATTGGCTTACTCACTAAATTTCATAGTCTTTTAAGTAATTTAAGGCTAAAAGCCTATATATGATTAGATTATTACACATTCTTTAAAGCTAAATGGTCCACCATTCTCGCAATTATTTCTTTTTAAACTCTCAGTCTGACAGAGGCAGCAAGAAAACAGTGTTGTCTTTACAAGTCAAGCACGAACAGTACCAAAGCATTTCTTATCTCTCTCATTAGGCTGTGAGCTCCTTAACGACAGGGTTGATGTTTGTTTTATCCTGATGTTCTCAGCACTTACGCCAGGGCTCAACATGGAATAGATGCTCTATGAATGCTTTTATTTTTAATTTTCATCTTTTTTTTTTTTTTTTTTTGAGACAGGGTGTTACTCTGTCATCCAGGCTGGAATGAAGTGGCACAATCATGGCTCACTGCAGCGTTGACCTTGGGGGCTCAAGCAGTCCTCTCACCTTAGCCTCCTGAGTAGCTGGGACACAGGCATGAACCACCACTCCTGGCTAATTTTTTAAATTTTTTCTTTTGTAGAGACAAGGGTCTCCCTATGTCGCCCAGGCTGGTCTCAAACTCCTGGGCTCAAGTGATCCTCCTGCCTTAGCCACTCAAAGTGCTGGGATTACAGGCATGAGCCACCACACCAGGCCCTAAGAATGCTTTTAGAATAAATAAATGAGTGAATAATTATAATAATAATAAAAGGTTTTAGAAGGCCCAAGTACATACAAAGACAGTAATTATTCCATGAAGAATTTTAAACTTGGCTTTTCTTGTCACTGTAGCTGTTACTGCTTCCTAACCATCCCCTGCTAACATTAATTTCAAAATTTTCAAACATACAGATAGTTGAAAGAATTTCACAGTGAACATCCATACACTCACCATCTAAATCTACAATTTACATTTTACTATATTTGTTTTATCATATATATATTCATCAACTATTCTTTGACACATTTTGAAGTAAGTTGTACACAATTTTATCATGATACAGAGTTCAATACTTGCTTACAGTTCTACTTTTTATTTTGAAGTAAAATTTATATATGATGAAATGCACAAATCTTAGGTGTACAGTTTAGGTGTGTTCTGAGAAATGCATACACTGATATAACCCAAACTCCTATTAAGGTAGAATATTTTGATCACCCAGTACCACCTCTCAGAGGCAATCACTGCTTTGATTTTTTTCCCGCCTAGATTAGTTTTGTTTGATCTATGAATTATAGATTGTCACCTGTAAAATTTCACATAAACAAGATCATACAGTATGTTCTCTTTTGCATATTTCTTTCATTCAGTATGTTTTAGAAATGCGTCCGTGTTGTTGTGTGTATCAGTAGTTATTTCTTTTTTATTGAAGAATAGTATTCAATTGTATGTATATACTACAATTTGTTTATCCATTCTTATATTCATGAACTCTTGGGATCTTTCATCTTCTTTAAATTACTAATGCAGTTGCTATGAACATTCTTTTACAAGTCTTTTCGTGGACATATGCTTTCATCTTGGATAAACAACTATGATTGCATTTGCTGGGTTATAAGGTAAGTACCTGTTTACTTTCATAAGAAACTGCCAAACCATTTTCCACAGTAGTTATACCATTTTATATGCCTACCAACAATGTATGAGAGCTCTAACTGGGTTGCTATAATTAGCCAATTTTTTACTGAATAATTTAGCTGCAGCTAGTGTCACCCTAGCATGCCATGCTGGATTTTTTGCTTTGGAAGTGTAGCAGTGCGGCCAGGCACAGTGGCTCACGCTGGTAATCCCAGCACTTTGGGAAGCTGAGGCAGACAGATAGCTTGAACCCAAGAGTTCAAGACCAGTCTGGGCAACATGGAGAAACCCTGTCTCTACAAAAAAATACAAAAATTAGCCAGGGGTGGTGGTACACAGCTGTAGTCCCAGCTACTCAGGAGGCTGAGGTGCGAGGATGACTTGAGCCCAGAAGGTCAAGGCTGCAGTGAGCTGTGATTGCGCCACTGTACTAAAACTTGGGTGACATAGTGAGACTCTGTTTAAAGAAAGAAAAGAGAGAAAGAGACAGAGAGAGAGAGAGAGAAAAAGGAAGAGAGAAAGAAAGAAAATGTAGCAGTGATTGAGCTCCCTCTTCATGTTTATATATAATAAGGTTTATATATGATAATAAGCAGTCACTAGTCAATTTAATTATATATTATAGAAATGTAGCTATATGAAGGGAAATTGAACTATGTGTATATCCAAGGGGGATGCTATGGTCCATGGAGACTGTTGAACTTCCAGCGATATCACAGGGTGAGGTGAGGTTGATGAGGGCATTAAGAAAATACGTAACCTACTTCTAAAAATCCATTCTTTGTATCCAGCCTGTAGGATAACAGAAGTCGTATCCAGTTTTGATTGTGCGAGGCAACAATTATGAGCAGAGTGTCATTAGCAAAACCTCTGTGAAGTTGTAAGCAACTGATTTAAAATATGTCACCACACAGATCAAGTTCAAAGATTCCCTTTTCCTGCCCCATGGCCAATAATCTAGACAGGATTTCAAACACCCTGAAAGTGTAACGGAAAAGAATATCATATAAAACACAGGCTCCAGAAGACTCCGGCAAGGGGAGTGGGGGAGTAAAAATGAGCCATCCAGATAATTTGATAAGAGAACAGAGAAGATTTTGGCAATTTCCTTGTAATAGCCGCAATTCTTGGTAACTTAATCCTTGAAGGGATGGTATGGGGAAGATATTCCCACATGCAAGAGGGGATTCCAACAGAATTCCTATTAAAGAGACTATCCACCAAAACCGAGGTCTTATTTTCTATCTGGTGATAATCTACAGAATTTCTTTTCTCTAAACCATTGATTTAGAAATATGAAAGTTACTAAATTTACCCAGTTTAGAACAACTATAATTCCGGTTACTCTGCATGTGTCTGTTGCATGACATCTGTGATATCATGACCTCCCTCTGTCTGTTCTTCAGAGACATGGAAAGATGAATAAAGAGTTTATGTTGACAAGGACTATAAACTAAGCAGTTCCAAACATACTCTTGCAGGCTCCCAGAATACAAAGAAAAAAGTAATCACTCCAAATGACCCCCAACTATTTAGAATTTCATACCATCAAGTCAGATGAAGCAAAATTGCTACCACCTGTAAAGATTCAAAGAAATACAAAAATCACTAAGAAGAAGGAAAAAAAAGTGGCAGATGTGCTTGGAGGGAGGCGGAACAAGTAGAAGAACATGGTTGGAGCACCCCCTCCAGGGAACTCGTGATCATATCAGAGACTGAGAAGTCCAGCCAGATTGGAAAGTTCTAAAATAACATGCCTTATCTATTCTCATACTTATAATTTTAAAGAAAAGTTTGTTTAAAAAGTACAGATCTTTTAGAATCATAGAGTTGAAGGCTGGAAGGAGTTTGGGTTTGTCTATTTACAAAATCACAGACTTTTAGCTTTGGAAGAGACCTTGGGAATCACTTAGTATAATTTGCTACCCAATATAAAACACCCCTTGTAAATGTGAATCTGTTTTCTGCTGGCATGCCTCTAGTTAAAGGAAATATAGCCTGTTCCAATTTTTGAGAACTCCAGCTATTGTCAAGTTTTTTCTCTTATATTGAGGCTGCTTTCCTTTAACTTCCAATCACAGGTCCTAGTTAGCAACGCAAAAGTAAGTATATACATATAGTTCTCGACAAGTTATATTTTCATATATTTGAAGGTGGATATTATAAATCTACCAATCTTCTCTTTCTTTAGGCTAAAATATCCCAAGTTCTTTTAACAAGGCTTCTCAGCCTCTTGCCAGCCTGGTTAACTTTTTCTTCTAATGTACTTTAGCAGCGTCCTCCTTCAAATGTGGTGCTTGAAATGAAACGCAATGCCTTAGGTATGGGCTTATTATCATAGCTAACTGCCTCCAATTACAGCTGATGAAAGAGATGCCCAGGAAGGTTAGATTACTTGCTCACATTTACACAGGCAGGTAGTGGCAGAGATGGAAATAGGACATAGATCTCCTGATTTCAGTTAGTATTCTTTCCCTATATCTCGCTGAAAATAACCTATCAGTTAGAAAAAATCTGAATTTGTCTTTTTCAATATGGATAACAGAGTTTTTGTGATGACAAAAGGAATTAATGAAAAATAATGAGTCTTAGGATCAAGAACTTCCTTCACCTAGGCCAGCTTAATTCCCTTCCTTGGGTCTCCACTCCTGCCCACAAAGGAAAACAAGATGTATCTCAGGTAACCTCTCTGTGTAAAGAAGGTCTTGAAGGATCTAGTAGCAGAGGATCAAAGCATATGAGTGGCTTCTGGTCTTTGTTTAAGAGGCCCAATACTATAGTCCAGACAGGTTCCCTGCACCTCCCAGCTGAAGTCTCAAACTTATTGAGGCAATAGTATCCCTGATATTAAAGACAGCTTACAAATAATAAAGACATTCAGTCTACAGCCATACCACCCTGAATGTACCCAATCTCATCTAATCTCTGAAGAAATTCAAAGCATTAAATATTGGTCTGAGTTGTGGTAGGGTGGGGAAGCCTTGGCTTATAAGCTATACTCACCTTTTAATCAATTTTGAATATAAAATGTATAGAGCAAAGATGCAGAATGAAGCAACGTATATTACCTCTGGGGCAACAGAAGTTCAAGAGCACTGAACTGGTTGAGATTTGGCTTAGGAGCTTTCATTGTCTATCTTTCCCACCTCCTACAAGTTTTGCATTCATCCTTCAAAATACATATGGAATTAATTCAATGTATACTTACTGCAAATCAATAAGACAAAAGGCATTGAGAATTCAAATTCACAAAAAAAGAGAATAAGGTCTGCTTTAAAGAAATTCAGCAACTAACAATAAGACAAACATGCAGACAATAAACAAGCCACACTGATATTAGAGAAAATGGATAAACAGAATATAGCCATACCTAACACTGAAGATTTTCCTCTGAAAGCAAGATCCAAAGTTGGGGGGGACAATTTAGAATTAGAACTAATTTTTGATATCAGATTGGAAATGCCATGAAAGTCTCACAATACAAGAGATCCAGGAATTCCTTTCTTGTCAATGGACTAAACTTGCCCTATGAAATTAACTGGCTCCCAGAGTGAGCTGCTCTGGATAACAGCCTGCCAGAGTAGGTTAACAATAGGATAGTAGCCAGTGTCAGACCTGGTCTGCATGTTTCTGTATGGTCAGCTGTGCAGTACTTTGACTATGACGTACCTGAACTTTCCACGACTGAAGACAGGTTGCTGGGATGAGACTACGCTCCATGGCCAAAAGTGATATTTAATCCTTGTTTGTTTGAGAGTGGGGCACTGCTATGTTTGGAGCAGAATATGAAAAGAACAACTGAGAAAGCGTTGGGGCAAGCCACATTGTCCTTCCCCTCCTGCCACTGTGTAGACTAGTAAGCAGAAAACTATTATGCTGGACACAAGCCAGTCTTATCCCCAAAGCAATAAATTTTACAAGCCAAATAACAAATAGAAACAATCTATGAATGCTGAATCCACTGAGAAATCCAAAAGAGAAATATCAATTGTCTATTCTTTCCCAAAGGGGTTGGAAGGAGAGGTTGAATAAAGCAATTCTATAAAATGCAATCCAAAAGCCCTCATTGTTTACTGCATGGTAAATCATAATGGCAGGAGTGGTCTTATCCTGTTATGCTGGAAAATGAGCTAGAAGATGATAAAGTCACAGCCACAGCCACTAAATAAAGTAAATAAATACTTTATCCACACAGCAGAATATCCAGACAATGCACAGTCTCACTGTTCTCAGCCACTCCTGCAAAGGGAAATTGTCTCTTTCAGCTTCTGCTACAGGCACTATAGTAAAGCATTCTGACAGCCAGCCAGCCAGCCAGACAGGCAGGCAGAATGCTATGAAGATTCTGAAAGGAGTTTGCTTAGAATACCACAGAGTTGGTGGATGTTTCAATGGCATAGGACATTTTACTTCCTTTTTCTGAATTAAGGAATGGAACTACACCTAAGTGTATAAAAAAGGATAATGAACCAATACAGAGGAGATGTCATATACTGTATGCTCAACTAAACCATGTTGATCTTTCCTGCCTATAGAGCTGAAGACTGTCATTCCATCCACTGAATGAGAACAATGTTAAAGACATTCATGGGACCCAGAGTCTCTTGTTTCTATACTCAACATTGACACTATTCCCAACTTTCTTCTCTTACTATAAACATATACCTTGAGGCCAGGCGCAGTGGCTCATGCCTGTAATCTCAGCACTTTGGGAGACCGAGGCGGGCAGATCACCTCAGGTCAGGAATTTGAGACTAGCCTGGCCAGCATGGTGAAACCCCATCTCTACAAAAATACAAAAAATTAGCCAGGCGTGATGGCAGGTGCCTATAATCCCAGCTACTCGGGAGACTGAGGCAGGAGAATTGTTTGAACCTGGGAGGCAGAGGTTGCAGTGAGCCAAGATCATGCCATTGCACTCCAGCCTAGGTGACGAGCGAAATTCTGTCTCAAACAAAAACAAAAACACCAACAACATACACCTTCATATGGTTTGGCTCTATGTCCCCACCAAGATCTCACTTTGAATTGTAATAATCCCCACGTGTCAAGGGTGGGGCCAGGTGGAGGTAATTGAATCACGGGGGCGGTTTTCCCCACACTGTTCTCATGATAATGAGTGAGTCTCACGAGATCTGATGGTTTTATAAGCATCTGGCATTTCCCCTACTGCCTCTCATTCTCTCTCCTACCGCCTTGTGAAGAGGTGCTTTCCTCTATGATCATAAATTTCCTGAGGCCTCCTCAGCCATGCTGAACTGTGAGTCAATAAAACCTCTTTTCTTTATAAATTACCTAGTCTCAAGTATGTCCTTATAGCAGCATGAGAACATACTAATACAGTACATTGGTACCACAGAGAGTGAGGTAGCTGCTATAAAGATACCTGAAAACGTGGAAGCGACTTTGGAACTAGGTAACAAGCAGAGGTTGGAACGGTTTAGAGGGCTTAGAAGAAGACAGGAAGACATGGAACGTTTGGAACTTCCTAGAGACTTCCTGAATGGTTTTGACCAAAATGCTGTTAGTGATATGGACAATGAAGTCCAAGCCGAGATGGTCTCAGATGGAGATGAGGAACTTCTTGGGAACTGGAGCAAAGGTGACTCTTAACTATTCTTTTATTATTATTATTATTATTATTATTATTATACTTTAAGTTTTAGGGTACATGTGCACAATGTGCAGGTTAGTTACATATGTATACATGTGCCATGCTGGTGTGCTGCACCCATTAACTCGTCATTTAGCATTAGGTATAACTCCTAATGCTATCCCTCCCCCCTCCCCGCACCCCACAACAGTCCCCAGAGTGTGATGTTCCCCTTCCTGTGTCCATGTGTTCTCATTGTTCAATTCCCATCTCTGAGTGAGAACATGCAGTGTTTGGTTTTTTGTCCTTGCGATAGTTTACTGAGAATGATGATGTCCAATTTCATCCACGTCCCTACAAACGACATGAACTCATCATTGTTTATGGCTGCATAGTATTCCATGGTGTATATGTGCCACATTTTCTTAATCCAGTCTATCATTGTTGGACATTTGGGTTGGTTCCAAGTCTTTGCTATTGTGAATAATGCCGCAATAAACATACGTGTGCATGTGTCTTTATAGCAGCATGATTTATAGTCCTTTGGGTATATACCCAGTAATGGGATGGCTGGGTCAAATGGTATTTCTAGTTTTAGATCCCTGAGGAATCGCCACACTGTCTTCCACAATGGTTGAACCGGTTTACAGTCCCACCAACAGTGTAAAAGTGTTCCTATTTCTCCACATCCTCTCCAGCACCTGTTGTTTCCTGACTTTTTAATGATTGCCATTCTAACTGGTGTGAGATGGTATCTCATTGTGGTTTTGATTTGCATTTCTCTGATGGCCAGTGATGATGAGCATTTTTTCATGTGTCTTTTGGCTGCATAAATGCCTTCTTTTGAGAAGTGTCTGTTCATATCCTTTGCCCACTTGTTGATGGGGTTGTTTGTTTTTTTCTTGTAAATTTGTTTGAGTTCATTGTAGATTCTGGATATTAGCCCTTTGCCAGATGAGTAGGTTGCGAAAATTTTCTCCCATTTTGTAGGTTGCCTGTTCACTCTGATGTTAGTTTCTTTTGCTGTGCAGAAGCTCTTTAGTTTAATGAGATCCCATTTGTCAATTTTGGCTTTTGTTGCCATTGCTTTTGGTGTTTTAGACATGAAGTCCTTGCCCATGCCTATGTCCTGAATGGTAATGCCTAGGTTTTCTTCTAGGGTTTTTATGGTTTTAGGTCTAACATTTAAGTCTTTAATCCATCTTGAATTAATTTTTGTATAAGGTGTAAGGAAGGGATCCAGTTTCAGCTTTCTACATATGGCTAGCCAGTTTTCCCAGCACCATTTGTTAAATAGGGAATCCTTTCCCCATTGCTTGTTTTTCTCAGGTTTGTCAAAGATCAGATAGTTGTAGATATGCGGTGTTATTTCTGAGGGCTCTGTTCTGTTCCATTGATCTATATCTCTGTTTTGGTACCAGTACCATGCTGTTTTGGTTACTGTAGCCTTGTAGTATGGTTTGAAGTCAGGTAGCGTGATGCCTCCAGCTTTGTTCTTTTGGCTTAGGATTGACTTGGCGATGCGGGCTCTTTTTTGGTTCCATATGAACTTTAAAGTAGTTTTTTTCCAATTCTGTGAAGAAAGTCATTGGTAGCTTGATGGGGATGGCATTGAATCTGTAAATTACCTTGGGCAGTATGGCCATTTTCACGATATTCATTCTTCCTACCCATGAGCATAGAATGTTCTTCCATTTGTTTGTCTCCTCTTTTATTTCATTGAGCAGTGGTTTGTAGTTCTCCTTGAAGAGGTCCTTCATGTCCCTTGTAAGTTGGATTCCTAAGTATTTTATTCTCCTTGAAGCAATTGTGAATGGGAGTTCACTCATGATTTGGCTCTCTGTTTGTCTGTTGTTGGTGTATAAGAATGCTTGTGATTTTTGTACATTGATTTTGTATCCTGAGACTTTGCTGAAGTTGCTTATCAGCTTAAGGAGATTTTGGGCTGAGACGATGCAGTTTTCTAGATATACAATCATGTTGTCTGCAAACAGGGACAATTTGACTTCCTCTTTTCCTAATTGAATACCCTTTATTTCCTTCTCCTGCCTAATTGCCCTGGCCAGAACTTCCAACACTATGTTGAATAGGAGTGGTGAGAGAGGGCATCTCTGTCTTGTGCCCGTTTTCAAAGGGAATGCTTCCAGTTTTTGCCCATTCAGTATGATATTGGCTGTGGGTTTGTCATAGATAGCGCTTATTATTTTGAGATACGTCCCATCAATACCTAATTTATTGAGAGTTTTTAGCATGAAGGTTGTTGAATTTTGTCAAAGGCCTTTTCTGCATCTATTGAGATAATCATGTGTTTTTTGTCATTGGTTCTGTTTATATGCTGGATTACATTTATTGATTTGCATATATTGAACCAGCCTTGCATCCCAGGGATGAAGCCCACTTGATCATGGTAGATAAGCTTTTTGATGTGCTGCTGGATTCGGTCTGCCAGTATTTTATTGAGGATTTTTGCATCAATGTTCATCAAGGATATTGGTCTAAAATTCTCTTTTAAAGAGTCTAGCAGCATTTTGCCAATGCCCTAGAGATCTGTGGAACTTTGAACTTGAAAGAGATAATTTAGGGTATCTGGCAGAAGACATTTCTAAGAAATTTCACTTGGGTCATCTCAACAAATAAAAATCTCATATGCATCAAGACAAAATGACTCAATGAAATCAGTCATTCTACTTCTAGGTATACTTCTAGGTAAAACTCCCCAAGAAACACTCATATATATGCACAAGGAAACAAACATAAGTATGTTCCATGAAGTACTATTTGTGACAGCAACAAAAATGGGAACATCTTGAATGTTTATTAATAGAAGAAAAGATAATCAAGTGTGACATATTAATATAATGGAAGACTATACAACACATAAAAGGTTTTGGGTTTTTTTGTTTTGTTTTGTTTTGTTTTTTTGAGACAGAGTCTCACTCTGTTGCCCAGGCTAGCGTGCAGTGGCGTGATCTTGGCTCACTGCAAGCTCTGCCTCCCGGGTTCAAGCAATTCTTGTGCCTCAGCCTCCCGAGTAGCTGGGACTACAGGCCTGCAGCACCACACCCAGCTAATTTTTGTATTTTTAGTAGAGACAGGGTTTTGTTATATTGGGCAGGGTGGTCTCAAACTCCTGGCCTCAAGGTGATCCACCCACCTCTGCCTCCCAAAGTGTTTGGGTTACAGGTGTGAGCCACTGTGCCCAGCTCAACATATAAAAGGAGAAAATGAAATGTCATTATTGGCATGGAGAAATATTGAAAATAATAATGAAAAAAATGTTGCAGAATGATGCATAGTATGACACATGTACGTAAGTTGGAAAATATACAAAGCAACACTACCTGTTGCTTGTAAATACTAATTGATATCGTTTGGATGTGTATCCCCTCGGAATCTCATATTGAAATGTGATATCCAATGTAGAAGGTAGGGACTGGTAGGAGGTGTTTGGGTCATGGGGGCGGATCCCTCATGAATGACTTGGGGCTGTCCTTGAGGATAACGAGTGAGTTCTCACTCAGAGTTCATGTGAAATCTGGTTATTTAAAGGAGTGTGGCACCTCCCCACCTCTGCTTCTTGCTCCCATTCTTGCCATGTGACATGCTGGCTCCCCTTCGCCTTCCACCATGGTTGTATGCTTCCTGAGGCCCTCATCAGAAGCAGATGCCAGCCCTGTGCTTTGTGTACAGCCTACAGAACAATGAACCAATTAAACCTCTTTTCTTTATAAATTATCCAGCCTCAGGCATTTCTTTATAGCAATCCAAGAATGGACTAACATACTCATATACGGCTTAAAAGCATTTAAAAAATCCCAGAAAGATAAATACCAAATTCACAGAGGAAATGGGCTTGCCTAGGCCTGGGGATCAAACACGATGTTATATATATTACAATGTGTTCCTTCTTTTATTTCTTCTCCTTTAACTATGTTTCTTTTATATTTATTCTTACTAACTCTATAGATTTCTAAATAAAAATAAAGATGAAACAAATAAAAATGTTAATTTTCAAGTCTGGACAGTGGGAATACAGTATTTGTTATTATATTTAAATTTCTGCCAAAAAAAAATAGTTCTTAAAGGGGCCAGTCACTTGACTGTATTTAAGGTATGGAGAAACACATATATTGGGTGTAAAGAATTCTGAACAGAAGTAAAAACTTAGCACTGTTTAACATTTCCTCTGAAAAGGCAGAGAGGTCATGGCTATCTGAATGAATGCTTGCTATTTTAGGTATGAGCCAGCCATTCAGCTATACTGGTTCCAGGCAAGGTCACTGGAGACAGCAGGTAAAACAAGATAACAATTAAGATCTCTACTCAGGCACAGTGGCTCACACCTATCATTCCAGCACTTTGGGAGGCTGAGGTGGGCAGATTGCTCAAACCCAGCAGTTCAAGACCAGCCTGGGGAACAGAGGGAGATCCTCTCTTAAAAAAAAAGGCAACCTTTGACATCAGAAGATCTGGGTTCAACTCCTGGTTCAGCCACTTAGTGTCACTTTGACTAAGCTGCTTAATCTCTTTGAGCATTAGTGTCTTCATCTATAAAATGGAAATGATAATTTTTATATCACATAGTCTTTGGAGAATTACCTGAGATAACACTACATAGATTTGCCTAGCACACAGGAAATCTTCAAAGAATGACAGAAAAAAATAAAAGGGTTGAGGAAGCATTTTTCAAGAGTTTTTTGAAGTTAACTAATCTTTTCTTAATTCATCATATATGAAGAATATGGCACATTCCCATAATAATAATAGGGGATGTGAAGAGGTGAAGAGGTTCAGGATGTGAGGTGGTAAACAGGGACAGAAAGCCTCCCAGATGTGCCCCAACCCCTCATATCTTCCCATCATCACTGGTCTGGGTTAGCAGTCCCTAGGCCTGGGTATTTTAGGCTCACAGAACTGCAGAGGCATAGCTGGTGGCAACTCTGGACCACTGCTCCCTCCAAAAGCATAGGTTCCAGAGGTCACAGCAATGAGATTTCCTGTTGGCAGCTGCTAAAACCCCTGGGTGGTCAAAATTTGGAGTACTGGAAGGTAGTGGTGGCTGGTTTTCATTCTAAGAAGCCTGGAAGGAGTAGGAGTGGTCTCAGGGGATCCTGAGCAGGTGTCAGAAGGCAAGCGTCCCAAACAAAGGCTGAAAAGTTTTCCTAAAATATCTGTCCACTCCAAATCTCACTTCTCTCTATAATAGGGACAATGCTAGATGTCACATTCCTCCAAATATCAATAAGCATTTGAAATAAAAGACTAAAAAATTTGAACTCTTCAGACGTATTTAACCACTAACATTGAAGAAACCTTCAGGAAGTCCATCTACCTACCCAACACCCTTGCCCACCTTCCTACCCATGCTATCCAGAACACATCATAAGTATCTGTTGAAGACATAATAAAATTGCTTTTCTTAGCTGCTTGCTTCTCATCAACATTTTTTGGTAACTACCATAACTTTATCCAAAATGTATCAGTAGCGTATATAGATTTCTCCTTTAATATTTAATAATTTATTGAAATTAATAATGCATTAAATTTAATAATTAAATAATAATTAATATTCAAAAATTACGATGATCAGAAAATGAATAAAATTGAATTTCCTTTGTATTAAGCCTCACCTAAATAGTTCCTTCCCTAGGGAAATAGGTGGCAGAAAATTTCTAAAGTAATCTAAATGTTTCTTGCTGAAATTTAAATCTCTGCTCTTTGAATCTTCTTTGTGTGTACAGAATAGTTTGGAAGGAAGAGATGAGCAATTCAAGCAATGTTTGCTAGCAGTTCTCAAGTACATAATTGCTTGAGTAATGCTCCCTCCAGATCTTTCTCTCAGTCCAGAGACAGTGCCTATTGTTTTAGCAGCCAGGTGCTTTGACATGTTTCCTATTATGTTGAGAAACTGAGGGAACAGGTGGTATGAGGGATTAAGTGACTTGATTGGGACCAAGAGTAAGGGGTTTTAAAACTCTTCCCCTTTCATTTGTTGGGATTTGTTCTTTTTGTATGCTGGTCTGCATTCTCTCGAGTTTAAATTAAGTAGATAAAGATCACAGTGAATATTCTGACTACTTGAGAGTAATAGTTAAAATCCTAGCCTTTTGAATATCTTGCCTAGCCTGCATCCTTGTGTGAGTCGCCTACATTAAGCAGTATCTCTTGAGGAGGAGGCCTTGAGAGTCAAAGTCTGTTTGTTAAATGAGGTGTTTCACAGTAGAGAAGGATGATCTACTGAAGGAGAGAGTTGGGGAAGGAGGCAGTGAGAGAAGGAGAGAGGGATACAGAGAGAGGGACTGAAGGAGGAAGGAAGGGAGGGAGGAAGAGGAAGGGGAAGGAGAGGGAGAAAAAGACAGAGAAGGAGACAGAATCTACTGTGTCCTTTTGATTTTAGGGAAAAAAAAACCCTTGTTATGTTGGTCCTTACATAATGTAAAGTAGCCTGTTTACCTCTAGAGAAAAACTCACGTTTTCATCTTGATAAATACTTCTGGGTTTGCACATATACCACAACACATTATACATATTTCAAGATCAAAACTGCACCTGCAGTTCACAATGACCTATATTTTGCCTTGGTCCCCGAAAGCTGCTCTGTAGCAAAGCCAAGTCAAAACAATGCTCAAGGAAAAAAAAAATGCTGAAAGTTCCTGGCAATTTCCCTTCCACTCCACATGCTGCCAAGGTCACATAGAGGTAAAGCTGAACTCTCCATTTGGCCGTTTTTGCTTTTTCCTCCCCTTTTCCCCTCCCTCCACTTACGTACATGCTGATATAGTTTATGGTCTGTACCTCAATAGCACTATCACTCTGAGTTTTTATCAGACTTGAGGTCAGTGGAAGCAGGAAAGGAGAATGGATGTGAGTCTGGGTGTGGCAAGTTCCTATTGCTTTATCAGGGAGGTAAAAAAGTGAATCCACCTGGTATGCTTCTGGCTGTGAAGTGCAGTGAGGTGAGCCAAGGTGCCAGGGGGTCACTAGGAGTTCATCTTGGATAAGTGCCCAACGTTTGCAGGACTTAGCTCATCAACTTTTCTAATTTGCAAAGATGTATTTCCTGTTGGGTTTCTTCATCCCTGTCATCTAGAGAAAATAATCCAGTATGCAGCCTGTTTGGTGTGTACAGAAAACATCCCCTTCCTGAATTAAATCCAATTATGGTAATTCATTCAGCAAATCCTGTGATCACTGGCACAAGTTAAACTGCACAGGGTGGAGGAGTTGGGTGTTAAGCAAAGGGGACTATCTGTCAAGTATACCTAGGTGCTTTCCTCATCACTGCATTGACCTGTACCTGAACCTATTCAACATCATCTACAAACTACTTAACCTTGGTGTGCCGTGTTTTCGTCTCCTATAAAACAGCATTTCTCACTATTTATTCCTAAATTGCTTCTGTTACCTGCTTAGAGAGCCCTGGAGAGTAGAACAACTAAGTCTCAGTAACAGGAAAAGAACACAAGATTAAATTTTAAGAGTTGTGCTTCTGGATTTTGAGACTGAGAGTTGGCTGACGGGGGAGCCCTATGGGCTAGCCGTGAATAGGATGTTATTGGCATCATTCTTTTGTGCTAATTTATGGTAGAACTGGCCATTGCTTGGGTCTTACTATTAGATTAGAATGATTAAAAGTACAAAGCAGGTGGGAGGAATACTGAATAATTCCCTCCTATTAAGTTTAGGTCAAAAATATTGCAGAACACTAAGGAAAAGTGTTCATTTTCTGAGACACTGCATTAAGGAGAAAGTAAAAGGTGAGATTTTAGACTCTGCTCTCCCAGTTACAGTCAAACTGCCCTTACATCTTTTCACCTGACCTACTTTGAAATCTAGGTGTGATAAACTATAATGGCAATAATCACTTCCACTCAAACTAGAGGACTTTCTCAAATCAAGGTATCCATGGTCAAGATACATTTCAAGGTATTGAACTCCCTGCTGAAATACACAAAGGCCCCTTAGCAATTAGTTCAAAAAGCAGGACATATATCAATGTAAAATACTTTAATTTCTAAGCATCTATCTCATTGGAAATTATTTGACTTCCTTTTAATTCTATTTTTTAAAAAGATGTTTACTTATTTGTTTGTTCATTCATTCATTCATTTAGCAAACATTAATTGAACAGTTGTTGTGTGCCAGGAACTGAGATAAGGATATAAAAACGAGTAAGACAACAATCTCTATCTTAAATAGTTCACAGCCTAGTAGAGGAGACATACAGGCAAATAAACACAGTATAGTATGATATGCTGCAACAAATCTTTGTGTTAAGGTGTTCAAGAAGTATAGAGGGTGGGCCAGTCCCTCCCTGGGAGAGTCAGGGAAAGGTTCACAGGGGAGGAAACATCTGACCTGAATCTTAAAAGTTGAGTAAATGTTTGCCAGAGAAATAAGTGCCTAGCTAAAGGGAAGAAACTTTGCTATGTCATGCTTGGGGAACAGCAACACATTTGATGTGGATATACCAAGGGAATGGTAGAAAATTAAACTGGAAAGGCAGGCAGGGGCTGGCCTGAGAAGGTACTTATATGCAAGGGCTTAGGACCTTCCTTGGAGGTGATAGACCTTGAAGAGTTTTAAGCAGAGGAATGATCAATTTAATCTGTCTTTCAGAAAGGCCACTTTAGCAGTAATGGGGGTGGGGATGGGTCTACTATGCAAAAGCAGTGGGAACACTGAGAAAAATATGTAAAATAACTATGATAAAGTTTATGATACATGCTGATGTTAATGTGGATATCTATGTAAGTTTTATAATATGTCTGCCACCATTACACATGCTATAGACAATATAATAAGAGTTCAGCGTTTGGAATGAAATGATGAGGGAAGGCTTCACAGGAAGGCAGGTACTGAGAAACAAATTAATCCCAGAGTATAGAAACAGAACAAATAAACTATGATGCTTCTAACTATGTGAATGTGTCTGTAAGTTGGAGAATATGTACCAGACATTGAAATCAGAGAAATAAAATTACCTGAGGTCCTACACATTTAGACAAATACTCCAAGTTACACAGAAATATAACACAGAAGTCCAACAAAATCTAAACAGGATCCTAAAATGGGACTGTAAAGTCAATTTTTTAAATTACTAAGCTGACATGATCATGCCTATAATTGGTGTAAAGATTCTAGTCCATTTCTAAGCTTGTGCATTTGATTGAGATAAAATACACTGGACAAATACAAAGTATTTTGCAATGTCGAACCTTCATCACCAACCAAGTGAAATGACATTTACCTGAGATAAGGAGCCTGGGTTACCAGTGAGTACCTTGTAAAATTTCTTTTTCATTTAAGTATTCTACAGGAAAGACAAGAGTATTTAACACAGGCTGCTATTAAGGGAGGAGTTTGGGAAGACAAAGCAGGTTTCTATGTGTGTCCTAACTGAAACTTCTTTTGAAATAGGAAAACTTCAGCGTTACTTATACACATAAATACTTAAACTAAGCAGAGACGTGAACAATTAGATCATTCCAATCTCATGAATACTGTAAATCCACCCAGTAATAAAAGCCATTTTGGATTATTATTCTTTGTTTATTAAGCCAACAGAAGCATTCATTCCAGCCAGCCTGTCAAAAGCACAGAGTGAAGCTAAACAGTTTGTTTAGTCTAACGAAAGATGTTCTCAGCCAAAACAAAAGGGACCCAAATTTTTTTGCTTTTATAAAGTGTAACTTTACCGTGGAATGATATTACATAATTAGAGGGAATAGATAAGAAGACAGAGGCAACAGAATGATGCAGAGTTCTTTTATATTCAGTGTGACAAAGGGATGAGATGGATTTTTTTGCCAGTCTAAAGCAGTGACCAGCTGTCATGAGTGACTGTCAAATAAATCGTTTACAGTATTCCCTTAACCTAGTACCCACTTGATAACTGTAGCACCATTATTCAATTTCGTCGATTATGTAAGTTAGTAATTTGCATATTTACTTTAAAATAACATTTCATGGACAAGATAGAGTTAAAGTTTATCTGAGATACATTCATTCTACACCATAAATGACTTCACCACCCCTCCCTGTCATTAACAATGCTAAGTTACTGCTGTAGGGTTTTACCTACCTCATTTTGAATAGTTCCATAAAGTTGTCTAACCCATGTGTCAACAGACCACTTGGAGTTCAAGCAACACTTCATGGCTCACAGCTGGTAATTACAAAGTTTCCCTAAACATGTAGATGCTATATGATTTCCAAATTGCAATAATCTTCTAGGCCACTATCAGGCCTGGTAACCTCTCATCACTTCAGAAATCAATTCACAAAGTGAGCATGTCAAGTCATTTTCCTCAGCAGTTTTAACCAATGTTATGCTTCACATAGACATGGATGGTCAAACTCATTTTTATTTTCTTATTAGTGCTGCTCAATTAATCCTCAACCCTCTTACAATCAGCACTAAAAAAGATATAATCTTTCTACAAGTACAATTGGCCCCGGAAATATCCTGATTTCACCTGTTCAGGTCTCTGGGTATTCAATAAAGCAAGTTCAGCCGCTGTGCCAAGAGGCCACACAGAGTTCAAGGTAACACCTCACAGCCATCAGCAGGTTAATTATAATTTCATTTTCAAACACACCGACTACATGCTTGTTTCAACTCCAAATGACCTTACCTGCTTAATTTTTTTGGGGGGGTGGTGGTCTACATGGAGTAAATTTCTGTCAGCAAAGCTGAGAGGCCACTCGGAGTTCATGGTAACAATTCATATTTGTAACAGGTTGCCCAGACCTAAATCCTCACCTTCAAACATTCCTGAGAGAGCACTTAGTAGCTATGAAGGAAGTAGGGAGTAGGGGATGGAGAAGGAAGAGAGATGGAGATAGAGGAGGGTGGAAAAGGGAAGGAAAGACACAACACCTGACCTCTGGAGTGTTTTGAAGGGTTCAGTGTCAATGGCCATTTTAGTGAGGTGATTCTGGCTCATGGGAGAAGGGCCTCCACTTTGGGGGTAGAGTCTTACAGGAGTTTCTAGATACCCGATGACTGCATCACTGCCAGAAACAAAACTGGCTCAAAAGCAGCCTTGTATTAAATTCTTAAGTGATCACAATAGTGGAAGTTTGATTCTGCATGGAAGGGACCTGGGACAAAAGCTGACTTCCTGCTACTCTCTCAATGAGTAGGTATAGAAAAGGAAGTTCTCAGAGAGGTAGGTGTTTTCTCCAGACAAGGGCTCTTTCTCTTATCATTTAGGCTGAAAGAGCCCAGTTAACATCAATGAGAGAAGTCATTTCAGATGTGATTTTTTTACATGTATCATGTGCCAGAATGACAAGTTTTGTAAAAATGCTCTCTAGGACCAACTGACCCATTTTCCTACTTAAAATCTCAAACTAGTGGCCTGAAAGCTTTTTCTCAGGAATGCTTTCTGCTTAACTCATCACTCACACTGTGTGAAGTGAAATGGAAATCTCATTCCCCATTTCACAGAGCTAAGCTGATTTTTGTTTTAATTATTTTTTTTCAAATGATATAGATGACTCAACTGCTCATAGTATTAACTTGTTCATTTTGTAAGTTGACTTAAAGAGACCAAAAATAAGTATAGAATCCAATAACATATTTTATTCTTGGCCATCTATTCCTCTTGAAACAATTATGAGTAGTATGGGACCTTACCTCAAGTTGCTTTAAGTCTTCCCTGGCACTTAAATCAACACCTGGTTGGTCTGCATGCGCTTTCTTACAGCCTGATATGCCTTGTCAATCTTCTTTGATAAAACGACAATTTCTATACTGTTCACTCATTCCTTCTTCAGAGGATCTTTTTGGCAAACAAGTGAGTAGTATAACAGCCCCTTTCACTCTTAAATCTTAACCACAGATTATCTCAATGCTGATTTCCAAATTAGGGAGGTAATTTTTGGTTGCTGCAAGACCATAAAGCATTTAGTTGAGTGCCCTCCCATAAAAGACTGAATGTTTTGTTATTGTTGCTGAATCCAGTGATTTACATTTTTTCAGTTGCAGAGCCTTTCTTCCCCACAAATAAATTTTATTAAAAAGTCCAATATATAAAAATATAGAGTCAAAGCTGCTTATGCAAATTTATGATTTCCAAATTGCAATAATCTTCTGGTTAAACCACCCAGACACCTATCAGCTCAGTCCTTCAATCTTCCTCCATTCCCCCAACTTCTACCACCACAGCATAGAATCACACCCAAGGGAGCTCAATAGAACTACTGGCTTCTATGCAACACAGCTTCAAAGCTAGTAAGATATGGATGTTGGTAATAATTAGAAAGTATGTATTTTTTTTTCTTTTTCTGGAGACAGTCACCCATGCTGGAGTGCAGAGTACACTGGCACAATCTTGGCTGACTGCAACCTTCGCCTCCTGGGTTCAAGCAATTCTTGTGCCTTAGCTTCCTGAGTAGTTGGGATTACAAGCGCCCACCACCAAACCCAGCTAATTTCTTTGTATTTTCAGTAGTGGTGAGGTTTCACCATGTCAGACAGGCTGGTCTTGAACTCCTGACCTCAAGTGATCCTACTGCCTCAGCCTCCCAAAGTGCTGGGATTACAGGTGTGAGCCACCATGCCTGGCCAAAAGTAGGTATTTGTAAGTGGCAAATCATTTCACCAAAATTAATTATACCCCATTTTTTTTACATAAAATTATCATCTCCATTCTGCAAACCCAGTGGACACTGGCTGTTTTTCACCTTTCTTCCAAGGTTACTAATTTTGCTCAGTTGCAATATATATGTATGAAATAAAAACCAGAAATTGTAAAAATTTAAAAAAATTATCATCTCTTGAAGGCAGGAGCTTTGGCCTGTTTATACGTTCTTCTCATAAGTCACAGCCCATACTAAGCATTCAAAAAATGTTTGCTACATTAAACTCAAAAAATACACTATCTGCCTCAGATAGGAAAAAATTACTTTCAGTGCAGAATTTGTCATTTTGAGTGAGCAGGAATGAAATCTCCTTCTCTTCCTCACTCTGTATTCACCCAGAAATCCTTAGTCATCACAGGGATCATATGAGACTAGTCATCACATCAGACTCTATTCATTGCAGAAACACTCCATTTGACCTTCAACAAGGTGACAACCTCCATGCATCTCAACTTTCCTTAATGAGAAATGTAGAGTGACAATTGAAAGCTGAGGCCTTCAATACAGCATATTTGGTCTCAACTTTCCCACTTATAAATGGCAACAATTAAACTGATCTTTTCCCTTGTCTGACATTCAAAGGAGGTGGTGAGTGTCAAACCAAGGCAAAGAAGTCATTTAACGTCTGCTTTTCATTTTAAGAGAATTGTTCCTTCTCAATCAACAATCAGCCAAATATATATTGATATCCTCTGGGGTCCTAAAAAGAACATTGAACTTGAAGTCAAAACACTGGGACTCAAATTTAGAATTTGCTACTTAATGGCTGTATGACATTGATTGAGAACACTTTGGCATCTGTTTCTCATCTCTGTAGGTGGCATAATAATTGCTACCTCACAAGATTATTCTTCAGATAAAAAATAGGATTTATGAAAATATCTAGTACTGTTCCTAGTGCATATTTGATTTAGGGCCTCATATGAGACCCTAGGTACATAAAGGGTTAAAGGAGACATACAAAAGAAATGTATCGACTTTGCAAGTCAATTGTCACAATTTTGAATACTGAGGCAATTTGTATTTAATATCCACAGGGTTCAAGGATACAAGCTCACCTCTAGGGGATTAAAGCTGTGGGATGAGTGTGGAAAAAACTCACGGCTCTGGGTTTGTTCCAGGGTAAGCCTCAGGATATATTAAATTCAACTAGATTCAGGACACTACTAAGATAAAAGGCAGAATCAGAGCCATATTCAATTTGTAGGGCAAGTATACCAATAGTTGCTCCATGATACCAAAAGGATTTTCATTCCAATCACCATATCCTTCCCTTCACTATCTCTTCCTTCTTACTCTGTTTCTCTCTTCCTCTTTAGTATTTGAATCAGGGCTAACCTGGAGCTAGAACAGAGAGACTGGATATTCTCAGAAGTGAAGAGTCCTGTAGTCACAGTACTATTTTCCAGTGCTAAGATCTGTTCCCTTATTCCTCTGCTAGGCCTTCTGGAGTTACAAAATCACACTTTAGTTTCCCTTTATGTGACCCAGTCCTTAAATTAGAATTTAAATGGCTAGAGTAGAGGATCAGATGGATTTGAAAATTTGGACCTTGATGCACACAAAAATTGTATAAGGGCCCAAATATTAAAGAGTAGCTTTTTTTTGTATGTGATAAAACATGATTCTGAGCTACAGACCATATTCTTCACAAAATTTTCATAGCAAAGGAACTCCTACTAAATTTACCTTTCCCTTATGGATCAACATTATTGAAATAGCAGAAAAAGTGTAGATAATTTTTCTTTCTTTTTTATGTTTTTGAGACAAGGTCTGGCTCTGTTGCCCAGGCTGGAGTACAATGGTGTGATCTCAGCTCACTGCAACCTCTGCCTCCCAGGCTCAAGCCATGCTCCCACCTCAGCCTCCCAAGTAGCTGGGACTACAGACATGCACAACCATACCCAGCTAATAATATTTGTGGTTTTTTTTTTTTTTTTTTAAGAGACAGGGTTTTGCCATGTTGCCCAGGCTGGTCTCGAATTCGTGAGCTCAAGTGATCCACCCACCTCAGCCTCCCAATGTGCTGAGATTATAGGCTAAATTTAGATAACTTTTCTAAAGGTACTGAGCCATTTAGAAACTCATGACTGAGGAATAACAACATCTAACAATGATGGCAACAACAACAAAAATCTGCTTTACTGAAACCAAGAAATGCTTCTTAAAAATACATTTTTCATTTGTCTCATGGCAAGCACTTATTGAGTACTTAATCTATGTAGGGCCTTAGTCATTACAACTTCTGGTCTTCATTAATTTTTTTAATCATTCTAGTTCTTCCATTTTCCTCCTTTCTTTACTTTTATTTCTCTGTTTCATTATCATATTCTTTTTTCGAGAGTCCTATCATAGATCAGTGATGAAGCAGGCATCACTTATGCCTGCTTCATAAATTAATTCAGATATGTTTCAAACACATTAACTCACTACTTTTTCTGCTTCTTTTTACACACCTGTGCTCATAACCCTTTTTTTCTAGAAAATGTCAAGATAACACAGATGTTAGAATTAAGCAAAAAGAAATGACCTGTATACCAATATGGGTATAAAAGTTTAAAATGTTAACCTATAAGAATCACTGGACATTAAAATTAAACATAACTTCAGAGATCATTTAATCTAGCCATGCTTAGGAACCCTTGAGGTTTCAAAGTGTTAAAGGTGGTAATGACATCAGTTAGAATTTCCATTTTAAGTCACTAAACAAGTTTTGGGGTATCATGGAGTAATTTGTAGCAGACCAATATTCTATCAAAGACAATTAGAAAAACCAGAGACAAACATTTTAAAAAATAAAAAGGCTGCTTGGAAGCATCAGAGAGTTGCTGAGGCATCCAGGACTTGAGGATACAAGATCTGGAAGAGGAAGGGAGCTCACTGAGATGAATACAAAATTCCACATACCATATATTTTTGGTGTTGAAAGAGAGGCAAAGAAGCTAAGAGAACTGCTGGCAAACTCACAGCTGGATAAACAAAAATGAGTTTGATGATGCCAGGGGAGCAAGAGTGCAGAGAAAAGGGAGGAACAGAAAACAGCCTATTGGCATAGGCCAATGCTAAGCTATAGAGGGCAAAGGGCAGAAAGCCAAGCAGAAAATGGCAAAAAAAATAGAGTTATCTGAAGACTCCTAATGCTGACAAGATAAAAATTGGAGTCCAGGTTCCACCTAGAAGGAGCCTTGCTAAAATGCACTATGCTCCCAGTTGGGACACATAAAGGGATACCTATAATAGTTGGTATGAGCAAAATGTAGACTGAACCTTCGAAAAACTACATTGCTGCAAAACTGCATTGCTGCTGCAGAACTATAAAGTTCCTGAATGTATTGAAGTGATGATCCCCTTTACTCTGGATGCCTGCCAGAAAACAGAATGAATCTCTCTAGAAGAGAATATCCAGGGCCACTACAATTTTTCATGTCTAATGGCTGGGATTCAGTAAAAAGTTATCAGACTTATCAAGAACAGAGATATGAGAAAAGCAGACAATAGAAACAGTACTACAGGTGAGTGAAATCAGAAATAGACTTTAAAATAGAGAATAAAATACAGAATTTCACCACACAATTGAAATATTTAAAAAATAAATTCTAGCTCTGAAAAAAAGAATAGTTAAAACTAAGAATATAGCAGAGAGATTTAAGAACAGATTGGATAGAGGATGAGTAAACTGGAACACTGGTGAGTACAAAATGTCTAGACAGATGCAAAATCTAGACTGAAGCGGAAAGCAAAACAACATATGTGCATATACAGTCCCAGTGGAAGAGGGAGAATGGGGGAAAAAGACAATTTGAAGATATAATAACTGCAAATTTTCTAAACTGATGAAAGACATCAAGTCAGGTTCAAGAGGAATCTTAAACCCTACACAGGAAAAACACAAAGAAAACCATGTGCCAAGGCACATTAGAGTAAAACTGCCAAAAACTGAAGATGAAGAGAACATTCTGGGCAACATAGTGAGACCACATCTCTAAAATAATAAAAATTTTAAAGAGACAAATAAGAAAGATACATCATCTTCCAAGAAGCTGCAACAAGACTGACACCTGACTTCATTTTTTAAAATGAGAGAAACCAGAAGACAATGGAACTATATATTTGAATGCTAAAAGAAAATAATTGGCAACTTAGAATTCAATACCCAAGGAAAATGTTCTTCAATAATGAAGCCCTCCTCACCCCCTGCCAACAAAAAGACTTTTCCAGGCAAACAAAAGCTGAGATGATTCAACATCTGTAGGCCTACACTAAAATAAATATTTTTTAAAATATGAAAAGCAACAAAAGGGTAAATAGATGGATACATGTAAATAAATATTGTCCATACTAAAAATAATACTGATGATCTTTGGGATTTAAAATGTGAAGTCAAAATGCACAATAGCAGCAATAAAAATGTAGGAATGGAATAAATTGAATTAAAGTAGTCTAAAGTTGAAGATTTTCTGGGATTTGTTACAATTATATTAGACTAATAAGAATGATTGTTGTAGAGTTTAGGATAACCAGTAAAAGGATAAAAGACAGTATAATTAACAGGCTAATAGAAAATAAAAGTAGAGCAATAAAATATAATTACTGTTTTAAAAGGCAGGAAAGGAGGAAAAAGTTAAAAAAAAAGAAAGGGAGAAACAGAAGTAGAAAACAGAAAGTATAAGAGTATATTTAAATCCCAATGTATCACTAATTAATGTAAATGCAAATTAACTAAATACTCCAATTAAAAAGCAGACCTTATTAGAACAAAGAAGCAAACACTCTCCACGCTGCTCATTAGAGCATACCTTAAAAATAACAATCTTGAAAAATTGAAAATAAAATGATGGAAAAACACATATCATGCAAATGCTAGCCAAAATGAAAGCTGGCATGACTATACTAACATCAGACAAAGTAGACCCTTGGGCAAGAAGCATTAAAAAAGGAATATCACAATGTTAAAAGAGTTGATCTGCCCAGAAGATGCAACAATCCTAAATTTATATGCACCTAGTAACATAGCATTAATATATGTTAAGAAAAAATGGCAGGACTAACAGGAGAAATAAATCCATAGTCATAATTTGAGAGTTGCACACCTCTTGATAACTGACAAAACAATTAGAACAAAACTAAAAAATCATTAGAGATATAGAATACTTGCCTATCATGATTAACAAACTTGATTTAATTGATGTCTATAGAACACTACACCCAATAACTGCAGAAAACATCTTTTAAAGGACACATAAGACATTTACCAAAATATACCATATGCTAAGCCAAAAGGTTGAACAATCTTCAAACGACTAGGAATAATTCCACTATGTTTTCTAACCACTGTAAAATCAAGCTAGAAATCAATACAAAAAGACAGCTGCAGGGACTTCAGTTTTCAGATCTGTATGAGAGGAGCTTGGAAGTCACTACTCCATTCTAACAAGTAAAAGCTGAACAAACTGAAAAATCAACAATTCCTAGATTTGTAAAAGAAGTAAGAGCACAGGGTAAACTGCTGCCTCTCAAATTGGAAGGACAGATAGATAAAGAGAGTCACAACATACTGGAAGCAGAAACCTCTATGGGAACCAGTGCTGCAGTAGGAAAACATGAACTGTAGTTGAGGAATTGCTGAAGGCTAGGATTGGACAAGTCTAGAGTTAAAAGTTCCAGGAGAACCCAGCCATGGAGGAGTGGGGGGAGGGGCATGATTTTGTGAGTTTTAACTCTAGGAGGTTGGCCAGATTCTCACAGTAAATATCAGAAAAAAAATTCTTCTGAGTCTCAGCAGGGGGACGGGTAAAGGAACCATTCCTCTGTATTTCTTAACAAGGTCTGCCCCAGGAGAAACTAGTCAACCAAACCCTAAACTAATCCCTAACTTACTGTGATTTTATCAAAGCCTAACTGACATGGGGGAGGGGAAATAACCCAATTATAGCCAGCTATAGTACTCCATGTGGAAGAAATATTGTGAACAACTTTTTGCCCACAAATTTGATAACCTAGATTAAATGGATCAATTGCGTGAAAAACACAGTCTGACAAAACTCACACAAGAAGAAGTGGTCAATCTGAAAAAGCATATAAATATTATAGAAATTGAACCAATAATTATAACCTCCTAAAACAGAAAGCCCCAAGTACAGATGGGTTCATTGGTGAATTCTACCAAATATTTAAGGACAAAATTATAGGAATTATTTACAAAATCTTTCAAAACACAGAAGTAGAAGGATAATTCCTAATTTGTTTTACGAGGCCAGCATTACCCTAATATCAAGTCTTGCCAAAGATATTACAAGAAAACTACATATCAATATCACTCATAAACACAGATGCAAACATCCTCAACAAAATATCAGCAAATCAAATCCAACAATGTATAAAAGAATCGTATACCATAACTAAGTGGGATTTATCCCAGGTATGCAAGGTTGGACTAACATTTGAAAATAAATCATTGTAATCCATTATATCAATGGGCTAAGAAAGAAAAATTACACAAACATATCAACAGATACAGAAAAAAATATTTGACGAAATCCAACATTATTCACGATAAAAACACCCTCAACACAGTAGGAAAAGTTTATCAATTTGATAAAGAACATCTACAAAAAACCTACAGCTAACATCATACTAAATGGTGAGAAACTATAAGCTTTCCTACTAAGATCAAGATCAAGAACAAACTTTCCTACTAAGATCAAAACCACTCCTTTTCAACATATAATTGGAAGTCCTAGCTAATGCAATAAGACAAAAAAGGAAATAAAAGGCATACTAATTGAAAGAGAAGAAAGAAAACTGTCTTTTTTTCTTTTGTAGAAGACATGATTTTCTATAGAAAATCCAAAAGTACTGACAAAAAAATTCCTGGGACTAATAAGTGATTACAGCAAGGTTGCAGGATACAAGGTTAATATACAAAAATTATTCACTTTCCTATATACCACCAATGAACAAGTAGAATTTGCAATTAAAAGCAAAATGTCATTTATATAAGCACCCCCAGAATGAAATGCTTAGGTATAAATCTAACAAAATATGTCAGCAAGATCTACATGAGAAAAACTATGAAACTCTGATAAAATATCAAAGAATAACAAATAAATGAGTTATTTCATATTCACGGATAGGAAGACAATATTGTCAAGATATCAGTTCTTTCCAACTTGATCTATAGATTCAATGCAATCCCAATATAAACCCCAGTAAATTTTTCTATGGATGTTGATAAACTGATTCTAAAGTTTATATGAAGAGGCAATATATCCAGAATAGCCAACACAATATCAAAGAAGAACTAAGTCAGACTTTGTTCACTCTCAGACTTCAAGACTTACTATAAAGCTATAGTAATCAAGGCAGTGTGGTATTGGTGAATGACTAGGCAAATAGATCAAAGCAACAAAACAGAAAGCACAGAAACAGACCCACATAAATATAGTCAGAAAAATATATATAAAAAAGATAGACCTCTGACGAGCAAAGGCAAAACAATGGAACAAAGATGTTCTTTTCGACAAATGTGCTGGAAAAACTGTACAATCACATGAATGAAAGAAAAGAATCTAGACACAAACTTACAGCTTTCAAAAAAATAAACTACAAATGGATCACAGAAATAAATGTAAAATACAAAACTATAAAGCTCATAGAAGATAACATAAGAGAAAATCTAGATAACCTTGGAATTAGCAATGACTTCTTTTTATATATGACTCCAAAGGCACAATCCATGAAATACAATATTTATAAGCTGGACTTCATTAAAATTAAAAATTTCTGCTCTGCAAAAGACACTCAAAAGAATACAAAGATAAGCCACAGACTGGGAGAAAATATTTGCAAAAGACACATCTGATAAGGGACTATTATCCAAAACATACAAAGAATTCTTAAAGTGCACAATAAAAAAACAAACAATCCAATTAAAAAATGGAGCAAAGATCTTAACAGATACCTCACCGAAGAAGATATCATGGCATAAAATAAGCATATTAAAAAGACGATCCACATCATATGTCCTCAGGGAAATGCAAATTAAAACAATAATGAGATACCACTATACACCTATTAGAATGGCCAAAATCCAGGACACTGCTAAACACCAAATGCTGATGAGAATGTAGAACAACAGGAGCTCTCACCTATTGTTGGTGAAAATGCAAAATGGTATAGTCACTTTGGAAGACAAATAGTTTGGTGGTTTCTTACAAAAGTAAACATACTCTCACCATATGATCCAGCAATTATACTCCCTGATAATTTCCCAAAGGAATTGAAAACTTATATTCACACAAAAATCTGCACATGAATGTTTATAGCAACTACAGTCATAATTGCTGAAACTTGGAAGCAATCAAGATATCCTTCAGTAGGTGAATGGATAAATGAATGTGGTAAATCCAGACAATGAAATATTTTTCAGCACATTAAGAAGAAATGAGCCATTAAGCCATGAAAAATTATGGAGGAAACTTAAATGCATATTACTAAGTTAAAGAAGCCAGTCTAATAAAGGTTACATACTACATGATTCCAACTACATGACATCCCAGAAAAGGCACAATGAGGGGGACAAGAAAAAGATCAGTGGCTGCCAGGGGTTGGGGCAAGAAGGGAATGAAGAGGTGGAGTACAGAGGATTTTAGGGCATCAAAAATACTACGTATGATACTATAATGATGGATACTTGTCATTAGATATTTGTTCAAATCCATAGAATATACAACATCAAGAGTGAGCCCTCATGCAAATTACCAATTTTGGGTGATAATGATATGTCAGTGTAGGTTTATCACATGTAACATACCACTCTGGGGGGAATATGAATAATGAGGGAGGCTATGCATGTAGAGGGGGCAAGAAGTACCTAGGATATCTCTGTATATTCCTCTTAATTTTGTGGTAAAATTAAAATTGCTGTAAAAATACGAAGTCCTTTTTTAAAAAAAGATACCTAGCAAATCCAAAAATGGAAAAGAGTACCCTACTAAATTACTCATGTTTCAAGAAGAAATTAAAACGGAAATTAGAAAATATTTTGAGTTGAATGCTAAAAAGAAAAACATATCAAGATCTGTGGGGTAAAGCTAAAAATGTGTCTCAGGAAAATGTACTGCTTTAAATGCACACATTAAAAAATAAAGACTGAAGAAGAATTATGGATCTAGGTATGCATCTCAAGAAGTTAAAGGATAGCAAACTACTATTGCTGCTGCTGTTACTGCTAATAGAAAAAAAATCAGAGAAATAGAATATAAATGTAGGCCGGGCGCAGTGGTCAAGCCTGTAATCCCAGCACTTTGGGAGGCCGAGGTGGGCAGATCACGAGGTCAGGAGATCGAGACCATCCTGGCTAACACGGTGAAACCCCGTCTCTACTAAAAATACAAATAAAATTAGCTGGGCGTGGTGTCAGGCGCCTGTAGTCCCAGCTACTCGGGAGGCTGAGGCAGGAGAATGGCGTGAACCCGGGAGGTGGAGTTTGCAGTGAGCAGTGATCGCGCCACTGCACTCCAGCCTGGCCGACAGAGTGAGACTTCATCTCAAAAAAAATAAATAAATAAAAATAAAAATAAAAAAATAAAGAATATAAATGCAAAGTGGAATCAACAAAGGCAAAGAAATGCTTCTTTGAAAAGACTTGTAAAAATGATAAACCTCCGTCAATAATGTGAAGAAAAAAGAAAGAAGGCACAAATAACCAATAGTAGGAATGAAAAAGGGCATATAACTGCAGATCCTACAGATATTAAAAATATAATGAGAGAATATTATGAATGACTTTATGCCAACAGATTTGGAAATTTAGATGAAACAGGCAAATTCCTAGAAAACACAATTTACCAAAACTGATATAAGAATAAACAGAAGATCTGACTATTCACTTATGTATTAAAGAAATTAAGTCCACAATTAATAAACTTCCCGTAAAGAAATTTCCTGGTCCATATAATTTCACTGATGAATCTTTATAACACTGAAGAAAGAAGTAAGGCCAATCTTACGTAAATTCTTCCTCAGAAATAAAATTAAGGAATACTTCCAATTTATTTTTATTAGACTTGTATAACTTTGATTCTAAAACCTGAAAAGGCTATTTTATGCAAGGAAATCCAATAGAAAATTTGGCAAGGGACATGAAATGGTACTTCAAAAATAAGGTATCAAAATGGCCAATTAACATATGAAAGGTTGCTCAACATCATTAGTATTAGGGAAATAGAAAATAAACTTACAATGAGATACCATACACATTCACTAAGATGGCTAAAAATAAAATACCAATATAATACCATGTGTTTTGGGGATGTGGAAGAACTTGAGTTATCTTTGCTCTTGGTATAAACTGATTACAATCACTTTGAAAAACTATTATTAGCTACATACATAGATTCCATGACATACATAGACTCTATGACCTGCAACTGCAATCCTAGGTACATATCCAACAGAAATGAGTACACTAAAAGATATATACAAGACTGTTCACAGCAGCACTATTTGTGAAAATAAAAAAAAGATAAAACAACAAAAAAACTCAATCTGTAAACAACCCAAATGTCCATCAACAATCAAATAGAGATCAATATAACAAAGTATGTCATAGTCATATAATACAATACTTTACAGCAATGAGAAAGAATAAACTGCTTCATACAACAGTTTGGATGACTCTCATCAATATAATGTTTAATGAAAGAAGCTAGACATAAAAGAGTAGATACTATATAATCCCACTAGATACTATATAATCCCACTCATATAAAGTACAAAACTGGCCAACTAATCAATCTGATAGAAATATATATATATATATATGTATATATATAAACTCTTTCCATGCCACCAAAATGGTACACATGAATGTCCTGGATGATGCTCCTAACAGCATCAACAATGCTGAAGAGAGGCAAATGCCACATTCTTATTAGGCTGTGCTCCAAAGTCATCGTCCAGTTTCTAACTGTGTTGCTGAAGCATGGTTACATTGGTGAATTTAAAATCATTGAAAATCACAGAGCTGGGAAAATTATTGTGAACCTCACAAGCAGGCTAAACAAGTGTGGAGTTATCAGCCCCAGATTTGCTGTGCAACTCAAAGATCTAGAAAAATGGCAGAATAATAATCCCGTCAGTTTAGTTTCATTGTATTGACAACCTCAGCTGGTATCACGGACCAAGAAGAAGCAAGATGAAAACACACAGGAGGGGAAATCCTGGGATTCTTTTTCTAGAGATGTAATACATATTTACAAATAAAATGGCTCATGGGCCAAAAAAAAAAGAAATATACATATTAATTACTTCTGGGTGTGAGGCATTGGAACTGGAAGCAGGAACAAGGGGCCTTTGAGGGATGTCGGTAATATTCTGTATTTTGATCAGAGTTTCATGAGTATATTCACTTTGTGAAAATGCATGAAGCCATATAATTATGATTTATAGATCTTTCTGTTCTATAATAAAATGTTTACTTGAAAATGTCAATAAATAGAATACTTTCCCTCTTTAAATATGTACTGCTTGAGATCCTCTAAGTGAATACAGATTAAGTCATGAGTAGCAGCCAGTGGATCAGAAAGCTGTACTCATGATCCAGTCACTGGGTTGGTATTCCACTCAGCTGAAAACAGCTGGGTGCTGTGAGTGTGTGTCTGTGTGTGTATGTGTGTGTGTATTTTTTAACTATTATAAAATTTGAAAATGTTCTCATTTTTACTCATTGTGATGGTTAATTTTATGTATCAACTTTACTGAGCCACAGAATGCCCAGCTATTTTGTCAAGCATTATTCTGGGTGTCTCTGTGAGGGTATTTCTAGATGAGATTCACACCTGAATTGGTAGACTGAGTAAAGAAGATTGCCAGCCAGGTACGGTGGCTCATGCCTGTAGTACCTGTAGTCCCTGAGGCTGAGGTGGGAGGGCCCAGAAGATCGAGGCTGCAGTGGACTATGATCACACCATTGCACTTCAGCCTGGGTGACAAAGTGAGACCTCATCTCTAAAGAAAAGGTAGATTGTTCTCTCTAATGTGGATGGGCCTCACCTAATCAGTTGAAGGCCTGAAAAAACCACAAAGGTTGACTTTTCTGTGAGAAATTCCTCCTGCTTGACTACCTCTGAGCTGAGGCATCAGTTTTTATTTGCCTTTGGACTCGAACCAAACCATTCACTTTTCCTGGGTCTCAAGCCTGCTGGCATTTGGACTAGAACTACACCATTGGCTCTCCTGGTTCTCAGGTCTTTGAACTTGAACTGTAATTATATCAGTGGCTCTGCTGGGTCTCCAGCCTGCCAACTGCATATCTTGGAACATGTCAGCCTCTATTATCATGTGAGCCAATTCCTTACTAATCTGTATGTGTGTGTATACAAATTTATATAGATATATATTACACATCTTTTATAGACTCTTGTTTCGGTTCCTCCAGAGAACCATGACTAATACACTCACATATTACCTACATTTTGTCCATAATAGATGATGTTAAAGGCAGAAAACATAAAGAAAAGTAAAACATAAAAGTAAATGGAGACCATAAGAATAATTACAATTTTTCAAACAAGTCTCAAAGATGACCTTCAACAAAATTTGTAATTACACTTACTGATCAGAATCCTTATAATATACATAAAAATATACTTAGTCTTTTAAAAATTGATACTTAACATAAAATGTTTGTATTCATATGACTTTTTATTTACTGGGATTTAACATTATTCATATTGAGACTATTATTTTTAGAGAAATACTTGTACTTACTAGCATGAAATACTTTAATTTTATTTAGAAACCAAACTTGAAAACTATAAAAAAAGTTTTTAATATTCACAATTAAAAACTTCAGACAACAGGTTATATAAGTTGATTGATTTGGATCTGTATTTGGATGTATATTTGATTTCCAAACAATTCAATAAAACATTACAGTTAGAATATCCAAAAATTATGTTTTCTCTTATATAATTAGCTTAAAAATCTATTTTATATGGGAAAAGATGAAACGTATTTAATTGAAATGTAAGAATATTATATTGAAATCAAATATGTAATCTTTAATAATATGCAAAATCTGAATTTTTCTTTAGTTTGCTTCTTTATCATATATCATTAAAGAATGACATTATCTTTTAAGTTCCAGAGAGGGCTGATAATGAGATTACAATTACTGTAAATTCCATAGCTCATAAATGTTTGAAAATGTTAATTTAGTATAATTTCTATCCCCAGCTTTTATAGACAAAGAAACTGAGGCTAGAGCAGTTAGACAATTTGACCAAGGATATATTTTTAGTTTGTGGCAGAGTCAGGGTAAACGTGCAAGTTTCTTGATTGTTGATCCAGTGTTCTCTGCAGCAGCACAAGATATCTGTCTCTTCTGCATGATGAGTCATTTTCTTAGCTCCACAACTGATTTTTCACATGCACAAAAGAACCTGGTCAACTATAGCTATTAAAAGGCTGCCATGTCTGACTGAGAAATTCACAAATATAAGGGATCTTTACATTCTCCTCCACCTTCAATAAATTTGGCTTTCATCAGTTAATGTCTGAAAACATCTTTGGATAACTTTCAGTAGAAAAACAATACATCAGGAATCTCAGTGGCTGAGAAGGGAGAGCTTTTCCAGCTTTCATAAACAAAACTTCAGTGACAGCCTCTTTTAGGTTTTGGATGTAATTTTCCTAACTGATGTTTTCACTGTGGTGTGCCTTGGTTGTTTTCCACTCATTAGCTAATTTTGAGGGAAACCATATTTATGTTGATGCCACATCAGTGTGAAAAACTGATCAAATAAAGTAGAAGTCTGCAGTCTCTCACTGAGAAAAGCTGGAATCAAGTCACAATTCACATGTGAATGAGGTAAAGACAAGGTACATCTACAAGAATACTATTGTCCTGCTTCTGGTTTAAATGATTAGTAGCTAATGACACAGGCTCAAGAACTTCCCACTGAAATATTCATAAAAATTTAAAGAAAAAGTTAAAACGCTTAACAGTGCAAAACTCTAAAATGGATGGTTAATCTATTGCCAGGATTGAAAAGGATTTTCACACTAACAAGAATGGAACAGATTTGAGAATCACAATCAAAGGTTAATACAGAACAGACTCACCAGTTTTCTCCATTCTTACCCCTGACTCAGTAACCAGGCTCTGTAATAGTGTTTTCTAACCTTGAGCAATTTTCTGAAAACACAGATTCCTTGGCTTAATTTCTAGAGATCCTGATTCCATAGGTATCTGATGGTGGTGATAGTGGTGGCAGGAGGATTCAGAAGTAAGTGTGTGTGTGTGTGTGTGTGTGTGTGTGTACCTTATAAATCCCATTAAGTGAATCTGAAGATCTACCAGGTTTGATAACTACTGGTCTATATCAATCCATAAAATTGAGTAGCTGTCCCTCTGTTGCATAGTTCCTGGTTTTTTAAAATATAATTTTCTGTTCTGAAATAGGCTCACAAGTAGTTGCAGAAGTAGCACAGAGTGTCTGTATATCCTTCAGGGAGGTTCCCCTGATGATAATACCTCATATAATCACAGGACATTGCCAAAAACCAGTTAACTGATGGTTGGTACAGTGCTAGGAATTCAGATACAGACCCTGTTTGATTTCACCAGTTTTTACATGCACGCTTTGTGTGTGTGTGTGTGTTGAATATGATTCTATAAAAGTTTATCACATGTGTTGATCCATGTAACCATCACAACGATCAGAATATGCAGAACTGTTGCATCACCATAAAGAAACTCCTTTGTTTTACTTACTACTAGTCACAACTTCTTCCTTCTGCAACCCTAACCTCTGGCAACCACTGATGTGTTCTCCATCATTACAGTTTTGTCACTTACAGAATGTTATATAAATGGAATCATATAATATAAAACCCTTTGAAATTCACTTTTGTTTCCCACTCAGCACAATGCTCTTGAGAGCCATCCAAGTTTTTACCAATAGCTTAATATTTTTTATTGCTGAGTAGTATTCTATTGTATAGATGGGCCACAGTTTGTTTATCCTTTCATGCACTGAAGTACGTTTGGATTGTTTCCAGTATTTGGCCATTATGAATAAAGCTGCTTTGAACATTCATGGACAAGTTTTAGTGCAAACATGTTTTCATTTCTCTAGGAAAAAATGCCAGAAGTGGAATTGCTGATTTGCATGGTTTGTAAACATATTTAATTTTATAAGAAACTGCCAATCTATTTTCCAGAGTGATAGTACCATTTTATGTCCCCACCAGCACTGTATAAATGAGAGACTTGTTTGCTCTGCATCCTCACCAGCAGTTGGCTTATTAATTGCTGTTCATTGAGGCACACAGAGCTGGATATCCTAAATGAGTCCTAGGGACTCATTTCAGTCCCTACCTAGTGCTTATGTTTTTATAATATAGTAGAATAATATACTACAGAATATAGTAGAAGAATGGAGACACAATATGGGCACAGATTGGAGGACCCAAGGAAGAAGATATGTTGGGGGTAACAGCTTTTCCATTTATCCTACTGGTTAATATCAGAGAAAGGGACAATGAGGGTAGGCTTATGATAAACAGTAAACCATTAGTGTTTTATTAGATGAATAATTGTTAAAAATGAGATAATTCCTAAGTAGATAGGAATTGCATATATCAATGTGCCCTTCAGCTATGGATCTGAGATGGGCCATCCACACTCAAAAATAGGGCTAATAGGTATCTGGTTTTTAAAAGTGAAAGTCTGGTTTTGGAGCTTTTGGCTTAGAAATAAACACATGCTATGGTGTGACTTATGGGCCAACATTAGAGGCTTGTAATAAGTAATACAGTCCTAACTCCTTACTTGGATATAAGAGCATTAATTTTCTTTTCTGATATTTCTGGGGACACTGTATGGCAAACAAACCCAAGTAGACAAGACCGTAGTGAATCATACATCTGTTGAAATACACAATGTATTTGAATATTTCCTTTTATGATGAGTAATCAGGAAAAAAAAGCTACGGAAAAAGGCTCTAGGATTACAGTAAGAGACCATCAAGTTCCAGAGGAAAAGAATATTTCTGGAAAGACTTAAGACAGAAACCAGAGGAAATTAAAAAGTAAAAACTGCATTGCATTTTCAATAGGATGTAAGGAAGAAGTCCACAATAAAAGTAATCATGATAAGGGAGACAGTGGAACCAGTGAAAAAAAAAACAATAGTAGAATTTCAATAAACATTAAAGTTAGTAATAATCACAACTTCAGTAACTTGAACAACAGATATAAAGTACAAGTCTAAATGGCTTTCATAAGAATTCGGAGATAAAAAAATACAAAGATAAACAGAAAGAAAAGATGGTTTGTATGGGGAGGCCTAAAAATTTAATGAACAATTATGTATTGTTTACCCTCCAAAGTTAATATTTATTATAATCATTCTACTCTCCTGTCCTCAAATTGATTTTTTACAACAGAAGCAGACCACCAAGAATCTAATACAATTGATAAGCTCTATAATTTTGACCAATGAAGCTCTAATTTCAAGGCATTCAGAATCAGGAAATGCCCAGCTAATTTTTGTTTTCCTTTTTGTAGAGACGGGGTCTCATTATGGGTTGCCCAGGCTGCGTTTTATTTTTCTTTTAACATTTCAGAGTCACTTTTTGATATTAAAGTCTTTGCTTTTTTATTTTAAGCCAGTCTCAGCCTTTTAGTAGGGACACAATCTATTTACATTTATTATCATAATGAGGATTCTTGGTCTTGTTTTCTATGGTTTTACGCTTTGTTGTTTCCTTTGCTTTGTTTCATTTGCTACACAGATATTTTCTTTGATTTTGTCTTTGCTAATAATGTAGAATATATATAAATAATCTCAATTCAATTTTTTAAATATGAGCAATTAGTTTCAAGAATAAAAGACAATCTATTCCACACTTCTTCTCATTTCCCAATCTGATTGAGATAATTAGGGATTTCAGACTTTGTTCCTTATTTTTAAGTATTTAAAAATATTTACATAAAGTATCTTAAATGTTTTTAAACATTAAAACTATGTCTCTCAAAAATTACTCTGGCTGGGTGGGGTGGCTCACGCCTGTAATCCCAGCACTTTGGGAGGCTGAGGCCAGTGGATCACGTGGTCAGGAAATCGAGACCGTCCTGGCCAACATGGTGAATCCTCGTCTCTACTAAAAATATAAAAATTAGCCGGGCATAGTGGCGTGCACCTGTATTCCCAGCTACTCAGGAGGCTGAGGCAGGAGAGTCGCTTGAACCCGGGAGGTGGAGGTTTCAGTGAGCCGAGATCGCACCACTACACTCCAGCCTGGCAATAGAGCAAGACTCCATCTCAAAAAAAAAAAATACTCAGACCTCAAGATGTTTTAAAAAATTTTAATGATATCTACCAGTACTTCTATACAACTACATCCTTTTCTTTTAAACTATATACATATATTTCTAATGCCTAAAAACATGAACAAGTTGATTATGGAGACTTTTCTCCTTTAAAAGTTTTATAAGAGTTTTCACTTTCTTGCATGTAATGCTGTAGAGCAGGGAGTGGTAAACTTTTCCTGTAAAGGGCCAGAGAGTGACTGTTTTAGGCTTTGCATGCCACACTTTCTTTTTCTGTTGCAAGTACTGAACAGGTAAGTTAAAATTGTCCCTTAAGTTTAATGAGTGTTTATATGAGTAGATGCTGAGCTGTTGTCTATGGTCAAGGAACACCACAGTTAGTGTTTACTAAGACAGTAAGAAGTGGAACAAGGCTTAAAGAACTACTTCCTGAATATCAGGAACTGCATGCTGTATGATTGAAGGTTTGCAAGCAGAGAAAAGGTGACTCTGCTGAGTTCTTGAAGCATCTGTCTACCTAAAGGCTGACCATTAGACTATATCACGTTTTAAACTCCTTTCTAATATATTTATTTTATAACAGATTAGATTATTGTACATAAAATTAAGAAGAGAAAAACAGACTTAAAATACGTATTTTTTTCAGAATGTAGAAAAAGAGATCATACAAAAGAAGAAGTTAAACATTTTGTAAGGAGCGTTTCCAGTAAGTACTACTTCATAATTTCTCTGTGAAATAAATACAAGGACATCCCCTTAAAGATGAAGAATTCAAGGACTAGAGTGGCTATGGATTTGTCCAAGGATACCCAGCAAGTGTTATAACAGAATCCTGAACATGTATGTCTCAATTTTGAATAATATTAAATAATAATATATTAAAATAAATTTGTTCCTGAATAAATTAGCATATAATCCTGAAGTGCTGAATATAGGATAATATTTCTTCATTCTGGCAGTTTCTAATATAAAACAGTAAGTTTCTAATGTGATATAGTATGACCTCGCTGAAATAGTACCTTGATATGTTTGGGGGAGAAGAAACATGGGTCTTTCAGACTCTTCCAGAGAAAAAGCCTTCGAGTTGCCAAAAATCAGACAGTCAAATTTCCTTGGCTTTCTAATGACAATGCCACTGTCCTCTTCATAGCACACATAAACAGAGAAGAAGGGAAGTTCTAAAGAACTCCATAAATATTTAGATAAAGATAATTCATTATTTATTGAGAGACTCATATGTATAGCATACATTTAGATGGAGAGTAGAGCAGATAGATGAGGATGTCATAATTCCATGATTATTTTTCTTTCTATTTTGCCTGCTCCTAAAAAGTGTTCCAGGTGTTTCACAATAAAAGGGATGTATACATAATACACTGAAAATGGAAATAGAGAAGACATGATCATAACTAATTCTCTAGGTATTTAAGGAAGATGACTGTCAAGGAGGAGAGAAGAGTAAAACACATCTCAAGAGACTAAAAATAACTAGGTGTAATAGGATGAAATTAAGCAAAGGAAAATGCAAGATAAACACAATGGTTTTCTGTTTTTTTCCTCAGTTTCTAATCATGAACGAAATTCCCCAAGGAAGATTAGTTACAGTCATGTGAAAAGAAGACTATTCCTTCGGTGCTATTCTGCAGAGGCTAAACCTGCAGAAGGAAGGAGGACAAGGAACATAATTTTCTAAATGAGATTTTCCACCTTTACATTTATTCTCTATAATTTGCTATATTTTGAAAAAGTAAGTAATATGTGAACATATTCTTAAAGGTTGAAAGAATGCAATCAAATAGAAGTGGAAATTCTCCCTTTCTTCCCTCCTGAAACCCTATTCCTTCAAGATGAAAAGATAATTTAGCTGTTAACAAATATAGATTATAATATAGGCAAATATAAATTTTTAGGCAAAGGTGGGATTTTACACTTTAAATTTCATATGTCTTGGAAATCTTTGTTACTTTTATTTGAGGTTCAGGGGTACATGTGAAGGTCTATTATATAGGTAAACTTGTGTCACAGGAGTTTGCAGTATGGATTATTTTGTCACTCAGGTACTAAGCCCAAAACTCAATAGTTGTTTTTTTCCTGTTCCTCTCCCTCCTCATTTTCCTGTTCCTCTCCCTCCTCACACGTTCCACCCTCAAGTAGGCCCCAGTGTCTGTTCTTCCCCTCTTTGTGTCTGTGTGTTCCCATCATTTAGCTCCCACTTATATATGAGAACATGTGGTACGTGGTTTTCTGTTCCTGTGTTCTCCTTCAGTTCTGCTCTGATCTTAGTTATTTCTTGCCTTCTGCTAGCTTTTGAATGTGTTTGCTCTTGCTTCTCTAGTTCTTTTAATTGTGATGTTAGGGTATCAATTTTAGATCTTTCCTGCTTTCTCTTGTGGGCATTTAGTGCTATAAATTTCCCTCTACACACTGCTTTAGCTGTGTCCCAGAGATAATGGTACATTGTGTCTTTAAATGAACTTATTTATTTCTGCCTTAATTTTGTTATTTACCCAGTAGTCATTCAGGAGCAGGTTGTTTAGTTTCCATGTAGTTGTGCAGTTTTGAGTGACTGTTTTAATCCTGAGTTCTAATTTGATTGCACTGTGGTCTGAGAGACTGTTTA
Source organism: Pan paniscus (assembly GCF_029289425.2). Classification (NCBI taxonomy): domain Eukaryota; kingdom Metazoa; phylum Chordata; class Mammalia; order Primates; family Hominidae; genus Pan; species Pan paniscus. The sequence continues at coordinate 54,085,387 of NC_073261.2, read as the reverse complement.
TGATTTCCGTTCTTTTGCATTTGCTGAGGAGTGTTTATTTCCAATTATGTGGTCAACTTAAGAATAAGTGCAACGTGGTGCTCAGAAGAATGTATATTCTGTTGATTTGGGGTGGAGAGTTCTGTAGATGTCTACTAGGTATGCTTGGTCCAGAGCTGAGTTCAAGTCCTGAATATCCTTGTTAATTTTCTGTCTCATTGATCTGTCTAATACTGACAGTGGGGTGTTAAAGTCTCGCACTATTATTGTGTGGGAGTCTAAGTCTCTTTTTAGGTATCTAAGAACTTGCTTTATGAATCTGGGTGCTCCTATAATGGGTGCATATATATTTAGGATAGTTAGCTCTTCTTGTTGCATTGATCCTTTACCGTTATGTAGTGCCCTTGTCTCTTTTGATCTTTGTTGGTTTAAAGTCTGTTTTATCAGAGACTAGGATTGCAACCCCTGCTTTTTTTTTAACTTTCCATTTGCTTGGTAAATATTCCTCCATCCCTTTATTTTGAGCTTAGGTGTGTCTTTGCACATGAGATGGATCTCCTGAATACAGCGCACTGATGGGTCTTGACTCTTTATCCAATTTGCCAGTCTGTGTCTTTTAATTGGGGCATTTAGCCCATTTACATTTAAGGTTAATATTGTTATGTGTGGATTTGATCCTGTCATTATGACGCCAGCTGGTTATTTTGCCTATTAGGTGATGCAGTTTCTTCACAGTGTCAATGGTCTTTATAATTTGGTATGTTTTTGCAGTGGCTGGTACCGGTTGTTCCTTTCCATGTTTAGTGCTTCCTTCAGGAGCTCTTGTAAGGCAGGCCTGGTGGTGACAAAATCTCAGCATTTGCTTGTCTGTAAAGGATTTTATTTCTCCTTCACTTATGAAGCGTAGTTTGGCTGGATATGAAATTCCAGGTTGAAAATTCTTTTCTTTAAGAATGTTGAATATTGGCCCCTACTCTCTTCTGGCTTGTAGGGTTTCTGCAGAGAGATCCGCTGTTAGTCTGTTGGGATTCCCTTTGTGGGTAACCTGATTGTTCTCTCTGGCTGTCCTTAACATTTTTTCCTTCATTTCAACCTTGGTGAATCTGACGATTATGTGTCTTGGGGTTGCTCTTCTCCAGGAGTATCTTTGTGGTGTTCCCTGTATTTCCTGAATTTGAATGTTGGCCTGCCTTGCTAGGTTGGGGAAGTCCTCCTGGATAATATCCTGAAGAGTGTTTTCCAGCTTGGTTCCATTCTCCCTGTCACTTAAAGGTACACCAATCAAACGTAGATTTGGTCTTTTCACATAGTCCAATATTTATTGGAAGCTTTGTTCATTTCTTTTCACTCTTTTTTCTCTAATCTTCTCTTCTCACTTTATTTCATTGAGTTGATCTTCAATCTCCGATATCCTTTCTTCTGCTTGATCAATTCGGCTATTGATACTTGTATATGCTTCACAAAATTCTCGTGCTGTGTTTTTCAGCTCCATCAGTTCATTTATGTTCTTCTCTAAACTGGTTATTCTAGGTAGCATCTAGATGAATTCTAGGTAGCATCTATTCTAGATGAATTCATCTAACCTTTTTTTAAGGTTTTTAGCTTCCTTGCATTGGGTTAGAACATGCTCCTTTAGCTCGGAGGAGTTTGTTATTACCCACCCTCTGAAGCCTACTTCTGTCAATTTGTCAAACTCATTCTCCGTCCAGTTTTGTTCCCTTGTTGGCGATCCTTTGTGTTGATTCAGTTGTGATCCTTTGGAGGAGAAGAGGTGTTCTGGTTTTTGGAATATTCAGCCTTTTTGCGCTGGTTTCTCCCCATCTTTGTGGGATTATCTGAGTTTGGTCTTTGATGTCGATGACCTTCAGATGAGGTCTCTGAGTGGATGTCCTTTCTGTTGATGTTGATACTATTCCTTTCTGTTTGTTAGTTTTCCTTCTAACAGTCAGGCCTCTCTGCTGCAGGTCTGGTGGAGGTTGCTGGAGATCCACTCCAGACCCTGTTTGCCTGGGTATCACCAGCAGAGGCTGCAAAATAGCAAAGATTGCTGCCTGTTCCTTCCTCTGGAAACTTCGTCCCAGAGCTCTAGAGCTCTCCTGTATGAGGTGTCTGTTGGCCCCTAGTGGGAGATGTCTCCCAGTCAGGATACATGGGGGTCAGGGACCCACTTGATGAGGCAGTCTGTCCCTTAGCAGAGCTCAAATGCTGTGCTTGGAGATCTGCTGCTCTCTTCAGAGCCCTCAGGCAGGGATGTTTAAGTCTGCTGAAGCTGTGCCCACAGGCGCCCCTTCTCCCAGGTGCTCAGTCCCAGGGAGATGGGGGTTTCATCTATAAGTCTCTGACTGGGGCTGCTGCTTTTTTTTCAGAGATGCCCTGCCCAAAGAGGCGGAATCTAGAGAGGCAGTCTGGCCGCAGTGGCCTTGCTGAGCTGTGGTGGGTTCCGCCCAGTTGGAACTTCCTGGCAGCTTTGTTTACACTGTGAGGGTAAAACCGCCTACTCAATCCTCAACAATGGCGGACGCTCCTACCCACACCAAACTTGAGCATCCCAGGTTGACCTCAGACTGCTGTGCTAGCAGCAAGAATTTCAGCCAGTGGATCTTAGCTTGCTGGGCTCCATGGGTGTGGGACCCACCAAGCCAGACCACGTGGCTGCCTGGCTTCAGCCTCCTTTCCAGGGGAGTGAATGGTTCTGTCTCGCTAGCGTTCCAGGTGCCACTGGGGTATGGAAAAAAAAACTTCTGCAGCTAGTTTGATGTCTGCCCAAATGGTTGCCCAGTTTTGTGCTTGAAACCCAGGGCCCTGGTGGCATAGGCACCAGAGGGAATCTCCTGGTCTGCCAGTTGTGAAGACCATGGGAAAAGTGCAGTATCTGGCCGGAGTGCGAGTGCACCATTCCTCCGGGTACAGTCTCTCATGGCTTCCCTTGGCTGGGGGAGGGAAATCCCCCGACCCCTTGCACTTCCTGGGTGAGGCGATGCCCCACCCTGCTTCAAATTACCCTCCGTGGGCTGCATCCCCTGTCCAACCAGTCCCAATGAGATGAACTGGGTACCTCAGTTGGAAATGCAGAAATCACCTGCCTTCTGCATCAGTCTCGCTGGGAGGTGCAGACTGGAGCTGTTCCTATTCGGCCATCTTGCCACCTCAGCTCTTATTATTTTGAGGTATGTTCCTTCAATACCTAGTTATTGAGAGTTTTTAACATGAAGTAGTGTTTAATTTTATCAAAAGCCTTTACTGCATATATTGATATAATCATGTGATTTTTGCTTTTAGTTCTGTTCATGTGATGAATCACATTTACTGATGTGTGTATGTTGAACCAACCTTCTATCTCAGGGATAAAGCCTACTTGATCATGGTGGATTAGCTTTTTGATTGTGCTGCTGAATTTGGTTTGCAAGTATTTTGCTGAGGATTTTTGTGTCAATGTTCGTCAAGGATGTTGGCCTGAAGTTTTCTTTTTATGTGTTTATGTCTCTGCCAGGTTTTGGTATCAGGATGATGCTGGCCTCATAGAAGGAGTTGGGGAGGAGTCCCTCCTTCTCAGTTTTTTGAATAGTTTCAGTAGGAATGTTACCAGTTCTTCTTTGTTCATCTGGTAGAATTTGGCTGTGAATCCATCTAGTCCTGGGCTTTTTATGGTTGGCAGGCTATTTATTACTGACTCAATTCAGGGCTTGTTACTGGTCTGTTCAGGGAACCAATTTCTTCCTGGTTCAGGTTTGGGAGGGTGTATGTGTCCAGGAATTTATCCATCTCTTCTAGGTATTCTAGTTTGTGCACATACAGGTGTTCATAGTAGTCTCTAATGGTTATTTGTATTTTTGTGGGGTCAGTGGTAACATCCCCTTTGTTGTTTCCTATTGCTATTTCTATTTTGTCTCTTTTCTTTTTTATTAGTCTAGCTAGCAGCATGTCTTACTAATTTCTTCAAAAAACAAACTCCTAGATTTGTTGATCCTGTGAATGTGTTTTTGTGTCTTGATTTCCTTCAGTTCAGCTCTGATTTTGGTTATTTCTTGTCTTCTGCTAGCTTTGGGGTTGGTTTGCTCTTGATTCTTTAGTTCTTTTAGTTGTGATGTTAGGTGGTTAGTTGAGATCTTTCTAACTTTTTGATGTGGGCATTTAGTGCTATAAATTTCCCTCTTTTCATTGCCTTAGTTGTGTCCCAGGGATTCTGGCATGTTGTATCTTTCTTCTCATTAGCTTCAAATAAATTCTTAATTTCTGCCTTAATTTCATTATTTACCCAAAAGTCATTCAGGAGCAGGTTGTTTAATTTCCATGTAATTACATGCTTTTCAGTTATTATTTTAATCTTGATTTCTATTTTTATTGCACTATGGTCCAAGAGTGTGTTTGGTATGATTTTGATTCTTTTGCATTTGCTGAGGATTGTTTTATGTTTGATTGTGTGGTCAATTTTAGAGCATGTGCCATGTGGCAATGAGAAGAATGTATATTCCTGTTGTTTTCGGGGGGAGAATTTTGTAGAAGTCTGTCAGATCCATTTGGTCTGATGTTGAGTTCAGGTCCTGAATGTCTTCGTTAATTTTCTGCTGCAATGATCTGTTACTTACTGTCAGTGGAGTGTTGTTATTGCACAGGAGTCTAGGTCTCTTTGTAGATCTCTAAGAAATTGCTTTATGAATCTAGGTGCTCCTGTGTTGGGTGCATATATATATATATTTTTTTTATACTTTAAGTTTTAGGGTACATGTGCACATTGTGCAGGTTAGTTACATATGTATACGTGTGCCATGCTGGTGCGCTGCACCCACTAACTCGTCATCTAGCATTAGGTATATCTCCCAATGCTATCCCTCCCCCCTCCCCCCTCCCCACCACAGTCCCCAGAGTATGATATTCCCCTTCCTGTGTCCATGTGATCTCATTGCTCAATTCCCACCTATGAGTGAGAATATGCGGTGTTTGGTTTTTTGTTCTTGCGATAGTTTACTGAGAATGATGGTTTCCAATTTCATCCATGTCCCTACAAAGGATATGAACTCATCATTTTTTATGGCTGCATAGTATTCCATGGTGTATATGTGCCACATTTTCTTAATCCAGTCTATCATTGTTGGACATTTGGGTTGGTTCCAAGTCTTTGCTATTGTGAATAATGCCTCAATAAACATACGTGTGCATGTGTCTTTATAGCAGCATGATTTATAGTCATTTGGGTATATACCCAGTAATGGGATGGCTGGGTCAAATGGTATTTCTAGTTCTAGATCCCTGAGGAATCGCCACACTGACTTCCACAATGGTTGAACTAGTTTACAGTCCCACCAACAGTGTAAAAGTGTTCCTATTTCTCCACATCCTCTCCAGCACCTGTTGTTTCCTGACTTTTGAATGATTGCCATTCTAACTGGTGTGAGATGATATCTCATAGTGGTTTTGATTTGCATTTCTCTGATGGCCAGTGATGATGAGCATTTTTTCATGTGTTTTTTGGCTGCATAAATAAGAGCTATCTATGACAAACCCACAGCCAATATTATACTGAATGGGCAAAAACTGGAAGCATTCCCTTTGAAAACTGGCACAAGACAGGGATGCCCTCTCTCACCGCTCCTATTCAACATAGTGTTGGAAGTTCTGGCCAGGGCAATCAGGCAGGAGAAGGAAATAAAGGGTATTCAATTAGGAAAAGAGGAAGTCAAATTGTCCCTGTTTGCAGACGACATGATTGTTTATCTAGAAAACCCCATCGTCTCAGCCCAAAATCTCCTTAAGCTGATAAGCAACTTCAGCAAAGTCTCAGGATACAAAATCAATGTACAAAAATCACAAGCATTCTTATACACCAACAACAGACAAACAGAGAGCCAAATCATGAGTGAACTCCCATTCACAATTGCTTCAAAGAGAATAAAATACCTAGGAATCCAACTTACAAGGGATGTGAAGCACCTCTTCAAGGAGAACTACAAACCACTGCTCAAGGAAATAAAAGAGGATACAAACAAATGGAAGAACATTCCTTGCTCATGGGTAGGAAGAATCAATATCGTGAAAATGGCCATACTGCCCAAGGTAATTTACAGATTCAATGCCATCCCCATCAAGCTACCAATGACTTTCTTCACAGAATTGGAAAAAACTACTTTAAAGTTCATATGGAACCAAAAGAGAGCCCGCATCGCCAAGTCAATCCTAAGCCAAAAGAACAAAGCTGGAGGCATCACACTACCTGACTTCAAACTATACTACAAGGCTACAGTAACCAAAACAGCATGGTACTGGTACCAAAACAGAAATATAGATCAATGGAACAGAACAGAGCCCTCAGAAATAACGCCGCTTACCTACAACTATCTGATCTTTGACAAACCTGAGAAAAACAAGCAATGGGGAAAGGATTCCCTATTTAATAAATGGTGCTGGGAAAACTGGCTAGCCATATGTAGAAAGCTGAAACTGGATCCCTTCCTTACACCTTATACAAAAATCAATTCAAGATGGATTAAAGATTTAAACATTAGACCTAAAACCATAAAAACCCTAGAAGAAAACCTAGGCATTACCATTCAGGACATAGGCGTGGGCAAGGACTTCATGTCCAAAACACCAAAAGCAATGGCAACAAAAGCCAAAATTGACAAATGGGATCTAATTAAACTAAAGAGCTTCTGCACAGCAAAAGAAACTACCATCAGAGTGAATAGGCAACCTACAACATGGGAGAAAATTTTCGCAACCTACTCATCTGACAAAGGGCTAATATCCAGAATCTACAGTGAACTCAAACAAATTTACAAGAAAAAAACAAACAACCCCATCAAAAAGCGGGCAAAGGGTGCATATATACTTAAGATAATTAGGTCTTCTTGTTGAATTGAACCCTTTACCATTGTGTAATGTCCTTCTTTGTCTTTCTTGATCTTTGTTGGTTTAAAGTCTGTTTTGTCTAAAATTAGGATTGCGGTGCCTGTTTTTTCTGATTTCCATTTGCTTGGTAGATTTGCCTCCATCCTTTTATTTTGAGCCTATGGGTGTCACTGTGTGTGAGATGGGTCTTAGGTAGACAGCATACCACTGAGTCTTCTTTTTTTTTTTTTCAGCTTGCCACTCCGTGCCTTTAAAATGGGGCATTTAGCCCATTTACATTTTTTATATGTGTGGATTTGATCTTGTCATTGTGTTGTTAGCTGGTTGTTATGCCAGCTTATTTGTGTGATTGCTTTATAGTGTCACTAGTCTGTGTACTTAGGTCTGTTTTTGTATTGGTTGGTAACAGTCTTTCCTTTCCATATTTAGTGCTTCTTTCAAGATCTCTTATAAAGTGGGTCTGGTGATACCAGACCCCCTCAGCATTTGCTTATCTGAAAAGAATCTTATTTCTCCTTTACTAAGGAAGCTTGGTTTGGCTGGATATGAAATTCTTGGTTGAAGTTTTTTTCTTTAAGAATGTTGAATATAGGCCTCCAATCTCTTCTGGCTTATAGGGTTTCTGCTGAGAGATTTGCTGTTAGCCTGATGGGGTTCCCTTTGTAGATGACCTGCCCTTTCTCTCTGTCTTTAACATTATTTCTTCCATTTCAACTTTGGAAAATCTGTTGATTATGTGTTTTTGGGGATTAACTTCTTGTGTAGAATCTTTCAGGGGCTCTCTGTGTTTCCTAAACTTGACTGTTGGCCTCCATAGCGAGGTTTGGGGAGTTTTCAAGGATGATATCCTAAAATGTATTTTCCAAGTTGTTTTGTTTCTTCCCATCCCATTCAGGGATGCCAATAATTTGTAGATTTGGCCTCTTTACATAATCCCATATTTCATGGAGGTTTTGTTCATTCCTTTTTATTATTTTCTCTTTATTTTTTTCCTATCTTATTTCACAGAGCCAGTCTTCAAGTTCCAAGATTCTTTCCTCAGCTTGGTTTTTCATCTCTATCAGATCACTTATATTATTTTTTATATAGGCTATTTTGTCTTTCTGCTTCTGTATCATTTTATTATTATTCTTAGTTTCCTTGGATTGGGTTTTGCCATTCTCCTGAATCTTGGTCATCTGTGTTCCTATCCATATTCTGAATTCTATTTCTGTCATTTTAGCCAATTCAACTTGATTAAGAACCTTGTTGGAGAAGTAGTTTAATCATTTGAAGGACATAAGACATTCTGGTCATTTGTGTTGCTGGAGTTCTTGAATTGGTTCTTTTTCACCTCTGTGTGTGGGTGTTCCTTTAACTGCTGGGCTGCCTCTGATTGAAGTGGTCAGGCAGGGGCAGGATGGTTGTGCAGAAGTCCCACGTTGGGCAGCCCTGCTCAGTGAGGAGAAGTGAGGACCAGGACCTATGTGGAAAACATTCTGGCCACTCTTCCGTGAGGTGAGTGTTCTGTGCTAGGGGTTCAGACTAGCCCCTGATCCTGCCAACTCTGCAGAGCTGCTTCCCTGGGTGGGGGATGTTTCTCTGTCTCTGTGTCACTCCCAGGTGGGCATTTATCCTGCCTTGCTTTTCTCCATTCTCCAATCTTGGAAATAATTTCATGTTAGTACATATGACTGCCTCAACCTTTTTAAGGAATGTGTGGTATTCCACAGTATGATTGGTCCATAATTTAGCCATTCTCCTATTAATGGATATTTAAATTTATTCTAATTCTCTCTCTTATACACAATACTATAATGAACATTTTATACTTATATTCTTGCACATATGTGAGTATTTCCTTAATAGAATATTACTGAACAGAAGAGAATACTGGAGGTCAAATAGAAGATATCATTTAAAATATTGGTAATTACTCAAGCTGTCCTCAAACATGCCACACCAGTTTATACTCTAATTTATAGCTTCACATATTTTTAACTTTTTTGTTCCTTTGCCCAACACTAGATATTATGGATTAAATTTTTTTTTTACCAATCTAATAGTTGAAAAATCAGATCTAATTATTATTTTAATTTCCATAATTAGAAAAGGTAGGTATGTTTTCATTTTAGGGGGGATACTTTAAAGTCATTCTAAATGAAACAGACTTTGGAGCAGAAGGAGTAAACTTTGCATAGCAGAAAGTCAACTCAAAGATCAACCTCTAGTAAAAAATACTCTTCATGGTATGAAAAGGTTAGTCAACTGTGCATTCAGCAGAGCCCTGTTTTTGGTTATATCAGTTCTGTTACCAATCTCCTTTACAAAAATGCAAAACTGCTATTTAGGAACCTGACAGCTTTGAAGCTGCAAGGGCCCCTAGACAATAAGCAGCAAATTCAGTAAGATTGGGGCTAGGTTATTTTGGGCAAGTATCAGACAGTTGAGATTGAGAAAAAGGTTTCCTGAGAAAGTAGGAGTCCAGAAGCTCCTGGTACAAGTATTGGGAGCAGACATATCATACATCTAAAGTGAGTATATATCTAAAAGATCAAGAAGTTCCTGAGAGGTACACTAAATCAGAATAACTGCAAGTCACATTTATTAAATATTCACCATATGACAGGTAGTATGCTAAGCACTTTCCATGGATTCACTTATTTAATCATCACAAGTGCATGAGGTAGCTATTATTATCTATATTTTGTTGGTGAAGAAACTGAGGCACAGAAAGGTTACGAATTTGTCCAAGGTCATACTGCTAAGTTCATGTAGTTAAATGCCAGGTTAGCCTTGGCTCTGAGGCTAGAGGGGAAACTTACTTATTTCATGGAAATGTTTAGAAAATTAAGTTTAAGAAATATGGGTGTGTGTATATGTATATGTATATGTATATGAATGAGATTTTGGTCCTCACCAAATCATATTCTTATCTAGTTGTCCCTTGTAAACCCTGTGAAGGAAAGTTAGAAGTTTTGTCTTCATGCAAAGGTAATAGGTACCTGTGAATACTAAAATTGTATAATCAAATTATTCAGCTCAGAATGCAAAGTAGATTATGATTATCAAGTATATACTGCATTCTACATAAGAGATCTATAAGACCTATAAGATCTAATATGATCCTTGGACAAATTCATAAGCTTTCTGTCTCTGTTTCTTCACTAACAAAACACAGATAATAATAGCTACCTCATGGACTTGTAATGATTAAATAGTTACATAAAGTTTCACTCTAATGTACTGTACCAAATCTTTGTCTGCTCTAATAAACAAAAAATTTCAACGTATTATTATGCTCCAAAATTTTAGAAAACTAATGTCTATCAATTCTTCAGAATAATTTTATGTTTGCTAAAACTGTGAACACTAGCTAATTAGATTCAAGTTATCCCAAGAAACCAGTGAAATAAAAGGGTTACAATCTAGGGCTTAGAAGTTCTGATTTTGTTTATGTAATACATGACCAGGGCCTTCTGTCTTGTTCTCCTATTCCAAAAGGGGGAGCAAGCAGCATGGCCCCAGAGTCCTGAGAATCCTAAATACATTTTTCCTTCTTGGGGAGAGCAGACTCAGTTGAAGAAAAGAAGAACACTTCCTACCCGGACAGGCTGACACATTAAGGGATCTCTCAACATACATTCACATTAAAAAAAGAGATATTCATAAATATCATCCATTTAAACATTATTTATAAAAAACAAGGTAAATAATAGATCAGAATTAAAATGAAAATGTATACCATTATAATAAAATATTCTCATTTCACAGTTTCTGAAACTGAATTCTAGAGAGTTAGGTGACTTTACCTTAAATAATGACTCAAACTCTGCAAGTGTTTTCTAGTTTTAACATTAAAAAATACATTTTTATATAACTGTGTCATTATAATATGCTATTTTCTGACCTTTTTAAAACATCACTTTGTTGTACATTTTTTGTGTATTATGCCCCACATGTGCATTAACCTAGTCCACAAATTTGTTATTTTAATGGCAATATTCAATTATAATTAACATACAATAGTTTAACTTTTCCCAACTGTTAGATATTTGTAATGTTTCTCATATTTCTTTATTAAAAATAGTAACGGTGCAGCTACAAACATCTTATGTGGTACTTCTCTTTTACCCTCTTTAAGTAATTTTATAAAGATAAAGGTTATTTTCAGGTCAAAAATAGTGGTCAGTTTTATGACCCTCGTTGTATACTGCTAAACTATTCTCCAAAACAACCCTGGCAATTTACTCAATTATATCTAAGTCTACACTTCCAAAAATCTTGTCTGTTGTAATGGGCAGTAAAGTTTCCATATGCTCTTAATCTCCAAAATTCTGGGAAAAAACGTGATAATAGTTCCTAATTACTAGTCATACATTTCTAGATAATTCCATTTTATTTAAGATATTTGTATCTGTGTTCATAAGTGAGATTACTTTCATGTTGCTTTTTTAGGTGCTCAATTCATCATACCTTTTAGGATCAGGACCATAATAATTTACTTCATATGATAAACTAAAGAACCTCCTAGTGTGTTTTCCCAAGTCCATAAAAGCCTTCTTCCTATCTCTCCTCCACATTACAATCAGAACAACCTTTTAAATACTCAAGTCTCATCACATTCATTTCTTAAAATCTTCAGTGGCTTTCCATTACTGCAATGGTATAGTCCAATTTTTTTTTTTTTTTTTTTTTTTTGAGACGGAGTCTTGCTCTGTCGCCAGGCTGGAGTGCAGTGGCGCAATCTCAGCCTCCCAGGTTCAAGCGATTCCCCTGCCTCGGCCTCCCGAGTTGCCGGGACTACAGGCGTGCACTACCACGTCTGGCTATTTTTTTTTTCTTTTGTATTTTAATGGAGACAGGGTTTCACCATATTGGCCAGGATGGTCTCGATCTCCTGACCTTGTGATCCACCCGCCTTGGCCTCCCAAAGTGCTGGGATTACAGGCATGGGTATAGTCCAAAATTCTAACTTGATCCATACGGTTCTAGATCATCTGGCCACGCATGCCCTTTCCCTCTTTGGTGTCTTCAAATGCACTCACCGTAAGATTTCCACTCCCCTCACTCCAGCTGCATTTTACTGATCTACTCTTGAATGCCATTAATATCTGTCACCAGGCTAAAGCTCTCTCACTACCCAGTTCAGTTTATTCAAAATTACTTATTCAATGTCTACTGTCTCTGATAAACTATATAAAACTCCATTTTCTACAGCAAAGGTTCCCTTTTTTTCAGGCTATTAGCAAGCAGGCATTCTTTGCCTCAGGAGTTTAAGAACATGATACTGTATATAATGTTTCCCTATGAGACTATAAACCAAGGTTAAAGGCCAGTTCTTATACATCTCTTCCACTCAAAGTTTAGTATACCTTGCATTCAATAAAGGTTAATGGATTCCTCTAGTACTCCAGAGGAATAACACAAAGAGTAAACTTAATAAAATCTGTATCAGACAAATACTCTTTGTTTGTAATATAAAATAGAAGAAATAACCGTCCATCGCAAAGACATAGTTATACTGACTTTCAGAGTTCATTGTTGAAAATTCATTAGAATTTCTGAGTTAAAGCATTTGACTCATTTGAAAGCATTATATAATTGAATAGGTAAAGAAATCTCTTCCGCAGAGACCTCAAAGAAGGAATACTCAGCAAAGACCACAACACCTCAATATTTTCTTTTTCCATTTACCTCATTAGGTCCAAATAATCCTAAACCCTCCAGGAAATGCCCATGTGTCCACTGCATATGCCCAACCAGAACTATCAACCCCAAATACTACCTCCTTTCCATGACAGTGGATCATATCTTTAAACATCTCAGCTCTGGAGTCATAAATTTATGACATTATTAATTTTGAAAATCAATTCTTGTGTACTGTAGACATATTGAAAACCTAAACCAAGAGACCTAAGAAAGGTGGAAGAAGGACAATGATGAAATAAATAAGTAATGGAATGGATAAGAAGGAATACGTTAAGCTAAAGTAAAAAAACTTTTCTAACTAATTCACTTCTGCTACTGAGAAGACACCTGTAAAATGAGAATAACAGTAGTATTTATCTCACAGAGGTGTTGTGAGATTTAAGTGAGTTAGTATATATAAAGTGCTTAGGAGAGTGCCTGGCATTATTGTCATTTCTTTTGTTAGGTAGCTGGAACTTAAAGCTTTAAGTAAATAAAAGCAATGGGCTAACATTCTGGGCCAGGAAGACATCTTCTAGTTTGTTCAAGGCTAATAACAATCTCTATATATGTACATTTCTAGGGAAGTTTCTGATATCCCAACATTATGACATTTCCCATCCTAACAGGCAGGCAGTTCTTTATAATAACTAAAACTACTGTAGTTAAACAATCTTATCTGCTTTCTTTTACTTTTTATTAGTAGGAAAAGAAAGGAATTTTCTATAATTTAAATGAAGATGATGACTATAAATGTCTAGAGGAAATACTTACACCAAACTGCTTTTATTTTCATAAGAGAAAAATAGTTTCTATTAACATACAAGATGACAAATCAGATAGAAATGAGACTGATTTAAAACCTTAAAAAATAAGTCATCTCAAGCAGAATTATGAGAGAGGAAAAGATAACCCTATGACCAAAGGGGTGATGTTGCTTTCTATACCAATCAAAATTGCCCTGAAGTCTTCCTGCTTTCATTTTTCTTTATTTCTGTGATTAATCCTAAATGACCACATAGTCACTTTTCTAGAAGGAAAGCGAGACAGAAGAAACAGATGAGAAGTAGAGCTTAGAAAGAGGAGAATGATTTGGCTACCATAGGGGATTCATTTGGGTCTCATCATTTGGTGCCAAGTTAATGATAAATACTTGTAATTTTTTTCCAAAACTTTGCCTTCAAGTGAATCCTTGATATATGCCCCTCACTCAGGTGAGGAATTACTGAAAATTAGGCTGAACCTCGTTTACTCGCTAATCCAACCCTTTAAATAAAAACAAGAAGACACTAAATCATAAGAGCATCTAAGTTAAATCCCATGCCTGGATTATTTCTCTACATGCTATAAAGTCATTACCCATGCTTATTCCAATCTCTCTAGCAATTTTACCTATTCTAAGATTTCTCAAATTCTTTCACTCACTGATGCTAGTTCAGCACACACATATAAATAAGTTGACTATTCCTTACCATTTCCTGATTATCTACAGTGAAACTTAATTTACCACTTTAACTGTTTTAAAATGTACAAATTCAGTGGCACTAAGTACATTCATAATGTTGCACAACCACCATTACCCATCTAGTTTCACAACTTTTTCATCAGCCTAAAAGGAAATCCATACCCATATTAAGCAGTCAGTCCTCATTCCCCTGTCCCTGACATCCACTAATCTACTTTCTGTCTCTATGGATTTGCCTATTCTGAATATTTCATATAAACGGAATCATATATGACTTTTTGTGTTTGACTTCTTTCACTTAGCATAATTTTTTCAAGGTTCATCCATGTATCAGTATTTCTTTTCTTTTGATGGCTGAATAATATTCCATTGTAGAGATATTCCACATTATGTTTATCCATTCATCAGTTGATAGACATCTGGCTGGTTTCTACCTTTTGGCTATGGTGAACAGCACTGCTATAAACGTTCATGTGCAAGTTTTTGTTTGAACACTTGTTTTCAATAATTTTCAGTATATGTCCAGGAAGGACATTGCTGGGTCATATGGTAATTCTGTTTAACTTTTTGAGGAAACACTAAACTGTTTTCCACAGTGGCAGCACCATATTACATTCCCACCAACAACGTATGAGGCATCCAATTTCTCTACACCTTTGTCAACTTGTTATTTTCCATTTTTCAAAAAATTATAGCCAACCTGGTGGGTATAAAGTGGTATCTCATTGTGGCTTTGATATGCATTTCCCTAATGATTAATGATGGTAAGCATCTTATCATGTGTTTATTGTACATTTGCATGCTTTCCTTGAAGAAATGTCTATTCAAATCCCTTGCCTTTATTTAAATTGGGTTGTCTTCTTATTGTTAAATTGTAAGAGTTCTTTATATATTCTGGACAGAAGTCTCTTACCAGTTTTATGATGTACAAAGATTATTTCCCATTATATGGATTGTCTTTCACTTTCTTGATCATGGCCTTTGAAATAAAAAAGTTTTTAATAAAAAAAAAGCAAACAAAAGAAACAAAAAGTTTTTAATTTGATGAAGTCCAATTTATTTTTCTTTTATTACTTGCTTTTTTGATGTCATATTTAAGTATGATGCTTCCTTTGATACCTAAGATATGTCAATGTTGGCTTTAATTTTTATTACAGTAATCACTATCATTTATTAAGCCTCTACCATATGCCAGGCATTTTACATGTGTTATTTCATTTAACACACACACACACACACATACATACACAGAGCTAGTATTAATATTACAGCCATTTTCAAGAGAAAAGAAACAAGCAAACTCAAAAAGGTATTTTCTCAAAGTCATTCAGCTAAGATATAACAGAAGCAAGATTCAAACTCAGCTCTGTCTAAATGCACAGACCACACTCTTTTCCTCTCTTCTATACTGCATTCTGCTATTGTATAGAATAATATAAACTGACATTGACAAGAAGAGAGGGAATATATGTTGTATTAATGTTCTATTGCTTCCATAATAGTACTACAAAGTTAGTGGCTTAAGCAAGAGAATTTTATTACCTCATAGTTCTGCAGGTTAGAAGTATAATACGGATGTTACTGAACTAAAATTAAGGTGTTGGCAAGGTTACATTCCTTTCTGGAGGCTCCAGGATAAGATATGTTTCCTTGCTCATGTGGATTGTTGGCAGAATTCAGTTCCTTGCAGTTGTAGAACTGAGATCCCCACTTCCTTGCAGGCTGCCAGTTGAGGATCATTCCCAGCCTTTATAGAGGCCACCCATACTCTTTGGGTCATGGCCTCCTTCCTCCATCTTCAAAACCAGCAGGGTAGGTGGAGTTCCTCTCACACTTCAACTCTTTCCCCCTTCTTCTTCTACGTCATCTCTCTGAACCACTTTTTCTGCCTCTTTCTTCTGCTTTTAAGGAGTTACGGGATTAGATTGGACCCACCAAGATAATCAGGATAATCTTACCATCTCAAGGTCTTTAATATCACATCTGCAAAATCTCTTTTACCCTATAAGGTAACATAGTCACACATCCTAGGGATTAAGATGTCGACACCTTGTGGGGAGGGAGGATATTATTCTGCCACACACACACACACACACACACAAACAGATGTATATTTTCAGCCAGATAGAATACAGAGAGTAAATGAAGAACAGAGGACTGAAGATAAATCTCTGAAATACAATATTAAGGGATGGATAGAGGAAAGAAGACCCAAAAGAAAGTCTGAGAAGGAGCAGGGGGATAGGCTTAGACAAGATCTAAAGGGACAATGATCTTGAAGATTCTTATGTTTTGTCCTGTTCATGATTTATTGATTTCCTCACTTTATTAAAGCTCTTTTGCCAAGTCTTTTACTTCCTGGTCTTGTCATCTTTAATGGTGCTGATTCTTGGGGAGTGACCACACAAATTTGAATTTTGGACATATATCCCGAAATACCTCAGAACACTCAGCCCATGAACTGCTAAATTAGCTGAACATTCAGAGACCTTTTCCCCATGAACATCTTGCTCCAGGCAATGGAATAATAGATCATTGCTAGAACTTCCTGAAGCAAGGTAGCTGGAGAAAGCTTGCAACATCTAGATGGTTGGTTCCATTACTGGCAGGCAAGGTCCTTACCTCAGATTTTCAAAAGGAGAAACGAAGCGGGCCATCCCCTGTTGTCAATACTTTTTTTTTTTCCCCAACTGAGTCAATTAAGTTCTATGAGGTAGAGACATGTGAATTGAAAAGTATTAATTAAAAGAGTTGGGTGGATCCTGTGTCATAAGCTGAGGATCATTAGTAATAGGAAAGATAAAATGCCTCCTACTAAATAAATGCCATCTTCTAAAACTCAAATATAGGAATTTTTTTTGCAAGCACACATAAAAAGTTAAGGGTGAAACCATCTTTAAAGAGGACAAGTCTATTGCTAGTGAGGATGATTAAGAGTCATAGGACATAAGAAATCAAAGTGAAATACAAAAATTAGCCGGGTGTGGTGGTGGGCGCCTATAATCCCAGCTACTCGGAGGCTGAGGCAGGAGAATCACTTGAACCCAGGAGGCGGAGGTTGCAGTGAGCTGCGATCGTGCCATTGCACTCCAGCCTGGGCAACAAGAGCAAGACTTTGTCTCAAAACAACAACAACAACAACAACAACAACAAAACAAAAACGACAACCAAAAAAAAAACCAAAAAACAAAGTGAAAATGAGGATTATCTAACCTAATTTTTTCATTTTACATTGGGGAAATAAAAATACAAAGCAGAGACATTCCCAAGATCACTTAGATGCTGGCAGTATCACAAGCATTCTAACCTCCTCTTTAATGTTCCAAATTCTGAGGTGATACATAGAAGGTGGCTCCATTATTGCTAAATTGATGCCGATTTCTCAGCCACTTTATTCTGGTGTCTCGATGAGGGGGACAAAAATGAGTGAAACCATGTTAACCATTACTAATGTAAGAAATTTTAGCCTCAGCACTATTAGAAAATCAATAAAGAACACCATTCAAAAACAATAGGGGTAACACATGGATACACAGAGAGGAACAACACAGATTGGGGCCTAACGAAGGGTGGCGGGTGGGAGATGAGAAAGGATCAGGAAAAATAACTAATGGATACTAGACTTAATTCCTGGGTGAAGAAATATTTGGTACAACAAACCTCCATGACACATGTTTACCCATCTGACAAACCTGCACATCCTGCACATGTACCCTAGAACTTAAATAAAAGTTAAAAAATTCATTACTTATATAACAAAAAATATAGGGGATGATTTATGAAAAGCAATGAGCTGATTTTGTGCAGGGGCCAGTATGCCTAGAAAACCATAGACAGTATACAAATCAAGACTCACTATCTCTGCATAAGAGATTTTAGAAGGGTGTGTATATGTAAAATTACCACTAGATTCTGGAGAAAGAAAATAGGAAAGAGAAAGTAGGAAAAAAAGTTAATGGCTTCACCTCCGCCACATCTGCCTTTTTGCCAAGACTTTAAAAACTCTATTGCCTCACAAAAAGCAGGAGCCAGAATAAAGAAATCTCTGAAACCTATGCTGTCCAGCATATTATGGGACACAACTAACATAAAATTACAGCTTTTACATTCTTATCCAGAATGAAATTTTTTTAAAAATCACATTTTGAGGAGTCAGTTGTCCTATCTGGGCCTCCCAATCCAAGCATCTATGCAATTAGCCAGTCATAGATTTAGCAATTAAATACTATAATCCCTGTCCAGGCAATGTGCTACTTGAGAACAGTGAGCTGTTGCCAGATGCCCTGTAAAAGCAGTGGGAGATTTCAGCAGGCTAGACCCTCCAGGACACTGAGAACCACATTGAGAAAGGGGATGAAAGAAAAGGGCATGAGGAAAGTAACAGAAGATGCCTAATTAGCCCTAAATAGCTTATTTTAGATTTCTCTGCCACCTCTCGGAATATACTACTGAATTATAATTACCCTAACTTAAGGCTATGCCATTTAACTATCTTTGTTATGATTATTGTTATCCAAAATATTGTATTCTTGCTATCACTTTGCCCTATCTCTTCCTGGCATACTGACACTTATTAGCCTGGGTTGTCACAATTGCCTGGTTATCAACTAAATTATCCATGTCTCATTATACTCTACTCTGCTGGAATAAGAGGCTACCCTGTACAATATTAAAATTCACAACACACTTTTCCAATTGGAGTCAGTTTTCAGTTTACCAAAACACTGCTTGCAAACATGTTCTATGAAGTTACTTGAACCATTTCAAGTCAATTTTGCATTTCTTGATAATCTGGTTTTCCTTAAGTCTCACTGCCAATTGTGACAGAGACTTTGGCACCTGGCTCATAGTTTTTCTCTCCATACCAAATGTATCATCATTATCATCCTGGGTGACAAGTTACGGAGGAACATTTATCAGCAGGTATGTATCAATCTATATTGTGAATCAAAGAAATCCAGAACCAAGAACACTTTAAGGAAAATCCTGTCTCTACTTCATAGAAAGGTATGGAGTTTATATCCGATATGTACAACAAACTTTAAAACCAATGATCAAAAACTCTTTCTAAAATTCCTACTTTTAATGGTACGGTAGCTTGCTTTGTAGAACAATTCATGCCTAAAGTTTATTAACCACTTAGTACTTAAAACTAAGGCAAGCATGTTGAGATTACACTTTTTTCCTTCAACAAATCCTTACTGAAGGCCTACCATGTATTAAGGATTGTTCCAGGCACTAAGAATAAAGTTGTTCAGAAAATGTGCAAAATTCCTACACTTATGAAAATCATTTTTTACTAGGGGGAAGAACAAGATATGTAAGATGTAGAGTATACTACAAGATGATACATTCTTCAGAGAAAAATGAAGAGGGAAGAGAATAGAATTTTGCTTCGGTTATGGTTTGGAAGGAGGTGGCAGAGGTAGTCAGAGGGAAGTTGCAATCTTAAATGGGAAATGTCTCAATTAAGTGAACTTTAAGTGACTTGAATATCAAGACCTGAACAAGATGAAGGAACAAGTAAAACAGGTACCTGGAAAAGAGCCTTCCAGAAAAAGTCATATCAAGTGCAAAGGCCCTGAGATGGGAGTGTACCCAACATGTCTAGGAAACAATAAAGGGGCTATCAGAGTGAGAACAGAGTAACTGAGGAAAAAGTAGTCACAGAGTTAAAGGGTGTATGTGTGTGTGTGTGTGTGTGTGTGTGTGTGAAGGCTCTATAGGATCTTATAGACCATTAAAAGGACTTTGGTTTTTACTTAGTGTGAAACAGGAAGCTCCTGTGGGATTTTAGGAAGAGGAATGACATGATCTGACTTGTTTTAACTTTTTCATGCTTTTATTGTCCTACTGATTATAGCCTGTAGAGGGGCAAAGGCAGAATCATGGAGACCAGTTAAAAAGCTATTGCGAGAATACTTAATTATTTGAATCATGAGAAGAGAAATGATAGTTAAAAGTGGTTGGTTTCTGGTATATTTTAAAGAGGGAGAAAACATAATTTGCTGACAGATTGGACGTGTGATGTGCGAGAAAAAAGAGTCAAGGATGACTCCATAGTTTCTAGTCCTAGAAGAAAAAGTAGAATTGCCATTAATTGAGATGAAGAGAGCTGTAAAAGGAATAGGTTTTTATGGGGGCAATGGGGAAATCGGGAACTTACCTTTAGGACATTTTAATGTATAATAAAATATAGCACACTAAGAATGTTCTATTATCTTACCTGATGAAGACAATTATATTTCTAGCATACAGAATAAGGCTATGTTATATTTTCAACACATTAATCAGTCTTACTCAAAACTCCTCACTACTTCAGCAAGGATTATTTGTAGACTACTTTAGAAGTCACTCCTAGAAAGATTTTAGCATCTTGAATTGGTTGTAGAGTTTGGATTGTTATTCTGGCATAATTTTGGAGCTCAGTTAAGTAGGCTATATATGTCTTATAGAGACATAACAAGGATGAAATTCTGGATGAACTCCAAGCGTGTATTTACATTAAGAAAAATGGCTGCCATAGGAATAAAAAGGCAATACCTGACACTTGAACCCAGGTGCTCACCAGAACTGGAAGAATATGAGCAAGTATTTAGTCTAAAAAGTCATCTCCTGTTGAAGCAGCAAGAGTGATTTATCAGATGAGGAGCTATGTTCCTCTCTGGCATGAACCATCTAGCTGCATGGAGCACTTCCTTGATAGCCCTCCTTCAGTAGCTCTCACTAGAGAAAGTCCTCATGTACTAGGTTCCAGGAACTGCCACCTAAGTTCCCTTTACCCACTTTACCCATATTTGGTTTTGCCTTTTCCAGGGCTGTGACCTCTGCAATTCATTTAATAAGATTAAAGTAAACTGATAATGAAGAGCAAGGAGTAGGAGGAAAATGATGAATCTATTTGTGGGAGTTTGAGTACAAATATTATTCAGAAATTCAATCTAGTTCCATTTACTTCTAAAATGCCACAAAACAATATTAAGTCAATACATTCAGCAAGCAATTATGAAATAGGAACTATGTTACCCACTGAGGGATGGGGAATTCATGGATAAAGAAAACAGGGTTCCTGCCCTTAGTGAACTCAGAAGCTAATGGTGAAAGCAGATGATTAAACAAGTAATTACAAGAGCATTTGTAATGAAGGGGCATACAAAATGTCAGGGACCCAAACGCGGGACAATTAAATCTGCCTGAGGAGGTTGTGAAGGATTTATAAAGAAGATGACATTTGAGCCAAGCTGTGAAGGAAGAGAATGCATTTGTCACTCTACCGAGAGAGTACTCTGTGATAGGCAGAGGCAGCCTAAAGCTTTCCCAGCTTTGGGATCAAGGAGGTGTTAAGAGTAGTCTGGGGAAAGCTTACATGGGGAAGAGTGACAGAAATAAACTAGAAAGATTAGCTGGAACCAGACCTGCTTTGCTAGGGGTTCATCTTTTGTTTTATGGGCAAGAGAGAGCTCTTAGGCTTTTTAAGCAGGCAAATGCTACCATGATAATTGTGGTTTGTTTGTTTTTTTTAAATAGTAGGTGGCAGAAGGGAAGAAAAGAAAGAAAAGTCATCAATAGCAAGGGCATAAAACAGATCAAGAGAAGTCAGAAAAAACAGAGTTTCATACTTTGCAGAAATAACCATGAACATATTCACTCCCATGCCCCTTTCCCATCCCCAAAACCTATCAATACCTCCCTCTAACTAAATTAAACATCTCTATGCCCTATCATTTCATCAAGCAGGCAATGAAAAAAGATATGCCACACAGAAAGACAGAAGGAAGATGCTGGTACCTCAGAAAAAACACACAGAAAACCACCTTGTCCCATTTAATTATTTCTCTCAGAGTTTGTAAGGGAAGAAATAATTAAGAACACCATATGGATTTAGAACACAGGGAAGCATGTATGAACACATCACACACACACACACACACACACACTGCTTGTATTGACAAATGATAAGAATGATAAGCAGTATAAACACCAAGAAGAATGATTACATCTGTCTTACCTCATCACACACATTCACTTTTAATAATGCCGCCAATATACTATTGTTTGAGATCATTCTTTTTAACATAGCCTTGGTGTACCAGTAGCTTTTGAGAACCACTTCCTCTCCATTGTCACTCCTAGTTTCTTGTGGTTCCAAGACACTAAATACTAAAGACTACTATAGTAGCTTATGAGAGGGCCATAATATTGCTATAAGGAGCCTGCTGCTTGCCTTGATTAGGTTGAAAGCATCAAAGCTCTGGGAAGAATCTAGGAGACCTTTCTCTGACTGATGTTTAGCTTAGATGAACACCACAATCCTTAGATTAGGTTTTTAGAGCATATTTCTTTTTTAACACGGTCCAGAAAATAGAGAAGTTACACCCTCACTTTGCTGGCCAATAGAAGGCTCTTTTCTGTAGTACCACTGGAGACAAGCAAAGGTTTGAACACTTTTTATTATCAGCATGGGATTAAATTCTCCAGGTGACCATAGTTTTCAGAGACATTATGAACAGTGATTATCGAATGTCTTGGTCACAGAATACTTTTATAAAAAATTAAAAACCGAAATAAAACTAAGAAACAACATCAGTTCCTACTGACCCATGGTAAAATCAATAACAAAAAAAGGCAAGAATCATCATTTCTAATGGCACAGCAATACTTCCCTCCTCCAAACTCATACAGTGCTTTCACGCTACTCATTTGGCACTTAATTACATGCTGTATTTTACTAGTTGTTAATTTTTTTTTTTTTTTTTTTGAGACAGAGTCTGGCTCTGTTGCCCAGACTAGAGTGCAATGGTGCGATCTCGGCCCACTGCAATCTCCGCCTCCTGGGTTCAAGCAATTCTCCTGCCTCAGGCTCTCGAGTAGCTGGGACTACAGGTGCATACCACACGCCCGGCCAATTTTGTACTATTAGTAGAAACTGGGTTTCACCATGTTGTCCAGGCAGTTCTCAAACTCCTGACCTCAAGTAATCCACCCGCCTCTGGTAGTTAACTTTTTAGAAGTGTTAGTTCTGCTTCTCTTATTTGATCGTAATACAGTAAGGTTAAATTAGATATGCATCAAATCAGATTGCAAAATACCTTCCATCAGAGAATAGGGCACTAAGAATTGAAAATATGGACACTAGTAAATTCATATCCTTACTGAGATTCATGGGCCACTTAATACTACTTTATGTGTAGCAATAAAAAGTGGAATATGAAATAAAGGTACACTCTAATACCTATGAAGTTAACCAAAAAAAAAAAAAAAAACCTTAAAATCATAAGAACCTATGTTGGTTGGGCTTCTATAAAACTGATGCATGATTATACTTCCCGAAATAATTTAAATTGGTATAACCCTTCATTAGGAATCAGCAATACATTTAAAACCCATAAAAATGCTTACAACTCTTATATAAATAATTTACATTAAGGAGTAATTCAGATTAAAAGGCTTTAGATATGAATATATAATAATTTAAATATAAAAACAAAACATTAGAAATAACATATAAGTTTAGAAATAATAATGGCTAATTAAATGATGGTCTGTAAAACTGATGGACCATTTATAATAAAAACTTTAATCAAATTAAGAAATAAAAGAAACTTGCTTAACGGACAAAGGGCATAAGAAAACTTATACCCATCATCATATTTAATGGTAAAAGACTGAATACTCCCCCACCCACTAAGATCACAAACAAGGCAATGATACCTGCTCTCAGCACCTATTTAACCTTGTACTGGAGTTCCTAGTGCAATAAGACCAAAAAACAAAAGGTATCTAGACTGGAAAGAAAGAATCTAAAACTGTTTTTATTCACAGATGCTGTAATTGTCCACCTATAAACTCCCCAAAAATGTATAAAAAACGACTACATCTGATAAGTGAGTTTAGCAAATTTGAGATTCAACATCAACGTACAAAAACCAATTGTATATTTCTATATATTTGGAATGAACAATTAAACATCAACATTAAAATAACAATGCCACTTAAAATGAATATGGAACACTTTGGAATAAATCTCACAAAATATGCACAAGATTTGCTGAAAACTACAAAGCACTAAAGAGAGAATTCAAATAAATGAACACAGAACTGTGTTCATGGATTAGAAGACTAAAATTGTCAAAATGTCAATTTTCCCCAAATTGATCTCTGAATTCAACATAATCCTAATGAAAATATCAGCAAGCTTTTTTTTTTGAGACGAAGTCTCGCTCTGTCGCCCAGGCTGAAGTGCAGTGGTGCGATCTCAGCTCACTACAACCTCCGACTCCCTGGTTCCAGCGATTTCCCCTGCCTCAGCCTCCTGAGTAGCTGGGACAACAGGCACATGCCACCACGACCGGCTAATTTTTGTACTTTTAGTAGAGATAGGGTTTCACCATGTTGGCCAGGATGGTCTCGATCTCCTGACCTCATGATCCATCCACCTCGGCCTCCCAAAGTGTTGGGATTACAGGCGTGAGCCACCACTCCCAGCCAAGCTTTTTTTTCTTAAGAAATTGACAAATTGATTGCAAGATATATATATATTTATATATATTTACATATATATTTTTATATATTTACATATATAGTTTTACATATTTGTTCATATATATTTACATATATATGGCTTAGAATAAACAAAACAACTTTGAAAAAGAAGAAAAAGTTGGAGGACTTGAACTTCTTGATTTCAAGACAATATAAAAGTAAGATCAAGACATAGCAAAAGGACAGACACACAGGTCAATTGAACATAATATAGAGAAGGCAGAAGGAGACCAACACATATGTGGTGAATTGATTTCTAAGAAAGGTATCAAGATGCATCAATGGAGAAAGCATAGTCTTTTTAACAAATGGTGCTGGAACAACTGTACATGCCATATAAAAATATGAACCTTGGCCATACCTCATATCATATTGAAAAATTAACCCAAAACATATCATCATAGACCTAAGTGTAAAACCTAACAATATGAACTCCTAGATGAAAACATAGGAAACAGACCTTTGTGACCTTGGATTAGGCAAAGATTTCTTAAGATAGGACACACAGAGCGTGAGACATGAAAAAAGTGACATTATAACTGTATGTCACTAAAATCAGAAGAAAAAACTTAAGCTTTTTGAAAGATACTGTTAAGGAAATGGCCTGTTGACCAGAACATATAAAAAACTTTCACTACTCAATAATAAGAATTATTTTTAAAACTGAATAAAATATTTGAACAAATACATTAAACACAAAAGAAGAGATACAAATACATTAAACACAGAAGAAAAGAAACTGAATAAAATATTTGAACAAAAACATTAAACACCAAATAAGCACAAAAACAGATTCTCAGCATAATTAGTCATTAGGTTAATACAGATGAAAACCTCCGCGACATATGTCTATACATATATCAGAATAGCCCAGATTGAAAAAAATACTGACAATACTAGCAATGTGCAGAGCAACTGCAATTTTCATATATTGCTGGTAGGACTACAAAATGGCAAAGCCACTTTGGAAAGCAGTTTGATAGTTTCTTATAAAGTTAAACACACACTTACTATATGACCCAGTAACTCTAAAGAAATCAAAATATATGTTCACATAAAAACCTGTACACAAATGTTTATTGTGGCTTTATTCACGATAAACTTTGGGAGGCTGGGGCAGGTAGATCACCTGAGGTCAGGAGTTCAAGACCAGCCTGGTCAACATGGTGAAACCTCGTCTCTCCTAAAAATACAAGAATTAGCTGGGCATGGTGGTGAGCACCTGTAGTCCCAGCTACTCGGGAGGCTGAGGCAGGAGAATTGCTTGAACCCAGGAGGTGGAGGTTGGAGTAGCTGAGCTGATGCCACTGCATTCCAGCCTGGGAGACAGAGAGAGACTCCGTCTCAAAAAAAAAAAAAAAAATGGAGTACTAACATATGCAAAAACAGAGATGAATCTCAAAAGCACCATGCTAAGTGAAAGAAGAGAAAATTAAAAGTATGTTTCCGTTTATACGTATTATTCCATTTATATGGAATTCTGGAAAAGACAAAACCATATAGTGCCAGAGATCAGAGCAGTTGTTGCCAGGGAATACAGTAGGGGGGGAAGAGTCATTGCAAAGAGGCATAAAAGAAATTTCTGATAAATGGAAATATTCTGTGATCTTGGTAGTGGTAATACAACTGTGTAAGTTTGTAAAAAAATTTATAAAGCTGTATATTTAAGAAGGATGAATTTACTGAAGGTAAATTATGCCTTAATTAACCAACAAATGAACAAAATACTGTCTAACCAAGTGTTGAAGAGGATGTGAAACAACTGGTATGCTCATCTACTGCTGGCAGGAATGGAAAATGGTACTTTGTAAAATAGTTGGACATTTAAAAAAATTAAGTTACACATACACTTATAGGCCCAACGATTCCATTCCTAGTATTACCTAGGGAAAATAAAAAATATATGTTCACACAAACACTTGTACATGAATGTTCACAGCAGTTTTACTCATAATAGCCCAAACTGGAAAGAACAAAATGTTCATAAATGTCAAAGGTGAATGGATAATTATGATATATCCATGTGAAAAACTATAACTCATCAATAAAAAAGAATGAACTATTGACACCCCCAACACCATGGATGAATCTCAAAATATTATGCTGAATCAAAGAAGCCAGACACAAAGGGTGCACAAAAGAATATAAATTCTAGGATTTACATATAATTCTAGAAAATACAAACTAAGCTATAGTGATAAAGAGCAGATCAGTGGTTATTTGGGGACAAAGGGATGGGATTAATTACAAAGACACACAAGAAGCCTTTTTGGCATGATAGAAATGTTCTTGGTTGTGGTGGTGGTGGTGGTTACATGGAGTTGTACACTTAAAATAGGCACATTTTATTGTATATTAGATTATACCTGAATAAAACTGATTTAAGAATTAACAGCCTAAAAATGTTTAAGATAACCAAAACAGCATGGTACTGGTACCAAAACAGATATATAGACCAATGGAACAGAACAGTGGCCTCAGAAATAACACCATACATCTATAACCATCTGATATTCGACAAACCTGACACAAACAAGCAATGGGGAAAGGATTCCCTATTTAATAAATGGTGTTGGGAAAACTGGCTAGCAATATGCAGAAAACTGAAACTGGACCCCTTCCTTACACCCTAAACAAAAATTAACTCAAGCTGGATTAAAGACTTAAATGTAAGACCTAAAAGCATAAAAATCCTAGAAGAGAACCTAGGTAAAACCATTCAGGACATAGGCATGGGCAAAGACTTCATGTCCAAAATACCAAAAGCAATGGCAACAAAAGCCAAAATTGATACATGGGATCTAATTAAACTAAAGAGCTTCTGCACAGCAAAAGAAACTATCGTCAGAGTGAACAGACAACCTACAGAATGGGAGAAAATTTTTGCAATCTATCCCTGACAAAGCACTAATATCCAGAATCTACAAAGAAACAAATTTACAAGAAAAAAACAAACAACCCCATCAAAAAGTGGGCAAAGGATATGAAAAGACACTTCTCAAAAGAAGACATTTATGCAGCCAACAAACATATGAAAAAATGCTCATCATCACTGGTCATTAGAGAAATACAAATCAAAAACCACAATGAGATACCATCTCATGACAGTTAGAATGGTGATCATTAAAAAGTCAGGAAACAACAGAAGCTGGAGAGGATGTGGAGAAATAGGAATGCTTTTACACTGTTGGTGGGAGTGTAAATAAGTTCAACCATTGTGGAAGACAGTGTGGCAATTCCTCAAGGATCTAGAACTAGAAATACCATTTGACTCAGTAATCCCGTTACTGGGTATGTACCCAAAGGATTATAAATCATTCTACTATAAAGACACATGCACGTGTATGTTTATTGCAGCACTATTCACAATAGCAAAGACTTGGAACCAACCCAAATGTCCATCAATGATAGACTGGATAAAGAAAATGTGGCACATATACACCATGGAATACTATATAGCCATAAAAAAGGATGAGTTCATGTCCTTTGCAGGGACATAGATGAAGCTGAAAACCATCATTCTCAGCAAACCAACACAAGAACAGAGAACCAAACACCGTATGTTCCCACTCATAAGTGGGAGCTGAACAATGAGAAGACATGGACATAGGGAGGGGAACATCACACACCAGGGCCTGTTGGGGGTGAGGGGCTAGGGGAGGGACAGCATTAGGAGAAATACCTAATGTAGGTGACGGGTTGATGGGTGCAGCAAACCACCATGGCACGTGCATACCTATGTAACAAAACTGCACATTCTGCACATGTACCCCAGAATTTAAAGTATAATCAAAATAAATAAAAGAGAAAGCAGGATTTTAAAAAAAAGTTAAATATAAAAGGACATAGGCATTACAAATAAGCATATAAAAAAAAGACCAGAAAGAGCCCCACAAAATAAACAATTGTGTTAAGATAGAACATTTAGTTAGGGCTTATTTTTCATCTTTGATAACTATTTTTAATCTACTATAGTAATATTTTCATAAACAGTACTTCTTAATAGAGAAAAATAAAGCAAATGACTTGTAATTTGATTAAACATGAAAAATTAACTCAAGGCTTAATTTCTTTTCAGTTACCTCTATGCTCAGACGAGCTCAGAACATTTAATAGTTAGCATTCTCAATTCCTTACTTTCTGAGAAATGGCAGGAGCCCCAGTATGAGCCATTAGCCAAAGACACAAGTATCCTGTCATGTAATGAATCAGCAAGAGTTAAGTGATCACTCCAGGTTGCCTGACTTTCATCTGGATACCATTTCCATGCAGGCAGACTTCTTAAGTAGGCCGCTACAGTACAGTGACAGCAATAGTAGAAGTAATAATAATAGCTACTTCATTAATTAAATGCTTACCGAGTAATAAGCAACATAATTATATTGTCTTATTTAATGCTTACTCCAACATTATAAGCCTTATAAGCTATTTAAAATTTTCATTTAATAGTCTAGGAAATGACACCTCAGAGAGGTCAAATAATTTGCCAAATGTCACAGCTAGTAACGTAAGGTCTGCTCAGTTCCAAACCTAATCACCATGCTGCCCTGCCACCCAGTAGAGGGTTCCTGAAATTTGTGGTTACAGAAGCCCTATTTTTCTGATGCTTGAGGGGTTGAAGAAAAGAGGGAGACACTAGAACTTAATAGACTGAGGCAGAATTTTCTTTCTTCATCCCTAAGGGGGTTTGGAAAAATGCTGAGCATTCAGCATAAAGAGACTCCAAACACAACTCTCTGCTAACCTACTGGGAACAGATCTTAAGTCTCTGGACTGACTGGGATCTTGCCTATATAACTAGTCATCAGAGCCCATTTTTCTTTTCTACTGTATATTCTTAGCCAGTGTTACAGTATAAAACATGAAAAGGGAATATCAAAAGCTATTCTAGGAAAACAGGCTGTCCTTTCACACAAATGTTATCCAGAAAGGCTTCATGCCCACGCTGAATTTCATTTCATGTACAACAATCCCTTAACCGCATCTGAGAATGTCGCATCATCTCTCTCACTCTCTCCACATTCTCAACAAGTTATTTTACCCTTAAAATCAACAGACCAAGAAAGAAATGATCCTGGCAAATCAAGAAGCAGCTATTAATATTTAAGAGATGAGAATCCCATAGATATAGCTGGTTGTGTCTGAAATTGTTCCCTTTGCAGATATGTACCCTACACAAGGCTCCTTCCTTGGGTACCATTGCCTCAGAGGATCGATCTCCCTGACTGTACTTTTGCCTCTTTAACTCATTCATTCTGGCTTGCCTCCCACTGTACTTCTTTCTTTCATTCAAGCCTGGTGTTTTATCTCCTGCTACCCAAAAGGTTGTCAGAACTGCTACAAACCGAAGGGCTTTCATCTTCTGCTTGTCTTCACATACCTGCCATTTATAATAGTTTAATCTGACATGGCCCACGGTGCCTCTCATTCATGAGCTAGCATTTCCAGACACAAACTCTCGAGGGAAGAACCCTCAAAGAGGTCCAGAAGCAACCTGATTCCTGTTCTATCTTCACTTGTCCTCTTGGGACTTGACACTTTAGACTGTCCTTTCGGTTTTCTACCTTCACTGATGCTGTCCAGTTCCCCTTTCATAATCGGTCCTACCTCACACCTTTACCCATTCCTGGTTCCTGGACTTGCCCTAGAAGGAAGTGTTTTAACACTCAGATTAGGGTTCTGGATTCTCCCTTTGGTCCTTGCTCCCCAGGGATCCATGCTTGTAACTGTGGCTCCCAGGTAGTTAATTCTTTTATAGCTAAGGGTGCTTCTTTCTTGGTAAACTGAACTATGTCCTAGTTGCCTCAATCTGGACCTTTGGTGTCACTCTCTGCTGCCCTCCACCGGCTACCAGTAGAATGCAGTAGTTAGAAATTGGTTCCAAGGCTTTTCCTTGGCCTGTAAGGGTCCTCCAGTAGAAAGCTACACAGTGCAGTTAACGAAGATGAGATTCGTGTTCAAAACCTAGCAGTTTTCATTCAACCAGTACCACTACAACAGCCTCTGATACCACTGCTACTCCCAGGGAAATTCACTGGTAATGACTCTCCTGTCCCTTCTCATAAAGATGTGATTGTCTCAAAAACTTTCAATTTCCATGTTTGTGGATATGCATATTCATGCTGTATGGTAGAGGTTAGGGAGAAACCTTCTGAATTCCTCAGGCTTGGTTTGTTGGGAGAAGCAGAAAGTAGTGCAATGCCTCAGGCTAGTCAGGCAGCAAGCCGTCTCACAGGTTACCTAGGTCCCCTATGATACAGCGTGAGAGGATTGACAATGCTGTCTGTGGACTAAGGTAGCAATTGCTAGGTGGCTTACTATGTTATGCTTGTTAGCTCTTCACTCAAAAGCTGAAATGGAATGGAACCAATGCCTTCAAACTGACTGACTTTGCTGTGAGGCTATCTAGAGTGATGCTGGCACCACGTCCACATCAAAAGTTACAGTCATTGTTCTACTGAAGCAGAGGGGTAGGAGAGTTGTCACAGATTAGACTGACAGTTCTGTAAAAGGTCATTCTAACACCTAATGGAAAGGATGTTCTATTAGGATGGTGCAAAAGTAATTGTGGTTTTTGCCATTAGTTTCAATGGCAAAACCGCAATTACTTTTGCACCAACATAATATACTCTGGTGGAACCTCTAAGTAGTAGGGCTCTGCCTCCAGGATGAAGCAGAAAGTGCTGGGCAAGCCAGCGTTTGGTTAGACTGTGGCAATATGGGTTGAAAGCAACAATGGAAACTCTTAGCCTGGGAGGCCCATGAGTCAGAAGGCCAAACCTCATTAATTTTTCATGGGGAAATATGTCAAAAGCCTGGTATTTTATCTCCTGCTACCCAAAAGGTTGTCAGAACTGCTCCGAACTGAAGGACCTTCAACTGCTGCTTGTCTTCACATATCTGCCATTTATGATAGTGCCTGTCATTCATGAGCTAGCATTTCCAGACACACAAACTCTCCAGGGAAGAACCCTCAAAGAGGTCCAGAAGTTACCTTT
Source organism: Pan paniscus (assembly GCF_029289425.2). NCBI lineage: Eukaryota > Metazoa > Chordata > Mammalia > Primates > Hominidae > Pan > Pan paniscus. The sequence continues at coordinate 54,053,887 of NC_073261.2, read as the reverse complement.
CTACCACATACAATTGTGTAAAGAACCAACTGTTTGGGGCTTACATTGCTACTAAGTGGGTGTGCTTGCTCTCTGAGGAAAACCACAGTGGAGTTCATCAGCCCTTCCACCTTCCCTTCAAGGACCCCTTCCCCATTAAAATAAAAATAAAAAGGAGTCTACCTCTCATAAGACTACCATGGTCTTAGTGTGGTTATCATCTACTACGAATACTCCCTCTCCCCTGATTCCTAATCTCCTGAAACAATTCCATGGGGACTTTTAGGAAGTTAGACCCCTGAGGTGCTAAAATGATTTTCATAGTGAGAGGATAATGAATAGAAAATGGCCTTCCAAACATGCTATGATGCCACTTGGCCTATTAAATTTTGGTCTTTTCCTGGTACTTAAATGACATCTTACATGATTTTCTATACCAAAGATTTCTGCTCTGTTTGGATATTATTTCATGAGGTCCTGGTCTGCCAAATATGAACTATTTGTTAAATCAAAAAATGCCCTGAGGTAGAATTTCCAAACGCACTTCCTCCCCAGTTAAGAAGCTGGTATGAAGTGAGATGAAGTCTTGGCAGTTCTAGAGCAGATTCTCCTCCAATCAATTAAGGACATTCTAGCAAATCCCAGAATTTGTTACATATTACTGGCAATTCCTCCTACTAATTTCCTCTGATGGCTCTAGTTACTAATGTCTCAAGCAAGGGAAGGAGATAGATCTTTTTTGCAGAGACTACTAAAGCATTCCAGAAGCTGAAGACTTTATTCATCTGTGCCCTATCCTTGCATATGCTGATCCAGCCTTTGCTATAAAGTCAAAGTTCTAGCTTAATGGAGCCTATTCTCATGGTGTTCCTTCTTCTATTTTTCACAGAACCATCCCCAGAAGCTGTTAGCTCTCCCCTACCCATACTTAGGAATAGGAATTATTTCCTGTCAGAGCTTCCTTTGATGCTGGAGGTATCACCCTGAAGGTTACAGGCATCTGTCAAAACAACTTGGGCAATACAATTTTAGCAAAATGACCAGAAAACTCTGCTTCCAAAAACCAAAGGACCATCTTTTGAAGTTGACCATCTTATTTATGTCGGGCTGCTAAACCACAGCTAAAATGTCTTCTCTGAAAGTCTGTGTATCTGCATACAGCAGAGTTGGCCTTGCCCTAGAGATCTTGCCAGAAAACTCTATAGCTGTTTCCTAAAACAGAACTATGGCACCAATACAAAAAAAAAAGAATCTAGATAAAGTGACATCCCTTGGAGCATCAGGCCACCTGAAGAGAGACTATGGGGAGAAGAGAATGTTATACAAGAATGCAAGCTCCATAAAGGTAAGGGCCTGTTTTATTCACTGCATTGTATCTACTACCTGGGCTAGGCACAGTGTTGAATAAATGAATGAACATTTCCTGATTAGGGAGGTCTATATCTATATCCAAGTGCTTGCTGTGGCTATGTCAAGATCTGAAATATGGTCTGCAGGACATGCAGTGGCTCTGCATCTGCAAAGAGATCTGTGCAGGTGGTCTGATATTACTATATCTTCTTCTAACCACCAAATGCCTTTGGGATATGATGACCCTGGATTTCATTTCTCATCTGCCCTCCTCATATATACATGCTACTCTATCAGTGGTACAGATAATCTCTTCCAAGATAATGTACTTTATGGCTTAACTCATTCCTTCTAATCCTATTATCCACAACAGTCATAGTAATGACATCTTCTAATTCCATGAGTTATCAAGTTATTTGACTTCTGACTATGGTATAGATGGCTCCCAGTTTTATAGGCCATTATTTGACATCACATACAATCTGAAGGTCAACAGAATATTTCAACTGAGCGCTTGGAGAGTATCTCTACTGACAACATTACTGGTCCGTACACTTCCCAACTGGAAGGTTTGCAAACAACTGTATTTTCTCTACCAAGAATATCTTTTCATAAAAACTTTCCCCTGCTACCTACCCCCACACTTCTCTTCATCAACTGCTCAGTAGCTGTTCAGTAAACACTTGGGAAAACTACAGTTCATCTCCCAAAACCCAAGTTATATTCCAGCAAGTTCAGGACCAGTATTAAGTTCATGTGGGAAATGGCTTCCTGTTAACAGTTTAATGGTTATAACGAAAAACAGAAGACTGACATCTCTGACCTTTTGAGATATGGGCCTGCCCCACCCCAGCCCCACCTCCTATGAAGCCTCCTAGTTAGGGGACAGTTTAGACTGGTTATGGTAAAATATTAAAAAATAAATCCTATGGACTACATGTCTTTTTGGTATATTGCTGTATCAGAAAACAAAAATCAGCTTCTGATATAAATGGGTTTTCTACTGAGGCTAAAATACAAATAATTATTAAAGTTAAGATTTTTTCCTATGAGTCACAGCAGTCAAGCAAAGGGGGGAATGTTCCTTCTAGGAACACATAATATTCACTAGACTTGGGCAATTTGATTTGAAAATCAAAATTTTATTGAAGAGGATCATGACAGGATGAGAAGTAGGAGGGGCAGTTCTACATAGTTAAGTTCTTGAGTTGTTCTCAAGTTTTCCTAACGGGTGTTAACTAACCGAAGGTACGGGTTTTACCTCTATACCTCTAAAAGGAATAGCAGCAGTATTTGTTCAACATCTCAAAAGAAACATGCAACTATTTATCTTAGGTCCTATAGTTGTTTTCAAGGCAGGTTAAGTGTCTGCAATGGAAATGCACTGTGTTTACTTTAGATTGTAGGTTAGAAATTGGGGAATAACTGGCCTAGAGGGAATATCAACAGCTCAATCTAAAAAAAAGCCCTAGATATCTTGGGATGGCTTGCTGTATGAGAGTCTTTGCCAGCAAGCTCCATTCACGAGATCTGATGCAATGTCACAACCTAGTTCATTCAGCTTTATAAAAACTTAAGTATATATCAGAAGTAAATAACTGTTGGGGCCAAGGAACAGAAAATAATGGGATGTTACTAAGAAAAGGAACACCCTCAAGCCTTTGGCCAAACATGGAAGGTAAACTATCATCGATTAAATAAATAATGCAAACTATTATCCAAGGAAGTTAAGAAGCACTTACAATGAATGTGAATAACAGAAATGTGAAATGTTTCAGGGTAGCCTGTAAATAGTAGCATTTAATGAGGAGAATAGATAGGACATAAAAGAAGAGGTATATGAGGAAGACAAACAACAAAAAATAATATGAGAAATTAAGAAATGGGGATTTAAAGAGATCAGCCTAATACTTAAAAGAGAAAAGACAGTCTAGATCCTAATTAAACTAACATACAAAACACCCATGTTTTTAAACAAAACTTAAATCTGCTATTTTCTATGCTTTAAATATTTTCTTCCCTTAACAATGCTTGACTTTCAGTGTGACTCTTCACCTTTTCCATGAAATATTTTATAGCTACTCAGGCACACATAGGCCTCTCTACTTCACGGCCTCTTTTTGCACTTATAGGTACAAACTTGCTCTTCATTTGCATTGTTTATATATGTCTTATAGCTCAACTAGAGTGTAAATTGGAGTTTATGTCCCCGTTTCTTGAATTTAGACTGGCCTTGTGACTAGCTTCAGCCACAAGAATGTGGTAGAACTGATGGTTTGCTAGCTCCAAGTGTAGGCTTCAAGGAGTTTGCGCATTTCCTATTGCTTTCTTGGAACTCTGCCAAGATGCCGTGTAAATAAATCTAGGTTAGGTTGTTTGTAGATGAGAGATCACAGAGAGTAGAAAAGAGTAGTCCTAGTTAAAGCATGCTAGACCAACCAGTCCCTAGCCAATCTAGCAGCAGACCTCAAAGTATGAGTAAGCCCAGCTGAACCTACCCTAAATTGAGAATCTGTAGAAATTTGAGCTTCATAAGTAGTTCTTGTTTTAAGCCAACATGTTGTGGGGTAATTTATTTTGTAGCAAAAGTCACTGAACTAACTGAAACATACATAATGGCTTCATCCTTCAATGTAGTACTTATCACAGTGTGCCTTATATTAGAATCAGGAATTTTCTGGTCATTCCTTTGCTCCCAGAAGGCACAGATTATACTATATTCATTTGTGTATTCCCACAACACTTAGGTTGTGATTTGTACACAGTAGGCACTTAGACTTTGATAAAATAAACTGAAATGAAAATCAAATTCTAGTGTTGATCAGCATTATCTACTTAATGTTTAACCATGGAAGAAAAATATAAGCCATGCCACTGTTTAAAGAATAAAGTAAGTACTGAGAATCTACTATTGGTCCTTTATTATAATTCTCAATTATGAACCATTAAAGGTCAGCACTTGGTGTTTACATGCCACTTCAAGATAGCTAATTAAATGAGCCTTTAAGCTACCCTTCTCAAAATTCAGCATTAGCCCAAATTTGGATTTTGATGGAAATATACACATATATTTGATTTTTGCATGAGAAGTCATACTGCAATCCTACTTATAAAGATAGAAAACACAAAGTGTTAAAGAAGGGGATTTTGATTTCTACTATCTAATTCACAATATTATTAATAGTAGGTTTTCCAAACTCAGAAATCTGACAAATGAGGTTTAACTTATTTGTACTTTAACTCTGAAGTGCCACACAAAAGTAAAATATCATGAAAGCTTGTATATTCAAAATGTCATTTCTCTCTTTCTCTTAAGAAGTAGAAAAGTGAGAATAGGACAAGTAAAAAAGGATGAATAGTTTTGCTATCCGCATCTAATTTGCTTCCTAATGAAATTCTATAACTTTTAAATGACCGTTATTATAGTCTATACAAAGATGATTTCATCAAATATTCCACGTTTTGAATATTTTAAAATTATTCATTAAATTGATACTGTCTGAAACTCTCTAAAGCAGGACACTGTGGAAGCATGCTCAGAATACACATATAAGACAGCGAGGCAAATACACTCAATGACGGTAAAAGAATATCCTTGCTGCACTGCACTGGGGGCAGATCCTCTTCTTACATGAGTGTGTACCCTATAATTTACCTTAACTTGGGCTTCCTATTTAATATTTTTATCTTTGGCTTATTAAGGGCATAATGATTAAATCAGTTAAGCTAGATAACTGACTCAGGAGGTCAGTTATAGGTTTAGATAGGTCATTATGTAATGAAAAAAAATCTGTGTTCTTAATAATATGTCTGAAAGAAAAACACAGGCCAGTGAGAGTAGTATTCAGTTTTGGTCCATAAAATCAACCCTGTAAGGACTAGATGAGAAATAGGTAACAATGTGACATGTGAAAAAGACTCAAATACTAGCAAATAGGAAGCTCAATAAATGAGGAGTAGGAAGCCCATTCCTCTAATTGGGGATGCCCAAATAAAAATATAAAGATTTAAAGGGTTAAGGTTAAGTGAGACAGATTTTAGCCAACTTAAGAACTATCTTTCTAGTAATCATATTGTCCTAAGGTGGAACTTGCTGCTTTAGGGTAGTGGAACCTCCTCAAGGAAGATATTCAATCAAAGTCTGGGGTGCTGTACAGGGATTGAAGTATAAAGCCAAATGTTATACTACATAATTTTTGAGATTAGCCTCCAGTCCCAAAATTCAAAAATTCTATTTTAGAAGCCTAAATGTTTAAGAAAACATAGTCCCAGGTTTTCTGTTTAGAGTTTGAACATCTCTGTAGTTCAGAAGCCTCCTTTTAAAATGATGCTCACTTTAAATAAGTTCAGAGAATGACTAAGATGAACTGCAAAGAGAGAAATATTTTCAGCACAGGATGTGGAGAGATCATTTTTTTCACAGTCACTCAACCTACCTGAGGTCTACTAATAATGAGCTACAGACCAAGAACTAAAGAAGTTTTTCAAACAATCTAGGTTAGAAAAATTATCCCTTTAAGCTGCTTCAGTAGAGACAGGTATAAGTAGAAATTAGGTGACAGATTGAATAGAAAGAGGCATACTCTTTCATTACCAGTAAAATTTTGGATTTTGGGTTTCTACTATTAAAACATTATAAAAGCAACTCTGGGAAGAGAAATGTAATAGAAAATAGGAACTTAAGCATAAATGACAGTGCTCACTGAGAGCTTACAAGTACTTGCACATTCATTCCCGACTCTGATCCACCTTATTTTGGCTGTGCTTTCTAACTTACTCCCTTAGTTAACATTTTCTGTGAACACTAGTTCCTTTCCATAGGGACCAAAACCACAAACTAGAGAGAATAACCATGCTTCCTTCTCATGAATAGTGAGAACGGAAACATTTTTCCTTGGATGTGTTTCTCCAATGAAATTCAATTTCTACTTTCCAAGAAAAGCCAATTGGGTTAGAAGTTTCTGAGAAGAAACAGGAGGGTGGGAGGGAATCCAACAGATATCACTCCACAAACCCTAAACCAAAATCCCAATCTTTCAATCTTACATCAGTCAAGGGATTAAAACCTGAATGTCTCAGTTGAGTTGCTAAATCTACAGGTGGAAGGTCTTAAGTGTGGGAAGAGATTGTTCCATTTGTGATCATGCTGGTGAATCCTTAATATGCAAGAGAACCCCCACCTTGGCCCCCAAATATTAAGTTGACACACGTTTCTGGGACACAGCCTGAATCCTCAAACTTTGGCAGGTCTATAGACACACAATTTTCTGTTTTCTGCTTAACAGTGCTTTCCAGAATTGTCATCAGATGACAGATTACACCACCCATCTACAAGGATTCAGGGGTAGCTCAGGCCATCCATTATGGGTTAAAAGCTGTTCCAGCATGAATCGAATCACAGTGGTAAGGAACTACCGATACAAGGGGTCCTGCAGCTTTAAGAAATACCCTGGGCATCTAAAAGTTTTCAGAATGCAAACTATGTCAGCTCTGAAAACAAGAGGCACTGCATCATTATGGCAGGAGAAACAAAGCCAGCCCCCTTTCTTAAACAGACAAAAAAAAAAAAAGATTGTTTTAATAGGAAAGAAGCATCAGTCATTGATTCTTACTTCATTCACACTTTCTATCCAACCCCATCCATCTTAAGAGTGAAGAGATGACAGAGCCCAGTTAACTCTCTCCCTCACTAGGCCCCCGCCCACCCTGTTCCCTATATCCAAACCACCAAGGCCTACCAACCCACCCAGTTCAATCTGCAAGAAACAGTCCTATAGAATGACTGGTTCTATCTAATGGGCTTGCCAAAGCTCAGGTATGCCCAAGTATCAGCTTTCATCACATTACTTTAATAGGGTTAGCATCACTGGTCCAGGCCTTTTCTAATCATCTTCAAAAACGACCACTTAGTTACCCATAGCTGACAACATTCTACAAAGGAGGAGGCAGGAAGACTTAAGGCAGCAGGAAAAAGTCAACAAACCAACCAAGAATCCAGAATGTAAAATATTTCATTTTTCTTAAATGCTGCTGGCCACATTATCTACAAACAAAACTTCTCCAAGCAGGCAGTCTCTGCATCAGTGCACCTGCTTAGCATTGGTTTGCTGAGTTATCTTTTTGCTATGTCTGCAAAAGCCAACAACAGCACAATGGGTCGCATCACTTGAGGGTCACTTGAGTCCCTCTACTCTGGGTCCCTCCTCCCACCCCCGCCTTCCCTTCTACCCACAAAACCTTTAACTCCACCATAGCTAAGGATCCCAGATAGCTAAATAAAAGAGGTGGCCTCAAATACAGGGAAAACCCTTAGGTCTCCAATGTGAATCGCCTACGCCAATCCCCCTCCCTTCCCCTTTTCCTTAAGACCTGATGGTCTTCAGTCACACATCTTAAAAGAAAAACAAAAAACAAAAACACAAAGACTTACTTGTCTCAAGTCGATGAAGGCCAACTGCAGCGTGTCCTCCTGGAACCCAGGCACCGGGCCGGATCTGGCAAACTCTGTGGGAAAGAAAAGAGGATAAAAAGCGCCTTTAACTAACCATGGACAGGGAGATTGGCAGACGGATGACAGGGAAGACAAGAGAAGCTGGGGGAGAGGAGGACCAAGCTTCTAAGGAGTCATGTCTCTCTCCCTTCAGCTTCTTTGTTTGCCCTTCAAAATTCGTGTCATCAAAACACCATTAATTCCAGCATCCTGACAGCAAGGAAACTGTACTAATTCGACCTGAAATTTATTCCCATGAGCTGCGCTGGGCTTCAGAGTATTTGTTTTGTGAATGGACAAACAACTTGCAAAGGAGGAGGGAGTGGGGGAGAGAAAAAAGTTTTTCCTCTCAACACAATAAAATCTTCAGCTGTGAAACTCTTTTCAGTTCCGAAAGCTATTTATATTTTAGATCGCTGAAGGAATTTTCTAATTTCACGCTTGTCACCTCATTCCCCAAGCATTTATCAAAAAATATTCCCTGCTACATCATTAATTATTCCCTCACTGATTATTTGTATTATCTCATGACTGCATTATTGCCCACACACACACACACACACGCATCCCAGAAGCAGAGGCTATCCCAATCCATGACTTGGCTTTTGAGCAAAGGAATATTTACAGATATGAAAAGGTCCGTCTGAATAAACCTCACTGCAAAACTTAGGGAACATTTGCACATGTCTGTCCTTCTAGTGTATTCTTTGTCCTTGACTTCTACTTCCATTCCACTCTCAAAAATTCTTTCTTCTCCTTTCTCTACCCCAATTCAATCTTAGCCTGAAGAGATTACATGAATACTATTTGCAATTTACAGTGGCACCTTGGGTACATGCTCAGTTTATGACTCTGGCTTCTATGTCGTTAACAAGAAGATGGCTGTACAGGGATATAAGGACAAAAACTAGTAACAGTTAAGAATGTCAAATTTTATTGTCCCTGAGCCCTGCTTATTATGAAATCAAAAGGTCTTAAGTTCCCTATACACACACACATACACACACACACACCAAATTCAAAAGTTGGACAGTTATACTATTCTTCAATTCTTTCTATGAAGCCCGTGGCCAATCTCCTATTTACCTCAAAAACAACTCAAGTGCCTGTTCAAAGCAAATATGAAAAGGAACGTTTTCCTTCAAATTATACTTCTATCCGTACTGAATTTAAGAAACTATACAGAGTTGGTATCATATTCTTCTTCTGCAATCAATAAAATCTATCAAGATATTTGCACATATGTCTAGAAAATTACTTCCAACAACTAGTGGCTGGATAGATCCAAATGGTAATTTGTTGAACAAGGGTAGGAACTTCTGTTCTTTAAAAATATTTTCCATTTGGGGGCTTCTCAGACATAGCATTTCATAAAACCCTTGCCCCACTTTTAAAATTATGCTAACAACTTAGTTTGCAGGAATTATGAGAACATTATACAAAATGAAATTTAAAGCAATTTATTAAACTAATTAAAATATAGCACAGATGTATTAAACAACAATATATACAATTCTTATTTTGACATTTAAAATTAAAAATGCCTCATTTTTCATTTTAATGAGATAAATTATATGGCATGCTTGGCAGTACTAAAGTTTCTATTTGCTTTGAGAAGAAAATTCAAATGCCATATATAAATTAATTCTATCGTATATTGCCCAAGTGATAACACTTTTTTAAAAGACTAAAATTCTGGCCAGGCGCGATGGCCCATGCCTGTAATCCCAGCACTTTGGGAGGCCGAGGCAAGTGAATCACCTGAGATCAGGAGTTTGCGACCAGCCTGACTAACGTGGTGAAATCCCGCCTCTACTAAATACAAACAAATTAGCTGGGCATGGTGACACATGCCTGTAATCTGAGCTACTTGGGAGGCTGATACAGGAGAATCACTTGTACCTGGGAGGCGGAGGTTGCAGTGAGCCAAGATCGCATTATTGCACTCCAGCCTGGGCAACAAGAACGAAACTCAGTCTCAAAAAAAAAAAAAAAAAAAGTAAAATTCTAAAACTGTATGAAGATTTTATGAAGGCCATGTTAATAAAAAGCTTGATATAATCCATTGTTTATATCTACAATAGCCAATATCTGTGATAACCTTGTATACAGGAGCTATTTGAGTTAAATGTACAATTTTCCTATACTATGCTCCTGTTAATAGCAATTCTTTGAATTACAGCCACAGCTATTCTTTTTGACTACTTGGATTGTTAGGTGATCAGCTAAAATTAGCTTCCCATACTTGATGGTTTCTTCCAAGGATGTTGGATTATCACACTTGGCATTGCATAACTCAAGTCTATGCTGTATCACTTGAAGCATCTGAAGACTTCTCTGTCAGTTCAAACCCTACTTGTGTCAAAATGGCAGCAACTATCAAGATGTTCTGCCATCCTATATATGTCCAACTCAACAGAATCACCCACCTGAATGCTTGGGAGCTGGCTACACATTCTTTAATCTCCTTATTGGGCATGCTCCCTGGGGCTAATAGATTAAGCTGATGAAACAACTTAGGAATCTGGATGTGATACATATTTAGTTTTCGGAGTCACTTTATAGACCTCATTTTTATGACACACCGAATCTTCCAGGTTCCCAAAGGATATAATGGCCTTTTAGGTTTGATTGCCCCTTTTATAAATCAAGGAATCAAAGAATGACAGTTGCATCAGGTATGATAAAGTAAAGAAATTAATTTTCACATATAGTTTATGGAAATGTTTAATGACTATATATTCAACTTCATATTTGTATTTTTTCTCATTGCTTTATGTATATAATTCTTGTCTTCCCACATAGATAGCAAACTCCTTAGGGATAAAGATCATTTCACAAAACCAAACATCCACTCAAAATAGCAGATGTTCAACCAATATTGTGTTTTAGTTAAATAAGTTACACAAATAGCAAGATTCATTGGGCACATGTACTCTTCACTGCCAATGAAAATCTCTGGATTATAAGGGGTCCTTAATCTGAGTATCAATAAACAGGCTTTAGGAATTCATGAGCTCCCTAAAATTACATGCACATTGATTAAGGGGATGGACTTTGGAGCAATAAAAATCAGAATTTGAGCCCCAGCTTTCCACTTAGTAGCTCTATGGACTTACACAATTTACTTAACCTCTTTACACTTCAATATCTTTATCTCAAAAATGAGGATAATACAGCATTCCTTACAGTGCTGCTATGAGGATTAAACAGAATAACACATGTAAAGCAGTTGGCAGAGTGCCTAGCATAATTGAGTATCATTATAATTAGTTTTTTAGTGTAAATATGAATTTCTCTGCAAAGAAGGTTCATAGCGTACACTGAATTCTCAGAGGGCTGGTAGCTCAAAAAAGGTTAAGAAACACTGTTCTATATCAAGAACAAAACATAAGAAAAAATTCAGCTATGGCTCAGTGATGAGTTAGTGAGTTGGCATTGCAAACTTATTTATAGGCACTATTTAATTACTTCATTTAAAGGAAATTGATATTAACTATTAGTGTTTTAGCTACAGCATAGCAATTTTCATTAGTATTATTTTAAAATTTTAATAAACGTATAAAATAGGTATTTTGTAATTTTGTGACTCAATATGCCCTCGGAAACATGATTAACTTTTTACATATATTAAAAATGTTAATAGCATTAGAAAATGTGAATATTTTTTAAAATATAGGAGACTGTATACGGTCTAATTTCAACTATATAAAATATAATATGCACAGAAAACATGATAGTAAGCACTCACTTCATAATGTTACCCAAGGCTGCTACAGACAGGAAGGTTATGAGGGTGTTTTTTTTTTTCTTCTTTATATTTTATAAACTTTAAAAATAAATACAGACCACTTTTATAACCTGAGAGAAGGAAATGGAAGAACACACACATACACATACACATACACATACACATACACATTATGTAGTGAAGCTCATATTGCAGTACTTTCCCTAGTAACAAGAGATATAATTTGTTCAAGATTTAGCATTATTGGCAACTAGGATTGGTCTGTAAACCCAAATTCTCAGATGCTGCTTGATAGAAAGAAAAGAGGAAAACTACCACATGAGAGAGGGGCAAGAGGCTCCCTGACTCTTGTAATATGCTGATGCATCCACAAATTGATTATATGTACACACAAGAAGCCTCTCTTTAGAGCTGTTAATTAAAATTGTCCTTCTTTGACATAATAAAAAGGGGAAATACATGCAATTTTGGCCAAGCAGAACCAATGGATACATAAGTCACAATGGAAATTCCCTTTCTGGACTTTGCAATCCAGAATTTTTAGTAGGTTTTCAGTATCTAAGTGATCCAAGCCAGCACCAGAGATTCTGAAGCATCGGCAAGGAAAGCAAGGTACTTGCTCCATTCAATGCAGAACCAAACCCCACCTTTGACCAATTCCTGTTACTGGGAGACTGAATCAAAGTTCAGTGAGACTAGCAAGGTGGCTTCTTCTTGGGAAACTTGTTCAGGATAGAAGAGCCTCTGACAGGTACCAACCCATTCTCCAGAAAGCTTGGCTCTTCCCAGCAGTTCTGCCCTGCCCCTGTCCAATCACACATGGTAGAAACTCACAGAATCAAAGCTGGTATCAGGGCCTGACTCCAAGATACCATTTGCAAATGTGCAAAATCTTTCAATGAGGAAACTGCCAATTCATTTGAAATTTATGAAGGAAACATTTTCACTTGAAAAAATTAAAAGGAGGTATACAAAATAGCAGGAAAGAAGGTATATTGTCAGTAAATGTATCAGAGGAGAAAGAAAATCACTAATATACTTTACTTGCCAAATATCTAACTCTTCATATTCTCATACACACAAATATATATGAGATATGGTAATTATTTTTAAAAACGATTAATTTTTCAAAAATATGCTATAATTTTATATTTCTAATAATCTTCACATTATAATGAAGTTATCAGAGGGGAAAAAGGAAGGATGCCACCCATTTCAAAGTGCTTTCTAGACTTCTTGAAGGCTGATCTTAAAATTAACAAATTCTGTCACTTAGTCGAGGGGAAAGAAAAAAATTAACTTTAATTTGGTATATTCATACTTGGCTGAAGAAAGCAACATATATAAAAGAGCACAGAATACTAAATTAGAATAAAATGGTAGAGTGAGAGTTAGGAGGGGCCTTGAGAAGTCAAAATAACTGAATTAGTCTATAATCTATCTACATATATAGGACATTTGGGAGTTTATCAAAAGAAGTCTGTGAGAAAAAATAAAAAGCTAATTTTTCTAAATCTTTGCAAAATGCCATAGAACAGGAAGAGCTTTCAAAGGAAGATGAACAAGGAAAAATCTATTTCAGAAAAGCAAAACTAGCACAATGTCTGGCAAGTATGTAAAATAGCAATTTTGGGAGAAAAAATAACTTGTTCAAATAAGAGGAAGGTGAAAAGACAATCTGCAAAATGTTAACAAGAGGGTCCTAGATAACATCAGCACAGTATTGTTTCCAGTAAACTTCCAGTTTAGACAATGGACACAATAGCACCACCTGCTCTTGCTGAATGGATTAGGGATTGGTTTTGGCCAAAATGCCAGATAAGTAGGGAAAAAAAGCATAAAATCCTAAGCTATACTGGGTACTTGTTTATAACTTAAGATCATGTTAGGTCACATGTGTTTTTTCGTGGGAATGAAAAAATAAGAGCTGTTGTTGCTGTATTAACATAACGGTTTCCTGGTATCTGGCTCCCTGGAGCAACAGATGAAGGGTGTGCTAGACTATGAAGTGTCTAGGGAAGCCAAGCCTTCTTGCATCACATCACAGTGGTTCCACTAAGCTAATTACAAACAGGAGTTGATGTACTCCACAGGGAATCCAATTCAGATCCTACTGGTCAGAGAAAGGACGGCCAGAACATAAGGAAGTAAGAATGAAGGGAGAACAATGTCAAGGAGAGAGAAAAGGAGGAGGAGGTGGAGGTGGAAGGGAAAAGCTCCTTGGAGATTCATCTGAGTATACTTGTCTAAGTATGCTTGTATGGACATGTAATCATACAAAATAGATACCATTAATTATCTAGGGTATGACTGTATGATGTAAATTATTCTTTGCGTTTTTATAATTTAAATATGAAACTCACTAGATCTCCAACTTCGAGAAAGACAGGGGGCTGTAGGACATTGTGCCTATAATGAACAATACTGTATTGAATACCTAAAAATTTAAGAGGGTAGATTTCATATATGTGTTCTTACCACAATTTTAAAAAGAATAATATCCACAAATCATGTCTGACAAAGGACTAGTATCCAGAACATGTAATAAATTACTACAATAGACTCGTGTTAGCCTTAAGGACACAATAGACTGAAAATGAAAGGATGAAGAAAGACATTCTATGGTAATGATAATTAAAAGTATTGTCTTATATATATCAGACAAAATACACACTTTTTGGTAAAAATCTGTCACAAAAGACAAAGAAGGTAACTATATAATGATAAAGGAATCAATTCATCAGGAGGATATGGACCTAACATTGGAATACTTAATATATTAAGCAAATATTAACAGAGCAGAAAGGAGAAATGCAGCAATACGATGACAGGGGTCTTCAATACCACATTTTTAACAGTGGATAGATCATCCAGACAGAAAAGCAATAAGAAAACATCAGACTAGAACAACACTATAAACCAAATGAGCCTACCAAATATATAAGAACATTCCACCCAACAGTAGTAGAATATATATTTTTATCAAGTGCTCAGAGAACATTCTACAGGATAGGTCATATGTTGAGTCACAAAACATGTCTTAACAAATTTAACATGATTGTAATCATCTTAAGTACCTTTTCTGAGCATAATGGTATATAAAACCAGAAATCAATAACAAGAAGTTATAAAAACTCAGAAATATGTGGAAATTAAACAATACACTTCTAAATAACCAATGGGTCAAATAAATTAAAAAGGGAATAAAAAATATATTAAGACAAATAAAAACAAACACAATATATCAAAACTTATGGGATGCATAAAAAGCAATTTTAAGAGGGAAGTTTATTCTTATTAGAATTTATTAGGTATCAGAATTATTAGATATTTATTAATACCTACATTAAGGAAAATAAAAGTTCTCAAATAAACAACCTAAATTCACACATCAAGGAACTACAAAAAGAACAAACTAAGCACATTAGAAATGATAAAGATCAGAGCATAAGAAATGAAATAGAGACTAGAAAAAAATAGAAAAGATCAATGAAACTAAGAGTTAGCTTCCTTGAAAAGATAAACAAAATTGACAAGCCCTTAGCTTGAGCAAAGGACCTAAATAGACATTTTTCCAAAAAAGACATACAAATGACTATTGGGTATATGAAATAGTGCGCAAAATCAAAAGTCATCAGAAAGATGCAAATCAAACCACAATAAGATAAAACCACCCTACAACTTGTTAGGATGGCTATCATCAAAAATACAAGATATAATGAACGTTGGTGAGGGTGTGGAAAAAAAGAAACCCTCGTATACTGTTATTGGGAATGTAAATAAATACAGCCATTTTGGTAAAGAGAATGGAGGTTCCTCAGAATATTAAAATGAGTCAGGTGTGGTTGCTTCTGTCTGTCATCAAAGCTACTCAGAATGCTGAGGTGGGAGGACTGCTTGAGGCCAAGACCAGCCTGGGCAATATAGAGAGATACTGTGTCTCTGAAAATATCAACAACAACAACAACAAAAACCCAAAAACAGAAAACAATGAAAAGAAAAACAGTTAAAACTATAGTTACCGTATGATCCAGTAATCCCACTTCTGGGTATACAGCCAAAGGAAATGAAATCAGTATCTCAAAGAGATATCTGCACTCCCATGTTCACTAGAGCATTCATATTCATATTCATATTCATATTAGCCATGAAAGCAACTTAAGTGCTCATTACTGGTCAATGGAGAAAGAAAATGTTGTATATATACAATGGAATACTATTAAGCCTAGTGTGGGGATCTTTTACCACCTTGGTTAATTTCTAAACATTAAATTTTAGATTAATAATTTTTCTAATGTATTCTTCTCTTAAATAAAAACAAAGAAGGCTGGGTGTGGTGGCTCACTTCTGTAATCCCAGAACTTTGGGAGGCCAAGGCGCGTGGATCACTTGAGGCCAGGAGTTCAAGACCAGCCTGGCCAACATGGTGAAACCCCATCTCTACTAAAAATACAAAAAGTTAGCCGGGCGTGGTGACACACACCTCTAGTTCCAGCTGCTTGGGAGGCTGAGGCACAAGAATTGCTTGAACCCAGAAGGTGGAGGCTGCAGTGAGCCAAGATCGTGCCACTGTACTCCAGCCTGGGCAACAGAGTGAGACTGTGTCAAAACAAAACAAAAAGAAGTTGCCAACCACTGTGATAATAATACTAGCTTTTATAATTGCCCATGTATGTACCTTGATTGAAATCTTCATTTGTTCATATGGCTTCAAGTAACTGTCTAGTATACTTCCATTTCACTTTGTAGGATTCCCTTGAGCATTTATTGCAGGGCAGGTCTAGTAGGAAAGAAGTTCCTTAGCTTCTATTTATCTGGTAGTGTCTTAATTTCTCCCTCACTTGAAGGATAATTTTTTTCAGATATGTATATAAAATTACAGATATGTATATAAAATTATATGTATAAAATTATATATACATATCTGGAAAAATACATATTGATAGTTTTTTCTTCTAGTATTTTGAATATATTGGCTTACTGTGTCTGGCCTCCAAAGTTTGTAATAAAAAAAATCTGCAAATCTTATTAAGGATCTTTTCTATGTAATGAGTCTTGTAAGCACCAAAACAGAAATGCTTACAAAGAGTCTTGTAAGATCCTTCAGTTCATTTTAATTGGAGTTCTTCTGGCATGTTTATATTCATATCTTTCAGGAAATTTAGAAAATTTTCAGTCATTATTTCTTGAAATATTCTCTCTATCCATTTCTCTCTCTTCCTTGGGGACTTCCAAATGGCTAGACTGGCCCATTTGATGGGTCTCACATGTCCCTTAGGTTCTGTTTACTTTTTTCAATCATCTTTCTTTCTATTCCTTACTCAATAATCTCCATTGTCTTCTCTTCCCATTCATTGATTCTTTTTTATTTCTGCTCAAATCTGCCTTTGAATCCATTTAGTCCAATTTTCATTTGTTATTGTACTTTTCAGCTCCAAAATTTCTTTTTTGTTTCTTTTTTAGGTTTTATATATCTTTATTGCTATTTCTATTTTGCTCATACATCATTTCCATGAATTTCTTCACATCTTTCTTTAGTTCTTTGAACATCTTTAAGAGAGTTGTTTTAAAGTCTTTGTCTAGTAGATCCACCATCAGGTCTTTTCCAGGAGCAGTTTCTGTTGATTTACTTTTTTTTTTGCTTTGCATGGGCAATACTTTCCTGTTTCTTTGTATTCCTTGTGATTTTTAATTGAAAACTGGACATTTGAATCTAATAATGTGGCAACTTTGGGAAAAAAATTCTTCCCCTTCTCTAGGACTTGCTGTTTTTTGTTACTGTTTTTGTTGATTGTTTTGTTGATTGTTATAGACCATGTCTATGTCAAGGATCAGCCTGATATGTAAACTCAGGTCCTCTCACATCTTTTCTGAGCAGATGCCTTTCTCTGGACCTCTACGGTTAGTTTCTAATTTTCTCCAATTATGCAGTTGCTTTTGAATGTCCTAGTCTTTAATGTTTGGCTCCCAAATGGGGAAAAAGAAAAAAAAATGAAGAGAAGTAGGGGGGAAAAAAAGCACGAGCCCTTTAAATCTCCTGACATCATTTTAGCCAGAGGAGCAGGAGCAAACAACAATCCTGGGAAAACAAAAAAGAATGATCGCCCATCTCCATCTGAACCTCTGTGATTAGAAGCAGCATTCAACAATCAGAAGACAATTACCCAATATTTGGAGGACAAGGTCATTTTTGCCCACTCTGGCTCCCATAAGCTGTGGGTAAGCTGCTTTGGGAACACATGCACAATTGCCTGCCATGGGATTGGGGTTGAGGATGGGTAGCTATTAGTGTACTAAGAAATAAAATTGATAAAAGTTAACCACACTTTAATGTCCAAGCCTTCCCCTGCAAGTTGCAAGCTTTTTATAGACTCTGCAGTTCCAAAACAGTTACATCAGACAAATTCTGCCAGTGTAATTATTGCCTAGGTGGGAAAACTGATTCCTGGTACTTCCTATTTCTCCTAGACATACTCTTATCATCAACCCAGTAACTGCATTGCTTGGTATTACTCAAATGAGTTGAAAATTTATGTCCACATAGGAATCTGGGAATGGATGTTTAGAGCAGCTGTATTTATAATTCCCAAATCTGGAAGCAACCAAGATGTCCTTTAGTAGGTGAATGGATAAATAAATGGTGTTATTTCCAGACAAGGGAATATTATTTAGTACTAAAAAGAAATGGGCTATCAAGCTATGAAAAAACACAAAAGAACCTAAAATGCATATTACTAAATGACAGAAGCCAATCAAAAAAGCTACATATTGTATGATTCCAACTATATGACATTCTAGATAAGGGAAAATTATGGAGACAGTAAAGGATCAGAGCTTGCTAGGGGACAGAAGAAAGGGAGGGATGAATAGGTGCAAAACAGATGATTTTTTAGGACAAAGAAACTATTCTCTATAAAATTACAATGGCAGATTCATGTTACTATATATTTGTCCAAACCCATAGAATGTACAACACGAAGAATGAACCCTAATGTAAAGTATAGACTTTGGGTAATAAGGATGTGTCACTGTAGGTTCACTGATTATAATAAATGTGCCACTCTCGTGCAGGGTGTTGATAGTGGAGGAGGCTATACATGTGGTAGAGCAGGGAGTATATTGGAACTCTGTACCTTCCACCCAATTTTTCTGGGAACCTAAAACTGTTCTAAAAATTAAAGTCTGCTAAAAAATTATTTATAAAAAGGGCAGAGGAAAGTGAAGGCGAACTCTAACATATTCTCAAAGGTTTTTTTTTTATAGGAAATGTGATTAAAATTGATAATAATGAAGTCTAATAGCAAATGCCGAACCAGTACTCCAAATGTATTTATAAATTTTTTCTAAAGTTCAATTCTCCTATCTTCTTACAATTGAGAACTAAGACAGATAGACATGGCTTTTTGATTAAATAAGGAATTAATCTCCCATAAATGAGAAGATAGCCACAAGCACGAAGAGTCCTTCCTGCTGCTGCTAAATAAATAGGCAGATCAATCTCCATCTGGCTGTACCATGTGCATTGAGAAGAAATGAGGATCTAGGCACTTGCAGTGAGTGACTAATGTTAATGACAACATACATTTACCTGGAGAGAGGCATTGTTTTAAGAGGAATAAACCTAGAAAACTGGAGAAGCTTATTTCTATGTCTTGCCTAACATATAAGAATAATCAGTAAATAAGGAAATTAGTGGGTTGAATCTCAAAAGGTAAACTAAAACACAATTTCACTTCAAGATTTAAAAAAACGAAGACAATTATCATTTTCTACCAGTTCATGGAGTCCATGGGCACTGGGGGCCTTTACAAAAATGAAGTACTGCTTTTTATCTAAGGAAATATTCTAAATGATGGATATGACTATTTTAGCTATATTCACTGAATTAAATCAGTAATTTTTGCAATATGTGGTTCCTTATGAAGGAGGAAGAGTTAAGGAAAGTAAAGAATATAACAAATGGCAGAACAATAGCAGGCTATATGGCATTGGATTTTCCCTTAGTATTCCATAGACAAATAATAGTCAAGGATAACAAAGATGTTCTAGGATTTCAACCTACAATCTTGGGATCCCAAGATGAAAGGAGTATTTGTAATTGCTGAAGACTTTCATATTAATAGATTTTAAAAGGTCAAAAAAGTTAAGTCAGTGAACTAGTTACAATCTAATCCCTTTAAATCTATTATTTCAATATGCAACTCCCACCCTAGAATATCAAAAACAAATATTCACTTTACACATTCCTTTTTATACATATAAAATATTCTTTTCATTAAAATACATAGATCTATGTAAAGTCACAATTTTCCTCCAAGGTTCCCAAATGCTTCACAATTTTTCAAAATAAGGGTCAATTTCACCATATATCTTTTAGAACAAGGCCTCTCCCAGTTGGCAATCAGCAGTGCTTCTGTGCATAATCTCTAGGAAAGTTGAAGATCTGCCATGAAAGGGGTGGGTTTCCTGAGAGATGAGAAAGACTGGTGTTCCAAAGCAGTAACTTTATATCCTTGATATTTTTACTATGCTTTTAAGAACTTAATTTTATCCATGTGTTTGTTTGGCACTGATTATTCTGCCATATGAACATGTATCCGAAGCTATGGCTATCTGAAATTTTACATTAAGAAAGCATTCTGCAGGACATTTAACAGAACAGTGAAAATCAATTCTCTAGAAAAGCACTGTCTAAACAGAAATGTAAACCACATGAATAATTTTTAGATTTCTAGAAGACACATTACAAAAAGAAACAAGTAAAATTAATTCTAAAATTAAGAATATATTTTATTTAACTCAATATATCTAAAATATAATTTCAACATGAAATTAATATTTTTGAAATTATTGAGATATTTTGTATTTTTTCAAAATCCAGTATGTACTTTACACTTACAGCACATGTCATTTTCTGACTACCCACAATTCAAGTGCTCAACAGCTTTTTTGGCTGGTAGCAATAGTATTGAACATTGTAGCTCTAGATGACATTGATTATAACAAACGGAAACCAAAATGAAGTACGTAAAGAATGACTTAAGATTCTGGAATGACAAGGAAAGGGCACTATCAAAACCCATAGCAATATGAATTCTATTTTTATATTGGCTATGAAATTGGAATTGAAGGAAATGCCCATGATACTACACTATGGCTTCTTGTGTTAGTCTATTCAGGCTGTTATAGTAAAATACCATACATTGGGGAGCTTATAAACAACAGAAATTTATTTCTCATTTCTGGGATGGGAACTCCAAGATCAAGGCACCTACAGATTCAGTGTCTAGTCGGACCTGCGTTCTGGTTTATAGATAACACCTGCTTATTGTAGGCTCACAGGTAGAAGGAGTAAGGGATCTCTCTGGGGTCACTTTTGTAAGGACACTAATCCTATTTACAAGGTCTCTGTCCTCTTGACCTAACCTAAAGTCCCCACCTCCTAATATAGTTCCCTTGAAGTTTAGGATTTCAACATATGAATTTTGGGGGAACATAAATATTCAGATCATAGGACTTTTATTCAGTTCCCATTATGAGAAAATTCTCTTAGTATTTGGAACTTAAAAAATGTTGCCCTCTTAGATAATGAGAGAGCTATATATTTTGTATATGCTTCAACAAGCTTGTCAGTACATTTTTATTATCTCTCTACAAATCCTTTACTTGTATTCTTCTCTTCATCTCATTTTTGCTTTCTTATATCTAATTTATTCATTTTTCAAATTTATCATGTTGAAAGTGGTCACAAATCACTTTTGGAAAGCAATAGGACATAACGTTTTTAAAATGAAGACAGCTGATCAGCATATAAGTTTCAGGATAAAAACTCTCTGCCTCAGTTTCCCCAGCCAATGATGACAGTAGCAAACTTGAGCTACAACTGCAAATACTGCAACTTGTTTTATAAGTGTATAATATAAAATAAATGCTGATCGTTAACAAGAAAAATATTAAGACTAATGTTCAGGACTCTTGAGCAAGGTGGAGGTATGGCATACATTACAAAAAAAGCTGAGAGTCAGAAAATTATAAAGGTAGGTTCCACATGGGGTGTTTCTCAGGTTAAAAGAGCTACATTTTTTTAAAAAGTCAGCATGACCCATTCCAAGCTGAAAGGAGATGATGTTTCTCTCATATATATTTCATATATGGTCTTACAATCTGCTAGCAAAACTTAGTCTCATACTCTAAATTAATGTCCACAGAAAATGAACATATCATTGGCTGAGGTAATGGGGATTCTAGCCCTTTTAGAATTTACTAGCTATGTGACCCTAGGCCAAACATGTAAGTTCTCAGTGCCAGATGTCTCAGCTGTAAAATGAAGATAATAATATTTCACTTGTTTAAAGCTATGGGACTGAATCGAATACACTCTTGAGGTCTGTGATATAATAAGGAATATATCTGGTCTTTGTCCCTGGCTCCTGGCATAGAGCTTCAAAAACTCGTGGAATTTCCTGAGTGATGGAATATCTTTTGTTATTTATAACGAGCTCCTTTTGGCAATATCTGAGTTTATGTTAATGAGGTAACTGATGGTGGGGTCTTAGAGAATCTGAAGGGAGGGGCTGGCCATGCCATAAAGACCAATTATGGGATTGAACAGTTGGAGCTTTGAGCCCCATCCCTGACCTCCAGGAGGCGAGAAGTACTGGAGATTGAGCTCAATCATGTGACTAATGATTTAATCAATCTTGCCTATGCAATAAAACCCCATATAAAAACTCTGGACACTAAAACACAGTGCAGTTTCCTGATTGGTGAAAACACTGATAAGCTGAGAGGGAGACACACTCAGATTCCATGAGGAGTGGACATGGAAGATTGCTATTCTCCCCACCTCAGCCAAGCCCTATGTGTCTCTTCCATTTGGTTGTTCCTGAGTTGTATCCTTTATAATAAAACTATAATTGTAAGTACAGAGCTTTCAGTGAGTTCTGTGAGTTGTTCTAGCAAATTATTGAAACTGAAGGGATTGTGGGGAGCCTTAGTCTGTGGTTGGCTAGGCAGAAGTGCAGGTGGCCCGAGGACACCAGAGACTTGCAACTAGAGTCTGAAGTGGGGCAGTCTTGTCGGACTGAGCCCCAATTTGTGGGGACTCTGCTGACTCTGGGAAGTTACAGTTAGATTGAATTGTAGGATACTCAGTTGGTGTCAGGGAATTGTGGTCAGAACATAAAGTCCAATCCAGATTAAGGGCAGTACAACTCGATATTGGGTCCATTTTTATAACTAGGTTATAGCCATATATGTCCCAGCAGAAGTAATTGTGAAAACTATTGGCCTTGGATGCAATAAAATAACAATATGCATTTTTATCTACATGGCCACTTCTTCAATGAATTGAAAATTTAAATATATTATATTAAAACAGTCTTCATTATTAGAGACCGTTTTTGATAATGGCATAGTAAAACATTATGCATATCTTTCCTAGAAGAAGTTAACATTTTCTATATTTTCTAGTTTTCCTTCTTTGCTTCATGGAATTGTTCTAGGATTCGTTGATAACTTTTCCCCCAATATAGAATTTTAATGTAAAGTATTAAAACAATGATCTACCATCCAGGCTAAATTTATGCAATTAGATCAATATTAACATAGATAACAGTCTGTCATTCTGCTTATAAATGCTAATGAATTTATTTTCAGAGGTCAAGAGCTAGACTTAGGATCTATCTTATTAGAGAATATAAACTTGGAACTAAGAGCTCAGTTTGATGTGGTGTTTTCCCTTTTCTCTTTTCCTAAAACAAACAAATTTTAAAAAATAAAAAGGAGAAGAGAATCTCTGCCAGTGAAATCTGAGACCTTAAGCTGGTAGTTATTAGGTAAGGCGTCAAAGATTTGACTTCAGACACAACAGGAGCTCTAAAGGAAGCATTAGGCATTTGAACTCTTAGGTACTGCTGAGAGACAGAGATTGGTGTTTAAAGGGAATTTAGATTAGTTTGAGGAAAAGGAAATGAACTTTTTCTCAAGGTACATAAGCAACTTCTTTCCATGATAGACTGGTGCTTTTTAAGGAATATCTCAAGTGCCAGTAGGTATGGAGGATAAATCAGCATTTCAAGTATTAAAAGCAGCCCTGTCTTTAAAATGTTCCTTGTTGAAAAAGCCCTCACAAATGCTTTTGTAGGGGAGAGTCAAGAACCTCACCCTTTCCCCTGGTTAATTGTCTGGGCAGGGGATCATGCTACACCTTGTTTCCATCCATTGACGGGCAGACAGCTGAGAAAGAGATTCCAGTGAGTCAGAGGGGAAGGGCAGGCCTCAAGCAGTCTGACAGCTGGATTTGGTAAAAAAGTGAGGAGACCTGAAATTCTCCAGAAAGGTACATCATTCAGAATGAAAGGGGAGAGAATGACAGAAAGAAGAAAAATTTTATTAGGAAAATTTTACTGATGCCTACAAAGAAAACAAATTAAGAATAATTTCTCTTTTATTTGTGGTCCCATTATATGTTTGGTGTTATTTACAATTAAACGGTTCATAGTCATTTGGCTTAACAATAGCGACGTAAGAAAAATAACCACTGAACTTCTCAGAGGAAGTGAAATAAATACCTTGTTTCTTCCCTTTCAAATCAATTTCTGAAAGACTTGTTTACAAACACTGACTCAACGTCTTTATCTTTCATTCATTCCTCAACTGCAATCTGGTTTACACCACCCTACTTCCACTAAAAGTACTCTTTCTTTGGCTTCCTTCTTACTAAAGCAACACTTTTTATGTCCTTAGGACATTTGCATATAACCTGTAATATATGGGACATGCTTATACTGTAAAGTAATTTGTTTATCTGAAACTCACTTTTTCCCCTGAACTTCAAATTTAATCAGGCATCCTGTTTTTTATCTGGCAACCCTACTTCTAACTGGTTTTTACAACTAGTCTTGCCCCTCTCCTATGGATTTATCACCCTTTTGCTATAATTATTTTTCCAAAGTAGAAAATGACCATGACACTCTCATAACATAAACAGCTCTCAGTGTTCTTAGAATAAAGTATATGCTTCTTAATACATCTTGCAAGATCTAACAATAACTTATCTTTCCATGAATTCCTTATGACCACCCCACTTCATTTCACCCTATTCTTTAGTCAAAATGAACTAGTTTTAGTCCTCTAATTTAAGAGACCTCTTTAGTATGCTCTTTATTTTCTCTCACAATTTGTACATACTATTGCCTTTCAGAACACACTTCCTCACCTACTTCATCACACTTGATGGGTAACACCTAGTCATCTAGTCCAATTGGGGATTTTAGTACAACCCATTTACATATAACAAATTACTGAAAAAATTCTAAAAGGGATTAGCTGAGTTGCACAAATTCATAGCTATTAGTGGTTAAACAAAAACAAAAACATGGGCCTCAATTCACCCATCCAAATGTATATTATCCCACTAGTGACCCTACCATACCACCTGCTCCTTCCAGAAAAGGAGTAGAAAATAGAATAGAAGGAAAATAGAGTCAACTACCAGCACAGAACATTAAAGGCAAGGCTTTAAAAAGCCTATACATTGACTTACTAGCTTTTGGAACGTCAGGTTTTCTAAATGGAAGTGTTGGCAATGATATTTCCTTCAATTTTTCTAAATTTCAATCTTAGAAATACGCTATTGAGAATGCTAAGGTGATATTTGGGTTTTTTTCTCTCTCTCCTTTTCTTTCTTTCATGCACATAAATGCAAATAGATTAAAGAGAAAGAAAGAGGACAAATTTTAATACTGTAATACTAGAAGTAGATTAAATATATGATTTAATTAAAACAGCAGAATCCAAATCAGAATCTGTTAAATGTTGGCATGCTGGAGTGAGTAATGATGGAAAGGCGTATTTTTTAAAATGTCTTACTTAAAAAAAAAAGTCTTATAAAAGTTAGGACTGTAATCATTTTTTTTTTGAGACGTATAAGGCGTTATCTACATAAAGGCAGTAGATGGATTAAAATGTTATGGGAACTTCTTGTAGACCTGTGTAGAAATCTGTCAACTTGCAACAATTAAAATAATTTCTAAATAGACATGGTATTTAATATGGTTTCCTGGTTTATACCCTATAAAAGCGCTCAATTAATACAGTTTACTGACGTCCGCCCTAACAACATGAAGTGAGGGCCAAAAAATATATTAAATGTACCAGTGTAAACACTGGGAGACAAGCAAGAGCAGTGAATGCATCAGAAATTCTTGGGAGATTGGGGCATACTACGAACATTAGGACTTTGGCCTACATGGGTGAAAGGAAGAACAAATGGCTTGAAGGAAGGAGGGGCACCCGTGCTAAATAAGTAAAATAATTTTCAGCTGAAGCGATGTTTGGAGTTCGTTGATTGAGCAGAAAGAGATGGCCACACACTGCCCTTGAGCTAATGGTGAGGTCTCTGGTTTGGAATGATGATTAAGATGGGTTGTTCTTTCTACTGGCTCATTTATCCCTGAAAATGCTTCTATGTGTTTTCAAGCAAATTACAAGGATCAATCCCCATAATGAAAACTTTATATTTTGTTGTATTGTATTGTATTGTATCGTATTTTTGAGATGGAGCCTCGCTCTGTCGCCCAGGCTGGAGTGCATTGGCGCCATCTCGACTCACTGCAACCTCTGCCTCCCGGGTTCAAATGATCCTCCTGCCTCAGCCTCCCGAGTAGCTGGGATTACAGGCACCTGCCACCATGCCCGGCTACTTTTTTTGTACTTTTAGTAGAGACAGGGTTTCACCATGTTGGCCAGGCTGGTTTCAAACTCCTGACCTCAAGTGATCCAACCGCCTCAGCCTCTCAGAGTGCTAAGATTACAAGCATGAGCTACCATGCCCAGGTGTAATGAAAACTTTAAATAATTGTTTCTTAAAATTTCTAGTAAAAAAAAACAACAGTAAAAAGGCTTTGGAAATTAAGAAATTCCTACAATATACTATTTTAACTGTGACAAAACATGTTTTACCAAGTCTGGAACCAGGGTCAAGTGATATGAAAATAGTAATAACCACAACATACTTTTCTTCTTTGAAATGGCATTACTTATTCTTTCTGGTCCATGAAACTTAAGGTGTAGAAGGTCTCAAAGTTGCAAAAAGTAAGAAATGAAATCTGAAACAGTTAAGATTGAAAATGCAGAGAAAGAAGGATGGAGCAGCAAGCTTCGGATCACAACTAAAAAATAAATCTGTCCCTCTCCTTTTCAAAACCATGTATCAGGAAAATGGTCTTTTAGAAACTATTAGTTGAATAAGTTAGATCTCCCCCTGCCACTGGCTCCCCCACCCCAATATCCCTTGAAATAAAACCAGAAGGAAACAGCTAAACAGTTTCAAAGAGCAACCAGCCACTGTCCATAGTTAGAGATGGAATAAGTACCATATTTACCAAACAGCCAGACAGAATTTCAGGGTATTGAAGGAACTTGCCACAGAAAAGAAGTTCATTTTTGAATTATGATCTTTCATGTAGTAGATCCTTTGTACTCCCTCATCACGAACATTCTCGGCATCCAAGGTAAGTTCTACTACCAGAAACAGTACTTTGTGTTGGCCAATCTCTGAAAGCCAATAGCATGGCTTGACAATGATGTATGTCAGGGTTAGAGCAGCATGATCCATCTCCATTTTCTTGACAAGGATGGCATCTTAGGCCACGATAAGGAGGAACAGGTTGCTTGCCCCCACTGTTCAGGTTGGCAGCACCTACTATCAAATGACCAGGTATCTGGCAATGGGCTCAGAGAAACAATGACTGCCTTATCTTCTGGAATTCAAGGAACTTCAGCCCATAAACTAAAATAACTGCTGAGTGGGTACTACTCATTGACCCATGTCTGAGAAAAGCCCTCTCAGAGAGTATAGGGTCCATCATCTGTAGTTAAAAAGAAGCGACATTGCTATTTGAATGGCCAGGAGGGCTTCTATTTGGGTCTCCATAGCTAAGAAAGGCATATCATAAAAGCACAGCACCGAGCAAGGACAAGCCTTGTAGGCATGGTCAGATAAGAGCAAACAAAGCAGAGCTTTTGTACTGCCTATTTTTGATGACAAAAAGATTTGCAGTTTGTGTACTTCCCACACCATTTTAGATCTAAGGATCCAAACACAATCCTGCTTTTAAAAAGAACTGGTAAGGGCCTGGGAGGTGGAGGAGAGACAATCTATAAATTCCCAAAGAAGCTTTTACATAAGTTGACTGAGAGTTGTGTGCCTGAGAAAATGATACCAGACTATGGTCGCTATTTTCATCCTACACATTCCCACTGCACTTGAGTTTTAGGTATAATTTCTTATATAAAATATCTGCAGTGTGCCAGCTCCTACAGAGAAAACAAGGAACACAGAGAATGAATGAGCTATTGATTACTGTATGCATATATACACATACTCATATATATAATTGCCAACTTATTGATTCTCCCTTGTAAATCTATACGTTTCACTGCAATTATTAAATTCAAATGAGAATTTTGAAACACTAATACAGAATGAAACTGAAAAAAAGGAAACCAAATGATAAAATGAAAGAAGAAGGTATGCTCTAACAAAGATTGGCGACTCAAATCCCTATATACTTCCAGTAGAGAATGAAAGCATTATTGTAAAAAACATAAAATATTTCTCTGATTCCATTAACCAGTCGAACAAGCAAGAGACAAAATTCATTAGCCATGGAACTTTTCTCATAAACCAAGCTATAGTCTTCATGATCTTAAGCAATAACAACTATCCTTAGATTTCCACATGTGCAGTGCACTGCAAATTATAGAAAACAAGTTTATTTTTCTGCATACAAACTTGAAGTCTATCATCAATCTTCTGACTTAATGTTTCTCAGATGAGAGACGGCAGAAAGAAGCAGCTTATTTTAAAATTATAATTCAGAAGGATGAGGCTAAGGATAGCAGGTAAGGGACTGAAAATTATTGATACTGAAACACACAACATGTCCTTCAGTAGTCCACCCATAGGAAATTTGCATTTTAAAGCACTATAAATTCTCTAACAAAAGGGACATCTGTTATTTTCATTTAACCTAGTAGATGAAGTTTAAATTTTTATTGGGTTCAAACTTCCTCCATTTGTCTCTCTTTAAACCTTACATTCTTAAGATTGCTCTCTTTTAATTCTTGAGGAGGTATCAAATGTCTAAGATATAATTGGTAAAGCATCCTTTGGATAAGGTATTAAAAATATTTTTTAATTGAAAAGGAAGTACATTTAAAATGTTTTATAAGAATTCCTTAGTATGAAATGGTGCTGTTTGCTACAATGATTAAACATTTCCAAGATTTATTTAATTTCACGTAAAGCCAACTTTTATTTTTAAAATACATTTCTACTAGTATGTTCAGGTTCAGATACCCAAGTTTCCAAAATAAACTTATTCATATTCTTTAGTTTCTTCTGACGTTCAGGACTGCCTAGCTAACATGTTTTACTATGGCAACTCTGATCTCATAACCACACTAATGTCTCTACCAGAATACCACAGTGCTTCAGATCTTGACTAGACAGTTTGATTTTCCTGTGAAACCAACATTATCCAGCCAGGCATGGTGGTAGATGCCTGTAGTCCTAGCTACTCAGGAGGCTAAGGCAGGAGGATTGCTTAAACCCAGGAATTCAAGGCTGTAGTGTGCTATGATTGCCCTTGTGAATAGCCACCATAATCCAGTCTGGGCAACATAGCAAGATCCTGTATCTCAAACAAAAAAACAAACAAACTAACTAACATTACCCCAAAGTAAACAGTATAAGGCAGACTATATGAGAGAGTCCCACCTTAAAGAATCACATATAAAGTTTCTTTTAGTAAAAAATTATTGACCTTGTTACATAGCCATTGACTTTACAAGAGCCCCTGATAGCAAACACCCAATGCTTGCTTTCTGCTTGCATATACTCTAAATATAGTAGTCTTCCCCTTATCTGCCATTTCACTTTCCATGGTTTCAGTCATCTATGGTCAACCACTGACTGAAAATATTATATCGCTGCCCTTGCATTGTGGGGCCATTATTGGTGTAAAATAAGAGTCACTTGAACACAAGTACTGCCATACTAAGAGAGCGGAACTGAGAAGTGAGACGGCCACTAAGTGACCAACGATTAACAGGTAGGTAGCATATAGACCATGAATACACTGGACAAAGGGATGATTCATTTCCCTAAGTGGGACAGTCAAGATTTCATCACACCACTCAGAATGGTGCACAATTTAAAATGTGTGAATTGTTGACTTCTGGAATTCTCTTCACTTCATCTCATCACACAGGCGTTTTATCATCTGACATCAATATAAAAAGATGAAGGGTAAGTATAGTACAGTAAGATATTTTGAGAGACAGACACCATATTTATATTACATAACAGCATATTGTTATAATTGTTCTATTTTATTATTGTTGTTGTTAATATCTTATTGTACCTAATTTATAAACTAAACTTTAACATAGGGAGGCATGTATAGGAAAAAGCATAGTATATATAGTTATGTGTTGTATAATGATGTTTTAGTCAACAATCAATTGTATATATGATGGTGGTCCCATAAGATTATAATGGAACTGGGCTGGGTATGGTGGCTCATGCCTGTAATCCCAGAACTTTGAGAGGCAAGGCAGGTGGGTCATTTGAGGCCAGGAGTTTGAGACCAGCCTGGCCAACATGGTGAAACCTTGTCTCTAAAAAAAATACAAAAATTAGCCAGGCGTTGGTGTTGCACACTTGTAATCCCAGCTACTTAGGAGGCTGAAGCAGAAGGATCATTAAACTCAGAAGGCAGAGGTTGCAGTGAGCTGAGACAGTGCCACCGCACTCCAGCCTGGGCAACAGAGCAAGACTGCCTTAAAAAAAAAAAAAGATGATAATGGAACTGAAAAATTCCTATTGCCTAGTGATGCTGTAGCCATTGTAATGTCATAGTGCAACACATTACCGCTTCTGTTTAGATACACAAATTCTTACCACTGACTGTGTTACAACTGCCTATGGTATCTAGTACTACTATACATGCTGTACAGGTTTGTAGCCTGGGTATGTAGCAGGCTATATACCATTTAGGTTTGTATAAGTACATTCTATGATGTTCACACAACAATGAAACCGCCTTACGAAGCACTTCTCAGAACCCATTCATGTCACTAAGCAATGTACGACTGTATAAGGTTCAGTACTATCCACAGTTTCAGGCATCCACTGAGGCTCTTGGAATATATTCCGCATAGATAAGGGGTGACTACTGTGTAAGTCCCCTGGTAAACATGGCATAATACATAACTATAATGAAAACTACATAAATATATTTAATATTTATCTAATAATTACAATATGTATTTATGTTCTGTCATCTGTAAAGCATTTCACATGCATTATCTCATTTAATACTTATAACAACTCTCCACAGACATAAAGCTATCCACGTGATCCCCCTTCTCATAATAAATCTTAATATCTTGGAACTAAACGGAAATTCAGAGATCACCTAGTCCACCTTTCTCATTTTATAAATGAGGAGCCCAAAGCCCAAGCAAGGTTTAATGAATGCCCAAGACCAAGACCATAGCTAGTCGTTGGCAAAATTGAAGTTGTAATACAATGTAATAGAATACAGTACTCTTACCAATGATGATGATGTCTGCTAACAATTACTGAGCATTTACAATAGCAATTATTCACTTAGTTATCACGTCTATGAGATAGATACAAATATAACTTCATTTTACAAATGAAAAAAATAAGGTGTAGAGAAGTTGAGTATGCCCAAACTACTAAATTGAAGATCCAGGTTTTAAAGGACAATCTATTTCTATTACCTAAGATTTTAATTATTATGTATTATATTGCTGGCATATTAAGAATTGACTGTTGGTGGTAAATATGGTTTTATAATCCATCCAAATTTGTGGTAGGATGTATGCACTAAAATTGCCATTCATTGACTCTCCAGTTCCATACCATGCTAAGAGAATATTCCTTAAGATTACAACCACATCCTAGTTTTCTCTATTATTCACATCTCATGATATCTATCCTGAGCTACTTACTACCTCAACTCCCTCCCATCTTCAGAGCTGACCAAACAGATCTACAGACTGAAGTAATTGCTAATTGCATCATATTTATTCACTCAAAAAATATTTATTATTAAAGTACCATATGGTGGGCACTATGCTAAGTCCTAAGGAGATAGGACTGGGTGGGGCAGACAAGATCCTTGTCCTAACTAATCTGCTGTTTACCTTTTCTTAGACTCTATGAAATGCGTATATTTAAAATAAGCCCTCCTTTATTCTTGAACTGGTTTGAATAGATTTTTGCTCCTTGCTCTATTGTTTGAATGTTAGTGTCCACTCTAAAATTCATGGTGAAATTTAATCTTCAGTGCAACAGGATTAAGAGGTAAAGTTTTTAGGAGGTGATTAGGGCATAAGGGCTCAGCCATCATGAATGGGATTGGTAATCTTATAAAAGGAATGGAGGAAACTAGCTAGGCCCTTTTTGCCCTTCTACCCCTTCTACCTTGTGAGATCACAGCATTTGAACCCTCCAGAGGATGCAGCAATAAGTTGCCATCTTGGAAGCAGTTTTCAGGCCCTCACCAGACACTAAACCCAACAATGCCTTGATCTTAAACTTCCAGCCTCCAGAACTATAGGAAATAAATTTCTATTATTTATAAATTACCTAGTCCCAAGCATTTTGTTATAGCAGGACAAACGGATAAGACAGTTGCAAATAAACATACTCTAATTAAGACAGATTATTATTAGGGAATGAGTTGCCAAACAAAAGAGAAAGTAGAATGTTTGGAATTAGTTAGCAGGTAATGATAGGGAAAAGAGGATTGAGACTTCCCTCCTGATATGTATACTTGTTTGTATATTTCTGTTTGTATGTTTGTCCCCTCCAAATCTCATGTTGAAACATGATTCTCAATGCTGAAGGTGAGGCCTAGTGGGAGGTGTTTGGGTCATGGGAGCAGAGCCCTTATAAATGGCTTGGTGCCCTCCCCACAGTAATGAGTTCATGTGAGAGCTGGTTGTTTAAAAGAGTGTGGCTCCTCCCCCACTTCTCTTGCTGGTTCTCTTGCCATGTGACATGCTGGCTCCCCCTTCTCTATCTACCATGAGTAGAAGCTTACTGAGGCCCTCACCAAAACGAGATGCTGGCACCATGCTTCTTGTACAGCTTGCAGAACCATGAGCCAAATAAACCTCTTTTCTTTATAAATTAACCAGCCTCAGATACTTTTTTTTTTTTCAGATGGGGTCTTGCTCTGCCACCCAAGCTGGAGTGCAGTGGCACAATCTCAGCTCACGGCAACCTCCACCTCCCAGGCTCAAGCAATCTGCCCACCTCAGCCTCCCACGTAGCTGGGACCACAAGCATGTGCCACTATGCCCAGCCAATTTTTGTATTTTTGGTAGAGACTGGGTCTCATCATGTTGGCCTGGCTGGTCTTAAACTCCTGAGCTCAAATGATCTGCCCACCTCAGCCTCCCAAAGTGCTAAGATTACAGGCATGAGCCACTGCACCTGGACTTCTCAGATACTTCTTTATACTACAACTTCATTTCCCAGGATGGAAAGCCAACAGTCTGTGGAACTTGGTAGCCAAGCTTATAATTAAGGTATTATCTTAAGTCACTTATGACCATGTTCCCACTGAGGGAGAAGCTATGGAGGACTAGTGTCTGCTGATCAATTTAAAGAAATTGAGGAATATGAGCCATGTGACCGCTTTTAACAACACTGGGTAACTTAAGATAAAAATGAGGCCAATTCTCATCCTTCCTAGAATGCCCATCTCAGGAATCTAAGGAAACACAGGACTATAATGAAGCTCTATTGCAGTAATCCCCTTCCTTCTGCAGCTGGATAGTTGAGAAAGCTGAAAATCAAATAAGTTGATTTCAAGTTTCTGTTGCCTTCATAATCCCATCATATTTTCTTGATAAATGCAAGGATAGTAAAAGAAATCATGGAACCTCAGGAGAATGGCGTGAACCCGGGAGGCAGAGCTTGCAGTGAGCTGAGATCACACCACCACACTCCAGCCTGGGTGACAAAGGAAGACTCCATCTCAAAAAAAAAAAAAAAAAATTATGGAGCTTTGATCCCTTATTCTTCTCCAAAATACTTTCCATTGCAACCCCATTCCCAGAGAAGAGTAGCATTTTGCTCTGCTATGCTCTGTCCCTTACTGAATCTTGTCTTATAACTAGGATCTACATACAACAGTGTTAAGGGTGAAAAGAAAAGTAAGAGTAGAGAAGAAAGGAATTACATCCAGAAGGAAATGTAAGAGTTTTCTAGGTAAATTCAGCAAAAACAGGGAAAACTGCGTGGTTATGCATTTTGCACTACTTCTTCAAGGATGACTAAACATAATTTTGATTGACAACTTAATTACTCTAGGACATCTCACTGGAGAAGCTTGATTTAATGTAGTAACTAGTAGTTACTTTCACAGTTCGCTGATGTAAAGGTCCCTTTGCATAATATAAACTTGAAAGGCTGCAGAAGAAAAATGCTGGTGTGGATCTGTCATATATGCTTGCCCTAT
Source organism: Pan paniscus (assembly GCF_029289425.2). Taxonomy (NCBI): domain Eukaryota; kingdom Metazoa; phylum Chordata; class Mammalia; order Primates; family Hominidae; genus Pan; species Pan paniscus. The sequence goes on along the minus strand of NC_073261.2, from coordinate 54,019,746 downwards.
GTTTCTCACCAGGGTCCTCAGGACTCTCCACTATTCCCTTTTCCTCACATTAGGAAAAGATCGGTAATGGAATGCCTGAAGCCCTGTGAGGGAATCTCGGACCAAAGGTGGATAATTAATTATACGGAACTGGAGAGGCAAGAATAGCTGGGCTCCAGTAGTGGAGAAAACAAAATTAAGTAGGCAGAGTTATGCCAATTGGTAGTTGTTGATGCCTGGTACCTAGGGTTCAGTGAGATCTCTTTATAAAGATTCTTTAGTTCTGATGTCCCAGTGACAAAACCACAAGCAAGCCTATTAAGGACTGCCTAGTTAATATTCACTAAAACATCTCACATCTGAGTCAGAGGAGAGTCAGCTATATCACAAACCTGTAGCCATTTATTTTTGTGAATATATACAAAGAGATGGAAACTTTCAAACTTTTCAGGAACTATTCGGATACTGACTTTGAGATAAAATAAATTCTCCAGGGATGATGTGATCTTTCAGTCAGAGTGAGGAGGTTAAGTAGTAAATGCTGTTCTGCCACTAGTATATATCACAATAGACTCAGTGAGACCAAGAATTTACTCTGAAGTTGTTTCCCTAAATCCTGTATTTAGGCAAAATCTCTACTTTGGTTTCCTTACCTGTAGAGTGAGGGTTATTATGGTAAGAATGGTGATATGGAAGGCTTTAGAAGCCCGTGTTCCCTTTCAAAAGAATTAAACCAAAGCATATTTAATTGACCATCAAGATCTGAGAGAATCTGATAAGATGCATTCTATCCCTCCTTTTCATGGATCCAGTTCATACTGTGAAAAAGATTCATGGATCCTGGGAAATGATGGATTACATTACATTTAAAAAGATGCAATTGTTGCTACATTTCCTTGCAAAGAAATGTGTCCTGGATTTGGTTTAATTATATTTTTAATGTACCAATCTTTTGAATAATTTAGGGAACTATGCAGATAACTGAAAACTGAAAATGTTTAACATTGTAGACCATAAATCAGTAGAAATATGAAAGAAAATACATAAAGGCATATACATAAAGAAATAATTATAATTAATTATAATAAATAACATTTCCATGGCTGTTTCAAATGATTTTATATATATTATCTCATTTGACTTTATAACAATAATGTGAGACAAATATAGCAGGAATTAGTATTTCTAGTTTATTGATGGGCTCAGAGAGGTTAAATGAATTGATTCATTCACCCTCGTGGCTTGAATTATCATACAAATATATGCTGAGGCTACCAAATCAACTCTACCATAGATTACTGCAATAGCCTTCTAAGTAGTCTCTGAGGCTCCTGCGAAATGCAAGTTCCTTCCAAAAATACAAATCTAATAGAGTCACCCTCCTATTTAAAATCCATGATTTCTCATCTTAACTCCAGCCTCCAACCATGGTATTTTGCATAGAGTAGGGCCCACATATATCTGCTGACAGAATGAGCAGATTACTGAATTAATGCTGGTAACAAGTGGTTGAGCTGGAATATGAATCTAGACTTCCTCATTTTGAATATGCAAAGAGAAAGCTTAGGAAATTCCAAACCCAGACACAGACTGAATATCCTAGTGCATGAGGGATACAATAGCCTAAGTTAGATCTAGAAGTTATTAGGCAATCAACACCTGCTGGTGTTTAAATCTCAGTTTCTCTGCCAGGATCCAGTGCTCTAATGTTTAAAACCAAATATAAAACATATAAACATACTGAGATCTAAGATGAAATCCACACAAAGCAGAAAAACACAGAGGTCATTATCAATTTTTAAAGGAAAAGTGATGATTTCATCACACCTAGTAAATTTCAAGTGACTTCCATCTTAGAGTTATTGGGTTTGGTAGCCTGTCAGCAAGAATTACCTAACAATAATACTCCTGTTATATAATGGCACCCTAAGCAGTAGTTACCATCTGTAGAAAACAGCTGAACTGACTGATTGCTTGTAAAATAATCAAGCCGAGAATTAGAAAATCATCAGTTCTGGATCATACTTTTCAGGACAGCCATAGAAGTTTCACAGACAACTATCAAGAAGCAAAGTCAATTTATTATACCAAATTAAACCTAATAAATTCACAATCTGTGACAAAGTTTCAAGTACTCTGCAAAAGACCTGAGATATGCTGGATATGCTTAATATGAATTAGCAGATTTGCTAACTGCTGCTACTGATGATGATGATGATGATGATGACAAAAATAGGAGCAGCTAATAATTAGTGCATACTTAGTGCTTCACCACACAATGAAATACAGCCTTTCATGTATTATCTCATTTGATCCAAACCCTCTCATCTTTATATTGTTCAGTACTATTATTATTCCTACTTCATAAATGGAGTTGTAAGGGGTTAAATAATTTACATATGGTAACACTAAAAGTAAGTGGGAACCTGAATCCATTCTGTTGAACTGACTCTAAAATCTATATTCTTAATGACTACACTATCCTAGCTGAATATCTCAGGCTCTTGGTAGTGCATATAATACCTCTATGCATTTGGGACCTAAGAACATGGCAGACCTGACCTCATATTCAAAAACACTCAAGGTATATTCACATTTCATCTTGTCCAGAGTTTGATTTCTTTTAGGACCTATACAGTTCTTCCAAGGACTCACAGACAAAAAGGGAAAATACCTCATGCACACACCACTGGGTAGAAAGATGTAAGTGTTAATTATCTTGTCATTTGGGACTGCTTTTATACGCCTCTGTATAGTTACTTGAATTTTATGTATCATTTCTTTAAGATTTTTTTATAGACCACTGAGCATCTAAAGAAAAAAAAATGAGGGGGGTGGTATAGGGAAAGACATAGAATAGAGTTCTTTCTTTTAAAGTAAAATAAATGTCCATGGAAAGTTTTTGACAGACAAATTACTGCCAATCAGGAATGAAACACTAAATTCTAAATCAATGAACCTTAGTGGCTCTAAAATATACGAGGAAAAAAAATTTCACTGCTGATATTATGGTTATTTGTGGACTGTCAAGCCCTTCAAATGTTGGCTTCAATTTGATTCTAAGTCTGAAAGGTTATTACAAATACCAAATGGCTTTTCAGATAAGATATTGGCTCTCTGGAATCCCTTTTACATGGTTAACAAACTCTGTTGTGTTTCCACCTTTTCATTAAATGCTCTTTTAGTCTTAACTGAAAGCTGGCTCTGCATTAAGGGTGTAGATTCTCCTACGGTTCTCTCAAGAAGAAGCTGCTCATTCAAAATCAGGCCATAAGATGGGTATTATTCTTACTCTTCAGTGTTTCTCCCAGTCCATCATCACTCCTCCAGAACGTGCATGTATTTCAGCTTTATCATCCTTCATCCCTGTTTATCTCTTATCTCTGTCAAAAATCCAGTCTTGTAGTTGATCATTCGCAAAAGTTCACCAGACTTTGTTATTTAACCAGTGGTATTGGTTGATTGCCTACAACAAAGCCCTTTCCTTCCTTTTCTTTATAAGAGAATGAGCTTCTATTTTTTCCTCAAAATTCAGAGAAGGATGACTTCATTCTCATCTCAAGAATCAATTTTGACTGGTTTAGCCAATATGTTTTCAATCTCCTACTAAATAATTGGTTAAGACAGAGGAATGTGAAACAACTTTGGCTAATTAGAGGCAAGGAATGTGGCGGGCAACTTATAGAAACAGTTCTGTTGCTGTTGTATATTATCATGTCTAGGTGAAAGGCATGGGAGTGTGCTTATTTATGAATGGTAAGATTAGAGTAGTTTTTATTTTCTTCCTGTACTTTTCTTTTTTCCCCACCATTTTCCACAATGAATAGATATTACTTTCATTAAAAAAAAAACCCTAAAAATCTTGAAAAGTATTCACTTGATTCTGCTACTGGTTATGATAAACTAATAGGCACAGCATTAATCTTTCCAGTGTGAAAAAAAAATCCTGGAAACCTGGAAAACTGTACAAGGAGTCTGAAAGAACAGTTTTAGATACTGGACAAGAGGTAATGCAGAATTATGATCCCACAGACATAATGATACTGAGAGCAGGAGAGCAAGCGAGGCAAGCTAGCCTAGAGGCAGCTTCCAGGATGTGCTATAAAGCAGGCAAAGGGAGAGAACTGAAACAGAACATGGTTGTCTTACTGAGTTGAAAAGTCAGAGACTAGAGCCCAGGAGTTCAAGGCAACAAGTATTTACAGGACTGAGTATCAGAAAGGAGGATGCTGCAAAAGAGAGCATCCAGGAAAACTACAGAAAGTTCCTTTCGGTATTTGGTGGAGTACTAATTTGTGTATGTAGGGGAGGCAATTACCAAAGGCTGGAGAAAGAACCATTAGAAATGAAAAGGAAAAGAATCTGTGAAAGTCTTACAGGGATGACCATACTTTGTGTTTCCACCAGCCAGAGTTTAAAGACCTCCAAGCTATCCAAAGCATCATGCAGAATTCTCCCAAGGGTACTGCTTTAGAACTGGTGACAAATTAGACCTAGACAAAAAGCTGCTATGGACCCACTAGATACTTAAGAGCAAGTCTTGAATGAATCCAATTGCAAATAACTAAAATCCATGTGAGAACAAAATATAATATTATTTAAAGGAATACAACACAGCATCCAACAATATGAAATGTAAAATTTCACGAATCCAGTAAACAATGACCAGGATGCAAAGAAACAGGACAATATGACCTATAATCAGGTGAACAATATCAATAACCTGGAAAATATACGCATGATGGAACTGGTAGAACAGGACTGTTACATAGCTATTATAAGAATGTTCCATATGTTAACAAGGTAGAGGAACAGGAATATTATGAAGAAAGCAATGGAAGATATCAAAAAGAACAAAATGGAGTTCATATAAAAGTAAAAAAAAAAAACCTCAAATGACAAATACATTGAAATAGATAAACATCAGATTAGATACTGCAAAAGCAAAGTTCAAAGAACTCAAAGACATCAATAGAAAGCATCCAAAATGAAGTGCATAGAGAAGAAAAGAAGATTGAAAAGAAAATAAACAGAGTATCGGTAACCACAGGACAATGTGAAGTGGTCTAAAATATATGTAAAGGAAGTTTCAGACACAAAGGAGAGATAGAAAAGATATTCAAAGAAATAATAGCCAAAGCCTTCTCAAATTTAATAAAAGGTATAAACTTGCATGTCCAAACTCAATGAATTCTAAGCAGAATTAACATAAAGAATCCCACAGAAAAGACACAGCCTAATGAAATTGCTGAGAACTAGTGATGAAAATCTCAAAAAAGTAGAGAAAATGAGACATAATTTGTGCAAAGGAACAAAGATAACAAAAAGCTTATCATCAGAAACTATATCAATCAAAAGAAAATAGTTGGAACTCTTTAAAGTGTTGAAAGAAAAAAAACACCCTGTTAACCTAGAATTCATTATACAGTGAAAACATCTTTCTGAAGATTTTACCAGAAAAAAAAAAGTTTAGAGAATTTAATATAAGTGGAATTGCGCTATAGTGTACATTGAAGGAAGCTCCTCAGTAGAATAAAAATGATATCAGATAGAAATCTGAATCTGCACAAAGACATGAAGAATGCAGAATACAGTAAACACATGGGTAATTATGAAATATATATTAATCATTTCTAGACATTTTATAAAATAAATGAGTGTTTAAAGCAAAGATGCAGTAATAATGTATTGTGGGGTTTATAGACTATGTAGAAGTAATATGTATAACAACAATAGCACAAACAAAGGACAAAACATAGAACAAAAACAATACTTTTGTAAGATTCTTACATTAATGCAAAATGGCATAATATTATTTTAAGGTATTCTGTGTTAAAGATGTATATTGTAAATCCAGGAACAATAACTAAAATATACAACAGAGTCTGAGCTAATAAACTATAGATCACATAAAAAAACACTGGTTAATCTAAAAAAAAAAAAGCAATGAAAGAAGAAAAATGAACAAAGTATGAAAAAGGAAATATAAAATGAATAGCAAGATGGTAGATTTAAGCCCAATCATACTGAAAATTACATTCAGGAGGTGGAATAAGATGGTAGAATATATGATTACATCATTTGTCTGATTCCTCCCTCCCTAACCCCACCCCTGCAGGAACACCAAATTTTAACAACTATCCGCAGACAGAAAACCACTGGCACAAGAACCAAAAATCAGGTGAGCAAACATGCTACCTAGATTTTTACATCATATCGCTAAAAGAGACATTGAAGATGGGCAGAAAGACAATCTTGTATTGCTGATGCCACCCTTCCCCCAGCCCCTGGCAGTGGCTGAACGGCCTGGAGAATTTGTGCACTTGGGAGAGGGAGAGTGCAGCAACTGGGGGACTTTACATTGAACTCAGTGCTGCCCTGTCATAGTGGAGAAAAAAATTGTGCTGGCTGGGCTCACTCAGAACCCACACATGGAGGGAACATTTGGACCAGCCCTAGCCAAAGGAGAATCATCCATTCTAGAGGTCAGAACTTGAGCTCTCAGCAAGCCTCACTGCCACAGGCCAACGTGCTCTGCGGTCTTGAGTAAACTTGAAAGACAGTCTAGAACACAAGGAATGGAACTCTTAGGCAACTCTTAGTGTTGGGCTGGGCTCAGAGCCAGAGGATTAGGGTGGTATGTGACTTGGGCAGTAACCCAGCCAGGGCAGCTAAGGGAATGCTTGCACCACCTCTCTGCCAATCCCAGGCAGTGCAGCTCATAGCTAGAAAATGAGTCCTTCCTTCTGCTTAAGAAGAACAGAATAATGATACAGGGGATATCACCACTGATCCCACAGAAATACAAACTACCATCAGAGAATACTATAAACACCTCTACGCAGATAAACTAGAAAATCTAGAAGAAATGGATAAATTCCTCGACACATACACTCTCCCAAGACTAAACCAGGAAGAAGTTGAATCTCTGAATAGACCAATAACAGGCGCTGAAATTGAGGCAATAATTAATAGCTTACCAGCCAAAAAAAGTCCAGGACCAGAGGGATTCACAGCCAAATTCTACCAGAGGTACAAGGAGGAGCTGGTACCATTCCTTCTGAAACTATTCCAATCAATAGAAAAAGAGGGAATCCTCCCTAACTCATTTTATGAGGCCAGCATCATCCTGATACTAAAGCCTGGCAGAGACATAACAAAAAAAGAGAATTTTACACCAATATCCCTGATGAACATCGATGCAAAAATCCTCAATAAAATACTGGCAAACCAAATCCAGGAGCACATCAAAAAGCTTATCTACCACAATCAAGTGGGCTTCATCCCTGGGATGCAAGGCTGGTCCAACAAATGCAAATCAATAAACATAATCCAGCATATAAACAGAACCAATGACAAAAACCACATGATTATCTCAATAGATGCAGAAAAGGCCTTTGACAAAATTCAACAGCCCTTCATGCTAAAAACTCTCAATAAATTAGGCATTGATGGGACATATCTCAAAATAATAAGAGCTATCTATGACAAACCCACAGCCAATATCATACTGAATGGGCAAAAACTGGAAGTATTCCCTTTGAAAACTGGCACAAGACAGGGATGCCCACTTTCACCACTCCTATTCAACACAGTGGTGGAAGTTCTGGCCAGGGCAGTTAGGCAGGAGAATGAATTAAAGGGTATTCAATTAGGAAAAGAGGTAGTCAAATTATCTCTGTTTGCAGATGACATGATTGTATATCTAGAAAACCCCATCGTCTCAGCCCAAAATCTCCTTAAGCTGATAAGCAACTTCAGCAAAGTCTCAGGATACAAAATCAATGTGCAAAAATCACAAGCATTCTTATATACCAATAACAGACAGAGAGCCAAATCATGAGTGAACTCCCATTCACAATTGCTTCAAACAGAATAAAATACCTAGGAATCCAACTTACAAGGGATGTGAAGGACCTCTTCAAGGAGAACTACAAACCACTGCTCAACGAAATAAAAGAGGATACAAACAAATGGAAGAACATTTCATGCTCATGGGTAGGAAGAATCAATATCGTGAAAATGGCCATACTGCCCAAGGTAATTTATAGATTCAATGCCATCCCCATCAAGCTACCAATGACTTTCTTCACAGAATTGGAAAAAACTACTTTAAAGTTCATATGGAACCAAAAAAGAGCCCGCATTGCCAAGTCACTCCTAAGCCAAAAGAACAAAGTTGGAGGCATCATGCTACCTGACTTCAAACCATACTACAAGGCTATAGTAACGAAAACAGCATGGTACTGGTACCAAAACAGAGATATAGACCAATGGAACAGAACAGAGCCCTCAGAAATAATACCACACATCTACAACTATCTGATCTTTGACAAACCTGACAAAAGCAAGAAATGGGGAAAGGATTCCCTATTTAACAAATGGTGCTGGGAAAACTGGCTAGCCATATGTAGAAAGCTGAAACTGGATCCCTTCCTTACACCTTATACAAAAATTAATTCAAATAGATTAAAGACTTAAATGTTAGACCTAAAACCATAAAAACCCTAGAAGAAAACCTAGGCAATACCATTCAGGACATAGGCATGGGCAAGGACTTCATGTCTGAAACACCAAAAGCGATGGCAACAAAAGCCAAAACTGACAAATGGGATCTAATTAAACTAAAGAGCTTCTGCACAGCAAAAGAAACTAACATCAGAGTGAACAGGCAACCTACAGAATGGGAAACAATTTTTGTAATCTACTCATCTGACAAAGGGCTAATATCCAGAATCCACAAAGAACTCAAACAAATTTACAAGAAAAAAACAAACAACCCCATCAAAAAGTGGGCAAAGGATATGAACAGATACTTCTCAAAAGAAGACATTGATGCAGCCAAAAGACACATGAAAAAATGCTCATCATCACTGGCCATCAGAGAAATACAAATCAAAACCACAATGAGATACCATCTCGCACCAGTTAGAATGGCGATCATTAAAAAGTCAGGAAACAACAGGTGCTGGAGAGGATGTGGAGAAATAGGAACACTTTTACACTGTTGGTGGGACTGTAAACCAGTTCAACCATTGTGGAAGATAGTGTGGTGATTCCTCAGGGATCTAAAACTAGAAATACCATTTGACCCAGCCATCCCATTGCTGGGTATATACCCAAAGGAATATAAATCATGCTGCTATAAAGACACATGCACATGTATGTTTATTGTGGCACTACTCACAATAGCAAAGACTTGGAATCAACCCAAATGTCCGACAATGATAGGATGGATCAAGAAAAGTTGGCACATATACACCATGGAAAACTATTCAGCCATAAAATATGATGAGTTCATGTCCTTTGTAGGGACATGGATGAAGCTGGAAACCATCATTCTCAGCAAATTATCACAAGGACAAAAAACCAAACACCGCATGTTCTCACTCATAGGTGGGAATTGAACGATGAGAACACTTGGACACAAGAAGGGGAACATCACACACTGGGGCCTGTTGTGGGGTGGGGGGAGGGGGGAGGGATATGCCTAATGTAAATGACAAGTTAATGGGTGCAGCACACCAACATGGCACATGTATATATGTAACAAACCTGCACATTGTGCACATGTACCCTAGAACTTAAAGTATAATAAAAATATATATATATAAAAGATGAATTAGAGGACACAAAACTCCTCCAAAAAAAAAAAAAGAAGAACAGAATAAAGAGGACTCTGTCATGTGTCTTGGATACCAGTTCAGCCACAGTAGGATAGGGCACCAGGCAGAGTCATGAGGTCCCCATTTCAGGCCCTAGAACACAAACCAATAACAAGTAACAAGATTGAAACCATAATAAAAAGTCTCCCAGTAAAGAGAAGCCCAGGACCCAGTTCACTGCGAGTTCTATCAAACATCTAAAGAAGAACTAATACTAATCCTACTCAAACTGTTCTGAAAAATTGAGGAAGGAATACTTCCAAACTCATTCTACAAGGTCAGTATTACCCTGATACTAAAATCAAAGACACATCGAAAAAGAAAACTACATGCCAACATCTCTGATGAATATTGACATAAAAATTCTCAACAAAATACTAGCAAACTGAATTCAACAATACATTAAAAATGTCATTCATCATGACCAAGTGGGATTTATCCCCGGGATGCAAGGATGGTTCAACATACACAAGTCAATCAATGTGATACAACATATGAAGAGAATGGAGGACAAGAACCATATGATCATTCCAACTGATGCTGAAAAGCATCTGATAAAATTCAACATCCCTTCATGGTAAAAATCCTAAAAAATCTGGGTATTAACATTACCTCAACAAAATAAAAGGCATGTATGACAGATCCATAGCTAGTATCATACTGAATGGAGAAAAACCAAAAGCTTTTTCTTTAAGAAGTGAAACACAACTAGGATGCCTACTTTCAGCATTGTTATTCAACATAGTACTGAAAGTCCTATAGAGCAATTAAACAAGAAAAAGAAAAAAGGGTCATCCAACTCGAAAAGGAAGAGGTCAAATTATCATTGTTTGCAGATGATATTATATTTAGAAAAACCTAAAGCCTCCACCAAAAAAATGATAAGAATTGATAAATTCAGTAAAGTTGCAGAATACAGAATCAGCACACAAAAATCAGTGGCAGTTCTATATGCCAACAGTGAACAATCTGAAGAAGAAATCAAAAAGTAATCCCCTTTATAATAGCCACAAATAAAAGTAAATACCTAGGAATTTACTTAGCCAAAGAAGTAAAAGATCTTACAAACTATAAAATACTGATGAAAGAAATTAAAGAGGACACACACAAAAAAATGCAAAGATATTGCATGGTCATGGATTGGAAGACACAATATTGTTAAAATGCCCATATTACCCAAAGCAATCTATAGGTTCAATTCAATTCCCATCAAAGTACCAATGACATTCTTTACAGAAATAGAAAAAACAATAGAAAATTTATATGGAAACACAAAAGACCTAGAATGGCCAAAGCTATCCTGAGCAAAAAGAACAGAACTGGAGAAATCATATTACCTAACTTCAAATCATACTACAAAGCTATAGTAATAAAAACAGCATGGTACTGGCATTAAATCCGACACACAGACCAATGGAACAGAATAGAGAACCCAGAAAAGAATTCACATACCTATAGTAAATTCCTTTTAGAGAAAGGTGTCAAGAACACACACTGACTGGGCGTGGTGGCTCACACCTGTAATCCCAGCACTTTGGGAGGCCGAGGTGGGAGGATCATGAGGTCAGGAGATCGAGACCATCCTGGCTAACATGGTGAAACGCTGTCTCTACTAAAAATACAAAAAAATAGGCGGGTATGGTGGCACACACCTGTAGTCCCAGCTAATCTGGAGGCTGAGGCAGGAGAACTGCTTGAACCTGGGAGGCAGAATTGCAGTGAGCCAAGACTGCACCATTGCACTCCAGCCTGGGTGACAGAGCAAGACTCTGTCTCAAAAAAGGAACACACACTGGGAAAAAGACAGTCTCTTCAATAAATTATGGTGGGAAAACTAGAAATCCATATGCAAAATAATGAAACTCGACCCCTATCTCTTGCCATATACAAAAAGCAAATCAAAATGAATTAAAGACTTTAAAATCTAAGAGTTCAAACTATGAAAGGACTACAAGAAAACATTGAGGAAACTCTTCAGGATATCAGTCTCGGAAGGCTTTTTTTTTTTTTTTTTTTTTTTTTTTTTTTTGAGATGGAGTCTCGCTGCAATGCCCAGGCTGGAGTGCAATGGCGCACACAGTCTCAGCTCACTGCAACCTCCACCTCCTGGGTTCAAGCAATTCTCCTGCCTCAGCCTCTCGAGTACCTGGGATTACAGGTGCGCACCACCATGGCCAGCTAATTTTTGTGTTTTTAGTAGAGAAGGGGTTTCACCATATTGGCCTGACTGGTCTGGAACTCCTGACCTCAAGTGATCCACCCACCTCAGCCTCCCAAAGTGCTAGGATTATAGGCATGAGCCACCGTGCCTGGCCTGGGCAGACATTTCTTAATTAATACCGCATAAGCACAGGCAACCAAAACAAAAATGGACAAATAGAATCACAACAAGTTAAAAAGTTTATGCACAGCAAAGGAAATAATCAACAAAGTGAAGAGACAACCCACAGAGTAGTAGAAAATATTTGCATACTATCCATCTGGGAATTAATAACCCAAATATATAAGGAGACAAAACACTTTATAGGAAAAAACTAATAATCCAATTTAAAAATGAGCAAAAGAATTGAATAACTATTACTCAAAAGAACACATACAAATGGCAAACAGGTATATGAAAAGGTGCTCAACATAATCGATCATTAGAGAAATGTAAATCAAAACTACAATGACATAGCACTTAACTCCAGTTAAAATGTCTTTTATCCAAAACACAGGCAATAACAAATGCTGGAAAGGATGTGGAGAAAAGGAAACCTTCATATACTGTTGTTGTGAATGTGAATTAGTATAACCACTATGGAGACGGTGTGGTGGCTCACGCCTGTAATCCCAATACTTTGGAAGGCCGAGGCGGGTGGATCACGGGTCTGGAGTTCGAGACCAACCTGGGCAACATGGTGAAACTCCATCTCTGCTAAAAAATACAAAAATTAGCCAGGCATGGTAGTTAAGCCTGGGAGGCAAACATTGCAGTAAGCCAAGTCATGCCACTGTATAGCCTGCGCCTCCAGAGTGAGACCCTGTCTCAAAAAAAAAATTTTTTTTTTAAATCCACTATGGAGAATAATTTGGAAGTTCCTGAAAAAAGTAAAAATAGAGATATCATAAGATCCAGATCCAGCAATCCCACTGCTAGGTATTTATTCAAATGAAAGAAAATCAGTACATCAAAGAGATTTTATATCTGCACTCTCATATTTGTTGCAGCACCATTCACGATAGCCAAGATTTGGAAGCAACCTAATTGTCCATCAACAGATACATGGAGAGAGAAACTGTGCTACTTACACACAATGGAGTACTATTCAGCCACAAAAAAAGAATGAAATCCTGTCATTTGTAACAGTGATCCTGTTATTTTAATGAGCTGGAGGCAATTATGATAAGTGTTAAACCAGGCACAGAAAGACAAACATTGCATGTTCTCACTTATATGTAGGATCTAAAAATCAAAACAATTAAACTCATGAAGCTAGAGAGTAGAAGGATGGTTATGAGAGGCTGGGAAGCACAGTGTTGAGAGGGAAGGTGGGGATGGTTAATGAGTACAAAATAGTTAGAAAAATGAATAAGACCTAGTATTAGCACAACAGGGTGGCAATAGTCAAAATAATTTAATGGTACATTTTAAAATAACTATGAGTATGATTAGATTGTAACACAAATGATAAATGCTTAAGGAGACAGCTATTCCATTTTTCACGATATGATTATTACACATTGCATGCCTGCATCAAAATATCTCATGTACTCCATAAATATATATGCCTACTAGATACCTACAAAATTTAAAAAATTACATTCATTATAAATCACCTAACCAACCCAATTAAAAATAAAAGATTGTCACACTGAATAAAAAAGCAAAACCTGACTATAAGCTGTGTACAACTTCATTTTTTAAAAAAAAATTAAAAGAGAAAGATAGAAAAGAATATACTTATGCAAACACAAGGTCATAAGGAAGTTGAGTGGGTCAATACCAGTATCACAAAAAGTAGATTTTTTTTCAAATAAGACATATTACTAGGGATAAAGAGGGTCATTTCATCATAATAATAATAAGTGCATCATAGGGACATATCAGTTCTAAGTAGTATGCACCCAATAACAGAGCTTCAAAATGCATTAACCTGATAAAATGGAAACTGACAGGATTGATATTGATAAATATAACTGGAGATTTCAACTCCTCTCAGTAATTGATAAAACAAGTACAAAAAAATCAGTACGAATACAGGAGATTTGAATAACACTGTCAATCAACTTTACCCATGTGATGTCTATAGGCTACTCCACACAGTAACAGCAGAAAACACATTCTTTCTAAATGCAAATGGAACATTTGACTAGACCATATACTGGGTCATAAAACAAGTCTCAACAAATTTAGAAGAACTGAAATTATATAAAGTATGCTCTCTGATCAAAATGAAAGTAAATTAAAAACCTAAAACAGAAGTATTAATATATCTAAAAATTTTCTAAATATTTGGGAAGTAAACAACACATTTCCAAATAACCCACAAGTAAAAGAAAACACAAAAGTAATTTGAAAATACTGAAATGAATAAAAATTAAAACATGACATATCAAAATTTGTATACTGTGGCTGGAGTAGTACTTAGACAATAATTTCTAATACTAAAATGCTCATATTAGAGAAGAAGATAATCTCAAATAAATTATCTAAGTTTCTACCCAAAAGAACTAACAAAAGAAGAGCAAATAAACAAAAAGTAAGCAGAAGAAAAAAACAGTAAAGGTGGAAATGAGAAAGCTAGAAATTAGCTAGGCATCTGTTAACATAGGCTCAAGCCTTCTTCATGTGGTCTCTCCACGTGAGCTTGCTTAAGTTTCTTCAAGCTTGGAAGCCTCAGCGTAGCTGGACTTTTTACACAACAGCCAACCAAGATGGAAGCAGCACCATCCTTTACAGCCTAGCCTCAGAGTCACAAAGGGCCACTTCTGCCATTCTGTTGGTTACAATCAACTCACAAGCTTGCCCAGATTCAAGGGGAGGGGAATTAGATGCCATTTCTTAATGAAGTAGTCTCAAGGTTCTAGAAAAAAAAAAATGTGTTAAGGAAGATATTGTTGTAGACATCTTTGAACAATGTAATCTATATTATAGATCTGGGTTGACATATAGTATCATTTCCATTTAACCTGAAAAACTACCTTTTACATTTCTGTGGTGCAAATCTGGTGACAAATTCTCTCAGCTTCTGTTTATCTGAAAATGTCTTTATTTTCCGTTTATTTTTGAAGGATATTTTCACAAGACATAGAGTTTTCATTGACAGGTTTTGTTTTGTTTTTCTTTCAGGACTTTACAGATACTCTACTGCCTTCTGGTTTGCTCTGTTTCTGATAAGTTGGCTGTAGCTCTTATCACTGTTCTTCATTATGTACTATACCTTTTCGTCTTTGGCTGCTTTAAAATTTTTCTCTTTATTATTGTTTATTTAGCAATCTGATAACAATGTGCCTCAGTGTAGCTTTCTTTGTATTTATCTTGATAAAGTTTTTTGAGCTATTTAAATTAGTGTGTTAATACTTTTTCTCAAACCTGAGAAACTTTGAACCCAGTTATGTACTAGGTCCATCTTATCTTTTAAATTACTGACTATATTAAATTATTTAAAGCCCCTGTCTGCAATTTCCAACATATGTGTCATCAGTGGATCTATTTCTATTGTCTATCTTTTCTTCTTTTATGGGTAACATTTTCTTGCTTCTCTGCATGTCAAATTTTAGCTTTTTGCTGTAAAACTGTGTATGCTATGTGCTTGAGAGCGTGGAATTGTTTTTTTCTTCCTCATCCTTCAAAGGCTATTGAGTTTTGTTAGAAGGCATTTTTTTTTATCAGCAGAGTCACTTTATCTTGTGAAATTGTTAGGGTCAAGAGTAGCTCTTGGGGTTAATATCCAAAATATGTCAAAAACTCAAACTAAACAGCAAGAAAAATAACTCGATTAAAAAATGGGTAAAGGACCTGAATGGACATTTCTCAAAAGAAGATATGCATATGGCCAACAGGAATATGAAAAGATGCTTGGAATCACTAATTATCAGGGAAAGGCAAATTAAAACCATAATGACACATCAATTCATACCTAATAGAATAGCTACTATCAAAAAGACAAGAAATAACAAGTGTTGAAAAGGATGTGAAAAAAAGGAAATCCTTGTGCATTATTGGTGGAAATGTAAATTAGTACAGCCATTAAGAGAAACAGTATGGGAATTCCTCAAGTAGTTTTAACGTATACAACTACCATATGATTCAGTAATCCCACTACTGAGTATATATCCAGAGGAGATGAAATCAGTTTGTCAAAAAGATATCTGCACTCCTATGTTCATAGTAGCATTATCGCAATAGCCAAGATATGGAATCAATCTAAGTGTATATCAATGGAGGAATGCATAAAGAAAATGTAATATAAATAGACAATAAAATATGGAATATTATTCAGACTTTAAAAAGATGGAAATCCTGTCATTTGTGACAACATGGATGAACCCGGAGGACCTAATGTTTAGTAAGAAAAGGCACAGAAAGACAAATAGTGCATAATCTTACCTATACATGGAATCTACAAAAGTTGAACTCATAGAAGTAGACAGCAGAATGGTGGCTGCAAATGAACTCAAAGAAGTTGAGTCATATTGGTCAAATAATACAAAATTTCAGTTAGGAGAAATACGTGCAAGAGATCTATTATACAACGTTGTGACTTTAGTTAATAACAATGTACTGAAATCTTGAAAACTGCTAAGAAAGGAGACTTTGTTTTTTTAACCACCTAAAAAAGTATATGAAGTAATATATATATTAACTAGCTCAATTTAGCCACTCCAGAAGTATACATATTTCAAAACAACAAATGTACATGATGAACATATACAATTAAGAAAAAAAAACAGAGGAGCTCCTCCTCTAGAGCTTTGAGTAGCACTCTTAAGACCTCATCTTCTGCAGTCTTACTGAATGCAAAAGATGTTTAGCTGGACTCTTCCATTCTGGTTGGTCAGAATTCCAATGTTTCCATGTATGTTTCCAGTGACCTTTGGCACCCTTATTCATCTCACAGACCTCCAGTGGCTGTTCTCTGCCAAGCCTCACAGAGTTTCACTCTGCACATGGCTACTAAATGTTTTTACCAAAGACTCAAGGTCTCTCCAGTGCTGATTAATAGAACTACTTCTTTGAACAACTCCTTGCTCTCTGGTACCTTGCTCCACCAATCCCAGCTGTCACATCAGCCCTATATGCCAGTCTCTGGGATTTTGCTTTTGTGTTTTCTGTGTAAAAACACTGCTTTTTGTTTGGGCTCTACTTTCCTGTGTTACTGTTTAGACAGTGTCCCCAGACAGAAAAATGGAGAATGGCAAGATTACCTTATGTGTTTCCCCTTCTTTGAAGGATCACAGCCTTTTTATGTCTTCTGTCTAATGCATGAATAGGGTTGCTTCATGTAGTTTATCCAATTTTACAATTGTTTATGGCAAAAGGGTAACTTTGATACCTTTTACTCTGTGATGGCTGTAACTAGAAGTCCTATTAATGCCTTTTTAAATTAAAAATAGCACTGCCAATAAAACCTTAATTTCCATACATCAAAAGTCAACCAAAGGAAACTAATAAGTAGTAAAATAAAAGTGTGGGGCAAGGGTGTGAGCAGACTCGTGTAATTTCCCATTATTTTAATTTTCTTAGAATAAAAAAAATTCCAAGAGTCACATCATTTCTTGTTCATTTTCATTTCTCACCAACAGCTCTTCATTCTCTCCTAACCAAAGCCTAATTTTGCATTCAACTTCGAGTAGATGATTTATGATGAGTCAACTATGCCAATAATGATGCTCCTATTTTACTTTGTCAGATACTCAATCTCCCAGCCTCCCATAGAGCTGGAAGTGATCATATGGCAGTGTTTTATTCAATGAGACATACAGGAAAGTTTGTCAGGGATCTCCTCAAAAGGTTCTTATTTTCTTAATAAAAGGAATAGGTGAAGGCTGGTCCATTTCCTGTCTTGAATGTGGGTCTCTTCTGACTGTAATATACATGAGAATGAAGAGTTCACACTCTAATTATACCAAAGGAGGAGAAACAAAAGAGCCTGGGTCCATAATGACATCACTGAGCAACTAAACCAATACAGCAACTGACTGCCTTTGAGAAAAATAAAATTTATTTGTTTAAGCCACTCTTTAAGTTTTGTATTTCTTATAATAGAAAGCATTTCTGACTAATTAATGCACATACCATTTGTTCTTTAAACTAACAATAGTTTGCATATAAGATGTAGCTAGTTTTTAAATAGAATATTAGAAGAAAGTAGTTAGAAGCTGCATTCTTTTGAAGCCTTTGGACCAATCAGGTTTTCTTTAGTGTCTATTAAATGCACGCCTCCCTTATATCAACCCATAGATTACAAACTTCCTTGTAGCTAGAGATCTTCTGTTTTAAATATGAGTCTAAGCACTTCTGGGAGTTCAAATTAGCTTGCTGATAAATTCTATTTCTAGATGTTCTATAAGCTATCTCTGTTATCTAGGTATTCTTTGACTCCATTAGGAACAAGGACCCTAAACACCTAAAACTTTTTTTCCCCTGACAGAAATGAGTTTGCTGGTAAGATAAACAAGCACAGGGATGGTCACTGTCTTACGTTCACATTCTCTGACGTCCAAGTTGAACTGCTGTAATGCTCCCAAGGTGAGCTGCCGCACTTCAGCTTCCAACAAAAGTTGCATCAAGGATGTGGCTAAATGCTTGCAAGCTGACATACACGCTGTCTGGGCCACCTTTCCCTGAAACACAAGAGTGTAAATCATAAAGTTAATGCATCTAACATAAATTAAAATAAAATTTCAACAAAACTTAAGATTACATCTTTTTCAATTAGGAATTTCCCTAAGGTTCTCCTCATCATAATACCCTTCCATTCAAATAATCTTGGAATTAAAGCATCTGATGGCAATCATCTTATATAATAGCTCCGTCACCATCAGTCATGGTAGCTGTAACACTAAGCTAAAATTCACAAAGCCCAGTTATTTAGTCAAGAATTACTTCTTTTCTAAACTGACATCAAACAATATTCAAAATTTTAAGTAAAGTGAGAAACAATATTCTACAATATTGCAGAATACAATATTCTACAGAGAATAAATTTCAAAAACTTCCTTCCAAATTAAAAAATTCTTAAAAATCAAATGTGAACAATAATCCCCACTGTATCTAGAAACCAGTGTTTACTGCTTTATGATTTAACACATATAAAGTGAAAATAATTATGGCCAGGAGCGGTGGCTCACGCCTGTAATACCAGCACTTTGGGAGGCCGAGGCTGGCAGATCACAAGGTCAGGAGATCGAGACCATCCTGGCTAACACGGTGAAACCCAATCTCTACTAAAAATGCAAAAAAATTAGCCGGGCGTGGTGGCAGGTGCCTGTAGTCCCAGCTACTCAGAAGGCTGAGGCAGGAGAACGGCATAAACCCGGGAGGCAGAGCTTGCAGTGAGCGGTGCCACTGCACTCCAGCCTGGGGGACAGAGAGAGACTCCGCCTCAAAAAAGAGGAGAGGGAAGGGGAGGGGAGGGGAAGGTTATTTAAAACAAAAAGGTTACCTGAAAAAAATAATTAAGGGGATGCATTTTGTTTTCTTAGAAAATACTGAGATTTATGAATATAAACTCTAGGTCAATTTTGAAAATATGGATTTTAAAATTAATATTTTAGTGTCTTCTTTAAAAGATTCAAAGTACTCTACATTTAGTGAATTATATAAATTTTATATCTGTTATTTATAATCTGTTTCAAAATATAGGATGATGTTTTAAAAAGACTATGATCAAATTATTTAGTGAATCATCCTTCTTTTTTGAAATAACAAAATATTTCAGCCATACAGAAAAATATAGAATCATCAGATAAATACTTAACGTATCCCCTAAACATTACAAATACAGTTTAAGCCCCGGTGTGACCTCCTTAATCATGTTCCTCCCAGTCCCCACAGATGACCATTATTGGTATTAGGTATCCCATTTGTTTTTAAAAAGTACTATTATGACAAGTATATAACCAGAAACAATATGCTGTATTATTTTACATATTTTGAAACTTTCTATAATATTATGTAGGTCCTTCTGCAACTTCCTTTCTCAGTTGAATATTATGAATATGAAGATTTTGAAGTGTATTGTATCTAGTTGTAGTTTATTCCTTTAGTTGTTCCATAGTATTCCTTTTTGGAAGTATAACACAATTTATTTGGCCATTCTTCTCATGCTGGAGATTTAAGTTATTTCTTTTTCTTTCTTTCTTTTTGTTTTGGCTATTATAAACAGAGTAAGTCAGTTCTAGTAAGAGATCATGAAAATGCAAGAGCATGACTACAGTGTCCCTTTTATATGTTTTTTCATATGTTATACTGGGCCAGGGTCTTCAATGAATCTAGCAGGCTTTAAAGACAAAAACTATAAATAAATAATATCATACTACATTTTAAAATTTACATAATTTATGTACTTTGGATAATTTCTTTGGAATTACTTTTTGAAGCTACTAGGATGAGGGGTATCAAGACTGTGATCCATAATGCATATGCTTATATGTGAAGACAAACACAAGTGAAAGCTAGACTCCCAAATATCCAGTTAAATGACTCTGCTTATGGTATGTTCTGATTTGCATTGTCCCCAGATATTTCGTAGAGTATTACTTCATTGCATAATCACCAGCAGTTTTATAAGTTTTTCTGCTAATTTTTCTACCAATGAAACAAAAGATATTTTATGGATTTTATGTCTTTGATTACTGTGTGCAATTGAATATTTTCTAAATTTGTATTTATTTGACTCAAATCTTATTTGTAGCATAAAAAATAATGATGACCTATTTCAGTATACAGACTATAAATTTTCCTCATTTCTATGGTTTCATTTGTATTTTCTGATGGGCCACACTCTGCATGATTTAAAACAACAAAGGAGGTAATTTAGAGATCAAGTGGAACAGATACAATAGAGGCAAAAACAAATTCTAAAGAGAAAAGTCACATCATAAAAGAAATCCACATTAAATTACTTGGTTTTAATTAAACCCACCAGAGACCTAGGACAGGCACCTCCAAAGAAAAACAGGGTTCAACATAATGGTCAGGCTATGCCAACTGTGAACTTTCAGAGGCGACAAAGGTATGAGACCAGCACAATACTGAACATTATTCCCCATCGCTTGCTTTTGTCAGCTTTGTCGAAGATCAGATGGTCGTAAGTGTGTGGAATTATTTCTGGGCTCTCTATTTCATTCCATTGGTCTATGTGTCTGTTTTTGTACCAGTACCATGCTGTTTTGGCTACTGTAGCCCTGTGGTATAGTTTGAAGTCGGGTAACGTGATGTCTCCAGCTTTCTTCTTTTTGCTTAGGATTGCCTTGGCTATTCGGGGTCTTTTTTGGTTCTATATACATTTTTAAATAGTTTAGTTCTGTGAAGAATGTTATAAATAGTTTGACAGGAGCAGCATTGAATCTGTAAATTGCTTTGAGCAGTATCGCTATTTTAACTATATTACTTCTTCCTACTCATGAATATGGCATGTTTTTCCATTTTTTTGAGTCATCTCTGATTTATTTGAGCAGTGTTTTTATACTTCTCATTATAGAGCTCTTTCATGTCCCTGGTTAGCTGTATTTCTAGGTATTTTATTCTTTTTGTATGGGATTGGGTTCCTGATTTAGCTCTCTACTTTGGTGCTATTGGATGCTATTGGTGTACAGGAAGGCTACTGATTTTTGTACATTGATTTTGTGTCCTGAAACTTTGCTGAAGTTGTTTATCAGCTCAAGGAGCTTTTAGGCAGAGTAGCCATATGCAGAAGATTGGAATCAGACTCCTTCCTTGTACCATATACAAAAATAAACAGAAGATGGATTAAAGACTTAAATGTAAAACCTAAATCTATAAAAACTTTGGAAGATAACTTAGTAAACACCTTTCTGGACAAGGGAACTGTCAAAGATTTCATGACGAAGACCCTAAAAGCAATTGTAACAAATGCAAAAACTGACAAATGGGATCTAATTAAACCTAAGAGCTTCTGCACAGCAAAATAAACTATCAACAGAGAAAACAGAAAACCTACAGAATGGAAGAAAGTATTTACAGACTATGCATCTGGCAAAGGTCTGATGCCCACAATCTATAAGGAATTTAAACAAATTTACAAGCAAATAAACAAACAAACCCCCTTAAAAAGCAGGCAAAGGACATAAACAGCCACTTTTCAAAAGAAGTCACACATGTGGCCAACAAGCATATGACAAAATGTTCAACGTCACCAATCATTAGAGAAATGCAAATCAAAACCAAAAGGAGATATCATCTCAAACCTGTCAGAATGGCTATTATTAAAAAAAAATTTAAAAAAACAGACACTGGCAAGGTTGCAGAGAAAAGAGAACACTTACACACTGCTGGTCAGAGTGTAAATTAGTTCAGTCATTGTGGAAAGCAGTGTGGTGATTCCTCAAAGAACTAAAAACAGAGTACCCATCAACCCAACAATCCTACTATTGAATACATAACCAAATGAATATAAATTGTTTTACCATAAAGACATATGCACACCTATGTTCACTGCAGCACTATTCACAATACCAAAGTCATGGAATAAACCAAAATGCCCATCAACAGTAGACTGAATAAAAAAATTAGGTACCTATACACCATGGAATACTACACAGCCATAAAGAAAGAATGAGATCATGTTCTTTGCAGCAACATGGAAGGCAC
Source organism: Pan paniscus (assembly GCF_029289425.2). Classification (NCBI taxonomy): domain Eukaryota; kingdom Metazoa; phylum Chordata; class Mammalia; order Primates; family Hominidae; genus Pan; species Pan paniscus. Next base: position 53,997,282 of record NC_073261.2, on the reverse strand, counting down.
TGGAGACCTTTATCCTTAAGAAACTAAAGCAGGAACAGAAAACCAAATGCCTCATGTTCTCACTTATAAGCAGGAGCTAAATAAAAAGAACACATGGTCACAAAGAGGGGACTAACAGATGCTAGGGCCTGCTTGAGGGTGGAAGATGGGAGAAGTGAGAGGATCAGAAAAAATACCTTTCAGGCACTATGCTTAATACCTGGGTGATGACATAATCTGTACACCAAACCCTCATGACATGAGTATACCTATATAACAAACCTGCCCATATACTCCTGAACCTAAAAGTTAAAAGAAAACAAACAAACAAAAAATGAAAACAAAGCAAAACAAAAGGTGTGAGACTCTATAGCTTTTCAACAATGAGAGTGGGAATAGAGTGAATGAATGAAGCAAGACTATATGATCATCTCAATAGATGCAGAAAAGACATTTGAAAAAACTCAGCCTCCTTTCATGATTAAAAAAAAAGCTCTCAACGAATTAGGTATAGAAGGAATGTAACTTAATACATTAAAAGCCATATATGACAATCCTATAGCTAATGTCATACACAAAAGTGAAAAGCTGAAATCTTTTTTTTTAAGATTAGGAACAAGACAAGGGTGTGTACTCTCATCATTTCTAATCTACACAGTTCTGGAAGTGCTAGTCACGGTAGTTAGTCAAGAGAAAGAAATAAAAAGCATCCAAATTGAAAATGAAGTTAAATGGTTCACTAATTGTTTGAAAAATATATATGATCTTATATAGACAGAACTCTAAAAATTCCACCAAAAACTGTTAGAATAAACAAATTCAGTAAAGTTGCAGGATACAAAATAAACATGCAAATATCAGTTGTGTTTCTATACGCTAACAACAAACTATCTGAAAAAGAAATCAAGCAAAAAATGTCACTTACAACAACTATTTTAAAAAACTTGGAAATAAATTTAGCTAAAGAGATAAAATATTTGTATATTTAAAAGTATAAAACAATACTAAAAGAAATTTAAGAATACACAAAGAAATGGAAAGACATATCATGTTCATGAATTGAAGGAATTAATATTGTTAAAATGTCCATTCTACCCAAGGTGATCTACAAACTCAATGCAATCCTTATCACAATACCAATGACTTTTTTCAAATAATAGAATAAATAATGCTAAAGTTCGTATGGAACCACAAAAGACCCCACATAGCCAAAGCAATCTTTAACAGAAATAACAAAGATGGAGCTGTCACATAGTCTGATTTCAAAATCCAATACAAATCTATAGTAATCAAGACAGTATGGCACTAGTGCAAAAACTGATACACAGACCAATGGAACAGAATACAGAACTCTGTAATAAATCCACACATTTATGGTCAACAAATTTTTGATAAAGATACCAATAACACACAATGGGGAAAAGATTCTTCAATAAATTGTGCTGAGGAAACTAGATATCCACACGCATAAGAATGAAATTAGTCCCTCATCTCACATTGTAAACAAAAAATAATTCAAAGTAGATTAAAGACTTAAACATAAGACCTGAAACTATGAAACTACTAGAAAAAAAAAACAGATGAAAAAGCTCCATGACATTGATCTGTACAATGACTTTTTTTTTGTATATAACCACAAAAGTACAGGCAACAAAAGCAAAAACAGACACACAGGATTACATCAAACTAAAAAGCTTCAGGACAGCAAAGGAAACAATCAAACGTGTGAAGAGAACCTACAGAATGGGGGAATATACTTGCAAACCACACATCTGATAAGGAGTTAACATCCAAACTATATAAGGAACTCAAACTCAATGACAAGAAAAGAAATAAACTGATTAAAAAATGGGCAAAGGATCTGAATAGACATTTCTCAAGAGAAGACACATGAATAGCCAAGACGTATATGAAAACATGTACAACATCACTAGTCATCAGAAAAATGCAAATTAAAACCACAATGAGATACCACCTCTCATTTGTTACAATGAATATTATCAATAAGACAAAAGGTAACAAGAGTTGGTGAGAATGTGGAGAAGAGGGAACCTTTGTCAACTGTTGGTGTAAATGTAAATTAGTATAGCTATTATTGAAAACAGTATGGAAGTTCCTCACAAAATTTAAAATAGTATTACTGTATGATCCAGCAATCCTACTAATGAATATATACCCAAAGGATATGAAATCAGTATGTCAAAAAGACACCTGCACTCCCATGGTCATTGGAGCATTATTCACAATAGCCAAAATATGAAGTCAACCCATTGTCCATCAATGGATAAATGTAAAAAAAAAAATCTGCTATATATATACACACACACATACATACATACAGTGGAATACCACGTATGCTCATAGGCATGAGCAAAAAAAAAATGATGTAAAACAGGAACTTATATTTAAAAGAGAAGCAGAGGGCAGAAGTTTAGAAAAATTGCAGCCTGGTCATGTAGTAGAAAAGAACAGCCCATTTTCAGGAGAAGAATTCAAGCAGGCTGCTGAGCAACCACTTGCTAGAGGAATCTGCATAACTAAAAGGAAGGTAAGTGTTGATAGCCAAGACAAAGGGGAAAAGGTCTCCAAGGCAAGTCAGAGACCTTTAAGGCAGCCCCTCCTATCACAGGCCCAGAGGTTTAGGAGGACAGAATGGTTTCATGGGCCAGAACCAAGGCCTCACTACCCTGTGCAGCCTCAAGACACTGTTCCCTGCATCCTAGCTGCTCCAACTCCAGCCGTGGCTCAAAGGTGCATAGGTACAGCTCAGGCTGCTACTTCAGAGGGTGCAAGCCATAAGCCTTGGCAGCTTTCATGTGGTGTTAAGTGTGTGGGTGCACAAAGTGCAAGAGTTGGGATTCATGCTAAATGAACAGATTTTAACTGCTCTTGCCTAACACACAGAGAAAATACGGGAAACTATGTGAGATGATGGATATGTTAATTTGCTTCGCTATAGTAACCTTTTTACTATCTATATGTATTCTGTAACATCATGTTGTACACCTTAAATAAATGTAATGTAATTTAAGTTTTTAAAAATAATTTTACATTAGTGTCCGTTTTGTGCCTAGGTTCTTTTGCTCAGCATGTTTCTGAGATTCATTCATACAGTTGCCTTTTTCCTGATTTGAGAAGTATTCAGTCTTTCATCATTAAGTAAAATGTTAGCTATAGATTTCTTACAGATATCCTTTATCAGATTACATAAGACTAGCCTACACTGCTGACAGAATTTTATTTTTCATGAAAGGGTGTTCAATTTTGTTAAGTGCTTTCTGTGTACATATTAAGATGAGCACATGGATACACTCACACACACAGTTATATAACTTATACAATACACCTTACTTAGGCACAGTGTATCTTTTTAAAATATAATGCTGGATTTCATTTGATACTATTGTGTAGAAGATTTTGAGTCCGTGTTTATGCAGGATATTAGTCTACAGTGTTCTGTTCTTATATTGTCATTGTTTGATTTTGCTATTAGAGTAATGTTGGTCTCATAAAATAAGTTTAGAAAACCCTTTTGTTTTGTGAAGCATTTTGCTTAGAATTGGTTTAATTTCTTTCAGAAATGTTTGATAGAATTTACTAGTGAAGAAATCTCAGCCTGTAGTTTCTTTGTGGGAGGGTTTTTAAAATATAAATTCAAATTCTTTATTACAAATAAGCCTATTTGGGTTTTCTGTTTATTCTTTTTTTTTTTTTTTTTTTTTTTTTTTTTTTTTTTTTTTTTTTTGAGACGGAGTCTCGCTCTGTCGCCCAGGCTGGAGTGCAGTGGCGTGATCTCGGCTCACTGCAAGCTCCGCCTCCTGGGTTCACGCCATTCTCCTGCCTCAGCCTCCCGAGTAGCTGGGACTACAGGCGCCCGCTACCACGCCCAGCTAATTTTTTGTATTTTTAGTAGAGACGGGGTTTCACCGTGTTAGCCAGGATGGTCTCGATCTCCTGACCTCGTGATCCGCCCGCCTCGGCCTCCCAAAGTGCTGGGATTACAGGCGTGAGCCACCGCGCCCGGCCTCTGTTTATTCTTGAGTAATTTGTAATTTGTGTCTTTTATAAATGTATAATTTGTGTAATTCAAAGAATTTAACCAAGTCACCTACATGGTCAAATTAATTAGTATAAAGTTGTTCATATTTTACTTGACTATATATTTAGTCTCTGTAGTTTCTGAGGTCTGTAGTGATATTCCTATTTTCATCCCTGACATTAATAATTTGAATCTGCTTTTTTTCTTAACCAATGTATTTTTTTAAAAAAATAGTGTTTTATTTCTTCCACTATTGTGTCCATTTACTATTTCATTAATTTCTGCTCTTATATTTATTATTTCCTTTTTCCTATTGAGCTGGGTTTCAATTTGCTCTTCTTTTTTTAGCTTCATAAGACAAAACTTGGACTTTGATTTTGGACCTTACTTTTCTTATAACATAAGTACTTAAAGTGATCAATTTTCCTCTAAGCTAGCAGTTCTCAACTGGGGGCAATTTTGTTTCCCAGGGACATTTGGCAATGTCTGAAGACATGTTTGGTTGTCACAACTGGCAGGAGGTGGAAGGAGGGGAGAAACGCTACTGGCATATCATGGGTAGAGGCCAGGGATACTGATAAACATCCTATAACAACCTGGACATTCAAACACACCTGGTCCACAATGTCAATACTACCAAGGTTAAGAAACTTTGCTCCAACCAGTGCATTAATTGCATCCCACAAATTGTGATAAGTAGTGTTTTCATTTTTCTTCAGTTCAAAATATTTTCTAAATTTCTTTGTGGTTTCTTCCTTGAGAAAGAGGTTATTTAGAAAAATGTTGTCTAATATCTAATGATTTGGTGATATTTTTGGAATATATCTGTTATAGATTTCTAATTTAATTGTGTTGTAGATGACTAACATAGTCTATACAATTTTACTCCTTTTGAATTTACTGACGCATGTTTTATAGCCCAGGATGTGGTCTAGCTTAGTGAATATTCCAATATGCACTAAGAAAAAAAAGCTGCTATTGGTGGTGTAATATCCTATAAATAGACTAAGTCAAGTTGTATGATAATTGTTGTTCAAGTCTTCTATAGCTTTACTGATACCCTATTTATTTTAATAATTTTAATTTTAATAATTACTGAAAAGACTTAAAATTAGCAGCTGCAATTATGAATTTGTCTATTCATCTTTTCAGTTCTGCCAGTTTTTGTTTGATGCATTTTGAAGATTTGTTACTGAGTGCAGACACACGGTTGTAATGTCTTCTTGATTAATTGGCCCTTATATCATAATGAAATGTCAATTTTTATCCCTAGAATAATCCTACTTCTTAGGTCTACTTTACCAGACATTAATACAGAAACTCAATGTTTTAATGATTAGTATTTGCATGGTATATCTTATTCCTTGCTATTACTTCTGACCAATCTATGTCTTTATACATTAGAGTGATGTTCTTGTAGGCCAAATATAGTTGAGTCATTCTGCTTTATCCAGAGTAATAAATCTCTGCCATTTATTCAGAGGGTTTACATCATTAATTATACTTAATATAATTCACAGTACGATTGGATTTAAATCTATTATGTTGATCTTAGTTGTCTTTTTGTCTAATCTGCTCTGTTTCCTTTTTCCTATTTCCTGTCTGCTCTTATATTACTTAAGTGTTCTTTATAATGCTATTTTATTTCCACTTTTGACTTAATAGTTACATTTCCTTATTTTATACATTTAGTATCTGAGGCTTTGTAATAAGTCTCTTTAAATTATCACAGTTTATCTTGAATTATATTACACAATTCCATATATAAAAACAGTATTCTTGCATTTACCTCCTTCCAGGTGATTATTTTCACATATTTTACTTCTATATATGTTATCAATATATACATTGTCATTATTTTTGCTTTTAAAGTCCGTTACATATTAAAAAACAAAAATTGAGCAAAAACTTTTTTATCTGAACTACATATTTTTCATTTCTGGTATTCTTTGCTCCTCTATGTAGATGCAAGCTTCCATTTTATATTATTTCTGAAAAACTTAATTTGATATTCCTGAAATTCATGTCTTCTGTCAATAAATTCCCTCAGCTTTTGATCATCTAAAAAAGTCATTATTATACCTTAATTTTTTGCTGATTATAGGATTCCTTGGTGATGGTTCTTTTTTATTCTTTCAGCATTTTAATCGTGTCATTTCATTATTTCTGGTTTGCATAGTTTCTGATTAAAAAGAAGTATCTAGTCATTTCATCACTTTTTCTCTGTATGTACTATGTATTTTTTCCCTAGTTGCTTCTAAGAGTTTCTTTTTATCATTGTTTTTCAGCAAGTTGTTTTAATCAACTTTCAAAAATTTTTAGTCACTATTTCTTCAAATACTTTACCTATTCTTCCTTCCTTTCCTCTTTTTCCGAGAAGGCAGTTAGACAAGACATACTGTCTGTCCCCCAAGAATCTCAGGTTCAGGAAAAATTACTCCTCCATTGAATTGCTTGAACCTGGGAGGTGGAGGTTGCAGTGAGCCGAGATCGCACCACTGCACCCCAGCCTGGGTGACAGAGCGAGACTCTGTCTCAACAACAACGAAAAATTCTTCCTCCATTAATTCTCCTCTATACGTCAGTTTGCATGATTTCCATGGCTATGTCTTTTAAGTTCTCCAATCTTATTTTCTATAGTTGCTAATTTCTATTAATACAATTCAGTGTAATTTTCATTTTAGATATTACATTTTTGTTATTAGAAGTTCCATTTGATTCCTTTTTGTATAACTTCTATTACTCTCATTTTATTACCTTTAAATATTGAATATATGGAGCATGTGTATATGAGCATATAAGCATTTTTAAAGCATTTGCCTTCTAATTCTGTCACTTCTGTCATGTTTGGATGTTTATATGGACTGATTTTCTTCCATGTTATGGATCACATTTTCCTGCTTCTTGGCATATCTAGCAAATTTTTTATTGAATACTGGATATTGTGAATGTTGCTGTTGAATATCAGTACTTTGTTAAATTTCCTTAAGGAGGGTTGGGCTTTGTTATTGCAAACAATTAAGTTACTCCCGGATCAGTGTGAAATTTTAAAGTTTACTGGTATGCACTTTTATGCAGAGATCACAATTATCTTTTATGTAGAGGCCCAAAACTATACTATTAGGTCCAGGACTAATGCTACTTTAGAACCATGACTAGCCTCTCACTGCTGTCTCTGCTGTATGCTTCAGTTCAGTGGGGCCTTCCCCTTCTTACAGGTTGTAATTTGAACATCCCCCCCATCTCTTCATTTGAGTTCTGGCAATTGGGCTTAGCTTCTGTGCCCTCACAATTTGATGGTTTGTTTGTTTGATTGTTTGTCTGACCTTATGGACTTTTCGCCCTATACATTAATAGCTTAGTATTCAGCCACAGCCTCAAAAGAATCTCAATGCAAGGTTATTCTTCCCAAAACTCTTTTTCATTTCCAAACTGCTTCCTAGCAAATTTCAGTTATTTCGTCCCCAAACTCCAGTCATTGTCTTCTTACCAGTATTGCTATGCTCTGCCTGGGTTCACCCTTTCTTGCACTGCAGTGTTACAAAGTACTTCTAGGAGATTGCTGGGTTTACACTTCATTTGTTGGTCTTCTCTCACGGATCACTTTCCTGCACTCCCTGCTGTACGGTATTTAAAAACAGTTGTTTCATTTATTTTGTACAGTATTCTAGATGTTTATGGTTGAGATCAAGTCTGGTACTAGCTATTATACTGTGGCCGGTAGTGGCCACCTCAACATTTTTTGAAATATATTTTTGCTGAGTACTGAAGTGTGCATTGGCAGTTTTGTTCTCTTTTGGAATTTTATACATTTCATTCTGTTGTCCTCTGGCCTTCATCATTTTTATACGAAGTCAGCCACAATTCTTACTGTTTTTCCCATGAATGTGTCCTTGTTCTCTGGCTGTTTGTAAGACTTTTTTCTTTAATATTGGCAATCTGACCATTATGTGCCTAGGTATAGTTTTCTTTAAGTTTATCCTGTGTGGGCTGCTGAGCTTCCAGAATCTGTGGATTGATGCATTTCTTCAGATACAGAAAATTCTCAAGCATTCTCAAGTACAAAATTCTTTAAGTACTGCTTTGTATCATTCTCTTTCTCTCTTCTCCTTCTGGGACTCCAAATATATGCATTTAAAACCTTTCAACTGTGTTCCACCTATCTCATATGCTCTTTTCCATTCTTAACATCAAAAATAAAATTTTTAGTGCTGGACATGGTGGTGCACACCTGTAATCCCAACTACTTGGAAAGCTAAGGTGGAGGATCCTGTGAGCCCAGGAATTTAAGTCCAGCCTGAGCAACATAGTGAGACTCAAATCTCTTTTATCACTCTGTGTGTTTCAGTTTGGGTGCTTTCTACAGACCCATATCTGAGTTCACTAATCTTGAATTCTGCTTTGTTAAGTCTGTTTTTAAACCCATTCAATACATTTTTAAAAATTCATGTAATGAGCTGTTATTATAGATTTTATATTTTGCTATTCTAGAATACATATTTTATTCTTTTTTTAAAAATCTTGATTTATAATTTAAAGGCTGTGCAGGTCCTGGTTCCTCATTTCTGTTGCTCACGGGCCCGCTGCTCTGGGGTCAGGGTTTTCTGTTCAAAGGCATGGATACACAAGAGATTTTCAGCTGGGCATGCATTCATCAGCTGGTAACCCTGAAGCAGTGGCTTACCCTTGGCCTTGGTCAACATACCAGGACTAAGAAGCTGGATGTGCAACAGCTGAGCTTTACATCTTCTACCTCCATGCCTCTGGGTCCTGTTGCATCTTCCCCTGGTGGCATTCAGTGCTAAGTTCCATAATGGCAGTCCAGCTTGGGCAGCAGCCCAGTGAGGATTGAACCCCAGCTCAGACCCTGGCCATACTCCACATCTGATTCTTAATCTCTATTCAAATAATTCATCTTTGATACAATTTGTCTATTCTTTCCCCTGTTTTCTTTAACATGTTAATCATAGCTATTTTGAAGTCTTTGCTAACATCAATATCTGGATCAGCTCATGATCTGCTTCTATTGACTATTTAAACCTTTGATTTTAGGTCAGTTTTCTCCACTTACTAGCACCTTAGAAAATTTTGTTTTGTGTGACATACATTGCAGATAAAGTAGTATAGAGAGACTAGATTACCTTATCAGCCCCAGCAGAGTTTTGAGTTTTGTTCCAGCAGACAGTTAAATTATTGATGGATTATCTTGATTTTGTCAGGCTTGTTTTTAAACTTTATTACAATGGGTCCACATTAGTTTTGCCCTTACTCTGAAAGGACCTTATAGTTAATCCCTGTGTATGACCTTATTGATATTTTAACTGAAAGCACAAAGTGCTCATCTGCTCTCTCCGTGGGCCCAATTCTCAATGTCTCTGCTACGTAATTTCTAGAATATTTGCTCAGCAATCAGTATGCTAGCAGCTGCTGTCGTCAAAGCCCCCAGAGTGTGCCCTATGCACCTGCAGCTTACAGCTTAGAAATGAGTCAAGGAGAAAGGGGAACTTAATGAAGGTTTGGTTTTTTTGTTTGTTTGTTTGTTTTGGGGGTTCTTTTTTTTTTTGAGACAAAGTCTCACTCTGTAACCAGGCTGGAGTGCAGTGGCGTGATCTCAGCTCACTGCAGCCTCTACCTCCCAGTTCAAGCAATTCTCCTGCCTCAGCCTCCCAAGTAGCTGGGACTACAGGCGCATACCACCACGCCCAGCTAATTTTTGTATTTTTTTAGTAGTGATGGGGTTTCACCATATTGGCCAGGCTGGTCTCGAACTCCTGACCTCGTGATCCACCCACCTTGACCTCTCAAAGTGCTGGGATTACAGGCATGAGTCACCATGTCTGGCCAAAGATTTTTTTAGGGGAGTTTCTTCTCCATCTTTTCTCTCCTCTTTGGTATCCTGCTTATCTAAATCCTATACTTACAGACATCCAAAACATTGATCCCTTCTTTCACTTAGCAATAGTGTAATTTTATATTTTCTCCAGGTTTTTATGGTTGTTTATGATTAGAGGATAAAACTGATACCATGGTATCACAATTAGAAACCAAAATGAATCTTTTTAATTTACTAAATTTATATGAAACCAGAAGAAAACTATAATAGATATTTAAAGAATTTCTTTCTGGTCAAGAATCTTCTATGCTTTAGTCTTGATTTCCATTGTCATCTAGGCAAACATTTTTGCTTTATTTACAAAATGCTTATATATGTGTGTCTTTTGAACCCAAATTTACAGTAAAGGATAAAGGGTGTAGCCATTAATCAGTGCATGCCCAATTCAAAACAACAATAACACCACCAACAAACACCTAATGTGTTCTACTGGCAAGGACTAATAATAGTGTCAGAGCAAAAGCAAAGAAAAAAAAATATAAAGATAAATAGAAAAATTACAGATGTGTGGTTTAATAAAAACCAATATACACTTTAAATGTGATGCTCTAGAACACTGACTTTAACCTTTGTCTCAATTTCCTTATCTGCCAAACAGAATTATTATAATAGCTAAATAAAAATAAATCTTATGTAGCATTTTTAATACAGTACCTGGATTATATGTTAAGTACTTAGTCAATATCTTCTGATTTATTACAACTTTTATTCCTATGATCCTATATAGTAAATAATTGAAAATGACATTAGGTATATTTGCTTAAAATGTAAGTATTTTATGAATGCATCATATTTTACAAAGTATACCTTTTATAGTCATATGATTTTGTTTTTTTATTCTAATAATTCTGTATGTGCAAAAAAGTGGAAAATGTATTTCCTGTTCTGAAGCAAATCAAGGAGAACAGACAATTAAGTGCTAAATTGAGCATAATATTATGAGGGCACAATACTCAGAGAAGGTTTCAGAAAAGTGGTGGGGCTTGCTGGGTGACCCTCATTACATCCCAACAACGACATGGGAATTTTTTTAAGTGGCTTAAAAATTGAAATGGAGGTAATATAAAGTATTCTAAAAATAACAAATATTACTACTATATAAACCTCCATAGAATGAGAATTACTCATAATGGAAAATAAAAATTCTTCCTTTCTCTTTCCTCAACTCCTGTTCAGGTTAAAGGTTAACTTTATCAAGTCATCTCATTAACAAAGACATGTCTTTGAAAGTATTCAGTCTTTGCTATGCTTAATGTTTCACCAGACTACAACCAAGATGTCAAAGAATCTGATTCAAATATTAATGAGCAAAAGGTCATGATGAAATAATCTACAAAGCTCTATTAGTTCCTGTTTTCTGACCCTATCCAATTCCTATTGCCCTTTTTCCAGTCCTCTCTTACTACACACATTTATAGTCACTGGCTTGGTTTCAAGACACACCCTCTAAACTGTAATTTCACTTAAAGTGCATTTTAAGTGGAGCCCTCCCAGATGCCAGATTCCCAATCCAAGGATGATCTGTAGAGATATAAAGTTAAAATTGAAAGGAAGAAAGGGAATCAACCAAAAACTAAATCCAATTTTGATGCTTAACTACTAGAACAAAAAAGAGAAAAGAAAAAAAGGAAAAATAGAAAAGAAACTTTGTCTTTCAAACTTTCCAATAAGCCATTTAATAATGTGACAAAGCAAGAGTATTAAAATATTAGCTAAAGCTTCCAGGAAAACCTCTATAATCTCAATTGTTTATTCAAGACCTTTACAAACCTCATAAAAAATTAAGTGGGCTTGGAAAAAACACACCACAGCCATAGGAGAAAGTTTACAAAATACAATGGTAGACGCCTGACTGTCTGCCAGCCAGTCTCTTTTAACTTCCACATAGAACTTATTACTCAGTTCCTAACTGGTCAATACCCTAAATAAGAGCATTTCTCCTCCCAAACACCTCATTAGCCCTAGTTTCTTTTTTGCTTTTTTGAGCTAAAGTATCCTGTAGGTGCTTTGGTCATTATTTTCCGCCAATAACAAATGCTTCATTTCAGAATATTTAAAACCTTAGGTTTCTCTGAGGGAAATCATTTAAGATATGCTTTACAAGAACTTAATGAGCTCTTTAATTAACCTCAATATGGGAGAATGGTGCATGAACCAACACGTCCATATTATGGGAAATGGTAGTAAAAACAAGATAGGACTAAAAAGGAAGTGATATGGAGAGAAATAGCAAAGATTTGGGTTCATATTAACTTAGGGTCAAATCTCCACACTTTTAGTTATGTGACCTTTGGGACAGTTATTTAATCTTGGTTAGACTGATCTTCCTCAGTAGTGAAATGCAGATAACGTCACCAACCTAATAGAGACTGTTTGCAACAAATGAGATAATATAATATACAGCCCTGTACAGTGTATGGCACATAATTGGGGCTCAATGAATAATAGATACCTTATTATAAAATATTCCCATCTTGTTGAGAAGTATTGTCCATAGGTTAAGGGAAATTTAAAAGGAAATTTTATATGGGTGTCCCAGATAGAATTAAATATTCCACATTTCTTGAAAACTGATTATAGTAAAATTTAACATAAAATTTTAATATGAACTAGACTAACAATCAACTTTCATACACCTAGAAATCCACTGAGTTAATCACGTTGTAGAGAAGAGAACATGAAATGTAAATATTTCACTCAGTTTGAGAGGATACTCTTAAATAATTTATATCTTTTTGAAAAATGCCATGTATTTTCCCCACTCTCTTCTTCATTGCTTCTGAATGGCCCAAAAAGGAGCTGTAAAAGAGGAAACTTCATCACAGTGCATCTGTGTGAAAGCACCAAAATATGTTAACAATTAGAGAAGAGGAAACCTGAAAGACTGCCTTGTTAATTAAGGAACTTGCTATCAAAGAACTCATTAAAAGGTAATGAAACCAAATGGCTATTAAAATAAATATCCACTGAAAAAAATTTGCCTGGCTAACAGCCCCTCAATTTAGCTTCTTCTAAATATTCCTAAACAGCATAGAGCCAGAAAAAGAAGAGAAGCCACAACAATGCTAAAATAAAGATTAACGAAATCACAAGTGATCCTAAGCAAAAGACAAAAGGTGAATTGAGAAAAACCTACTTAGGACTCAGAATATGGGACATCAAACATCTATCCCCTGTTCTCGGAGTTCCTGGATAAAGTGTTACAGAGAACCAGGATCTATAGTTTGCTACTCCTAGCCATTATGTTAGAATATGGTTTCCCTTATTCCTAGTGACTCCATCACCTACTCTGCTACTCAGCCTCTTTCCTATGTAAACATGTAGAAGTAAAAGGTAAAAAAAACCCTGCCAAATTGTGTTATTGAAGACAAATAGTCCCTTGAGCAAAGCAAAGTAAGAACAAGAAATAAGAATCTTTGTAATAACAGGTGATGCTAGATATTTATTATTTACATTGTACTCAACAAATTCAGAAAATTTTCAGAGTTCCAGACATTGGCGACTGGGAGAAGATGCGAACTCTACTGAAAAAAAAAAAAACATATTTTCAAAATATGTTGCCTTTTTACTCATTATCTATGTTCTCCCTTATACCCCAATAATAATAATCCACGGCAATTACAAAAATTATAATTCTCAGCCTGTTGTCAGATAGGAAAGGCAAAGAATTTGAAAGTACCAATTCCTGTAGAAGCTCTTTTGTCTCTTTCTCCTCTTCCTTCTTTCCTTCTTCCTCATGACTTTAATATAATTGTGATGGTTAGAATTTAGCAGCTATCTTGGAACCTTGAGGAAATGGTCAAAAGGATAACAAAGACCTCAGCCCTGATATTCCTCAGTCTCTGACTAATATCATTTCTGGAATTCTTCTTATGTAAGAAAATATACTATTGCTGGGTGCAGTGGCTCACGCCTGTAATCTCAGCACTTTGGGAGGCCGAGGCAGATGGATCATGAGGTCAGGAGATCGAGACCATCCTGGCTAACACGGTGAAACCCCGTCTCTACTAAAAATACAAAAAATTAGCCAGGCATGGTGGCATGCGTCTATAGTCCCAGCTACTCGGGAGGCTGAGGCAGGAGAATCGCTTGAGCCCAGGAGGCGGAGGTTGCAGTAAGCTGAGATCACGCCACTGCACTCCAGCCTGGTGACAGGTGAAACCTCATCTCAAAAAAAAAAAAAAAAAAAAAAAATATATATATATATATATATATATATATATATATATATATACACTCATATATTCAAGGCATTGAACTTGGTTATCTGATACTACTGACACCTAATAAGTATGTGAAAGTCAGTAGAATCTGAAATCATATGAGAGATGTGCACATCATTATGCATATAAATGATGTGAATATAAAGGATGAGAAAGCCATCAAATGGGGCTGAATAAAATGATCAAGGGCTATCTACTCAACTTGTTTGTTCAAAGTATACAATCTGTAAAGATCCCACCATATCTGAGGTAGAGAAAGGAGGGAAATAAGATACTAGCATGGGGCACAAGAAAAAAATACTGCAAAACAAAGGAAAGGGTATAGCATTTGTAATGGTTAATTTTATGTGTCAAATTGATTGAGCCACCAGGTGCTCAAATATTTGGTCAAACATGATTCTATAAGGGTGTCTTTGGATGAGATTAACATTTGAATCAGTAGACTTGAATAAAGTACACTGCCCTTTCTGATGTGAACCTCATCAAATTAACTGAATGCCTGACTACAACAAAAAGCCAGACCATCTTGCAGTTAAGTCAGAACTTTTCCTAACAGCCTTGAGTTGAAACATCAGTCTTTTCTGGCCTTTGGACCCAACTAAAGCATCAGCTCTTCGTGGGTTTCAAGCCTGCCAGTGTTCAGAATGGAGGTCAAACCATAGGCTCTTCTGGTACTCAGGCATTCAGACACAAACTGAACCTACACATTGACTCACCTGGCTCTCCAGATTGCCAATTTCAAATCTCTCTCTCAGGACAGGCCTGGTGGCTCACACCTGTAATCCCAGCACTTTCAGAGGCCAAGGCAGGTGGATCACTTGAGGTCAGGAGTTCAAGACCAGCCTGGCTAACATGGTGAAACCCCGTCTCTATTAAAAATACAAAAATTAGCTGGGCATGGTGGTGTACACCTGTAATCCCAGCTACTTAGGTGGCTGCAGCACGAGAATGGCTTGAACCCAGGAGGCAGAGGTGGCAGTGAGCCAAGATCACGACACTGCACTCCAGCCTGGGTGACAGAGCGAGACTCTATCTCAAAAAAAAAAAAAAAAAAAACTGTCTCTCTGTCTACACACACACACACACACACACACACACACACACACACACACACAATTGGTTTTGTTTCTCTGGAACATCCTGATTACTACAGCATTTGAAAGAGAGAATAAGCAAGTCTTAACAAATTATATATTGAATGATTGAAAGGAAAAGTTCAAGAAACTCTTTGGTATCCAGAGTATAAAATAAACTGTTTTCAATGAAAGAAAAACATAAAACAATAAAAAGAAAATAGTAAATCCTCCCTAATTCATTCTATGAAGCCAGTATCACCCTGATACCAAAGCCAGGCAGTGAAAAAGAAAAAAAGAAAAAAGAAAAAGAAAAAAATTATAAGCCAATATCCCTGATTAACATATCAACTATGTATGAGCATATGATCCAGCAACACATCAAAAATATAATATAGCACAATCCAGTGTGTTTTATTCCAAAGATGCAAAGACAATTCAATATATGCAAATCAGTAAATGTGATTTGAAAAAGCATTTGATAAAATTCAGCATCCCTTCATGATAAAAACACTCAACAACTAGGCAGAGAAGAAACATACCTCAAAATAATAAAAGCAATATACAACAAACCCACAGCCAACATCATACTGAACAGGGAAACGTTGAAAGCATTCTCCCTAAAAACTGACACAATATAAGGATGCCTACTTTCACCACTCCTATTCAACACAGTACTGGAAGTCTTAACTAGAGTAACCAGGCAAGAGGAAGAATAAAAAGTATCCAAACAGGCAAAGAAGAAGTCAAACTATCTCACTAAAAGTATCCAAATAGACAAAGAAGGAGTCAAACTATCTCTCCTTGCTGATGATATGATTCTATACCCTAAAGACAATACCAAACGATTCAGGGATTTGACAAATAACTTTAGTAAAGTTTCAAGATACAAAATCAATGTACAAAAATCAGTAGCATTTCCATACACCAATAATAATCAAGCTGAGAACCAAATTAATAACTCAATCACATTTACAACAGCTACAAAATAATAAAATACCCAGAAATACATTTAACCCAGTTGGTAAAAGATTGCTACAAGGAAAACCAAAAAACCTTGTGTCATAGATGACACAACCAAATGGAAAAACATTCCATGTTCATGGACTGGAAGAATCAATATTATTAAAATAACCATACTGCCCAAAGCAATCTACAGATTCAATGCAATTTCTATCAAAATGCCAATGTGATTTTTCACAGTAATAGAAAAACCAATCCTAAAATTCATATGGAACCTAAAAAGAACACAAATAGCCAAAGCAATGCTAAGTAAAAAGAACAAAGCTGAAGGAAACACATTATCTCACTTCAAATTACACTACAAAGCTAGAGTAATCAAAACAGCATGGTACTGGTATAAAAATAGCCACAAGGATCAATGGAAAAGAAGAGAGAACACAGAAATAAAGTCACATATCTATAACCAACTGATCTTCAACAAACTCAACAAAAATATACACTGTAGAAAGTACCCCTATTCAGTAAACAGTTTTGGGAAAATTGGATAGCCATATGCAGAATAATGAAACTGGACATATATCTCTCACTATATACAAACATTAACTTAAGATGGATTAAAGACCTAAATGCAAGACCTGAAACCACAAAAATCATAAAACAAATTGTAAGAAAAACTCTTCCAGACATTGGCCTGGGGAAACAATTTATGACTAAGATCTCAAAAGCAAATAGAACAAAAATGAAAATAGAGAAATAGAAAAATGGAACTTAATTAAACTAGAAAGCATCTGCACAGTGAAAGAAATAATCAACAGAATAAACAGACAAAATACAGAATGGGAGAAAATGTTTGCAAGCTATGAATCTGACAAAGGACAAATATCCAGAAGCTATAAGAAAGTCAAACAAATCAACAAGAAAAAAATAAATAACCCCATTAAAAAATGGGCAAAGGACATGAGCAGACAATTCTCAAAAAAAGACATACACAGCCAAAAAAAAAAAAAAGAAAAAATGCTCAACATCACTAATTATCAGAGAAAAATAAATTAAAACCACGATGACATACCATCTTATACCAGTCAAAATAACTATTATTAAAAAGCCAAAAAAACAACAGATACTGGTGACAATGTGGAGAAAAGGGAATGCTTATACACTGTAGGTTGGAATGTAAATTAATATAGCCTATATAAAAGACAGCATAAAAATTTCTCAGAAAACGAAAAAAGAACTACAATTTGACCCAGCAATCCCACTACTGGGTATCTACTCAAAGGAAAAGAAATCACTACACCAAAAAGATACCTACGTTCATATATTTATCACAGCACTATTCATAATAGCAAAGATAAGGAATCAACCTAAGTGTCCATCAACAGAAGGTTGGACAAAGAAATGTTATATATATATATAGATAAATATAGATACAACATTTATGTTAATGAGCTCCAAGTGGAAGGACCTCAAAGAGATGAGTTCCATATAAGAAAATGTTATATATGGCCTGGCGTGGTAACTCACGCCTGTAACCCCAGCACTTTGGGGAGGCTGAGGTGGGTGGATCACCTGAGGTCAGGAGTTTAAGACCAGCCTGGCCAGTGTGGTGAAACCTCGTCTCTACTAAAAATACAAAAATTAGGCAGGTGTGGTGGTGGGCGCTTGTAATCCCAGCTACTTGGGAGGCTGAGGCAGGAGAATCACTTGAACCCAGGAGACGGAGTTTGCAGTGAGCCGAGATCATGCCATTGCACTCCAGCCTGGGCAACTGGAGCAAAACTCCGTATTTAAAAAAAAAAAAACAGAAAATATTTTATATATATATATATATATATGAAAAAGAATGAAATCATGTCTTTTCCAGCAACATGGATGGAACTAGGGTCCATTATCTTAAGTGAAATTACTCAGAAACAGAAAGTTTCTGTTAAAAAACAAAAAGAATCAGATACCCAGAAACATTATAGCATAAATACAAAAAATTAAAGGCAAAACTAAAATTATAAAAACAGCTAGAGAAAAAAAATTATAGCATCAATAATATTGACAGTTGACTTTTCAACAGAAATGACAAATGCAAGAAGATAATGAGATTGCTGACATAAGATTTTTTTTTAAATCCTTCAAAAATGAAGAAAAAATAATTTTTTAGACAAAAAAAATGGCCTCATAGAATGAGTTAGGAAGCATTTCCTCTTACTATTAGCAAAATTTTAAGAATTTGTGTTAATTATTTTTTAAATGTTTGGTAGAATTCTCCACTGAAACCATCTAGTCTTGGACTTTTCTTTACCAGGAGGCTTTTGATTACAAAATCTCTCCCTTCTCTCATTATAGGTCTGTTAAGATTTTGTATTTATTCTTGAGTCAGTTTAGGTAACGTGCGTGTTTCTAGGAATTTGTCGATTTCATCTAGGTTATCTTTACATAGTTGTCACAAATTACATTTTATACATTTGTCCTTAATAAAATGTTTACAATTATATTTAAGCATTTGTCTATTAAATCATGTAGAAATAAAATGAGGAATTGTAACCAAAAATATAACACTGATTTTTATATTTTCCCATGAATTCACTTTTGCCAAAGATTTTTATTTCTTCATATGGCCTTCAGTTACTATCTACTCTCCTTTCATTTTACCATAAAAGAATCTGTCAGCATTTCTTGTAGGGCTTGTCTAGTTGTAACAAATTCCCTCAGATTTTGTTTACCTAGAAATGTGTTAAATTCTACATTATTTTTGAGGAAACGTTTTGCCAGACATAGAATTCCTGGGCTTTCTCAGATAGTTTCTGTCAATGTATTTTGCTACTTCGAATAGGCCATACTTTCCTGTTTTGTTGTATATTGTGTGATTTTTGTGTTGAAAACTAGATACTTGAATAATATAAGGCAGTAACTCTGGAACTCAGATCCCCCTTTTCATGGGGTTTGCTTTTTTTAATTGTTGAGGCTATACTAGCCTGTTTTTTAGTGATTTTTTCCATTATTTTTGCAAAGACTATATTCCATCATGGATGATCATACAGTCTCTGTTCTTTCAGCTCATGTAGAGCTGAAGTTTTGAGGGAGATTTCCTTGAATAGCAGGAGCAACAACAAAAAACAAACCCAATAAAAAATTTAAAAACCAAGACCAAAAAACCAAAAACAACAAAACACAAGTCCCAGTCATTGCAAATTGGATCTCTGTTGGGAGATTTCAAAATTTATACAGGCTTGCACTGAGCCCAGAGATTTACCTCAGGTGAAAGATTAGGGTCTATTTAAGTCTTTTCTGAGTGTATTGCACTTAGCATGCACATGGCTTTATAAATTTACCAAGCTTTTCTTTTTGGGGTTTAGACAGTCTATTGTATGTCTGCATTGTAATTTTTTGTTCCACACACCTGTAACTTTTTATTTCACTTTATAACATTTTGAAACACTGCTCATCACTTTTCTGGTCTGAGTCTTAAGTTCCACAAAACAAAGGCAAGTGTCTTCACTGAAGTGGCTCTAAATAAGTCAGAACAGACATACACAATAATTTGTGCATAAAACATACTCTAGGGCCCAGTGTGGTGGCTCATACCTATAATCACAGTGCTTTGGAAGGCCAAGGTGGTAGGATTGCTTGAGGCTAGGAGTTTGAGATCAGCCTGGGAAACATAGTGAGACCTCATCTCTACAAAAGTAAAAATAAAAAATAAAAAATAACCCAGGCATGGTGGTGCATGCCTGTAGTCCTAGATAAGAGACTGAGGTGGGAGGATGGCTTGAGACCAGGAGTTCAAGGCCACAGTGAGCTATGATTGTGCCACTGTACTGCCCACTACAGTCCAGCCTGGGCAAAAGAGCAAGACCCTGTCCTTAAAAAAGTAAAAAACTTAAAAATAGAGCCAAGATGGCCGAATAGGAACAGCTCCAGTCTACAGCTCCCAGCGTGAGCGACACATAAGACTGGTGATTTCTGCATTTCCAACTGAGGTACCGGGTTCATCTCAGTGGGGGGTGTCAGACAGAGGGTGCAGGACAGTGGGTGCAGTACACCGAGCATGAGGCGAAGCAGGGCAAGGCATCGCCTCACCCAGGAAGTGCAAGGGGCCAGGGAATTCCCTTTCCCAGTCAAAGAAAGGGGTGACAGACGGCACCTGGAAAATCAGGTCACTCCCACCCTAATACTGCGATTTTCCGAGGGTCTTAGCAAACGGCACACCAGGAGATTATATCCTGCTCCTAGCTCGGAAGGTCCTATGCCCCTGGAGCCTTGCTCATTGCTAGCACAGCAGTCTGAGACCAAACTGCAAGGCAGCGGGGAGGCTGGGGGAGCGGCGCCCACCATTGAGTAGGTAAACAAAGCAGCCAGGAAGCTCGAACTGGGTGGAGCCCACCACAGCTCAAGGAGGCCTGCCTGCCTCTGTAGACTCCACCTCTGGGGGCAGGGCATAGCGAAACAAAAGGCAGCAGAAATCTCTGCAGACTTAAATGTCCCTGTCTGACAGCTTTGAAGAGAGTAGTGGTTCTCCCAGCACGCAGCTGGAGATCTGAGAATGGACAGACTGCCTCTTCAGGTGGGTCCCTGACCCCGAGTAGCCTAACTGGGAGGCACCCCCCAGTAGGGGCAGACTGACACCTCACATGGCCTGGTACTCCTCTGAGACAAAACTTCCAGAGGAACCATCAGGCAGCAGCATTTGCTGTTCACCAATATTCACTGTTCTGCAGCCTCCTCTACTGATGCCCAGGTAAACAGGGACTGGAGTGGACCTCCAGCAAACTCCAACAGACCTGCAGCTGAGGGTCCTGACGGTTAGAAGGAAAACTAACAAACAGAAAGGACATCCACACCAAAACCCCATCTGTACATCACCATCATCAAAGACCAAAGGTAGATAAAACCACAAAGATGCGGAAAAAACAGAGTAGAAAAACTGGAAAGTCTAAAAATCAGAGCGCCTTTCCTCCTCCAAAGCAACGCAGCTCCTCACCAGCAATGGAACAATGCTGCATGGAGAACGACCTTGACGAGTTGAGAGAAGAAGGCTTCAGACGATCAAACTACACCGAGCTAAAGGAGGAAGTTCGAACCCATGGCAAAGAAGTTAAAAACCTTGAAAAAAAATAGACAAATGGCTAACTAGAATAACCAATGCAGAGAAGTCCTTAAAGGACCTGATGGAGCTGAAAACCATGGCACAAGAACTACGTGACAAATGCACAAGCCTCAGTAGCCGATTCGATCAACTGGAAGAAAGGGTATCAGTGATGGAAGATGAAATGAATGAAATGAAGTGAGAAGTTTAGAGAAAAAAGAATGAAAGGAAATGAACAAAGCCTCCAAGAAATATGGGACTATGTGGAAAGACCAAATCTATGTCTGATTGGTGTACTTGAAAGTGACAGGGAGAATGGAACCAAGTCGGAAAACACTCTGCAGGATATTATCCAGGAGAACTTCCCCAATCTGGCAAGGCAGGCCAGCATTCAAATTCAGGAAATACAGAGAACGCCACAAAGATACTCCTGGAGAGGAGCAACTCCAAGACACATAATTGTCAGATTCACCGAAGTTCAGATGAAGGACAAAATGTTAAGGGCAGCCAGAGAGAAAGGTCAGGTTACCCACAAAGGGAAGCCCATCAGACTAATTGCGGATCTCTCGGCAGAAACTCTACAAGCCAGAAGAGAGTGGGGGCCAATATTCAACATTCTTACAGAAAAGAATTTTCAACCAAGAATTTCATATCCAGCAAAATGAAGCTTCATAAGTGAAGGAGAAATAAAATCCTTTACAGACAAGCAAATGCTGAAAGATTTTGTCACCACCAGGCCTGCCCTACAAGAGCTCCTGAAGGAAGCACTAAACATGGAAAGGAACAACCCGTACCAGCCACTGCAAAAACATGCCAAATTGTAAAGACCATCGATGCTAGGAAGAAATTGCATCAACTAACGAACAAAATAACCAGCTAACATCATAATGACAGGATCAAATTCACACATAACAATATTAACCTTAAATGTAAATGGGCTAAATGCTCCAATTAAAAGACACGGACTGGCAAATTGGATAAAGAGTCAAGACCCATCAGTGTGCTGCATTCAGGAAACCCATCTCACAGGCAGAGACACAGATAGGCTCAAAATAAAGGGATAGAGGAAGATCTACCAAGCAAATGGAAAACAAAAAAAGGCAGGGGTTGCTATCCTAGTCTCTGATAAAACAGACTTTAAACCAACAAAGATCAAAAGAGACAAAGAAGGCCATTACAGAATGGTAAAGGGATCAATTCAACAAGAAGAGCTCACTATCCTAAATATATATGCACCCAATACAGGAGCACCCAGATTCATAAAGCAAGTCCTTACAGAACTACAAAGAGACTTAGACTCCCACACAATAATAATGGGAGACTTTAACACCCCACTGTCAACATTAGACAGATCAACGAGACAGAAAGTTAACAAGGATATCCAGGAATTGAACTCAGCTCTGCACCAAGCAGACCTAATAGACATCTACAGAACTCTCCACCCCAAATCAACAGAATATACATTTTTTCAGCACCACACCACACCTATTCCAAAATTGACCACATAGTTGGAAGTAAAGCACTCCTCAGCAAATGTAACACAACAGAAATTATAACAAACTGTCTCTCAGACCACAGTGCAATCAAACTAGAACTCAGGATTAAGAAACTCATTTAAAACCGCTCAACGACATGGAAACTGAACAACCTGCTCCTGATTGACTACTGGGTACATAACGAAATGAAGGCAGAAATAAAGATGTTCTTTGAAACCAACGAAAACAAAGACACAACATACCAGAATCTTTGGGACACATTCAAAGAAGTGTGTAGAGGGAAATTTATAACACTAAATGCCCAAAAGAGAAAGCAGGAAAGATCTAAAATGGACACCCTAACATCACAATTAAAAGAACTAGAGAAGCAAGAGCAAACACATTCAAAAGCTAGCAGAAGGCAAGAAATAACTAAGATCAGAGCAGAACTGAAGGAATCAGAGATACAAAAAAACCCTTCAAAAAAATCAATGAATCCAGGAGCTGTTTTTTTGAAAAGATCAACAAAATTGATAGACTAATAAAGAAGACTAGCAAGACTAATAAAGAAGAAAAGAGAGAAGAATCAAATAGACGCAATAAAAAATGATAGAGGGGATATCATCACCGATCACACAGAAATACAAACTACCATCAGAGAATACTATAAACACCTCTACGCAGATAAACTAGAAAATCTAGAAGAAATGGATAAATTCCTCGACACATACACACTCCCAAGACTAAACCAGGAAGAAGTTGAATCTCTGAATAGACCAATAACAGGCTCTGAAATTGAGGCAATAATTAATAGCTTACCAACCAAAAAAAGTCCAGGACCAGAAGGATTCACAGCTGAATTCTACCAGAGGTACAAGGAGGAGCTGGTACCATTCCTTCTGAAACTATTCCAATCAATAGAAAAAGAGGGAATCCTCCCTAACTCATTTTATGAGGCCAGCATCATCCTGATACTAAAGCCTGGCAGAGACATAACAAAAAAAGAGAATTTTAGACCAATATCCCTGATGAACATCGATGCGAAAATCCTCAATAAAATACTGGCAAACTGAATCCAGCAGCACATCAAAAACTTATACACCATGATCAAGTGGGCTTCATCCCTGGGATGCAAGGCTGGTTCAACATATGCAAATCAATAAACGCAATCCAGCATATAAACAGAACCAATGACAAAAACCACATGATTATCTCAATAGATGCAGAAAAGGCCTTTGACAAAATTCAACAGCCCTTCATGCTAAAAACTCTCAATAAATTAGGTATTGATGGGACGTATCTCAAAATAGTAAGAGCTATCTATGACAAACCCACAGCCAACATCATACTGAATGGGCAAAAACTGGAAGCATTCCCTTTGAAAACTGGCACAAGACAGGGATGCCCTCTCTCACCACTCCTGTTGAACATAGTGTTGGAAGTTCTGGCCAGGGCAATCAGGCAGGAGAAGGAAATAAAGGGTATTCAATTAGGAAAAGAGGAAGTCAAATTGTCCCTGTTTGCAGATGACATGATTGTATATCTAGAAAACCCCATCGTCTCAGCCCAAAATCTCCTTAAGCTGATAGGCAACTTCAACAAAGTCTCAGGATACAAAATCAATGTGCAAAAATCACAAGCATTCTTATACACCAATAACAGACAAACAAAGAGCCAAATCATGAGTGAACTCCCATTCACAATTGCTTTAAAGAGAATAAAATACTTAGGAATCCAACTTACAAGGGACGTGAAGGACCTCTTCAAGGAGAACTACAAACCACTGCTCAGTGAAATAAAAAAGGATACAAACAAATGGAAGAACATTCCATGCTCATGGGTAGGAAGAATCAATATTGTGAAAATGGCCATACTGCCCAAGGTAATTCATAGATTCAGTGCCATCCTCATCAAGCTACAAATGACTTTCTTCACAGAATTGGAAAAAAACTAGTTTAAAGTTCATATGGAACCAAAAAAGAGCCCACATTGCCAAGTCACTCCTAAGCCAAAAGAACAAAGCTGGAGGCATCATGCTACCTGACTTCAAACCATACTACAAGGCTACAGTAACCAAAACAGCATGGTACTGGTACCAAAACAGAGATATAGACCAATGGAACAGAATAGAGCCCTCAGAAATAATGCCACATATATACAACTATCTGATGTTTGACAAACCTGACAAAAACAAGAAATGGGAAACGACTCCCTATTTAATAAATGGTGCTGGGAAAACTGGCTAGCCATATGTAGAAAGCTGAAACTGGATCCCTTCCTTACACCTTATACAAAAATTAAGTTAAGATGGATTAAAGACTTAAATGTTAGACCTAAAACCATAAAAACCCTAGAAGAAAACCTAGGCAATACCATTCAGGACATAGGCATGGGCAAGGACTTCATGTCTAAAACACCAAAAGTAATGGCAGCAAAAGCCAAAATTGACAAATGGGATCTCATTAAACTAAAGAGCTTCTGCACAGCAAAAGAAACTACCATCAGAGTGAACAGGCAACCTACAAAATGGGAGAAAATTTTCGCAACCTACTCATCTGGCAAAGGACTAATATCCAGAATCTACAATAAACTCAAACAAATTTACAAGAAAAAAACAAACAACCCCATCAACAAGTGGGCAAAGGATATGAACAGACACTTCTCAAAAGAAGACATTTATGCAGCCAAAAGACACATGAAAAAATGCTCATCATCACTGGCCATCAGAGAAATGCAAATCAAAACCACAATGAGATACCATCTCACACCAGTTAGAATGGCGATCATTAAAAAGTCAGGAAACAACAGGTGCTAGAGAGGATGTGGAGAAATAGGAACACTTTTACACTGTTGGTGGGACTGTAAACTAGTTCAACCATTGTGGAAGTCAGTGTGGCGATTCCTCAGGGATCTAGAACTGTAAATACCATTTGACCCAGCCATCCCATTACTGGGTATATACCCAAAGGATTACAAATCATGCTGCTATAAAGACACATGCACATGTATGCTTATTGCGGTACTATTCACAACAGCAAAGACTTGGAACCAACCCAAATGTCCAACAATGATAGACTGGATCAAGAAAAGTTGGCACATATACACCATGGAATACTATGCAGCCATAAAAAATGATGAGTTCATGTCCTTTGTAGGGACATGGATGAAGCTGGAAACCATCATTCTCAGCAAACTATAGCAAGGACAAAAAACCAAACACCGCATGTTCTCACTCCTAGGTGGGAATTGAACAATGAGAACACATGGACACAGGAAGGGGAACATCACACACCGGGGCCTGTTGTGGGGTAGGGGGAGGGGGAGGGATAGCATT
Organism: Pan paniscus; assembly: GCF_029289425.2. NCBI lineage: Eukaryota > Metazoa > Chordata > Mammalia > Primates > Hominidae > Pan > Pan paniscus. The sequence goes on along the minus strand of NC_073261.2, from coordinate 53,971,226 downwards.
AGGAGATATACCTAATGTTAAATGATGAGTTAATGGGTGCAGCACACCAAGATGGCACATGTATACATATGTAACAAACCTGCACGTTGTGCACACGTACCCTAAAACTTAAAGTATAATAAAAAATATATATATATGTATACCAATAAAAAAAAACTTAAAAATATAGACATGTTCTGCTCCCTTTGGAACTAATAACAGGGTCCCACAATGAGAACATGGGATGCCGTCATTCCCCCACAGAGGAAGGTGAGGGACAAGCGCAAGTAAAAATTGCACACAGCTTTTCAATATTTCTAAGTTGCCTTTATCTTGATTCAACATTCATTTTTCTGCTGTAATCCTTTGACTCTTCCCCAGAGTTCTGACAAAATTGGTTCTGACAGTTTCTGCTTATTCTTCAATGTTTCTGTAGGACAACTTTGAAGCTGCATATTCTGCCACTTGCAACCATCATTCCCAGAGACTGCTTTTCTTAAATCAAGCAGCTGTATCACAAATTATATGTCATAGATCAGCAACGTTCAATCTTATTTCCAATGATGGGTACCATGGTTCTTGATGGAACGTTTCTGAAAATTTGTTCTCCTTTTTTATGACTGTCTAAAAACACAAAATGTGTGGTCTGTTTCATCTGAATGCTTGTAGTTATAACTGAAAACTACTATGCAATTTCAGTATCTCAATTTGTGTCTGTGTTAACACTTAGGTTAGTATCAAGTAAGCAACATTTCTGCCACAAGCAAAAGGCTATACACAGGCCTTTATGCAATTGTATCAGGTGAAAGTCAAATCAGCTTACCAAACAGTATGAAAAAAGTCTTACAATGGTTAAATAGATGAATATGGTAGAAATACTGAAAAATCACACACCACATGTTAAAAGATATTACTATATTCATGTTGAGTACAGCAATTTAGCTTTGGTAAAACAACACTGATCTTATGAAGCTAATTTTAATTTTACTTATATTGGTTGTAAATATTTATATTTAAGTTATAAATTTGTTTTTGATTTATAGATATATAAGAACTATATGTATAACATTTATACCTACTTTATACACATATAGGTAACACTACTAAGAAAAAAAAATAACCATTGGGAGAGAATTCTAGTAGTCAAGGAATTTTAGCTCTGGTACATGGCCGACTGAGCTGAGATAAAACATAGAAATTACAGGTGAGGCACGGTGACTCATTCCTATAGCCCCAGTACTTTGGGAGGCCAAGGCCGGTGGATAGCCTGAGCTCAAGAGTTCAAGACCAGCCTGAGCAACATAGTGAAACCCTGTCTCTACTAAAAATACAAAAATTAGCTGGGTATGGTGGTGCACGCCTGTGGTCCCAGATACTTAGGAGCTGGAGGTGTGGGAGGGTCTCTTGAGCTCGAAGAGGTCAAGGCTGCAGTGAGCTGTGATTGTGCCACTGCACTCCAGCCTGGGTGACAGAGTGAGACCCTGCCTCAAAAAACAAATAAACAAACAAAAATAGACACTATCAATTAAATATAATAATACTTTTAGTAACACATCTGAGCTTCAAAAAAAAGGAAATCTCTTGGTGCTAGAAAGGAACAGGTAACAAGCCAGAGGAGCTCTTAGGCTGATTTTGCTGAGATCTCAGGAGGACATAAGGCCAGAATTACACAACAGCTACATATTGGATTTTAGTACCAATACAGAAATAGGCCCTGGTTCTGCAGAAGCAATGGAGAAATAAACTAGACTCCAGCATATAGATGGGACCTCAAAAGGCTATACTTTTATTGAAAAGGGAGGAGATTAAAGCGACACGGAAGCTTGGTTTCCCCTGTGCACTTGGTGGTGGGAAAAAAACTAGTTTCTCATGAGAAATCAAATTCCAAGTGTGGGTTTGCTGCCAGCATTTATAATACACATGTAGTATGCGAATGCCTAAGCCATAATATGAGCAGAATCTGGTCGTGGATTAGTAAAACCCCTGAGACAACCAGGAAAAACAAATGCAAAATAGCTCAGTAGGTATATAACCTAGGAAACATGAGTTTCCACAGTAAAGGTGATTCCCGTGAAAATGAGTTCATAATCAAAAATTTAAAACTGCCTAAAGAAATGATGCCTGAGGAGATAGAGTCTAAAGTTCAACAAGTGGAATCAAAAGCTAAACAAAAACCTGAGATGAAGGAACTTTTTGAAAATTAGATAAAATATGTATGTTTAAGATGAAAAACAAGATAAAAGCAATTTAAATCATTACAAAATAATAGCATACTATGAAACAAACACATATGAAAAAGAACCAAACAGCGCTTCTGGAAATATACTATCATTGAAATTTAAAAATTAATGAATGGCATAAACAGTAGATTGGACTAGAAAAAAATCTGAAGAATTATGAAGAATGTAAGTCAAAGATATAAAAAGATAAAAATCTCAACAGTAACAAGAAAGAGAAAACAGATTGGTTATAACCGAAAAATAAATAAGACTGACATCAACAACAAGAGGATACAAAACAATGAAATATTATCTGTTATAGGCTGAAGGAAAATTAGGTTTAATTCATAAATCTAACACTAGGTATAGGTGAACAGAGGTGAAATAAAAATATTTTCAGTTAGGGGATCAAAGATCACTGAAATCTGAGAACACTGCTCTAGGTAACAACCAGAAGCCCACAGAGTATGCATAGTCATTGCAAGTCATAGATATACATCCTCTAGGTGCTAGAAAAGACCTCAAGTAGTGGCCATCTGATTCAATCCACTATATGAATGATTACCACAACACTGCTATTAAGAGGATGTCTGGAACCTAACACAAACGTCTACAGAAAGATGAAGCTCACTAAATCAAGGAGACACTTTTGCCAAAAAGTTATTTTGCTTAGTCCTACTTTTTGGAGCTAAGATAACACTTTAGCTACTGAGGCAACAATTACATATCTTAACCCTTTAAGTTATCTCTTTTTTTCCCTAGGCTAAATAAATAAAATGTCTTTCACATATCTCCATAGGATTTAGTTTTTAGTTATTTCTAGAACACAGCATTTTCTATTAGAAGTACTCTAGCTCATCAGCATCTTTTTTAGACTATAAAATAAGCAAAATAATTGATCCTGGCCTGTTCTAACCAGCATAAAGTAGAAGAAGCTTTTGTTCTAGACCAGAAGTTCCCTTCCTTTCCTTCCTTTCCTTTCCTTCCTTCTCTTTCTCTCTTTCTCTCTCTCTCTCTCTCTTTCTTTCTTTCTTGAGACAGAGTCTCGCTCTGTCACCCAGGCTGGAGTGCAGTGGCGCGATCTCAGCTCACTGCAGGCTCCGCCTCCCAGGTTCACGCCATTCTCCTGCCTCAGCCTCCTTAGTAGCTGGGACTACAGGCGCCCGCCACCACGCCCGGCGAAGTTTTTTTTGTATTTTTAGTAGAGACGGGGTTTCACCATGTTAGCCAGGATGGTCTTGATCTCCTGACCTCGTGATCCGCCCACCTCGGCCTCCCAAAGTGCTGGGATTACAGGCGTGAGCCACTGCGCCCAGCCCAGAAGTCCTTAAACTTTAGCATACACCACAATTACCTGGAGGAGTTATTACAACACAGGTTTCTAGGCTAATGCCCAAGTTTCTGACTCAGAAGGTCTGGTATAGGGCCTGAAATTTTGCCTTTTTTTTTTTAAGAGATGGGGTCGGCAAGGCACTGTGGCTCATGCCTGTAATCCCAGCACTTTGGGAGGCCGAGGTGGGCAGATCACAAGGTCAGATCGAGACCATCCTGGCCAGTATGGTGAAACCCAATCTCTACTGAAAATACAAAAATTAGCTAGGTGTAGTGGCACGCACCTGTAATCCCAGCTACTCCGGAGGCTGAGGCAGGAGAATCACTTGAACCCAGAAGGCAGAGATTGCAGTGAGCTGAGATCACCCCACTGCACTCCAGCCTGGTGACAGAACAAGACTCTGCCTCAAAAAAAAAAAAAAAGAAAAGAAAAAAGAAAAGATGGGGCCTCTCTATGCTGTTCCAGGTTGGTCTCGAACTCCTGGCCTCAAGTGATTTCTCACACTTCAGCCTTCTGAGTAGCTGCAATTACAGACTGTATGTATCACCACACCTGGTGAGATTTTGCATTTCTAACAAGTTGTCTAGTGATATTGACTCTACTGTTCCATGAACCTCAGTCTAAGATCAGTTTAGCTTTTTGGCAGACCTACAATCTTGTTGACTAAATCTGAACTTGCAGTCAATTCAAATTCCCAAGTCTTTTTTATAAGCACAGTTGATTTTAGTAACCTACTTAATATTCCCATTTCTTGTTTTGTAACACATTGATAAAATCAACAAAAAGCATGTTACAGATGCCAAATCACTAATTATATATTCACATATGAAACAGAACATATTATTCTTTATATTTTAGCTTTAATTCATGAGCTAAAAGGAGTTGAAGACCTCTGTTGTCTCCAATTTTACAAGTGAGTCAGTTTTTGAGATCTCTTGGTGTCCTTTCCCTGACATTAAGAGAATTCCAAGGCTCTGCACTGAGTATTCTACAAATAATTTTTCTAAAGTCCCATAACAACAGCACAATTGCTAAACAATGAATCAACTACACAATGCTTTCCAAAAACCCTTGAAAAATAACCATTGGCTGCTTCTCAAGTGTATGAATAGTTTATCTTATTGTCCAATTACTAGAGGTTCAAAAAACCAGTTTTATAAATACTTATCCACAACGGAAAAAAAAAATTAGTTTCAAGGTTGAGTGCTTGACTCCAGTTAGCTAATGTGACAAGAAGACAAAGAACCCTGCCAATTCCACATAACATGGACAGAGGCCCTCTGTGCAGGGATCTTAATATGCTAAGAGAACAGCCTTTTAAGAAACAGATGCACTCAGTGTCAATCAGCTAAACTTTAGAAATTAATGACCTTCACTAGCTTTGCTTAGTCATTTTTTGGTGCCAACTTCTTGAGTACCCAAGTTCAATTCAAGTCAGTTTGACAGATTCAAGATACATCCCAAGAATACGATACTCAACTCTACATAAATTTACCAGCTCACTGAAAGGGCTTGGCTCTGTTAATACTTACCCTAATTCAAGATGTTTTGGTTAGCACAGGATCAATGGTCAGATAATTGCTAGATTACAATATAATTCTATGACATTTCTTTTATTATTAGTTTTTTGTTTTTGTTTTTGTTTTGGTAGAGACAAGGTTTCGCCATGTTGCCTAGGGTGGTCTCAAACTAACTTAAGACTGTGCCCACTGAGTTGGCTGAGTTAAGTTGATAATAAGTACTCTTCTGTCAGTTATTGGGTAGAAATATTTACGCTAAATGATATTAACATTTTCTGTTTTTAAATATTTTTCATTTAAGAAATAAAATCAATTGCTATAGCAACCCTGAGGGATCCTTAAGACTCAGGTATTCATTTACATTTTCAAGTCAGGAAAGATAATGAGCTTTACGGTTCTAAATTCAGCTAAATTAAAGAAGCCAAATATCCCAAATGATGCCTTTACATCAGTCTCTCAAATACTTAGCTATGGAGTTCTGAAAGCTGACTGTTAAAAGCAAAAGATGCTGAGCCTGGAGTCCTCCAAAAAAAAAAAATACACTGATTAAAGGCTGACTCATTGTGGCTGTGGCAAAAAAGTAGTAAAGAAGTAAACTCTTCATAGATAAAACAAACAGAAAACACCTATATTTGAAAAGTACCCTGAACACTGTTAAAAATATACTGACAATGTGCTTTAAAATGTATGAAAGTCATTCCATCTGTGGTTTCTTTTTTTTTTTTGAGAGTGTACTCAATCACAAACAGATGCTACAGCTGTCTCACAGTGTCCAAAGTGTGATGATCGGACTTAGATCCAAGATTCTACTAGATTTAACCATGCAAGCATAAAAGCCAACTGAATAACACTGTTGACGGAACACTGCTTTTCCTCATTAATGAGGAAGAATAGGCAGCACAAAGTGAAATTTCTGACTATGCATTGACCTCATCACAAAGCGATTATGATCTTGGTACACATAGTATATATAGTATATATGGAATAGTGCCAAATAGCAGTAATGGATTTATTTACATTATATCTTCATTATTAAAGTGCAGAGAAAAAGTGATTTCTAAGAAAGCTTGAAGGCTTATCTTCTTCAGGATTCTAGAGATGAATACACAAACTTTGACCAATACGGTAGTGACTTATCAGGCAGTTTAAATTAGGTTATGCTGCAGTAACAAAAATTCCCAAATCACTGTGACTTACAACTACAAGAGTTTATTTCTTGCTAATGTTACACGTCAGCTGTCAGTCAAGCTGAAGATGCACCCCTCTTCTAGCACAGCAGCTTTCATGGCAGAGGGATGACAGCCATGGCAGAAAAATGTTTCTTAAGGATTCTGTTTTGAGGTGACATTCATCCCTTTTGTTTACATTTCATTAGACAAAGGAAGTCACACAGCCAAGCTAGATGTCACTGGGTGGGGAATTAGAATTCTCTCATCGAGAGAGCCAGCAAATAATTGGGGAAAATAATAATGCTCCTCAGAGGAGATAACCCTAACTCCTTTCCAATTATGGCAATAGACTCGCCAAGTCTCAGATCTTGTGATAACCCTTATTTAAAATCCAAATGTGGTGCGTTTTACTCTGGAGACTAATAAACTAAAAAGACTAGTTAGTTGCCCCTCAAATATCTAACATATAACTGCAGAATGGGAATGATATAACTTGCATATATCTCCAAATTGGAAAGAGGACAAATGGGAAACACAGCAGCCACTTAACTATGTAAATTCTGAAATTTTGCTGGGCAGAAGATGCAGGGGCTGCTGCTTTGCCCTGGGACTGGGAAACATTCTTTAATTGGGTCCTGGTTCTTCTCTTTGGGAAAAGTTTCCCAGTTTACTGTTCTCTGAGGCTGCTGGTTCTGCCCCATAGGAGGTTATTCCTGTTCCTTGATCTTCCTTGGGTCTATAAATAAGGGATTATAGAATATGCCTCCTCTCCACAAACACACACACTCACTACTACCATGTTGGTGGCTGAGAAGCTTTCTCAGGCTGCTTCCTAGTCACAGAAGATTAGAGGCACACAACTCATTAACAATCGCAGACTCTTTTACAAAAAGCATCCTGCTTTTTGCAGGACCTTGACTGAATCCCTGGTGTTTTGGTAACAATACCACATACTCGTTCGGTACATTGTCTGATTTCTAGTTACCTCAGGTGACAATATAATCAAAATTTTATCATAGGAACCACCTTCTGTCCATCCCCAAAATCAATGTCATATCTATTAGCTATTTTTTAAAGTATTAATTACAATAGTATCCCATTCTGGTATCAATTTTTTTATCAGTCAGCTTATACTCAATTATGATAAAATAACATACAACTCATAAATCCCAGTGGTTTATAAAACAGTTCCAATTCTTGCTCAAATTACTGTCAGATACTCTGGCTTTGTAGCATTTTAATTCACTCTGGTCGACCAGGCTGGAGTGCAATGGCGCGACCTCTTCTCACCCCTCCACCTCCCAGGTTCAAGAGATTCTCTTGCCTCAGCCTTTAGAGCAGCTAATTTTTGTATTTTTAGTAGAGGCAGGGTTTCACCATGTTGGCCAGGCTGGTCTCAAACTCCTGACCTCAAGTGATCCACCTGCCTTGGCCTCCCAAAGTGCTGGGATTACAGGCATGAGCCACCATGCCTGGCCAATTCATTGGTCATTTCTGTTTCCTTTATAAGATGTCTTCCATATTCTTGCCTCATTTTTCTACTGCTTATAATTAATAATTTGTAAGAGTCAGATGTTAACCTCTGTTATATAAAATAAATATTTTCCTATTCTGTTATTAGTTATCCAGCATACTCTTTAATTTTAGATTATAGTATTTTGCACGTACACAAAATTCAATTTTTAAGACAAATAGATTTTGTAACAGAGAAAAATGTATGTTTAGTCTTTTAATTCTCCTGGTGTGTTGTACATTTTTATGGTATGATATATACCTCCCTTATTCAATTTTGAGTTTATATTTGCCTTAAGTTCTATTTTATGTAATGTTTATATCGCAATATTTATTTCCTTTTCCTTCACATTCGCCTGTAGTATCTTGTCACACATTTATTTTATATATTTTTATCTTATTTTGAGTAGCATCTCTTATAAAACACACAGAGGTGAATTTTGTTTTAAAGAAATCCTGGGAGTTTCCATGCTTAAAATTTATTTTACTTTTTTCATATTTAAAGTGATTATTGACATGTTTGGACTCATTACTATCATCTTATTTCATATTTTCTATCTTACCACAGTTTCTTATCTTCTCTAATTCTAAACTGGTAAAATTTGCCTTTTATGGTTTTCCCTTCTGCTATTATATAGCTTTCTATTATGTATCCATAAATTATTACTCTGAAATTTTAAATTCATTTAAAAGATGTAATTCAGTTAGTGTCTACAGTTAATCAATATATTGTTTTAATTTAGTCATTCATATTCTTGTACAAACATCACCAACATCCATCTCCATAACACTTTCCATTTTGCAAAACTGAAACTCTATACCCATTAAACAAGTCCCCATTACTCTCTAACCTAAACTCCTGGCAACCACCATTCTGCTTTCTGCAGGGTTGTTCTATCCAGTATTGAGAGGAAAAGTATTGAACTTTCCCACTGTTATTGCAGAACTATGTATTTCTCCTATCGGTTCTGTTAATCTTTGTTTTATATATGTTGATGGTCTGTTAGCAGATGCATAAGCGTTTATAACTGTAATCTCCTTGCAGTACTGAACATTTTATTAATATACATTGTTTTTGTTTCTTGCAACCTTTATTGATTTAAAATCTATTTTGTCTAATATTAGCATAGTTGTCTCTGTTCTCTTTTGGTTACTGTTTGCATGGAATCTTTTTCCATGCTTCTACTTTGAACCTGTTTGTGTCTTTAGATCTAAAGTGAATTTCTTATAGATAGCCCATAATTGGACCATTTTAAAAATCCATTCTGCCAAACTCTGTCCTTTGACTGGAGAGGTTAAACCACTTATATTTAAAATAATTACTGGTAGAGGAGGGACTTTCTTTTGTCATTTGCTATTACTTCTCCATAAGCCTTACGACCTTCTGTCCCCCCCCTTATTTCCTGCATTACTGTCTTTTTTTGTGATTAGTTAATTTTTTTGTAGTGAAATATTTAGATTCATTTCTAATTTCTTCTTTTGTGTATCAAGCTATTTTCTTTGTGGTTATAATACAGGTTATGTTTAACATCCTAAAGTTATCACACTCTAATTTGAATTTATACCAGCTTAACTTAAGAAATAAACAAAAACTCTGTTCCTTTATAGCTCGATCTCCACCGCTTTCAGTTGCTACTGTCAACAAATTTACAAATTTATATAGTGTATGTCTGAAAAACTAGATGAATAATTATTTTTAATGTGTTAGTCTCATAAATTATGTAGAAAACAAAATGTGGAGTTACAAACCAAAGTTATAATAATATTAGCTTTTAGACTAACAATTGTGTTTTTAAAATGTTTTAGTATCTAAAATCATATCTAAAACAAAAAGCAGAGTTACAACTTCTCATTACAATAATAACAGCTTTCATAATGGCCCACGTATTTACTGTTGCTCAGATCTTTCTTTCTTAATGAGGCTTCAAGTTACAGTCTAGTGTCCTTTCATTTCACTCTGCATGACATTCATTAAGAGTTCTTGCAGGAAAAATTTAGTGGTAATTAAGTCCCTCAGCTTTTGTTTATGTGGGGATGCCTTACTTTCTCCTTCACTTTTGAAGGACAATTTTTCCAGATATAGAATTCTTGGTTCACAGTTTGTTTTTTCTTTTAACACTTTAACAGCCCACTGCCTTATGGCCTCCAACATTTCTGATGCGATATGTGCTCATAGTTTTATCAAGGATTCCTTGTATGTGACAAGTCACTTATCTCTTGCTACTTTCAAGGTTCTCTGTTTTTCAAAAGTTTTATTTTTAATGTGTCTTTAGTGTTGGTCTCTTTTAGTTCATCCAATTTTGAGTTTTTTGAGTTTCTTGCATGTTGATATTCATGTCTTCCAACAATCTTGGAAAGTTTTCAGCTATTATTTCTTCAGATATTCTACTTTCCCCTTTCTCTCTTTTCCTTCTGGGGTACAACAATGTGCATAATAGTCGGCTTGAAGGTGTCCCATAGGTCCCTTGGGTTGTGTTCGCTTTTCTTCAATCTTTTGGCTTTATGCTCTGCAAACTAAATTCTTCCCATTATCTTCCCTTCTAGTGTGCTCATTCTTTGGTCTGCCTACTCAAATCTGTCTTTGGATATCTTTAGTGAATTTTTCACTTTATGTATTATACTTTTCAGTTCCAGAATTTTGTTTTGGTTTCTTTTTAAACCTCTTTACTAATATTTCCATTTTTTCCATACATCATTTCATTGATTTTTTTCCACATTTTTGTGTAGTTCTTTGAGAATCTTTTTTATTATTATTATACTTTAAGTTCTGGGGTACATGTGCAGAACATGCAGGTTTGTTACATAGGTATACATGTGCCATAGTGGATTGCGGCATCCATCAACCCATCATCTACATTAGGTATTTTTCCTAATGCTATCCCTCCCCTAGCCACACACCCCTAAACAGGCCCCAGTGTGTGATGTTCCCCTCCCTGTGTCCATGTGTTCTCATTGTTCACCTCCCACTTATGAGTGAGAACACGTGGTGTTTGGTTTTCTATTCTTGTGTTAGTTTGCTGAGAATGATGGCTTTTACCTTCATCCATGTCCCTGCAAAGGACATGAGCTCATCCTTTTTTATGGCTGCATAGTATTCCATGGTGTATATGTGCCACATTTTCTTAATCAATCTATCATTGATGGACATTTGGGTTGGTTCCATGCCTTTCCTATTGTGAACACTGCCACAGTAAACATACGTGTGCATGTGTCTTTATAGTAGAATGATTTATAGTCCTTTGGGTATATACTCAGTAATGGGATGGCTGGGTCAAATGGTATTTCTAGTTCTAGATCCTTGAGGAATCACCACACTGTCTTCTACAATGGTTGAACTAATTTACACTCCCACCAACAACGTAAAAGCGTTCCTATTTCTCCACATCCTCTCCAGCATCTGTTATTTCCTGACTTTTTAATGATCGCCACTCTAACTGGCCTGAGATGGTATCTCATTGTGGTTTTGATTTGCATTTCTCTAATGGCCATTGATGATGAGCTTTTTTTCATATGTTTGTTGGCTGCATAAATGTCTTCTTTTGAGAAGTGTCTGTTCATATCCTTTGCCCACTTTTTGATGCAGTTGTTTATTTTTTTCTTGTAAATTTGTTTAAGTTCTTTGTAGATTCTGGATATTAGCCCTTTGTCAGACGGATAGATTGCAAAAACTTTCTCCCATTCTCTAGGTTGCCTGTTCACTGTGATGATAGTTTCTTTTGCTGTGCTGAAATGTCTTTACATACACTAAATTCCCAAATAGCCTTAAGTCTATTTCTAGATTATCTATTCTATTACATGGAACTATACATTCTTTATATTATTCTGAAGGCCAAAATTCTGCATGATACTAACCTTCCAAATTAGGTGAGAAGAGTATGTTCTCTTTATCTTTTTAAAATTATTTTATTGATCATTCCTTTTTGTCACATTCTAATTTTCAGATAAATTTCACCTACTTTTAATAAATTCCAAAGCAAACTTCAGAAGAATTTTTATTGGGCTGCATTGTACTAATGACTAATTGACATTTTACAAATATCTTGTCACATATGAAAAGATTATTTGATGACACTGTGTAGTTTTAGAAGTTTCCCAATATAGCATTCACATACTTTATTCATAAATGTTCTAATATTTTTGTTGCTACTGAGAGGTGACAGCGTGCTGGCAGTCCTCACAGCCCTCGCTTGCTCTCGGCGCCTCCTCTGCCTGGGCTCCCACTTTGGCGGCACTTGAGGAGCCCTTTGGCCTGCCGCTGCACTGTGGGAGCCCCTTTCTGGGCTGGCCAAGGCTGGAGCCCACTCCCTCAGCTTGCAGGGAGGTGTGGAGGGAGAGGCGCGAGCGGGAACCGGGGCTGCATGCAGTGCTTGCGGGCCAGCTGGAGTTCCGGGTGGGCGTGGTCTTGGCAGCCCCACACTCAGAGCAGCCGGCCAGCCCTGCTGGCTCCGGGCAATGAGGGACTTAGCACCCGGGCCAGTGGCTGCGGAGGGTGTACTGGGTCCCCCAGCAGTGCCAGCCCACCGGTGCTGCGCTCGATTTCTCACTGAGCCTTAGCTGCCTTCCCGCGGGGCAGGGCTCGGGACCTGCAGCCCGCCATGCCTGAGCCTCCCACCCATTCCATGGGCCCCATGCAGCCCGAGCCTCCCCAACGAGCACCACCCCCTGCTCCAGGGTGCCCAGTCCCATCGACCACCCAAGGGCTGAGGAATGCAAGCACCTGGCACAGGACTGGCAGACAGCTCCACCTGCAGCCCCAGTGCGGGATCCACTAGGGGAAGCCAGCTGGGCTCCTGAGTCTGGTGGGGATGTTGGAGAGTCTTTATATCTAGCTCATGGATTGTAAACACCCCAATCAGCACCCTGTGTCTAGCTCAAGGTTTGTGAGTGCACCAATCAACACTCTGTATCTAGCTGCTCTGGTGGGGCCTTGGAGAACCTTTATGTCTAGCTCAGGGATTGTAAATACACCAATCAGCACCCTGTGTCTAGCTCAAGATTTGTGAGTGCACCAATCGACACTCTGTATCTAGCTGCTCTGGTAGGGCCTTGGAGAACCTTTATGTCTAGCTCAGGGATTGTAAACACACCAATCAGCACCCTGTGTTTAGCTCAAGGTTTGTGAGTGCACCAATCGACACTCTGTATCTAGCTGCTATGGTGGGGCCTTGGAGAACCTGTGTGTCGAAACTCTGTATCTAACTAATCTGATGAGGACATGGAGAACCTTTGTATCTAGCTCGGGGATTGTAAACGCACCAATCAGCACCCTGACAAAACAGGCCACTGGGCTCTACCAATCAGCAGGATGTGGGTGGGGCCAGATAAGAGAATAAAAGCAGGCTGCCCGAGCCAGCATTGGCAACCTGCTCGGGTCCCCTTCCACACTGTGGAAGCTTTATTCTTTCGCTCTTTGCAATAAATCTTGCTACTGCTCACTCTTTGGGTCCACGCTGCTTTTATGAGCTGTAACACTCACCGCGAAGATCTGCAGCTTCACTCCTGAGCCCAGTGAGACCACGAGCCCACCGGGAGGAACGAACAACTCCAGACGCGCTGCCTTAAGAGCTGTAACACTCACCGCGAAAGTCTGCAGCTTCACTCCTGAGCCAGCGAGACCACGAACCCACCAGAAGGAAGAAACTCCGAACACATCTGAACATCAGAAGGGACAGACTCCAGACGCGCCACCTTAAGAGCTGTAACACTCACCGCGAGGGTCCGTGGCTTCATTCTCGAAGTTAGTGAGACCAAGAACCCACCAATTCTGGACACACTACTATGAATGGGATTTTGATTCATATATAAAATTTTATATATGGGTTTTGATTCATATATAAGAAAATTAAAAATTAAGAATTTATTAAATAATGTGTTTTTATGTTGCAAATTGTTCTCTAGTTAAGTTTCATGGTATTCTAGATATAGGATCATATAATTGGCAAGTAATAATTTTATCTCTTCTTTTCCCAACATTTATAACTTAATGCTTTTACATAACTGCTTTAGCTACCACCTCCAGTGAAAAATATTAAATACTAGTGGTACTAGGAAACAATCTTTGTTTTGTCCTACAAACATCTACTCACACATACATGCATGCACCCGTGTGTGTGCACGCACATACACATGTGCACACACATACACATGTGCACACATACATATACACATGCACACACACATGAACACACACACTTATTTTAAGAAATTGTTTATCCATTTTGGGTTATATATATTCAATAATATCAAACGTTTTTTAGGTATTCAAAATGTAATATTTTTATTTCTTCATTACACATTACTGAGAATTTTCTTGCAGCAATTCAGCATTCCTGGAATGAGCCTCATTTGGCAAAGGAATATATTCTTTTAATACACTGTTGAATTGCATTTGCTACATTTTCTAAGATGATTCTCATCAATATTGTGCAAGATTGACTTGCAAATTGTTTTTGTCTTTTCTATGTCAGGTTTTGTATCAATATTATGTTGTCTAATAAAGGTTACTGTTATTTTTGCCCTCTTATTTCTATGATTGGGGGACAGTTTTAATATGCCATAAGTTAATATTACACAATTCTTGATAATTTACACAAAATTCATCTGTGAAGCCATCCAGAAGATGTAATTAACAGGTAGAGGTAGATAAGCTCCTTGACAGTTTTATTCTTTCCATTATGCTTTTTTTTTCGATTAGATTTTTCTATCTACTTTTAAACCAGTTTTAAATTTCCTGGAAGTCATTCATTTAATCCACATTTTCAAATTTTACTACATATAAGACTTGTGTAAAATTGTAGCATTCTTTTAATTTTTTCTGTATTTTAAGTCATCTCCCAATTTTTATCCATAATTTTGTGTATTTTTGGCTTTCTTCATTTCCCCAACTAATGACTTTTATATCATCAAAAAACAAGCTCTTAAATACATTAAATTGATATTTAAACACAGATTAATAGTTTTCATTATCAATTCCTGTTGCTTTCCTTTTCTTGCTGATTTTTTAAAAACGTATTTGTTTTTCATTCTTACTAGATTAAAACTGGAAAAACTGAGGCTATAAATTTTCCTTGAAATATGACGCTAATTGTAGCTCTATTTGACTTCTTCAAGTTTATTAATATGACTACTCCTGTGATCAAACAATTATCAAATAGAAACATATCTAATTATCAGGATTACTGATACACAGATAATTTGTTGACTATATCTTCATATTTGATAGCATCACATTTTTCTTTTAACTTTTATTTTAAGTTCAGGGGTACATGTGCAGGTTTGTTACATAGGTAAACATGTCATGGGGGTTTCTTGTACAGATTATTTCATCACCCAGGTATTAAGCCTAGGACCCATTAGTTATTTTTCCTGAATCTCTCCCTTCTCCTATCCTCCTCCCTCCTATAGGCCCCAGTGTGTGTTGCTCTCCTCTACGTGTCCATGTGTTCTCAACATTTGGCTCCCACTTATAAGTGAGAACATAGCATCACAATTTGAACACAAGTTATTCTGACTCCACATTTTGAGTTCTTAACTCTTATTTTCTATTGCCTCCTTATCTGCTGTTTGTTTTATATCTTTTGCTTTATGGCCTGGATTTTATTAGTTTTGAAATTTCCCCTTCTTCCCCTCAATTATTAATTTAGAAAATACAGACAACTGTCAGGTTTTAGGTCTATTAGTGATGACTTTATGTATTTAACATTATATTTAAAGTACTCTAAAGTGTCATTAACTGTAAGATGCTTTGTTATTTTTAAATGATCTTGAAAGAAAATATGGTGCCAGTTACAACTATATGTTATTACTGATTGGAAGACATATTCTAATTTCAGAAATGTTTCTTAGAATTGATGAAATACAATAGTATGCTTAAGCCACATTTTTCCATTTATATACATCAAAAACAAACTGTCCTCAGAAAGATGAAGCAATCAGCATATTAATATGACCTTCCCTCCAACCCCTCTCCCCAAATCTCCATTTTGCCAGTTCTTTCTGAACTTTTTGTCTCAGTTAACTATCATCAAATTATTATTTACCTTTTATTTAAGAATTCCCATATTACATCCCCTTTTCCTAGTCTGTCTGATTTTATGTTTAACATGTTAATCACCAATCCTTCTAGATGGTAATTTTGCCATTTATGCATTCCTTCTTTTGATTCACCTTCTATGTAAGTTTTTAGAGACAGATCATAAAAGCTATAATTTCTTACTTTTTAAATTTTCACCTATTTTTCTTCAATACTCTATAGATATTATAGTATCACTTGAAGTCAGAGAAAAAATACTTGATTTTTAAAAACATTGTATGTGACATTTTTCTTAGTCTAGTCATGCTTATGAAATTTTTTAAATCTTAAAAGTGTATCTTTCAGTCTTTATTATGTTTTCCTGGTATTTAGTAAACCTTCTCAATCTATAGATTGCAATTTTAATTTCAGGGATAGCCCTTCCCTCTATATCAATAACATTTCCAAGTAGTTTTTAATTTCTACCTCACTACATTTTGTGTGATTTTTTTCTGAAGTATTTCCTCCAACTCATTAAGAACATCTGCTACATTATTCACTCTACATCTTCCTGGGTCTAATGTGGTTTTAATTATTTTTGATAGCTTTGCTCATCCCCATCTGCCAACACTTTTCTAACCTTACTTTAGTATCCTTTTATCTATATCTTGATCTCTTAAATCTCTTCCTTGATCTCTTATCATAAAGCCTAAGATCATTTTATCTCCTTGAGAGTGTTGAAAATTTTTCTTAAAATGTTCTTCATTTCCCCAAATGGTTCTTTTTTCAAAATATTTTCCTTATTTGCCTTTGTATTTTCATTTATTTTATTTCTTTTTGGTAGTACTCATATACAGGTCTGAAGTTGACATTTATATTATAACAGGGGAGTTTAAGTATATCTGCTATTTGTTATGATTAGTGTGCTTGAGTTTCTCTACTTACCAGGTCACTTTTTCAAACATACTTCTATAAGATGAGCTGCAAAGCTAGAACTGGGATAAGAAAAATAGAGAGTACAAAGCGATCCTCTGTCAGACGCCACCTCTCCTATCAGCCCCAATTTGCTATTTGCCACTCATATCCCCAGTGCGCTTATTTCCCAGTTAAGTGTTACTGGTAAGAACTTTCTGAATTTAGGGACATATGTATCAGCATTTGACATCTAACTTTAATTTAGTTCAAATATTATCAATGATGGCAGTGGCAGGCCATCCAGAGCGGCCGCTGCTACCACTTCAGCTGCAGAGAGGAGGTGCAAGCAGTGGCTGCAGGGGCAGAAATGGCGGCAGTGGGTCACCTATGCCCCATGTCCCCGAGGCAGCCAAATGCACTGCTGCCACCCTCGTGCAGCCAGATGGGATGGGCTCCCAGGCCCGGAGCCTCAGCCACTCCAGATCCTGGCTCTGCTCACCACTCTTGCCAACAGCCACTGCAGAGAGGGAGAAGGGGGTTGGCAGAGCTGGGCCTGGGGCAGTGTGATGCTTCACAGAGCCCGCAGCAGCCAGGGACAAGTGGGAGCCCCCCTGGAGCCAGCCGCCCCGTGGCCACAGCAATGGGGCCTGGCCGAGCCACCCGCTGGCAGGGGAGCAGCATGGTTGGGCACAGAGGGGTGGACAGAGAGGGGCCCAGTGAGGACCTCAAGCCCCCACCCCAGGCTGAAAGATGTGGCCAGGGCTGCCAGCATGCTCCATGGAGCAGACGGGAGCCCCACCCTCCCAAGCGCAGGACTTGGGTGTCTCTGCACTCTGCACCCTCAGGGGCCCAGGAAGGCCTCCACTGCCCCCGCAGCCTCAGGGGTGTCTGCTCCCATTACCTGGCCTCTCCCCACTCCTGGTGCCCACTCCCATCTCGGAGCAGGGTTGGGGCTAAGCACAGGCACTGTTATAGCCTGGCATGGTGTGTACATGTTCGGGGGCAGCACTGACACGCCAGCCCCCTGCTGCCTTGGCCCCCTCTAGACTTTGAACACCAACAAGCATTGTGGGGAACATGAGGGGGTGCTGAGAGGAACTCAGCACTGGCTTGCAGGTGACCCTTGGCGTGAGCAGCCTGAGCAGCCTGGGTGCCATGGTCGGCAGCAGGCGGCAGACGGGCACCCTGGTGGAAGGGGGCGGGACCCTGGTGAGGCTGTACCTTCAGGCCAGGGAGGCACTGAAGGCTGGGGGCTAGGCTAGCAGTCCCACAGACCAGAGTGGGAACTTGCAGTGCCTTTTCCAGTCCTGCCCATGGCCACCCCTGGACCAATTGGCACACACTTCCTCCCCTGAGGCCCACAAAAGCTCTGAGCTCAGCCATAGCTGGACAGACAATGGGACAACCAGCTGAAGAGAGGAGCTACCCTCTCTGTTGGGAGCTGAAACATGTTGGGATGTCCTGCCTGCAAAGAGGAGCTACCCTCTCCTAGAAGCTGAATACTCCATGGAACACCCTGGCTATAGAAATGAGCTGTACCCTGTAGATCTCCTCTGAGCTGTTCTATCACTCAGAAAAGCTCCTCTTCCTCTTGGTCACCCATCACTTGTCTGTGTACCTCAATCTTCCTGGTCACAGGACAAGAACTCAGAACCCACCAAATGGCATGGCTAAAAGAGCTGTAACACAAACAGGGCTGAAACACACCCCTTGCTCGCCATGTTCCAGGCAAAGATAAGGAGACAAGAGCTGTGGCCCTTGGGGGAACCCAGACCTGGGAGCTCCCAGAGCCAGGGTGGTGATTCCCTCTTTGGGGCCCTGTGTTTCATGGCATCTACAAGCTTCTGGGTGCCACCACATTCCCTGGTACCAGCTGGGGAAGCTGCTTGCCTTGCACCTGGTCCAGTTGCAGCCTTGCAGAGAGCTGGAACCCATGCCAGCACCTGGAGCTGCCTGCCGTGTGGCAGCAGCAGACAAGTCTGACTGCACAGTGGCTGGACCCCATGCTTGCTCATACACTCCTCCCAATTCCACGCTTGACTTGCAGTCTCCCTTGGAGGCATGGGATCCAGGCCAGTAGCATGAGAAGAGCGCAGCCTACCAGGCTGAGTGGGTGGAAAAAGCCAAGCGGGCACAAGCAAAACTTGGGCAAAGGCACCAACAGCCAGAGGTTTCCAGCCAAAAAAGCAACACCCCAAAGATCCCATAACAACAATATCTAGAAAATAGCCTTTGCAATAAGTGGAATGGAGCCAAGGTCACTGCTATTGTTTCATTTATGGCTAAAGCTTACACCTCTATCTTTGGCTCTTTTCGTCCTTTTCAGAGAGCATTTCAAGAACAGCAATCAGCTCAATCAGTCATCTTTCTTAGAACTCCTAGAATTTCAGTTTTCACATAAGTTTCCTATGATTTAAAGTAAAAGATGAAAGCAGATGAAAGATCAAATAGACCTTTTTAATTTGTGATAATATTTAAATTTTATGTTAAACTTCAAGTGATGTAAGACAATTTCACTAATTTAGCTCTTTTAAGGCACAAGCAAACAAATTATCTTTACCTTTCATTTGATCCTATGACTCTGTCAATATTCTAAAACTTTTCTGAAAGTCATCATGGGAGTCACATATCCTGATGTTTGCATTTGATGCCTAAAAATATCCTGGACACTTTTTGTCAAATGAGCACCAATTGTTTTCAATGGACTAACCTCACCATTGGGTTAGCCATTCCTATCCAAAATAGAAAAGAAAAATAAAAACATGAAGATATTGAAAGATAACTGAAACATTTTTTAAGTTGAAGATTATTTCAGGATGATTAAGTAAGTCCTGATCAAAGCAAACAGGCCTCCTTTTACCAAGAACAAGTAATGACAAAATGTGAGCATAAAGTGGTTCGATTTGATATATACATACATCAGATCTTAGATAATCATAGCAGGTAAGACATTAATGATAATCATTCTCCGAAACACTTTTGGAATTCCCTTTTAGAACAGCTTTCACAACCATTATTTTACTAATTTCAATGGTAGCAATTATTTACTATCTGAAATTTTTTAATGTTTTAATTCAGACACAAAAAGTGATTCTCAACTGGGAATGATTTTTCTCTTCAAGGGATGTTGGGCAATGCCTGGAAACAGTTTTGGTTGTCACAAGTTATGAGAGGGGGAACACTACTGGCACTGAATATGTAGAGGCCAGGAATGCAGCTAAACATTCTGAAGTGCATAGAACAGCCCCCACAACAAAGAATTATCCATCCCAACATGTCAATGGTGCCAAGGGTGAGGAACCCTGCATTAGAGTCAAGAATGACGAAAAAGATGGGAGACTGCTTTAGCATAGTCTCTTGCATTCTGTGGGCATTTAACAAATATTTCTTGGATGAAGGAATAATTAAGGGAAATGACACTGTTTGGGATGATAAATTATCATCACAAAACAAAAGGATCCTATACAGTGGCTCTAAATATATTGCTATGGGGAAAACTGTATAGCTTTCCAAGAGAACTATTTTGAAGGACAAAATTTTGAAAGAACGTAATAATATAATTGCTTTAAAAGCCACATACAACTAAAGACACAAGAAATCTGAGAAGACTACATCTTTTCATCTTATTACTTACAGAGTTTTATAAGACAGGAAAAATAAAACTACTGATGTAGCCAATACCTTCTGCTCATCTATAAAGTTGGTCTTTTCTTCCAAATACTATATGTGGATGGAATAGATGGTTCTCCCTACAAATCTTGAAATCTGCTTACAATAAACTCTGAGTAAAAAGATGTAACTGTAAAACAACCTATAAAAATTTGGCTGGGTGTGGTGGCTCATGCCTGTAATCCCAGCACTTTGGGAGGCCAAGGCGGGTGGATCACTTGAGGTCAGGAGTTTGAGACCAGCCTGGCCAACATGGTGAAACCCTGTCTCTACTAAAAATACAAATAAAAAAACAAAAATTAGTCAGGGATGGTGGCACATGCCTGTGATCTCACCTCCTTGGGAGACTAGAGCAGCAGAATGGATTGAACCTGGGAGGCAGAGGTTTCAATGAGCAGAGTCCACACCAGTACACTCCAGCCTGGACAACAGAATGAGAATCCATCTCAAAAAAGAAAAAAACAATTACTCCTTTGTATCTTAAAAATTCATATCAGAGAAGGAACTAAATTTTATCTCACTTAAGATATCATTTCACTAGCAACCAAAGTCCACTGAAAGAAATAAATAACCTTGATTAAAGGAAAATAAATGGGCAGAAGAATTCCTAAATGTCACTATTTTGGTTAAGCTATTCAAACAAACTGAGCTGCTGACACTGCCAATCCTGCCAATGAGAAACATAACATATTATGCACTAAAGGGAACAAATTCCATAGCCAGAGACTTGAGATTGGTTTTTGGGCTAACCAATTCATGGCTATGGAAACACAGACTGAGTGCATAACCATAAAGGTCCTAAGTTCATCCACTGATAAATGGGGATGCTAAAAAGCTACCTTGTTGGGGGTTGCATGTTATTATTACTTTAATCATAATGGAACTAAAAGATCAGAGAGCTCACTCTGCCTAATTTAATTTCATAGAGCACTAAGGCCCCAGTATCATTTTTAAGTATTATAATTTTTAGTGTTTAATACTTAGTGTTTAAATATTATAATTTTAAGTAGAATACTCTTACCTAATATAGAAACTCTCATGTGACATATACTTTTAGAAAATTCATAACTTGGCTTAAAATAAGATTCACTGACAATTTTATGATGAATTTTAATTATTTTTATTTTTTTAGAGATGGGGTCTCACTCTATTGTCCTCCAGGTGGATGCAGTGGCACAATCACAGCTCACTGCAGCTTTGAACTCTTGGGCTAAAGCAATCTTCCTGTGTCAGCCGCCTGGAGAGCTGGGAGTACTACTATGTGCCACCATGACTGGCTTTCTTTCTTTCTCTATCTATCTATCTATCTATCTATCTATCTATCTATCTATCTATCTATCTATCTATCTATCTAAGACCAGGTCTCTCTGTGTTGCCCAGACTGGTGTGGAATGCCTGGCCTCAAGTAAGCCTCCCAGATAGCTCAAATTACAGGAGTGAGCCACCACATCCAACTAAATTTTTTTTTTATTATTATTCTACTTTCAGTTCTGGGATACATATGCAGAATGTACAGGTTTGTTACACAGGTATATATGTGCCATGGTGGTTTGCTGCACCCATCAACACTTCATCTACATTAGGTATTTGTCCTAATGCTACCCCTCCCCTAGCCTCCCACACCCCAACGAGCCCTGGTGTGTGATGACCCCCTACCTGTGTCTATGTGTTCTCACTGTTATACTCCCACTTATGAGTGAGAATATACAATGTTTGGTTTTCTGTTCCTGTGTTAGTCTGCTGAGAATGATGGTTTCCCACTTCACCATTTCCCTACAAAGGACATGACTCATCCCTTTTTATAGCTGCATAGTATTACATGGTGTATATGTGCCACATTTTCTTTTTTTTCTTTTTTCTTTTTTTTTCTGAGACAGTTTCAATCTTTTTTCCCAGGCTGGAGTGCAACGGCACAATCTCAGCTCACTGCAACCTCCGTCTCCCAAGTTCAAGCGATTCCCCTGCCTCAGCCTCCCAAGTAGCTGGGACTACAGGCACACACCACCATATCTGGCTAATTTTTTGTATTTAGTAGAGACGCAGTTTCACCATGTTGGTCAAGCTGGTCTCGAACTCCTGACCTCAGGTGATCCACCCACCTCAGCCTCCCAAGCCACATTTTCTTTATCCAGTCTATCACTGATGGGCATTCGGGTTGGTTCCAAGTCTTTGCTATTGTGAATAGTGCTGCAATAAACATACATGTACATGTGTCTTTATGGTAGAATGATTTATAGTCCTTTGGGTATATACCCAGTAATGGCATTGCTGTGTCAAATGGTACTTCTAGTTCTAGATCCTTGAGGAATCGCCACACTGTCTTCCACAATGGCTGAACTAATTTACACTCCCACCAGGAGTGTAAAAGCATTCCTATTTCTCCACATCCTCTCTAGCATCTGTTGTTTCCTGACTTTTTAATGATCCCCATTCTAACTGGCATGAGATAGTATCTCATTGTGGTTTTCATTTGCATTTCTCTGATGACCAGTGATGATGAGCCTTTTTTCATGTTTCTTGGAGGCATAAGTGTCTTCTTTTGAGAAGTGTCTGTTCATATCCTTCACCCACATTTTGATGGGGTTGTTTTTTTTCTTGTAAATTTGGTAGATTCTGGATATTAGCCCTTTGTCAGACGGATAAATTGCAAAAATTTTCTCCCATTCTGTAGGCTGCCTGTTCACTCTGATGTTTGTTTCTTTTGCTGTGCAGAAGCTCTTTAGTTTAATTAGATCCCATTTGTCAATTTTGGCTTTCGTTGCAATTGCTTTTGGTGTTTTAGTCATAAAGTCTTTGCCCATGCCTATGTGCTGAATGGTACTGCCTAGGTTTTCTTCTACAGTTTTTATGATTTATGTCTTACATTTAAGTCTTTAATCCATTTTGAGTTAACTTTTGTATAAGGTGTAAGGAAGGGGTCCAGTATCAGTTTTCTGCACATGGCTAGCCAGTTTTCCCAACATCATTTATTAAATAGGGAATCCTTTCCCCATTGCTTGTTTTTGTCAGGTTTGTCACAGAACAGATGGTTGTAGATGTGTGGTGTTATTTCTGAGGCCTCTCTTCTGTTCCATTGGTCTATATATCTGTTTAGGTACCAGTGCCATGCTATTTTGGTTACTGTAGCTTGCAGTATACTTTAAAGTCAGGTAGTGTGATGCCTCCAGCTTTGTTCTTTTTGTTTATATTGTCTTGGCTACATGGGCTCTTTCTTGGTTCCACATGAAATTTAAAGTAGTTTTTTCTAATTCTTTGAAGAAAGTCAGTGGTAGCTTGATGGGAGTAGCATTCAATGTATAAATTACTTGGGACAGTATGGCCATTTTTATGATACTGAATATTCTTATCCATAAGCATGGAATGTGTTTCCATTTGTTTGTGTCCTCTCTTATTTCCTTGAGCAGTGGTTTGTAGTTCTCCTTGAAGAGGTCCTTCACATCCCTTGTAAGTTGGATTCCTAGGTATTTTATTCTCTTTGTAGCAATTGTGAATCGGAGCTCACTCATGATGTGGCTCTCTGTTTGTCTATTATTGGTGTATAGGAATGCTTGTGATTTTTGCACATTGATTTTGTATCCTGAGACTTTGTTGAAGTTGCTTAACAGCTTGAGTTTTTGGGCTGAGACGATGGGGTTTTCTAAATATACAATCATGACATCTGCAAACAAAGACAATCTGACTTCCTCTCTTCCTATTTGAATACCCTTTATTTCTTTCTCCTGCCTGATTGCCCTGGCGAGAACTTCCAATACTATGCTGAATAGGAATGGTGAGAGAGGGCAACCTCGTCTTGTGCCGGTTTTCAAAGGGAATGCTTCCCGCTTTTGCCCGTTTGGTATGATATTGGCTGTGGGTTTGTCATAAATAGCTCTTATTATTTTGAGATATGTTCCATCAACACCTAGCTTATTGAGTGTTTTTAGCATGAAGGGGTGCTGAATTTTATCGAAGGCCTTTTCTGCATCCATTGAGATAATCATGTGGCTTTTGTCATTGCTTTTGTTTATATGATGAATTACATTTGTTGATTTGCATATATTGAACCAGCATTGCATCCCAGGGATGAACCCAACTTGATCATGGTGGATAAGCCTTTTGATGGGCTGCTGGATTTGGTTTGCCAGTATTTTATTGAGGATTTTTGCATCGATGTTAATCAAGGATATTGACCTGAAATTTTCTTTTTTTATTGTGTCTCTACCAGGTCATCGTATCAGGATGATGTTAGCCTCATAAAATGAGTTAGGGAGGAGTCCCTCTTTTACTATTGGTTGGAATAGTTTCAGAAGGAATGATACCAGTTCCTTTTTGTACTTCTAGTAGAATTTGGCTGTGAATCCGTCTGGTCCTGGACTTTTTTTGGGTGGTAGGCTATTAATTACTGCTTCAATTTCAGAATTTGTTATTGGTCTATTAAGAGATTCAACTTCTTCCTGGTTTAGTCTTGGGAGGTTGTATTTGTCCAGGAATTTATCCATTTCTTCTAGATTTTCTAGTTTATTTGCGTAGAGGTGTTTATAGTATTCCCTGATGGTAGTTTGTATTTCTGTGAGATCGGGGGTTATATCCCCTTTATCATTTTTTATTGTGTCTACTTGATTCTTCTCTCTTTTCTTCTTTATTAGTCTGGCTAGCAGTTTATCTATTTTGTTAATCTTTTCAAAAAACCAGCTCTTGGATTCACTGATTTTTTGAAGGGTTTTTCATGTCTCTATCTCCTTCAGTTCTGCTCTGATCTTAGTTATTTCTTGTCTTCTGCTAGCTTTTGAATGTGTTTGCTCTTACTTCTCTAGTTCTTTTAATTGTGATGTTAGGGTGTCCATTTTAGATCTTTCCTGCTTTTTCTGTTGGGCATTTCGTGCTATAAATTTTCCTCTACACACTGCTTTGGCTGTGTCCCAGAGATTCTGGTACGTTGTGTCTTTGTTCTCATTGGTTTCAAAGAACTTATTTATTTCTGCCTTAATTTTGTTATTTACCCAGTAGTCATTCAGGAGCAGGTTGTTCAGTTTCCATGTAGTTGTGTTGTTTTGAGTGAGTTTCTTAATCCTGAGTTCTAATTTGATTGTGCTATGGTCGGAGAGACTGTTTGTTATGATTTCCATTCTTTTGAATTTGCTGAGCAGTGTTTTACTTCCAAATATATGGTCAATTTTGAGTAAGTCCTATGTGGTGCTGAGAAGAGTGTATATTCTGTTGATTTGAGGTGGAGAGTTCTGTAGATGTCTATTAGGTCTGCTCGGTCCAGAGCTAAGTTCAAGTCCTGGATATCCTTGTTAATTTTCTGTCTTGTTGATCTGTCTAATAGTGACAGTGGGGTGTTAAAGTCTCCCACTATTATTGTGTGGGACTCTAAGTCTCCTTGTAGGTCTTTAAGAACTTGCTTTATGAATCTGGGTGCTCCTGTATTGGGTGAATATATATTTAGGATAGTTGGCTCTTCTTGTTACATTGATCCCCTTCTTTGTCTTTTTTGATCTTTGTTGGTTTAAATTCTGTTTTATCGGAGACTAGGATTGCATCCCCTGCTTTTTTTTTTTTTTTTGCTTTCCATTTGCTTGGTAAATATTCCTCCATCCATTTATTTTCAGCCTATGTTTGTCTTTGCACGTGAGATGGATCTCCTGAATACAGCACACAGATGGTCTTGACTCTTTATCCAATTTGCCAGTCTGTGTCTTTTAATTGGGGCATTTAGCCCATTTACATTTAAGGTTAATATTGTTATGTGTGAATTTGATCCTGTCATTATGATGCTAGCTGGTTATTTTGCACATTAGTTGATGCAGTTTCTTCAGAGTGTCAATGGTCTTTACATTTTGATATGTTTTTGCAGTGGCTGATACCGTTTTTTCCTTTCTATATTTAGAGCTTCCTTCAGGAGCTCTTGTAAGGCTGGTCTGGTAGTGACAAAATCCCTCAGCATTTGCTTATCTTTAAAGGATTTTATTTCTCCTTCACTTAAGAAGTTTAGTTTGGCTGGATATGGAATTCTGGGTTGAAAATTCTTTTCTTTAAAAATGTTGAATATTGGCCCCCACTCTCTTCTGGATTGTAGGGTTTCTGCAGAGAGATCTGCTGTTAGTCTGATGGGCTTCTCTTTGTGGGTAACCTGACCTTTCTCTCTGTCTGCCCTTAACATTTTTTCCTTCATTTCAACATTGGTGAATCTGATGATTATGTGTCTCGGGGTTACTCTTCTCAAAGATTATCTTTGTGGTGTTCTCTGTATTTCCTGAATTTGAATGTTGGCCTGTCTTGCTAGGTTGGGGAAGTTCTCCTGGATAATATCCTGAAGTGTGTTTTCCAACTTGGTTCCATTCTCGCTGTCACTTTTAGGTACATCAATCAATCATAGATTTGGTCTTTTCACATTGTCCTGTATTTCTTGGAGACTTTGTTCATTCCTTTTCATTCTTTTTTTCTCTAATCTTGTCTTCATGCTTTATTTCATTAAGTTGATCTTCAGTCTCTGATATCCTTTCTCCTGCTTGATCAATTTGGCTAATGATTCTTGTGTATGCTTCACAAAGTTCTCGTGCTGTGTTTTTCAGCTCCATCAGGTCCCTTATGTTCTTTTCTAAACTGGTTATTCTAGTTAGCAGTTCCTGTAACCTTTTATCAAGGTTCTTAGCTTCCTTTCATTGGGTTAGATCATGCTCCTTTAGCTCAGAGGAGTTTGTTATTACCCATCTTCTGAAGCCTACTTCTGTCAATTCATCAAACTCATTATCCATCCAGTTTTGTTCTCTTGCTTATGAGGAACTGTGTTCCTTTGGACGAGAAGAGGCATTCTGATTTTGGAATTTTCAGCATTTTTGCGTTAGTTTTTCCTCATCTCCGTGGATTTATCTACCTTTTATCTTTGATGCTGATGACCTTTGCATGGGGTTTTTCTGTGGATGTCCTTTTTGTTCATGTTATCACTTTTTCTTTGTTAGTTTTCCTTCTAACAGTCAGGCCCCTCTACTGCAAGTCTGCTGGAGTTTGCTAGAGGTCCCCTCCAGACCCTGTTTGCCTGGGTATCACCAGCAGAGGCTGAAGAACAGCAAAGACTGCTGCCTGCTCCTTCTGTTGGAAGCTTTGTCCCAGAGGGGCACCTGCCCAATGCTAGCCAGAGCTCTCCTGTATGAGGTGCCTGTCAACTCCTGCTGGGAGGTGTCTCCCAGTCAGAAGGCATGGGGGTCAGGGACCCACTTGAGGAGGCAGTCTGTTCCTTAGCAGAACTTGAGTGCTGTACTAGGAGATCCACTGCTCTCTTCAGAGCTGGCAGGCAGGAATATTTAAGTCTGCTGAAGGTGTGCCCACAGCCGCCCCTTCCCCCAGGTGCTCTGTCCCAGGGAGATGGGAGTTTTATCTATAAGCCCCTGACTGGGGCTGCTGCCTTTCTTTCAGAGATGCCCTGCCCAGAGAAGAGGAATCAAGAGAGGTAGTCTGGCTACAGTGGCTTTGCTGAGCTGTGGTGGGTTCCCAGCTAAATTTTAAACAATTATTTTGATAACTAGCTTTTTCAATAAATTTTGCTGCATATTAACTCCTCTCATATGAACACTGAATTAACAATTTGCTCTTATCTAATATGCATATAAGAACAAAAATTGTATCAGATTGTGCTCTTACATAGGTCTTTAATGACAGCAAATAATTAAACCTAGAGTAAATCTATTTAGCAATATATTAAAATTATTAATTTATTTCAGTGGTGAATTATTCCTAAAGAACATTTTTAGGACAGCTGGACTACTAATGCAATTTATGTGATTAAATTTGCAATACTTCAAATCATGTCACTGTATTCTTCCCCAGAGAAGCAATCTCATTTTTATAACCTCACCATGTGGTTAGATCATTGAGTACACATTAGGTACTCAATAAATGTTTATTGAACTAAATTGAAAGCAGTGAACTTGAAATTCTAGGAGCTCATGTTATTCTAAAGCTGTACACGTGATAATAAAACAGACTAAACAATGCAAAGGAAACAATTAAATTAGAATTGTATTACACCAATTTACCTAGGATGGTAGGCTATGAAGATATATTAAAACTCAATCAGAAAAACACCAGAAAGAAAAATGTGATGATTCTGAAGCTTGAGCCTATAGCTATCAATCTTTGTGGAAAAAAAAAAAAAAGTTGGCTGGGCATAGTGGCTCACACATCATCCCAGTGCTCTGGGAAACCGAGGTAGTAGGATCACTTGAGGACAGGAGTTTGAGACCAGCCTGTGCAACATAGAGAGACCCCATCTCTACAGAAAATTTAAAAATTAGTTAACTGTCGTGGCATGTGCCTGTAGACCTAGTTACTCAGGAAGCTGAGGTGGGAGGATCACTTAAGTCCAGCAGTTTGAGGTTGCAGCAATCTGTGATTGTGCCACTGCAGTCAATACTGCACTTCAGACTGGGTGACACAGTGAGAACACTATCTCTCGAGAAAAAAAACAGAGAGAGAGAAACATTCATATAGACCAGTATATTTCATGTTTTCTTTTCCTTACTCTTTTTGAAATCACCTTCATTATTATGGTAAAATAAATGTAACATAAAATTTAACATCTTAAACTTCAACTCACTTTTAATGCACTCTTTTTTCATTAACACCTCAGGTCCTGCTTGAGAGTCTTGCTATAGGTTGTCTGAAGGAAGATATGCAAATATCAGAGAAATTGGCTAGGCTAGAATTTTCTTTTAAAATATTTACTAAAGCCTAATTTTACTTAACTTACACTATGCTGTCTTGAAAAACAGCTATTAACAAACTATTAGGAAATAGTAAGTTAATTCCAGAAAAGTTTTCTGATGCTATTACTCAAGAACTAAAGGCAGAAAAATCCTACCTCTGCTGCTTAGAAGCTGTTACCTTGGGTATCTTACTTAATTCTGTGTGAATGATCTTCATTTGCAAAATGAATAAAATAATTCTGCCAATCTCACAGGATTCTTAAAGAATAATTATTTGTAAAGCAACATAGAACAGTTAGTATATTCTATTGATATGTAAGGTTTTTTAAAGAAAAAAGTAAAATTATGCATCTTGGGGATATTTAACTAGGGTTCTC
This sequence comes from Pan paniscus, assembly GCF_029289425.2. NCBI lineage: Eukaryota > Metazoa > Chordata > Mammalia > Primates > Hominidae > Pan > Pan paniscus. The sequence goes on along the minus strand of NC_073261.2, from coordinate 53,941,838 downwards.
TGAATTTACTGAATTTGAATGCTGCCCTGTCTATCGAGGTGGGGAAAGTGCTCATGGAAGATACCCTGAAATACGTTTTCCATATTGGTTCCATTCTCCTCAGCACTTTCAGGTACACAAATCAATTGTAGATTCCCATGCTTTTTGGAGATTTTCTTCATTCCTTTTCATTCTTTCTTCTCTGTGCTTGTCTGCCTGACTTATTTCAGAGAGACAGTCTTTAAGCTCTGAGATTCTTTAATCTGCCTGATCTATTCTGTTATTAATACTTGTGACTGCATTATGAAATTCTTATGGTGTGTTTTTCAGCTCTGTCAGGTTGGTTGCATTCTTCTCTATACTGGCAATTTTGTCTGTTCGCTCCTGCAATGTTTTATCATGATATTTAGCTGCCTTGCATTTGGTTTCAAAGTACTCCTTTAGCTCAGTGAAGTTCGTTTTTATCCAAATTCTGAATTCTACTTCTGTCATTTCAGCCATCTCAGCCTCAGCCCAGTTCTGAACCCTTGCTGGAGAGGTGATACAGTCATTTGGAAGAAAGAGGGTACTCTGGCTTTTTGAGCTTTCAGTGTCTTGCACTGATTCTTTCTCATCTTTGTGGGCTTATCCACCTTCAATCCTTCAGATTGCTGACCTTTGGATATTTTTTTTAATACAAATTGGCCACTTCTCCATATGGCTGCTGTGGTTTGCTGGGGGTTCATTTGCTCTAGTCCCTAGGCACCTCGAATTTTTGGGTACCTGGAGGTATCAGCAGTGAAGGCTGAGAAACAGCAAAGATAGCAGTCTTCCCCTTCCTCTGAGAGCTCTGTACCAGGGAGGTATGGACCTGTGGCCAGCCCAAACACACCTGTAGGAGGCGACTGAAGACGCTGTTGGGAGGTCTCACCTAGTCAGCAGAAATAGGATTGGGGACCTGCTAAAAGAAGCAGTCTGGAAATACTTTCATAGAGGAATTGTGCTGTGCTGGGGTCCATTTCTGTGCCCAGTTGGCTTTGGTTCTCCAGGGTCGTAATGAAAAAGAAAAAATGTTAAGGACAGTGAGAAATAAAGGCCAGGTCACCTACAGAGGGAAGCCCATCAGACTAACAGTGAAACTCTCATTGGAAACCCTACAAGCCAGAAGAGGCTGGGGGGCCAATATTCAACATTCTTAAAGACAACTCAAAATTTCATATCTGGCCAAACTAAGTGAAGGAGAAATAAGACCCTTTTCAGACTAGCAAATGCTGAGGGAATTCATTATCACCAGACCTGCCTTGCAAGAGCTCCTGAAGGAAGCACTAAATATGGAAAGGAAAGAACATTACCAGCCACTGCAAAATACACTGAAGTACACAGACCAGGTACACTATAAAGCAACCACATAAACAAGTCTGCAAATAACCAGCTAACATCATGAGGACAGGATCAAATCAACACATTATCAATACTAACCTTAAATGTAAATAGGCTAAATGCCCTAAATAAAAGACACAGAGTGGCAAGCTGGATAAAAGACTAAGACTTATTGGTATGGTGTCTTCAAGAGACCCATCTTACATGCAATGTCACACATAGGCTCAAAATAAAGGGATGGAGGAAAATCTATGAAGCAAATGAAAACCAGGAAAGAGCAGGGATTGCTATCCTACTTTCTGACAAAACAGACTTTAAAACAACAAAGATTAAAAAAAAAGACAAAGATGGGCATTACACAATGGTAAAGAGTATATTTTCACCCTTTATCATCTGGTTATTTTGCAGACTTGTTTATGTGGTTGCATTACAGTGTACCTGGTCTATGTACTTCAGTGTGTTTTGTAGTGGCTGGTAATGGTCTTTCCATATTTAGTGCTTCCATCAGGAGCTCTTGTAAGGCAGATAAGGTGGTAACAAATTCCCTCAGCCTTTGCTTGTCTAAAAAAGATCTTATTTCTCTTATTTCTATTCAATAAGAAGAAATAACTATAAAAATACAACACACCAGAAGCTCTGGGACATGGCTAAGGCAGTGTTAGGTGGGAAATTTATAGCATTAAATACCCACATCAAAAAGTTACAAAGATCTCAATTTAAAAATCTAACATCACAACTAAAAGAACTAGAGAACCAAGAGCAAACAAATCCCAAAGCTAGCAGAAGACAAGGAAAAAACAAAATCAGAGCTGAACTGAAGGAGATAGAGAACCAAAAAAACCATTCAAAAGATCAACAAATAAAGAAACTTTTTTTGAAAAAAAAATACAATAGATAAACCTTTAACTATAATAATAAAGAAGAAAAGAGAGAAGATTCAAATAAACACAATCAGAAACAATAAGGAGGATATTACCACTAAACCCGCAGAAATACAAATAACCATCAGAGAATATTATAAACACCTCTATGCATATCAACTAGAATATCTAGAACTAATCGATAAGTTTCTGGACACATACACCCTCACAAGACTAAACCAGGAAGAAACTGAATCCCTGAACAGACCAATAATGAGTACTGAAATTGAGTACTACCACTTACCAACCACCCCCCGCCCAACAAAAAGAAAAGCCCAGGACCAGACAGATTCACAGCTGAATTCTACCAAATGTACAAAGAAGAGCATGTACCATTCCTACTGAAACTATTCCAAAAACTGAAAAGGAAAGACTCCTCCCTAATGCAATCTATGAGGCCAGCCTCATCCTGATAGCAAAACCTGGCAGAGATAAAACAAAAAAAGAAAACTTCAGGCCAATATCATTGATGAACATTGATGCAAAAATCCTCAACAAAATACTGCAAATCAAATCGAGCAGCGCATCAAAAAGCTTATGCACCATGATCAAGTAGGCTTAATTCCCAGGACTCAAGGTTGGTTCGACATATGCAAATCAATAAATATGATTCATCACATAAACAGAACTAGAGAGAAAAACCACATGATTATCTCAATAGGTGCAAAAAAGGTTTATTAGAAAATTCAACATCCATTCATGTTAAAAACTCTCAATAAACTAGGTATTGAAGGAAGATACCTCAAAATAATAAGACCCATGTATGACAAACTCACAGCCAACATCACACTAAATGGGAAAAAGCTGAACACATTCCCCCCCCCGCAAAAAATGGCACAAGACAAGGATGCCCTCTCTCAAGACTCATATTCAACATGGTAATGGAAGTTCTGGCCAAGGAAATCAGGCAAGAGAAAGAAATAAAGGGCATTGAAATAGTCTGCAAACTATCCCTGTGGTTTCTAGATTCTATATCTAGAAAACCACATTGTCTCAACCTGAAAGCTTCTTAAGCTGATAAACAACTTCAGCAAAGTTTCAGGATACAAAATCAATGTATAAAAATCACTAGCATTTCTATACACCAACAACAGCCAAGCTGAAGCCAAATCAGGAATGCAGTCCCATTCACAGTTGAAACAAAAAGAATAAAATACCTAGGAATACAGCTAAGTAGGGAGGTAAAAGATTTCTGCAAGAAAAATTACAAACCACTGCTCAAAGAAATCAGAGAACACAAATACATTTTTAAAAAGTCCATGTTCATGGAAGGGAAGAATCAATATTGTTAAAATGGCCATACTGCCCAAAGAAATTCATAAATTCAATGCTATTCCCATTAAACTGCCATTGACATTCTTCACAGAACTAGAAAAAACTATGTAAAAATTCATAATGAACCAAAAAAGAGCCTGAATAGCCAAGGCAATCCTAAGCAAAAAGAACAAAGCTGGCAGCATCATGCTACCAACTTCAAACTATACTACATGGCTACAATAACCAAAACAGCATGATATAGATACAAGAAAAGACACATAGGCAGGGCGCGGTGCCTCACGCCTGTAATCCCAGCACTTTGGGAGGCTGAGGTGGGTGGGTCACTAGGTCAGGAGTTCGAGACCAGCCTGGCCAATATGATGAAACCCCATCTCTACTAAAAATACAAAAATTAGCCAGGCATGGTGGCACACCTGTAGTTCCAGCTACTCAGGAGGCTGAGGCAGAAGAATCACTTGAATCTGGGAGGCACAGGTTGCAGTGAGCCAAGATCATGCCACTGCACTCCAGCCTGGGTGACAGAGCGAGATTCTGTCAAAAAAAAAAAAAAAAAGAAAGAAAGAAAAGACACTTAGAAAAATGAAACAGAACAGAGAACCCAGAAATAAGACCATACATGTACAACCATCTGATCTTTGACAAAGCTGACAAAAACAAGCAATGGGGAAAGGGCTTCCTATTCAATAAATGATGCTGGGATAACTGGCTAGCCATATGCAGAAGACTGAAGCTGGACCCCTTTCTTACAACATGTATTAGTTCATTTTCATGCTGCTGATAAAAACATACCTAAGACTGGGTAATTTATAAATAAAAACAGGTTTAATAGACTTCCAGTTCCACATGGCTGGGGAGCCCTCACAATCATGGCAGAAGGCGAAAGGCATGTCTTACATACCGGCAGACAAGAGAGAATATGTGCAGGGGAACTCCCCTTTTTAAAAACATCATATCTCATGAGACTTATTCATTACCACGAGAACAGTGTGGGAAAGATCTGCCCCCATGATTCAGTTACCTCCTACTGGGTCCCTCCCACGACATGTGGGAATTACAGGAGCTATAATTCAAGATGAGAGTTGGGTGGGGACACAGCCAAACCATATCATTCTGCCCATAGGCCCTCCCAAATCTCATATCCTCACACTTCAAAACCAACCCTGCCTTCCCAACAGTCCCCCAAAGTCTTAACTCATTTCAGCATTAACTCAAGAGTCCACAGTCCAAAGTCTCAATTGAGACAAGGTAAGTCCCTGCCACCTATGAGCCTGTAAAATCAAAAGCAAGTTAGTTATTTCCTAGACACAATGGGGGTATAGGCATTGGGTAAATACAGCCATTCCAAGTGGGAGAAACTGGCCAAAACAAAGGGGCTACAGGCCCCATGCAAGTCGAAATCCAGCAGGGCAGTCAAATCTTAAAGCTTGAAAATGATCTCCTTTGACTCCATGTCTCACATCCAGGTCATGCTGATGTAAGAGAGGATTCCCATTATCTTAGGCGGCTCTGCCCCTGTGGCTTTGCAGAGTACAGTGTCCCACCCAGCTGCTCTCACGGGCTGATATTGAGTGTCTTGTGGCTTTTCCAGCTTCACATTGCAAGCTATAGGTGGATCTACCATTCTGGGGTCTGGAGGATGATGGCCCTCCTCTCACAGCTCCACTAGGTGATGCCCCAGTAGGGACTCTGTGTGGGGACTCCCAACCCACATTTCCCTTCTGCACTGCCCTAGCAGAGGTTCTCCATGAGAGTTCTGCCCCTGCAGCAAACTTCTGCCTGGATATCCAGGCACTTCTATACATCCTCTGATATCTAGGCAGAAGTTCCCAAACCTCAATTATTGACTTCTGTGCAACTGCAGCCTAAACACCACACAGAAACTGTCAAGACATGGGGCTTGCACCCTCCAAAGCCAGGGCCTGAGCTGTAGCTTGGCCAGTTTTATTCATGGCTGGAGTGGCTGGGATGCAGGGCACCAAGTCCTTAGACTTCACCACAGCACAGGGACCTTGGGCCCAGCACATGAAACCATTTTCTCTTCCTAGGCCTCCAGGCCCATGATGGGAGGGGCTGCCATGAAAACCTCTGACATACCCTGGAGACATTTTTCCCATTGTCTTGGGGATTAACATAGGGATCCTCATTTCTAATGCAAATTTCTGCAGCTGGCTTGAATTTCTTCTCAGAAAGTGGGATTTTCTATTCTATTGCATTGTCAGGTTGCAAATTTTCCAAACTTTCATGCTCTGTATCCCTTTTAAAATGGAATGCTTTTAACAGCATCCAAGTCACTTCTTCAATGCTTTGCTGCTTAGAAATTTCTTCAACCAGATACCCTAAATCATCTCTCTGAAGTTCAAAGTTCCACAAATCTCTAGGGCAGGGGTAAAATGCCACCAGTCTCTTTGCTAAAACATAACAAGAGTGACCATTGCTCCAGTTCCCAACAAGTTCCTCATCTCCATTTGAGACCACCTCAGCCTGGACCTTATTGTCCATATTGCTATCAGGCTTTTGATCAAAGCCATTCAACAAGTCTCTAGGCAGTTCCAAACTTTCCCACATTTTCCTGACTTCTGGGCCATCAAACTGTTCCAACCTCTGCCCGTTAACCAGTTCCAAAGTTGCTTCCACGTTTTTGGAATGCAGCAGGGCCCCACTCTACTGGTACAAATTTACTGTATTGGTCTTTTTTCGCACTGCTGATAAAGACATACCCGAGACTAGAGAATTTACAAAAGAAAGAGATTTAATGGACTTACAGTTCCACATGGCTGGGGAGGCCTCACAATCATGGTGAAAGGAAGAACAAGTCATATGTGGATAGCGGCAGGCAAAGAGAGAGAGAGCTTGTACGGCTAAACTCCCCTTTTTATAACCATCAGATCTCATGAGACTTATTCATTATCACAAGAAAAGCATGGGAAAGACCTGTCCCCATGTTCCAATTACCTCCCACTGGGTCCCTCCCACAACACATGGGAATTCAAGATGAGATTTGGGTGGGGACACAGCCAAACCATATCACAACCCCATTAAGAAGTGAGCAAAGGACATGAACGCACACTTTTTAAAAGACATACATGTGGCCAACAAGCATATGTAAAAAAGTTCAATATTACTGATCATTAGAGAAATACAAATCAAAATCGCAAGGAGATACTATCTCACACCAGTCGGAATGACTATTATTAAAAAGTAAACAAAAATAACAGAGGCTGGTGAGGTTTCAGAGGAAAGGGAACGCTTATACACTGTTTTGGGGAGTGTAAATTAGTTCAACTATTGTGGAAAGCAGTATGGCAATTTCTCAAAAAGCCAAAAGCAGAACTACCATTTGATCCAATAATCCCATTACTAGGTATATAACCAGGTGAATATAAATCATTTTGCCATAAAGACACATGCATGCAAATGTCCATTCACAATAGAAAAAATATTAAATCAACCTAAATGCACATCAATGACAGACTGGATAAAGAAAATGTATGGGAGGCTGAGGCAGGAGAATCACTTGAACCCAGGAGGTGGAGGCCGTGGTGAGCCAAGATCATGCCACTGCACTGCAGACTGGGCAACAAGAGCAATACTCTGTCTCAAAAAAAAAAAAAAAAATGAAAAGAAAGAAAAGGTGGTATACATACACCATGGAATACTATGCAGGCATTAAAAAAGAATATCATGTCTTTTATGGGAACATGGATGGAGCTGAGGCTATTATCCTTACCAAACTAAAGCAGGAACAGAAAACCAAACACCCATGTTCTCAGTTGTAAGTGGGAGATAAATGACAAGAACTCATGAACACAAAGAATGGAACAACAGACACTGGGGTGTACTAGAGTGGGGAGAGTGGGAAGAAGGAGCAGAGCAGAAAAAATAACTACTGGGTACTAGGCTTAATACCTGGGTGATGAAATAATCTGTACAACAAACCCCTGTGACACAAGTTTACCTACATAACAAACCTGCACATATACCCCCAAACTTAAAATAAACGTTTTTTAAAAAAGAAAATCCTGCTTCAAACTAACAGAATTTAAGAACGTTGGCTGGGCACAGTGGCTCACGCCAGAACTTTGGGAGGCCGAGGCAGGCAGATCATGAGGTCAGGAGATCAAGACCGTCCTGGCCAACATGATGAAACCCTGTCTCTACTAAAAATACAAAAAAATTAGCTGGGCGTGGTGGTGCACATGTCTGTAATCCCAGCTACTCAGGAGGCTGAGCAGGAGAATCGTTTGAACCAGGGAGTTGGAGGTTGCAGTGAGCTGAAATCGCACCACTGCACTCTAGTCTGGCAACAGAGTGAGACTTCGTCTCAAAAAAAGAAAAAAGAATGTTAGAGATTGTTCAAACATCCACCTATGTTGTATTCAACTCCTTTTACAACCTCTAAAAACCAAATTTATCTTTGGAAAAATGTTCCTCTTATAAAGTTCTTCATTATTTCTATTCCATTAAACTCTGAGCTAGTTACTTGAGGGAAGGACCATCTTTATTTCATTTTTGTATCATTAAAACTTAACATAGTGCCTCACATATGATAGACACCTAAGAAATGTCTATTAAACTAAGATCTATCTCTCTGGAAGTACCTAGCAATTATCTTGTAATGAAATCAAATAAATCTATTTGATATACCTTCAAATATATGAAGGTAGTATGTTACCCAGAGTCTTCACACTTCTATACCAAAAAAACTCAAGTCATTTAGTCACTCTCTTCTTTATGAGCTCCAGTATATTGACATCATTTCTAAATGCAGGGCCAGAATAAAACTCAATACATTAGGTGTGGCTAGACTAAAATACAGCAGATACTGGACCACCATGGTGCTAATTTCAGAAAATGTATTTCTATTAATAATAATGCAACCTAAATTAACATAACCTGTTTTCAAAGCTGTATTTCACTAGTGACATTTTCTCTACACTCTCCAAACTTTGGTCATAGGATTTGATGCTAAGCTGTGTCATTCCTTGTACTTGTACTTTGTACTTGCATAGATGAATTGGGGGATCCAATTATGGTTATACTTATTATATGCAATCTTACTTGCATTAGTCCTCTTCTCTAAAATACCAGTGCCACTGACATGGTAATAACCATTCATTGTCTCTCACCAGAAATATTAGAATATTTGCTAAAAGATTTCTTGGCCATCATTCATACTATACTCTAATCCACTCATTAAACTGCAAAATGACTGCCCCTAAATGCAATTTAATCAGTAACTTCCCGTATTCATTTATGCTTCTTCACCATTTTCAGTAGAGTCCAATTTCCTTATGTGCCATTTAAGGCATTTATGTTCAAGACACTATCTACGATACTAACTTCATATTCTACAATAGCCCAAAAAATATCCCCTTATATTCTAAAAGTTCCATGAATAATTTCATTCCCCTGTTTCTTTACATATACTATACCCTCTGCCTAGTGTTTTTTCCTTTCTCTTCTACCAGATGCCTACCATGCTACCAAACTGTTATATAATTTTTTGATCCTCTTCATCTTTTTGAAGAACATAATTGTCTGTCTCTAGCTAGAGAACACATCTCATTCTCTATTTAAGTAAATGGTATTCAAGTTAGGTGATTAGGTAATTATTTCCAAAATCAACTTATAATATAGGTAATATCTTACAATGTGACAAACAATATATTTTCAATATTTGTCTGCTTCATATATTTTTATTTAAGCTATACTAAACAAGAATAACCTGGGGTAGAAAATTAAAGATATCTATTACCATTGTCTCCCAAGTAACAAAGAAATTTTACTGTGGAACACAGAATAAATGAACTAAATGTTAAGCCAGGCAACTAAAATAACAAGTTATATGTTATTTTATATGAAAGTAGAGTATAAGAATTAGCGAAAATGATTATATTTTGTACTACTAAAAAAAAACTCCCTTGGTTTGGAGCATCTGGTTAAATCAATAATATCTTCAAATGTAAATGGCCCAAAACTAAGTTCTCTATAAATACTGAGTTCAGAGTTGTGTTCAAACAACTAGACAGGAAACTAACCACAGATCATTTCACTTTAGTGTAAGCTTCTGCCCAGTTTTGGATGAGACACTATTACTGTCACTGTTGCATCTGGGAAGATGGCTAAGTCTTTTGGGCCGATAGAGAGTGTCATTAGCACTCTTTTATATATTCACAAGTTTAAAAAGAGTCGTATGAAATTCATAGCGCCAGACTGTGAAAAAAGACAAAAATAAAACAAGCCTATTGTTTCCCTTAAACTTAAGCCTAAAAGAAAAATATACCTCAGCTCATATTATAAAGCTTTTGGAAATCTCAGCCAGAGCAATAAGCTCTAAATTTGTTTTAAGCACTCTACTTTTGAAGTTATGTTGCTCATTTCACTTTCCAATTTGTCCTACAGCATTGTCAATTTTTTTTTTTTGAGACGGAGTCTCGCTCTGTCGCCCAGGCTGGAGTGCAGTGGTGCGATCTCGGCTCGCTGCAAGCTCTGCCTCCTGGGTTCACGCCATTCTCCTGCCTCAGCCTCCCAAGTAGCTGGGACTACAGACGCCCAGCTAATTTTTTTGTATTTTTAGTAGAGACAGAGTTTCACCATGCTAGCCAGGATGGTCTCGATCTCCTGACCTCGTGGTACACCCGCCTCTGCCTCCCAAAGTGCTGGAATTACAAGCGTGAGCCACCGCGCCTGGCCAGCATTGTCAATTTTTTTTTTTTGCATTGCAGTTATGCAATAATAAAATTATAATGAATTTTTAGAAATGATCCCTTCCAGTGAAATTATATAACCATACAGGACCAATATAAATATTTTCATAGATAAGAAAAATACAAAAATATAAGGTAAAAATTCCTCCAAATTCAGGCCTTGATCTAAAATTGTCTTCACTATAAGTTTAATGTCTAATATGCTTTTACAGTTATTATTTTGGATGACCTTTAAACATTATACTAAACAGATGTTGTGGCAAACTATATACCAAGTAATTCCTCCTATATGGTTCCAGCACATAGAGGCAGAAGCACAGGAATCTCTGGGTTGGAAGACTTAGAGTTCTAGTCTAATACTCTGTCCGACACATGGATTGCCTTTGCACCATCCCAGAGAATCAGCTATTCTCTGTCACAATGTTGTCCATGAATTAACTAGTTCATACTCTTATTTATCTCTGTCTAACTTCTACTTTGTAGAACAACTTATAACAGAAAGAGCCACTAGGTATTCAAATCTTACTCTAAATAAAATACAGCAAATTAATAAGGGTCAGGAACAACATTTATGGCCACCAGGTGTACATTCTTTTCTATCTATAATAATTTGACAATCTCTCCTTTGGAGAAAATAATAAACAGACAAAATCAGTACTCAAGAAAACTGTGACAAGCTCCCCAGAATTCCCATACCCTATTTATGTACAGAGGTTAAAATGGCCTGCAAAGAGATCTTAAAGAAATAGAAAAAAAAATAGTAAAACTCTGGTATGTGGATATGATCACTTTGTCGGAGTGCTTCCCAGGTTTTTGGACTAAAAGCATTTAAGCCAAATATCTGTTCCAGCTCCATGAAATCAGAAACAGACTGGCAAGTTTACTAAAGGGACCTGAAAGACAGAGGTCACATGCCATAGAGGGTATAGACACATTAAAAGTTAATCTCACAACTATCACATTATTTTAAAAAGTAAAGGAATTAAAACAGTGAGAGAGTGTACTTGTTAACTAATATCAAAAGAGAGTCAATAAGACAAGTAGATATTCATGAGATACCCCTATGAAGATGGCATGGTTTGGTAGTTTTGGGTAGTGATGTTTTTTAATCAAAAGCAGATTAAAGTCCTATATTCCATAATTACAGGAATTCATTGAATCATGCAGAAGGCCACTGGAAGTTTCTCTTGACTTTCTACAGTTAGCATCAGTAAAATAATTGTGTTACATTCAGTGATCTTCCCTCAATAGCACAGAATAAGTATGATTAGGAATAGTCATAGTCATATCATTAGCAGTTGACTGGGGCCATAGACTAACATTAGAGCTAGACTAGGACTAGAATTTTTAAGCATTACTATTGAAGCCATAAACCTTATGCTCATTAGACTCATTCCCTGCGCTACTCAAGGGAGCCAGGTTCCACCAGGAAGGTAAAAAGATAAACAAAAAACACTGGAAGGATCCCCATGGACAACTGCTGAAGGGAAGGGAAACCCTAAGGAAAGATCACAATTACTTGTACCCTAGGGAACCGATACCTCCTATTTCCTTTACCACCTGCAACGTAGCATATCAATGTGATTCTTTTAATAATCTCACTGTATCTGTTTTACAATAGCAAAAATATAGATATTGTCAATATGGCACAAAGAATATTGTTTCAATGAAGAATCCTTAGATTTTACATACTTCCAGATGGAATGCGTGCTCACAACTAGGAAAAATAGGCACAAAAGAAAACTAGCCTTACAAAAGGTTCATGTCAAACTTCTTGAGAGTATAGAGTTAGGGCCTGTTTGTCTGTTGAAAGACTGCTTCCCATTTTCAGATCTCTGTCACCTCCTAATCCTAAGATTATTTTTCAAAGGAGTTATCAAGATAAAGATTAAAGGCAACTTAAGTAAAAACAAAAAATAGTAGGCCAATAAAACAAAACACATAGACAAAAACATGAAATAAAACTTCCTTGTTTTGTTACCATCTTAGAACAGTTAAAGACGGTAAATCATTCAATTGCAGAAATCTATAAAGGCAATAAGATAATCCTACATGACATAAAAATAACAAGTGGATGTCCTTAACAGAAACACTTTTAAAAAATATGTAACATAATGCATTCAGGGATGTATTGCAGGGTAGAAAATTCACTTTTTGTATTTGTGCCTGTGTGTGTGTGTGTGTGTGTGTGTGTGTGTGTGTATCCCTAATCATTTTTTAAGAAGGTAGTTTTTCCTTAGGAAGAGAGTGGACTTCATCTATCACCAAGGAGCTAAAGACCAAGAAGCCTGCAACGGCTAATTCAAAGACAGGGAGGTCCCAGGGGCAAGTACGTACTGTGATTTCCAACATTGTGTGTTATTTGTTTGGAGAAGTTCAAGCACTTACTGAAGTATATTAAAATTGTGGCTATAGACTACCATGAAAGTATTACAGAAGAGTGGAATATACCACATTCCTGTTGCTCATTTAACTGTGAACTCCTCACCCCACAACATGTACAACATATATGCTAAGGTATCCTGACACCAATTTGCAGGCTCAAATTTGTCCTCTTGTCAAAGAAGCAAAAATGTAGTTTAGACTGACCTCATTGTAATATTCCAAGCAGTAATATTTTCTTCCTTTTGAACTTGGATTATTACCTTTACAGTGCACTCCCAACATCATTCTTAATGAAGTGGAATTATAAGAAATACATATTTATAATAAAGAGCTGTGATCAAAATAGATGTCAGGTAAAGACAAATAGTCATCTGAGTTGGAGGACACTATTCCATGCATGATGTCCCTGTTAGACATTCCAATCTCATCATGACATTGACTGGATATTTACTCAATGCTGGCCATATTAAAATGTCTGAGATACTTTCCTCCAAATAACATGTAACATTAGTTCATAATAGGGGAAAATATAGAAAATAATATTTAAGATCATATATCCAAAGTTTCAAGTAGAAAATTGAGACAATAATATCTACAGGAGTTCACAAGAAAATCAAACCTTGGGGTATGAATTGTGGGAAAAAGGGTGAACAGTCATAAAAGACCTCATGGGGAGAACAGGTGTTAAGCTGTATTTTAAAGGAGGGAAAGATTTGAAAGTGAGATGAGAAGTCATTCTGAGAAGGAAAACCATGAGCAAGAATCTACAGCCAGGAATAAGCATAGTATGTTTGGGAATGATTAACAGATATATTTGGCTGAAGTTACAGCTTTATGTAAGGGAATTACAACAAATGTATTTAATGTGGATAGTAGTTATACTTTAAAATGTGGGGATTATTAAAAATTTCTGAACAGAGAGAGTAACAGACAAACCAGTGTTCTTGGAAGGCACATCTAGAAATAATCTGACATAAAAATAAACTCTGCCTATGTTCTTCCACTGCTGCTCTTCTTTATAATGATCACACATCCTCAGTTGTCCTTAGTTGTGCTTTATTGTTCCTGATCTAATCACAACCATGCTTCTCAGTCCCCTTGCCAAGAAGTTTGCTTGGAAACCTCAATTCAACAGCACTCCTACAGACCCAAACACCTTCCTTTAGACTTGGAAATATTAGGGGAAAAGCAACTACTTTACTGTAGCAAAAAGAGTATATGCTTTGGAATTAGGGAGAACTCAATTTAAATCTGTATTCCAAAAATATATTATTTATAAGATCTTAAGCAATGATTTAACCTACCTATACCTAAATTTAATCTGTAAAAAGATTAAGTAAAAAGTAAAAAGGGGCTACTTCGCAAACAAAGATGAGATAAATGAAGGATACTGGCACGTAAAAGAATCTAAAAATGTGGATATTTTTTGTTTCACTTTGAATTTATAAGCAAAAGGAAATCTGAACTGAGAGAGAAGCCGTAAAGATCTAAAACTTTTTTAAATAAAGGAAATGTTTAAAGATTTTTAAAATGCCAACAACAATTTTGAAGAAAACTAAGAAGTCACATAACCAACATAATTATTTTAATTTAAAATATTTCCTGGTGAACTTTTTTCTCACTATGAACATGTTTTTACATGTTTGCAATCATTTGTCTTATAAAACTTTCATTTTATTTCTTTCATTTAACATAATTGCTTTGCAAGGTTATTATTTAATTTCACAAATTAGTTTTCATAAATACATAACATTTCACTGAATAATAGTATTAAAGTTTATATAACAGTTTGCCTATCATTACACAGTTAAGGTTTTTAATTATTTGCTGATATTAACAATGATGAAATAACTGTTTTGTCCTCAGATAAAACTCAACACCCCACAACTTTAGCATCAATAAGAAAGAATGCAAGCCACTTCATCTTTTAAACGTATTGTATTAGTCTGTTCTCACTCTCCTATGAAGAAATACTCAAGACTGGGTAATCTATAAAGAAAAGAAGTTTAATTGACTCACAATTCCGCATGGCTGGTCAGGCCTCAGGAAACTCACAATCATGGCAGAAAGTACCTCTTCATAGGACAGCAGGAGAGAGAATGAGTGCTGAGAGAAGGGGGAAGCCCCTTATAAAACCATCAGATCTCACTATCATATGAACAGCATGAGGGAAACTACTCCCATGGTTCAATTATCTCCACCTGGTCCCACCCTTGACACGCGGGGATTATTACAATTCAAGGTGAGATTTGGGTGAGGACACAGAGCCAAACCATATCAGGTATCAAAGATACTAAAGTGACCAAGTATAGCAATATCTAACATATTCTCACTGGAATCTCTGACTCTTACCAGGTGCAGTGGCTCATGCTTATAATCCTAGCACTGCGGGAGGCCAAGGCAGGAGGATCACTTGAGCCCAGAAGTTCAAGACCAACCTGGGCAACATAGTGAGACCCCATCTCAACAAAAAAATAATAAGTTAGCCAGGAATGGCAGCACACGCCTGTAATCCTAGACACTTTGCAGGGCTGTTGTGGGCGGATTGCTTGAGCTTGAGAGGGTGAGGCTGCAGTGAGCTGTTATCACATCATGGCACTCCAGTCTGGGTGACAGAGTGAGACTATCTCAACAACAACAACAACAACAAAAAGGAATAGAAAAAGAAAAGGAAATCAAGTATGAAAATTTGTAAGTGTGGAATTTTGCAGTATGTTAAATTCTAGATTCTCCTTATTTTCTATATTATCAACAAACATAGGATTAGAAGTAAATGGCTCTATTTGGAACCAAACATACTTAAGCTTTTATTTAATAATTACAAGAGCAGAAGAAGACTCAAAGGTCATTATCATTAAAGAGGCAAAGGACTACTGGCTGGATACTACCAGAAAGAACAGCTCTGGCTTGGTAATAGTAGCTTTATGGGGAGAAAAGTTCTAAGTAATAGCTCAACACACAAAGATATTTCTGAAGAAATACAAAACCTCTAAAGGATTTAAGTGATTAACTAAACAAAAGATCCCAATACCACATTGAGAAGAAGCAAATGTTTTTTATTTCAATGTACTCTATGTAGCTCAAATAACGTAACTGTTAACTGCATGGAAACAGGAAACATAAATCAATTTCTTGATAGGCAGAAAAATCATTAGTAAATCAGTAATTTGTACTCCATCAGGGAAAACGAAAAAAAAAAATCTTGAATCTTGGATCTACCTATGTAATTAATGTAATGAAGAAAAATGTGGTTGTGTCCTAAAGGATCTGATGCCTCTAGTCCTTTTTAAGGACACCTGAAACTTCTTTATTTTGTTCCAGAGAAAGTCATAGGAATTGGGCTGAATTACAGTCATTTTTATCAGCAGATGACAGAATTTCCACATAAGGTGTCAAAGAAGGGAATTCAAGTTAGGTTAGAAACAAGCAACCCACTTATTGGTATATTTCCCATTACCAGATAGAGTTTCTACTTTATGGGGATGTTATCACAATTTACCACCCGTTCCGGGAATTGTTCTGGTCACCATGACCAAAATTTTATACACTAACAAAAAAGATTCTGAATAAGAATCCCACAGAGAAAAAGGTATTTAAATGATGGCTCTATGAAACATAGCTTAGTGCTTCTCATATATAGTTTAGAAGTATTATATAGCCTAGTGGGAAGGAACAAGGACTTTGGAGGCAGTTTACACCCCAGATTCACTAACTCTAGATGAATAGTTTTTGACACAATAGTAAACCTCTCTATGTTTACTAATGTGTAAGCTAATCTAATTTTTCTTTTCTAATTTGTAAACTGGGAGAATAACAATGTTTTCAGAAATTTGTTGCAAGGAATAAATGAGAATATATATTAATACATACATACAGGTACATTAGAATATATACACCTACGTGTGTGTGTATACATATATACATGGGTGTATATGTATAGACACACAGAGAGAGAGAAAGAAAAAGAGAGAAACAGAGAGGGAGAGGACACTTTGCACAGTACCTGGTATATGGTATGTACTCAAAAGATAGTAGCTATTGTTAAATGTTAAGAGACAGCTTGATATAGTGAAAAGAACATGACACAAGAAAAAATGACCTAGGATCTAGCCCCACTATTGATTAATTTTCTGACCTCTGGGCAAGACCCTGTTAGGCCTCAGCTTCCATATTTGTTAAATGGGGAAAATAGTGACTGTCCGTATATCATAGAGGTTGCTTTTCTGAAAAAAGAAATGGGATAATGACATATAAAAGAAATGTGAACATTACTAAGTAATAATGAATGCAAGGCATTTTATAATTAAAATTCTGTCACTTGAAAACAATACTCTTTCTTATTTGGAGAAACAAGAGAATATGGAAGGAGAAAGACCAATTCAGAATTTCAACCTAAGCAAACTTTTGGTCATTATCTCAAAATAATAGCTTTTGACTTCTCTTTCCTATAATTAAATGGTTACTTTTAATGACATATGACTCAAAAATGATTGTCAATGCCCAGGCAGGAATTCAGTTACTTTATTATTCAAAACAGGTAAACTCCATATAGTGCAAGCTGCTGCACTATACACAGAAATACAGATGAATAGGACAAGGTCTTTATCCACAGGGTTCACAAGTCCATATTTGGCAATCAATCTAATAGACACGATGGTATAATGGAAAAAATTTTAAGTCAAATAAATTTGTTTAAATCCTAACCCTTTCACCTATTTGCTGTATCCCTTACAAAGTACATATCCTCCTTGAGTTTATGGTCTCATCATAAAATGTAATAATAATATTAATACTTATCTGATGGGGGTATTTTGAGTCCTCATCAACTGGGATGACATATAACACATGTAAAGCATTTGGAACACAGCAGATGCTTTAATTACCATTGTCTCCTTTCCTGAATAAAGTACACAAATGAATGACATATCCAGCCCAAGGTAAAATTTAATTCATGCCATTTTAAAAAGTGCCACAAAGGAAGATGTCACATCTGGTTAGGAGAACTGGTAAGGCCTCATAGAAGGTGTGGTCCTTGAAATGAACCTTGAAGTATGTAAGATTTTCAACACACATAGTTAAAGGGCAGAAGCAGTAAAAGTAGACGAAAGGCATGGGGGAAAAAAAAAAAAGACCCAGGGTAGAAAACAGTTGGGTGTGCTTGACAAAGAGCATTACTTCATTATGGGAGGAGAATCTTTGGTAAATAGAAAACAGAGACAGAGACAGAGAAAAGACAGAAAGGTAGTTTAAGGTCCCATTATGAAAAGTCTTGATGGACACAGAAAAGATTTTGTACTTAATGGGAGTACTGACAGTTTGTACTGACAGTTCTTCACTAGCAGCATCATTTGGTTAGGTCGGAGATGGCAGCAATTCCTGGAAATAAATTGAGTACTAAAAGAAATGTCAGTTTTGAAAGGGTTTTAAATGGGAAGAATTTCAGAAACTTATATGTAGGAAATAATTTTCTCTTAAGGATGACCTAAGAGAAAGTAAGGCCAGGGATAGGTATCATTGTATTACTAGACAAAGAAACTAGGAGAATTTCCACGCTTAACCCACAAACCAAGGTCGGCTATGAGAGATCTTGCCCTGTGTCATACAAATTAACATTAACAACAGACAGAGAAAACAAATTCAGGATTCCATCTTCTGGGTCTGTTACTTGAGACAGCATTTCCTCTCTTAAGCATTTCTGAAAGATAATTATCAGGATAACAAGAATAAATTCTCAAAAACATGCTCTTATGCTGAGCATGCAAAATGGGTAACTGTGTATGCAATTGTAAATTATACAACTGAAGTCTGAAAAAAAAAGTCTGTGTACTTACTTCATCTGTTAACTCAAGGGAAACAGTAAGATTTAAAAACCCTAAATGTGGAAAATATTATTATAATCATTTCTGGGTGCCTCATGAAGATAGGCAGGCTGCCTAAGTCACAAAAACTTCAAGGGAAAAAACAGTTGCAAAATTAAATAATTTTCTCCTCTGACCACTGCCTATCTAACAATGAGAATAATCTGCAAACAAACACACTCGGATTCTCCCTCTCTCTCTCTCTCTGTGTCACACACAAACACACTTCTGGACACTGACGTATTCCGTTGGCTATGTTGCTGCTGTGATGTGGTAAAATATCCCTGAGAATTAAGAGAAACTGGGGATTCCAAAATGTAAGAGAACAAGACAGAATTTGCCTTGTCTTTCCAGTCCTCTCTATATACATTTTTTCTATCAATCAATCCCTTTCTGAGAGAGAGCCACTTCTGTCAGGGAATTTCAAATATGAAAAGAAAATATTTATAGTAAGTAAAAGACAAATGATTTGGGTTCTTTTTCAGAAACGAACTCTTTTCTCTCCCATTCTTTCTCGAATAATGCCCGAAGGCAAATCTTAGACACAGCTCTGTTTTGTGACTACTACAGGGTTCCATGAGGAAATTATCTAGCATTCTAGGGAAGATAAACACAAATGTTAGGCAATCTATTTTGTGGAAACCCAGATGGGGTAGTTTAAGAAGTCATCTGATTCTAGAGAATATAATGGTTGGTGAATCCAATTAATTTTAAAAGTGTAGCTTCAGAAAAGTGTAGACAAGACAGAAATATGGCACCAATGGAAGCAATATTGAGGACTTAAGCCTGTCAGTTACTTCCTACTTTGATTCTGAATGGTACATGGTAACTGGTTCTACAGCCTGAGTGGTAGAATCAACTCTATCCACACTGAGACGTTTTATAGTATTTAGGTAAAAACGACAGTTTAGAATAAACAAAAGAGGGGGAAATAAACCTCAATTAGTTATTTACAGTATAGCCTTGCAAGAAAGTTCACAACTCTACAGGTAAAAGCATGCATTTTAATTCAGACAAGCACCAGGTTTGATCCACATTACTGCTTCTAAATGACCTAGAGGTAAAAGTAAGGAGTACAAAGTGTGGTGCTGAAATATGACAGCATGATGAAATGGGGACAGGTGGGCTGGCAAAAGCAATTAAAAAATATAAATTAGTAATTAAACACAATAATTCTTGAGGTGGAAAACAATTATTCTAAATACCACCTCCACATACCCCCAGGATTATAAAAGCTGCAGATGTTTCAATTCAGAAAACATTTTCTAAAAACACAAACAAAAAGGAAAACCTAAAAGCTACAAAGAAATAAGGATAAACCCAGCATATAAACAGAACCAAAGACAAAAACCACATGACTATCTCAATAGATGCAGAAAAGGCCTTTGACAAAATTCAACAACCTTCATGCTAAAAACTCTCAATAAATTAGGTATTGATGGGACACATCTCAAAATAATAAGAGCTATCTATGACAAACCCACAGCCAATATCATACTGAATGGGCAAAAACTGGAAGCATTCTCTTTGAAAACTGGCACAAGACAGGGATGCCCTCTCTCACCACTCCTGTTCAACATAGTGTTGGAAGTTCTGGCCAGGGCAATTAGGCAGGAGAAGGAAATAAAGGGTATTCAATTAGGAAAAGAGGAAGTCAAATTGTCCCTGTTTGAAGATGACAAGATTGTATATCTAGAAAAACCCATTGTCTCAGCCCAAAATCTCCTTAAGCTGATAAGCAACTTCAGCAAAGTCTCAGGATACAAAATCAATGTACAAAAGTCACAAGCATTCTTATACACCAATAACAGACAAACAGAGAACCAAATCATGAGTGAACTCTTGTTCACAATTGCTTCAAGGAGAATAAAATACTTAGGAATCCAACTTACAAGGGACATGAAGGACCTCTTCAAGGAGAACTACAAACCACTGCTCAAGGAAATAAAAGAGGATACAAACAAATGGAAGAACATTCCATGCTCATGGGTAGGAAGAATGAATATCGTGAAAATGGCCATACTACCCAAGGTAATTTATAGATTCAATGCCATCCCCATCAAGCTACCAATGACTTTCTTCACAGAATTGGAAAAAACTACTTTAAAGTTCATATGGAACCAAAAAAGAGCCCGCATCGCCAAGTCAATCCTAAGCCAAAAGAACAAAGCTGGAGGCATCACACTACCTGACTTCAAACCATACTATAAGGCTACAGTAACCAAAACAGCATGGTACTGGTACCAAAACAGAGATATAGATCAATGGAACAGAATAGAGCCCCCAGAAATAACACTGCATATCTACAACTATCTGATCTTTGACAAAGCTGAGAAAAACAAGCAATGGGGAAAGGATTCCCTATTTAATAAATGGTGCTGGGAAAACTGGCTAGCCATATGTAGAAAGCTGAAACTGGATCCCTTCCTTACACCTTATACAAAAATTAATTCAAGATGGATTAAAGACTTAAACGTTAGACCTAAAATCATAAAAACCCTAGAAGAAAACCTAGGCAATACCATTCAGGACATAGGCATGGGCAAGGACTTCACGTCTAAAACACCAAAAGCAATGGCAACAAAAGCCAAAATTGACAAATGGGGTCTCATTAAACTAAAGAGCTTCTGCACAGCAAAAGAAACTACCATCAGAGTGAACAGGCAACCTACAGAATGGGAGAAAATTTTCGCAACCTACTCATCTGACAAAGGGCTAATATCCAGAATCTACAATGAACTCAAACAAATTTACAAGAAAAAAACAAACAACCCCATCAAAAAGTGGGTGAAAGACATGAACAGACACTTCTCAAAAGAAGACATTTATGCAGCCAGAAAACACATGAAAAAATGCTCACCATCACTGGTCATCAAAGAAATGCAAATCAAAATCACAGTGAGATACCATCTCACACCAGTTAGAATGGCAATCATTAAAAAATCAGGAAACTACAGGTGCTGGAGAGGATGTGAAGAAATAGGAACACTTTTACACTGTTGGTGGGACTGTAAACGAGTTCAACCATTGTGGCAGTCAGTGTGGCGATTCCTCAGGGATCTAGAACTAGAAATACCATTTGACCCAGCCATCCCATTACTGGGTATATACCCAAAGGACTATAAATCATGCTGCTATAAAGACACATGCACACATATGTTTATTGCGGCACTATTCACAATAGCAAAGACTTGGAACCAACCCAAATGTCCAACAATGATAGACTGGATTAAGAAAATGTGGCAAATATACACCATGGAATACTATGCAGCCATAAAAAATGATGAGTTCATGTCCTTTGTAGGGACACGGATGAAACTGGAAATCATCATTCTCAGTAAACTATGGCAAGGACAAAGAACCAAACACCGCATGTTCTCACTCCTAGGTGGGAATTGAACAATGAGAACACACGGACACAGGAAGGGGAACATCACACTCTGGGGACTGTTGTGGGGTGGGGGGGAGGGGGGAGGGATAGCATTAGGAGATATACCTAATGCTAAATGACGAGTTAATGAGTGCAGCACACCAGCACGGCACATGTATACATATGTAACTAACCTGTACATTGTGCACATGTACCCTAAAACTTAAAGTATTAAAAAAAAAAAAAGAAATAAGGATAAACCATGGAGTATACAATTCTAGGCTTACACTGTACATAATATAGATATTTAATTTGTGTATATATTAATTAAAATAAGATCACATCTCTTTTTCCAGTTAAGAAATAATGAATATATTTTTAATGAATAAATATAAATTTACATTAATTTAATGAATATCACATTATATGAATATACAGTAATTTAGTTTGTGAACACATTTGTTTGTTGGATTTTTAATTTATACCTACTCCTCGCTATACAAAATACATTGTATTAAATATAGTTACATCTGAATATTATAATACAATCATGATTATTTCATTAAGTTCAAATTCTAAAAGGGGAATTACATAGTAAAAAGGTAAGCACATTTTAAGGGGTTTCTGAGGCATATTGAAAAACTGACTCCGAAAAGACTACAATAACTAGACCCCTAGCAGCAGGTATGAAAATACCTATTTCCACAAATATTTCTTATAAATAAGGAGTGTTACCATTTTCTTATTTCTGAGTAGTTTATAGTCAAAAATATCACACAAGCTTAATTTGTATGTCTTATTAATAGAGTTACAAATTATGTTCATGTTATCATTTTTTACCAAATATTGTCCATTTTTGCTTACAAATGAATTTCAGAATTATTTCATTAAGATTCTTCCCTAAACAAATTTACTTGATACTCACTGCAATTAGATTAAATTTGAAAAAACTTTCTACAGAATGAAATATTCCCATCCTGGAATACCATATATATTTGTGCATAAGAAAGTCTCTTTTATATTACTCTGTGATGTTGTCACATTATTTCTAAATTGACTTGCTAAGTAGCTGCATAGAAAAATTATATCTATGTCCCAATAGTAAATAAGACACTTTTGACACTATATTTTCTATGTGGGCATTGCTAATATAAGAAAAGTTTATTTGTTTTCTAAGTGAATCATCTAACCTAAACTCTTATTGGTCTTAATGAATTTTTAGTATGTTGTATTTAGATAATAATACCCTATGAATAATAATATGCATGTGCTATGGTTTGAAATGTTTGAGCCTTGCCAAAATTCATATTGAAATTTAATCCCCAATGCAACTTTGTTATATTTTTTTAATTTTTAATTTTTGTGGGGGAGGGCACAAAAATTTCAGAAGTGATTACATCACTCATTAATTGGATTAGTGCCTTATAGAAGGGATTGGGGAAGTGAGTTTGTCCTTTTTGCCTTCTCTGCCACGTAAGGATACAGAGGTGCCAATTATGAGTAACAGGACTTTATCAGACACTGAATCTGCTGACATCTTAATATTGGACTTTGCAGCCTCCAGAACTGTGAGAAACAAATTTCTGTTTTTTATAAATTTCTCAGTCTACAGTATCTTGTTATGGGAGCAGGAATGGACTAAGACATGCATGGCTCATTATAATGTAATTTATTCTTTTTTTACATTTATTTTATAGAACTTCTAAAGTGTTGGTGAGAAGCATCTTCACCCAATTCCTGTTGTCAATGAAAATAAATGTTTTATTGTTCTACTCTTCAATCTATGGTGGCCACTAAATTTCAAATAGATGTTCTTTATTTTGTTATTAAAATATTATACTGCTTGGAATTTAGTAAACTTTGTTTTTAAATCAAGAATGTAGCCTCGATGTAATAAAATGTCTTTCTAGAATACATCAAGAAACTGTATCTCCCTCACCTAGTAATGTGATAAATTATATTAACATATTTTTTTAAAATATCAAACCATCCTTGCATTTCTGGAATAAATCCTACACACTAGTACAAAATTACTTTCTTAAAACACTTGGAATTGACTTGCTAAAATTTTATTTATTTTACTTTTATCCATAATTGTGAGATTAACTCATAGTTTTTTTGTGTGTGCTCTTTTTGTCTGGCTTTGGTATCAGGATAAAGCTAGACAAAATGACATAATTTTCTGCAGGTAAATGCTCCCACTAGGAACAACTAGGAGAGGAAGTAAAACATGTAGAAAAAACATATTAAAAGGCATCAGGTGCTGTGAAGCAATGAAGACTAAAGGAAATAAAACTGCAGAGAGGACAGAACCTTTTAAAGGTGAGGTGAAAATCTGCAGCTTTCCTTGTGGGCATTTGAGGAACGTAGGCAAGGGCAACGGACTGAGAATCTTAAAACCAGGCAGAGACTAACTACTAAGGGGCGAAAAAAACTTGGAATCTTTGCTGCTTCCAACAGACTAGAGTGCCACAGTTAGAGGTTTGAGGACTAGTTTTACCCTCAAGATATTTACTGAATTCTAAAGCTAAACGGCTGAGGAAAATAAGGGTTTAAGCCAAAATCTTTGAAAAGCAAGGAGATTTCTCACAGTTTCACAGTGTTTCAGAGAAAAAGACTCACTAGTAGAAGAATGCCTAAAAATGACAGGAGCTATCTTAGTCCATTCAGAATAATGTAACAAAATCCCATAGACTGGTAGCTTATAAACAAAAGAATTCTCACAGTTCTGGAGGCTTGGAAGTCCAACATCAAGGTATCAGCAGATTCGGTGTCTGATGAAGGCCTATTTCCTAGTGCAAAATAAAAAAGGAGTCTTCTTCCTGCATCCCCATATCCTCACATGGCCACAAGGAACAAGGCAGCTCTCTGAAGTCTCTTTTGTAAGTATACTAATCCCATTTGCGAGGCTCTACCATCATAATCTATCACCTCCCAAGGCCTCACCTCCTAATGTAATCACACTGGTTATTAGATTCAACATATGATTTTTTGGGGTACACAAACATTCAGATCACATAGGAGCTGAAACCTCATTAGGGATGGTAAAGTAACACTGACAATCCCCAACACTTTTTTTCCCGTCAGCAATTGCTGATACTGGGTACTGCTAAGTCTCCTTCTCAAGACATTTACCAGATTCTAAAACGAAAGAGTACAGGAGGCTGAATAGACAAGGTTTCTGTGAAGAGCAGGAATTTCTATAGTCCTCTTTGGTGCTAAAAAGACAATGACATATCAGGCAGTTTTTAAAAGCTCTGCAGAGCCATATCCTACCAACAAGGGCAAAGAAAGTACACTACAACTGCAACCCAATATTAATCCAAATCAGTCCATGATGGTACTAAGGTGGTCAGCTTCAAACCACAACCCACCTGCCCATTCTATTTACTAAGTAAAGGAAAACATGAACCTTTTCTGGTGGAAGATAACACCACCTGGAATCTCTACATATTTTATACAATGTCTAACATCAACCGAAAAATATTAGAAACAGACAGGACCATATCACTGAAAACCAAGAGAAAAAAAATCCACCAATATGTATGTATAATATATATAAGAAGTAGTAAAGAATGATTTTGAATGTCTATAATTAATATGCTTAAGAAAACAGAGAAAACATAGACAAATCAGATAAAAAAGATGGAGCATTTCATCAAAGAATTTCAGTTTATATAAAAAAGTTAAAGAATATTCTAAAACTAAAATATACATATCTGAAATTCTAACTAAGTTTCTTTTTTTAATTCTACCAAGGCTTTTATATTGTCTTTGTACTAATTACCTTGAACATCATAGGAAGATAAGCAGACATAATACCAGGAACCATTTTCAGATGAAAAAAATGCAAAGGTCAATGAAAAAATGATGGAAGTAGCCTCTACATATCATTAAAGGTTAATAAATATAGCATGCGCCTTTATATACTGAAAATCTTCCTGGGTAGTTACAGCAGAAACTAACATCTTTCACCAAACTAAATTATAAGGAAATCTTTTTATATATAAAGGACAAAGTAAGAGCAACTGCCACTTACAGGAAGGTGTGTGAATACAGCAAAGGTGCTACGAAGAAAGGCAATGAGGTCTACCAGGTAATCACTAGCTTTGTTGCCCAAATCTCCGGTCATCCAGTCATAGTCTGCCAGCTGTAGGAACTGGTCAATCTTCTGGTTTAAGTTGGTATAAATCTCTTCTTCAGCTGCATGTCTAGCATCCTGTGAAAAAATATAAAATTTGAAAAATCACTCAGATTTCAATATGGGCAGAAATTTCTATGAGCTTAGAGCCATCTGACATATCCATTAAGTAACTGGGAATATAACTGGGAATACTGAGCCATACATATCACAGTCTTCTTTAATTTTTTCTTTTTCAAAACCATTGTGTAGGTTTTTTCTAATTTTTTGTTGGCATCCTAAGAGATGCTAAAATGAAAGCAGAATGCCCAGATCATATAAGTTTGAGATACCTATATAAAAGATTATGATATACACTAGCATATTAAAGGCTCTAAGAAGTATGGTGAGATTAATATTCTTACAAAAATATTTTCAGGACAAATGATCATACATTGCTCCACAACAACCAGTATTCCAATGCTAAAATTCCATCAACACAGACTTGTGCAGAGTAAGTTATGAAGTACCTGCCACCACATTCAATATTCACTTTCATTCTGATCTTCCTTAACTTCTGTTAAATACTCTCTATTTAAAACTCTATCTTCCCGTGGAATTCATGAGATGGTTTTCTCCTGGATTTCCTTTTACTTCTCTGGACACAAATCTTCTCACTTTCTTTGGGTGATTTAATGAAATCCAATAGCTTCCAGTATCTCTATCTTCAGTACAGATCTACTCCAAAATCATTCTAATTCAAGAATCATATATGCGAGCATTTCATGGACATCTCTGACCCAGACAAACTTTGAAATAAGTGCCCAGGTGCAGTGGCTCATGCGTGTAATCCCAGAACTTTGGGAGGCCGAAGTGGGTGGATCACTTGAGGTCAGGAGTTCGAGACCAGCCTGGCCAACATGGTGAAACCCTGTCTCTACTAAAAATACAAAAATTAGCTGGGCATGGTGGTGGGAGCCTGTAATCCCAGCTACTCAGGAAGCTGAGGCAGGAGAGTTGCTTGAACCCAGGAGGCGGAGGTTGCAGTGAGGCGAGATTACGCCACTGCACTCCAGCCTGGGCGACAGAGCAAGACTCCATCTCAAAAAAAAAAAAAAAGAAAAGAAAAGAAATAAGTAGGTCCAGGTTGAGACTCATCATATTTACCACTCTTTACCTGTTCAACTCAGACCAAGGCTGAGATCTAAGCAAGATCTTAAATTCCATTCTTTCCTCCACAGTCAGAAAATGAGTTCTGTAAATTATATCTCCCAAATTTCTCTGTAATTTGTACTGCCCTCTACATTTTCACGTTTTAAAAGCCAGAATAATTTTGCAATATATTTACATACTATAACATAGTTGGTGACTATGTTTACTAATGTGAACAATGCTTTATAAAATCTGATTGATAAATAAAAATTATACAAAAATTATATATTTGTCATGTACAACTTGATGTTTTGAAATATGTATACACTGAAATGGCTAAATTGAGCTAAGTTTGATGCAAAAGAAACTGCTTTTAATGGCAAAAACCACAATTACTTTTGCACCAACCTAATAATTAACATACGCATTACCTCACATACTTATTTTATGAGGTAGGAATACTTAAAAGTACTCTGCTAGCATTTTTAAAGAATATAACACAGTTATTAACTATAATCATCATGTTATAGAATAGATCTCTTGAAATAATTCCTTCTATCTAACTGAAAATTTCTATCCTTTGACCAAAAACTCCCCAGCCATATTCCCCAGCTCTGGTAACTATCATTCTATTTTCTGTTTCTATGAATTCAACATTTTTAGATGCTACACATGAGATCATGCATATTCTTCTTTCTGTGCCTGCCTTACTTCACTTAATATAATGTCTCCATGAGGTTTCCATGCTGTTGCAAATGGCAGGATTTCCTTCTTTTGTAAGACTGTATAGTATTGCATTCTGTATACATACTACATTTTCTCTATGCATTCACCAGTTGACAGACACTTAGGTCAAATCAATATCTTGGCTATTGTGGAAAATGTTGCAATGAACATAAAAGTGCAGATATCTTGATGACATACTGATTTCATTTCCTTTGGAAATAAACCCAGTAGTGGGATTGCTGAAACATATGATAGTTCTATTTTTATTTTTTGGGGGAACCTCCATACTGTTTTCCACAATGGCTATACTAATTTACATTCCCAAGACCATACAAGGGTTCCCTTTTCTCCACATCCTCTCCAATACTTACCATTTGTCTTTTTGATAATAGTCAACCTAACAGGTGGAAAGTCATATATCATTGTGGTTTTAGTTTGCATTTTTCTGATGACTAATGATGTTGAATATTTTTTCATATACCTCTTGGTCACTTGTATGTCTTCTCTTGAGAAATGTCTATTCAAAAGCTTTGCCCATTTTCTCATCGGGTTGTTTTCTTGCTATTGAATTATTTCAGTTCTTTATATATTCTAGAAATGCATGCCTTGTCAGCTGTATCGTTTGCAAATATATTCTGCCATTCTTTTTTTTTATTTTTATTTTTTGAGATAGAGTCTCACTCTGTCACCTAGGCTGGAGCGAAGTGGCACACTCTTGGTTCACTGCAACCTCCATCTCCCAGGTTCAAGCGATTCTCCTGCCTCACCCTCCCGAGTAGCTGGGATTACAGGTGTGTGCCACTATGCCTGGCTAATTTTTGTATATTTAGTAGACATTGTGTTTCACCATGTTGGCCAGGCTGGTCTCGAACTCTTGACCTCAAGTGATTCGCCCGCCTCAGCCTCCTAAAGTGCTGGGATTACAGGCGTGAGCCACCATGCTCTGCCTGTTCTGCCATTTTGTAGGTTATCCTTCAACTGTTGATTGTTTTCTTTGCTGTGCAAAAGCTTTCCTGTTTGATATAATCAATCTGATTTGTCTTTTTTTACATTTGTTGCCTGTGCTTTTGGGGTCATAGCTTAAAAAAAAAATCATTGCCCAGAACAATGTTATGGAGATTTTTCCCTATATTATTTTGTAGTAATTTTAGTTTCAGGTCTTATGTTTAAGTCTTTAATCCATTTTATGCTGATTTTTATATATGGTGTGAGATGAGGAACAAATTTCATTCTTGTAAATGTGGATATCCAGTTTTCTCAACACCACTTATTTTTTCAGAGACTATCCTTTCCCCTTTTGTGTGTTCTTGGCATCTTTGTCAAAAATTAACTGACTGTACATGAGTAGGATTATGTCAGGGTTATTTTGTTCCACTGGTCTGTGTGTATGTTTTTACGCCAGAATCATGCTATCTTGATTATTATAACGTGTAGTAGATTTTGAAATCAGGTAGACTGATGCTTCCAGCTTTGTTCTTTCTGCTCAAGATTGCTTTTGCTATTTGGAGTCTTAGTGGTCCCATATGAATCTTACTATTATTTACTTTATTCCTATGAAAAATGCATTAGAATTTGAATAGGGATTCCATTGAATATGTAGATCACTTTGGGTAATATGGAAATTCTAACAATGTTAATTCTTCAATCCACAAACTAGGATATCTTTTTGTTTATTTCTTCAATTTTTTCTTCAATGTTTTATAGTTTT
Organism: Pan paniscus; assembly: GCF_029289425.2. Lineage (NCBI taxonomy): Eukaryota > Metazoa > Chordata > Mammalia > Primates > Hominidae > Pan > Pan paniscus. Next base: position 53,912,276 of record NC_073261.2, on the reverse strand, counting down.
TCAACAGGTCTTCTAAATATTTCAATGAGCACTTCTATACTTTCATCTTTACATTACTTGTATAATAATCTTAAGGTGTCCTTGAATTTCTGTTTTGCTAAAAGTCTTTTTCATTAATAGGCTTTATTTTTTAGTGTTTTAGGTTTAAAGAAAACTTAAGCAGCAAATACACTGCCTCTGTACATACCACTACCCTCCAGGCTACTACCCCTATTTAAAATTGGTGTGGTACAATTTTTACAATTAATGAAACAATATTGATATTTTATTATCAACTAAAGTCCCTGGTTTACATTAGGGTGTAATCATTGTGATCTCAAGTTCTGTGGGTACTTAAAAATGCATAATGTCACTAATTCACCATTACAGTATCATTTAGATAGTTTCACTGCCCTAAAAATCTACTGAATTCCACCTATTCATCCATCCAGGATTTTCTCTACTGATTTTCATTTTCATTGATTTCTGCTCTAATTTTCATTATTGGTATTATTATTATTGCTCACTTTAGATTTAAATTGTTCTTTGCCTAGTTTCCTACAGTGTAAGTATAGATTATTAAATTTAGATCTTTCTTCTTTCTAATATATGCTATTAATGGTACAAATTTCCCTCTGAGTAATGCTTTCACTGCATCTCACAAATTATAATAAGTTGTATTTTAATTCTTGTTTATTTTGAAATATTTCTCTTGAGACTTTTTTTGACCATGTTTTATTTTGAAATATGTTGTTTAATCTCCAAATAATTTGACATTTTCTATCTTTGTTACTCATTTCTAGTTTAATTTCACATGGTCTGAGAGGAATGTTAGTATAATTCCTATTTAAAGGATGTTCTATTGCCTAGAACATGGTGTGTCTTGGTGAATATTTTGTATAAGTTGTTGTTGGATAAAACATTCTATAAATGTCCATTAGATTCACTTGATGGATGGTGTCAGTCATTTCAACTATATATATACTGATTTTTCTGCCTCCTGGATTTCTCAGTTACAGTAGAAGTGTTCCAGAAATTTTAATGACAATAGATGTTAACATATAAAATAAGATTTTAGTATCTTTCAACATACTCATATTTTTCCATCTTTGATCTTCTAAAGTAGTAAGTAACTTTGAAAAATTTTCTAATACTAATCATTCACGCATTCCTAACCTTACTTCAATCCCTCATTTATTTGTATGTACTTTTAGATTTTGCTCAGAATTGTTTTGGCTATTCGTGTTCTTTTTTTAGTTCCCTATGAATTTTATGATTGTTTTTTCTATTTCTGTAAAAGATGACACTGATACTTCGTTAGGGATTGCATTGAATCTATAGATTGCTTGGGGAAGTATGGTCATTTTAATGATATTAATTCTTCTGATATATAAGTATGGTATTTCTTTCCATTTGTTTGTGTCCTCTTCCGTTTCTTTCATCAGTGTTTTGTAGTTTTCATTGCGGACATTTTTCACCTCCCTGGTTAAACTTATTCCTAGGTATTCTAATGTTTTTGAAGCTATTGTAAATGGGACTGCCTTCTTGATTTCTTTTTTACTGTTTTATTATTGAAGAATAAAAAGGCTACTGATTTTTGTATGTTGATTTTATATCCTGCAACTTTACTGAATTTGTTTTTCAGCTCTAAGAGTTTTTTCTTTTTAATACTTTAAGTTTTAGGGTACATTGCACAACGCGCAGGTTTGTTACATATGTATACATGTGCCATGTTGGTGTGCTGCACCTATTAACTCGTCATTTAGCATTAGGTATATTTCCTAATGCTATCCCTCCCCCCTCCCCGTACCCCACAACAGGCCCCGGTGTGTGATGTTCCCCTTCCTGTGTCCATGTGTTCTCATTGTTCAATTCCCACCTAGGAGTGAGAACATGCAGTGTTTGTTTTTTTGTCCTTGCTATAGTTTGCTGAGAATGATGGTTTCCAGCTTCATCCATGTCCCTATAAAGGACATGAACTCATCATTTTTTATGGCTGCATAGTATTCCATGGTGTATATGTGCCAACTTTTCTTGATCCAGTCTATCATTGTTGGACATTTGGGTTGGTTCCAAGTCTTTGCTATTGTGAATAGTGCCGCAATAAACATACATGGGCGTGTGTCTTTATAGCAGCATGATTTGTAATCCTTTGGGTATATACCCAGTAATGGGATGGCTGGGTCAAATGGTATTTCTAGTTCTAGATCCTTGAGGAATCACCACACTGACTTCCACAATGGTTGAACTAGTTTACAGTCCCACCAACAGTGTAAAAGTGTTCCTATTTCTCCACATCCTCTCCAGCACCTGTTGTTTCCTGACTTTTTAATGATCGCCATTCTAACTGGTGTGAGATGGTATCTCATTGTGGTTTTGATTTGCATTTCTCTGATGGCCAGTGATGATGAGCATTTTTTCATGTGTCTTTTGGCTGCATAAATGTCTTCTTTTGAGAAGTGTCTGTTCATGTCCTTCGCCCACTTTTTGATGGGGTTGTTTTTTTCTTGTAAATTTGTTTGAGTTCATTGTAGATTCTGGATATTAGCCCTTTGTCAGATGAGTAGGTTGAAAAAATTTTCTCCCATTCTGTAGGTTGCCTGTTCACTCTGATGGTAGTTTCTTTTGCTGTGCAGAAGCTCTTTAGTTTAATGAGATCCCATTTGTCAATTTTGGCTTTTGTTGCCATTGCTTTTGGTGTTTTAGACATGAAGTCCTTGCCCATGCCTATGTCCTGAATGGTATTGCCTAGGTTTTCTTCTAGGGTTTTTATGGTTTTAGGTCTAGATGGAGCCTTTTAGTTTTTCTAAATGAAAGATCGTATCATCAGCAAAGAAGGACAATTTGACTTCCTGTTTTCCAATTTGGATGCCTTTTATTTCTTTCTCTTCTCTGACTGTCCTAGCTCAGACTTCCAATACTATGTTTAATAGGAGTAGTGAGAATGAGCATCCTTGTCCTGGGGAATGGTTCCAGCTTTTGCCCATTCTTAAAGGAAAGGCAGTCAACCTTTTCCCATTCAGGATGGTGTTAGTTGTGGGTCTGCTATATGTGGCCTTTATTATTTTGAGGTATGTTCCTTCTATATTTGGCTTGTTGGGAGTTTTAATTGTGAAGGGATGTTGAATTTTATCAAATGCTTTTTCTGCATCTATTAAGATGACCATATGGTTTTTACCCTTCATTCTGTTGATGTGAAGTTTCACATTTACTTATTTGCATATACTAAACCATCCTTGCACTCTCGGTCTAAATCTCACTTGATCATCATACATTATCTTTTAATTAAATTCAGTTTTCTAGTATGTTGCTGATAATTTTTGCATCTATTTTCATCAAGAATATTTGTCTGTAGTTTTCTTTTGTTGTTGTTCCTTTTTCTGGTTTTGGTATCAGGGTAATGCTAGGCTTACAGAATAAGTTATGGAGAATTCTCTCCCTAATTTTTTGGAACAGTTTCAGGAGGATTGGTATGAGTTATTCTTATATGTTTGGTGGAATTTGGTGGTGAATCCACCTGGTTCTGGGCTTTTCTTTGTTCAGATACTATTTATTACTGCTTCAATCACTGCCTGTTATTGGTCTGTTCAGGTTTTCCATTTCTTCCTGATTCAATCTTAGTAGGTCGTACATTTCCAAGTATTCATCCATTTCCTACGGATTTTCCACTGGTTAGCATATAGTTGTTCATAATAGTCCCTGATGATCTTTTCTGTTTCTGTGGTATCAGTTATAATGTCTCTGTTTTCATTTATAATTTTATTTGAGTCTTCACTGTACTCTTCTTGGTTAGTCTAGCTAGTGGTTGTTATCAATTTTACCTTTTCAAGGAACCGACTTTTTGTTTCATTCATCTTTTCATATTTTTCTTTTCAGTTCTACTATGATCTGCATTATTTCCTTCTGATATTGTGGATTTGGTTTGTTGCTGCTTTCCTGTTCCTTGAGGTATATTGTTAGATTGTTTATTTGAAATATTTCTGCTTTTTGATGTAGGTGCTTAGTGCTATGAACTTCCCTTTTAGTACTGCTTTTGTTGTGTCCCACAGGTTGTGATATGTTGTGTTTCCATTTCATTTGTTCCAAAAAACATTTATTTCCATATTAATTTCTTCATTGAAACAATGGTTGTTCAGGAGCATGTTGTTTAATTTCCATGTATTTGTATAGTTTCCAATGTTTCTCTTGGTATTGATTTCTAGTTTTACACCATTGTGATCTGGGAATATACTTGATGTGATTTTGAATTTCAAAAATTTGTTGAGATTTGTTTTGTGGCTTAATATATGGTCTATCTTGGAGAATGTTCCTTGTGCTGATGAGAAGAATGTGTATTCTGTTATTGTTGGATAAGATGTTCTCTAAATGTCTGTTAAGTCCTTTCGGTCTAAAGTCCAGTTTAAAACAAATGTTTCCTTTCTGATTATCTGTCTCAATGACCTGTTTAGTGCTGGCAGTGGGGTGTTAAAGTGCCACAATTTTATTATATCAGAGTTCACCTTTTTATTTAGATATGGCAATATTTGCTTTATGAATCTAGGTGCTCCAGTGTTGGATGCCAATATAGATTTGGTGTTACATCCTCTTGCTAGATTGATCCCATTATCATTATATAATGACCTTATTTGTCTTTTTCTTACTGTTTTTTATTTAAATTGTTGTATCTGAGTATAGCTATGCCTGCTCATTTTTTGTTAACATTTGCATGAAATATCTTTTTCTATCCCTTTATTTTCAGTTTATATGCATCTTTAAAGGTAAATTATGTTTCTTGTAGGCAGCATATGGCTAGATCATGTTTTTTTCATCCATTCAACCAGTCTATATATTTTAAGTAAAGAATTAAATCAATTTACACCCAAAATTATTATTGATATGTGAGGTCTTCCCTTTATCATATTAATTATCTTCTGGTTATTTTGTGTATTCTTTGTTCCTTTCCTTTTCTCTTACTGTTTGTTACTGCGGTTTGGTGGTTTTCTGCAGTAGTACTATTTGAGTCCTTTCTCTTCTTCATTTGTTTGTTTGCTTTACCAGTGAGTTTTATACTTTTGTGTGTTTTCATGATAGCAAATATCACTCACTATTTCCAAGTTTAGAATTCCCTTGAGGAATTTATTGTAAGGCCAGTGTAGTGGTGATGAATTCTTTCAGCTTTTGCTTGTATGAGAAAGATTGTATTTCTCCTTCATTTATGAAGAATAATTTCGCTGGATATAGTATGTTTGCCCAACAGGTTTTTTTTTTTTTTCTTGTTTCAGCTCTTTCAAAATATCATCCCATCACCTCCTGGCCTGTAAGGTTTCTTTTGAGAAATCCACTGTTAGTCTGATGATGATTCCTTTATAGGTAACTAGATGCTTTTCTCTTGCTGTTTATAGAAATCTTTGTGTTTACATTTAGATAGTTTAACTATAATGTGCCATGGAGAGAATACTTTTTTTGCACTGTGTCCTTTTGGGGATCTCAGCACATCCTGTATCTGAATGTCTAAATCACTCATTGGACTTGAGAAATTTTCATCTCTTACTGCATTAAGTTTTCCGACTCTTTTTTATTTCTTTTTGCCTTCTGGAACCCTTATAATTTGTAAATTTGGTCTCTTATGATGCCCCGTACATAATAAAGGCTTTGCTCATTCTTTTTTTAGTTGTTTTTTCTTTTATTTTGTATAAAGAATTATCTTCTAGATCTGAAATTCTTTCTTCTGCTTGATCTAGTCTACTGTTGAAGATTTTGAACATATTTTGCATTTCATTTAATAAATTCTTCAGTTCCATAATTTATGTTTGGTTATATTTTTGGTATCAATCTCTTTAGCAAATTTCTTATTCATATCATGCATTGTTTTTCTGATTTCTTTGTATTGTTTTGCAGAATTCTCATGTTTCTCACTGAGTGTCTTTAGAATCAATCATTTAACTTCTTTTCCTGAGATTTCATTAATTTCTCTTTGGGACCTGTTGTTGGAGAATTATTCCTTTGGAGGTGTCATATGTCCTGGCTTTTTCTTATTTTCTGTACCATTATATTCATATCTGTACATCTACTATAACAGTCACTTCTTGCAATTTTTTAAATTTGCTCTGGTAGGGGAGGACATTTTCCAGAAGATGTATCTATGCTGTTAGTTGGGTAGGACACTTTGGTTGTGATTTTGAGTGCAGTAGTGTAAACTCTGTACGATTCCTTCAGGTATAAATAGTACCAGTGGTATCTATAATTTCTTCAGTGGCTCAGGGTGCAATTATTAAATGAGGCTGTGGTTTTGCTGGGGACTGTAACACCAGGTAGGTCGGTCTTTGAGCCCCAGTGGTGGCAGCAGTGGGATGAGTATGTGTGTCTTTGGGCCCCAGGGTGGTCTGGCACCATTGTTATTGAGTCCAGATGAGCCAATTGTTGAGTTTCCAGACAGATTACTTGGATGCCAGCAGTGACAACAGTAGGTGGGGTGGGTGGGGATGTTCTTGAACCCCTGGGGCAGCCAGCTTGATGTGAATGATGACAATGGCAGTGGCAGAAACATCCTCTTAGTCCCAAGTGGTTCACACGGGTATTGGTGTTGGTTGCATTCAGCCGAGTGGGCTGGTCTCCAGGCACACAGGTGGTACATGCAGGTAGGTGCCAGCTGTGGTAGTAGCAGTCATGTGGGTAGGCCCAACCTCAGGCACCTGGGAGGAGTGTTCAGGTGCCAACTGTGGAGGACAGGGCTAGGTGATCCTCTTGCTTCTGGTGTGCTCTGGCATAGGGGTTGGGGGGTGGCAGGTCAAAGCTGAGCCAAACTTGTCCTCAAGCCCTCTGATAATGAGTATAGGCACCAGATGCAGTAGTTAGGGGTGAGGCAATCCCTAGAAAAGTGAGATGCTCCGATGGTAGGTGGCAGCAGCTGTGCTGGTTCCCTGCCACTGGGGAGGGCAGTGCCACCTTCAGTATTGGGCAACCTAGGTCAGCAGGTGGAAAACACACACACCATTTTCACCACAGCCCAAGTGGCACTCTTTCCTCAGCCCCTCTGCCCTAGCTGACACATTGCTCATGCCTCAGCCTCAATGGCAGCAGCATGCATCATGATAGCATCTCAGCCCCTGGTGTGGGTGGCCCCTGGTCACTGGCACCTAAGCTGGGAGGCAGCAAGTGTGCTTCTCCTGCACCTCAGCCCCAGTACCAGTGGTCTCCAGGATAATGCGCTATCTGTTGGAGGCAGGGCTCTAAGATGGCTGCTTGCTATAGCTGCTTAGGTCTCATGGAATGTGTGTGACCTGGTGTGAGCTCCTTCCCTGGACCAGTGCCATCACACAATCTCTCAGCATCTTCCTATGTTAGTTTCAGGGCAAGTGAGGGTCAAGAGACTCTCCTATTGCCAGGATTTCAGGACTCCATAGTGGAAATGGAAACCACTGAAAGTTTCTACTAACCCTTTCCTCGTATTAAGGAGTCTCCCTCAGCTCCCAGCTGATCCTACTGAGTAGACTGCCTCATTTCCTTCCCCTTCCTTGGTTTAGGCATTTACTGTCACTTTTCTATTGAATTACAGTGTTCTCTCTTGGGTGGTCTATTTGAAATATGATCATCTACTCATTATGTTGGTTCTTCTTAGTGGAGGAGGTGAGTATGAAATACCTCTAGTCAGTCATCTTGAAGCTTTCCTCTTTCATATCTTTTCCTTATCACATCATATCTATTTCCCTATAGGTCCTCAAATTTATTAGCACAGAGTTACAGTCTTAGGAATTCAATTCCTCTCATTCTGAACTGTGAGTAATTGTGATTGATGTTGTTATTTCTTCCTTCTTTCCTCTCTTTCCTTCCTTACTTTCATCTTTTCTTTTCCTTCTTTTTTTAGTTCTTCCCTTCCTTTCAATGAAGCACAGTAGAATGTTTATTTTTTTAAATGCAACATCCCTCACTTGAAGTCTTTCAAAGACTTTAGAATAAAGTCCAAATTATCTACTAATATAAAACAAAGTGCTTCTCAGGTTGGTATTTATCTACTTCGGTATCTCACTGCCATCCTAATTCTATGCTGAATACTGGCTTTATTTTATCATTTAATCTTTGCACATGAAGTTAAAATATCCTTCACTCCCTCTATATCCATTCTCTGCCTATAAATATCCTGCTGGTTCCAAGATCCATTCCAACTTGTACTTGTCTGGGAAGTCTTCTTTGGCGGTCCTAAAGGTGGAACCTCATCCTCTTTGGAATTCTCCTCTGTTGAGCCTGTCAATGTTGAAGTCCCCTGGTGCTCAATCCTCACATCTTTCCTCTATGTATACTCAAATCCCAGAAGGAAGTCCATCCTGTGCCATCAAATATCATCTTTACACTGGTGAACTCTAAATTTTTATCTCTAGCTATGATTTTGTCCTGCCAATTTAATACCTCCATATAGCTATCAATTAAACATATCAAGCTTAATGTATCAAAAATGGAAGTCTTGATCGTATTTCTGCTTTCCAAATGCATTTTTCTCTAAGTGTTCCCCATCTCAGTAAACAGTATTCATCCAGTGTTCTGTTCAAAAGTTTTGGAACTATCTTTGACTCCTGTCTTTCTCTTAATACACACACCCAATCTAGTACTAAGACCTGCTATCTGTACCTTCAAAAATATTTCTTACCACTTCTACCTCTACCACTCTAGTCCAAGTGACCACTATCTCTTGCCTGGAGTATTGCAACTACCTCCCAATTAGACTTTCTTCTTCCCCTTTTATTAAATTACAATATATTTATTTCCACATAAAAACCAGTATCACATTAAATGATAACTCAGATCATTACCCCCCACAACTCAATCTTCTAATGACATCACATCTCATTTCAGAATACAATGTACAGTATTTATGATGGCCTACAAGGCCAGAAATAATTTAACTCCTGAATACTTCATCTCTTATCGTCCATACCATTAGTGATAGATACATCATTGCCAGACTGACCCCCTTACTATTTCTTGAACACATCCATACCTACCACTGTGCTGTCCCCTTTGACAGGAATGCATATCCATCAGAAATCCAAATGATTTAATTTCTCACTTCTTTTTGGTCATTTATTTTTTTTCCCTAGTTCTTATCACTACTTGCCATTACATTAGATTTTTTGTTTGTTTATCATCCACTAATTCATTAAAATATAAGCTCTGTAAAGTGAGGAGACTCAATTTTTTGTTCATGCCTGAAACTTTTCCTAATTAGTAGTAGACACTGTATTAAAACTTGTTAAATAAATGAGAGATTGAATACATCTAATGTATTATTCCAGTATAGTGGGTGTCTTCTCTGTAAATCGTAAACTTTAAGTCCAGGGACAAAGTACTTTTCTGTCTCTCCCCAAGAATCTACCAGATGATTACACAGTAGATACACAAGCAATATTTATTATGGAGTAAATTAATAAACACTTTCATTCTCTTTTGTAAGAGAGTGAGGAAAATCTTATGAATCAGGAAAGCTAAGGACGCCAGCTTGATTATGTCACACATGGCAGAAATAAGAGGGAACTCTGCAAGAAAATACCTTAAAGACCTTCAGACTCTTTCTACCCCTTTTCCAGCATAAAGGTTTCCATCTGCAAGGGAAAGTTTTCTGGAAACAGTAGCTTAGGAAAATACACAACATGTAGCTGTTATAATTGCCATGTTTATATTGAGTTCTGGGTTAGCTAGTCTGAAACAGCCCTGGTAAAAAATAAATTTTCAGTGTGTTTTAAGCAATCAGTGTTTCCAATAAGCACTGTCAACATGACCTTTAGTGGTCTCCAGAACTTCTCCTTCACTAAGTATTTAACTGGCTGTTCAGCCCCTATGGCTTCCTGTCTGCCTTTAATTTTCCCTCAGCATTTTTTCATGCTAGAGCAACAACAAAATACACAAGCCATCCTTTCAGAGAATTTCTGAACATAATTTGAAAAGCTATTGACATAAAAAATTGAGACTGGTTGAGAGAAAGAGTATCAGTGGATACTACATATTCTTCTTTTGATAGACAAATGAACCTCACGTTCTAATTCCCTAACTCCCTATTATCTACTTAACACTGAACTATTTCTTTTACATTTTCTTTCCTAGAGAAATTTTGGCTTTCACAGAAGAGCAAATATGGAAATTTTTTTGATAAATCTAATGCCCAAGCTCCATAATAATGCTAGTATTTGAGAGTAATTATAATTCCTATAAAACTGCCTGAGGTCATTCTGAAGCTCTGAAAGCTTTTGTCATATTTTCATACTCATTCTCAGGGCCTTTTTATTAAGTCATTCTTTTCCTCACTAAAAGAACATCTAAATTAGTATCATTAGACATTGTGAAAAATTAGTAAGTCATGATATGAACATAACATTATGTGTAATGAATTTTAACTAATTTTATTATCATTTTGAAACAAATAATTTATAGTAATTTAATGAATGTGTAACTTAACGTAGCAGCTGACCTAATCACATAGATACATAAAGAATACTTTCTGATTCAACATTGTGTTTTTTTCAAACAATAGAAAAATAGTAAGTCATACCAAAAATTTTTATCTGTCATAAAGTATAATAGCAGTATGAATCAAATTTGATTTCTTCTCTTGCACCTACTGTCAAAAGAATGTACCAAAAATAGAGAAAGAGGTTAAGATGATGGGAAAAAGCAGACTACAGGAGACATAAATCATGGTTCCAACTCTACAACTGTACATTTAATTAATATCAATTTCTGGATCTCAAAAGGGTGACATGGAATATGTTTCAAAACTAAAACAATCAAATAACAATATAAACAAAAAATCAAACCATATAAGTAGCCTATATGTTAGATCCATATTTTTAATGTTTGAGATGTTGTCCTATTACTTTTACTGCTTAATACCTATTTAAAGCTCACATAAATATGAAGGAGTTTATTAAAGCTGCTCTAAGCTATAGCATTTACCCTCCAGAAACTCATCTACCATCAATCCTTCTTTTGTTCTACATGACTGTCATTTCTTCCCATTTGATCCAGCTCTGGATCAAAACTAGTGCTGTGGACATATGAAATTATAAAATTGCTAACTAGAAAAGCAGGGACAGAAATTCCTCACTAAAAACTAAGATTAAAAAATTGATCACAGGGCCGGGTGTGGTGGTTCATGCCTGCAATCCCAGCATTTTGAGAAGCCAAGGTGGGTGGATCGCTTGAACCCAGGAATTCGAGACCAGCCTGGGCAACATGGCGAAACCCCGTCTCTACTAAAAATACTAAAAATTAGCCGGGCATGGTGGCACACGCCTATAATCCCAACTACTTGGGAGGATGAGGCATGAGCACTACTTGAACCCAGGAGACAGGGGTTGCGGTGAGCCAAGATTGCACCACTGCACTCCAGCCTCGGCAATAGAGCAAGATTTGATTTAAAAAAAAAAAAAAAATTGGTCACAGGATACAGAGAGCAGGGGACAGCTTAGTAGAAAATTTTAATTAATGTTAATGTCAGCCATAACTATGATTATCTAGACCATACTTAAGAACTGTTGACTGTGATCGGGGCTCAACTTAGGAAATAGTGATTTACATGTACAAAACATAAGGAAGGGTTTAGAGACACAGTTGTAGTTGTTTCATTTTGTTTTGTTTTGTTTAAACACCCAAAAACTCGCACTGGTATTTATTTTTTCAAAGAAAATAGAGAAGGGAAACCAAACATATCATAAACACTTATTCTCAAGAGCATGTTATAAACCATCTTACAGAAACAAGGCCATGTTAGGTAGAACGTCCCAGACTGTGTACACCAGAAGCAGTTCCACAGTACTGTAGGGCCCTCTCACCTTAAAAGTTGTGGTGCCATAGAGCTTGGTAGTGTGAACTGTCTCTGGAAGCACATTAGTGATGTTGGTGATAAATTCTTCCAAGTACTTACAGGATTTCTCCAAATGTGTTGTATTGATAATAATCTGGACAAGCTAGAAAACAACAAACACATGTAAAAGTCATTTAACTACTCACCCCAGGATGAATGGCTCAATATGAATCTGCCGGTACAAAACAAATGTAAGGCATAATGGAAAAGGCCATCCACATTCGGGCAAGGGGTATGTTAAAGCATGGGCTTTCATGTTACCTCTTCTAGGAAGTTTTTGATATGGTCAGGCTTTGTGTCCCCACCCAAATCTCATCTTGAATTGTAATCCCCATAATCCCATGTATCGAGGGAGAGACCAGGTGGAGGTAATTGAATCATGGGGGCAGTTTCCCCCATGCTATTCTCGTGATAGTGAGTGAGTTCTCACAGATTTGATGGTTTTATAAGGGGCTCTTCCCCCTTCACTCACACTTCTCCTTCTTGCTGCCCTGTGAAGAAGTTCTTTGCTTCCCCTTTGCCTTCCACCATGATTATAAGTTTCCTGAGGCCTCCCAAGCCATGCTGAACTGTGAGTAAATTAAACCTCTTTCCTTTATAAATTACCCAGCCTTGGGCAGTTCTTTATAGCAGTATGAAAATGGACTAATACGTCCTAGCATTCCAAAACATTTTGTATTCCCCCGTATTATGGGAACACTTATCACTGTATTCTAAAGGTATGTTTTCTTCTGTTTAAAAAAGATTAGACTAAGAACAGAAATTGCTACGGTTTAGCATGATGCCTTCCAACTAAAACATTGCCAAATGAACTAAACAAATAAATGATCACCAAAAGAACAGGAATCATTAAAATGGCAACAAGACGTTTCAAAATTAGGCATGATGAACAGAGATGTTAGGAGAGATTACAATATGTTAATAAACTACATCAGTTTGTGGAAGAAAGAACATGGGCATCAAAGTGAAAGTAACCAGGGAATTAATGACTTACTTTATTATTATTACTTACTGATCTTGGGAAATTTTCTTATCTTTTATAACCCTATTTCTTTATCTGTAAAATGTCAATAATAATGTCTACTTCACAGAGTTATTGTGAGGATTAAATATTCTGTTGTCAACACTATTTCCCTTTTCTTACATAGAACAGATCATTAAAAAGACAGTACTGGTTTAAAAAAAAGTTGTCTTCTATAAATTACTAGAAGAGGAAGATAAAGAAGAATAACTATTATTGTCTGTATAGAATTAAGGATTCTAAAGAACTTCATGGTTCATTTTCCTACACTGTTTTCCCAAAAACTTGGAAAAGTAGTTAAAGGGACATAATTATAACTTCCATTTTATTATAACAGAAATGAAAATGAAGTGATTTTCTTTAGATCACACAGCCTAAATGAAACTAATACTACGTCCTGTACCTTCCAATTATGGACTCATCTAAATAACTCTGCCAGTGCCTTTTAGCATAAGCATAATATGGCAGCTCTGAAGTGCTGCATGATTGTGTACATTAGACTAAAATATAAGATTCTGGGCCTGCAATCAACTGGACCCCAATATGCTCTGATTCTACTGTCTGTAAAAAGAAGAGGAAAAAAAGTGGTATCTATTACTTATTTCTTAACTATTAAACCATAAAACTGTTCATATTCCTTAGAGTCTAAAAGAAATACAAACAGGAAATAGAATGGACCTTTTTTTTTGTCTTTCTTTTCTACATCTTTACTTTGCATTTTCACAAAAATATGTCTGATGGTGAGGTTGCGGCAGGTAGGGGGGAGTTTTGGTGTGTAAGGCAATGAATTAATCTAGGTCTTTTGGTCTAGTGAGACAGTGAGCCAAGAGGTTGGGGGGTGGGGGTGGCATATGACACAAAGCAGAAACTGGAACTAAAGATGAGGGTGGTACTACACATGTTTACAATCCATGATATTTCAAAACAACGTTTAAAAGTTTGAATTTAAATTCAGTAAGAATCATATCAAGCTGTAGAATATTAAACAAAAATACAAATAGGACTATAATCAGAAAATACATTCTCACTTCTTCTACATCATCCAGCACAGGATGAAAGCACACACTTCATTCTCAAAAAATACATGTCAACTCATAAAGACAATGTTTTAGTACTGGTTTCAACTAAGAAAAAGAGTACCTTCTACTCCACTAAGGATCATCCTGACAATCTTAGGAAAATAACTACTTGGAAACACAATAACAAAGGGCAAAAACACAGAGATACAATTCGAATAAATTCTCTTAGATGAAAAGTTAGGGCAACACTGGGACTAGATCTCTATATTTTCCCCCATAACTCATCAGACAAGTTCATATACATCAGCTCTCCTTTCCATTCATTCCATGGTTTTAACTCAGAAATTTTGAGTTTTGAACACAAGACTACTACGTCCTATAAAATTACCAAAACAAACAACCTTTTAACTTTGGAGTGCTCTAGGAAAAAATATCCACCAAAATAAGCAATTCATCACCCTCTTGCTTTCATCATTTTCTCCTTCAGAGGAGGACTAAAATCATTTAAAAATATTTAAATTGTGTGAATTAAATCATTCGTCTTCCTGAGTGGGAAGGTGGCTACTGGAAAGGTTGTCTTGATGTGGAAGTCAGAAAATTAAGAGAGTTAATCTGAGAACTGAAAAATTTCTATTTTAAAATCAGTATTACCTATGGAAACACATTCTGCCAATCAAAAGAAATCCTAATAATAAGGAGGAATCATGTCATGTTATCGAAATAAAAAACAGTGGCAGTCAAAGAGAAAATTATCCTGTTTTACATGATATTGGCAGTTAAAGAAAAAAAAGGGAGGTGGCTTCACTGGGTACACTAGTAATTTCCCATGACTTTTTAAAGATCTGTCAACACAAAAGATCACTGTGAATTACATCAATTGGCTGTCAGTCACTTTTTGAAATGTTTCATTGCTGAGCATAGAATAGACTATTGAGACACTCTAGGATTACAGTAGATACCATGTCATTTTCAGAGAGAATATTGTCTGTTAACGAGGACTAAGTGATAACTACTCCTGAATGACAGCTACCAAAATCCTTACAAGGGCATTTACTAATGTAAAACCAGAGGCTTTGGGCATAATTTCAAATTGAAAGATAAAATGAAGCAATTTCAGATAACTTCCCTCAGAGTTTGAGCTCCCTTGATGATATTTTTAACGACTACTTCCCAGTCTCTTACAATATATAACACTGCAGTAATCCAAACTGTCCTAAACATTATTTCAAGGACATAAAACTAATAATAGATCAAATATTGATTATCTCTTACATAAAGTTCTATGAGAATTGTCAAAAAAGAACATTATAAATCAAACGACTATCTCTCACAAGTAAATGACACAAGTCACTTAAGTGAAAAACCATTAAGAATTGGAAAATTTTTCTGTCTCTCCTTCCTTGTATCGGAGAAAATCTAACAAGAAAGGTACATAGCACACCTTGGAGGTAATTTCTTTTTTTTTTTTTCAATTTTACATTAAGTTCCAGTATACATGTGCAGAACGTGCAGGTTTGTTACATAGGTGTATGTATGTCATGGTGGTTTGCTGCACCTATTGACCCGTCCTCTTAAAGATCCGTCCCCTCAGCTGGGCGCAGTGGCTCACGCCTGTAATCCCAGCACTTTGGGAGGCCGAGACGGACGGATCACGAGGTCAGGAGATCGAGACCATCCTGGCTAACACGGTGAAACCCTGTCTCTACTAAAAATACAAACAAACAAACAAACAAAATCAGGTGGGCATGGTGGAGGGCGCCTGTAGTCCCAGCTACTCGGGAGGCTGAGGCAGGAGAATGTCGTGAACCCAGGAGGCGGAGCTTGCAGTGAGCCGAGATCACGCCACTGCACTCCAGCCTGGGCGACAGAGCGAGACTCCGTCACAAAAAAAAAAAAAAAAAATTCCCTCCCCTCATCCCCAACCCCACAACAGGCCCTGGTATGTGTTGTTCCCTTCCCTGTGTCCATGTGTTCTCATTGTTCAACTCCCACTTATGAGTGAGAACATGCAGTGCTTGGTTTTCTGTTCGTGTGTTAGTTTGCTGAGGATGATGGCTTCCAGCTTCATCCATATCCCTGCAAAAGACATGATCTCATTCCTTTTTATGGCTGCATAGTATTCCATGATATATATGTACCACATTTTCTTTATCTAGTCTATCATTGATGGGCATTTGGGTTGGTTACTTTGCTACTGTAAATAGTGCTGCAATAAACATATGTGTGCATGTGTCTTTATAGTAGAATGCATGTGTCTTTATAGTAGAATGATTTATATTCCTTTGGGTATATACCCAGTAATGGGATTGCTGGGTCAAATGTTGTTTCTTGGTTCTAGATCCTTCAGGAATTGCCATACTGTCTTCCACAATGGGTGAACTAATTTACATTCCCAGCAACGGTGTAAAAGCGTTCCTATTTCTTGTGGAGGTCATTTCTCCTCCAAGCCTGCTCAAAACACCCCAGTGGAACCTGAACCATGATGACATTCTATTCTTGACAAACCCCAGAAAATATCTTCATCATCTTCCATAGTTCAAAACTAGCCCTAAATTCCAAGAAGAGGTTTCCATTCCCAACTATAAATTAATTCTGGAGTATACACATCTGCATATATTAAAACTGCTTTTAGCATGTTTCCCAAAACAGACAATTCAGTACAATAAACCTTCAACAGGACTAATCCAAAGGAAGAAAATGAGAAGTCACACTCTTCTTCATGCCACCAATGCCTCTCAACTGTTAAATTTGCAAAACAAAAAAACAAAATAGTAGCATTGGTTCTCATTCACAAAAATGAGCTATCACATAGACTTCAAGGGATTTGATCTCCATTTCACCCCAGTCAAGGTACAAAAAACTGTGTCAACCACTCATTTTATACCATCTCCATGATTAAAATACCTAAAATACTAAAATACATGAAACTCCTGGTTACGAATTCCAAGATAAAGTACAAAGTATATTTGACTAGACTTAAGTATAAAACATTTTAACAACGTGAGCAATATCACTTCTGTTAACAAGAGAGAGGGGAGATAAATGGAATGTGGAAAATGAGAGGAGAGAATCATATGGTCATCAATCTAAATTATACTAAAAGCAAAGAATAAATGCAAAGCACTAGTCATTTCTTCAGGTCTCTACTACCATATTAGGTATGTGTAGTGCACTACATCACAGTAGTGCCCTGTGATCATAAAAATACAAATACCCAATGTGGTTTCACCAGAAGGAACTCTGAACTTCTTTCTACATATTATAAATAATTAAACATAAATACTACTGTAAATTATAAAGTATCAGATGAAAATATAACCAATTCTTTAGAACTAGTATTGATATGAACTGATATATTGCAGCTTCCAGCTAAATATGATTTAAGAAAATACACAATCATGGCTGAGCGCAGTGGCTCATGCCTGTAATCCCAGCACTTTGGGAGGCTGAGGCAGGTGGATCACCTGAGGTCAGGAGTTGGAGACCAGCCTGGCCAATATGTTGAAACATTGTCTCTACTAAAATACAAAAATTAGCTGGGTGTGGTGGCACATGCCTGTAATCCCAGCTACTCGGGAGGCTGAGGTAGAAAAATTGCTTGAACCTGGGATGTGGAGGTTGCACTGAACCGAGATCAGGCCACTGCACTCCAGCCTGAGAGACAGAATGAGACTCCATCTTAAAAAAAAGAAAAAGAAAAAGAAAATGTACAATCATGTTAGCTAGTTTCACTTTAATTCATGTACACTAGTCAAGAGTGGGCACTTGATGCTACCAAATAATCACATCATCTGGCACAAATCAATTTTTTTTACACACTCCTAGAGGACTTCAACACACCTTCTTTCTCCTTCAACTCCCATGCTTGCTCTCCCATCTGTAGGTTTAGCTGAAGACCCTGCATTTGCTGGGAAAACTGAGCATTTGGGAGCCTGCTACCATAATACTTACCCAACCACTACCATTTGCATTCACACACTCTGATTCTTACCTGTTACCAGAGGTGAACTTGACACTATCTAATGCCAATCCCTTTAACTGTGTATTCTATCTTAAACTCTCTTACTTAAGGACATTGCATCAGAGATTTCTCCCTTTCTCCTACATCACCCATTTTTCTGCTCTATACTGTATCATTCCCACAATAAATAACAGACTGTTATCTGTCCCATTAAAAAATAAAACAAACAAAAAAAAACCTGTCTTAACTGACTTCCCCTGCTAGCTATCACCCCATTTCTTTGTTTCCTTTGGTAACAAAATTTCCTGAAAGAGCTGTCTTATATTTGCTGTCTCTAATTCCTCTTTTCCCATTCTTTAATTTTTTTATTTACATAAACTCTTTATTTTAGGACAGTTTTGTATTTATATTTACAAAAAAGTTGCAGAGTTCCCATATACTCCTCACCCAGCTTCCCTTATTGTTAACATCTTACATTACTATGGTACATTTGCCACAACTATGGAACCAACATAAACGCATTACTACTAATTGAACGCCATACTTTATTCAGATGTCACTAGTTTTTCCTTAACGTTCTTTATCTGTTTCTGGATTCCATCTAAGATACCACATTACATTTAGTTGTCACGTCTTCTTAGTCTCTGGTCTGTGACAGTTTATCAGATTTTCCTTCTTTTTGATTACACTGACAGTTTTTTGTTTTGTTTTGTTTTTGTTTTTGTTTTTGAGATGGAGTCTCGCTCTGCCACCAGGCTGCAGTGCAGTGGCACAATCTCGGCTCACTGCAACCTCCAACTCCCTAGTTCAAGCGATTCTCCCGGCTCAGCCTCCCGAGTAGCTAGGATCACAGGCACGTGCCACCACGCCCAGCTAATTTTTACATTTTTAGTAGAGACGGGGTTTCACCATGTTGGCCAGGATGGTCTCGAATTCCTGACCTCGTGATTCACCCGCCTCAGCCTCCCAAAGTGTTGGGATCACAGGCGTGAGCCACTGTGCCCAATCCTACACTGACAGTTTTAAGGAGTACTGGTCAAGTATGTTATAGCATGTCTTTCAATTTTTGTTTGTTTAATGTTTTCCCATGCTTAGACTGGGCTCATGGGTTTAGGGAGGGAGAACACAGAGGCAAAGTGCCCTCTCATCAAATCATATGAAAGGTACATACTATCAACATAACATCACTGATGATGTTAACCTGGAACACTTGAGCAAGGCAGCGTCTGCCAGTTTTCTTCACTGTAAGGTTACTTTTTTCCTCATTCTACCCTATACTTTTTGGAAACAAGTCACTAAGCACACTTCACAATCACCTTGTAGTGGCAATAGTATCTATATTAGTTATTTGAAATTCCTCTCTGCAGGAGCCATTCTCTTTAAAACCTACTCAATCAGGAGTTTCCTTCCACCATTTTATTAAAAGCGCTCTTACCAAGGTCACCAACTTATTCCAAATTGCTAAATCCAATGGTAATTCTTCACCTTCTTTTTATCAATTCAGCAGTATTTGTCATAATTCATCACTCTCTCATTCTTTATATACTTTATGCACACTCCTGTTTTTTTTGTTTTGCTTTTTCCTACTTCCCTGGTGGCTCCTTCACAATCTCCTTTCATGGTTCCTCTTTTCTCCTGATATCTTAATATCAGAGTACCCAAAAGTTCAATTTTCATCCTCTTTTCTTCTCCATCTTTATTCATTCCCTCAGTGATAGTATCCAGTGGCATGAATATAAATATTTATATTCTCCCCAATTTTTATCCCCTGGCCAAACCTCACTTCCAATCTGCAAATTCATATACACAACTGCTTACTCAACATCTCAACCTATATGTCTAATAAACACTATAAATTTAATATGTCTAAAATCAAATTCCCAATGTTCTCTCACAGCAAATTTAGCTCTGCCTAAAATTTTTCCTATCTTAGTTCATGGTATATACAGCCTTCTCGTTGCTCAAGTCAAAAAATCCTGGAGTTAGTTACTTTCAACTCTTCACTTTTTCTCTTCCTTTATATCCAATCATCAGGAAAGCATGCTGGCTCTACACTTAAAATCTTATCACTGTCCATAGCTACCACCCAGTCTCACTGGATTTCTGCCAGAATTCCCTAACTAGTCCCCTTGTTTCCATCCTACAGTATATTCTCACTACCATGGTCAATGTGATCCTCTCAAAATATAAGTCAGATCAAGTCATTAAACAAAATCTTACAATAGCTCCCCATTTCAGGCAAAATAAAAGCAAAAGGCTTTACGACGGCCTACCGTGAATGCTTGATACCTCTCTAAACTAACCAGTTGCTTCTCTTCTCCTTGCTCACTCCACTCCAGCTACCCTAGCCTCCTGATTTTTCCCTCAACTTGCCAAGAACTTTCCTACCTTCAGGCCTTTGCTCTGGCTCTAATCTCTACCTGAAATGTCTCCTGCAATAATAACTTACCCTCGAGGTGCTGCTATAAAAATAAAACCAACCTAGAACATCTACTAGAATCCTGATTTCCTTAACCCAGGTGCTTTTTCTTCTCTCCATAGCATTCACTACCTTTAACCATACTACAAAATTGACTTAATTATTTTGTTTATTATTTATTATCTGTTTTTCTCTGGTAGAATGTAAGCAAGGATCTCTATTGTTGTTGTTATTGTTCACTGATTTATCTTAAGGGCATGGAATCAGTGCCTAATAGAGAGTATATATTTTAAAAATTGTAAAGGTAATAAACAAATTATCTTAATAGAACCTCTTGTTCTAATTTTTTTTACTTCTCTTAATTAAAAACTCCATTTCTACACTAGTATTAATCAGTGCTTGACTGCTTAGACCTCTTAATAATAACAGGTAATATGCATTGAGTATTTGCTATATACCAGGCACACTAAGTACTTTACATGCTTCACAACATTCCTGTGAAATACATGCTACCATTATCCCCATTTTACATAGAAAGCAAAGTAATTTGCCCAAGGGCACAGCTATTACGAGGAGGGCCAGAATTGGAACCCAGGCAGTATATATTAGAACATACAGTCTTAACCAATACTCAATTACACTTTTCATAGACCTTATGAAGCAGCCCTAGGAAAATAGCCATTCTCGCTAAAAAAATAATGAATAGTCACATAAAGTTTGAAAAAGAAAGGCATTCATGTTCTAGTGGTGCTAAAACTGAAATGTAATTTTGAATTGGCTCAACATGGAGAAACAAAGAAGCCATGAGGAAAAAAGATAGAGCATATGCATAGAAAAAGAAGAGACTGTGTAACCCCAAAACAGAGTAAACACTGTGTAACCCCAAAACAGAGCAAACACTGTGTAACCCCAAAACAAGAAGGGCAGGCAGAGAGACATTTGTCTATAGGAACTTCCAATTCCTAAGAGAATTATCTGACATGCTGAAATAGGAATCTGTAAATTTTGTGGGCTTATCATAATTCTATTATCTCTAACTAAAACAATATCCATGTTACTATGGACCTCCTGTAAAAATCTCAATTTTTGTTAGGATGAAATTAAATCAATATGGAAGGCAGTACAATACAGTAGAAGTGGATAGGTTTGGAGAAAAAAACCTAGATTTATGTCTCATTTCCACCATGTTTGCTAGCTGTATGACCTCGAGCAATCTCCCTGGACTTTAATTAGGCTGTCTATAAAATGGGAATAATAACACATGCCCAGCCTGCTTCAAATGTTACTGTACTAACTGAAATCAAATTTGTGAGTGAGCTTTGAAGAATATAAACTGCTCCACAAATGTTACCTATTATGATGATGATTCCAGATGTGAACTCACTTTAGTTACTCATAAAGGATGTGTCTTCTCTTTCCAAAGGTAGGTAGTATAATTATTCAAAGTGTGTCTCGTTAGTAATAAAAAAAATCACTTTATGTGTATGTGTCTATACATGTACACACCACCATAATAGCCAAAACAAACAAAAGCGTATGCATGTTTCTTCATTCATATGCAAAGATACTGAAAGTATAGTTCCCTAAAAACACCCAATGACTAAGGAATAACATTTAGTATTCAATGAAATGGTGCCAAAATTACACGGTTCTTCCTTGATAACTTCGTACTTGTTCTTCCTATTATTACCTGACCCGTACAGTGTTTCCTGAAACCCAAGCTGAGAAGTTACGCCTTTCTCTTAAAATGTCACAGTAAACCAATGGCTCAGCCAGAACTGAACCCAAGATTCTTCTGAGGCCAAAGCTATTTCTATCAGACCATGTTCTTGCTATGCTACTTGTTATAAAATTGTTGAGACTGCTAAATTAAATGACATAAAAACAGTTACATGAAGAGTTATAATGAAGAGATAGTTCACAAAATAAATAATAAACTTCCCATCCAGAAAAAGAAAACACTATAATCTAACAAAAGCAGGAGGACTTCCTAATTTTCACTCCAACCTTCCTTTTCTGTAACCTTCTTGATTATAAAGGAGGTTAGCTATTTTTCAGATACATAAAGGCAAATGCCTAATATTTCTGTACTAGGCAATAGAAAGGAAGCTCTGTAAAATGAGGGGATTATCTCAAATAAAGTCTAAGGTAATTTTCAATTGAAAGAAAAGTTTGCTATAAGTAGAACTCAATCACTTCCAATGTCCCATCTTATTATTTTTTTTATCTTAATTCAGAGAAAGAGAAAATAACTCCAAAATCAGAAGTAAATGCCCACCTGGCTTCCAGCTGTCTTTACCTATAGGTCAGTATCATTAACCTTTTGCTGCGCTTCACCATAATCCTTGACAGTGTACATTTTAAATGTCAATTTTTTCCTAGAGTAACAGACTTCCAAACTGCACCACCTCTATAGGTAAAACAGATGGCAAACAGCCTTTCCCTTTCCTTGTGAAAAAAAATTCTTCTAAACTCCTCTCACTTTAGGCACTATAACATCCAGTGAAAAACAGATTGAGTTTACTACGCAATCTTGAGTTTCCAAGGGAGAGAACTTCACATCTTTCTAAATTTTAGAACTACACACCAATAGACCAAATCTCGTTTGCCAAGGTACTACATTCAATATATGTAAAATATCCCTCCTCTTTTTACGAGATTCCATAAACCTCCACAGAAATGTGACTATTGCCTTTTCTACACATTCCCTTGATCTCAAATATCTAGTCCTTTTGCAAACAAATTACAAGCTGATAAAGAGTAATTTACCTTTCATACACATGAGATATCTTAAAAATAAAGGCTGAGTCTGACACTAACCAAGAACTATGATTGCATTATCCTTGGTATCAATAACTGATGCAAGCAAAATGTGATTTCATATTCTATGTTGTACATGAACTGCCATTCACTTGATTGGAACCTGATGCTCAATATATTCTACAAACAAAAATATTTGTGTATAATCAATGGCAGGTAACAGAAATGTATTCTAACAACTTCAGAAAGGAAAACCAGTTAAGCTAGTGAAAACAAAGAGAAAAATGACTTTTTTAGAAAAAAAATAAATAAATTTTTCAAAGGTGACCAAAGAAAAGAACAAGAGATTTCATTTTGCACTTTCACCATTAGAAGCCTATCAGGAAGAGCATGTAGAAAGTTTTAACGAATTCAGACATAAGGCCCAGAGCTTAGGACATCTGTTCACATACTGGCTCGGCTGCCTTCATTAGGAGCAGGTTTACCTCAGTAAGCCCAATATTCTTCCTTTTAATGACATTCTGCAGAGAGTTGCTCAGAGTCCTGGTTAGCAACAGGTTTGTTGATTTACGAATCATGTCATCAACTTCAGTTGAGCTGAAAAAGAAGCCTTAAGAGTCAGTCATAGCAGGTAGCAGAATTATTCCGGCAAACAAACAGGGTGCCAGTGGTATTCGTGGTAATAATAATAAAATAATAATAGCAGCAGCAAATAATACTTATTGTAAGTCAGAAAAAGTACTATAATAAACTCTCCTAGCTTTTGTTGGCTGAAAAAAAAATAGTTTGCCTTCATTTTTGAAAATTGTTTTTCTGTCTATAGAATTCTGGCTGTTTTTTTTTTCTTTATTTCTTTGAGTACTTTAAGGATGTCACTCCATTTTCTCTGGCTTGCATAGTTTCAGAAAAGAAGTCTATTATAATTCTTATCATTATACTATCATGTAATTTTTATTTTTGGGAATGCCTTCTAAATATTCTCTTTACCTTTCATTTTCACCAGTTTGAATATGATGTCTTTAAATATTTTTGTTTGTTTCTTGTTGTTGCTATTATTTATCTGAATTAGGGTTCTCAAAATCTTGAATTTCTTGTTTGATGCCTTTCATTATTTTTTTGAATACTCTCAGCCACTTTATTTTAAAGTATTTCTTCTTCCCAGTTATCTCAGTCTTCTACTTTAATCTACCATTTGAAAATGCCCTACAGATCTTGGGCACTTTGTTCTATTTCTTTCACCTTTTCTTCTGGGTTCTATATTGTCATGCTAGCTCACAGTACACTGTTAACAATACATTAAGACTTTAGTTGATTTTGTCTTTCTCACATGAATGGTAGTTACACCGTTCCTATTCTGCCACAGGTGCAGGAGTCTGTCCCCTTAGAGGGACCAGTCCCATCATGGTTTTCAGACTACTTAGTTTCCTGCTGACTTCGCCTCTCTGATGAGTTCCAAAAAAGTTTTAATTTTGTAGCTTCTCTGTTTTTCTTCCCCCCCCCCTGCATTTTTACATAGGAAGCAATATTCTTTCCAGTCTTCTATACTGTAGACAGAAACAGAAGTATTTCGTAGTAATTTGCTTTAAAAAAAATGCTGTGTTTGTGCACGTATTCACATGCAAGCAAGATTAAAAGAAAAAAAAAACCATATCAGAAGTGTTATTACTATGTGGTAGAGTTTTGGGTCATTTACATTGTCCCTCTTTGTGCCGTTCTTTATCGCCTGAATTCTTTAAAAGCATTTAATTTTATTAATATAATGTGAAACAGGATCTCTCGCGTATGTATGTGGGTGTGTATATATTCTATTTTTTTAAGATGAGTATGAATGCTAGAAGAGTATTTTACCATAGAAATGCCATGTGTTTGCTATTTTAAAAAAAATCTTTCTTTCAAAAAGAAAGTTTTACGTATTCAGAATTCATGCAATTACAAATTTTGTCAATATGTATAATGCTTTTTGGCCTCTTCTGTCTAGTGTAAAAGAGAAAACTAAGAGAATAATTATTCTTAAAGCTGCATTAAAATCTGAATGCAGCGGTTTCTCTTGTTTTGAGAGCCTGCATGTAAAAGAAATAATGGTTTTTATGCAAATTGTCTCATGTTCCATGTTAGCCTCCAAAACAGATATGACTGACAAAGCAATCTCTGTCACTCCAGGTTATAAGGTAAACATATTCCAGGATATAAGATAAATGCCAAATGAAGAGTAAAAGGCATCTAGCTTTTTCTAAAATCCCCAAGTTAAATATTTTATTTAAATATTAAATGTGAAAAGTATCAAAGGAAGTTTTCAGGCAAAAACTTAACATATTCAGGCAAGAAAAAGGCATCTGACATTATCCCATTACTAATATTATTCCTTTACCATATTACCTTTCTTCCAAAAGAAGATAGAAAAAGTAATTTTGCAATCAACTTGTAATGATTTATCTACAATAATATACCTAACATACCCTACAGACAATTATCTGATATAAGGTCATTTATATTAATGAAGTGGAGGCCAGGCAGGTGGGGGATGGAAACCCAGGGTAAAAAAGTTTTGGTTTGTAACTTCAAAAGACAATCTATTTTCAAGAGAACATTTCTATGAAAACAATTTCATTTTCAGAGAAAAGGACAAATTAATTGTACAAACCCCATGTTTCATTTATTTTCTTAGTAAGAATAGTTAACAAAGAAGTGACTCAAACTATTCCCCAACTATGTTTATTTTCAGAGTAGCCTGGCACACCATGCTTTCCATTCATTTCATACATACACTCATTTAAAAAAATTTTCCGAGCTGGGTACAGGGGATATTGTGTTGAACAAAGATAAAATGTTTCCACCCTACAAAAGGATGGAACACAAACATCCTCATTCGTGTTTGGCTTGGCTTGTATGTTGCTCCAGCACTTATTAATTGTTCAGCTTCTTAATTAGACTAGGTACTCCTTGAAGACAGGGACCACATTTTCAGCAACTTAATTATTTCTATACCAAGCAGCATCTGACAAATAATACATTAGCCAAAATCTATGGTGAATAAACCAATACATGAATAAAGAAACAAAGGAGCCTACACTCTAGCACGTATAGAAAATATACATATACAAGTAGAGCAATAGTGTTTCCAAAGGATTTTATCTGATACTCCCCTTTTGGCCTTAACATTTCATTAAGTAGAATGTCAAAATCAGTATTTTTTGTCTATTTTTTTTTTCTTTAGAGATGGGGGTCCCACTATGTGGCCCAGGCTGGTCTTGAACTCCTGGATTCAAGCAATCCTCCTGCCTCAGCCTCCCAAAGTGCTAGGATTACAAAAATGAGCCACTGCATCCAGCCTACCATTTTCTAGTAAACTGTCATTAATAAGTGTTGAAATGCAAATCTATAAAGAATAAGATAGATAATATAAATTTTCAAAATTATGCAAAAGTTACCAATCTTCTCTTTCATCGTGACTATAGAAATACAGCAGTGCCATGCAGTGAAAAGCTAATTATTAAGATTTCCAAAATCAGGGCTGATGGGACTATCAAAAGTTTTTCAGAATATGTAAATACATGGAGTCACAATCTTAGCATTGGTTACATTTCTACTATTTTGTATTATACCTTAGATGAAGATCTTCTGAAAACTTCAGACAAGCGTAGATAAATTCTTTAATTTGGTTGTAAACTTTTGGCACAAATTCAGAGAAAGGAAACTTTTTTGGAAATGGTTGCTGTAAATGCAAGAAGTAATGAAATCAAGTCACAAACCAACGAAGATTGAAGATATTTATAAATTATTTAGGTTGCAAAAAGAACATTCTTTCACATTGTGAATTGTCTCCTTAACAAACTCAAATATAAGAAAATATCTCCCAAAGTTTTCTGATAT
This sequence comes from Pan paniscus, assembly GCF_029289425.2. Lineage (NCBI taxonomy): Eukaryota > Metazoa > Chordata > Mammalia > Primates > Hominidae > Pan > Pan paniscus. The sequence goes on along the minus strand of NC_073261.2, from coordinate 53,885,417 downwards.
TAAAAAGACATAAATTTAAATAAAACAATAATTCAAATGTCCTTCATCATGGAAAGAGATAAACAAATTGTGTTACATACTCAGCAATAAAAATGAATGAACAATGATACATGCAACGATTTGGATGAATCTCAAAAGCATTATGTTATATCAAAGAAGTAAGTCTCAAGAAGTTATATACTACACAATTCCATTTATATGGCATTCTGAAAAAGGCAAAAGTAGATGCACAGAGCCCAGGTTTCTGCTGTCCTGGGGCTGGGTTAAGGGAGGGGTATTACAAAGGGGCATCATTAAATAATTTTTTTTTATAATAGAGCTATTTGGTATCAACATTGTGGTAATGGACACATAACTCAATACATTGTCAAAATCAGCAGAATTGTATACCACAAAGTGTAAATTTTATGTTGTGGGGAAAAAATGTTTTTAAATTTTAATAAAAACAAGTATTTCAAAGTGTAAACTGAATTAGAACATCTGCAGCAATCCTCCAAACACTTCAGAGGTAATAGGATCCAAAGCCATCTGCTGATTCCCAAATCAGGAAATTCTGGTCTTCCCCAAAAAGAGTCCTTCATTGTCAGAAAGGTGATTAAAGTGAAAAAAAGAAAAAGAAAAAAGAATCCTTTGAAATTGTTTTAGAGTTCTAACCCATTGAGTTAAAGGTAATGCTTTCAATCAAACTGATCCAATGAAAGCTTTTAAGAGGATGCCAAAACAACCAGAGAAATTTATTTTAAAGTATTCCTTACCTTTTCCAGTTCTATATCTTGAAATGGGAATTGTCCTACCACCTTTTTGTACATCTCTTCACTTGTTACTGGTATAGGACTGTAGTTGTCAGAATCAAGTATGTTTCTATAAACGGAAGGATAGACAAAGGGAAGGGAAGGATAGACAAAGTGGGGGGGTAGGGGAGGGGAACAGAGGGAAGGTGGGTTAATCACAAATATTTTTCTGATGAACTCCAATCTTAATATATATGCCACAACCCAAAATGAACATTTCCCAGTCCCTATTATATTCCTTCCACAATATAGCTATTTGGTTTTGGATTTAAAGAAGACAAAAAGAAAACTATCCTCTGAAACAAATGGACCACAATTATAAACATATCTCTTAGGAATTGAGATTTACAAATAGGACAGAACATTTCAATGTAAGTGAGAAGTAAACAACAAAAGAATGTGTGCTCTAGAAAAGGCGAAGATATTTTCTGTTTGGTTTAATATGATATATAAATGTACATTATTATTATTATTATTATTATTATTATTATTAGAGACAGGGTCTCGCTCTGTCACCCAGGCTGGATTGCAGTGGCATGATCGTAGCTCACTGTAACCTCAAACTCTGGGGCTCAAGCAATCCTCCCGCCACAGCCTCCCAAGTAGCTGAAACTACAGTTGTTCACCACCACATCGGGCTAATTTTTAATTTTTTTGTAGAGATATAATCTTGCTATGTTGTCCAGGATTGTCTCAAACTCCTGCCCTCAAGGGATCTTCCCACCTTGGCTCCCAAAGTGCTGGGATTACAGGCATGACCCACTGCACCTGGCCCATTGATAAGGTTTTTAAAATCATGTTCTATTCTAACTTTCAAAATTGGCAAACAGAGTAACTTCAATAATAAATTCAAACTATTTTCATTTACTTTACCTACTGCTCTATATCAAGGATGACTTTTTTTAAATCGATAGGTTCTCTCTCCTTAAATAAACTGGGCATTCTCTAATAGTAGGGACCATACTACCAAAATCAAAACAGAAGACTCACTGAAGGCGTCAGATCAGAGCATCTAAGACTATGGATATATCATGTTATTAATTTTCAAATATCCTATAGAGATAAGACTCCCTTAAATACAATTATACCATTAGCTAAATCTAGGTTTTAGAAATATAAATATTTATATTAATATACAGATAAATTGGACTAAGTGATGATCAGAGATATGTTCATAAACGAGAAGAGTAAGAGTAAAGGACTAATGTAAGATCTTAAAGCTATAAGAGTTTGAAAAGAGGACAAACTGATCAGGGAAAGGGGTCTTGCAATAGGCAGCATAATCACTTAAAGTAAAGGAGTAAAGGTATAAAAAGAGAAGAAAGTCAAATGAGTTGACCTGGATTATGTGCCAAGAGCACAGTCCGAGAAGACATCTGTGAGTGATAGATGTGACAGAATAACTTTCTTATTATTGTATGCATGTTGCAATAACTACTTAAATAACAGGCTTCAAACACTGGGCTGTAATATGCCCCTTTGCTGTGTGTGGAGAGGGAAGATAATGAGGAACAACATGAGTGAGTCATCCAAACAGATTTTCCAAAAGCCTAAATTATTCCTAAGTGCTCAAATGTTACTCACTATAATTGAGTTGTAGACTAGGCATGAACCTCAAAATGAAAACCAAATAACAGAATAAGATGACAGCAAGATGATCTGAATGACATGAACCAAGGAATCTGATATTTATCGAAGGAAACAAAAAGGCAAAATAGGGTTTGGGGACTTCCCACTACAGTAGACACTAATACACTGAGACTGGATATCTTGGGAACATAATTTTGGACGTTCTAACAGTTTATTTGAATTCTGGATCATAACCTAGAGTAGCTACAAAATATAAGTAACATATACTTGTTGCCTATAACATCTGAAAACCTTTGTGCATAAATACATGTGTGTACACTAATGTACATGAACACACACACATATGACTATAGATAATTTCTCACCTGAAAATACCTGCCCACTTCTTTAGCAGAGTTTCACTATATTGGTCTCTGATTTCTAACAACATGTCAAAAAGCTGATTTACAGGGAAACCATACACCTGAAACAAAATAAGAAAATCACTTCAGTGTCTAAGGAAGGAGTTTTTTTTTTTTGTTTTGTTTTGTTTTGGCAAAATGAGAGGGATAAGATACTGAAAAACATTACATTCTTTGGACAGCAAATTAAATAAAACCATTTAGTAGAATCTTTCATTCACACCTAATATCTAGCATTTATCTCTCAAAAATTAAATAATACCTAGCAAAATGTTTAAGCCAGTGAGAAAAAGATGAAAATTAAAATCTATATATAAAGGGTATACTATGGGATAAGTCCTCCCTACATCCCCTCCTATAAGTCCTACTACCTATAGTAAGCGTTCACAGAAGGGAGAGAAAGTAAAAATGCTTCAAATCTCAACCACTTCTAATGCTATTCTATTAGATATAATATGTGGTTCAAATCAACCACCATTATTCAAGATGGTAGTTAAAGAAACTGCAAACCAACTCAGCTGCCATATATGAATTAAGAACATTTTGAAAAACTAATGTAGTCAGTAGTTCAATTAATTTATTTGATGTGAGAGAAAAAAAGGAGGTGGAAACTACATATGAAAATATAACGGCTCAGGGTAAAGTTCAGGAAATGCTATAAAGAGATAAAAAGACCTAGTTCCTAGGAAAATAATAAACCCAACTTAAAACTAACAGGTAACTTATCCAAGCTTATGTAGATTTTTTTTTTTTTTTTTTTTTTTAAGACAGAGTTTCACCCTGTCGCCCAGGCTGGAGGGCAATGGCACTATCTCAGCTCACTGCAACCTCCACCTCCCAGGTTCAAGCAATTCTCCTGCCTCATCCTCCCAAGTAGCTGGGATTACAGGCACTTACCACCACATCCGGCTAATTTTTGCATTTTTACTAAAGACAGGGTTTCACCATGTTGGCCAGGCTGGTCTCAAACTCCTGACCTCAAGTGATCCGCCTGCCTCAGCCTCCCAAAGTGCTGAAATAACAGGCGTGAGGTACTGCGCCCAGTCAGATTTTTTTTTTTTTTGAGATGGGTCTCTATCACCCATGCAGGAGTGCAGTGGCGAGATCATAGCTTGCCACAGGCTTGAACTCCTATGTTCAGGCAATCCTCTCACCTCTGCCCCCAGAGTGCCTGGGACTACAGGAATGTGGTACTGCTACTGGTGATTTTTTATGTTTTTATTTTTTGTATAGATGGAGTCTCACTATATTTCTGAGGCTAGTCTTGGACTCTTGGACTCAAGCAATTCTCCTACCTCAGGCTTCCAAAGAACTAGGATTATAGGCAAAAGCCACCAGACCCAGTCAAGAAAAAGGTTTAGAGCTGATGATAATACCAATCTAGATGAGCATATGTAAACAGAAATCACATACCTGAAGTGTGTCAGCAAAAAGCACAATGAGGTTCTTCAAATCTAACACAAGGTTTGGATCAGAACAGTAAGACTAAAGTAAATAAAAGACAAAGGAGGAAAAACATGTTACTAGTAGAAATGCAATTAAATTTTTATTTATTTAATTGTTTAGCGCTTTATCTGGCAAATTCTTTACCTGGTAAATTCTTTCCCTAGAAATAATTCAACACTTCCCCGGTACAAGGTAACACCAGGTTCAGCCAGGGAACAGCTGAGTACAGCAAGTTCAATAACCATGATCTATATTTTTAACACTTGGGAATTTAAAAATGCACTTCTAAATAACTCTTTGGTTAAAGAAGAAAACAAAATTGACACTTTTAAAAAGAACAACTATAAAATACTTCATATCAAAAACTATGGTATGTGGCTAAAACCATTTTCAAAATAAATTTGTATTTCTTTATGTAAACATCACAAAACACAAAAGATTGAAAATAAACAAACTAAGCACTGAACTGATGAAACTATGGGGGAAAGCCAATGAACCATAAGTAAATGAGAGAATAAAATTAATTAAATTAAAAACAGAAACTAATGAAATTAAAAAAGATATGGAAGATTTGATTAAATAAACCAAAGACCAAGTCAAAAATAAAATCAAATAAACAAATCTTAGACAAAATTGATTAAACAATAAAGAGAAAATAAAAAACATGAGAAATACAAAAGAGAAAATAAGTACAGAGGAAAATAAAAATTACAAATAATGTCCATGTATAACCTCATATCAACAAATCAGAAAAGTTAACTGACATGGAAAATAATTTCTGTGGGCAGGATACAAAGATGTGTATGTCATTATTGTAAAAGTTCATTGATTTTGAGATTCAAATTCTTTAATTATAATTTTTGTTACTTGCTCTCTCATTGGTCTCTCAAGTCCTGAAAGAGGTGTTTTGAATTCTCCCACAATTATGCAGCTTGTCCGTTTCTCTTCATATTACTAACAGTTTTTGTTTTATACATATTGATGCTTCCTTATAAAAGGGCTATTACCTTTTCATTAGATTAAAACTAGTATCGATACAAAATATCCATCTCCTATCCCATTTTAAGATCTTCAACTTCATTTCTATTTTCCTTGTAGAATACCACCACTTCTGCTTCCCCTTCTTTATTTTCAATATTTTCAGCTAATCTTAATATATGAATATCTCCTATAAACATAGTATAAAACTTTTTAATGCTTTGTCATTTCCTAGTGATATGGTTTGGGTATTTGTCCCCTCCAAATCTTACATTAAAATGTGATCTCCAGTGTCAAAGGTAGCACCTAGTGGGAGGTGTTTGGATCTCTCATGAGTAGCCCAGTGCCCTCCCCTGAGGTAATGAGTTCATATGGGAGCTAGTTGTTTAAAGAGCCTGGCAAACCCACCCCTTGCCCTTGGTCCCTCTCTCACAATGTGACACACTAACTCCCCTTTGCCTTTTACCATGACTGTAAGCTTCCTGAGGTCCTCACCAGAAGCAGATGCTGGCACTATACTTCATGTACAGCCTGCAGAACCTTGGGCAAAATAAACCTCTTTTCTTTACAAATTACCCAGTCTCAAGTATTACTTTATAGCAACACAAATGGATTGATAAACCTGGGATTACTGACATTTACGAACCTAGTAGTCAAGCCACTTTTCGATATGCTTTTTAAAATTTCCACTAGTGTTTTTATTGGGTCAGCTCTTTTTAATTATCTTTTCATGGTTAATAAATTATATCCTTTTTGCCCATTATTTACTTGAAGTAAAATTTTGAGTCTTCATTAAAAAAACAACAACAACCAAAAAAAAACCAAAACAAAACAAAAAAAAACCACTTTTTTTTTTTTCCCACAGGGTTTCACTCTGTCACCCAGCCTGGAGTGCAGTGGCAGGATCATAGCTCACTGCAGCCTTGACCCCCTGGGTTCAAGCAATCTTCCCACCTCAGTACCCCCAAGTAGCTGGGGCTATAGGCACAAGCCACCACACCTGGTTAATGTTTTTTTATTTTTTGTAGAGATGGGGTTTCATTATGTTGCCCATGCTGGTCTCAAACTACTGGGCTCAAGCAATCTGCCTGCCTTGGCCTCCCAAAGTACTGAAATTACAGGCATGAGCCACCATACTTGGCCTAAAAAAACTCTTAAACATGATGTCTCTCCTTTTGTAGGAATTAATAGCATTAATTACAAATAATAATATGTAATTTAGATTTATCTATGAATTGTACTAATTTTTGGCATACATTTTATTTAATCCTATCTCATCTGATATTTTGGATTTTGTTTTTATTTTTTGAAGAATAAGAAGTTCTAGAAGATAGGATGGGTAAAGAGGCTGGGCGTGGTGGCTCACGCCTGTAATCCTGGCTCTTTGGGAGACCAAGGCCAGCAGATCACCTGAGGTCAGAAACTCTGGGCCAGCCTGGCCATTACGACGAAACCTTATCCCCACTAAAAATACAAAACTTAGCTGAGCATGGTCGTGCATGCCTATGGTCCCAGCTACTCATGAGGCTGAGGCACGAGAATTGCTTGAACCCGGGAGGCAGAGGTTGCAGTGAGCAGAGATTGCACCACTGCACCCCACCCCGGGCAACAAAGTGAGACTATATATCAAAAATATAAATAAAAATAAATACAGGATGGGTAAAGAGTAAACTTTGAATCCTCACATATTTAAAAATGCCTTTATTTTGCCCTCTAACTAAAATACAAAATTTCCAATATAAAAAATTGTCTCCCGCCATTTACCCTGTTTGACACTCAATGTATCTTCCAACTTTAAGAATCTGCTCTTTTTTTCACTACACTGGAATTTCCCCTTCTTTTATTTTATTACTACAGTCCCTTCTTTCATCACTGTCTTTCCTTTCTAAATCTCTATTAGATACAACCAAAAGTCTACACCAACTATTCTTGTTTCTTAACTTTCCTTTCCTATTTTCTGTCTCTGTGTCTTTGCTCTCTGTATTTTGGGGTCAGCATTTGACTTTATCTTCTTGATCAGCATCATATACAGTCTCATCTATTTAATCTCTGAATTAAATATCTCAATTCTTATCATCATAAACTTCTAAGAAGCCAATTTTTACTTTGGATTCATACCATCCTTTGGCTTGCTTCCATCATTTTTCCCCTGTTATAATATCTTGGATATCTTAAGGAATCTCTCACTTGTTCTTGGCTTTGGTACTACTTTGAAATATTATATAACAATTGTACTGTGGTACAATTAATAACTGATGAGCCAATATCAACACAAAATTATTAAACAAAACCCACAGTTTACATTAGGGTTTACTCTGTGTTATATATTCTATGGGATTTAACATACATAAATTGATATGTTCCACCATTATATTATCATTGAGAACTATTTTGCTGTCCCCCAAATACCCTGTGCTCTGCCTATTCATCCCATACCTCCATCTCCCAATCCCCAGGCAACAGGGATAGTTTTCTTGTCTCCATAGTTTTGCCATTTCCAGAATGGCATATAGTTGGGATCATACAGTATGTAGCCTTTTCAGATTGGCTTCTTTCATTTAGCAATATGCATTTAAGGTTCCTCTGTGTCTTTTCGTGGATTGATAGCTCATTTCTTTATATCACTGAATAATATTCCATTATATGAATGTACCACAGTTTGTTTCTCCATTCACCCACTGACAAACATGGTTGCTTCCATGTTCTGGCAATTATAAACAAGCTGCTATACACATCTGTGTGAAGGTTTTAGTGTGGAAGTAAGTTTTCAACTCATTTGGAAAAATTCCTAGGCATACACCTGCTAGATTATATAGTAAGACTATGTTTCATTTTATAAAAAACTGTCAAACTGTCCTCAAAGCTGGCTGTACCATTTTCCATTCCCACTAACAATGAATGAGAATTCCTGATGCTGCACATTCTCTCCAGCATTTGGTGTGGTTCGTGTTCTGGATTTCCTTGATGACATAGGATGATGAGCATCTTTCTTTTTTTTCTTTTTTTGAGACAGGGTCTCACTCTGTCTCCCAGGCTGGACTGCAGTGATATGATCGTGGCTCACTACTGCCTCAGGTTCCCGGGATCAAGAGATCCTCCCACTTCACGCTCTAGAGTAGCTGGGACCACAGGCACATGCAACCATGTCTGGTTAATTTTTTAATTTTTTTTGTAGATGGTGTCTCACTAAGTTGCCCAGGGTGGTTTCAAACTCCTGGAATCAAGTGATCTTCCTGCTTTGGCCTCCCAACGTGCTGGCATTACAGGCATGAGCCACCATGGCTGGCCTTGTTTTCTTGTTTAATTTTAAGACGTCATTGTATATTTAGAACAGCAGTCCTTTATCAGATATGTGATTTGCAAAGATTTCTCTCAGTCTGTAGCTAGTCTTTTCATTCTCCTGTTGTCCTTAATTTGTATCCACCTAAATACTGAGACTTAATCAATATTTTTTCTCTCAACATTATATAAGTGGAAATAAGCCATATGTATAATTTTCTTTCTCGCTTCTTTCATTTAACATTGTACTTGTGAAATTCATGAATGCTATTGTATATAGCTGTACTTTGGTTATTTTCATGCTCTCTAGTATCCAATGTTTGAGTTTAACCCAGATTATCTATTTTACTACTGATGGACATTTAAGTCATTTCTCATTTTAAAATCCAACAATGCTGGAAAGATATTCTTGCATGTTTATTATGGTGTATTATGGCAAATTACTGAAGAGAATATAGTTAGAGAAAAGTTGATCCATGGGGATCTTTAAATTTATAAGATATTACACTTTTTCAAAGTGTCTTATCAATTTAAACTTATACCCTTCGTAGTGTATCAGAGTTTCTATTGCTCCATATCTTTATCAACATTAGTACTGTTAATTCTTGAATAATGTTACCTCATTTGGTTCTAATTTGCATTTTACCAATATACTAAGAAGACTGAACACCTTTCACATGTTTTCCCAGCCAGGTGGATTCCTTCTTTCGTAAACTGTTTGTCTTTTGCTCATTTTTTCTCTTTTGAGATGTCTATCTTTATTGTAATGATTTGGTAGGAATTCTTCATATATTCCAAATTAGTTTGTGCTGTTATATACAAATACCATTTTTCACTATGTGGCATATTTTCCTACTATCTTTTGTGAGGTTTTTTTCTTATAATTTTATTGTAGTTTGATGTTTTGTGTCTGAATCTTTTCCTTTATGGATAGTGCTTTTAGTTTTCAGTTAAGAACTCCTTCCATATCCTGAATCATAAAGATATTTCTCATATTATCTTCTAAAAGATTTATGGTTTTGGCTTTCACATTTTCATATTTTATCCACCTGAAATTCAATCTTTGGTGTATATTTTCCTCCATCATGACAGTCAGCTGTCCCATTGCTATTCATTCAAGTCTGTCTTCTATCCACTGACCTCCTATGCCACCTAATATATATCCCAAGGATCCATATATGTGTGAGACTGTTTGAAGGTCCATTATCTATCCAATGACCATATCAGAGGATCTTAATATGATTTTTCAATTGTCTTGATATCCAAATACATTATTCTCAGTCTTAAGGCATCTCTCACTTGCTCTTGGCTTTTGTACTAGTTTGAAATATTATAATTAGGTTGTAAGGTACCCATCCTTCCCTATAATAAAACTATTGAAATTTTGATTGACACTAAATTAAATCTATAGGTCAATTTTGAAAGTGCTGATATCACTGTAATAATAACTCTTCCAATCAATGAACATGGTTCATTTTTACCTAGGTCTTCTTTAACCCATTTTAATTTCTGAATGACATTTTAGAATTTTTCCACAGGGGTCCTGACTATCTTGAATACGTTTTGGAGGACTGCTTTTATTAGTTTAAGGAATTCTCTCCAGTTTCTAATTTACTAAGAAATTTTACCATAAGTTTATTGTGCGTTTTATTAATTGCTTTTCTGTATCTACTGAAATGACTATATATTTTTTGTTTTTTAACCTGCAATTAAGTGCATTATATTAATACACTTTGTAATATTGAACTAAGCTAGCATTTGCTACTAGAAACTCAACCAAATATATTAATATTTGTTGTAAATGGCTGGATTCTGTTTTTAATATTTCAAGATTCCTGATTTATATTTATAAATAAGTCTGATCTATATTTATGCATTTACAAGTTCTTATACTACCCTCATCTGGTTTCATTATCAAGATCATGTATGCATTATAAAAGGAGTTGATACAGAAGAAGCAGGATTGAGAAAAGAAAAAAACATAAAAACGCAAAAAAAAATTAAGATGAATTGGCATTTCCTTGTGTCTATTCTCCGAGTATTTATGTAAGAACAAAATTGAAGATAAAACTGCCTAGATAGGAGATTTCTTTGATGGAAGAATTTTGACTGTTTTTTCTTCTACTTCTGGTTCACCTTTATCCTGAAAGGAATAGCCCTTTCCAGCTTAATGGGGGAAGGGCAGCAGATTAGACTGTCCATCTTGAATAGGCCCAAGAGGCTGTGAAAATCCAAGTGTGAGTTATGAACTCTGGACTAAGAAGTTACCTCAACGAAAAGGCAGCTTGAGTGTTTAACCTATCTATCTACTTATTTCCCTTCGATTTAGCTGAGTAATTCCTTACTATCCTTATTAAGTACTTTAAGACTTAAATGAATATCTTATATGTTATATATAAAATACAGCATTTCCAATTGTTTCTGGCTGAGGGATTGGTATTAATAACCTAGTCTTCTACATTCCTAAAATCATAAATATTATTTTGTAAATTTTTCTTCCAGCCCATAATTTGTATTTGCTAAAGAACGGCCATTCTATTTGTTTATTGTTGTCTCCCATGTGATATAATTGGTTTTCTTCAAATATTTTATGACTCTTGGCTGTTTGTTCATATTTTGGACTGAAGGACGAGGTTGATTAGTATAGTTGAATCTTAAAAATATCTTTTCAGTATTATCATATTATCATTAACAATCATATTAGCAGATCTTTTAATATTGAACCATTCCTGAAATGAACTCTCCTTTATACTAGGCATATTAAATCTTTTAATATATTGCTGAATTTACTAAGTGAAGTAGATTATGTAAGATCTTATGTTTTGAAATCAGCACTGAGAATGTTGCACATATTAATACATGAAATATCGAATCTTTCAAAATGTTTCAATTTATACTAATAATTTAATCAGAAAAAGTAAAGAGTAATTTTAAACAGCCATATATAATGCTAGAAAATATAGACACATTTGATAAATAATGTAGTCACATAGCCAGAGTGTTTTTGAGATTTGATTTGATGTTTGGGTTGTTCTTATTTTGTTTGCTGGGTACTACTAATAAAATAAATAGTGTCATGAAATACAGTGAGCATTTGTGGTACCAACACTCTGTCTCTTAATGTATAAAATGGTTCAATGAGTAAATCTGTGTTAATACTGAGTTGTTTCTTAATAACTTTGTCAAGATATAATTCCCATACCATACAACTCACCCATTTAAAGTACATAATTGAATAGTTTTTAATTGTTTGTATATTCACAGGTATCTGCAACCCTTATCATAGTCAAACTTTGGAAATTTTCTTTACTTTAAAATGAAACCTATGTAACAAACCTGCACATCCTGCACATGTACCCCAGAACTAAAAATTAAAATTAAAATAATAAAATGAAACTCCATACGTACCCTTTAGCTATCACCTCTTTAATCCCTAAGCAACCACTAGTCTACTTTTTACCTCTACAGATCAATGCTGAACTAATGATTTTTTAAAAAGAAGGTATTTCGTCATTTATTCTTCAGTTAAAAAGAATATACAATAGATCTACAAAGAAAAACTCCCTTAAGATTAATGTTCTCCACAGATCTACACTTTGAAAAGAATCAGCACACTTGAAAAGTGTCCTGCTCTTAATAGTATCAAATAAAATTTCATGCTGAAGAAGAGAGGGTGCATTTTTGTACTGCGAGATTTAGAGATCTGTTACATTCCCAAATGTATCAGGAACACAAAAAAACATTGCTTTAGAAAAAAAAAAAAAAGACAGTGCATGGAATAAATCTGATTTCTAAAGGAAAGATAACTTTTTTCAGGAAACAAAATAAAATTAGAGAATTCAGTGAAATGGATAGATATAAAATAAACAAAATCAGAAACTTTTCTCCCACAGAATGACAGTAATACTAGTTAATAAATATGATGGGGGAAAAAAAAACCTTCCACAAAATATTACCCGCAAAAAAAAAAAAAACACCTAAAAACAGTACTTTGATGGGAAGTATTATTAAATATTTTACCAAAAGACATGAAAGGCAAATAAGTAACAAAAATACATATCTTCTTTGGTGAAAAATACCAGAGCCTGAAATGTGTCAATTAATCTACAGATTTACTGCACAACCTAATTATATCTCAATTTTTAGGGGTGTGGACTAGAGGTGGAAGGGTTGTAACAAAGTGATTCTCAAGTTGACTGGAAGAATAATAAGGGGATAAATAGCATATTTTAAAAAGACGATTTAAGAGGATACACATATCTTATAAAAAATTAAGCCGGCCGGGCATAGTGGTTCATGCCTATAATCCCAGCCCTTTGGGAGGCCAAGGTAGGCGAATCACCTGAGGCCAGGAGTTCAAGACCAGCCTGGCCAACATGGCGAAACCCCATCTCTACTAAAAATACAAAAAAATTAGTCGGGCATGGTGGCAGGCACCTGTAATTCCAGCTACTTGGGAGGCTGAGGCAGGAGAACCACTTGAACCCAGAAGGCGGAGGTTGCAGTGAGCTGAGATCGCACCATTGTGCTCCAGCCTGGGTGACAGGCAAGACTCTGTCTCAAAAAAGTAAATAAATAAATAAAAATAAATAAAATAAATAAACAAAAATTAAGCCACACAATGTCAGATACAATAATCACAATGTTGTATTGATTCAAGGAGCGAGAATTCAAATCATATGACCTAGAAATAAACCTGAGTGTATACATAATATAATATATAAAAGGTAGCCTTCAAAATATGTAGGGAAAGGAGAGATGGACAGACTGTTGTTTCTGCCCCCAAAACTCACCTATTAATGCCCTATCTCCCAGTATGGCTATATTTGGAGATGGGGCCTTTGGGAGGTAATTAACAACAAATGAAGTGATACAGGTGAGGCCCTAATCCAGTGGGATTGTTCTCCTTATAAAAAGAGAAGGAGAGAGCAATCCTTCTTCAGCAGGCATACACTGAGGAAAGGTCAAGTGAGGACAGAGTGAGAAGGCAGCCTTCTGTAAGCCAGGGAGAGAACCCTCACCAGTAGCTGACCATGTGGACACCTTAATCTCTGACTTCCATTCTCTAGTACTATAAGAAAATAAATTTCTGTCATTTAAACCACCCAGTCTATGATATTTCCTTACGGTAGCCTGAGCCCACTAAGACAGTAGATTATCACAATGATGTTATTGGAAGTGATGAGTCATTTTCAAAATAATTAAAGAGAGTCCAATCTCATACCCTATGCTAAAATAAATTTTTTATGGTTGTAGAAAAAGGAACTACAGAAATACTAAAATCAAATAAAGATAAACACATATGCTTTGTAATGAAGAACACATAAATTATAAAGTAAATATCAATAAAATTAACTACTCAAAAACGTTAAAACTTTTTGAAGCTGCAGAAAAGGTAAGAGACATTAAATTAAGAAAAAATATTTACAACATATTGTCAGATGAGGTTAACATTAACAGCTAATGTCCATGTTTTAATAATATATAGTAAAATGTTTAAAAACGTGAAAATATAAGATAAAGACAATGTATATGAACAAGAAATTCTATGAAGATATACAAATGACATGGAAGAGATTTTCAATATCAGTATTAATTTTTCCTTTATTTATTTCTTTTTATTTATTTCTTTTTTTTTTTTTTTGAGACAGAGTCTTGCTCTGTCACCCAGGCTGGAGTGCAGTGGCACTGTCTCAGCTCACTGCAGCCTCTGCCTCCTGGGTTCCAGCAATTCTCCCGCCTCAGCCTACTGACTAGCTGGGATAACAGGCACATGCCATCATGCCTGGCTAATTTTTGTGTTTTTAGTAGAGACGGGGTTTCACCATGTTGGCCAGACTGGTCTTGAACTCCTGACCTCAGATGATCTGCCCTCCTCGGCCTCCCAAAGTGCTGGAATTACAGGAGTGAGCCAACATGCCCGACCTAATATCAGTATTATTTTTTAAAAGCATAATAAAATAAGATACAATTTCTGAAATTAGAAATTATTTTCTGTTTTTAAACATAACTTTCTGTGGAATAAAAAGAATAGGGAAATAGGCATTCTAGTAGATGCTGCTCAGAGTGTTAAATAGTTTAATAGTTTGGGAGAGCAAATGAGCAATACCTAGAACCTAAGAAATGTCCAAATACTTTTACTCACTATTTTCATTTCTTAAGAACTTGCTCTAAGTCCTTACACATAACCATGTGTAAGGACATGGTTATAACAGTATTTACTGCAATGTTTTTGATAGCTAGAAAAAAAACAAAACCAAAAACTTTCTTAAAAGCCCAAAATATCAAATGAATCAATTAAAAATAATAATATAATCCTACAATGCAATATTATATATATAAAAATTAAATCATATTCATCAGACATTAAATGAAAAACACAGCATGTTCCTACTTAAAACCCATTATATATTGTATAGTTTATTTATATATTAAAAAAGGGACTTTACATTTATATATCAGAAAGCTAATAATAACCATGCAAGGGATGATGACTAAAATGTTCTTAATAATCAAAATTTCTATTCTAATATAGAAACATATTTTTATAATGTTTATATGTTAGAACATACAACTCAATGGGGAAAAAGTAAGGCACTCAAAAAATGATCCGAAGACAATGGGTGCACTACCACTACAAAAAAAATGAGATCCTTAATCATACTATAAATGAGAGTAAATAACAGGTGGTTGTAAACATATAAATGTGTAAAAATCTAATTATAAAATAGTTAAGCAACTTTTTAAAAATCTCAGAACACACAAAAACATGTAAAAAACATTTCAAGTTTGCCAGATTTTATTATAACAGAAGAATAAAATGATAAAAATGTCAGATCAAGTCCTTGGTTACATATGTAAAATGAGAGAAAATTAAACTTAAGTATTATCAGATATATAAATATTTAAAAGTTCTGTATACTATAACAAAAACCATAAGCAAAAATAAAAGGAAAGAAATATTTGCAACACATTCAATAATGACATATCCTCTTTGGATCAAACCCACATACATATTAATCAATCTCCTAGAACTTGCTGCTTAGATGGCACAAAGGCATCACAAAGTAATCATTTCGAATGTAAACTCATCATCTCCCCACTCCAAACTATCAAAACTGCTAACACTATCATCCAAGAAAGGAAACCATTCACCTAAGCATTTCCTTGATAGTTCTTTTCCTTTTACCTCTTATATCTAATCCATCAGAAAGTACAATTAATCTTACTTCCTAAAAATCTCTTGAATTCAACCATATCTCTCAATACTTACTATCACTCCTTGACCCAAACTATCATTATCACTTGCCTGGAATACTAGACTAGCCTAGTAATTGTTTTTGAATTCATTCTTACCCCTCATCCACTATCCACACTTAAGCCAGAACAATCTTTCAAAATGAAAATCTGATCATCTTACTCCATGTTATCCCACCTTCACCTTGAACACATCTATACGTAACACATTCCATTCAGCCCAGTGTTTAAAAGGTCAAGTAGATTCTAAATAACATGGCATCTACCTACTTCTCTTTTCTTACTTCACTCTGGACTTCTTTCAGGTCTCTGAGAGGGCTATGTTCCCTTAAAATAGGTTTTTACACACAGTATTTACTCTGTCTGGAACACCTGCTGATTAATTAGAAAAGAGAGTTCATGGGTCATGGATGATTTTTAAGTTTCTAGCTAGCACAACTAGATGGATACTACAGTCACTTAAAGAAATTGTTTTAATGCTAAATTATCTTCTGTCATTGACTCCTCACTATTATTCCTCAAACACTTTGAGATAAGAGCCCTTGCACTACTGTTCTTTAGGACTAAAATGATCATTTAATTGGTCTTCTTTGCATAAATGGCGACTCATTGATATTCTAATCTCAGAGTGCCACTTCAAAAGCAAACACCCTGTTTCCTAATCTGTCATTCTATTTTCATTGTCTGCATTGCATGATCACTGTCTGACATTCTTGTTACATGTTTATTGGATATCTCTTCCAATCAAAATATAACTCTCTGAGAGCAAAGAATATCTATCTTGTTCATTGTCATATTCCCACTGCCAAAGCATAATCAATCTTTAAGAAACATGGAAGGAAGGAAAGAAGGAAGGAAGGAAGGAAAGAAGGAAGGGAATTCAGAGCCAGCATTCTATAACTGAAATAAAGTGGATTATCACCAAAAATATATGCCACATTAAAATATATCAATAGATCATGGGAACAGAATATTGGGCAGCTTAATATGTTATGAACTTTTTTTTTCAAAAGGTAACAGTAGAACTGTGAACTCCAAATCAGTGTTTATAATATTAATAGGCACTATAGAAGGCAAAATGGTATAGTGGCTAAGAACATGGGCTCTAGAGTCAGACCATCTGGGTTTCAATCCGACTTCTACTTCTTATTGTATGGCATTAGGCTGGTTACCTAACCTCTCTCAGGTTCAATTTCCCAGACTATAAGGTAAATATAATAATAATAATAATAATAATACCTACCTTTCTAGGGTTGTATTGAGGATGAAATAAGAGAATATGTATGAAGTAAACAGAACAACGTCTGACACATAGAGAGAATAATCAATAGATATTAGCTGCTATTTTCTTATTGCAAAGGGCTTCTATAAAAGTGAGCTCAGTGGTAGAAAATGTGATAATTTGAAGCAGCTACTTCTATGTCTTTGAAGGACATCTATAGCTCCAAGTGAGTGATTCCAAAGACATACATATGTTGATTTTAAAGCAGTAAAACACTGAATATATAGATAATCAGCTCTAAATAACAACTTCCCTTGGGCTTCTTACATACCGAGTGGGTGCGGAGTGCTGCGATGGTTTTTGAAAGTGCCATTTCCCACAGTTCATCAATGTAGGCTCTATTTACTAAGCCCTGGGTTGTATGTAAAATGTGATCTTCAACCACAAAAAAGCTAAGATTGAGGAAAAAAGAAAGCACAGCTGTCAGAAATTACAGTTCTATTACTGTCTCTGGGGTTTGACAAGCATTAAGAGATACCATCAAATGCAAAGTTAGTGGTCATTTTTTTCTTGAAGAAACTTATTCAGTAGAATAAATGAAATCAGACTACTTGGACCAAAAATTATGTCTGTGATCATGACATCTTCATAACCACTCCTAGAGAGATCAGAGTTACATTTCTATTAAATTTCTATTAAATGTTAACAATGCTATCCAGTAGTTTAAAAGAGAGGAAAATGTGTAGAGGTAATGGAGGCAAATTTTGTTATATTAAGAAAATACCCAGCCATCAATACATTTCAAAAAAACAAATTTTAAAGAGATCATAAAAGCTAATATATACATCATATATATATAATGTATTCTTTATACATTTTAAGAATCCAATGCACAAAATATCAAAATAATTCCCGTCATGTGGACTCTATCATCAAAGTCTTGAAAAGGCATCATATAAAGGTTTCAAAAATGTGAAGTTACATTTGAACAATCTTGTAGCTTTTTGTTATTACGCATTTAAAATGTAGCCTGCATTGTCTTGCCTAAATATTCATATTAATGAAAAAAGTCTTTATTAGGGAATTTTTATGATATATTTTAATAACTACTAATTACATTGAAACAATTTAAATCTGAAAAAAATAAACCTGATGAAGAATCCAAGTTATTTCCTTTTCTTTTAACTGCAAAGTCATTATTTTGCAATTAGAACAAGCTGCCAGTATTGGGATGTTTATTTGGGAAATGCAATTCCGTACCACTATATACACCCTAGATGAGGGTGGCAAACTATATAGCCTATGGGATAAACCTAGCCCACTGCCTGTTTTTATAAAGATTGTTTTATTGGAACATAGCCATGCTCATCATTTACGTATCATCTATAGCTACTTTTGCACTATAACAACAGAGCTAAGCAGTTGTGAAAGAGACCATATGGCCTACTAAGCCTAAAATATTTTACTATCTGGCCCTTTTGGAAAAAGTTTGCCAACTTTTGCTAATTATTTGGTTCCATTTACCAAAAACAAAGAAATAAAACATCAAGTGTAATAAGATTACAATTCAATGTTTTTCTCACTTTATCCACAAAAATGCCCTCCAGCAATATAAAGTTGAAACCAGCAGAGTGTTCCTTTTAAATCATTAGAAAATCAAAAACAAATCTTGTCTTAAGGATTAAAAAAAAGAAAATGAAAAGAATTTCCTAAGGAAAACCTGATTTATTTTTCCAACATTCACAACTCTATGTATGGAAAGAGTATAAATTTCAATAAATAAAAAAATAAATATATATATATATATATACCTACCCTACAATTTGATTAAAATACTTCCTGTAGCCATCTAAAGTTTCATGCTGCAACAAAGCAAAGAAGAAAAAGTTATTGTTTCTGTTTTGTTACATTAAGACTAAGTTAAAATCAGTCACTTAATCTCTTAAGGCTCAGCTCCCTAGATGATATCTGATAAGGTAAAAATAATAATATTATCTACCAATGAAGAGGAAATATGACAGCACATATCTAGTACTTAGAACAGTGCCAGACACACAGCAATCAATAAATGTTTTCTTACTGCAAGTCACATCCACCAAAAGTGGTCTCAGAATGACAGTAAACACACACACACACACACACTCATCAAAAGACATCAAGGAGGAAAAGTAAAAATGTGAGAAAAGTGAAGATGGTAATCCTACCATGTTAGATGGAGGTTGAAGTACCAAACGAGCCTGTTTTCGCCTCTGTTTTCGGTAGTAATTCTCAAATGTTTCCCGGGCACCCTGTAAATAAAGAAAAGAAAATGGGTTGACACAATTGGACCAATTACTCTTTTATTTCAAGGGAAAAGAGAAGGTCCCAGGTCTGGAATTTGAGGTAGTATCGCATTTCTCAAAATCTGCTATTTTAACATTGATGATAACAATAGAAAATACAAATAACTATTACCATTTATTGAACCTTAGTTACAAACCTGTAAGAATGTGTACAAAATATCCTTACAAGGAAACTACCAGAACTTAATCACCAGCACACCAAAGCTGGTTTCTGAATCAACTGTCTCAAATTCACAAGAATGCAGGGAAACCAACCTTTCCATAAGTTATGATAACAGGTAAGAAAATGCTCCTTAAAAAACTCGCAGAACATTCCAGAAGAAAAACATCAAGAATAAAAATGAATCATGAACAAAGGGGCAATGGGAAGCAGGAAAAAAGCAGGAATTGAGAACAGTAAATTAGTATTCCCCCTTAGGTTATAATCCAGCACAGGATTAAACCCAAAAAACAAAAACAAAAGCATGAAGATTCTTGGTGCACAGCCCCACTTTTCGTTTAGGGTTTCTGGGCTTAAAATGAGAAGTGCTCTACATAATAATATCTGACTCATGAGCTGTGTACTGGGTTGAATAGTGGTTTCTCCAAATTCATGTCCTTCGTGGAACTTCAGAATGCAACCATATTTGGAAATAGGGCCATTGTGATGTAATTGGTTAAATTAAGATGTGATCCTATCAGTGGAGGGTGGGACCTTAATAGAGTATGTCTGGTGTCCTGAAAGCCAAAAAGAATAGACACAGAGACACATGGGGAGAACACCACGTGATGACAGAGGCAGAGAATAGAATGATGCAGCTGCAAGCCAGGGAACATCAGAGATTGTTGATCACCAGCAGGCACTAGAAAAACACAACAAAAGATTCTACCCAGTCTCAGAGAGAAAATGGCCCTTCTCATGCCTTGAGTTTGGAATTCTAGCCTCCAAAACTGGGATAGAATACATTTCTGTTGTTTTAAACCACTCAGTTTATGGGGCCTTGTTACAGCAGCTCTAGGAAATGAATACAAACTCAGTGTGTTTAGATTATCACACCCCACTTATTACTGAATTCTTCTACTTTTATTTTTACTTTTATTTTTTTTGAGACAGAGTCTCACTCTGTCACCAGGCTGGAGTGCAGTGGCACAGTTTCGGCTCACTGCAACCTCTGCCTTCTGTGTTCAAGAGATTCTCCTGCCTCAGCCTCCTGAGTAGCTGGGACTACAGGTGTGCGCCACCATGCCCAGCTAATTTTTGTATTTTTAGTAGAAACAAGATTTCACCATGTTGGACAGGATGTTCTCGATCTGTTGATTTTGTGATCCACCTGGCCTCCCAAAGTGCTGGGATTACAGGCCTTAGCCACCACGCCCGGCCCTGAATTCTACTCTTAATCCAAAGCTTTTCTAAATAAATAAGAGTAAAAATGAAAAGAGAGAATACCAGTGGTAAAGAGAACAGACTTTGGAACCAGAGACTATTATTACATTTGAATAGTGACTCTGCCCCTTACTAGCTGTACAACTGCTATAAATAGCACTATAACTTCCTACCACTAATTTAAGTTCCACTATTTAACTTTCACTAATAAGTGTGCCATGGTTTTCTCATTTGTAGAGATGCCAACATCATATGGTTGTAATGAGGATTTAGAGGAGTTATAAAGCTCTTAGAACAGTATCTCATGCAAGCGCTTATTTTAAAAATAAATAAGATAAAATCAATGATTAAAGTAAAAGCCCTGCCCACCTAAAAAAAGTATAAATGCCACGCAATACCTAGTTTAGTTTTCCTCTGCCTTCCTGAAAAATTGAAGAATTTTATTCAAGATGATTTATTTGTTAGATTCCCAAACTGGTCCTAAAAAATTGGGAAAGTTGACTTAAGGTACTAAGTCATGGAAAGACACTAATGTAGCTCAGGGGTTGGCAAACATTTTCTCTAAAAGGCAGGATAGTAAATATATGAGGGGTTGGTGGACAGATACTCAATTCTGCTGGGGTAGTGCAAAAGCAGCCATAAACAAGACATAAACAAGTATGGCTGTGTTCCAATAAAACCTTGTTTATGGAAACAAATTATAATTTTGCACAGTTTTCACCTTTCATTAAATATTCCTTTTCTTTTGATTTTAAAAATGTAAAAAACATTTTTAGTTCACAGGCCCTTCAGAAACAGGCAACAGGCTGGATTTGGTTCATGGGTTATGGTTTGTTGAACCCTGGTGTAGCTTAAAAACAACAGTTTTAAAGTTCTAAAGTGATTATAACTGTATACACCCGAGTTTTTCCTTCCTAGAAAATGAAATTGAACATTAGGACAGCATTTCAAAGCTTTTTTCATCCATACATTAATGAGGAGGCAAATGATTCCATTTAAGAAATAAGAGGAAACTGCTAGTTGGTTTGTTAAAGTTATTCTCAACTTGTCACCATTTCACAGCATAGTAGTAGTATTAAATCTTAATTACATTCTGTATACACTAAAGGGCTTTTTATTTTAAGGTTAACAGCCCTAAAGGACCTTTATTATTGTAGTGTGACATTACATATTCAATATGCTTTGGAGCCAAGACACACTTACTTGAGAATTTAGAGAAAGCATTCTCTCTAATTATACCACACTATACTCATTTAATTTTTTGTTATAAATGATAGAAAATACATAAGATGAAATTCTATATAAAAACCAAATCATGAACTTCTACTTAATTCTAAACTGGGTATAGCTTTGCCTTTCAAGTATTCCTCAATAGGATAAAAACAAAAGACAAGACCAATTTATCTAATAGGTCTGGCTTCCCATTTACAAAAATGAGCTGGAGTTTCCTTAGTGGCTGCTAAATTCACCTTTCATTATTCTATTCCCTCTGCCAATTTTGTCAACTCAATACTTAAAGGTGGAATTTGAGACGTAGATGTTTGACCAGTCCAGTTGAGTAATTGGTGCAGTGCCTGTCTATTCACAGAGAGGTCACTAGATGAGCTACAGAGGTTTCACTTAAGCTCCAAGCTCTTTCAATCATTAACATTTTTCAAAAAGCTGCTGAAGACATAAGCAAATAGATATAAAACAATAAGCAGGCAAGTAAAACTTGGATTTTTTCCTACTTTATATCATTAGTATTACACTGCTCCAAAAGTTTTGTGTTAATACACACAATCTCACCAAAAACCAAGTCACTTAATATATACTAAGTGGTTACCATGTGATTGGCACACTGAGAACAGTACCTGTACTTACTGAATTTATAGACTACTATGGAAGACTGACAAACAAGCAATTATATTAAAATGAACTACAGAATCCTATGGATTAAAGTAGGGTGTGTGTGTGTGTGTGTGTGTGTGTGTGTGTGTGTGTGTGTGTGGTGGGTGGGGGAAGTGTCAACAAAAGCTTCTTCGAAAAATGATGTTTATACTTCTAATTGACGAATGAGTCAGAAGAATAAGCCAGAAAGAGAGAAAGGGAAAAAAGTGTTCCTGGAGGAGACAAAGAGGCTGAATGGAAAAAAAGGCATCACATATCCTAAGAATCTGAAAGAAGTTCTCCATGGCTGGAACTTGAGGTGTAAAGTACAGGGCTGACAAGAGATGAGGCAGGAAAGCTTCATAAATTATGTTAAGGTATTTGTACTGTAGCGACCATAAGAGTTTTAGATATTTTGGAAGTTGTACTGCAGAGAGTAAAGAAAGGGAAAAATTAAAATTGAAAAGATCAGTTAGAATCTGAGACGTATTTAGGAGGTTTAAGCTGGAAATTAATTGGATATGGGTGATAAAGAATAGGAAGGAAAGAAGGCTGATACAAAGTTTCTAACCTGGGTAACTGGTTTGACAGTGGTTTCGTCTGTGAGAGAGGGAACATAAGTAGATGGAATAAACAGTAGATCATTATTCACAGATTTTGTATTTGTGAATTTGCCTACTTGCTAAAATTTATTTGTAAACCCAAAAGCAATACTCATAGTTCTTTCATAGTCATTCAACAGACATGTGCAGAGGGGTGAAAAATTTGAGTTGCCTAATGCACATGTTTCTAGCTAAGGTTTAAACAAGGCAATGCTCTGCCTTCTTATTTTAGTTTTCATATTGTAAACAGGTGTCATTTTCATAGTCTATCCAGTGCCACATTTTTTGCGTTTTTGCACTTTTTGTTGATGATTTTGCTGTTTAAAATGGCCCCCAACCATAGTACCAACGTGCTGTCTAGTGTTCCTAAGCTCAAGAAACAATATGTGCCTTTGAAAGAAGGCACAAGAAAACTGTGATGTGCCTTACAGAGAAAACCCACATGGTAGATAAACTCCTCTCAGGCATGAGTATAGTGCTGTTGGCTATGAGTTCAATGTTAATGAATCAACAAGATATATTAAATAACATGTCCTTAAGCAGAAACACTCATAAATCAAGGTTATGCATTCATTGGTTGATGAAAATGTGACCAGAAGCTCATAGGAAACTAAACCTGTATTTCTCCTAAAAGCAATGGCTCAGTATTCGCTCACTCAGTGTTTCCAGTGACTTTATAGAACATAAATATCACGAATAATGAGAATTGACTATATTTGGGAAGATTAATAATGATGACTTCTGTACTGGGCATATTTAATTGATGACTTCCAAGTGCCAAGTGTTTGGGAACTGACATATTTGGGTCTATAGCTTAAGAGAATCATAATCATTAGCAGAGAGATAGTAATAAAGGCCCTTAGAGAAAGGGCTCTAAGAAATGCTTGTAGAATTAAAGTACGAAAGAACCTAGCACAAAACTCCAAAGGACATGGGCCATGAGGAAATGTGTGGCTCTTTCTGATAACTCAAACATAATTTTGAACGTCAACTACTTAGAAAAGACTTTTCTACTACTCAGCTTAAAATGGAAAATTTTCCCTAACACATAACCCTTTTAATTCTTCAGTTAGCACGTATCTCCATCTGATATTGTTTACTGTCTGTCTCCTCTTGTTAGGATGCAAGCTCCATGAGAAAAAGTCTCAGTTTATCTTGTTTATTGTTGTATTCCCAACTCCTACAACAATGCCAGACACATAAGTGGTATGCAATTTTCAATAAATGATCAAAAGTGTGAATAAATTATTAATCTATAATTTATTATAAGCCTCTACTTTCATATTTGCCCTTCATCTCCTACTGCAATAATCATTTACTTGTAAGTATTCCTATTCATCTCCTCATGTAATTTTTCGATCTCCATTTATTCTTCTAAAGTTTTTTGTTCCTGTTTCATAGAGGCAATTCTTTTTAAGAATTTTCTTTTGATTCCTATAGAAAATCACTTTTAGCATCACATTTCTTCTGGATTTTTAGGCTGATGTTCTTTGATCCTTTCTATTCAATACATTTTCTCAGACAACATTTTGTTTTGTTTTCCCATTTACTCTATTTTGAATGAGAGGAGCTTTCAGGATTGGTTTGTGGTTTGCATTTGGCCCATTCACCATTTATCTGGCTATAGATCTAACATCATTATGGAAGTGGCAACTCATAGGTTGATGTGCCCAGGTCCAAAGACATGCCAAAGGCAATCTACAAACTGATTTCAGCATCCAGCAAGCAATTGGCCTATAAAATATGAGCAAATATTCTCCTACCACACAGTTGCCAGTGTTTAATAATCTGAACTTCTTAAACTGAATAAAAACCAGAGTTAATACAGGATCTTCCTATATGTGCTCTTGTATGGCACTATTATTTTGAATATTCTCCAGCACAGGATGAACTGTACAGCCACCAGCAGTACCCCAATTCCCCAATTCCCCTTATCCCATACTCTGAGAGCCTTAAAATGGAAACTCCACACACCACAACGGTTGCCAACTGCTATGGTCTGAATGTGTCCCCCAAAATTAACATGTTAAAACTTAACCACCAACATAGTAGTAAGAGATGCAGCCTTTAAGAGGTGATTAAGTGATGAGGGCAGGGCCCTCATGAATGGAATTGGGACCCTATAAAACAGTTTGAGGGAGCGGGTTTGCACCCTCCCATCTCTTCTGCCATGTGGGCAGAAGAGTTCCTCCCCTCCATTCCTCCCTCTGGAGGATAAGGCAATAAGTTTTCATCTAGAAGAAAAGAGCAGCCTTCACTAGACAAAAGAACCTGTTATTGCCTTGATCTTGGACTTCTCAGACTCCAGAATCCTAAGAAATAAGTCTCTATTGTTTATAAATTACCCAATCTGTGGTATTTTGTTATACCAGCACAAATGGACTAAGACACTGGCTAATGTATTCATAAATTCAGGATCCTATTTTCAAGCTAGAAGGCATACAGTGGGAAAGGTAAAAAATATCTTCTGACTTACAATTTGCTCTGTTTATAACAGCAAAACACATCACCTAACAGCTAGATTTCTCAATCCAGTCAATTGGCCCAACAGAGAAAATTTTACTTAAATTCAGACAAAATGTTAATTATCAGCCTTACTTATTAATGGTGTAACTTTTCAGATTTTTATGCATCTAAAGTATTTTCGTAAGAGTTAAGAAAGACAGACATAGAAGGCAAGCAAGGCTCTGTTTAACTTTTTTTTTTTTTTTTTTTTTTTGAGATGGAGTCTCGCTCTGTCGCCCAGGCTGGAGTGCAGTGGCGCGATCTCGGCTCACTGCAAGCTCCGCCTCCCGGGTTCACGCCATTCTCCTGCCTCAGCCTCCTGAGTAGCTGGGACTATAGGTGCATGCCACCACGCCCGGCTAATTTTTTGTATTTTCAGTAGAGACAAGGTTTCACCATCTTAGCCAGGATGGTCTCAATCTCGTGACCTTGTGATCCACCTGCCTTGGCCTCCCAAAGTGCTGGGATTACAGGCATGAGCCACTGCACCCAGCCAGTTTAATGTTTTTTATATTGAATCCATATATACCATCTGGAATTTAACCTAAATACTAAAGACTGTATTATTATAAAGAAATCTCCACAGCAATTTTTTTTATCATTTAGTTAAAAAGAAACGATATAAGAAGGGCTAAATAACCACAGCACATATCCTATATTTCCTTAGTGGCCAAACAAGAGAAAAAATATTCTCCAAGCCCTGTTAAGCTCTTCTTCAATTCACTGGCTACTTGATTTACTAAATTCATATTTAATTTAAATATTTAATATTATATCACACCCTATGTACTACCTGGGGAAGGGCGCAAATGGTCAAATGCTCCAAAAGCCATTGCTGTTCCCAAAGTCTAATAATTAATCCTATCACTGGGTTTTATCAAAACATAACACACTTCTCAGGCAACATTGGAAATAGTTTCTTTTTTTTAACCTTTTGTTTATAGCTGTGTTTTCTACGTTGTTTATCTTTTTAAGTCATTTATTACAAAAGTAAAATACGTGACTTGTAGAAAAACTAGATAACACAAATTAGGCAAAAAGAAAAAATGAAAGCCATTCATGATCTCATAATGCTTACTTTTTGATGTACTCCCTATTCGATATATTTTCTCAGATCTCGTTTTGTTTTATATTGTTTTGTTTTCCCAACTCTATTTTAAGCAAGATGACATCTTTCTAGATCATACTTTCTTTCAGGCTTTGTTTGTGGTTTGCATTTAGCCCATTCACCAAGATCTAATATCCTTACAGACTTTCCCCTTTTCTAAATAGATAGCTATTTCACATGTAATGTACATATACACGCATATAAATAAGGTCATATTCTATATACTCTTTTCATTGAACTTTGCATACAAAAATCTTTTCTCCAGCATCATAATTTAGCATGATCCACTTTCACTCCCCAACAGTGTTCCAACTCCTTTTCTTCCAACACATGCTACAAACTGTCACCATACAAATGCTAGAACTAACATGGGCTCTGAATGAATGCTTAAAAATAAAAATAAAAACACAAGTGACAACTTTGAATTCTTCTCCATGTGTCCAGACACTTGTCTGGATAAAAACATAGGCCACTCAATATGGGCAAATTAATGAGGCTTGTTTTTGCATATAAAAGTAGTAAAATTTACTACTAATAAAACTCAAAGCTGAATTTTAGCTGCTGTAGGTTACAAATGTACACCAGTAATCAAATAAGTCAGAATCACATGATCCCATTCTTGGGAGAGAAAGAAACGGCCAGATGAAACACCTTTCCAAGGATTTCCTTTTCTTCATGAAATGTGACAATGTTCATCATATACACAGACATCCAGAACATTTCAAACCATTATTGAGCTCCATGCCTCTAAACATTAGTGGCATCTTACATCCTTATTTTTGCAGGGAAAAAAAATTTATACTGAGAAATACTACTTCATATGGGCAATATATCTACACAGCAGGCAGAAAGGGACAGACCTTATATTCTCTTCATTAAGATTTACGGCTGGGCGCGGTGGCTCACGCCTGTAATCCCAGCACTTTGGGAGGCCGAGGCAGGCAGATCACGAGGTCAGGAGATCGTAGCCATCCTGGCTAACACGGTGAAACCCCGTCTCTACTACAAATACAAAAAGAAATCAGCCGGGCGTGGTGGCAGGCGCCTGCAGTCCCAGCTACTCGGGAGGCTGAGGCAGGAGAATGGCGTGAACCCGGGAGGCGGAGCTTGCAGTGAGCCGAGATCACGCCACTGCACTCCAGCCTGGGCGACAGAGCGAGACTCCATCTCAAAAAAAAAAGATTTACTATGCCATTATTTGGCTAAACAGCTCCTTATCTACTGGCTATTTCCTGGTAGACATTGGTATGGGGTCTATTGGAGAGTGGACTGAGTTCTTCACATCTGTCACAATAACAGAAAATTAACTCTTGGATTGAGAAGCAACTAAGGACAACCACACAAAGAACAAGGGAAGGGAAAGGAAGAAGGGAAGCACACACCATTGTTCTTCCGCTTCTGCCTACAGGAAGCAATATTTCCACTAGGTCTTGGGGAAAGCCTGTAATTTCACCACCCTGACTGCAGCTGGAACTCCCTTTTAACTGTCACGGCATCCAAGTGAAGACAGGTTTATACAGAGTTTAAAAAAAAAAACAAAAAAAACTGAAAAGGCCATTTTAATTTGCTTCCATGTGAAAAGGGGAGTACTTTTCATACAGCCCCATAATGATGTTCAGCGGGATATTACACTTCACCATATGGCTAATTTGCACAGCAGGCTCAAAGCAGAATTTTCTTTCATTAGAACTTTACTAAAGATTAGACTACAAAAATATGTGAAAAGAACAAACCCAAGATGCCCCCTATTGCTTAAATCTAGGAACACTGAATTCCCAGATGTAAAATCCAATTCACAGTGTTCCCATGACAAAGTCATTCAAGAGTCATGATGGTATGTGTCACAGCTCCATTTCTATGTATTAGGGCTTTGAAAAATGTCTAAACCACAAGTTTACCTATATAATAAACCTGCATGTGTACCCCAGACCTTAAAATAAAAGTTTAAAAAAACTTAACTGTATGTTTTAAAATAACTTAAAAAATGTAACTGGATTGTTTGCAACTCAATGAATAAATGCTTGAAAGGATGGATACCCCATTCTTCATAATGTGCTTATTTCACATGGCACACCTATACCAAAACATCTCATGTACCCCACAAATATATACACCTAGTATGTACCCACAAAAATTAAAAAGAAAAATGTCTAAACTTCAAGAGCCACAACATTGTCAAAACACCTCACAAAAAAACTGTATATGGAGAAAGGATACTTGCTTTGATAGATAATTTATCATTAAAAATATCATTACTTCCAAAGGCCCCAATTCTTGTTATCACTCAATTAGCCTACAGAATTAATCTACATAAACTTGTGACCCTTATTTGAAGAGAGTAGAGGCAGTCTGATGTTCTAACAGAGCCCTGTTTATTTTTAAGGTTCCCTTATAACCTGTTTGTCTTGGCATTTCCTCCTGCTGCTATATCCCAAGCATGAGCCATAGGAGAGCATCCCCTCCGGGGACCGACAGAGTCTGCAGAATTTTAAAAAAAGAAAAGAAAGAAATCTGATGTTTGATGATTATGGAGTAGTTGAGTCTGTGCTTTTGAAGAAAGTAAACATTATGATTAACAATCTTGGCCTTTGTAATTAGCTTCCCCTTTCCAAGACAGAGTGTTAATTTATTAAATATTTTAACAAAGAGTCTTTTATTATCAGATTCAGTTTGGCTGGCTCCTTTCATAGCATTACCAATTACAACCAATAAAGCTTTAATTGATGACTACTTTTTATAACCTTTGACCCAAGATGATAAACAGTTGTAACTTAGAAGCGAAAGGGTAAACCTCAAAGGGAATGGTTCTTAATCATACTTAGCAAACCAAACTGCTTAAAATTACAACTTACCTACCTGGCTAGAACAACAACAACAACAAAGGCAGACTTCCTCAATGATGAAGGTTAATTCATTAGAAAAAAAATTTGGATTTCACTTTTAAGATAAGTATCCCTTTTGTTAGGGAAACCCTAACCTGAATTATCTGAATATAACTGTGCACCTTAATTAGCTAATTATTCAAAGAATATGATTTAATCAATTTGTAGACAGAACATTTTTAATATAAAACAAATAAGGTGCAAGTTATTTTACTATTTAAAAAAATCATTAAGACTAAAATTACATCTCCCCACCACCCCCAAATCCCATCATTTTCTTCAGCGGTCCATAACATACCAGTTACAACTAAGGGTATGTGAGAACAGAAATAAACCAAATTATTTGCCCAAAAATAGGACCCCAAAAATTCTTAACTGAGTGTCTGCATATGATGAGAAAGGAGAGTCATTGCTTTTATTACCATGAACAAAATGGGGCTTTTCTATATTTTCTCCAAAGAACTATTCCAAAAGTTGGTAGTTTTCTAAAGTTATTATTCATATACCCAATTTCACACTTGCCAATTTTTAAGTCTTTTCTGACCTAACTTACACTTGTCAATCTTCTAAACTGCTAAGGTAATTCACAGTTTGGAAGTTTAAAATTTTCCAGACAAATAACTTAATCTGTTTCACGTTGCCAAAAGGAATAGAGGCCCTGAACAATTTCTAAAGGGCCAATAGGAAAATGTGGCATTTAAAAATGTAAATTAAAATAATACCAACATGTTACAGATGAAGGCAGTGAGAGATTGTTAATAGTCCTCATAATGGAAAGTACTGGCTTAAACAGAAGGTACAGTATAAGATTTTATACAAAAAAAAAACTAGGCATATAGCTTCTAAGTGACTTCCCATGTATATAAGGAAGTCAATGCCAGGAAAAGCACAAAATCTGAGGCTCAAAGTACTTTATAAACTGAGAGCTATACATGTTATTTTTATGATATATAAATGTATGTAATGGATATTTTATTAAAGACACATGGCTTCTCCCAGCATCTCAAAATCACATTTGCTACACATACACACACAAAAATAGCCTTTTGTATAGTTAAGTGAGGGTTGGGGAAATCTCGTATAAATAATCCATTCCTTCACCCCTCTCATTAACAGAAACTGTACAGAAACTGACCAATTTAGAATCTAAGAATAAATAAATCTGTCATACTGAACTTCAGCTGTTCAGAAAAAGAGACAGAATATGTAAAAACAGAGAAAGTGGATAAATATTAGATCTATATCTGGTAAATAATGTAAGAATACAGGTGAAGAGAAAAAAGCAAACTAAAAGCTGAATAAAATTTGCTTCATCAGCAATTTTTATTCAGATTTTTCATTATAAGATAATTAATTATAGATTCACATATAGTTATAGGAAATAACAGAGACAGACCCCATGTGCACTCTATCCAGTCCCCCAAATTTAAACATCTTAGGAAACTATATTGTGCACAATATTCACATCCAGGAAACTGATATTGATAAAATCAAGACGCACATTTCCAGACTACAAGGATCCTCAAGTTGTCTTTTTATAGCCATATCGACTGCTCTCCATCTCTACTTCCTAATTCACTGCTAAGAACCACTAACCTGTTCTCAATTTCTATATCATTTCCATATTCATTTCTATGTAACATATAATTTTGTCATTTTAAGAATGTTACAAAAATGAAATTAATGGGGTATCCATCCTTTCAAGCATTTATTCATTGAGTTGCAAAAAATCCAGTTACACTTTTTAAGTTATTTTAAAACATACAGTTAAGTTTTTAGGAGTACGGAAAGGAGTATGTAACCTCTTTTGATTAGCTTATTTCACTCAGCATAAATCTCTAGAGATTCATCCAGTTTGTTACATATATCAATAGGTCTTTCCTTTATATTGCTGTGTAGTATTCTATTATATCAATGTACCACAGGTATTTAACAATTCACCTGTTAAAGAACATCTAGGTTGTTTTCCAGTTTGGGGCTATTATAAATGAAGCTATTATAAACACTCCTGTATAGTTTACTGCCTGAAATCTACTTATTTTCATATCATTTATTTTTATTTCTCTGGGACAAATGCCTAGGGGTGCAATTGCAAGGTCATATGGAAGTTGTTGCTTAATTTTTCAAGAAATTGCCAAATTGTTTTCCAGAGTGACTATGCCATTTTACATTATACTATTTTATATTCTTACCAGCAACCTCACGAGCATTTGATGTCACTATTCTTATAGCAGTGTAGTGACTTTAATTTTAATTCCTCTAACAACTAAGGATGTTCAGTATCTTCTCATGTGCTTATATGCTATCAGTATATCTGCCTCGGTGAATTGTTTCTTCATGTCTTTTGCTCATTTTCCTACTTGCATTGTTTCTTTTGTTTTTTGTTTATTTGTTTTACTGATGAGTTCTTCAAAGTATTTATATATTCTAGATACGTAAGGACTCATTTCCTGGATATATGATTTGCAAATATTTTCTCCCACTCCACTGTATTTTTTACCCTCAGCAGAGTCTTCTGTAGAGTAAAAGTGTTTAATTTTGATGAGGTCCAGCTATCCAATTTTTTTCTTTTACACTGAAAGAAAGTTAGTACTTTTAGAGGGAAATTTAAGAACTCTGCCTACCCTTAGATTCTGAAGATTTTCCCCTATTTTTTTCTAAGTGGTTTGAAGTTTGTATAGTTTTGCATTTAAGTTCATAATCCATTTTGTATAAAATGTAATAATAATTTCTGCATAAAATGGGAGGTTAGCTCAAAGTTCTATCACGCTCATTCTCGCTCTCTCTTTGGTCTATGGCTGTTCAATTCTTCTGACACTATGTGTTGAATTATTTTTGTCAAATATTTTTGTGAATCTATTCCTGGGTTCTCTATTCTGTCCCACTCATCTAACAGTCTAGACTCTGCCAATACCATGCCATCTTGATTGCTATAGCTACATAATAAGTCTTGAAATTATATGAGTTAATTTCTCCAATTTATTCTTCTTTTTTTTAAATTTGTCTTAGCTATTCTAGCTATTTTGCCTTTCAATACAAATTTTAGAATAATCTTGTTTGTATCTACAAAAAGCTTGCTGGAACTTTATAGGAATTTCATTAAATCTTTGTAAAAACCTAGGAAAAATTGGTATCTTTACTGTGTTAAGTCTTCCAATCCACAAACACAGTATGTCCCTCCATCTATTTACATATATGATTTTATCGATCAGCATTTAGTAGTTTTCAGCATACAAATTCTGTAGATTTTTCTTAGATTGAAACTAAGTATTTCTTTTTGTTAAACAATCATAAATAATATCATATTTTAAATTTTGGTATCTACATATTCATTGTGAGTATACAGAAGAACAATTGATTGATGTATGTTATCCTATATCCTGCCATCTTGCTGCACTCACTTATTAGTACTAGGAGGTTCACTTCTTAGTCCTAGTACTGGATTCTTGAGGATTTTCAATATAGACAATCAGCAGGTTATTTGCAAATAACACAGTTGTATTTCTTCCTTTCCATTCTGCATGCCCTTTATCTCCTTTCCTTGCTCTAATGCACTGGATAAAACTTCCAGCACTATATTGAATAAAAGTTGTGAGAGCAGATACTTTTGCTTTGCTCCTAATTTTAGGGGGAAACCATTTGGACTTTCACCCCTAAATATAAAGCTAGCTACGGGGTTTTGGCATGTTTTTTATCCAGCTGAAGAAGTTTTGTTGTTTTTAAATCATGAATGTGTTTCGGATTTTGTCAAATGCTTTTTCTGCATCAAATGATATGATCATGTGATTTTTCTTCTTTACACATCCCTGAAATAAACCTGACTTGGTCATATATTCATTTTATACATTACTGTAATCTACTTAACATTTTGTTTTAAAAATTTTGCATCTATATTTACAAAGAATATTAATCTGTAGTTTCCTTTTCTATATTAATTTTACCTGGCTTTACCTTAAGGGTACTAACTTCATAAAATGAATTGGAAAGTGTACCCTCCATTTCTGATTTCTGTAAGAGATTCTATAGAACTGGTGTTAATTCTTCTATAAATGTTTGGTAGCATTCTCCAGGGAACCCATCTGAGCCTGAAGATTTCAGAAAGAAGTTTCTGTTTCTTTGGATTGTTTGTTTGTTTGTTTTTAGAGATGGGATCTCACTATGTTGCCAAGGCTGGTCTCAAACTCCTGGGCTCAAATGATCCTCCTCCCTCGGCCTCCCAAAGTTCTGGGATTATAGTTGTGAGCCACTGTGCCCATTCCTAGAGGGAAGTTTTTAAATTATTTAATTCAATTTCCTTCATAGCCATAGGGTTATTCAAATTATCCATTTCATATTGGGTGAATTGTGATAGTTTGTGTTTTTCAGAGAATTAACCAATGTCTTTTACACTGTCAAATTTATGTATGTAGAGTTGTTCATAGTGTTCTCTTATTATCCTTTCCATATCAATAGTGTCTCTATTGATATTTCCTGTTTTAGTTTTATGTCTAACATCAATAATCTGTTTATTCTTTCCTTTTCTTTGTCAATCATGTTGGAGGTCTGTCCATTTTATAAATCTTTTAGAGGGAAAAATCTCTTTATTTCACTGATTTTCTCTACTGTTTCCTGCTTTCAATGTCAATGATTTTGGCTCTTATTATTCTTCCATTCATTCTACTTGCCTTGGGATTATTTTGCCTTTCTTTTCCTAGGTTTTAGAGATGACAGCTTACACTATTCGTTTAAGACTTTTACTCTTTTCCAGTGTAAACAGTTTAGTGCTATAAATTTCATTTCAAACACTGTGTGCCACAAATCTTCATTTTCATTCAGTTCAATATACAATTTTATTTCCTTTGAGACTTCCTCTTAGACCCAGGCATTATATGTAAGTGTATTATCTAGTTTCAGTTTTGGAGATTTTCTTGTTATCGTTGTGTTACTAATTTCTAGTCTGATTCCATTGAGGTCTATGTGTGATTTCAAAATTTGTTGAGGTCTGTTTGGCCGGGATATGCTCTGACTTAGTATGTTTTATGAGTGCTTGAAAAGGATGAGTATTCTACTGATGTTGTGTACAGTGTTCTATAAATGCCAGTTTATCATCTTATTGGTTGATGATGTTATTTCTTCTATATTCTTACTGAAATCCTGACCAGTCATTTTATCAATTTTTAGGAGTTTTGAAGTCTTCAACTATAACAGTGATTCATCCATTTACCCTTTCCATTTTATTAGTTTTTACTTCACATATTTTGCAGTTTTGTTGTTTGGGGCATAATCATTATCATTTAGGGTTATACAACTTCTTGATGGATTGACCCTTTTACCATTATATAATAAACCTCGGTCTCTGGTAATTTTCTTTCCTCTGATGTCTACTTCATTTTATATTAATAGAGATTATTCTGCTTTTCTTTGATCAACATTTGCATGTTGTATTTTTCCCTTCCTTTTCACTTTCAACCTGCCTATATCATTATACTTAAAGTGATTTTTCTATAGACAATATGTCTTAATCCATTTTATCAATATCTGCCTTTTTATTGATATATTTAGATAATTTACATTCAATACAATTATTCACATGTTAGGGCTTACATCTGTCAGGTTTTTTTGTGTTGTTTTATGTTCATTCTCTTTGCTTTTAGTTTGCTTCCTTTTTCTTGCCTTCCTATGGGTTCCCTGAATAACCATTTTTTAGAATTCCATTTTTATTTATTTGTAGTGTTTTCAAGTGTATCTATTTATACATTTGTTTGTGGTTAATGTAGATATTACATTATATAGACATAATTTACCATAGGATACTGGTGTTTCCATTTTACCAGTTCCAGGGAAGAGTAGAAACCTTACTTCCCTTTACATCTCTATCCTCCTCCATTTATAATACAATTGTCTGAAATATTTTCTCTACATACTGTCAGAACCAAATCAGAAAGTACCGGCAAATCAAAATGTCATTTATAGAACACTCTTAACAACTGTAAAATATACATTCTTTTCAAGCGCATACTGAACATTTACCAAATTATACTGTATGCTAGAACATTAAGAAAATCTCCTTAAGTTTCAAAGTGTTAAAATATGCAGGGTATTTTATCTGACTTCAATGGAAATCTAGAAATCCTCAACAAAATGATAGCCAGTAGGTAATTTCCCAAGACAGAAGAGTATCTAGGTCCATTTAAAAGACTTGTGTAAGAATGCCATAGCAGGCCAGGCACGGTGACTCACACCTGTAATCCCAGCACTTTGGGAGGCCAAGGTGGTTAGATCATGAGGTCAGGAGTTCAAGACAAGCCTGGCCAACATGGTGAAACCCTGTCTCTACTAAAAATACAAAAATTAGCCAGGTGTGGTGGCAGACTCCTGTAATCCCAGCTACTCGGGAGGGCTGAGGCAGGAGAATCGCTTGAACCCAGGAGGTGGAGGTTGCAGTGAGCCAAGATTGTGCCATTGCACTCCAGCCTGGGTGACAAGAGCGAGACTCCTTCTCAAAAAAAAATAAAAATAAAAATAAAAAAGAATGCCATAGCAGCTTGATTTGCTATAAGCTCCAAAGCGGAAACAGCCCAATGTTCTTCAATATTTATAAAATGAAATATCACCCCAGGATCAAAAGGGAAAACACTGATAAATGCAACAACATGCATGAATTTCAAAACATACGTATCAGACAAAAAAGTATTTATCTTAATAAATAAAACATAAACGTTCTATGCATATACAAAAAGGAAATGAATGGCCTCTAAACACTAGAAAAATGTCCACAGTGAATAGTCATTTCAAAAATGCAAGTGAAATTAACAATGTTAATTGTAATTTGCTACCAAATTAGCAAAAGAAAACAATACAATACCCAGTATTGTTGAGAGTATGGTAAAACCGTACACCAAAATTCTTTTTCTAAGGAATGCAAAGTTTTGACTTTTCTGAGTGGCTAGTAGGTATCAGAAAACTTTAAATGAATATTTCCTTTAATTCAATTTAATAATTTTACCTAAAATGATAATCAGATAAGTGAGGACAAAAGTATTTAAGGCCAGGCACGGTGGCTCACGCCTGTAATCCCAGCACTTTGGGAGGCCGAGGCGGGCGGATCACCAGGTCAGGAGTTCGAGACCAGCCTGACCAACATGGGGAAACCCCGTCTCTACCAAAAATACAAAAAGTAGCCAGGTGTGGTGGCGCGCGCCTGTAATCTCAGCTACTCTGGAGGCTGAGGCAGGAGAATTGCTTGAACCCAGGAGGCGGAGGTTGCAGTGAGCCGATATTGCGCCACTGTGCTCCAGCCTGGGTGACAGAGCGAGACTCCATCTCAAACAACAACGACAAAAAACAAAACAAAACAAAAAACAATGCTTTTGACTCTGGCATCTACCATTTGTGACTACAGACATAGTAGCTATCAAGTAACACAACTCTGGGATAACTATGTGGGATGACTTCAGGCATCAGAAGACATCCTACACAGTAGAAATAATTTTACCTATAATAACTTTTCCTAAAATTATTCCTAAATTTCAACAAAAGTTATTTTGAAATAGTCAAATATCTGAAGGTCTCCCTTAAGAGGGTACTAAAGCAATGCCTGGAAAGAGGGGAAATTTTTGCTCTTTTCTGAATGGGAGGACCCAAATGCAGCCTGATCCTGGAACAAACTGCACAATAACCTGGCATTATGAGGGCTATTTGGCAATTCAGTGAAGGATGATCTACTCTAAGACTAGTCCAGAATGAGCTTGGCTGTGCCTAACTTAAATCTGGCAGTGATCCTTTCAAAACAGCAGTATTAGCACCTGCCCCTCCCCTCCTGATTTTCCCAAGCAAGTCAGGTCTACATTGAAGAGCAGAGAGCACAGGATAATTTCTCATTAAAAATAAATCCTTAGGATGAACTTTAGAGAACTGTCTCAGCAAGGCTGAAATTTTACATCACAGTTGCAGAATTCTGACAGGCCCAAAGAGACCTTGCATGACGACACTAACACATTATTAGAGTTTCTCATAAGGCAACACTCCCAATCTTTGAAGCAAACTGTTAAACATATTTGCCCATCATCTCTCACTACCCAGTCATTTTTCTAAGCCAAAACCAATGTGGTTTATATGACTGTCTTTCTCCAGGTCCTTGTATCTGATTTCCAAGTTCTTGCCAATATTAGAAGGTAGGGCATGACTATAATTTTTAGTGTAGTTTTTCCAGAAACTACCAAGAACATTATTGCATTAAATATTGTATAAACAGCTCTTTCTCTTCACACTTCAAATACCAAAATTAATGAAAAATAATGCCAATGTATTTATTTTTTAATAGTATCTTCAGAATGTATCATTTTAGAAAAAGTCTTTGTCTTAACTGCACAGTATTTGCCCCTGTAACAGAAACATCAATGATTCTATAAAGTAAAAGGTTTCGAATATGACTCAAAAGAACAGGCTTTGATCCAAGTTTTGCCAGTCACTATCTCTGTGAGCCACTGAGCAGATAAATTAATCTCACTGAACCTCAATTCCCCAAACCATCAAGTGAATATTAGATATTCACTATAAAACCTGTGTATGTCAGACTGGCATAGTGAGACTCAATGAGATAAAGTATGTATGAAAGTGCTGTGGGAAAATACAAAGCTCCTAAATTTGAAAGGATTCAGCAGTGTGGGATGTTGACTATAAAATAGCTTACGGCTATAACTATGTAGGGTCAAACCAAAAAAAATGACAAAAATTATTCTTCCTTCTAATGAGCATGTTATAACTTTGGTTATTTTCTAGTTTTGTACTTTCAAGAACTGCTTGAGGAGGAGATAGATATAGCACTAAAAATTAAACTACATCCTCAGGGCTTGCCATGCTCATAAAGAATATTTCACAAAGGCCACAGGGGATAAGTACTTTGAATTTATATTGAAAAAACAGAAGAAGAGTGAAATAATCTATGTTTCAGGTTTAAAAGGCATACAGTTAAAACTTAAGATGATATACTTTAACTTTATACTTCATAAAAATAAATTTTACCTAAGAGGCTTGATTGAGGTAAGGGTTGGATTTAAGGTTTGAGGAAGTAGAAGAGGCAACTTTACGCACGCTTAAGAAGAAATTCTTATTATAAAGAATTAATATACATTAAAGATTCGTCATACCTAGTATGTACTAGGCAGGCATAGTGATAGCTAAGAGTTTATAAAAAACAATCTAATTATCTCATTTATTCTTCTCTACAACTCTTTATGTTGCAATTGCTGTCACTATAAGAAAACTGAAAGCCAAAGTTACAAAGATCACTGAGAACAATGCAATTGTTTTCTGATATTATCTCATGTTATTTCTACTATACTATTCTTTTCTATGCAGTTTTTTCTGCTTAGTCCCATAGTCTCCACTTCCAGACAAGTGTAGCTTTTGGTTTCTTTTTTCCAGGAATGGATGAAGGTTTCCTTCTAAAACTCTCCCCTCCCTCAAATCACACTTTTAAGACTAAGTCACACTTCAGGCCTAAAGTGGTTTCAGGAAACCTCCATCAAAACTATTTCAAAGAAGGAAGGTGTTTCCCATTAACTAGAGATAAAAAGCTTAAAATGCAAATACTAAACTTGGTAAACAGATCATATACATCTCTTTGACTATTTTAACACATACTCTTTAAGAACAAGAAACTCCTCAATACCATTCAAGTTTTTAGCAAGGAACTCTTTTTTTAAGAAAGGAATCCCTAGATGTACCTCTTCAGAGTCTATTGTGCTACTTGGTTTGAAACCCACAGGTACAGAATAAAATGTATCTGCAACAAATATTTGCGAAATGAATAAAGTATAGTTCTATTAAAGCACTAGTTACTTAGTTTTTTGTTGTTGTTGTTGTCGTTGTTTTCTGTGGAAAGATTGAACTTCAAAGAATGTGTGGTGACTAAGAATTCATATTAGGGATATTAGAGGGGTACATACTCCATGCTGTAAGCACCAAAGTCTTTTCATATTGGTTCTCTAAAATGGGTAAGGAAAACCACTTTTTGTGTGGCCTGACATGTGCATTAAAGGCCTTAAAAAGAATTGCTGGTTTTCAAGTTGCACAGAAGGAAGATAAGAAATATACAAAATCAGGCCGGGTGTGGTGGCTCACGCCTGTAATTCAAGCACTTTGGGAGGCTGAGGCAGGCGGATCACCTGAGGTCGAGAGTTCAAGACCAGCCTGACCAACATAGAGAAACCCCCATCTCTACTTATACAAAATTGGCCGGGTATGGTGACGCATGTCTGTAATCCTAGCTACTAGGGAGGCTGAGGCAGGACAATCACTTGCACTGGGGAGGCGGAAGTTGTGGTGAGCCAAGATTGCGCCATTGCACTCCAGCCTGGGCAACGAGAGCAAAATTCTGTCTCAAAAAAAAAAAAAAATTATATACAAAATCTTCCACCAGTGTTTTATGGAAATTCTGTCAAGATGTTCAGGCTAAAAGTAGTGTTATAGGAAAATCCCAGTGACAGCCTTTTGACAAATACTAATGGGATATCTCTGATAATATGACACTCAAGCAGAAACAGTTTAAAGCATTTTATTAACTTTTTATAGGGAGTCACATATAAAGAATTGATTTTAAAATGTTCCCTCAGTTCAAGATACATTGCTGATGCATGCAGTCTTGCTATTTTTAAATTTGTTCTCATTCATGTCCCATTTCCAATCCCATTCCCCTCATTAGTACAGCCACCCATTTGAGAATATAAGATACGTCATTCAAGTCAACATTTTATATTTATTTCTATTAAAATATGCTTTTAAAATAAACATGTATAGTATTATTGAGTTTGTTTTAATTTATATAAATGAGATTGTACTATCAACTGTATTATTTCTTACTTTGATCCCCCCAGCATCATATTTCTGAAATCTATATGTATATATTACCATATTTGAATATTGTTTGTTATTTATAATTGTTTGCTATATGTTGCATATTGCATTCAATCATATGTAAATACCAATTTTTAAATATCTTAACATCACTTTTTGAAAATTGTAAAGGTTTTTGTTGATACAAATTAGATGTACATATTTTTGGGGTTGTAAATACCAATTTCACTAACCCATTCCTCCAGTAATGAATACCTCAATTAATTGCCTCTCCTCTTTGCTACCAGAAAAAATAAGTACCAAAATAACTGTCAAAATAAATATCCTCATAAACCTTTCCTTGTAGAAATATAAGAGAGCTTCTTTGAGATATGGGCCATCACAATGTGGCCTCAAGTCTTGACAGCCAGCCACTACTAGCCTATACACCACAGCAACTTTGGATGAATCAGAAAAAAGTCTCCCAAGTCACTACAAACTTCCTATTAACACTATTATTTGAGATCATTGATTTTACAAATTAAATTGAGGAGAAATTAACAACTTTGCATTGTATGAAGAACCTATCTATGAAGAGTTAGCACTCTCCATTTATTCAGCACTTCATTTATGTCCTTTTAAAGAATTTTGAAATTTTCATCATAAAGGTATTGTACATATTTTAGGTTAATTTCTATGTAACCTATTAGAAGTTTCTTCATGGATATAATTAACGTAGAGAAATGCTACTGTGTATGTTTTGCTGATTTTTAAACCCATCTATCTTCTTTCCTTTTTTTTTCCCTCATCCTAAGACTTTGGAAATAATGGCCATGGTGGGTGGTAGTGTGCATCTTTGTCCTAGCATTTGTCTTTACCTTCTTCCTGACTTTACTGGGAATCCCTCTAAAGTTTAGTTATCCAGTAAGATCTTTCCTGTAGATTTTTCACAGATGCCCTAATTTGTCTGTAGCTAGAATAGTTAAAAACACAAAACAGGCCAGGCAGGCTGGCTCACACCTGTAATCCCAGCACTGGGAGGCTGAGGCAGGTGGATTGTATTACTTTAACCCAGGAGTTCAAGACCAGCCTGGGCAACATGGCAAAACCCCTGTCTCTACAAAAAATACAAAAAAAAAAAAAAAACCCCACAAAAACCTGGCCAGGCATGGTGGCACGTGCCTATAGTCCCAACTACTCTGGAGGCTGAGTTGGGAAAACTGCTTGAGCCTGGGAGGTTCAAGGCTGTAGCAAGCTGAGATCATGCCACTACACTCCCAGCCTGGGCAACAGAGTGAGACCCTTTCTCAAAAAATACATATATATGGAGATTTTCCTTACAGTTCTGAGTAGCTTATATAAAAATTCTAGCGGAATTGATGGAGATATAAGCACCAAGATTTCTGGGTCATATTGATTACTTTTATAAACATCAGGTTCTTATTAATGAATCAGGTTGTCCAGAGACACTCATCAAGGTTTTAAATTTATTCAGATACGGTATATCAAGTTGACAAAAATTGATGTTATTTTTGAGATGTATTGACCATCATCAAAATTCAAACAAGATTAAAAGAGGGCTCAATAAAATCATGGCTGACATTCTTTTATGAAAATGTTAAATATAATAGCACTAGAAATGACTAAGACTTTTTTTTTTTTTTTTTTTTGAGACAGGAGCTAGAGTACAGTGGCATTCTCATAGCTCAACATTAGTTACCTCAAACTCCTGGGCTCAAGCAATCCTCCCACCTCACCTCCCAAAGTAACTAGGACTGCAGGTATGTACAACCACAGCCGGCTAATTTTTGTTTTTAATTTTTAGTAGAAATGAGGTCTCGCTATGTTGCCCAGGCTGGTCTCAAACTCCTGGCCTCAAGCAAGCCTCCTGCCTTTGCCTCCCAAAGTGCTGGGATTACAAGTGTGAGCCACTGCCCAAGAAATTTCTTCACTATAAGAGAGATGGGATAAAATGCTAAGGGTTCATTATATATTCATTGATATCTGATAAGCAGCGATGTTCAACAGAAATATAATGTAAGACACAAATATGAACACAATATATAATTTAAAATCTTCTGGTAACCACAGTAAAAAACAGGTGATGCTAAATTTAATAATATATTTTATCTAGCCTAATATATCAAAAATCTTATTTCAGTATGCAAATCAAAATTATTAATATTTTACATTCCTTTTTTGGCGATGAGTCTTTGGTGTGTATCTTACACTTAACAGCACATCTTGATTCAGAATATTCATGCTGCAAGTAATCAAAAGCCACAAGTGGCTAGTTCCTACCACATTAGATAGCACAGCACCAGTCTAAACCACATAGAAGAGAAACTCTGTCCAAAGCCATAACAATAAACCATGTGTTGTGCATACTAGAAGTACGCAATAAATATTTATTGAATAAATGAATGAACAAAGTAAATGAAGTGAGACATCCTGAAGCAACAATACAGTACAATGCAAACATATATATAAATAGACAAATCAAACAGAGAGGATTTCACTCTATGTATAGTTCTCTGCACCAAACATCTCTGGCCTGCTATGTTACTACTGTAGTTCTCAAGTTGTAGGAACAGAACTCTATGGATGAGCCGCTTGAGCTGGGAATAGGCATTGGCAGAAATAACGACTCTCAGATCACAGCCAGAGGAGCCAGTGAAATACATATAACAATGCCTCACTAACCTCAAGTACCATTTTTTGATCAATGGGATAAATTCAAAGTATCTAACTCACTAGAACACAGCAGTATCCACAAAACTGAAGCACAAAAGCTGCCCCAAAACCCCAGAGTAGTGCAAGACCTCCAGCTGACAAAACAGCCTACCCAGAACGCTTGATTTGCCAGTAGAGCAAAGAAAAGGAAAAAAGAAGGGGGAGGGGAGCATCTAACATACTTCTTCTGCCCTGTTATTTCTACTCCCCACGATGACAAGACCTTTGTGAGCAGGCAAGGGAGTTGAGAAGAGAGAACTCAATCTCTGCAGTCCAAGCTGCTTCACATTTTTCAGAAATTACTACATGTTCAAACAATGGGATATTTGTCAAAGTACAACTTGATCACCAGAATTCATCTGTTTTTCATAACCACATTTGACCTAAACTGTGCTGACTAAACAAGGTACCCTGTGTTTTGCAGTCTGGAAAATGTGGCTCCCAACATCACTTTTAGACTGCACTAAAACCTCTTGCCCCTAGACTACAGCCTCTTGGTAACTAAGTGCATTCAGATTAGGCCAAGGATGATGTTTGCTGGCTTTCCTTGTTACATTAATCACCAGATTCTCATTTCAACTCATATTTTGGTTAACTTTTCTCTTTTTTATAGGTATCTTATCAAGAGAGTATAAAAGAGCTTCAAAATTTCTTATATCTCTTCCTTTCCTGTGGGCTATGCGTGTGTGTGTGTGTGCACGCGCGTGTGTGTGTGTATAGTCTGCATATATGACTAAATATAATTTTTTTATTATTATTATACTTTAAGTTTTAGGGTACATGCGCACAATGTGCAGGTTAGTTACATATGTATACATGTGCCATGCTGGTGTGCTGCACCCATTAACTCGTCATTTAGCATTAGGTATATATCCTAATACTATCCCTCCCCCCTCCCCC
Organism: Pan paniscus; assembly: GCF_029289425.2. Classification (NCBI taxonomy): domain Eukaryota; kingdom Metazoa; phylum Chordata; class Mammalia; order Primates; family Hominidae; genus Pan; species Pan paniscus. The sequence goes on along the minus strand of NC_073261.2, from coordinate 53,841,334 downwards.
CACCCCACAACAGTCCCCAGAGTGTGATGTTCCCCTTCCTGTGTCCATGTGTTCTCATTGTTCAATTTCCACCTATGAGAGAATATGCGGTGTTTGGTTTTTTGTTCTTGCAATAGTTTACTGAGAATGATGATTTCCAATTTCATCCATGTCCCTACAAAGGACATGAACTCATCATTTTTTATGGCTGCATAGTATTCCATGGTGTATATGTGCCAACTTTTCTTAATCCAGTCTATCATTGTTGGACATTTGGGTTGGTTCCAAGTCTTTGCTATTGTGAACAGTGCTGCAATAAACATACGTGTGCATGTATCTTTATAGCAGCATGATTTATAGTCCTTTGGGTACTTTAATTTTTTATTTAGAAATTTCAACTTACAGAAAAATTATAAGGAGAGTACCAAAAAAACTCATGTAGCCTTTATCCAGATTCACGTTGTTAATATTTTGCCCCATATGCTTTATCATTTGCTCCATACAAATCATTTTCTACATATATATATTTTCTTAACCATTTGAAATTATGTTATATGTATCATATCTATTTATTCCTAAACACTGCATTGTGCTTTCCTGAGAATAGGATAATTGCTTACATAACCACAGAATAAAATTTCTGAAAAGTTAACATTTTTCTAATCTACTGCCCACATTTCAATTTTGTCAATGGACCCAAAAATATCCTTTATAGCATATTTTCCCACAGGTAGAGGATTCACTCTAGAACAGGGATAAGCAAACCATGGCCCATGGATCAAACCCATTCCATTACCCGTTAGGTAAATAAAGTTTTATTGGAGTACAACCACTTAATTAACATAGTATGTCTGGATGTTTTGCACTGTAACAGTAATATTAAGTGGCTATGAGAGAGACACAATGGCCTAAAATATTTACTATCACAACCTTTGCAGAAAAAGTTTGTAAATCCTAGGTTTATGACAATGTGTTGCATTTCGTTGTCTTATCTCCTTGGCTTCTTTTAATCTGAAAAATTCCTCAGCTTTTCTTTATCTTTTGTGACTGTCATTTGATATGGTTTGGTTGTGTCCCCACCAAAATCTCAACTTGAATTGTATCTTCCAGAATTCCCACCTGTTGTGGGAGGGACCCAAGGGGAGGTAATTGAATCATGGAGGCTGGTCTTTCCCATGCTATTCTCATGATAGTGAATAAGTCTCACAAAATCTGATGGGTTTATCAAGGGTTTCCACTTTTGCTTCTTTCTCATTTACTCTTGCCACTGCCATGTAAGAAGTGCCTTTCACCTCCTGCCATGATTCTGAGGCTTCCCCGGACATATGGAACTGTTAAGTCCAATTAAACTTCTTTTTCTTCCCAGTCTTGGGTTATGTCTTTATCAGCAATGTGAAAAAGGACTAATACAGAATATGTGAAAAACATTTCTTTCTTCCTCCCCTTATTTCCTTTTTCCTTTATTTCCTTTCTTCCTCCCTTTCTTCCTTCCTTCTTTCTCTTTCTGGCCCCTAGACTATAGTCTCTTGGTAATTAAGTGCATTCATAGAGGGTATACAAAAGCCCTTCTCCTCCTAACATTGCATGGTTTTTTAATCTCTAGATTATAATTTTTATAAAGGTAACATTAAATGTGGATGGGTTATGGAAATGTACAGGTTTTCTTGCTTATCTGTGGATCTATGTCAACACACATATTAGTCTAGTTCCTAGTCTTTTTCCTTTCTCATTGCATTCTTTAAAAGTCCTTTTTATAATATGAATATGTGGTGAGGAGGCAGGTGTAGGTGGAGTGTGTTCAGGTTGTGAAAAGAAATGTTTCTTTATGATTTAGTAATATTCCCAGCTATTACACCAGGTGTTTTTACATAGACTTTTTTCATTTCATTCTCGTAGAGACACTGTGAGATAAATACTATTATTCACAGTGTTTCGTCATGTTGCCCAGGCTGGTCTCAAATTCCTGGGCTCAAGCAGTCTGCCTGCCTTGGCCTCCTAAAGTGCTGAGATTACAGGTGTGAGCCACCACACCCAGCTGACCTCATTTTCACACTGTAAAAAGTATATCAACATTTCTTATAATTTCAGGGCAATGAGAAATCTCTAACCTTAGTTATTAACACTCCATTTAATAGAACAACAAACTATACTAACCTCAGTCAAAATAACTACATCTTCTTAGCACACTTCATAGCCTTTTACAGGTCTCTTAATTTTTCACATAGTACTTTTCTGAGGTACTTCATTCATTCATTCATTTCACAATTATTTATTCAGCTCCTTCTATGTGGTGAGAATAACCCAGAATTCTAGATTTTCAGAAACTCTAGTTAAAGATTCTGAAGTAAAAAAAAAAATGAGATGGATCTTGCTTACATTCCCTGAGAAAGTCTTGAATAGGGACAGGCGAAGAGACTGAGCTTCTAGTCCAGTATTAAGCCCCTAAACTATTTCACCTCCAGATTGCTGGTTTCAGTTTCACCTCTGGAGTTTCTAGCATTTCACCTCTAGATTGTTGGTTTGAGTTATAAGAATCTGAAAAAGTAAAGAATCTATTACAGTTCCAAACTCAGCTTTTTCAAACTTTCACAATTTAAAATAAATCAATTCTATTCATTGGTTAAAAAACAAATCCTTCATTACACCTGCTATAACCAACTGTAAATAAATATGAGCTCCAGCTATGGTATTTGTTTCTGGTAAGAAGATCAATTTGGTATATGCTGCTGAATGACCAAAATCATCTATAAAAGAAAAAGAAATTCCTTTTCTCCCTTATATGATCTTTCGCTGTTTAGATCATGAGGCTCTGGCTGTAGTTATTTATGTATCCCCATCATGACATTCAAAACTATTGGGACAAATATTAAACCAGGTAATAAAGGGCATCTTGAGCAAGCCACAAAAACCTCTGAAATTTGGAAAATTTAAAAATGAACAAACAAATCTGGCAGTTACAACCAAATTAGGTTGTAGGGAAAAAATGTAGAAAAAGGGAAAGGAAGCAAAATGTGTAAGAGATCTGATTGGACATCTGAGATAAGGGAGAAAAGGTTGTAAATAAAAATCCAGAGATCTCAGTAATGGAAGAAATTTGGTATTATTTGGAAGAGTCACCAAAAGGAAGAAAGAAAATGAGAAGTATGTTTCAGGAAAGAGAACTGCCTGTGCCAAGGCATCATTGTGAGAGCACATGGAGTATGGTGTATCTGGCGCATAAACTGTGAGTAAGCAGGAGGAAAAGAACAACCAGAAATGAGGTGAGAGAGTTAGGCTAAGGATAGAATATGGAACACTGTACAGACTATATAAAAAAACTTTATTTATTCTGAGAAAAACGGGAAACAAATATTTTAAGCACTGTCTTGATAAGGTTAAAATTGTATTTAGAAGGATTACTGGGAGTTACATGGAAAATGAATTGTTTCTTCTTTGTCAGAGCTTGAAAAGGAGTTATCAGATTATTGTGGTGTCTAAAACTATTTACATGAGATATTATTATTAAAAAGAAGGTAAGCACACTTGAGAAGTTTAACCTTCCCAAAGTAAGCATTTTGGAAAAATGAATGCAAGCATGTCTAGAGATCAAAACAAATACACACTCTCTCTTTTTCCCCCGCCTTGTTTTATTCAAGGCTAAATGATATGTATGCCCATTGGGTAATAAGGTCACCAGGTTAAAAGAGCAATATGACAATTATGAAATGTTAGATCACAGCTACTACAAACCGGAGCCCATTAGCCCATAGTGCAGGAAAGTTATCACTGTAACTGGCTTTTCCTGTGTCCTTATCAATGCAGTGCACAAAGTATCTCACCCTTAGTTTTTTCTCTAAGATCTATGTAGTGTTTATGCCTATCTAACCTCACCAGGCACTAGTGGGTCAGTGAAACTAGGAGGCAGTAAGATATGGCAGGAGACTGATCAGACAACCTGTTAAGTGTCAGAGACGGACTAGGAGTTACCAAATATTTCAGGGCAAACTTTCCACATTAAAAAATATCTCTAAAGAAACTACTTAAAATACATTCTTATTGTTCAGGAGTACTCAAGATTACCATGGAAACAAATCAGAAAGCTTCCAGCTCTTTTCCAATAGTATAAATTGGGTCCTCAAAGGTGTAACTTGCATTTGTTTTAGATGTTGTGAAATAGCAGATGAATATTTTGAGATGGAAAATAAAGTCCATTTAAAATGAAAATAAAACAATTACAGACAGATCAAGAGGAATAGTGTCTAAATATCCACTCCTGAAACATTAAAAAGTCACCTGAATTTCTTAAAACTAAATTTCAAGGCAGAAACATCAGAATTCCTCTCTAAAACCAATGATATCCCAAAAGATTTGAAAATGACACCTATTCATTTCAAATTATTATTCTCAGGAAAGCTTTTCCACTAAAAGCTCCATTTTTTTTTTCTTATTTCCCAAGAAAAACGTATATGTTTCAAATAAACATGACGGATTTTTTTTTAAACTGAGTCCTCATCAGGTCTCTTACAAAGCAGCTTTTCTTTAGATCTACTAAATTAGAAACTTTTTGAGAGCAGAAAGTGTCCTTGCCATCTCTGTATCTTTCAGTGTATTAGGACGTGCTAGCTTCAATAAAGTTTAACTTTTCTTTTTTTGGTAGATCTTCTCAGAATATACTTAAATATACTAATATTAACTGTAAAAAGCCCAAGACAGCAATACAGCACACCAAGTTTCAATGACATTTGAAAGAGAGGGTGCCCTCTTTTATATTTTTTAACAGATAAATTGATGATACTAGTGTTTCCTACAAATACAGCTCCAGAAATGACTTTACAAAGATCTGAATCATCAAATTGTATCTCTGGCAATGCTAGACTTCTAAATACACAATTTCCCATTTCTCATCACTGGTAAAATAAAGTATTGGTTCCCTATCTTTGTAATATCATCTTTGTAAATATTTACAAAGAAAGAAACTTATTCACAAACCCTAAGCACCTAGAATTTTGCATTTTTACAGGCATTTCCCATTTGCCTTAATTTCTAGTAAAAGAATAGTAAATGACCCCACTTGTGTTTATATAAAAACCAATTTAGATGTTAATTCAAGTATCTTTATGAGAAATTGAGAATTCAAATAACAGATATTTACTACAGTTACATAAAATTAATTTTTAAAATTTCCAAGATTTAAAATAGAATCAAGACACCTCTTTAAAAAAATACTAGGCTATGGGAAGCACTATCAATTTTAATAAAAGCTAAAATGCCAGTAACAGATCTATTTGTTTATTACCTTTCACTGCCAGATCAATGGTTGGTGAGATGCACTGGCAAAAATGATATGAGGCTGATGTGTATCTTTTTTTCATTTGCCAATCAATTTTCTTCATATCAAGATATACCAAAAATGTTTGACTACATTTTTTGAAGTATTTCATTTAAAAAAAAATCAAATCGACTATCGAAAATACACCCAATCCTTCAGATTAACTTTAAGTGTATGTTCCAATTCTTAACACTAAATTTATGGGTTATTAAATAATTACACTAAATTTGTTTGTTATTAAATAGCAACAGTGCATCTGGTAAAAATGCAAGAACAAGAACCCTAAAATCTTCACTCTGGTGCCAAAAAGGAACTATTTCATAACACAATTCAGAGTGAGGTAGTCTCTACATAACGAGGTGTTTTCCCCATATTTACCACATCATTTATTTAATGTAGTCAAGTTTATGAAGCACTATGAAATTGCACAGCAAAGTGTTATATAAAATCCAAGATGCTATTATGTTAATATATATAAACAACAACCCTTCAAATACTACTACAAAAGTATCTTAAGTCTAACTTTGAGAATATTAAAACTAATGATTTTTAATGAAAACTTCAGTAGCGTTTTAGACTCTTGAGTTATTTATTTCCCAAGTGCTTTACTGTAATGTTCAATAGCAACTAAAGTTCTTTAAACAATTTCATTAAGAAATTATCTTAACACCTCAGGAAACATGTCACTTAGAACTGCTTATGTCTGTCTGTTCCTTTTTCCACTCTCCTAATCCTTTCCTTGCTATTATCTTTGGTTACATGACTATGGTTTCCGTAGTTTCTCCCAGCTTCCAGTATAGACTATACCAGTAGAAATCTTCAGATTAGAGTGGGAGAACCATGTTCTAGGAAGATTATTGACCATCTTACACCATTCTACCCTATACCCCTGCAATGGCCATAAGGGACTATAAAGAGATTATGGCCAGGCATGGTGGCTCTCATCTGTAATCCCAGCACTTTGGGAGGCCGAGGCGGGCGGATCACCTGAAATCAAGAGTTGGAGACCAGCCTGGCCAGCATGGCAAAACCCTATCTCTACTAAATATACAAAAACTAGCCAGACGTGGTGGCACGTGCCTGTAATTCTAGCTACTAGGGAGGCTGAGGCAGGAGAATTGCTTGAAATCAGGAGGCAGAGTGAGCCAAGATGGCGCCATTGCACTCCAGCCTGGGCGACAGAGTGAGACTCCATCTCCAAAAAAAAGAGAGAGAGAGAGAGATTATGAGTAAATTCTAGCTCTGCTGCTGATTAACTTCTTCTAATTATAGCCAAGTCCTCAAAAAATATATTAAAAGCAAATTAGTAGAAAAATATTCTGAAATGTAACACAATTACTATGCTCAGGGAGATCAATTAATAACACTTCTCATAATTGTTTCTAAATCTCTGCTCTGCATCCCTTTAAGCAGAAGAATTCAGGAGACAAAACTATTAGTTTAACTGGTGAGGCTAACTTACCCCTAACAGAAAAACAGGTCATCAGCTTGCCATGCATAATGGCTGCTCAGGGAATAAAGATTTATGACACAGAAATAAGGTCACTTTGAAATATGCTTTTAGATTTAGATTTTGGCAAGGCTTCCAAATTTAAGAAAAAGACAAGGTGGTAGAGAGTTCTTATGAGGCTTATACAAGGAGATACTCAAATGGAATTGGGGAAAGCCATTCTGGGGCAAAGGTCTGTAGTCAATAGATACCTGAAACCTAACTCTGTACTTCCCTTTAGAGGAGGGATTCTTTCTGGGTCTATGGATGAGATTCAGGGAATTGGCGAAGCCTCTGAAATTTTAAGCCAAATGTCACATGCATGCACATATGTGCATTTTGCCTGGTGAAAGCATTCAGAGCTTTTGTAAAATCTCAGAGGCCCCTTGATTAAGAAAATTTAAGAGAAATACTGTACTTGATAGAGCCTTTGTAATAATGAATTCACTGCACAATGATATTCTCAATTCCCTCATATCTTAGGGTATTTTATAGTCTCCTGTAGTGAATGGAGCAGAATTCAATAAAAATGAAGTTCTTATGATTCATATAATACTGGGGGATTGCTAAAAATGTCCATGTATTTTAATTGCTATCGCTGGACCCAAGATGTCAGAAATCTTTAAACTTTTTATTATAGTATAACACATACGCAGAAAAGAACATTAATCAAAGGTGAACATTTTGTCAACATTTTTTAAATCTAGGAATTTAAACTGCTCATGAGAAGGTGATGTACATAGCTGAGATCAAGAAACCACAAGAAGATCACATACAAGACTCACAAACTAAGCTTATGGATACGTATATTTATAGGTTTGCCCCTCTAGTCTCTCCTAATGACACCTAAGCTACTTGTTATGGGATGTACATACACCCTTCCAGTGATAGAAGGGTGAGGAGTGAACTGAAAGCAGATTCAGAAAGATGTTTCATTGTATAAAGGAGCTTAAAGTACATGCAGATCTTTGTCCAAATTGAGCTGGGTTTGAGGATTAGGGCCGACTGAATCAATAAAGTTCATAAATATCTACAAGACAGAATAGTTTGTCTTCATCAGACACATAGCCCACCCGTCTTTATAACTACCAGTTCACTACATACAAGAACCTCAAATTATTATTATTCATCATTTGCTTAACAGTAAAATTTTTAGTTTTCCCCTTTAAAAACATATTTTTCAATTACTATAAAATGATATTTTATATCCTGCCCCTTACCTGCCCAAATCTAAACTGTATGTGAATGTGAAGACTTAAACCATATAAAAATTTTTAAATGATTCCATAAAATACTTCTACCTTTGCCCTGCACACTTCCACTGCATTATTTTATCAAAGACCATGTCTCAATTAACCACTATCTGACCCTTGTTCACTTTCTTCCCTCCCCTCCCCCTGCCAAAGTTTGCCCTTCCTGCCAAAGTTCAGCACTTCCTAGAAAAGTCTCACTGCCTGTTTGATATTGTACTTCACTTTAGTCACCAAAGGAAGAATTTGCAGGTGCTTGGCCCCATCTATAAGACCATGACCGAAATCTGACCTCCTGTTACAATACATGAACTCCTGACCTACTGATAAGGCTGGCAGATATAAGTAGGATTTTTCAAATAATCCTTTGGGAATTTATAAGCAGCAAAGCCATAAAAGGGGGGTGAGTGGAAGGTCGGTTTCACTAAAAATAATAAATATTGCCATGTTTATTCAAAGAGTGCCTTGTTATCCTCCAGGCCAAAAGTTCAGATAAACACTATTGTAAATGACAAAATATTAGAACTTTTTGTTACTTATGTTATGATCCTTCCGTTGGACACCAATAGAACTGTTTTCCCTCATATAGGTCCCAGCCCTGATATTGTGTAACAGTCCCCGTGACTAAAATACTGAATTCATCTGCAGGTCAAAAGGAGAGTAATTATCGTTCAAAATCAAAAACAAACATTTACTGATTATTACATACTACTAATACTAAGTGCTAAGTACTGGGACTAAAAAGAGGTGAATAAATATAATACCTGCCCTAAAACAGCTTACAATCTATTGAGGAAAAACAACACATTTAGAATATGATGATATAATAAAGTTAAGCAGTAATATAAATATACACTGAATCCTATGTGAAGGAGTAGGGGGTCCACTGAGTTCAAGCTGAAACATTAGAAAAAACTGCTGGATGACACAAGTAAAAAATAAATAAGTGTGTGAACCCGGGAGGCGGAGCTTGCAGTGAGCCAAGATCGCGCCACTGCACTCCAACCTGGGCGACAGAGTGAGACGCTGTCTCAAAAAATAAAAATAAAAAAATTTAAATAAATAAGAACTAGTAAGATAAATGAGAATAGTAATTCAGGTAGAAGGGAAAGAATGAGAGGCATACATTCAAAGAATTGGAAGCATTTTAGTATCATTAAAGTAAAGTAAGAAAATATGGATGATAAGACATGGAAGACCGTCTATACTTTTATATACTATATTGTATTCTATACTTCTACATTTTACTCCACAGATAACCAATCACAGAATTGTAAGCAGCTAACACATATATCAGATTTGTATGTTGAATAGATTATTATGACTATAATGAGAACTGAGTTAAGGGCTTAAGATAATGGTAGGGAGACCAGATAAGGAGACGATTTTCAATAATTCTGATGAGAATCTGAACTAGGGCAATAATTTTAGGATAGGAAAAGATGAGATGGAGTAAAACTGTATTTAGGAAATAACATTTGGAGATTGGATGGTATTCAGAAAAACCCAAGAGTTTATGTTTCTGGCTGGTGACTACATAGATGATACTATTATCTGACATAACTAAAAATGCAGATGGGCAGGAGGGGCAAGAGATAATGCCTTCATTTTAAAACACAGGGAGATACAGAGTTTATGCTGCCTGTGAATATCCGAAAGGTTCTGTTCACTAGGCAATACATATAAGTCCAAAGCTCAAGGGAAAGCTGAGGACTAAAGATATAGGTTTGGAAGTCATTAGGATTCCAAATCATGAGAATAGATTATATCATTCAAGAAAGGCAAGACACAAAGAAAAGCGGGACAAGGGTAAAACCCTGGGAACAATGAAGGACACTAAGAAGAAGAAAAGCTCACAGAGACCAAAACAGGCAACAAGTATCAGAAAGGCTGGTAGAGAATTAGAAAAACATACTGTAAAAGAAGACAGAGATTAAGAATTATAAGGCAAAAATGATCAACAAAGTTGGAGCCAAAAGGTCCAGGAAAATACAGTTTCAGGATAGTGCTAAGAACAGAAGATAAATATACAGGGTTGATGAGAGAATGAAAAGGGAAGAAGTAGAGACAAGCATTAGAATGTAAAGGAATGCGAGAGATATGGTTTATTTTCTCCTCAATCCCCGTTTCTCTATTCCTAAATCCTTTTTCTTAAGTTCCAACAGTAATATTAATTATATTACAAAATAAGAAAAAAAAATTACAAACATTTATATTAAGTAATCCATTTTTAAAAAATCTTTGTAATTAATATTGAGGAACTATCCTTTACCATGCAGTAATGCCAATTTGTGACTTGAGAATGGGATAACAAAGAAAGAGAGGTAACAAATTACAGCCCCAAAAAGGCTATGAAGAGTCAGCACTAGAAGTTATACATGCTTTGGTCCTTCCTTTTCTAATGGAGATATCTGAGTATTTATTTAAAGTCCCTATAGACCTAGAAAATCAATGTCCAGAAAATAAACATATATTCTCCAGAAAATAGAACTGAGTTTCTACCACTAACTGTACCTTTTCAAAACTAGGAACTACTGTGAATGGGAGAAGAGACCTGTTTCTGCCATATAAATAATGCCTTATTAATTGCTATAGAAAATTTATGAATATAAAATACTTCAACAGTAGGGAATATTACTGTGTATAATTTACTTTTAAATGGGCAGTTTAAGGTCTTCCTGCTTTTCTAGAGCTTTATTATCTCTAAATAATAACCAGTATGCCTTAGTTTCTACATAGCTTAGGACTACATATGGTCATCGTACAATTAAGAATATGTAAATTTTTAAAAATTTGTATATTGACGACAAAGACCAGAACCCCTATCTACATGTCTATAGTTTATGCCAAACACTTTTAAAAATACCAATACTGTGTCTAACCATTAGCATCAGAGATACATAACAATTACGAGATAACTGCCATTTATTTTTTATTTTATTTATTTATTTTTTTTGAGACGGAGTCTCACCCTGTTGCCCAGGCTGAAGTGCAATGGCGCGATCTTGGATAACTGCCATTTATTAAATGCCAATTATGCATGCCAGTGACTGAGTTAGGCACTATTTATTCAATTTATTAATTGTACTATGTAGGTAATTATTATCCTATTTCATGTATGAGAAAGGTAGCCTAACAACATACAACTAGTAAATGTGTGAGTAAATTATTTCAATACTCATGAGTCACCACTGGAGTTCACTTGAGCAAAATCTGTCATATTTTAATATCATAAAATCCGGAGTCTCGCTCTGTCACCCAGGCTGCAGTGCAGTGGCGCGATCTCGGCTCACTGCAACCTCCCCATCCCGGGTTCAAGCGATTCTCCTGCCTCAGCCTCCCAAGTAGTTGGGATTACAGGTGCGTGCCACCACACCCAGCTAATTTTTGTATTTTTAGTAGAGACAGGGTTTCACCATGTTGGCCAGGATGGTCTCGATCTCTTGACCTTGTGATCCACCTGCCTCGGCCTCCTAAAGTGCTAGGATTACAGGCGTGAGCCACCGCACCTGGCAAACATAATAAAATCTTTTTTTTTTAGAGACGGAGTCTCGCTCTGTCCCCCAGGCTGGAGTGCAGTGGCGCGATCTCGGCTCACTGCAAGCTCCGCCTCCCGGGTTCACGCCATTCTCCTGCCTCAGCCTCACGAGTAGCTGGGACTACAGGCGCCCGCCACCACGCCCGGCTAATTTTTTTTGTATTTTTAGTAGAGACGGGGTTTCACCATGGTCTCGATCTCCTGACCTAGTGATCCGCCCGCCTCGGCCTCCCAAAGTGCTGGGATTACAGGCGTGAGCCACTGCGCCCGGCCATTAAAATCTTAATAGCTTATAAAAACTAGCATACACACAGTGATGAGATACAATGCGGTCATACTATAGTCATTCAAAGAATGTAACTTCTCTCCTGGTGTAATGTAATCATATTAAAGCATAAAGCATTAACTTTTATACATCCTTGCTTCTCCAAATTGATTTCATGAAGAAGAGAAATTCAGTAAGTGTTTTTTTAAACAAGGAAACAAATAATAAGATTTTAGTTAACATATGTTCAAACAAATGTACTAGATTCTTTAGTTACCACTTATTTATTCATTCAACTATTTAATAATATTTACTGAGTACTTACCACATGCCAAGTAATGTTGGTACTGGCGGATATAACATTAAACAAAATAAACTAGCCATTTCACAGACCTCATGTTATTTGAGGGAAAAAAATTCATTAAATTTTTAATTATGAAGCTTACTCTTAACCTTAAAACTTGATGTGAATAAACATGATTATTTTTCTATAGACTATTGGCTTAATTACAACCGTGAATTCCCTTATCCAAACATACGATTGAAGAGAGTAAACAAAATAATGGAGCACAGAAACAAAATGTTAAGGAAGAAAGGAGTAAGTGTGTGGCAAAGGAAAAATGCATATTATTGCATGTGTGAGTTCTACACAACTTTCAAGGAACAGATAACTCTTATCTAAGTTGTTTCATAAAATAGAAAAAAGGGGGAGATGTCCAACTAATTTTAATGAGGCTAAAACAACACTGACTTACAAATCATCTAAGGACAACACACCAAAAATGAAAATTTCAGGGCTGTATTACATATGGCCAAACCACAAACACAAAAATAAAAAATAAAGCAACAACGAAAAGGAGTTAAATTCTACAGGATGTTATAAAAGTAGTAACACATGCTCATCAAATTGAGTTTATCTAATAAACACAAGGATATTAATATCAAAAAAAATCTATCAATGAAATTCACCATATTCATAAACTAAAGAATAAATATATTAATATGTATAGAAAACTAATTCAATAAAATTCAACACACATTTATGTTTTCTTAAAAGATTATCAAGAGTCTAGGAATAACTAAATAAAAATTATTTACCAAAAAGCTATATAATGATTAATCAATGAAAAAAGTCAGATATATTCTCTTTAAGATTAGAAATCAGACAAAGAGTCTTACTATCACCTTACTGAACAACAAAGCAATGATGATTCCAGTCAATACAGTAAGACAATAAAAAGAATAATGAGATATAGGAAAAAAAAGTCACTATCTACAGACAATATGATTGACTACACAGAAAACTTAGGAACCCAAATGACTATTAGAACCAATAAAAGAGTTGAGCAAGGTTTCTAGATGTGAGATCAACCTATAAAAATCAATAGTTTTCCTCAATATCAGCAATAACTAATTAGAAAATAAAGTAGAAAACCACAACAAAAACTAAGTATTTTGCTATTTATCTAACAAAGAATGCCCAAAACTATTAACATGAGGTTGGGGGAAAGCTCAATTAAATAATTTAAAAGATCTTCCTCTTCCATGACTGGGATGACTTAGCATTATGAAACTGTTAATTCTTCCAAAATGTAACTACAAATTCAATCAATTCAAATCAAAATTCTAGAAGGACTTTTTGAATAATCTCAAACTTACTATAACATATATATGGAAAAATAAAGATCTATAAATAGCTAATGCAATTTTAAAGAGGAGACATGAGAAGGGACTTATTTTATACCATCTATTTTGATATATTATAAAATATAACAAAAAATGAGCTCAGAAACAGAACAATGTAAATATTGAAATTTAGTATATGCCAGAGGTACTACCAGAAATCACTGAGTGACATACAGATTATGTAGTAGATGGAATTGATAAAACTGAATTCATCATATGGAAAAAAATAAAGCCTCATATTATACAAGGGGTCTTAAAAAGTTCATGGAAAATGCATATTATAAAAAAACTATGCAGGAATTTCAAAATATTTTACACCAAAATAAGCTTGTACTAACTTGTTATAATATGTCTGAACAGGATCTAGTTTGAGGCACTAAAAAGTATAAGACATCAATTTGAAAAGAGCCTCTATTGGAGCAACATGAATTCTACTAAAATTGAAGCAAGCACAAATATCAAATTTATGGTAAAACTTGGGTAGAAGAATGGTGAAATCATTGAAGCTTTACAAAAAGTTTATAAAGACAATGCCCCAAAGAAATCAGCAGCTTATAAGTGGATATTTGTTTTAAGAAGGGATGAGACAATTTTGAAAATGAAGCCTGCAGTGACAGACCATTCATATCAATTTTTGAGAAAACAATCTTGTTTGTGCCCTAATTAAAGAGGACTGATAATTAACAGTACAAACAATAGCCAACACCATAGACATCTCAATAGCTTTAGATTACACAATTCTCCCTGAAAAATGGAAGTCAAGCAGACTTTCCACTCAATGCAAAACCACTGCACTCAGATCCGCTGCAGAAAAGAGCAGAGAACTTTCAATGGAAATTTTAAAAAAGTGGGGGATCAAGATCCTGAACCATTTATGATATGGTTTGGCTCTGTGTCCCCAACCAAATCTCACCTCAAATTGTAATCCCTATGTGTCAAGGGAGGGAAGTGATTAGATTATGGGGGCAGTTTCCCCCATGCTGTTCTCATGATAGTGAGTGAGTCTCACAAGATCTGATGGTTTTGAAATGGCAATTTTTCCTGTCCTCACATTCATTCTCTTTCCTGCCACCTTGTGAAGAAGTTGCCTGCTTCCCCTTCACCTTTCACCATAATTATAAGTTTCCTGAGGCTGCCTAGCCATGCTTCCTGTTAGGCCTGCAGCACTGTGAGTCAATTAAACCTCTTTTCTTTATAATTACCCAGTCTCAGGTAGTGTTCTTTTCTTGAGTGAGTTCAGATTGCATATGTAAGTTCTACACAACTTTCTTTGTTTTTATTTTTTTATTTTTTTATTATACTCTAAGTTCCAGGGTACATGTGCACAACACGCAGGTTTGTTACATAGCTATACACGTGCCATGTTGGTTTGCTGCACCCATCAACTCGTCATTTACATTAGGTATTTCTCCTAATGCTATCCCTCCCCCAGACCCCCAACCCCTGACAGGCCCCAGTGTGTGATGTTCCCCGCCCTGTGTCCATGTGTTCTCATTGTTCAACTTCCACCTATGAGTGAGAACATGTGGTGTTTGGTTTTCTGTCCTTGTGATAGTTTGCTTAGAATGACAGTTTCCAGCTTCATCCATGTCCCTGCAAAGGACATGAACTCATGCTTTTTTATGGCTGCATAGTATTCCATGGTGTATATGTGCAATATTTTCTTAACCCAGTCTATCATTGATGGACATTTGGGTTGGTTCCAAGTCTTTGCTATTGTGAACAGTGCCACAATAAACATACTTGTGCATATGTCTTTATAGTAGCATGATTTATAATCCTTTGGGTATATACCCAGTAATGGGATGGCTGGGTCAAATGGTATTTCTAGTTCTAGATCCTTAAGGAATTGCCACACTGTCTTCCCCAACGGTTGAACTAATTTACACTTCCACCAACAGTGTAAAAGCATTCCTATTTCTCCACATTCTCTCCAGCATCTGTTGTTTCCTGACTTTTTAATGATCACCATTCTAACTGGTGTGAGATGGTATCTCATTGTGGTTTTGATTTGCATTTTTCTGATGACCAGTGATGATGAGCATTTTTTCATATGTCTGTTGGCTGCATAAATGTCTTCTTTTCAGAAGTGTCTGTTCATATCCTTTGCCCACTTTTTATGGGGTTGTCTGTTTTTTTCTTATAAATTTGTTTAAGTTCTTTGTAGATTCTGGATATTAGCCCTTTGTCAGATGGGTAGCTTGCAAAGACTTTCTCCCATTCTTTAGGTTGCCTGTTCTTTCTGATGATAGTTTCTTTTGCTGGAGTTTCACACAACTTTCAAGGGACAGAGTGAGTCCCCAGCTTTGCTGCCCAGGCTGGAGTGCAATAGCATGACCTCGGCTCACTACAACCTCCACATCCCAGATTCAAACAATTTTCCTGCCTCAGCCTCCTGAGTAGCTGGGATTACAGGCACCCACCACCACGCCTGGCTAATTTTTGTATTTTTAGTAGAGACAGAGTTTCACCATGTTGCCAGGCTGGTCTCAAACTCCTGACCTCAAGCAATCCACCTGTCTCAGCCTCCCAAACTGCTGGGATTACAGGCATGAGCCACTGCACCTGGCCTCAGGCAGTGTTCTTTATAGCAGTGTGACAACAGACTAATACAGTTTCCTTGAAGAACTATAGCAGAAGAGAAACATGGCTTTCCCAGTACAATCCTGAAGACAAGGCACAATCAAAGCAATGGCTACTAAAAGATGAAAGTAGTCCAGTCAAAGCAAAAGCAGACCAGTCAAGAGCAAAGGTTGAGGCAACAGATTTTTGAAATGCTAAAGGCATTTTTCTTGTTGACTTTCTGGAAGGCCAAAGAACAATAACACCTGCTTGTTATGAGACTTTTAGCCAAAGCTTTAGCAGAGCTATGCCTGGGAAAGCTTCACTATATAGTCCTTCTCCACTACAGCAATGCTTCTGCTCATTCCCCTTATCAAATGAGGGCAATTTTGCCAGAGTTTCAATGGGAAATCATTAGACATTCACTTTATAGTCCTGATTTAGCTTCTTCTGACTTCTTTTTGTTTCCTATTTTTAAAAAGCCTTTAAAGAGCAACTATCGTTCTTCAGTTAGTAATGTACAAAAGACTACGTTGACATGGTTAAATTTCTAGGACCCTCAGTTCTTTAGAGATGGGCTAAATGGCTGGTATAATTGCTTACAAAAGTGTCTTAAACTTGATGGAGCTTCTGTTGAAAAACAAAGTTTATATTTTTTATTTTTATGTTTTAGTTTCTTTTTTCCATGAACTTCCTAAAGTCCCCTTATATACAATGATGAACCTAAGATGGGTTAAGATGAAAATCTAAATGGTAAAATATTAAATGTAGTATAAAGTAAATACTCTGTGACAGCAGGATAAAGAGGTATTTTAAAAAAAAACTCAAAAGTTTAAACTTATATGGCTAAAATTGATGGATGTGATTACATGGAAACTAAATATTTCTGTTTCATTGAACATAACATAGACATAGTTTAGAGTCTGGTGACAAATTGTGAAAAAAGGACATTTTAAACATTCTAAACTGTCAGTATCTACAATATATGAGGAATTTCTGAAATTTCTCTTTCAGAAAGGAGGGAAAAAAACAAGAAACCCGATTTAAAAAAATGAACAAAGGTTAAAAATAAGCACTTTATAGAATAAAAATCTAAAAAGATCCACTAGTCTATAAAGAAAAGCACAATTTTTACTAATAACCAGAGAAATGCAAACTAGATCCATAGCGCAACATCATTTGAGTAAATTAAAAGCACATACATATACAAATCACTATATATTTTTCAAGGATATTTAAACATCTATGACCATATATTACATATATTAGTGTTATTGTTCTTGGAGATGAGAGACAACTGGGCTTGTAAACAATGAATGAACGGAAAAAAATATAATGAAACAAAATAAAATCCGGGGGGGGGGGCCTTTATGAACTGATTAGAGTGTCACAGTCTAAGATGTATATGATTTCTTATCTATACCTGTGATTGAAAAAGATTGTCAAATTGTTTTAGATGCCTTGATACAATTCAATCTACATTTGGCTTCACCTTTATATAACATGAATGGTACATGTGCAGCCATAAAAAAGAATGAGATCATGTCTTTTGCAGGAACATGGATGGAGCAGGAGACTGTTATCCTCAGCAAACTAATGCAGGAACAGAAAAACAAATATCCCATGTTCTCACTTATAAGTGGGGGCTAAATGACAAGAACTTATGAACACAAAGAAGGAAACAATAGACAGTAAGGTCTACTTGAGGGTGAAGGGTGGAGGATGGGAGGAGAGAGAGAAGCAGAAAAGATAATTTTTGGGTACTGGGCTTAATTCCTGGGTAATGAAATAATCTATACAACAAACCCCCGTGACATGAGTTTACCTATGTAACAAACCTTCACATGTATCCCCAAACCTAAATCTTTTTTAAAAAAAAGAATTGTACATATATCAGACAATATTAATTTTATTTTTGTTAAAAATGTCCGAAAATACATAGAACATAAATAATGGTGGTCTCTAGGTGTGAAATCGTAGGCAATTATAATTTTATTTTCATGTATTATGTTTTATTTAATTTTTGTAACTTTAAAATTTCTAAATGAGTATATGTTACTTTAGTAGTAAGATATTCAGAGCTTCTTTATAAAACCAAAAAAAAAAAAAGAATGTCTTCTGAGAAATTGCTGCTACTGCAATATTAAATTCAATTCTAATGCCTCTCCACTGTTACATGATTCTAGTATGGACATTTAAACCTGTGAGACATACTTATATTCAAATGTAAATACAAAAATCACATTATAAGGCTACACATTATTTTTACTATTCACTATTTTAACCACCTATTTAAAAAAAAACAACAAGGAATTGTAGATTGAGAGAGAGGGAGTGTAAAGGGAGGGAAGACAGAGGAGAAAGAGAGAAGAAAAGAGGAAGATGAAGAAGTGGGCAAGAGAGGGAGAGAAGAGGAAACTACCTGATTTTTAATCTAACCAATAAAACTACCACAAAATATTTCAGACCATAAAGTCCATAGCTCAGTATCCCAAATTGTCAGGAGTAATGACAAAGTGATACTATGTTAAATATATAAACAAAGAGAGACCGGGCACGGTGGCTCACGCCTGTAATCCCAGCACTTTAGGAGACCCAGACGGTGGATGACCTGAGGTCAGGAGTTCAAGACCAGCCTGACCAACATAGAAAAACCCCATCTCTACTAAAAACACAAAATTAGCTGAGCGTGGTGGCACATGCCTGTAATCCCAGCTACTCGAGAGGCTGAGGCAGGAGAATCGCTTGAACCCGGGAGGCGGAGGTTGTGGTGAGCCAAGATCACGCCACTGCACTCCAGCCTAGGCAACAAGAGCAAAACTCTGTCTCAAAAAGAAAAAAAAAAGATATATATATATATATATATATATATATACACAAATAAAAATTGATAAGAGACTGGGCAATAAGACATACTTGAACATATTAAAAACAACCTGATATAAGCACCACTGAAAGTTTCTGTAAAAAAAAAAATCAATAATAGGCTTCTCTCACCAATTTGTCTTGGTTGCTAGAGTTTCATTTTTGACTCACTTTCTGTGTATCTATGTGTCTGCATGTGAGTGTACTACCAAAATGGAGAAAGGGATCATTTCTTAGAATATTATTAACATCTATAATATCCCCCACACAGAGAGGTTCCCTTTTCCATATGGTTTATATGACAAAAGGAGTAATTGTCATTAGGAATAAAAAAGTAAACATTTTCACAAATACTATTTTAATGTGTAAAGACAGAATATTGTTATTTAAATAACTACATTATTAAACTAAAAACAGAAATCTGGATGTAAGACTATTTCTAGTCATAAGCTACTGATTTATTGATGACTAAGAAATGTCACTAGCCATAGCATATTACATAAAAACATAAGAGATTCAAAATTGTCTTTTATAATTAACAGTCCTTAAACAACAAGAGTTTTCTCATTTTTCACTCTTAATAATAAACAGAAAAACTACCAAAAGTTGAGAGAGCAAAGTTTTGAACTCAATGGACATCTTTATTAGGCAGAGCCAGATAAAGACTCACCAGGACAGAATATATATGTAGACATCGATAAACTGGAGAGAAATCCACCAAATCTTGGGCCCCAGGTACCTGCAAACACAAGATTATAACAAAAAAATTCAAACAAAGCTATTAAAAGCAACTACATTAATTGTTACTACTCAAGTGTTTGGTTCTTTTTATAAAGGCCAGTTCTAGCTTGTAAGTGAGAAATACAAAACAAACAAAAAAATAGGTTTCCAAAGACCTAGTTCTTATGTTTTAGCCATAGAATTAATAAACCGTGAAGATATACACCAAGGCTGGCACAAAGCCCACAAGGATGGGTAGCAAAGAGAAACAGGTGGCACCAATCCTGCATTTGCCTTTAGAGATATATCTTTGACCATGGGACTCTAAAGGGAAAATAAGAACAATGTGAGAATACACCTTTCATGACAACTTTGATTTCTAAAAGACATGATAGTGTACATAAAAAACTAAGTTTTAGTAGTCAAAAACAAAACTTGCCACACAATATGAATCACGGCCTGCCAGCCAACTTCTGAAGAACACAAGAATTCGTCAATACTTGAGTCAACATGCAATCAAAATACAGAAATATGCTATGAAAAGAGGGGAGATTATGTGAAAAATAAGACAAAGAATGGAAAAGTCAAACCAAGAAGTAATACCAACATATTTTAATGTGAATAGTGTATGTTAATTAAACCTAGACATCAAAAGAGAAAGTAAAAGAAAAAAAATCAGGTAAGAACTGGAGCCTAGTTTCAATGCCAAAATTCATTTGCTATGTGATCTGACAAGAGTAATTCATAATTTGGTCTCGACTACCTAAGTTGAAAAAAAAATCAGCTGATTTATAGGGATTTAATAATAAAAGGAAATATTGAAACTAAATGTTGAACAAAACAAAATAAAAAGAAAATGAAAAAATTACATAAAGAAACATTCAAAATAAAGACCTACCAGTTTTTACTATAACACTGGTAACTATATAATTCATCAGAATATAAGCAGTAGGCACATCTAAAGTGGGTAGGGCTGATTCATAATTACAAGGTCATTTTCCCTTATTTCATAAAGTAAACCTCATTTCTTCTTTTGGGGCATAGCTTCTTTACCAAGATACTTTTCTTAATGAAATCTACTAATTCTAAAATTCAACAGCACAACACCTATGTTGTTTTCCTTCTGGAACCATCACACCTTTATATTTATGGGTTCAAACTTATTGACTATTCTGTTCATCTGCTTCACACCCATGAGAGCAAAGATTAAATCTCTATATTTAAGTTCCTTGATAGCACTGTATACTCTGTAAGCACACAACAAACTTTTAAGTGAATCTAAAAACTGGTAGTAAGATGGTCAACATCCTATACCATGGTCCAAGAATAACTTTACTTTAAAAAAAAAAAAAACTTTAAGAAGAGGTAATGAGCATTGCAAATTACTGAAAAAAAATATGGAGAGATGTGCAGCATGCAGTTTAAAAAACAATAGGATTAAATAGCATATAAAAATTGTATGAGTGCAAATGGACACTCATTTTCATCTTAATAACACAAAGAGTCCACAGGTGATCATTTTAGGCACTCTTATTTGAAATGATCACAACACTAAAACATCTTTACAGTCTCCTCTTTTGGACTGCAAAGTAGAGACCCAAAGGAAATTTATTTTATCTTGACAGAAAACCAGAGTCTATTTTATCTTGCCAAAATATGAGGAAAATTTCTTTTATCTTGCCAAAAAACCAAAGCCTACAGCTAAGCAAAACACATTCTCAAAAGAAGAAAAATTTTAAAACATCAAACATGATATTCACAATAGTATTTAAACTATATAAAAACTACACATGCATATGAAAAAATATTTAAAAGTTTGATCTGTATAGGAAATGACATGTTTTTCTTTTATTTAGAATTAATGATTTTTAAATTCTTCGTTACATATTTACAAAAAGTTTAAAGAATTTTTCTTACATAATTTTGAGTAGCAAATTCAATCATAATTTTGTTTATATGTTCTTCTTCATGTAGCTTATTTTGTTTAACTTCATCTCAGAACCATAGTTTCACTCAAAAGGAAACTGCTTGTAGCCATTCCTCAGACAAGGCCTTAGCCCTTTTATATGTCAGACCCATCCTTGTAGAATGAACATCTAAATTAAGGGAGAATTTCCCTAGAAATCTGTGATAAATAAGCTAACACAGCCCCATAACAAAGACATTTTGTTACTAATGGGCTGAGACTGGTTTATCTGGGCATACTATTAAAAAAAATGGATATATTTAGAAAGGAGACAAAGGCCATTTTTTGTCATCTCCAACGAATATTTACAACCAAATCTATTCTCTCTGAGGCTGTTGTGACATCATTCTATCAGCTTCAAACTGGCTAAAGTGCTCTCACTTGTAAGTATTGTCTCTTATTTCTTAGCCACTGGAACCACCATCCAGTTAAGTCTTCCTAAGCATAAGACTGCCTGCTTTGAAAGCAGTACACAGAAATCTAGACAAAAAGAGAAGGGAGTAAAATGGGGCTTCCGTTCACAACCTTTACCTCTACTCCCAAAATAGCCTAATATTTAGAAATCATTTTTCCTCTATGCTCCCCTCTGTGAAGAACACTAGGAATGAACACTGTGAGGAACCAAGAAGAGTGCTGTGAGGATAAAGCTATGTAAAGTATGCACTGACTCATGTTGCTTAGCGCAAGATGTGTTTTCTCTGCTGCCACTAATGAAAAAGAATCACAACTACAGAAGGGCAAAAGGAGAAGAGCAACATACATTGGATGTGAAGGAATGCTACAGGTTTGGAAGAATAAGAAGTGAACTTTCAAAAATCTAAATAAAAAGGGGTGGGGAAGAGTATCAGAAGAAAATGTAGTTTTTCCCAACTCACAGAAATGGGTTGTTTTAAGGTCCACATCTTGATCTCCATTTAAAATACTAACTCTCTGTCAAAGCTATATTCATACTTCTTCCTTTTCTTTGACCCTGTCTCCCCTCAAGTTGCAAAGAATGATTCAAGCAGGTTTAGGTTTCAGCTGGGGCAGAGGGAGGGGTCCAAGGACACTTTCCTAAGCTAACAATAACTTTCTAATGGTTTCTGTCTCCTAACAAAAGCCATGACTCCTTCTTTATCAGCTTCATCTAATTTTTCCTTTCCAAAGAAAATAACACAGCCCTTGCATTTTACACATGTCCAAATTTGACAAATCATTATCGACTGCAACTATAACTGATAAGAGATAACTTTGTGGTAGGACGTTGTCATTTCCTCTCATAAGGGCTTTCTTTCTGAGATACAGAAACATGATTAGAATAGTTAAACATTTCCTCTGCCTGGCAGTCAGGAACTCAAGACTTTAAGATACTGGAGTCTGTATTTTTCTAGAAGTTCAAATAGATCTATGAAGATACAAATAGTAGCCACAAATAGTATATTCAAGATTATCCTGCTTTTTTAACTAGTTGTTTTCCTTAAGAATTCACGTGAAATAATTTCATCACCAAGGACAGCAGCTGCCTAATTCCCTAATAGTTTCTGAATGGAGAGCATTAGTGCCTTTTGCCAGTTCAAACCTTTTTCCAGAGGATCAAATAGTAGGTAAGATTTTACATTCTATAACTAAGATATCTGTGCCTCAGAGCATATTATAATATTACATAAACTAAGAGAACTAGGATACATTTTTTAATAACGGATAAATAACGAGCTAGTAAAAGAATGTGAGGATGCCTGAACTTCAGTATCCAGAGGTAGATATAATGGAAGCAACTATTACATTCTTCTATAAATACACATTCACAATTAGAGATCATTGATAGATTAGGCACATGAATTGGTATCTAATGGATCCTACTGGCATCCACGTTTGGTATCCACTAGATACCAATACATATGGCTAATCTGTTCGTTTCAATACATGATTCTTACATTTTTATAATACCAATTAACAGCTTCAATCAAAGCAATAGTTCCTAGTTTTTGTTTGTGGAATATATTTGTTGTTAAATAGCATTTATATTCTATAAATATGGCACCTAACACATGAGACCAATGTATAGATGACAAAAAAGAGTCTGAAAATAGAGGATGTTACAAAATAAATATAAACTTTAAAATGGGATTAATCAAAGGCCCCCTGAAAAAATATTATGAGCCCCCACAGATAATATTTACTACAGAAGATATACAGATTTAGCATAGATATGGGAATATTAGATGATGAGGATGAAAAGAAACATCAACATTTCTGATTACAAAAATTTTTACAAAACACCAGGATGTGACTTTTAGGATATCTTTTTCTTCTTCTCTAGTACATCTTAGTTCAGGTAAAAGAAAGTCTCTAAGAACGGAAAAGTAAATGGTTAAGTTCCTCTCATGGCACATAAGGAAAATGCCTTTACATATTAAAAAAAGGATATTTTGATTTTTAAAATGCATGATGCCATTCAAGTTTTAACAGATACATTCATTTAATATTTTTCTAACCCTTCCCCCAAAAGGATTCAGAGTTCATAAATATTTTCTACTATTTTAAAAGACTTACTAGTGAAGGAAGGCAGGAAAGAAAAATTATCTGCAGGTAAAAATATGATAACTCTACCAGCTTTACTGCTGGGTAAGCATACCCTTAGAAAAGGGGAATACACTATAAGAAAAGATTGCTTGCCTCCCTCTGCTCAAGAAGAGGAGCGATATACTATGACAGATTTACCTCTGCTGCTGATAAAGACAGCACATTAAAATAGAAATGCATTAGTACACTCCAGCCCTATTGTTCCCACAGCTGCACCAGAAGATACACAAATACACAGACACACACACTCTCTCCCTCATACACCTACACGGCATTTATTTTTCTCTTAAGAAGGCTTTCAAAGTAGATGGATCATCCAAAAAGAGTTTGACAGAGATTTGCAAGGAATTTAGATATCTTTCTCACTAATTATTTGAGTACAAAATAGTTTCTCCGTATTGGTAAATGAATGCAGGGACTTGGTGCCCATTTCTGAGCATTACTTAGATCTCAAGTCATTAAAATGTACCAGGCATTTTTCTGCAAAGAGAAGACAACAAATGATTAGCTGAAGGAGCACTGACTTTGCATTCAGAGGATCAATTTTGACAGCCCATATTATGTCTATAAGCCAGGAAATGTCTGGCAAACATTTTTCACCAGTGTGCATTTCAGAACTATGTTGCTTCCCAAAATTCAGAGAAAAGAAGGGTAGAATTCATTTGGATATGAGCTTTTATGCAGCTAGACTAAACACCACAGAAACACCAACAAACTGGAAGGCCTATAATTTTAAGTGACTAGAATTAGCAAAAGCATAAAGAATTTTCTAAACCTTTGAGCATATAAGAATACTGTGGCCAGAACCCTATCCTAAAAAAGCACAAAATTATGCCAAGGAGCTTCTCACAAATTATTAGGATTCTTTCTGAAAAATCCCTAAGCAGATTACCACTTATTAATTACTCAAGTGTTTGCACTAAGCAGAACAAAATCAGGAAAAACCACCATTTCTCCTTACTGAGGCACTGCAAAAAACCTGTGCCCAAAGTCAAAGGATAGCCCCTCAAGAATTCTCTGCTTAAAGCTGAACACTGAGGGCCAGGCATGGCGGCTTACACCTGTAATCCCAGCACTTTGGGAGGCCGAAGCAGGTGGATCGCTTGAGCCCAGGAGTTCAAGACCAGCCTGTGCAACATGACGAAACCCATCTCTACAAAAAATTGCAAAACTTAGCCAGGTGTGATGGCACATGCCTGTACTCCCAGCTACTCAGGAGGCTGAGGTGGGAGGATCGCTTGAGCCTGGGAGGACGAGGCTGCAGTGAGCTGAGATCATGCCACTGTACTCTAGCCTGAGTGACAGAGTGAGACCCTGTCTAAAAAAAAAAAAAAAAAAAAAAGCTGAACACTGGTGAAACAAAAATTCAATTGGTCTTTATTTAACAAGGGTCCACTATATGCTATGAAACTCTAAACCTTTAGGCAAAAGAGGCAATTTTGCACTACTTGGTATTAAACGTAAAAGGTCTGGGAGGATAAAAAATTAAGATGAGGAAAAGTAGGTTAAAATCGCTACATTATTATAGGTAAAGAACAAATATCCCTAATATATAGAGAACCAATAATGAAGAAAAAAACCAAAATCATTCAAAAAATAGGCAAAAGACATAAGCAGTTTATAAAAAAGATATACAACTAGCCCTGAACCTTATTAAGATACTCAACTTTACCCACAGTAATAGGAATGAAAATTAAAACTACAAAGAGATATGTTTCTTATCAATGAGAATGGCAGAAATTCAAAAGCTTAAAATAAATACTCTCTTAAAGAAGCTGTAAGAAAATAGGCAACTCATGCATTGCTGGGGTGGGTGGTGGGGTATAGAAAATAGTACAACCCCTATGGAGGAGAATTTGACATTATCTAACAAAATTATACGTGCATTTACCCCTTGACTCAACCATCCTGCTTCTGGGAAACTACCCTGAGGATATAGCTCCAACCACACGGAAAAAATAGTTCTCAGGTTTTGTTTTGTTTTTTTTTTTTTTTAAGTTTTAAAGTGTTTTGCATATGGTAAAATTCACTCTTTCTAGTAAGCAATTCTGTAAGTTCTGACAAATGCATATAGACCTGTAATCATCATCATAATCAAGATAAGAAGAAACAGTTCCAGCACTTCCCAAAATTCCCTATGCCCCTTTGTAGTAAAATTGTTTCCTGATGCCTAGCCCTTGGCAAACACTGATCATTTTCTATCTCTAGAGTTTTGACATTTTAGGATTGTCATATTGATAGACTCATATAGCATGTAGCCTTTTGAACCTGGCTTCTTCCATTGAACATAATGCATTTGAGATTCATCTGTATTGTTTGATGCATCTGCCGTTTATTCCTTTTTATTTCAGAGTGGTACTTCAATTATGGATATACCACAGTTCATTTATCCCTTCATGCATTGAAGGACATTTGGGGTGTTTCTAGTTTTGGTACTATATGCACAAAGCTGCTATAAATATTAAGCTTCAAGCTTCTGAGTGAATATGCTGGTTCAATACCCAGGAGTGGGATTGCTAGGTCATATATATGACCACTCCTGGCTGTATGTTCAACATTATAATAAACTGCTAAACTGTTTTCCAAAGCGACTCTATCATTTCACATTTTCACAGAAATATATGAGTTCCATTTGCTCTATATCCTTGACAGTACATGGTAATGTCAGTTTTTTTTATTTTAGGTATTCTAATAGCTGTACAGTTAAAACACTACTTTTTAATAAGAAAACATTGGAAATCATTTAGTGTCCATGTATAGATTAGCTGAATAAACCATGGTACATCCAAACAATGGAGTACTATTTAGCAGTAAAAATAGAATGAGAAAGATTTCTATGAACTGATATGGAATAATTTTCAAAATATATTTCAAATAAACAAAGTACAAAAATATATATGTATTATGCTATTAATAATTACGTTGCTTGAGGTAAAATGAAGGGTATACACACAAACACTAACAACACTCATTACTTACAAAAGGTGGGTAGGAGCAGTGTGGAAAGGATAAGGATGAGAATGGGATTTCACTGAATATATCTTCTTATATAGTTTTGCCTTTGAACCATGTTCATATTTTAAATAGTCAAAAAGTTAAATAAGGATAGTTGAACCCTAAAAAATAATACAAAAAGAAACAAACGAACCTAATTATATATCAATTTGGTAACAATCAAACAGAGGAAAAAAAAATTAGCCAAAAGCGTTTGAACATAGTACTCTGAACTATACAGATTTAGTGGGATACACTGTAGGATCAAAAGAACTGTGAAGAAATCTTGAACTTAATAACTTTATTGCTTTTAGTGACATTTGCATAATAATTCTGCAACTATTTTCTGGGTATTATATAATTATCCAAAAGATTAAATATGCTGATACTCTGGAAACCAGAATATTTGCAAATACAAATACAGAATGACAGAAAAGACTTACTACATTAGATTGGAATTAGAAGTATTAGCTTTAACTCGTGATTTATTTTTTTTAAGTCTACACATTAATGTAGCAGGTGTATTTCTTAGCTCTGTCCACAAAAGGGGTATACCTAATGCCCATGTTAGTTTCTAAATATCATTCTCCAGTAAAAGAAATTAGAACTCTCTGAAGAAACGGCTGATGCCAGGGCTAGGGCAGAACCTGGAGTTTCTTGTGGAAAAGAAGAGAAATTAAAGAAAAGAGCAGAGCTCAAAAACTGGATGGATAATTTGGAACAAGTGGAAAATGAAAATGAAAGACAAGATGGAATATAACTCATTGTATATAAAATGATTATCCATGTGCCCATACTAACACTACAAAAAATAAGGGGAGAAAAGGAAAGTTTTTTATAGAAGAATGCTGACTCATAAATGTGAAAGAAATGATAGAAAATCACAACATCTTATAACAACTATAGTAACATATGATTCCAGAAAGTGGCATCAATGAGTTCTAAAACCAGTGGGTGACAAGCTGTTAGGGAACAGGATAGTCACATGGTCTAATGTATTACTAATTACAAGGTGGGACGGGTACCTTTATGGTGAAGAAATCTAGTGAACACCATCTTAACCAATGTCTGCCTCCAGATGTGATGCAATGAAATGAACTTAATATTACCTTTGTAATATTCCTGCCAAAAATGATTAACCTGACTCTAGTCATGAGGATATAACGAGATGTACCTGAACAGATGGATATTAAGGGAGACTAAACAGACATAAAAATCAATGTGTAAAATTTGTCTGGATGTGGCTGCAAGGAAAAAAACGAAGGAAAAAAATCTGCTAGAAAGAACATTATTGGAACAACTAGAGATAGTAGTATAAAGGTTGTATATTAAGTGGCAGTGTCACCATCAATGTGAAATTTCCTGATGTAATCACTGTATTATACTTATGTAGAAGAATGTCATTGTCAGGAAACACAGATTACAGTATTTGGAGTTCCAAATATTATGAATGATGCATGCCACTTTCTTCCAAATGGCTCAGTTTTGGGAGAGAAAAGAAACATACACATACACACACACGCACACACGCACACACCTATTCTTTCAAAATCAAATTTTTCAGAGAGAGAGAGGAAGTGTCAAGTTTTAATAAGTGGACTATTTAAGTGAAGTGTATATGGATACCATATGTGTAACTTTTCTGAAGATGTAAACTTCTTCAAAAGTAAAAGAAAATTTTTAAAAGACGCTATTACAGAAGAGGTAAAATTGAGGGGTCCTTCAGATAAAAGTAGAATAAGGCATTCTTGGCAAGAAGAAGGGGGTAAAGGATTATATTCCACAGTTGCAGTTACTAGCAACTTAGTGCAAGGTGAAGTTTTTTGAATAATCAATGAGAATATAAAAGAGAAATTCTACAAGACCTGAAAAGAGAGGTAGAAGTTTATAATTGAGGCAAATGATTTCAAAGTAACTGGGCACTTACACTATCACCATAAAAAAAAAAAATGAAAAAAACTTTGAGTTGATGTGAGTCATAATATATCTTTACCAATGGATAGACCTAAAAGATCAAAGACTGGGAATAAGAAAACCAAAACAGAACGTCTAAAGCATGCCATAATGTTTCCATTCAACCTTCTAAATTGTCCTTTTGGTATTTCATTATATATATGGGCACCTACTTTTGACTGCATATGTCCTTAATAGGCCAGCTTTCATTAAGAAGTTAAAATTCAAAGCCTACAGGTGTCAATGGGTATTGGGATTAAGTGATGGATGCTGGCAATTTTAAATCATATTCTCTTAATAGACATACTTTGTATATGAAATATCAAGGACTATTATTTATTTTTACAAAGCACAACATTATTTTTTTTCACATCAGTGTGGCCCTGTCAGTCTGTTTTTTATTTTGCCATTTTTTTGGATAGACACCCAATATAAGCAGTATTATATTTTTGTCATCACATTTAAACCATATCCCTGACGGCAACACTGCTACTCAAGGCCAGTCTATTACTACCATGCTTAGAAAAAACTAAATTAGAAATCTAGATTTTTATGTGAATCTAATTGACCTGCAGAAGTTGGCAACTAATTTAAAAATTTTTAAGCATTGTGTAGGCCAACAACCAGTATACAAGCTGTTTCTGGCCCATCGGTTGCCAATCTGCAACCTCTGGTTTAAACTCTAAACTTCTAAAGGCAGCCTTTATTTAAGTTTAAGTTTAAACTCTAAATTTCTAAAGTAGCCTTTAACTTATCAAGGAATCATCCTCATTTTCTGTTACCTTCCTGTCAATAGGAAGTTTTACAATCAATATTTTGAAATTTGGGTCAAATATCACAACCACTATTTTTTACAAGCAATTTGACATAATTATTGTCACTATTTCATAGGTAAGAAAAGGGATGCTGAGAGAAATTACATAATTTGTCCCAATACCACAAAGAAAAAAGCTTGTACATTCTAAAATAAATCTTTTTTGTATACTTTCCAAACACCCTGTGTTATGACTAAATTGTGTTATGACTATAATTGTGCTCCCCCGCAAATTCCTATGTTGAAGTCCTTAGTCCCAATGTGACTGTATTTGGAGACTGGGCCTTTAAAGAGGTAATTAAAATTAAATGAAATCATAAGAATGGGGTTCTAATTCAATAGGACTGGTATCCTTATAAAAAGAGGAAGACACACATTATAAAAAGAGGATGTAAGCAAAGAAAAAAACTGTATGAGAATACGGCTAGAAGGCAACTATCTGCAAGCCAAGGAGAGAGGCCTTAGGAGAAACTAACCCTGGTGGAACCTTGATCTTGGACAGCCAGCCTCCAGAAATGTGAGAAAACAGATTTTTGTTTAAATCACCCATTCTCCAGCATTTTGTTATGGTAGCCCTAGCAAATTAATACATCTCGTTACTTCAAAATTACTACAGCACAACAATAATCAAGACATCCCAGAAGGCTTTCTATTACATGGCATTTGTATTTAAATTAACAATTCCCTCCTGTTGATTCTATACTTCAAAAGAGACACCAAAATCTAGAGAGATAAATCTGACATGAATCATTAGGTCAACAAATATTTATGTGACCCATACTCTATGACAAGTGGTGTGGATGACATGGTTACCACTGTTCCTTAACAGTTGGTAAATAAATTAAGAGAGGTACACAGTAGAAAATGTGACATGTCATAAATGTGGTATCAATGAAGTATTCTAAGAATGCAGAAGCTCTGAAGTAACCTAGAAACAAAGTAGAAAAAATAGGCCCTGCTTTTTCAAACTATTTCTTAATACTGCTTTATTTCAGCAGATTTTTTTTGTTTATAGTAGACGATGTTCATCAGTCCATGCAAATATACATTGCCAAAAATTAGATCAACTTATATTTCACCTTTATTCAAAAAAGCACATGGTCATAATGCCACAACGGTAACTATTATATACTGATAGTCCTGTATGTACAAGGACTGTGACAAAGGCATTATATACATTATTTCATTCAATCCTCACAACAAGCCTATTCTCAGTAGATATTATCACCCTCCTTCTCAAAACTAATATGTTATCTTGAGGGCTTCCTTGCATTTTATCTTCAAATATCTCAAAATTGATATTCCTGATGAGTCTAGATCCATAAATACATTCTCAATCTAAAATGTTAACTACTTCTGATTTTTTTTTAAGTTCTATCTAGATATTTAGGGAAGAACATTAACACCTGCATATGCCCACAGGGTGATTTCAATCCCAATTTCCTAAATCATATTTCCATTAAAAATCAATTGAATTGGCTGGGTATGGTGGCTTATGCCTGTAATCCCAGCATTTTGGGAAGCCAAGGCAGGAGGATCACTTGAAAGCTCAGGAGTTTGAGACCAGCCTGGGCAACATAGTGAAGCCTCATCACTCCCTCTTTTTTTTTTAATCAATTGAATTAAGCTGTTGATCAGAAATGGTTAAATATCAGCAGCTTCATATAGTCCAACCTTAATATATGATTAGTTTTTTTAAAACAAAAAAAAACTCATCTTGTGACTGTTTTATTAGGTTAGCCAATAATAAAATAAAAATGGAGAACTTTACTAGAAATACTTTTCTTTATAACACCCTTCAGCAATCATTAAGAGACTGACTCTTAAACTTCAATAAGCTGAGGTTGGGGAAGAGAAAAAAAGAAAGACTGATTCCTTCAGATGGTTCAACATGTAAGTTGTTTTTTCATTCAAAATGACAATTTACTTTTGAGATTTCATCCTCAGTTCCCCAGGCTGTTAAGCTTTTCCCATTTCTAGTACAAACTTTATTTCAGGTTAACAATGTATTAACTGTCTATTTACCATGTGTTGAGCCATGTTCTAGGTGTTTGGCTTTTCCTACCCACCTTATTCCATGATCTCCTCTTATGCATCATTAAGCTAAAGACACAGTAATAGCCTTAAAATGTTATTCAATGAAAAAAAATGTATTAAGTATATTTGCATTGAAAGCACAGGAAAGGGTAAAAAGTTCTTCACAGAGTAAAGAAAGTACCTAAACTTGTTAAACTAGAATTATAAGATTTTATTTAAAATGCTGGTAATACATAAGCAACAGATTTTAGAAAGCAAACTTAACTTTCTCTTCAAGTACTGTATTTATTGCCAGAAAAAAGTTTAAATCATATTTAAAAAAAAAATAGAAGACCCAAACATTCATTTGTTTGTTTTATTTATATACTAAAAAAGCTTTGTCATGTTTCCATATCGTCTTGTAACTCCAAGTGTGCTCCAGGGACCAGGAGCTCCATCCTCACCAGGGACCTTGTTAAAAAATGCAGACTCAGACTCATTCTCAACCTGTATAATCACAATCTGCATTATAATATGCTTCCCAGGTGATTCCCATGCACATTAAATGTCAAGAAACATTGTTGGACAAAACAGTTCTTAAGTTGGGTCCTGGGGTAAAATGAATTCCACAAACCCCCTGAAATTTCATGCAAAACATTTTGTGACAGAATATATGTACGTTTTACTGGGAAATGACTCCATATATTTTTATCAATCTTTCAAAGTAATACATAACCCCAAACAGATTAAGAATGACTGCCATACAGGGATTCTATGCCACAGTTACCATGCTTACAGATTAAAAATCACAATATTCCAAAAACTATGCAGTTCTCAATGAGGTCTGTTGAAGAATGACAAGAATGAAGGTCAGAACGTCACAGTGGGTCACGAAAGACCTTATCTGAAGAATTTATTCACACCATGCAAGAACTATGCCAAGAAACCAGTTTGGAAACATCTAAATAAATAATTCTCTACATGAGGTTTGAGATTAAGAATGTGCACTTGAAGAAGATTCAAACTGAGAAGTAAATAAATATAAGGTAGAATTTTTTTTAAGATAGAATGCCATTAGATGACAGTGAAGTGCCAAATTTTTGTTTTAAGAGCTCAATCAGCAAATCTTTAATATGAATTGCTTGATTTGAGATATGGAACCATTTAAAAATATTAACTTCCAAGTACATTCTTACAGTACTACTTTTATGAGAAACCTCCAACACATTTTACTAGTCTCACTTTCCTCATCTTCTCTGGACCTCACAGAACAAGGCAAAGAAGGAGCATGGCACAAAAATTAAAGGGAACTTACCCAGGATCTTCAATAGGTCAATGATAAAGAATGGTTTCCTTTCATATATCATGGTTTCAATGATATATAAGAACTGTGCATATATTTTATTTTTCATCTTATCATCTAACCATCTCTTCAGGTATTGTATTATCCAAGGGCACAGACTATGTCTAACCCATAAACCACAGTATCTGACAGAATTCCATCTTGTTCATGGGTACTCCAAATGTAGATTAAAGGAGTTAGTTGGTCCTTCTTGAGACTGATGCTTTATTGTGCTACTACTGTGACTGATCATCTGTGATGGAATCTAATATCTGAAAGTTTGTCCTCCAGGGTGGATCCACATCTTAATAAGCCAGTCATTCCAGGCAAGAAGGGAGAATGCTAGAAAACATTCAGGGGAATGAAGTCCCCTCTATCTCTTTCTATCTCCATGAGTCATTAGGCCAATAGTTGGTTCATTTTACTTTAAAGTGGCCCAATAGATAACACTCAAAAGACTTTTCTTAGCTCTATTAAGAGCTATTAAGAGTTCTTGCAATCCATGTGCAATAGCGATAGGATGAAACTTTCAAGCATTATTAACTATTAATGTACTTCATTTACATAATAAACATATCCTAGTACAATATAAACTTTAAAAATGATAAATAAAATTATTCACTTAAATAGCAGAAGTGTGTCCCCTCAATAATGAAACGTATATAAAAGAATGTAGTAGTTTACGGCTGGGTGCGGTGGCTCACGCCTATAATCCCAGCAATTTAGGAGTCCGAGTCGGGTGGATCACGACGTCGGGTGATCCAGACCATCCTGGCTAACATGGTGAAACCCCATCTCTACTAAAAAATACAAAAAATTCACCAGGCATGGTGGCGGGCGCCTGTAGTCCCAGTTTCTGGGTAGGCTGAGGCAGGAGAATGGCGTGAACCCAGGAGGCGGAGCTTGCAGTGAGCCGAGATCGCACCACTGCACTCCAGCCTGGGCGACAGAGACTCCATCTCAAAAAAAAAAAAAAAAGTAGTAGTTTACATTCTTATGATAGCTCCTGTTCTATCAAACTTAAATGCTAAGGTTGTAGACATAAAAATAACATCTTTATTTGTTTTTCAGCTCAAATAGTTTAAACATTGCCAATTCAACTTTTGAAGTCAAAGAGGAATAATAATAGAGGCAGGCATAATGACAATAGAGATACATAACAGAAGTCAGCAAGGAAGAGTAATGAAGATAGAACAGAAACCAATGTTTTCTCACCACCCTTTAAGGAGCAGGGATTTGTGAAATCCTATGGGGTAGAGACTACTGCCTCTACTTAATAGGTGAAGACACTCAGTTTAACGATTAAACAATTTATCCAAGACTACAAAATTAGGACAAGTTTTGGGGAAGAGAGAAAAGCACGAGAGTAGTAAGGGTATAACAGGAGACAAGTATGGGGAAGAAATAGTGAATCCAGTTTTATCTGGAGAAAGGAAACAAGCACTTACAAAAAAAAGGCTACTGAGTACAAGAGTAAATGATTCCTTACACGTCAGTGGCCATTTTAAAAGTAAATGATATGATTATTAATAACTTTTTAAAACTTAAATGGCAGAGCCAGAATTTGAATACAGTCAGACTCTAAAGCTCATGCTCCTAAACACCACACTCACAAAGAGACATCCAGTTAATGCAAATGATAAATATTTAGAAAAAACATTTTAACAGGAAGTCTCAAAGGTCATAATAGTTTTATTTTTAAAAACACATTAAACATACTTCTAACAACAAAGAAAGATAGAAAAATATGTACTAGTTAAGGCACTTAATCTTATTCTTCCCTGACAGTGACACAGAACTAATCTATGAGGTTATGAATATGTCACAAAATTCCCAGTTACCCTGTAATCACTCATATATTTATTTCCTCCAGAAATGCACACTCAACTTTCTGGAATCTTTGTGTATTTTCCATCTGAGCCATTTCTCAAGGTAAAGAATCTATTTGTTCACTCTTCAGCTTTCGAAGTAACATTTTTTTGTTTGTCTGGACTAACCGTTGCAGTTTCAGCCGAGGTCACCTAGACCTCCTGTCTCTAGGTAGGTAAACTCTACTCTTCCTTTAATGTAGTTCCCAGTCAGTACAGAATTTAAAAACCCTGAAACTTTTCAAAACAGAGGAGTGAATTTAAAATTTAAATTCTCAAAAAAGAATCAGGATCTAAATTATCTTAGTATATCTTCAATTTGCTTAAATTGAGCCTTATTTGCATTCAAAATGGTATTTGATATTCAGAAGATCACACAAACTACATTATATGGATAAACTCTTCATCACATCTCAACCATACTATTTAAGCTTAAAAATAGTCTCACTTCCCCACATCAAATGTTACTTACCTCTTCATCATCTTCCTCATCTTCAACATCCAGAATTCCTGAATCCTGTTCAGACTTCGGACTAGTACTTTCTATCTCTGTATCAAAGATTATATATGCATCTTTCTTAGATTTCCTCTTGCTACCTATTCTGGGTTGTTGCAAGACGATGTTATCCAGGTTTCTTTGCTGCTGGGCCTAGGATAGAGAAGAACACACACAAACACACCAAAAAGGTGGGGTTAGGGAGAGAGAAAGAAAGAAAAAAAGAAAAGAAACAAAACTTAATTAAGCTTTCAACAAACTTCTAATTTTGAACAAATTGATATCTTAACGAAAATACTACAACAAAAGGCCTTAGTACATAAAGTTTTAGTATCAGATATAAAACCATCACATTAATGTATACCTTTTTAACCCTGGAGCCATCGTATTTTAACTCATTTTCCAAGTTAACACAGAAAACAGATAATCAGTCAATATCATCATAAGGCTTTTCAAATATATCCATTAAATCATCACAAAAAGAAATCTATCCAGTTTTGCCTTAGTAGGCCAGGAGATTAGTGCAAACACCTAGCATTTATCTCTTACAAGAAAATACCACATTGAGACCATAATGCTTGGAGGAAAAAGGGTGGGGGCTTAGAATTAATTTTAATACATTTAGGCTTAAGAGACTGTTAAAAACAGTTACGTGGATATAAGAGACCAATGAAATATAATCAGGAGAATGAATTATCTTCAGAAAGTGATTTGAACTAAGTAATCCAATAGGATTCCATGACTGTGATCTGTGGAAAGCAGGGTTATAAAGGGTTTTAAAGGGTTTTTTCTTCTGAACCCTAGAAAAGGTAGTATAATCCCTTCAGCTTAAAAAAAAAATAGACTGACATGGTGGCATGGTTTCAATAGATACAGAGAAGTAGAAAGTGGGACTATCCAGAGTCAACAACAGAAGCATTAAACCACACATTATTAGAGCTAGAAGGTACCTTAATTGCCACTCAGGAAACTGAGGCTAGAAAACAAAGGATTTGCTTGAAGTCACAAGGCAAGTGAGTGGTAAATCAGAAGCTCAAAGTATGGTCTCCTAAATTTCAAATCAGTGACATTTCCACTACATCAACAGTCCCTCAAAGCGTGACCAAAATGTTTCCCAAAAATGAGTTGTGGTCAAATCAACAGGAAATACTGCGTCCCATGAAGCCTTCTTATAGATATGCAAGGCACACTAACAGAATAAAAGCTGGGAGAAGTCCTATTTTAAAGAAACTTGTTTAATCTGGTTTAACCCAGCATGTTCCAAAAACATTTCCCAAGAGAACTTTCCTTTTTTCTTTCTTTTAATGTAATATTTGGTATTACCCCAAGATAACAAAGCTTGAGAATGTGACCTCTGAAAGTATACATTTCTTAATCAATATAAGATATTTCTCCTCAGTGGCAAATAGAAATTAGTTCAGGGAAAAAATCAGTCTCCAAATCTTCTGCATAAGGTTAATGAAATGAAGATAAATATAAAGTATAAAAAGTTAGTCCAGGAATGGTGAAATGAGACAATTATAACAAGGCAGAGAAAAACTTCAACTATGTGAACTAGTTTCTGCCAAGAAAATGAAAAGAATCTACATTCCAGAGATTTGAATCAATGGACATACTTGTTTCTCTGCATATCAGCCATTGATATTTTGGTTAGATTTACATAAATACATGGCTTCAGTAACAAACTGAGATAGAGAAGTACCCCAAATCATTTAATTTAGGTTTGTACATAAGACACAATATCCTCCAAGCCTTTCAGAAACCAAGTTAAATAGAATATTCTATTTTTCTCAAAAGTAAGATGTTCTTCCCCACTTACTTCCAATGCAAAATATACAAAAAGGGATCAAGGACTCCGGGGCACAAAGGAAGGTAGAACTTCCTTTAAAACTTTCATATTTTTAAAAAGCAAGCTTTCAACTAGAGAGTGATCATTTGCTCCCTTAACTCTATCCTCTTGCAGTACAGCAAAACCAAACAATTTCATAAGTCGTATTTCATTGAATCCCAAGTTAATTATATTTCCTTCACAATCAATAAAATATTGTCAGTGTTTCAAAAGCAATGAACAAATGAAAGTTATCATCTATTCAAAATGTATGTTATGGTACTGGCAGGAGGTGGTGAAGACTAAATACTGATATAAATATATAAATACATATAATATATATTAAAATGAAAATGTGACATTGAAGTCCATGAAAATCAAAAAAAGAAAAAGCCCTTCAGAGATCTTTTCTAACATGCTATGCTGTTTCATCAAGATCACTGATTCTATCCCTTCAGAGACCATCATTATAATAATGTGTCAAAGAAGCAGCTGACTGACTTCTGCTGACTGGGATGGAGTAGAGGGAGAGGGGTACAAGGAATACAAACAGCAGCTAGATCTTAGAAAGCATCTAGGTGTTTTCATTTTCTTAGTTGTTCATTCTATTTGTAAGTAATTTTTACACACGTAACCACCTCTTTCTCAAGAGTACTTCATATATATTCTTCTCTGATTTCCTAATATAGAGAAATTGAGCAAGGTTTATTCCTCAAACACTTATCTCTCAAATCACTCTTTCTACTCTCCCAAAACCCAGTAGCACAGGTCTTGTTTCCTATTACTAATGTGTGTTCCACCATCGCCTCATTTCCATCACACCTAAAATGGAACTCATCACCTTCCAATTACAATCCCCCTACCTAATACAGCCAGGCTCTTCTTAAACCACATTTGTTCATCATGTCAATTAGATATAAGGGAAATTGGGCAGGTGGGGAGAGGGATTTAAACAAGTCTAAACTTCATAATCTAACACTTAGATTCCACCATAATAGAAGCTAAACCTAATTTTCCAATGTACTTACCCAATACCCTCCAAGATGAATCTTCCAATTGGATGAGGCTCTACCTCCTAATACGCTGGGTAAATTTCCACTTCTATATCCTTAGTTATGCCATTTCTTTACCTGATT
Organism: Pan paniscus; assembly: GCF_029289425.2. Lineage (NCBI taxonomy): Eukaryota > Metazoa > Chordata > Mammalia > Primates > Hominidae > Pan > Pan paniscus. Next base: position 53,802,697 of record NC_073261.2, on the reverse strand, counting down.
ACCTTTCCTTGCCTCAATCTAACCCTTCCTACAAAACCCAAGTAAAATTCTTCTTCCTTTAGAAAGCAATTTCTCACTGCTCTAACTCATGATGCTTCCTCTCTGTACTCCTACCTTCAGTCAAACACGTGTTAAAAGTCTACATGGTACCAAGCGTTGTGTTGCACACTGGTGATACAAAGAAATAAGATGGAGACCCTGACCCCTGAATCTCACATCATACTATTACAGGAAGCAAATCAACAAATAAAGGATAAATATGATAAAAAATAAATATGATTTTTCAGAGATAAATGAAAAAAGTAACCATTCCAGAAGAATGAAGCAGCAGGAGAAGGACTATGTATGAAAAAAATATTATCCACTCAGGAAACGGCAAGTAACTTTGTATAATTAGAGTATAGGTTATAAAGGAATAACAGGAGATAAAGATGCTATATAAAGCAGTTTCAATGTTAGAGAAACAATGAAAGAATGTAAGCAGGGGAATAATGGATCAGCTTTACAATTCAGACAAACCCTCTAGGAGTCAAGGAGTGGTCAACTGAGAGAACACAAAGACTGGAAATAGGAAATCTAATATACATCACTAAAACAGTCCAAATAACATTATGAGAACTTGAATAAAGGTAGCAACAGATTATAAGTAGCAAAAGTAACAGAATTAACTGACTTAAATGTGGTACATGGAAGAGAAGAAGGAAATAAGAATAACTACAAGTATTCTGGCCGTGATGACTAAACAGTGGGGCCATTCCAAGCAATAGGAACCATGAAAATAGTAAGTTGAATGCAGGATAAAAAAAGATGAGTTCCCTAAACCTGTTGGGTATCCAGGTGAAAATGACAGTAAAGCACCTCAGTGTATACAACTCTTTCAGGATAAGAAAAACACTTTACCATTCTTAGACTGCCCCAAGTCCAGAAAGTGGCATACACATAGTAAATTTAGATATTTATTATATAAAGGCAACAGGTAACAAAAGGGAATTCATGTGAAAATGAGATTTGGCCCAATAAAAACTTATAAAAGACTTGACTTGAGTGCTTTTCTACCCATTAGAAGTTAGAGGAGAGCCCACAAGCATGACCTAACCTGGACTGTCAAACTAATTCACTATTAACACTTCTAAAGCTGTCAAAGTGTGTCTATGAGGCATCTTACACAGGCCATTAAATAAACATTTATTGTGGAATGCAGCTTCCAGGGCTACCTAGCAATAAGACTCAGAGAGTTAAAAATAATAAGAATCAAAAGCTAAAGGCTCCTGACTTTCTCAACCCAATACTGACCTCTAGTGGATTAGAGGCATACAAACAAATGACCTTTAGAATAAGAAACTAGTTGAAAAGAAGATTTAGGCCTTAGAGGCCAAATATAATTATATAGGCTTCAATAACAGGGGAGAAACAAAGCTTCTTGGAGAAAGATAGGTCTTACTCTGCAACTTATTAATTGGGCAGGTTACTTCCCTCTGCAATATCCTTATCTATATATATAAAAAAAAAAGATTAATCAAACCTACCTCAAAGCTGCCACAAGGCTTAAATGAGAAAATACACGTGAAGTCTCTTGAATTAAAACAAACAAACAACAACAACAATGAAAAACAAAAAAAAGCAAGCTTTACCTATCTTGCCTCTGAAAAAGAAATAAGAATTTTTTTTTTTTTTTTTTGGAGACAGGGTCTCACTGTCATCCAGGCTAGAGTGCAGTGGCGCGATATCGGCTCACTGCAACCTCTGCCTCCTGGGTTCAAGCGATTCTCATGCCTCAGCCTCCCAAGTAGCTAGGATTACAGGCACGTGCCACCATGCCCGGCTCTGTTTTTGTATTTTTAGTAGAGACATGGTTTCACCATGTTGGCCAGGCTGGTCTCGAACTCCTGACCTCAAATGATCCACCCAACTCGGCCTCCCAAAGTGCTGGGATTACAGGTGTGAGCCACTGCACCCGGCCAGGAATCTTGTTTCACTATCTACTATGGAAACATCTGAAACCCAGCAATATTTCTATACATAATAATTAATGACATCTAATATCACTGTATAACAAATTTTGCATTTACATACATTTCAAGTGTTATGTTTCTGTAATGGACACCATTAGTGCTCCACTTAAATCCTCTGTTTCACCTCTTATTCCAGCTACCATCAGCAACCAGTTCTGAACAGGCCTGGAAGCATCACATAATATAACCTGACATCAGGTTACTTGGATACTTGGATACTTACAGTACACTTATTGCTGCCTGCCCTAGGACTTTTCTAATACCAGAATGTGGAACCCCACAAGAAGTACTTAGCACTCCTGCAGCACAATCTGGAAGTAAAACAACCCTTGAAAAGGAGCTGACAGAAATGTTTCTTTGCTTTGTTCCTTCCATAGTCAGTTCCAAAAGTCCTCTCAGAGAGTCCCAAGGATTAAGCAACCAGACTGCCCTAGCATTGTACCATTGTACTGACTCTCCCACCTTCTCTTTTCATTCCTCCTAACTCTTACTTCTGTTCCATGAGATCATACAATTGAATAAACCAGTCACATATCAACTCCGCAGGCTAAGAGAAACCAAAGCTACAATAACATCCCATCAACAATACAGTAAAGTGGAATTGTGATCCCTTGTTTAGTGTCTGAAGCCCAAAGGATAACCATGAAAATAAATGTCAAAATCAAGATAGGAAGAATCCAAAGATGCCACTTCAAGTCTCACCAAACAAAATTAACTGTAAAAAAGCTTTAGTTTCAAACCAGGGTTTTTTCACACTTATCAGGACTGGCTCTGGACTCCATCTTTCTTTGGCAACCCACTCCAGTATCAGATTCGAACAAACAAAATGAAAACAAAACAAAAAAGTGATTTAAAATGAAGGAAAAAGACCATCTTCAGATAATCTCAAAAAAGTTATTTGTATGTTATTGTCCGTAGGAATGTGTTTATGTGAACACATGCATGTGTGTCTCATGTGATATTTTAAAACAAATAAATAGACAAATAGTTTTCTTACATCTTCATCATGACCCAAAGGATTTCCATCAATAAGGTTATTATACTTAGGACCTTTTTTATTTAAATCGAGGAAGGTGGTCACTATACCATCTTTAAAGTTCTCATAGTTACCCCAGGCCCAAGCAGATCTCCAAGTTCCTCAAGCACTCATCTCCTGGACAAGGAGTTTGGGTTGCCTCTACCTCCCGCACGCTGCCCCTGCTGGCCAAGGCAGAGAACTTGGGACCAAGATTTCCCTGCTCCACACCTAGGCATACCTCTGGGCACTTGGTGGCCCCCCACTGGATTCTCCTTCAGCACTAGTGCTTGTGCCTTCCACTGGCAGACCTGTAGGTGGGCCTGCTGGGTCTGACCCCTCCCATCTTACCCATCACTCCCCTAACCCCCAGGGCAAAGCTGGGAGCTGAGACCAGGGTGCACTCCACAGATCAGACCATTGCCTGAGGCAACAGAGAGCTTCTCCCAATAAACAAGGGTCAGATATATACCCAACCACATTGGGCACAATCAGCACTGACCCATATGCACCACCTACTGGCTTGCAAGTTCAATCACAAACTCAATATAAAATCTGCGGACAGAAGTTCATAGGCCATAGAAGAAAAGCCAAAAGACCCTGCCCAACATTCTCTGTAGTTATAGGCCTTAGGGAAGGTGAAAGAGAAGGGGAAATATATATATATGGGCAAAAAATAAAAATTTAAAAATTCTATCCACACAAAAATGATTACAGGCCAGGAGCAGTGGCTTATGCCTGGCTGTAATCCCAGCACTTTGGGAGGCCAAGATGGGCTGACTGCTTGAGCTCAGGAGTTCCAGACCAGCCTGGGCAACATGGAGAAACTCCATCTCTAACCATAAAAAAACAAAAAAAATTAAAAAAAGCTGGGCACCTGTGGCTGTGATCCCAGCTATTCTGGAGGCTGGGGTGGGAGGATCACTTAATTTCAGGAGGCGGAGGTTGCAGTAAGCTGAGATCATACCACTACACTCTAGCCTGGGTGATAAAGTGAGTCCTTGTCTCCAAAATAGAAAAGAAGTACAGAATTTTTTTTTTTTTTTTTGAGATGGAGTTTCGCTCTTGTTGCCCAGGCTGGAGTGAAATGGCACAATCTTGGCTCACTGCAACCTCCACCTCCCGGGTTCAAGCAAAGAATTACAGAAATTAGAAGTCTCAATGTCTCCAGCTGAGAAGGAAGCAGTACAAATATTCTGGCACCATGAAAAATCTGAATGTAGTGACACCACCACAGGATCACACAGGCTCTCCAGCAATGGTTCCTAACCAAAATGGAAATTTAAAATTTAGGGTTGGGGAGTGATGGGTAAGATGGGAGGGGTCAGCAGGCCCACCTACAGGTCCCCCAATTGGCCAGGCTGATCTCTTCTTTAACAAATAAAGAATTCAAAATGGATTGCAAAGAAGCTCAATGACATCTAAGAAAAGGCTGAAAATCAACACAAAGAAACTTCTAAATTAATCAAGGAAATGAAGAGAAAGATAAATACATTAAAAGAAATTAATTAGAGCTTCTGGAATTGACAAACTCACTTAGGGAATTTCAAAATACAACAGAAGGTTTTAGCAACAGGCTGGACAAAGTGGAAGAAAGAATTTCAGACCTTAAAGACCAGTCTTTAACCTAACCCAGCCAGACAAAAATAAAGAAAAAATAATTTTTAAAAATGAACAAAGTCTTCAAGAACTATGAGATTATGTAAAACAACCAAACCTATGAATTACTGGCATTCCTAAGAGTGAAGAAGAAAAAGTCAACAACCTGGGAAACATATTTCAGGGAATAATTATAGGTAACCTCCCTAATCTCACTGGAGAGGTAAACATACAGATATTAAAAATCCAAAGAACACCTGCAAGATACTACACAACATGAACATCATCAAGGCATATAGTCAACACACTATCCAAGGTCAACTCTGAAAGAAAAATCTTGATAGTAGCTAGAGAAAAAGGTCAAATCACATACAAAAGGATACCCATGGGGCTAACAGTGAACTTCTCAGTAGAAATTTCACAAGACAGGAGAGATTAGGAAAATATTTTCAGTATTGTTACAGAAAAGAAACTCGAACCAAGAATTTGATATCCAGCCAATTAAACTTCATAAGCAAAGAAGAAATAAAATCTTGTCCAAACAAGCAAGCACTAAGGGAAGTTGTTACCACTAGGCCTACCTTAAAAAAGATCCTTAAAGTTCTCTGTTTTTTTTTGTTTTTGTTTTTGTTTTTTTTTTGATGGAGTCTTACTCTGTCACCCAGGCTGGAGTGCAGTGGCATGATCTCAGCTCACTGCAACCACCACCTCCTGGGTTCAAGCTATTCTCATGCCTCAGCCTCCTGAGTAGCTGGGACTACAGGCGCACGCTACCATACCCAGCTAATTTTTTGTGTTTTTAATAGAGATGGGGTTTCACCATGTTGGCCAGGCTGGACTCAAACTCCTGACCTCAAGTGATCTGCCTCCCTTGGCCTCCCAAAGTGCTGGGCTTGCAGGCACGAACCATCCGCACCCGGCCCCTTAAGGGAGTTCTAAACATGGAAACAAAAGAACAATACCTGCTACCACAAAAGTATACTTAAGTACATTGCCCACAAGACCCTATAAAGCAATAACAATAGAAACTACAAAGCAACCAGCTAACAATTTCAATATTAACCTTGAATATAAAGTCTAAATTCCCTACTTAAAAGGCACTGATATGCAAGTAGGATTAAAAAAAAAAAGAAAACAAGACCCTTCCATCCTGTCTTTAAGAGACCCATCTCACATGTAATGACACCCATAGGCTCAAGGGATTTGGGCCTACTCATAGGCACAAATAGAAAACAAAACAAAAAAAAGCACAGGCTACCATTCTTATATCTGATAAATCACACTTTAAGCCAACAACTATAAAAAAGGACAAAGTAGGGCATTATATAATGACGAAAAGTTCAATTCAACAAGAAAACTTAACTATCGTAAATATGTATGCACCTAACATTGGAGAACACAGATTCATAAAACAAGTTCTTCTTGACCTAAGAAAAGACTCAGACAACCACACAAAAATAGTGAAGGACTTCAGTACCCCACTGGTAACAGACAGATCACAGAGGCAGAAAACTAACAGACATTCTGGACCTAAATTCAACAGTGGACCAATTGGACCTAATAGACATCTACAGAACACTTCACCCATCAACCATGAATATACATTCTTCTCATTTATAAAAGGAACATACTCCAAGATTGATCACATTGTTGGCCATAAGGAAAGTCTCAAATTAAAAGAAAAAAAATTGAAATCATACCAACCACACTCTCAGAGCACAGTGGAATAAAAACGGAAATCAATACCAAGAAGATCTCCCCAAACCACACAATTACATAGAAATTAAACAACTTGTTCCTGAATTACTTTTGAGTAAACAACAAACCAAGACAGAAATCAAAATATTCTTTGAAATAAATGAAAACAGAGACACAACATACCAAGATATCTGGGATGCAACAAAAGCAGTGTTAAGAGGAAAGTTTATAGCCCTAAACATCTACCTAAAAAAGTTAGAAAGATCTCAAATTAATGATCTAACATCATACCTAGAGAAATGAGAAAAACAAGAACAAACCAACCCCAAAACTACTAGAAGAAAAAACCATCAGAGAAGAATTGAACAATACTGAGATGCAAAAATGCATACAAAAGATCAATGAAATTAAAAATGGGTTGTTCTAAAGAAAAAACTAGATTAATAGATTATGAGCTAGATTAACAAATAAAAAAGAGAGAAAATCCAAAATAGCACTATCAGAAATGACAAAGATGGCCAGGCGCAGTGGCTCATGCCTGTAATCCCAGCATTTTGGGAGGACAAGGAAGGTGGATCACCTGAGGTCAGGAGTTTGAGACCAGCCTGGCCAACATGGTGAAACCCCATCTCTACTAAAAATACAAAATCTGCCAGGCATAGTGGCACACACCTGTAGTTCTAGCTACTAGGGAGGCTGAGGCAGGAGAATCACTTGAACCCAGGAGGCAGAGGGTGCAGTGATCCGAGATCACGCCATTGCACTCCAGCCTGGGCAACTGAGTGCAAAAAAAAAAAGAAATGACAAAGGTGATATTACAAGAGATACCACAGAAATATAAAAGATCCTCAGGGCCTAGTATGAACACCACTATGCACACAAAGTGGAAAATCTAGAGGAAATGAATAAATTCCTGGGTAACACAACCTCTAAAGATTAAATCAGGAAGATAGTGAAACCCTGCTAGACCAATATCGAGTTCCAAAATTGTATAAGTAATGAAAAAAACCTACCAACCTAAAAAAGCCCTGGACTAGATGTATTCATACCCAAATTCTACAAGATGTGCAAAGAACAACCACTGGTACCAATTCAACTGACATACAGACCAAACAACACAATAGAGAACCCAGAAATAAAGCCACACACCTACAACCATCTGATCTTCAACAGTCGACAAAAATAAGCAATGGGAAAAGGAGTTCCTAATTCAATAAATGGTGCTGGGATAACTGTGTAGGTATATACCGAAGAATGAAGCTGGACCCCTGTCTTTCACATATACAAAAATTAACTATGATGGATTAAAGATTTCAATGGAAAACCTCAAACTATTAAAATGCTAGAAGAAAACCTAGGAAATGTCATTCCAGACACCAGCCTTGGGAAATAATTTATGTCTAAGTCTACAAAAGCAATTGCAACAAAAACAAAAATTGATAAATAGGACCTAATTAAACTAAAGAGCTACACAACAGAAGAAACTATCAACAGAGAAAACAGACAACCTACATATAGAATGGGAGAAAATATTTGCAAACTATGCATCTGATATCCAGAATCTATAAGGAACTTGAACAATTCAACAAGCAAAAACAAATAACCCCATTAAAAAGTCGGCAAAATACATGAACAGGCACTTCTCAAAAAAAGACATGCCGCAAACTTGGCCAGGCGCGGTGGCTCAAGCCTGTAATTCCAGCACTTTGGGAGGCCGAGGTGGGCAGATCACAAGGTCAAGAGATCGAGACCATCCTGGTCAACATGGTAAAACCCCGTCTCTATAAAAAAATACAAAAATTAGCTGGGCGTGGTGGCACATGCCTGTAATCCCAGCTACTTGGAAGGCTGAGGCAGGAGAATGGCTTGAACCTGGGAGGCGGAGGTTGCAGTGAGCTGAGATCGCGCCACTGCACTCTAGCCTGGCAGCAGAGCAAGACTCCGTCTCAAAAAAATAAAAAAATATAAAAAAAGAAGACATTCATCAACAAACAAAAATACGAAAAAATGCTCACCATTACTAATCATCAAGGAAATGCAAATCAAAACCACAATGAGGTACCATCTCACACCAGTCAGAATGGCTACTATTAAAAAGTCAAAAAACAACAGATGCTGGTGAGGCTGCAGAGAAAAGGGAATGCTTATACATTGTTGGTGGGAATGTAAATTAATTCAGCCACTGTGGAAAGCAGTTTGGAGATTTCTCAAATAACTTAAAACAGAACTACCATTTGACCTAGCAATCCCATTATTGGGTATATATCCAAAAGAAAACAAATCATTCTACCAAAAATACATATGAACTCACATGTTCATTGCAGCACTATTCACAATAGCAAAGATGTGGAATCAACCTAGGTGCCCATCAATGGTGAACTGGATAAAAAAAAATGTGGTACATATACATCATGGAATACTATGTAGCCATAAAAAGTAATGAAATCATGTCCTTTGCAGCAGCATGGATGCAGCTAGAGACCACTATCCTAAGCAAACTAATGCAGGAACGGAAAATCATATACTGCATGTTCTCACTTATAAGTCGGAACTAAGCATTGGGTAATCATGGACATAAAGATGGCAACAATAGACACTGGGGACTGACTAATAAAGGGGGAGAGAAAGGAAAGAAAAGGGTTGAAAAATTAACTGTTGGATACTATGCTCACTATCTGAGTGACAGGATCATTCACATCCCAAACCTTAGAATCACACGTGTAACAAACCTGCACGTGGCCACATGAAACTAAAATAAAATTAGAAATTATTTTTTAAAGTGATGATGATAATAATATGTTAGGGCCACCTTATCTTTAACAAAAAATACATATGTAAAATAATTGTGTTGGTTTTGTTGATAAAAATAAACAAATAAATAAAATTATAATCATTGGGCGTCAAAGAGAATCATCAACAGAGTAAAAAGGCAGCCTAGAAAGTGGGAGAAAATATTCACTAATCATGTATCTGATAAGGGATTAATACCCATAGTATATGAAGAATTCCTTAAATGCAACAACAACAACAAAAAAACAACTAACCCAATCTTTTTAATGGGCAAAATAGTTGAATAGACATTTCTTGAAAGAATACATACAAATGTCCAACAAAAATATGAACAGATGTCAACATCACCAATCATTAGAGAATACAAGTTAAAACCACAAGGAGATATCCTCACACCCATTAGGATGGTCACCATTAAAAACAAATAAAATGACAAGTTTTAGCAAGGATGGGGATAAACTGGAAACCTTGTGCATTGTTGGTGGAAATGTATAATATTTTCCACTACAGAAAACAGTATGTAGGTTCCTCGAAAATATTTAAAATGAAATTAAAACATTATCCAGAAATCCCATCTCTGGTTAAATATCCAAAGAATTTAAAGCACAAAATCAAAGAAATACCTGCAAGCACACGTCCGTTGCAGCATTATTAACAACAGCCAAGAGGTGAAAGCAAACCAAACATTCATCAAAGGATGAATGGATAAAGAAAATGTGGCATATACATACAATGAAATATTATGTGGTCTGAAATAAGAAAATTCTGTCACATTTTACAGCATGTATAAACCTTAAGGACATTATGCTAAGTAAGCTAGTCATAAAAATTAAAAACAAAACTGTATGAAACCACTCATATGGGGTATCTCAAGTAGTCAGACTAATAGAAATAGAAAGTAGAATGGTGGTTGCTAGGGCTGGGAGCAAGGGAATATGGGGCGTTAATGTTCAGTGAGTATACAGTTTCAATTTTGCAATATTAAAAAGTTCTAGAGATTGGCTGTACAACATTGTGAATATACTGAACACTACTGAACTGTACAATTACAGCTTGACCACACTGGAAAAAAATCAATTAATAATTTTAATTTTTTAATTATAATTGATATCCTTAGCCCTTTGAAAATTGAAAGGTTTGACTCCAGATTATAATTAAATATTTATTTCATTGGTGGATGAGGAGGTATTTGTACTATTAGAACTCATTTTAATGATGGACACATAGAGGACATTACAATTTGTGTGAAGCAATAATGAAATTTTTACAGAATTCTCTAGTGAATTTGAGTAATTCCCAGCTCTTTTTAAATATTACCTTTTTCCTTTACATAGACATATACGCACTCACACCAACATGGGTTAATTGCATTTACTTGATAGATTTCTTCATAGGAAAGTAAAAAATTAAAAGAATTACTATGAAGAAACAAAAGGCAGTGAGGCCAAGAAGAAAAAAACACCAGAAAAGAGTCACGATACCTAATTTGTTCTAAATGCGACTATTTGTGTAATCTTGTGTCATTTTACTCACTTAAAAAATAAAAAAGTTGAGCCTCTTAAAATAGATTTAGCCCTAAATTCTATATATTCATTATTTTGACACTTGAAACAATATAAATTCAGTGCAAAAAAAGTAGAATATAACATTTATCTTACTTCAAAAATGAAAAAAGAGATAAATTTTTTAAAACCACAACACTTTCTGATAAGACAGTTGACACAAACTTAGTAACTCTTTAATAATTAATACGCCTATTTGAGTTGAAATAACTAATTCAAAGGGAAAAATTAATTTATTTCATTTCCTTCTACCATCTTCAACAAAGTATTACGAAGTGCTCTGAATTTCTGAAACATTATCAAAATGCAAAACAGTCAGTAGTATGTACTGAGTATTCAGAATACTTAAATTAAGAACACATTCCAGGAAAAAAAAAAAGTATTTTTTGTTAAAAGAGTAATGTTTTAAATTTTGGCAATGAACGGGATATGCAGGTCTATCTGGTAATTTGGCTCCAAGTGATCCACTGTGAGGTAGTGTCTACATGAAAATTAGTTTTCACCTAGCAAAACTAAGGGGAATCTAAAAGGTTGTTGTGAGTGTGCACAGTGGGTCACTAAAATTATCTCCCCATGTCTACTTACTCTCTTTTTTTCTCCTCATATGTTTGCACCAAAAAAAAATGATATAACAGATCTAACTTAGTTGACATGGCATTGAATGGAAAAAAAAATGATGTGTTAGAAAGCCACATTTGGATTTAAACATTCTGTTTCAAATAAAGGCTTCTGTAAGAAGTTCAATGAAAAGAAGAAATTCAAAGACCACATCAAAGTGAAGGGCAGTACTCCAAGCTGCCCTCCAAAGAGGGGAGAATGATGAAGGAAGCCAATTTTTAGCAGAGGAAACATGTACCTTTAGTGTGGTTTACTAGAAAAGCCAGGACATAACGTCTCCTATCCTGTAAATTACCTTGACAATTGGGCATAATCTTAGGATTTTGGTAATGTTGTGGATAGAAGTCACTGGCTATATAGTTGCTAATGAGATGAAGGATGGGTGATTCAAACGCATATAAGACAACTTATCATAGACAAAAACTCCATACAAAGAAATTTTGATTATGATCCATTCATATTATACCAGTAGTATAAGCTACTGGTAACAAAGCAAATCTAGAAAAATAATATGAATAACATTGTAGTTTATAAACATAAGTAGAAAAGTTATAAAAATGAAAATCTATGTTCACACTCCAAGAGTATTTTAAGAAAAGCTATCAAGAGACCCAATCAATACATAATAGAAATATTAACAAGAAAACAATATGTTACTATGCTATGCTTGATTCATATTCCCCAGAAATTCTACATATAACAACAAAAAATGGCAAAAAACTAAGGATCTAAAGCCTAGCTTTGTCCACATTGAGGGTTTTTGTTAAAGATTCAAAAGCTTAAAATTAAAATCATTCACTTCACTTTACGTACAACTGCCTAGCACTGTAACTAGCACAGAACAGATAGTTTTTAAATGAGTTTCTTTCTTCCTTCCATAATCTAATGTTTCTTTATCAATAACTTCTGCTAACATAGAAGGTATATTTTTATGGACCACACTAGACAGGTATGATCAGTATCATTACAGGGAGATAGATCATATCTCTACTACCTATTCCTTTAAGAAGTGTCATAGGAAAATGGATAGCATAATTGCCATTTAGTCAACCTATGAAAGACCAAACAAAAGAACCATAATCTAGCTTATAACAATGAATTAAAAAGTTGATCCCAATTTCTTACAAAAATTGAGTTTTGATGAACCATAGTAGAGAGCTAAGAAGTGTGTCAGAGAATACAGAGAACATCTCTATTACCTGTTCTGTAAAAAGTGCCATAGAAAAAAGAATAGCAAAAATTGCAATGTACCCAATCTATGAAAGACCAAACATTGTAAATTAAGATCTAGTTTATGAAAATAAATTAAAAGACTAGTACAAATGTGTCACAAAAATTGAGGAGTAGGCTATCAGAGTTAATCAAAATGAAGTTATTAAAACTTCTAATTTGGACCATCTGTCTACATATGTGATTTTTAAATGTCTTATCTTTATCCACCAATGAAGCTAGTGATGTTTGTTTCAAAAATAAATGCAAACTAAATTGTTCTGTGATTGTCACTGGAGCTGATTATTACAAAGCTGAAAGACAGCTACTGTTACCTCAGGTTCAGAATAGTTACTGCTCATTTTGTCTGATATTTTATGAGTCCTTTTAAGGGACTGAGACACACAATATTAAGAAACCATTTATAATAACCTTTTGAATGGCATCATATTCCTAAGAAACAATATTACCAAAAGCAGCCTTTCTATAAGAAGAAAAAGAGTACAAAGTTAACAAAAAATGACAGCAAAACGGCTCAAGGCTAGAGACCCATTTGAAACTTTTAAAATCTTCCTAAAATCAGATGGACATGTGTTCTCTTATTGCTAGGTATAAAACTATACACTCACACAAACTTCTGTTTCCAGTTTTAACTTAAAAGCCAGGTGTTTCTCAAGATATTAAAGGTTCCTATACATCCTCCTAATGAAATTTAACCTTGTTATCACAGCAGGTATTTAGTCCAGTAAAAATAATCAAGTTTACAGTCATTAATGTGTAAATCAGAGAGTCTGTAAATAATTTTGAATCTAGAAATATCATTATGTAGCAAATAAAAAGGGCAAATTAAAGGAGGAAATATAAATGTCTGCTAATAGGGAATCATATCAGGAAAAAGAATAAGAAATTTATACAACATAAATATGAAGAAATATTGCTCAATTAATTTTTAAAAACCATGTATTGAAAGAATAGTTACATGGAGAAATGTTCTTAATATTATGTTGTTTTAAAAAAGATATTTATATATACAATATTATCAAAATTTTGTAATACAAATGTGAATATAAATAATTGTAAAGAATATCCACTTCTGGCAATGGTGAACTAGATAATTTAGATAAGAAAAAGAACAACAAAGTATAAAAGCCGACTGTTTAAAGGCATCAGAGAGCTAAAAAGATGGCAAAAACCTTTTGGGCCAGCATCCAGGAAAGGAAAGTGGGGAAGAGAGACCAATATTTGTAGCCATTCTTCCTTTGAGGGCATTTGCCAATATTGGAGGGGTGACAGAGTGACTAAGTGGCACTTTTGACAATGCCAAAGGATTAGAAAATAGAAAAGTCAAGTTCCAACAGGTAGGAATGGCCTTGATATATCCCTCACTTTGGGATGGAGCCCTGAAAACTTGAACTCTATGACAAGGGTACACCAGGATTAGACTGACTGTCCCTTGCAGGAACCCATACTAAGCATGAAACTGGATTAAGGTAATTACAAAGTACTAGTGTCCCCCAGGATCCTAGAATAATACTGTCCACTGGTGTCTGATCAAAGCAAACGTGAATCCTCTCCAAAAAAAGATACCATCATCCCAGACTTTCAGTGGTTTCTACAAACAATTTTGACACGACAGTGCTGTGATGCTGTGATATAATAAGAAATATATATTTGGTCTTCATCTCCACTGCCCAGCACAGAGCTTCTAAAACCCTTGTAACTTCCTAAGCGACAGAGGTGATGCGAGCATCTTCAGTTATAATATTTGGTTTTGTCCCTGGTTTCTGGCACAGAGCACCTGAACACCCTTGGAATTTCTGAGTGTAAGAGGAGTGTCCTTTTTATTCATAAGCCCCTTTCAACCATACCTGAGTTTGTGCTAATAACATGACTCTTGGCAGATAGGGGCTGGTTACTAGAGGAATCAACCACAGGATTAAAGGGTTCAAATTTTCAGCCCCACCCCTTGACATCAAAGAAGAAAAGAAGAAGTGGAAATTAGTTCAATCACCAGTGGCCAATGATTTAATTAATCATGTATATGCAATGGAACCTCCAAAAAAACCGTAAACAACAGGGTTGGAGAGCTTCCAAGATGGGGAACACATCAAGATGCTGAAAGGGTAGCACGCTTGAAGAGGCCATGGAATCTCCATGCCCTTCCTCCATACTTTGTCCTATGCATATCTTCCATTTGGCTATTCTTAAGTTGTACCCTTTCTAATAAACTATGTTTATTAGTAAGTAAAGTATTTATTTGAGTTCTGTAAACCATTACAGCACATAATAAAACCTGAGGAGGGAGTCATCAGAACCCCAAATTTGTAGCCAAGCTAAACAGAAGGATGGGTAAACAGGGGACTTACTTCTTGGGATTGTTATCAGCAGTATTGTAGGACTGAGTCCTTAACCTTTGGGGTCTGCTATACCTTGTTAGATAGTATCACAATTGCGTTAAATTGGAGGACATTCAGTTGATGTTCAGAGCGAATTAGAGAATTGCTTTTTGTAGAAAACCATTTGCTGTCAGAAGTGTTAGCAGAATAGAAAAACAATTTTTTCCCTTCAAATGCCGGGGATGCAATCAAAAGTAACCAAGCTCAAAGGAGATAAGACAAGATGAACAAAAACCAATAGGGATCTTAAAAAAAAAAAAAAAAAAAAGAGGAAGGAGATATAACAGAGCCCTCAAATTTGTAATTATTAGATACAGACTTTAAGGAATCAAAGGCAAAACAGCACTACAAACCCAACATTCAATGGATAAAAATAGAATATTACAAACAACTTTATGCCTATATATTCAACAACTTAGTTGAAACCAGGATGTAAACTACTAAAGCTAACTCAAAAAGAAAATGATAAACTGAATAGCCTTGTATATATTAAAGAAATGGAACATGTAGATAAAAACCTTCCAACAAGTAAAACACAGGGACTGTTCGTTCCCTAGTAAATTCTATCAAACATTCTGGTTGTTGTTATTGTTGTTGTTGCTGTTGTTAAGACAGACTTTTACTGCGTTGTCCAGGCTGGAGTGCAGTGACATGAACACAGCTCATTGCAGCCTTGACCTCCTGGTCTCAACTGATCCTCCAAACTCAGCTTCCCAAATAGTTGGGACCACAGGGGCATGCACGCACGCCTGGCTAATTTTTTTAAGTTTTTTACAGAGACAGGGTGTTACTATGTTGCCCGGGCTGCTCTCAAACTCTTAGCCTCAAGCAATCTTCCCACCCTGGCTTCCCAAAATGTTGGGATTACAGGCATGAGCCACCACAACCACTCTGTATTAAACATTTAAGGAAGAAATACATATCAATGCCACACAGCAACTTCAGAAAATGGAGGAGAACAGGATATATCCAAACTCATTTTACAAGGCCAATACTACCCTAATACTAAAGACTAGAGTCAACCTAGCAAACAAAAAGGCAAATGAGCACAGTGCTTTACAACGACCTATCTAAATTTAAGTAGGGAAATGCCTGAACACCCAGGAGATGATGGATGCTGCCCAGCCACCTCCATACTTTGAGTAAGATGTACCTCCAAAGAAAGACAATTATATATGTTTGGAGAAAGTGTTTTGATACAAACAACCCAACTTGTTTCTGCTGTCTTCCTATTACTGCCAACTTATTCATTACCCTGATCATAACAAGAAGCTAAATGACCACTATAATGTATTTTCTATGAGAAAAAAGATTTCCATTTGTTTGGTTGACTAATGTACCTAAATATTTGCAACAAAACCTGGCATTTAGAGAACAGTAACAAATGGTTAAAATAAATGGATTTCTACACAAAAATTTAAAACCAAAGTTTTCCAGCTCTCTAGCTCATTTTCAAAAGGATGATTCAAATAGTATATAATTAAAGAAAAAAAGATACCAAAGAAAATCTATGCACAATATAGTCTTTAGAAAATACACATCTAGAAATTAACATTCCCATTCAAAGACAATTAATAAGCATGGTGACGCCAGACGCAGTGGCTCACGCCTGTAATCCCAGCACTTTGGGAGGCAGAGGTGGGCAGATCACTTGAGGTCAGGAGTTCAAGACCAACCTGACCAACATGGTGAAACCTCATCTCTACTAAAAATACACAAAAATTAGCCAGGCGTGGTGGCAAATGCTTGTAATCCCAGCAACTTGGGAGGCTGAGGCAGGAGAATCACTTGAACTCAGGAGGCAGAGATTGCAGTGAGCCGAGATGGTGCCACTGCACTCCAGCCTGGGCAACAGAGCAAGATTCTGTCTCAAATATATATATATATATATATATATATATATATATATATATATATATATGACAATAAGCATGGAGAAGAAAATGAACAAAAAGGAAAGATATGTAAAGATAGGCTAATAATATAATTTTAAAAATAAAAATAATTGTATTAAAAGAAAAAATTTTGAAAAAATAATTTTGTGTAGTAAAAGAAAAAACAAAAACTTTTCTATTATATCAAGAAGTTAAGAAAATATGAATACTACAGAAAAAGTTATCAAAGAAGAGATACAACATGCTTTTATAAAGTAATATGTCAGAAGAATATTCTTTTAAAGAGTGATGAGAGTTAATGGAAGAAACAGAAAAAACTTAAAAGCAATACAGAACTGAAAACCCATTAGAAGCCAGAAGCAATACCAAATTAGGGTCATAAAGGAGAGAAGTGACACAAATTTTTTTAAAAGACATAGATACACAATAAGAAGACAAAAATATGAAAGAAATTAGAGAAATGACGATAAACATGGAAGACTGACAATGGAATGCCAACATACTGTAATTACTTTCAGATTAAGAGAAAAGAACAAGCAGAATATAAAAATACTGAAGGCTAAAAAATGTTTCAAGTTCTCAATTTGCACAAATAAGACTACCATGTTCCAAAAGAAATAATCAATACCAGAATATAGCCTAGAAAGATTCCTGAACTTGAAGTCTAAAGATCTTATCACCAAGTCAAAAGAAGCATACCGCACCACAAGTGGGGGAAAAAAGAAAAGGAAGGCCTCTGGCTTCTCCTCGGTAATAATAGATGTCAAAAGACAAGAGGTCTGGTGAGATAGCCCAGGAAGAATGAGTTCTAAAAATAGTATAAAAAGCCAAGGTGGGACAGACTTCTGGTTTCAGCTCCAAAGTGTGAAAAGCTTAGAAGCTGTGACTCCCATATTCACAACAAGAAAAAAGATGAAAAACTAGAAAACTCTTCTCAGATCCATCAGAGAATTGAGGTCCCAAGACAAGATGCTACCCAGAAAATTAGAGAGACAGGTGAATACAGAGAAATCACAACTATCATGAGCAGAATCCCCTGGTGCCTACCCAGTAACAGGTAGGAAAACTTAAATGATACATAATTACTGGAACAGTGTTAAAAGTTAAAACTCTTTAAGAGGCCCAGTCTTAGGGGGGCTCCTGAGTTTTACCTTTAGGAGCTTTCCAAGGTTCTCATGGAGAACATCCAAAAAAATCCCCTCCTGCTTCCAGCAGAGAAAGGAGAAACGTAACCATTTTGAAATATGCTCCCTCGAGTCTTCCTTTCTTACATAAAGGAAGAAAAACATAAAGGAAGAAAAAAGAAGAAAAAGAAAGGTCAAGAAACTCTGAAGGTCACAGTCCAGGAATGTTGGTTCAATATTTTTTAACAAAGAGAGAGAGATTTAATCATAAGGCTACAGAAAGCTTCCTACCTCCAACCCCAAAAACCTTACCACCACATTAATAACAGTGAATTACAACAGAAAGAGCTATAAAACACTGTTTAAAAAGGAGCTACTAGGGAAAGCTAAAGACAAGGGAGAGAAAAACAAGGACACAAGAGGAAATTGAAGGCTCTGACACCAAAAATTACAGTAAACATTAAATACAGACTAACTCCTACCTAGATAAACATAAATACTCATATTAAAATCCTATTTATCTCAGATCTTAATATCTGATGCATCATGTCTATCAGAGAGGGTGGAATGGGGAATAATTATTGTACAGCTATCTCTATTTACTCCTAAAACATTTCCATTATCCCAAAAAGAAACCCTATATCCAATACCCTTAAGGTTTCTTTCTGGGATAATGGAAATGTTTTAGGAGTAAATAGAGATAGATGTACAAAACTGAATATACTAAATGCCACTAAATTGTTCACTTAAAAATGGTTAATTTTATATTATGTAAATCTTACCTCAATTTAAAATTTTTAATTCTTAAAAATAATACCAATAATGGATTAGGTTATTATAGTTTATGGATAAAGGAAATTAATGACAGCAATGTTATAAGGAACTAGAGGGAGGAACTGGGAATACTCTGTTACAATATATCTGCCCTACTATGAAGCATTACACTGTTATTTGAAAGTGGACTTAGATTAATTATAAATGGATATTGCAAACCCAAGAACAACTGGTAAAAATTTTTAAAGAAAGTATAATTATATGCTGAGAGGGAAAATGGAATTCTATAAAATACTCAATTAAAAACCATAAAAGGCAGGAAAAAAAGATTTTTTTAAAGGAACAAAGGACAAGTATAATAAGAATATAAAAGTAATAAATATAGTAGCTATTAATCCAACTAAATCAATAATCACCTTAAATGTGAATTGTCCAAATATAGTAACTAAAAGAGATGGAAAGAGTGGATAAAAAGAAAGACTCAGCTATATGTTGCCTATAAGAAACCCACTTTAAGTATAAAACCACAGATAGATTAAAAATAAAGAGATGGGGAAACATATACCACACGAACAGTAACAAAAAGAAAGCTGGAGTCACTATATCATTTTCAGACAAAGCACATTTCAGAACAAATAAAATTATCAGGGATATAGAGAGGTATTACATAATGATAAAGGAGTCAATTCTCCAAGAAGACACAACAGTCCTTAGTGGGTATGCACCTAACAACAGAGCACCAATATGCATAAGGCAAAAACTGACAGAACTTCAAGAGAAAACAACAAAATTATTATTATTATAATGGGAGAATTCAACACACATCTATCAATAATTGAAAGATCCAGCAGGCAGAAAAGCAGTAATAGCTAAACTGAACAACTGGATCTACTTGGCATTTGTAGAATACTTCATTCAATAACAGCAGAATACACACTTCTCTCAAGCTTACATGGAATATTCACCAAGGCATAGCACACTGATGGCCATAAAACACACTCGAAAAATTTTAAAGAATAGAAATCAAAAGAAATACCCACTCAGACCACAACAGAATGGAACAAGAAATCAATAACAGAAAATTCCAAAATATTTTGAGATTAAACAACATACTTCTAAATAATACATGAGCCAAAGAAGTCTCAAGAGAAACTTTTTAAAAATGTAAACTAAATAAAACCTAAAAAACAACTAATAAAAATTTGTGGTATACAGCAGAAACAGTGCTTACAGGGGAATTTATAGCATTGAATGCATAAACCAGTAAAGAAGAAAGATCTAAATTCCACCTAAGGAAACAAGAGAAAGTGTAGCAATATAAACCTAAGCAAGCAAAAGAAAAGAATAGTTAACATTGGAGTAGGAAACGATGAAATTGAAAATAAGAGAACAACAGAGACAATGAAATGAAAAGCTGGTTCTTTGAAAAGACTGGTAAAGTTGATAAATCTCTAGCCAGGCTAACTGCAAAAAGGGAGATAAACAGAAGCCATATATTACAAATAGCACAAACATAAGGGAGACCATCACTACTAATCCCATGGACATTAAAAGGATAACAAAAGAATATTATGAACAAATCTATACTCATGAATTTGATAACTTTGATGAAACAGAGCAATTCCTTGAAAGACAATCTACCAAAATTAGTTTACTGAAAAATATGTAATTTAAATATATCTGTATCCCATACCTATTAAACAAATTGAATTAATAATTAATAACCTTTCAAGACAGAAAGCAGCAAATCCAAATAGGTTAGCTGGTGAACTCTACCATTTATGAAAGAAATTATTGAATTCTCTACAATCTCTTCCAAAAAATAGAAGCAGAAATATGCTTCCTAACTCATTCTATTGAATCAGCATTACCATAGTCCATAGTATCAAAGCCAGATTTAAAAACTTACAAGAAAGGAAAAGTACAGGTCAATATCTCTAATGAACACTGATGTAAACACCCTCAACAAAATATAGTAATGCAAATCCAAGAATGTATAAAAAGAATTAAACATCACAACAAGTAAGGCTTGTTATAGGTGTGTAAGGCTGGTTTGACATTAAGAAATCAATTAATATAATCCATCACATCCATAGGTTAAAAAAGACAAAAAAGATCATATCAAAAAACAACAAATAAGCATTTGACAAAAACCAACACCATTCATCATAATAACTCTCAGCAAACTGCTAATAGAAGGAAACTTCTGAAACTTGAAGAAGAACATCCATAAAAAACCTATATCACATCATATTTGACAGTGAGAAACTAGATGCTTTCCTCCTAAGATCAGGAACAATACAAGGATGTCACTTCTCACCACTACTATCCAACATCATATTGGATGTCCTAGCTAATCCAATAAAGCAAGAAAAGGAAACAAAATGTACATAAATTGGGAATATAACTGTCTTTGTTTGCCAACCACATGATTGTCTATTTTAGAAAATTCCAATGAATCACAAGGGGAAAAAACAAAGCCCTCCTAAAACTAAGTGATTATAGCAAGGCTGCAGGATAGAGGTGAATATACAAAAGTCAGTTGCTTTACTAAATTCTAGCAATGAACAACTGGAACTTGAAATTCAAAACCCAGTGCCATTTACATTAGCACCCCAAAGAAACAATTACATATAAATCTAAAAAATTTGTACAAAACCTATACGAGGAAAACTACAAAACTCTTATTAAAAAGACCAAAAAAAAACCCAGAAATAAATAAAGAGGTATTCCATGTTCATTAATAAGAAAACTCAATATTAGAATATCAATTTCTCCCAAATGATCTAAAGATTCAACACAATTCCAATAGAAAATTCTAGTAAGTTATTTTGTGACTATTGACAAACTGATTCTAAAGTTTGTATGGAAAGGCAAAAGACACAGAATAGTCAACATAATACTAACGAAGAGGAAGAAGATCAGAGGACAGTGTCCAACTTTAAGACTTACTATAAAAGGTAAAACTGGCCGGGCACAGTGGCTCACACGAGTAATCCCAGCACTTTGGGAGGCTGAGGCAGGCAGATTGCTTGAGCCCAGGAGTTCGAGACCAACTTGGGCAATATAGTGAGACCCTGTCTCTACAAAAAATACAAAAATTAGCCCAGTGTGGTGGCATACACCTGTTAGTCCCAGCTACTGGGGAGGATGAGGTGGGCGTTTCCCTTGAGCCTGGGAGGCATAGGTTGCACTGAGCCAAGATTGTGCCACTGCACTCCAGCCTGGGCAATGGAGTGAGACCTTATCTCAAAAAAAAAAAAAAAAAACTACAATAACTAAGATTGTGTGATATTGGCAAAAGAACAGAAAAATAAATCAAAAGAACAGAATACTGAGTCTAGAAATGGACCCACACAAACAGAGTCAACTGATCTTTGACAAGAAAATGAAGAAAATCCAATGGAAAGGAGAGTCATTTCAACAAATAGATGATGGAACAGCCGGAAAGCCTCATGCAATAAAATGAATGTAGACACAGACCCTAACATGGTTCAAAAAACTTGACTTAGATCATAGACCTAAATGTAAAACACAAAAATATAAAACTTCTGGACAATAACAAGAGAAAATCTAGGTAACCTTGGGTTCAGTTACAACTTTTAGATACAACACCAAAAGCATGACCTATGAAAGGAAAAAGTAATAAACTGGAATTCATTACAATTTAAAACATCTCTGTAAAAACAATGTTAAGAAAAAGAAACACAATCACAAACTGGGTTAGAACGCAGTAAGAAAATGAACAACCCTATTTAAAAAAAAGGGAAAGGATTCAACGAACACCTCATCAAAGATATACAGATAGCAAATAATCACATATAAAGATGTTTAACATCATCTGTTATGAGAAGATTTCTAATTAAAATAACAAGTAGACACCATTATAGACTTGTATGGCTACATATATATGTGTGTGTGTGTGTGTGTGTGTGTGTGTGTGTGTATCTTTTTTTCTTTTCCTGAGACGGAGACTCACTCTGTCACCCAGGCTGGAGTGCAGTGGCGTGACCTCAGCTCACTGCAAGCTCCACCTCCCAGGTTCACACCATTCTCCTGCCTCAGCCTCCCAAGTAGCTGGGACTACAGGCACCCACCACCACGCCCAGCTGATTTTTTTGTACTTTTAGTAGAGACAGGGTTTCACCATGTGTTAGCCAGGATGGTCTCAATCTCCTGACCTCGTGATCCACCTGCCTTGGCCTCCCAAAGTGCTGGGATTATATGTGTGAGCCACCGCGCCCAGCCTGTATGGCTAAAATTTTTAAAAGCAACAATAACAAATGCTGATGAGGGTGTGGAGCAACAGGAACCTCATTCATTGCTGGTGGGAATGCAAAATAGTACAGACACTTTGGCAGTTTCAAAGAACAAAACTAAATGATCAACCAATGGATCCATCTTACCATATGATCCACCAATCATGTTCCTAGTTATTTACACAAATAAGTTGAAAATTTATGTCCACAAAAAAACCTGCAAACAAATGTTTATAGCAGCTGTATTCATAATGGCCAAACCTTAGAAGTAGCAAAGATGTCTTTTGGTAAGCGAATGGATAAATAAACTGTGGTATATTCATACAATGGAATATTATTTGGAAATAAAATGATATACACCATGAAAAAGCAGAGAGGAACACTAAAAATGCATACTGCTAAGTGAAAGGAGCCAGTTTGAAGGCTAGATACTATACGATTCCAATTATGTGACATTCTGAAATAAGCAAAACTACAGAGGCAATTGAAAGATCATTAGTTGCCAGGGGATTGGTGGGAGAAAGGAGGAGGAATGAATGAGAGAGAATGTTCTTCTAAGTGGTCTAGGTCTCTTATAAACCTCTACCTAATTATTTCCCTTTTCTCAGTAAAAGATCATCTGCTGAAATGTAGGTTCAGGTAAATTTGGAGGATTGAGCAACATGAGAAGTTTGAAATAGTCACCTCAGAGAAAGAAAGCAAGACTTAAGAGATGATCATAAGAATTTATAAGTAGCCATGAATGTCTTGGTCAGTTCAAGTGCATGATTATAGTAGATAAAATCAGGATAATTATATTACTGTTTCCATGAATGAATATAATTCTCAGTAGCCATAATGATTTTCTTGTTATGGATTTTATGCTTAAGTCTCTTCCTTCTTCATTAAAACCAACATACTCCACATGAGAAAGAGACAGAATAATGAACATAGTGATTAATGGTTAAGACATAATATTCTCTCACCAATAGAACAGACCAACCAAGTTGACAGCTCCATATTCACATGCCTATCAATTGATTAAAATCTTTCAAATATCTGACTGTTACTTTAGAATCCATCTGCTATAATAGATGGCTTATATAGAACAGCAATCTGATATAAATTTTAATTCCTACTAACAATTTGTGAGTTCATGTCAAAATATGCTTTTGATTATAAATACTACATACATACAATTCCTGTTGTATATATTAATAGCATCATTCTGTCACACAGGTTATTGACTTCTGCTAACATATCCAAGACACATAAAGAAAGATGAGCCCCAAATTCAAAATGAGCAGTCTGTTGAGATCGAACATCAGCCTTAGATCAAAATTAAGCATTCCTCCTCCCCACTCAGTATACTTGGATCTGAATGAAATTAATCACAGCCATCAATGTCTAAAAATGACAGCTTCTAGGAGATGGTGACACACAAATTTTGTTGGAACAAGGGCCTGGCTTTAACCTGAGTCATCAGCCCCTCTCTCCCCCACAAAAAATAGGAGGAGGATGAGAAGCAACACTAGGTAGAAGAGGAGTGGGTGGGAGGGAAAGAAAATAGTCAGGGTTAACTTGTGTATGGACAGATGGTTTTTTTTTTTTTTGGTTGTTTTTTTTTTAAGAGCACTTTCTTTACCACCAGGGAATATCAATGGCCTTTTAAGCAGTTTCACATTTAAATGTGTGTTCTGACAGTCATGTCAGAGCCTGGGTAAAAGCCTTTTCATGGAAATCATTAAAACGAAAAGATCCAGACAAGAGGCCTGTTTTTTTCCAGGGAGACAGGGTGGAATAGAATAATGTCGCTTTTAAAAGATGGAAGTACCGTAAACACTGAAGGGATAGATGAAACACCTTCTTTACCCTCCCTTCCCCTCCCCTGGCCCCCCAGCACCTGAGAATTTTTACCTGCTGCTGTCTAGAATACTCTATTATAAATAGTCAAGGATCCTTGGGGATAAGATTAGGAGTGAGGAGAAAAAGAAGAAAAAGCCTACAACTGCACATCAGCTTGTGATTCAAAGCAGGAGGGAACAGAGCAATCCCAGAAGTATTCCAACAGAGCTGACCCTTCTGGTTCCTATGCTCCCCGTGTGTAACTCATGAAGTCTCAAAGCTCTTAACTTTAAATTGCTGAATCATTCCAGCAAGTGGTGTGTACCTACCTGCTGGTAAGAAATAACAGCATTCATTCCTTGCTTCAGCCATCATTTCCTTGCTTCCCACTGGTAAGTGCTTTGCGGCCCACTGTCAATACTGAAGCAATGCTGACTACTTCTCCCTAGGAAAACTGGAGGTTGAGCCAGTCAGCCATGAAGGTCACTTTATATCTTGGCTCAAACACTAGGCCCTCTGCAAAAGATGTTTTTTGTTCCTGAAAGACCACAGAGATACTGGTATTTCCCTTACCCAAGTTAACAACTTTTCAAGGACTTCCCCCACCCACTACATTTTTCCCTTATGGCTCTTTTATTCCCCCTTAATATCAGAACTGGAATCCTGATATGCTAGAATGTTTTTTCATTTATATGTTCCATAAAGATCATTTCTAAATGATTATTAACTGTGCCAGAAAAAAAAAATCATCTTAGATTTATTAGTCCCTGGTCATTTGACATTGACGGAAGTTTCTGTCACACTGATCTTCTAGATTCCCTTAATGATTTAGTGACTCTAACAAACTTAGGAAGAAGTATAATACAAAACCCAAAGTCGGTGTTACTGAAATAAATCTCATAGATGCCTAGAGACTTCCCCCTGAGAGCTAGCATTATTCACAATCTTAAACCCACTTAAATAAAAAAACCCTGTGAGTAAACTCTGGTTTCAGATTCGTCAAAGATAACTTTGAAATTTTTACTTTACCCTTAAAATGAGAAAATTCCTACCATCCTTTTGATTCTTAAAAAGAAAACAAAAAAGAATTCAATAATAACGTTTGTGAGTGTTCTTTATGCACCAGGCACTATAGTAAGCAGAAAATCTGGATTATTTTATTTAAATTCAAAAACTCTACAACATAGATACTTTCATTATTTCCACTTTATAGAAGAGGAAACTAAAGTTTAAAGAAGTGCTTTAAGTGATTACAAGTTATAAATCCCAGCGAGTGATAGAAACAAGATTTGAAGGCAAACCAATGAGACTGGGTGTACCCCATGTGCATAACTCATGTGCATAACTGTACTTCTATTACTGATCACATCCAAACCAGCTTATATTAAAATACTTTATTTCTGAGTCTGGTCCATACTATGATAGAGTTAGAGAAATTATTACAACATTCTTGGGGGAGAGAAAAACACTTCCTAGTTAATAAAGTCTTCTGTGAAGACCAGCTTTACACAAATTATTTCTTCCCCATTACTGACAATTAAACAACATTTAAAGTAGTAATAGCCTATTATGTAATAATTCAATGGTACATGTGTGTAAAAATAAAAGCATCTCCTATGCACTTAGGAATCCCATAAAATCTGAAAGCAAAACACAGCCTATAAAGATTACAATTAAGAATCTCCAACTTGGCCAGGCACAGTGGCTCACGCCTGTAATCCCAGCACTTTGGGAGGGTGGATTATGAGGTCGGGAGTTCAAGATCAGCCTGGCCAAGATGGTGAAACCCTGTCTCTACTAAAAATACAAAAATTAGCAGGGTGTGATGGCGGGTGCTTGTAATCCCAGCTACTCGGGAGGGCTGAGGCAGAAGAATTGCTTGAACCTGGGAGGTAGAGGTTGCAGTGAGCCGAGATGGCACCACTGCACTCCAGCCTAGGCGACAGAGCAAGACTCTGTCTCCCCAAAAAAAAAAGAAAGAAAAAGAAAAAGAATCTCCAACTTACAGAGTGGAATACTAAAGTCCCAAGATGAGAACGTATGTCACTTAAACAGTTTACCATGGGGAGGGCTTCACAACCCCAAGTCCCAGCTAATAATCTCTTCCCAGTCTCATCTTGATTATATAATTGTCCTCTCAGCCCAGAGGAAAAGCATTTAATAAGTTTATACTAGTTCTCACTATATCATATTAACTTGTCTCAAACATAAAAGTAACCAAATTATTATATTTGCATTTTAAGTTCACAAAATCATTGTAATAAGAAGAAATCTTTATTCTTTTTCTGTTTGTTTGGTAGGAAGAATCACCCCAGTGGCATTCCAGGAAAAATAACACTAGCACATGTATATACTAAGGACTGAGTCATTAACTAATCCATTCCAGGCAAACAACTTTCAGGAAGGTTTATTTATTTCTTCTTGAAATCCCTATAAGCCTATTTTCTCCATTTAATCCTCAGAAAATATGAAAAGACACGTAAAGAAAATGTAACTAAAACAAACCTTCTTTGTAACTGAATTAATTGTATAGTCTCATAACCACCTTTACCTCAATCTAGTATCACAAAGATAACACTCTCGATATGTGTGACATATCATATAATATGTGAATAACTCAGTACCTATTTACTTTATATGACTTTAGATAAAATGACTAAATGACTTTAGATAAAAACCAAAAATACAAAGCTATATTTACTATACATGTAATGCCCTCTACAGGCCATCAGTGGAATGAATCAGAGAAACAGAACTAAATAAAGATTTCTCAGAGACTTAGTTATTATGCACTAACATAATTTATTTTCTACATAGGCCAATAGGAATTAGTCTCATTTCTAATCTACATAAATTTCAAACAAAATTTTCCACATTCTTTCAATTCTTTAAATGAAGTCTTTCAAGGGCCCAAATGGTCATTTACCCAGCTTATTTATATTCAATGTACTGTTAAGATAAACGGATTTTTATATACCACCACTGCATATATATATATACATATGCCATAAGTTAACAAGTACACACACACATACAATATTAAACAGGCCTATGAAGTAAACAGTAAACATTAAAAATTATACTCTTCATTTATACTAGTACAAACTTCCATCCATCTCTACTTGAAAAAAATCCAGATGTTTGTGATGGTTCTATACAAAATTTAGTCTAAGGCAGAAGAATCACTTGAGGACAGCAGTTGGAGACCAGCCTAAGCAAAACAGTAAGACCCTTTCTCTACAAATAAATAAAGTTTAGAAGATAATCACTTTCCAGAAATATAAATGCAGTATATTCACTTTCTTTCTTTTTGTTTTTTTTTTTTTTTTTTTGAGACAGGGTCTTGTTTTGTCTCCCAGACTGGAGTGCAGTGGCCCACTCTCGGTTCACTGCAACCTCCACTTCCCAGGTTCAAGAGGTTTTCCTGCTTCAGGCTCTCGAGTAGCCCACCATGCTCTGCTAATTTTTGTATTTTTAGTAGGGACAGGGTTTCACCGTGTTGACCAGGCTGGTCTTGAACTCCCGACCTCAAGTGATCTACCCACCTCGGCCTCCCAAAGTGCTGGGATTACAGGCATGAGCCACCATGCCCGGCCAACTTTCTTTGAACCTAATGTTATCAAGATTTGATCTACCAAACTTTCCAAAAATCACCCTCATGACTAATGCAATACAACATGACAAAACAAATTTATTTCAGGGGAATCATTTTCTCCTTATTAAACTCATGATATTTTAAACATATTGCCATTCTCAGAACAGTATTAATTAAGATTATGGAATAGGATGGGTGGAGAACACAGAAGAAAAGAAAAGGAAAACAAAGACAACTTTTTTAAGCTCCCCAAATAAGGTTAGATTTGAACTAACTACAATTCTAAATCTCAAGCTATTTCTCCAGATTATTAGCAAAGTCTTTCTCTCATCACTTACAAGAGAATAAGTTCCTGACATAAAGGATTAGCTCAGCCTGATTTCTTCTCTCTATCTCGTGCACTCTCTTCTGCCTTCCACCCTTCTGCCCATGGAATGACCCAGATGCCAGCGCCATGCCTTTGGATGTCCCAGACTCTAGAACTGTGAGCCAAATAAACCTCTTTTCTTTATACATTATACAGTCTGTGGTATTCTGCTAAAGCAGTAGAAAATGGACTAAAATACCTACTCAATTTTTTTAAATCATCTAAGTTTTGGAAAATCTCTCTCTCAAAAAATAAATTTTTTACAAATGCTGTATAATACTTAGTCCAAGTCTTTAGGTGAATATTTTATATCTTAGAGTCCAGGGCATAGTCCAGAGTAGAGTCAGTCATTCACTGATCTATACACAGAAAAAAATCAGCCTTCCTTTTTAATGGGGTTTACATGGTAATTGAACAATTAATAACATTATAATTCTTGTAAGTTAAGAAAACTTTACAAACAAAGACATTTCCTAATATTCTGTAAAACATATTGGGTCGGTTAAACAGATATGACTTCAGTAGGGTTTTCAAGTGGGTGGTCAGAGGCGTAGTACTGAAATTTTCATAATCATTTAAGTGACAAAATGAAAGGAGTTAAGTATGAAACTGATGCTCAATGGAAAGGAAAAGAATTCCAATTCACAGTAAACAAATGACATTAAAGAAATTATCAGAAAGGACAAAAAACAAATGGGATATTATTTGAAGGTAGGATTGTTTTACACAAATTCAGCAAATATGAAAGAAGGCAATAATCAAAATAACAAGTTTAAAGGAACTAAATGATGCTATTTAGACCTGAATAGACACTGCTAATAAATAAAAACAGAACACAACACACAAGATTCTAACAATTCCTTCCCTGAACTCTTGAAATTTATGCATATGAGAATGGAGCATTAATATTTGGTACACAAAAGCCCAAAGCTTTAAGGAATTTGAAAAAGCCGTAAGAAGTTCATATAGTACTCTACTATCACAAAGGAATACAGTAAACAGAGGCAAGTTTCAAAAGCAGAAAATAAGGAACAAACAATAAAAGTTCAGCAAGATTTCCAGATACTAAAAACAGTTAATTTCTAGAATAGCCTTTTTCTAAGTGGTGAAAAGTCCTTTATCTCACAGACCATTAAGAGTAGTTTATAAGCTAAAGACCATTTATTTCTCAGTTTTAATGATCATCAGTAGCCTAATTCTTCCTGCTAAACTCAACTTCACATCTCCTCCCCAAAATAGTCAAATATGCATACAATCATTATTAAACCAAAGATTCTTTACAATTTCTTTTATTGTTTACACACAGTCAGCAGCTATAAAATTTAGGGCTACTTTCCATTCATGTTAGTGTTTCAGCAACTCACGTCAAAGCTGAAAGAAATTTCTTAAAACTAAATGTTAAAAAAAGGAGTTTCAACACCAGTTATGCTGTAGATGGCTACAAAACTATTTCCTCAATAAAAATAATACCAAAAAGTGAAAAAAATTATTTAAAAAAGCAGAAGAGATGTGGATGGGGAAAAATAAAGAACAAAGTATCACAAAGAGATGAGCCCTCCCTATGTTAGCAGAGACTGGCAACCATTATTATCACTAGGGACAGATATCAAATCTAGGTCACAAGCAGAAAAAGAAATAAATCTACCATGGATGAGGAACATTATTGTAACCAAGAGACAACAAATTTTTAATACTGACACTTAGGCTAGTGTAGGGGACTGGAATCTAGATGAGTCCCAAACACAAAGCCACTTATTCTCACCTTCCAATTACCACCTCACTTCCCAACTCTACCCACAGGTTTATAATTGAGTAAGCAC
The DNA here is from genome assembly GCF_029289425.2 of Pan paniscus. Classification (NCBI taxonomy): domain Eukaryota; kingdom Metazoa; phylum Chordata; class Mammalia; order Primates; family Hominidae; genus Pan; species Pan paniscus. The sequence continues at coordinate 53,772,140 of NC_073261.2, read as the reverse complement.
TATGTAGGAAGATCGAGATGGTACCAGAAAATACAGGGAGATATAGTGTTCAGATCACAATACCCTGTTGGAAGAGCAAACAATAAAAAATTATGAGACATGGGAAAAAGCAGAAGAATGTGACTCATAATCAGGAGAACAAACAGCAATAGAATCAGACCCATAAGTAACCTAGATATTCAAATTAGCTGACAAAAACTTAAATAACTACTGTAAATGTGTAAAGAATGTAGAGAAAAGACTGGATCAAACAAGAGGGAAAAGGTAGACCATTTCAGCAGAGAAATAAAAACTCAAAAATGAACCAAATAGAAACTCTAGTACTGAAAAACATAATATCTGAAATAAGGAACTTACTGGATGTTCTTAAAAGTAGACTAAACAAACCAGAAGAAAGCATTAGTAAGTCCAAACTATTGAAGTGCAGAAAAAAGGATCAGGAGCCCCTTCATTAATATCTAGGAGTATGATAAAAGTATAATTGGATTCCCAGAAGGAAAAGAACAAAAGATAAAGTAGAAAAAAATATTTGAGGAGATACTGGCCAAAAGTTTTCCAAAACTGGTAAAAGATTTCAAACTAGAGGTCCAAGAAGAACAATAAACAACAAGAAATATAAAAACTAACGCACATGCACACACACATAGAAAAAGCCTCATACTTAGTCAACTCTGTGCAAGTAATAAAGGGAAAACATTAAGAACAGCAAGAAAAATTAGACACATTATATTTAGGGAAAAAACAATTTGAATACAACTAACATCAGAAACAATGAAATCAGTAGACAATAAAATGACATGTTTAAAGTGCTGAAGAAAAAAATTAACAGAATCTTGATCTGGTGAAGATAGCCTTTGAAAATAAAGATGGAATAAACACATCCTTAGGTGAACGAACACAGAGAAACTGTTGCTGGCAGAGGTCTATAATACTATGGGTACTATATTAAATATTAAAGTAAGTGCTTCAAGTGGGTATGGCTATCTTAATATTAAGCAAATCAATCTCAGAACAAAGCATATTATCAGAAATATAAACAGTGAAACCATTTAAAAGATATAAAAAACTAAAAGTATATACGTAGTGTGTATACATAGGTTGGCATAACACAAATTACTTTGCGCTATCCATTGAAGAGAACTATTAAAATAGCAAAACCACAATTACTTTTGCACCAATCTAACAGAAGCAGTGACACCTCAGTAGAACCAAGTACTCCCAGCAACCAGATCTTGGTTTCTAAATACCATTCTCCATTAACGCAGTGTTTAGTGCTACATGGAAAAGAAAATAGATGATTCTTGGACTGGGACAGGGATTAAGTAATTGCTGAAAATATAAAAATATGGGGGTACATTAAGGGACATAGAAGGTAGCCTGAAAGAACTCCCAATCTGAGCAACAAAATAAATAACATAGTATTGTATTAAAACTCAAAGTATAAGATATTAGTGGGTCCATACTGATATAAACAAAGGAGCAAATCAATAAATTAATAAGAGGTGGGGTAAGGTGGGGAGAGAAGAGACAAATCTTCCTTACAGAGGAATGGCAAATAGTTTACATAGATACCACAGCCAAGAGGTGAAATTTAATACCCTCCACCACCATGCCCCATGCCACCACCTTAAGCATGGGCTGCATTTAGCGGTCCACTTTCAAGGAATAAAGCCGAAAACGGAAAACTCCGCAGTGAAGAAACCTGACAAACACCACCTTCCTTGTGATGAAAGTTCACATCACCAGTGAGTGATGTCATGTAGATATCATGAATTCCCTGATGTGATATGATTAAAAGGGCACTTCATTTCTGTGGTATCCTTTTCAAAAATCCATATCCCACTCTAATAATAAGAAAAGCACCAGATAAACCCAGAGTGGGAGACATGCACCAGTACCTCCCAAGACTTGTTAAGGTGGCCAGGCGTGGTGGCTCACACCTGTAATCCCAGCACTTTGGAAAGCCAAGGCAGGTGGATCACATGAGGACAGGAGTTCAAGACCAGCCTGGCCAAATAGCAAAACCGCGTCTCTACTAAAAAATACAAAAAATTAGCCGGGCATGGTGGCACATGCCTATAATCCCAGCTACTCATGAGGCTGAGGCACGAGAATCACTTGAACCCAGGAGGCGGCAGCAAGCCGAGATCGTGCCACTGCACTCCAGTCCCAGGAACAGAGCAAGACTGTCTCAAAAAAAAACAAAAAAAGGCTTGTCAAGGTCATGAAAAACAAGGAAAGATTTAGAAACCATTACAGACCTAAAGAGACTGACAAGACATGATAACTAAATAAGGTGCTACCCTGGACTGGATCCTGAAACAAAAAGAGAATATTAGTAGAAAAACTGGTGAAATACAAATGAATCTAGACTTTAGTTAGTAGTGATGTGCCAGTACTAATTTCTTAGTTTTGACAAATGTAAATGTAAGATGTTAACAATATGGGAACTGGTTGAGGAGGATATAGGAACACTTCATATTATCTTTGAAATTTTTCTGTGAATCTAAAATTTCTTCCCCCAAATCATAGTTGCATAAATAAATAAATAGTCTAGCTAAATGTTTAACAATAGGAGAGTTGGTAAACAAACTAAGGTACAACTACATCATGGGACATAGTTCTGAAGCTGTCAGAAATAAAGAAATTATATGATAAAAGTTTATTTTATATAACAGTTTAAATGTAAAAATCAGAATTAAAAACCATATACATAGTATGATCTAAATCTTATAAAATGTACATACACAACTATACTGACAAAAAAGCATAGAAAGAGGAATATAAATTAAACAATAAATATTTCACATTAAAAATTATCATCTTGGGGCCAGGCGTGGTGGCCCACGCCTGTAATCCCAGCACTTTGGAAGCCTGAGGCGGGTGGATCACTTGAGGCCATAGACTAGCCTGGACAACATGGCAAAAACTGTCTCTACTAAAAATTTAAAAATTAGCCAGGCGTGAAGGAGCACACCTGTAGTCCCAGCTACTCAGAAGGCTGAGGCACGAGAATGGTTTGAGCTCAGGAGGCAGAGGTTGCAGTGAGCTGAGATCACACCACTGCACTCCAGCCTGGGCAACAGAGCGAGACTCTGTCTCAAAAAAAAAAAAAAAGAAAAAATCATCTTGGTGCACCAAGTATGATAAACACTACTGTGCCTTAGCAGCAAAAACTTCAATTCTATGATTCTCCTTTAAAGTTTGTATAAAGGTAGTATCCTAAGTGAGGCAGATGCTGGTCTTTGCCTATCCATTATCAATTCCCTCCTTCTCCCATAATAACAGAATTCCAATCTTGCTAGAAGTGGCAGTGCGCTTAAGTAAAAAAAATCACATTTTGAGATGTATACAAAAGTCATCAGGTGAGGTTTCTAAGAATGCTCTTCAAAAGGGGAAAGACAACTCAGCTTTTGCTTCTTGTTTTCTCCTTTTCTTCTTGCTAGAGATAGAACCACCATCTTAAAATTATGGGAGGATAAAGCATCAGGTTAAAAGCTACAACTGGATTTGCGTGCCTGAGCAGAAAGACAGAAGAGGCCTGGGACCCAATTAGCATCATACTACTGCTTCATCAGCCCTAGATGACTGCCTACCTCCCTATACTTCCTTACAAGACAAAATAAACTCCGTATTTGTTTAAGCCCCACTGTTTCAAGTTTTCTCTTCTAAGCACATGTATGCATTCCAAACATTACAGAACTGATGTCTGTACTCAAAAAAAGTTTCTTATTGGATGTCTTTAAAGAACAAAATACATTTTTAAGAAAATCATGCAGCTAGCTCAGTAGCATTTGGGATTTTTTTAAGCTACAACAAATGTCAGCTTCAATTTTCTGGGATGGGTGAGAGAGGAATCATTGCATCATTATAAGGGCGTAAAAAGTCTAAGGATAAACAACTGAAGATATTTTAATGATGATAAAATCAGAGTTAAATATTTCGATGTATTTTTTGACTTAATGATCAGTGTTCATATAACAAAACATTTTATTAAGCAGGCATTTGCTGGGTGGAGTTCATTTGGAGTGAAAAAAGTAATAAAACAAGATCTTGTCTTCAAACAGGGTCATAATCATCCTTTAAATGTTTGTAAACTATCTTAACAAAATGAAACAAGAAAGGAAACAAAAACTATTTTCACTTTTTTAAAGCCTATATTCAGTTATAATAAACAACAACAATAAAAAACTGGGGGGAAAACTCCAATGCCCAGATAAGGAAGTTAATTGAATTAATGAAAAATATTATATATTCATTAAAATAATATGGAGACTGTGAAAATGCAATAAAAAGCCCAAAAACTTTAAACAAAAATACAGAACAAAAATAATATGCATAGACTCTTATAGTTCTACAAAAACAAAGTATAAATCAGACAGGGTCATAAAATCTAAAATAAGGAATGGTTTGCCATTTTTTCTTCATATTTCACCAAATATTACTTAATATCAAATGATAAAACAGATTATGAAACTAGCAACACATATATTGAAATCTTCCCACTGCAAAATACACAAAGTACTGGATAAACAGAAAGACACTTGAATTTCATATCTAAGCATGCATGGAAGCAAAAAACAAAATCTAAAAGGTCCAAAATTAGAGGATCGTGGAGAAAAAATATCTTAGTGGCCTATAGCTGGGGTCAGGAAACTATGGCCCACAAGCCAAATCTGGCCTATAGTCAGTAAGCTTAGTTTTTAAATCCTTAAATGATTGAAAATAAAAAAGTTGTCTTGACAAATGAAAATTCTATGAAATTCAAATTTCAGTGTATAAAAATAAATTTTTTTTGCAACACAGCCATGTTCATTCATGTTAGTATTATCTACAGCTGCTTTCCACAAACCACAAAAGCACAGTTGGATAGTGGTAACAGAGACTATATGATCTGTAAAGTCTAAAACATTCTCTATCTGGCCGTTTATGGAAAAACAGTTTGTCAACCCTTGGCCTAGAGCTTCATTTTTAATGAATACACAAAGGGAATAGGAATTAGCGCCTCTGGCTTACGCAAGGCAAGGGATCAAACTGGAAATGCTGTTAGAAAGGCACTAACAACAAAAGGACTAGACATTTAATAAAAAATGAAGTAGAGAATATATATCCCACAAAATCATAGCGTACAGACACATGACTGCTTTGACAATGACTCTTCATGAAACAGGGGCAGGGCAGGGAACCAGGAGATAAAGAGGGGAATTTCCTTAAGCATTTATGGACACTGAACAGCCTGTATATGGATCTGGAGCTCAAGAAACACTAACTTAAGAATTTAATTTAAATTGGACTCAAGTAATCAGTGGTCCCCACCTCCCAATCACCTGACTGACGCTAATACAAATTTTCTCAGAAGGACCATAGCATCAACAAATAAACTTCCAAATAAACTTTGGAACTTCCAAATAATAACAACAACAAATCATAAGAGTAATTAATTATATTTCTAGTAATGGAGAGCTAGGTTACTCAAACCAGCACTTCTGCTTAAAACAAGTAAAAACGTTAGCTAAAATATTCAAAACATAAAGTCAAAAGCACTGAAATGCTAATAAACTACTGCAGAACTACAAGGACAAATTCTAGGAGAAAGCTCATACCCAAAGAAGTAGGGAGAATACTAAAACACTAAAGACAATCCTGAACTGAGGGCATTTGCCAATTACAATCCAGAAAGAGGGGTTCACTTTGGAGCTTGAAAAGAGGAGGGCAAAAGTGAAAACTTAACTCCATCCAAGATGATCCTCAGGAGTCTTATAAGAAATTCCCTGCCACACAGAGCTCCAACAGACTACACCATAGAAGTAAGAATATACCATAACTAAATCTCCAACTAGAGAGAAATGCAAGGAAGCTTCCCTTGGTGCAGAGCAGAACAAAATATTTAAATGGGGGAGGGAGGAAGTAAGGAAAGAAAAACAAAAACAAGATGCTGGAAAAGCTGTGCTCATATCTAAGACTTCATAAGGTTGTACTAGAGATAAAGACCATCTAATATTAAGATTCAGACATCTAATAACAAAGCTTCAATATAAATAAAACAAAAAGTGAAAGTAAACACACTGATATAATATACATATCAACTATTATATAAATAATTTTATATATGAAATCATACTATGCAACTTTCAGGTCATGAATCTTACATTACTATTTCTCATTTCTAGGACTATGCCATCTTCAAAAGTCCAACTTCAGTTTGTTAGAAGGAAAATTTTAGACGAATTAAAATTAACAGAGTTCAACTGAGCAAAGAACAAATTGCATTATAGGCCTAACCCCCAAACCAGAATAGGTTCAGAGCTACTCCAGGGCTGTCACATGGTCAAGTAACATTTATGGTCAAAAAAAGAAAGTAACATACAGAAAATAGAAGTGACTGTAACACATTAATCACATGTTTGTGGTAATGCTGATATTAAAAAAAAAAAAAAACCACTGTGTGGCCAGGCACATAAAAGTAAAGCACAAACAATTATGTATAGTATGTAATGTTTAATAATGATAATAAAGAACCACATTACTGGTTAATGGATGTACTATACTATACTTTTTATCATTATTTTAGAGTATAGTCCTACTTATTTTAAAAAATCAGTTAACTGTAAAGCAGCCTCAGGCAAGTCCTTCAGGAGGTATTCCAGAAGAAGGCATGGTTATTATAGAAGACATCATACATGTTATTTCCTCAAAGACCTTCCAGTGAAACAAAATGTGAAGGTGGAAAACAGCAATCTTGATGATCCTGACCCTATGTAGGCCCATACTAATATACATGTTTGTGTCTTAGGTTTTTAAAATTTTTCAATGTAAACCAAAATAAACACAAATTTTAAAAATATAAAAAAGCTTATAAAATAAGCATATAAAAATACCTTTATACAGCTATACAAAATGTTTAAGTATTATTAGAAAAGAGTCAAAATCTATATGTTGAAAACTAGAAGACACCAATGAAAGAAGATGAAGAAGATACAAATAAAAGATATCCCATGTTCATGGATTAATATTGTTAAAATGGACGTACTACCCAAAGTGACCTAGAGATTTAATGCAGTCTGTATCAAAATACCAATGACATTCTTCACAAAAATAGAAAAAAAAATTCTGAAATTCATATAAGAGCAAAAAAAAGACCTTAATAGTCAAAGCAAACCTGAGCAAAAAGAACAAAAGCTGGAGACATGACACTACCTAACTTCAAAATATACTACTAAGCTATAGTAACCAAGTGAGCAGGGTATGTGCATAAAAACAAATACACAGACTACTGGAACAGAACAGAGAACTCAGAAATAAATTCACATAACTACAGTGTATTAGTCTGTTTCCATGGCTGGGGAGGCTTCACATTCATTGCTGAAGGCAAGAAGGAACAAGTCACGTCTTACATGGATGGCAGCAGGCAAAGAGAGAGCTTGTGCAGGGAAGCTCTAGTTTTTAAAACCATCAGATCTTGTGAGACTTACTCACTATCAAGAGAACAGCATGGGAAAGACCCGCCTCCATGATTCAATTATCCCCCACCGAGTCCCTCCCACAACACATGGGAATTATGGAAGCTACAAGATGAGATCTGGGTGGGGACACAGAGCCAAACCATATCATTCCAACACAGCCCCTCCCAAATTTCATGTCTTCACATTTCAAAACCAATCATGCCTTCCCAACAGTCTCCCAAAGTCTTTACTCATTTCAGCATTAACTCAAAAGTCCACTGGCCAAAATCTCATCTGAGACAAGGCAAGTCCCTCCTGCCTATGAGCCCGTAAAATCAAAAGCAAGTTAGTTACTTCCTAGATACAGTGGTGATACAGGCATTGGGTGAATACAGCCATTCCAAATGAGAGAAATTGGCCAAAACAAAGAGGCTACAGACTCCATGCAAATACAAAATCCAGTGGGGCAGTCAAATCTTAAAGCTCCAAAATGATCTCCTTTGACTCCATGTCTCGCATCCAGGTCACTCTAATGCCAGAAGTGGGCTCCCACGGCCTTGGGCAGCTCCACCTCTGTGGCTTTGCAGGGTATAGCCCCCCTCCTGGCTGCTTTCACAGGCTGGTGTTGAGTGTCTGTGGCTTTTCTAGGAGCATGGTGCAAGCTGTGGGTGGATCCACAATTCTGGGGTCTGGAGGATGGTGGCCCTTTTCTCACAGCTCCACTAGGTGGTGTCCCAGTAGGGACTCTGTGTGGGGGCTCTGACCCCACATTTCCCTTCCACACTGCCTTAGCAGAGGTTCTCCATGAGGGACCCACCCCTGCAGCAAACTTCTGCCTGGGCATCCAGGTATTTTCATACTTTCTCTGAAATCTAGGCAGAGGGTCCCCAAAGCTCAATTCTTTTTTCTTTTTTTCTTTTTTTTTTTTTTTGAGGCAGGAGTCTTGCTCTGTCACCCAGGCTGGAGTGCAAAGGCGCGATCTCAGCTCACTGAAACCTCCACTGCCCAGGTTCAAGCAATTCTCCTGCCTCCACCTCCAGATTACAGGTGCCCACCACACCATGCCCTGCTAATTTTTGTATTTTTTGTAGAGATGGGGTTTCAGCAGGTTGGCCACAGTGGTCTCAAATTCCCAACCTCAAGTGATCAGCCTGCCTCAGCCGCCCAAAGTGCTAGGATTACAGGCTTGAGTCACCGCGCCCGGCCAAGACCCTGTAGAGTTCTAATCTTTGCTACAGACTCTCAACAGATGGTTCAACAAGTTTTACAGGAATAATACAAAAAACAATTCATGAGAGACTATTTTTTTAGACCCTGTTTCACCTCATTCGGGAGGTCTATGATTGCCTCTTAGTTGTTCAGTAAGACATCTTAGTTGTTCAGTAAGTTCATCTTGACTAAAAGTGGGGACTGATAATGTTGAAATTTACCTGAGCCCTCCGCTCCTAGAAAAGAGGAAAGATTAAGAAATCCCTTCAGCCAGGTCCAATGGCTCACACCTGTAATCCCAGCGCTTTGGGAGATAGAGGGGGGTGGATCACCTGAGGTCAGGAGTTCAAGACCAGTCTGGCCAACATGGTGAAACCCTGTCTCTACTAAAAATACAAAAATTAGCCGGACATGGTGGTAGATGCCTGTAATCTCAGCCACTTGGGAGGCTGAGACAGGAGAATCGTTTGAACCCAGGAGGCGGAGGTTGCAGTAAGCCGAAATCGCACCATTGCACTCCAGCCTGGGTGACGAGAGTGAAACTCCGTCTCAAAAAAAAAAAAAAGAAAAGAAAAGAAATCCCTTCATATTATTGTGTTCTGAGAAAAAGCTAACCACAAAGGACAATGACATCTTCACATATTCCAAAATAAGACCCACCTATACCCTTCTTCAATGACTCCTTTTTTCATATAGCACCCCAAGATTTCCCTTCTTGAGATATTCTTCATTAATGAACATTCTCCCTATTGTAATAGCCTGAATAAAATCATCTGTCTACTGTATTTGTCTTTCAAAGCAATTCGTTAGTGCCTATTAAAGCATTCCTTATGAGCCTGCAATACCATGTCTATCAAGGAAATATTAACATGAATGGAAAAAAAGATGGATGTGGTACATGTTGCTGCTTGCTTAACCTACATCCATTCCTCTACTCTCATCCCCTTCTTAACCTGAAATTCTCAATTAAGATTTCATCCTCTTCCATTCAACCAAGGTAATTCTGGAAACTAACCCTGCTCTCAGCACCCTGCTAAGTACAAAGGTAATCTTAACTCCTTACCATACTCATTGGTTCTGAGACCCAAGTCTCAGCCAATTAGCAACTGAAATTCCCTTGATAACAGGAACTGATTTAGGAATTAGCATGTGACTTAATCTAGGCCAACCGAGTAAAATAGTGTTGCTAATGAACAACTGGAAGACAAGCTTTGTTGCTCTTAAAGGAAAGCCAACAGAAAAGCTGTTGAACAACAGAAAAGCTCTTCTTGAGGTTGCAGCTACGAGACCTGGAAACGTTACAGCCATTCTCCTACCACATGGAAAGCCAGCCTAAGAACAAAGACAGAGAAATACACAGCCAGAGAGAGAGAGAGAGAGACAGAGAGAGAGATTAAGTTGGACCCACTAGATCAAACCAACATAGATCACATCTTCCTGTATGAAACAATGACCCAATCATTTCCTTTTTTGATTAAAAGAGTCGAGTTGGGTTTTCTTATATTGTTTTACTGGCAAAAGCATTATACCTGATTACAAAAATAAAGATTGTTCATGGCAGCATTTCCCATGGATTGTCCATCCATTAAAAAAATGGAAAAAGAGAAAAAAATTTGAGACATTCATAGACAGGATAACATATGAGTAACTTATAATACAGTAGAAAATTAAGTGTATTTTAAAAAGAATGAGGAGGAGGGAGAACAGGATGGCAGATAAAAGGCAGCCAGGAAACACCACTATCAAGAAGACAGACCAAAGTATGGAATAAACCACCATAATTTGGGCAGATCTTTGAAGAGAAAACATCAAGAATAGTGAGAGAGTCAGCACCAAAGTCGAGATTGAAGAGGGGGAAATCTGGAAGCCCTGAATGATACCTGAATACCTCTAATGGCTCCTATAAAAAGGGTAAGTGAGGGAACTGAGGGACAGCTGACTCTCACAACAGACTTCTGGGATCCTAGCAACAGGAGACTCTGCATCCCTGATTGATGTGTGAGCTAGCAGGGGGATCTCCCCAGGGAGCAGGCAGAGACAGGCTTTCAGATGACACAGAGCCTGGGAGCTTCTGTGTGCTGGGCAGCTCTGGTGGAGAGTGGCCATAGATACCCATCCCCTAGGACTTCCCATATCCCTCTGGCAGGCACTGCCCCAACTGACCTCTGATGAAGAACAGAGAAAGGACGGCTTCCCCGCAGGACTGGGGTGCATCCATTCTGCAAGTCCTCCTGCTCACCAACCCAAGCCAGACTGAGGTGCATCTATTCCTCCCAGTCCTTCGAGGAAGCCGGCCTCACTATCTTCTGGGTCAGAGGTCAGTGCCTCCCAAAGGGATATGGGCAGCCTCTGCAGCCCAGGCTGAGTGTGTTGCTATGTCTAAGTAATTTCCCAGTGACCCAGGAGCCACAACAGATCCTCCAGCCCAGCTGGAACCTGACTTCAAGCCACAGGATGCAGTGGGGATGTTGTGGGGGGGGTGGGGGGGCAGAGAAGAGCATCAGGAAGAATGGCTAATAGATGCTGGGCTTAATACCTAGGTGATGGGATGATCTATGCAGCAAACCACCATGCACACATTTACCTATGTAACAAACCTGCACATCCTGCACTTGTAACCCTGAACTTAAAATAAAAATAAAAGAAATTTAAATATAAGACCTCAAACTATTAAAATGCTACAAGAAAACCTAGTTAATACCTTGCTCAATATCCGCCTTGGCAAAGAATTTTTGGCAAAGTCCACAAAAGCAATTACAACAAAAAATATAAATTGAAAACCGGAAGCAAGTTAAACTAAAGAGCTTCCATACAGCAAAAGAAACTATCAACAAAATAAACAGAAAACCTACAGAATGGAAGAAAATATTCATAAACTATGCATTTGACAAATGTCTAAAATCCAGAATCTATAAAGAACTCAAATCAACAAGCAAAAGACAAATAACCCGATTAAAAATGGGTGAAGGATATGAACAGACACTTCTCAAAAGAAGAAATATAAGCAACCAACAAAAATATGAAAAAAATGCTCATCATCACTGATCATCCGAGAAACGCAAATCAAAACCACAATGAGATATCATCTTATACCAGTCAGAATGGCTATTACTTAAAAGTCAAAAAGCAACAGATATGGCAAAGCTATGGAGAAAAGGGAACGCTTATACACTGTTGGTGGATATGTAAATTAGTTGAGCCACTGTGAAAAGCGGTTTGGGGTTCTCAAATAACTTAAAGTAGAGTTACCACTGGACACATCAATTCCATTACTGGGTATATGCCCAAAGAAAAATATTTTGATCACTATGCCAAAAGACACATGCACCCATTATGTTCATCCCAGCACTATTCACAATAGTAAAGACATGGAATCAATCTAAGTGCCCATCACTTGTGGACTGGATAAAGAAAATGTGGTATATATATATATCATGGAATACTATGAAGCCATAAAAAAGAATGAAATTACTACCTTTACAGCAACATGGATGGAGCTGGAGGCCATAATCCTAAGCAAATTGATGCAGGAACAGAAAACCAAATACTGCATGTTCTAACTTATAAGTGGTAGCCAAACACTGAGCATATATGGACATAAACATGGGAAAAATAAACACTGTGGACTACTATGGGGGAAATTAGGGAGGGGGATGTGGGTTGAAAACCTACCTATTGGGTACTATGCTCACTACCTGGGTAAAATATACCTATGTAACAAATCTACACGTATCCCCTGTATCTAAAATAAAAGTTGAAATTTGAAAGGAAATATATATTTTTTTTCCTTTTATAAAAAGGAGGACAGATGAGGTAGCTGGACAACCAAATGTTTACACTTCAAAATGAAACCAATTTAGAATTCTTTGTCTCACATGTACATTAATACAGATGAATCAGATACATATAGAATAATCAACAAAATCATGTATGATGATATTACTGAAATTTAACCCCATCTCATCAAAGGAAGAGCTTGGCATCCTGGAAAAGCATTGTCGGATATTTTAATGTGGACCAATAAACACTAAGAAAGACAACTTCTTCAGCATACTTCAAAAAAATGAGGTATTACTTGTCAATTAAAACTAAATTTTTAATTAAGATGTTTATACATTAACTTAAAAAGATGTCCATGCCACAATAAGTGAGGAAAGAAATAACTTTCATTTTCAAAAAAAGAAAGAAAAAAATTATATTGGTATAGAAAAAAATCTATAAGAATATATGTTAAATCATTACAATGACTACCTGTAATATTATAGGATTAGAATGGGAAAAGATTATTTTCATATTACACACATGAAGTTTATATAAGTTTATATCTTATAAATAACATTTTAAAAAACTGATGAAGTACAAAAAAAAAAAACTCTTCTCAGCCCCACCCCAGATCAACTTCATTAGAATCTGCACACAGTAAGATCCACAAATGTTTTAAAAGCTACTCAAAATTTAGAATATATGAAGAACTCATAAATTATTAAGAAAAAGACAAACAACCAAAATGTTTCTATATGAAGTAAAAGAAAGTGAACATTCTGTAAAAGAAGCTATCCAGGCTGGGCACGGTGGCTCACGCCTATAATCCCAGCACTTTGGAAGGTCAAGGAGGGTGGACAGCTTGGGCTCAGGAGTTTGAGACCAGCCTGGGCAACATGGCAAAACCCCATCTCTACAAAACAAAAATTAGCCAGGTGTGGTGGCGTATGCCTGTGGTCCCGGCTAGTTTGGAGGCTGAGGTGGGAGGATCACTTGAGCCCAGGAGGCAGAGGTTGCAGTGAGCTGTGATCTTGCCACTGCACTCCAGCCTGGGTGACAGAGCCCAGACCCTGTTTCAAAATAAAAATTAAAAAAAGAGGATATCCACATGGCCAATAAATATATGAAAACATCATTAGTTATTAGGGAAATATACAAATAAAAACATAATGTCATAAGAAAGGTTAAAATTAATATGAAAATACCAAGTGTAGTTAGAATGTGAAACAACCAGAATTCTCATATTCTGTTGGTAGAACTATAGATTAGTACAACTACTTTGAAAAACTGATTGGTAGTATCTACTACAGCTGAACATATGCATACCCTAGGATCCAATCAAGATAAAGGTTACAGGGACTGAACTGGAAGGGGGCAAGAGAGGAGCTGCTGGGACACTAATAATATTCGGTATCTTGATCTGGGTGCTGGTCAAATGGGTATGTTCACTTTGTGAAAATACATTTAAGCTATCACTTATGTATAGCTTTGATGTATGGATATAATACTTTTCTGAAAAGTTTATATAGAAATAAAAAAATCCATTAAAAAAATTATCCTGAGCATTCTCCTCTTCTCAGTCTACAGTGGGGTGTTCTCTTCCAAGGTCATATCTTCATCTATCATATATGCACCCTATAGATTTACATATCTATACCTCTAACCTAGAACTCTTTTAGAGGGCTAGAGATACATTGGCAAAATCAGTAATGACACTTGTTCAAACAGATATACTTTAAGTATTTGCTCAACATTTATTTAGACACCAGGGTAAATGCTATATGAGTAAGTACAGAAAAGGACAACAGAAATAGAGCTTAGCATCTTCTCTATTACCTCTATTGAGTTTAGGCCCCAAACTGAAAAACAGAATACAGAAACAATGCCCTTCAACTAACCAATTCTAACTTCCTTAGAGAAAACTGCCAAAGTAATCTATTATTTTAACATTCCCTTTATTATCAGTCACTACCCCCCAACTCCACAGATTTATTCAAGTATATCTGCTCCCATAATGTTTCAGTGCCCTGTCAGTGACCCAGCTGACCAGCACCTTAATTAGACTCAATCACTGAGTTATTCATCTGTTCCATAACCTCAGATTAAATATCTCCTATTCAAAAGGTTCAAAACGTTTTACTCTTACAGCCTCCACATCCCCATACTGCCAAAAAGCAACACAACTTTGAAAGTAAGTACTGCTATTCCTATTCTTGCTGTAACCTTCCCATAAACTCCTTCTATGATAAATGCACAATCCTGCTAGCCAACTCCAGACAGGCACCTAGAAGTCAACTTTGATACTGTACCTGCAGTTTGTAGCAGTACACATAATGAGTGGGCTACCTCTGGTTATACTTCTATAGCAGATAACAAAAAACTAAATGCCGAAAGACAATTAATCTATTTACTGTTTTTAGTCCTCTGAAATGAAGCTAAAATAAAGGATGAAGATATGAAGAGCAACTCTATATTTTCTCCCCTCAGATCAAAATCAGATCATCTTTTTTTTTCCTTTTTTGAGACAGGGTCTTGCCCTGTCACCCAGGATGGAATGCAGTGGCACACACTCCTGGGCTCAAGTGATCCACCCATCAACTAGCATGCACCACCATCCCTGCCTAATTTTCTTTTTTATTTTTTGTAGAGACAGGGGTTTTGCTATATTGCCCAGGCTGGTCTCAAACCCCTGGCATCAAGGTATCCTCCTTCCTGGGCCTCCCAAAGTGTTGGGATTATAGGCGTGAGCCACTGCACCTGGCATAAGTGCTTTTAAAATAAAATACAATGATCTTACTTATAAAAATAAGATGCTCTGATTTTGACTGGGTGCAGTGTCTCACTCCTGTAATCCTGCCAATTTGGGAGGCCGAGACAAGAGGATCATTTGAGACCAGGAATTCAAGATCACCCTGGGCAACAACATAGCAAGATCACCACTACAAAAGAATTTTTAAAAATTTAGCCAGGCATAGTGGCACATATCTATAGTACTAGCTACTCAGGAGACTGAGGCAGAAAAATCACTTGAGCCCACAACTTCAAAGCTGCAGTGAGCTATGATTGCACCAATGCACTCCAGCGTAGATGACAGAGCAAGACCCTGTTTCTTAAAAACAATAACAACAACAACAACAAAAAGCATTTATATAGTACCTACCACTAGCCAGGTACCGTTCTAAGTAGATTACACATGTTATCTTATTTAATTTTTATATCAAACCTATAAAAGAAGAAACAGACACCAGTAGGTTAGGTGTTACAAGGTCACATAAATTTCAAGTAACAAAGTTCAGATTTGAAATGGACTGTCTGCCTATAGAGTCCACACAGCATTTTATACTCTTCTACCTCCTAATCAATGATAACAGCCTAGCAACCTGTCTTTCCAAACCTTTATTTATGCAAGAACATATAGAAGTTTTTTTGGGGGGTGGGGGCGGTGGGTTGTTTTGTTTTGTTTTGTTTGCAGAGGCAGAATCTCGCTATATTGTTCAGGCTGGTCTCAAACTCCTAGCGTCAGGTAATCCTCCCACATCAGCCTCCCAAACTGCTGGGATTACAGGCATGAGCCACCACACCTAGCCTAGAGAGTTTAAAATACATATATATGAATATATATGTATATGTGTATATATATACCTAAAAATATATATATATATACCTAAAAAAGACTTTCAGTACTGTTTAACATTTATTCATTTATCAAATTCTAAATGAAACTGAAACAGTCTTTTCATATTTGCCTATAATTACATAGTTAAACACACGTCCAGAACCCTCAAAACAGCTCTGCTACTTTCACTGCTTACTGTTCTCTCTCACACAAAATTCATTGCCAGACTCTGGAGAGGGATTCGCCCCCTTTCCTGTCCATAAAGAGGACAAGGAAACGTCAGTTTCTAGTTTCCCCTATTGTCCTCATTCCAGCAGATAATGAGAAACTCACAAGTAACACATCTGGAAAGAGAACTTTTTTCCTCCCAAATTTGCTAGCATATGCCAAGAAAGGCTCCAGGCCATACCAATTACCTCCAAAGTCCTACACTTTTGTCCAAGATCCCAAATGTAATGTATTCTCTTGAGACTGCTGGTCTTTTACTGAATTGTATAAATATCAGAGGATATTCCTATTTTCCTTCTAGTGCTACAAGACCACCACAGTGGATTATTACAAACCTATGTTCAGGAATATCCTCACCTCCAATTCACATGTGGTCATCATTTACACTAAACAATGGTTTTCAATTGAATTTACTGTGGTTTTTTACAAAACTATTACTTTTACATGGTTTCAAAGAGACTAAACTTATATGTTCTGGCTATCCTTCAAAGTTCCTACTAATCTATTCCTTCCTTTTGAATTTACCCTCATTCAGAATTTAACAGCAGCCCTTCCTTTTCCATATCAGGACTATATATATGTCAAGCAATCTAAAGCTATGTTTTTCCCAATCTCCCAGAAACCTCACCAAACCCAGAAAAATAATAAAAATTTTTCAAAACTTATTTTTTCACATAAAAGAATATGAAAAAGTGAAAAAAGATAATCCTCAATTCATTCTTGTAGATGAACTCACATTCAACAATAGAAGTGAAAGGCTCTTTCAGCATTCATCTAGCTGTATTTAATCAAGAAGAGAAAAAACACTGTCTAACAAGATTTCAGCAACTCCTAATTGTATTTGGAGTTCATCTGAAAATAATAAATAGCTGGCATAATAGATCTCAAATCTAAATTAAGAAATATTTTATGATTTAGCCTCATCCAAAGATGTTAGGTTCTAATTTTTAGAGGTATCTTCTCTAGATTTAAATGGGTTATCAGACAAGATGATTTTGGAGTCCTTTCAAACTGTGAGATGCTATGAATTCTCTTATTTAGCTTTCCTTGACCATTCCATCAACAGTAGCCACTCCCTTTTCTGATCACCTTCACTAGGAACTGCCTAGGATGTTTGTGTTTATTTGCTATTTATATACCATCATGTTAGTTTCTATGTGTAATAGTTTTGTCTTCTCAAGTAGATAATAACGACAAAGACAAAATTATGACCTTTTAATACTTTTTGGTATCTAACTGGCATAATTTCTACATACCATTAAACACTGCCACGTATGAGAAGGAAGAGCGTTTTCCCTCCCCACTATGCCAGAATCTACTTAAATGGGAGAAAACCCCTTTTTTGTTTTTATATTGTTTTTTAATATATTTGTTAGCCACCTAATATATATTCAGTCTTATGCTGTGGGCTAAAGATTGATCTCTGCTGCACAATGATTTTAACTAAGAGGATTCTGGTCTATGCCTTATTAGACAGATAATAGTATTCAGAAGAAACTTTAATTTCTTTTTAATGACCCTAAATGAGTATTCTATTGCAGAGGGTGGGTGGGTTGAAGATTTATGGAGGAAGACAATGTATCAGATAAATAACATATGTTTTGTAGTTAGGGAAGGAGAAGTCAATTTCTGAGCTGTTATGAAGACAGAGGATGGAGGGCAGAATTCCTACACAGACTTTTAGTAAGCAAAATGAAAAATCAGTGTCTTGTTTTTCTTTAACTGTTCTGACTGCTATTCTGCATGCAAAATTTTTCCTCTCTTCATCTCTGCTTCTCAGATTACTGAAAGTCAAACCAAATTCCTTCTCTAGTTGAGTCTAAGACTTTGCAAATGTACATATTAAAAACACTCTGCATTTCAACAGTGTTCCCTTTACTGGTGCCACATCAGAGACCATTGCCTGACTGTACAATGAATTGCCGATAATACAGCAGAATCTTTGTAATTTGACAAACTATGCTGCACAGATTCTTATGCAACCAGTATTCCATCCACATAAATCATTCCTGAGATAGGTAAGTTTTTTGGATACAGTTAGTTTCAAGTAAAAAGTATTATATTTTTATATTCAAAGAAAAAATCAATAAAGTTAATAATAAAAGTTCTTACATGAGTTGGTAATGAAGAGTGTTATCAGTTTCCATGCATAATTTGGCCACCTTGGATGTATTCACTTTATGGAGCCCTAGCAGAAGGCTATTTTTTTTCCGTGCAATCTCTCTTTTTGGAGAGAAGATGATCTGTGTGTCCCTGGTGCATTAGGTCAAGGTTAGGAAATTAACTCGCAAGAAATTCCTCTATTTCTCATTTTTAGTTATGTTGCCCAGGCAGGACTCAAACTCCTGGGCTCAAACAATCCTCTCACCTCACCCTGCCAGGTAGCTGGAACTATAAACATGCACCACTGCACACAGCTCTCATTTTTGTTATTTTTGTGATGTATGAATTTTTGTGAATACATTTGTTGTTCTTACTTTTATAGGGGTAGGATTTAGAAGCCATTTGAAGTGGAGAAATCACTTTTTAAATGCAGTTTTAAGCAAACATGGAATTTCCAAATTTTAAACAGTATTTTATAAAATAATATTTTATAAGAAGTTTTTATAGAGATGCTTTTGGAGAAAATGGTTTTGTAGAAAATTATTATTGTTATTATTTTTTGAGACAGGATCTTGCTCTGGCCCCCAGGCTGGAGTACAGAAGCACAATCATAGCTCACTACTGCCTCAAACTCCTGGGCTCAACAATCCTCCCACCTCAGCCTCCCAAGTAGCTAGGACAACAGGCATGCACCACCACTGCTGCCTAATTTTTTCTTTTAATTTTTTGTAGAGACAGAGTCTCACTGTGTTGCTCATACTGGTCTCGAACTCCTGGGCTCAAGTGATCCTCCTGTCTCAACCTCCCAAATCACTGGGATTACAGGTGTGAGCTCCCATGCCTGGCCCTAGAAAATTATTTTTAAATTAATCTTCAATGTATTGAGTCTTATAGGATTATATAACATAACAGTTAAAGGCTGTTTGTGACCCCTAAAATTCATATGTTGAAATCCTAACCCACAATATGATGGTATTAGGAGGTGGAGTCTGTGGCAGCGATGAGGTTTAGGAGGGTGGAGCTTTCATGAATAGGATTAATGCCTTTATAAAAGAAACCCCAGAGACCTCTCTCTCTGTCTTTCAGCCACATGAGGATATGAGAAGATGGTAGTCTGCAACCCAGAAGAGGGCCCTCACCAGAACCCAACCATGCTGGCACTCTGATCTTGGACTTTCAGCCTCCAGAACTGTGAGCAATACATTTCTGTTGTTTATAAGCCATTGAGACTACATACAGTACGTTGTTATAAGAGCCAGAAATGACTAAGGCAGAAATGTATATAAAGTACATATATATACTTAAGGCACTCAAAAATCTAATCCCTTTACTTTCTGCCTGTGCCCTAATCTTTCTCCAATGGCAAAGCTTCCTCTATCCATGTAATATAATATTACCCTCTTGGTGTCAAAACAATACAAGTCTAATCAATTTTCCATGTTTAACCCTTTTAAAATATGAAGCCATTTTGATGGCCACAAAAGTTTTCTGTGTTCTAGGTTAAAAACATCTTTAGTCCTTCATATGCAATAGTATCTTGTTAGAATGCTATTCTATTTTCTGTCCCCAAAGATATTCTGCTTCACTTATATTCCCTTGAACTGTGACACACAAAGCTAAATATAACATTCCAGATGTATTCCAAACAGAACAGAACAGGCCTATCACCTCGCTCATCCAGAAACTAGAGCAGTACTATTCATACAGCCTTGGCTTTTTTGAATAACCACATTGCAGTGCCTCCTCCACCTCCCCACATGCACTGCTTGTAAACTGTTCCAACCTCTACTTACAATTAGTTATTTAAGATATAAGAATAGAAATTTCACAATAACTCAAGATAAAATTTAATTCTATTAGATGAAGCCAGATTCAAAATTCTGTAAAGATCCCTCAGAATCTTGATTCTGTTATTTATCATATTCATTTGCTATGAATGGAAATATAGTGAGCATACTCTTTAACATTTTGATTCTGATGGAAAAGCCAGTATTCAGCACAAAGGACCCTACCACACAATAGCAGCAATCTTCTGTTCTCACAGACTCATCTATCATTGTGCCTTATAGTCAACCAGTTGTCTGTTGATCGGTCTTTTTATTCAATTCCTATTTCTTCACCTTGTATAAATACACTGACTAGGATGGCAATGATGTATAAAACAATGTTAAAAATGAAGAATAGTTACAAGAAGTGAATTACCTTCCAATTTGTAAATGCACCATCCACTTTTGCCTTGAGACTTTGTAAACTCCGTCTTCTACCCACAACATGCCATCCCCAGAGCCCTGACCTTCATCAAACTCCTTTCTCTCAGCTAGTACACCACTTTTTATAGGAAAACTTTGATCACTCAAACCTAGGTTAGATATTCCTCTTCTGAGATTCAGAAATACATTATGCTTTCTCTATTATAATACTCATTATTATAATTTCTTCTTGTCCTTAATACTCAACAAATTGCAAGCCTTAGGCAGCTTGCCATGAGTAGCATTATATAGGCCAAGCCTCAAGCAGCCAACCAATCCAGAGGTAAACATTCAGGATTGGAGCAAAAGGTTTGGTTACCCACCATTTCATAAGCTTTGGGGACTAATTCCATCATGCCTCATATCCATTTACCTCAGTGACTGAAGCCTAACCCTCTAACATGCATCATCCTCTAGCCAGTCATCCCCACATGCTCTCTGGATCTCCTAAGTGTGAGATCACAAATGTGTGGTCTGCCAATATTTAGAAATTAGGAGAATTCACACAAACATCCAGGTTGTCAATATCTCTTGAAAAAACAATTATGGTTTGGTAAGATCAGGCCTATACTGCCCATGGAAATAAACATCTAGAGATGAACAGTAACTAACTCCCCTTAGACCTGCATTATCCTCTCTACACTCATTCTCATACCTGTTAAATTCCCAGAGTTAACTGAATATGCAAAACCTGTCCTAATAAAACCATTTCTACCCATGATCATGACTTCTTCTCCCATCTCTTCCACTAGGACCTCTGGAATCTCATTCTGAGATCATCAAACTTCTATATACCCTTCCACATGATACAATAAATATTTATTTTCATTCCAAAAAGAAAAAAAAAACTTTCTACATTTTTAAAAACAATAATTCTGCCAAAAGTTAGGAAATACAGGGTGACTGCTAGGTCAAAATAAAACATAAAAGAACTCTTGAGCTAGTTAATTAAACAATTAAATAGTAGAAATATTAATAGCAATCCTAAATCATACTAACTATATTTGTGCCATGGAAAAAAAATTTCTAAAGCCCAAGTGCCAATCTCAGGAGGAAGTAGCAATATGAGTAATCATGTAGTGGCATGGTAGTCAACTCTAAAGGAGAAACATTGGCACTATATCAAATCACCAAACTAAACTAAATAATCCCAAAGTGATGTCCCAACATAGCAAACTACATAACAGTGCATTCATCATGACTTTGCATTACCACCACTAATCAGAACATCCTACAAAAAACAAAATAGTTATAGAAGAGAATAAATGACAATGTGTGAACAGGCAATTAGAGCACAGTTAACGCTCACTGACAGTTCTAAAGTATAGGAATGTGTGTGTTTGTAGATGTATGCAAGTGTGCATATATATATATGCATATGTGTATATATGTGTGTGTACATATATGTATATGTGTATATATACATCACTGTTTATAAAATAATGTAACATTTAAATGAGTCAAAGATAAATTATCCATAATCCCATATCACTGTTAATATATAGGACCTCTATGGCTTTACTCTATCACTCCATCCTACATATATATATGGAGTGATATAGTAGTGTGTGTATGTGTGTGTGTATATATATATATATATATAGAGAGAGAGAGAGAGAGAGAGAGAGAGACAAGGTCTTGCTCTGTCACCCAGGCTGGAGTACAATGGCACGATCACTGCTTACTGAAGCCTTGACTTCCTGGGCTCCAGTGCTCCGCCTACCTCAGCCTTCCAAGTAGCTGGGACTACAGGCATGCACCACCATGCCTAGCTAATATATGTATTTTTGATAGAAATGGGATTTCGCCATGTTGTCCAGGCTTTCTCGAACTCCTAAGCTCAAGCAATCCACCCGCCTTGGCCTCCCAAAATGCTGAGATTACAAGCATGAGCCACCATGCCTGGCCCACCCCATCCAATCATAATGCTTAGCTGACACCAAACCTGTAAAAGAAAATGCACAAACACATGTACTTTACAGGGGTTACATATTCATAACAGAATACAAGGATTATCAAATGCATGGTGATGCCAACATGAAAAGCAATTTAAAGTAAATTCCCAATGGATTAAAGAGTTATATAAAGAAGGAAAACACATACAAACCATTTTTTAAAGTATCAAATATAAATATACAAATAGAAAATCAAAAAAGTCAGAAAGATGAATAGGTGACGCTACATGAAAATGGATATAACTGATGATTTAAAAAGAAAAAAAAGCTAAGCACAACTTCCCAACAGAATAGAAGTATGAACATGGGAAATGAATACACAATTCACAAAGGAGGAATAGACCTAGTGGATAAACATGTGTTAAAACATTTAGACTTACCAATGATTAGAAATGCAAAATTTTAAAAACCTATGAAATTTTAAAAGACTGAAGAAAAGAATAATATCTGTTGGCAAGAGTACAATGAAAGAAGCTCTCTGAAAGAATCAGTAAAAATGTAAATGTAAAATATCAATTTGGAAAACTCCTTTTTAATGTGTAGGAAGAACCTTAGATGTGTCTATATTCTTTAATCCAATAACTCCATCTCTCAGAATCTATCCTAAAGAAATTATCTTAAATATGGAAATGGTTATGGTTATATAGTTGGTATTTTAATATTTTTTAAAACCTGGAAATAATATAACATCCAGCATTTAGTAAAAATAATTTACTGATACATACCATAATGACTCTCTAGATAATAACAAACATTCAATAAAAGTAATGTTTGCATGGGATAGATAGCAACATGCAAAATACTTATAAGTAAGTCTCAAACACTAGCTTCTCTCAATTTTTTTTTATTTTTTTATTTTTTGAGACAGTCTCCCAGGCTGGAGTACAGTGGCACAATCATGGCTCAGTGCAGTCTTGACCTCCTGGGCTCAGGCAATCCCCAAACCTCAGCCTCCCAAATAGCTGGGACTACAGGTTTGTGTCACCATTCCCAGCTAATTTGTTAATATTTGATAGAGTTTGAGTCTCAACTTCAGGCTGGTCTCAACTTCAGGGCCTCAAGCGATCGTCCCACTTCAGCCTCTCTAATTGTTGGATTTACAGGCATGAGCCACTGCACCCACCAGACACCAGTTTTCTTAATCTATACCTTGTGAACAAACTTCCTTAAACTAGAATGAACTGTACACTTTTTGGTATACTCATTAACATTTTTGTTTTTTCTACTTTATATTATAGCATGTATTTCATTCTAACTCTTTTTATCACTCATTGCAAAATACAAATTTTGCCTTTGTGATCAAATATTAAGCAAGTTAACAAAAAGTATTCCGTCTGCCATCAGGTGGAGGCACGAGGATTCCAAATAGAGAAGCACATTCCTGGAGACCTCCAACCTCCTACCCCTATCCCAGGAACGGGGGAAGAAATTAGGCAGGATCATACACTGTATGTTGTTGTTGTTGTTGTTGGAAGAAATTAGCCAGGATCACACAATGTATGTTGTTGTTGTTGTTGGAAGAAATTAGGCAGGATCATACAATGTATGCTGTTGTTGTTGTTGTTGCTACTGCTGCTACTGTTTTAATATCACTTCCCCCATGCCCTATATCCATCAAGATTTTGATGCCTCAGAGAGAACCCCTGGTGTAATTAAAACAAAATGGACTCTGGTCCATTCTAACTTTCCAACCTTCAATAAATTACTTTAGCTCCTAGAGCTTCAGCATGTTCACCTGTAAAAGAGAAGAATAATATTTGCCTTATAGGTTTATCTAAACATTAAATTAGCAAACATAGGCACATATGTAAATACAGGTAAAACACCTGGAACAGTACCATGGAGCTGACTCAAATAAGGTTCACTTCCCCTTAATCAAACTGCTGAAGTGTCTAAGACAGTATAAGCTGGTAAATAAAACAGGGTCTGTCCCATTAAAGAACTTAAAGTTTTCTGAGAATAAAAATAAACTTAAAACAAGTAATCACACTAATAAATTTTGCATAAGATATTGCAATATGTACTATGAAGTAAAAGTTAACAGTGTTATGAAGTAGAGCAGGGATCTGACTTAGATTGCTGAGGATCAAGAAAGCTCCCTTTGGAAACATATTTAAGGTAAAATCTTTAAAATAAATAGGAGAGTAGGACAACGAAAATAAAAACGATCCAGATGGAAAAAAAAAGAGCACGCATGAAGGTCCAAAGACAGGCAAAACATTGGTAGCTTAAAAAAAGAAAGAAGAAAAGAAGAAGGCAGTGGTTGCAGCAAACTGAGCAAGCAGGAGAAAGACTCAAGAAGAGACTAGTAAGATACAGGCAGCTTTCATGTTGAGAAACTACAGCCCATGACTTAAAGCCAATCTATAGCCTGTATTTGTACAATCCTAGTGCTAAAAATGTTTTTTACATTTTGTAAGAGCTGTAAAAAATGCTAATGAAAAAATAGACTTTCATTTCAAGAAGACAGAATAGATGCACTTTTCCTCCTCTTCCTGCTAAGTACAACTAAAATACTGCAGCCCCATCACTACCCCACCAAAAACCAAGTAGGAAGCCAAGACTTCCAATGCCTCCAGGCTATAATTTGGTGCTCCAACACATCCCCACCTTAGGGATGGTGTCAGAAAGGGCAGAGTGGGGAGCTTGGATTTTACACACCAACAGAAAGTAACAAAGAAATCTTACATGGTGTCAACAGACATGTGATAGAATGGTAAGCAGAAATAGACAAATCCACACTTATAAATGGGGACTTCAACACCTCCACCTCAACAACTGGTAGAACAATTAGGAAATCAACAAAGATATAGAAGAATTCACCAGTACCATCAAGCAACAAGATCTAAATGACATTCATAGAATAAGGTTCAAAAAAGGTTCACATCTCCTTAATCAAACTGCTGAAGTTTCAAACTTGTGCTGTCCTTATAACAACAGAAAAATACCCATTCTTTACAAGTATCAACAGAACATATAAAAAGATAGACCATATTATGGGCCACAAAACACATCTCAACAAATTTAAACAAATAGAAATCATAGGGTGTGATCTCTGAAAATAATGAATCTCCTACATGCTTGGAAACAAAAAAAAAAACTTCTAAATAATATATGGGTCAAGAAAACATCTCAAAAAAAGTAAAAATACATAGAACTGAATGAAAGTGAAAATAAACCAAACCAAAATTAGTAGGATATAGCTAATACAAGGAGGAAATTTCTAGCACTACATGTATATACATTAGAAAACAGGAAAAGTCTCAAATCAATAATCTAAGCTTCTACCTCAAAAAACTAGAAAGAGAAAAGCAACGTAATTCTAAAATACACAGAAGGAAGAAAATCATAAGGACAAAAACACAAATCAATTAAATTGAGAACAGGAAAATGTTAGAGAAAATCAATGAAACAAAAAGGTGGTTCTTTGAAAATATTAGTAAAATTGACAAACTTCAAACAAGACTGACAATGAAAAAAAGAGAAAAAATACAAATCAGGAATGAAACAATGGCTATCACCATGGGCTGTGCAGACATGAAAGGAATAATAAGGGAATGCTATGGTAGAAAAGACTCTACACATATAAATTTGACAAAGTAGATGAAATAGACCAATTCCTCAAAAACTACAAAGTACCACACCTTCCCCCAATATTAAATAGATAATTTGAATAGTCCTATAACTGGGAAGGAAATTGGATTTACTGAAAAATCTCCCCTTAAAAAATCTCCAGGTGCATATGGTTTCAATAGAGAATTCCACCAAACATTTAAGAAGAATTAACACCAATTCTACACAATCTTTTCCAGAAAGCAGAAGAGGAAGGAATACCTCTCCAACTCATTTTATGAAGCACTGATGTCAAAACCAGACAAAGACAGTACTAAAATAGAAAACTACAAACCAATATCCTTCATGCATTTAGATAAAAATACCTTAGCAAAATACAAGTAAACAGAATTCAGCAATTTACAAAAGGAATTATACACCATGACCAAGTAGGGTTTATTCCAGGAATGGAAGGTTGCTTGAATATTTGAAGAATAAATTAATGTGATACATCATATTAACAGACTAAAGATACAACAGAAGAAAGGAAATCTAAAGAAGAAAAATGAGGCCAAGGCAGTAGGATTACTTGAGGCCAGAAGTTCAAGAAAAGTCTAAGCAACATAGGCTTAGGCTATAAGAAACAAAAAATTTCTTTAAAAAATTAGTCAGGTGCAGTGTCATGCATCTGTAGTTGCAGCTACTCAGGAGGCTGAGGCAGGAGGATGGCTTGACCTCAGGAGTTTGAGGCTGTAATGAGCTATCATCATGCCACTGCATTACAGCTAGGTGACAGTGAAACCATGTATTAAATATCTTTTAAAAATGAAGAAGACAAGAAGAGGAAGAGGAAGAAAAAAAGGGAAGGAAAAATGGAGGGAAGAAGGCAGGGAGGGAGGGAGGGAAGGAGGGAGGGAAGGAAGGAAGGAAGGAAGGAAGGAAGGAAGGAAGGAAGGAAGGAAGGAAGGGAGGGAGGGAAGATGAAGAAAGAAGAAGGAGAGGGAGGATGAGAAGAGGAGGGAGGAGGAAGAAGGAAGAAGAAGGAGGAGGAGGAAGAAAAAGATGAAGGAGGAGAAGGAGGAGGAAGAAGGAGGAGGAGGAGGAGAGGAAGAAGGAAGAAGAAGAAGAGGCGGCGGCAGCAGCAGCCACAGTGCTAGAGAAAGAGGAAGAGGAAGAAAAAGCACCATATGATCAAATCAATTGATGCAGAAAAAAATGTTGACAAAATCCAACATCCATTCATGATACAAATTCTCAGAATACTAGAAATAGAGATGAATTTCCTTAACTTGATAAAATCTACAAAAACTTCATAGTAAATGGTTAAAGGCTGAATATTTTCCACCTAAGACAGGGAACAAAAAGATATGCATTCTAACCACTGCTATTCAATATAGTACGTACAATTCTAGCCACTGCAATAAGGCCAAAAAAAAAGAAAAGAAAAAGCACACATATCAGAAAAGAAAAAGCACACATATCAGAAAAGAAAAAATAAAACTGTCTCTATTTACAAATGATATGATAACCTATGTAGATTATTCCAAGCAATCTACAAAAAAAAAACTACTAGAACGAATAAATAAGTTCAGCAAAGTCACAGCATATAACATCGATAGCAAAGGACCAATTTCATTTGAACATGATACCAATGAGCATGTGGACACTGAAATTAAAAATACAATACCACTTATAAAAATTGTTAAAACAAAAAGATATACAAAGGTATAAACCTAACAAGTTATGTACAGAATGGACATGCTAAAAACAACAAAACACTGATGAAAGAAGTCAAAAACCAAAATGAAAAAAACATTGCATTCATGAATTGCAAGACTAAATATAGTAATAAATATGTCAATTCCAAAAAATGCCAAAAGCAATTGCAACAAAAGCAAAAATTGACAAATGGGATCTAATTAAACTAAACAGCTTCTGTACAAAAAGAAACTATCATCAGAGAGAAGAGACAACCTACAGAATGGGACAAAATTTTTGCAAACTATCCACCAATGAAGGTCAAATATGCAGCATTTATGAGGAACTTAAACAAAATTACAAGAAAAAAACAAACAACTCCACTTAAAAGTGGGCAAAGGACATGAACAGAACCTATCCAAAGGTCTCATAGTCTGGCCAGGTGCAGTGGCTCGCACCTGTAATCCCAACACTTTGGGAGGCAGAGGTGGGCAGATCACTTGAGGTCAGGAGTTTGAAACCAGCCTGGCCAACATGGCAAAACCCTGTATCTACAAAAAAATACAAAAATTAGCCAGGCATGGTGGCACTCGCCTTTAGTCCCAGCTACTGGGGAGGCTGAGGCATGAGGATAGCTTGAGCCCAGGAGGTGGAGGTTGCAGTCAGCCAAGATCACACCACTGCAGTACAGCCTGGGTGACACAGCAAGACTCTGTCTCAAAAAAAAAAAAAAAATTGAAACCAAATGATAATGGAAATATAACATACCAAAACCTCTGGGATACAGCGAAAGTAGTACTAAGCAGAAAGTTTAGAGCAAAAGTAGTATATCAAAAAAGCAGGAAAACTTCCAACAAAAAAATCTAACCATGCATCTTAACCAGAAAAACAAGAGTGAATAAAACTCAAAATCAGTAGAAAATAAAAAATAAAAATCAAATCAAAGCAGAAATAAATGAACTTGAAACAAAGAAAACAATACAAACAATCAATGAAAGGAAAACTTGGTTTTCTGAAAAGATAAAATCAACAAATCTTTAGCCTGACTAAGAAAAACAGAGAGAAGGTCCAAATAGATAAAATCAGAGAAGAAAAAGGAGACATTACAACCATTACGGCAGAAATTCAAAGGATCACTAGAGGCTACTATGAGCAACTATATGCTGATAAATTGGGAAAACTTAAAAGACATGGATACATTCCTAGATGCAAACAACTTACTAGGGTTGAACAATTAAGAAATCTAAAACCTGAACAGACCAGTAACAAGTAATGAGATGGAAGCTGTAATAAAAAGTGTCCTGGAGAGGAGTGCAGGATGGCCGACTAGATGCAACAAGGTGGCACAGCTCCTACCGAGGGACAAGACAACTGGTATAATCCAAACAGATCTTCTGAGAGAAGGTACCAAGAGTGAACAGAGGGAAAGACACAGAAGCTAGGCTGGAGGGACAGAAAGCTGGGAACCCTACATGAGGCTGCAGCATACCCGGACTCGTTCCTGGCCCACAATAGCCCCAGGAGAATGGGTGAGTTGAACTGGCAAGGAGCAACCTGTTCTCATCATGGGTCTCTGGAACCCCAGCAGGAGGAGATGCCTCAACCACCACAGACACTTGAGTTGGCAGCGAGAGCTGCTTAGAGAAGTGGTAGGGGCAGCAAGCCAGCTCATGTGGAGCCTAGAGGGTTTGGTGCAAGAGTGTCTGTAGTGGAGCATGGCCAAGAATAGCCATCCCCCTAGGCTCAACGTGCTTCCATAGGAGACTTTAGCCCTAGGGGTCCTGAACTCTGCAGGGTTGTCTTGCCCATCAGACAGGGCCAGACCAACATGAGCACCCCTTGGTCAGCTGCCCTCTTCCAGCCTGGCCACGCCTCCTTGCAGGGCAACCTCAGGTGCCCTGGGGGCATGTACCATAGCTTCTACACTGGCAGACAGTGCCTGACCAGGGAAGAGCTCGAGTAGGGCAGCCCCTGTGACCATGCACTATCTCACAGTCTCCCTCCCCATACTGCAGCTTCCTCTGGGCCCACAGCAGCTCCCCACATTGCTTTGCTGGTGGTGTCTGCACAGGTGGGTTTTGCTTTCCTTGCCACAACAGCACGCCTGAGTACAGTGTTCCCCCTGCCAACCAGGTTGCAGATGGAGTCTTGGCAGACAGAGTGAGACAGCCCTGACCCCACTAGTGCCCCATCCTTACACTAACACTGCGAAGAGAATGGCACATCCTTCCCTATGCTGGGTGACCACTCCTGCTTCCTGGGCACAGAGAAGGCACCCAGAAATGCACCTGCCAGCACCCTGCCCCTGATCCAACACCACCTCCGGCATGACTGCACAAAGTTGCCATCAAGGGCCCCGTACACCCCCAAACTGCATTGCCTCTGCCACTGTGGTGAATGCCGCCATGGAGGCAGACACCCTGGCACCCACTAGCAGTTTGCCACAGCTGCCACTACTGCTGCTGCTGCCATCCATGTGCAAACAAGGACAAATCCCACTGTCACTGCACTACCAAACGTTATGGTTGACACCACTTATCACAGTGTAGTGACCAGCAGTCTGGGAGCACATAAGGACCCCTTACCAACACAGTGGATTCCTAACCTTGAGAAGCCAGAGAGAAAAGTTAGAGCCCAATACAAGTCCCCCAGAATTAGAGTACATAGTCCAGGAGTTGGGAGCTAAGTGTTGGCCCCCTAAAATCTTCCAGAAACAAAGCCAGTCGGCTGAATCCACCTTATACCACAATCATATTCTCAAAGTCATCAATAGATTAAAGGAAAAAAACCTATCCAAAGGTCAGCAAGCTCAAGGATTGAAGGAAGATAAGCCAACAAGGATGAGAAAGAATCAGCACAAGAGGCCTGACAACTCAAAAAGCCAGAGTGCTTTCTTTCCTCCAAACAATGGCACCACCTCTCAAGCGAGGGTTCTGATCGGGGCTGAGATGGCTGAAATGACAAAAACAGAATTCAGAATATGGATAGGAATGAAGATCATTGAGCTACAGGAGTATGTTGAAATTCAATCTAAGGAAGCTAAAAATCATGGAAAAAAGAATGCAGGAGCCAAGAGACAAAACAGCCAGTATAGAAAAGATGGTAACTGAACTCATAGAGCTGAAAAACATACTATAAGAATTTCACAATGCAATCACAAGTATTAATATCAAAATGAACTAAGCAGAGGAAAGAATCTCAGAGCTTGAAGATTGGCTTTCTGAAATAAGACAGACAAGAATAGAGAAAAAAGAATGAAAAGGAATAAACAAAACCTCTAAGAAATACGGGATTATGTAAAGAGACCAAATCTACAACTCTTTGGTGTCCTGAAAGAGATAGGGAGAAAGGAACCAACTCAGAAAACGTATTTCAGGATACATCCATGAGAACGTCCCCAACCTAGCTGGAGAGGCCAGCATTCAAATTCAGGAAATGCAGAGAACCTCAGTAAGACACTTCACAAGAAGATCATGCCCAAGACACATAATCATCAGATTCTCCAAGGTTGAAATGAAAGAAAAAATAAAGGCAGCTGGAGAGAAAAGGTCACCTACAAAGGGAAGCCTATCAGACCAACAGCACACATCTCAACAGAAACCATATAAGCCAGAAGAGATTCTTCTTAAAGAATGTTGAATATTGGCCCCCAATATTGAATGTTGAATGCAATGACACACTTAGGCTCAAAATAAAGGGATGGAGAAAAATCTACCAAGCAAATAGAAAACAAAAAAGCAGGGGTTACAAACCTAGTTTCAGACAAAACAGACTTTAAACCAACAAAGATCAAAAAAGACAAAGAGGGACATTACATAATGGCAAAGATTTCAACTCAAGGAGAAGATCTAACTCTCCTAAATATATATGCACCCAACACAGGATTAGCCAGATTCATAAAGCAAGTGCTTAAAGGCCTTCAAAGACACTTAGATTCCCACACAATAATAGTGGAAGACTTTAACATCCCGCTGACAATATTTGACAGATTATCAAGACAGAAAATTAGCAAAGACAGGAAGTCTGTTCCAAGATGGCCGAATAGGAGCAGCTCCAGTCTGCAGCTCCCAGCGTGATCAACGGAGAAGACGGTGATTTTTGCATTTCCAACTGAGGTACCTGGTTCATCTAATTGGGACTGGTTGGACAGTGGGTGCAGCCCAGAGAGGGCGAGCTGAAGCAGGGCGGGGCATCGCCTCACCTGGGGCACAAGGGGTCAGGGGATTTCCCTTTCCTAGCCAAGGGAAGCCGTGACAGACTGTACCTGGAAAATCAGGCCACTCCCACCCAAATACTGTGCTTTTCCAACAGTCTTAGCAAACAGCATGCCAGGAGATTTTATCCCACGCCTGGATTGGTGGGTCCCCCACCCACGAAGCCTTGCTCACTGCTAGTGCAGCAGTCTGAGATCAACCTGCGAGGCAGCAACCTGGCAACGGGAGGGGTATCCACCATTGCTGAGGCTTGAGTAGGTAAACAAAGCAGCCAGGGAAGCTCAAACTGGGCAGAGCCCACTGCAGCTCTGCAAGGCCTGCTGCGTATATAGACCCCACCTCTGGGAGCAGGGCATAGCTGAACAAAAGGCAGCAGAAACTTCTGCAGACTTAAACGTCCCTCTCTGACAGCTCTAAAGAGAGCTGTGTTCTCTAAGCACAGTGTCCGAGCCCTGAGAACAGACAGACTGCCTCCTCAAGTGGGTCCCTGACCCCTGTGTAGCCTAACTGGGAGACACCTTCCAGTAGCGGCCGACTGACACCTCATACAGGAGGGTACCCCTCTGGGACGAAGCTTCCAGAGGAAGGATCAGGCAGCAATATTTGCTGTTCTGCAGTATTTGCTGCTCTGCAGCCTCCGCTGGTGATACCCAGGCAGAAAGGGTCTGGAGTGGACCTCCAGCAAACTCTAACAAACCTGCAGCTGAGGGTCCTGACTGTTAGAAGGAAAACTAACAAACAGAAAGGAATAGCATCAACATCAACAAAAAGGACATCCACACCAAAACCCTATCTGTAGGTCACCAGCATCAAAGACCAAAGGTAGATAAAACCACAAAGATGGGGAGAAATGAGAGCACAGCATGGGTACGAAGAATCACTATCGTGAAAATGGCCATACTGCCCAAGGTAATTTACAGATTCAATGCCATCCCCATCAAGCTACCAATGACTTTCTTCACAGAATTGGAAAAAACTACTTTAAAGTTCATATGGAACCAAAAAAGAGCCCGCATCGCCAAGTCAATCCTAAGCCAAAAGAACAAAGCTGGAGGCATCACACTACCTGACTTCAAACTATACTACAAAGCTACAGTAACCAAAACAGCATGGTACTGGTACCAAAACAGAGATATAGACCAATGGAACAGAACAGAGCCCTCAGAAATAACGCCGCATATCTACAACTATCTGATCTTTGACAGACCTGAGAAAAACAAGCAATGGGGAAAGGATTCCCTCTTTAATAAATGGTGCTGGGAAAACTGGCTAGCCATATGTAGAAAGCTGAAACTGGATCCCTTCCTTACACCTTATACAAAAATCAATTCAAGATGGATTAAAGACTTAAACGTTAGACATAAAACCATAAAAACCCTAGAAGAAAACCTAGGCATTACCATTCAGGACATAGGCATGGGCAAGGACTTCACGTCTAAAACACCAAAAGCAATGGCAACAAAAGACAAAATTGACAAATGGGATCTAATTAAACTAAAGAGCTTCTGCACAGCAAAAGAAACTACCATCAGAGTGAACAGGCAACCTACAAAATGGGAGAAAATTTTTGCAACCTACTCATCTGACAAAGGGCTAATATCCAGAATCTACAATGAACTCAAACAAATTTACAAGAAAAAAACAAACAACCCCATCAAAAAGTGGGCGAAGGACATGAACAGACACTTCTCAAAAGAAGACATTTATGCAGCCAAAAAACATGAAAAAATGCTCACCATCACTGGCCATCAGAGAAATGCAAATCAAAACCACAATGAGATACCATCTCACACCAGTTAGAATGGCAATCATTCAAAAGTCAGGAAACAACAGGTGCTGGAGAGGATGTGGAGAAATAGGAACACTTTTACACTGTTGGTGGGACTGTAAACTAGTTCAACCATTGTGGAAGTCAGTGTGGCGACTCCTCAGGGATCTAGAACTAGAAATACCATTTGACCCAGCCATCCCATTACTGGGTATATACCCAAAGGACTATAAATCATGCTGCTATAAAGACACATGCACACGTATGTTTATTGCGGCATTATTCACAATAGCAAAGACTTGGAACCAACCCAAATGTCCAACAATGATAGACTGGATTAAGAAAATGTGGCACATATACACCATGGAATACTATGCAGCCATAAAAAATGATGAGTTCACGTCCTTTGTAGGGACATGGATGAAATTGGAAATCATCATTCTCAGTAAACTATCACAAGAACAAAAAACCAAACACCGCATATTCTCACTCATAGGTGGGAATTGAACAATGAGATCACATGGACACAGGAAGGGGAACATCACACTCTGGGGACTGTTGTGGGGTGGGGGGAGGGGGGAGGGATAGCATTGGGACATATACCTAATGCTAGATGACAAGTTAGTGGGTGCAGCACACCAGCATGGCACATGTATACGTATGTAACTAACCTGCACAATGTGCACATGTACCCTAAAACTTAAAGTATAATTTAAAAAAAATAAATTTAAAAAAAAGAAGCAATAAAAAAATAAAAAATAAATAAATAAAAAATAAAAAAAAAAGAAATGAGAGCAGAAAAGCTGAAAATTCAAAAAAACAGAGCGCCTCTTCTCCTCCAAAGGATCACAGTTCCTTGCCAGCAACAGAACAAAGCTGGATGGAGAATGACTTTGACAAGCTGACAGAAGTAGACTTCAGAAGGTCGGTAATAACAAACTTCAAGCTAAAGAAGGATGTTCAAACCCATCGCAAGGAAGCTGAAAACCTTGAAAAAAGATTAGACGAATGGCTAACGAGAATAAACAGTGTAGAGAAGACCTTAAATGAACTGATGGAGCTGAAAACCATGGCACGAGAACTACGTGACACATCTACAAACCTCAATAGCCAATTCAATCAAGTGGAAGAAAGGGTATCAGTGGTTGAAGATCAAATTAATGAAATGAAGCAAGAAGATAAGTTTAGAGAAAAAACAGTAAAAAGAAATGAACAAAGCCTCCAAGAAATATGGGACTATGTGAAAAGACCAAATCCACATTTGATTGGTGTACCTGAAAATGATGGGAAGAATGGAACCAAGTTGGAAAACACTCTGCAGGATATTATCCAGGAGAACCTAGCAAGGCAGGCCAACATTCAAATTCAGAAAATACAGAGAACACCACAAAGATACTCCTTGAGAAGAGCAACCCCAAGACACATAATTGTCAGATTCACCAAAGTTGAAATGAAGGAAAAAATGTTAAGGGCAACCAGAGAGAAAGGTCAGGTTACCCACAAAGGGAAGCCCATCAGACTAACAACGGATCTCTCGACAGAAACTCTATAAGCCAGAAGAGAGTGGGGGCCAATAGTCAGCATTCTTAAAGAAAAGAATTTTCAACCTGGAATTTCATATTCAGCTAAACTAAGCTTCATAAGTGAAGGAGAAATAAAATCCTTTACAGACAAGCAAATGCTGAGAGATTTTGTCACCACCTGGCCTGCCTTATAAGAGCTCCTGAAGGAAGCACTAAACATGGAAAGGAACGACCGGTACCAGTCACTGCAAAAACATGCCAAATTGTAAAGAACATAGATGCTAGGAAGAAACTCCATCAACTAATGGGCAAAATAACCAGCTAACATCATAATGACAGGATCAAATTCACACATAACAATAATAACCTTAAATGTAAATGGGCTAAATGCCCCACTTAAAAGACACAGACTGGCAAATTGGATAAAGAGTCAAGATCCATCAGTGTGCTGTATTCAGGAGACCCATTTCACGTGCAGAGACACACAGAGGCTCAAAACAAAAGGATGGAGAAAGATTTACCAAGCAAATGGAAAGCAAGAAAAAAAAGTGGGGGTTGCAATCCTAGTCTCCAATAAAACAGACTTTAAACCAACAAAGATCAAAAGAGACAAAGAAGGCCATTACCTAATGGCAAAAAGATCAATTCAACAAGAAGAACTAACCATGCTAAATATATATGCACCCAATACAGGAGCAGCCAGATTCATAAAGCAAGTTCTTAGAGACCTACAAAGAGACTTGGACTCCCACACAATAATAATGGGAGACTTTAACACCCCACTGTCAATATTAGACAGATAAATGAGACAGAAGGTTAACAAGGATATCCAGGAATTGAACTCAGCTCTGCACCAAGCAGACCTAATAGACACCTACAGAACTCTCCACCCCAAATGAGCAGAATATACATTCATCTCAGCACCACATAGCATTTATTCCAAAATTGACCACACAGTTGGAACTAAAGCACTCCTCAGCAAATATAAAAGAACAGAAATCACAAAAAAACTGTCTTTCAGACCACAGCGCAATCAAATTACAACTCAGAATTAAGAAACTCACTCAAAACCGCACAGCTACATGGAAACTGAACAACCTGCTCCTGAATGACTACCGGGTAAATAAAAAAATGGAGGCAGAAATAAAGATGTTCTTTGAAACCAATGAGAACAAAGACACAACGTACCAGAATCTCTGGGACACATTTAAAGCAGTGTGTAGAGGGAAATTTATAGCACTAAATGCCCACAAAAGAAAGCAGGAAAGATCTAAAATCAACACTCTAACATCACAATTAAAAGAACTAGAGAAGCAAGAGTAAACAATCTGAAAAGCTAGCAGAAGGCAACAAATAACTAAGATCAGAGCAGAACTGAAGGAGATAGAGACACAAAAAACCCTTCAAAAAAATCAGTGAATCCAGGAGTTGGTTTTTTGAAAAGATCAACAAAATTGATAGACCATTAGCAAGACAAATAAAGAAGAAAAGAGAGAAGAATCAAATAGACGCAATAAAAAATGATAAAGGGGATACCACCACCGATCCTACAGAAATACAAACTACCATCAGAGAATACTATAAACACCTCTATGCAGATAAACTAGAAAATCTAGAAGAAATGGATAAATTCCTCGACACATACACACTCCCAAGACTAAACCAGGAAGAAGTTGAATCTCTGAATAGACCAATAACAGGCTCTGAAATTGAGGCAATAATTAATAGCCTACCAACCAAAAAAAGTCCAGGACCAGACAGATTCACAGCTGAATTCTACCAGAGGTACAAAGAGGAGATGGTACCATTCCTTCTGAAACTATTCCAACCAATAAAAAAAGAGGGAATCCTCCCTAACTCATTTTATGAGGCCAGCATCATCCTGATACCAAAGCCTGGCAGAGACACAACAAAAAAAGAGAATTTTAGACCAATATCCCTGATGAACATCGATGCGAAAATCCTCAATAAAATACTGGCAAATCAATCCAGCAGCACATCAAAAAGTTTATCCACCACAATCAAGTCGGCTTCATCCCTGGGATGCAAGGCTGGTTCAACATACGCAAATCAATAAACGTAATCCATCACATAAACAGAACCAATGACAAAAACCACATGATTATCTTAATAGATGCAGAAAAGGCCTTCGACAAAATTCAACAGCCCTTTATGATAAAAACTCTCAATAAACTAGGTATTGATGGAATGTATCTCAAAATAATAAGAGCTATTTATGACAAACCCACAGCCAATATCATACTGAATGGGCAAAAACTGGAAGCATTCCCTTTGAAAACTGCCACAAGACAGGGATGCCTTCTCTCACCACTCCTATTCAACATAATGTTGGAAGTTCTGGCCAGGGCATTCAGGCAAGAGAAAGAATTAAAGGGTATTCAATTAGGAAAAGAGGAAGTCAAGTTGTCTCTGTTTGCAGATGACATGATTGTATATTTAGAAAACCCCATCTCCTTGGGTTGATAAGCAACTTCAGCAAAGTCTCAGGATACAAAATCAATGTGCAAAAATCACAAGCATTCCTATACACCAATAACAGAGAGCCAAATCATGAGCGAATTCCCATTCACAATTCCTAAAAAGAGAATAAAATACCTAGGAATCCAACTTACAAGGGATGTGAAGGACCTCTTCAAGGAGAACTACAAACCACTGCTCAATGAGATAAAAGAGGACACAAACAAATGGAAGAACATTCAATGCTCATAGATAGGAAGAATCAATACCATGAAAATGGCCATACTGCCCAAGGTAATTTACAGATTCAATGCCATCCCCATCAAGCTACCAATGACTTTCTTCACAGAATTGGAAAACAACTACTTTAAAGTTCATATGGAACCAAAAAAACAGCCTGCATTGCCAAGACAATCCTAAGCAAAAAGAACAAAGCTGGAGGCATCATGCTACCTGACATCAAACTATACTACAAGGCTACAGTAACCAAAACAGCATGGTACTAGTACCAAAACACAGAGATAGACCAATGGAACAGAACAGAGGCCTCAGAAATAACACCACACATCTACAACCATCTGAGCTTTGACAAACCTGACAAAAACAAGAAATGGGGAAACGATTCCCTATTTAATAAATGGTGCTGGGAAAACTGGCTAGCTATACATAGAAAGCTGAAACTGGATCCCTTTCTTACACCTTATACAAAAATTAATTCAAGATGGATTAAAGACTTAAATGTTAGACCTAAAACCATAAAAATCCTAGAAGAAAACCTAGGCAATACCATTCAGGACGTAGGCATGGATAAGGACTTCATGACTAAAACACCAAAAGCACTGGCAAGAAAAACCAAAATAGACAAATGGGATCTAATTAACCTAAAGAGCTTCTGCATGGCAAAAGAAACTACCATCAGAGTGAACAGGAAACCTACAGAATGGGAGAAAATTTTGCAATCTATCCATCTGACAAAGGGCTAATATCCAGAATCTACAAAGTACTTAAACAAATTTACAAGAAAAAAGCAAATAATCCCATCAAAAAGTGGGCAAAGGATATGAACAGCCACTTCTCAGAAGAAGACATTTATGCAGCCAACAGACACATGAAAAAATGGACATCATCACTGGTCATCAGAGAAATGCAAATCAAAACCACAATGAAATATTTTCTCACACCAGTTGGAATGGCAATCATTTAAAAGTCAGGAAACAACAGATGCTAGAGAGGATGTGGATAAATAGGAACGCTTTTACACCGTTGGTGGGAGTATAAATTAGTTCAACCACTGTGGAAGACAGTGTGGCGATTCCTCAAGGATCTAGAACTAAAAATACCATTTGACCCAGCCATCCCATTACTGGGTATATACCCAAAGGATTATAAATCATGCTGCTATAAAGACACATGCACACATATGTTTCTTGCGGCACTATTCACAATAGCAAAATCTTGGAACCAACCCAAATGTCCATCAATGATAGACTGGATTAAGAAAATGTGGCACATATACACCATAGAATACTATGCACTCCCATGTTAACTGCAGAACTATCCACAATAGCCAACATTTGGAAGTAACCTAAGTATCCATTAACAGACAAATAGATAAAGAAAATGTGGTACATATACACAATGGAATACTATTCAGTCACAAGAAAGAATGAGACGCAAATGTCATTTACAACATGGATGGAACCGGAAGTCATTATGTTAAATGAAATAAACCAGGCACAGAAAGAAAAATGTTGCATGTTCTCATTTATTTGTGGGAGCTAAAAATTAAAATAACTGAGGCCAGGTGTGCTGGCTCATGCTTGTAATTCCAGCACTTTGGGAGGCCGAGGCAGGAGGATCACTTGATTCCAGTTCAAGACCAGCCTTGACAAGATGGTGAGACCCCTGTCTCTACAAAAATTTAAAATTAGCCAAGCATGGTAGTGCACACCTGTAGTCCCAGCTACTCAGGAGGCTGAGGTGGGAGGATCACTTGAGCCCAGGAATTTGAGGCTGTCATGAGCTATAATCACACCACTGCTTTCCTACCTTGGTGACAGGGAGAGACCCTGTCTCTATTTAAAGAAAAAAATAAAATTGAACTCATGGAGATAATAGAATGATGTTTACCACAGGCTGGGAATGGTATTGGGTGGCAGGGAGTGGGGATGGTTAATGGGCACAAAAAACAGCTAGATAGAATGAATAAGATATAGTATTTATGATAGCACAACAGGGTGAGTATAGTAAATAACAATCAAATTGTACATTTAAAAATAACTAAAAGAGTATGATTAGATTGCTTGTAACACAAAAAGCAAATGCTTGAGGTGACAATGTCCCATTATCCTGATGTGACTATTATTACACATTGTATGCCTGGATCAAAATGTCTCACGTATCATATAAATATATGCACCTACTATATGCCCACAAAAATTAAATTTTTTAAAATCTGTGCAGCAGCAAAAGAAAAAAATCTAAAAAATGAAAAAAATTAAATTTTTTAAAACTAAATAAATAAAATTTACATGAAAATATAAAGAAACTAAAGTAGCTAAAAACAATTTTGAAGAAAGAAGTGGGAGAAAGCAGTCTACCTTATTGCAAGACTTATACAGCTACAGTAATCAAGACTGCGTGAAGGGACACACACATAATTCAATGGAACAGAAGAGATCCCAGAAACAGCCCCACAGTACAGCCAACTGATTTTTCCCAAAGGTACAAAAGCCTTTCAATGGAGGAAGAACAGCCTTTTCAACAAATGGTGCTGCTGGAGCAATTTCATAAACATAAGCAAAAAAAAATGAACCTCAATCTAAACTTCACACCATTTGCCAAAATAAATTAATCATAGATATAAATGTAAAACAAAAACCTGAAAACCTTTCAGAACAGGGGTCCCCAACCCACAGGCCACCGGCCAGTACCGGTCCATAGCCTGTTAGGAACTGGGCACGGGGCAGGACATGAGCAGCTGGCCAGTGAGCATTACCACCTGACTTCCGCCTCCTGTCAGGTCAATGCAGCATTAGATTTTCACAGGGGTGTGAACCCTATTGTGAATTACACATCTGAGGGATCTAGGTTGTGTGCTCCTTATGAGAATCCAATGCCTGATGATCTAAGTTGGAATAGTTTCATCCCGAAACCATCCCCCACATCAGTTTGTGGAAAAGTTGTCTTCATGAAACCAGTCCCTTGTGCCAGAAAGTTGGGGACTGCTGTTTTGGAAAATAGATAAAAGAGGCTGGGCACGGTGGCTCATGCCTGTAATCCCAGCACTTTGGGAGGCAGAGGCAGGCGGATCACGAGGTCAGGAGATCGAGACCATCCTGGCTAACACGGGGAAACCTCGTCTCTACTAAAAATACAAAAAACTAGCCGGGCATGGTGGCATACGCCTACACTCCCAGCTACTTGGGAGGCTGACGCAGGAGAATCACTTGAACCCGGGAGGTGGAGTGAGCCGAGATCGCGCCACTGCACTCCAGCCTGGGTAACAGAGGTAGACTCCGTCTGAAAGAAAGGAAAAGAAAAGAAAAAAAAAAGAAAAGAAAAGAGAAAAGAAAAAAGAAAAGAAAAGAGGTAAAAGACATAGAAATATATTTACTGAAGAGGATATAGGAATGGTAAATACGCACATGAAAAGATGTTCAACATCACTACAATTCCTATCAGAATGGCTGTTACAAAAAAAATGGCAAAATCAAATACTTCAGGGAATGCAGAGAAATCAGATCCTTCGACATAGCTGATAGGAATGTAAAACAGTACATCCACTCTGGAAAATGCTTTGGCAGTTTCTAAAAAAAAAACAAAAAAACAAAAAACCCAGGATTTTGAGGCTACAGTGAGCTATGATCACACCACTGCACTCCAGCTAGGGTGAGATCCCTTCTCTTAAAAAGAAAAACAGATATCATGAACCCTAAGTTTACCAAGAGACTAATAATATTACCCAAGTATTCATAGAAAAAGTGAATCAACCAGTCAATAACAGCAATAAAAACAGCCTAATCTGAGCGTTCACTATGGACCCGCAATTACATAAAGTAATATCTGTGCTTTATCTGTTTTAATCTTTCAACTACCCTTTGAGCTAGGTTAATTAAACTGTGGATTATGAAAGTTAAATTCTGTGCTAAAAATCTTACTGTTAGGAAATGGTAGAGCCAGGACTCAAAATTCAGGCAGTATGAACACAAAGCCTGTAGTTCTAATCCATGATTTAATACTGCCTCCACTAAACTACCCTCAACCTTCATTTGTGAGGGAACAACCAAATAAAATACAGGAAATTACAAACAAGTGAGGTGGGCAGAACTGAATTGATATTAATTGAGTTGACCTTTGAAAAGACACCTGAAAGGAAAACCTCTGAAGACACAATTGCTCTAAGAATAACTAATCGATTAGTAAAAGATGTTATTAGGTTGTTGCAAAAGTAATTGCAGTTTTCAGCCATTAAAACAGCAAAACTGCAATTACTTTCACACCAACCTAATACAATAGTTTCTTATTTAGTGAGCACTAAGTAACACTTTGTGACTGGAATGTTTTTTGAGACGGAGTCTCCCTCTATCGCCCAGGCTGGACTGCAAGCTCCGCCTCCCAGGTTCATGCCATTCTCCTGCCTCAGCCTCCCGAGTAGCTGGGACTACAGGCACCTGCCACCACGCCTGGCTAATTTTTTGTACTTTTAGTAGAGACGGGGTTTCACTGTGTTATCCAGGGTGGTCTCGTTATCCAGGGTGGTCTCGATCTCCTGACCTTGTGATCCGCCCACCTCGGCTGGAGTACCTACGTTTTTTACTGAGCCTAAAAAGATTTAGACATCCATTCGATTGAAAGAGAAGATATATATATGACACAATGATACACAGATCCAGTATAATAATTTGGCCTGCCTCTGTTAGGGGTAAGAATTAAATGCCTTCTAAAATTCTCTTTCTAAATAATCTGTGATCTCTAGTTTCAAATTTATTAATTTTACAAATTAGTCAATATTTTTACTTTCCTAAATTTCTATAAAATAAAACCATACAGAGCCAGGTAAAAGAATTATGACATATAATGTATTAAATTTCAAATTCCACCCTCCTCCCCACAAATAAGAAAAAAAAAAAGCCTGAGTAATTATACCTAATAAACACAGTAGCAGGAACGTCAACCTTTGAAAGAGAAAGGAGACCAAAAAAATGTGTAACCATCTGGCAACCATGCAGTATTTGAGAAAATGTTAGTGTTCTAATTGAGATCTAATTGAGTTTGATTTACTTGTCAAGATAATTGCTTCAGTATTAATTAAATATGTCTCCTGCAGCTGCACAGAAAGCTAAACCTTACATTCTGCTGATTATATAGGATACATATCGATCATTCAAGTCAACATTGCTAGGCTCATGTTACACCAAAAATAGCTCTCTGTATATTGATTATTAACATCTCAGATTCTGACATGTTATTTCTCAATAGATGAAGAATAACATTTCTGAAATCTTGAGAGGAAATTAGTGAGGCTACTTAAAGACTAGTCAGAAAACTATTCACCATCAATAATATATACATATAAAGCATCTTATATAAATATATGTATATATAAATGATTTTATACATTATGAGATTTTTACTTTTTTCTATGAAATTATATATAATTATACTCTATATCTAATATATAAAATATGTAGTAATATATAATATATGTAATATAATTATATAAGATAATATATAATAGGCATATATTTTATATATAATATATAATCACAAAGAAAAAAGGAAAAATTAGGACCACGCATGGTGGCTCACACCTGCAGTCCCATCATTTTGATAGGCTGAGGTGGGAAGATAACTTGAGCCCAGGAGTTCAAGGCCAGCCTGGGCAACATTGTGAGACCTCAGTTATATATATATTTTTTAATTTTTAAAAGAAAACATTACTCTTTTATAATCCTGTTGCCATTTTCCAGAAAGTAATATGCTAGAGCAGGAAAATACTATAAATCATGCTGCTATAAAGACACATGCACACGTATGTTTATTGCGGCTCTATTCACAATAGCAAAGACTTGGAACC
This sequence comes from Pan paniscus, assembly GCF_029289425.2. NCBI lineage: Eukaryota > Metazoa > Chordata > Mammalia > Primates > Hominidae > Pan > Pan paniscus. Next base: position 53,728,264 of record NC_073261.2, on the reverse strand, counting down.
AACCCAAATGTCCAACAATGATAGACTGGATTAAGAAAATGTGGCACATATACACCATGGAATACTATGCAGCCATAAAAAATGATGAGTTCATGTCCTTTGTAGGGACATGGATGAAATTGGAAATCATCATTCTCAGTAAACTATCGCAAGAACAAAAAACCAAACACCGCATATTCTCACTCATAGGTGGGAATTGAACAATGAGAACACATGGACACAGGAAGGGGAACATCACACTCTGGGGACTGTTGTGGGGTGGGGGGAGGGGGGAGGGATAGCATTAGGAGATATACCTAATGCTAAATGACGAGTTAATGGGTGCAGCACACCAGGATGGCACATGAATACATATGTAACTAACCTGCACATTGTGCACATGTACCCTAAAACTTAAAAGTATAATAATAATAAAATAAAATAAAATAAAATAAAAAATAAAAAATATTGCCAGCAACCCCCCCCGAAAAAAAAAAGAAAGAAAGAAAATACTGACGAGTTGAAAGAGATCTAAAAATCATCTAATTTTGCCCCTAAATTATACCTCTAAAAGAGGTACAATATTAATTGACTGACCAAAGTTCTTGATTTGATACCTAACATTTGAAACTAACTTCTAAGTAAAGGCTTTATCAAATATATTTTTCCCATACATATGCTTCATTGGGATACACCAAGCTTCCATAGCTATGATTACAGCAATGCTACAAATGAATCTAAATGGATATTAAGTATTAATAACAACAAAATGGTTGTAGGTCTGGTACAAGTACACTGGTTCGGAATAACCTTTGATAATGTATTATGGTACAATGTCATGAATTTTTTTTTTTTTTTTTTTTTTTTTTTTTTTTTTTTGAGACGGAGTCTCACTCTGTCGCCCAGGCTGGAGGGCAGTGCCGCAATCTCTGCTCACTGCAAGCTCCACCTCCTGGGTTTGCGCCATTCTCCTGCCTCAGCCTCCCGAGTAGCTGGGACTATAGGCGCCCACCATCGCGCCCGGCTAATTTTTTTGTGTTTTTAGTAGAGATGGGGTTTCACCGTGTTAGCCAGGATGGTCTTGATCTCCTGACCTTGTGATCCACCTGCCTTGGCCTCCCAAAGTGCTGGGATTACAGGCGTGAGCCAATGTCATGAATTTTAAGGAATGCTTTTAGAGATCAGATTTTTCTCCAGCTTTCAATCTACATAGAAGTCTTTAACAACTGCTTCCAACATGTCTTATTCCCAAAAGGTGTATATATCAAATCCCAAAGTTAGTTTCCTAATTTCTCTCAAATTTATAATTAGCAGGGTTAGACAAGACAAACCCAAAGGAAATAAATAACAATCACTTCGTGTTGCAGAAGAGAGGGAGACCTAGGTTTCAAAACTGATGTGTAGAGTTTAAGTCTGGTTTTGTCCTGTTATTTTTGGCTCCTCCAGAGATGTAAATTAAACAACTAAGTGTCTTTTTTTCCTTTATGGATTGTATGTGAAATGCTTAGATGCTGAGCACAGAGAAGAGAATGAGGAATCTTTTCTTTCTTTTCCTGATGGTAAAACTTTATGCCAGAGCTATTTTAAATTTTCAGTCCAAAAATACAGTGCCCAACAGCTATTATCACCCATACATCAAGACTGCCACAAATGTTCCATCCACAAAAATCTCTCAGGAAGTTAGTAGGCTTTATGATTTTATAGGTTAATTAAAGCGAAAAACTGAGCATGTTTTCTTGGGCTTTATTCTACATGAACTATGTCAAATATTTTCCAATAAAGAGACAGGAATACTGATTGAAAACATGTAATACCACACATAAATAGTAATAAATAATTAACTCATTCTCATTATTTACACATATTTATCTTTTGAAAATTTGTAGCCCATATAGAACCAAGTCTAAATCCTACCTGTGCAAGTCTTTCACAAATTAACCATACTTCTGCTAATACCCTTCCTTAGGAGAACAAGTATGGTTTTCCAACTTACGTGAGACACATATTCAGTGTCCAGAATTACTGAATCAATTATTCAAACAAGTAAACAGATTTTAGTAATCACTATACTAAAATGCTAGAAGAAGTTTATGCAAAACTCCCTATGATTACTTACTTCAATAGATGGGGAATATGGAGGTCAATTTAAAAATTAAAGCATACATACTATTAATAACTGCATGCTAACTTATTCAAAACTGTCAAGAATTTTTTTAATTCTTTAAATTTATAGATTTTTTTAAAGGGCAAACTAAAAAGAAAAATCAGGCAGACATCAGACTTCTACCATAAATGCAAGAAGACAATGGAGGAAGATACATTCTGAAGAGAAAAAAACATGTGGCACAAGATTTCTATATTTAAGAAAGTTAAAATACCTGTAAAAGAAGGGGAAAAAAAGAAAAAGAAGTCTTCAGATTTACGGTGGTTCCAAAACAATTCCATTCACATAAACTCCATTTAATGTAAATGTATTGAAAAAGTACATGTATTCAAAGATGCACTCCAGTCAAACACAAAACAAATCAAAATAAGAACCTAAAAATAGAGAAACTCCAGTATCCAACACCTGGCAATAAGCACTAAAATATTTAATTAAAAAAATTCAAAATAATTATTGAAAACATGATGACCAAAATTACAAATTGCACTTTTAGTAGAAAATGCTTTTCAAATTTATCATATTGAGCTAGTTAACCATCCCTGAGATATTTTGCAAAGCCTTCCCATTTAAACTTCTGTAATTTCTTTTAGAATATCTTAATCTATAAAACTAAATAGACCTAAAGAAGATCAGAATAAATGAAGTTACAGACCATGTTCCTAGATAGGATGCCTCTATTGTAAATATGTCAATTAATCCAGTAATTAAATTAGAAATAGAATGTAATTCCTTTGAAGGTTTTATCACTGTTTCTTTGAAATGTGACACTTTTTAAGCAAATGTTGGAAATAAAAAAATAAATAGACTAAAATGCCTAAAAATGCCCAAAAACATTTTGAACTGAAGAATAATGACAGGGAAACTAAAATATCTGATGTTAAAATATACTATAAAGCAATGATGGTTATAACACTATGCAATAAACAGGAGAGAAAAACTAATAGAACACAAAGCCCACGAACAGCCAAAGTAAATAAAAGTAGCATTTCGAATTAGTAGGAAAAAGTTTAATTGTTCAATAAATGAGAAAACTGGATAATCTTTTGTGAAAACATATATTATCAGATTTCTATCTCATACTAAAAACTATATTGTAAGAAAATAAAGGAGAATAACTAATTGTAAAATGAAGAAAGACTTCAAACAGAAAACAAAGAAAAAGTTTAAAAGATATGATTACATAAAACTAAAGCTTCACATCTATGCAAGGAATAAAAAAAAGTAATTCACAAAAAAAGAAATAAAACAGTCAAAAAATTGCAAATTGAAACAGTAAGGTATAAATGTTTCCTTTTCATTTTAGAAAAAGTTTATTTGAAAAACACAGCTAACCAACAGACTGGATAAAAAGCTCCCCCCTTATTGAGTAAGAGTGAAAGTCAAAATTCTTCTTTGAAGAATATTCATTATAGTTGATTTTAAAATAATTTAAAAATCCATAAAACTGCCGCTCAGAGATGACTACTACTATCAGTTGATATATGTACTTTAAGTCATTTTTAGTGGTGTGTAAGTGTATGTGTATACACAAACATATATGAATATAAACATACACTAAATATTTATAACTTCACTTATTTTATTTTATTTTATTTTTGAGATGGAGTTTCGCTCTTGTTGCCCAGGCTGGAGTCCAGTGGAGTGATCTCGGCTCACTGCAACCTCCACCCCCTAGGTTCAAGTGATTCTCCTGCCTCAGCCTCCCGAGTAGCTGGGATTACAGGCATGCACCACCATGCCCAGCTAATTTTGTATTTTTAGTAGAGACAGGGTTTCTCCTTGTTGGTCAGGCTGATCTTGAACTCCCGACCTCAGGTGATCCACCCGCCTTGGCCTCCCAAAGTGCTGGGATTACAGGTGTGAGCCACCGTGCCTGGCCAACTTAACTTATTTTTTAAGACTAGATCATCAATATCTATTTTATTGACTACTTAACCATATTACCACAACTGTCTTTTTTTTTTTTTTTTGAGATGGAGTCTCGCTCTGTTGGCCAGGCTGGACTGCAGTGGCGCTACCTTGGCTCACTGCAACCTCTGCCTCTCAGGTTCAAGCAATTCTCTTGCCTCAGGCTCCCTAATAGCCGGGATTACAGGTATGCACCACCACACACCCAGCTAATATTTTTGTGTTTTTTTAAGTAGAGATGAGGTTTCACCATATTGGCCAGGCTGGTCTCCAACTCCTGACCTCAGGTGATCCGCCTGCCTCGGTCTCCCAAAGTGCTGGGATTATAGGCATGAGCCACCACACCTGGCTTGTCATTTAATATTAGGTCTTTCCTCTTTCCTTTTCTTTTTTTTTTTTTTTTTTTTTTGTGGAGCTTTTGAGCAATTCTCCTGGCTGGAATATGGGTAGGACAACTGAAACTCAAATAGCCGTCTTGGAACTGGAGGTAGTACTGACAAAAAGAAAAAGTTGGGGTCTCTGATGACTTTGTGGAATAGTCATTACACTAGACTTAGAGAATCTACCATAAGAAATTCACATAAGAGAAAAATAAAGCACTCGATACATATTAGCTATTATTATGTCTGAAATGCATTTACTTTTTTTAATGTTCACAATATACTACTTGACTTTAAAAGTTAATCATATAAAGAATCACAAAAACACACACTGAAACTATATCAGTGGTCACTTCTAAGTATTAATTATATATAATTTTCCTTTATTTTTATTGCCCAGCTGTTCTGTATTGAGCAAGAATTATTCTCATAATTTGAAGAAATATATATATATATATAATTAAAATAAAGCACTACATATTGGAAAATAAAGTTCAGAGAACAGGTTAATATCCAGTCCAGCTCTTTAAGTTCTTTCTTCATTAAACCATACTGAAGGTAACAGAGAAACATCTTCAAAGAACCAATTTAGATATGCCCTTGATCTTAAAAGGATCAATCTACTCTGAATTAATTGGAGCAGACAGAAGAAACAGGAAAGGAAAGAAATCAAAGATAATTACATACTATATAAAAACTAGGGGAAAAAAACTAAAAACTAGTAAAAAAAAAAAAAGGATAAAATCAACTTAACAATGTAACAACCAAAAAAAGCTCAATAATTTACAGGGACCAAAAATACTTTTCTTAATGTTAAGTGCACCAAACATTTTTCTTTCTGTTAAAATAATTTGTAATTGTTCTTAGTGTCATGGCTGAAGTCTAAGTTTTTCAAATATTATAATGGATCCAAGGAAGAGCAAATCAACTAATTCCTCTATCAGTGATCATCTCTAAATATAAATTATATATAACTAATCACTCTGACACTATAGTACTAGAGTCAACATAGAGCTTCCACTTGCCTTCCCTACACAACTGGCCATTTGAATGTTATCATTCTAATTGACAAGAAACTGAGAAAGAGAAGAGAGCTACAAAAACACTTTCTAGTAAGCGTATATACTTCTATTGAGAGTTAGTATTTTCATTTTTCACAAATATAGTTTTATTATTTTATACCATAATTATAATGGACCCCACTCCATAATCAGGAGTTACTTTTAGATAAAAACAAATAAACAAAAATCCTCTGCATTCTCTTAAAATGGCCAGATGAAAAAGACACACTTGTTTTTATCAGATAATGATAAAAATTATACAAACCATGATGTCTTTTTACAGAAAATTCAGAGTAAAGCACTGAAATATAGTACATTTCTTAAATCAGTTTCCTGGTATTTATTTCCTCTTCCGCTTAGTCATACCTCCTATCCACCATCATTTTCATTACCATATTACTGTTCATTTAATTCCAGTATTTATAGGTCTGTCTTTTCCCAGAAGGTATCTCAAATTATTTTTGGAAGTAGGTAGAAACATACAATGAATTAATAAACTGGAATATCCACAATATGAAAACAATACAGTCTTTTGACTACATTTTAATTTACAAAACAGCCTAAAATTAGATATTATACTCCCATCTGAAGAAGATAAAGTCACACAAGAAGCAAATAACTCTCATGAGATCTCTAGCAAATAACTCTCATGGGATCTCTTGGTTGAATCAACTGACCTCAAAAAAAGAAGACCCCTAATCTCTTGCTCTATATTAGGCAAAAACCTTTCCATCTACTCATGATTCACTTTACACTGAACTCCTACAATTTTTTATTCCAAATCCTCATTATTTTATCTTAAGAAAATTGAAGAACTGTGTTAACAGCTATATTTTATTTCCCCAAGTCTATATAAGGAATCTGTATCTTGCTATACAACTGCAGACAGGCTTCTATGAGGGTTTTGTTGTTGTTGTTTGTTTTGATTGGGGTTTTTTGCATCCAAAATTTCACTATTGCAGTGACCACAGTGTTGGAAAATGGCTCCTAAGCTGGAACCAGAACAAGATTTCAAAAAATTTATAAATAATCATTTCAAGAACACATCTTTCCCTATTTTATCCTGCAAAGACAATATTTTATTCAGGAACCACAAACTGTCAACTTCTCAGCATACCCAAAATCCCACTTAGCTCTGTATTGTAAACAGTATAGTATTTCACTACCACATCAATAAATACAATTCTTAAAAGAATCATTTTTATGTTTGATTCACATTTGTTGTGCATATGCCAATGAACCTAAGGTATTTGTAATGTTAGACTCTTAAAATCTTTAGCTTACAAAAGGGTCAAGCAATCCAAAAACAGCAAAAGGTCTATCCCATGGAGACAAGTATGGACAAAATCTAAAATAAGGAATCACAGCATAAACTGGTATGATCGTCTGTTGTACTAATCTACCTTACTCTCTCCTTATATCAATCCTCTTTTTTTTTTTACAGTGAGTGTAAACGACTGGCTATTAAAATACAGTCTACTAAATAGGGAGTACTATCCTAATGTTTTAAAACCATGATTTACCTCATCAAAAAGCTGGAAAAAAAATAAAGCCATTGGTAATTTAACAATCTTGAATAGAGTGAACAAAAAATACTTACTGTACATATTTCTAGTGACATCTGTAGAAGAGTATTAAGAAAGCATTATCCTTTCTCGGCCTTAGGAAAATTAGTCTTTTCTATTCTCCTAAATTAATAAGAACAGTATAGAAATAAAACACTTTCTAATGGCACAGATAAAGAGAATTACCTGTTGTGTCATCAGAATTTTGCTCAGAAGCAGAATACAAAAATTATCCTCATTCAATGTCTCCTAACAAAACTTTGTCTCCACCAATGCATTTGATTATTAATTATCCTATCAGAGAATATTCTCAATTATAACTATGGCAACATCAAGAGAACATTTATTCTGTAATTATTTGGTCTACACACAAGAGAGTGTGATTTAGCTCATTTCCTGTAAACTTTCTTTAATGGAGTCTAATTTCAGGTAAAATGAGGTAAGTATATTGAAACTTCTCTAAATAATTATAAAATGATGACAGAAGTATTGGAGCAGCTATTTAAAGACTCTGAAAAAGTAAATCATAGTAGGTAGATTGAGGAAGAAGACCAGAAGTTGAAGTATTACACAATTGGCACTAAGTTTACCTTTTTTTTTTTTCCTTCTGGTATCTCCTAGCCTGGACTCAATGTACCAGTGACTTGGAAGTAGGCAATGAAACTCCAAGACCAGTTGTCTAGTTCCGGCTCAAGGAGCAGAAAAGGAACACCTAATGCACAGAGAAAATAAAGAAATGCCCTTTTTTCTCTTTCTTTTCTCTATCTCACCATAGCCCAGTAGCAATCTCTAGGCAAAAGTGGCACTGGCCACTAAAGAGAGCCCACAGGAGCTCAAACTCTAAGGGAGGAAAACCTTTCTCCCCACTCTGGAGCTATAGGGCCAAGAGGGTGCATCCAAACCCCAGTTATTTTTCCTTTCTCTCTGTCCTCCCAGAGTTTACCTTGGGATGAAAGGGCAATTGGAGAAGTCCACACCAAAGTGAAGTAACAAAAGACCCACCTTTCTAGCCAGAGGACAAAAAAGAAAAGCAGCAGGAAACTGAAAATCAATGGCACATAAAGATTACGAAGAAAAAAAACTAAATTGTCCGTACTCACAGATAACGTAATTATCCATGCTGAATATACCAAGGAATCTCAAAAAAAAAAAAAAAAAAACCTACAACAAATAAGTGAGTTTGACAAGCTTGTACAATATAGGGTCAATATCAATATCATAAATATCAACAATACTTCTATAAACTGGAAATAAACAATTTAAAACCAAAAAATTCTAAAATCATTTATAACAGTTCAAAAAATATGAAATAATTGATATGAATCTAACAAAACATACACATGATTTAGATAATAAAAACTACGAAATGCTAATTGAAGAAATAAATTTGTGTACTACACAAATTGAGCTACAGATTCGATGCAATTGCAATTAAAATCCCAGCAGGAATTTTTATAGATATAAACAAGCTGATTCTAGAATTTATATAGAGAAGCAAAGAAACCAGAATGTTAAAAACAATTATTAAAAAGAAGAATAAAGTGAGAGGAATTACACTATTAAATTTTAAGATTTATTTTAAAGCTACAGTAATCAAGACACTGTACCACTGGGAAAGGGATAGATACCAGTGATACTAATCGACATCAGTAGAACAGAACTGACATTGCAAAAATAGATTCACACTAATATAGCCAGTTGATTTTTGACAAAACTGAAAAACAATTCAATAGAGAAGTAATAGTTTATTAATTATATGGTGTTGGAACAATTGGAAAAGAAAGAAACTGGGAAAGGAAGGAGGGGAGAAAGAAAGAAGAAAGGAAAGAAGGAAGGAAGGGAGGAAAGGGAGGGGGAGGGACGGGGGAGGGAAGGAGAGAAGGGGGAGGGGGGAAAGGAAGAGAGGAAGTTGAGGAAAGAGAGAAAGAGAAGAAACCTTGAACTAAATCTTACACCTCACATGAAAATTAACTGAAAATTGCTCATAGATCCAATTGTAAAACCTGCATTTGGAAGAAAATCTTCATGTCCTAGCATAAGACAAAAAGTTCTTAGACATGACACCAAAATCATGATCCACTTTCTAAAAACTGATAAATTGAACTTCATGTTTTGTTCTACAAAAGACACGGTTAAAAAGCAAACTACTGAGTGGAGAAAGATATCTGCAAATCACATATCTGGCAAAGGACTTGTATCCAGAATACATAAACAACTCCCACAATTCAAAAGTAAGAAACAAACAATCCAATTTAAAAGTGGGAAAAATGTTTGAATAGACACTTCACCAAAGAGTACAACTGAATGTAAAATAAATACGATGAAAATATGCTCAAGATCCTTAGCCATTAAAGAAATGCAAATTAAAACCACAATAACCTATCACTACACATATAAAACCTAGGGGAAAAAGCCAACAATACCAAGTGCTAAGTGAGGATACTGAGCAACTGGAATGCTCAGATATTGCTGGTGGAAATGCAAAATGGCCCAGCCATTCTGAAAAACCGTTTAGCCTGTTTTTTTTTTTTGAGACGGAGTCTCACTTTCACCAGGCTGGAATCGCAGTGGCACGATCTCAGCTCACCACAACCTCCGACTCCCTAGTTCAAGTGATTCTCCTGCCTCAGCCTCCCAAGTAGCTGGGATCACAGGCATGCTAATTTTTGTATTTTTAGTAGAGATAGGGTTTCATGTTGGCAAGGATGTTCTCAACCTCCTGACCTTGTGATCTGCCCACGTCAGCCTCCCAAAGTGCTGGGATTACAGGCATGAGCCACCCCACCCGGCCTAGCCATTTCTTAAAAAAGTAAAACTGCACCTACCCTAAGACCCAGCGATCTCATTCCACAGTATTTACCATAGATAAATAGAAACATATGTTCACCTAAAAACTTATACACAATTGTTTACAGCAGCTCTATTAACTGGAAACAAACCAAATGCCAATCAACAGCCAATTCTATAAACAACTTGTAATACATCCTTACAATGGAGTAATACTCAACAATAAAAAGGAATAAACTATTGACACACACAATAATTTGGATTGATATCAGAGGTATTCTGCTGAATGAAAGAAGCCAGTCTCAAAAGTGTACATATGTATAATATATGTCCCATTCTCAAGGAGACAGAACTATGGTGACAGAGAACAGATAAGTTATTTTCAGGATGTAGTGAAAAACATGTGACTATAAAGGAATAGCACAGGGAGTTTTAGAAATCGATAAAAAATATATAAATAGCTAGAAAGCCTTAGCTATGAAGGTTTTCTTGAAGAAGCTTGAAAATTACAAAACACTTCTAAATAATATACGGGTCAAAGAGGAGTCTCAGGAGAAATTTGAAAATATTTTCAACTAAATGAAAATGAAACCACAACTTGTAGGATGCAGTAAAACCTGTGCTTACAAAGAAATTTAAAGCTGTTTGATTCCAAATGTATTACATTTTGGATAAGGCAAAATTATGGAGATAGTAAAAAGATTAGTGGTTGTCAGGGATTGGGAAAGGGAGGGGGAGGGATGAAGAGGTGGAATACATAGGACTTTTAGGGCAGTGAAACTATTCCATAATATTGCCATGGTATATGTCATTATATATTTCTTAAGAACTATAGAATATACAATGCAAAAGGTAAACCCTAATGTAAGCTATAGCTTTAGTTAATAATAATGCATCAATATTGGCTCATCAATTATAAAAAAAAAGTATTACACTAATGCATGATGTTAATAACAGGGGAAACTGCCTCAGGGTGAAGGTGAAGGGGTATTTGAGAACTCTGTACTTTCCCTTCAACTTTTCTGTAAACCTAAAACCATACTAAAAAATAAAGTCAACCAGGAATGGTAGTTCACGGCTGCAATCCCAATACTCTGGGAGACGAGGCAGGAAGATGGTTTGAACATAGCAGTTTGAGGCCAGCCTGGGCAACATAGCAAGACCCCATATCAACAAAATAATTTTTTTAAATTAGCCAGGAGTAAGGAACAAAATGGCTGACTAGACACAGCAAGGAAGTGCTGCTCCCACTGAGAGACACCAAAATATTGAGTAAACCAGCATACTTCAAACAGATCTTCAGAGAGAAAACACTGAGACTCAGTAGAGAGGCAATGAAGACACTGAGGCTGAAGAGTGGGGAAGCTAGGATCCTAGCACGGAGTTGCTGAGAGCCAGCACTAGTTGCCAGCCTTGAATGGCTCCTAGGGAAGTGGGGAGTGACATTGAGGGTGGGATGGCCCACTCTTGCCACGAAACTCTGGGATCCCAGGTACAAGAGATCCCATGACCCCCCACAGACAGTTAAATTAACAGGGGGATCTCCCTGGAGAATAGGCAGAGGCATAACTCCAACCTGAGCAGAGCCCAGGGAGTTTTGTGCACAGAGCAGCTGCAGCAAAATGTGGCCATAGGCGCTCATCCTTCAAGGCGATCCATCTTCTTGTGAGTAGCTCTAGCCCCAGCTGATCACTAAGCCAAGAGACAGCAGGACTGTCTTTCCCATGGGACTGGAGTACATCTATTCTGCAGTCCCCCTGCCCAGCAGCCCTTTGAAAGGTTCCAGTTTGGCTTCTCCCATAGGAGTGTGTGCACAGCGTAGCCTCTATTGTGCAGCCTGGGTGCTATGCTGGCAGCCCTGCCTGAGTGCTTTCCCAATGGCCTGAGAGCACTTTGGATCCACTGATACAGCCAGTGCCCATCCCAGAGGGGCCAAAGGATGGAGCTGTGGGCCCAGTCCCAACACTCCAGAGTTGCAGCATGCAGCCTGGGAGTGTGAAGCTAAGATCTGTGGCCAATTCTTGAGCAGGGAAGGAGCTCCCACTCTGAGAACACTGAAGAGGGGTGGGATGTGGGTTCGAGGGCTGGCACAGGAGTGGGGCATGCCTCCCTCCGCAGGGCCCGTCTGGGAAGAGTGCACCCTGTTTGCCAGCCGCAGCCTCTGACAAAGGGAGCACCATGGCCCAGAACACCCAACAAATGAAACACAGGTGCAGTGTCAGTGATGGAAGGGGGCTCCCCTAAGGCCCAGGAGTGGACCTGGTGAAAGAGTCATCTCTCTCCCACACACACACTTGGAAAAAATATTTGAAGATATATTCCATGAAAAATTCCCCAACTCACTCAAGAGGTTGACACGCAAATTCAAGAAATATAGAGAACCCCTGAGTAATGCTATACAAGATGACCATGCCCAAGGCACAGTCATCAGATTCGCAAAGGTCAATATAAAAGAAAATAATATAAAGGCAGCTAGAAAGAAGGGTCAAGTCACTTATAAAGGAAATAGCATTAGGCAAGCAGCAGACCTCTCAGCAGAAACCTTATAAGCCAAAAGAGATTGGAGGCCTATTTTCAGTGTCCTTAAAGAAAAGAAATTCCAACTAAGAATTTAACATCCCACCAAACTAAGCTTCATAAGCAGAGAAGTAAAATCCTTTTCAGACAAGCAAACACTAAAGGAATTCATTACCACTAGACCAGCCTTAAAAGAGGTGTTTAACAAAGCACTAAATACAGAAATGAAAGAATTATACCGACTGCCACAAAAACACACCTAAATACGTAGCCCACAGACTCTATAAAGGAACTACGCAATCAAATCTATAAAACAACCAGCTAATAACACAGTAACACAATCTCACATATCAATACTAACCTTGAATATAAACAGTCTAAATACCCCACTTAAAAGGCACAGAGTGGCAAGGTGAATAAAAAGATGACCCAATTATATGCTCTCTTCAAGAGATCCATTTCACATGTAACACTCATAGACTCAAAGTAAAGGAATGGAGAAAGGTCTAGTCTATTATGCAAATGGAAAATAAAAAAGAGCAGGGATTGCTATTTTTATATCAGATAAACCAGATGTAAACCAACAACAAGCAAGAAGGACAAAGATGGGTATTACATAATGATAAAGGGTTTGGGTTTGATTCAACAAGACTTAACTATCCTAAATATATACACACTCCACAATGAAGCAGCCAGATGCATAAAACAAGTTCTAGTGGAAGCCTTGAACACCCTACTGACAGTGTTGTACAGATCATTGAGAACAGAAAACTGACAAAGAAACTCTGGACTTAAACTTGATGCTCAAACAACTAGACCTAACAGACATCTACAGAACACACAATAACCACACAATATACTTTCTTCTCATACGCACATGGAATATATTCTAAGATCAACCACATGCTTGGTCATATGGCAAGACTCAATTAATTAAAAAAAAAATTAAATCACCACAAACACACTCTCAGATCACAGAACTATAACAAGACAAGAATGCCCACTCTCACCATTCCTATTTAATATAGTGGTGGAAGTCTTAGCCAGAAAAATCAAGGAAGAAAAAGAAATGAAAGACATCTAAAAATGAAAAAAGAAGTAAAACCATCTGTCTTCACTGACTATATGATTATATACTTAGCAAACCCTAAAGACTCCACCAAAAGGCTCCTGGAAGTGATAAAGGACTTCAGTAAAGTTTCAGGATACAAAATCAATGGACAGAAATCAGTAGCATTTCTATACACCAATTACATTATAGCAGAGAAGCAAATCAAGAATGCAATCCCATTTACAATAGACACACACACACACACACACACACACAAAGAAATGCCTAAGTATACGTCTGATAAAAGAGAGGAAAGATTTTTCTTTTTTTTTCTCAGACGGAGTCTCACTCTGTCACCCAGGCTGGAGTGCAATGGCACCATCTCAGCTCACTGCAACCTCCACCTCCCGGGTTCAAGCGATTCTCCTGCCTCAGCCTCCTGAGTAGCTGGGACCACAGGTGCATGCCACCACAGCCAGCTAATTTTTTTGTATTTTTAGTAGAGATGGGGTTTCACCGTATTAGCCAGGATGGTAACTTTCTCCTGACCTCGAGATCCAGCAGCCTTTGTCTCCCAAAGTGATGGGATTACAGGCATGAGCCATCATGCCCGACTGAGCAGAAAGATTTCTATAGAGAGAACTACAAAACACTGCTGAAAGAAATCAGAGATGACATAAACAAATGGAAAAATATTCCATGCTCATATTTAACAGATTGGAAGAATCAGTATTGTTAACATGGCCATACTGTCCAAAGCAATTTACAGATTCAACACTATTCCTATCAAACTACTAACATCATTTTTCAAATAATTATAAAAACCTATTCCAAAATTCATATGGAACCAAAAAAGAGCCTAAATAGCCAAAGCAATCATAAGCAAAAGGACAAAGCTGGAGGAATCACATTACCTGACTTCAAACTATACTATAAGACTACAGTAATCAAAACAGCATGGTACTGGTACAAAAACAGACACACAGACCAAGAGAACAAAATAGAAAACCCAGAAATAAAGCTACACACCTACAACCATCTGATCTTTGACAAACTCAACAAAAAGAGCAATAGGGAAAAGACTCCCTGTTCAATAAATGGTACTGGGATACTGGTTACCCATATGCAGAAGAATGAAACTGGACCCCTACCTTTCATCAGATTCAAAAATTCACTCAAGATGGACTAAAGAATTAAATGTAAGACCTCAAACTACAAAATTCTAGAAGAAATTCTAGGAAATACCTTTCTTGATATTGACCTTGGCAAAGAATTTATGGCTAAGTCCTCAAAAGCAATTGTAACAAAGATAAAAATTGACAAGTGTGACCTAGTTATACTAAAGAGCTTCTGCACAGCAAAAGAAATTATCAATAAACAGGCAACCTACAGAATGGGAGAAAATATTCACCAACTATGCATCCAACAAAGGTCTAATATCCAGAATCTATAATGAACTTAAATCAACAACCAAAAAACCAATAACCCCAGTAAAAGTGGGCAAAGGACATGAACAGACACTTCTCAAAAGAAGGCCTACGAGTGGCCAACAAACATATGAAACAATGGTCACCACCACTAATCATTACAGAAATGCAAATCACACAACATCTCACGTATCAATACTAACCTTGAATATAAACAGTCTCATCAAAAACACAATGAGATACCATGACACATTAGTCAGAATGGCTCTTGTTAAGAAGTCAAAAAATAACAGATGTTGGTGAGTCTGCAGAAAAAAGGGGACATTTATACACTATAGGTGGAAATGTAAATTAGTCTAGTCACTGTGGAGAACAGATGGGCCATTTCTCAAAGAAGCAAGAGTTGAACTACCATTTGACCAAGCAATCCCATTACTGAGTATATACCCAAAGGAAAATCAATTGTTCTACCAAAAAAAAAAAAATGCAACCCATATCTTCATTGCAGAGCTAGTTACAACAGCAAAAAAATGGAGTCAACCCAGGTGCCCAACAACAGTAGACTAGATAAAGAAAATATGGTACATATACACTGTGGAATGCTATGCAGCCATAACAAAGAACAAAATTATATCCTTTGCAGCATCATGGACACAGCTAAAAGCCATTATCCTAAGTAAACTAATGCAAAAACAGAAAACCAAATACCACATGTTCTCACTTATAAGTGGGAGCTAAACACTGGATACGCACAGCCATAAAGATTGGAATAACAGACACTGGGGACTACTAGAGGGGAGAGAGAATGATAGGGGCAAGGGCTGAAAAACTACCTGTTGGGTATTATGCTAACCACCAGGGTGACATATTCAGTTATACCCCAAATCTCAGAATGATGCAATATACTTTTGTAATAAACCTCCACATGTACCCCCTAATTCTAAAATAAAAGTTGAACAAAAAAATTGCTGGGTGTGGTGGCATGCACCTGTGGTCCTAGCCACTTGGGAGTCTGAAACAGGTGAATCACTTGAGCCCAGACTGTTTGAGTCTACAGTGAGTTTTGATCACACTATTGCATTCTAGCCTGGGTGACACAGCAAGACCTTATATCAAAAAATATATTATTATTTATTAAAATAAATTCTATTAGTTTAAAGAAACAAAAAAGAAAGTCACATTCAAATATGGAAAAATAGTCATAAATCCTGTCAACATTGTTCACCAGTATCTCAAGAACAAGACAGCAGCAAAAAGTTCTAATCACTGTAAGTGCAGAAGAAATTTTCACAATGCTCATAAATGGGTGGTTCACTGCCAAGCTTTCCTTACCCAATATCGAATTAGTCATAGAAATCTAAGAAAGATGATTCACTTAAAAAAAAAACAGAAGGGAAAAACGAAGTCAAGAAGTGATTCTGATTTATGAAATGGGGGATGGCGGTACCATTTTCAGAGTTTTTTTTTTACATGCTTCAGCGCTCCAAAAACAAATGTGAGAAATTAACACTAAAATAAACATATCATTACCATCAATATCACCAACTACTTAAATGTACATCTATACAATTACAGAAACAACAAACCAAACAGTATCCTTTCCTAATTATTCATAAAATGTTAAAACATGATGCCATAATCCACCATTTTTAAAGAGGAGAAACAGAGATGAAACATGCTATCGCACCTTAAACTAGGGATCTCTATACAGTCTGTGTGTTGCGGGAAAGCATGTGTTGAGAAACGCGTGGAAGTTGTTTTATCACAATAATTAGTAGGGTAGCCAGGCACTATTGGCAGCAGGTAGAGCCAGGGATGCTAGACAACCTGAAATATGTGGGATAGTCCTGTAAAATGAAGAAATATCCCACATCACTCTCAACTATCTGATGTCCCAGTGGACATTCATGTAAGTCAAAAGAAAATGCTTGAATTAGTTACCTGAACCCACAACTTAATAGCAGTATTCATGAAATATGTTTTGCACAGCTTTAATATGCACTGAACTTACAGAAATGTAACAGCCATATAAATTAGGGGAAATTGTATTTTGTAGTTTTTTCATAACTCTACAAAAGTTGCTCACTAACTCAGAAAATTAAGCACCAATTGTAATGCTGCTTATGGCATTTAAACTGCAAATACAGCATGCTGGAATGAGTTTGTACTTTAGCACACAAGGTATCTGTAAACAAGTATCCAACTACTTCACTATGCTGTCAATATTTCATCATGTCTTCAAGCATTTATAGATGAAAATATATAATATTTTGTTATAAATTATTTTCATTTTATTTCCTGTTTATACTACATTTAGGGCATCATATTTTTGTGAATTGTGTAGATATATTATTAATAGCTATAAGTTTAATTATTTCAAGACTGTAAAAGGGGCATCATAAAATATTCCTTATAAAAAGGCAGTATTAGGTTTGACAGAATTGAACCAATAAGTTAGACTATATCATTTCTCCCCTGGAATTCTGCAATATTTCTCAATTAGGTCTCTCTTTGTTTAATCAGGCCTAGACACTGCTTACCCTTACCAGTAAGCCTTCCTAAAAGATAAGTTTGATCATGCCCCTCTGCTATTCATAAATATTTGATAGGGCTGACAGTAAAAACCCCAAATCCTCAAAATGGCATTCAAGACTCTGTGATATGATGGTATTATTTGCCCAACAATCTTTCTTTTCAGGAAATTGCTCTACCTCTCACAGTGAAAACTTTCTTTATTATTAAAGAACCTGGAACACCTCTACCTTCTGGCTCTTCTGTTTCTTTACTGAATGCTATTCTTAATCTCTTTTGCTGGCTACTCTTTTCCTCATCCTCTCAATGTTGGAGAGTTTCTGTGCTCAGTCCTTGGAGTTCTCTCTTCTCTACTGACACTTATTTTCTATGTGATTCCATCCAGTTCTATGATGAATCCCAGAACTATACTAGCAGCTTAGGCCCCTCCCATGAACCTCAGACTCATAAATTCAATCCAATCACCCTACTCAACATTTCTACTTGGATGTCTTAGAGCTACCTCAAACTTAACATATACAAAATCAAATTCTAAGACTTGTAACTATGAAACTACCAGAAAAAAAACACTGGGGAAATGCTCCAGAACACTGGATGGACAAAGATTTTTTGTGTAGAACCTCAAAAACATAGGCAACAAAAGCAAAAATAGACAAACAGGATTACATTAAGCTAAAAAGCTTTGGCACAATAAAAGAAACAATCAAGAAGGTGAAGAGACAACCAAAGAATGGAAGAAAATATTTGCAACCTATCCATCTGACAAGGGACTAATAACCAGAACATATAAGGAGCTCAAACAACTCAATAGTAAAACAAAATCTCATTTAAAAATGGGCAGAAGATCTGAATAGACATTTTTCAAAAGAAGACATACAAATGGACAATGGGTATATGAAAAAGGCTTGGCTGGGCACTGTGGCTCAAGCCTGTAATCCCAGCACTCTGGGAAGCTGAGGCGGGTGGATCACCTGAGGTCAGGACAGTTTGAGACCAGTTGCCAACATGGTGAAACCCCGTCTCTACTAAAAAAAAATAAGTAATTCGCCGGGCGTGGTGGTGGGTGCCTGTAATCCCAGCTACTCGGGAGCCTGAGGCAGAAGAATCGCTTGAACCCGGGAGGTGGAGGTTGCAGTGAGCCAATATGGTACCACTGCACTCTAGCTTAGGCAACAAGAGCAAAACTCCGTCAAAAAAGAAAAAGAAAAAGAAGGAAAGAAAGGAAGAAAGAGAGAGAGAGAGAGAGAAAGAAAGAAAGAAGAGAAGAGAAAAGAAAGAAGGAAAGAAGGGAGGGAGGAAGAAGGAAGAAAGGAATGAAGGAAGGAAGGAAGGAAAAGAAAGAAAGAAAAAAGAAAAGGCTCAACATCACTAATCATCAAAGAAATGCAAATCAAAACCACAATGATATCTCACCCCAATCAGAATTACTTTTATCAAAAAGACAGGGAATAGCAGGGTGCTGGCAAGGATATGGAGGACGGGGGACCCTCATACATTGTTGGTGGTAATGTAAATTAGTACAGTCACTACAGAGAACTGTATGGAAGTTCCTCAAAAAACTAAGAACAGAACTACCATATGAGCCAGCAATTCGACTACTGGGTATATATCCAAAAAAAAAAAAGATGAAATCAATATATCAAAGAGATATCTACACTCGCATGTTTGTTGCAGCACTACTCACAACAGACAAAATATGGAATCAACCTACATATCCATCAATGGATAAACAGATAAAGAAAAGGCGGTATATGGCCAGGTGCAGTGGCTCACGCGTATAATCCTAGCACCTTGGGAGGCTGAGGCAGGCAGATCACGAGGTCAGGACATCGAGACCATCCTGGCTAACACGGTGAAACCCGGCCTCTACTAAAAATTCAAAAAAGTAGCCGAGCGTGGTGGCGGGCGCCTATAGTCCCAGCTGTTCCAGAGACTGAGGCAGGAGAATGACGTGAACTCGGGAGGTGGAGCTTGCAGTGAGTCGAGATCGCACCACTGCACTCCAGCCTGGGGGACAGAGCGAGACTCTGTCTCAAAAAAAAAAAAAAAAAAGAAAAGAAAAAGAAAAGAAAAGAAAACGTGGTATATATACACAATGGAATACTACTCATCCATAAGAGATGAAATCCTGTCAGATGCAGCTACATGGATAGAACCAAAGGTCATTACATTAAGTGAAATAAGCCAAGCACAAAAAGACAAATATCACATGTTCTCACTCATATGTGAGAGCTTGAAAAGTGGGTCTCATGAGGATGGAGAGTACATTGATGGTTACCAGAGGCTGGGATAGGTTGGGGGATGGTGGTGAAGAGAGTACTAATTGATACAAACATACACTTAGAGGAAATAAGACCTGATGTTCAATAGTGTGACTACATTAAACAATCAATTGTACATTTCAAAATAGCTAGAAGAGAATAACTGGAATGTTCCTAGCATAAAGAAAAGATACATATTTAAGGTGATGGATATCCCAATTACTCTGATTTGATTATATGAATGTATCTAATTATCACATATACCCTGAAAATATGTGCATATAATATGTATCAATAAAAAAGAAAATATTCAGAAAAAAACAATTAAAATAGCAATAAAACAATAAATAATAATATTTTTTAAATCCTCCAGTGGTTTCCTTCTCACTCAAAGACAAGTCTTTACATTGACTCTCAAGGCCTACATTAGTATTTACCAAGCCTGGGTACATATTAGAATCAGCTAATAAAGGATACTTTTAAAATATACTAATGCCCAGGTTCCAGCCTCAGTAATTCAGATTCAACTGGTCTAGAGGGTAGGGTATTGGTATTTACTGAATGAAAGGCTATGATTGACAATAACCTGCCCAGCCGTTCCCAACACAGGGATGCCTACAACTCTGGCTAGCCAGAGTATCCCATTCCTCCGGTCTTGTTTTGATTGAGCATATGATTCAAGCTAAGTCATATTCTGGGCTTTTGGTGAAGTTATCTGGTGAAGTATATGGTTAATGTTTAACATCATGTAAGCCCAGAGCTGCTGAAGGCCATCATTGTCACCCTTCATTGTTAAAGTCTCCTTAACAATAAAGTCTTAACAAAGAAAAGCAGATTATTTAGCACACTAGACCCATGTGTGTTTAAAGGGAGATCCAGTCCTGAAACTTTCAATTATAGGTGCCAGTAAATTCCTTTCTTTTACCTTACCTTAGTCAAAAAATATATATTATTATTTTTATTTTATTTTTTTATTTATTTTATTATTTTTTATTTTATTTTTATTTTTTTGACTAAGGTAATTTAAGTTAGGTTTCTATCACTGGAAAGAAAATAATTCCTATCACAATTATAAGCATGTACTTAGCTTTTAAATTCCTAAGATTAGTCTTTTACCACCATCAGCCCTCAATTAGACAGCAAGACCCATAACAGAAAAATTATTCTCTTCACACTTGTATCTATCACATTAATAGTACAGTGTCTGACAAACGGCAGATACTGAAATATTCATCTACCAATGAAACGATTTGGGGGGGGTTTAATATTTAAAACTTCCCTTCATTTAGAAGTAACACTGAAGAAGGATATTTGCTTTTGCAGAAAGGATGGATTCTATGACTTTAAAGGTTTCTGTCACCACTTTGATTTTATGAGACTCTATAATCTCTTTATATCAGTGACTTTCACCAGAAAGTTTCAGCTATCTCACTTCACCTCTCCCCAGTTTGGTCCTTTCAATTCCCACCAATCAAGCATACTCCCAATCTCATTTCAAGGACACCATCCTTCTGAGATTTCTCTCAAGTGTTGCTCTATGATTAAGAAGGTCCTACCTTCTACAGATGATCACACTCCCCATCTTCTTATAGAAAGTATTTTGTTAATTAATAGTCTTGGAACCAGTGCTATCTGAACATTCAGTGTTCTTCACCTTCACACATTTGTCCACAAACATTAACGTAAGATGCATTTCTACATATTTTCATTTACTACAATCATTTATGTCTATCGAGTGGTAATGAATCGTATACCTTTTAAAAGGCTGTGCAGGCTGGGCGCGGTGGCTCACGCCTGTAATCCAAGCACTTTGGGAGGCCGAGGCGGGCAGATCACAAGTTCAAGAGATTGAGACCATCCTGGCTAACATGGTGAAACCCCGTCTCTACTAAAAATACAAAAAATTAGCCGGGCGTGGTGGCGGGCTCCTGTAGTCCCAGCTACTCAGGAGGCAGAGCTTGCAGTGAGCCGAGATGGCACCACTGCACTCCAGCCTGGGCGACAGTGTGAGACTCCATCTCAAAAAAAAAAAGATTGTGCAACTGACTGAAAAACATAAATAATGATAAATAGATAAACAGATAAATAGTGATTATCTGTTTAAATTCCAAAGGCCTAAAGAATACACAGTGTCAATGTAACTAAGCTGTGCAATGCACAATAATACATGTGTGTAACAATGATATTTAAATGCTTCCTAAATATATTCCTTTTAATATTTTTAGGCTAATACTAAACTTTGATGCATAAACCCTCCACAAAATCGGGTTGACGTGTTCTTTACATACCACTCAAAACAAGCACTACTAAAATATCTTGCTCTACTATGATTTGTACAGGTATACACCCAAAACAGTACACTCCAGAGGAGGCTGATAAATGCTATATGATCAAGGAATATCACTAACTGGTTCTTTGAACTTTGTACTGACTTTCATGTTTGGAACTCTGTAACACAAAACTGCCACAGTTGATTAAAAAATGAAAAGCTGAACGAGATCTCTCCTGGTATAAAGATAGCATTTAAACATTCTATTAGTCTGATAGCATTAAACAGAATCTTCTGAACAACCTACCTAAAAGCTGAGATTCTCTGTAAATGACTGTGCAAACTGGATTAATTATTTGAATTTTTTATTGTGGAATCTTTACAGCTCATAAGATCCCCTGACGCAGTTTCAAGCAGCTAAATGCCTTAAACTGGCAGGTCAAACATCAAAATTAGAAAACACAGGCCAGGCACCATGGCACATGCCTATAATCCCAGCACTTTGGGAGGCCGAGGCAGGTGAATCACTTGAGCCCAGGAGTTTGAGACCAGCCTGGGAAACATGGCAAAATCCTGTCTCTACAAAAAATACAAAAATTAGCCAGGCATGGTGGCATGTGCCTGTGCTCTCAACTACTCTAGAGGCTGAGATGGAGAGAACCACTTGAGCCTGGGAGGTTACGGCTGCAGTGAGCCAAGATCACACCACTGCACTCTAGCCTGGGTGACAAAGTGAGACCATGTCTCAAAAATCTTTTTTAAAAAGTTGGGGGGGGGCGGACAATGTACAAAACACAAAGTTTTCTATTTATCCTTTATCTTTGGCTCAGTATACTTATGTGGTGCTTTCCTCTATGTTCTACTAATACCTCCCTGGCACTTGAATCAGGCTATAGCTCCCTCTGTAGTAGAAATTTTTTTTTAAAGACAAACACACAGACACCCCTTCACTGACTTTTTCCAAAAAAGTTCTCATTGAATAGAAGATAGACTCCAGAAAACAGCCCTTATGAAGGCATATGGCATGAACAGACCAGGCTCTGAACTAATATGTGTACATTTCATTCTAGTTTAAAAAAAAAAAAGAAGAAGAAGAAGTAGGTTTTCAACTTTTGAGAAGGGAAAAAAATCAGTTTTACTTATGATAAGCCACTCTTAGTCTTTAGAGAATGCCCTGGCCATTTTCTGTCTCTCAACTCAGAACTTCAACCTTTCAAATTATTTTTTAAAAAGGTTCAAACACTACAAAGCATCTGATTTAGTGAAAAGCACTTTAAATACCTCTCCAAGTACTCCCCACAGGATCAAAATGTCATAGAAATGTTGTAAACACTATCAGTCATGTTCCAGAGAACAATTTAAACAAACATTGTTTTGCTCTTTTGTCTGGAAAAGTAATTTCTGAAGTGAAGAGTTCAAAACTTTTAGCCCTACATATTACGCAGTAAGAAAAAAAAATACATCTTTTAAGCATCAGAAGCAGAGTACACAATAGGCTTTGTCTTGTTAAACAAAAGAACATGCTTTTCTTTTCAATCATTTCCAGCTGTATGATCTGGCCTTCACAGAATCAGAAATTAACAGCATATGGCATCTGGCTACCTGCACAGACTACATATAAAATTTGAAATCTTCAATAAGATTAACGAGTCTAGTGGTTGAAAGTGGAGGGGGAACCACCGAACACCATTTCTTATACAGAGGCAATAACTCTAACCAAAGAGGGCAAGAAAAATCGTCCCTACCTAATCAGATGTCAACTATATTCCTGTGAAGTGACTCATATCACAAGATCTTTATACCTCCTAGGCAACTTGTAAAAGATACTACCACTGGCTACATAACTGTTTTGACTTTCAAACAAGAAAGGAATTCTACCAAAAACCCCCAGAACAAAAACGTTCTGGACTAATCCACCTTATGAGAGATACATGAGAGTGATGCTTTGGACCCAAATGAGCCAGAAAGAAGAAAAACACAAATGACTATCATTCTCATCATAAATAAATTCCACTAAATCTTAGTAGCAGAATGTCTTTTAGTCTATTTGCGTAGAATCTTACCCTAAGATTCAGCCATACAGCCCAAATCTCTAATCTGATTCTCAGCTAGCGTAATATAAACCCTAGAACTTCCTTCCTGTAGTTGTACACAGATGGGGGAATGAGTGTAGGACAGCAAAGAGTAAGTATCAGCAGTGTGCAATGGCTCGCATCTGTAATCCAGCACTTCAGGAGGCCAAGGCAGGCAGATCCCTTGAGCCCAGGAGTTCAAGACCAGCCTGGGCAACATGGTGAAACCCTATCTTTATTTTTATATTTTAAAAATACAAAAAAAGGAAAAAGGTATAATAAGTATCAGCAAACTTAGAAGAAATATCTGCTCAAAACAGTCAAGACTGTTCCTTTCCTCCCCCTCCCCAACTCTTTCCTCTACAGCTTCAGACACCAAACACCTTCAAGTCTACTCTTCACACTTTTAATCCTGTTTCATCTGGATCCTGTCCAAAACACTCTGAGTTGAGCTTCAGTGGGCCTAGAAGTCAAACAGTGCTACATTCTTTGACAGTTTACTTCCTAACTCCTAGGAGAGAGAAAAAATGCAGTTTATTCACAAATATCATCAAAGGTGGGTTTGCTTAAAGTAATTTCATCAACAAAGTTTAATTCTGCCTTCAAGTCTTTGGATTTCATAAAAGAGTACTCAACAGTGCCTAACATGAAGACATGTAGAAAATCCAAGCACATTTAGAACAGAATTGAAGTCTCTTAACGACATACAACTCAGAAAATACAAAATAAAAAGATGAGCAATCCATGAGGAAGTTAACTACTTCATTATTTTTAAGACATGCATGGTCTAAGGACAATCAACCACTGGAATTCCTAAATCAAAGACTCTTTTAGTGACAATAGAGGATTGCTAGATTGCAGTAGGACTCTCTAGATTTAATTTTAAAAAAAAATATTTAAAAGAATAACAAACATGTTTTCCCTCTCAGATTCTCCCTCTCCCTACAGTTCTCACCAGGACCCTGACAGCCTGACAACATCAATGTATTGCACATCCTGAGGCACTAGGTCAACTGCAGGAATCTATCTATCACAGCTGTTAATGTTTTATCTTCACTTGAAATTTCAGAAATGCAAATGCAATGTACCAACAGCTGTTCACACTTTCAATTTTTTCTTGCAAAGCAGGTCATGAAATGTGGCTCACTAAACATTTGTAACACAGTTACCAATTTGTGTTTCAAGGCCTATAAATACTGCTGCCACTAGTGTACAATCTGATTTCACTGCCCAGTAGTGAAACAGTGCGGCTAGAGGTCCACCAGGAAGGAGATATGTCTGCTTATTAAGGAACTGGGGCAGGCTGGGCGCTATGGTTCACGCTTACAATCCCAACACTTTAGGAAGCCAAGGTGGGCGGATCACTTGAGGCCAGGAGTTGGAGGCCTCTTGGCCAACATGGCGAAACCCCACCTTTACTAAAAATACAAAAATTAGCCAGGTATGCTTGCACACAACTGTAGTCCCAGCTACTCGGGAGGCTGAGGCACAAGAATTGCTTGAGCCCAGGAGGCAGAGGTTGCTGTGAGCCAAGATCGTGCCACTGCCCTCCAGCCTGGGTGACAGAGCAAGACTCTGTCTCCAACAACAACAAAAAAGGAAATGGAGCAGACTGATAGCTAAAACACACGCCACAACAGTCTGTTTAAATTAGAACATAGATACACTAACATGTATGCATGCACACATCAAATTAGTGAGCAATATGAATTCTCAATATGTGCACCTAATTAAAATTTGTGAGGACCTATTGTTTTGCAATCTACTAGGATTTCATAAGACACAAAGAAAAAATACCTCAAGATACAATCTCTCTCCTCTAAAGTAAACACACCAACAGGATAACTCTTAAAATTATTCCACATTATCAACCACTTTGAAATCCTAATGAAAGTTATGGATCTTCTCCCCAGAAATACATGCAGATACACATATCTTGCATATAATCTCTTTTTTTTTTTTTAAACAGAGTCTGATTCTGTCACTCATGCTGGATAGTAATGGCGTGATCTCGGCTCACTGCAACCTCTACCTCCTGGGTTCAAGCGATTCTCCTGCCTCGGCTTCCCAAGTAGCTGGGATTACAGGCACATGCCACCACACCCGGCTAATTTTCGTATTTTTTAGTAAAGACAGGGTTTCACCATGTTGGCCAAGCTGGTCTTGAACTCCTGACCTCAAGTGATCCACTCGCCTCAGCCTCCCAAAGTGCCGGGATTTACAGGCGTCAGCCACCATGCCCAGCCTATCTTGCATATAACTTCAAGGGGTTAATAGACCTCCTGAACCTTTTGAATGGGCCTCAGATTAGGAACCCCTGATTAAAACAAATATATTTAAAGGTAAACCAAAGAAATGTGGGTTTCTTAGTTGTAATCTGTCAAGATTATGTTTTTTGGAAGTGTATTTTCATTAAGAAAAGGAAGGAAGTTTGGCAGAAAGAATAACATTTCTGATTTAAAAACTGGTAATCCCATGAGATTTCACTAATGGCATAAAGTTGTAAAATGAATTGGGTGGAGGTAACAGAAAAAGCAAAGTGTGCATTCATAATTGGAGAAAATATTCTCCGAAGAAAACAGAAAAGAGGAAATATAAAATTGTTAAATCTTAGAAGCTGATGGAAATGGCAACAAAAGGTTTCAAAAGAGAAATGGAATATAAACAATGCTTGGCTGGAAACAATGATTCTGGTAGTACTAGCAATGGTGACCAGTCAAGGGAAGCCTGCACGGATTAGAGGTTAAGAGCACAGACTCTGAACAAATGATCCTGGATTGACTCCTAGACCTAAGCAAATTTTTTTCTTTTATAAAATTTGGATGAGATTTATAGATTAAATAAGAATACAACATAAATATAAATTTCCTGATTTTCATAATGTGATTATATAAGAGAATGCTTTTTTCCTAAAGATGTCATTATCTCTATAATGAATTCTAAAGTTGTTTAGGAAAATATATATGGATAATAAAAGGAGAAAGCAAATATGGAAAAAATGCTAACATTTGGGGAATCCGGATAAAGTGTATATGGACTTGTTTGTGCTATTTCTGCAAGTTTTCTGTAAGTCTGCTATTATTTCAAGAAAAGGGTTCTAAAAAATCATAGGCTCTGAAGTATGGCTGCCTAGCTTCAAATCCTGGCTCTGCTACTTATTAGCTATGTAACAATTGACAAGTACATTTTTTAACTTCTCTTTACCTATTTCCTAATTTGTAAAATTGAGACAATAAAAGTATTAGCTCAAGTTGTTGTAAATAATAAAATAATAATCAGAGACTTCATCTAAAGCATTTACAACAGTGCCTAACAGATAAGAAGCATTTTGATCTGGCCTGGCTCAGTGGCTCACGCCTGTAATCCCAGCACTTTGGGAGGCCAACGCGGTAGATCACCTGAGGTTAGGAGTTTGAGATCAGCCTAGCCAACATGGTGAAACCCCATCTCTATTAAAACTACAAAAATAAGCTGGGTGTGGTGGTGCATACCTGTAATCCCTGCTACTTGGGAGGCTGAGCCAGGAGAATCACTTGGACCCAGGAGGTGGAGGTTGCAGTGAGCTGAGATCTTGCGACTGCACTACGGCGTGGGTGACAGAGCAAGACTCCATCTCAAAAAAAAAGAGAAAAAAAGGAGCACTCCAATCTTCATCATTATTGTTACCATTATTTGTTTTTATATAACCCTTTTCCATCCCCATTTCACCACACCACTCTCTGTCTTAGATCAGGTCAATTCTAGGGGAAAAAAGACAGAAGCAAGCAAACTTAATGGGAAAAGTTATGGTTCTTTAGTTAGAGGATTATCGCTCTTCAGTGTGGACTCCCAGCCTCCAGACCGTTCCTCCTTTAACCTATCCTCTGAATGCTATCAAGGAATCTTCAATCTTCACACACACACCCGCTTACATACAACTCTGATAAGTTTATGCCTTCTTAAAACCTTCAATGTTAGCTTTAAGGATAAAATTCCAATTTCTTTAATTTAGTATATAAAGTCTATCATGATCTAGCTGCAACATACCCCTTTGTTCTCATCTTTCAACACACATCCATAAATATACCCTTCACTCAGACCTCAGAGAATTACTTGCCCAAGCCCTAAAATAGAATATTCTCTTTGCCTGGAATAGAATTTCACCCTTATTTATCTAGCCAACTAATATTCACCCTCAAAATTTATCTCAGTCTGATGCAGGTGCTGCTGTGAGCACACCAAAACTCTATATGCATGCCTCCAATATGGTATCATACTATAATCACTAGTCTGTTATGTTTATTAGGTTTTAAGTCTTAGATGGCAAGAGTCTTAAATGTCTTTTAAGGCTCTGAATCCCAACACAAAACCTGATATAATAAGGGCTTTCAATTACTGTTAAATGAATGAATCTCTTGACAAAAAAGCAATAGTTTGTAGCAGCTCTTAGCCACACCCTGATTAGTCCTAAAAGTCCAGTATGTGTGTACACATAGGATAATCTATTGGGTAACAGATGAAAGCATTTGTCAAATACAGAGGACTATATACTTGAGCCAACTCTATACTTAAGCAAGTATATAAAATATTAGCTG
Organism: Pan paniscus; assembly: GCF_029289425.2. Classification (NCBI taxonomy): domain Eukaryota; kingdom Metazoa; phylum Chordata; class Mammalia; order Primates; family Hominidae; genus Pan; species Pan paniscus. The sequence continues at coordinate 53,699,717 of NC_073261.2, read as the reverse complement.
TGTACGTTTTAATCTTTAAAAAAAAAAACTAGCTCTATGACTCAAGAGTTCAGAAAAAGTAGATGGCAGTATAGTTGGTAAGAAAGGGGATTCCCCTGAACACATATTCATGAATTTCCTAATAGACAATAGCCACAACAATAGTGTAGTCTTGATTTATTAAAAACAATATAAATCACTAAAAATGCTTTTGCTGTCATTTAAAATGACAACTCTTCCACTAAATCCCTTCTCTCCACTAGCCAAGAAATAGAAGGAAGGCCTAATTTTAGTTCATAAAGTTATTTCTAACCAGAATCTCTTAAAAAAAAAAAAAAAAGAACTAATACAATCTCTCTCTCTCTCAGAAGGCTTTAAATCATGTCAGTTACAATGGCTGGTTAATTCCTAGAACCAAAGTCTTGACCAGAGTTCCCCTCCCCAGCATAAGGTGGGCAAAACACATGGCCAAATAAAAAAGGTGCCAGAAAAAGGCCCTTGAGCTGTATTAAACACAATGAAAATAATGTTTGAAAATAGCATCTTTCCCAGCTGGAAACACAATGGCTCCAACCATTTCCTCATTCTTCTTAAGATTTCTTTTTCACAAATGGATATACTGACATTATTTTTTCCATTCAAGAAACAAAATCCCAGGAGTTGAGGATCACAATTTAAACCAGATAAAATGCAGAAAGTAGTAACATAAAAAGTCCACAAACTCCAAGACATATTTTATCAGTTTCCTTTTTTATATTCTCTACCTCCTTTTCTTCTTTTTACCTTTTTTTAAATTCCCATCCCTTCTGTAAGAAAACTCACTAAGAAGCTTCTTGAAAGAGAACATGTTTCAAATGAATTTCGAATGGAGCAATGATGGGCTCACATAAACCATCAGAGTGACCATAAAGGGATAAGAAGAAAGTACAGAAGAAAAACAGAACTATTCATTCAATCGATGATTTTAAAAGCTATAAGTTGCCTAGTGACAAAGTTACTGAGTATTGATATTTAAACTGATTTGCCTCTGACTATTTATAAACAAAGCCGAAAAGAAAATCAGAAGGAGAAAATCCCTCTTGATTCCACATACAAAGTAGAAAGGTTAAGAAGCTATTCCATGGTATTATCTTATATACTAGACCTCCAAATCCTATCGTGGGATTTCAGGTAAACACTGGATGAGATATACCCATTATAATTATTATTTCTTTCAATGAACCACTATAAAAGTTCTCATGTAATTCCAGGGCTCTGTGGAACAACATTTAAAAGCCACTGGAAAAGTTGTCTATTCCTAACTCCAACTAATTTGCTATACTTCTTAGAATATCAAACTTTATCAACATTTGACAATCTTGTTACCCAGGTACACAGACAAAGGAACAGCAATAATGTCACACTAACCTCACTTAAAGAGTTTTTGCACAAACTACCATGTACTCCCTGCAGTCTCTACTTAGAAAAATATTTACTTTGAAAGCTTTTACCATCTGAATCAGTTTCACTGGATTATGAGTTCCTAGAAGGCAGAGCTATGTGTTTTTCATTGTGGATTCTCCACCTTCCTCAACCCTGCCCGCTCAGAGCTTTACACATAGCAGATGCTCAAAAAGTGACTTTTAAAAAAAAAGAGAAAGAATCCAATGTCCAGTAACAGAGGAAGAGTTAAATTATGTTATTTATATAATAAAATTTTTTAAATGATTTGGTAGATCTATACTTATGGACATTAAATATGTCTAAGGGGTGAATGGAATGGCTATAATTTGTATGCATAGTTCAAGCCCATTTTTCCAAATATATATATATAGACATGAATGCATAGATAAATAAATGATTCCCATTTATACATAAGCAAAAATCTAAACCTTTTTCAACAAAATGTTAACAGTGGCAATCTGTGGGCAGTGGGATTTTGAGTGATGCTTACATTCCTGTTCATATACACCTTTATATAATATTTTAAAAATTTAAATAATGAATAGTAGTTTCTCCCATAGATATCAAAACAATAAAGATGTTTTCAAATGTGGGGGAAGTCAAGTAAATTGACCTTTCTAAGCCAATTACTATTCTTCTTTTCCCCAGTTCTCTGAAGTGACTTCAGCCCAGCTATCTCTCAGATTGTTGCTCCTCTGTCATTTAGTTTATCATTCCACCTTTTTTTCTTTGTGCTTTCTTCACCCATTGCTTCGCCCATGTCCCAAAACAAGGCAGATAATTCTCTATCTAGGCCACTGCAATTTACTTACTTACTTATTTATTTGAGACAGAGTATTGCTCTGTCACCCAGGCTGGAGTGCAGTGGCGCAATCTTGGCTCACTGCAACCTCTGCTTCCCGGGTTCAAGCAATTCTCCTGCCTCAGCCTCCCAAGTAGCTGGGATTACAGGCGCCCATCAGCACACCCAGCTAATTTTTGTATTTTCAGTACAGATGGGGTTTCACCATGTTGGCTGGTCTTGAACTCCTGACCTCAAGTGATCTACCCGCCTCGGCCTCTCAAAGTGCTGGGATTAAAGGCATGAGCCACCGTGCCAGACTGCAATTTATTCTTATATCCCTTTCATCTCTTATTCCTCATATCCCAGACTAAACCAAAAATAAATGTTGACCACCATGAGATAACACTACACACCCACCAGAATAACTAAAATTTAAAAGACTGACAACAAATAATGCTGGCAAGGAAGTACAGCAATTGAGGAAACAAAATATGGTAGAACTACTTTACAAAAAGGTTTGGCAGTATCTCATAAAATTCTGATCCAGAATTCCACTGCTAGGTATATTTACCCAAGAGAATGAAACATATATCCACAAAAAAACCTTGTATAAGGATGTTCATAATAGCTTTATTCATAATAGCCCCAAACTGAAACATCTCAGGTATCCATCAATAGGACAATGAATCAATTGTTAAATTCATATAAGAGAATACAGCTCATTAATGAAATGAACTACTGAAACATGTAACAACATAGAGGCATCTCAAAATTATCATGCTGAGTAAAAGAAGCTTTATATAAAAGAGTACATACTGTATGATTCCATTTATATGAAGTTCTACAATAGGCAAAACTAATCTATAGTGGAAAAAATCAGAACAATGGTTGCCCATGGGGAGGCAAGGGGAGAGGACTGAGTGGAGAGGGAAATGAGAGAAGTCTGGGATGATGGTAATGTTCTATAACTATTAAGATAGGGGTTTAGGTTAAGCAGGCAAGATAGGGGTTTAGGTTAAGCATTTGTCAAAAACTCGCTTCAGATTTGCATAGATTTGAGGTATTTAAAATTTACCTCAAAAGAAAAAAAATCAAATATTGACCTCTAACTAATATTATGCATCCTCAAGTGTTTAGAGGTGAAGTGTACCTAGGTCTCAAACTTACTTTAAAATGCATAAATAAGATGTGATGGGTTGATGGATAATAGATGGATATATAATAAAGCAAGTTGTAAGAGATTAATCATATTGATAGAATCTAGGTGGTAAGTAAATGTGGTTGTTGACTACACAATTTTCCCAACTTTTCTGTATGTTTGAAATTTTTCAAAATGAAATGTTAAGAAAAAAAAAGTAAACTTTGATCTCCAAGTCAAATTACTTTTTGCTCAGTCTCCAGATATAGTCTCATTTTGTGGCAAGCAAAGTCAATTTCCCTCTACTTAGAGCAGTAGGCAGGCGTATTCTGTGTGATACTTAACAGTGGGGGTCAAAAGTGGTAAATTAGCCAGTTTGTCCAGAGGGAAGATTGGTCCCAAAGGATGAGCGGAAAAGGACAGTCACTGATGCAAAGCAATCAGAGTGACTACACTTCTACTGACTGTAACAGCACCTATGGTAACTGTTTTTTTGATCCAAAAAAAACAACAGTACTTTCAACCAGTACTAGATCCCCTTTAGGGGAGTCTGCCACTACCACCCAAATACTCACTAACATTCTTAGGCAGCTTTTCTACTCTAAGTACAACCAGAAGTACCTTCTAACAAAAACACACACAGCCTTGAATTGTAACATGGGACAGATTTATGGAATATGGAAGACATTAAAGTATTCGCTTTCTCTCTGAAAATAAAGAGTGCAGACTCATAAACAATGCCTAAAAGGCATTTCAGCAGCTTAATCCATGCAGGACATGTTTTGCTTTTTGAGACAATCAGGAACTATTGGGTACAGGAAGCCATAAACAACAAGAATTTGGCTTAAGAAGGAGAACAGAATAAATGTTTTTTATGGAAATCACTTAACATTTTTTTGAAGGGGTTTATTTAAATGTGACAAAGCCTACAAGACAGAACTTGTATATAAGTAGCAGCTCTTACAATACATCAACCATTGACTGACTTCTCACGACAGTGGCACCAAGCAGGACCAGTCTGTCAGCATTTCCATCAACAACTACATTTGCTGAGCTTGATAATTCCCTTTTTTTCCCCCAATTTTCTCCAGACAGAGGAATCCACTTAGCTGGTTCTCAGCATTCAGGCTTAGCCAAGAGTTTTTCTTCTTTTAAGTTCCATGGTATATGAAGTCTGAAGTTTGGTAAAGTGGATTTCCTTAGGTAGGCTCAGTCTTTTAAGTCCAAGGAATGAAAGAAGCATGATAGGAAAACCACCCACGGAATTCTGTAACTTAACAAACATGCTACATACAAAATTCACTGAGTTAATAAGGTTTAACATAGAATAAAACAAACAGTACCATGGGGTAGAGAAAGAGAGAGATACTCTCTTAGAGAAGAAGTACTATTTTCAATAGATATCTTAGAATGTACAATTATTATCTGATATTCCTAAAAGCAAAACAACTTATGAATAAGGTACAGATTTTTTGCAACAGGTAGTATGTGAAAAGTCCGGGTTTCAGAGATAAAGAATTAGTGTTCTGTTTTGAGGCTTCTGTATAACCATAAGCAAGATACTGAATTCTTTACTTACCCCGTCAGTAAAGTTAATCAAACTTTCTAAATTATTTATGTTCAAAGACTTGAACTTCTCATGCAAGCCATAATAAGTATTATTGGTATGAGTCTTATTCCTTCTGACTACAAAAGAAGAAGCCCAGTACAATACATATAAATAGGACCAACATTCCAAATGATGATATTCAATATGTCCTACACAAATAGGGAGTACATATCTCATACATACTAAAAATCATAAAACCTTCGCTTCAGCTGGGCGGTGGCTCATGTCTGTAATCCCAGCACTTTGGGAGGCCGAGGCAGGCAGATCACGAGGTCAGGAGATGGAGACCATCCTGCCTAACACAGTGAAACCCCATCTCTACTAAAAATACAAAAAATTAGCCGGGTGTGGTGGCGGGCACCTGTAGTCCCAGCTACTCGGGAGGCTGAGGCAGGAGAATTGCTTGAACCCGGAAGGCAGAGGTTGCACTGAGCCAAGATCACGCCACTGCACTCCAGCCTGGGTGACAGAGCCAGACTGTGTCTCAAAAAAAAAAAAACCTTTGTTTTTTCCCCAACTTCCCAACTTTCACTCTTATGTTTTTCTTACTTTATAGTATTTTATGGATAGGCTGGTAAGAAATAATTACTTGAAATATTTTTCTTCAGATGCTCAGAAATATATAAATTGTTAATGACTGGGGCACTATATGCAACCTAACATTTTGTTCAATACTGTTGGCTGCACAGCCTTATTTTATTTTTATCTTTTCTTTGGTGAACACTAACTTCCATGACTTCAAGTTAAAGATGGCCAATCAAACACATGCACTAAGCTCACCTCCCTCCTCAAAACTTGACTAAAACAAAATTAAATAGCTTTTTTTTTTTCAGGCAAAACCCCACAAAATCAACAGGTACAGAAGAAAAACCAACAGCAACAAAAATTTTGGAAGTTAGTCCAGTGTGGTAAGGAAACAACGTTAAGTAGGGGAGAAATCCAAAAGGCAGTTTGATTATAACGCATTGGTAACACTGGGTATCTCTGGAAGGAAAGGCAGAAAATGAAGCTTAAAGGGGTTAAGCTGAAAGTCTGCTTAAGAAGAGGTTAGACCCTGAGATCACCTTTCTCACTTCATCTTGCCAAACAACTGTCCCTCTCTCACCACAGCAAAAAGCTGGAGATTTATTCTTTATATACTATATACAGTAAAATAAAGCATCTCCTGACTGGCACAGCTATCACAATTGAGGAGAAGGACACTATTCTGAAAACAGGGGATTAAGTATGAGAGCTTACATAGTGCATGCTGATATCCCCAATCTTCCCTCCCCCACCACACACAGACATCTTAAAATGCTAGCATGCAAGAAAAATTCTAGAAGCTCATTGTTGGGGTAATTTTACCAGCCCCTCCAAAAAAATCACCAAAAGATACTGACAAAGGACCCACTCCCAGCCCCACCAAGGTAACTGTCCACTCAGATCACCCTAGTATTAAAGGGAGGGAATGGGAGAATAACTTCGATGGGAGTTGACATTAAGTATCCTATGTCTTGGATCCACTATAAACCCACATTAATTGCTGAGCATGTACAGAAATAGGGTCCAGACTTTTCAATGCTCTTGACTACTGTCTTATTTTAAGTTCCCCCAGAAGCAGAATCTGAAACAAGGATTTGAGTCCAAGAAATTTACTTAGGAGAGGACCCCAGAAAGGACTAGTAGAGACATGAGGAAGTGAGACAGGAAAAGAAGTCAATAAAGGATATGTTATCAAGCAAGTTAGGTCAACTAAAACTTATTTTCATGGGGAACTCAGAAATGGCATAGAATACCTGCCTCAGAGGTATTCCACACCATCCTCCTTCCTGGTGGGCAAGGAAGCTGAAGTATTTATACACCAGCTTCCATGAGTTATGAGCTGAGGACTACTGGGGCAGGGGCAGGGGGCAGGAGGAGAGAAGAGGTGGTATTAATTCCCCATTTCTGGCTTCCAGAGAAAGCCCTTTGGCAAAGAGATGCAGGTGCTAGCAAACTGAAGGTTCAGTCAGCATGCACTGAAGGTAAGAACTAAAGGGATATGAACAAGGCATTAACAGCATCTGCTACGTCCACCATGATAACTGAGCTAATCTGTGTCACTATCTTATTCAATGTAAAAATCACTCTTATAGCTTCACTCTTGAATTCTTCCTTGTGTTTATAAAGCTAATACCTAGTAGTAAATGACAGGGGTCCAAACATTATCAAGCACTTTTACCAAATTATCTATGCACAACTGTACAACATTTTAGTTCATGGTACTAACCCGATCACTCTGTATTATAGTTAAATATTAGTCATCTCTGTTTTACCAATGAGAAAATGAGCCTAAAGCAATAAAGTGATGCATTAGGTCCAAAAGAAAATTGAGGTAAAAATAAAAACTAAACTTATGACTACCATTTTAAACTTCCAAAACATGCTGTTTATTAACTTCCATGTTCACAATAATTATGTCAATTCTCTGCTATAAGAATTTTAGCCCAGAGCAACTGAGCAGAAAGGTACGTTACTTTATTTCATGATTGGGTAGCCAAAACTAAAAATCATACCTGGCTGTAATATGAAATTTCCGAAAGGTAAATGCAACCTGAATGTCTCCTAGGCCCATTAACCAGAGCATCCTTTTAGGTTACTCTAACAGTATTATATCTCTAAACCCATTGGCTCAAAAACATCACTTATCAAAGTGGTTAAACCTCAGTCTCCACTCACGTTCTCACTCACAGCGCACTTCATATTTCTATAGGAGTCTCTCTCTCTCAGTCTCTCTCTCTCCTTCACAAAAATACCTTCCTTTGTAATATCTACTTTGTTTAAAGATAGGTACACCACAATAGAAGGACTGGGATTCCTAATGATATAATCTTTCAGTTTCATATCCTAGGGGATATAATTGATTGGCTATGAAGTGAGGTTAGGGGTGAAGACTAGGTCTGAATGGTTGAATCAATGCTCCTTTCTGATATTCGGGCCCTGTGGCAAACTCCGGACTGCTGTGCCAGGATCCTTACTCACACGCTTGTTCTCCTAGGGATTCTACTATCTCTCCTTGCAATCTGATCACCACGTCCCAGTTTAAGTATGCACAATTGTGGGCAGAGTTTGCCAACTTTCCCATGAGTCCATAATGCAGCACAGGGGACATAGCTAGGTGCATACTCAAGTGTCCCTAAGTTTTCTGGGACAATTAAAGAGACTGTCGAAAGCATACATAAAATATCCAGTGGAGTATTGCTAAGCTTCTCATTCCAGCTATGACTAAGCCAAGACAATTTGTTATACAAGTTTGAATTCTTCACAACAGGAGGACAGAGATGGTTCATCAAAACCCAGAAATTAAACTGTTAGTTCAAACCAGTTTATTGCCAAGTTTCTGTAGCTGGCTTGCCCAAAGAAGTTGCTTTTGTTCAGAGCACTTATTTTTCTGCCTATGAGGCTGTGAGGAAAAAACACTGACCTTCTTCCAAAAATGTCAATAATAACATAAAACCTCTAAACAGATGTTTCATATCATCAATAATATTTGCATCATTTGACTACCATCTTGGGTACATGATAACTAAGGATAGCAGTGTTATAATTAACAAATATCTCTTTCTATAGATCATAAAAATGACTTTGGCCTTCTTTTCCCATATCCCCATGTCCCTATACATATTCCAATGATTTATTTCCATGAGAAAAATTCTTTATTAAGCAGAATATCTTACTTTCTAAGGTAAACTAGCCTGATCATTCCTTTATTCTCAATTTCCCTCAATATTTAAAATATCAGTTGATCATGTCAATTCACTATTCCTGAAAAGGTTCTCATTTGAGTCTTTATTTTGAATCCCTTGACAATATCTAATATAAGTCTTTGTAATTAACAGCCACACAAAAAAGTCACTGATTAACTACTACTGACTTTACTAACTTACCAAATGCAGTAGTCTTTCTAAGCAATTCTAAGCAATTCAACAACTTTTTATTTACAGTACTAGTCTCAGTTTCTAAATATAGAGCCTGTTATATCTTCTTAGTTTTTCATGAAGTATAGGCTTTCTTACACTAAACATTTCTGGGGTACTTGGGGCTCATTTCCACATGTCCACATGGCACAACAATACAGAGAAAGCTGCTGGACATGTCAGGTACTCAGTCAACTTAAATTCTTTTGTGGCTTAAATTGTGTCTCCCAAAAATATTTGTTCAAGTCCTCATTCCTAATACCTGTGAATGTGATCTTATTTGGAATTAGGGTCTTTGCAGATATAATAAAGTTAAATGAGGTCTTCAGGGTGGGCCTTAATCCAATATGATTGGCATATTTAAAAGAAGATGCTGGCTTCATTTAAATCAATATTACAGGATGATGGCTCACACCTGTAATTCCAATACTTTGAGAGGCTGAGGCAGGAGGATGGTTTGAGCTCTGGAGTTCAAGACCAGCCTGGGCAACATAGCAAGACTCCATCTCTATTATTTAAAATAAAATAAAATAAATACAATAAAAAGAAGAAGAGATACAGACACACAAGGAAAATGCTGTGTGATGAAAAGGGAGAGACTGGAGTTATGCTATCATAAATCAAGGAACACAGAGGATTGCTGGCAGCAACCATAAGCTAGGAGAAAAGCATGAAACAAATTCTCTGTGAGCACTGAAAAAGGAACCAATCCAGCCTGGATTTTAGATTTCTAGACTCCAGACCTGTGAGATAATAAATTTCTGTTGTTTTTTAAAGCCACCTAGTTTGTAGTACTTTGTTACAGCAGCCCTAGGAAATTAATAAATCTACCGAGAAATAGAACTATTAACGGAGGGACCAAAATTTAAAAGAAAAAATCTGAACACATAACATAGTTTAGCTTATAGAAAATACCATTATGAATATGAAGTTGAATAGGTTAATCAATAATATTTTATAAATAACTTTTATTCTATTTCTCATTAATATCTCAGAAAACAGAACTATATGGGTAAAAAAAAATTTAACAGGAACGCTTATAAAAAGAAACTATAAACTAGCAGGGCTTCTCTGGGATCAATACAATGTTGTATATCTATTTTTTTTTTTTTTTTTTTTTTTTTGAGATGGAGTTTCGCCCTTGTCGCCCAGGCTGGAGTACTGTGGTGCAATCTCAGCTCACTGCAACCTCGGCCTCCTCAGTTCAAACGATTCTCCTGCCTCAGCCTCCTGAGTAGCTGGGATTACGGGTGCCCACCACCCCACCTGGATATTTTTTTTTCTATTTTTAGAAGAGATGGGGTTTCACCATGTTGGCCAGTCTGGTCTTGAAATCCTGACCTCAGGTGATCCATCTGCCTCAGCCTCCCAAAGTGCTGGGATTACAGGTGTTTGCCACTGCGCCCAGCCTCTGTTCCCCTCTTTATTCTCTCCATAGCAAATACCACCATCTGACATACTGTATAGTAACTTGTTTTTAACATATACACAATAGCTATGTGTTGATTGAAAGAATAAACGAACAAAGGTAATCTTTCACACATAGAATAAGTTAATGAGGTGAAAGTGTTAATTATTATATGCTTACTATATGATTACTGATATGATCACTAATTGATTAGCATATGCTTACTATATGATTACTATATGCTTACTGTATGATTACTGATATGATTACTATATGATTACTAATTCCTTCTCTATTATTCCTGCTTCTCTTTTACAACTTTCACTACACTAAGAAGTGTATAGAATTTTCCTCTTCCTTTTTCACCATATTCTTTTTTTTTTTTTTTTTGAGACAGAGTCTCACTCTGTCGCCTAGGCTGGAGTGCAGTGGCACGATGTCGGCTCACTGCAAGCTCTGCCTCCCGGGTTCATGCCATTCTCCTGCCTCAGCCTCCTGAGCAGCTGGGACTACAGGCGCCCACCACCATGCCCGGCTAATTTTTTGTATTTTTAGTAGAGACGGGGTTTCACCATGTTAGCCAGGATGGTCTCCATCTCCTGACCTCGTGATCCACCCACCTTGGCCTCCCAAAGTGCTGGAATTACAGGTGTGAGCCACTGCGCCTGGCCTTTTTCACTATATTCTTTATCAATTAAGACTGCTTCACGTAAGATGAAGCTTCCTTTTAGTAATTGACCCATTTGAAACTCTAAGATGGTCCTTAGAAGAAAGAGGCACTCACTAGGATTTAGTGGCTGACTACAATCCAGCTGCATATTTCTCTCTGTGCAAAATATTCTACAAAAGCCCAAGAGAGGAAACTAAGTGGAATCTTAGGTTTCAAACTTCTTTTACATGAAGTCAATACTAATATCCTCTGGGCAAGTCCTATTTGACCCAACTAAAACTCTAGGAGAAAGAAAAACAGATTATCAACTCCCCTAAACTATCCTTAAAGAAGATTAAGTCAAAAATATGGTTTAGAAATAAGTATCTTTGTGACTGAAACACTGAGCTTTAATACCAGAGGAAACTGAAGAAATTGTATGAAATTCAAGAAAAGCTCAAAAATGGTAGGCAAACAGCTCCAGCATTTTCTCTTTCAGTTCCCTATATATTCCCTGCCCCCACATCCAAAGAAGGAAAAGAAGAAGCAATCTGAGTTAACAAAAAAATATAACACATCTCAGAAAACACTTAAAAGCAAAACAGACTCAGATGGTCTCACCTGGAAACTAGAATATCTCCATATGTATAAGGTTTGCAGGTTTTTTTTTTTTTCTTTGAGACGGAGTCTTTCTCTGTCATCCAGGCTGGAGTGCAGTGGTGCAATCTCAGCTCACTGCAAGGCTTGCAATTTTTTAAAAGGAGTTCATAAAAGCATGTTCTGAATAATAAAATGTATTTATTTTCCTAATCCAGGATCTGCTGTGTATAGCTCTTTTCTTTGCCTATGAAGTTGTTTAAATTATGCCTCCCCACCTCAAGTATAATTTAGATGACAAAAAATCTTACAGTGAATCCCCAAAGCCATCCTTTGAATCATTCTGAAAAATAAAAGGCCAATGCACAAGATCAAACAATACTTTATTATCTGGAGCAGAAAGTCAACATGATGAGATACATCAAGGTTTGGTCGGGTTACTTAAATCCATAAATCAATATTATTGTGGCTGCTTTGTACTGATATTTAGTACCCATGCTACATTTTGTAATCCCTAATCTGATACCTATTCTCTCAGATTCACCCATGAATTAGAAACCTGGTTTACTTCCCTATTTATCTACTTACCTTCCTCTTTCCACAAACTTTTCTTCCTTTTTTCTTTTTTTTTTCCTTGTGCCACTCATCCTTACTCCTCTAAATTTCTTATCCTTTCTGCTTTCCTAAAAAAATATATCCAAATCCCTTTAAAGAATTGACGGTTTCTCTATCCTAACTTGTCATAAAAGCAGGGTGAGGACATGTGACATGAGATACTAATGTTGTCTACATTGCTTTTGAGGAAGTGTTGATCTATGCCTATGATATAAATGCATATTTCTTTCTAAAAGAATGTCCTAAGGAGACCTTGAATCTAAAAGCTCTGGATACAAATTTTCTGCTTTGAAAAGAGCTTTCTTCCTTCAAGAATGAACTGGTGGGGCATGGTAGCTCACACTTGTAATCCCAGCACTTTGGAAGAGGCATTCACAGGCAGATCACTTGAGGTCAGGAGCTTGAGACCAGCCTGGCCAACATGGGAATCCCATCTCTACTAAAAATACTAAAATTAGCCAGACATGGTGGTGGGCGCCTGTAATCCCAGCTACTCAGGAAACTGAGGCAGGAGAATCGCTTGACCCTGGGAGGCGGAGGTTGCAGTGAGCTGAGATGGTGCCACTGTACTACAGCGTGGGTAACAGAGCAAGACTCTGTCTCAAAAAAATAAAAAATAAAATAAAAGAGTGAACTTCACAGATCTTATCTCAGTGACTCACAAATCTAGTTTCAGAAGATAGATAATTCTTCCACCTCCATATTTTTGGTCCAAGTTAGATTTTTAAACAAATGTTCAATGGGAATGGAGCACTGACATGTAATACTATTATTTCCATATGGGTTTTGTTGTTATTGTTGTTTGAAGGGGAAGGAAAAGACTTTCTTTTGCATTAAAATGCCATAGGAACAAAGGAGTTGCTAAAGAATCTTGCATGTTCCACAGGCTGTGTATATACACATGGCCGGAGTTACCTTTCCTTTTGCAGGCTTACATATTGCTAAGATAGACAGGTTTCAGCCCTTCCATTTGTAGCAAGACATTTTCTCTGTATGTCATTTGGCAGATGCAGTTGTGGGACTCTGCCAATTCACCCTGGAGCCCTCCATTTTAATCAGTATCACATAAAGTTTAACACATGCTTTGAAATATGCACCAGATCCAAGGCTTTGCCTGGAGACGGGGGTGGGGATGCTTGCTACAAAAACACATACCATCCCAGCCGCTACTCCACAAGCAATTATCTTTCACCTTTGGCTGAACCAGGAGAACTGTCAACACAGGCACACTGCCAACCAGGGGAGAGGTTACAGGGTCAAAGCGGGAAAGACGGCTGGATGCTTTGGGGTTCAGCTCGGACATCTGTTAATCTCTCTGGCTACATGGAAGAAGAATTCTCTTTAGTCACCAAGACACAGCTATAAGAGAAGTAGCTGAGAGTACACTAGAATTTTAGCAAGGCTTTTCTAGTAGTAAACTTAGTAAAAGCACAAAGCTCCTGCAGTACAATAGGACAACCATGTATGAAAAGCCAAAGAACTCAGATCAGCAAATTCACGTACATCAGGAAACCGCAACTGTGAACTGGGCTGCATAGACAAGAGGATTAAAACAAACCTCATATGTTAGGAATAAACACTTGTTTTCTTCATCATAAATACAAGTTAAAAATATATGAAAGTATTCTTTAAGGTTTTTTTTTTTTGAACAGAGAAACCAAAGAAAAGTTGTCATTGATACTTTTTTCAAAAAAAGAAAAATTATTAAAGCATAGATGAAGTGTCTCCATAAGTATCCAAAAATAAACAAATAGCTAAAGCAGAGATGAAAGTCAGGATCTCCCTAACTCCAGGATACAAACCCCCAAACACAAACACAGACACCCACATAGACAGAGTTAAGATCTTTCCTAAAATGCCTATTCTAAAATATATGAATATCGTACCTCTTCCACAAGTAAAACTCATCTCTCATAACAAGAATTAAAAAAAATTATCTTAGGTGTCATTTACTAACCATTTCTGAAGGCTAGCCTAGATCTTTGCATTGAAAAGGGCTCTAAGGCTCACTCCAGTGCAGTGGGAAGAGTGCCATGCTGAATCACATCTGTCAGGGCTGACACTAATGGACATAACAATACCACTTGTGGCACTTAACTATTCCACATCAGTTAGACCAATGGCTCCGAAGTTTCAAGGTTATCCAAAAACAATCTACTGGTGTATATATATATAATTTTCATCTTAAAAAAAAAGAAAGAAACTAAGTTACTAACATTTGATTTTAAAATAACAACGATACCCTTCCTTACTCTCCATATGTCAGTCATGTATCACATACAGAATTCAAACTATACTATACTGGGGAAAGACAATGCAGAATAATTGACAGTAATATTCTCATTTAGTTATTTTCTTTCAGTTTATTGTGCTATATTGCAGATTATAGGTGCTCAGATAAATAAAACTAGATTATCCACTTTTAAACATGTACAAAATGGACAAATGGCCTTAAAATATTCCTAAAATATTCCTGTGGTTTGTAAATAATGCTAATAGTAGCACATGTAAATGACAAGAAAATAGCAAGGTTAATACCTATCTTCAACTTGATGTGCTAAGACCATTATAATAACGGTCCCCAGTAGATCATCTCTCCCTGTGCCCATGTGCCTTTGCAATGTGACACTGCTGCTTCTTTCATCAAGAGATTAGAGCCATTTCTCCATGTTCTTGACTCTAAATTGGCTGTGGGACTTGTTTTGGCTAATACAATGTAGTGGACATTGTCAGATTCTGGAGACTGGGTTTGAAGAGGCACAGCAGTTTGATTTCTCTCCCTCTCCGAACCATAACGCCACCATGCAATGATGAAGCAGTTTAGTCTACTGGGGAATAAGACACCATGTGGAGAACTGAGATAACCTATCCAACAACTAACACCAACTGCCAGCCAGGAACATGAGTGATTCCTGGTGAGGCCAGAAGACAAATTCCCTAGCTGTGCCCAGACTGAAGCGCTATCTATGGTATCATAAAAAAATGATGTCAGTATTGTTTTAAGCCATTAAGTTTGGGGTGGTTTGTTACACAGCAATGAATAACTGATACACCTGCTAAGAGCCCCTGGTCAAATATATTATGTGGTAAATATAATGATGAGATATGACAGAAAAGAACATACAAAATTTGAAATTATCAAGAAGGCTATCTGTACAAGGAATTTAAATGTATTATTAACAATGGACCTCTCTCTAAATGTCTATCCTGCCTTAACATACTAGCTAATGAGAGTAGTACATGTGTGTATGATTTTTATATACAGATATAGATATAGATATAGATATAGATATAGATATGGGGTATACACACACAAAAATATTTTATTGATGGAAGCCCATAATCAAAAAGGTTTGTAGCCACTGACTGAGCTAATGAGAATAGTACACATATATCATTTATAAATACAGATATTGGGCACAAATATCCCACTTCCTTTGAAGAAAATTCAAAATTTTTTAAGAAAATCTCTTAAAAATTTTTGAATATTCCTAGTAAGCTGCCATGCACTAGGTCATGTAGTAAAGCTGAAAAAAAAGAATCTCTTCAGGTTTGGCATGGTGGATCCTGCCCGTAATCCCAGAACTTTTGGAAGCCAAGGTAGGCAGATCGCTTGAACTCAGGAGTTCAAGACCAGCCTGGGCAACAAAAAAGACCTATCTCTACAAAAAATACAAAAATTAGCCGGGCATGGTGGTGCATGCCTATGGTTCCAGCTACTCAGGAGGTTGAGGTGGGAGGATGGCTTGAGCCTGGGAGGCAGAGGTTGCAGTAAGCCAAGATTGTACCACTGCACTCTAGCCTGGGCAACAGAGCCAGACCCTGCCTGTCTCACCTCTATTTCCAAAAATTAGAAATTCCTAACTATGCCAGAAAGTAAGAGTCTCCATAGTTCTAATATTCTTTTACTAATAGAATGCATCTGCACTTTATAATATTGTGCATACTCCACCATCCCACAATATTTTACTTACTACACTAATATCACTACAACTAAGATAGTGATCTCAACCAACTGGTAGAAAGAATGACAAAGAGTGTTAAATCTAATCATGCCCCTTTCTAGCCCTAATTTAAAACCCTCAGGGACCTATATATAAAGACCGAATTTCTTAGCATGGCATATTTCTATATTAGATCAATGGCAATATCATTCAAAGAGACAGGAAATAAGAGAAGAAAAGCATGTGGTGGTTTGGTGATGGGGAGGGGGAGTACAGTGATACAGCCAATGAAAGGAGAACCTTGGGCATGTCAAGTGCAAAGTGGAGTCACTGGAGAGGGGAAGATTGAAAAATAAAGGGAGGAGAAAGAGGAATTAACTGACAGTACAAGGAAATGACACAGAGCACAGGTGGAAGAAATAGCCTTAACCAGAAGGAATCACCGCTTCCTCTGAGAATGGAATTAAAGCAATAAAGAATGGTGGAGACAGATAATTAAGGAACAAGAGTGCTGAAAACCAAGAGAATTTCTGCCTAATAGCCCTCAGTTTCTCTATGACATTGGTTAAGAGATAAGGTTATCGATAAAGAAAAAGGGAGCATCTCTGTAAAGAAGGAGGTAAACTCTTCACCAAAGTAAAATGCCTTTTCATGTCACGCTGAATAATATTAACATTTAGATGAATACCAATTTTATGCTTACTCATACTATATTATCTCTAACTATTTCAAGTCAAAAATAGAATATTTTTCATTGTTATCTTGCCCTTCTCTATTTCTTGTGTACTAACTGTACAACAGAAATAAGGAGCAAGAAAAAAATAAGTGGCAAAAGCTTGAGAAGTTATAGCTAAACCAACGTCTGAAAATACAACCTTATCCAATTTTACCACTGCCGACAGCAAAATGAAATATAGGTCAATTTATTCTCTGACACCAATCTATTATCTAAACTTGGCTACTCAGAAAAGTTTACCAACATCTTGAACCTATTTGTTAATATGTTAGTGAGGTTAGCACCCATTTTCACTAATGGTATAAAATTAAACTGAGATGCTTACAATTTTATTCAATCTTTTCTACTACATACTCTTCACAAATCATGAAGAAACTAGAAAAGGAACATCCCAGAATATACTACTGATTCTGACATTGATACGGACCTTAATAATCTAGAGGGCTCTCACAAGAACATATATCTATTTCAGAGAGTGTCTAAATCCCCTGACATTTTATGTGCACATGGTAATTTTTCTAAAAAAGAAGGTTCATGAGTTTCACTACATTCTCAAAAAGTTTACACCCCTAAAATGCTTATGAACTATTGCTACAGATAGCTCCCTTCTCCAAAGTTAACAGAAGAAACTCTGCTTGAAGACATATCAAGAAAGTCAAACATGGCCGGGCGCGGTGGCTCACGCCTGTAATCCCAGCACTTTGGGAGGCCAAGGCGGGTGGATCATGAGGTCAGGAGTTCAAGACCAGCCTGGCTGAGATGATGAAACCCTGTCTCTACTAAAAATACGAAAAATTAGCTGGGCATGGTGATGGGTACCTGTAATCCCAGCTACTCAGGAGGCTGAGGCAGAGAATCACTTGAACCCAGGAGGCAGAGGTTGCAGTGAGCCAAGATCGCGCCACTGCATTCCAGCCTGGGCGACAGAGTGAGACTCTGTCTCAAAAAAAAAAAAAAAGAAAGAAAGTCAAACAACACATGCCCCATTAGGCCACAGACTTCTTCATTAGGGAAGCTGGGAGAGCCATATGTTTAGTAGACTAAGAAAAGCTGAAGACACTCTGTTGGAAGTAGGCTGGACTATTTTTTGGCATTTGTTTGCTTTCTTATATGGTTTATTTAGAGGTAAAGGAAAGGTACAAATTAATAACAGACTTTAGCCTGAGTAAAAAAAAACAAGTTATAGTACTGAAAAACAGATAATCATTACCCTCAAATCCTCTGGCACCAGGGTAAAATTACCAAATCCAAGGGCAGGATAGCCCTCAAAAGTAGGCTAAGACCACCATGGTTCAAGCTAGCTTTTAATGGCACTACACACAAAATCTAAGCTAAAAATATGGCTTTCTATATACAGTCATCCCTCAGTATCCACAAGAGATTAGTTCCAGGACCTCTCTGCAAATACCAGTATCTGTGGATGCTAAAGTCCCTTACCTAAAATGGTGTAACATTTGCATATAACCTATGTACATCCTCCTTTATATTTTAAATCATCTCTAGATTACCTATAATATCTAACACAATGTAAAAACTATGCAAATAGTTGTTATACTGTATTGTTTTTATTTGTAGTATTTTTATTGTTATATTGTTGTTTTTTATTGTTTTGGTTTTCTACGAATATTTTCATTGGCCACTGGCTGAATCTGTGGATTTGGAGGGATGGCTGCATCCTGTTACATACAAAGACCACAGAAACACACACACACACACACACAAAGTTATCCGTGTCAACCACCAGACTAGAAGACTTTGAGAGAGTAAGGGCTATTCCCAGTTTTTTTAATCCTGACCAAATTTCTTAAGGAAATTGAAGAACAGAAAAATCTATACATTTAGAGACAATCTCCTTCTTACTAAGCTAACAGCTGTCACGTGAATTCCAGTTTTGTTATTTGCCTCATTTTCTTCTCTGCTTAGAGGTTACAGTGAGTTCCTCAACACATATACAAAATATTTCATTTGTTCGATCAGTAATGGGGTCGAAATTGTATGTTTAAAATTCAGTGGTTACAGAGTTTCAGTTTGAGAAAATGAAAAAGTTCTGGAAATGGACAGTGTTGACGACTGCACAACAATGTGAATGTTCTTAAAGCCACATAACTGTATACTTAAAAATGATTAAAATGGGGCCGGGCGCAGTGGCTCACACCTGTAATGCCAGCACTTTGGGAGACCGAAGCGGGCAGATCACCTGAGGTCAGGAGTTTGAGACCGGCCTCGCCAATATGGCAAAACCCCATCTCTACTAAACATACAAAAATTAGCCAGGCATGATGGAGAGTGCCTGTAATCCCAGCTACTCGGGAGGCTGAGGCAAGAGAATCGCTTGAACTTGGGAGACAGAGGTTGCAGTGAGCCGAGATGGTGCCACTGCACTCCAGCCTGGGTGACTCCGTCTCAAAAGAAAAAGATTAAAACGGTAACTTTTATGTAATATATATTTTACCACAATAAAAAATCCATATACTGGTAGGTACAGAGCGGTGTTCACTGGAGGAGAATCAAGATAAAACTGTACCTGGCCAGGTGCGGTGGCTCACGCCTGTAATCCCAACATTTTGGGAGGCTGAGGCAGGTGGATCATGAGGTCAAGGAGATCAAGACCATCCTGGCCAACATAGTGAAACCCCATCTCTACTAAAAATACAAAAATTAGCTGGGCATGGTCGTGTGTGCCTGTAATCCCAGCTACTCTGGAGGCTGAGGCAGGAGAATCACTTGAACCAGGGAGTCAAAGGATACAGTGAGCCGAGATCGTACCACTGCACTCCAGCCTGGTGACAAAGCAAGACTCCATCTTCAAAAAAAAAAAAAAAAAAAAGCTGTACCTAAGAGAAAAAAATTCCACCTGGGATTTCAAAGATAAATTGCATCTAGAGATACCAAAGTTGAATATAATAGTCATAGGTCTCATCACCAAAGTAATCACCTAAGAAAGGCAGGAAAATATTAAAACTCTTAAAATATCCATGGAGAGTCTCTGTCCCGAAATGCATATGTCAAAAAAGAAAAGCAAAGCAGTACACCTAGGTTCTGTGGGAACAAAAAGATGAAATCAATTCAGATTCATGTCCTCAAGAAATTGTCAATAAATGATTATCATAAGGAATTCCACTTCCCGGAGACTATCTTACCTACAGGTTTCCCTCCTCCAAATACCTGCCCCAGAGCTACTTTGTCACCTAGTATTCTGCAAGTGAGTCCTATGTAATTTAAAGTCCACATTCTTCATGGTGGTGTGCCATAGCCAGAACATATCTTAACCATCAGCACTGCAAACTGTTTTTAAAAACAAGGGCTTTCGAATGTTCTACTTCCCTTTCAATTAACCTCTCACTGGTATAGAAGGCAATTATCTCCCACGACAAGCCACTTGTATTTCCTTTTTTTTTTTTTAATTATACTTTAAGTTTTAGGGTACATGTGCACATTGTGCAGGTTAGTTACATATGTATACATGTGCCATGCTGGTGCGCTGCACCCACTAACTCGTCATCTAGTATTAGGTATATCTCCCGATGCTAACCCTCCCCTCTCCCACCACCCCACAATAGTCCCCAGAGTGTGATATTCCCCTTCCTGTGTCCATGTGATCTCATTGTTCAGTTCCCACCTATGAGTGAGAATATGCAGTGTTTGGTTTTTTGTTCTTGCAATAGTTTACTGAGAATGATGATTTCCAATTTCATCCATGTCCCTACAAAGGACATGAACTCATCATTTTTTATGGCTGCATAGTATTCCATGGTGTATATGTGCCACATTTTCTTAATCCAGTCTATCATTTTTGGACATTTGGGTTGGTTCCAAGTCTTTGCTATTGTGAATAATGCCGCAATAAACATACGTGTGCATGTGTCTTTATAGCAGCATGATTTATAGTCCTTTGGGTATACACCCAGTAATGGGATGGCTGGGTCAAATGGTATTTCTAGTTCTAGATCCCTGAGGAGTCGCCACACTGACTTCCACAATGGTTGAACTAGTTTACAATCCCACCAACAGTGTAAAAGTGTTCCTATTTCTCCACATCCTCTCCAGCACCTGTTGTTTCCTGACTTTTGAATGATTGCCATTCTAACTGGTGTGAGATGATATCTCATAGTGGTTTTGATTTGCATTTCTCTGATGGCCAGTGATGATGAGCATTTTTTCATGTGTTTTTTGGCTGCATAAATGTCTTCTTTTGAGAAGTGTCTGTTCATGTCCTTCGCCCACTTTTTGATGGGGTTGTTTGTTTTTTTCTTGTAAATTTGTTTGAGTTCATTGTAGATTCTGGATATTAGCCCTTTGTCAGATGAGTAGGTTGCAAAAATTTTCTCCCATTTTGTAGGTTGCCTGTTCACTCTGATGGTAGTTTCTTTTGCTGTGCAGAAGCTCTTTAGTTTAATTAGATCCCATTTGTCAATTTTGTCTTGTGTTGCCATTGCTTTTGGTGTTTTAGACATGAAGTCCTTGCCCATGCTTATGTCCTGAATGGTAATGCCTAGGTTTTCTTCTAGGGTTTTTATGGTTTTATGTCTAATGTTTAAGTCTTTAATCCATCTTGAATTGATTTTTGTATAAGGTGTAAGGAAGGGATCCGGTTTCAGCTTTCTACATATGGCTAGCCAGTTTTCCCAGCACCATTTATTAAATAGGGAATCCTTTCCCCGTTGCTTGTTTTTCTCAGGTCTGTCAAAGATCAGATAGTTGTAGATATGCGGCGTTATTTCTGAGGGCTCTGTTCTGTTCCATTGATCTATATCTCTGTTTTGGTACCAGTACCATGCTGTTTTGGTTACTGTAGCCTTGTAGTATAGTTTGAAGTCAGGTAGTGTGATGCCTCCAGCTTTGTTCTTTTGGCTTAGGATTGACTTGGCGATGCGGGCTCTTTTTTGGTTCCATACGAACTTTAAAGTAGTTTTTTCCAATTCTGTGAAGAAAGTCATTGGTAGCTTGATGGGGATGGCATTGAATCTATAAATTACCTTGGGCAGTATGGCCATTTTCACGATATTGATTCTTCCTACCCATGAGCATGAAATGTTCTTCCATTTGTTTGTCTCCTCTTTTATTTCCTTGAGCAGTGGTTTGTAGTTCTCCTTGAAGAGGTCCTTCACATCCCTTGTAAGTTGGATTCCTAGGTATTTTATTCTCTTTGAAGCAATTGTGAATGGGAGTTCACTCATGATTTGGCTCTCTGTTTGTCTGTTGTTGGTGTATAAGAATGCTTGTGATTTTTGTACATTGATTTTGTATCCTGAGACTTTGCTGAAGTTGCTTATCAGCTTAAGGAGATTTTGGGCTGAGACAATGGGGTTTTCTAGATATACAATCATGTTGTCTGCAAACAGGGACAATTTGACTTCCTCTTTTCCTAATTGAATACCCTTTATTTCCTTCTCCTCCCTAATTGCCCTGGCCAGAACTTCCAACACTATGTTGAAACCAAGCGGACCTAATAGACATCTACAGAACTCTCCACCCCAAATCAACAGAATATAAATTTTTTTCAGCACCACACCACACCTATTCCAAAATTGACCACATACTGGGAAGTAAAGCTCTCCTCAGCAAATGTAAAAGAACAGAAATTATAACAAACTATCTCTCAGACCACAGTGCAATCAAACTAGAACTCAGGATTAAGAATCTCACTCAAAACCGCTCAACTACATGGAAACTGAACAACCTGCTCCTGAATTACTACTGGGTACATAACGAAATGAAGGCAGAAATAAAGATGTTCTTTGAAACCAACGAGAACAAAGACACAACATACCAGAATCTCTGGGATGCATTCAAAGCAGTGTGTAGAGGGAAATTTATAGCACTAAATGCCCACAACAGAAAGCAGGAAAGATCCAAAATTGACACCCTAACATCGCAATTAAAAGAACTAGAAAAGCAAGAGCAAACACATTCAAAAGCTAGCAGAAGGCAAGAAATAACTAAAATCAGAGCAGAACTGAAGGAAATAGAGACATAAAAAACCCTTCAAAAAATTAATGAATCCAGGAGCTGGTTTTTTGAAAGGATCAACAAAATTGATAGACCGCTAGCAAGACTAATAAAGAAAAAAAGAGAGAAGAATCAAATAGACGCAATAAAAAATGATAAAGGGGATATCACCACCGATCCCACAGAAATACAAACTACCATCAGGGAATACTACAAACACCTCTACGCAAATAAACTAGAAAATCTAGAAGAAATGGATAAATTCCTGGACACATACACTCTCCCAAAACTAAACCAGGAAGAAGTTGAATCTCTGAATAGACCAATAACAGGAGCTGAAATTGTGGCAATAATCAATAGCTTACCAATCAAAAAGAGTCCAGGACCAGATGGATTCACAGCCGAATTCTACCAGAGGTACAAGGAGGAACTGGTACCATTCCTTCTGAAACTATTCCAATCAATAGAAAAAGAGGGAATCCTCCCTAACTCATTTTATGAGGCCAGTATCATTCTGATACCAAAGCCGGGCAGAGACACAACAAAAAAAGAGAATTTTAGACCAATATCCTTGATGAACATTGATGCAAAAATCCTCAATAAAATACTGGCAAAGCGAATCCAGCAGCACATCAAAAAGCTTATCCACCATGATCAAGTGGGCTTCATCCCTGGGATGCAAGGCTGGTTCAATATACGCAAATCAATAAATGTAATCCAGCATATAAACAGAGCCAAAGACAAAAACCACGATTATCTCAATAGATGCAGAAAAAGCCTTTGACAAAATTCAACAACGCTTCATGCTAAAAACTCTCAATAAATTAGGTATTTATGGGATGTATTTCAAAATATTAAGAGCTATCTATGACAAACCCACAGCCAATATCATACTGAATGGGCAAAAACTGGAAGCATTCCCTTTGAAAACTGGCACAAGACAGGGATGCCCTCTCTCACCACTCCTAAGCCACTTGTATTTCTAAAATGATATAATCTGTTTTCAAAAATTTACAGATACTTTAAAGTTCAAATAAAGATCCATTATCACTGTTCTGTTCTAATGGCTAACTACACACGGAGAGCTCAATGATTGGCTAACTTCATACACACACGTGCATACGTACACACACACGTGCAAGTAAGCACCACAACCTGACAAAGCCTCTCCTATCCCCTCACACAACTGTCCTAATCTGATGATAATTTCCTCCTCTGCACACACACTCATGCATGCACACACACACACACACACCCAATAAAAAGGAACAACTTAGGTGGCCACAAGACCTACACAATTCTTTTCATTTACAAAATTTTAACTTTTCTATGTTTTGGGTTATGCGCTCATTTCTCTGTTGAGATCTTAAACAAGAGGGAATTTAAAAAGTGCCTCATTCCCAATCACTGAGTAGCCTAACAATAATTAATTAAATTTTACGGCAGTCCTCATTACCTGTTGAATGTGCTTCCCAGCCTATATTTCTGATCCACTTCATTATCAATGACCAGAGAAAAGAATAAACCAAACTTCATTGGGATAGAAGAATAAATGTATCAGTTACCTAGAAAATATGCTACATATTTATTGTTCTAACAAGATATTTTTTAAAATTTGGTCAAGTCCTTCTTCACTTATATTAATACTATATGAATGCATCCCTTCTGGATAATTCTTTGCAAAGCACTAAACAAGACAGATAGATACACATGATATTCACAAGAAGACACTTGTGAACAGATTTCTGGAGGAGAATAATCACTTTCCAATGAAATACTTTCCCAGAGTCATTCACCCCGCCAAAAAAAAACAGCTAAAAGGTGTGTGTGTCATGGTCAGGAGGCTGGGACAAGAGGACATAAGGAATATAATTGTCTGGTTGAAAGGTTAACTTGCCTTCTTTTTTGAAGACAGGGTCTCACTCTGTCACCCCAGCGGCAGTGCAGTGGGTGCAACCATAGCTTACTGCAGTCTCCATCTCCTGGGCTCAAAGCGATCCTCCTGCCTCAGCCTTCCAAGTAGCTGGGACTGCAGGCATGTGCCACTACACCCAGATAATATTTTTTTTTGTTTTTTTTAGAGACAGGGTCTCACTATGTTGTCCAGGCTAACCTGCTTTATTTCTTTTGGGTAACTATCATCAGCTGAAACTCTGCCTTGGATTATCTCTCAGAGATTTTTACTTTTCTGTACTTTGTTATCATTACATTACTTTTAGCCTAGGAAGACATTCAGACTATGGCCTCGTGGAATGGATTTTTAAAAACAGCCACAAAATTCTTTCACACTCATCCTATCAAGAGATAGGTGTCTATGACCCCTTCCCTTGAGTATAGCTGTCTTGCAATTGCTTTGACCACTATAACACGACTTCCAAGGCTAGGTCAAATAAAGTGATAAAGCTTCCACTTTGTGCTTGGAGCCCATAAGAAGTTCAACCATAGTGATATTTCCATGCTGTGAGGAAAAGTCACATGTAAGCACTCAAGTCAGCAAATCTAGTCTTTAAACCATCCCAACAAAGGTGCCAGAGTTGTGAATGAAGGGGCCCCCAAATTATTCCAGCTCTCAAGCCTAAGCCCGTCTCAGCCTTAAAGTCATCCCAGCTGATACCCCAGATGTCTTGGGGACAGAGTCAAATCATCTTCACTGTGCCCTTACCAAATTCCTGACCCACAGATTTTACAAGCATAATAAAATCATTGGTGTTTTTAGCTACTAAGTTTTATGATAATTTGTAATGCAGAAATAGTAACTGGAACATTATATATCCAAATTTAATTCAAATGCACCTTATTATTAAACCTGGAATATCTTACACAGCTTTATATGAGATTTCTCATCCTTCTAAATTCTCCTAACATTTTATCTTTATTTCTTCCATGGCACTTATCATTTTCTACCTTATAGTCCTATTATTCACGTATATTTGTCATTTTTCTTTTCTTTTTTTTTTTGAGACAGAGTCTTGCTCTGTCACCCAGGCTAGAGTACAGTGGTGTGATCTCAGCTCACTGCAACCTCCGCCTCCCAGGTTCAAGCGATTCTCCTGCCTCAGCCTCCCGAGTAGCTGGGATTACAGGTGCCCGCCATCACGCCCAGCTAATTTTTGTATTTTTAGTAGAGACTGAGTTTCACCATCTTGGCCAGGATGGTCTTGAACTCCTGACCTCGTGATCCACCTGCCTCAGCCTCCCAAAGTGCTGGGATTACAGGTGTGAGCCACCGCACCCAGCCTATTTTTCATTTTTCATTAGAAAACAAAGTTCCTTTAGGACAATGTGTTTCTGCCTTGAATACCATAATGCCTACCATAGTATTTTACATATTATAAATACTCAATACATATTTCATGAATGAGTGAGTGAGCTAATCAAGATTAGGTGAGAAAGAGACATTAATGCTATAGAGGAAAAGAAATATATAGCAGATAAAAGGAAGAAATAAAGTAGTTATTGAAAGGATAAAAACATATTGAAAGGATAAAAACAAACAACATGCATGTGTTTTTCTTTTGGAAATGTGCTGAAAGAATTCACAATGGATCAATACACTTGACTCTACAAAATATTAAATTTTCAAAAAAAAATTTAAAAAATAAAACCCAGACTAGGGAAATATTAACCTCCTGAAACAAAATAAAAGTCTCTATTGTATAAAGAGTTCAAACCTTTTATGGAAAAAATCAAGTTCCCAATAATATACGTGATAGAAACTCACACAAGGAAAGGCAAACATATAAACAATAGATAGGGAAAGGACATGGAAAAATAGCAATGACATGTTAGGATAGTGGAACCACAATCCTGCACAGTTCAAAATATTATTAAAACACTCATAAACCTTCATATATTCCAGGATGATCCTTTAGTAACAGAACTTTAAGCTGATGGAAACCTTAATTTACATGCAGTAAAATTTACATTTGTGTACACAGTTATACGAGTTTTGACAAATGCATACAGTTGTGCAATCACCACCCTAATCAAGATACTAAACAGTTGCATTTACCCATAATATTCCATTTATACAATATTCTAGAAAAGCCAAAACAATGGAGGTGGAGAACACAGATCAGTCATAGCCAGGGGTTATAAATGAAAGGAAGGTTTAACTACAAAGAGTAGTATAAAGGAATTTTGGAAGGTGATAGAATTATTCTCTGCATCCTGTTTGCAGTAGTAGTTATATGAGTCTATACATGTTTTAAAATTCATATACACCAAAGAAAAGTGAACTTTACTATACTTAATTTAAATTAAAAAATTTTCACAGACAGATTCTTGCTCTGTCACCCAGGCTGGACTACACTGCTGCAATCACAGCTCACTGCAGCCTCAAACTCCTGGGCTCAAGCCATCCTCCTTCCTCAGCCTCCTGAGTAGCTGGGGTTACAGGCTTGTGCCACCACATCCAGCTAATTTTTTTTTTTTTTTTTTTTTTTGTAGCGACAAAGTCTTACTATGTTGCCCACACTAATCTCAAACTCCTGGCCTCAAGTGATCTTCCCACCTCAGCCTCCAAAGTGCTGGGATTATAGACATCAGCCACCAAGTACAGCTTATAATTAAAATTAAAAAAAAAAACTACTTTAGGGTTATTTGCTAAAACTTCTTCTCAAGATGTAGAAGGATGTGAGAAAACACAAGTAAGCTAGATTTCTCTCTCTTCTAGATCATCCTTAAGTCTATTGCTTTGGCCATCCTGAACATTTTGAATATTTCTTCTTCTTTGCTTATTTGTATTTCTCTGTATTTCAGTTCCCTTAGCATTATTTTGATGGCGTTTTCACGCCCAGTAAAGAAAACATCTGCCAGAGGACAAGACTAAAGCACTTGCTGAGAGCACAACAATCCTATGAATTCTCAACTGGGTTTCTCCAGGGCCAGGAAGATCTATCCCCCAGGTTGGAGGGCACATCGCAGGGATTGTTGGAGGGCTCTAGATCCAAACCTCAAACTTGGCTTCACTACATTCTGCACACGTGGCAGGGGTTGAGGGTTGCTGAAAAGAAACTACAGCCACCAGTAAACTCAATTGTTCATATCAAGAAGTAAGTATCAGCACAGAGGAAGATGACAAAATACTGAGCTCAATGTATAGCTTAACCACGTAACTGAGAAACACAATCACCAGGCTCATGAAATTATTTGAAGAGACTATAGAAAGGCCAAGAGCCCAAAATTAAATTTGTTTTTTTTAATTTCTTTTTTCTAATCTTTGTTTTTGTATTTTGGACCTGCCACTTCAAGACCAAAATCAAATTTCTAAGAATAAAATAAAAAGATGCATTTAAGTCTCATAAATTTCTACGGTTTAGATTGCTTATGAGAACCAATATAGGGTTTGGTTTCTCACTGACATTAAAGCCATCACTGAAAATATAGCTTCAAAAAAAAAAACTATTTCTTAACATTGAAATCTGAAAACAATAAGGAAAATCTTTTAAAGTCATATACATAAATTCCCTTCCCAAAGCTCATACTGTCCAAAATAAGTTTATTTAAAAATACTCACAGAGAAATGTAGTTGCAATTGTTCAATAAGAAAATGGAGTTGTGAACAATTGGTACCACCACCGTGCCCAGCTAATTTTTTGTATTTTTAATAGAGATGGGGTTTCACCAGGTGTGAGCCACCACACCTGGCCAAGTTACTTTTTACCCTAAAGAACAGGAACCAAACTGCCATACTGTCTTTAAACTAGATTTTAAAAATATTCCTTTCTGTGGGGAGCCAAAAAACAAGTTAAATGAACAAAAAATAAATAAATTAGATTTAAGGAATAAATTATTTCTCTTCTCTCACCCCAACTCAATATCAGTAAAGAGACACTGATCTTTTAAATTTAATGGTCATATATGTGTGCTTTTTCACTGAAGTCAGGTTCAAAATATTTCAGAAGCATATGTAATACAAGTAATTTTTTAAGGCAAGCAGAAAAAAAAAATGTTTAAAAATGAGATCCCACCTTACCCCAGACCATTCATTTAGGCAAAAGAGTAAGAAGCAAAAATTGGTACAAATATACAAATATCAAAATCAAGAAGAAAAGAGAAAAGAAAGTAAATCCAGGAACACCAGACCAACTTCTTTGACTACAGAGACCACACTCTGTGCATGTTTTGCATAATATCTAGCATACAAGAGGCTTCAACAATACTTCTTTTACGTGGTGGTGAATACATGGTCTATGTGAACTCAGTCAATAGTACTGTGCCAGATCTAAGTCAAAAGATGTTCTACATCATACATTAAAGAGTAAATTTTGCTGTAGTGAAGACTTAACCACAGAAAGCAAAGGTTTGAAAGGACCATGATGACAACTAATCTTACCCAAGGGTCAGTTCTTTTAAAACCATTTACTCAAGGAATAATGCCTAGGATCCTTCAATATCTTTTATAGGCAATTAGTTCATTTCCTTAAATCAGTTACATAACCCATATAATCTGGCAAAGGCAAGTTAGAATTGTAAAAGTAAATAAATCCTTCCCCTTGTTAAAAGGCTCACACAGAAATCAGCCTAGACAAGAATGATTACATTACAAATGTTATTTAGTCCCACAAAGCCTAAAGCAAACTAATCAAAATAAGAAATACAGATCTTCTCTCCTGTACAAATCATAATAAAGTGAAATCCAGAAATAAATTTCAAAAGGAAAACTAGAAAACAGTCGACAATTAACAGAGAACTTTTTGAGGATTTTTTTTTAAAATCACTTCAAACTAAAGTCACTGTTCCAAAATAAGATATACACAGCATTTTGGAAACACACAGGAAGAAGATCAACACAGAAAATGGAATAGGATAAAATGGAGGGGTTTTCTACTGCTCTAAAGATGGCTCTATTTCACACGGCAGAACCTACATGTATGTCCACTAAATGCTTCAATCTACTTCTATGTTAAAAACAAAATGACAACAACAAACGCAATGTAAGAACCTAAAAGATTTGTTGAAAATAAAAATATGACTGCTTAACTTAAAATTCACTACAGTAGCCCCCCAACCTCTTATCCACAGAAGATATGTTCCAAGTTCCCCCATATATCCCTGAAACCATGGATAGTACCATGCCCTATATAACTGTATATACCTATGACAAAGTTTAATTTATAAACTAAGCACAGGAAGAGATTAACCACAATAAATAATACTAAATGATAAAATAGAACAATTATAACCGTATGCCAGTATCACTACTCTTGCACTTTGGAGCCATTATTAAGTAAAATAAGGGCTGCTTGAACACAAGCAGTCAATACCCACAGTAAATCTGATAACCAAGAGGGTTACTAAGTAACTAACAGGTGGATAGGGCAGGTAGTATATACAGCGTGGATACGCTGGACCAAGGGGTGATTCTGGCAGGTGGGACAGAACAGGAGATTTCATCACACTACTCCAGTGAACAACTTGAAGTTTATGAATTATTTCTGGAATTTTCCATTTAATATTTTTGAACTGCAGTTGACTCTGGATAACTGAAACCATGAAAAGTAAAACCATAAATAAGGGTGGACTACTGTACAGTACTAACAGTAAAATGGACAATTTTGAAACTCCTCCTCAGATTCGCTAAATGATTGACCTTGTACATTTTCTTATTTTTCTGCAGCTTCCCAGGTATATTGGAAGAAAGACAGAAGACTGAGAGACTTCTAGCTAGACACCATTTTAAACAAGACTATACAATTGTTTCCTAGATCCAAAGGCAATATATCAATGTACAATTTTTTTAAAGTAATTCTATTTGAGGCCAAAATAATAGAGTGTATTAGTTTTCTTTTCCTGGGTAACAAACTACTATAAATTTAGCAACTTAAAGCCACACACAATTACTGTCTCAGAGTTAACTCATGGATCAGGAGTTCAGAATGCCAGTATTACTACTGGGTCTGGGTCCTTTGTTCAGAGTCTCACCAGGCTGAAATCATGGTGTCAACCATTGCTGTGGTCTCTCTCACCTGGAGCTCAGGGTCCTCTTTTAAGCTATTAAGGTTGTTGGCAGAATTCAGTTCCTTGTGGTTGTAGGACCGAAGTCCCCATTTTCTTGCTGGCTGTCAGGTGGGGATCATTTATAGCAACTCAAGGCTGCCTACAGTTTCCTGCCATGTGGCCTTCTCCAAAAATGGCACTTTGTTTCTTCAAGACCAACAGTAGAGTATCTTCTGGAGCACTGAATCTTTCTAACATCTTCTATCTCTGACCTCCTGGCCCTCTTTTAAAGGATCTCCCCTGATTAGATCAAGCCCACCCTCTCAAGAAAAAGTGATTTTATTGGATTTACATACAAGGTGGCAAGAATCCTGGAGGACATTTTAGAATTCTGTTTAACACATGCAATTAAAGAAAAAGAGCTTCCTAGTGATAAAGTTCTATCTAAAGACCTTTAGATTTTAAACCACATGCAATTAAAGAAAAAGAGCTTCCTAGTGATAAAGTTCTATATAAAACCTTGCATAGAAAAGAATGCATAAGCCACATATGCTTCAGAGGATCCTCAAATAGTATTTTTTGTGTTTTATCTTTTAATAAAATTGAACAACAAACAGTTTGAGATTATAATCTCAGATAAATTTATTAGAGATTAATTTACTCATTGAAGTTTAATTAGGGTAGAACCCTTTAGTGATGTTTTGGCTGATATATCCCAAAAAGAAGCCTATGTACCAACCTGGCTCCACACTATCAAGGACAAAGTCCACCCATGGATCACTGCAGCAACTCAGGACACATTGGGTAGAAGAATAAAAAGAGGGATGTTCACCAAGAAAAAGCAGTCACCTACATAATTTCTAGAAGAACCCAGACCAACTATCAATATTAAGTAAGACTTTCAAGTCTGTTTTCTCAGTACAATTCTAAAGAAGCATACTTAGAAATGTTTGGAAAAAGAAGTTACCATGATACAGGAGGAATGTAAGAACAAGAACAAATTCTTTTTTTTTTCTTTTATTATTATTATACTTTAAGTTTTAGGGTACATGTGCACAATGTGCAGGTTAGTTACATATGTATACATGTGCCATGCTGGTGTGCTGCACCCATTAACTCGTCATTTAGCATTAGGTATATCTCCTAAAGCTATCCCTCCCCCGTCCCCCCACCCCACAACAGTCCCCAGAGTGTGATGTTCCCCTTCCTGTGTCCATGTGAAGAACAAATTCTTTAAAGCCAATACTGTGATTGTTGGACTAAAAATAATAACAAAGTTCTAAATAGCAGCAATGACAAAGCTAAAAACTGAATTAGTAAATTAGAAGGCAAACACACAGGGAAAAATGATGAAAAGATAAGATTGTGAAGAAAAAGCAAGAGACGTGGAAGATATTTATCTTTCTAGGCTATATGATAGCAGGTTATAGCAGAGACTAGCTTAGCTATTCATCAAACCTATTTCTTCTTCCTCCTGATCACATAGCTAGAGTATATTTCCAAGCCTCCTTTGCAGTGATTGACCTCTGGCCAATATAATATTGGCAGAAGTGAGATGTGCCACTTATAAGCTTGATCCCTAAAAAACCTCCAGGCATTACTTACTCTCTTTCCCCTTCTGTGGTACCCTTGAAAGCCACAAGGTGGAAGAGTCCTAGATCTCTTGAGAGTCACCCACCAGGGACATGCACTTTGGTCTTTACTTAAGCAAAACATAAAATTTCTATTATTAGATTTTAGAGTTTGTCTGTTACAGCAGGGAACATTATTTAATGAATACATAAACAGGTGTTGGAAATATGGTGTTGCCCCCAACAAAAAAATCTAAAATAAAAGACATGGGTTTAGTGGTCAGGCAGTGGGCAGTAAGAACATATATTTAACAAGTTAAAAGGCTGAAAAGCCCTATAATACTGTGGCAAAACAACTGGTAAAATTGGAATCTATAATAAGTGAATAGGCATACCACATCCCTACTGGGCCTGTTGCACTATAATTGAATAAAGAGTAAGAGTTATAGTGTACACTGGTATTCGCTTTCTGCTTTTGGCAAGGTAGTGCATAAAAACGATAAGCTCAGAAAAGTATTAGCTCATTTGCAGACTGAATTTATAAGGAAAGAAGTAGTCCCAGAAACTTAGGCCTCACAGAGTTAGAAAGGTGAACACATACAGATCTTAAACAGTATGAGAAAAAAAAAAAATAGTAAAGGCTTATGCAATAAAGTCCCAAGAAGGCTTCTAGTTCAACAAAGTGACTCAACTCTGAGGCAGAGATCAGATTCAAGCATGATCTTACCACCCACTGTTTCACATCACCTCAATGTAAGGCCATCAAACTGAGAAAGAAGCATGAAGCAAGGGCTATCCTCCCCAACCTCCACTACTTTCCCAAAGAGAGGAGAAGAAAAATAAAATAATTCTTGAAAATTATATTTAGGGAAGAACAGTGGGTATGGTGTCTGCACAGAACCTATTGGAAAGAAAAAGATGAGATGCCTACTATATTTTGAGGGAATGATAATGTCAAAAAAACACAAATGTGGACTAAATTTTAATAAACGTTTGTGCCGGGCACAGTGGCTCATGCCTGTAATCCTAGCACTTTGGGAGGCCGAGGCGGGTGGATCACGAGGTCAAGAGATCAAGACCATCCTGGCCAACATGGTGAAGCCCTGTCTCTACTAAAAATACAGAAAACCAGGGAGGCTGAGGCAGGAGAATCACTTGAACCCGAGAGGCAGAGCTTGCAGTGAGCCGAGACTGCACCAATGCACTCCAGCCTGGTGACAGAGTGAGACTCCGTCTAAAAAAATTAAAATAAACGTTTGTTCAGAACCTTAAACTAACCCCCAGGCAAAAAGCAAAAAGCAGGCAGTAAAAGACATATATAAATGTAAATGTAGACACAATTGCAGATATAGATATACAGATATAAAGAGAGAAAGAGAAGTATGCCTCCTAAGGAATGTATATTTCCCAGCATCTACTTCAGAAGTATACATTTAATATATATATATAATATATAAAAATAAAATATGTACATAAATATAATATATAAAAATAAAATATATATATGAAAACAAGGAAAAGCCAGCGTGCAGCTAGGAGCTCAAGAGAACAATGAGCAAAGGAGTTCCTTCCAGGGAATCAAGGTCTAAGCAAGGAAATTCCCCTACTACCAGAGCAGAGGAACTTCACGGGGCCTGCCTAAGTAGATTATATGATTTGTTATGAAGCAGAGAATATTGTTTGTCTCTG
The DNA here is from genome assembly GCF_029289425.2 of Pan paniscus. NCBI lineage: Eukaryota > Metazoa > Chordata > Mammalia > Primates > Hominidae > Pan > Pan paniscus. The sequence continues at coordinate 53,665,727 of NC_073261.2, read as the reverse complement.
GTTCTTCCCTTTTCTAAATGAAAGGTTTTGTTATAGTTATTTTATTCTAGCTTCTTCATTGTATATTGGGGGTGGGAGGAGACACCAGTGCAGATAACTTGCAATTTTAGTTGAGTAGTTACCAGCTCATGAGGAGCCATGGCTGAATCTTATGGAGAGGGTTGAGCATCCCTGGAAGATACTAGATTTTGAAATGGATGTAGTGACTACATGGGCCATTGGACTGTTGCCCCCTAGGGAAGGAGTGAGTGTGTTCTATGTATGAGAGAAAGAATGAAAAGATATTTGATGACCAGAAGGTAGACTGTGCCAGATACTAGCTATTATTCATCAAACCTATTTGCTCCTCCTGTTAGAGAATGAGTGAGATTACATTTTCCAGCCTCTCTTACAGCTAGGTATGGCTATATAATTAAGTTCAGACCAACAGAATATGGGTAGAAGTAATGTGTGGCATCCATGCCTGGCCCTTAAAGACCCTCCCACATGCAACACTCTTTGGTCTTTCCCCTTCTGAAGCAATCTTCAAAGCCATCTTAAAGATGGAAGAGCCATACAATGGAAGGATTCTAAGTACTTAAATCGCCACTGCAAAGAAAACCATCACAAACCAGAAACACTATTTTGGGCTTGAGGCAGTGAGAAATAAACCACTTCTTCTCCCTCTTATCTGGGAATTCAAACATTTATTGAACACCTACTACGTACAAAGTACATGGTATTTTCTCTCTCCTATCTTCCTTACACTCTCGGTACTACAAAAGATTTTTTAATGTGTTAACATAACATATCTTTACTCAAGGATCCTGAGATGAAATATTTTATAGGAGAAATGAAGATTTCTCAGTTAATTAAAAGTCCTGGATTCACAAAAGATTTCTTCATCATTTCTTTATATGACAAAAATATAGCAAACAGCTAATAGTTTACACAGATTGAGTACCATACTAGACAAATTCATTTCAACCCAACCTGAATTCTAATGCAGGATCTGACCTTTACAAGGTATTTGAACTTGAGGCAAGTTACTTCCCTCCTCTGGGTCTTAATTTCTTCAGATAATTAAGGAATGAGACCAGCTAGCCTCACGTTAAATAAAGTAATATTCTTCATGGCTTCCTCTTTCTTTCATCAAAAGGGAAGTAAATTAATTTCTCAAGCAGAGGCCTAGAAAAAGCAATTTTTAAAAAGGCAACTTCCATAGAGGCTTTGTACTACACTCTCCTATATTTTAAAAGCTTAGGAAAAACTGAGCCAACCACAATAAAGACTTATCTTAGAAGATAGCTTCATTCCTGTATTCAAAATATGTACCCAGCAATGCTAAGGTATATTGTCACTGATTAATTTTATTTCTCCATCACTATAAGCAATGAAATCATATAATTATTTCTATCAGGTTTATCATCTAGTTTTAAACTCTGCACTTTGTGAAGTATAACACTGACAAAATTTAAAGGAAGAAAAGGGAAATATCTGCATTCCCTGAGGAAAGGGTAACTGGAGGATCTCTTTTGGAGGATCAAATAGATATTATAGATCAAATAGACATCTGAATAGATTATCAAGGCTAGTCGAGACCCAAAATATGATTTGAAATATAATCTATTCCCTCATTCCTCACAGAATGATAAAAACTACAAATGATCTATTCAAGAACACTATTGTTTACAGAACCAAAAAGTACTTTCCATAAACAACTGACTCTTGTATTTGTTGCTGTAGGCTACATCATCAGGTATACTAAAAATTTTTAATAAAATCAATGTGACAAATTTCAAGTGAGCAAATGCCATTATAAAACATTACTGACCTTTCATTCATAATTTAAAAAAAGAAATTTAGATGTTCCTTGTGACTTTGGTGACTTAGGAATGAAAATTTTTTTAACAAATGTAAATACTGCTAACATATTTTTTAATATATAAGCTGTTAATAAATCCTTCTCTTTGATCATAATTCAAAGCATTTCCTAATAGGCCTTTTTTCACTGATACCTATTAATATCAGAAATATGCATATATAACATGCTATCTTGCTTACGTAGTAAATAATCAGCCAAAGACACATGCAGTACAATTTAGGTCATTAACTAGAACTTTAAAATATCTTAAGCTACAAATTATATGCAAAGTCAAGGGAAGTATACAAACAGTAGAAAAATTTCTTCATAACCTCAATGTAAACCATCACAACTGATCAATATTTACTGAACATCTACAGAGCAAATTGTCCATTGCTCTGTTAAAAAAAGAAAACATTTTTAATCATATGTTTCCATAAATATGAAGGACTTCCCTAAAATGATAAGAAACTTGGATAAGATAATGACTAGACACTTGGCAAAGAGAAACCTGTGTTTAACTCAATACTGATAAAGCCACTGGCCAACCTATCATAAACCCAAGACCTACTTGCTTCATGGCAGTCTCTCCAATTTTGTCTGAATGTTTGCGGATGCTCTCCAGAAAGTCTTTGAGATCGGACATAGAAACATCTTTTATTTCTTCTCGAAGCTTGGGGATGTTGTCCACCATCACCTTGCAGAATCGATAGTGGCTTACTTGAGGCAGGTAGGTATGCTCTAGATGTTCCAGAGTTTTCAGTGCAGGATAATGCCTACAAAAGGAATTGATCACCTTTAGCTCACTCAGTTTTCTTCAGGGTTAGGCAAAATGTCTAGCCTGAATTGGTTTTCACTGTGCATTAACACAAATCCAGCATGAAGTTTTAATGAGAACATCAGTGAAAAGAATCTCAAATTATTAAAAACTAATACATACTTTAAAAGACCAGGAAATTATAATCAAAAAAAGATTTTATCCAAAGAATGCATAAGATTTAAAATAGCTACCAATAAAATTAATGACATAAGAGAAATAAAAGGGGCCAGGCATGGTGGATCATGCTTGTAATCCCAGCACTTTGGGAGGCCAAGACAGGTGGATCACTTGAGGCCAGGAATTTGAGACTAGCCGGGTCAACACAGTAAAACCCCATCTCTACTAAAAATACAAAAATTAGCCAGGCCTGGTGGCGCAAGCCACCTCAGAAAGCTGAGGCATGAGAATCATTTGAAACCCGGAGGAGGTTTCAGTTAGCCAAGATCACACCAGTGCACTCCAGCCTAGAGGACGAAGTGAGACTCAATCTTAAAAAAAGAGAAATAAAAGGAAATAAAGAATGATTGTCTCAATGCCAAAAAAAAATTCATCCTATAAAATGAAGTATCCAAGGCTAGACTTCTAACTATGGCACACAGAAAAGCTTGGCAAATCTTCTATCCAAAGAAAACAAATGTAAACTATCCAAAACAACTATTTCAGGGTTCTGGAAACTAAACAAAAGAGAACAACAAATCAAGAAGTGTTTATTCATAATAACTGCTCAACAGTGGGACTCTGTAGCTTTCTTGCCTGGGGCTACTTCCAACACCCTCCCCCTCTAATTCCTCCACCCCTGGTCATTGGCCATGGCTAGTCATGAAAACCAGCAGCTTTCCTGAGATGAGGGGCTGACATAATTAGGAGCAGAGGGCAAAAAACTCATATTGAGAGATGCTGTTAGTGAAAGTAGCGAACTCAGTAAAAATAAATAAATAAATAAGAAAAGTCTCCAGCTCTACTGGTCAAAAGTTACAATTTGGGTTGGGGCAAACAACAGACCAAAGGACTAATCAGAAATTTAACGGGGAAGTCATAAAAATAAAAGACCTACAGAAGGGCTTGATAAACTCCGCAAGTTGCTAGCCGGCTGAGAGGCTATGCATACCTGCAGGCGATACCTAAAAGGGTCTAAGCAATCCACTCATCCCTGGCTGACTAGGAGGCTGTAGACAGGCACATGGGAAACCTAAGAAGGTAGGTAAAAGTTTAAGCTGACTTTAAAACTGCTTTTAATGTAGTCCCTAACCCATATACAAACTCATTAGCAAAGACTGGAAACCTTACTCACTCAAGTTTGTTTGAGCATAACCTCTAACCAATCATTAGCTGATGACTATTTAAAAATCAAAGTGAAATATGATACCTTGCCAGATAAACAAAGACAGAAAATTCCTTGCTAGCAGACCTGCCTTACAAGAAATACTAAAGGAAGCCTGAAAGGAAATGACCGCAGATGGTAACTTGAATTCACAGAAAGAAACAAAGAACATGGGAAATAGTAAATACATGCTAAATATGAAAGACAAATATTTTTTCTCTTTTCTTAACTTCTTTAAAAGATAAGATTTTTTAAAGCAATGATTATAACACTGTATCATTGGGTTTACAAAATATTTAAGTGTAATATATCTAACAAATAACAGCACAAAAGAGTAGGAAAGAAATGGAGCTAATGGAAGCAAAACTACTGCTATATATTATACCAAATTTATATCAGCAGTGACCTCCAGTAGACTGTGATAAGATGCATATTATAATCCATAGAACAACCTCTAAAAAACCAAAAATACATATCATTTGAAAATCAACAAAAGAATTCAAATAGTACACTAAAAATATATAACACAAAAGAAAGCAGTAAAGAAGCAACAAAAACAAAACAAAAAAAGACATGAAAAATAGAAAACAAAGAAGAAAATCCAACCATATCAATAATTACATTAAATGTGAATGGACTAAGCACTCCAATTGGAAGGCCAACATTGTCAGGACTTAAAAAGCATGATCCAACTACATATTGTCTACAAGAAACACACTTAGATTCAAAGATACAAATAGGTTGAAAGTAAAAGAGGAAAGAAGATATGCCATAAAAAAAAGTAACCACAAGGCTGGGCACAGTGGCTCATACCTATAATGCCAACACTTTGGGAGGTCAAGGTGGGTGGATCACTTGAGCTCAGGAGTTTGAGATCTGCCTGGGCAACAAGGCAAAACCTCATCTCTACCAAAAAAATTACAAAAAAATTAGCCAGGTGTGGTGGCATGCACCCGTAGTCCCAACTACTTGGGAAGCTGAGGTGGGAGGATCACTTAAACCCGGTTGGGCAGAGGTTGCAGTGAGGTGAGATCAGCCCACTGCATTCTAGCCTGGGTAACAGAGTGAGACCCGTCAAAAAATAAAAATAAAAAATAAAGGAACCACAAAAGAGCTGAAATGGCTGTATTAATATGAGATACAAAAGACTTTAAGCCAACAAATATTGCTAGTAACACAGAGGGACATTCCATAAAAATAAAAGGGATGATATTTGTCTAATAGGAAAGCTTCTATAAGCATACAAGGACAAATAAAATTAAGATTAATAAAGCTGAATAGGTAGAAACGAAATAAGTTATGCAAAGAAAACATAAGAATAAAGAGAAAAACTGGTAAAGTTTATTTGTAATGTGTACCTAAAAGATTAATAGGCCAGGCGTGGTGGCTCATGCCTGTAATTCCAGCACTTTGGGAGGCTGAGGCGGGCAGATCACTTGCGGTCAGGAGTTCAAGACAAGCCTAGGCAACGTGGTGAAACCTCTTCTCTACTAAAAATACAAAAATTAGTCGGGCATGTTGGTGGGAGCCTATAATCCCAGCTACTCAAGAGGCTGAAGCAGGAGAATTGCTTGACCCTAGGAGACGGAGGGTGCAGTGAGCTGAGATCACACCACTGCACTCCAGCCTGGGTGATAGAGTAAGGCGCCATCTCAAAGAAAAAAGATTAATAAACTTGAGTTGTTTTTGTAAAAAAAAAAAAAAAAAAAAATGAACAAAGAAAATTCACAAAAGAACCAAAAAGGGCCAACATATGAAAAAAAAAATGTTTAACTGATATGTGAAAAAATGCAAATCAAATTGCCAAATATTTCTTAAAAAATAATTTGTAATACATCAGGGGTTTCAATAATGGAATTCACAGCCAGCTGACAAACAGGTTTTTATTAATGACACAAGTTTTCAATGAAGAATTTTAGCAAAACAACTATTTTAAGCAATTGCATTTTCAAACAAAAAAAAGATGCACAGCAGTATGTATAAGCCTCTTGAATTATAGAATTATTTATATTAGCAAATAAAAAAACTAACCTAGATGTCTAATAAGAAGTAGTAAAAGGCTAATAAAATAGCAAAATGTTTACAATATTGTTGAATGAAAATCATTTCAAAAAATAGATCTAATTGCCTCTTGGCCTTTTGGCTAAGATCAAATTTAATTTCTGATATATCTTATCAGTTTAATATCTGATACATCCTCTTATCAGAGGACAATATTTATTAAATGGATTTTCGCAGCAGGGAGATAAAATGGGAACTTATTTAGTCCACTCCATGCATCAACCTGGCATTGCAGTACCTCCAGGAATGGTGCTCCAATTGAAAAAAAAAAAATAGATCTTACAACTATAATCATAATATTCTTCAAAATTATAAATACTTACACATATAAATTATGAACATGTATGCATATATGAGATATATATCACTGGAAACACACACACACACAAAAGTAGAGAGCAAAATGAGAAAAATAAATACAAAAATGTTAGGCATATTTTTCCTTTGGATGGCAATATTACGAGCTAATTTCCTTTGGATGGCAATATTACAAGATAATTTTCTCCTTCATACTTTTAATTTCCTAATTTCCATGTTTCCCATGATATATTTGGTACAGGAAAAATTCAGTTCCATCCTTAAAAAGAAAAAAGACTTATAGCTCTATTTTGGACTTTAAGAATGATTTTCACAGCAGATACTTAAACTCTTCTTGCTCTAATGAATTTAGTACCACAAATGCTAAAGACTAGAGACTGGTTTTACTTGGTTTTTTTGTTTTGTTTTGTTTTGTTTTGTTTTAATGTTTTCCCTCATGTGTTCCAAAAATCAAAGTCTTTGTTTAAGTAAATGGAGGGAAGAAAGTTTTATTCTCCCTAAATTTAGAAATAAAAGTACAAATATAGTTAAATCTGAAATCATTGCTCTTATTAAAATTTTACAGGCTCAAAAACAATACAATTCACATGGTTTAGTGTAAACAGAATGGTGTTTATACTACAATTAGGTATGAAGAGCTATGTGCAATAAAATGCAATTCCTCTAGAGAGAAACTTTAGAACGGATAGAAAGCCAAAAATTAAGCCAAAAAGATAAACACACTTTGGGGTTTAGTTATATTTTGGAACATTGTTTATAGAATGAGGAAAATTCAACAATGTTGTCTGCAGACGCAAGGCACATTCACTGATGAGACACATGGCTCATGCTGAAAACATCTGGTCTGTCAAATAGCTCCACATTTTTCAAGGCTAATTAGTACAAAACCCAGTGATTCCTGGCAACAAAGAATGTCACCCTATTTCCCCATTGTCCCTTCCCAGTATAGTCACATTTTAACTATAGCAAATCAGTAATATTCAAATGTCTAGTCTATTTCAATATCCGTGACAGGTTAAAGAATGATAGCCAACTAACACCTGTATAGCAGGCACCAAAAGAAAAAAAATATGTCCAGTGACCACGGAAATCCAAAATTAGATTTTGATGTACTTTTGACAATCTCCAAACATTATTAAAACTGAATCAAAAGGCAAATTCCTAAGTTTCACTTGTATGTGTGGTCACTCTCTCCCCTCTTCTCATGCAGGCTCCTTAACAGAGATGCAATCAGAACTAAAGTAAAGAAAATAAAAGCAGAGAATAAAAGGGAGGAAGGCAGGGAAAGAGGTTCTAAATAATCCTACAAACTGAGTAACCATGATCAGAATAACAGACATGGTTGAATGCTAAAGCAAGAAGAAGAATATTGATTCCAAGCAAATTAAATTTTGGTACTTTCTTGCCATACCATGGAATTCTTTCACAGTGATGGTTTCTAAAATTCTAGGAAGTGATCCTTGAAAGCAAATTGCAACTATCTATAAGAAATTTTTTAAAATTCAGAGTATGATAAAATATGAAATAAAAACTTTCATCACAGAAAAATATTAGTGTCATTCCTAATCAAAGAGCATCATTAACAAATACGTAATTTCTTCTGTGCGCTAGAGATAGAAAGATGTTCAAATGTCTTTCCCTAGGGAGCAAAAATGCAGTAGAAAAATCAGTATTTATAGCTTAAAAAAAAAAAAAAGATTTCTAGCTACGAAAGCCTAACAAGGAACAGACATGATCTCTCACTTTATAAACAAGTAGAATATTGGCAAAAATATATGAAACAGCCATTTTCAGACATTGGACATCAGGCAACATAGAACTGCTATCTCTGTAAAAAGGGAAACAAACAAGGTGAGTTTAATAATTACCAGGATTATCTACCTAAAGTTGACTTCTAGGTCATGGGCACAGCCAGAAAAAATCAAAACAGAGCTCAGCAGCCTTGCTGACTTAAAGAATCAGTGATAGTAGCTCAGGAAAGTTGATTCAGCTTGAAGTTGTGTGGCAGAGTTCCCCAAAAAAAGAGCAATGCAGAAAAAGAACTGCAGAAATTTACACAGGGGTTACCTTGAGTCTGCTAAGTACTAGGACAGGCATAGAGAAAGTGAAATTCCACATGGATAGGTAAAAAGAAGGAAGGAAGGGAGAGAGTGGGAGACCAGCCAGGGGAAGGTAAGATGAACACTTCAACAATCTCAGACAAGGCAGATAAACATTCAAACTCTGAACAGTCAAAGTGAAGAGCCGTTGGGGACTCCTGAGCTATTCAGAGTAGATTATAGACGGATCAAGTCTTACTTAGTAAAGCTGAACTTCCCTGGAATAAAGGTGGGCCTTTAAGCAGAGCTTAAAAATTGGGTTTGAAGGTAACAAACTGATCTGCAATCAACTCACCATTTGCTAAAACAAAGCCCAACACTCTCTAAAGGAAAAAAAAAGCACCCCAAAATCCAGAGACTGATCAACATAATGTTCATTAATCAATCAAAAATTTCTGGACATGAAAAGAAGCAAAGAACTGACCTACAACCAGGAAAAACAAAATCAATCTGCAGAAAGATCTAAAAAAATACCAGAAGTGGCAGAATTCGCAAAGGAGTACATAAAAACAGCAATTAGAACAATGTACATGTATGTAAAGAAAAACAAATAATAAAAGAAATAAAACATAAAAAGCTAAACGTAACTTCTATACATGAAAAATATATTATCTGCAATGAAAATGTCACTGAAAGGGACTAAAACATTACACAATGCAAATGAGAGAGATCAATGTGCTCGAACACAGCCATAATATCTATCTCAAATAAAGCACAGAGAGGGCTGAGGGGGTGGGGAGAAAAGATCTTCAAGTCACCTGTGGGGTTAATCAAGCTGTCCAACATAAATATTAATATAACTAAAGTCCCAAAACGGTGATGGGAAAAGGACAAAAAAAGAGTTTGGAGAAATCAGGTCAACATTTTCCAGATTTTATGAATATTGTAAACCCACAGATCCAAGAAGCTAAACAAACCACAAGCAGGATAAATACACACATGTGTGCACATATTTACACCAAAGTGCACAAAATCAAACTGCCTGAAAACAAATGATAAAGACAAAAGTTTTAAAGCAGCTAGAGAAAAGACATACTACTTACAGGGAGACAAAGGTAAGGCTACTTATACATCTCTCAGAAACTGCAGAAGCCAGAAGACAATGAAATCATCATGTCTTATGAACTAATGAAACTATAAACCTCAAATTCTATATCCATCAAGGATTTTTTTTAAATGAAGGTAAACAATGAGATACTATTTCACACCCACCAGGATGGCTACATTAAAGTCAAATAATAAGGATTTTTTTTTTTTTAAACAGACTCTCACTCTGTCGCCCAGGCTGGAGTGCAGTGCGCCATCTCGGCTCACTGCAACCTCCGCCTCCCTGGTTCAAGCAATCCTGATGCCTCAGCCCCTCCGAGGAGCTGGGGTTACAGACACAGACCACCACACCCGCCTCATTTTTGTATCTTTAGTAGGGATGGGGTTTCTCCATGTTAGCCAGGCTGGTCTCAAACTCCTGGGCTCAAGCAATCTGCCCACCTTGGCCTCCCAAAGTGCTGGGATTACAGGTGTAAGCCACCACACCTGGCCTGGGTAGACAATAATAAGTATTGACTAGGCTATGCAGAAATTGGAAACATCTATGCTGCTGTTGGGAAGATAAAAAGGTGCAGGTGCTTTGGAAAAGAATCTAACAGTTCCTCAAAATGGTAAAACATACAGAGAGACAAAGTGCACCAAATGTTTACCATGAGACCCAGAAATTCTACTCCTAAGTATATTTGCAAGAAAACTGAAAGCATATGCTCACACAAAAGCTTGTAAATGAACATTTGTAGCAGCATTATTTGTAATAGTTAAAAAGTGATAATAACCTAAATGTCCAACAACTGATGAAAAGGTAACTAAAGCAGTATATATACAATGAGAGAGTATTCAGCCATAAAAAGGAATGAAACAGTGATACATGCTACAACATGAATGAAGTTTGAAAACCTTCCATTATGCTAAGTGGAAAAAGTCAGACACAAAAGGCTGCATATTGTATGATTCCATTTATATGAGATGTTCAGAAGAGGCAAATCTATGGGGTCAGAAAGTAGATTAGTGGTTGCCAGGGCAGCGAGGAAAGAGGAATGGGTACCCTTTTTGGGGTAATGAAAATGTCCTAGAATCAGCTAGTGATGATGATGTTACCACCACGTGAATGTACTAAAATCTATTCAACTGTACACTTAAAAATGATGAATGTTATGATATATGAATTGTAATTCAATTTAAAAACTGAAGGTGAAATAAATACTTTTTTCAGAAATACTGTATTTCTCAGAGAATTCATAGCCAGCAGACTGATCCAACAAGAAATATTAAAGGATGTCATTTAATCAAAAGGGAAAAATAATACCAGATACAAACTTGGATCTACATTTAAAATAATGTGGGTAAAATGTGAGAGTTTTTCTCTTTAATTTTTAAATTTCTTTAAAAGTTACAGCAAAAATGAACATGTGTGGCACTACACTATATTGTTGTCATAGGTCTTATGACATAATAACATAACAATAATAACATAACAACGACATAAGGGAGGGTAAAATGGAAGAATATCATTATAAGAATCTTGCATTGTGTGTGATTTGGTGTAATATTTAAAGACTCATTGTAAGTCATACATTGTAAAGATAGAAGGAACCAGGAAAAAAATAAAATACAGTCAGCCCTTCATATTTGCAGGTTCCAGATCTATGAATTCAATCAACTATATTGATCAAAAATATTTTTTAAAAAACACAAATAAAACCAAACAGTGTAACAACTACTTACATAGCATTTACATTGTATTAGGTATTCTAAGTAATCTAGAGATGACTGAAAGTTTTCGGAGGATGTGTATAGGTTGTACGCAAATACCATGCCATTTTATATAAGGGACTTAAGCGTCTACACCTAGTCCCCTATCCCAGGGGTTCTGTAACCAATACACTGAGGATACCAAGGAAAAATTGTAAAACAAAGAGGTATAAATAATAGGGCATTACTAAATATAAAACAACAATCTGAAATATAGAAATTGATTTTTTAAAAGATAAGAATACACAGAAGGAACAAAGAACAGGTAGGATAAATGGAAAATACATTAGAAGACAGTAGATTTAAACCCGTATGTTGATAATTGTATGAAATGTAAAAGATCTAAATAGTCTCATTTAAAAAGAGATGGCCAGATGAGAGATTTTTAAAGAAACAAGATCATTCTACAGAATAACTGGCCTGTAATCTTCAAAAGTAATAAAGTCATGAAAGGCAAGGAAAGGCTGAAGACAGTTCCAGACTGAAAAAGACTAAAGAGACATGACAAGTAAAAGCAACATGTGATTTGAACTGGATTCTTTTCCTAGAAAGAACATGATTGAGACAATTGGCAAAACTTGAATTGGGTATGCCAATTAAGTGCTAGAAATATTTCAAAGCTAATGTCCATTCTCTATCGCACTGTGGTTGCATAGAAGAATGTCTTTATCTGTAGGAACCACACTAAAGTAATTGGGGATGACGATGTGTCATGTTAGCAACTTACTTTCAACTGGTTCAAGAAAAAGACACTGTTATTTATACTGAACTTAAGAAGGTCTAAAACTAAAATTTTTTGAAACCCACAAAATAAATTTGATTATACCAAAACTTAAAACTTCTACGCAACAAAAACTACTAATTATATAATGTTAATAGGTAAGCCATGCATTGGAAGACAATATATAACAGGAAAAGGCATCCAAAGTATATAATTCCTATAAATGAAAAAGAAAACAATAAACAACCTAAAAGTGGTCAGGAAGTAGATGAGAGAAAACCCACATGCCTAAAACCTAAATTCACTAATAATCTAATGAAAATAAAATAAAAATCACAATAGTGATCTATCATTTCACAATCACGAGAGACTGGCAAAAACCAAAAAGTTTGACAATACAGATGTTACCAAGAGGTAGAATAACAGGACCTCCCACAAAATAACAATGGTAGGATAAATGGGAAATCACCATAGAGAACAACGATAAGATCAAAAACAATGTAAACCCTTTCTTTGATCCAGCTGATCTCCTTCTAGATATAGACCCTAGATCAACAGAATTGGCATCACCTAGGAGCGTGGCAGAAAATGCAGAATCTCAGAAATGATCCCAGCCAGACCTATTCAATCAGAATCTATATTTAACTAATCCCTATTATATCATTTCCATGCATAGCAACACCTAAAAAACAACACTCTCAAGAAATTTTGAATGTGAGTCCAAGGAGACAAGAACAAGGATATTCATTGTACCACTGTCTGTCATAACTACTGGAAACATACCAAATGTCCCTAATAGTATCAGTAAGGACAGTTATAGTAATAACCACTCCCAAAATCTCAGTGACTTAAAACAAAGATTTAAAACTTACTCATGTTATATACTCATAATGGGTTGGCAGGTATGCTATGCTCCCTGAAGTGACTCAGGGACTCAACCAGCATCTTGGAGTTGCCATTTTTCAAGAACAAGGGAAAATAAGAGAACTCTGGAGCAAAATTAAATGCTAAGCCCAAAAGTGATACATATCACTTCTGCTCACATCTTATCAGCCAGAAAAAGTCACATGGAACTGGGAACCCAGGAAATATACACAGGGAACCCAGGAAATATAATATTACCTTGCACCAAAGGAAGCAGCTAGAAATATTGGTGAACAGCACTTATGATAATCACTGGAACTGGCAGGGGAAATGTGAACTATTCATATAATAGACTACCATGGAGTGATTAAAACGAGCAAACGTATCTATACACATAAAGAAAATAAGCTGCCTACTAGCATGCAAGCCCCAGAGGGTAGATATTTTTATCTATTTTATTCACAGCTGTATCCCCAGAACCAAGAGTAATGCCTAGCGCATAGTAGGTACTTGATTCATCTTTGTTGAGCGAATACACAGATCTCAAAATGAGGACTGAGAATCATCTACATAAACTTTTTTAGACACAAAACAAAACAATATATGATTCATAAATATTAAAAGCACAGAATAGAAGAACATTCAATAAATTTATGATACTGGTTTCCTCAGGGGAGTAAGGAAAGGAATAGGACCAAAGAAGGGAACATAAATTTTATCTGTAATTTTTTAAAGTATATATATACCTCTTTCTGTCCATATATATGTTTTATATATATACTATATATATTTTTTCTTTACACATATATGAATCAAAACTAGAAAATTGTTAATATCTGTTAATTCTGAGAAGTTGGTACACAGGTGATTTTTTTTTTTTTTTTTTTTTTTTGAGACAGATTCACTCTGTCACCCAGGCTGGAGCTCAGTGGTGCAATCTTGGCTCATCACAACCTCTGCCTCCCAAATTCGAGCTATCATGTGAGCCAATTCTCATGCCTTGGCCTCCCAAGTACCTGGGATTACAGGTGTGTACCACCATGCCCAGCTCCTTTTTTTGTTTTTTAGTAGAGATAGGGTTTCTCCATGTTGGCCAGGCAGGTCTTGAACTTCTGGCCTCGAGTGATCCACCCGCCTCAGCCTCCCAAAGTGCTGGGATTACAGGTGTGAGCCACTGAACCTGGCTCACGGGTGATTTTAAATTCTCTATAATTTTAGAACTTTACTAAAAGGATATTAGGGAACTAATACTACCTTCATATCTCAGACAGAACTTCTCATAGTGTTCTATCCATGTTCTCTTATGAGAGCATGTCCTACTATTTTAATGTCTAATGATTCAGCTTCACAATTCTTGAGAATTTTGAATTTTTATCCATAATATTTATATTCTTATCTCAATATTAAATATATTTTAATTGTATACTTTTTCCCTCAAAACCTAGGTAAAATTAACATTCCAGGAAGATATGCTTTGTTTATCCTATAGCTTCATATATCCCCATCATACTACAGGGCATCTCAGGGCAGAGAGGTTGGAGATGCTTATTCTAGTTTGGGGAGCAGAACTATAGAGTCGCTGTAGATTTTCCTTTAGAAGAAAACAACATACAGAAGAGAAATCCTCTGAATTTAACCTCACCCTTCCCCTTTACGATAGTTAATTTTATGTGGCAACTTGGCTGACCATAGGAGCCAGATATTTGGTCAAACATTATTCTAGATGTTTCTGTGATGGTATTTTTTAGATGAGATTAACATTTAAGTCAGTAGACTATGAGTAAAGATGATTACCCTCCATAATGTGAGTAGGCCTCATTCCACCACAGGTGAAAACCTTAATAGGAAAAAGGCTGACTGTGCCCAAGGAAGAGGGAATTCTACAGAAGAGTCCCTTTGGACTCAAGCTATTATCTTAACTCTTCACTGGACTCTAGCTTGCTGGACTACACTGCAGCTTTTGCTATACTTGCTATACTCCACAATCATGTGAGCCAATTCCTTAAAATAAGTACTTCCCTCTCCAGTAGGTAAACAGACAGACACACACACACACACACACACACACACACACACACACACACACTATTGGTTCTGTTTTTCTTAAGAACCTCAGTTAATGTACTCTTGCACCAAAACCAGTACTATTTTCTTCTATGACACTATTAAATGAATCAAAACATATCTCAAACCAACTATCACTAAAATAGGTATATGCTTTTCCCTAAAAGACTGGGTCTTTTAAAAATCTAACTGAAAGTATTATTTATTAAACATAATACATGACAGAACACATTAGCATACCACTAATATATATAAATAAATCTAGAATGAATCAATAAATATACAAAAGGTTAAGAAGATGTTAGAAACTTAATTTTTTGAAAAGTTATGCTAAATATGGACCTAAACGTATTCTAAATAACAGAAATTTTAGATAGTAAAAACTGTTCGATTAAAAAAAAATCTTACCTTTTAGTTTTCATCTGGTCCCTCAGTTTGCTGTACATCTCTAGGACTTAA
The DNA here is from genome assembly GCF_029289425.2 of Pan paniscus. Classification (NCBI taxonomy): domain Eukaryota; kingdom Metazoa; phylum Chordata; class Mammalia; order Primates; family Hominidae; genus Pan; species Pan paniscus. The sequence continues at coordinate 53,650,358 of NC_073261.2, read as the reverse complement.
AAGAAAGAAAAGAATACACAAACATGATTTAGAGAAAGCCTAATTAAAGCAAAAAAAAATTACACCAAGAATCCTTCTCCATTTCCAGTTCCTCACCTGGAAGACACAGCATTAATTTATCAACAGTGGCAGAAATATTTCTCTGTTGTAGTCGACACTGCTTCAGCTCTTCCATTGCTATTACCAGCTTGGCAAGAGGGAAAAAGACTGAATTATGCCAATGGCTGTAAATAAAAAGCTTTCAGTCACATTTTTCCACACTGTGTTCAATTCATCAGAAAATCCCAGACAGTTTCATAGTAAGACCTGCCAAGTGAACTAAGGAACTGCCTTTCCTAACCAGTAAAACATTCCTGCACAGTTTCCCGCTTTCTCCCCAAGATACATACAATACTAGGAAGGGCTAGGTAAAATGAAGTCCTAAAATACAAGGGTTATCCAGGAGAAAAAAACTATCTTCAACTAAATCTCTATTTCAACAAATAAACCCACAAACTTAAAAGATGTGGCCTTTCTAAAAGTTACAGTTTGTTGAAAAGTAACTCATTTTTATTTCCCTAGCCCCAGTTTTAAGGGCTTCTATCAGAAGTCATACCATAATATAACTAGAAGAAATTGTACTCCACAGAATTTAGAATGTGAGACAAACTTCTTCAAAAAGTAATAATCTACACATCTACTTGCAGCATTCATCCTATACCCATACCTAAAAATGTTATTATCTGCTTAGATACCATGCAGAAAAGAACAAGAGAATGGTCCTAAGTCACTGATAAAACAATCAAAAGCTAATCTTAAAGGTTATTAAAATTAAACATCAAAAAAGTATTAGGTGATAAGAAAGAAGCATGATAACAGAGAACAGTCATGTACTACAAGTCAGAAAACCTGGGTTTTAGTCCCAGCCTTGCCAATAACTATGTAAAATACAGCAAATCATTTGTTTTAGTTTCCTCATCAATAAAACAGTGATAATACCTGTCCTGATTTTGTCGGCCATGAGGATGAAATGAGCAAATAGATATAAAAATATTGTAAACTGTGATGGTTTAAATGGTAAATATGTCAATCAATAGAATCAATGATTTTTTTTACGGTGGGGGGATAGAGATGGGGTCTCCCTTTGTCACCCAGGCTGAGAGTGCAGTGGCGCAATCATGCCTCAATGCAACCTCAAAGTCCTGGGCTTAAGAGATCCTCCCACCTCAGTCTCCCAAGTAGCTGGGACTATAGACATGCACCTCCACGCCTGGTTATGGTTGTTTTTTTTGTTTTGGGGGGCAGGTAGAGATGGGGTCTCACTATGTTGCCCAAGCTGGTCTCAAACTCCTGGCCTCAAGTGATCCTCCCACCTCATCCTCCCAAAGCACTGGGATTAGAGCGTATAATCTCAGCCACTGTGCCTGGTTGCTTAATCTTTTAAATAAATATTTGTTGAGCATCCACACTGTGCCAGTCACTATTTAGGTAGAGGGAGGGGATACAGCAATGAATAAAGCAAACAAAAATTCCTAATCTCATGGAGTTTAATTTCCAATGGAGAATGACATACAAAAAAATATATAAGTAAAAATATGTTAAATATAATATCAGAGCATGACAGGCACAATGAAGAAAAAGTGGGAAAGGATCAAAAGAATGCACGGGTGAGAGTGAGACTACAATTTCAAATAAGGTGGTTAGGAAAGGCCTCATTAAGAAGGCAACATTTGAGCAAAGATTTGAAGAAGGTGAATATTGAGGAAATAACATTCCAGGCAGAGGAAGAGCATTACTGTATTATGACAAGTCGATGATTTAAAAGCACAACTAAGAAGGCTGTATCCTGTCTCCTTAGACTTCCCAGTGACTGTGTTCATTTAATTCAGATAAACATTAGGAAAAGCAACAATAATGTCCAAGTACTTCCAACATACTACTTACAGTCTTAACCACTAAATGAATAACATAGTCATTAAAAGAGAGTGGCATGAAACAGAAAAGATTTCTTCAAAAGGTAAACTGGTCTTACTTCCTTTCCCTCATGTTGTAGTTTTCTATTAGTATCCGTCACTTGATTCTGTGGAGAGAAGACAATTTAAACTCATAAAAAACAAACATTTAGACAATAGTTGAAAAAGATCTAAATTTAATATGAAAAGATTAGGAATAGGTAGTTAAATATTTTCAGTACTCCACTACATATTGGTCCAGTGGCATTCTCTTGGGTTTAAATTATGTCAACTTTTCTACTGGATGTTTGCACGACCTTTTGAAAAGAAAAATTTGCTAACAAATATGGTGAGTTTAGAACAGTTCTTTTTTTTTTTTTTTTTTTTTTTTTTTTTTTTTTTGAGACGGAGTCTCGCTTAGTCGCCCAGGCTGGAGTGCAGTGGCGCGATCTCGGCTCACTGCAAGCTCCGCCTCCCGGGTTCACGCCATTCTCCTGCCTCAGCCTCCCGAGTAGCTGGGACTACAGGCGCCCGCTACCACGCCCGGCTAATTTTTTGTATTTTTAGTAGAGACGGGGTTTCACCGTGTTAGCCAGGATGGTCTCGATCTCCTGATCTCGTGATCCGCCCGCCTCGGCCTCCTAAAGTGCTGGGATTACAGGCGTGAGCCACCGCGCCCGGCCCTAGAACAGTTCTAAACTAAGATACCATAATAACTAAAGATCGCACTTTAACTTTGGGGAGACAAGAGGAAAAAGGGGAGAGAAAAATAAAATAGAAAGTACAAATTTTATACAGATATTCCTCATTTCACCAATGTATTCCTAGAAAAGTTGGGTATACACTGAACTTGTTAACTCAAGTCAAAGTTTCCCTGTTTGCTTATTATCTTATTTTTAGAAAATGCTTTACCTTAATTCTTTTTGGATCATTAATTCTTAACAGCTCCTAACACTTCCATACTTCCATTTTTCCAATATAATCTCTCCATCAGATAGTCAAAAATTTGTGAATAAGCCCTTAAATGATCCAGAGTTCATTATATAAAGGAAATGGCATCTACTTTTTTTGATATTCACTCTTGACATTTCAATGATGGAAAAAATTAATTATATAGGATAGTAATTTCCTCATCATCTGTGGTATCAAAACATAAGCAATACTAACTTCTAAAATGTTGTTTAATAAACGCTTTCTAGCCTTCCACCAGTAATTGCTACTCCTTATACTTTAAGTGCATCCCCTAACCTAGCATTTCCTATTATGTCCCTTAGGACATCAAGAAGTGTTACTTAGCAGGTACTCTGCACATGCACACAGCCATGCACATGCGAGCACACACAGTCTCACAGACATACACACACACACAAATACACACGATATGATATGCACTGTAAATGCCCAAGAAAGGGATATCATATAGGATGTTTTCCAAATTTATCTAACGTAATACCCTTTAACTGAAGATCTTCTCAAGGAGCTAGTTTTTTAAAAGAATACACTTTTGAAATCACTGCTCTGAACGATACACTATACCTGGACTATCATTCAAAGCAGATTACCATATGCACCTCCATCCAAAGCCAAAATGAAATCTGAACTCCTCCAGGAAGCCTCTTTAAAGTACCAGAAAGGGAGGCAAGAAATCAGCAAATTCCCTCTTTATTATTTAATTAATGGCACCACATGTGAAACACTTTGTGGTTTTATTGCACTGAGCTCAATACAAATTAAGAGTGATAAAGCCGTCCAAAATGCACATCTAAGACAATGTTAATGGAAGCATTGTCTAAAAGGGGGTCAGCAATCTGTTTCCATAAAGGGCTAGATGGTAAATATTTTAGGCTTTGCAAGCCATACAATCTCTGTTGTAACTATTCAACTCTACCTCTGTAGCAGGAATGCAGCCATAAAGAAAATAAAGGTAAATGAAAGGTCATGGCTGTGTTCCGATAAAACTTTATTTACACAAACAGGAGGCAAGCTGGATTTGGCCTAAGAGACAGAGTTTGCTAACCCCTGGTCTAGAATAAACGTGATGGTAAGGTAGTAATACCACACTATGAAATTTACAATTGGATGCCACATTTTAAGAAGGCTTTACAAGCTGAAGCATGGTTAGAAGTGAACACATTTGCAGAGGGAGTCAAAGCTAACCACAGGAAAAACAGATGAAGCCATTTTTAGCCAAGAAAGGGGAAAAATATTCACTTGGAGACACTATACCCCATACCTGGACCCTATATACTATAAACCAAACTTAAACAATGGCTGCCCTTCAAATATCTGAAGAGCTATCAGAAGTAAAGTGGCTCCATAAAAATGGAGCTTATTACTCAAACCAATGTTTGTTACTAGAAAACAGTATTCAGCTCAATATAAGAAAAAGTGTTCAAGCAATGTGAATAAAAATCATACGGGCTTCCTTGGGTGATAATGCTATCCCCATTACAGTAGTTATTCAATAATAAATTAGATATTTTTAATCCTAAACTGGAGGTCTCCTAAAATACAACCCTCCATAATACTCCTAAATTCAGCAACATTATCTACTAGAGTAGCCTTGTTTGCCTTATGAAGGCACCATTTCTCACTTTTTTTCACCTTAAACTCACTGTAAAAAATACATTTTCCATTGCAACTCAGTACACAAGTATAGGGAACACACATACAATTTTCAAGAAACAATGTTTATCCTTAGTACATGTAATGCACTCTCTTGTTTTCTATTCAATTCGATTATATTTAATTTCAGTTTTTGTCAAAAATACTGATCAAGGCACACTAAATTAATTTCATGCAAACCATGGACCTAAAACATATCCCTAGGAACCTAATGAATGCTTCCAGTAAGAAAGATAATAACTGTGGGCTAGGTGCAGTGGCTCACACCTGTAAGCCTAGCACTTTGGGAGGCCTTGTCAGGTGGATCAACCTGAGGTCAGGAGTTTGAGACCAGCCTGGCCAACATGGTGAAACCCAGTCTCTACTAAAAATACAAAAATTAGCTGGGCATGGTGGTGCATGCCTAGAATCCCAGCTACTTGGGAGGCTGAGGCAGGAAAATCGCTTGAACCAGGTGGGGGGACACGGGTTGCAGGGGTGGAGATTGCAGTGAGCCAAGATCGTGCCACTTCACTCTAGCCTGGGCAAAAGAGCGAAACTCCGTCTCAAAAAAATAAAGATAATAACTGTGTCAATACCATTCAATAACTATTTCAATGCGTAACAATAAAAAAAGGCCAGGCGCAGTGGCTCACGCCTGTAATCCCAGCATTCTGGGAGGCTGAGGCAGCAGATCATTTGAGACCAGGAGTTCAAGACCAGCCTGGCCAACATGGTGAAACCCCCTCTCTACAAAAATACAAAAATTAGCTGGGCGTGGTGGCATGCACCTGTAGTCCCAGCTACTTAGAAGGCTGAGGCTGAGGAGAATCACTTGAACTTGGGAGGCAAAGTTTGCAGTGAGCCAAGATCATGCCACTGCACTCCAGACTGGGTTGACAGAGCAACACTCTGTCTCAAAAAATTTAAAAAAAAAAAAAAACAATAAAAAGAAACTATACCAGCTGTCTAGGATGCTACTTCATTTATTTCAAAGAAGATAAGTGTGTGTATGTATACACTGAGAATCAAAAGAAATAATGGGCATCTTAGAGTACGATTTCTTTTCATTGGTATGTTGAAATAGCATTGACAGTTGTTAATACTTTTTACATTGTCTAAACTATTTCTAGAGTTCAGGAAACTTTTTATTTCATAGATTCTGAACCTAGGTCAAATGAATCCCCTTAGAGCAGAGTCTCCCAGGTGTCCTGCTAGACATTAATCCCCTCTGCCCTCAAAGTAACTGGGTGGAGCCTGAAACAGACTAAAACCCTAAACCAGTAGCCTCCAGTTCAAGTATTCCTGCTGGGGCATCCTCAGCAAGTTGAAGGAATTTGCAACTTGAAGAAATTTGATGGAAGGCAAGGGAAGTAAGAGGAAAAGAAGATGAGTACCAACCAGCAAGTGATATCAGCAATTCAGGAGCATTATGAGCTATATTCAGTACTACCCTGCCAAGGAGGTATTCTACCACACGACTACTTCAATAACCAGAGACAAAACATTGTGCTGACTATCATGGACCAGGGCACCAAGGAGCTATGGGAGAAGTGTGGGATAGAGGTGTCTAAGAAGCATAGAAAAGAACAGCCCAAGATGAGTATAGAAGATGGGATGGCTAGGTGAGGACAAATAGCATTCACAGGTCCTGGCAGGAAACCCCCTATCTCTGTTTTCACGCATTTCAGATACTTTTGTCCAGCTAAGGCTGATCAGCCCACAAAATTTAAGGATTACAAATGTATGGACCAATAAATAGAAAGACACACTACTAAGATTCTTTAATATGGCCAGGCATGGTGGTTCATGCCTGTGATACCAACACTTTGGGAGGCTGAGACGGTCAGATCACTTGAGGACAGGAGTTCAAGACCAGCCTGGCCAACATGGCAAAACCTCCTCTCTACTAAAAATACAAAAATTGGCCAGGCATGATGGTACATGCCTGTAGTCCTAGCTACTTGGGAGGCTGAGGCATGAGGCACAAGAATCGCTTGAACCCAGGAGGCAGACATTGCAGTGAGCCAAGATTGTGCCACTGAGCTCCAGCCTGGGCAACAGAGTGAGACTCTGCCTCAAAAAAAATTTAAAAAAAAAAAAAAAGTTCTTTAATATACTTTCAGATGGTTCACTTTTTTAATAGATGTAGAAATAATTCAATGTTTTGTATCACCTACTTATGAGAAAAGATTCTCTTGAATAGTGTCTATGAGAAATTCAAACAGGTTATCATTTTTAAAGTCTTGATTACATTTGCATGGTATATAGTCATTTTAAGCAGAAAACTAAATATTTAAAAAGTTATTTCAGGCTGAGTGCAGTGGCTCAGACCTGTAATCCCAGCACTTTGAGAAGATGAGGTGGGCGGAACTCCCAGGCTGAGGAGTTCCAGACCAGCCTAGTCAACATGGTGAAACCCCATCTCTACCAAAAATACAAAAATTAGCCAGGCATGGTGGTGCACCTGTAATTCCAGCTATTTGGGAGGCTGAGGAAGGATAATCGCTTGAACCTGGGAAGCACAGGTTGCAGTGAACCAAGATCACGCTGCTGCACTCTAGCCTAGGCAACAGAGCAAGACTCTGTCTCAAAAAAAAAAAGTTATTTTATGATAGCAAGTTCAAGTTTCTCATTTTAAAATGATGAAACATTTTAGAATGTTTAGAACAGTTCTATATGTTTAGAACATTTCTATATATTTGTAATATATCCTAATACTCTGTATTTTATTTTTCTTATTATAATACATAAAGAAAATGTAAAGATTTTTTTAAAACAAGTCTCATGTTCCCCCAAAAACACTCTAGCTTATTCTTAGATGCCTGCCATTCAAATATGACTTTCTATGTGTGCTGTGACAAGAAAAGGGTTGGGAAGCATGCCCTAGAGGACTCACTCTATGGGTTTCTCTATGAAGTCATCAGAAATTGTTCTCAATTTACACTCTCATGTTCTCATGCATGTATACATTTTTTAGAGAGAAGATTCAAACTATTCATGAGATTCTGGCCCTCTCCATTTCATTCCCCATATGAGTGACTAGAACTACCAACTACTGAGTCACCCAAACCAGAAACCTAAGAGTCATGGGCTCTATTCCAGATATATGAGATACCATATCTCATAAGCATCTCTGCAGTCTGCCCCTTCTTCACCATCTCCTTAGTTTTAGTCTTCCTCATTTTTTAACATGGATTTCAACTTATCATTTTCCCATATTGAATGAAAATTTTGTATTAATGTGTACACTTCAAAACTGAGTTTTCTGATGAACATTCAAAATTGTCAGTTGAAACTGCAGGAAACTTAAAATACAAAGAAAAGCATTTCAGATACTTTTGTCCAGCTGAGGCTCATCAGCCCACAAAATTTAAGGATTACAAATGTATAGACCAATACATAGAAAGACGCACTATTAAGATTCTTTAATATGGTCAGGCATGGTGGTTCATGTGTGTAATAGCAACACTTTGGGAGGCTGAGATGGTCAGATCACTTGAGGACAGGAGTTCAAGACCAGCCTGGCCAATATGGCGAAACCCCATCTCTACTAAAAATACAAAAATTGGCCAGGCATGGTGGTACACACCTGTAGTCCTAGCTACCTGGGAGGCTGAGGCATAAGGCACAAGAATGAAAACATTAAAATTATTTATTATCAAGGGATTATTGATAAGATTTTGGTATATAGTCTTCTAATCTTCTTTAATGCTTATTTATTTACATGTAAAGTATGTGCATTTAGTTTATAAAAATAGTCATACTGTTCATACATTTTAATCAGCTTTATACATTAAGCAAACATCTCTAATACTTTCCCATGTCAAATATCCTCTGTACTGTAGTTTATTATTATTTCAAATAGATGTACCACAATTTCTTTTAGTAATCCTCCATTAAGTGATGTTAGGAACACTTTCAAGTTTTACCTATTAAAAGAAAACATCATATGAACATCCTTGTACATGCACTTACAGCCTTAGAATAAATCCTAAAATTACGTGGGGTTTTAAGTATTGACATCTTATTGTTTAAATTTGCATTCCTTTAATTTTTTTCTAAATTGTAGAGCTCCTTTGTATTTCTTCTTATGTAAACTGTACATTATTGTGTATTTCTCATTTTTCTATTAGAATGTTCACATTTTTCCTATTGATTTATCAAGAATCTTCATATATAAGGATATCAACAATTTGCCATATGTGTTTGTAAGTATTTTTTATTATTTGCCTTTTAAGTTTTAATTTGTAGGTAGAATAGTTTCTTTCCTTTTAATGTTGTTACATCTATCAATTTTTTCTTTCTGGTTTAGAAATTTTGTTTAGAAATGTCTCAAAATAATATAAATATTCACCTATATTTTCTACTAGTTCTTTCATGGTTTTATTTTTTACATTTAACTCTTTAGTTCCTCTGAAATTAATTTCAATATGTTGAATAAGGAAAAGACCTAACTTTAAATGAAAATAGTTAAGCATTAAAGAACATTAACAATAAATCAAAAGACTGTTACCTCTAGAGTAGAGAAAGCAACTGAGAGGGGTACTATTGAGAGATTTAATTATGATGGCAATATAATTTCTTAAGATGGCTGGATACTGTTGTACAGGTCCATAAATTCTTTTTTAAAACCTTAGGACCTAATGTGTTTAAACTTAAGAATTTTGGAAATTTTTAAAAGATATTAAGGTAAATATCGTATATTACATAATACCCCCACCCAATGGGGACTAGGATAGCACCATATAATCAAACATGCTAATATTTCTGCAGCAAAACACAAAAATTCATGCTAAATAAAATAAGAAATTTGATAGCTTCATGTGATTTAGGTCATGAAACTATCTACAATCAATTGAGTTTTTAAATTATTATAGCTTTAGAATACAATATAATGTCTGACAGCCCACTTTGCCCCTCAGTAAAACTGTTTCTTTGCTTTCCTTACCAATATATTTTTTAAACGAATTTTACACGCACTGTCAAGTTAACCCCATGCCCAGGAAAATCCTTTTAGGATGCTAATTCAAATTTCAATAAGAAAAAAAGAATTAAAAGCATAAGGACTTGAAAGAAGAAAATAAAACTGTTATTACTTACAGATCATATGAGGAGTGTTTACATAGAAAACTCAAATTACATATAAATTATTAGAAATAACAGAAGAGCTTACTGAAGTAGTTAGATTTAAGATCAATAAGCAAAGTGAGTTATCTAAGATAAGTGACTTTGCTATGCCAGGGACCAGACAAATGTGCCTAGCCTCCTTCCTGGACCTTAATCAGCCACACCAGGAAATAACCTTCATTCTTTGGTAGAAGACCCTCCACAACAACCAATGGTTTTTTTCTTTTCGCCTAGGTGGCATGCTACAAAGAATTTTATAGCAATGCCTTGAAATTCTATCATTCTACAATGATAGCTTTTATCCAGCAAGGAAACAGAAACATGAAGAGTCAAACTGAGTTTCTGTTTAAAAGAACCAGCTACTGATCACTGGTTCTGGTCCACATGTAGTTATCCCAATTAAAATATAACTTTAAAAGGGTAATCTTGGCCGGGCGTGGTGGCTCACGCCTGTAATCCCAGCACCTTGGGAGGCCGAGGCGGGCAGATCACGAGGTCAGGAGATTGAGACCATCCTGGCTAACACGGTGAAACCCCGTCTCTACTAAAAGTACAAAAAAAATTAGCCGGGCGTGGTGGTGGGCGCCTGTAGTCCCAGCTACTCGGGAGGCTGAGGCAGGAGAATGGCGTGAACCCAGGAGGCGGAGCTTGCAGTGAACCGAGATCGCACCACTGCACTCCAGCCTGGGCGACAGAGCGAGACTCCGCCTCAAAAAAAAAGGGGGGGTTGGTATTGTTTTTAGCTAAAAAGCCATACTCTCAAGAATGTACGTTTCAGTATAAATTCCTTTCTAATTATACAAAAATCTTCACTACAAATATGTGTTCTATGTTATAATCCTTAATCCTTTAATCCTAATCAAAACCCCAACACAGGACGGAGAAACAGTATCTCTTAGAGCCTTCTTACTTTGAGTTTCTGGGCTTCTCCTCTCACTTTCAGCAGTTCAGTTATAGAGTCCACAAAGCCCTGGTAATGAAAGTTGCACATTTTCTCAATTTCTCGGTCGTGATTACGGATACGAGTTTCAAGCTTCTCCATGAAACGTCCATGTTCTTCACCATCATAAACAGACCTTTAAAAAAAAAATGGCACGAAGATTATACCATGGTGACTTCTAAGAAGGAAAAACAAAATTATAAATCCAGAAGCAAATTTAGGGCACATAAGCCACAAAATAATCCAATTGTATATTAACATGCCTTATTGTTAAATGAGTATTTTTAAGGAAAATCGAAACTTTTGCTTTCTTATTCATTCCAAAATATTTGAGTGCCTGACAGTATTTGTCACAAAATTCTCATCATAAAATTAAAAGACTGAATTACAACTCCCTTGTATCTTTCTTTTTCAATTTAACTAGTCTAGAAAAGCTCAATTTTAGTTAAATTCAACTATCCAATTGCTCCATGAGCATATTCAAGAAATTGAACACAGCTAGAGAAAAAACACACAGCTGTGCTGGCTAGACTCAGGGTAGCCATGTAACTACAAATCTAAATTAGGCAGTCAATATCGCTAGATAATTCTACTACAACCATTCCCCCATCTCACATCCCAGAAAAATCACTTTGTATTCTAAAGTACTTATGTGTGGGAACCTTACCTTGTCCTCTCCTCAAATGTTCATACCTTCAGCCTCAGCTGCTGATCTGACTATATACTTTACAGAAAAAAACAGACACAAAGAACTACCTCCTCTTCCCTCATTAAAATCAACCAGTCTACTTTACATTTGTAGCTCCTACTCTCCACCCACCAGTAACGATAAAATAAGTGTTCCGAGCTCGTATCTACAATTCAGTCCCTCTTGCTGTCTCAAGAATTTTATTCCTGCAAGTTTTCCCATTTATCCCTCCTTGGTAACATATATTTCTCCCTCTTTACTAGATGATTCTCATGTGTATATAAACATGACTTTTATTTAAATATAATTGTTTTTTTTTTTTAATAAAAGATGAAGTCTCAATATGTTGGCCAGGTTGATCTTGAACTCCTGGCCTTGGACAGTCCTCACACCTTTGCCTCCCAAAGTGCTGAGATTACAGGCATGAGCCACCAGGCACAGCCTATACATGTCTTTTTAAATCCTGCCCTTAACTACACATCCCTCTCCCCTTCCCAGCAAAACTCCCTTCCACTTCCTCACTTCTTTGCCTTACTAAAGTATTCATTGTACTCCACCTAATAGCAGCATTTGATATGGTTTTATATTCTCTCCTTCTTTAAACACTCTCTCCAGTAGACTTCAATGATACCACACTAACATGTTTCTTAACCTCTCACTGATGTGCCTTCTCAATCTCCATTCTCAGCTCCTCCTACTCTATTACATTCCGAAGTATTCCTAAAATCTCTTCTCTTCTCCACCTGTGCTCTCTCATTAAGTGAAGCCATCTAATTCCATGGCTTTAAAATATCATCTCTGTAGTGCTGATTTCCTAATCTATAATTCAGAGCATTTCCCTGAGCACTAGATTCTAATATCCAGCTACTATTTAATTCCAATTGGGTTTTTAAAAGCCATCTCAGTATTTAACGTAGAAAAAAAAGTATTTATTACTAATGTATCTCCACTCCCATACCTGTTCCTCCTCAAATTTCCCAACCGCCTACCCATCCCATCACAGCTAAAAGCACACTATACAGTTGCCCAAGCCAAAAATCTAGGAATGACTCCTAATCTATCTCTTTCCATCACATACCCTATCCAATACATTAATAAGTCCTGACAACTCAACCTCCGAAACATGTCTTAACATTTACCATATTCCACCATTTCCACTAAAACACGATCTAAATCTACATTACTACCACAATGGACCAATGCAACAGCCTCCTGACAGTCTCCATTCTGCACTTTCCATCTACTCCACCCCCTGCCCCAAAACAGACACTCCACACAGTAACAAAAATGATCAGAATTAAAATCTTGATTCTTTACTGCTGCCTGTAAGGCCCTACATAATGTAACCTCACATTACCTCTCTAACCTCATTTCTCTCCTTTCTCTAGTTGCCATCCAAATTCCCTTCCATCCTCTATGTTCCAGCTACCCTGGCTTTTTTTAAAGCCTCTTCCTGCCTCAAGAATTTTGTTTTTACAGTTCTTATACTAGTAATGCTCATCCCCTATACCTTTGAACAATCTCTTCCTCCTCACCGTCCATGATATGTTGTCTATCTCCGCCTCCCCACAACCCACCTCAACTAGATTATAAGTTCAAGGGCAAGAATTTTGTCTGTCATACTGTACCTCTATAACAGTGCCAGACAGGTAGTAGACAATAAGTAAACATTCATTGAGTAAAGAATGACTAACACTATCTCTAAGGACTCTTTGATTTCTGACATTTGTTCAAGAAATACTCATTTGCTCATTGCCAACATTTTCTGGTTCTATAATCCTTTCTGGGTACTGGATCACTAGGCTGATCCTGTGGATCAGAAACCACACCCCCCACAGGAGGTCAGTTCTACCACCCAAAACTCAGCAGTAACCATAGATGAAAGGAATAGTCATGCACTGCATAATAATGTTTTAGTTAACGATGGACCACATATATAATGGTGGTCCCACTGTATTATCTAGTGAAGTCATAGGCTTTGTATTGTAGTGCAACACATTACCTTTTCTACATTTAGATATACAAATACTTACCAGTATGTTATAACTGCCTACAGTATTAAGTACAGCAACATACTGTACAGGTTTGCAGCCTAGTAGCAATAGGCTATACCATATAGCCTAGGTGTGTAGTAGACTATATACCATCTAGGCTTGTGTAAGTATACTCTATGATGTTCACACAACAACAAAATCACCTAATGACACATTTTTTAGAACATATCCTCTCTGCTAAGCAACATATGACTGTACATGTTTGGCTTCCAGTCAAGATTCTGAACACTTACTTCAGAAAAGGCAGAGCAATCTGGATTCATTCTCCTTCCTTTGAAATAAAGGGAGATTGTCAAATAAATTATAAACAATCTCTGCTTTGACAAGTAGGAAAACTGTAGAATAACCACTTGCCTGAAAAAGCTGTTTGGAATACATAAGAGAATCTACCATTGACATTTCAAGTAATCTCAAATAAGCTTAACTTTTCCCCCTTTCAAAGGAAAGGAAAAGAAAGGTTTCCATGTAAAGATACTCATTTACCTTGACACTTGGAGAACGCGAAGAATCACCGAAAACTCCTCAATATAAATTGCATAAGCTGATATATTATTCAATAGTAGACAATCTCTTGGTTTCAAATTCAGTACACCCTGACTTGACTCAATATACTTCTAAGTTAAATGGCAAGTATAGTTCATTCTACTGGGTAAAACTTCTTTTCATTTCTTCCCTCCAGAGATCTACGGTAACGTCACAAAAGACAACCTCACAGAAAAGCAAATTCCAAAGTTAAGAAATGCAGAACTTATATTCATAATGCCTCCCTAGGCTCTCTGGTCTTCCTATTTAAAGAAAAAAAAAATCAAAAACCTAAGAAAGGAAATGTGGATTTTAGCTGCCTGACTATGTGGCCTTCATCTTAGCACTGTAATTAGCTTGCTATATATAGGTCTTTGGCCAATCCAGTTAATCTCTCTGACCCTCAACTTTCTCATCTAGAAAATAGGAAGCAATCAATTACAATTCTCTTAAAAGTACTAGCTTAGCTTTAAGTATCTACAATTCGCCTCCACTTTCAAGTTTAGTCAACAATGCTAAGATCATACATTTGTAGAATAGTATAAATAGGCAGTAGTTCAAAACAAGTTAATGGATCAGGGGTGGTGGCCCACACCTGTAATTCCAGCACTTTGGGAGGCCAAGATAGAGGGATTGCTTTGAGGCCAGGAGCTCGAAACCAGCCTGGTCAACATAGTGAGATCCCATTTCTTTAAAAAACAAAATAAAACACAAGTTAATAAAGTTTCTACCTGCTTATCACTACTCTCCATCTGTTACTCCTATCTTAGGACCATTATGATTGTAATATTCTCTTTAATTATTATGCAGAATAACATGAAAGGTTTGCAGTAGATCGCCAGAGTATTTTGAGAATTAAAAAAAAAGAAAGAATAAAACGTAAAACACCCATATTTAAAACAGGGGATAAAGACTATATTTAAAAGACTTTGTGTTCCATAGGTATGTTTCAGGAAATCCATGATTCCCAGATCCTAGGTGGATTTTGTATATATAGGTAGATGTACATATATGCATTTTTAAGAAAAAAAGTTTCCAATAGTTTCCATCTGGTTACCAAATAGGTTAAAAACCACAAATTTAAAGATTTTATTTCAAATTGTCTACCAAAGGAAGAGGCAATTATGACTGATCACTACCTAACAGTTCACCATGAATCAGCATTTCAAGCACATTTAAATATAACACTTTGCTAACCAACATATCCATCAGATATAAAAGGCTAAAAACAAAAATAAACAAGACTTAAACACTGAAAAGGTCAGAAATTTACTACTGAAGCTAATCTAATATCAGTAGTCAACAATGCAGTCGAACAAAGTGTGGCATTTTTTTCTTTTAATACCTTAAGGTAGAGAAAGACTGCCATCTAGTGATGGCCCTTTTCTAACATTCCTTGAAATGATGTGGCCTTACAAGTAAACAGGACTGCTTAAAAATCTAAAAACTATATTCCATAATACTTGTTGGTCAGAGACTTATAGCTGATTACTAAATGATATGTAAGGTACTCTAATGTTTAAATTTCCATTACTATTAGAAAGCAGGATCTTGAGAACAAAGGCATAGGTTTTTGACATGTCCAGGTTATGTTGCAGTTAAACAAGACAATCTATGGAATAAACTGCACCACTAGTTTAATTATTTGTGATAATCTCAATAATATTCTTAGTAAAGTATATACTTTACTATAGTACTTAGTAAAAGGCAAACAAGAAGAAATATATGGAAATTAACTAAACTTTTTATAGCCTAAATTTGACTCAACTAAATAAATGCTGCCATGTGGAGTCTGGTTTCCAAAAACCCCCAAATAAACCACCGGTTTGTGCAAAAAGTAAATTATTTATCCTCGTATAACTATCTGGTGCATAGCTCTAGATTTCATAATGATACTATATCCATAGCCCACCTAAATTTCATGTGCATATTAAGAGATCTTAATTTATAAAATGGCACTTGAGTAATTCTGTTGAACAAATATTTACCATTCACCTGTACCAAACCATTACAGGATTATATCACTTGCTTAGAGCCTATATTAATTCAAATTTGCTTGTCAAAGAAGGAGGAAAAATAATGTTATAAGCATTATTTCATTTAAATCCAATGCATCTTATAAATTAGACATTATTCCCATTTTATAAATGAGAAACCTGTAACCCAAGATGAAGCAACTTGCCAACTTCACATAGCTAGAAAGTGTCCTCTCTACTGCATCAGTCTATCTCTTAGAACAAGGAAAGCAAGCAGGTGGCATGGGCCCCCAAAATGTTAGTTGAAAGAGGTCTTAGAGATGGAAGACAAAGCTCTCATTGTACACTCAAGGAAACTGAGGCCAAGGCAAGTTAAATGCCTTAATCAAAATTAATTGCTTGCTACGATACAATTAGGCCTGACCCCCAAAGAAAACAGAAAAAGCTAATGCAATATGAAGCCCAACACAAAGCTAAGTGGTTTAAAAAGAGAGAGAGAGAGACAAACTTCTACTTCAAGATGAGTAAGTTGCCTATTAGTTGTGCCTACACAACTATTCTCTTCTTCCTCCTATTGGAAGAGTCCCAATTCATTCTGATATTTCTGTCCTACCACAAAGGATAAATATTAATTAGTCTGTAAACCAATCATGGTAATTGCATTCTCTTTGTGAGTGACCAGTTAATATATGGTGGTCAGTGACACACTTATCTCACCAATGAGAAGGAAAATCTGGCAGTGAGGGTCCAAGAAAAGGTTTTCTTTCCTGAAGCATTCAGGAAAAGAAACTGCTTTTCCTGCCTTAGACATTGTCCTGTGAAAGCATAATGTTTGAGGATGCAGTAACCATTCTGAAAAGGAAGAAGATATTGCCCAAAAAATCTTAGAATGGCAAAGGGGAAAATGGAAAACACTTGGCTCTTTGATAGTGATGCAATCCTGAAACAGCCCTATCTCCAAACATCATGTTATATGACTTAATAAATTTCCCATTGTTTAAGCCACTTTCCCTTGATATTCTGCTACTTGCAAAGGAAAGTATCCTAAATGATGCAACATTGTTCAGTCTTCAAAGGTAACAAGCAAATCAAAGAAACAACCAAGAGCAAGTCAGAGTCTACACACTTTACAAAGCAATCTTGTTCCCTGGACCTAGGCCATTCTTCTCCTTTTGCTTCTAGTTTAGTTAAGAGTAACTCCCATTTGCCTCTCAATTTTCAGCTTGCACCTTTTCTGGGAAACCTTCCCTAATCACATAGATTCTATTATGTGCTCCTCCTCGGTGATTATCATTTTTACAGAATTTATTAAACTATATCTGATTGTCCATTCACTTGCCAATCTCCCCATACTAGAATGCTAATCTCCTTGTGGGGAGAGACTATGTCTTACCCATTTTATCTCTACCTGCTGGCACACAGCCTGGCACAGAGGAGGTCCTCCATATATGATGAAGATGGAAAAAGGTAGGAGACTAACTGATGAGGATTTCTAGTTGTTTCAGAGGTGGATGCAAAAGTGTATCCCATGATACAAAGCATTTCTGTTGAGATGTTTTCAGAACCACGGAGAACTTCAAGACACAATGAACTGAACATTTTGGTTTTGGTTTTTGATTAATTCAAGGAAAAATTCCAGAGTTTATTCTGGTCTTTTCTTTTTCATATATATGTTTTTAAACTTCTGTCATGGTTTTATTCCTCAAACATTTTCTTCTCATTAAGCTCCATAAAAGCATCATTAGTATTTTTGTTTATTCCAAATGTTAAAAATAAAGTGGAAAAACAGATTTGTGCATGATGTTGAAAGAGAAACTGCAGGAGGTCAAAAGGAGTTTAAAGTCCCTTCTCCTTACTTCAGTTTGTCTATCAGTTTAATTCCAACCTTAGTATTGTAATCTGGATGCTCTGGGTGCATAACGATGAAGGAGATCAATCAGATCATCATCAATGACAGGAGAAGCATATGCTAGTTAACATGAATTCTAACTGAACACTATACCCAAATATTTTTGTACTGCCACAGGAGATCAAATACATTCAAATCCTTTTTCCAGCTCTGAAGATACCAAGGTATCCAACTGGCTTCACACAAAGATAGCCCATATAACCAAAAGAATGCTGTGATGCAGATTTCTCTCAAGGCAGGAAGGGAACCCCAATGATGGCTATTTCCAGAGGAATAAAAGCAGGGTGGAGCAGCTTCAATTGACACCTAGCCAAAGTGCCTACTAAAACCTGGTTTTGTTTAAATACCACAGGAAAGTGGAGAAGGGGAAATTGTCACAAAACATCAGTCAAATCAACAGCAGACTATTAGGAAATAAACTAATGAAAACAAGGAAACTCCAAATTAAGAACATAGAGACTGCCATAATTGCTACTATGATAATGTCACACTATTAGAACAAGTAATCACCATCAGTAACTGAAGATATAAAGGCAAAACAGGATTATTAGTGGCTTCACTTTGTCCTTTATATCTATTTGTGTTAGGTGCAAAAAGATTTTATTTCATTGTATCTTTCAGTGGTGGTCATGAAATCTGGCAGATAAAAGTTAGATCATGAATGTTGCTGCTAATTATAAGATAAGATATAAAAAAGTACCTCTACAGCCTGGTGATACTCATTGACTCTAACCTAGAAAACTGCTGAAAGCAGAGTACTAATACAGTTGTTTAGGAGTTATAATACACTTGGTAGGTTAGCTCTGGTCTCACTGCATGTAATTCAGTGTGTTAAGTTTAACACTTAAACATGTGATGTTGGAGCTAGATGAAATGACCAGTTCACTTAGTATCTATCATCAACATAATGAGTCTGAATCTAGGGCATGTTGATAAAACTCTTCCAGATTCTTTACAAAAGATATTCAGTAGCAGGGTGGTGCAAAAGTAATTGCGGTTTTGCCATTACTTTTAATTTTTGCCATTAAAGGGGAAAGTAATTGCAGTTTTGCCACTACTTTTAATGTTTGCCATTAAAAAAAATGGCAAAACCGCAATTACTTTTGCACCACCCTACATATTTAATTAAATAATTACTCTGAAGACATATGCAAATATTAAGAGACTGTGTATTAATTATTGAAACATGATTCTACTGAGAGAAAAAAGAAAAATGAATAATTGTTGGAACACTTTGGTCTCCACACTTAAAATTATCATTATGGTTCCGATGATAGGTATCATTAAGCTATTAACAGAGAAAGACAAACCAATAATGGTTAACACTAGTATGGTAGAAACACAGCAGTGAATAACCATGATCTACTTATGCATGTAGATTTAATGTGGACTTAACAAAATAGACCATGCAAGTTTCCTAGAATCTCTGAATCAAACCCTAATAAATGTAAGTAACCTCATTTGTAGATGTATATGTTGTGTATACTATATATATAAATGCATGTATTATATATAGTATATATGCTATATATGTGGGTGACACATATATACATATACATACCTCACACACACACATACCTACACACACACAAACACACACACACACACTTTTTTCTAATTTTCTGAGAAAGAACCAGACCTAACAACACCACATTCAACTCCTGGTCCAATTTCACCCATAAGTGGTTGTTTGCTGATACCCCATGGCCAAAAGTGACCACAATTTAAAACTCTTTAACTCTATAAGCAATTAAGTACATGAAAGAGGATGGATGGAAAGGCATCAGAGTAGTTTCCATCCTAAAACATAATAAAGAACAAAGCAGGCAAAATAGGATGAAGTTCCATGAACCGTATGGAAGATTGGATACACTGTGAAAAACATTTCTACTATCAAACTCCTAATCACCTCTAACCACCTCTAACCTAATCTCTCTAATCACCTCTGACCTAATGCTTCTATTTTATAGCCATACAGAGAAAAAGAGACATGGCCTATTGCCCACACAAGATGGGGAGTCAAATCAGAGGCCTTCAAATGAATGAAGCGAAGATACCCCAGAATACATCATTAGTAAAATATAAAATAGAAAAACACTTCCTCATAAAGGGAGACTGCAAGTAAACTTGCCTATCTGGTGTTGGCTCTGGGTGAGGGAAGGAGAAAACTCCCATGATAATTTGAAAGCACATGCCAGCCTTCTCACAGAAGGGAGGTCTACACTCATACTATCAATCTTCTGTGGTCTGAGAAATCTCAACTGACAATTTATTTTTAAAGTAGTCCCAGCGTGGTTGTTAATACCCTCAAATAACCGACTGAAGCAAAGGCAAATCTTCTCCAGAGAAATATACCTTAACCTATACTTCTAGGAATTCTCACAAATAATACTCCATTGAACTGGAACTTAAGTATCAAAAGTCATAAAACATACAAGGAAACAAAGTATAAAAACAAGAATCAGAAGAAACACAAATAGCAAAATCAGGCTTGCAATGGCTTAAAATTAATATGTATACATTAAAAATAAATGTGTAAGATGTTTAAAGAAATATAAAAAGGAATTACCAAGAAAAGAAAAAAAAACTATCAAAAATGAATATATGAACCCAAAATATCTGAGACAGGTCTCAGTCAACTTACAGAGTTTATTTTGCCAAGGTTAAGAACACGCCTGTGACATGGCCTCAGGAGGTCCTGATGACATGTGCCCAAGGTGGTACATGTGCCCAAGGTGATTGAGATACAGCTTGCTATTATACATTTTAGAAAGACATAATACATCAATCAATACATGTAAGATTTAGATTGGTATGATCTGGAAGGGCAGGACAATTTGAAGTGGGGAAGGGCTTCCAGATCATACGTAGATTTAAAATTTTTCTGATTGGCAACTGGCTGAAAGAGTTATTATCAGTAGAAAGGAATGTCTGGGTTACAATAAGGGGTTGTAGAGACCAAGGTTTTATCATGCAGATGAAGCCACCAAGTAGCAGGCTGCAGAGAGAATAGACTGTAAATGTTTCTCATCAGACTTAGATTTTCAGGTTAACTCTGGAATGCCCTTGACCGAGAGGAAGGGTCCATTGAGATGGTGGGGGCACCTTAAAATTTTATTTTTGGTTTACAAATAGATAAACTGGAAATGAAATATAGAACTTTTAGAATAAAAACTATAACAACTGTTATTTGAAACAAGAAATGGAAAGGAAAATACTTAACTAGGAGGTGTATATATAAAAAGTACAAAATGCAGAAAGACGAAAGACGGAAAACACTAAAGAAGAGAATGGAGAATACAATGGGTTTAATGGGAGCTCCAGTAAGAAATAAGAGGCAGGTAAAATTTTTTTAAAATAGTTGTGAAGTTCCTAGAATTGATAAAAGATGTAATGAAGTTGTGACCCTCAAAGTAAAAAGACATAAGCCTTACCAAAAGCAGCCCCATCTCTGCTCAGTTACATCTATCAAACATTTAGAACTGGCTGCCTATTTATCCCTTCTCTTCATAGCTAAACTTTGGTAGCATGCAGAAGCTTGCTATGATGGAGCTAATTATATAAATATATGGACCCCTAGACCCATACAAACTTTTGGTATGTCTTTTATCAGCTCATTCTTCCATTACTTACAGCATCATTTCCAAACTGTCACCATTCTCTTTAAGATGCCAATCTCAATCCTACAACTGCCTTTCACAATAAATGGTGTTGTCATGTATTACATTTAAAAAATTCAGGCTTATTAGGCACAAAATATTCTTAACTTCTTGCATTCCAATACACAAATCTGTCTATATCTCTGTCTACCCTGATATTTGTTCCTTCTTATCTCTATGAAATAGATAGGTCATCTCAATGCAAGACTAATCCTATGTTCTAAAAATCTCATATATCTTCCACTCCAGGAAGGTTATTCCATCAATACTTTCTTTGGTGGGGGGAAGCTGATTTCTTTCAAAACATGCCCCCATCTTAACAAAACAACACGCCCATTATTTTAAAGAAAAAAAAATGCACTAAATGAAAATCTCTCTTCTGATAAATTTCCTTCTGGCATCCTTTCCCTTCCCTTTCTCTCTCTCACTCTCTCTCTCTCTCTCCCCCTCCTTCCCTCTTCCCTCCCTCCCTCACCCCTGCCTTTTCTCAGTTAAGATCTTAAAAGAGCACACTATACTTACTGCCTCCATTTCCTCAAATTAGACTCGCTCTTCAAACCAGTGTAATCTGTTTCTTACCTATAACCACTCACAATGAACCTATTCTTGCAAAAGTCAATAAAAGACTATTAATTGTCAAATCAAATATTCACTTTTAATTTCATCATTTACTTGACTCCACTTTTGTATGTGCCACCATGAACTATCCCCTCTTTTTAAAATCTCTATTCCCACGGCTTCTATTACACTCCTTCTTGGTTCTCCACATTCTCAGTCTCCTTCAATAATTATTCTTCTTCCCTCTATCCCTGAATACCTCCTTGACCACTTCTTCTCACTCTTCACATATATATATACCCTCAGAGATCTCATCAATACCTCAGTTGTTAGTATTAAACAAGTCTGGTTACCAAACCAATAATACCAGGATATATCTCTGTCAAGTCCTATAAACCTGACTCAAAGACATCGCAAACCGTGCATGTCAAAAACTACTCGGCTGGGCATGGTGGCATGTACCTATAGTCCCAGCCACTCAGGAGGCTGAAATGGGAGGATCTCTTGAACCCAGCAGTTCAAACCCGGCCCAGATAATATGGCAAGGGGCATGTCTCTTGAATTAAAAGAAAAAAAAGAATTATTTAACTTTCTACCCAAACCCACATTTCACTCCTAGTATTCACCATCTCAATTGAAGATAACACCAGCCACTGAGTTACCTAAACTAGAAATATGTACGTTAACCTTGACACCTCACTTCACCTCACACCTCCTCATAACTAGTCACCAAGACCTACCGCTTCTAATTAAATAATGGCTCTTCTATGCTCTTTCCCCTCCCTATTCTCCCCAGCTACTGCCTTGACTCATGTCCTTATCATCTCTCTTCTGAACACTGTTTTTATCACTTTCCCCTTATATTTGTAACAATCCACCTTCAATACTTCTTTGACAGTAATTTTTTAAATGAGACCTTGTACTTGGAAATTGAAAGACAGAAATACACACACATACACACAACTTCAGGATCTTGTTTCAGGATCAAGTCCAAAGTCCCTAGCATAGTATGTAAGATGCCCTCCATGTCCAGCATTATCTCTGAATACTCCCCACATTGACTCTACAACTCTACTTGAAGTTCCTTGAGTGTAGCATGTATTCCCTCTGCCTGCAATGTCCTTACCATCACTTCTCTGGCAAATTCCTACTCATCTTTCAAGGTTCAGCTCAAAACTCAACTCTTTCCTAAAACGTCTGTCCTTAATACAACTACTATAACCTGATACAGAAGCTCCTTACCTTTTTAGTTTTTAGGATTTGTTATTGTTTTTGTTTTGAGACAGGGTCTCACTCTGTGTCCCAGGCTCAATCGATCCTCCTGCCTCAGCCTCCTGAGTAGCTGGGACTATAGGCAGGCACCACCATGCCTAGCTCATTTTTTTGTAGAGACAAGGTCTCACTATGTTGCCTGGGATGGTCTCAAACTCCTGGGCTCAAGCAATCCTCCCACCTTGGCCTCCCAAAATACTGGGATTACAGGTGAGAGTCACCATGCCCAGCTCAGAAGCTGCTCTTCTTACCAACAAGGTAGAACACAAGAAACTGCTTTGGTTCATAAAACCAAAGCAGCCACGAAGAGCTTAAGCTTGCATACTCTGGAGGAATTTACACCAAACAAGATCATGAGTCCATTCTTTAAAGATTCAAATTCAATACCATTTTTCTCCTACTTGCTGATATGAGGCATCTTTTCCCAAATGACACCAATTTCTTTTTTTTTTCTTTTTGGTAGAGATGAGATCTTGCTACATTGCCCAGGGTACTGTCAAACTCCTAGCCTCGAGCAATTCTACCACCTCAGCCTCCCAAAGTGCTGTTGTTATAGGGTGTGAGCCACCCCACCCAGCCAAATTTAATCTACAATAACAGTCTCTTGCAGCATGTATTAGTCTAGTTCTATGTATTTCATTTTTTTAATAGCTTTTTTTTTTCTTTTTTTTTTTTTAGAGACAGTATCTCACTCTGTTGCCCAGGCTGGAGCACAGTGGCACAATCATGGCTCACTTACAGCCTCTAACTTCTGGGCTTAAGGGACCCTCTAGCCTCCGCCTCCTAAGTAGCTGGGATTACAGGCATGCACCAACACAAGCAGCTAATTTTTTTAAATTTTTTTTTGCAGAGATGGGGTCTCACTATGTTGCCCAGGCTGGTCTCAAACTTCTGGGCTCAAGCGATCCTCCCACCTTGGCCCCCCAAACTGCTGAGATTACAAGTGTGAGCCACAGTGCCTGCCCATAGTCTAGTTCGATAAGGAATATATTTAAAAATCTATTTTTTTTAATGAAACAAAATCTATTGAAGCACCTAGCCCTATCCTTGATAAGGAGTGTATGATAAGGATATAGGATAAGAATTACTCCTTAACAGTCATGGTATAATCATTCACCAACTGGCTCTCACTTTGACACTGTATAAATTTGAACTGGCCTTGAACCTATGAAGCCATATGTGGTTTGAGGTGAATTTCACCAGGAGTACTGTCATCTTGTTTTGCCTCAAAGTTCTTGAACAAATGCCTAGTATTATCCAGAAGTTACATTAGGATAATGGGCCTAGAAATGAATGGGCACCACTACTAATGATATTTACTGGTGGAAAGCACAGTTCATGTCCTTTTGCTTTGAAATGTTTATTTGTTCATATTTTTGAAAGGGTACTACGGTGAACACTCTATACAGTAATGATTTATTTACATGTCTATCTCCCCTATAAGACCATGAGTTCCTTGAGAGTTTACACCTGGAACAATGGCTGTATCCCACAGAGAAAGCATTATAAAGTGACAAAGAGCCAAAGCAGTGCCCAAAAATGTTTCAACATTTCATCTTACCCCAAAGAGAAGCACTAGAGTTCAATAATAAATATTTTTACCAAAAAGTTAATTCAAGTTCTAGCAGTGCAAATAATTTGCACTTCAGCTAAAATGTTAAACAGAAAAAGAAAGAAACAGAGGAAGAAAGGAGAAATTTAGATGGCTAAAGGAAATCTATTGTAGGAGTAGAGTAGTGTCTGGCAATAATTTGTTATTTCCCTAGCTCTCCTCTAACCTTCTCTGGAAGCTAGGAGAAGGAAGATGATTAAACTGCAACAAGACCTGGCTCTGAAGAGAACTGATGTTTCTGGCCCTTGTTGCCAACAGAAGGGGGAGGGTGACAGCAGTCCCTACGGGCTTTTAGAAAAAATTGCTTCCAGGTGGAAATTTTTTATGGTACTGAGCAGCCTGGAGCCATTTTTGGCTTTACTTCTTAACTACTGATGATTAAATCATGGACAATCAGGCTGCAACAATGGAAACAGACAGCTCTCAAACATCATGGTTATATGCTCCAAATTACAAAGTTAACTCTCAAAGGAGAGAAACATTTTGTTGGCAAAATCCTTTTTTAAGGGGGACGTTTTTAACTGGGTTGTGGGGGGGGGGGGTTGTCAGGTGGAGTC
This sequence comes from Pan paniscus, assembly GCF_029289425.2. Classification (NCBI taxonomy): domain Eukaryota; kingdom Metazoa; phylum Chordata; class Mammalia; order Primates; family Hominidae; genus Pan; species Pan paniscus. Next base: position 53,624,946 of record NC_073261.2, on the reverse strand, counting down.
TGTTAAAGATTTATATTTGGTAAAACATAAAAGTAGCCAAGAACTCTGTATCATAATGATAAACATCAGTCCCATGCCAAACCTAGACACTGTAATGCAGAGTCATAGGGAGCTGAACAAAGGACAATGCTAAATGTCCTGGTATTTCAAAATTTTTCATTACTTTATTTTGGCCTGGATTAAGCATTCTATTAAATGATTATCATAGATGTCTGTAGGGAAATCCAGCCACACAACATGTGAGACAGCTAAGTCGATGTATAACCTAATCATGGTTCTGAAAAAAGTTGTGATATATATTTCTGAGTTTGGAGTGATGGCTCAAGAACATTAGCAGAAAAAAGTTACTTATAGTACCAACTCATATGAAAAGCAAACAAAAACAGAGACCAATTATTTGACCACCCAGTAATTTAATCTATGCTATTTTATTACTGCACTATCATCCATACCATTAAAGGTTAAATTCAGCCCAAAATTATAAAATAGTAGTAAAAGTAAGCATTTTTAAAATACGTGCCAAATCCTGTTAAACATTTTATATTCACTAACTCACTTATTCCCCAAATATAATCCTAGCAGAATAGTTATTATCATCATTTTGCACATGAAGCAACCTTTTTCACATTGCCAGTACATAGAAGCATTTACCTTTCCCAGGTTGCCACAGTTATATAAAGTATAATAAAATGAAGGAAAAAGGATGAGGGAGAGGAAAAGGAAGATGAGTAAAAGGAAGAGGAAGAGGAGAGTAAGAAGGAAGGTGAGGTGAAGAAACAGATGTAAAACTATATACACATTCAATATAAAGATAAATATGTTCAAATATTTTAATTCAATTCTATAGAAAACAATCAAGGACAGAAAGAAAACCAGCAAACTAATACAATGTTTAGATGATGCAATTCTGAATTTTTTCTATTTCTGTATTACTGTATCTATTACTTAAATAAACATGTATTGCTTTTCCAACTGAAAAAATAAAATGCATTTAAGAATCTAGAATAGTAACTGGTTCATAGTAGATGCTCAATAAAATATTACTTAAAATGAAAACCAAACAACAACAAAAATTCAGTGTAACTAGAAGTCTAATTTTCAATAATTATCTAAAATAAAATAAATGCTTAAAACAATAATGTGGCGGTTAACAATAACAAAATGGAGTCACTTATGTCAAAACTTTAACCAAAATGAAGTCGGGGAAGGCCATAAAGAAACTCTCTCCCTTGCATTCCTGAAATATCTGGACATCTTGTTAGTACTTGTAAACAGAGCAAACAGAGATTATCACAGGAATTTCCTCTGGCCTACAGTATTTCAGATAAGACATTCAGACCTGGACAGTTGCCTAGCAACAGCTATCTCCCCAAATGAATTAGTGCCAACCCCTGCAATGTGTCCCTGAGACCAATGAGTTTTGTTTCAAAGCAGTTTGTGTAAATTTCTCTTTGTCTTTAAAAATTTCCAGTTTGTCCCAGTTTTCCTCATGTGGGCCCATGATTTTCATAGCATGTACACCCTAGGTTGCAAGCCTTTGCTATTACCAAATAAAATCTTTTGTTCTAGACAGCCTAGCTCTCTGAGTTTCTTTTTTAGGTTGACAAATGAAATGAAAACTCCTCAGGATTGATCCCTCACAAACCCAAGAAGCAATCACCACCGGTCAGAATTTTTAAAATTCAGTATCTTTTCCATATTCTAACTTCCTCTTGTAATTAATCATGATATCAAAATGGTTTTAAAACATACATATGGGCCAGGCACAGTGGCTCATGCTTGTAATCCCAGCATTTTGGGAGGCCGAGGCAGGAAGATTGCTTGAGCCAAGGAGTTCGCAACCAGCCCGGGCAACATAGCAAGATCCCAATCTCTACAAAAAGTTATAAGAATTAGCTGAGCATGGTGGTGTGTGCCTGTGGTTCCAGCTGTTCAGGAGGCTGAGGAGGGAGGATCACTTGAATCTTACAGGTCAAGGCTGCAGTGAGCCATGTTTGCACCACTGCACTCCAGCCTGGGTGACAGAATGAGTGAGACTCTGTCTCAAAAATAAAAGTACATATATTTGATATCCTGAAATTCTTAATTTGAGAATTGATGTAGCAGATTCCTAGATCCCTTCCACTGCAACTACAGAACCCATAAGTTAATGTTATTTTATTATCCCTCAAATGGGAAGGGGAAAGAAGAGAGTAGCTTCAATGGTTATTATGATGGGATCTCTGTTCTATTACTAAATAACTGATTTGTCAACTGAAAAAGTAAGCCACTTTCTTTTGCTTCCTAGTCCACTTACAAGATATGCAAAAAAAAAACTCCCTACAAACATCATAAAGCTATTTACAAAGAAACATTTTAGACAAAAATAAATCTGGTCCCGCTCCTCTCACATCATAGGTGCCATGTTTCCATTAGGAAACAATTTTGTGTGTTTTTTCTAGAAGCATTTGTCTGAGGACAGTATAGACTAGCCCATTTTAATAAACTCTTTAACATTGAAGTGTACAGGGAAAAAAGGAACCTCAGAGATGATCCAGCCCAATTTCACAGACATAACAAATTTTCCAGCTATGTCCATAAATACTAGTCCAAGTTCTGCTGGAACATCTCTAGTAAAAAGAAGTTCACTGCAAAGCAACCAATCCCATTTCAACAGCTGTTGCAAAGTTCTTATAGAAAACTAAAACTTACCTTTCTATAATTTTCACCATTTATCTTATTTTTGCCTTCAAAGGACCAGTGAGAACAAGTCCTTGATCCCTTTTTTTCCTTCTCCAGACTAAACAATCTCAAATTATTCAACTATTCTACATATAAACAGCCTTTCAATTGTAGTTTTACCCTCTGGACATGTTCCAGCAGTCACTTTTCTTTAAGTGTAACAACAAAGGCAGTATAGCACAGTGGGCAAGAACACAGGCTTCATAGCCAGACTTTCAGGATTTGAGCCTTAATTCTCCCACTTAATAGTTGTGTGATCTTCGGCAAGTTTATTAAACCTCTGTATACTTCAGTTTCCACATCAGCAAAATGCAGATAATGGTAGGAACCAATTCATACAGTTGCTGTGTGAAGATTAAATGAGATAATGTAAGAATTCTGAACAGTACCTGGCATACAGAAAGTATTCTATAAATATTAAAAATTTTTAAATCAAGCATGGTCAAATGAGAAAAATAAGGCCCATCTCCTTTAACCTTGTTACTTAGCTCCTATTAACAGCCTAATACTAATGCTTATGCAGTTTTGACAGTCATATCATGCTACATATTGAACTCAGAGTCATAAAATTTTTCCATGTGTTTTTCCATATTGCTATAGGCATGTAGTTGATACTCTGAATCTACAATTTACTACTATTAACTATGGTTCATTTTTCCAGTCGTGTGAGACCTTTTGGGACAATGACTTTGCCATTTCAACTTTTCATTTCAATGTTTCCCTTTGTTAAATAGGTACAGAAAGATTTTCACAAAAGAAAAAATCCACGTGGGAAAGGGCAGAAACCCAAAAAACTCTAGAATCTAAGACAGAAGAACTGAAGAACCCTGGCATGCACCAACATTTAAACGGAGATTTGCTGGTTTCCAATTTTAACGGGGAAGACTGTTAATCACAAAACGTCAAGTAGAGACTTGAAAAAGTTAATATTGATTCTTTAGAAAAAGTCCAGGAAATAGAAAAAGCCACCAACCTCACTTCCTTAAGCCAATATTCAGCCCCCTAACTGTGTCCAACTTGGAGAGAATTTGCCACAAGCCAAAGCTTTTAATGTCCCTACCTTTTGAAGGCACAGTAGAAACAATTCCCAGAACAAGGGAGTTGCGTCAGTGAACTCTCTGCTCTTTCAAGTTGGAAGGACAGTTGATTCACACCATGTGTCAGAGAGAAACACCAGTGAAAACCAAGTGAGATAAATTTTAGGTCTCCAGAGCTGTTTAATATTAAGCTGTATTAAATCATTGTTATAGCAAATTATAAACAAAATATTTTGTTTACCCTTCCTCTCATATGCTCCTTCTCTTGAAAAGAAATTTTAAGATAATTCATAGTTCCAAGGTCACAGATGCTCCACCAAAAAAAATCATTTCCAAATGTTAGCATCCAGAACCAATGATCTGGATCATACTCCCAGCAAACTTCCCTGGCATATCATAGAGTAAGCTTTGCTACATAACCTTTTAGGTTTCAAGACAGTGTTAGTTTACTGATGGTCACAGACTTAGAGTAAGACTTCACTTTTGTCAACTGTCTCTATATGAAGTCATCTTAGTGTCCATTCTATTCAATAATTTTACTTTCTACTTAGATCAAGAAATCAACTATATGTTAAACTACATAAATAATACTAAGTTGATTTTGTTTTTAATACTATGAATAGTAAGACTAAAACGTGAAACATGTAATAACGTTCATCAAATGTCTGACCTGAAATGAGCATGTAGACAAGTTAATTTAACACTGAAGAAGAAAAGAAAAAAGACCTGAAACAACCTTGATCTACATGAATTTATTTGAAAAAATGGTCCTAGAGCAATGAAAATAAAATTTAACACAAGTGATAACAAAACTCAAACCATAAAAGTTGAGGAAAAACTAAACCAACAATACAAATATTTTAAGATAAAGCTTAACATGTTAAGAGACATCTTTCTGAAAAGAGAGACCACTAAAACTGCATGACTAGTTCAATACAAGGAATTAAAAAATTACAATGGGTAACTGTGGAAAGCAAATTTCACTTCTCTCAAAAATGACATATGATGCCAGGCAGGGGGGCTCATGCCTGTAATCCCAACACTTTCGGAGGCTGAGACAGGTGAATCACCTGAGGTCAGGACTTCAGGACCAGCCTGGCCAACACGGTGAAACCCCATCTCTACTAAAAATACAAAAATTAGCTGGGTGTGGTGGTGTGCACCTATTATCCCAGCTACTCAGGAGGCTGAGGCAGGAGAATCACTTGAACCCAGGAGGAGGAGGTTGCAGTAAGCCGAGATTGTGCCACTGCACTGCAACCTGGCTGAAGAGCAAGACTCTGTCTCAAAAAAAAAAGACATATGATTAAAATTTGTTAGATATCTACCTGAGGCCTACTGTACATTTTCATTACTCTTCCATTATCAATAGATCAATCTGGTTTGGGCTGTATAACTTCTTTAGAGAATCTGATATTATACACAGGTGAACTCTAAACTCAACAAAGTGATGATCTACTGTGACCCCAATCATCACTAAGAAACAAAGTTGCTTGCCAATAAATTACTTCTCCAAAGCATTGCATTTAGGGCACTCTCCAAAAGCTATGAAATATCACCACCACATTCTAGCTCTCCAATCTATAAGGTAACTTGATCATTTATTTAAAGAGGGAAAGCAGCAGCATCTTTTTTTTTAATGTTCAAAATGGACCAAACTAAAATAGACTTTTAAAGGGCAAGATAAATTTGACTATTAAATAATAAAATAAATGGCCTCAGCAAATTAAATAGACACTGTTTTCTCAGAAATTTAACAAGATTGGCTATGTTAGGTGGTTTGGGCATTTTCCTGCCATAGGCTCATTTAGTATCTATTGACTGAGAATTTACTAAAAACAAAAAGAAAAGAATATCTTCCTTTGAGGGTGCCCATACTATAATTAGTAAGGAAATAGATAAGAAACCACAATGAAAAGTAATTATAAAACTGTTCAGGAGCTAAGGATGGTAGCATATGCCTGTAATCCCAGCTACTCAGGAGGCTGAGGTCAAAGGTTCTCTTGAGCCCAGGAGTTCAAGATCACCCTGAGCAACATACTGCTCATCTCAAATTTAAAAAAAAGAAAAAAAGCCAGGCATGGTGGCTCATGCCTGTAATCCCAGCACTTTGGGAGGCTGAGGCAGGCAGATCACAAGGTCAAGGGATCAAGACCATCCTAGCCAACATGGTAAAACCCCATCTCTACAAAAAATACAAAAATTAGCTGGGCATGGTGGCATGTGCCTGTAGTCCCAGCCACTTGGGAAGCTGAGGCAGCAGAATCACTTTAACTGGGGAAGCAGAGGTTGCAGTGAGCCGAGATGGTGCCACTGAACTCCAGCCTGGCAAAAGAGTGAGACTCCGTCTCAAAAAAAAAAGAAAAGAAGAAAAAACCTGTGTATAAAGTAATACAACATTTAAATCTGTTACACTTAGGTGATATAGCAATGAAAAATAAAGGAATGTTCAGCACAGAAATGGATTAGTCAGAAAAGGCTTCTTGGAGTTGCTAACAAACACTAATAAAGAAAAATAAACCTTAAAAGCAAAAGCAGAGGGAAGAAAATAACACGTAAAACACAAAGAAAGAATGACTGCAGACTTCTCATCCAAATTATATAAAGAAGAAGACAATGGAAAGATACCTGTAAAGTGCTAAAGGAAAAAAAAATTGTAAATCAAGAATTTTATACCTAGCAAACATATCAATCAACAAAGCAAAACCTTAGAAAATTTGTTGTCCGCAGACCCGCACTATAAAAACTGTTAAAGTAAGTTCCTCAGGCAAAAATAATATAAAATCTGTTCAAAATCTGGATCTTCACAAAAGCATAAGGAGCAAATAAACTGGTAAATATATAGGAACATATAAAATATTTTTATTATTTTAAAATCTTTTAAAAGATAACATTTAAAAAAAGATTGCTGATTGTTCAAAGCAAAAATAATGATAATGAACTATGGAATTCAAAACACATGTAGAAGTAAAATATAATTAATGATAACTCAAAGATCAATGGGTGAAATGAAAATACACTGTTTTAAGGATTGTATGTTATATACAAACACGTACAATAGCATTTGAAAATACATTGCAATAAGTTAAAGATGCATACTGTAAACCCTAAAGCAACCACTAAAAACAAACAAAACAAAACAAAAAACACTAAGAAGGTATACCTAACAATGGAATCTTTAAAAATATTTGGTTGTTCTAATTCAGTTAAGGAGAATATGAAATGAGAAATAAAGAGAAAAAAAAAGATAAGACAAACAAAAAACAAACAGCAAGATAACAGAGTTAAACCTAGTCATATAGGTAATTGTGTTAACATAAATTATCTCCTCTTATCCTGTTTTCTTTATAATTAATTGAGTATACTTCCATTTCCCCCTTCCTGTATTTAGAGCTATTGTTGTCATTCCTTTGTATAGTACCTTGGTGTTGTTTTGCTGTTTATGTTTATCCTGCTCAAGGAGTTGTTTGAGCTTCTTGAATTTCCATTCCTGTTTTCCAGAGAAAGTCAATTTGAACGTGTTTTTTCTTTTTTTTTTTTTTCTTTTGACAGGGTCTTACTCTGGCACCCAGGCTGGAGTGCACTGGTACAATCTTGGCTCACTGCACACCTCCCAGACTCAAGTGATCCTCCTATCTCAGCCTCACAAGTAGCTGGGACTACAGGTGCGTGCCACCACACCCGGGTAATTTTTGTATTTTTTGGTAGAGATGGGTTTTCACCATGTTGGCCAGGCTGGTCTTGAACTCCTACCTCAAACAATCTGCCCTGCCTCAGCCTCCCAAAGCACTGGGATTGCAGGCATGAGCCATCACACCCAGCCCAATTTGAACTTTTATAAATGTTTCTATTTTTAATTTTTGAGAAGTAAGCCCATATCTTCAAATAATATAATATTGGATGGGTGTGGTGGCTCACACCTGTAAACCCAGCAGCTTGAGAGGCCAAGGCAGGCAGATTGCTTGAGCCCAGGGCTTTGAGACCAACCTGGGCAACATGGTGAAACCCTGTCTCTACAAAAAATACAAAAATTAGCCGGGTGTGGTGGCATGCCTGTAGTACCAGGTACTCGGGAGGCTGTGGTGGGAGGATCGCTTGAGCCCAGGAGGTCAAGGCTCCAGTGAGCTGTGATTGTACCACTGCACTCCAGCATGGGCGATAGAGCGAGCACTTGTCTTAAAAAATTAAAATAATATAAAATAAAAAGATAATATTGCCATTTTCCCTTTATCCATTTTAGATATTGTCTATTTCCTACTATAATTGATCAAAAATTACCTCATCATACCATATCATTCCTTTTCCTCTCCTCTCAATACTTATATACCCCTTTTAGTTTTTCTAAAGATTGCTTTTGTAATATAAATAATATAGTTATGCTTTTGTTTCTTGTATTATTAAAAACAGATTATCTTGATTCCCAACTATGCAAAATGAAGCATTACCTCTCCCTTATTTTCACTTTTTTTTTTTTTTTTTTTTTGAGACAGAGTCTCACTCTGTTGCCCAGGCTGGAGTGCAGTGGTGTGATCACAGCTCACTGTAGCCCTGACCTCCCAGGCTCAAGCAATCCTCCCACCTCAGCCTCCAGAGTAGCTGAGACTAGAGGCATGTGCCACATCCAGCTAATTTTTTTATTTTTTGTAGAGATGGGGTCTCACTATGTTACGCAGGTTGGTCTCAAACTCCTGGGCTCAACCAATCCTGCCTCAGCCTCCCAAAGTGCTGGGATGACAGGCATGAGCCACCGTGCCTGACCCCCTTACTTTCTCTTTATATCTTTTCCTTACTTTCTCCAACTGTGGAAATGAATTTTACACTGATAGAGTTGATAAACGCATATATTTTGTTCTATAATCATAATTGTTTTTCATAGATGGCCCATACTTTGTCTTTGCAAACAAACAAATAACATTTGCATTATTTTAACTATACAAATATTCTTCACTTTTAAGCCAGATCGTATACTAATATTGCCATTCCTTCCTGGCTGGAATCCCTTTGCCTGTAAATCTCTTTCTTGAAATTCTCCTTTCTCCTGCTCCAATCTAAACTGATACTCCCAGCCAGGTGTGGTGGCTCACACCTATAATCCAAGCACTTTGGGAAGCCAAGGTGGGAGGATTACTTGAGCCCAAGAGTTCAATACCAGCCTGAGCAACATGGTGAGACCCCATCACTACAAAAAAAAAAAAGGGACTTGATAAGGTCCCTTCCATTTAGGAAGAAAATTTTTTTAAAAATTAGCTGGGCATGGTGGCACATGCCTGTAGTCCCAGCTACTTGGAATGCTGAGGCAGGAGGATAGCTTTAGGCCAAGAGTTCAAGGCTGTAGTGAGCTCCAGTACACTCCAGCCAGGGCAACAGAGCAACACCCTCTCTCTCAAAAAAATTTAAAATAAAAATAAATAAATGAATACCTCTCCAGGTCTTCTGCATACCTGTTTATGATATTCTTTCCTGAGGGACTAACAGAACTGCTCAGGCAGCCAGGCGTGGTGGCTCAGGCCTATAATCCCAGCACTTTGGGAGGCTGAGGTGGGTGGATCAGCTGAGGTCAGGAGTTCAAGACCAGCCTGGCTAACATGGTGAAACCCCCCTCTCTACTAAATTACAAAACTTAGCCAGCCATGATGACTGGTGCCTATAATCCCAGCTACTGGGGAGGTTGAGGCGGGAGAATCACTTGAACCCGGGAGGTGGAGGTTGCTGTGAGCCGAGATTGCGCCATTGCACTCCAGCATGGGTGACACAGCAAGACTCCATCTCAAAAAAACGAAAACAAAAACAAAAAACAGAACTGCTCCGGCAACCAGAATCTAAGGGAACAGAACACTGGAGAAGAGGGGAATAGTAAGAATGGGTCTGCCAATATGCTTCAGTCACTTTTTCCCCCTCAAGGTAAGTACCAAATCTCCATTCAAGAGGCTGAAGTTCCCGGTAAAGGGAACAAGCAGAAAGTCAAGACCAAAAGGCAGGAAAATCAGCTTTTGACAGTTTTAGAGAATCCCGGTACCTTAAATTAGAGGCATAATAGGTTAGAATCCTGAAGAGGAAAAATGGGAAGAATACATAGCACTGTTATTATTTTCTCAACACATTTGCTGAATTCTTAAGCTATACAAAGAGAGAGGTTAAGATAAGCAAAAAGACTCAGAGAAGCCAACAGAATGTTAGGTAGTATTGAGGTATAAAGGAAAGAAAAGAATTAAGGATCTACCAAGGGAAGAGCTCCTAGTCATCACTCCAGGCTCTTTGGAATGTCTGGAGGACAATAGCATTAAGGCAGTAATGAGCCACACCCTAACTAAAGCTGAACCCTAGATTTAGCCAGCTCAGTCGTTGACTGGATTAAATATTGCCATACCACCTGCCTTACCAAAAGTGGGAGCAGAGGGGAGGGACCTTCACTTAAGGAAGAAAACACTATCCAAAACCTCCACAATTTTTTTAATGTCTATTCAGTCCAAAATTACCAAGTGTGCCAAGAGAAGATCACATGACTAAAAATCACATGACTAAAAATCAAGATTCACAGATGATCTAGATATTGAACTTATCAGATAAGAACTTTAAAAATGGCTATGATTAATACCACAAGAAAAAAGGAAAAGAACAAAACACATGAGAAGATGGAGAATTTCACTACAGCCTTACGATTTGTTTTTTTATTATAAAACTGGAGAAAACCCAGAACTGGGTTTTTAAAATTCAGAACTCCATAGATGGTTTACCAGCAAATAAGTCAATTGAAAAAATCCACATTGAGGTTGGGCACAGTGGCTCACACCTGTAATCCCAGCACTTTGGGAGGATGAGGCAAGTGGATCATTTGAGGTTAGGAGGTGGAGACCAGCCTGGCCAACATGGTGAAACTCCATCTCTATCAAAAATAGAAAAATCAGCCGGGCGTAGTGGTGCGCGTCTATAATCCCAGCTACTCGGGAGGCTGAGGCACAAAAATCGCTTGAAACCGGGAGGCAGAGGTTGCAATGAGCCGAGATCACCACTGCCCTCCAGCTTGGGTGACAGAGTGAGACCCTGTCTCAAAAGAAAAAAAAAAAAAAAGGAAAAAAAAAATCCACATTGAAGCCCAAAGAGAACAAGGAAAGGAAAGGATGTAAAATACAGAAGAATGTAAGAAAAATGAAACATGGGACACCATCAAAAGCCCTCAGCCAGCAGTTCTCAAAATTTTTTGCCTGGCACTATTTTTATGCTCTCAAAAAATATTGGGTTTCCTGGCCGAGTGCGGGGGCTCACGCCTGTAATCCCTGCACTTTGGGAGGCCGAGGCGGGTGGATCACCTGAGGTTAGGAGTTCGAGACAAGACTAGGCAACATGGTGAAACCCCGTCTCTACTAAAAATACAAAAAATTAGCAGGGTGTAGTGCCGGGCGCCTGTAATCCTAGCAACTGGAGAGGCTGAGGCAGGAGAATCGCTTGAAATCGGGAGGCGGAGGTTGCAGTAAACCAAGATCGCGCCATTTCACTCCAACCTGGGCAAAAGAGCAAAACTCGGTCTCAAATATATATTATAATATATATTTCCCTTGGGTTTCCCAAGAACTTTTGTGTATGTGTTATGTTTGTTGACATTAGCCACATTAACAATTGGAACTGGGCCAGGCACAGTGGCTCACGCTTGCAATCCCAACACTTTGGGAGGTGAGGCCGGCGGATTGCTTGAGGCTAGGAGTTTGAGACCAACCTGGGAAACATGGCAAAACCCCATCTCTACAAAAAATACCAAAAAAGTTAGCTAGGCATGGTGGCATGCACCTGTGGTCCCAGCTACTCAGGAGGCTGAGGTGGGAGTATCACCTAAGCCTGGGAGGTGGAGGTTGCAGTGAGCAGAGATTAGACCACTGCACTCCAGCCTGGGAGACACAGAGACCTTGTTAAAAAAAAAAAAAAAAAAAAAAAAAAAAAGGCCAAGTCCAGTGGCTCACGCTTATAATTCCAGAACTTTGGGAGGCCGAGGCAGGCGGATCGCCTGAGGTCAGGAGTTCAAGACCAGCCTGGACAATAATGGCGAAACCCCGTCTCCACTAAAAATATAAAAATTAGAGGAGAGTAATGTCATGGGCCTGTAATCCCAGCTACTCGGGAGGCTGAGGCAGGAGAATCACATGAACCCGGGAGGCAGAGGTTACAGTGAGTTGAGATTATGCCACTGCACTCCAGATTCCAGCCTGGGGGCCAGAGTGAGACTCCGTTAAAAAAAAAAAAAAAAAAAAAAAGAAAGAAAGAAAGAAATTGAAACAGAAGAAAAAAATTAAATAAAAGAACATACAAGTATAAATAACATTCACCACTGAAACAATGATATTTTCACATCATGCAGCCTCTAAGAAACTCAATTCTATTCTCCTAGGAGAATGCAAGCTTTTTTTTTTTTTTGAGACAGAGTTTGGCTCTTGTTTCCCAGGCTGGAGTGCAATGGTGCGATCTCGGCTCACTGCAACCTCCGCCTACCGGGTTCAAGCCATTCTCTTGCCGCAGCCTCCCGAGTAGCTGGGATTACAGGCATGCGCTACCACCCCCGGCTAATTTTGTATTTTCTTTCTCCCCGGCTAATTTTGTATTTTGTTTCTCCATGTTGGTCAGGCTGGTCTCAAACTCCAGACCTCAGGTGATCCCCCCGCCTTGGCCTCCCAAAGTGCTGGGATTACAGGCGTGAGACACTGTGCCCGGCCTAAGCTTTTTTTTTTTTTTTTTAAGTAAATAACATCTAACTGATATTATGAAAATATTTTTAAATCTGTAACTCTCCTGAAAGAAATTTTATCATTGTATAATTGTGCAGAAGCAATACTTAAAGACATCATAGCCAAATATATCTAAAAACTTATGAAAGATATCAGTCCATAGTTTCAAGCCCTATAAACCCAAAGCATGATGAATGTAAAGAAAACTATACTTGGCCAGCCGTGGTAGTTCACACCTGTAATCCCAGCACCTTAGGAGGCTGAGGCAAGAATATTGCTTGAAGCCAGGAGGTCAAGACCAGCCTGGGCAACAAAGCTAAACCCTGTCTCTACAAAAAAAAATTAGCCAGGCACAGTGGCATGTGCCTATAGTCCCAGCTACTTGGGATTAGACAAGTTCTGGAGATAGGTGGCAGTTTTGGCTACAGAAAAATGTGAATATACTTAATGCCACTGAACTGTACACTTAAAAATGGTTAAAATGGTAAAGTATATGTTATGTATATTTTACTGCAATTTTAAAATAAGGTGAAATACAGACATTATTCATACAAACAAAATAAATGAGTCCTTCACTAAAAGAAATGCTAAAGGGAGTTCTGCATACAAAAGGAAAAGTGACCTCAGAATGAAGCACAGAGATGGAGGAGGAAATGAAGAATCAAACAAAAGAGTAAACATACATGAATGGTGACTCTACGAAATAATAAGGATAATGTTGTGTGGGAACAAAATTACATGTAAAATTAAAATTCATGACAACAGTGTAAGATGTAGGAAAGGATAAATGAAAAAGTGTTACATATTCCTAGCAGTGTCAAGGAAGTGATAAAAATATTAATTTATATTATACTCTGAGTCAAGGATACATGCTGAAATTCTTTGAGTAATGTCTAATAACTAAAAAAGGAAGGGCCAGGCCCAGTGGCTCACACCTGTAATCCCAGCACTTTGGGAGGCCAAGGCGGGCAGATCACCTGAGGTCAGGAATTCGAGACCAGCCTGGCCAACATGGCAAAACTCTGTCTCTACTAAAAATACAAAAATTAGCCGGGTGTGGTGACACGTGCCTGTAATCCCAGCTACTCGAGAGGCTGAGACAGGAGAATTGCTTGAACTCAGGAGGTGGAGGTTGCAGTGAGCCGAGATCGTGCCACTGCACTCCAGCCTGGGCGACAGAGCAAGACTCCATCTCAAAAATAAAATAAAATAAAATAGAAAGAAGAAGAGTCAATAGACAGCCAAAAATAATAAGAATCAAGAATAAGCACTTAGGGAAAAAGAAAAACCAGCAAGTATCAGACTTCTCCACAGCAACATTGAACACCAGAAGACAAGATACTCAAGGAAACAAAACATGAGCCAAGAACTTTAATTTCAACCAAGCTAGCCTTTGAATATAAAGTCTATAGAGCTAAAATTTGAATATACAATAACTCAAAAATTGTTGTTCACATAAGTGCTTCTTAAGGCAACTACTAGAGGAGGAACACAAACCCAACTAGATGACAGGGAAAACTTCAATAAAAAAGAATGTCAATGAAGACTGAATATATTTAACTGCAACTCTAAGACAAAAACAAGGTCAGATTAAAAGTGATCAAGTATGATACATAAAAATAGTACATAAAAATTATACACCTAAGAAAAAAAAGAGAGAAGATAGAAAGTAGAATAAACTAGTCAACTATCTTATACCAGTAACTGTGAGCCAAAGCTAGGCAAATCAACTACAGGTCTACAATCCCTAATCGAAAATCCTTGTAGCAAAATGTTTCATAATACCAAATTCTGTACATTTAAAAAAAATACAGCTCATCTGTCACATATTATGTAACATCCCAGTAAGATCTTAAGCATTCCATAATCAAACACATTCATATTTCAGCAGTAAAATATAGGAATATTCACAAAAGTGGTAAATATAAAGATTATTAATATATTAAGTCAACTCACATCAGGTTTTCTTGCCAAATGAATTAAGGCAGATTTTGACAACAAATAGTTTTTAGAGCCTTTAGGATTTGGGGATTACAAATGAGAGATTATGGGCCAAATCAAGTATGCTTGACTACAAAGTAAAGCACTAAGATAATACTATTCCCTGATATTTAATGCTAAGAGGAAAGAATAACAGAAGAGTACACAAGTTAAGTTTCATTGTTGCCCTTGGGTGAGAAATCAGTAAATATTACCTTCAGAGAGAGACAGAGAGAACTGAGGATGCAATACAAAGGAACCACAAGAACAAAAATACAATTTTTAAAAAATTCAAAGAAAAAAAGGAGGCCATTAGATATAGCTTCATGGTAGTGTCTTCCCCCTCGCCCCCAGAAAAATTATTTGACTTGACACTAAGTTGTTTTTAAATAATGATTATAGTTCTCTACGTTTCCAACTTACTACACTTGGAAGAAACAAGATGAGCATAAAGTCACTAGGGGGCAGCAGAGCATAAAGAGTATCCTCTGAAAAGTGGTGACAACTACAAAGTTATTACATAACCAGAAGTGTCTTCAACTGCTGAAAACATTTCATACTCATCACAAGCACAATAAAACACTCGCCAATTAATTTGTAAAAATTGCTTCTAAGATATTCATTATATTCTTTATAATTGTTGTAATTTTTATTTTGAAATAATTTCACATTGCACAGAACTCTTGTATAGCCTTTATGCAGAGTTCACTAATTTTTGCCATATTTGTTTTATCATTCTCTCCCTACATATATATGCATGCTTATTTTTCTAAACCATTTGTAAGTAAGCTTCATATATCATGCCTGTAAAACTATAGTGTGTACCTCCTCTCTTACATAATGATAGTACCATTATGAAATTCAAGAAATTTACATTGATACAATTATATCTAACCCACAGTCCAAATTCCAATTTTGAAGATTATCCCAATAATGCTCTTTAGAACATTTTCATTTCCTAATGGAAAGTATCCAGTCTAAGATCATGAATTACATTTTGTGGTCATGTCTCTTCAGTTTCTTTTTATCTAAACAAGCAGCCAAATTTATGGACAAAAGACTACTTTGCATTATTAAAAATTACTGAGAGCCTGGATGTGGTAGCTCACATCTGTAATCTCAACATTTTGTGAGGCCAAGGTGGAAGGATCACTTAAGGCCAGGAATTCAAGCCCAGCCTGGGCAACATGGTGAGACCATATCTCTAAAAAAGAAAGAAAAGAGGAAAAATAAAAATTACTGAGTACCCTAAAGAGCTTTTGCTTATATGAATTATATATATATTAGTATGTGCTATTTTAGATACTAAAACTGAGGAGCGATGTCAGCAAGATGGCAGAATAGGAGTTTCCAACACACATCCCTTCACAGAAACATCAGTTTGAACAAACATCCAAGTACAAAAATATATTCAAAAGAACTAAGGAATCCAGGTAAGAGATCACAGCACCTAGGTAGAATGCAGAAATAAGAAAATATACATTAAAGGGGGTATGAAAGACGGCTTCACATTATCCATGATTCCCTTCCCCCAAGCTCACAAGAGAGACCCTCGCTGGAGGAAAACGAGAATGATATGAGCACCCTACTTCACTGGGGACCCCAGCCCCAGGCCTCCCCAGTGAATTTTGGTGCCAGGCCAGCCGCCATGTACCTAAGCTCCAGGCCAAATCCAACACAAGGACAGCCAGTGACCTAAGGCTCCAGGCCTGCCCCTGCAGGACCAGGCTTAAGGCAAGCTCCAGTGCCAGGCTGGCCCCCAAAGCCCCAGGCTTCAGGCCTGCCCAATAGAACCTGGTGCCAGGCAAGTCCCCACAGAAACAGGTTCTAGGCCCAGCCACATGGTACCAGGCACCAGGCTCACCTCCATGGAAAGAGACGCCAAGACTGCCCCATTGCCAGTTAGTCATTGTGGATCCAAGCTTCAGGCCTGCTCCTGCAGACCCCATTGCCAGCCCAACCCAGTAGATCCTTTTACCAGGCTGATCCCCATGACCCCAGAATCCAGGCCCACACACCCAGGCAACAGGACTGATCCTATAAACCCAGGTGCTAGGAATGCCTACCTGCTGACCCAGGGACCAGGCCAGCCTACCCAAGGACTTCAGAAGAAAGCCAACCTGTGCACTCGACCAATCAGCCTGTTCAGAGATTCTGAGTAGGCTGACTGGGTGATGGGCTTTCCCTGCCAAAGCCAGCCTGTAAAGACTGGAAGAGGTACCTACATCTTCAAATGCACAACTACCAAACCAAAGCCAGAAGGATCACAAATAAACAGGAAAACCATAATCCCCCAACCCAAGGAACAAAATAAAGCTCCAGTAGCCAGACCTAAAGAAATGAAGATCTATGAACTGTCTGACGAAGATTTCAAAATAATCATCCAAAAGAAATGTAGAGAGCTACAAAAGAACCACAGAGAACTATAAAAGAACATGTACAACATGGTAACTATAGTTAATAACATTATTATATTGTATAATTTAAATTTGCTAAGACAGTAGACCTTAGATTTTCTTCTTTTTTTTTTTTTTTTTGTGAGACAGGGTCTCACTCTGTTGCCCAGGCTGGAGTGCAGTGGTGCAATCATGACTCACTGCAGCCTCAACCTCCCAGGCTCAGGTGATCCTCCCATGTCAGCCTCTCAAGTAGCTGGGACCACAAGCATAAGCCACCATGCCCAGCTAATTTTTTTCACATTTGTTGTAAAGATGGGATTTCACCATGTTGCTCAGGTTGGTCAGGAACTCCTGGGCTCAAGCAATCCACCTGCCTCAGCCTCCCAAGGTGTTGGGATTACAGGTATGAGCCACCATACCGGGTAGATCTTAAGTTTTCTCACCGAAAAAAAAAAAAAAAGGCAACTATGTGAGTTGATGAATATGTTAATTAGCACAATTTTAATAATCATTTCACAATGTGTATATATATCAAAACATCTCATTCTATACCTTAGGTATATACTTTTTAAAATTATACCTCAAGAAAGTCGGAAAAAAAAACTAAAACTGAGAACCTTGAAAATAATTAATTCATTTAAAATTAACAATGAACCCACTACAAGTTAAACAGTATATTTTATACAAATAAAAAACAAATAGTTAAAATAGTTTGTTTTACATTTGTGAAAGTCTCTTTAATGTCGTCTTAACAGAAGACATCTGGATTCTGTAGCCTCTGCATTCAACCTATGGCAATGCGCAGTTTTGGTTAAAGTATATGAAGAAAACTCAGCCTCACAATACATGTAACTGGAAAACTAAAAAGTATTTTCAAAGACTTTTCAGATAATTATATATAAATATTCTTTGGTATAATTTTAGAATGTGACAAATGATACTTTCTTAAAGTTACAATGTGAAATCTGAAACCACATCAGTAAATTTTTTGTACCTTGTTACATTAAAATCCATTAGTCTATGTTATACTTCAAATGAATATTTCACGTGATTTTGTAACATCAGGCACTGGTCATTTAAAAAATACTGATTCACTGGGTTGTATAGGTTTTCCAAATATTGATATATTTCATTACATAGTATCAAAAAACACATTCATTAATATTATCACCCAGTCTTACAAGAAATGTTTGTAAATACTGGAAATCTTTGGAAGGGCAACAGGCTACCTCAGTGAAAATATGAACAGGTAGCAACAGAAAATTCTGCATATGTAGTCCAAATAATAAGTTGGTGATTCTGTAGAACACAATAATAAAGATGAGCTGAAAATCTAATCATAATAAATAATACTACATTATCACTATCCATCAGAATGGGTGAAATAAAAAATAGTGACAACACCAAATACTGGTGAGAATGAAGAGAAACTACATCACTAATACTTTACTGATGGAAATATAAAACAGTACAGCCAACTGCAAAAATATTTTTGAAGTTACTAAAAAAACTAAATATACACTTACCATACAGTCCAGCCAACCGCACTCCTGAGCATTTACCCTAGAGAAATGTTAACTTATGTTGAAATATATATACATATAAATCAGTACAGGAATGTTCACAGGAGTTTTATTCATAATAGCCAATGAATGGTTCTTTCTCCTCCTGACAAAAAATATGTAGTATCTTTTCCAACACCAATTCTCTGACACTACTGATGTCTCACAATTCTAATTAATTCTCACACTATCTGCTAGAGTTAGCATCAGACTCCACAGGTTAAGGGCTCAGTCCCATAAAACTGACCCACATCATGCATCAGTCACAAACTAAGTGCCCAGATGTCCCACATTTTTGCCCAGCCAACTACAAATTCAAGTGTTGCCATGATGCCTCCCCTCCCTACCAGGTTCAATAATTTACTAGAATAATATAGAACTCAGTTAAGCACTTTGCTTACTTACTCTTACTGATTTACTATTGAAGGTATAACTCAGGAGAATCCAAATGGAAGAGGTGCATAAGGAGAGTTATGAGAAAGAGGGGGATGCAAGGAGCTTCCATGTCCCCTTCAGACATGCCACCTTCCCAGCAACTCAATGTGTTCACCAACCTGGAAGCTCTCTGAAACTCCTTATTGTTTAGGAGTTGTTAAGGAGGTTTAATTAAATGGGTATGATTGATCAAATCACTGGCCATTAGTGATTGGGGCTCTCTCCCCTCCCTGGAGGTTGGGGGAAGAAGTTGAGTATTCCAACCCTCTAATCAAGGCTTGGTCTTTCTGGCAACTAGCCCCTCTCCTAAAGCTATCTAGGGCCTCATCAAGAATTATCTCATTAGCATAAACTCAGGTATGGTTGAAAGGAGCTTCTTATGAATAACAAAACATAAACCTATGGCCTTCTCACTTAAGAAATTCCATGCAGTTTAGGAATTCTATGCCAGAAGTCAGGGTCAAAGACCAAATGCAATTTATTATTATGCCACAGCCCAAAACAAGAAACGGCCCAGGTGTTCAACAGGTAAATGGTTAACAAACTGTGGTATAACAATATCATGGAGTACTATTCAGCAAAAAAAGGAATAAAGAATTTATGCTCACAACAACAAATGAATCTCCAGAGAATTATGCTGAGATGCTGAGAAAAAGAAAAAAAAATACCAAAAGGTTACAACATATGACCTCATTTATACAGCAATTTTGTAATGACAGAACTTTAACAATGGAGACAGTGGTTGGCAGAATTAGTGATGGGGAAACAGGGAAGTGGATATGATTATAAAAAGGTACCGTAGCAATCATTACAGTGATGAAACAATTCGATATATTGACTGTGGTGGTGAATACACATACCTACATGAGATAAAATTGTACAGGACTAAATATATACACACAAATGCCTATAGTAAAACCATAGAAAACTGAATAATGTAGGTGAATTATATCAATGTCAATATCCTGGTTTGATATTATAGCATTGTTTTGCAAGATGTTACTGAGGGGAATTAAGTAAAGGGTACATGGAGTCTCTCTCTAATTTCTTATAAATTGCATCACTATAGAGCAGGCAATAAAAACATATAGAGATAAATACACATACACACACACATATATACATATACCCTTACATATGTAATTTCTTATAACTGTATGTGAAACTGCAATTATCTCAACAAAAATTTCAATTAAGAAACCAATACTACATATCTAAAAGGAATTCAGAATAATATTTTTATACTTTTAAGGTAATGAAGGCCCTTCTAAGCAAGATATCAAATTCAGAAGCCACAAAGAAAAAGACTGGTCGATTTTACTAAATAAAATGTTAACCTTCTGGCCAGGAGAGGTGGCTCACGCCTATAATTCCAGCACTTTGGGAGGCCAAGAGGGGCATACTGTTTTAGCTCAGGAATTCGAGACTAGCCTGGGCAACATGGAGAAACCTCATCTCTACAAACAATACAAAAATTAGCCAGGCATGGGGGCACACACCTGTAGTCCCAGCTACTCGGGAGGCTGAGATGGGAGGATCACTTGAGCCCCAGAGGTGGAGGTTGCAGTGAGCTGAGATCGTGCCATGCCACTGCACTCCAGCCTGGGTGAGACAGCCAGGTCTCAAAAAAAAAAAAAAAAAAAAGTTAAGTTTCTGTATAAGAATTTGCAATATGAATTAGGTGAAAAAATAGACAACAAAATGGGGAGATGTATTTATAAAAGTTAATACAAGATGAATATCTGGGACATAATACATATATAACATACAATATATAACAGTAGTTCCAAAAGGAAAGGAGAGAAAGAGAAAGAAGTTGGAAGAATATTTGAAGACATAATGACCAAAAATTTCCTAAATCTGATGAAGAATATGAATATATACTTCCAGGAAGTTCAACAAACTCCAAGTAGAATAAACTCACAAACATCCACACCAAGGCACATTATAATCAAACTGTCAAAATACAAGACAGGCCAGGAGCAGTGGCTCCTGTCTGTAATGCTAGCACTTTGGGAGGCTGAGGCGGTAGGACCACCTGAGGTCAGGAGTTCAAGACCAGCCTGGGCAACATGGTGAAACCCCATCTCTAATAAAAATACAAAAATCAGCCAGGCATGGTGGCACATGCCTGTAATCCCAGCTACTTGGGAGGCTAAGGCAGGAGAATCGCTTGAACCTGGGAGGCAGAGGTTGCAGTGAGCCAAGATCCTCGTGCCACTGCACTCCAGCCTGGGCAACAGAGCGAGACTCTGTCTCAAAAAAAGAAAAACAGACTCTTGAGATTCTTGAAAGCAACAAGAGAGAAGCAACTCATTGTGTATTAAGGATCCTCAATAAGATGAACAGCAAATTTCTCATCAGAAACCATGGAGGCCAGAAGACAGTGAGACAACATATTTAAAATGTTATTTTAAATATTTTTTATTTAAATTTTTTAAATGTTGAAAGGAAAAAAACATTGAGCAAAAATTCATTACCTGGCAAAACTATCCTCTGAAATGAAAAAGAAATTAAGATATCCCCAGATAAACAAAAACTGAGAGACTCTGTCACTAGTAAACCTGACCTTTAGGAAGCACTAAAGCAAGTCCCTCAGGCTGGAAAGAAAAAACACTAAATGGTAACTCAAATCTATACAAAGAAATAAAGAAAACTGTTAAAGGATAACTGCATAGGTAAATACAAAAGTCAGTATTATTGAATTTTTCATTCGTACCTCCTCCTTTTTCCTATATGATTTAAAAGACTGCAAAAAACAATACATATCTCTGTTGATGAGCATACATTGTATAAAGATGTAATTTATAATGACAACAAAAAGGACAAATGGAGCTATATAGTAACAAAGATTTTGTATACTATTGAAACTAAATTGGTATCAAACCAGATATTCATAAATTAAGACGTTAATTGTAACCCCCAGAAAAATCACAAAGAAAATAAGTTAAATTTTATAGTTTACAAATGAATGAATCAAATTGGTACACTAGAAAATACCTATCTAACACAAAATAAGGCAGTAATGGAGAAACCAAGGAACAAAAAATACAGAAGACACACAAAATAAATAGCAAAATGGCAAAAGTAAGTCATTCCTTATCAGTAATTACAATGAATGAAAATGGACTAAACTCTCCAATTAAAAGGCAGAGATTGACATGATAAGCTGTTTTGCTGTCGTTTGTTTGTTTTCTTTGACATGATGGACTTTTTAAAAATAGTAACAACATGATCCAACTGTAAGCCATGTATAAAACAGTCACTTTAGATCCCAAGATAGAAATAGGTTGGAAGTGAAAGGATGGAAAAAGATATTCTAAGCAAACAATAACCAAAAGATTAACTGAACAAACCAAAGGAGAGCTAAAACTAAACAAAACAAGCTTCAAGACAAAAATAGCTGCAAGAAAAAAGGGACATTATTGTTTCTATTTTAGAGGTTCAGAAAACTAGTACTCAAACCCTATTCTGCATACCGCTCCTTCTAGAATAATGTACTGTTTACAATAGAAACAGAATTAACTCTTTGGTGCCTGCATAGGTAGGAACAAATGTGCTGTATACTAGTTACCAAAAAAGTACCATTTCATACACTGGTGAGGAGGCCCTGGTTGATGTTTAGCCTATTTGTGCCAAACAGTTATCCTTTCAGTTCAGGAAAGGGATGTACTAATCTGACAAACACATTCAAGTGAAGGACTACAAATCATGACTAAGATTTGCTATTAGTCATCTCCCATTCTTTCTAAAGACTTCACTCCTTTGGGGTAAAGACTATCATACACAAGTAAAGTTTTTCCCAAAATGTCATGTTTCAGAGGAAAGTTATCACCGAGTTCCAAAATTCGTTTTCTTCAGGGTTATTAATTTTCTAAAAATATAATAGAGCAAACAAATATATTAGTTTTTTTAAAAAAGCAGGATACAACATAACACGTGCATGTACCTGTCTGTATGTTAATACAATATTAACATATACAGTGAATATGTCCATATATAGTATGTATAGTATAACATAAATATTACAGTATTTATAAAAACAATAGCTCATGTTTCTTCCATGTTTACTTCTTATAAAGGACTGTTCTAAACATTTTTCACTTATCATCTTGCTAAACCCCAAAACTACACCCATGATACAGGGTGACAGTATTACCTTCATTGTACAAAGAAACTGAATCACAGGCAAGATAAATTATTTGCCCAAGTTACAAAGCTAGTGAGTAGAGCCATGATTACAGTGAAAGTATAAAAACTCAGAATCCCACACTCATCCATTTCTCTATCTGCCACTGTATTATAAGCATATATATATTATATTATATAAATGTACATATTATAACTTGCTGTCCCCATACAAAATATATATAACATCATGTAACATCATAAATACATTTGTTATACATACACAAATTTTATATATATACACGTGTGTGCATGTGTGTTTCAACAACATAGAAAACATGTTCAAAATGTAAAAAAAATTGTCAAGCAAATATGCTAAAATAATAAGTTTATGAATAGTTTTGCTCCGTTTTAAGTTTTTCTAACTATTGCCATATTTACATCAATAAGCACTATAGTGGCAACTATTTTGGTCAGACCCCAAGCCCCATGCCAATGCTCTCTGGCAAAAGACCACACACTCCACACCCCACAGCCATAAAATTAAACATGGGACTAAGTTTGGGCCAAGCATAACATCCCAGGTCCCAGAACACGTAAGAATTAGACTATTGTCTAAGGGGTGGGGAATCAGATCATTTTCCTAAGATTATAATAACTGAAGCTGACAAAAAAAAGAAAGTCCTTTCCTCTTTGGTCTCAGAGATATTATAATAGATGCCTAAAGTTGCTGGTGTATGCCCGTTGCTTCATGGGAAAAGTCCATTTTAGTACAAGATGAAGACAACGGACGGAGAGAAGACACAGAGGTGGGAGGAAAGAGGCA
The DNA here is from genome assembly GCF_029289425.2 of Pan paniscus. NCBI lineage: Eukaryota > Metazoa > Chordata > Mammalia > Primates > Hominidae > Pan > Pan paniscus. The sequence continues at coordinate 53,601,147 of NC_073261.2, read as the reverse complement.
AGTCTGAAAAAGAGAAGAGACCTTCTGGTCAATACAAAAGTCCTTTCTTACAGTCTGACCTAATACCAACTTCACCCTATGTTTTCAGATGCTTGGTATAACTTAAACTTTTTTGTTTAAGTTAATTCACATTGAGTTTCTGTCACTTGCAACCAAAGAGTCCCAACCACTACATGTATTATTTTCATAATCTGGAAAAAAAGGCAAAGAAACAATTGTATGCTGCTTATATCTTTTTAAAAATGATCTGCATAACATTTTGTATTATTAACATATAAACTCCAAAAGAAAAGAAATAATAGCTTACTAAACAATAAAAACATACCTACAATACAATGAATTTTCTAAATTTCCAAATGCCCTTATGACAATAAAATCAAAACAAGAAATCATTCCTTTCAGCAGAGCAAAACAGGACTAAAAGAACAAGCTCTAACACTTTATAAAATAACCTGATTATACAAAGATTTTTTCAGCATTTTTTGTTGTTATTGTTCTATTTTTTTCCTTCTATTTATCTTCAGAACAGTATAGGTAGAACAAAACTGCATTGAAAAACCTGAAGTATTCTGTGCCCTAAAATATTTTATCTAAATCTTGAAGAGTTGCTATGTACTCTTAGCTGCATTCATGTAACTTGGCAAGCTGTCAAAGGTTTCCTTCAATTCACACTACACACGGCAGATTAGGCAACAGGACATGGAGTAGAACCTAATTCTAAAGTGACTGTTTTTCATTTTAAAATACTACCTTAGGCTATCTGACACCAAATTTCATTGAGTAGATGACAGTATATGATGTGCTTGCTTTATCTAAAAAAGAGGAAGTCAGAGTAAATAAAGAATTCAACAGCAGCTATACCAATTCCCTTTACAATGGTATTTCCTCCCCGTGTAACGGCTCAAATTACAGAAAATCTGAGGTTGCTATTAAGCATTAAAAAGGATAAGAAAGTCCTTGTTAGGTTGTTTTTGTAATTGTTACACTAAGGAAAAAAAAACTTTTAAATTGGGTTTTCAGGGGTTTTTATTTTTATTTTGTGCTTACAAGTGATCAAATTCCTAACTAAATTACTACTCCCAATGCTCCTATTAATATAACCATTGGTAGATTAATCTTTCTGTCATAAAGTTCTGGCCATGCTATTCTTCTGTCCCTTGAAAAAGATACCAAGTCCTGAATCCATATTGAAGATTCTAAATAAAATCTAAATTTCTGAGCTCAACAGTCTAGTACTTTCCCAATCTTACCCTAACATTTCTATCCATTTTTTCTTCATACTGTTCCTCTCCAAAAGGTTTTCTCCTCTCTGAGCAAACCGATTTTTTTTAATCCTATAAACAGTCTAATTGCCAGGATAGACTAGATTATGCTACTATAACAACCAACCTCAAAATTTCAGTGGCTTAAAACAATAAAGATTTCTTTCTGGCTGATGATATGAGTCCATTGTGGGTCAGCAGGAGGCTCTCCTCTACAATGTCCTTACTCTGAGAAGCAGCCAATTATCTAGAGTCAGTAAACTTTTTCTGTAAATAGCCACAAAGTAAATATTTTCAGCTTTATGGGACATATGGCATCTATCACAACAATTCAATTTTGCTGTTGTAGTGCAAAAGCCACCATAGACAATAAACAAATGAGTATGGCTATGTTTCAATAAAATTGCATTGACAAAAATTGGCAACAGATCGCATGTGGCCTGCATGCCAGTTAGCCAGAGCACTGCAGGTCACTGTGACAGAGGAAAAGCACAGTGAGGAAATAATAGACTCTTAAAACTTCTACTTGGAAGTGACTCATACGACTTAAACTCATATATGATTGGTCAAAACAAATCACATGGCCACAACTAACTTCCAAGGAGAAAGGACATGCAATCATACGTACCTGGAAGGGAAAAAGAAATATTGAGTATATAGGCCAGGCGCAGTGGTTCGCACCTGTAATCCCAGAACTTTGGGAGGCCGAGGTGGGAGAATCATTTGAGGTCAGGAGTTTGAGACAAGCCTGGCCAACATGGTGAAACCCCATCTCTACTAAAAATACAAAAAATTAGCTGTGCATGGTGGTGAGCACCTGTAATCCCAGCTACTCAAGAAGCTGAGGCAGGAGAATCACTTGAACCCGGGAAACAGAGGTTGCACTGAGCTGAGATCAAACCACTGCACTCCAGCCTGGGCAACAGAGCGAGACTCACTCTCAAAAAAAAAAAAAAAGAAAGAAAAGAAATATTGAGTATATCATCCTAACAACATCACAAAGTATATTTTCTTGACCGTTTCTTGTTTCTTCCCTACTATTATAGAATGCCTAAATCTCCTTTATCTACAAATCCAAATCCTAGCCATTCCTCAAAACTCAGTTCAAATATCACCATCTCCAAGGATTCTGCATCTCATAATTTCTTTTTGGCTTAGATTTACCTTTTCTTTTTTATTTTTTAAAATTATTTTATTGATACAAAATTTATGCATCTTTGTAGGAAAATGTGTGATATTTTGTTACACGTATAGACAGACTGTGTAATATTAAGTCAGGATACTTAAGGTGTCCATCACCTCAAGCATTAATCATTCCCATATGTTGGGAAAATTTCAAGTCCTCTGTTCTAGCTATTTTGAAACAGACAAAACACAATTGTTAACTATAATCACCCTACTCTGCTATAGAACATTAAAACTTATTCCTTCTAACTGTGTATCGGTACCCATTAACCAGCTTCTTTTTATTCCCTCCCACACACCCACCCTCCCACTCCTCTGGTATCTATCATTCTATTCTCTACCTCCAGATTAATGTTTTCAGTTCTCACATATGAGTGACAACATGTGGTATTTTTCTTTCTGGGCCTGGGCTTAATTCACTCAACAAAATGACATCCAGTTCCATCCACCTTGCTGCAAATGACATGATTTCATTCTCTTCTGCAGCTGAACAGTATTCCATTGTGTATACCTCGTTTTCTTTATCCATTCATCCATTGATATGCACTTAGGTTGATTCTGTAGCTTTGCTATGTTTTTTGCCCTGCAAAACAGCATGGAAGTGCAGTTATCCCTCTGATACACTGGCTTCTTTTCCTTCCAATAAATACACTGTAGTGAGACTGCTGGATCACATGATAGTTCTATTTTTGAGAAACCTCCATACTGTTTTCCATAGTGACTGTACTAACTTACATTCCCAAGAAAGTGTATAAAAGCTCCCTTTACTCCATACCCTTTCCAATATCTGTTTGTTGGGTTTTTTTTTTTTTTTGTCTTTTTAATAATAGCCATTCTAACTAGGGTAAAATATATCCATGGTTTTGATTGCATTTCTCTGATTAGCGGTGTTGAGCATTTTTAATATACCTGTTGGTCACTTCTTTTTCTTTTCTTTTTTTTTTTTTTTTTTTTTTTTGAGATAGAGTCTCGCTCTGTCACCCAGGCTGGAGTGCAGTGGCGCAATCTCAACTCACTGCAACCTCCGCCTCCCGAGTTCAAGTGATCCTCCTGCCTCAGCCTCCTGAGTAGCTGGGATTACAGGCTGGGCCACCATGCCCAGCTAATTTTTGTATTTTTAGTAGAGACGGGGTTTCACCATGTTGGTCAGGCTGGTCTCGAACTCCTGACCTCGTGATCTGCCCACCTCGGCCTCCCAAAGTGCTGAGATTACAGGAGTGAGCCACCACACCCAGCCCCTGTTGGTCATTTCTATGTCTCCTTTTGAGAAATGTCTATCCATGTCCTTTGCCCACTTTTTAATGAGAATAATTGTGGAGATTTTTTTCCTGTTGTCTGGATTCTTCGTATAGTCTGGATATTATCCCTTATTGGATGAAGAGTTGCAAATATTTTCTCCCACTCAACAGGCTGTCTCTTCACTGTTGACCATTTCCTTTGCTGTGCAGAAGCTTCTTAGTTTAGTATATTCCCATTTGTCTATTTTTTGTTTTGTTACCTGTGCTTTGAGATCTTAGCCATAAAATCTTTGCTTAGACCAATGTTCTGGAGTGTTTCCTCTATGTTTTCTTCCAGTTGCTTTATAGTTTCAGGTCTTATGTTTAATGTTTATGTTAAATCCTTCTTGAGTTCATTTTTGTAAACGGTGAGGGGGTCCAGTTTCATTCTTCTGCACATGGATATCCAGTGTTCCCAGCACTATTGATTAAAGAGGATATCCTTTCCCCAATGTATGCTTTGGGTGCCTTTGTCAAAAATCAGTTAGCTGTAAGTAGGTGGATTTATTTCTGGTTCTGAATTCTTCTCCATTGGTCTATGTGTCTATTTTTATACCAATACCATGCTGTTCTGGTTACTATTGCCTAGTAATATATTTTAAAATCAGGCTGTGTGATGCCTCTTGCTTTGTTCTTTTTGTTCAGAATCAATTTGACTATTCAGGTTCTTTTTTGGTTCCACATGAATTTCAGAATTGTTTTTTCTATTTATATGAAAAATGACATTGATACTTTGATAAGGATTGCATTGAATCTGTAGATTGTTTTGGGTAGTGTATTAGTCCATTTTTACACAGCTGATAATGACATACCCAAGACTTGGAAGGAAAAGAGGTTTAATTGGACTTACAGTTCCACATGGCTGGGGAGGCCTCAAAATCAAGGTGGGAGGTGAAGGGCACTTCTTATATGGTGGCGGCAAGAGAAAATGAGGAAGAAGCAAAAGCGGAAACCCCTGATAAACCCATCACATCTCGTGAGACTTATTCACTATCATGAGAATAGCACAGGAAAGACCATATACCATGATTCAATTACCTCCCCCTGGGTTCCTCCCACAACACGTGGGAATTCTGGGAGATACAATTGAAGTTGAGATTTGGGTGGGGACACAGCCAAACCATATCATTCCACCCCTGGCCCCTCTAAATCTCATGTCCTCATATTTCAAAACCAATTATGCCTTCCCAACAGTCCTCCAAAGTCTCTACTCATTTCAGCATTAACCCAAAAGTCCACAGTCCAAAGTCTCATCTGAGACAAGGCAACACCCTCCCACCTATGAGCCTGTAAAATCAAAAGCAAGTTAGTTACTTCCTAGATACAATGGGGATACAGGTATTGGGTAAATGCAGCCATTCCAAATGGGAGAAATTGGCCAAAACAAAGGGGTTACAGGGTCCATGCAAGTCCAAAATCCAGGGGGCAGTCAAATTTTAAAGCTCCAAAATTATCTCCTTTGACTCCAGGTCTCACATCCAAGTCACACTGATGTGAAAGGTAGGTTCCCACAGTCTTGGACAGCTCTGCCCCTGTGGCTTTGCAGGGTACAGCCTCCCTCTCAGCTGCTTTCATGGGCCAGCATTGAGTGTCTGCAGCTTGTCTGCAGCTTTTCCAGGCACACAGTGCAAGCTGTCAGTGGATCTATCATTCTGGGGTCTGGAGGACAGTGGCTTTCTTCTCGCAGCTCCACTAGGCAGTGCCCCAGTAGGGACTCTGTGTGGGGGGCTCCAACCCCATATTTCCCTTCTGCACTGCCCTAGCAGAGTTTCTTGATGAGGGACCTGCCCCTGCAGCAAACTTTTGCCTGGGCATCCAGGCGTTTCCATACATCTTCTGAAATCTAGGCAGAGGTTCCTAAACCTCAATTCTTGACATCTGTGAACCCACATGCTCAACACCACATGGAAGCTGCCAAGGCTTGGGGCTTGCACCCTCTGAAGCCATAGCCCAAGCTATACATTGGCCCCTTTCAGCCACAACTGGAGCAGCTGGGAACCAGAGCACCAAATCCCTAGGCTGCACACAGCAGGGACCCTGGGCTTGGCCCACAAAACCACTTTTTCCTCCTGGGCCTATGGGCCTGTGATGGGAGGGGCTGCCTGGAGACATTTTCCCCATAGTCTAGGGGATTAACATTAGGCTCCTTGATACGTATCCAAATTTCTGCAGCTGGCTTAAATTGCTCCCCAGAAAACGGGTTTTTCTTTTCTATCACATAGTCAGGCTGCAAATTTTCCAAACTTTTATGTTCTGCTTCACTTATAAAGTTGAATGCAAGGCCGGGTGTGGTGGCTCACACCTGTAATCCCAGCTCTTTGGGGAGCCAAGACAGGAGAATGGCTTAAGCCCAGGAGTTTGAGATCAGCCTGGGCAAGACAGCAAGACCTTGTCTTCACTAAAAATAAAATAAAATAAAAAATTTAAGTAAGACATTCTACAAAACAAGGGAGCAAGAAATGCTTTTCTAAACAATGAAAGTTAATATACAGAAAATATTGAAAGAATCGTAACAATGAATAAATATTTATTTAGGGTTAGATTATGTCCTCTATACCAACATGGATGCCAGAAGAAATACAAAGAAATTATATGACAGTCTGTGACCTAGAAGTTGGAGAAACAAGACATGCACACATGAAATGATGGCAAGTACAAAAACTATACCATAATTCAAACACATATTGAGCACTTACATTCCAGATACTGTATTTCACACTGAGGATAAAACAATAATGAACAAAATACTATCCCTCCTTTCAAAAACCTCAAAAACTATCAGAGGTGACTAATGTAAACAACTATAATGCAATGTCACTTGTACTATGTTGATGATTTTTATAAAATGCTATGAGAACTAGGATCAAGAAAATAATTGTTTCTGCTTCTAGAGAAATACCAAAACTGCCTTCATTGAAGAAGTTATTTGAACTGTTAGGGTATGCTAAAACCTGACTATAAAGAGCCTATATGGTAGGCAAAAAAGAACCAGAAAAGATCTGATCTGGATTTTTTTGTAAGTTTATGGCAATAGTATGGAAAATTCGCTGACCAGTAGTCTATATACTCCACTAGGGCAATCACCATGTCTGTCTTATTTACTGATACACTCAGTGCTAAGCACAGCATTTCACACATAGTAGACCATCTTAAGTATGCTTTTGTTGAAAAAATTATAAAAAATGAAACAGAGACACTAGTAAGGAGGGTGTTGTCCAAGTGAAAAACAGTGAGGGCTTAATTAGGGCAATCACAATGGGGAATTGTTGATTACATCAACACTGAGTTGCCTTAATTTAAATGCCAAATTGTATGGCTTATGAACTATAGGAACTAAGAAAAAACAAATACAGATACAACAGAAGCAATCTGATCACAAAGAAATCTCACAATGAACTATAAGCCAAAACAACTACCTAACAACCTTAAATATATTATATATTGTTGGAAAGTGATTCCATCAACTGGTACCAAGTATGAATTCATCTCAGAAAACCTTTAAAAAGTCATCTCAATCCCCAGGGTTTTATTTTATTTATTTATTTATTTTTATTTTTTATTTTTTTTCGAGACAGAGTCTCACTCTGTCGCCCAGGCTGGAGTGTGGTGGCGCAATCTCGGCTCACTGCAACCTCCGCCTCCTGGGTTCAAGCAGTTCCTTCACCTCAGCTTCCCAAGTAGCTGAGATTATAAGCATGTGCCACTTTTGTATTTTTTTAGTAGAGACAGGGTTTCACCATGTTGGCTAGGCTGGTCTCGAACTCCTGATCTCAAATGATCCGCCTGCCTTAGCCTCCCAAAGTGCTGGGATTACAGGTGTGAGCCACAGTGCCCGGCCTCAGGGTTTTCTTTATCTTTTTCTTTTTTTTTCCTTCTGATTTTCCATAAAAGATAGCTTTAAGGAAAGTTTAAGATTATAACTTACTTTTAAATATGACATAAATTTCAAGAAGGTTTTAATTAAGACCCAGAAAGAAATTACTGGTCTAATTTCTTTGTTTGTTTGTTTGAGACAGGGTCTCACTCTGCTGCCCAAGTGCAGTGGTATCATCAGGACTCACTGCAGGTGATCCTCTTACCTCAGCCTCCCAAATAGCTGGGACTACAGGCACATGCCACCATGCCCAGCTAATTTTTTTGTGTATATTTTTTTTCTTGTAGAGATGGGGTTTCACCATGTTGCCCAGGCCAGAACTGGTCTAACTTCTAAGAGATGACACTACAAATTCAATAGACTAAAAAGAAGACCCATTCAGCTATCAGAACTAGGTAAGAGAGACATGAATAAAAGACTTTTTTTAATACTTGGTATCCACATTTTTACTATTCAAGCATGACCTTAAAGAAATAATTTATAAAAGGGATGAGATAATGCCTACCTCATAGTGTTCTTACCTGACATAGTTCAGTAATTTTCATATAGCATAATAGTTAAGAACAAAGACTCTCTAGGTTCAAATCCCAGTTCCTTAGTCTACCTGTTATTTCTATATTATTCAACTTCTCTGATCTTGTTCCCTCATCTGCCTCATAGGGTTGTCGTTTTAAATGACTTAATATGTAAAATTGATTAAAACAGGGCCTAGCACAAAGTAAGTAGTAAATAAGCATTAACTGTTGTTATTATTAAAAATACTCAGTACAAATATAAGTGTGAAGTTGAATGTGAAGGCTAGTCATTTAGCCTCTGCATGAGCCTAGCAAACAACACAGCATCAGTGTTTCAATTAGCAACATTCTGGAATGTGGGGTTCTTTTTTTGCTGTTGTTTTTTTACCTGCAAACCATGAGGTATCGAATCTGGGGTTCTTAACAACATATATCCTTCAGGAATATCAAGAATCTGCCAGCTGGGTCTGGTGCAGTGGCTCGCACCTGTAATCCCAGCACTTTGGGAGGCCAAGCCAGGAGGATCACTTGAGTCCAAGTGTTTGAGACCAGCCTGGGCAACACAGTGAGACCCCATCTCTACAAAAAATTTTAAAAATTAGCCAAGTGTGGTGGTATGCACCTGCAGTCCCAGCTACTCCAGAGGCTGAGGTGGAAGGATCGCGTGAGCCTAGGAGGTCGAAGCTGCAAGTGTGTGGTAATCGCACCACTGCACTCCAGCCTGGGCAACAGAGTCTCAAAAAAGGGGGGCAACCCTGTCTCAAAAAATTAGAAATGATAAAAACAAAAAGAATCTCCCATATTCCTTGTGCTACCACTGGCAGAACCTGAGCAAATTATGACCTCATTCTTTGCTTTAGTTTTCTCCTAAGATCCTCATGTCAGCTTTTTCTCTAGGATCCTGGACTGAGTCACAACTTCCCCACTGAATTCCTGATTTAGGCTCTTTCATGGGCTGTGTCTAGCTCACTCTGGGTGTGGTGCCATGTTTGGCACCATCTCTTCTAAAAACACTGATGTGGTGGAATTCAGCTGTATTTGAGCTGGTTTATCTTGCAATTTTCCACTGGGTTTTTTTAATTAGAATGAGCAAAAGCACAAAACATAATTACAAGTTCTATACTTAGCACTATCAAGCCTCCCAAAATCCCAAAGGAACTAAGACTTTTGTCATCTTCTAAGAAGCAGTATTGACAAGTCCCACCCAGATTGCCAATCATTATGATCAAATGAGCTAACATACGTGGTACATCTAGCTCCAAGCAATAAATGCTAATTTCTTTTGACTCTTCCTCTACCTACTTCATCCCCACCCTGAGGCAATGTATGATGAAAAACTTTAGGAAAGAGACTAAGATGGGCATGTTTGGTGGTTTGTTGGAGCACAGCTTGGAGACACTGGCATTCTTGACAACAACTCTGAGTCAAATGTGAATTAATAACAGTCTCCCACTTCATTTTACCTATGTCTCCCAAGTTCCTAAATGTTTGGTCTGATTACATGAATATGTTTGTATCATGATTAATGTTCATATCAGAAACAAAACTGGTTCTTTTTATGACTCAGAAGGCAAAATGTTCTACCTTTCAGGCAGAATGTGAAAATTAGGATAACTACTAACTGATGACACTAAATTTAATTTTCTTGCAGCTATATAATAAAAAACCAATCTGACATATAGAGGAAAAATGTATATAGATAAGTAAGTATAGGAAAATGTCAATAATTAATTATTGAATCTAGGTGATTGTTCTTTCGATTTTTTTGCAAGTTAGGGATTTTTCTCAATAAAAAGTTTGGGTAGCAAAGGGCAGGGGGGAACTTGACACACTCATAGCCTAACACTCCCAGAGTTCAGAAAAATAAATAATTCACTGTCTACACCATCTAATTCATAGAAAACAAAACTGCTCTGATTTTTTTGCCTCTATTCATAAATTTTACCAAGTCCTATACCAATTTACCTGGATGCTCACAGATTTCCCCCATAAGGCTACCACACTCAGAGAAATGGCACAGGGCTGACTAGGAAAAAGAATTCCCATCTGGCAGCCATAAATCCCCATGCTAACAGTAAGTTGAAATGGGTTGTTCTGATAAGGGTATTTCCAGCCTCTAACACAAAAAACACTTCCACCCAAGGTAACAGTAGAAACCTTTGGTGAGATAATTCTTTAAATTTTTAAATATAAGATGGAAAATACTGAATACAATCACATAAACCTATGAAAATTAAAATAGTAATATAGAAGCACTAAGTTGTGAGTTTCTACAAATCAAGTGGCAAAAGTGAGGGTTTTTCATCTAAATCGAAATGAGAAAGGAATTCTGCATTTAGTTTTCCATCAACACTTCAACTGCAGGGAGAATAAATCTATAATATGCTCTTTCATAGGGAAAAAATTAAAATAAGGTAAAGATGGTGACATTTACAACTAGTTTCTGGAACCTGAAGCAGTCCCACAAAAGCTATGCTTTCAACTTACTCTGGGCTCCCAAAATTTTAAAGTTAAATATAAACAAATTATTCATTTCGCCTTTCTTAAGTAATATAGGAGGTAAGAAAAAAGTAGTCCATTTTAATCCAAAACTACTACGTAGAAAACAAAATAAGAGTCTAGAAAATTAGACTAGGGCATTACTATTAGAACTAACAAGTAGCTGACAATATAAATCTTGATATCACTACTATTCTCTAGGTGGTTTTTAACAAGCCACTTAACTATATCTTTATGCTAAAATAGAAAACAATATTAACCATACTTTCTGAACTGAAAATAGGCCTATTGAAAATAAATTTGATACCACATGTTCTCAATCGCATGTGGGAGCTAAAAAAAATTGAACTCAGAAGTAGAGAGTAGAACTATGGTTACTAGAGGCTGGGAACAGAATGGGGAAGGGGAGGATGGGGAGCCATGGTGCATGGATACAAAATTACAGCTAGATAGGAGCAATAAAGTTCCAGTATTCTATGGCATTACAGAGCAAGTATAGTTAACAGTAATTTAGTGTATATTTTCAATAAATTATTGAAATTTCAATAACTGTCATCTGCTAATAGTTATCCTATTTTGAACGTTCACAACACAAAGAAATGATAAACGTTTGAGATGATGGGTATGCTAATTATCCTGATTTGATCATTACACGGTGTATACATGCATCAAAATATTACTCCGTATCCTACAAATATGTACACTTTGCCAGGTGTGGTGGCTCTGGCTCGTGCCTGTAATCCCAGCACTTTGGGAGGCTGAGGCAGGAGGACCACTTGAGCTGTGGAGTTCAAGCCCAGCCTGGGCAACATCGTGAGGCCGTGTTGCTACAAAAAAATAAACAAAACTAGCCAGGCATAGTGGCACACTCCTGTAGTCCCAGCTATTCGAGAGGTTGAACTGGGAGGATGGCTTAAGCCGAGGGAAGTTGAGGCTGTGGCAAACCAAGACAGTGCCACTGCACTCCAGCCTGAACAACAGAGTGAGACCCTGTCTCAAAAAACTAAATATATAAATAAGTACAATTATTACATGCCAACTAAAAATAACATAAATAAATAAATTTAAGATCAAGGGCCACATAAATGCTTATTAACAAATAATAATGATGTGAGAGCAAATGATGTGAAAGCTGGGAAGGAGTCAATACCCAAAGGATATGTATCTACAAACCTAGTGGATAAGCAATCTTTAATGAAGTCATCTTTTTAAACCTTCAAGTAAATAGTGAATCTGACTGCAAACTATCAAATCTGGCCTCACCACAATAAACATCAAAGGCAGTGAACATATAGTGAATCAACATGAAATATAATTCAGCAGCCAGCCCTGTAAGTTTTTGACTGTAATCTTGAATTCACTGAAACATAGATTCCAAATAATTTCCCAAAATCCAAGCTTCAGCATTTCAGTCTGGGCTCTGTTAAAGAATTTATCCTAGATGCCTGGAATAAAATGGATTAGTTTAACCAGGTTCTGTTGCCTAGCTATGGAATGATGGAGCACCTCCCTGGAAGTGGATAGAATCCAGTGTTCTTCAGTAGAACTTTCTCAAGATACATCTCAGCTAATTACTTCTAAGAGCATTCTGAATACAGACTAAGAACTATTTTCTAAAAACTTCCAAGTCAAATTTAATCATTAATAACAGCACAGTGAAAAAAATCTTTGTTCAAATCCCAGCTTGGCCACTTGTTAGATATAGAACCGTGAACCCTTTGTCTAGGTGTAGAACTGATCTGCTGTGAAATGGTAATAATGACATCTAAGCCAAAAAGATATGAGTTAACTCTGCTTATCCTAACTGAATCTAGTTTTGGGGTTATTTTGAAGATTAAATAAAATAATATGCCCAGTTAGCATGGCATATGACACAAAGTATCAGTAGCAACCAAATGTTTCCTTGTCCTTACCATTTCTAGCTTTTCTTCTTACTTCAATTTCATCCACTTTAAATTTTATCCTCCCTAGCAAAAGCCTATAGCATCTGCTTCAAGTCATGATGAGACATACAATATCATAAGGAAAATAGTACACTTAGTGTTTACTACGAGCCAGTCACTGAGCTAAGTATTTTATATAGTTTATCTCAATCCTTACAACTTTCACTAGGTGGTTATATTATTCCAGTTCACAGTAAAAAAAACCGAGGCTAATGGATGAGATAATTTGCCCAAAGTTGCTTGGTTACCACAATCATTTTTACTTTTACTCTACCAAGTATCTCTCTCCAATCACTATCTTGTTCCTTCCCACACAGAAAACCATTACCTTAACATTTCTGGTAACCACTTTCTTATTCTCCTTTATATTTCACTATATATGTATACATCTACAAATAATATTGATTAGTTTTGCCTATTCTTAACTATTTTACAAAGGGAATCAGAGGACTGCATTCTTTTATGTTCTGTTTATTTCAGTATTATATAAGTAAGGAGCTCAATCCATGTTGTTCTGCCTTACCTATGGTTCATCCATTTTCATTGTTGTATAATATTCTACTGTATGAACATACTATAATTTATTTATCAATCATATTATTTTTGGACATCTGAACTGTTTCCATGTTTTAGCTACTGTGTACATTTGTGCTGTGAACACTTCCTTTACACATAACCTGAATTTTGGGAAATGCACCAAAATTTCTTTAGGGTAGTAGTCTTCAAACAAACACAGATCTACACAAAGGGTACATAAAGAATATACAAAGACTTTCCAAATGTTAAGTGTGCATACTGTGTTTCACGAATCTAACTCCAGACCCACAACTTTCATACACACTCTTTCCTAAAATAAGAACAGCCTGCATTTAATATAGAGTAACTTTACAAAATAAAGGCTTATCTCTCACCAATCCCAAATCGTACTATCATGCATTGGTTCCAAATATAAAACGCATAGAAAGGTAAAATGCTTAGTCTTGAGAGCAGAGAAGAACTACCAACTAAGAGTAATGTAATAAATTCTATAATGGAGATATGAACAGGTATGGTCTTTAGAAGTAAATAAAATAAACGACTAAACTAGCTGGAGGAGTCAGGAAAAAAAAGAGATGACATTTGAACTAGGCCTTGAAAAGTAAGTATGGCTGTCAGGTAGAAAATGATGAAAAGAACACTTGTTGCAAACAGGTTAGCGAGGTACATAGGTGTAAGAGAAAGTCACTGGGTAGAGTTACAGGAAAAACGATTAAAGGGGAATAACTCAACTAGAAGATGAGCTCCTTTTGCCTCTGAAGAGGTATAGACTTGAAACAGAAGAGGGTATATAAGAAAAGAGAATGCCAAAATAATTTGTACCCAGAGTAGGTAGTATGACATGGGTAAAAAGCTGGTAAATAGTATGTAGAGACGTATTAATAAAAGGGAAGAGAAGAGTATGTTGAGAAAATAACTCAGCATCCACCGAAGCCATGGTATGCCAGCAGGAGCTGCCCTAAATCTCAGTCCAGGAAAGGGGTGTCCCCTGGGGCTCATGAGAGATAAATACAAATTTATAAACAACTAATTACCCTCTTGCTAATCACTGCCATGTTTTTCAGTACACTCACATTAATCGTCATATATAAACATCCTGTCACATGCTAAATAGTTCCCCTTGCAGAAGCAGCTCAATTTTGATCAAACACAGATAATCTGCCAGTTGGCTTGATGTGGAGCTCTTTTTCGAAACCACTGTTTCTCTAACTATGGCATCTTAAGTATGTGTCACATGAGTCTCCAACTGGCAGTCACATGGATCTCTTAACACAGTATCAGCTGCTCTGAAATGATAACTGCCTAACTTTAGGGTGAACAGAGCTCACCAAAGTAAATGTCACATAACCTTTATTTTTAGTCAAACAATCCCAAAAGTAATCCTGAGATTTGGTGAATATTACCCAGATATCTTGAGGAGATATAGAGAAATAAACAGAAAAAAAAATTCATATAAAACATACTAATAATCAAAAACACTTTAATCGGTTCCTACCACTTTATAAATACCTATGTCCTCTGTTCACTTCTTGGAGAAGGTGCTGATAGATTATGATCAAACCAGAAGCAGATAAATAAATTCATTGTTATTTGATAAATGACCAAAGAAACACTGAGCACCTACTATGACTCACTTACTGTATATACCAGGTGATAGAAACAAGGAATTCATAAACCTGCTCAGGAAACAAACGTGAACAAGTACACATAATGAGCAAATTGCTAAAACAGAAATACATAAAATAGGAAATAGAAGTAGGAAAGAAATTAACAGAGAAATTCTAACAGGAAATGAGTCAGGAAAACATCACAGAAGAGATGCCATCTCACCCCCTTGATTACTAGGATTCTATCCAGCAGAGGTAAAGGGAGGAAAGGAAAGAGATGAAATTCAAAGCAAGTACAAAGGTAGAGCAAAGGCAAAAGCATGGAAGTACAAAAACACATGCAGTCGTCTAGAAATAACAATTAGTACAGTGTGGCTACATCAGTGGTTCTCAAGCCTAACTGGAAAAGGAGGGGTCTGGGCACATACTTTTTTGTCATTTCACAGATATTTCTGAGGTACAGAAAGGTATGAGAATCACTGGGCTAGAAATAGAGATTACTAGGGTTGGAAGATAGAATTAGAGGAGAAGAGAGCCAGAGGTTAGGCCAGGGCTAGACTGAAAAGGCCTTAAAAGCCAGGATGGACCTCTAATCAGCCCCTCTGAAAATTAGTTCTATATAAACATAATTTTGGTGAAAGGAACAAGACATTTCATCACATTTGGATTCCAGTTCCCCCAAAATATTAAAAATATGTTTTGTAAGCAATAAATCAAACAAGTTTCTAAACAAGTGAATGACCCCTGACTAACATGGTGAAACCCCATCTCTATTAAAAATACAAAAAAATTAGCCGGGCGTTGTGACGGGCACCTGTAGTCCCAGCTACTCGGGAGGCTGAGGCAGGAGAATGGCGTGAACCCGGGAGGCAGAGTTTGCAGTGAGCCGAGATCATGCCACTGCACTCCAGCCTGGGCAGCAGAGCAAGACTCCGTCTCAAAAAATAAAGAAAGAAAATAAAATAAAACAAGTGAATGACAAAAAAAACTGCCGCTTTTCTGTGGTAGACAGAATAATGGTCCCACAAAGATGCCCATGTCCTAATCACTGGAACCTATGAATATATTAGGTTACATGGCAAAGGAAAATCAAGGTTACAGGTAAAATTAAAGTGCTTATCAGCTGTGAGATATGGTAATTATCCTGGATTAATCAGGTGGACCCATTATAATCACAAGTGTTTTTTGTTTGTGTGTGTGTTCGTTTTTGAGACCAAGTCTTGCTCTGTCACCCAGGCTGGACTGCAGTGGCACAATCTCGGCTAACTGCAACCTCTGCCTCCCAAGTTCAAGTGATTCTCCTGCCTCAGCGAGTAGCTGGGACTACAGGTGCGTGCCACCATGCAAACCTAATTTTTGTATTTTTAGTAGAGATGGGGCTTTGCCAGTGTTGGCCAGGCTGGTCTCGAACTCCTGACATCAGGTGATCCGCCCACCTTGGCCTCCCAAAGTGCTAGGATTACAGGCGTGAGCCACCAAGCCCAGCCTTCAGGTATTTTTAAAAGTGGAAGAGGAAGACAAAAGAGACTCAGAGAGGCTGGGTGCGGTAGCTCACGCCTGTAATCCCAGCACTTTGGAAGGCCGAGGCGGGTGGATCACCTGAGGTCACGAGTTCAAGACCAGCCTGGCCAATGTTGGTGAAACCCCATCTCTACTAAAAATACAAAATTAGCCAGGTGTGGTGGCGAGTGCCTGTAATCCCAGCTACTCGGGAGACTGAGGCAGGAGAATCATTTGAACCCAGGCGGTGGAGGTTGCAGTGAGCTGAAATCATGCCACTGCACTCCAGCATGGGTGACAGAGTGAGACTCCATCTCAAAAAAAAAAAAAAAAAAAAAGCCTCATAATGTTTTAACAAGCTTGGTTTACATAATCCTTTTCCCCCACTAGACAATGTGCTCTTCAAGAACAGGAACTCTATTTTATTCATCTTTCTATCCTGAACACATATTAGGCACTAAATAATTCATTTTTTAACAAATGAATCTCTTCGCCTCCACTTTCATGTCTCTATCTTCCCCTTCCGCCCCACAGCTCTTGTTTAGAATCCTAATTTAAAAAAAAAAAAATCTTCCTATCCCATAAATCTTGGCACACGCCATAGGCCCTCTACTTTGCACGACCCATGTTACTCAACATAGTGAAGATTTGGAGGAAGAATGCTCCTAGACATCCCCACTCATTTCCATTGCTAGAGGAGACAGCTAGCTCAATCTGCAACCAGAGGCAGTATCACTCCATCCTCAGGAGAGCACCCATAAAAGAGGAGGGGATAATTTATCAAGAGGGAATAAGATTGTATTACAAAGTAAACTTCCCAAAAAGGCAGAGTTAATGCTATACAAATATATCTCAATTTAAAATACTTCTCAGAAGGGGAGGCACAGAGTAAATTAAGCTTCTGAGAGGACTTCAAATTGAGGAAGGGAGCTTTAGATAAAAGGAATGGGAGTCATAGGGATTGGGATCTATGAGCATCATCATGCTCCTAGCCAATGGGCACAACTGACCACACCATAATTTTCTTTGATTCATCTCTTCCCACACTAACTAGGCAGCATTAATTTGGTCCTCTTCCTCAGCAAGGATGATCTTCTGAAGGGATAAGGAAAGAGCTGTTTTTACAAAATATTCCTCAGTTTTTGCTATATCTCTGCCTAGTCCTGACAAAATAAGTCCCTTTTCTCCGATCCTCTCAGAAAAGGAAGGTACTCTAGGTAGCTAAAGAACTTCCTATTTTTTAGTTTAATGTGGGAAAAGAGATAATAAAAAGATAAGAGAAGGTCTTAATATAGTAGAATATAAAAGATAAAATGATCTAGAATTTGGACATTTTATAAGAAAAGGAACAAAGTAGGGAATGGATTGGAGGGAAAAGACTAAGTAAAATATACATATGTGGCCGGGTGCAATGGCTCACGCCTGTAATCCCAGCACTTTGGGAGGCCAAGGTGGGCAGATCACTTGAGGTTGGGCGCTTGAGACCAACCTGGCCAACATGCCAAAACTCCATCTCTACTAAAAATACAAAAATTAGCCAGCCATGGTGGCAGGCACCTGTAATCCCAGCTACTCAGGAGGCTGAGGCAAGGGAATCACTTGAACCTGGGAGGCGGAGGTTGTAAGCTGAGACTGTGCCACTGCACTCCAGCCTGGACAACAAAGCGAGACTTCGTCTCAAAATTAATTAATTAATTAATTAATAATAATTATCAGCATATGAAGAATTTTGTTTCATCCCTACCCCCCAATGGAAAAAACTAATCACTCAAAAAAGGGATGATGCAACAAATTTCACTTCCTATATTTCTAATATTTTGTGAACTGTTGTTTTCCTTGAGAAGAAAAATATATCTGACATTCAGAAAAATTACTTAACATGATTTTTCAAGTTAAGAATTTGAGTATACTGCCAAAGATAATCCCAATAAACTCTGCTCTCTTAATTTTGTCTTTACATCCCTTGGGACTAACACAGTAACTGACAAAGTAGATATTTAAGAAATGTTTATAAACCAAATAAATAAGAACACCTACAAAGACAAAAAGTAAATCTGGCCATTTTCAATCCTGAAGATTTACCTCTTGCAAAAGACAAACATAAAAAATGAGAATTCATTCTGTGTAACTCTAGAGAGCAGAGAAAAATAATTACATCTAATTTTTAACAATTCTTAAGCTACATTTATCACAAACTCATAGTCACCTTAACCAAATTCTAATTGAAAAAAAAAAGGCATACAAAATTTGAATACTTTTTTTAAAAGTTAAACTCTGATCTGTAACATACTGGCCTAAAATAGCACCATGCGAGACATTTTTAATACTAATCAAAATAACTATGTGGAGACTCAAAAGTGCTAAGTAGCACATATTTGTGAGACACCTAAGCAGGTTCTAAGATTCCAAGAGAAAAGAAGTATATATATGGTGACCCACACACTTTGCCATTTTCAAATATTTGGTCCCTTAGGTTGCCATAAACCATAAAAATTCCATTATTTCAGCAAATAGTAACTAAAGTATTCCATATTATATATATTTTTATTTTAAGTTTTAAAGACTGAGCCACAAAAGATAGGGAACACAGGCCAAAGCAACACCATAATTACTCATAAAAACATGGAGAAGATGATATGTATCACACACATACAGTTATAAAGTTCACTAATAACCCAGTAAAATAAAAGCCTGTGCAACTGGGTAACAACAACAACAATAAAAACCCTGATGGTAATATGAGATAATAACAATAATGAATTTATTTCCAGGTATAATTATATGTAGTCATTTGACCTACATATAAAATGTGTTCTAAGGTTGGGTGTGGTGGCTCACGCCTGTAATCCCAGCACCTTAGGAGGCCAAGGTAGGTGAATTGCTTGAGCCCAGGAGTTTAAGACCAGCCTGGGCACACATGGGAAACCTCGTCTCTACAAAAAAATACAAAAATTACCCGGGCATGGTAGCGCGCTCCTGTAGTCCCAGCTACTTGGGAGGCTGAGGCAGGAGAATCGCTTGTGCCCAGGAGGTCAAGGCTGCAGTGAGCCAAGATCTCACCACTGCACTCCAGCCTGGGTGACAGAGTGAGACCCTGTCTCAAAAAAAAAAAAACAAACAAACATAAAATAATAAAATAAAATATGTTCTAGGCAGGGGCTCAGGCCTATAATCCTAGCATTTTAGGAGGTGGAGGTGGGCAGATCACCTGAGCCTAGGAGATTGAGACCAACCTGGGCAACATAGCAAAACCCCACCTCTATTAAAAATACAAAAATTAGCCTGGCATGGTGGCATGTTCCTGTAGTCCCAGCTACTCAGGAGGCTGAAGTGGGAGGACCAGTTGAGCCCAGGAAGCCGAAGCTGCAGTGAGCTATGATGGCACCACTGCACTCCAGCCTGAGCCAAAGAGCAAGACCCTGTCTCAAAAAAGTAAAATAAAATGTGTTCTAAAGTTTTAAAATGTACTTTAATATAAAAGCCTATGCAAAAGAAACTGTATGTTTTTAAATGTTTATAAAAAGAATAACCTTTCCTTTTTGAAGAAATAGGAAAACCAAAACACTTGATTTCTAACATAGAGGTAAGATAATTATTATTCAGAATTCAAAGTTTCTCACTATTTTAAAATAGTGGCTCAACCTGGTGGCTCATGCCTGTAATCCCAGCACTTTGGGAGGCCAAGGCAGACAAATTGCTTGAGCTCAGGGGTTCAAGACCAGCCTGGGAAACATGGCAAAACCCCATCTCTACAAAAAATACAAAAATTAGCTGGACATGGTGGCATGCACCTGTAGTCCCAGTTACTCCAAGGGCTTAAGTGGGAAGATAGTTTGAGCCCTGGAGGCAGAGGCTGCAGGGAGCTAAGATCATGCCCCTGCACTCTAGCCTGGGCAACAGAGCAAGACCATATCTCAAAAAAAAAAAATAGTACACAGGCATTAAAAATTGCCAATATACCAAATGTGAACATAAAAAGAATTTATGAAATAATCGATTTTAAAAAGTAAAATGCATATATGTGTTTTTTCAAGTATCTGTAAAGAATAAAATATATAGTTTTTATTGATCACTTATTATTCCCAGGCATTCTTCTAAGCTCTATATATGTAACTATTCATTTAATTTTTATAACAATTTTTTGAGATAAGCACTATTCTTATCACCCACTTAAATGATGAGTAATCGAAGGAAAGATAAATTCATTTGACCAAAGTGTAAAAAGCCAGAGTTCAAAACTAGGCAGGAGGACTCCAGAAAGTTATGCCATTCTGCCTGTCATAAAAAAATCAAAATACCTGTTGTTTAATTTATAGGTAAATTTTTTAACTTAAAAAATGTTTCTTTTTATACTATTTTGAAGTTAATTTAGTAATAATATTAATAACAGGAAACATTTAATAAAAGTGCTGACTACAAGATAGACATCATTTCTCACAACAGCCTTGTAAGACAGCTCCCCTTATTAGCTCCATTTTACAGATGAGAAAAGTGAGACACACAAAGATAAAGTGACTCACCCAAGGTCACACAGTAAATAAGTAATAGAGCCAGAAAGGGAATTCAAGTAATCTAACTCCAGAGTCTGGACTTGGACTCTTAACTACTACACCACAATAAAATTTAGGTAATAAAAAGAGATAAGCCAACATTATTTTTATGATACCTTTTATAATACCTGAATAGAACTGGATCTAAAGTCAAGATGATGTACACTCTATCAACGATGTAAAATAATGGACTTTCTCCATCTACCTAAAGGAACAAATATTATGATACCCTCTTTCCCTCTCATTCTCTACTGTGGTGATTACAAATAACCAGTTTTTCAAAGCTTGCTAAAGAAACATTAAAAACATTAAAGACACATTAAAGTGCATTACAGTGCTTAGGAATATCAGAATACGTATTTGGGCTTGGTAGAACTGTGACAGATACAAAAGTTCAGTTCAGATACATGCCCCAAATTAGGAAGCCCCTTGTTATCTGCAGAAAATGGCAGTTTGAAAATAAGCCCTGTATAGAACAGCAATTTCTACTGAGGTATAGAAAGAAAACATTCGCATCCCTGCTCTATCAATAACTGTATCTTGTCCTTTTAAATTTCTATATTTCTGTGTATGTTTGATAACATACATAAATATTTTAGTACTTGCAAATAATTTATAATTAAAGACACTTAAAAGAAGGTAAGTGTGCTCTCTGTTTATCAACAAGTCAAAAAATGTAGAGACAATTAACAAAATGAAAAAATACATCACTGAAAAAATGGTTTGACTTTATTTTAAAGATTTTCTTTTCACCTAAAGTTTCAGTATATTTTTAGTTGTTTCACTGGTCTCCAGATGATTCCTAAAGCACTATGTTGACTGTCTCTATCCTGCAGTAAAGGCCCTTTACAGAAACTTTCAATAAAACTTATGAAGGATAAAGAATGCGGCTGTCATCTAAGAAGGTGCTTTCTGTAACATGAAAATAAAGAAATGACTGGAACAGTGTTTTGAAGCTCACCAAGATTAAATAATCCTATCAAAACCATGATGGAAATTCGAAGGGGTACTGTAGAACTAAGGACCCTCTCTCCATTCCATACCTATCAGAATTCTTATTTGCTCCAAGAAGAGTCATTGACTGTCTTAAAGAAAACCTTTCTACCATGAGAAGATTCACGTAAAAGAAGTTATTACAGTCTCCTTAAAACCATTTCATTTTATAGGCAAAGTGCAGGCACTGTTAGTGGAAGTCTCAACTCATACTGCCTTTCTGGAAGGCAGTTTGGCAATATGCATCAAAATTTTAAATGCACATCTCCTTTGACCCAGCATTATCATTTCTTGGGATTCATAATAAGATTATTAGACACATATATAAAGATGTAGTATAAGAACTTGTGGCTGGGCACTGTGGCTCATGCCTGTACTCCCAGCACTTTGGGAGGCCAAGGCAGACGGATCACAAGGTCGGGAGTTCAAGACCAGCCTGACCAACATGGTGAAACCCCATTTCTACTAAAACTACAAAAAAAATAGCCGGGCGTGGTGGCACGTGCCTGTAATCCCAGCTACTCAGGAGGCTGAGGCAGGAGAATCGCTTGAACGCGGGAGGTGGAGGTTGCAGTGAGCCGAGATCACACCACTGCACTCTAGCCTGGGCAACAGGGCAAGACTCTGTCTCAAAAAAAAAAAAAAAAGTATCTGCTAAAAAACTGCAATCTGAATGCTTACCATTATCATTGGCTAAATATATTGTGAAATCTATATAATACTATACTTAATATATATCTGTGTCTATTGTGTATTGTTGACTTTTAGTAGGCTATATCAAGTATAAATTGAACCATTTTAAATAAAATTATAAATGTATATAAATGCATAGAAAACATTTGAAATGTTTACCAAAACATTTACTGTATTGATAATGTGGCTTTAAGTAATTTTTTCTTTATCATTAAGCTTTTCTGTATGGTTTAAATTGTGTTACTATATAGTCGTATTATTTCAAAATCAGAAAGAAAAGGCCCTTTTCATCTTGGGAAAAAAATTCTAAGATTCCAATAGTTTTCTCAAAGACCTAAACCTACTTCCTTTCATGCTAGATGCTATGAAGTATAGATACAGAAAAGAACAATTTTATCTTACAGCAGTGGTTCTCAAAGTGTGGTACCTGAACCAGTAACATGAGCATCATTTGAAACTAGATAGAAAGGCAAATTCTCAGGCCCTACCCCAGACCTATTGAATTAGAAACTCTGAGGGTGGAGCCCAGCAATCTGTATTAACAAGCCCTCCCAGTGGTTCTGATACACTCCGGTTTGAAAAACACTTCTTAAGATGAATTCAAAATGTGGTGATCTGAAAGACCAATTTAAACTCCTCTTGGAATTGTTAGTGCCACATACATCTCAAACAAATACAGGTAATGTCTCCACCAGTAGATCCTGCTTGCTGATAAACTTTGGGGGATAAAGACCCCAAGCATATTCAAAATATCAGAAATAAGACAGTAACCCCAAGTGCACTGACCTGCACCATGACTAATACTGATGCAAAAAGAACAAATAAAATTCCCAAAACCAACTATAGAAATGACATCTCAAAATAGTGAATAATATAAAACCTTAGTGCTACCCAGGGCAACTCTCTGGAAATTCTGAGAAAAAAAAAAAAACAAATGAACTTGGAATCCCAACTGACCACACAATGACAGAATCACAACTGAGTAATAACCAAATCTCTGGCAAAGATGTGAGGTTTATTCAACATACAATGAAGCTATTAACTGGATCTAAGCATTGTCATCTCAACATGGCAAGAACATCCATATTAAGGCTTCATTTACGAAATTGTGAACAAACTAAACACATCAAAAATGAAAGTCCAAAACACTTTGAGAGCAAATTAAGAGCTCCTTTCTGCAAGGGAAGAAAAAAAATGCTGTCAGTATTAAAATAAGGAAAATGTGGGAGAAATAATAAACACAGGGAAAAAGGAATGAATACATAGACCATTCACTTAAAATTATTGCATCTATAAATGCAACTTTAAAGAGTTCTCATTTAGTTTTGAAAGAAACTTTTACTACTTAAAAGTAGGGTCTATACTTGCCTGCTGGTACCTTTCCATTATTCAAGACACTTGGCTGCCATCTGCTATATAATTGTCCTAATAAATATACAAATCTACATTGTCTAAGCTATAAATGGCACAACCTTAGATATGGTACAGCTGAGTACTATACAACCAGCACAACTGTACAAAGAAACCATACTTAAGAATTAACCTAAGTTAGGCCATACCCGAACTTCCATAGTAAATTAGAAATCTTAAGACATCAGAGTATATAGTTCATAGAGGTTAGGCTGACAGGAGCCTCTGAGCTATGTATATCACCTAAAGCTTCATCTTTACAAGTTATTAGTGATAAAGCAACACAGCTCTGGGATTCTAGGTTCAGGCAGACAAAGAATAGGTTGTTCTCTGACCCTTGGCTTTCCATCAAACAGGAATGATACTGCTTTCACTAGTGATTCTAGGATGTAGAAAAAGCAAAACTAGTTCAAGCATTTTCCTGCAGACTCATTCTCTTCATATGCTTCTGAGTGAATTTAATTTTTATTTACTTGTTTATTTAATTGGTCTGACTGCCTATTTTGTCTATTATGCCTCAGAGAACAAGATTGCTACAACAGACAAGGTCTAATGCAGCTCTTCCTAGAGCGTATAGGAAAATGACGGATCTGCTTATTAGTAAATCATTATTATAGTGACAACATACTGATTTGGATAAAATGTCATTTAAAAATTTTATCTGATGAACGGAACCTAATGGTGCAAAACAACAGCACCAGAAATAATTTTGCAAAAAATGCTCATATTTCTACTCAAGTATACAAAATCTGAATTTCTGGACCAGATAAAATTATCACTTACCCTTCATTCAAACTTTTTTTTTTTAATTTTTTGAGATGGAGTTTCGCTCTTGTCACCCAGGCTGGAGTACAATGGCACGATCTCAGCTCACTGCAACCTCTGCCTCCTGGATTCAAGCAATTTTCCTGCCTCAGCCTCCCGAGTAGCTGGGATTACAGGCACGCACCACCACGCCCAGCTAATTTTTTTGTATTTTTAGTAGAGACGGGGTTTCACCATGTTGGCCAGGCTGGTCTCAAACTCTAACCTCAAGTGATCCACCCGCCTTGGCCTCCCAAAATGCTGGGATTACAGACGTGAGCCACCACACCCGGCCAGCCTTTAAACTCTTAAAAAAGATATCCCAGATACCATCTCCATACATGATTGCCCTTAGAGATTAGCCAACTGACGAAACCAAGGAGAATCAAGAGAATTTCAAAGTATTTCTAGTAACTTGTTGCAATAAAATGAAACCCTTCTAGAATTCTGCCTCAAACATCTTGAGAAATTTCTCTCCTCCTATCAACAAACTGCTGTAACCTAAAGCTGATCTAAGCAATATGGGACTTGTCCTCCTGGTGCCTAGTTTGTCAAAGACTGCCAAGCAGCAAAAACAAAACTCTTCACAAAGTTTGTGAAATGATGTGAGAAATAAAATCACAATGATGACACCTGTGATTTCTTTTTCCTTTTTAGAATTAACTTATAATAAATTTCTGACTTATTTTAGTAAGTCTGGTAACGGACAAATTCTGGATCATGTTGTCCAAAGCATGAGTTTGATAACTGAGGTGATGTCAGTTTACATCTGGTGCACCTTTGTAGGCTTAGTTTTCCCAGCTTTATACACTGCCAGAACTTTGTATACTAAAAGAGGCTACTTTCTTTTTCTTTTAATGGCAAAACATATAATTTTACTATTTATTTTTAGTATTTGTCAAGGCATAATCAATAAATGAAAATTATATAAATGTATGCTGTACAACATGATGCTTTGATATATGTATACATTGTGAAATGATTAAATCAAGGTAATTAGCATATCTGTCACCTCACATACTTTTTTTTGTGGTGAGAACGTTTAAGAGCTACTCTCAGCAATTTTCAAACATACAGTACTTTATTAGTAACTATAGTCACCATGATGTACAGTAGGTCTCTTAAAGATTTTCATCTTGTCTAACTGAAACTTAACATACTTTGACCAGTATCTCCCCATTCTGTCCTCCTCCAGCCTCTGGCAACCACCAACCATTCTACCCTCTGCTTCTATGAGTTAAATTTTTTTCAATTCCACATATAAGTGAGATCATGTAGTATTTCTCTTTCTGTGCCTGGCTTCTTTCACTTAGCATAATTCCTTCCAGGTTCATCCATGTTGTCACAAATGACAGGATTTCCTTCTTTCATAAGGCTCAATAGTATTCCACAGTATATATAAATATATTTTCTATTTTTTCTTTTTTTATCATTTCAACTTTCATTTTAGATTCAGGGGTACATGTGCAGGTTTGTTAATGGGTATATAGCATGATGCTAAGGTTTGAGGTACAAATCCCATCACTAGGTGGTGACACAGTACCCAATAGGTAGTTTTTCAACCCACACTCCACTCCTTCTCTCCCCACTGAGTAGTCCACAGTGTCTTCTATTCCCACCTGTATGTCCATGTGTACTTAACATTTAGCTTCCACTTATAAGTGAGAATGTGCAGTATTTGGTTTCCTGTTCCTGTGTTAATTTGCTTAGGAATATGGCCTCCAGCTGCATCCATGCTGCTGCAAAGATCATGATTTCATTCATTTTTATGGCTGTACAGTGGTCCATGGTGTACATGTACCACATTTTCTTTATCCAATCCACCACTGATGGGCAAAGACCAAGTTGATTCTATGTTTTGGCTATTGTAAATGGTGATGCAATAAACATACAAGTGCCTGTGTCTTTTTGGAAGAACGATTTATTTTCCTTTAGGTATATACCCAGTAATGGGACTGCTGGATCAAATGTTAGCTCTGTTTTAATTTCTTTGAGAAATCGCCAAACTACTTTCCACAGTGGCTGATCTAATTTACATTCCCACCAGCAGTGTATAAGCATTCCCTTTTCTCTGCAACCTCACCAGCATCTATCATTTTCTGACTTTTTAATAACAGCCAATCTGAGTAGTGTGAGATGGTATGTCATTGTGGTTTTGATTCGCATTTCTCCAATGATTAGTGATGTTGAGCTTTTTTTTTCATATGCTTGTTGGCTGTATGTGTGTCTTCTTTCCAAAAGTGTTCATGGCCTTTGCCTACTTTTGAATGGGGTTTTGCTTTTTGCTTGTTACTTTAAGTCCTTATAGGCTGGATATTAGGCCTTTGTCAGATACATAGTTTCCAAATATTTTCTCCCATTCTATAGGTTGTCTGTTTTCTCATTTGGTAGTTTCTTTTAATGCACAGAAACTCTTTAGTTTAATTAGGTCTTATTTGTCAATTTTTGTTTTCATTCCAATTGCTTTGGTGTCTTCATCATGAAATCTTTGGCCGTGCCTGTGTCCAGAACGGTATTTCCTAGGTTCGCTTCCAGAATTTTCATAGCTTTAGATTTTACAGTTAAGTCTTTAATCCATCTTGACTTGATTTTTGCACATGGTATAAGGAAGGAGTCCAGTTTCAGTCTTCCACATATGGTTAACCAGTTACCCCAGCACCGTTTATTAAATGGGGAGTGCTTTCCCCATTGCTTGTTTTTGTTGATTTTATCAAAGATCAGATGGTTGTAGGTGTGTGACTTTATTTCTTGGCTCTCTAGTCTGTTCCATTTGTCTGTGTGCCTGTTTTGGTACCGTACCATGCTATTTTGGTTACTGAATCCCTGTAGTATAGTTTGAAGTCAGATAATGTGATGCCTTCAGCTTTGTTCTTTCTGCTTAGGTTTGCTTTTGCTATTCAGGCTCCTTTTTGGTTCCATATGAGTTTATGGAACCAAACTCCCATGTTTATTGTAGCACCATTCACAATAGCCAAGATTTAAAAGCAACCTAAGTGTCCATCAACAGATGAATGGATAATGAAAATGTGGTACTTATATACAATGGAGTACTATTCAGCCACTAAAAAGAAAGAGAGCCTGACATTTGCAATAACATGGTTACAACTGGAGGTCATTTATTTGTGGGATCTAAAAGTCAAAACAATTGAACTAATGCAGATAGAGAGTAGAAGGATGGTTACCAGAGGCTGGGAAGGGTAATAGGATGGTTCAGAGGAGAAGTAGGGATAGTTAATGAGTACAAAAAAAAAAAATCAAAAGAATAAATAAGACCTAGTATTTAATAGCACAACAGGATGACTATAGTCAATAATAATTTAACTGTACATTTTTAAAACTAACTAAAAGATTATAACTGGATTGTCTGTAACACAAAGGGTAAACGCTTGAGGGGATGGATACCCCATTTTCCATGATGTGATTATTACACATTGCATGTCTGTGTCAAAACATCTCCTATAGCCCATACGTATAACACCTACTATGGCTACAGTAAGTTCTCTAACCAGAAAAGAAATGATTTAACAACAACAACAAAACAGGAATCCTGGAACATCAAAAAGGAAAAAAGAACACAATAAGAAAAACTATAGGTAAAGACAATAGGCTTTACTTTGCTGAGTTTTCCAAACTAGGTTTGACACTAGAAAGAAAAATTATAACACAATCTGATATGATACTAATGTTTGTGTAGGAAATATTTAACACAATTGTAAACAGTGGATGATGTAAAGAGATATAAAGAAAGACAAAGTTTCATTCAAACTGGTAAAATGACACTAGTAGACTATAAGTTACATATAAATAATGTAGCATCTAGAGAAATCACACACACACAAACTATACTAAAAAGTACACTCAAAAACACAACAGAGGGCAAGCATGGTGGCTCATATATGTAATCCCAACACTTTGTGAGGCCAAGGCAGGAGGATGGCTTGAGCCCAGAAGTTCAAGACCAGCCCGGGTAACATAATGAGGCCCAGTCTCTACAACAAATAAACTAATTAATTAATTAATTAATTTTTTAAAATGCTAGGCATAGTGGTACACACCTGTGGTCCCAGCTACTTGGGAAGCTAAGGTGGGAAGATCAATGGAACCCAGGAGATCGGGGCAGCAGTGAGCCATGATCACACCACTACAGTCCAGCTGGGCAACAGAGCGAGATCCTATCTCAAAAAACACAGCTGAGTGCAGTGGTTCATGCCTGTAATTCCAACACTTTGGGAGGCAGAGGCAGAATTCCTCGAGCACAGGAGTTCATGACCAGCCTGGGCAACATGGCAAAACCCTGCCTCTATAAAAGATAAAAATTAAAATATTAGCTGTGTGTGGTATAGTCACAGCTACTCAGGAGGCTGAGGTGAGATGATCACTTGAGCCTGGGAGGTCAAGGATGCAGTGAGCCATGAATACACCACTTGCACTACAGCCTGGGTGACAGAGTGAGACTCTGTCTCAACAACAACAACAAGAGCAGCAGCAGCAGCACAACAAACAAATCAAAATGGAGTTCAAAATAAATGTTCAAGTATAACACAGAGGAAGGCATGAAAAAGAAAACAGAGACAAAAAAGGAAAGAATAAACAAAAAATAAAACTTTAAGCTTAAGCCTTGGGATATAAATAATTACATTAAATGTAAATGGTTTAAATACACCAATTAAAAGATAGAGATCAACAAAGTGGATTTTATAAAACAATACAAGTATATGCTGTTGATAGGAAATTCATTTCAAATATAACGATACAGGCAGTTTCAAAATGAAAGGATGGAAAATGACATATCATCCAAACATTGATCAAAGCAAAGCAGGAATGCCTATATTATCATCAAATAAAGTAGACTTCAGAAGAAAGAAAATTATCAAAAACAGAGAAGGTCATTATACAATGAAATGATCAACCCACCAAGAATGTAAAATAACCCAAAGTAAACAGCAGGAAGGAAATAATAAAATAAGGACAGACATCAATAAAATTTAAAACAAAAACAACAGAGAAAATCAAATAAACAAAGTTTCGGTTTTTTGAAAAGATAAAATTGACAAATATTTAGCAAATCAAAAAAGATGACACCAAGAAGACATAGCAATACTAAATGTGTATGTATCAAACAACAGAGCTAATAAATATGTGAAGCAAAACAGATAAATCTGAAATAAGAAACAGATAATTCCACAATTATACATAGGGACTTCACCACCCCTCTCTCAACAATTGATAGAACTAATCAATTGCTTCTGTCTAGACAGAAAATCATAAATCAACAGATAACACCATTAACCAATGAGATTTACTCAATATTTATAAAACACAACACCCAACAGCAGTTGAACACACACTATTTTCAAGCAGCCACAGAACATATACCAAGAAAAAGCATATCCTGGGCCATAACACAAACTTTAACAAATTTAAAAGAACTGAAATCATATACAGCATGTTCTCCAACCATAATGAAATCAAACTAGAAATCAATAACAGAAAGATAGGAAATGTCCAAACACTTGGAAACTAAACAACACTCTTTTAAATAATTAATGGATCAAATAGGAGCCTAAAGGGAAATTTTATGAAGCTTGGGCAAGATGGTGAGACTCCCATCTCTACAAAAAACAATTTGAAATTAGCTGGCTGTGGTGGTGCACGCCTATATTCCCAGCTACTCAAGCAGCTAAGACACGATGATTCTTTGAGCCCAGCCTGAGTGAGAAAGCGAGACCTTGTCTCTAAAATAAATAAATAAATAAATAAATAAAATACAGTGAAGTGTATGAAAATGAAAATACATCATATCAAAACTGATGGGATACAGGTAAAGCAATGCTTGAAGGAAAAATGTATACATTTAACACCTTAAATGTATACATTAGAAAAGAGGACAAATCTCAAATCAATAATCTATGCTCCTATACCACAAGAACCTAGGAAGAAAAAAGTAAAATAACCCAAAGTAAGCAGCAGGACAGAAATAATCAAATAAGGACAGACATCAATAAAATTTAAAACAGAAAAACAACGGAGAAAATCAAATAAAGTTTGGTTTTTTGAAACCATAAAATTGACAAATATGTAGCCAATCAAAAAATATGACACAATACCAATATAAAGAATGAAAAAGGGAATATCACCATACGTCAGTAAGCAATAATAAAAGAAAACAATAGGCCAGGCATAGTAGCACTTTGGAAGGCTGAGGCTGGCAGATCACTTGAGTCCAGGAGTTCAAGACCAGGCTGGGTGACATGGCAAAGCCCTGACAAAAAGTACAAAAAGTGGTGGCATGGTGGCACTCACCTGTAGTTCCAGCTACTCAGGAGGATGAGGTGAGAGGATCACTTAGGAGGTGAAGGTTCCAGTGAACCGAGATCACATCACCGCACTCTAGTCTGAGCAACCTCATATCAAAAAAAAACAACACAATAGACCAGGTGGGGTGGCTCAGGCCTGTAATCCCAGCACTTTGGGAGTCCGAAGTGGGAGGATCACTTGATGCCAGGAGTTCAAGACCAGCCCGTCTCTACTAAAAATTCAAAAATTTAGCCAGGTGTGGTACACACCTGTAATCCCAGCTACTCAGGAGGCTAACACATGAGAATCTCTTGAGCCTGGAAGGCGGAGGTTGCAGTGAGCCGAGATCGTGCCACTGCACTCCAGCTGGGTGACAGAACGAGACTCAAGACTCTACTTAAAAGAAAAAAAAAGGCACGATAAATTTAACAACTTAAATGAAATAAACCAATTCCTCAAAAAATACAGACTACAACTCACCAATATGACACAGTAATTTACACAGTCAATCGAATTTGCAATTTAAAATCTTCAAGCCTAGAAGTCTTCATTGAAGAATTCTACAAAATATTTGAAGCAGAATTAGCATGAATTCTAAAATCTCTTCCAGAAAATAGATGAGGAGTGAGGCGCTACTTCTCAATTCATTTTAAGAAGTTACTGTTACTCTATCAAAACCAGACATAAGACAATAAAAAATAAATAAAATTATAGACCAATATCTCTCATAAGTATAGATCAAAAATCCTTAACAATATATCAGCAAATAGAACTCAGAGATAAATAAAAAGAAGTGTATACAATGACCAAGTAGGGTTTATTCCAAAGAGGCAAGGTTCATTCAATCTTCAAAACAGATTTCACCAGACTAAATATTTTAAATCACATGATCATATAAAATGATGCATTATAAGCATTTAACAAAATTCACCCTTTCACAATAAAAACTCTCAGAAAATAGGAATAGAGGAAAATTTCCTCAAATTGATAAAGAGCATCCACAAAAAAACCTAAAGTTAACATGATACTTAATGAGAAAAGACTGAATGCTTTCCTTCTAAGATCAGGAAAAAGGCAAAGATATCCACTTTTACCAGTCTTAGCATAGTCCTAGATGTTCTAGCCAGTGAAATAAGGAAATAAAAGGCACAAAAATTGGAAAATAACTAAAACTCTCTCCATTTGCAGATAACACTATTGTTTACACAGAAAATTCCAAGGAATCTACACAAAAACTCCTAGACTAACAAATGAGTCCAGCAAGATCACAAAGATACAAGGTAAACATACAAAGATGAATTGCATTTCTATATAATAGAAAATGAAGACACAGACACCGAAATTAAAAATACAGTAACATTTAAAATCACTTAAAAAAAGAAAATGAATTACTTGCAGATAAATCTAACAAAATATGTGCCAACCTTGTATGCTAAATACAATGCTGAAAGAAATCAAAACAGATCTCAATAAATGGAAATACATACAATATTTGTGGATTGGAAGACTCATTAGTAAAGATGTCAATTCTCCTCAAACTGACATTTAGATTTAATGCAATTTCTATCAAAATCTCAGCAGACTTTTTTGCTGATGTAGAAAAGATTATTCTAAAAACATATAAGGTGGCCGGACACTGTGGCTTGTGTGTGTAATCCCAGCTACTAGGGAGGCTGAGGTGGGAGAATAGCTTGAGCCAAGAGTTAGAGGCTGCAGTGAGCTAAGATTGCACCACTGCACTCCAGCCTGGGTGACTGGGGGAGACCCCCATCTCTAATAAATAAATAAATAAAAATTTATAGAAAAATTTATATAAAAAGGCAAAGAAACATTAGCTAAAACTTTTGATAAAATAAGATTAAAATATTCTGATAAGATTAAAGATAAAGAAGAATCAGTCTACCAGTATCAGGATATTACATATAGCTACACTAATAAAGACAGTGGCCTGCTCCATACAAGGAAAAATTGGTAAGCTGGACTTCATCAAAATTAAAAAAACTTGTGATCTGCAAAAGACCCTTTTAAGAGGGTAAAAAAACAAGCTACAGAGTAGGAAAAAAATATTTGCAAACCACATATCCAACAATAGACTAGTATCTAGAATAAAGGGGATCTCTGTATTATTTCTTACAACTGCATATGAATTCTATAATTATCTCAAAAGTTTAATTGTACTTACTTCTTTATTTCAGAGACAGGATGCCACTCTGTCACCCAGGCTAGAGTACAGTGGCATGACATTGGCTCACTGCAGCCTCAACCTCCTGGGCTCAGGTGATCCCACCTCAGCCTCCCTAGTTAGTTGGGACTATAGTGCACGCCACGATGCCCAGCTAATTTTTGTTTTCTGTAGAGGCCAGAGTCTCATTATATTGCCTAGGCTGGTCTCAAACTCCTGGGCTCAAGTGATCCTCCTGCTCAGCCTCCCAAAGTGCTGGGATTACAGGTGAGCTACCACACCCAGCCAAATTTTAAAAATCAAATAACAAAGTATACCATCAAATCCACATTTATCATTTAAAATGCCTCTAATAATCTATTTTTCTTGGGGTTTCAAGAGCTTTTCTCATTTCACTTTCCTCTTATTTTTGCTACTCCAATGCCAAAAGATCATTGTATATCTCTTCCTTACAAATGTCAAGGAACTCCTTTACCTGACCAAAAACAAAATACTTGGCTAGCTGCATTATTTTTTTCCATTTTAAAAAATGTATTCCATAAATATGACTTTCCTTAAATCAAACTCCATACCAAAAATTTTCATAGGATAAATTTAGTCCAGCCCAATGTCTGCTGTTTTTCTTCACTCATATTGCTTGATAAGACCACATTTCATATCAATATCTTTAGAATTTCATTGTTTATTAGCATCAGAGCTTCCCCAGGAAGTAGAAATTGGTTTGCACTGTGATGATTCTTGCTCGTTTAGATATTTCACTGGACAATGTGTGTTTTAAAATTCTAAGTTACAGGAAGTGGTAGGGAGATACAAAGTCAAGCACAAAGAGGAGGAAAGAAACAAAGGCACAATTTGCAAAGGGAAAAAAACATAAAGAAGCAAGTTTTGAAAACTGATATGTTGAGAACAATAAGAAGAAAGAGACTTGGCTGGAATGTGCAACAAGATGTCAGTATGCCACTACACAATATCATAGTACCAAAAGATATGCGTGAGTCACAGAATCTGTCATGTTCCAGGCCTGTGAAAACAAGGTCAAATTGAAAGTCTGTGTTCCTCCACAGCTTTTTAATCAAAAACTATATAATGAAAGAGAGCCTATATTTTAATCCAAATCATCACTTTTGGCAAATGGCCTTCATCATTTATCTAACGTACAATAGAACATTTATTTAGAGTTCTAAACACTGGAAGCGTCTAAATACTGAAATGATAGAACTGTTATAAAAGAAGTTCGTTATTGTTGTCGTTGCTTTTGTTTTTGCTTTTATGTAATAATTAATCAATTATCAAACCACAGTAGTAACTGAAGGTAAATTCATGCAAGTTCAAAGTGCATGTCAATATGATGATCTTCAAGACTGAATGACAAGTAGGTGTTTTAACAGAGTCCCACTCCATATGTATTATCATAAATCAAATTAAGGTAATCTAGTTAGTTGCATTGTGATGGTTCTTGCTCCCTTAAATGTTTCACTGGGTAATGTATATTTTAAAGCTCTAACAGGTTTGCAGGTATGCAATTTATATTACATGCTTAAATTTCTTTCATCAAATCATTGTCCTCTTGGGAGTTAACAGATCTCAATTTTTAAAAAAAATTATAATTCTGCCGGGCGTGGTGGCTCACGCCTGTAATCCCAGCACTTTGGGAGGCCAAGGCAGGTGGATCACGAGGTCAGGAGATCAAGACCATCCTGGCTAACACGGTGAAACCCCGTCTCTACTAAAAATACAAAAAATTAGCCAGGCGTGGTGGCAGGCGCCTGTAGTCCCAGCTACTTCGGAGGCTGAAGCAGGAGAATGGCGTGAATCCGGGAGGCGGAGCTTGCAGTGAACCGAGATCGTGCCACTGCACTCCAGCCTGGGCGACAGAACGAGACTCCGTCTCAAAAAAATAAAATAAAATAAAATGCCTTTGTTTACTGATACTTCTTTATGACTAAAATAATAAAGAGGCATGTTTGAAACTTTCGTTTCTTAAAAACAATGGTTTATTTACCAATCACAACTAATACCACTGTACATACTCGTCATGCATTTAAGCAACATATAACCATCAAAGGTTTTTTACCCTGGGCGCCCAAATATCAAAAAGAAAAAAATCCGGGCCGGGTGCGGTGGCTCCCGCCTGTAATCCTAGCACTTTGGGAGGCGAGGCAAGCGGATGGCTTGAGCCCAGGAGTTCGACAGCAGCCTGGACAACAGGGCGAAACCCCGTCTCAAACAAAAATACAAAAAATTAGCTGGACGTGGTGTCGCGCACCTGTAGTCCCAGCTACTCAGGAGGCTAAGGTGAGAGGATCGCTTGAGCCCAGGAGACGGAGGTTGCAGTGAGCCAAGATTGCCCACTGCACTCTAGCCAGGACAAGAGAGGGAGAGACCCTGTTTCAAAAAAAAAAAAGAAAAAAGAAAATATCCCCCTTATAGAAAAATAAGCAAAAGACATACACAAAAGCCCTTAAACATATTATTGTGAGATTTTCAGCCTCACTCACAATAAGAAAAATAAAAATAAAAACTACACTGAAACACTATTTATCACATCATATTGACAAAAGCCCAAAAGTCTTTGGGTTGTTGAAAAAGCTACGGAGAACTTTATTGAAAGAGCTACAAAGAAATGAGCAATCTCATAGACTGCTAGAGGGAGAACAAAATGGTACAACCTCTAAAGTGGGTAATACCTACCAAATTCCAGATACATTCATCATTTTACTTAGCAATCTTACTTGTGGGAATCTATCCTATAGATACAGTACGAAATGTACAATAGGCCGAGCGCAGTGGCTCAGGCATGTAATCCCAGCACTTTGGGAGGCCGAGGCGGTCGGATCATTTGAGGTCAGGAGCTCAAAACCAGCCTGGCCAATATGGTGAAATCCCTTCTCTACTAAAACTACAAAAATCAGCCGGGCGTGGTGATGGGCGCCTGTAATCCCAGCTACTCGCCAGGGTGAGGCAGGAGAATCGCTCGAGCCCGGGAGGCGGAGGTTGCAGTAAGCAGAGATTGCGCCACTGCATTCCACTCTGGGAGACAGAGCAAGACTCCGTCTCAAAAACAAAACAAATAAAAAAAGAAATGTGCAATAAAAAATGACCAATATTCAAGGCTATCCCTTCCTGCATTATTTTTTCTGGCAAAAGGCTGGAAATAATCCAAATATCCAGAAACAGAGAACTAGTTTAATAAACCATGATATATTTACATAATGGAATACTATGTAGCTATTTAAAAAAAATAAGGAAAACCTCTATATACTGATATGGACAAATCTCCAAAATATATGTATAACTAAAAAACTAAGCTGCAGAAGTCTATACAATAACACTATTTATTTTGTAAAAAGGAGAAAATAAGATAATATATGCTCCTATTTGCATAAGAAAGCAATGGAAGAATAAACAACAAACGAATAAAATGGGGAAATAGAAGGAATGAGACAAAAAATGTTTGTTAGATCTATGATTCATATCCTTTTCTTTCCACTTTTTAAATAAAATATTTAAAACCCACACAAGATAATTTACCTATATCATTTTTTATTTTCAAAATTACAGTAGATAAGATTTCCAGGAGCTCAGGTTCCTCAGAATTACATATTTGATCTGATGATAACTAACAAACTCTTGAAATTTAATACAGGAATACTTAGCAAATGCTACACTCCCATTTAATTTCTCTCTATGGCTACTAAATTTTTCTGTGGTGTGAATCTAATCAATCAGATAACAAATCAGCATAACCTCCACTGGAAGAGCTTCAATGAAAATTGTTGTCTATTTAACTCAAACAAAATCAAACACAGAGCCCATTGCTAGCTAACTGAACCAAATCAACGTTGTCTTATTAGCCACAGATTCTTCATAATTTTTTTATTTTTCCAGTTTGCTTGATAACTCAATGAGGACATTTTTTAAAAACAAGTTTCTCTTTATCAAACCACAAAAAAATTTATTCTCCTATTCCATATTGTAATGAAACTTATTTAACATTATCCACCCCTTTTTACCCAAATGTACAATTTCAACTTTTTGCTAAATGTTAAGCTTTATTTATATAACATGCACTCAGATCATAATGCTTTCATCATTAGAGTTACTATTCTTAAACCTGCAAACTTTTGACAGCACTACAAAGAACACTGAGGAATGACAGGCTTTTTAAAAATTATTTTAGATTACACTTTTGACTGATGAAGAGAAAGAAGAACTATAAAGTTATATGTAGTTATAAAAAACATTTCTGATATGTAGAGGCTTTTGAAATTTTCATTAGTTTTATTTTCTCTCAAAAAGAAGTCATATTTTTAAGACAGTTAATCTGCAAATCAGTTAATTAATTCCCAGATAATTAACAGTTGGTGATACAATTTTTTAATTCTTCTATTCGTTCAACAAATATTTACTGAGCACCAACTATATGCCAGGCACCCTTTGGGTTCCCAGGATACAGCAGCAAACAAAAGAAACAAAATCCCTTCCCCCCTTGAACAGACATTCCAACAGGGTAGACAATCAAAAATAAATATGTCAGGCTGTAATAAGTTATTCAAAGAAAAGTAAAGTTCCTCCCTTTATTGTTCCCTATCCCAATAATTGGCATCACCATCATCTGATTGCTTAGGCCAAGAGCCTTGGAATCATCCTTGATCCTCTCTTTAATTCCCATAACTAATCCATCGTTTTGGCACTACCTTCAAAACATATTCTAAATCCAGCTACTTCTCATCACCTCCTCCCTATTACCATATTGCATGCCATAACCATCTCTTGCCTCTTATTACTGCAAACATCCCCTAACTGGTTTCCCTGTTTCCTCTCTTACTCTGTCTCCACACAGCAGCCAGAACATTCCTTGTTTGTTTGTTGTTGTTGTCATTGTTTTTGAGACAGAGTCTCGCTCTGTCGCCCAGGCTGGAGTGCAGTGGTGCGATCTCCACTCACTGCAACCTCTACCTCCTGGGTTCAAGTGATTCTCCTGCCTTAGCCTCCTGAGTAGCTGGGATTACAGGTGCCCACCACCACGCCAGGCTAATTTTTGTTTTGTTTTCTTTTCTTTTGAGACGAGTCTCGCACTGTCTCCCAGGCTCGAGGGCAGTAGCGCGATCTCGGCTCACTGCAAGCTCCGCCTCCCAGGTTCACGCCATTCTCCTGCCTCAGCCTCCCAAGTAGCTGGGACTACAGGTGCCTGCCGCCAGGCCCAGCTAATTTTTTTTTTTTTTTTTTTTTTTTGTATTTTTAGTAGAAACGGGGTTTCACCATGTTAGCCAGGATGGTCTCGATCTCCTGACCTTGTGATCCGCCCGCCTCGGCCTCCCAAAATTCTGGAATTACAGGCATGAGCCACCGTGCCAGGCCATTTTTGTATTTTTAGTAGAGACACGGTTTCACCATGTTGGCCAGGCTGGTCTTGAACTCCTGGCCTCACGTGATCTGCCCTCCTTGGCCTCCCAAAGTGCAGAGATTGCAAGCATGAGCCACTGTACCTGGCCACATTCCTTGTTTAATCTAAGTGACCACATGTCACTTTCCTGCTCAAAACTCTCCTGTACTTTCCCATAATGCTCAGAATAAAAACTCTCCTGTACCTTTCCATAACATTTAGAATAAAATCAAAGTCTCTTTCTTAGTCTACATGATCTGGACCCTGACTACTTTCTTACCACCACTTCCCACCGTTATCCTTTTCCTGAGGGCCTTGGCACTTACTGTCCCCTTTGTATGGAAGGTATTTCCCTCACAGAGAGCCATATGGCTTGTTGCTTCACTCTATTCAAACCTTTGCCAAAGCTACCTTTCCTAATCCCCTAATTGAAAGCAATAACCCAGTCATTATGTAACATTAATCGCTAAATAGCACTACGTTATATATTTATTCATTTATTCTGTAAGTGCCCACTCCGGACTCTATAAGCTCTATAAGGATAGGGACTTGTCTATATTGCTGCCTGCTGTACCCCAGAGCCTGGAAGAGTATCTGGCACATAGACATTGCTCAATATTGAATGAATATATGAATGAATCAATTCATTAATAAAGCCACTAAAGTGACATCATTATAATGTATAAACCTGTATATAACATGTTAACTGAAAAAGCAAGACACATAATAATCATCTAATATTTAATATAATAAAATGCATATAAAAAAGTTAAAAGGAAATATAAAAATATAAAAGTGGTGGAAAGGTAATAGAATTAAGTTATTTGTTGTTGTTTCTTCTTAAGTCATTCTATTACATTTATAATTAAAATATAAAAATGTCATTTTTAAAAGGGCACTACTATTAAAAAATAAGCATGAGCAATGGGAATGTTCTTCCCCTCAGTGATTGTCAAGGACGGAGTATATCACAATTACCTGAAGGGCTTTTATATATTTATTTCCTATCTCCTCCTCCTTTCTCTGCTCCACCCCAAAATAACCCCTCCCAGGATTGATTATTGATAAGTATTACATCCCTTAGATATGTGGGACCAGGAAAAGGAAACAAAAAAAATAGGCTAACCACTAAACTAACAAAACTCAAAAAATAGAAATACTTAAGTCCACATAGCAAACCCAAGGGTAAAGGTGGAAGATGACTCACACTTGAGTGACCAATGCCTAGCAGGTACCATGGCACCCCATCTACATTGGAGGAAGAGTATGAAAAGAAAAAAGAGAGAGAGAGAGAGAAAGCATCATTCATGCTACCTGCTAGGCAGTAGTCCTAGCTTGGTACCTTGCATTGTACCATGAAGGATGCTTTATCTTCATTTTTCTAATCACTTTTTAGATGAGAAAAAATTGCCCACTTGGGTGGTAAGTTGCTTATAAAAATAAATTGATTTAATTTATTAAAGAGAGCCATGGACCTATAATGAGAAAGTGTCACGAACCAAGGATTATGATTAACTGATCTCTGTAAAGATGAATTAATGGGAGAGGGTGCTGGATGGAAAAATAAGAGCCATGTGGTCAAAGGCACAGAAGTAGTAAGTGGATGCCACATCCCCATATTCACTTATCAAATGACCTTAAATAAAACAGCCTTTTGAAAATATCCCCCTCAATTTGTTTCTTGTTTATAAAGAGGTAGCTTTATAAACAAACAACTTAAAAAAGCAAGACAGAAAATTATTCCTACACCCATAAGTAAAGCTTTGTAATAATAAAATATATAAGGCAAAGTTCTAGAAGGAAAAGCACCAAAACAACAGCAGCTGTGTTACAGAATTGTAAGCAATTTTTAATCTGGTTTCCAAATTCCATATGTTGACATACTGTTTTAACAGTGAAAAAGGTAACTGTATCATTAATATACTTTATGTTACATAAGACTGGGTAGTATGACACAAAATAATTCCAGAAGACAATAATCAGTCCCTAAAGTTATTTACCAAGACCAAATATAGTAATCAAATCATTCTTATGATACAGGAATTGAGCTAAAAAGAG
Source organism: Pan paniscus (assembly GCF_029289425.2). NCBI lineage: Eukaryota > Metazoa > Chordata > Mammalia > Primates > Hominidae > Pan > Pan paniscus. The sequence goes on along the minus strand of NC_073261.2, from coordinate 53,560,575 downwards.
AAAAAGTTTCGCTGAAAACTAGAGCAAACTTCCCTGGGTGAGAATACTAAATGAAGGAAGTTAGGCTAGCTAGCAAAAATCACATAAACTCAATAACAGGGTTTTCAATGTTACATTTCTGCCACAAATAAGGAACATAAATCTTGATAAGGAGATCAAAATAAATCAACCAGGAATCTGGGTTTTTTAAAAAATAAAAAAAGCAGTCAACAAATGGTGTTGGAACAACTGGATATCCACATGCTAAAGAATGAAACTGGACACTCTTCCTTACATCGTAAACAAAAAGTAACTCAAAATGAATCACAGATCTAAATGTAAAAGATAAAATTATATAACACTTAGAAAAAATATAGGAGCAAATCTTCATGATCATGCATTACGCAAAAGTTTCCTAAATATAACATCAAAAGCATGAAACAAAATAAGAAAAAAAATGATAACTGGAATTAATTTAAATTAAAAACTTTTGTGCAGCAAAAGCTAAGAACATGAAAGATATCAAAAAATGGAAAAGACAAATCACAGAATAGGATATAGTATTACAAATCATATATCTGATAACAGGACATATTCAGAATACATAGAGAACTCCTACAACTCAACCAAAAAAAGAAAAGCAAATAACCCAATGTAAAAACGGGCAAAGGATCCAAAAGGGATAAACAATGACCAATAAGCACATGAAAAGAACAGCTATTACGGGAATGCAAATCAAAACTACAATGAAATGCAACTTCACACCCACAAGGATGGCAAAGTAAAAAAGATGATAACAAGTGTTGACAAGGATGTGGAAAAATTGGAACCCTGATACATTGCTACAGGAATGTAAAATGGCGCATGGACTTTGGAAAAACAGTCTAGCAGTTCCTCATAATGTTAAACATAGAGTTACCTTACAGCCTAGAAATTCCACTCCTAGGTACATACTCAACAAAAATGAAAACATATGTCTATACAAAAACTAGTATACAAATGGCCATGGCAGCATTGTTCCACAGCCCCAAAATGGAAACAACCCAAATGTCCATCAACTGATGAACAAATAAAATGTGGTATATCCACACAATGGAATATTATTCATCGATAAAAAGAAATTAAGTACTGATACATGCTACCACATAGATGAACCTTGAAAACATTCAGTTACCAAAAAAACCCATATTGTTTGATTCCATTTATACAAAATGTCCCGATGTCCAGAACAGCCAAACCCATGAAGAAAAGTAGTGATTGCCTAGGGAGAGAGAGGGAACAGAATGAAGAGACCGCTAATGGGTACAAGGTTTCTTTTTGAGTAATGAAAATTTTCTAAAATTAGGTTGTGGTGATTGCTGCACAACTCTGCGAATATACATACCCAAAACCATTTAATTGTATACTTTAAATGGGTAAATTGTATGATACATGAATTATATCTCAATATAGTTGTTTTTTAATGGCAATGTATTTCAATATTAAATTTTAAGTTTGAAAACAAAATCTTAAACAACAATTAGACTGAATGTTAATTGCTATTACCCAGAGTACCAAGTGAAGAAATGACTTCTACTGAGTAAGTGATGTGAAGGAAAAGTAGAGATATAGGGATGGGATTTGAAAAATGAAAACAGGGAGCTATTGTTCATAAATGATTTGTCATCAAAATTTTAGTATTTATAACACAAAGCAGGAATGAACATTATTTTAAAAACAGGACAGGCAGGCTTTAACATCTTATAGGCCTCTTTCCAAAATTAGGACTCACAGATAACAAAATAATTTTTAAGGTAAAGACAAAGAGAGAGATAGCTACTTTCCCAAAAGAGTTTGCTAGGCAACACCCTCTTTATGTGTGGATATGCTTGGGCCTTTCAGAATTACAATGAAAAAGAAGAGGTGGTATATCCTTATGATAGATGGGAATCTACCAACATTGCATGTACAGCTCAAAACTAAAATAATATTAGTAATATAATGAAAAAGTCAAGCCACTGTGACTCCTCAAACAAAAAGGAGTAAGACTGGAAAAAATAATCCAGTATCATAGCAAAGAAAGAAAGCAAGTAATGATACACAAATAATAGCTGGCAAAGGAAAGAGTCTGGTTAGGCAATATAGCCAAGTGGATTTTTTTGAAGAGCAGGTATTTTAGGGATAGATATACTAATCTAATATCTGCTCTCAATTTACTTTCTCTGTTCGTTAGTTTCTCTTCAGCTAGAAAACCCATCTCACGAACAGTTAAGAATCTGGTGCCTTCACAATGTTACCTCAAAAGATGAAGAAAGAGGAAAGACATACTATGAAGAGGAAAAGTTCGAGGTTTACAACTGAGAGTAGTTAAGGCAAGAGAGCTACTGCCTTAATCAAACCTGTTTCATGAGAGTGATGAAAAACAGGAGATAATGACAATAGAGGCACATCCCAAGTAAGGCATGGGATCTGAAACATCAAGTCTGTGCATGCTGCTGCCTCTGAACGGGATAAGGAAAAAAGGTGAGATCATCCCCTATGAATATGGGTAGGGACAGCTAGACTAAAGACAAAGGCAGTGGGTACTCCTTGTATTATAGGATATTCAAGTGAATGAACCCTGGGTCTGACAGTAAGATTCAGTGTAATCTGCTAAAAAAAAAAAAAAAAAAAAAAAGTTGAGATCAAAAATGATGAGCCCATAATAATCATATAGGAAGTCAAGAAAAGCAAGTAAAACTGGTAATGAGTCTCAAACTTTCTTTTTTTTACAGTGTCCCCTTAGGGCAAAAGACCTCTTAATCCATCTACCTACACAAAACCCCACTTTTCAGTGAAAAAACTCAGTAATAACAATGAAACAAGTTTTAGGGAGACTGGGTAACTTATATTTAAACCGTAATGTATATACAGTTGACCCTCTGTATCTGCAGGTTCAACCAACTTCTCAAATCAAAGTTTTAAGAAAAAAAAAACAAAAAAAAAGGACAGTGGCCAGGTGCAGTGGCTCAAGCCTGTAATCCCAGCACTTTGGGAGGCTAAAGCAGGTGGATTGCTTGAACCCAGGAATTCAAGACCAGCTTGGGCAACATGGTGAAACCCCATCTCTATATAAAATATAAGAAATTAGCCAGGTATGGTGGCGAACGCCTGTAGTCCCAACTACTCAGGAGGCTGAGGTGGGAGAATCAGCAGGAAGTCGAGGCTGCAGTGAGCAGTGATTGCAGCGATTGTGCCACTGCACTCTAGCCTGAGCAACAGAGTGAGACCCTGTCCCAAAAAAAAAAAAAAAGAAGGATGGTTGCAACTGCACTAAACATGCTACAGACATTTGTCTTGTCATTATTACCTAAACAATACAGTATAACATATATTTACATGGTATTTACATTATATTTGGTATTATAAGTAATCTAGAGATGATTTGAAGTATACAGGAAAATGTGTGTAGGACCATTGACCCTTAAGAGCTGAAGAAAATGGGAATTGAGAAAAGCACAATGGTCCTGATCATAAGGCAATGGGGGTCGGTGGAGAGACAGGCAACTGTGTGGAAGAACTGGTCCAAAAAAGGGAGCTAAAAGTCACTTTAAGGGACAAAGGGGCCAGGCACGGTGGCTCATGCCTGTAATCCCAACACTTTGGGAGGCTGGGGTGGGAGGATCATTTGACCCCGAAAGTTTGAGACCAGCCTGGGCAACATGGCAAAATCCCATCTCTACAAAAAGTTTAAAACTTAGCCAGGTGTGGTGGTGGTGCACAGCTGTAGTCCCAGCTACTCAGGAGGCTTAGGTGGGAGGATCTTAACTCAGGAAGTCAAGGCTGCAGTGAGCTACGATCACATCACTGCACTGCAGCCTAGGAGACAAAAGGGGACCCTGTCTCAATAAATGAATATTAGGTTGGTGCAAAAGTAATTGCGGTTTTTGCCATTATTTTTAATAAATAAAGAGACAAAAGGCAAACTACTAAGGATAGTTATGACCAGGGGTGGTACTGGCAGAAATGTGCTAACAATGTGTCCTGGAGAAGGAAGCTGTGCAAGTGGAGAGGAGGAGTAATTTCCAGCCTGCCCTCCAATTAGTCTTTCCTGAGTCAACTTACCCCAAGAAAACGCAAGCAGTGAGTAATAACTTTTCTGATGGGAGGGGCAGTGACCCAAGACTGTGCAAGGAGGGTAGGAATAGTTATCTACGTATTGGCTGCATGATCAGAATGCATAACAGTAAGGGATAAGGATGAGTTCGTTCTAGGACACCAGTAACATGAGGGGAAGGGGGAAAGTAGTTCAAAACTGGGCTTAGTGAGTAGTTACCAGCAGGAAGTACAGGTAGCCGATAATCCCCAGCTGAGGCAAAACAGTGGTTAAGTGTCTGGGTCCAGGCTATCCGAGTAGGAATCTGAGTCCCCCACTTTATTTTCTCTGTGACCTTGGGCAAGTCACTTAACCTATCTGTGCCCTGTCTGTAAAAGTAGAGTAATAGAACCTACCTAATACGGTTGTTTTGTAGCTTAAATAAGTTGCATTTGTAAATCACTTTATACAACGTCTTGGACTTTATGTAACAAGTGCTACCTAAATTTGTTAAATAAGTTGAGGTAAGTAGGGATTTCTTTTGACATCTCCAAATAAAATGGAGATGTGCGTGCAAAAAAAAATGATAACTGGGGAGCGGCAGCAGGGTCAATTTTCCCCAGCGATGAGGAGGCTGCACCGTGGGCGAGGGTCGTCCTCGTAACAGGGAGGCAGGGATAAAGGAGCAGCGGCTCCCAGGAGAGGGGCGCGGGTTGGGGAAACTTCCATCCAGGCCTAGGATTTCCAGGGACTCGTTTCTGAGAAGTGGCTGTGATTCTGAGGCAAGACTTTGATTTCGAGCACTAGACCATGGAGTGAAATTCTGTGTTGTCTGAAGAGCAGGACTCCTGTCTAGGGCAGGACGTAGTTAGAGACGGAGGGAGAAGGGTGATGTCCCCAGGGGGAAGATCTGCCGGGAGCCACCACCATCTGTCGGGCGCCCTCTCGTTCCCCAGCGCCGGACCAGCCTCGGAGGGAGAACGAAGGCTGCTCCTGCCCCGAGGGAGGCAGCGGGAGCGTCCTGAGTCACTGGGCTGTAGGGCGCCGGGAAGGGACCCCGCGTCGGGGCTGCGAAGGGAGACCCGCCTCGCCCGGTATGCAGGGTCTCTCCGAAGGGAGGGGCCGGCGCCGGACTTGGGGACAGCCGGCCGGAGGCCCGACCCAGAGAAGCCTGCCCTGTCCCGCCCGTTCCCGCCCCTCTGTGGTCCCGGCACCCGGGGTACCTGAGCGTGGGCCCGATGCAGGCCGTGTCAGTGCTCTCGATCTCTCGCAGGATCCGCTCGTGCTCTGCCGCTGTCTCCAGGCTCTCCGCCTCCGCCATCTTACCCCGCTCCATAGACTGGGGGCGCCCCGCAGCGCGTCCCCTCCGTCGGCTCGGCTCACCTTTTCCCTGCCCCACAATGCCGCTCCCACCACAGGCTCCACAGCCGCCCCAGCCTCTGGCTACCCGCAGGCCGACCCCTCCCTCAGGCTCGACACGCCCCCTTGCGTCACCACGTCCGTCGGCGTTCTGCGTAATGTCCGCTGGGATTTGTAGTTCTCTGGGAAATGCTAGGTTGGATTCCGTTCATTCATACATGGAATCCGCAAATACTTGTTGAAGCCCACTGTAAGCAAAAACAGTTAACGACAGTGCGTAAACAGTGATGATCAAGTCAGGCAGTGGCACTAAACCTACAAATTCTTGTTTACCACCTTTGCCACAAAGTGCCAAGGCTCCGTCGGCGCGAATAATAAAGTCTAACTTAATGTCTGACAGAGGCCTTACAATCTAGTGGGGGAGACACGGGGAGCTGGAGAATTCGAAACTGTGAGCTGTAAGCCAGTTCCGATAATGGAGTTCAGAGATCTCTTCTGGTTGCCAAGGCTTCATAAAGACACTGGGTTTCGGAGGTTAAAAGGCATAACTGGAAGGTGTGAGGAGAATCCAGACAGCCAAAAAGAATTTCATTTGCACTGACGTGTAAAGACGTAGTAGTAAGGGATGGGTCTGGAAAGGTTCGCTGGAGAGAAATTACGAGGAGCCTTAAATACTGGGCTGAGAAATGTGTACTTTGTTCTAATGGTTCCACTGATCCAACAACCAACTGCAACAGAAGCACCTGGAAACATTTTTTTTTAATACAGACTGACTGACAGTCATACATCTGGAGATTCTGATCCAGGCATCTGCATTTCATGAACTCATCAGTTACAATTTAAAAATCGGATTTATTAATCATTGCTTGAGTTTTTACGTAACACAATGAATGGGAAGGCACTGAAGGTTTTTTTGGGGTTTGTTTGTTTGTTTTTGAGACAGTGTCTTGCTCTGTCGCCCAGGCTGGAGTGCAGTGGGGCGATCTCGGCTCACTGCAAGCTCCGCCTCCCGGGTGCATGCCAGTCTCCTGCCTCAGCCTCCGGAGTAGCTGAGACTACAGGCGCCCGCCGCCACGCCCGGCTATTTTTTTTTTTTTTTTTTTTTTTTAGACTGAGTCTCGCTCTGTCGCCCAGGCTGGAGTGCAGTGGCGGGATCTCAGTTCACCGTGAGCTCCACCTCTCGGGTTCACGCCATGCTCCTACTTCAGCCTCCCAAGTAGCTGGGACTACAGGCGCCCGCCACCACGCCCAGCTAATGTTTTGTATTTTTAGTAGAGACGGGGTTTCACTGTGTTAGCCAGAATGGTCTCGATCTCCTGACCTCATGATCCGCCCGCCTCGGCCTCCCAAAGTGCTGGGATTACAGGTGCAGGTTTTTAAGAGGAGTGACACAATCAAAATGTGGGCGTTAGGAAATTTGGTGAAGGGCAAGTGTGCAAGATGTGCAGAGACAGAGAATTTGGAGATAAGGCAACAATGTAGGAGATGAGAAGGCCTAAACCAGGGAAGCAGCAATGAGAATGAAAAAGAATGAACAAGTAGGAAAAACATCAAAAAGAGAGAATTGACAGGATTTACTAGATACCAAAAAGGTTAGATATTACTCCAAGGTTTAGTACCACAGTGACTAGTAGAAGAGAGTTTCCACTGACAAAAAAAAAAAAGGCATGAGAGAAGAACCAAACTGGAAGTTTAGGCTAAATAATTTGTGCTACAACCATACTATAGACTATTATGCAATCATTAAAAAGAAAGACAAAAGACTCTATGGTCATACATGAAACTGTCTCCAAGTTGTAGTTGTTGAGTGGAAAAATGCAAGGCATGAAACAATATGTAGACTCTGTCCTCATTTGTTTTTTAAAAGAATAAATACTCATATATACGCTTTGATATATATACACACACACATATACATATATATAATATTACATAGATAGAATATGTCTGAAAAAATGCCCAAAAAACTGTTAACAGTAATGGCATCCAGGAAAAAAAAAATTGGAAAGAAGGAGTCTGAAGTAGTAAGAAGGTAATTTGTAATTATCATTTGCACTCTTGGAATTATTTTCCTTGTGCATGCACTGCTTTTTTAATAAAAATAGTAGTCATTACCTAAGAATGCATTTTAAAAATAAACAAACCAGTAGTAAGGGGAATGGGTTACAAGTCCTGATTTGCCAGGAAGAGAGCAAGTTGATAAACCTGTCTGTCTCTAGATAATCTCTGCCTGTCCTCGTTTTGTTTCATTACTCATGTTTAAACAATTCCAAACAGATGTAGGAGGGGTAGGGAGAGTATGGAGCCTTTTGTATTTCTAAAGATCTCTTGAAATACATGACCGAGGGTCCCTTCAGACACCCATTTTAGCATCTCACTCAGCAAGTTTTTCACCCATCCAGGCTGCTGCATAGACGACATATATTCAGCAGTAGTTAAACTAGCTTCTGCTACTGTCAGCAGTTTTTGTGAGCCTCCACAGAGGCCAGAGGCCACACATCTCAGCAACAGGAACAAGTCTGCAGTAAGCAGTATTGGAAACCTCCAGTGAAGATGGCAAGATGGCCTAATGTTTATGTCCTCCAAATAGAAAGAATGTGAGTCGCATTGATTCAGTTCCAGCATTAGTGGTTAAAATGTTTTGAGCAGGCTGGGCACAGTGGCTCATGCCTATAATCCCAGCGCTTTGGGAGGCCGAGGCAGGTGGATCACTTGAGGTCAAGAGTTTGAGACCAGCCTGGCCAACATGGTGAAACCCTGTCTCTACTAAAAATATAAAAATTAGCTGTGCATGGTGGCAGGTGCCTGTAATCCTAGCTACTCAGGAGGCTGAGGCAGGAGAATCACTTGAACCTGGGAGACGCAGGTTGCAGTGAGCCAAGATCACGCCACTGCACTCCCGCCTAGGTGACAGAGTGAGACTCCATCTCAAAAACAAACCAAAAAATGCACTGAGCACTTTCTGTGTGCCAAGCACAATATACAAAGTAAGTACTTCACATATATCAACCTCATTAAATCCTTACAACAATCCTTTGCAGTAAAAATCACGTGTCCCATTTTACAGATAAGAAAGCTGAAATATTAGGCAACACCCCACATCTCACATCCATTAAGTAATGAAGCTGGTATTCGAACCAGGTCAATCTGATTCAAAGGCCTATTTCCTAACCAGTAGCCCATGCTGCCCCACCCAGGCCCTTCACGGCCACGAGTTTATTATGTGACCATTCTGCCACTCTATCTCTGCTTCTACATTAATATAATGGATTGTATCATTTCTGAGAACCCTTCCAAATCACCTTGGAGACCTTTTCACAAAACCACATCCCTCCACTTACCTAGAATGAACTGGTTTTCTCTTCTGCATGAGTAGATAGGCAGCATCAGCATTCTCACTGCTCTCCACTGCCACATCTAGGCTGTTGTTTCAACACCCTGATTCCCTAACTCTCCTTTGAAGTCTAGGGCATCAGATTATGCCATAATTATCTACTAATGTCCATATTTCTCCGAAATGTTACTTCTTGGCTCACAGTTTTAGGGACAGGAGGTAGGGAAATTCTGGGCAGAGGAGCGCAGGTCCCCAGCAAGGGCCCCACCCTCAAGCCTGGAACCACAGCCCAAAGTGAGAACATATATCCCTGTTTTCTTGCTCGAATGTTGCCTTTTCCAAAGCCACCCATGGCCTGCCCCGCTCCCCATCCTGTGCCCATAAAAACCCCAGGCTCTACTGGCAGAGAGGAGAAGCAGCTGAACATCAGAGACTATGGTTGAACATTGGAGATAAGGGGCTTGACTTCAAAGGGACAGCTTGATGGAGTAGCTCTGAAGGAAAATTACCTTCCTGCTCTGTCCCCTTTACAGCTCCCCTTCCCACTGAGAGCCATCTTCCTCAGCAATAAAATCTCCCACATTTACCATCTTCAACTCTGTGTGACCTCATTCCTCCTGGATGCCGGGTGCAGGTGCAAAAGTCTGTCACACTGATCCTCCACTGAGCTGCTAACATTTAAGCTGTCCATGGATGACAAAGCTAAAAGGACACTGTAACACTTCCTCTGGGGCTTCAGGGGTCACGGGCTCCCTCCCCTAGATACTGCCACAGGACCAATATGGAGTTGAGTCTTGCTGGTGCCCAAAGGTGCTCGTCCCAGCTCCTGCACACAGTCACCTGCCCTCTCCCTCCCACAATAGGTAGAGCAGCAAGTGAGTGGAGTTCACCCCTGCCAGTATCTGTGCACTCCAGTTCCCACCCACAAAGGGGTCAGGGAAATTTCCTTATTCAACAGTTTTTCTCTCCACCCCATTCCTTATCATGATCCCAAGGAATTTCAACATTGGGACTGTGTGTGCTGACCACTCTGACTTCACTGATCAATCCCAAGTATCCCAGCCAGGTTCCTGGTGCCACATGGACAATCCATTCATGGCTTCACCTTCTACCTTAATATAGTAAGTCCTAACTTAAAATCACCAATAGGTTCTTGGAAACTGAAACTTTAAGCGAAACTGTGTATAATGAAACCAATTTTACCACAGTTCATTGATATAGACAAGAGTTAAGTTTCTACAGCCTATTTCTGATCTCAAAAAATCATCGAACTTCTAAATAAATACCAAAACACTTCCATTGCTAAATATTGAAATAAGAGCTAGATATACATTTTTAAAAGATTAATAAAAACAAATAAGATAATGATTTACCCACTTTTTGGTGAACCAGTGAGTGACAGCAATTGTAGTGGTGGTGGGTTAAATCAAGGAATAAATGTTTACAATGCAAAAATTATAAGGAGTACCTCCTACCCAAGGTTCAAAAACAATCACTGAGTGCTTTAGTACAGCATCATTTATTGTTGTGCACCAAACAATTATCAGATACTTTAGGATGTCTTCTTGTACATTAAGTTGTATTCATTCATTTTCCAACTTGCTTATTCCAATTCAGGGTTGCAGGGGGCCAGAGCCTATCCCAATAGCTCAGGACACAAGATAGGCACCAACCCTGGACAGAATGCTATTGCATGGCAGGGTGTACTCACACACATACCCACACTCACTCAGAAACAATTTAGAGATGCCAAGAACCTAACGTGAACATCTTTGGGATGTGGGAGGAAAACTGAAGTACCGGGAGGAAAACCAAAGTACCAGGAGAAAATGCAGGCAGACATAGGAAGAATGTGCAAATTCCACACAGACAGTGGCCCTGGCTGGGAATCTATTTTTTTCTCATCAAATGTCAACCTAAAAAATCCAAAAGTTCAGAATCTAATTTAAAAAGAGTTTATTCAAGCACAAGGGTTGAAGAGGGCCACCTGGGAGCATAGATTCAAGTTGCCCTGAATAATACACACTTCAATTAGTGGCAGTTACAAATGGTTTTTTGGGGGTTTTTGGGGGGGAGGGGATGGTTTGAGACGGAGTCTCGCCCTGTTGCCCAGGATGCAGTGCGGTGGCATGATCTTGCCTCACTGCAATCTGCGTCTCCCAGGTTCAAGTGATTCTCCTGCCTCAGCCTCCCAAGTAGCTGGGATTACAGACACCTGCCACCATGCACAGCTAATTTTTATATTTTTAGTAGAGACGGGGTTTCGCCATGTTGGCCAGGCTGGTCTCGAACTCCTGACCTCAGGTGATCTGTCTGCCTCAGTCTCCCAAAGTGCTGGGATTACAGGCATGAGCCACCACACCTGGCCAGTTACAAATGGGTGGGGTTTTTTGTTTGTTTGTTTGTTTGTTTTTTGAGATGGAGTCTCACTCTGTTGCCCAGGCTGGAGTGCAGTGGCGTGATCTTGGCTCACTGCAACCTCTGCCTCCTAGGTTCAAGCGATTCTCCTGCCTTGGCCTTTCGAGTAGCTAGGATTACAGGCTCCCACCACCATGCCAGGCTAATTTTTGTATTTTTAATAGAGACAGGGATTTCACCATGTTGGCTAGGCTGGTCTTGAACTCCTGACCTCAGGTGATCAACCCGCCTCAGCCTCCCAAATTGCTGGGATTACAGGTGTGAGCCACCTCCCCCAGCTGCAAGTGAGTTTTTAAAGGAAAAAACAAGAGGCAGTTTTTAAGTTTACCAAGAATTTACATTAAAATAATATAAGCTATTGATTGGCTATAAATTGTTCTTTGTGTCACAAACTCCAGGAATATGAAGATAATGGGTGAGGCAGCTAGTCAGGAACAAAATGTATTTTAACAATTGCCCCAAGCATGGGTGTTGGGGTAGGACTAATGCCCCCTACTCAGGTCTCTCTCAGCCTGATAAATTTTGCATAACTCACAAACTCAGACAGCTCTGAGCTATCTTTCAATTTTCCAATATTATAACAAAATGACATTATTTGGTTATTCAAGGACCTGCTATATTCCATAAACACTGCTCTTCCCCCAGGACTATTAAATTCCTCTCTCTGACTCTTTTCTGGTCACTTCTTCCTCTGTCTAATTTCTATGAGACCTGCACTTTAATCCTGATAATCCCTGATTTCTATATAATCATTAGTATATTTTCCTTTTATCTAAGACAAATTTGGATGGAATTTCTTCTATCCAAAATTTCAATTCAGAGAAATCTGAGTTTGCTTCCTGGCTTCTCCATTAATCAGCGGGTGAGTTTGGGTAAGTTATATGGCTTCCTCAAGCTATAATTTTCTCAAACATAAAATGGAGTTTATAAGGCCGGCTGAGGTGTCTCACACCTGTGATCCCAGAGCTTTGGGAGGCTGAGGTGGGAGGATTGCTTGAGGCCAGGAGTTTGAGACCAGCCTGGACAACATAAAGAGACCCAATGTGCCTGGACAACATAGAGAGGCCCAATGTCTACAAAAAATTTTAAAGATTAGCCAGGAGTGGTGGTGCATGCCTGTAGTCCCAGCTCCTCTGGAGGCTGAGGCAGGAGGATCATTGGAGCCCAGGAGTTTGAGGCTGCCGTGAGTTATGATCACACCACTGCACTCCAGCCTGGGTGACAAAGGAAGACATTGTCTCAAAAAGAATGGAGCTTATAACCTATACCTTAGGCAACTGTAAGAATTAGAAATAATTAATGGAAGGGGGCCTAGCCCAGGGCTTGTTGGAATAAGTTAGCTGCTACCCGCGTGTATCCCCATGAACCACCAATTTGACTAAACCTTCTCTAATTTTCTAGCTTCCTTTAACATACTGATCTTCCACCATACCCACATTGCCAATCTCTCCTCTTTTGTGGAGTCCTGATAAGATAAGTAAGCAACAATGAGGAAGGGGTCCCAGATGGGGTAGAACAATTGTTCTGAGAGATGACTAATCACAGACAACCCGCTGGCACAACATCCTGTTCCCAATACCTCATTCTGCACGTATCCCCCTCCAGTACGATTCTAAAAAACTTCCCTCCAACCCCTGCCTCTTTGCAGACAACTCCTTCTCTGCTATGCTGCCCATTGCACCTTGCAATGTATCTTCATACTTTCTCGAATAAATCTGCCTTTCATTACCTATGACTGTCTTTGTAAATTCCTTTACCACCTGCCACACCTGCCCCAGCCAGTCACACACAGGACACCCTTCTATTGAAATCAGGAAATAAGACTGTAACCATGGCAACTAGCACTGACACATTTATGTTACTCAATATCATTTGGAACCTCAGGGTTCCTCACCCATCCTTTGACTTCTAATCCTGCTCACAGCATCAAGTTAATTTTTTTCTTTAAACAAAAATTTATTTTAAGTAGAGATGGGGGGATGTTCTCACTATGTTGCTCAGGTTTGTCTCGAACTCCTGACCTCAAGCAATCCTCTCGCCTCAGCATCTCCAGTAGCTGGGATTACAGGCACCAGCCACCACACCTGGCTCACAGAATCTATTTATAAGCTTTTCCTCTCTACTTAAAACCCTAGTTCTACTCCCAATCCTTCTCATTCTTAGGAGATACCTTTGTCTCTCACTTTATCAACAGGCCTACCATCCATCATTAAGTCCTCATTTTCCCTCCCCTTCACCATCTTTTCACCCAATTCCACCCATGTCCTGTGTAAAAGTAATGGAGAGCCTGTCATTCTCCAAAGTCGACTTCCCATCTCTTTGTAACAGTCCTGTCATAATCTCTTTTCCCTCTTAGAGCTTCAGTCTCCCCTCTTTGCTTTATCTTGACCAGTAAACACACATTTGAGTCTTTACAACCAAAGGTAATTCCCTCAACCTGGCTCCCTGAGCTATTCCAGTTCCTCCATTCCCTTCACTCCTTGGAAATGTATTTTACACTCCTCCTCTTTACCTCTCCCTTGCTCTTGATGTCTTAACTCAAACCACTCCAGACAAACAACTTTTCAAGGTGATCCTAAACTTTCTGATTGCCAAATCCAAAAGCATTTTCCAGCCTTCATCCTACCTGACCTCTACTCATTATTTGACATTGTTGACTGCAGATGTTGTATGGAACCGAGAAATAGGAAGAAAAGGGGAGTGGGCCCCCTTTCATACCCTTAACTCAAGTCTTCACAAAATGTTAGAGTGCAGGCCTGGTTGACTACCTGTCTGTAGTTCATTGCATTATTATTCCCAGTTCTTCACTTGTCAGGCGATTTTGCAGTTCTTCCCACTACAGGTGGAGTATCATCCCCTGACTCTTGACTTTGGGTTCAGCCATGTGACTTGCTCTGGCCAATGGGATAGACAAGTGTTAATGAGAGGCCTGAAATGCACTTAAATGGTTGGTCTTGCTCTCTTGCCTTTCTGGTCTCAAACACTATGAGAAGTCCATGCCTAGTATAGCCCACTGGTCCAGGAAGAGTGAAAGACATGTTGAGCAGAGATACCCAGCCAATCTACAAACTGCAGCCTAAATTAGAACCACCCCAGCTGACTACAGCCTCTGAAGTGAGAAACAAATACTTCGTGTTGTATGCCACTGCCTTTTGGGTTGGTTGGTTACATAACTTTTTTGTGACAATAGCTATCTGATACACACTTCCTTCAAAAAAGTTTATCTTACCTTAGCTTCTGGAGCACTTCACTCTTCTAATTCTGCTCCCATTGTACTTGAGCTTCTTAGTCTTCTCCACCATGTTTTTTAGTCCATCTACAAGCTTGGTTCTCTTTTCAGCCTTCTTTTCTAGCCACTTCCCACTCTCTCCCTGAGTTATCTCATTTAATCCCAGAGGGTAAAAAATAATTTTACATTTGACTTTGAAAGTTTTCCTTTAAACTTCAGACCCAGATGCTGGCTGCCTTCTGAGCATTGCTGCTTAAAATCCTGCTACCACTTCAAACTCAATATTTTATTTTATTTTATTTTATTTTATTTTATTTTATTTTATTTTTTGAGACAGGGTCTGGCTCTGTCACCCAGGCTGGAGTGCAGTGGGGCGATTATGGTTCACTGTAGCCTCGACCTCCTGAGCTTAAGTGATTCTCCTGCTTCCACCTTCCCAGTAGCTGAGACTACAGGTGCATGCCACTATGCCTGGGTAAAAACTCAATATTTTAAATGAATTTCTGAATTCATGACAAAATCAGCTCTGACTCCTTCCTATCTTCTCTCTGACAGATAAACCACCACCTATTATTATTTATTCAATAGCCACAAATTTGGATCGTTCCATCCCAGTCCTACACAAAGACAAGAAACCTGGGGTGAGTCATTGCACCTGAGCAGATCCATGGACTGGTTGCCTTGTGCCAACATGGCTGGGACAAAGATCAGTCTCTGGAAGTTTGTCCTCCAAGCTTCATTCAGAGCTTGGTTCAGAAGACAGACTCAGAACAATTTCATCTTTGCTTCCAATCATAATGGCCCCCTGACTACTATTCCAAATGTAAACCCCTCAGACTATCTCTCTCCCTCACTGCTCTTAATTCCTCCTCGCTACTGACTTGTACTTTAAGCCAGACTCTTTTAACTTTTTCCCAGAATACTCCTGCTACCGCCTCCCTTAAATGAGCTTTGGCCTCCCTTTGATAACACTATATCCCTTATAGCCTTTCTGAGACAAAGTTGATGGTTCTGTTCTTCCATCATCATCTTCAATGCCTGGCCCTGGTCCTCTCACTGCACTGCCTTCCAAATGCCAACTGTGAATCAATCATCCTTCTCTAGTCCTATGCACCTGAAGTGCCAAGGGCAACTGGAGAAGAGAGCACAAACATGCAAACTGGTGCTGCCACTACCCTTAGGTACCAATCTCTGCAAAGGTCTGTGTGCCTCCCTTCCCCAATGCCTTGTACCTGCCCCTAGTAAATTCACATTCATATTTACCTATTTGACTGGAAACACCTCACTAATTTTCCCAAGCTCTAGAACTCCACTACACACACATGCACACAGAGTAGTTTGCCTCACTCCTCCTCATTTAAAAAAAGACATCACTGTATGAGAACTCCCTTATTCCAGTACTATTGCTACGTTACAAGTCATGCCAAACTTAACAGCAGCAGCATATAACAAGAGCTATTTTCCTATTCTCATAGATTCTGTGATTCAGTGTTTTCGGTATATTCAAAGAATTGTGCAACAATCAACACAATCAATTTTAGAACATTTTCTTCACCCCAAAGAGAAACCCCATACCTATTAACAGTAAGTCCTCATTTCAACCCAACCTTCCCAGCCCTAGCCAGTTACTAAACTATTCTAGCGCTACAGATTTGCCTATTCTGGACATTTCGTATAAATGGAATAATATAAAATGCAACCTTGTGTGTCTGACTTTTTCCAGTTACCCTAATGTTCATAGCATTCATCTATATTGTAACATGTATCAGTACTTCATTGCTTTTTGTGGCCAAATAATATTCCATTGTATAGCTATACTACATTTTCTTTATCCATTCATTAGTTCATAGACGTTCAAGCCATTTCTATGTTTTAACTATTGTCAGTAATGCCACTATGAATATTCACGTACAAGTTTTTATATGGATATATGTTTTCAATTCTCTTTTTTTTTTTTTTTTGAGATAGGGTCTTACTCTGTCTCCCAGGCTGGAGTACAGTGGCATGATCATGGCTCCCTGCAGCCTCAGCCTCCCACCTCAGGTGGTTCAGCCACCTCTGCCTTCCTCCTGAAGAGCTGGGACTACAGGTGTATGCCACCATGCCCAGCTAATCTTTAAAATTTTTTGCAGAGATGGGGTTTCGCCATGTTGCCCAGGCTGGATGTTTTCAATTCTCTTGTGTAGCTACATAGAGAGTAGAATTGTTGGGTCATATGGTAACTCTATGTTTAACTTTTTTTTTTTTTTTTTTTTTTTGAGGCAGGGTCTTGTTCTGTCACCTAGGCTGAAGTGTAGTGGCATGATCATAATATACTGTAACCTTGAACTCAGCCCAAGTGACCCTCCAGCCTTGGCCTCCCGAGTAGGTAGCACTATAGTTGCAAGCCACCACCGCTGGCAATTTTTGTCTTTTTTATAGAGATGGGATTTCGCCATGTTGCCCAGGCTGCTGTCAAACTCCTGGGCTTAAGTGATCCGCCTGCTTTGGCCTCCCAAAGTGCTGGGATTACAAGCATGAGTCACCACTCCCAGCCTGGTTTTGTATGTTCTTTTCATTTTAGCTATTCTAGTGGGTATGAAGTGACATCTTATTGTTTTGATTGCATTTTCCTAATAGCTAATGGTGTGAGCATCTTTTTCATTTGTATATCTTCTTTGGAGACATGTCTACTCAGATTCTTTCCCCATATTTCAATTGGCTTATTTTACGTTATTATTATTGTTGAGTTGTAACAGTTCTTTATATATTTGGATATAAATTCCTTATCAAATATGTGATTTACAAATATCTTCTCCCATTCTGTAGATTGTCTTTTCACTTTCATGATAGAGGTCTTTGAAGGATAAAATGTCAGCTAAGTTAAATTTATCTATTTCTTTTGTTGTTTATGCATTTGGTATCATATCTAAGAAGCCATTGCCTAACCCAAGCCAATGAATGTTTATCCCATGTTTTTATCTAAGAATTTTATAGTATTAGCTCAGGTCTGTATCCATTTCAAGCTAATTTTTATAAATGCTGTGAGGTAGGGCCCCAACTTCATTCTTTTTCATGTGGATGTCCAGTTGTCCACATACCATTCAGTGAAAAAGACTATTGTTTCCCTATTGAATTATCTTGTCACTCTTGTTGAAAATCAATTGATCATAAATGTAAGGGTTTATTTCTGGATTCTCAATTATATTTCAGGCATCCACATTTCTACTTTTATGTCAATACAACATTTTCTTGATTACTGTAACTTTGTAGTAAGTTTCAAATTAGGAAGGGTGAGTCCTCCAACTTTGTTTTTCTTTTTCAAGATTGTTTGGCTATTCTAGGTCCCTACATTTCCAAAAGAATTTTAGGATAAGCTTGTCAATTTCTGCAACAATAACAACAAAAACAGCTACCTAGTAAGTTTTGATAAGGACTTTTTCAATCTGCAGTTCAGTTTGTGGGGTATTGCCATCTTAAGAATATTAACTTTTCTGATAAATGAACATGGCATACCTTTCCATTTATTTCGGTCTTTATCAATTTTTTTTAGCTACAAAACAAAAATATTTTACAGATTTTAGCGCCAACTCTTGCACTTCTTTATTAAAGTTACAAGTTTTTGGATAAGAAGGGTCTTCCCTCTGTTTGTCTTGGTCAGTCTAGCTAAAGATTTTTCCATTCTGTTGATCTTTTCAAAGAACCAGCTTTTGGTTTATTGACTTACCCTATTGTTTTCTATTCTCTGTTTCATTTATTTGTTCTCTAATCTTTTTGTTTGCTTGTTTGTTTGAGACGGAGTCTTGCTCTGTCGCCCAGGCTGGAGTGCAGTGGCACGATTTCAGCTCACTGCAAGCTCCGCCTCCCGGGTTCACGCCGTTCTCCCGCCTCGGCCTCCTGAGTAGCTGGGACCACAGGCGCCCGCCGTAATACGCCCGGCTAATTTTTTGTATTTTTAGTAGAGACGGGGTTTCACCGTGTTAGCCAGGATGGTCTCGATCTCCTGACCTCGTGATCCGCCCGCCTCGGCCTTCCAAAGTGCTGGGATTACAGGAGTGAGCCACTGCGCCTGGCCCCTCTAATCTTTATTATTTCCTCTCTTCTGCTTGCTTTAGATTTAGTTTGCTCTTATTTTTCTGATTTCTCAAGGTAGAAGATTAGGCTATTGATTCGGGAACTTTCTTCCTTTTTAATATATGCATTTATAGCTATAAATTTCCCTCTTGGTACTGTTTTAGCTGTATCCAGTAAGTTTTGGTATGTTGTGTTTTGATTTCCATTCCTCTTGATAAATTTTCTAATTTCCCTTGTGATTTTGTTTTTAATCCACTGGTTATTACAAAGGTGTTGTTTAATTTCTATATATTTGTGAATTCCCAAATTTCCTTCTGCTACTGACTTCTAACTTAATTCCATTGTGGTGCAGAACGCAGCTTTTGTGTTATTTCAATCTTATTTTATTTTATTTTATTTTATTTTATTTTATTTTATTTTATTTTGAGAAGGAATCTCACTCTGTTGCCCAGGTTAGAGTGCAGTGGCGCGATCCTGGCTCACTGCAACCTCTGCCTCCCGGATTCAAGCAATTCTCCTGCTTCAGCCTCCTGAGTAGCTGGGATTATAGGCATGCACCACCACACCTGGCTAATTTTTGTGTTTTTAGTAGAGACAGGGTTTCACCATGTTGGCCAGGCTGGTCTCAAACTCCTGACCTCAGGTGATTCGCCTGCCTCGGCCTCCCAAAGTGCTGGGATTATAGGCGTGAGCCACCATGCCCGGCCGTTATTTCAGTTTTTTAAAATGTATTTGTGTGGTCTATCAAAAAGAGTGTTCTATGTGCACTTGAGAAGAATATGTATTCTGCTGTTATTCAAACCTATCGTACTCTTGTTCCTAGTTGTCCTACCCATTATTGAAAATGGAATAATGAAAATAATGAAGTCTCCAACTATTTTGTTGAAGGATTCTACTCTTAAATATCTCTTAGGTGCTTCAAAATTGATTTTATGCTCTCTCATGTCTCAAATTCATCCAGTTAATGACACCCAGGTGCTCTCACCAGAAACTTGGTGGCCATCCTGGATTCCTCCTTTTTCCTCATGTCCTACATCCAATAGACAACCAAGTCCTGCTAATTTTGCTTTTCTGTTCACTCCTTTTTATCTCATCCATCCCTTCCTAGTCCAGGTCCTTGCATCTCACATCAGATCTATTATAACCAGTCTACTTGCCTTCAGTCTTAACATTGTTTTGCTAATGTTCTTCATTCCACCTGGAACAACACACTGATTCTGTAAGACTTAACTGCAGAGTTACCCTCTCCCCTGGGGATTCTTCCCTATATGATCTCATTCTCCCCTTTAGCCTCATGATCTCCTGTGTATATCTCTGTCCTAGAAGTTATCACATGATTTTACCACTTTTTTACCCACAGGACAGCTCTTTCTCTCATTGCAGAGTAGTGAGGAGCACAGGCTCTGGGGTCAGACTGTATAGTTTAAAATCCTGACTCTACCAGTTTTTAGTTGTGTGATTCAGCAAATTATTAATCTCTCTATGCTTCAGTTTCCTAATCCATCATATAGGGATGATACTAGTACCTACCTCATAGGATTAAATTGAAGTAATAGATGCAAAGTACTTAAATTAAGTGTCAATCTTAACATTATATTCACTTTGGTGGCCCCAGCACTTTAAAAAAGGGCCTGGCAGAGAAGGTACTTAGTTAGCATAGCTTGAACTGAAATAAGTTAAACTACTTGCTTTTTTTTTTTTTTTTTTTTTTTTTGAGATAGACTCTAACTCTGTTGCCCAGGCTGGAGTGCAGTGGCATGATCTCCACTCACTGCAACCTCCACCTCCCAGGTTCAAGTGATTCTCCTGCCTCAGCCTCCCAAGTAGCTGGGATTACAGGCGCACACTACCATGCCCAGCTAATTTTTGTATTTTCAGTAGAGATGGCATTTCACCATGTTGGCCAGGCTGGTCTCGAATGACCTCAAGTGATCCACCTGCCTTGGCCTCCCAAAGTGCTGGGATTACAGGCGTGAGCCATGGCGCCCAGCCTATTCTGCTCTTCATGTTTGAAATGCTGTTCCCCTTCCTCTCTGTTGCTTAATTGATGAATTCATTCTTTGAGATCCAGCTTGTGTAGCTTTCCTCTGTAAAGAGAAGACTTCCCTTCCACCCCAGGCAGGCAATCACTCTATATTGTTCCTGTCACACTGTGTGACTTTGAGTCATTGCAATAATCACAGCCACCATTTATGAAGCACCTGCTGGGTGCTAGGACTATAATATGACTTTTTTAATTTAATCCTCATGATCATCCTGCTGTAAGCCAAGAATTGTTGTCTTCATTTTATTGATTAAAAAAACTGAAGCCCAGTGTGGTTAAATAACTTGCTCAAGGTCAGATGGTTAATAATCAAGTAACAGACTGAAGTTAGTAGCCAGGCATAACCTCAAAGCTCATACAGCTCTTATTTTATTTTTATTTTTTATTTTTGCTTTTAATAGTTTGCAAGTCTGCCTCTCCACGTATACCATGAGCTTCTTGGAGGCAGAGATCTGTTCCAGCAGATGGTTCTCTTAGAGGAAGAAATATGTCTCCCTATAAGGCCTAACGTTTCCTAGGTGCAGTGCATCAATTGCATCAATACTCCTTCCTTCTGTCTCTCTCCATGGTATCCAGGGATGATTCTATGCTGGCAGAAGGATAAAGACAAAGAATGATAATTGAGCAGCAACAAAAGCAGCTCAGCCCCCAGGGCCCTCTTGGCCATGTTTGCTGTTCCAGGTGTCACTGGGGACTGTGCTCGAGGCCTCCCTGGAGTCTGAGCTCACTGGGTCCCCTGGGCAGTGATGTCACCCTCCTGCTCTGCAAGGCCCCTGAGTCCACAATCATACTGACATCACCCATGTTTCCACGGGGCTTAGTAAGGAACTCAGACCTCGCCCACATGTCCCTGCCTGAGACAACTTCTGTGATCTTGATTTTGGGGGTCCATTCCTTTGCTCAGAGTTCTCTTTCTATGAGTGGACAGCTTTCCTCCCCATCCTTCACCCTGACTTATCTGTCCCCTATAATTGTAAGCTTCACACAGTACTTTGCTCTACTCAAATGGCCTGGAATCTCTGACACATTAGTCTAAATTGGGAAGCACAAGGGATTAAAAAAAATGCTCCTCTATAATTTTGTCAGACTGGAAAAGGGAAAAGCTGAACAAGAAGAAATTAGGGCAACTCATCAACTTTTCCAGCATCTGGCTGTGACAGGGATCCTTTAAAGTAGCTGGAAACTTGAAGGGCTTCAACTCTGAACTTTGAGGTTTTTCACTTGCCTGTCTCCGTTAGCCTTAAGGAAAGCATCTCCAGAGAGGGATTCTCTCCCTCTAGCCACCAACCCCTAGTTTAATTCAAATTCGGCAAGTAATCATCAAGCAACCAAACAGACAGCTGTTTACCCTAATACTTGGCATTATGGGATATGCTTTAAAACCCAAATGTGACAGACATTTCTCTACCTTAAATCCTTACATGGCCCCATTGCACCTAGAATAAAATCCAAACTATACCATGGCCCTGGGCACCTTCCCCCTGGCCACCCCCAGCTGCATCCTGTTCCCCTCTTCCTGTGTCCACTCCCCTCCAACCACATCAGCCACCTTTCAGGCCCTCAAACACACCAAGACCTGGACCTCTTCAGGCTTTTGCAATTTGTATTTATGTTGAGAGCTGCATGACAAGTCAGAGGTCATAGGTCTTAGGTTAATTATCTCCTTAGAGACGGTAACAAACAGAATGTGGACCACTTGAGCATGGCAATTGAAGTTGCAGTATTAAAAGTCAAAATTGAAAGGATAGGGAGAGCCTGACCATTCTAGAATGCAGCACTGGGCCCAGGCCTCAGGTCAAGATGCTGCTCCAATAGAGGAGCAGAGGCATGGGCTATCTTAGTTCCCCTGGTTCCTCTCACTGGTACAGCACTGGCTTAGGGGCCAGCTCCTGAGTTAGATCATCTAAGGCTACGATGAAGACTGCATTCTTTTCCTTCATCCCACTCATCCCAGTTTGTAATTAAATAATAATTGTTTGTGTGTTTGTTTTCTTTCTCCCTCACCAGACTGTAAATCCAAGGGGAGGCAGGGACCATGTCTGATTTGTTTAATGTATTCTTAGAACCTAAATCAGTGCCTGACACATAGTAGGTGCTTAATAAATATTTGATGACCAAACGAATGATAAAGGTGATCTGTACCTTCAGAGAGCATCTCTCATCTATTTGGGGAAGCTGGTATAGCACACACAAAGCAAGTAGACATTGTGTTTTATAAATTGGGTATGCAAGAAGTGGTGCATTACTTCAATTCCCTTCAATCAATTTAAATCTACCTCCAAATCCCCATTCTGCTGGATTACTGGGAAATTCAGTCCCAATCCAGGGTTGGGAAAAGACCTAGGGGGCTTTCCTAGAGCAGAACATTTAGGGGAATCTCCAACTGAGATGCTTATTGCCCCAGCCTTGGTGACCTTGTAAGGTAGCTCTACGACTCCCAGACCACTCCTCCCCTTAGGAAGTATTGTGGGGTTAGGACCCCTGGGGTCTGGAGTCCACTCAGAGGCCATTCCTTTCTACCATCTCACCACCTCTCCCAGGTGCCCCAAGGGGGCAGCCTAGGGTTCCTGCCTGCTTGGGAACCACCCCCAAATCTTGAAGGGCTCTCCCTTCCTCTCTGCCCTCTCCACTTCAGCCTTATTCCTTCAGATACTAGCCTGCTCCTCTTCCCCAGGGAGCATCAACCCAGCACGGAATTTAGATTTCCTTCTGACTGCTTTCCTTTCTGCTTTGCCATGCTAATAGCTCTGCCAATGGTATCCAAAGCCTGGCTGTCTCGTTGGAATGGGAGAAGAAAATCAGGAGAATGGAAGACAAAATAAAAACTTGATACGCTTGATACATTATCGTGTTCTACACCAAATAGGAAACTCTACAAAGGCAGATACAATAAGGTCCTAAGTTGAAAATAATCAAGTACCAAATGTATGGTGTAATCAGAAGTGTTTGGGGTTAGTTTATTTCTCACCTCTAGTCTGTCTCTAAGGCCCCTCTCTCACAACCTATGTGCCCATCCTAGGCAATCTAATTTTTTTTTTAAGAAAGGGCCTTGCTCTGTTGCCCAGGCTGTAGAGCAGTGGCACAATCATGGCTCACTGCAGCCTTGACCTCCCAGGCTCAAGCGATCCTCCTGCCTCAGCCCCTTCCCACTTCCCTACTGAGAAGCTGGAACTACAGGCATACACTACTTGCCCGGCTAATTTATTTATTTATTTATTTTGAGATGGAGTCTCACTATATTGCCCAGACTGGTCTCAAACTCCTGGGCTCAAGCAATCCTCCCATCTGGGCCTCCCAAAGTTCTGGGATTACAGGCATGAGCTACCACACCTGGCCAGCAATCTAATTTTCTTGCACACTAGAGAGACACCCCTGAATACACATTTACACCATGAAATCTTGTCAATTATTCTACTTCCGCAGTGGCTTGGATCTCTGCATTTCTCGCTTGCACCATTGCTATTACCACATGTCAAGGTGTAACATCTTGTGCCAGAACTTTTATAATAATCTACCAATTTATTTTCCTAAAGTCCTCCTTCACCAGTATTCATTCCTTTGCTCTTCTATTCAAAAAGTATTTTTGGAACAATGACGCTGACACCAACTGTGTGACCTTGGACAAGTTGCTGATATCCCTAGTGCTTCCATTTTTCAATCTGTAAAATCCAAATAACAATAATAATATCTCTCCTATATGAATGTTATATTGTTATAAGACATGCCTAAGGCTGGGCATGGTGGTCCATGACTGTAGTCCCAGCACTTTGGGAGGCCAAGGAGGGAGGATTGCCTGAGCCTAGAAGTTCAACACCAGAAACATAGGGAGACCCCATCTCTACAAAAAAAAAATTTTAATTAGCTGGGCATGATGGTGCACACCTGTGGACCTGGGTGCTCAGGATGGTGAGGTGGGAGGATCGTTTGAGCCCAGCAGTTCGAGGCTGCAGTGAGTCATGATCATGCCACTGCACTCTAGCAACAGAATAAGACCTGGTTTCAAAAAAAAAAAAAAATGCCTGGCATATAAGTAGTGCTTGATAAACATTGGCTATTTTATTTTATTTGCTGTTGCTATTGTAATTGTTGTTGTTGATATTACTTGTCAGGCATTCTTAGATGCTGAAGATACAGTGGTAAACAAGAGAGGCAAGATCCCTGTGCTTATGGAGCTTACCATATGATCAGGGGAGAAAAAGGGATGTGTGTGTGTGTGTGTGTGTGTGTGTGTGTGTGTGTGTGTGTAAAATCTCAGATAGTTGCAGAGGCTATTTAAAGAATTAAAATGGAGTGACATACTACCCATATCCGTTAAGATGGTTATTATGAACAAACAGAAAATAACAAGTGTTGGTGTGGATGTGGAGAAATTGGAATACTTGTACATTGCTGATAGGAATGTAAAATGTTACAGCCACTATGGAAACCACTGTGGTAGTTCTTCAAAAATTAAAGCTAAAACTACCGTACGATATAGCAATTCCAATTCTAGGCCTACAGCCAAAAGAATTGAGAGGAGGGACTCAAAAAGATACTTGTACACCAATGTTTGTAGCAACATTATTCACAATAGTCACTAGGTAGAAATCACCCAAATGCCCATTGACAGATGAATAGATAAAATGTGGTATGTACATACAATACGACGGAATATTATTCATTCTTTTTTTTTTTTTTTTGAGATGGAGTCTTTCTGTGTCACCCAGGCTGGAGTGCAGTGGCACTATCTCAGCTCACTGCAAGCTCCGCCTCCCAGGTTCACGCCATTCTCCTGCCTCAGCCTCCCGAGTAGCTGGGACTACAGGCACCCGCCACCACGCCCTGCTAATTTTTTGTATTTTTAGTAGAGACAGGGTTTCACCGTGTTAGCCAGGATGGTCTCGATCTCCTGACCTCGTGATCCACCCACCTCGGCCTCCCAAAGTGCTAGGATTACAGGTGTGAGCCACTGCGCCCAGCCCTTATTCATTCTTAAAAAGGAATGAGGCCAGATGCAGTGGCTCACGCCTGTAATCCCAACAATTTGGGAGGCCGAGGTGTGCAGATCACCTGAGGTCAGGAGTTTGAGACCAGCTTGACCAACATGGAGAAACCCCATCTCTACTAAAAATACAAAATTAGCTGGGTGTGGTGGTGCATGCCTGTAATTCCAGCTACTCAGGAAGGCTGAGGCAGGAGAATCATTTGAACCCAGGGGGTGGAGGTTGCAGTGAGCCAAGATCACACCATTGTGCTCCAGCCTGGGCAACTCTGTCTCAAAAAAAAAAAAAAAAAGGAACGAAATTCTGACACATGCTACAACATGAATGAAACCTGAAGACATGCTAAATGAAATAAGCCAGACACAAAAGGACAAATATTGCGTGACGCCACTATGACGAAGTGCCTAAAACACTGAAATTCATAGAGACAGACAGTAGAATGGAGGTTGCCAAGGGCTGAGGGGAGGGAGGAATGAGGTATCATTGTTTAATGGATACAGGGTTTCAGTTTGAGAAGATAAAAAATTCTGGAGATGAATTATGGTGATGATTGCATGACAATGCGTATGCACTTAATGTCACTGAATTGCACACTTAAAAGTGGTTCAAATGGTAAATTGTTACTTATATTTTACCACAATGAGAATAAGTAAACATTTTTTAATAGAGTGGCATAATGAGCCTGCACAGGTCATTTCTAGACTGATGGTTAGAGAGGGCATTTCTGAGGAAGTGAAATTTAACCTCAAGCTCTGAGTGACAAGAAGCCAGCCATGAGAAGACAGTGGGTGAGGAGGAGCAGGGCAGGCAAGAGAGACAGAGAGTGCAAAGCTCTAAGGCAGAAACACATCTGGAGTGTTCCAGGGACCTAAAGAAGGCTGGCGTAGCAGGAGCAGAGAGGGCAAAGGAGGGACAGCCAGCTGGAATGGAGGGTGAAGAGGTGACCACAATCACCATGGACAGCTCTTTCAGGAAGTTTTTCTATAAAGAGAAACAGAAATAGGGCACATGTCAAAGGGGCTGCTGGGGAGATTTTTATTTTTTTATTTTGTTCAAGATGAGAATGATTGAGTAGAGGGGGAGAATCAACATCACTCAAGAGAGAGATAAAGTTGGAGGACTAAAGTCCTTGAGTAAAGAGAAGGACTGGAACCCAGACCACTAGCACAGTGTTTGGAGAGAGCTGATACCAGCACGATTCCACATTACTAAATTTAACAGTGCTGGGACAGGGCATAACACAAGAA
Source organism: Pan paniscus (assembly GCF_029289425.2). NCBI lineage: Eukaryota > Metazoa > Chordata > Mammalia > Primates > Hominidae > Pan > Pan paniscus. Next base: position 53,533,876 of record NC_073261.2, on the reverse strand, counting down.
CATAACATGTCCTTACATTAGAAAACACTGAGACCAAGTGAAAATAACTGATTGCTCTGGAAAATATCTGCTCCTGGAAGGTAATACTATGAACCAGTGAAAATAACTTGTTCATGAAGACTCACTTCAAAACTTTCGCCTAACTGTGCCCACCAATCCTTAGCTGTTTTATATTTTGTTATCCAGTCCTAACCAGTTTTCCACTTTGCAAAACCCACCTTAAAACCATCCAGCCCAGGCCCTAAAACTCTATTAATACCCAATCCTAATTTCCCCATTTTGAGACACTACTAAGATTCCAGCAAGGAGGTATGGTCCCTTATTGCAGTGAGTCTAACAAGTTACTTTTAACTTGATTTTTCTAATGGTATTTTGGGGAATCTGCAGTTAACAGTAGCTTTTGATAGGGGCAGGGGTATTCATCCATTTTAGCAGGGCAGAGGCTACAGATGCAAGTATCTTGAGGTTTAGTTTTTAGAGATGTGATGGAATCATATTACTAAACCATAAAAATTGCATCACATCTACCACGTATTAGTTTCCTATTGCTGCAGTAATAAATCACCACAAACTTAATTACTTAAAACAACAAATGTATTACCTTATAGTTCTGTAAGTCAGAAATCTAAAATGAGTTTTACTGGACTTAAAGTGCCAGCAAGGCTGCATTCTTCCTGGAGGCCCTAGGGTAGAATCCATTTCCTTGACCTTTCCAGCTTCTATGGACTGACTGCATTCCTTTGCTTATGGTCTCCTTTAATCCTCAAAGCCAGACGTTCAACCACTTTAATTGCCGCTTCCTCATTACATCTTCTCTGACCCTGATTTTTCTGCATCCCTCCTCACTTATAAGGACCCCTGTGATTACACTGGGCTCACCTGGATAATCCTGGCTAATCTCCCATTTCAAGATCCTTAATCACGTCTGTAAAAATCCCTTTTGCCATGTAAGGATTATTCACAGATTCTACGGATTAGGATGTGGACATCTTTTGGAGCCACTATTCTGCATACCATACCCTATTATAAATGCTTAATGATTATTGCCAGCAAAATGAAACTCAGACTTTTAGCATGGCACTAAAATCCAGCCCCTTCCTAACCTTTCTAATATCCTCCATCGTGATATTCCTTATTCAACCCTACCCATTCACTTTATAAAAACATATTGAATACCATCTATGTGCCAGATACTATATTAGGTACTAGGAATATGAGAAGAGAAGATGATAACACATAAACAAATAATTATAGATGTCAGGTGTGATCAGTGTTATAAAGAAAATAGAGCAAGGTAAGGAGGATGGGGAGCAATGGGGAAGACAATGCTAGGTGGTCTTGGGAGGCCTTTTTGAAAGGGAGAGAGCCATGTGAAGACCTGGGAAACATACAAGAGCCTGAGGGACCAGCAACTGCAAATACCTTGAATACTTCCCAGCTGGTTAAGGAACATCAAGGTATGGTCATCAGTGGAATGAGTGAGGAGAGCAGTAAAGCCATGGACAGAGAAGTAACTGGGGCTGGATGGAAGACTTGGAGTCTTCTAAGAAGAGAAGCGACAGGATCTGACTTATGTGTTAAAAGGTTACTATGGCCTTTCTGTGAAGAACAGATTGTCAGACCAGAAGGAGGGAAGCGGGCACATAAATTAGAAGGAGGCTACTGTGACTGTTTGAGCAAGAGACGATGATGGCTTGGACACAGTGGCAGTCTCACTACAGGGGTGGTGAGAAGCTTTTGGATTTCAGATGTATTTCGAAAGCAGAGCTGGCAAATTTTGCTGATGGATTAGACATATGGTGTGAGAGAAAGAGAGGAGTCAAGGATGATTCTAAGGTTTTTGGCCTGAGCAAATGGAGGAATGGAGTTTCTGTTTCTAAGATCCAGAAGACTTGGGAGAGATCAAGTTGAGGAGGTGGGTGGTGAAATTAGGAATTTGATTTTGAACATGTTAGGTCTACTTTACATTCAAGTTGCAGTGTCAAGTAGGCAGTTAAATATATGAGTCTAGAGTTCATGTGAGATTAGGGTTGGAGATGCAAATTTGGGAGTCATAAAAATGTACATGTTATTAAATCCATAAAACTGGATGGGATTCCTGAGGGCATGAGCACAGACAGAAGAAGAAATCTAAGGACTGAGTCCCGGGTTCCCTGATATTTAGAGGCTTTTCAAACCCAAAATGTCTTCTCCTGATCTTTACTGTGCTATTCCTTCAGCCTGGAATATCTTTCTCCAACCCCACCACTATCTTTCAAAATTGTATTCCAACAAGAGGAAAGGGGACTTTGGGGCACTTCATTTTTCAGCCCTTTTCTGAGGATGAGGGGCACCGTACTGTCTAGGCTTCGTGTACTGTGGCGGGTAACACAGACATAGCCTTGTCTCTTCCTTCTTGCTGAAAGAACTTGAATGTAGTTCAAGGCAGAGTGTTGGGCCCTAGGATGTAAGTAATAATTGTCTAGTGATTCTCAGTCCTCAAGTGCTTCAGAACCACCCATGGAGGTTAAAATGGTCAATTCTGCTATGCATATTGTACTACAATATTGTTTTTCAGTTCAGGCACGGTGGCTCATGCCTGTAATCCCAGAACGTTAGGAGGCTGAGGCAGGAGGATTGCTTGAGCTTAGGAGTTTGAGATCAGCCTGGGCAGCATGGTAAAACCCTGTCTCTACAAAACGTTAGCCAGGCGTGGTGGCGTGCACCTATGCTCCCAGCTACTCAGGAGGTTCAAGTGGGAGGATTGCTTGAGCCCGGGAGGCAGAAGTTGCAGTGAGCCCAGGAGGCAGAAGATTGTGCCATTGCACTCCAGCCTGGGCGACAGAGCAGGACCCTGTTTTGAAAAATAAATAAATACATAAATAAAATAATAATAAATTATTTTAAAAATTGCTTGTGGAGATTGTTTAAAATGACAATCCTGGTTACAGCCTCAGAAATTCTGACTTAGCTGGCCTGGGTCATTGGTACTTTTTAAAAAGCTGCCCAGGGGATGATGATGTGCAGCCAGGTTTGAGAACCATGAGACAAGAGTGACAATTATGTTCCCCTTTGTAAGATGCAGTGTTAGAAACCAGCTTCCCTAGAGTGACCATGTAACCCAGTTCTGGCCAATAAGACAAAAGGAAAGCTTCTGGGAGCTTCTGGAAAATGCTTTCCTTCCTGACTAAAGAACAGCCCATTCCCAGTCGCTCGCCCCCATCTTTTTTTTTTTTTTATGAGATACACTCTAATAAATTCTGTTCTCTTTCATTCTATTTCATTATTCCTTTTAATTTTTTTATTTTTAGATTTTATTCTTTTTTAAAATTTAATTTTAAGTTCCGTGATACATGTGCAGGTTTGTTACATAGGTGAACATGTACCATGCTCACCTCCATCTTGAATAGAGTTGGGATGCCCAGAGTTCTTTCCAGGACTCTGTGGGCCTGTCCCGCTCTGCTGCTCCCTGAGGTGGGAGACGCAGCTCAACACCTTCCACCTCCTTCAGCTCCCACCCGCAGGAAGACGTCTCTCATCTTCCCGGTGCTAGGGTCCCACGCCAGTGGACGGTCCTCCGGGATGGGGTCCACACTGACATGGCTAGGTCTGCAGCAAGGGCAGACATGGAGACCCACATACCACATGTCTGCTGATTTAGAAGTTATAAGTCAATCTGAATAAGATATGTTCTACCCTCATACCTTAACAAATATACCTTTCTGATGACCTAGAAGACCAGATTTGAATTTAGAATCATCGGACTGCTCGGTTTTCTGTGTGAGAACGTGGAGGTGCGGTGAGGAACACTCTTTGCCTGGTCTCTGACCACTAGATTCGCACATGCATGGATGCCTTGAACGTCCAAGCTCCATCCACAGCTGCACAAACGGCGGCTTCCTTGGCCATTCTTTAGATGTAGAGGCTGAATATATCGGCAGCAGCAAGGCCTGCCCTCAGGATGAGAAGGAAGAGACCCACACAGGTGCCAGAAGAGAGCTCAGAGCCAGTTGGGCAGGCAATTCTGGAGTCCTGGGCCTTGGACCACGGTCTACAGGGCGAGGCACAGGTTTTGGGTGGGCACTTCCATCCCCTTGGCCCCGTGGACGTCTCAGACACTGTAGAGGACCAGGCTGGCAGAGGGTCAGCACCTGATCCTCTAGCACATCAGACCCAGGGCCCCTTTCATTCAGGCAGGAGACAGGGCAAGGGGTTACAGCTGTCGGGAAGCTCAGCCCAGCTCGCCTCCACATTGCTTAGCCTTCAGGAAACTCAGGCAGCTCAACACTAATGCAGGCTGCTTTGCCGCTCCGCCTTCCTCCCCTCTGCTATCTGTCTTCTTTGATGCTTAGATAAACCAGGGCAAGATCAGGAATTCCACTGTCTAAGCTGACATACCTCAGGAAATGGAGCGCCATTCTCTCCCCAGTCTCTGTGAATTGTCCTCTTGGAGTCTCTTCTTGGCCTGGCTTGTGGCAAGAGGGGCCAGGAGACTTGCGCCTCATAGGAGTCTGCTCTCCCAGAAGACTCGTGGCTCCTCCTTCCTCCCTCCTTCTCATAGCGGGGTGCTGATTGTTGTCGTTAGTGGGACCATTTTCACCTCCTCTTCATAATCCCTGGAAGAGAGGAGTGATTTAAATTCTTGACAACTTTCTTTAGGAATATGAGGTACTTAGCATTTTTGCTTGTTTATTTTTGGAATTTTGTTGTGTGTTTTCTGTTTGTTTGTTTTTCGTCTCCAGCTTTGAGCCTTAGCTGTCATTACCAGGCAAAAGGAAGAGCCCCACTCAGCACCCGTTTCCGGTTTTACGGCCCAGGCACTGTTGAGCAGACCACTATGTGGAAAGCCAGGGAGGATAATAGCAGCCCCCCAATGAGGCCACGAGCCCCAGAAGTGAGTACCTCACCTCAGCAGCCTAGAGTCGCTGCCTAGAACCTGTAGACTGCTAAGTTCATTACCATCCTCTTCCTTCCAATTTTTTGACATTCTGGGAACTTTTAACATCTAGAAGCATTGGAGGGATTTTTTTTTTTTTTAAACAGGATCTCACTCTGTCTCACTGGTTGGAGTGTAATAGTGCAAACATAGCTCACTGCAGCCTTAACTTCTCATGCTCAATCGATCCTCCCACCTCAGCCTCTCCAGTAGCTGGGACTGCAGGCGTGCACCACCATGCCCAGCTAATTTTTTAAATTTTCTGTAGAGATGGGGGTCTCAACTCTGTGGCCCAGGGTAGACTTGAACTTCTAGACTCAAGCAATCCTCCCACCTTGGCCTCCCAAAGTGCTGGGATTACAGATGTGAGCCACTGTGCTCAGCCTTTTGTTTTTGTTTTTGCTTTTTTACAAAAATATCCTCTAAAGACAGTTCACAGAAAAAGAAAAGAAAGCCTGGGAAACAAATGAAAAGATGTTCAGCCCTATATATAACAAGAAAAATTAAAATTAAAACTTATACCAGGGCCAGGCATGGTGGCTCACACCTGTAATCCCAGTGCTTTGGGAGGCTGAGACAGGAGGATCACTTGAGGCAGAAGTTCGTGACCAGACAGGGAAACATAGCAAGACCTTGTCTCTACAAAAAAATTTAAAAATTAGCCAGGCATGGTGGTGCATGCTTATAGTCCCAGCTGCTCGGGAGGCTGAGACTGGAGGATCACTTGAGACTAGGAGGTCAAGGCTGCAGTGACCTATGATCATGCCACTTACACTCCAGCCTGGGTGACAGAGTGAGACCCTGTCTGGACACAAAATAAACAAAAAACTCCTTATACCAAAAGACCATTTTTTACCCATCAGGTTGGCAGAAATAATTTTTTTAAAGTTTGGTTATAATGTATGTTGGAAGAGTGTGGGGGAAGAGGCATTTCCTACATTGCTGGTGGAAGTACAAATTGGTTCTACATCTAGGGAAGGCAAATTGGCAGTGTTGATCAAAATGACAAGTGCCAAATGACAAGAGCAATATTTTATAATCCAACAATTACACTTTTAGGAATTTATTCTCCAAATAGTCTCACACATGGAAATGACATCATTCAGGTACCATTGTTCTCTCTTTCTTTATTTATTTTCAGACAAGGGTCAAAGTATGATTTTTTAAATTTTACTTTTAGTAGAGACAAGGTCTCACTGTGTTGCGCAGGCTGATCTCGAACGCCTGGGCTCAAGCAATTCCTCAGCCTCCCACAGTGCTGGGAGTATAGGCATGAACCACCGCGCCCAGCCCACATACTGCTGTTTTTAATAACAAGAAGAAACAACCTAAATACCCAACAGTAGGAGACTTGGTTAAATAAATTATAGTAAGTCCACACAGTGGAGTACTATGCAGCAGTAAAAAAAAAAGTGAGGAAGCTTTTTACATAGTGAATCAATAACCCTCTATATACTTTTTCTTTTCTTTTTTTTTTTTTTTTTGAGACGGAGTCTCGCTCTGTTGCCCAGGCTGGAGTGCAATGGCGTGATCTCAGCTCACTGCAACCTCTATCTCCCAGTTCAAGCAATTATCCTGCCTCAGCCTCCTGAGTAGCTGGGATTACAAGCATGCGCCACCACACCTGGCTAACTTTTGTATTTTTAGTAGAGACGAGGTTTCACCATGTTGGTCAGGCTGATCTCAAACTCCTGACCTCAAGGAATCCACCCACCTCGGCCTCCCAGAGTGTTGAGATTATAGGTGTGAGCCACTGTGCCCAGTTTACATACATATTTTTAATAAACTTTTTATTTTGGAGTGATTTTAGATTTAGAGAAAAATTGTGAAAATAATGCAGAGAACTCCTTATACCTTGACTCAGTTGCAGTTTCCCCTGATATTATCATCTGATATTACATGGTATGCTATCAAAACTAAGAAACCAGTATTGGGACGTTTCTTTTAACTACACTCCAGATTTCATTTGGATTTCACTGGGCTTTTCCATTAATGTCCTCTTCTGCTCCGAGATCCAGTTCAGGATCCCACACTGCATTTAGTCATTATGTCTCTTGGTTTTCTCAATCTGTGGTAGTTTTTCAGACTTTCCTTGTTTTTCATGAGCTTGATGGTTTGGGGCAGTACTGGTCAGGTATTTTGTAGGCTGTTCTTCAATTTGGGTTTGGCTGATGTTTTTCTCATAACTGGGCTGGGGTTACAGGTTTTTGGAAGTAAAACCACAGAGGTAAGGTGCCTTCTCATTGCATCGTAGTGACGGATATATAAATGAACACGATGCTTACGTGACATGCCATGGTTAAGGCAGTGTTTGCCAGGCTCTTCAACCCTAATGTTACTACTTTTCCCTTTCCAAACTGTCTTCTTTAGAATCTAGTCACTAAGTCAAATCCACCGTCATGGGTGGAAGGCGAACTCAGCTCCATGTCCTAGAGGAGGAAATATCTACATATGTTAAATAAAATTCTTGGGAAAGGAAGATCTCTCTCACCACCCCCCATTTACTTATTCAAACACATATTTTTATCATTATGAACACACGTGTATTTATTATATTTAGGGCAATAATTCAATACCATACTATTTATTTTATTGTACAAATTGTTTCAGCTTTGGTGGCTGGGAGCTCCTTTAGGTTGGTTCTTGTATCTTTTGACATGCCCCCATCCTGTTGTTTTTTGAGCATTTCCTTGATTTTGATTCTGTTGTTTGGAGGCCAGTGGCTAGCTTCTCTCCATCTCTCTGCACCTGGCTCCTTCCTCAGTGGCCTCTGGCATTTCCTACACTAGCCCCTACACCCCTTGTCTCAGGTTGGGTTGGACTAGCCCATCATGGAGGGCTGAAGTCAGAAAACACCCCCGCTCAGCTGTGTCTGTTGCCAAGGCAACTAAGCAGCCCTGCAGGAAAGCCCAGGGGTCCAGCTCCCAAGTCTCCTGCCACCTGTGGTGCACTGAGTCCTTGGGGCACTGGGGGGGTGGGGGTTATGTCAGTCACATAACCTCTGTCACTATGGCACTCTGGTGCAACTTCTCCAGGGACCAGGGCCCAGGGAGCTCGGTCTACAGAGGAGCAGCTGGCTAGCTTTTCTCCACGGTTCTGGGGGAGGGCCCAGCTAGTTGAAGTCACACATTTGTTGAGCTAAAGTGACCACACCTTGGGATCTCACTCTGCTCATCTCACTCCTGTATGTTTATCTTCTTACCAAAAGCCATCCTGATTGCTCCCTCTGAGGTGATGGACAGAGAAAATTTTCCCTCCAAGGACTGACAGAGAAAGAACAAGGGAGATGTGGTCGTCTGCTGGCATCCATGCACTTGTGCAACTAGCAAAGCACTGAGTCCACAGGGAAAAGGGAGAGAAAGTGTAAATGAAGGTGCAATTGTGTGTGGAAGGCTGAGTGTGGTCACAGGAAAATTGCCTCATCCTTGTATTGAAATGCATCTTTCATCCCTCAACCCCAGGTTCTAAGTAGGTTCCCTCTCCCTCTCCTCAGCCAGCACCCTCATGCCACCATCATCTCTCACTTAGACCACAGCTTTATCCTCCTGACATGTTTACCCCACTCCAAATCATTTTGCAGATATTTTAAACATAAATCAGATTATATCATTAATCTGCTTCAAACCCTTGAACGGCCCTCCATTGATATCATGATAAAAACCCAAACTGTTCATCCCCCAAGCCCCTACTTTACCTTGCACCACTTCCCCCTCACTATCCAATTTCAAGCTACCTCAGCTGTTCATCACACTGGCCCCTTACCCTGGGGCACTCCTCCCCCCACTGCCCCCATCCCTCATTTCCATTCCCCTTCATCCTCCACACCTTATTGCAAACATCACTTCCCCAACGAAACCTGCCCCAATCAAAAAATCTAAATTAGACCATGAGATATATTTTCTTAAAGCTCCTGTACACACTCCCCAATTCATAATCATATAGTTTTCTGATCATTTTATAGTGTCTGTTTACCTCACTACATTGTAAATTCCTTGGAGGTAAACATGATATTATTTTGCTCACTGTTGTATCCCCAGTGTTCTGCACAGTGACCAGCATGTAGTAGGTGCTCAATAAATCTTTATGGAATTGATGAATGAAATCCACTTCTCCTATACTCCATTCTCAGAGACAGATATTATCATTTAGTCTTTGCTCACGCCAGAAACCGGGGAGCCAGCCTTGATGACTTTTTCCCCTCATTCCCCATGTTGTTGTTCACCAAGTGCTGTGGATTTCACCTGGTAAATATCTCTCAAATCCATCCCTCTTCTATATTCATCTTTCCAGTTTCTGAGTTATTGCAATAGCCCCACACTGGCCTCCTTGACTCCAGCATTGTCCCCTCCAAGCCATTTTCCACACTAACAGAAGAAGTGTGTGATGTCTGCAATGCACATCTGATTAAGTCATAAAGCTGCCTTCATGATAAAATTCCAATATAGACCCTTAGGAGGATGTAGCAGATCTGTTACTGACCCTGCCAGCATCCCCAGTGTCTTAGTTCGTTTCATGTTGCTGTAACAGAATACCTGAGACTGGGGAATTTATAAAGAAAGGAGGTCTATTTGGCTCATGATTTTGGTATCTGGAAGGTTCGAGACTGGGCAGCTAGTGAGGGTCTCACACTGCTTCAACGCATGGTAGGAAGCAGAAGGGGAGTGGGTGAGTGCAAAGAGATCACATAGTGAGAGAGGAAGCAAGAAAGAGAAACTGAGGAAGCCAGACTCTTTTTAACAACCTGATCTCCGGGAATTAATCCATTCCCGAGAGAGTGAGTGAGAAAACTCACTCACCCCTAAAAGAGGACATTAAACTACTGCCTTCATGACACAAACACCTCCCACTAGGCCCCACCTCCCAACATTGCCACATTGGGGATCACATTTCAACATGAGTTTTGGTGAGGACACACTGCAACCAAACCATAGCACCAGCCTCACGGGGCTCCATTCATAGCCTACACCTGGCCATAGGAAGCCACATGTTTCTCAAACAAACCATTCACTTTAATGCTTCTGGGCTTTGCAGACCACTCTAACTTCTACACTTAATTACCCACTACTCATCCTTGAAGATGACTTCTGGGAAGGCTTTCCTGATCTCTCCCCACAACAACATGGAATGAGATCCGCATCCCACATGTCCTCCCTAGACTCTGTGCCAGCCTTTATCACAGCATGAAACACACTGAGGTATAATGTCAGCCTACCCAGCCATCTCCTCTATTTTGAAACCTTGAGAAGAATAGTCCTCCCTTATTCCTCTGTTTCCAGTATTCAGTAATGTGTCCCAGTAGTGTTTTACCACTTCCAGAGCATATTCATATGCTTTATCTGGTTCTACCCTCTCAACAACTCTATGAGGTAGATAAGACAGACATTCTTATCCCAAATTCCAGAAAGGAGTGACTGATTGCACTCTGAGCCCATGGCAAGATAAGCCCCCAGTCCCCTGTGTTCCCAAGTCTAATGCTCATGCCTCTGGATAAGTATTTACCAGGTGATCCCCTGCTCAGATCCAGAATGCTGGGCTGGGCTCACGTACTCACGCTGCAAATTGGAGAACCTCAGGAGAATCTGGCCAGCCTAAGAAAGACGACTCAGGTGCTGACATTCGAGTTCCCTGGTGAAACATCTGGGCCCCTCCGCTGCCCCCAGTTCACTTACCGCTGGAGGACTGGGAGAACACTTTTCGCTCTCACTGGCCCACTGGTCAGTGAGTGCCCACCTCTCTCTCTCTCTCTCACACACACACACACACACACACACGCACATGACTTCCAATCAACTCTCTAATGCTCCTCTGGATAGCTAAGCATCACCAGACATTTGAAGAAATCCTCCAACATGAAAAACAGAGACCATGATAAACAGGAAATAAAGGAACTCAATGGAAACAGACACAATATAAGAAGTAGAAGGAAACTAAAACAAGCAAACAAGAAACCCCTCAAACTCCCACCATTAATAACATACACAGGGAGATAGCTTTGTTAAGAAGAACATATCTTACCCATGATATAAGATGAGAATTTGTTTTTATTTCTGTAACAGCTTCATTGGGACAAAATCCACATGTCATACAATTCACACATTTAAAGTGTACAATTCAATGTTTTTAGTATATTCACAAAGTTGTGCAACCATCACTACAATTAATTTTAAAACATTTTCATCACCTCGAAAAGAAAACCCATACCTTTTCCCTATCCAGCCTTAAGCAACCACTAATTCACTTTCTGTCTCTATAGATTTCTCTATTCTGGACATTTCATGTAAATAGGATGATATGATATACAACATTTTGGCTTCTGCCACTTAACAATGTTTTTAAGTTTCACCAAGTTGTATCAGTACTTCATTTCTTTTTATGGCTGAATAATATTCCATTATATAAATATACCACAAAGTGTTTATTCATTTGTTCGCTGATGGGCATTTGAGTCGTTTCTACCTTTTGACTATTATGAATAATGTTGCTATAAAAATTTATGTAAAATTTTTTGTGTTGACATATGTTTCATTTTCCTTAGGTACATACGCAGAAGCACAATTGCCAGGTCAATTAGTAACTCTACGTTTAACACTTGAAGAACTGAGGAACTGACAGACTGTTTTCCAAAGAAGCAGTCCCATTTTATATTCCCACCAGCAATGCATGAGGATTCCAGTGTTTCCCTATCTTCACCAACCCTTATTATTATCTGACTTTCATTTTATCGTAGTGGGGTGAAGTGGTGTTTCATAGTGAAACATAGTTTTGATTTGCATTTCCCTGATGATGTTGAGCATCATCACGTGCTTATCATTAAATTTGTTTGGGGGAATGTCCATTCAGATCTTTTGCCCATTTTTAAATTTTTTTTTTGAGACAGGGTCTTGCTCTGTTGCCCAGGCTGGAATACAGTGGGCAGTGGTGCAATCATGGCTCACTGCAGCTTCAGACTTCTAAACTCAAATGATCCTCCCACCTCAGCCTTCAGAGTAGCTGGGACTACCAACACATGCTACCATGCCCAGATAATTTTTTAACTTATTGTAGAGACAGGGTCTGACATTGCCTAGGCTGGTGCAATCAAGTTCTTTATCAGATATTTGATTTGCAAATTTTTTTTCAAATAAAAAATGATGACCAGGGGCAGTGGCTCACGCTTGTAATCCTAGCACTTTGGGAGGCAAGGCAGACCAATCACTTGAAGTTAGAAGTTCAAGACCATCCTGGCCAACATGGCAAAACCCCGTCTCTATTAAAAATACAAAAATTAGCCAGGCATGCTGGTGCACGCCTGTAGTCCCAGCTATTCGGGAGGCTGAGGCATGAGAATCGCTTGAACCCCAGGATGCAGAGGTTGCAGTGAGCTGAGATCACACCACTGCACTCCAGCCTGGGTGACAGAGTGAGACTCATCTCCAAAACAAAAACAAAACAAAACAAAAGATGAAGTGGTAACTCAGGAAACCTTTATATTATTGTATTATTCATAAATCAAAATAAACCTTTGTAAAACAAAATAACTAAGTTTCTAAACATTCAGTATATAGAGTAGCTGCTTAAATAATTTATATCTGGAATGGACTCAAGTACAGAAAATTCACTGTGTATTAACAACAGTGGTGTCTTAATGAAAGCCAGTGCTGTGTTGTTCATCTTGTTGGAGGCAGTGTGGCAGAATGATGCAAAGCTGACTCTGAAGCCAGACTAGAGACCAAAGGATTTTGAGAACAGGGAGACCTCTCCTACCTGTGCAGATACATGAAAGGCAAGGCTCCTCCGGACTGTACATCAGTGGAAAACCTTTAGATTCTGCTGCCACCTTGTGGTGGTCAGATTACAGCATGGTGCCCCATGCTCTTGGGTTTTGCTAGGGCTCCTGCTTCATTCAGGTCTATTGTAGGGACAAAAAAAAAAAAAAAAAAAAAAAAAGACGAAGGCAAGCATACATAGTATTTTGTATATGCATTAAACAAGAGTAGACAAAAAAATTGTTTAAGCATGAGAGATTATAGCATAATGATAAGACCAGTATCTTTGGAGCTATTCTAACTTCATTTATACCCCAAACTTCATTTATACTCCTGACTCAGCATTGGACTAGCTGTTTGATGCTGGGCAAGTCACTCTTACCCCTCTGTGAGCACTGTCTATTAAGTGGCAATAATAATAGTACCTCTCTCATGATGAGAGGTTAAATGAGGCAGTGGTTGTTTGGCACTGAGTTCCTGGCATATGATTCTTGGTTAATAACAAATGATTGATATAGGTTGTATTAGTCCGTTTTCATACTGCTATAAAGAACTGCCTGAGACTGGGTAATTTATAAAGAAAACAGGTTTAATTGACTCACAGTTCAGCATGGCTGGGGAGACCTCAGGAAACTTACCATCATGGTGTAAGGTGAAGGAGAAACAAGGACCTTCACGAGGTGGCAGGAAGGAAAAGTGCCGAGCGAAGGGAGAAGAGCCTCTTACAAAACCATTAGATCTCCTGAGAACTCACTCACTATCATGAAAACAGCCTGGGGGAATCTGCTTCCATGATTCAATTACCTCCACCTGGTCTCTCCCTTGACACGTAGGGATTATGGGGACTACGATTCAAGACGATATTTGGGTGGGGACACAAACCCTAACCATATCATTGGTGAACAAGGAAATCAGGCTAGTTCCTTTCTGGGAGCCTTTTCCTTTTTTTTTTTTTTTTTACGTTGGGTGCAAAATTGGAACTAACCAAAATTCTTGGTTTATAATGCATGTTCATCACTGGTCATGGAACACACACAAAAAAATGTGCTTGTGTGTTGGGATTGGATGCCTAGAAACTATCTGGATGCAACAGTTTAGTGTAATTCCAGGATTGAAAGAATACAACACACACCCACTTGTGAACACACATACACATACACACACATACACTCACACAAAAGGGGAAGCACATTCCAATTGGTTACAGTAACTCATTTCATCCTTATGCCAATTTTGTCCTAAAGGAGGACCGTTCCCTATCTTATCTAGGATATGCAGGTATGGAACCTGCAGGATTTCAAGGTCACCTTTAAATCTAGTGGGCATGAGCTTTAACCTATGAGGAAGGATGCATTCTGACTCTTTTTTAGAAGGATACAGTGAGCAAAGTGGAGGGAGTAAGACCCCCTACTGAGACAGATGGCTAAGCGCTTCCTGAAGGATAAGGTAAGTAAGGGGTTGGTATTTTGCATTTTCTTCTAGTGAAATTTGTCTTTCAATATTTAAAAATAGCTAACTCTGTTCACTTATGAATTATTTTCATAGTTATGTCTTTACTCTCTTTTTAAGGGCTTTTTTATTTTTCTAAAATTCAAAGTTGAATATTCAGTTTATTAATTCTCTCTCAGCTAACAAAAACTCTTAAAGCTGTGAAATGATATATGAAAACACAGCTTTGTCATGTATCTCACACTTAAAATGTTGCATTTTCTTATTCATTTTTTCTCTAAAGAATCTGATATGGTCATCTTGATTTCTCTATGACTCTCGTGCTATTGGATAATTTTCCCTCTTTTTTGATTTTCACGTGGCTGGGTTTTCAGGTTGTTTTGTTTTGAGGTATTCACTGGTTACAACATGGCTAGAGGGTGTGGTCTATATCACTTCTGCTTCTGGAAATATATTGAAATTTCTTATATGCAGTCCATTTTTATGACTATCTGTAGCTGATACGCTTTTCACAGGCCACAGGTTCAAGTTTGGTTAGAAAATGTAACATTATTTTCTATTACACATTTTCCCTCTATTTTGAATATCCATTACTCCTAATGCATGTACCCACAGACATTTTAAAAAATAATTTAAAAAAATAAAAACCACAACAAACCACCAACCACACACACACCTAATGTTAGTCATCTCCAGGTAAACTCGGTAATTTTTTTCCAAGATTTTCCCACTTAGTGTTTCCCCTTTTCCCAGGGGGTTGGATCTAAGTCGTGGAGGTACTTTAGTAGCATTAGGGGAGGGTCATCTGAATGTTCTGGGGTCATCACCTTTCCACTTTAGTATCCATTGAGATGTACGTCATCTTCCCCTCCCAGCCTTTGTCGCCTTCCACAAACTGCAGACATTAGCTTAGTGACCTGTTTCCCACGTTTCCTAGTTCTGGGCACATGCATTTCTCCATCGGACCTCAAGGCCACTTCCACTCTCCCAGCCACCTGAGTGTCCCTCTTGGGCAAAGGGAAATCTTTGCATATTCTCGCGAGCAACTCTAGTATCTGAGGAAACGTGAGGCTGACCAATCTCCTCCAGTCCTTTGACAACCTTAATTGTTTGCGCGGCTACTTCTGCAAGGCTTATTGATTCCCTGTTTGTTCCGGAAATGTGCACTTGATGTGATCTCACATCTCTAGCTGGGGGGATTTTCATACCCCATTCAGGGCAGTTTCAACCCCCGAGAGCAGGTGCAGTGGACAAAGGGCACAGCCCCTTCCCAGAGACCCACGCTGCATCAGACTCTCGGTCTTACCGACGTCGCTAGTCCTGAGGCTGCTCGCCCCAACCCACCAGGTCCCGGCTGCGCTTTGGCGCCACCTAGTGGTGTCTTGGCGGCTCTGGCGTAAGCCGGCTTAGGATGCTGAGGATGCTGTTGGGAAGGAGTCTCCGCCAGGCGGGGCCTCCCAGCGGAGCTACGAGCTCTCCAGGATCCGCCCGGTTACCGACGGCACTTGCTTTCTTGGCGGCTTCTGGGGAGACCGGGCAACGAGAGCACCGAGGACACAAAGGTCCACTTTCTACTTCTGGGTTTCCAAAAATAAGGCGGCCTGAGTTTTCAGCGCCTGGTCTTCCCACCACACCCTACCAACGAAAGGAAATCACCTGGCGTAGGAAACAAGCCCTACCTTGCGCTTGTTTTCAGAATTCACAGATGGTGCAGGCGTGTTACCGTCGGGTTTACCCACTATCCCTCTATGCGTGTTGTGGGCACCTGAAAAGGAGGTGATAGCCCCTCTCTGTAAATGTGGAATTCCCCCTGCCCAGCCAAGGGAGACGCCAGGATGCAGAGTGCCAGGGTCAGGCAGGGCAGGAACCCAGGCTGCCGCAGCCGAAGGAGAGAAACCAAAGTTCCAGCCAACCCAGCCAAGCGAAGTGTAGCCAAGAGCTGGGAAGGAGAGAAACGGGAACCCGAACGAAGTCCCAAAGGAAGAGGCCTACATCAGAGCCCAAGCGTTCAAAGCAGCAAACAGGAGACGTGGCTGGAGGGGTTCCCTGAGTCACAGAGGCTGGCTTCTCATAGGGAGGGGCCCCAGAAGAATATAGGCCACTGAATTTTTTCCTTAAGTTTTATTTTGTCTGATATTAAATTTGCTAAACTTCTTTATACCCAACTTTTAAAACAATATATTATCTTTATTGTGGAAAAATATGGAAAATTGGGGAAAACACATTTTGTACAACACGTAGAAAGGCTGCTGTTTATTTGTGTGCATGTGTGTGTGTATATATATACATACATGTTTTCTAGGGATGCTGGGACAAATTACCACAAACTGGGTGACAACACAGATTTATTCTCTGCCATTTATGGAGAAAAAAGGCTGAACTCAAGATGTCTGCAGGGCTACCCTCCCTCCAAGGGCCCTAGAGGAGAATTTTTCTTGCTTCTTCCAGCTTTTGGTGACTCCAGGAGTTCCTTGGCTTGTAGCTGCATAACTCCAATCTTGGTATCCATCCTCACATGGCCATGGCTTTCTCTGTGTCTGTGTGTTCTCTTCTGTCTCCTATATAAGGATCGTTAAATTTAGGACTCATCCAGATAATCTAGGATGAGCTCATCTCAAGATCATTAACTCAATTATATCTACAAAGATACTATTCAGGAGCGTGGGTATTAGGACATGGATGGATATTTTTAGAGGTCATGATTCAACCCATTACAGTGTATGTGCATGTGTGTGTGTATATATGTATATGTTTTATGCACATATATATGGAGAAACAGAAAAAAACAAGCTACGATTCTACTATTCACATTTTGACGCATTTTCTTCAGGTGTTGATGTTGGTTTTATGCAGAAATAAAACTTTTAAATGAAATTTAATTCATAGATGATATACGGATTTTATTCTATTTTCCATAATGATTTTTCCATCTTTAAATATTAATTTAAAACATAACTCTAATGGTTGCATCATAAACTATCTTAAATGTGCTATATTTTATTTAACCATTCAATTAATATTGAATACATAACTTTTTGGTGCTATAAATAAATGATGAGGTAGTGAACAAAGTAATAAAAATCTAGCTTCTAAGGAACAATTTGTTGTTTTTGCCACCTCACATCCATTGCCCCTTCTTCATAATATTACCTTAATTTTTCTTGGGGAACTAACATTTCTCTATTGGCTAATGATTGGCAAGACGATCAATTAAGATGCACTGAATATTTTTAGATTAAAAAATAGATGTGAAACCTAACTTATGATAGTTGGATGCTCTCTCCATAGCAACTGAATCTTAAGAAAAGTAAGACTGAAAACAGCTGTAGCTGATTCATCTGGTAGCTGATTCATCCTGTAGCTGATTCATTGCTTTCTGTTACCTGGTTCTCCAGAGCCACCCTGGTTCCTGCCCTTTTGGGGCCTAACTTTTCAGCTTTCTTTTTCAGTTCTATTAGCTGAACCAAAAATTTATGTTTTATTTTGTCTGAGTTGATTTCTGCTTTTGCAAACAAAGAATCTGAACTTCTACAAGGTGAATACTTTTGATTCATTTGTTTTTGGTATTTTTTGCTTTCTAATACAAATATTTAGTAATATAAATTTTCCTCTGAGAACAATTTTGTTGTTATACAAAATTGTTTTCTCACTGCTACTTTTCTTTTTTTTTTTTTGAGTTGGAGTCTTGCTCTGTCGCCCATGCTGGAGTGCCGTGGCGCGATCTCAGCTCACTGCAACCTCTGCCTCCTGGCAATTCTGCCTCAGCCTCCCAAGTCGCTGGGACTACAGGCACATGCCACCATGCCCGGCTAATTTTTGTATTTTTAAAGATGGGGTTTAGAGATGGGGTTTCACTGTGTTGCCCAGGCTGGTGTCAAACTCCTGACCTCAAGTGATCTGCCAGCCTCAGCCTCCCAAAGTGCTGGGATTACAGGTGTGAGTCACCATGCCCGGCCTGTTACTATTTTCTGAATAGACTTTTATTGCTTTTACTTGAGTTATTTGGAAAGATGATTTTAGAACACCAATTGATTTTTTGGACAATTATTTTATTGCTGTTTTTAATTTTGTGACAGTGTATTAAGAGAATTTGGGGTATTTATGGAAATCTTTATGTATATGTTTGTAGATGTTCTTGAGTAATTGAAAAAATAGCTACACACACACAGCATGTATCTTTTAAGTCAAAGTTTTAACTGTATTGTTCATGTCTTTTGCTATTACCCAATATACCAAAGCCACACAAACACACTATGAGAAAAAAGAACTACAGAACAATATCACTTGTGAACATACATGCAAATATGATCAACAAAATACTAGCAAACCAAATCCAGCAGCACATTAAAAGAATTATACCCATGACCAAGTAGGATTTATCCCAGGGATGGAAGGCTGGTTTAATATATGAAAAGTAATCAGTGAAATACACATTAAAAGAATAAAAGACCAGCCTGGCCAACACAGTGGAACCCCGTCTCTACCAAAAAATACAAAAATTAACCGGGCATGGTGGCACATGCCTGTAGTCCCAGCTATTCAGGAGGCTGAGGCAGGAGAATCACTTGAACCCAGGAGGCAGAGGTTGCAGTGAGCCAAGATTGCGCCACTGTACTCCAGCCTGGGTGACGAAGTGAGAGAGTGAGACTCTGTCTCCAAAAAAAAAAAAAAGAGAGAGAGAGAGAAAACCCCACATGATCATCTCAATTGATGCAGAAAAAGCATTTGACAAAATGCAACACTCTTTCATGATAAATACACGCAATAAAATAGGAATAGAGGGGAACTTCTTCAACATGATAAAGTCCATCTACAAAAAACCCACAGCAAACATCACACTCAATGGTGAAAGACTGAAAGCCTTTACACTGAGATCAAGAACAAGACAAGGATACCCACTTTTGCCACTTCTATTAAACATAGTACTGGAAGTCCTAGCTAGAACAAGTAGGCAAGAAAATGAAATAAAAGGCAGACAAATTGGAAAAGAAGAAGTAAAATTATCTCTATAAACAGATGACATGATCTTATACACGGAAGAACCTGAAAAGTACACATGTGCATGCACACACACATACACATACACAATAGAGCTAATAAATGAATTCAGCAAAGTTGCAGGATACAAAATCAGCACACAAAAATTAGTTGTATTTCTATACACTAGCAATGAACAGTTCAATAAGGAAATTAAGAAAACAATTCCATTTTAAAAACGAAAAGAAGATACTTAGAAATAAATTTAACTAAAAACGGACAAAACTTATTTACTGAAAAGAAACAAAACATTGCTGAAGAAAATTAAGGAAGACCTAAATAAATGGAAAAATATCCCACTTCGTACACTGCAAAACTCAATATTGTTAAGATATAACAGTACTACCCAAAGTGATACACAGATTTAATGCAATCCCTACCAAAATTCCAATGACATTTTTTTCTTTAACTGTTTTATTTTCTCAGAACTGGAAAAACCTTTCCCAAAATTCATATGGAATTTCAAGGGACCCCAAAGAGTCAAAACAATTTTGAAAAAGAACAAAGTTGAAGGGCTCACACTTCCCAATTTCAAAGTCTTACTACAAAGCCACAGTCATCAAAACATGGTGGTACTGGCATAAGGATAGAGATATAGATCAATGGAATAAAGTCAAAATAAATCTTAATATCTATTTGGTTTTTGAAAAGGGTGTCAAGACTATTCAATAGGGAAAGGACAGTCTCTTCAATGGTGTTTTGGGAAAACAGGATATCCACATGCAAAAGAAATGAAGTTGGACCTTTACCTCACACCATATGCAAAAATTAACTCAGGATTCAGGGAAGCACCAAGAATCTGTCTCTCCACCTAGACAACAATTACACTGGCAGCATCTGTCTGATGTAACTATTTTAGAACTGTGGAGTCTACTGAAAGATTGCAACTTCTAGGAAAAGGTTTGGACCTTAACAGGTAGTTAATTTCAGTAAGTTTTAGCTCTTAGCACAGTAGCAGCAATTAATTCCCACTCCTGCCCCATGACAGACAGCTGTGCATGTGTTCCTGCAGTAGATGCAAACAGCCTGTGGGAGCCAAGGGTGGGCAAAAAGGACTTTGTCCTTCAGCTATCAGGGATCTGTGCTCTGATGGCCTACTGCTGCTTCTAATCACAGAGGTGAAGACAAAGGCACTTGGGAAGGCTGAGGTGGGAGGAACATTTGAGCCCAGGAGTTGGAGACCAACCCAGTCAACATAGTGAAACCCAGTCGCTACAAAAAATTTTAAAAACTAGCTGGGCATAGTGGTATGCACCTGTAGTTCCAGCTACTCGGGAGGCTGAGGTGGGAGGATCACTTGAGCCTGGGAGGTCAAGGCTGCAATGAGCAGTGATCATGCCACTGTACTCCAGCCTGGGGGAGGAAGGGAGACTCCATCTCCAAAAAAAAAAAAAAAAAAAAGACAATGAGGCAGCAGCTATTGTTGTAGTACCTACCCCCACTGTTGCAACTTCCTCCCTCTCTGGCTGAAGTGACTTCCAGGAGATTTAAAGTGCTAATGCCCTTTTTTTCTCCCTTCATTTTACTCTTTTTTCCTTTTGGAAGCCAGACAAAAAAAAGTAGTAAACCATTAAAAAAAAACTGCAAAAGCTCAGCCTTCTGAGCTTAGAATTAAAACATAATGCTAATGGTTGCATCATAGACTATCTTCAATGTGCTATATTTTATTTAACCATTTAATTAATATTGAACACATAACTTTTTGGTGCTATAAATAAATGATGATGTAGTGAACCAACTAACAAAAACCTAGCTTCTAGATTCCACATCCACAGATTTAACCAACTGTGTATCATAAAATATATGTTTATATTTAGAAATGGGTTCATGCTCTATTGCCTAGACTGGAGTACAGTGGGATGATCATACCTCACTGCAGTCTTGAACTGCTGGGCTCAAGAAATCCTCTTGCCTCAGCCTCCCAAGTAGCTAGAACTATAGGCATGCACCACCATGCCCAGCTAATTTTTAAGGTTTTTGTCGAGACGGGGTCTCACTATGTTGTCCCATCTGGTTTTGAACTCCTAGCATCAAGTGATCCTCCCATTTTGGCCTCCCAAAGTGTTGGAATTACAGATGTAAGCAACCATGCCCAGCTTAAAAATATTTTTAAAAAACAACAATAAAAATAATACAAATTTAAAAACAATTCTGAATATAGTATAACAACTATTTACATTGCATTTATATTGTATTAGGTATTATAAGCAATCAAGTATGTGAATAAAGTATATGCAAGTTGTGCATAGGTTAAATGCAAATATTATGCCATTTACATAAGAAACTTGAAAATTTATGCATTTTGGTATCTACAGGGTATCCTGGAACCAATCTTTCACAGATACCAAGGGACGACTATATATGTCTTCCAAAAGTGAGAAAGAAATTAAGACAATCCCAAATAAACAAAAGCAGAGGAAGTTCACTACCACTAGAGCTGCCTTGCAAGAAATGCTCAAGGGAGTCATGCAAGGTGAAATGAAAGATACTAGACAGTAACTCAAACCCATATGAAGGAACAAAGATCTCAATAAAGGTAAATACATGGGACATTATAAAAGCTAGTGTATTTTAACAATAGTTTGTGGCATCATTTTTTGTTTCTACATGACTTAAGAAATGCTATATGACAAAAAGGGACTAATACATTTTTTTCAAAAATATTAGTCTAAAAGCCAGTATTGCTGGGTGGGGTGGCTCACACCTGTAATCTCAACACTTTGGGAGGCCAAGGTGGGAAGATCACTTGAGGTCAGGAGTTGGAGACCAGCTTGGGCAACATAGTCTCTACAAAAAATTTAAAACTTATCCAGGCATGATGGCATGCACAATAGTCCCAACTACTCAGGAGGCTGAGGTGGGAGGATCACTCAGCCCAGAAGTTTGAGATTGCAGTGAGCTATGATTATGCCACTGTACTCCAGCCTGGGCAACAGAGTAAGACCTTGTCTCCATAAAAAAATAATAATAATAATTTTTTAAAATATAAAATATAGCCAGCATTACTATAACTTTGGTTTGTAACTGTGCATTTTGATTTTTACATAATTTAAGAGACTGCTGCACTTAAAAGAATTATTAATTTAGGTTTTCAAGCACAAAATATATAGGGATGTAATTTTGTGATACTGACAGCTGAAAGTGTGAGGACAGAGCTGTAAAGGAACAGAATTTTTGTATATTATGGATATTAAACTGGTATAATTTCAAGTTAGAATATTATAACTTTAGAATAATAAAAGAAATCTCCATGCTAACCACAGAGAAAACAGCTGTATAATGTATACAAAAGGAAATGAAAAAGGAATTGAAAATTTTCACTACAAAATATCAACTAAATGCAAAAGAAGACAGTAATGTAGGAAATAAGGGACAAAAATCTACAAGGCATATAGAAAACACCCAGCAAAATGACAGAAGTATCTCCTCATCCTTCATTATTTTAAATGTAAATGAGTTAAACTCTCTAATCAAAAGAGATTAGCAGAATGGATAGAAAAACATGATTGAACTATATGCTGTCTACAGGAAGCTCACTTTAGATTCACAGACACAAAAGATTGAACATGAAAGAATGGAAAAAGAGACTCCATGCAAATAGTAACCAAAAGAGAGCAGGGGTTGCTATTCTAACAATGGACAAAATAGACTTTAAGTCAAAAAAGATTAAATGAGACAAAGAAGGACATCATACATTAATAGGAGGTTCAATGTAGCAATAAGGTAAAATAATTATAAACACTTATACACCTAATAACAGACAATCAAAACTTGTGAAGCAAAAACTGACATAATTGAAGAAAGAAATAGACATTTCTAAAATAAACGTTGGAGACTTCAAAACCCCACTCTCAATGGGGAGACTGATTTGAGTAATAAGAAAACTCTGGTCTCCCACACAGCTGGCTCTGCTTGAATTAGTCTTTTTCTATTGCAATTCACCTGTCGTGGTAAATCGGCTTTGTCTAGGCAGCTGGCAGGGTGAATCCACTGGGCGGTTACAGTGCAATCATAGCTCACTGCAGCCTTGAATTTCTCGGCTCAAGCAATTCTCCTGCCTCAGCCTCCCAAGTAGCTGAGATTAAGGCACGTGCCTCCATGCCCAGCTAATCTTTATTTTTTGTAGAGATGGGTCTTGCTATGTTACCCAGGCTGGTCTCAAACTCCTGAGATCAGGTGATCCTCCTGCCTCAGCACCCTAAAGCCCTGGGATTACAGGTACAAGTCACTGTGCCTGGCCTTACACTATCATTCTTATTGGATATTTTAATCTTTTTTCAATTCTACATAGAATATTGTTCTGATTATATAGTATGTAGGTCAATGTAAGTAAATCAATCAGTTCTTAATTCTCATTCTAGCTCTGCCATGTCTAAGTTGCCTCAACTATAAAATGGTGATAATTTATTTCAGAAACATTGTAAGAACCAAATGAAATAATGTATTTGACTTTATGAAAATATATTACATAAACTATGAAGTATCATTATTCTTTGGTATTCTGGTATTCTTGATAATTCAATGTATAAGACTATTTCATTTAACTTCTTTTTCAGTTAAATATATTTTTTGATGAAAATGTATTATAAAGCACCTACTTTCAAAAATCAAAAGGGGCTGAAATTAGTTGTAAAGTAAAAAGATAGAAAAAATAGGAATTATGAAGTTAAGAGATTATTCTGGTCATTGTGGATAGCAAGTAGAAATGGTACTAATTTATAGCACTCATAATTTATACATGAAACTAAATAATCATGTTTACCAATCAAAACAATACGAAAAAGAAGAGAAAAGCAAAAAAAAAAAGCAGACATAAAACTAGAAAATTCACAAACTTATGAAAATAAACAACCAATAAATCAAAGTAGAAATTCAAATGACAATGAAAACATAACATACCAAAATTTATGGTCTTGTGCCTTAAGGCAGTGCTGTAGTGGAAATTTATAGCTATACATGTTTACGTTAAAAAAGAAAGATGTCAAACCTAATTTTACAACTTATGGAACTAGAAAAAGAAGAACAAACTAAACCCAAAGCTAGCATAAGAAAGGAAATTTAAAAGATGAGCACAGAGATCAACAAAATAGAGAACAGAAAAACAATAAAGAAAATTAATAAAACCAGAAGCTGGTTCTTTGAACATAACAAACATTTAGCTAGATAGACTTTTAAAAAATGAGGCCAGTTGCAGTGGCTCACACCTGTAATCCCAGCACTTTGAGAAGCTGAGGCTGGTGGATGACTTGAGCCCAGGGGTTTGAGACCAGCCTGGGCAACATAGTGAGACCCCATCTCTATGAAAATATTTTTTAATTAACTGGGTGTGCCCCTTTAGTACCAGCTACTCAGGCGGGTGAGGTGGGAGGATCACTTGAGCCTGGGAGGCTCAAATGATCAGGCCACTGCACTCCAGCCTGAGAGACAGAGCAAGACCCTGTCTCAAAAAAAGAAAAAAAAAAAAGAAGAAGAAGACACGAATTACTAAAATCAGAAATGAAAGTGGGGACATTATTACTGATTCTACAGATACAAAAAAGATTATAAGAGAGTGTTATGAACAATTGTATGTCAACAAATTTAAAAACCCACATGAAATGAACAAATTTCTAGAAACACAAAATCTATCAAGGTTAAATTATGAAGAAACAGAGAATCTGAGTAGACTCATAAAGAATAAGGAAATTGAGTCACTAGTCAAAAATTGAGTCCTGATTTGGGGGCATCAGAAAAGCCCTAGATCTAGACCAGGCACAGTGGCTAATGCCTGTAATCCCAGCACTTTGGGAGGCTGAGGCAGGCAGATCACTTGAGGCCAGGAGTTCAAGACCAGCCTGGCCAATGTGACAAAACTCTGCCTCTACTAAAAATACAAAAATTAGCCAGGTATGGTGGCATGCACCTGTAATTCCAACTACTCAGGTGACTGTGGCTCTAGAATCCCTTGAACTCAGGAGGCAGAGATTGCAGTGAGCTGAGATTGTGCCACTGCACTCCAGCCTGGGCAACAGAGCGAGACTATCTAAAAAAAAAAAATAAATAAATAAATAAATAAAAGAAAAGCCCTGGATTTGATGGCATCACTGGTTAATTCCACCAAACATTTAAAGAACTAATACTGATCCTTCTCAAACTTTTCCAAAAAAGTGAAGAGAAAAAACTCCCTGACTCATTCTATGAGGTCAGCATTACCCTGATACCAAAGCCAAAAAAGAGACTACAAGAGAAGAAAACTACAAACTAATATCCCTTATGAACACTGATGCAAAAACCCTCAACAAAATACCAGCAAACTGAACTCAGAATTACTCACCATGGCCCAGTGAGATTTATTCCTGGAATGAAAGGATGGTTCAACATTTGAAAATCAATCATTACAATACACCATATTAACAAGACCTGGGGGGAGGAAAAACCACTTGATCTTCTCAATTGATACAGAAAAACATTTGACAAAATTCAACACCCTTTTATGATAAAAATATACAACAAACTAGAAATAGAAGGAATATTACCTCAATGTAATAAAAGCTGTAAATGAAAAACCCACAGCAAATATCATAATCATTGGTGAAAGACTGAAAGCCTTTCCTCTAAGATAAGGAACAAGGTAAGGATGCCTACTTTCACCACTTCTATTCAACATAGTACTGGAAGTCCCAGCCAAAGTAATTAGGCAAGAAAATGAAATAAAAATCACCTACAGTGAAAGGAAGATGTAAAGTATCTACCATTTTACTTTCCCACTAACAGTACACAAGAGATCCAACTGCTCCACATCCTCAAAACACTTGTTATTTTCTTTTCTTTTTTTTTCTCTCTTTTTTAAATAGCCATCTGGCGGAGCACAGTGGCTCACGTTTGTATCCCAGCACTTTGGGAGGCTGAGATGGGAGGATTGCTTGAGCCCAGGAGTTCGAGATCAGCCTGACCCCCTTGTCAGATAGGTTGGTGAGGTTGTGGCTGTTAACAGCCCAGAAGGAAGAGGTGGCCCCCCGGTGAGAGAGAGAGGGACACTTACTCTTCGAATGACCCTCTTATTTGCAGTGAGGAAGAGACAGCAGAGAGTGTTCTCTGTCTATGCATGCGTGCAGAGGAAAGGCCACATGAAAACACAATGAGGAGGTGGCCATCTCCTGCCAGACACCAACCCTGACAGCACCTTGATCTTGGGCTTCTAGTCTCCAGAACTGTGAGAAAATAAATGTCTGTTGTTTAGGCAAAACAAAAAATTAATTCAGAATGGATCAAAAGCCTAAATTAAGAGCTGTACTGTATAACTCTTACAGTTGTAATCTAGTTTTAGAACCCTTCTATCACTCTAAAAAGTTATCTCATGCTTATTTGCAGCTCATCGCTCTTCCACCCCTAGTCTGAGAAAACCACTGATTTGCTTACTGATTCTATAGTTTTGCCCTTTCTAGAAATTTCATATAAGGGGAATTATACAATACATAGTTATGCATTGTCTGGCTTCTTTCATGAGGTTCACCTATGTTGTGGCATGTATCAGGACTTTGTTCCTTTTTATTGTCGAGTGTTGTATGGGTACAGCACATTTTATTTGTCCATTTACCATCTGATGGACTTTCACACTGTTTCCAATTTTGGGCTATTGTGAATAATGCTGCCATGAACGCTTGAATACAAATATACAATTTTTTGAATTGTATTATCACAGTGTTAATCGTCAGATTTTAACAATTTACCATTATAGTAATTCATCACTACTGTCAGTTTGCTCTTGTGGTCACTATACTGAATATTTGTAATTCTAAATAGATGCTCATTTTCATTGGAGGTAGGTACCAGAGCAAAATATTTTTTTGGCTGTCTCTGCCATTCAGACCCTGCTGATGGTGATGTTGCTACCATGTTATTGAGCCTTTCTTTCTCTTTAACAGTACCTGATCAAGGTAAAAACATCTTCTTTCATTCTTGATTAAAGATGAAGTTGATGGTGACAGTACATTTTCATTATGGCAGTTTTACAAACTGAAGCTTTGTGCACTGCTGAAAGAAAATGTTTTCTGAATATTTTCTGTTTTTTGAGACAGAGTCTCACTCTATCACCGAAGCCGGAGTGCAGCAGTGGCCCAGTCATAGCTCACCGTAACCTCGAATTGCTCGGCTCAAGCGACCCCCCTGCTTCAGTCACCTGAGTAGTTGGGACTACATGTGTGCCACCACACCACGCTAAATTTTTAAATTTTTGTAGAGATAGGGTCTTGCTTTGTTGCCAAGGCTGGTCTCAAACTCTTGTCCTCAAATGATCCTCCTGGCTCGGCATCTGAATATTTTCAAAATCAGATTTAAGATAATTGCCCTCAAATATAATTTTATTTACAATATTTTTCCCATGTACTTGCTGCTTCAAACAGTCACTTGAGAAAATATTTGCCTTTAAATCCAGAATCTTGAAATAGGATATGATGGAACAATATAATTTAAATTCTGAATTCACATCTGTATTAGTCAGGATTCTCTAAAGGGACAGAAGTAATAGGATATATGTATATATGAAGGGGAGTTTATTAGGAGTACTGACTCACTGGACCACAAGGTCAAGTCCCACAATAGGCCATCTGCAAGCTGAGGAGCGAGGAAGCCAGTCTGAGTCCCAAAACCTCAAAAGTAGGAAAGCCCACAGTGCAGCATTCAGTCTGTGATCGAAGGCCTGAGAGCCTCTAGCAAATCACTGGTGTAAGTGCAAGAGTCCAAAAGTTGAAGAACTCGGAGTCTGATGTTTGAGGGCAAGAAGCATCCAGCACGGGAGAAAGATGAAGACTAGAAGTCTCAGCAAGTCTGCTCCTTCCAACTTCTCCCTGCTTTATTCCAGCCACACTGGCAGCTGATTACATGGTGCCCACCCAGATTGAGGGTGGGTCAGCCTCTCCCAGTCCACTGACTCAAACGTTAATCTCCTTTGGCAACCCCTCACAGACACCCAGGAACAATACTTTGCATCCTTCGATCCAATCAAGTTGACACTCAGTATTAACCATCACAACATCTGCATCTGAGGTTTTACTGCACGCTCATCAGCTTCAAACTCGTCACTAGCGTAAAGCTGATAGGAGAATCTTTACGACAGGTTTCAGTGAAAGAAATATTGCCCTCACAAGACAACTGAGTTGGTTACATCTACAGCAGGTTCCAGCCAGTAAACTCTTCTCTGCAAATCACATGGGTTGTTGTGTTGTTACAGTGATCTGCAAAGTAAAAGGTTAAGGCTTTATTTTGGTATTTAAGCGGACTTCTTAATATGTCATAAGTGTTGCATTATCTTTTGTGAACATCTTGAATAAGTACATGACAAGGCAAAGGCAGTTCCACAGTATCTTGTATATCACATAGTTTGCTTTGGCTGAAGAAGAATATAGAAAAGGTCTACTCTCTGTTTATTGCCAGTAACCCATGGTGCTATCTTATATTTTAAAAAGACTTCTGGTTGCTTCTTCATGTCCAAGTGTCTGATATAGAAGGTACAAAAGTAGCACATTTAATATCATTAACCTTTTTATACACAGCAGACTTTAATTCTAGAAACTGCTTTTAGTAACACATTTTATAGAAGGAACTTTATATCTTCATCAAATGTCAAAAATTCATCTACTACTAAAAATAGTTGGCAGTCTATAGCAATATTTTTGTCAAGCTTTCTGTTTAAATTTTTGCATAGACTCAAGAGTAAAAGGAACTATCTTCTTGAAATATTTTTATGAAGTCTGTTGTTTTGAAATATGATTAGTAGAAACAGAAAGGGTTTGAAATACCTCATTTCCCCTAAACTTTTTTTTTTTTTTTTTTTTTTTTTTGAGACAGAGTCTCGCTCTGTCGCCCAGGCTGGAGTGCAGTGGTGCGATCTCGGCTCACTGCAAGCTCCGTCCCCCCCGGGCTCACGCCATTCTCCTGCCTCAGCTTCCTGAGTAGCTGGGACCACAGGCGCCTGCCACCACGCCCGGCTAATTTTTTTGTTTTAATTCATTGTTTATATTCTATGTTAATCAAAGCTGTTTCAACATGGTAGTTTTTCTACTTCATTTTAGAGTTTTCCTCCTCATAAACTCTAGGTTAGC
Source organism: Pan paniscus (assembly GCF_029289425.2). NCBI lineage: Eukaryota > Metazoa > Chordata > Mammalia > Primates > Hominidae > Pan > Pan paniscus. The sequence goes on along the minus strand of NC_073261.2, from coordinate 53,504,651 downwards.
AAAGTTGATATTCTCCTTTGAAGTCATCCTCAACAAGATGTAAACAATTCTCAAATAGGACTTTTTCTTGAAAGACCCAAAGCTAAATAATACTAAATAAATAAAAATTAAATACAGTTTTTGAAGACTTCTTTGAACGTTATGAATGCTAAAATACCAAGCAAGTCTACAAAGATTATAACTCTATTATCACTCCTTATTCTTTTTTAAGAACATTTATGTTTTTAAGAAGCTGTTTATTTGTTTATTTTTTGAATAGGGAATACATTTATATGGCTTAAAAAGTCAAAGTAATGCAAAAGGTACACTCTGAGTATATCCGCTTTCACTCCAACTTCCCTCCCCCTCCTCTATAGTTAACTAGTTTTATAATTTATTGAGGATCTTTCCAGTATTTAATATGTGAATGTTAGAAAATCTAAGTATATATTTTTATTTCCCCCTTTATTGCACAAGATTGCATTTTGCATAAGATATACTTTTTTCCATTTTTTACTTTGCCTTCTTCATTCAGTATATATTCTAGAGATCTTTTTACATCAGTATAAAGAGCAATTTTCATTCATTTTTATAGCTGCATATTATGCCATTATGTAGGATGTACCTTAGCGTATTTAACTAGGTCCATTTGGATCTTTTCCAATCTTTTTTTGTTATAAGCAATGCTGCCATGCATGACTTTGAACACAAGTTATTTCATGCACGTGAAGTATATTTGAGGTAAATTTCCAGAAGTGGGATTACTGGTCAGAGGATAGAAACGTGTAATTTTGAGAGATATTTCCAAATTGCCTTACATAGGATTGTTATCTTTTGGGCTCCAATCAGCAATGCATAAGAGTTTCTTGCCAAAATTATGTGTCATCAAACATTTGGAATTTTGTAACCAAGCTCATAGATGATAAATGGCATGTCGATTTTGTTTTAATTTGCAGTTCTCATATTTTGAGTGAAATTGAGCATCTTCTATGAGTTTAAAGTCATTTGTATCTCTTTTTCTGAGAATTATCTGTTTATATCCTTTGCCTGTTTTTATATTGGGTTGTCTTTTTGTCTTGATTTCAATGAAATCCTTATATATTTAAAAATTAAAAAAAGTTGTGGGGGCCGGGCGCGGAGGCACTTTGGAGGCCAAGGCAAGTGGATCGCTTGAGGTCAGGAGTTCGAGACCCTGTCTCTACTAAAAATAGAAAAATTAGTTGGGCATACTGGCATGTGCCTGTAATCCCAGCTACTCAGGAGGCTGAGGCAAGAGAATCCCTTGAACCTGGGAGGCGCAGGTTGCAGCGAGCCGGGATCGCGCCACTGCACTCCAGCCTGGAAGACAGAGCAAGACTCAGTCTCAAAAAACAAAAACAAAAACAAAAGACAAAAAAAGAACGCTTTGTCAGTCTTATGAATTGCAAAATTTTCCTATTTTTCTCTGCCTTGTAACTACTTTTTTGTGTAGTAAAATATATCGGTCTTTTTTTATTTGGTTTCTAGACTTTGATTCATAAAGGCCTTCCTCACTCCAATGTTACAAAGAAATTCGTCCATATTTTCTTCTACTACTTTTGAGGTTTTATTTTTTTCTGTATAAATCTTTGCTACATTTGGAGTTTATCTTGATGAACAGCGTGGGCTATGGATCCAATTTTATCTTTTCCAGATAGATATCCAGTTGTCATAACACGATTTATTAACATTGAGATGCATCCTTTATCATAAACTGAATTTCCCCACGCTAGTCATCTTTTTCTTTACTTTTCTTTCTGTTTCTTTGTGTGTCTATTCATGTGCCAAAACCATACCATATCAATATTTATGGTCAGACTAGCCTCTTTCAATTGCTCTTCTTTTCAGACTCTTTCTACCCATTCTTTTCGTTTTTACTCTTTATTTGGAAATAAATTCAAATTCACAAATAGTTGCAAACATAAAGTAGTACAAAAATAGTCACATATCCTTTCATTTGTTTTATAGTTTCATCTTCTCTTCTTCTCCTTCTCTTTCGTACATAATTTTTTTGCTGACCCATTTAAGGATAAATTTCATACATCATGGCCTTTGCCCCTAAGTTCCCCAAGTGTGCATTTCCTAAAAATATGGATATTCTTTTAAATAACCACACTACAATGATCAACTTCATAAATTTACATTGATACAATACTTGTATCTCTTCTACTATTCATGTTTTTATTTTGCCATTTGACCCAATAATACCCTTTTTAGCTTTTCTCCTGCCTCCAGTACAGCATTAAGCCAGTGCCCAGCTTTACATTTAGCGTATATCTATTCTTGCTTGTTTCATTTGATTAAAAAACTTGGTATTTTTATCGAGATTATATTAAAATATTTAATTAATTTAGGGAGAACTAACATCTTTGTAATGTAATGCCGAGTCTTCCTGTTCAAGAACATTTTATACTTTTTTATTCTGGTCTACTTTTTTGTTCTTTGGTGAAGTTTTAGTTTTCCTTATATACATTTGCACACTTTTGTTAATTTATACCTACTATTCTCTCTTTTTTTGCCCTATTTTATATGGACTTCTAACTGGCTGTGAAACTATCGATTTCAGAATATTTATTTTATACTAGTGGCCTTACAAAGTTTTCTTATTGTTTGTAGCAGTTTTCAGTTGTAATTTTAATTTTTTGCCTGTATTATTACTTACAATTTAAATAAATACTTATTGAATCAAAAGAAATAAAAATTTATTCCTAAATTATCTATCTCACATACTTTTTTTTTTTGAGACGCAGTCTCTCTCTGTTGCCCAGGCTGGAGTGCAGTGGTGCTATCTCAGCTCACTGCAAGCTCCGCCTCTGGGGCTCATGCCGTTCTCCTGCCTCAGCCTCCCGAGTAGCTGGGACTACAGGCGCCCGCCACCATGCCTGGCTAATTTTTTAATATTTTTATTAGAGACGGGGTTTCACCATGTTAGCCAGGATGGTCTCGATCTCCTGACCTCGTGATCTGCCTGCCTCAGCCTCCCAAAGTGCTGGGATTACAGGCATGAGCCACCGCACCCGGCCCCTATCTGACATACTTTCTTAAGGTTTGTATTAGCTCAATCTATTCCCCCTATTTACTTACAATCTCTTTTTTTGAGAGAGAGAGAAAGAGAGAAAGAGAGAGAGAGAGAGACTCGCTGGGTCACCCATGCTGGAATACAGTGGTGCCTTCCTGGGCTCAAGTAATCCTTCCTCCTCAGCCTCCCAAGTAGCTGGGACCACAGGCATGTGCCACCACACCCAGCTAATTTTTAAAAATTTTTTATTTCATAGAGACAAGGTCTCCCTATGTTGCCCAGGCTGGTCTCAAACCCCTAGGCTCAAGCAATCCTCCTACCTCAGCCTCCCAAAGTACTAGGATTCCAGGCATGAGTCACCATGCCTGGCCTACTTAAAGTCTTTTCTTGATATTTAAAATTAATCAGTTTTTTGATACTTAAAATTAACAGCTTTTATAGTCATCATTAATTACCTCATAATTTTACTCTAGCAATAATACTTTAAAGTGTAACAAAATATCAACATATAAAAAGTATATAATAACTGCTGTTTTCACTTCAAGTTACATCTAGCATGCTTACTTGTATTTGCAATGAATATTCAGATGTCAGCTATAATTCTTAATGACACACCTCATTTGTCTTACTGGCCTTTTTAAACACATTATATTGATGGCAACATATAATTTTGAGGGAGGCTGACACTGGCATCTTCTAATCTGGGGAGTGGGGTCACTGCAGAGACTACTGTAAGCAGGGACAGAGGCTTCATAGATTAGAAACAGGCAGTGACAAGAGGAGAATGTGCCCTACAAACAAGCAGGTCCATATGGGAGAAAACCTGTTGTAAACAGGGAAACATGGAATGATCGTGGGGGCTAAGAACAGTATTCTGTGCTTCAGCTGTAGATCTGTGACCAAGATTTAACAGTAACAGAAAAATGGATAGTGAGTAGGTTTCATGTAAACTACACATCCTGCCCTTGGCATTTTCTATTCCTTACCTCTATCCTCTCTTGAACCTACTTCAATCAAACTTTTGCATCCACCATTTCACAGAAACGTCTCATATGAAGGTCACCAATGACTTCCATGTTATTAAATCAATTCTCTAGGTACTTGACTTATCAGGAGTTTGTGACATTTCCATAACACATTTCTTTTTGAAGTACTTTTAAAACTATATTATACTTCCAAGACATCACAGTTTCCTGATTTTCCTCCTGCCTCCATGGCCAGTGGTTCTCAGGCTAGGAATGTTAGATTTAACAAACAAAAATACAGTTAATCCTGAATTTCAGGTAAATAACAAATAACTTTTCGTATAAGTTTATGCCAAATATTGCATGAGATAATTATGTATTAAAAATTATTTGTTTAAAATACAACTGGGTGTCCTTTATTTCATTTGGTAGCCCTATATCTGTCTGTTTTTCTGGATTCCTCCTTATCTCCACAACTTCTCTTCTCCATCTATACTCACTCCCTAAGTGATCTCATCCTATCGTGAGGCTTTAAAAACTATCTATCTGCTGAAGACTTTCAAATTTGTATCAACAGTCCAGACTTCCCCTTTTTACTCCAAACTTACATATATGTCTACTGATATCTCCTCTTTGATATCCAGTGGGCATCTCAAGTTAACACAACCAAAACTAATTTTTTTTTTTTTTAGATGAAGTCTTGCTATGTCACACAGGCTAGAATGCAGTGGCGTGATCTTGGGTCACCGCAACCTCTGCCTCCTGGGTTCAAGCGATTCTCCTGGCTCAGTCTCCCAAGCATCTGGGACTACAGACATGCACCACCACACCCAGCTAATTTTTGTATTTTTTGGTAGAGATGGGGTTTCACCATGTTGGCCAGGCTGGTCTTAAACTCCTGGCCTCAAGTGATCTGCCCGCCTTGGCCTCCCAAAGTGCTGGGATTACAGGCGTGAGCCACTGCACCCAGCCCCAAAACTGAACTTTAATCTCCTCCAAAGAACCCTGCTCCTTCTGCAGTCTTCCCCACCTCAGAAAATGGCAATTTTTATCCTCCCAGTGCGAAGGCCCCAAACTGTGGAGTCATCACCAATTATTCCCTTTTTTGTATACGCCATCCCCATGTCTTCAGCAAATCCTTTTGCCTTCATCTTCAAAATGTATCCCCAAATGAATCACATCTCTGGAATCTCTCATCTGTAATATAGAAACAACCTCCTAGATAGTCTCCCTGCTCCTTCCTAGAGTCTATGGTTTATTCTCAAAACTGAAGCAGGAATGATTCTGAGTCTAAGCAGATTCCTTATGCTCAAATCCCTCCAGTGCTTTCCCATCTCTCTCCTAATAAAAGGAAAAGTTTTACAACCACCTGTAAGGCCCTGTACAAATCTGGCATTCCATGACTTCTCTGATCTAAATTCTCTCTGCCTTGCTAATACTACTAAGACAACCCTGCTCTTTTCCTGTTCTTCAGACAACCCAGGCACCCTCCCACTTAGAAGCCTTTGTGCTTTGTTTTCTCTGCCTGAAATAGTCTTCCTCTGGATAGCTGCATGGGTCACTCTCCCACCTCCTACTGCTGTCTTCTCAGATACTATGCTTTCAATGTGGCATTCTCTGATCACCCAGTATTAAATTGCAAGCACTCTCCACCTCAGTACTACATAATTACCAACCTTGTTTTATTTTCCTTTGAAACTTATCATCATGTGTATTAGTCTATTTTATGCTGCTACAACAGAAGACCTGAGATGGGTAATTTATGAACAATAGAAGTTTATTAGGCTCATAGTTATGAAGGGTGAGAAGCCCAAGAGCATGGCACAAGAATCTGGTGAGAGCCTTCATGCTGCACCATTCCATGGCAGCAGGCAGAAGGGCAAGAGAGCATGTGTGAGATTGAAAGAGCAAGAGAGAGCCAAACTTTTTTTTTTGAGATAGAATCTCACTCTGTCACCCAGATGGGAATGCAGTGGTGCGATCTCAGCTCACTGCAACCTCTGCCTCCTGAATTCAAGCACTTCTTATGCCTCAGCCACCAGAGTAGCTGGGACTATAGGCATGCACCACCACGCCCAGCTAATTTTTTATATTTTTAGTAGAGATGGGGTTTCCCCGGGTTTCCCAGGCTGGTCTCAAACTCCTGAGCTCAGGCTACCCACCTGCTTTGGCCTCTCAAAATGCTGGGATTACAGGCATGAGCCAGTGCCCAGCCCAAACTCACTTTTCTAACAAGCCCACTCCTGCAATAATAACTCACTCCTGTGACAATGACATTAATCCATTCACAAGGGCAGAGCCCGCCTGGCCTAATCACTTATTATGCTCTACCTCCCAACACTGTTCCATTACGGATTAAGTTTCCACCACATGGCTGGGTGCCGTGGCTCACACCTGTAATCCCAGCAATTTGGGAGGCCCAGGTGGGAGGACTGCTTGAGTCCAGGAGTTTGAGATCAGACTGGGCAATATAGTGAGACCTCATCTCTACAAAAAAATTAAAAATTAGCTGAGCATGGTGACATGGACCTGTAGTCCCAGATACTTAGGAGGCTGAGATGGGATGATCTCTTGAGCCTGAGAGGTGGAGGTTGCAATGCACCTAGATCGCACCACTGCACTCCAGCTTGGGTGACAGAGTGAGACCCTGTTTCAAAAAAAAATTTCCAACACATGAACTTTGGGGCACACATTCAAACCATAGCTGCATCCAACATACTACAGGTTTTACTTTATTTTTTTATTTTTGGTCTGTTTCTCTCTCCAAGAATGTAAGCTTGAGGAAGACAGGAATTTTTGCCTATTTTGCAAACTAATGTATCTCCAGCACCTATAAGTAGCATGAATGTGGTCTCTTCAAAGCCTGGTACTTGGTAGGCACTCAATAAATAGAATAAATAGTTATTGAATGAATGCATAAATAAATGAATGAATGAAACTAAAGAATACGCATAAAGCAGCTGTCACCAGGTGACAGATTATTGAGAAATCCCAGAACAAAGGAAGCAATAAAGAAAAGATGAGTTTGGGAGGGTAATGAAAAGCTCAGTCTTGGCAGAGAGGAAAGCAGAGGGACCCTGGCTGTCTTTTCCTTTCTTTCAACCTACTAGTAAAAGGCGGGAGCTGTCCAGCATGGACCTCCTGAAGTTGGAGTGCCGCTGCAGGGACGAAAGCCTGCTTTCCTAACCCTGCCCAGGATCACTTCATTGCCATCCTTTGTTCCCTGTGTGCTTATCCTTCCCAGTCCTTTTCCCTTTACTCAAATGTGTCCAGAAAGCCCATGAGCTACATGAAGTCTTATTGTTCCCAAGCTTTTCAAAAAGCTTTACTCACTCCAGTAACTTCCATGCCATTAAAGTGATGACTGGGATGACAGAAACAGTGTCTTCATAAATGTATCCATTGAAATGTGTTTGGTGCTTCCTTTGTGTGTATCTCTCAAAAATCAGCTTTTCAAATTTGGTGAAAAGCCAAGATTGGGGGCTCAATAATCTAGCAAATTTCTTAATGAGAAAGCCCTGCTTCTCTATCACACACCTAGTTGATTGAGTTGTGTGTCTCCCCTCCCCAACCTCTAAAGACATGTCTACTTGAATCCTGTGAATCCCAACAAGTTTCTCATCTCCATCTGAGACCACCTCAGCCTGGACCTTATTGTCCATATCACTATCAACATTTTGATCAAAGCCATTCAACAAGCCTCTAGGAAGTTCCAAACCTTCCCACACTTTCTTATATTCTGAGCCCTCCAAACTGTTCCAACCTCTGCCTGTTACCCGGTTCCAAAGTCACTTCCACATTTTAAGGTATCATTACAGCAGTACCCCACTCTCAGTATCAATTTACTGTATTAGTCCATTTGCCCATTGCTGATAAAGACATACCTGGGGCTGGGTAATTTATAAAGAAAAAGAGGATTAATGGAATCACAGTTCCATTAATCTGTGGATTCCATTAATTAACACAGTTAATTCCATTCCATTAATTAACACAGTTCCATTAATGTCTGGGGAGGCCTTACAATCATAGTGGTAGGTGAAGGGTGAAAGGCGCATCTTACATGGCAGCAGGCAAGAGAGAGCTTGTGTAGGGGAACTCTCACTTATAAAACCATCAGATCTCATGAGACTTATTCACTATCATGAGAAGAGTATGGGAAAGACCCGCCCCCATGATTCAATTAACCTTCCACTGGGTCTCTCCCATGACACATGGGAATTCTAACACATGGGAAATATAATTCAAGATGAGATTTGGATGGGGACACAGCCAAATCATATGACCTGCCAATATTTATTATCTGTCTGTTTTATTTTAGCCATCTTAATGGATATGAAGTGGTATCTTATCGTAATTTTGATTTGTATTTCCCTGATGGCAAATTATGTTGAGTATCTTTCTATGTGCTTATTGACCATTTGTGTAATTTCTTTGGATAAATGTCTGTTCATATACTTTGCTCACTTTTTCATTTTACTTTTGACTTATAAGTATGGTTTTTTTTTTTTTTTTGAGGTGGAGTCTTGCTCTGTCACGCAGGCTGGAGTGCAGTTGTGAAATCTTGGCTCACTGCAACTTCTGCCTCCTGGGTTCAAGCAATTCTCCTGCCTCAGCCTCTTGAGTAGCTGGGACTACAGGTATACGCCACCACGCTCAGCTAATTTTCATATTTTTAGTAGAGACAGGTTTTCACCATGTTGGCCAGGCTGGTCTTGAACTCCTGACCTCAGGTGATCCACCTGCCTCAGCCTCCCAAAGTATGACTCATTTTAAAAACTTTGTTATTTAGAAATAATTTCAGACTTTTACAAAGTTGCAAGAATAGTATAAAGAATTCCTGAATACTTTTAATGCAGATTTCCTAAATGTTAACATTTTACCTTTGCCTTATTCATTCTTTTTCTGAAACATTTGAAAGTAAGTTGCAGATATGATGCCCCTTTACTAAATACTTCTGTGTACTTCCAAAAACAAGAACACTCTCTGATATAACAATAGTTCACTGGTCAAAGTCAGGAAATGATTCAATGCCAATAACTAACCTACAGACCTTATTCAAATTTCACCCATTCCCCTACCCATGTCCTTTATCAGACTTACGTTTTTAACACAATTTTTACATATTTCTTACCTTTCAGGCATTTGTATCTTTTTAAAAGAGTTACTGTTGGCCAGGTGGGGTGGCTCACACCTATAATCTCTGCACTTTGGGAGGCTGAGATGGGAGAACTGCTTGAGTCCAGTTCAAGACCACACTGGGCAACACAGCAAGAGCCATCTCTATAAAAAAACACAAAAATTAGCGAGAGCAGATAATCATCTTCCTCAGAAAAGAAGAATTTTCCAGACCCTCTCCTAGTATAGGAAAACCATGTTCTCCTTAGGGGCTGTTCCCAAGTGGTTCCTCCTGGAAGCAGCTAGGTTCAGAAGAGTCTAGGTCTGATTTTTTGCCATCCCTTCATTGTTCCCTCCTTTTCTTCAAAAATCTGGCAAATGGTAGAAATTTAACAAATGTCAAATGAATGGATGGATGGGATCGTGCTTTCATCAACCTGTCTTCTAAGGCCTGGAGAGCAGGGAGAAGCTATTAAAATTCTTTAAATAGTAAGCTGTTGGGCCAATGAGATCTTTATCTTCAGTGTGACTAGGTAAGTGAAAAGCAGGGCAACTTCAAATGGTATACACATATACAGAGTCTTATCAGCGTTAAAATACCAAAAGCTTAAAAAACAATTAGCCAGGCATGGTGGCGCGCACCTGTAATCCTAGCTACTCAGGAGCCTGAGGTGGAAGGATTGCTTGAGCCCAAGAATTCAAGGCTGCAGTAAACTGTGATCACACCTCTGCACTTCAGTTTGGGCCACAGAGCAAGACTCTGTCAAAAAAAAGAAAAAAGAAAAGAAAAAAGCCTTCCTCCAAGTTGTTTCTTCCTTAGAGTTGGCAATAATAGTGGAAAGGCAGTAACTTTGCTGTTTAGCCCCAGGGGAGGGATCAGCCCTGTGGGGAATTGGGCTAAGTTATCAGAGGTTACTTACTGCCCTTACTAAACTCTAAAGAGATTCGTTTTTTAAAAACTGACACATAATATTTGGACATATGTATATACACAATGGAATACCATTCGGCCCCTAAGAAGGAAACCATGAAGAGATTCCTTTTTAATACATGTAGCTGCATGCCAACTTGTCTCACGTTCCTCCTCTCCTAGAAAAAAAAAAAAATGTGGATTTTTCTGAAGCACCTGCCTGGAGGTACAGACAGATGATTGTGCAAACTTGAAGCTGAGAGTGGATGGAATTGCTGCCGGGGAGACTGTAGCATGAGCAGGAGCAGAATCCTGGGGAACACACTTTTAGGGACAGGAGTCAGAAATCTCAGAGAAGCAGGGGTTACTGGTGGGATCACGGAGCTGCTCAGAGCCTAGTAAAAGGGAAAGGTTTTAATATCATCTGGAGCCACTGTGGTTCTCCCAGAGGAAGCTCCTGTCATCCAGAGAGCGGTGAGCTCCCAAACAAGCAGAGACTTCAATTCCTAAACAGGCATAAGCTTCATTCAGGGTGTTCACTGGCCACGACCAGGGACGCCCAGCACCCAGTGCAGGGCCTGCCCTGGAAGAGGTCAGTAGTGCAAAGAAGTTAGGGCTGGAACTGGAGGAAATTCGAGCATGCGTCCCAGCCAGAGGCTGAGCTTGCGGGCGAAGAACACGGCAGCGCTGGGAACCGGGCTAGGGCTTTCCGTGTGGGCCGCGCCTGCCGGCCCTCTCTGTTGTCCCACTTGGCACGGACTGGGCTACCGCCCACGGTTTGACTTCCGCCACCAGCAACCAAGGGAACCAGATCCCAAGGGAACCAGCACCCCTGGGCGCTCGCGGCCCGAAGCCTGAGGTTCCCGCCCCGCCCCGGCAGGGCGGCCCCGCCGACACCCGTAGCGGTCCCGCCCCCCGCGGCCGCACCGCCTCCTGCCTGGTCTCGGGTGCCAGCGCCGCCGGCGGAGAACAGGAGCATGGAGGGCGGGCTGGGGCGTGCTGTGTGCTTGCTGACCGGGGCCTCCCGCGGCTTCGGCCGGACGCTGGCCCCGCTCCTGGCCTCGCTGCTGTCGCCCGGCTCCGTGCTTGTCCTTAGCGCCCGCAACGACGAGGCGCTGCGGCAACTGGAGGCCGAGCTGGGCGCCGAGCGGTCTGGCCTGTGCGTGGTGCGGGTGCCCGCCGACCTGGGCGCCGAGGCCGGCTTGCAGCAGCTGCTCGGCGCCCTGCGCGAGCTCCCCCGGCCCAAGGGGCTGCAGCGACTGCTGCTTATCAACAACGCGGGTAAGACCCCGGGGCTGGAGCGGACTCCCCATGTGAGCGCCCACTTCCTCCACCGCTGGGGAATTTAAGGGCTACTCCTAGGGGGTCAGATAGGACGCCTAGAAATCTAAAGCCCTAGTTGTTCCAGCTTGAGTAGCAAGTGGAGGCGAGGTGTACAGGAAGGCTCGGTGCCGTCGGGACAACAGGCTGCCCCCACTTCCTGGAAGATTGGCCAGCCGGGTTTTCCAAAGCGCCTGTAGAACTTTCCCGAGCCCCTTGCTCTGCGCCCTCTGGCGGAGGCCTGAGTCAGGGCTTGGAGTCTCCAAACAAGTAAACTCTCTGCTTCTCCAAAGGACCCCTAGAGCTTTCCTTCAGCCCCACGGCAAGGCAGGTGCCTTCTCATTCTGCAGCTTGGAATCGCTGGGTTCCCCAGCTGTGTCTTTCCGCAGAGCTGGGGAAGAGAGAAGCCTCTTCAGAAGCGCTAGGCAGCTTCCTCCTCTAGGTCTGCATGGAAAGAGGATATCTGGAGGAACTTGGGAGGGCTGGGGAAGAAGAAAGCCCCGCCTGCACTGAGTTACTCCTAAGGGTTGGTTTTTCAGGCTCTCTTGGGGATGTGTCCAAAGGCTTCGTGGACCTGAGTGACTCCACTCAAGTGAACAACTACTGGGCGCTGAACTTGACCTCCATGCTCTGCCTGACTTCCAGCGTCCTGAAGGCCTTCCCGGCCAGTCCTGGCCTCAACAGAACCGTGGTTAACATCTCGTCCCTCTGTGCCCTGCAACCTTTCAAAGGCTGGGCGCTGTACTGTGCAGGAAAGGCTGCTCGTGATATGCTGTTCCAGGTCCTGGCGCTGGAGGAACCTAATGTGAGGGTGCTGAACTATGCCCCAGGTAGGTGGGAAGTCCTGCCGTCCCTGTCCTCCAGAACCCACTGGTGCGCCTCTGGGGGCTGGGCAAGCGGCCTAGTCCGCCCCCTCCAGGAAAAAACCCACAGGATTTTGTCCTTGAATCCTGACCCATCACCCCTTAGGGGAAATACAGACCCAGGGGAAATAGAGGTGGCAGGGGCCGGGGATACTGGTAGAGAGTGAGGAGTTTCTTGGACTGGAGGGTGGGGCAGGAAGGTCTGAGGTATTAGATGGAGTTTGGGAGAAGACTGGGGTTTGAGTTCTAGACCTTCCTCATGTGAAATGGGGAAGACGCTCCCTGCCTCACAGGGCACTTGGGAAGACTGAATGAGATACTGTATGTGAAAATGACCCTGACCTGTGAAGTGTTGCCTCATTGTTAAATAGGACTGACTACACTGTATTGTCTGCATATGTTTGCTTGCCTCCTTCCCTTCCCTGACAGGAAAGCCTTTGCACTATGCAGATGTGTGTTCCTAACACCTAGCAAAGCACTACACTAAGGCAAGCTGCAGGACATGCTAGCTGTGTGGAGAGCAGACAGACTTTGTTGAGTGCTGACCATCCCTGGCTGAACTGTGCTGGAACACTATTGAGGATTCTGGGATAAATAGAATAGAGCCCTTGTTCTCATGAACGCCAAAGGACAGGGAGTCTTGTGATACTGGGTCTAGTTTCTGATGCCACAGCGCCCCTGTCTTAATAGTGAGGAGTCTCTTTTAGGCTTGAGGTTGCTGCAATCAGAAGGTGGTGACAGAGCAGCCATGGAAAGCCTGAGCAACTTGGGCAGAGATCCAGTAGCCTGTGTCCCTGGGGAATAGGGTCAGACTCCCTGGGCAGACAGGTAGAATGGCCTGCACAAAGCACAGATGTGGCAGGGCTGGATCCCACCTTGCTTTCAAGTTCTTCCTCATGTTCTCCAGTACCCCAGCCCCTACCACCCCTGCCCCCCAACACACATGCACAATTATTCTCGCAACCAACATTCAACTCATCATCCACTCTGAGCTCAGCCCAAGGATTTGCACAAACAACAGTGACCAAATGTAAGCTACAGCCAGGAGCAGAGCAGACTCCAGAAGTCCACATGGCTGCGTTTGGTCTCAGGAGACTGCCCTGGGCATTATGAGGGAGCTGAGATTTTCAGGAGGTCCCCCGGGCCTGAACCAAGGCGGAGGCCAGTCTGGTTTTCATTTCGGTCTCAGGAAGAATGTTCTAACAGGTGCTCAGAGATAGAATGGGCTGTTTGGAAAGGCAGCAAGTCCTCTCTCAGCAGGGATGCACAGGTCATTGGAAAATAGTCAAGGACCAGGAGATAAATTCTCCCTCCAACCCTGGAATTCTCTGATGTTCTGCCCTCGAGGACCATTAACTGCAAATACTGGGGTGCATGAGTGATTCCTATGTGAAGAATAGAACGTGCTTGCAACAGTTCAAGAAGGGAACAATTCCTTTAGGTGGGGAGACTAGAGATGGCTTTATTGGAGGTAGCTGAACTGGACATTGACCTTGGTTGTTGGCAGATGGAAGGCATTCCTGATGAAAGGAAATAAAGGTGCGAAGGCTCACTGTGGGCGTGGCAGGTCTTCGGTTTGCCTGTAGAGTAGGTGTGCCCAGAGGAGGGCAGACTAGGATGCCTTGAGTATTAGGCCAGGCTACTGGGAAGCTGTTAAGGGGTTTTGAGCGGAGGAATGTTGTGATCCCAGTGATGTTTTTGTTTGTTTGTTTATTTGTTTGTTTGTTGAGATGGATTCTCACTCTGTTGCCTAGGCTGGAGTGCAGTGGCACGATCTCGGCCACTGCAAGCTCCACCTCCCAGGTTCACGTCATTCTCCGGCCTCAGCCTCCTGAGTAGCTGGGACTACAAGCGCCCGCCACCACGCCCGGCTAATTTTTTGTATTTTTAGAAGAGATGGGATTTCACCGTGTTAGCCAGGATGGTCTCAATCTCCTGACCTCATGATCCACCTGCCTCGGCCTCCCAAAGTGCTGGGATTACAGGCGTGAGCCACTGCGCTCGGCCTAGGCTCAGGCAATTCTAGTGCCTCAGCCTCCACAGTAGCTGGGACTACAGGCATGTGCCACCACACCTGGCTAATTTTTGTATTTTTAGTAGAGACAGGGTTTCACCATGTTGGCCAGGCTGGTCTCAAACTCCTGACCTCAAGTGATCCTCCTGCCTCAGCTTCCCAAAGTGCTGGGGTTGCAGGTGTGAGCCACTGCAGCTGGGCCCCAGTGATGTTTTAGTAGAATGAGTTTAGTAGAGGGCTACAGAAGGAGCTGAGGCAGGGAGAGAAGCAAGGTTGTAAAAAGGGCCTGATTGTCGGGATGTATAGATGCTGAAGGGTCCTACCTGGTGCCTGGTTGGCTGTGGGGATGATGGGGGAGGGAAGGAGGAAGTGATGGACGTTTTGAGTCTGGGAAAAGAATACTTCATTAATAGAAATGGGAATGTCAGGAGGTGGTGCTGGTTGGACAGGAGATGAGAATCTTGGTTTTAGACATGGTAGTCTAGAGGGTCCATGTTCAGTGGGCTTTTGAATTTCAGTCCAGAACTTGATGGTGACAAACTGGAGCCTTTGGCAACCCTGACCACACATTTCAGCCAAGACGACGTGTTTCCTCCGGCCAGACCTGACTCAGCCCCACCCCCGACATGAAACAGGGACCTGAAACCTTCTGTCCCTGCCTTGGCCATGTTCCCTCATCGTCTCCTTTTCATCCTCTAGGTCCTCTGGACACAGACATGCAGCAGTTGGCCCGGGAGACCTCCGTGGACCCAGACATGCGAAAAGGGCTGCAGGAGCTGAAGGCAAAGGGGAAGCTGGTGGATTGCAAGGTGTCAGCCCAGAAACTGCTGAGCTTACTGCAAAAGGACGAGTTCAAGTCTGGAGCCCACGTGGACTTCTATGACAAATAAGCCCATGTTTTTGGCTTCCTGAACCTTTTCACCCCCACTTTCAGACATACCCCAGAGCCCTGTGGCTCCCCACACCCTGCCATAGGGGCAGTCCTGCCTTACACATAGAAGCACTCATGCCTGCTGCCCTGCCCTCAGGCACAGCCAGCTGTGAGCTCCCAGGTCGTTGACCTTACCAGTTGTCAGGAGTCTGTGCTGTGCACCCTGGGTTATAAGGAGGCTTAGGAGAGAGGTTATGGGTATTGGTGTCTCTGTCCCCAGGAATAGAACTTAAGGGGTGGGAAGAACAGGAAAAGAAGCTGGAACACAGAAGAGAGGAGGCTGTGTCTCTTGCTCATAGCAAGCCTGTGGGTAGAGGAAAGAGTGATCTGGTGTCGAATAGGAGGACCCATGTAGATTCGCAGATGGCCTGGATGGGAGGAAGGGCAGACGGTACATGTCCCAGCCCACATAGATGCCCCTTGCTGAGGGTAGCAGGACCTTCTGTTGAACTTTGTGTCCTCACTCTGATGTCTCCTTCCTTCAGAATCTACCACCCCTCCCCCAGGCTGGGAGAAGGGGCTCCTGGGTGTCTGTATACACGCCAAAGGCAGATACAAATAAAATACAGATTGTCCTTTCTTCATGCTTGCTTTCTCCTCTGATACAGGGCCTATGACTGACTGCCTGGTTCACTGGTCCCAAGGTCACTCCCAAGGCAGTTAACGCAAAAGTGAGGTGTTGTCCTTATTTCCTAGGGAGCTGTCCCGGGGCCATCTGCCTCCAGTCATCAGGCCCCACTCAGTGGCAAGCCCAGGTCCAAAGTTGCCCACGATCGGCATGCCTGCTTTTTTGTGCTGTTGCCCACGCTGACCCCAGCCTTGATAGCCCTTTTCTCACCCTGGGCTATTCAGAATACCCATCTTTTAGGGCCCAGCTTACAGCCTGCCCTCCACATGGCCCTAAAGCCTGGGTCCTTTCCCCAACTCTGTGGATTGCCAATTCCACCCCCGTCCACGTGGCAGTGCTGTGAATGGATGCCAGCTGCTATTGGCCCTTTTGGCATTGTCCATCTGGCCCATGGTCCAGGTCCTCAGTGGGGTGGGCTTAGGACCAGCATGCCTTTGGGGGAGATGGGCAAGATTCCAAGAAGGGGAAGCTCTGAGAAATCAGGGCTGCAACCAAGCCAATCCTTGTGCAGGTTGGTAGACATAGGCTGGGCTGGGAGCTCCACGGCAGTGGTGGTCTGCAGCCAGCACCCTGGCCCCTGGCCATATTTGGGAGAAGGAAGCCTGGTCCCCTGCCCGCTGACTCCAGGACTCAGCCTGCCTCTGAGTGTGCAGAAGGGAACTCCTCCTTGTGCTCAGCAGAGGGCGCATGGAGGCCACGCCTTTTGCTGAAGGGCAGGCCCTAGGCTGAAGCTGGCAGTGCCCTGCCTGCTCCCCTAGGAGGGAATGGGCGAACTCTTACCTGGTCCAGCAGATGCCTTGCCCTCATGCCCCCATCGAAGTAGAAATCACTGGGCTCAGGTTCCTGCTCTGCCACAGCTGGTAACCCAGGGCAAGTTTCTTCTCTGTGCCTCAGTTTCCTTATCTGAAAAATGTGGATTATAATGGCACCTACCCTGAAGGGTTATTTTGAACATTAAGTGACCTAATGTTTGTAAATGTTCAGCACAGTGCTAGCATTGTGGTAAATGCCCCGTAGATGCTAATATTATTTATTGCCTTTAAATATCAAGATCCAGCTCATCCTGGAACTCTGCTGGAAGCCTCCTCTCCTCTAGACAGTTCAGACATCCTCCCCTGGCTGACTTGAGGCAAAAACTCTCACTGTACTGCCCCTATTCAGCCTCCTGGAGGTGAGGGTGGGGTCTGGTCTGGATACCTTGTCTTGGATTTACAGGAAAATGTGTGAACTTTGGAGTCAGGAACCTTCAGTCCCACTACCTTGTCTATGACAGAGATGCTGTGGGGTGTTGGGCAGAGCCCTGCTCTCTCTCTGGGCTTCAGTTTCCTTAGAGCAGTGAACTCCAAGATTCTTTCCTGGACACCTTCGTCTGAGGTGTTTCCAGTGTGGTGAGGCCATGGATTATGGCAGCCTGGGCTGCCTTTCATGACGTGGTGGGTGGTGGGTAGGTTTCCTCACCAGGCCCCTTGCTCCTGTGGGAGTGTGAGGGTGGGCAGTGCCAGTCCAGCTCCTTGTGGATGATCATCAGGGTTGACTCTGTACCTCCCCTCTAGGCTGGTTGGCCAGGGGCTTAGTGAGGAGTACCGCTTGTCCCCACGAGGTGGCGAGGCCCTCCCATGCCTGACATTTGCCTTCTCTGAGCCCAGAGATGTAAGAGCTTTGGAAGTGCTCTCTTGGGCTATCTCTCCCTGCAGCCCAGGATTCTGGACTCTCGGGCCCCCAGGGAATTGGGGAGATCAGAGATGGGCAGCATCACTCTTCCTGTCAGGTCCCGAGGCCTCTTCAGTGACCCACAGTCTCTGCCCTCAGGGATTTCCCAGACCTTGCTCCCAGCCCTGGACTCAGCCTCCCCAGGTCCACCCACACTGAGGCATGGAGGCTTCTGTGGCGGCCTCCAGGCCATAAGCAGCCACCCTCCAGGGGCTAACCATCTGTGTTCCCCGACCGCATGACCTGGCCTTGGCCATCGCACACATGAGCACACGCAAGTGCACACACACAAATACATGCCTGCACATGCCCAGGGCCCAGCTGCTGGAGCGAGCAGGGCCATAGATGAGCTAAAAGACAAACAAGGTTCCTCTTTGTCTTTGGTGTGAGAGCGCTGTGCAGTTTTTGGTTTTGTGTTTAATATACCTGCACTGGGGCCAGCAGCTGGCCTGCAAGGAGCAGGGGCAGTGAGGGGAATATTCCAGGCCAAAGCCAGTGTCCAAGAGCATGACCAGCTGGGATTAGTCTGGTCAAGAGGTTCCCCCGAATCCCCAATTCCTGTCCTTCCTCCCATGAATACATACGTGTGCCCCCACACCCAGGCTGGTGCTGAGTCTGTTGTCAGCCATCAGGGTCACCCGCCCGGGATGTACTCCATCCTAGCATCTCCCCGTGCCTCACCCCAGAGAGCTGAGCCATGGAATGCTGCCTCCTGGCCTCCTTCACCTTCGTCCTTTCCCATAGAACATGGCCTCATAGGCTAGCATGCATGCGATAATTCTGACTCATATGGCAGGTGAGCACACCCAAAAGCGCCCAGGCATGCCCTCGCTACTGGGCTCCCGTGTGATGACAGGGAGGTGAGTGAAGATGACTCCAAGTCCCCTGGGGTAGAGACCCCATGAGGTGGCACCTCTCCAGCCCTCACATCATCTCTCATGATCTGGGGTGTAAAAGCAGGGGAGTGGACCAGAAGCCACTAGACAGCTTGCTGGAAACCAGCTGAGGAATCACTCTGAACCTCTGGGGTTAGCTGGGGGAGCCGATGGAGGGTAGGGCTCTGAGCCTGGAGCGAGCCATCCTTGCCCCACTCCCCAGTCCTGAGGTCTCCCACCTGTGGTGCTGGGAGGCGGGGAGCAGCACAGATGTTGTCTCAGACTTTTGAAGTAGAGCCCACTCCCACCAGGGAATGATTGTTACTTCCCAGCCAGCCTCCCCTGCCTCACCCTTTGTCTCTCCTTTCATCCATGGTAACTCCATCTTCAGCCCTAAGAGCCCTTCGTGTGAACCGGGAGAGTCCCGGACTTCTTTTTTCAGTGAGGAGCTGGGGGAAAGGAGGAAGGGAGAGAGAAGGAAATGCCTATCCCTTGGGGGCTCCTCCCCCAGCTGACCTCAGCGGCTCAGCGTGGTTCCTCAGCTAACTAACCTGAAAGCTGTCTAGCAGCCTCTTAGTCCACAGGACTGCCAAAGGACAGCCCCAGATCCCCCTATCTGACCCCCAGGGCAGGAGCCCTATGCAAAGGACAGGGACAGCTGCATCATTTTGTGGAACAAAATGAGCTTTTTCTAAGAGTCCCTCCTTGAGGCTTGCCCAGGTGACACACGAAAGGGACCAGGGGCAAAGTGAGGAGTTGAGAGGAGGTAAGTTCCCTCTCTGCTCTGGAGCATCCAGGCAGAAAAACAAAAGCAGACACCGTGAGAGTCAAAGACGGAGACAGGGCGAGCTGGACAGTGAGAGAGGAAGATAGAGAGAGGGACAGAAACACAGGGAGGAAACAGGCAGAAAGATTCGAAAATGTAGTAAGACAGATTTAGACGAAGGGAGAGAGATGGCGGGAGAAGCCACACACCCTCACACACTCACACACGCTCATACTCCCTCTCTCTCTCTCCCCCCTCCCTCTCTCTCTCACATACACACACTCACACACACACACACCCCGGGCATGCACTCACGCAGCCGCCCTGAGCCTTGCTGGAAATAATCCCGTTCGCGACGCCAGGGCCTCAGCTGCACAGGCGTTGCCGAGCTGTTACCTTGCACATCTGTCAGCTCCAAATGTAGAAGCTGTCATAGGACAGTGTGTGTGTGAGTGTGAGAGTGTGTGCATGCCTGTTCCTCCCAGAGAATTCTGAGGACTTGGTCGGCAGAGGGAGATTCCCAAGGGCCCAGAGGCTCTCCAGGAAGTCCAAGCCCTGGAAAGCAGGTCTGCTCCTTCCCTTCCTGCACAGGGAGTGGCCACGGGGCCGCCCAGCTTTATGAGATAGCCCACTGGACTTGGCTTCTGTGGCCTGGCTCGGCCACTTACAGCCATGGGGCTCTGGGCAGTCACTTCTCAGAGCAGCTGGGTCTCCTGCTTGTCAGGTCGAGATGTTGTGTAGCTATGCCACCTGGAAAGAACCCAGAGAGGGGGTGATGAGCACCTGGTCTGGTGTGTGTCAGTCACTTCTGGTAGTCAGGGATTTTTCTCTGAGAGCTGGGAAGTCCTTCTTATGTCTGACTCCCACTTCTGGGAATTTATCCCGCACTCAGGTCCCTCTAGGACACCGAGAACATTGCCCTCCTCTGACCCACTCTTCTCCACACCACTCTCCTTGCTGGACCTGAGGATGGGCCTTGGGCACCGATTCCGGGCACAAAAGGTCCAAGAACCTCAAACACCAAGTCTCCAGGAGCATAGGGTGTTGGCACAAAGCCTGGAAGATTTGAGAATGTTGAGCCTTTTCCTGTAAGGATCCTTGGGTAGAAATTTTTCTCTGGTGACTCTTTCCAGGTTTTCAACCCCCCTCCCTGGCCCCAAATGTCAGGACACTCTTTTTTGTGTTTGCACTTCCTCCTGCTTTAATCTAAGCTTATCACAGAGAAATTGTATAGCAATGAGAAAGAGGCCCCAGAAACTATCTAGTAAGGAGGGCAGCTTTTTCACCCCAAGTAAGAGGAAAGAGGGACCCTGGCCAAAGGGACCCCACCCTGTATTGGTGCTCTTCCCACAATGCCATGCCCACCCCATTTAATCCTCCCCTGATCCACGGAACTGACCCCTTGAAGACTTGAATACAAAGGCCCTGCCACCCATCCCACAGGCTGGCACCCTCACGCCTGTCCTGGCCTCATCAGAGACCATCTTAACTCCAGGCCATCTCTCATGCTGTCCTCAGATCCATGGTTCTTTCTGCCCAAAGGCTGGATGGAACAATCTAACAGGCGTTGTATGCTCATGGTGCTCACAGCAGGGTGTTCTGAGAGAGGAGATGAAGCCAAAGACTTGTATCAGTGGTTCGAGCCCAGAAGCCATCACCCGGAATATGTTCTCACCAGGGACCTGGGTCTCTGTGTATGCACATCACGGATACATATGAATCAGACATGGGCCTGCCCTGGGCCCAAGCCGTGTGTGTGTGTGTCTGTGTGTGTGTGTGTGTATATATATATATATATATATATATATATATATATATATATATATATAAAACTGCCACCCTAGAATTAGTCTTATGCGGGTTTGAACATTCAGCTTTTCTTATGCATGGAGGGGTGTAATTGTGTGTGTACCTGTGTATAAGTGTTCTGATGTAAAACTTACCAGATAATGGTGTGGTGTGCAAATGTGGGTTTGGGTGTATAGCTGTACATGCACACCTATAAGCCTATTGTGTGAATGTAAGCGTAACTTTGAAAACTACTGTGAGCGCACATGAGCATTTGTATTTGAACAACAGTGGGTCTGTGAGTTTAAATCATGTATGCATCAACAATGTACATATATGTGATTATGAGTGCTGGTATATAACCACATGTTGTATTTCTGGGTTGCTCTCCATTCATAATTGGGTGTGCATGTGTGCGCACGTGACAGGTTGTTACCTTGCAAGCAGGAACTCATGCAAAGCTGTGCATGAGATTTATGTGTGTGTGATTTTGACACGGGGCTGGTGTCCCTGGATAAATGAGTGTGTTCAGGCCTGTGACTGGGGTACAACAATTGTGTGTTGAGAAACTGCAGACACCCCTTAGGCCATGTCCAGCGAGAAGGAAATGTGTAAATGTTTGTTGAACACAAAACAGAACAGCCACAAAATGCCAGGCCCTGTAGTGGCGCGGCAAATCGTGGAAGTTTTTTCCTCCCTCTCCATCTCTCCCTCTCCCCAGCATCTCGGCCCCTCTCTGGCGTCGTTCCCTCACACCTAAGCCCAATGGTGTTTTGCAGGCTTTCAGCTGTTACCTCAGTCCCTCCTCGCCTCATTCCCGATTCACTCCGTTGCTATAGGTATGTTTGAAACCCCAGCGTGGTAGATTTTAATTAGTCTTCCTACAGATGGCCAATTAACATTCATTACTTTTGCCTTGAGCGATTAATTATGAGTTTGGATAGAAAAGGAGAGAAGAGGAGAGGAAGATGGGCAGGTGAATGAAAGGAGAAAAGAGAAGGGGGTTTGATTGGGAGTTTGGAATTTTTACACAGAGCAGGCTGGTGGGGGAGAGGGTGGGAAAGAGCCGTTTCAATCCCCTCACTCCCAGCGGCCTCCCTCAGCCCACAGCTGCTCCGGGCCCCTAATCGGCTTGGCTGGCCCAGCCCTCCAGGAAAATAGAGCTCACACCCTCGTTTGGGAGGCCTTAAGCCTTTGGTGTTCCCTGACCCCAACCCTTTCATAATACCGGCCCTCTTGTTTCTTGTGCCAGAGCTGGGTGGGAACTGTGTCAGGAATCGCCCAAAATATTGCAGATAACCCAGAAAGGAAGCTCTGCTGCCAGTCACTCCTTGCTAGAATTGCAGTGGTTCACTATACAGATGAGAAAACTGAGGCCCGCATAGGAAATGACTTCCCCCACCTCAGGCCCCTTGGAAGGTTGGGGAGAGTCCAGCTTTGTTGACTCCCCAGCTCAGTTCTCTTTCTGCTGCAACCAGGGTGGTTTATAAAGATTTTGTGCAACATTCCATGAACAGGCTGATTTCAAACACAGTTCACATTCTTCTCTGTGCACCTAACTGCCAAAAGCTCCTGTGATTCCCCAGCCCATTGAAAGACTCCTTGAGTGTTGTCGCTGGGTTCAGGAGCCGCACCTATGTTCCTAATCCTAAATTCATTCCAGGAGTGGGGGATAGATGCCTAAATGTAAACAACGGTCTTTTGGGTGGTAGGATTCCAAGTGATTTTCGTCTTCCTCTCTCAAATCATCTGTATTTTTAACTCTCTGTAGCACAGATGCATTATTTGAACAAAATAAAGTATATAAGCTATGCCTTCATTTACTTGAATTTTTTTCAAAATCTATATTATAAAAAGAAACAAAGAAATCCATGTTAGTTTATGATCTTTTTTAAAAGACCACAAATATGTACATCAAAATTTTGAACACTGATTATCGCTTAAATCAGCCTGCTTGAATTCAAGTCACAGTTCTGCCACCCACTTCAACAGTGTCCTCATCTGTTAAGTCGAGTTAAAAAGAATATCCATCTCATAGGGTCGTGAGAATTAAAATAATACATGAAAAGTCTTAGAACGGTGTCTTGTATCTAGAAAGAGCCCAACAAATGTTATCTATTATGAATATTAATAACAGTAAGATTTTTAAATAGTGGTTATCTGAGTGGTGGGATTTTATCGAGGTCTTTTTGTTTTTCTGTATCTTGAAAAGTTTTCCACAGAGAACATGCAATACCTTGATAATAATAAGATAGTGTAATTTGGAAGAGAGAGAGGAAGGAGAGAAGGAAGGAGGGAGGGAAGGAAGGAAGGGAGGAAGGAAGGAAGGAGGGAGGGAGGAAAGGAAGGAAGCAGGAAAGGAAGGAAGGAGGGAGAGAGAGAAGGAAGGAGGGAGGGAAGGAGGGAGGAAAGGAAGGAAGGAGAGAAGGAAGGAGGGAGGGAAGGAAGGAGGGGAGGAAGGAAGGAAGGGAGGGAGGAAAGGAAGGAAGCAGGAAAGGAAGGAAGGAGGGAGAGAGAGAAGGAAGGAGGGAGGGAAGGAGGGAGGAAAGGAAGGAAGGAGAGAAGGAAGGAGGGAGGGAAGGAGGGAGGAAAGGAAGGAAGGAGAGAAGGAAGGAAGGAGAGAAGGAGGGAAGGAGGGAGGGAGGGAAGGAAAGAAGGATGGAAGGAAGGGAGGGAGGGAGGGAAGGAAGAAGGAAGAAAGGCAGCAAAGCAAATGTAGTTCTGCTGTTTTAGACCTCTATTAAATTTCCATCATTTTGGCTGAGCAAGGTGGCTTATGCCTATGATCCCATCACTTCGGGAGGCCGAGGTGGGCGGATCACCTGAGGTCAGGAGTTTGAGACCAGCCTGGCCAACATGACGAAACCCCGTCTCTACTAAAAATACACAAAAAATAAAAAAGTTAGCCAGGCGTGGTGGCGCACACCTGTAGTCCAAGCTACTGAGGAGGCTGATGCAGAATTGCTTGAACCAAGGAAGGGGAGGTTGCAGTGAGCCGAGATCACCCACTGCACTCCAGCAGTGTGGGCAACAGAGCGAGACTCTGTCACACACACACAAAAAAAATTCCACTATTTTACCCATAGTTGTAATAGTTGTGGCTGTGGCAGTTATGGCCTATGTCCCCTGGAGGTCTTACTGATAGCATGGCAAACATTCTCACCTCCAGGAAACCCCCTCCATCTCCTCTCCTGCTTGGCTAACTCTTCCTCATCCTTCACATCCTCAGCACCTTCCTTGGCCTATCCCACTCCCTGCACACGCCTGGCCTATGCTGTTCCTGTGGGGCCTCTTTCCTTCTGGGGTTGTGTGGTTTACTGTCCAGATGTCTGATAAGTGGGAACTGGAGCCAAGCCTTGTCTCTCAGGGGCCCATTGTGGTGTCTGCCAGTCAGCGAGCATCCCCTCCCTCTCTCCCAGCACGCTGCCTCTGCTCACACTTCATCTTTGTTCCCTATGACTTCAGCATGCATCCTGTTCTCAAGGCCTAGGCTCACACTGAACTGCAGCTTCCTTCCATGTCTTTCAGTTCACATTTCTAAAAGGGAGCATCTGGTTGGCCTAGGGCCTCTTTTTGAGCCTCTTCACAGGTCAAGGGAGGGTTGGCTGCAAAGGGCTGTGTCTGGGGGCCTGGGCTGATGTTGCAGGATGGGGCAGAGACAGACAGGGCTGTCCCCAGGACTGGGTAGGGGTGATGGGTGGGCTGAAGCCTGGGAGAAGCATCCATGTGCCTTTGTGGAGGCAGAAGGAGAAAGAAGAGCTAAAACCAAAGGCTCCCTGGACACACTGGAAACCCAGACATGGATGTGGGAGAAAGGAACCTCTCTGACTCTCCTTTCCTTTGGTGGGGACGGGCCATAGATTGAGTCAAAAAGTGGGTGAGGAAGGCCTGAATTTCTGTGTGAGAACCAAGGGTAGTGGCCACCTTGTTCTTTTCATGTCATGGCCGCAGAGTCCGTGGTCCCTTCCCAATGGCTTTCCTGAGTTGTAAAAATGCAAGTGTAAGTGGCAATCTGACAACTCCAAAGGGCACTGCTTAGGGGAGGTGGGTAGAGAGGGCTTCTTGGAAGACATGAGACTAAAACACGCCTTGAAGGTTGAGCAGGGTTGGCATTGGTGGGGAGAAAGAAGGCACGCTAGCTGGCCAAAACCTTGTGAGCAAAAGCACTGAGCGGGGAATGGGCATGGGGTGGGAATGCGGATTCCAGCTAGCTTGGTAGTTTGCGGTCTGTTAGAGAGAGGTGGGTGAGACCAGATAACAGATGCCTTTGAAGCAGAGGGGCTTACATGGAGCCGCTCTCCTGGGGGCAAGTGTCTACATTATCAGGCCCCTGTTCTCAACAGCAGGCATCTGAGACTGCTCCAGGCTTCTCCCCGCCACTGACGGCCACCATCCAGGGGATCCAGTTGAGAGGCCCCTCCTGCAGTGCTTTCCACACTCATCACATCCTTCAGCTGGCCGGATTTCCTGACTGTCCTCTTAACCTAATCAACCCATTTCCTAGTGTGCCTGGAGACCATCTGCTGTAGAGGGGAGTGAGATAACAGACATAAGCACTACTCTCAATGTCTTAAGAGCTGCTCAGGGGAGATAGACATGGGTAGAGAAGTTTCATGTTAAAGGAGGTGCTCCTGACCTGGAATACAACAGGGCTTTGCGGTGGGGGGATGAGTATTGAAGCCAGGAGGGCCTCTCTACAGGGACAGCTCTCCTGGGCTGACACTGAGGTGCAGCCCTCACAGGCTCCAGGCACGGTCCCACCTCCCTGCTTTGCCACACTCACTCTGCCCCCTGCCCATTACCAAATATCCCTCCCCTTTGGGGCCCTTAGTTCAAATGCCTGAGAGAGCCTCATTGAGCCTGAGCCTGGCCCCAAATCAAGTTCAGTAATAAGCCCAAGGGGACCACCCTGATGCAATCGGCTGTGACCAGAAGGAAGGCCATGGGGTTCACCTAGGACCAGTAGGGGTGGGTGGAGGTGTGGGCACAGCAGGCAGGGACACAGAAAATTTTTGCATGTATCTGATTATTTCTTTGTTTAATATACTGTCCCATGAGAAAGTGTTGCTGAAATTTCTTTCATTTTGCCATTTATGGTTTTTGAAAAACATAAGTTTAGTAATATGGCCACTATTTATTGGAAATAAACATTTATACTAAATTGTTTTTCTGAAGTAGTAGGGGAAAATGTATTACCTTAGTTACCATGAACTTTTTTTTTTCTTAAAGGAATTTTTTTCCACTTTGAAACCTTTGGGGATTACTTATTGGCATAATTTCTCCATTCACTCTCGAATGGTTTAAAAATATGTATCACTTCTTTCAGATGACAAAGCATGAAATGCTTATTTAACCTTTGATGGGAAAGAGAAAAATGTCTATAGTTTCAATTAGAAGCTCCTTAGAAAACCAGTGCCTGTAATACTTAGCCCATTGTTTACATTTTGTTAAAATTTATAAACAAAAGGTGAATTCAAATTTGGAAACCAAAATCAGCCAAGACCTCACTGCACCAGCCACCTGTATATTTCAAAAAATAGCTTGACACATCTTTCCATGTTTGAATAACCTGCAGAAGCTCCTCAATCATGACCAATAATCCAACACATTTTCAACAATTCTGGAGTTTCCAGTATCCCTTCACTCCACTTACAAATGTTTTGAAAATTTGCCAGCTTTTCAGAGATGCATGAATAGTGTCATACAAATAATTGACAGTACTGAGATCACTTCAGAGTTCTTTCATATCCCGACACATCTCAACACCAATAAATCCCCAAGATGTACATGACAATGTGTGTATAAAGCTCTTGGCTCATCTTCCATAAACGTTGTGGCAACACATTAAATCTTCCACTTGTGTCAGCAGCTCCAGTGTAGACACAGCCATACACTTTATTAAAATCAGCTTCCATAATAATTGGGTGTGAGAGCCTCCCAGTGATATTATCTATACCCATGTGATATGGTTTGAATGTGTGTCCCTTCCAAATCTCTGTTGAAATGTGATCCCCAATGTTGGACGCGGGGCCTCATGGAGGTATTGAATCATAGGGGTGGATCCCTCATGAATGGCTAGGTTCCCCCCTCTTGGTAATGGGTGAGTTCTTACTCTGAGTTCTAGTTGTTTAAAAGACTCTAGGACTTCCCCTCACTCCTTACTTCCCCTCTCACCATGTGACACGCCTGCTTCCACTTTGACATCCACCATTAGTGAAAGCTCCCTGAAGCCTCACCAGAAGCCGAGCAGATGCTGGAGCCAGGCTCGCACAGCCTGCAGAACTATGAGCCAAATAAACCTCTTTTCTTTATAAATTACCCAGTCTCAGGTATTTCTTTATAGCAACACAAAAACAGACTAACACATCATAGCACCTGTGAAGGGCTGTTTAATTAAGATGGCCTTGGACATTTTCTGCAGGGAGCTTGCACAGGTTGAGAGCTGGGCACCATTATACCCTCAGCTGTCTCATTGTATCTTATGAGTGGTTTATGGAAACAATGCCCATGTATATTATTTCATTAATGTACATGGTATGTACCATGTATATGCACATGCTATGTGCCAGACACTATTACTATTCTAAGTGCTTTACCTATATACACTCATTGGATCCTTCCAAAAAACTCTAAGGTAGGTTTTATGACTTATTCTCATTTTTCAGATAAAGAAAGTAGCACTGAAATGTTAAGTAACTTTCCTAACTTTCACAAGTTTGCACAATTTGTAGAAACCAACTTAAATTAGTTATAAAGTTCTCTTTTTATTTCAAACTCAAAACACTTGCCTTCATTTGCAAATTAGATCCCCTATGCCCATGGCAGACACAATTTTCCCAGAAATAAAATATCTTCAACTTCAAATACATCCTACTTTCCTCATTAGGTTTTAGTTAGCCAGGTAATACTTTACAAAAGACAGTGTATGTCACCAAAAAGTATATGTTTACTATAAAACTACATCAAATATAAATGCATTTTATATTTTTTCTCGTGTTCTGAAAACTTCCAGAAATTTTTTCAAGTTATGATTGTTCTTTCATTCCTGAACTGTGTTAGCAGAACAACTAGAATGGGAACAGAATTGAATGTCTTTTATAATGCTCTGTTCCACCCATGAAAAATCCAATTACTCAGATATTTCAAAAAATGTTTTCATTTGCCTTGAACTTTTTATACGTTAAAGGTAGTCTGGGGGTGAGAAGGCCCATTCCTTCCTCTCCAATTTCAAACCATGTGCAGAATCTTGGCTTAAAATGTGTTACTCCCTCTACCCACCCTTATGTCAACTCTGATTTCCTCTTGATGATGAAATATTTGACTACTCCTCACTATTACTATTGGCATCATAACTTGATGATAAACTCTTGGAAATTTTTGTGAAAAATAGAAACTCAAACCTTTGTTTTGACATCACTTTTTAGATTCCTGTGATTTAAGTATTTATTTAGAATTGCTCAGTGATTGTGTTCCATCTACAAGAAGAGAATGCCAATGACAGATTCTCTAACACTTCTTGTTAAGACACTTTCCATGTTTTCTCAGTTATTTTCTGACAAGATTAATGTCCCAAAGCAAGGCTCTTTCAGCCTAGTGGCATACTCCTGCTATAGCCTAGAAACCATGGATTTAAGGTTTTTCTACAGACTGTTTTTATTAAGAAACTGTTTTATTGCTATTTAATGATCTTTTGTCCTAGTTTTTTAAATTCTATTTTTTTCTCTTTTACTAATTTGGAAGTAGTAGCCCATTTCTATTCCTTGGATGGCATATTTCATTTCTCTAAATCTAAAGTTAATCATAATCTTTACTCTCCTTTAGAAAAATGTATGATCCAAATGTACTTTAACTTTGATCAACACACTACCCCAACTTAGATGCTGTTGTTGTTCAATACTTATTTCTATTTTTTTAGTCCCACAAATTATGCAATGACATTACTGTTTTATATAGTCAATATTTATTTATATTGTATTAACTTTACTCACTATTCATCCTTTCACCTCAAACTTTTCTTCTACAATAATTTTCTTTCTGCCTAAAATTCCTTTAATGAGGGTCAGTTGGTAGAAATTTTCATTTCTGATTTGTTTGAAAATGTCTTTATTTCACCCTTATTTTGAAAGACAATTTTTGCCAGAAATACAATTCTAAGTTGTAAGTTATTTTCTCTCAGTGCTTTGAAGATATATCCCACTCTCTCCTGGCATCCACTGTTGAGAGTTGGTTGTCAGTCCAATTGTCACTTTCTAGTAATCTATATTTTCTCTCTGGCTACACTTTCCTTCCTTCCTTCCTTTTTTCTTTCTTTCCTTCCTTCCTTTCTTTTCTTTTCTTTTCTTTTTTTAAGACAGGTTCTCTCTCTGTCACCCAGGCTGGAGTGCAGTGGCATGATCTCGGCTCACTGCAACCTCTGGCTCCCAGGTTCAAATGATTCTTCTGCCTCAGCCTCCCGAGTAGCTGGGACTACAGGCACACGCCATCATCCCTGGCTAATTTTTGTATTTTTAGTAGAGACAGGGTTTCACCATACTGCCCAGGCTGGTCTCAGACTCCTGGCCTCAAGTGATCTGCCTGCCTCGGCCTCACAAAGTGCTAAGATTACAGGTGTGAGTCACCACGCCTGGCCTCTCTCTGGCTACTTTTAAGATCCCTTTTCCTTACGCATTCTACAGTTACATTGCCTATATGTAGATGTGTCTATCTTGTTGAATTTCAATGGGCTTTCTTATTTCAAGGATTGGTGTCTTAGTTAATTTTCTGTGGTTTATAATGGAATACCTGAAACTAGGTAATTTATAAAGAAAATAAATTTATTTCTTACAGTTATGGAGGCTAAGTGCAAGGTTGAAGATACCGCATTTGGTGAGAGTCTTTTTAGTGGTGGAGACTCTCCGCCGAGTCCCAAGGCAGCAAAGGGCATCACGTGGAGAAGAAGCTGAGATGCTAGTTCAGGTCTCTCTTTCTCTTCTTATAAAGCTACCAGTCTCACTCCCATGATAACTCATTAACCCATTACTCCATTAATGGATTAGTCTACTCATGAGGACAGAGCTGTTATCCCTTATGACCTATCACATCTTAAAGGCTCTACGCTTTCATACTGCCACTTTGGAGATTAAATTTCAACCTGAGTTTTGAAGGGGACAAACATTCATACCATAGCAACTGGCTTATCAATTTTTAAAAAATTCTTAGCCATTAGCTCTTCAAAGGAAGCCTCTCCCTGAGTCCCTCTGTTTTCTACTTCTAGAACCCTGGTTAGATACACGATAATCCTTTGGACACAACACTCCATCTCTCGTAACCTCTTGATGTACCCTGCAGCTTTGCCTCTCTATGTGCTGCATTTCCTCAGCTCTTCTGATTTCTAGTTCATGAATTCTCTCTTCTGCTACATCTAATCTGCTAACTTCTTATTGAGTCGCTAATTTCAGTTATTATAATTTTTATTTCTCTTTGGTCCTTTTCCAAATCAGCTGGGTCCTCTGTTTACACTGAGTTGTAATTTATATTCTGTAAGATGCACGAATCTGAAGTGTATATCTTGATGAATTTTCCCCTATGTGTACATCCATGTAAGCACCAGGTTAAAATATAAACATTTCCAGGACCTCGGAACATTCGACTGTGCCACTTTCCAGTCAATAATTCATCAGAGATAACTGCTTTTTTTTTTTTTTTTTAGACAGGGTCTCACTCTGTCGCCCAGGATGGAGTGCAGTGGCACAATCATGGCTTCCTACAGCAGCGACCTCCTGGGCTCAGGCAATCCTGCCTCAGCCTTCCAAGTAGCTGGGACCACAGGCGTGTGCCACCACACTTGACTTTTTTTTTTGGCGGGGGTTGGGGGGGGCAGGGTAGAGACAGTCTCCTTATGTTGGCCAGGCTGGCCTCAAACTCCTAGGCTCAAGGATCCTTCTGCCTCGGCTTCCCAAAGTGCTGAGATAACAGGCGTGAGCACCTGACCTGCTATTCTGACTTTTATCAATGTAGATTAATTTTGCCTGTTCTAAGGTACCATATAAATGGAATCTTACAGCATATATATTTTTCTGTCTAGCTTCTTTTACCCAATAATGTATTTAAGATTTATCCATGTTGTTGCATGAATCAATAGTTGGTTTTTGTTTTTGTTTTTGCTGCATTTCATTGTATGAATCTAGCAATTTATTCATCCTGCTGTTTATGGGAACATGGATTGTTGCAAGTTTTTGGTGATTGGGAACAATCAGTTGTAGACATTTGCTTTTTTTTTTTTTTTTCTTGCTCTTGTCCTCCAGGCTGGAGTGCGATGGCGCAATCTCGGCTCACTGCAACCTCCGCCTCTCAGGTTCAAGTGATTCTCCTGCCTCAGCCCCCCGAGTAGCTGGGATTACAGGTGCCTGCCACCACGCCCAGCTAATTTTTGTATTTTCAGTTGAGATGGCGTTTCACCATGTTGGCCAGGCTGGTGTAGAACTCCTGACCTCAGGTGGTCCACCCGCCTCGGACTCCCAAAGCCACCGCGCCCGGCCGACATATGCATTCTTTTCTCTTGCACATATATCTAGGAGTAGAATGGCTGAGTGTTTATATGTTTAACTTTATTTCAAACTGTCAAATAACTTTCCAGAGTTGTACCATTTTGCACTCTTATGCAAGGTATTAGTTTCTTTTTAATAACCTCTTTTATGTTGTGACATATTAAACCTAATTATTTTATAGTCTATATTTGATAATTCTAACATAGATGGTCTTTTTGCAGGTCTCATTCTGCAGTTTGTGATAGTTTATTTTCCTGCATATTTGATGACTTTTGATTATGAGTTTATCTTTCTCGGAACTTTATCTGGGGGAATCGTTTGGCTATCAAATGTATTCCTCTAGAAGAGGAATAAATACACTTGTTTTCTTCTTCCAAGACATACTAAATTTTCAGCCTGGGGTCTTTTAGGGGCTCCTAAAATGTTTGGTCCCACATCCAAGTGAGAATGGGGCTGTGGTTAGAAACTCTGAGGAAAACATGTTTTCTTTTTTTCCCCTCTACACAGAGCCAAAGCTGAACCAGGCACATATGCCCACCGCCTCCCTTTGTTGGGGTGAAATTTTTTCTCATTCACTCAGTAAGGATGTCACCTTTCGGGAATCTTTGATCTGATTTCCTGCCTTGGATGAATCCCAAGTGTTATTCCTCCCACTTGGAGCCCTTTACAACCCAAGCTCCGGGCCACCAGAGAATTGAAGTTTGTTCCAACACACACTGCAGCTTCAGAACTCATTTCCTTGTCTCAATTCAAGCTTTCTACAATCTCTGGGAAACTGGGGATTTTTCTTTATTTTTGTGACAGTTCAACCATCATTCTAAAAGATATTTTTAAGACTAGCAAAAGATTATTAACTAATGTTGAATGGTAAATATATGGAAGTTTGTTATACTGTTCTCTCTACAAAATATGTTTAAAATTTCATGTAATAAAAGTTTCCTTTTAAAAAAAATTCTCGATAGAGATTCACAGTGAGATATTTAGGACTGAAATATCATGATGGCTGTAATTTACTTGAAAATACTTCAAGGCAGGCACAGTGGCTCATGCCTGTAATCCCAGCACTTTGGGAGGCAAAGATGGGAGGATTGCTTGAGGCAAGAAGTTCAAGACTAGCCTGCACAACATGGTGAGAACCCCATCTCTCCAAATAATAATAATAACAAAATTAGCCCAATGCAGTGGTGTACCAGTAGTCCCAGCTACTTGGGAGGCTGAGCCCAGGAGTTTGAGGAGGCAGTGAACTATGATTGTGCCACAGCACTCCAGCCCAGGTGACAGAGTGAGACCCTATTTCTGTTAAATAAATAAATAAATAAATAAAAATACTCCAGAGAAAAAAGGATGAGGCAAAATGGAAAAATGTTAATAATTGTAAAATCTAGGTTACAGGGTATGTGGGTGCTCATTATACTATTTTGTCTACCTTTAGGTAAGTTTGGAAATTTTTATAATAAAAAGTCAAAATAAAACAAGTTCTTAGATGTTCTGTACTGGGAAGGCTCCCTGGACCTCTAGTGTACTGTATTATTAGAAACAAATTTGACATCATATTCAGATAACTACACTCACAAAGAAAGAATCTACAAAGGACTCTGGCCAAATTATTCAACAACTCAGAAAAGATACGAAATGCGTGTGCTGTGTAATACAAAGTTGTTCAGATCCAGATATGAACAAATAAATTTGTGTAAGTGGGCAGTTGGGGAGGTAGGCAGGTCAGCAGGCCAGCAGAACAACAAAATAGGTAGGGATGGGCCTACTGAAGTGTCTTGACATTGAGCTATACCAAATGGCCCCATTTTTTTCATTGCATTTCATGGCCCAGATATCTGCTGGTTGATAGTCCCATCCATGTAATAGCAAAATCACACTTCCTCTCTCCCATAGGTCCAGCCCCTCTAGTTTTAGGAAGGGGAAGTCATCTCCCAGCTCCAGCCCAAATCTCACCTGCTCTCATTCACCTCCTATTTATGCCCAAGATTCAGTGTGCCCATTCCAGAACTCTTAGGGGCTGAGCTTGCCTAGAGCCCCATTGAGCCAATCTCTCACTACATAATCATCTGATGCAAGTACATTTCCCAAAGTCCAAAAATTCCTTCTAAACTGAAATTCTGAGTGAGCATTCAGCAGAATAGCTCAGGGTGGGCTTTGGCAATTCAGGTCAAAACACTCTCTACCAGATTAGCTGGGTGTGGTGGCAAAGACCTGTAGTCCCAGCTACTTGGGAGGCTGAGCCAGGAGGATTGCTTGAGCCCAGGAGTTCGAGGCTGCAGTGAGCTATTATTGCAACACTGCACTCTAGCCTAGGTGACGGAGTAAGACCCTGTCTCAAAAAAAAAAAAAAAGAAAAGAAAAGAAAAAAAGAAAAAAAAAGTCCTCTCCCAGTGGGAGATGAAAATATGGACCTTCTCACTCTTCATTTTCCAGTTCTATAGAGAACAATTTGAATCAGAATGCATACATACTCCCAAGAAGGAACCCTAATTTTCAGAGACAGAGCTGACTAGACCCAAATGTTGAAAATAAACATTTCCCTAAGTTAAATTAACCAGCAAAAATGACATCCTGTTATAGAGAAGACATTTATACATTATGCAGAACACTTGAGCTTGTGGTCTCTAATAGATTCCATTAAAGAATTAAGTCTTTGGTTTATCTTTGCAAAAATGAGGCATCCATTGAAGTGGTTTATCTTTGCGTTTACAAGGCATCCATTGAAGTGGTTTTTTTTTCAGAAGAAAAGGATATTTGCTCCAAGTTCACACATTTTATGTAATAGAGTCACACTAGAAACTCTGAATTTATAGTCCTTCCCACTCAAGAGTTTAGCCAATTATTGGGCAGGCTCCCAGTTCAAAGTGTCTGGGTTTCCTTTCCCAGCAGTCAGAGGCTCTGCAAGAAGCATCTTCTTCCAACATGGGGCCTAGGATGGGAAGCCCACCCTGAGGGTCAGGCAAGAATTCCACCTATCTTGGGAGGTACGGCAAACCCTACAGGGCAAGGACTGTATATTCTTTACGTTCTATTATGATGAAAACTTGCATTTTTACACATCTCAGAACAAATGGAACCTTGAGTCATGTTTCTCACATTTTTATATTCAGTCAACAAATCTTTAATGAGCATTTATTATATGCCAGACAACCGTGTTGTGTTGGAAACACAGCAGTGAACAAAATAGATGTTCTCATGAAGTTGGCATTCTAAATAGTTGACTATGTGCACTATTGAAAATTTTCCTCCTCTCAGACGTTGGACTGATACATGCTCTGGAGTAATTTTTTTTTTTTTTTTGAGACAGGGTCACACTCTGTTAACCTAGGCTGGAGTATAGTGATTTGATCATGGCTGACTGCAGGCTTGAACTTTTAGGCTCAAGTGATTCTCCCACCTCAGCTTCCAGAGTAGCTGGGACTACAGGCATGCACCACCACACCTGGCTAATGTTTTTAATTTTTTGTAGAGACAGGGTCTCGCTATGTTGCCCAGGCTGGTCTTGAACTCCTGGCCTCAAGCAGTCTTTCTGCCACAGCCTCCCAAAGTGCTGAGATTATAGGTGTGAGCCATTGTACCTGGCTTGGAGTAATGTTTTTGAGCAAAGCAAATGTACAGGACATGCACAGAGAGGCACAGGGAGCACAGAGTCCCTGGATGAATGCTCTGGCTGGTGGCAGTATTGTCACAGGGCAGGCTACCCAAAGGTGAGCAGAAGACATGAGGCTAGACAGGTACAACTTGCTCATGAAGAGCCTCGAATGCCAAGCTTAGGAGTTTGAACTTCATTGGAACACTGACACTAATAGTTAATGTTTACTGAGTGCTTACTATGTGCTAAGAGCTATGCATGAATCACCTCATTCTAATTCTCTTAACTCTCCACAGCAGGTCTTATTATTTCCAGATTGCTGATGAAAAACTGAGTCACAGAGAGGTAAAAAAAAACAAAAACACCCTGGGTCCAGAGTTGCGTGAAAAAATTTTAACAGGTTAGAGTTGTGTTGTAGAAATCTGGTAGCCAGCCACGTGTAAGACGAATTGTAGAAAGGAGAGATCACAAATGGCTATCATAAGAGAATCACTGGGAAAAGGTAATAAGAACCCAAATTAGAGGCAAGGAGAACAGAAAGAAATGAAAGAATGCAAAGACTGACTGGATGTGCACAGCAGTGACCGAGAGAAAGGAGGTATCACAGGTGCCTCTTAGCTGCTAAGCCTGGGTGTCCTGCAGAAAGGGGCAGCTATTATCAGAAGAGAGAAGTCAGAGAGAGGCACAGATTTGGTGGGGATGATGTTGAGCTCAGTTTGGGGGTATGGTGAGTGTCTAGGGGGCCTGTAGGAACCCCTCAAGAAAGCTTCTCACAAGCATTTGAAAATCAGTGACTTGATCTGGAGAAAAATATAGGGCTGGCATTACAAACCTGCCGGGGTCTGCATTACAGTATTGGTTGAAAGTGTGGAAATTGATAATGATAGACGGTTGGTAGATAGATAGATAGATAGATAGATAGATAGATAGATAGATAGATAGATAGATAGATAGAATAAATAGCATGATACATGGAATGAGGGAAGGGCTAAGGATAAAGATGCCTTCATGGATGCCCACAGTTAGGAGAAGAAAGTAGAGCCCATGAAGGAACAACTCCCAGAGTTTGCAGATCCAGGCAAGTATCTTGTTCAGAAAATAAAGGGAAGAGAGTTTCCAAAAGAAAAGGGGGTTGAAGGTACTCAGATGCTGAGGAGCCTATAAACAATTGTGACTAAAAAAGACTCAAATTTGGAAATAAGGTGTCCTAATGAACATTTCAGAGGATGGAGAGAGATTCTTAAAGTCAGCCTTTGGAAGAATAACTATATAGAACACTTCCAGAGGCCAAACTAGTGACAATGGATCAAAAGAATTAAAATATTGCATATCTGGAAATTACACAGCTAGAAATATGTAGAAAAGAAACACAAACATGCGGTAAGATACAGCTATGGAGCTGTTTGTCGAAATTTTGTTAAAACAGTGAAAATCTGTAAACTGTATTAATGTCCAACAATAAAGAATATTTAATGAGAGGCAAAGATGCTTTGATTGGTTATAAAGATAAAGAAGTTACAATACTATGTACAGTATGATCCTTTTTTTAAAGGGAGGCACATATAGAAAGAACTGGAAGGATATACTGTAAGAATTTCATGATGTTTGTTTCTGGGTAGTAGGATTTGACAATTATAAGATCTCTGTTTTCCCTTCACTCCCCCCTTTTGGATTATCTGTATTTTTTATAACTCTGTCCAATAGACATATAATGTGAGACACATAATTTTAAATGTTCTAGTGGCCACATTTAAAAAGTAGAAAGAAACAGATAAAATAATCTTCTTAAGATATTTCATTTTACTCAATATATCCATTACTATGTGTAATCGATATAAAAATATTAATCTTTTAAATGTTTTAGCACTAAGCCTGTTTAACACTAAATGCAGTGGGTATTCACATTTACAGAACATCTCTGTTTGGGCCATCCACTTCTCAAGCACCACATTACCGCATTTGGCTCCTAGCACGGCTCTATGAAATAATAGCAGTTAATATTTATCAAAAGCCTACTATGTTCCAGGCACTGCTCCAAGTTCATCAGGTGGAGATTATAACTCATTAGGTCTCAATAACTCCATGAGGTTGAATTTATTGTGCTCTCCACAAGCACGTGTTGCTTGCCCTTGTCCTCATACCATAATGAAATGTTTGGAGCTTTTGCAAAAGCCATTTTCCTAATATGATGGGCATCCAAGTCTGGTTGCAAAGGCTTGGATAGAGGGCAAGTGAGAGAATTGGAGAGAGATTAAAAATCATTCAAGAAATTTTGTGGTGAAAATGACAAGTCAAAAGACTGAGAGAAACATGAGGACAGAAAACTCATTGTAAGGCAAGGAGACATAAAGATGAAGTCAGGCTGAATAGGAAAGAAGGAGGTGAAAGGTGAAAGAGAGATGGCTGGGGGTGTGGCTGGTCCAAATTCTCACAAGATCTCTGTTGGAGAAACATTGCCTGGCTTGTGCTGGTGGCGAGATGTACATAGCAGCTTCCCAGCTAGAGGGAGCAGGGAGTCATGGCCTTGTGAGGGAGACAGATGGAGACACACACAACCCCCATCGCAGGTGAATGCTATGAAAGAATGGGGTGGAGGGCTTCCCAGGGAGATGAACTGAGTTTTAAGAACAAAGTTAGCCAGCAAAGAAGCAAAAGGAAGAGGATATAGACTTGAGGATTACATCACTGGATGACTGAGCCACTGATTGGATGTGGAGGATGAGAGAGTGATGCTTTGAGGTGATTCCCAAGTTCTCCGCATGGACAAAGGCAGAGACAATAACTTGTACTGAGTGCTCTTTGGAGTCTGACATTGATCCAGTGCACCACATATGTTATCTCATTTACTCCTCACAGAGGTCCCGTATAACGCTTGCAATTTCACAGATACGCAAGCTGAGGCAAAATAATTGGCCCAGGGCTCACCACTAATAAATAGGAGAGTCTGGATTTGGGGCCAGGTTATTCCAGAAATAGAGAGAGGGAGGGAAAACGTTAATGTGGGGCCAGAGCCAGAACAGGTAGGCTAGGCTGTATCAGCCTGGGAGGCATCGGGCTATTCTCCAAAAAGTGAGTCTCCGGGTTGCAGGAGATGGGAACTCCAGGAAACTGTGGGAGGCTGGACAGGGGCAAAGTGAAAGGTAAGCATCCTGAAGATGGGTGGGATGTAGTGGACTCCAGCGTGAAGAGCCTCCAGTCTCTGGCAGAGCTCAGCAGCTTGGGTGGGAGGAAACGAAGGGCAGGGAGCAGAAGGTGGTGGGGGGAACGGGTTTTGGTTAAGATGGGCAGCTGTCCAGTGGTGAAGAGGGGAAGTATTTGTGCATAAGATCAGTTGTGGGGGATGGTGGTAGAGGGAGCAGTATGAGAGTCTGGGAGGAACAGGGCAGGGGAGATGGCACAGGAGAAGATTGGGGTGGGGGTGGGGGCACTGATACTGAATCCAGTACACAGAGGCAGGCTTAGAGACCCCCTGAGGGTGACAAATTCTTCTCTTAACTTGCTGCAGAGGAAACGACAAGAGAAGAGGTCCTAAGAGGAGTGAAAATAGAGGAAACTGGCCAAGGGATAAAGATAAGCAGAGCTATGGAAGAAAAGGAAGAAAATTAGGGAATTACAGGAGAGGAAGCTGACAGAAAGGGGCGCTGGGAGAGGAAAGGGTGAGGGAGGACGAAAACGGAACTCCTATCACCCAGCGCATTCCAGCACCCCTCCCCCTCCCCCGGGAAGTCTGCGACTGCATCCTCACAGGAATGGAATGGGAGTGGAAGCTAGGCCAGGCTGGGACCCCTGGGCTGTCCCAGCCCAACCCAGACGGTGACCAGACTCAAGTTACTGATCCTCCGCTGTCTGTTTCTTCATCTGTAAAGTGGAGTTAATGACAGACAGCTGGATGTCAACGTTTTTTGTTGTTTGTTTTAGAGATGGGATCTCCCTGTATCGCCCAGGCTGGAGTGCAGCGGTATGATCACGGCTCACTGCAGCCTCGACCTCCTGGGCTCGAGAGATCTTCCTGTCTCAGCCTCCCGAGTAGAAATGTCAGCATTTGAATGCCTCACAAGGGAAGGTGGTGTAATAAAAGGTCTATTGATTTAGATATGAACAAGTATACCCAGAGCCACACGAATGAAAGGAGGTGGCCAGTGTAGATGCAAGTCTAGGACGGTCGGTAGATTCCAAGCTCCTCTACCTGCCCAGTTAAACAAGTTCGTGGCCCCTGGCCAGCCTCTCGGTGGGG
The DNA here is from genome assembly GCF_029289425.2 of Pan paniscus. NCBI lineage: Eukaryota > Metazoa > Chordata > Mammalia > Primates > Hominidae > Pan > Pan paniscus. The sequence goes on along the minus strand of NC_073261.2, from coordinate 53,465,401 downwards.
GTAGGAGGTGGGGGTCTGCGACAGAACGGGTGGGATTCATTACCAGGCTAGTAGCGCAAGGCCCTCGGGCCGGGTTCAGCTTGCTGGGCTCCCGTCTTGTCTCAGCCCCCAGCACTTGCTCTGTCACCGCAGAGCACAGGCCCAGGCAACGTTTACCCAACTGAACCCGCATCCCTGTGGGAACCTTGTTCCAACAAAATCCCGTCGTTGTCTCCTTCCATATGGAACGAAAATCTCCTTCTGTACCTCTGCCCAGCTCCGCACCGCCGCCCCCTTAGAGATACGGCCTGGTCGGGTCCTGGTCCCCCCCTCGGCGGCGCTTCCACTTTTCCCAGACTGAGGGTGGGGAAAAGGAGGAGGGGGAAGAAATCAGAGGAGGAAAAGTCGGGAGGGAGGGGAGCCGGGAGACAGGAGAGGGGGAAAATAAAGAGCCTGAGACACAAACGAGAGGAAAAGACCATCACAGAAAGCTGGAAATCTCCGGAGAGGCCAGGGAGAACCCGCGCTCCCCACGGATTCCATCATTCCTTCCGAAGGCGCCTCTGCGGTGTCTCGGCCGTGCCAGGCCCCGGGGTTCCCAGGACGCGGAGGAGTGCTGGGTGCGGCCGCCTCGCCTCCCCACCCCTGGCCGCCCCTCCCCACCTCGCCCAAGGGGGCCGGAACGGCGTCGGCGCGCGGGGGCTTTTCGGAGCAGTCGAGTGGAAAATAGACTTTAACCCGCTTTGTGGCGGCCGGGGCGCCCTGAGCGCTTTCCAAACCACGGCTCCCGGCGCTCAGGCGGGCCGCTGCCAAGACCCGGCCTGGAGTCCCCGCAGAGTTGCGCGGCGCACGGACCCCGTGGCCTTGGGGCGTCAGGAGGCCCAACCCAGATCTGCGCGCCCAGGCAGTTCTCAGGCCGCTAGAATGGACCCCGGCAGCGGCGAGGAAGCGGAACTCTCTGCGGCTCCCTCTCCGCAGTGCGCCGGCAAGGTCCAGGTCCCAGCCTCCCCACCGCCGCCCGCGCCCTCCTAGGCCTCGGAGCGGCGCCTTTCTGCGGCCTGGAAGGTGGGGTGGGAAAGTTTGCGGAGTCCCGGCTCTCACAGCCTGTCGTGAGAACTGCCCCCGGGGAATTCGTCCGCCACACGGAAAAACTGGCCGGAGCAGAGTCGTCCGCGGTTCCGCGGTCGCGGGTGGAAGGTGAAGGTCGAGGGAGGTCAGGCTGCTTCTGCGTGTCCTGACGGCTGGCGTGTTCTCTTGAGATGGGCTCGGGCTACTTGGCCAGCTTCAGTTTAAGCCACAGTGTCTCCGAGGCCCTGACCTGGTCCGGCCCGCCGACACTTGAGCCCCCAGAGCCTCAGAGAAGGCGAGGGGGTGGATCTCCCAGTGCCGAGGCCCGCCGTCCTGGTCCAAGCCGGTCGCGGCACCGTGTCTGGGCACTGGAGCTGCTTCCAGCCCCGCGAACAGCTGGAGGGTGGCAGTGGGACCGCTCCGGCGGCTTCTCCCGCGCAGTGCCCCGCCTGGCCCCTTGTGAAGGGAGTGAGCGTCCCCTTTCCAGAGCTGTCCCCCGTGACATCCAGAAAACGCGAAACCTCAGGAACAAGGTCGCAGCTTCAGACCGCGGCCCAGGAGGCCGATGGTGGGTGAGTGGGAGAGTCCCGGACAGCAGGGGGGCAGAGAGCTGGTTTTCGGGAAAACCAATGTGTTGGACCCCAAACATCCACCCTCCGCTCGGATCCAAGTTCTCTGAGAACTGAAACGACATCCCGGGACGAATGGGAGAGTTAGGCTGAGCTACACACCGGGGAGGGGAGGGTTGGAGTTTAGCCCAAGCCCTTCGGACGCCTTCTTCGGCTCCCGCGTGGGTTGAGACGGCGGCAGCGGCCACCAGACTCAGCTAAAGGGCGGAGTCGCGAGGAGAAGCCAGTGGCGAGGGGAGGAGGAGGCCTGGATCTCCCCGCGAAGGCTCCAGTCCGGCTTTTGCCTCCGACTGCGGGCTCCCTCCCCACCCGCCGTCCCTCGCCCCGCCCCGCCCCGCCCCCCACCTTGGGGCAGGTGAGCGGCGGCCAATGGGCGAGCGCGGGGCAGGTGCCCGCTAACTCGCGCCTCGCAGCGCTGGGCGGCCGGGGCTGGGCAGGGCAGTGCGGGGACACCGGGGGCTGGGGTCGGTCCCAGCGGGACTCCGAAAGGAGGGAGACGAGCTCAACCCTCGGGCCTTACCGGCAGCTCGCAGCCTAGCACGGAGCCCGCGCCTGGAGCTGCCCGCTCCGCCGCAGCAGCCGCCGCGCCTGGCCGTACGCTGTGGCCGGACCCCGCGGTCGCTCGCTCACACACCCCTCGCCGCTCCGCGCCTGGCTCGCCCGCGGGGGCCGAGCGCGAGCGGGCGGGCGGGGGAGGTGAGGGGTGCGGGCGGGTGTGCATGTGCCTGGCTGGGTGCACACCCCGCAAGGCGGCGGTGCCAGGACGCGGAGCGCTCCCCGGAGCCCGGCTGCCTCGCACAGCTCCCGCGGCTGCGACCATGTTCCAGCCGGCGGCCAAGCGCGGCTTTACCATAGAGTCCTTGGTGGCCAAGGACGGCGGCACCGGCGGGGGCACTGGCGGCGGGGGCGCGGGCTCCCATCTCCTGGCGGCGGCCGCCTCCGAGGAACCGCTCCGGCCCACGGCGCTCAACTACCCTCACCCCAGCGCGGCCGAGGCGGCCTTCGTGAGTGGCTTCCCTGCCGCGGCCGCCGCGGGCGCGGGCCGCTCGCTCTACGGTGGGCCCGAGCTCGTGTTCCCCGAGGCCATGAACCACCCCGCGCTGACCGTGCATCCGGCGCACCAGCTGGGCGCCTCCCCGCTGCAGCCCCCGCACTCCTTCTTCGGCGCCCAGCACCGGGACCCTCTCCATTTCTACCCCTGGGTCCTGCGGAACCGCTTCTTCGGCCACCGCTTCCAGGGTGAGTGTCCACGCTGTGCCCGCCGAGGCGGCCGGCCGGCGCCCGTGCCGCGGCGATGCGGGGGAGGCTCGGGGGCGCGCGGGGCTGTTTAGAAGTTACTGCCGGGAAGGCTGCAGGTCCGCGGAGGTAGATTCCCAGGCAGGGAAGAGCTGTGCGGCATCCACCCGCGCCTTCGCCGCGTAGGTCTCCCTCCCAGGAAAGCAGGTGGAGACCTCCAGGCTTTTCTAGAAAATATACCAGTTCGGACGCAAGCCCAGGCGCGTCCTCGGAGCCTGTGCTGGCCCTCGCCACAGCCTGCCCAATTCTCTCTCCCGGCTGAGCCAGTCTCAGCCCAGAGTACAACTCCTCCCGCCCTCCCTCCTCCCGGCTTAACCTCGCACCACGCTTCTCTCGCAAGTCCACCACCACCTCCGAGACCTCAGCCTTCGCTGGCGCGTCCGGGCAGGGGAAAGTCCATTCGCGTGCCCCAGCTCTGTGGGAAGCAAGGGCAGCAGGGAGGGCGAATCGGAGAGTTAATGTTCAGTGTGGAGGGCCTGGCTGTCTTGGGATGTTTCTCGGCAACCCTGGCCCGACTTCTCCAAGTCACACGTGCCTCTCCTACCCAAGGTGGGGAAGGTTTGCAGTAAGCAAACTGGCTTCCGCCGTTGCTCGCCGCCTTCGGGAGGGAGCCCACCCGGCTGCTGGAGTACCGAGGACAGTTTTCCCGGGCAGGGGGCGGGGGCAGAGGGCTTTTAAGGTCGTAGCCAGTCCGAACCCCGGAGTTTGCATCCAGCAATCGGCTTGCTAATAAAGATCCTCCACTGGCCCTACACACACACACACACACACACACACACACACACACACACGTTTCAATTATTTGTCTTTCCCGGAGAAAAGAGAGTTGCATTTGTTGGAGTTCGTTTTCTTCCTTGAAATTTGTTGGAGTTTGTTTTTTTCTTTTCTTTTTTTTTAAATTTTATTTTAAAGAGTGGCCTTGATTTGTACAGGCATCACTTTAGTTTCCAGTTTTATTTTGTTAGTGTAGACCAGACCACAGCCTTGTGAGAAGGGTCTATGGCTCAGAGCTAGGTAACCCGGCTTTTAGAGAAAACAAATGAAAGGGACATGGCTGGAGCTTCGGCTCCGGGAGCTAATGTGACGGTCTGTAGTCTAGGTCTACAGTCAATTAGATGTTTGGCACAGTTGTTTAGATAATAAAATGAAAATTATCTCTTGACACTTTGACTTTCACAGAAAACCGCTTTCCCAGGTCCCGATTTGTCAGGCAATTTTTTTAGTCTCACCTGGCCAATAGATGCTGACCTGGCAGATCCCGCAAAACCAGAGAATGTAATTACTAGAATAAGAATTGTTGTGGGTAGCCTTGCCTCCTCTTTGAAGATTTCAAAGACTTGCCCAAATCCAAATCCGAAAAAACAAAAATGCTACAATGTCATCTGCCTTGGGCAAGAGTTTCTGCCACTTAAAAATAAATGTTTACTGATAACATGAGGATATCTTCAAAATTGAGCAATCTACCCTGGTCCTCCGTGGGCTCGATCCGAAGCCTGGGTCTCGAAACCTGGCGCCCAGGGGCCGAGTTGTAGTTGGGGCGGTGTGTGAGCCCGCGGGCCGCCGCGGCCGAGGGGCTGGCGGGTTGGAGGCTTGTGGAGGGATAGGGGCTCGGAGGAGAGGGCGGGGTCGTTCCTAAGTCCTGTGGCCTCCAGCCGTTCAGCTTGTCCGGAGGCGGCATCCTGGGCCGCACCCTCGGCTTCGAATCCAGCCCCTGACGCCCTCCGCACCGCGGTTCCTGCCTCCGGGCGCCGAGGGCCGGGGGCGCCTGGAGAGAAATCCAGCTCCGGCTCTGAGCGTCTCCAGTCAGGCGAGGCGGATAAATCCTTCGCAAAACCCTCTTGGAAATTGCCGCCGCTTCCTGAGCCATCAGTCCCAGCGGGTACGTTATCGAGTTGCACAAACAGTTGGATTTTTCCCTCAAGAACCGAGTCTGGACGCGGAGATGGAGCCAAGTGTGGCTGCATTTTCGGACCCGGAAATCCGTTGGGCACTGAAGGACTTTTCGAACCCTGTAGCGCTGTTGCTTCGCGGTCCATCGTCGCCGCTGCAGACGGATGCGCTCCCCGGCGGCTCTACGCCCTCCAGTCCCGGCCAGGCCTCTGGGCTGGGAGCCGAGCCGTCTCGGGCCCTCCGGCGCCGCGTTTTCTAGAGAACCGGGTCTCGGCGATGCTCATTTCAGCCCCGTTTTAATGCAACAAACGAAACCCCACACGAACGAAAAGGAACATGTCTGCGCTCTCTGCGCAGCGCTTGGGCGGCGCGGTCCCGGCGCGCGGGGAAGCGGCGTCTCCGCTAACCCAGGCGCTGGAAGGGGAAAAGCGAATGCGGAATCGTCCAGGACCCCGAAGGTCGGGGCCGCTCGCGAGCACCGAAGGGGAGGAGCCGACGAAGACCAGGAGTGGGCCGCATTTCGGTACTGTTTCCCCGAGATCAGGAACTTTCCGGGTCTAGGAGCAACGCCTGGAGGGGGCTGTAGAGACCCAGCCCCTCGGGACCCGCAACTACAATGGGCCGGAGCTTCTAAGGTCGCCTTTGTTCTGGCAGGAGGACGGGGAATGAGGTTATCTCCGCCGCCTGTCCTGCCTCTCCCTCTCCTAGCCCTAGGGCCCTCCGCCCAGCCGTCCGGCCTTGAGCCCCTGGCCGGCGGCGGCCTCTCCAGCGAAGACTGCGGCTCGAAGACTGCAGCTCGGACCCCGGGTGCTTCGGATCCCTAGCTCCCACCTCCAGCCGCCTCATTCCTGGGAATCTCTTGTGCTAGTTCCCAGCCATTGCCTTGAAGGGGCCCTAAAAGAGTGGCTGTAGAAAAATCGGAGGGGTAGGGAAGCAGGGAGGAGAGGGGTATTCATTTCCCTAGCTCCAGGGACGGCTATACCAGTCCCTTTCCACTTTGCTAACTGTCCTAGTCCGAAACTGACAGCCCGTTCTCACAGCCCAGAATTACTGCGTCCAAACAGGCCGCACCCTAGACCCAAGTTTGTTCTGCCCTTGTGGTCCAGGCAAGGGAAACTGAACCCCTGGTAGGGGTGGTTCAGGCCTCCTTCCCACAGGTCGGGGGGCGGGGCGGTACAGGTACCTGTGCACCTAAGGCATCACCCTTGTCTTTGCAGAAACATGTAGCAATTGATCTGTTTCTCAGGATGTTTGGTGTTGTACTAAACATCCTCTTTCTAACAGGGAAACGTCCTTATTCTTTTGGAATCAAATAACCTGTCATCACTTAGCATCTTGACTCATCCTGCAGTCTCCTGCTTCTCTGTGATAGGGTTAGAAGGACCCCTGTATTTTTGCACATGCATGTGAATATACCCTTTAGGACACATGCTGTCTACCACAACTGGACATGACAATGACCTGGGGCCATTTTCTCAGTAAGGTAGACCCAAAGCAACCTAGCATCCCCCTAAAATAACCAGACTTGAGGCAAAGGGGCATGTATGTTGGTACAGAAGCTTGTTGCCTTCATCCTCTCATCTGGGTTTATAAAGACAAACACAGAGCACTCCACCACACAGGTGACTGACATATACCACATAATTACAAAATAATCACTAAGTCACAGACACTGGGGCAGACTGCAGACCTGCTTCCTCAGCCCCACACTGCCCTTCACACCTCTGCATCCTATTCATACACACTTACGGGGCTTTCCACACTGCAGCCTCACTTCTGACCAACCTGGGCCAGCCCAGCATCTGAGGCCAAACCCTGCCAATGCTGGGATGAGCTAGGCTTTCTCTCTCCCTCTCTGGTTCATTTGTCCAGAGGAAACCACTGTTGGGACTTCACCCAGGTTCATAACAATGTTGTTTTTTGAAGCAAGTTATTAACATTAACAAGAAGCATTTGCTTTCCACCCACCTTTCCCTGGCCTACCTCACTGGCCCCACCCCAGAGACTTTAATCTTCCTTATTCCCCACCTGAAGCAGGCTCCATATTTTTCTGCCCTTTACTCATCTCTGCCAGACCACCTCCCCTGACCATCTGTCTATTCCACTATCCCAAGTCAAACTTCTCTTCCTTCAGTCGGACCTGAGGGCCCTAGATCTGCGCCACTTGAATAATCAAATGGGGTGTCCCTCACCCATCTCCCTGTGATGTGGTCCCACCATTTTTGTGGCCGCACAGATCCAACCAGTTGAAATTGATAAGGTGACTGGAGATTATTGACTGACCCCTTCCAGGCACTAGCCCCGCAATCCTAGCAACTCTGTTCCACAGAAAACTCCAGCAAAAACTTGGCTTGTTTAGGTAACCAAAGCCCAGAGACTTGGAGGAAATAAGGTCAGGGAGTTTCCACCAACAGAGGGACAAGAACAGTTACCTGGAGAGTTTTAGCTACAGCATCTCAATTATGTGCTTTTGATTCACTTACATAGATGTTTCCAGAGATGGGAGATGTTAACTGAATTATCCAGGTGATTGTCTTAGAGCAAAGCAACAGGTCAAATCAAGTCCAACCAGTAGCCATCCCTGAAGAAATTAATTGGATCAGTCAATCCCAACAGCTAATTCTGTCAAAATAATCCATCTAGGGTTCCGTGTTTTTGGTGCATCAGGAGGCTGTTATGTGCCCTTACATGAGAATCCATGGGTGATTTTGTCAGGGCCCGTTATGAGTCTGTTAGCATGTGCAACCAAGCCAGAGATTGTGTGAGGGCCTAGTGGGGTGTTCATTGAGACAGGCGCTGTGGGTAGAGGCTTGTTTTGGCATTGATAGTTTCTGACCCCATCTCCCCTACCCCAGCTTCATCCAGTCCAGTGTTATCCCTTCCTCCTGCATGTGGGAGCTGAGTCCCTATGCTGGCCAACATTTGCTAAGGGACAGTCACACTCTAAAAATCCTATACAGTAGATAGGAAAAAAGACAGTAGGGAGGCTGGAACATATATTTACACACGCCCATGCAGAAACCAATATATCTATATCTATATATATTAGAGAGAAAGATGACATCTAGATATTTATACACATGTTTCTTTAGCAAGGGACTATTCAGGGATGAAGCAGGGATGAAGCTTTTCCCACCAGACAGTACTTGGAGTCTCCAGTGTGTGTGTTGGGGTAGGGGGTTGGGGGCTTACCCTAGAGGCTGGGTCTCTGGACAGCCAAGGCCTGGGGGAGAGAGAGGTGGAGAAAGGGGAAGAAGGAGCCTGACTTTCCACTTCCAGGTGCTGCCTGGACCACTGACCTAGCCACTGGCCTATTTATACCCCCTGCAAGACAGAGCTAGAGCGTGCTGGCAGGAGTTTTTAATGAGCTAGTAGCCTGAGCATTCAGCCGCAAGACTAGTGCAAGCAGGTGTGACGGGATTGCACCTTGTGTACCTTCTAGTTCTTGAATCTGTGTTTGGCAAAGGTGTGCCTAGCACCCCGCTGCTCCCCTTATCACGTTCCTGACCCCCAGCCCTGCCTCTACCCTGGGTCCTCTTGGAGGGAGATGCTTTGCGACCAGTTAACTGAAAGCAAATCGTTGGGGCTGGCGGCCAGGGCAGCGACCCTGGGAAAGGGCGGAGAAAGAGCGCCATGGACTTTTCTTCCCCACCCCTTGGCCTCTTCCGCTGCCCCAGGCATTGTGAATGTGGGTCCACGCCTCGTCCGGCCTGGCCCCATCTCTTGGCTTAACAGAGGGATGTGGAGAGCTGTTATTCCCCGCGTTCCCCCGCGGAGTGGCTCTCGAGTGTGGGGAGGTGTTGCGGAGGGGAGTGGACTTAGGGAAGGGGCGGCGAAAGGGCAAAGGGAGAAATGGCGTGTGTGTGCGTGTCAAGGAATGGAGAGGGCAGGGCGCTTGGGAGCAGGGCGCGAGGCCAGGCTCTGTTGGGCCCCGGCTCACGGCGCCCCTTCTCTCTGTCTGTACCTGCGTGTGTTGCCGTCGGCGGCGGGGCCGCAGCCAGCGACGTGCCCCAGGACGGGCTGCTTCTGCACGGCCCCTTCGCACGCAAGCCCAAGCGGATCCGCACGGCCTTCTCGCCCTCGCAGCTGCTGCGGCTGGAGCGCGCCTTCGAGAAGAACCACTACGTGGTGGGCGCCGAGCGGAAGCAGCTGGCCGGCAGTCTCAGCCTCTCCGAGACGCAGGTAATCACCCCCGGTCGCGGCCTGCCCTGCGCCCGGACCCCGGGTGGAGGTGAGGGTGCGCGGGTGCAGGAGAGGCCCTGAGCCCGCCCCAGCCCAGCCCTGCTGGGTTCCAAAAGGCCCCCATTCCCCGCGGCGCTGCGGTCAAGCCCGTCTTTAGAGCCCCTTCCTCGAGACTGCGTGCAGCCTGCTGAGCCCGCAGGACTTTTGTCAAGCGCTAAAGACCTAGCAGGAGGCAGAGTAAATGCAAACTGTATCCCGAACCCGGCTCCCAAAGCTCCTCACGGGGGGACCAGGTTCCCTGGAGGAAGCGGGTCGCCTCGGGAGCGGGCAGCGCAGGCAGCACCGAGGCCACTGGAGCTGGCTCCAGCCCTAGCATTCCTGCAGCCCTTTTCCCGCCACTGTGTCGGGGCGCTCATAGTCCTGCGGGGAGCCAGTCCGCACTGGCTTTGCTGCTGTTCCTGGGCAAAACTGGCGGGGCCTTGGCTGCCCACCAGCCAGGAGCGTCTGGGGAGAAAGCCCAGGTGTCCTCAGACTACCAACAGAGGGGCTTAACCAGGGAGGGGCCAGCCCCTGCTTGGGGCCCGAGGGTTGCTCTGATCCGGCCCAGGCCGGCTGATAGGGCTGTGGAAGCCACGGTGTGCGCGCGCAGAGCATCTGAGGGGCCTGGGCCTGGTGGGAAATAGACCCCGGGTACTCAGGTGCTTCTCTGAATCACTGGAAAGGCTGTCGAATGGGAGAAGGAATAAACTCCAACGGCGTCTGGGCTTGAACTGAGTGAAATTAACAAATACCGTGTAGTGTTTTTGTAACTGATCATTAAGGGAAAAAATTAAAGAATTAGATGAAAGTTATAGGGAGGTGGATTTGGGTTCATTGTAAGTAGACTTTGCCATAAATAAATGCTGCCTGGGATCACTGCATAAGCTCTTGGTCCACCCAGGTCCGACGTGTTGGTGTGGGGCTCAGCGACCCTCAGCCTAGCTGCTGCCCTGGAGGTGGATTTCAGTCTCTGCGTGCCGGCCGGCTCCCAGAGTTGCGAGAGGCCGGCTCCGCGGTCTCCCAGCTACCTCCCGGCTGACTTTTCACCTTCCGCTCCCCTTTCCTCCTAGTCTCGACCCTACTACACCACCGTCCCCTCCCAAGTCCCGAGCAGTGAGAAGATGCCCGGCATGGGGGGCAGCCGGAGCCTCCCTTTAGCAGCCAGAGTAGGAAGGGGGCTTAGTGAGGGAGCCCAGACCCAAACTTCATCCGCAGCTTTCTTCGGCGGACCTTACCCTCTCCTCCTTCCGTGGCATTTTGGCATCTATTGTCGTCATATCTGTCTGCTGCCCCACTTAATCTACAAATCGCTCATGGGTCGGAGGCAGGACCCGTGCGTTTTCAGATGTACTAGCTGGGCTGTTCTAACTGCAGGGAAAAAGCTTACAAAACAAGAGTTAATTTTAAAAACGTTTCAAAGAAAGATGTGTTTTTAAAAATAAGTTAATAAAATAACACTCCCTTTTCCCTCCTGGCAGTGTTTTAAAATTATTGTTTGAAACAAGGTGTCAGTTTAAGAATGGTGTTTATAATTAACTTCATTTAAACAGTAATATTTATTAAATTTTAATTGCAGAACTGTAAGAAAACAAAAATGGTTTTTAATCCTACCACCCACAGATTAACACTTGTTGAAATAATGTCATTGTTTTTAAACTTTCAATTTTTTAGCTCAGTGAGAGCATTTTTAATTAACTCTCTTTCAAACTGAACCTAGCTGCCTGTCAATATTTGCTCCTAACAATGCCAGTTAGTAAATGGACTGATTGTTTCTTTCATTTTTATTATGAGACATTTCAAACATATATTTAAAACAAAACCAGATAGAATAACATAAACGTATCCAGCTTCATTAACTATCAAAACTCAGGGCTAATCTTCTTCCCGTCTGTAAATGAGCTGCTTTTTGCATATGGTACAACAAAAGGAATGAGGGGAGGTTTGAGCCTGGGGAACCTGCCGTGGCAGCCTGTCCTTCCAGGTGAGGACCCTGAGATGGAGAGATGGTTTGGACAGAGCTTCCCAGGTGGGCAAACACGATTTTAAATACCTGCCTCCCTGCTAACTTACTGTGTAACCCTGGGCAAGTCACTTAACCTCTCTGAGCTCTGGTTTCCTCATTGAGAAAATAGTTGTTTAATGATTAAAGGTACCTCATATGAGCTCAAATAATGTTAATCCCCATCCCTAGTCCCTTCCCTTTAAGGTAGTATGTCAGATTAGTAGCATAAGAAGATCCAAACCTGTGTGTCCTCTTAGTCCAGCGTTCTTCCTCCCTTATGCAGTTTCCATCATCAACATTGCCTTTCTGTTGCCCTCATAACTTATCATACGGAGCCAGGCTACATAATTAGCTACTTCTCTATCCACCTCTTGGTACTTACCAGGCAAGCTTACCTGTCATTTCCAGCTATCAGCTATTTGTCAAGCATCATTCACCCCCAACAGCCCTCCTGCCATGCATTTCTACTGTTAATATCTGTATCTGTCTCCAGAGCTCTCTGATCTGTCCCGCCCCGTAGCTGTTTTACATCTAGCCATATACTTCTGTCTGCTCTCATTAAACTGCCTCCCCAAAACTGGCTAATTTATATTTCCGATTTTCTATTAGTTATATGTTCTTCCTAACAATAAGAACTATTTACCCATCTGTTCATTATCTTTGTCATCTATTTTACCTTCTGTGTTTCCACCATTCATCTCAAACTTCATCTCCATAGAGCTATTTCGCAGCTGACAAACAGTATATTCATATGTCTGGTAATAGTTATCTATTATTGGCTCTGGCTTTGTCTTCCCTCTGGGTCTGGGCCTCAGTTTCTGTATCTGTGAGATTGAATGACACAAATTCCAGGGTTTTTTCTAGTCCTGAGTTTCTGTGACTCCTCTACATTCTACTTCTCTGTGTTTCTGTATACTACCTCCTCCACATTCTCAGAGCTCACCGCACAACCCCTGCCTATCATGATATGCATCAAACTTTGTTGTTATTACTTAATTATCTGCCATGTCCAAACATCAATCTGTAGACCAGTGGTATGCATCTCTCAGGGAGATCTTAAAATACAGATTCCTGGGTTTCACCCAGGAGATTCTCTTAGGAAGTCCAGGATAGGGTGCAGGAAAAAGTTTAAAAACAGTTATTTGGGTGATCGTGATTAATAACAGGCCTGAGCATCTTAGCTCTGGGAGGCAGAGGCCAAGCCTGTCTATTTCTTACAGGACCCAACTCAGTGCCCGGGATGGAGTACATGCTCAATAAACATGTATTGAATTAATGAGCACATTTCTCTTTGCCCATACAAATACACACTAACTTTATCAGTCATTCCCCTTGCTCTCTGCTGTCACTGCTCCCTCCCTGTCCCTCTCCTTCTATCTTTCCCTTGTACTTTCACAGCTGATTGTTGATTTAGATTATGCATATACCAGTTTGTGGATAAAACTTCTCGGAGGGTTACTCAGATCAGTGTGTGAATGAGCTCTTAATCCAGATCTCAGAAGTCTGTGCACTCCCCAAGCTTTAGCCGGGTGCTAGGAGGTGGGCAACCTGGGTGACTCTGTGTGTTTAGTGGGAGTGGCGTATTCATGCTGGGATGGCCAGTGCCTCAATCTAGGAGATGAGGGAAGAGCCCTGGGCAAGGGCTAGTTCTCCCTTCAGGTTCTAATGACTTGTTCCTCACTGCTTCGGTGCCGCCCTGGAGTATGACCAGGAAGGTACCAGTCTAAGCTTCAGTCCTGGTGGCTGGTTGGGCAGACCTGGGCCTGGGTCATTGCAGAGGCTCAAGTTTAATGAGTGTGTGTAATGGGTGTGTGCAACATGTGTCTGCCCATGTGGGGCACCAACGGGCTTTATGTGGATGCCCAAAGGTCAGATGATAGCATAGGTACACATTAGATGCCATTAGGCAGTCACATGACATGGAGTGCAGCTTGCATGCTTTTGTGTGTGTCCGTGTGTGTGTCCGGGGCAGGGGTAAGTTAGTTTTAGGGGGAGTGAGAGAAAGCACCTGGTTGCTCCAGGCTGATCAACTGGTCAGTGTTTCCAGCTACTCCTTCTGCTCTGAACAGATCAGCACGTGTTTCTTGACCTTGCCTGGGTTAGAGTTTAGCTGAGCGGTGAAGGCAAAGGGTACAGAAACGTGGCCTGTGGCTTTGAAGATTTCTTACTGAGTGATGAAGGCTAAGTGCAAAGCTTGCACATTTGTGAAACATGCACAGGAAGAATGACTAGGGTCCCCTTTGAGGTCACAGCTGTGGGCTGAGGGGTGTCAGGACAGAAACGCTTGAGAAGATGGCTCCAGGAGGCCTCAGACCTGGAAGGCTTGGGAGGATGCCTAGGATCCTAGGTTGGAGGGAAAGAAGGGCAGGGTTTGAGGCAGGCAGATGAAGATAGAGCAGGAGCTGTCAAGACAAGCCACCATCTTGGAGCCCAAGGGCAGGGAGATCTTGGGAGGCAGGAGTTACGGTCACCTGCCTATGGCTTTTTCCCCTCAGAGGCATGGAAAGGAGGATTTGGAGGGTCCTTTCCTGCTCTGGAATGTTCTGGCCTTAGAGGGATGGATAAGAGGGGGATATCCAAGTGACCTGAATTTTAGGGAAAAATCAAGAGACATTTGTTCCTAGCTCACGGTGTGTCCACATCTCTTCTCTAAGTCTTGGCTTTTCTTCAAGAACTTCTGCATCTCATGTTCCAGGAGTCCTGTGTGGGAGGATGAGGGGGAGATAAAGGAGATTAGAGTGGTTCTGTGAGGAGTTGGGACCAACATGTCCTGAGGTGAATCTTATGATGTCTCCCTGAGAGAGATAGAGGAAGGGTCCAGGCTGGGCTGAAAGAGGAGGAGACAGGGAGGCTTAGGGAGATCATGGTTATGGTTGGTGGGGAGCTGGAGGTGACCTCAGCTTACTGAGGTGAAGGTTGAACTTAGCATGGCATTGGGCTTGACCTTGAGAGTGGGAACAGCCCACATGATCAAATGATAGGAAATGGGTCCCCAGGGAAGAGAGAAAGCTGAGGGGTGACTTGACTGATATCTCCAGGCTCCTGTCCATTCTGGGATATTTGAAATCTTTGAAGACAGGACACATATTCACCTGAAAGTGTGCAGGGGCCTGGAGCCACAGACTTTTCCATTTGCAGGAGTGGTGAAAAAGAAGGGATCCAGACCTCGTTCATTCAGAATAGCAGATTATTCCAAAGTAAAGTCTGATTAGTTCTGAAATATTGGCTGGAGCTGTAGTTTGCTTGTTTGTTAGTTCATTTTTCCCTTTGTTCTTGCATGCATGTCTTCATTCATTAATGCATACATTGATCAATCCTCTAGCAAATTGATACATTCATTCATCCATAGCAGTTTCACCTTCTTCATTCTGCCTGACTCAAGCCAACCCTTCTTCTGCCCAGCAGTAGGTGTCCCTCCTCCAAGTTCCCCTAAAAGTGGCCAATCCAATTTACCATGTGGAATATTAAAAACTGGCCCTCTTGCAAAAGTGTCCACAAAACTAAGAAAAAGATCCAGTTTCTCCATCATTGAGCACTTCTCAAAGCCTTTGCTGATTAGAATTCTACCCCTCTTCTATTCATTTTCTCCTGTTTTCCAGGTCTGGCCCAGGTACCTCTTGCCTAGAGCATAGGCTTGTCCAGCCAGATGACTATACATGGAACATGTCCTCTGGGCAGGGCACTGGGACTAACATAACAGTTTGGCTCTCCAGTCTCATAGTCTGGTGAGGAGGCAGATGTAAATAAATAAATTAGTGCACAGTGGGGGTCACTGTTACTGAGACTGGGAAGAGGTACTAAGGAACTACAGGCAGGTGATGGGGCAGGACCATTAAGGAACATCAGGACAGGGTCTTGAAGGCTAAGGAGAGTATTCCAGGGTTGGTAAGTCAGGAGAATGGAGACTTTTGGAAGGATGTGGCCTCTGAGAAACTGAGATGTTCACTTCACAGTGAAATGAGGACTTGGGAGACCACAAGGGACCTCTTGCTACAGCAGAGAGGTCAGAGTGGGCAAGGGGTCCTCCAGCTAACATTCCAACTGTACCTCGGGGCTTAGAGAGAGGTGAGTAGTGTGTTTGTGTTGGGGATGGGGAGGCATGTGCAGGACAGATCCAGCCTCCAAGCCATACCATATGACCCAGCTCCTTTCCAGGGCCTGTTTTCTCTAGGGAAGGGGCTCTGAAGGATCCAGAGTTGCCTGGCTGGGTTGGAGAGGTCATGAAATGTCACTCTCATCTCCTAATACACTCAGAGCCCAGTTCCTTTTCTTTTTCCAAGTAAAAAATAACTACCATTATCAATAATCTATTAAGGAAAATTCAGAAAAGTAGAAAGAAGAAAGAAACATCACCCACACTTTGGGTATATTTCCTTCTAGTCTTTTTTCCCCGTGTGTAGATTTTGTTTTTCTATGGTTGTGATCACACTGTGCCAGCCTTGTGCATCCTGGCGTTTCCATTAATGCTATGAAGTCATAAGCACTACCCTGTTATTGCAGTCTTTGTAAACAGCATCTGGACACTCAGCCCAAGGCTGTTCTCCGGAAGATGGCCAGGCTGCACAGGGAGAGGGTTTATGTCCCTGCCTCTAGAGAGATGCCTACTTGACCCCAGTATTTTTCATGGAGAAAATACTCAGAATCACCTTTCACTTGGGTGCCCTAGGAAGCTGCCTCTGGCCTATCCTGTGCCTGAAGTCGCCATCCAAAGCTTTCCTTCTTTGAGCCAGTGTTGCTAGTCAAGGGCAGCATGCTGGGCCCGTCCCACTACAGGCCAATGTGACCGTCAGTCTCCTTCCTGAAGGACACTTGGAAATGCGTGTGGAAAGAGGAAGGTACAGAAAAGGGCCCCCGGTCCCTGGTACTGCCCGCATCACCTGACAGTCACCTTCGGCCAGCCCACTTGGGCTTCTCAGGAATGACGCCCCGGCCCTGCATCTGGCCCTGAGTCACGCGCAGGAGGCAGGGTGAGCTCACCCGCCCACTGACTGGCACAGTCATAGCAGGCTCCAGGGTGGGGGGCAGGGGCCAGGCTGCTGCCAAATGGTTGTGCTGAGAACCACCCAGGGTCCAGGTGGCCCTGCGCCCAAAGATAGGTGGGCTTGGAGTCCAGCAGCCTGTGCCCAGAGCCTCTGCCATCCTCCACGGCCGGCCTAGGTGAGATGTGCAGGCTATGGGCTTGGAAATGAGGGGAGAATCCCCTTGCCCTCACTCTATCCATCGAGGCCGGGCACCAACCCTTCCTGGGCCAGGTTTCCAGCCCCTGGCTGGCTGCTCTGCAGGCACTGAATGCCAGCTGCCCCCATCCCCATGCCAGTGCTCTAAAATCAGTGCTCTCAAACAAGGGCAGATGGCGCAGTGGAAGTTCTGGCAAGAGGGGACTGTGAGGGGAAGTCCTGGGGTAGGTGGGACAGAGAGGACTGCCTGGGAAGGGTGTAGGGGCAGCACCTCCTGGGCATGAAACCATCTGCAGGGCACAGGGGCCAGGCCTGCCTCTGCATGCACTGCTTGGCCTTGTGGCTGAGGCCTGTGCTTTACCCAGTTCTCTGGGAGCAGGAGCAGTCTTTCTGAGGCCTGCCCTCAGCCCTGCCCAGGGTTCAAGGATCTCTCCTCAGCATCATTGCTGCTGCCAAAACCAAGAGGCTACCCACCATTCCTCACCCGCAACTCTGCCACGCAGCACCGTCTGCACAGCTGCAGTTGGCCACATCCACTTGCTTTTAAATGTGCTGTCATTTCCTGGAAACCATCCAGGCCTTGTAGCCTGCCCTCTGCACCTCCTCCCCCAGGGGCCCTCTGGAGCGAGAATCCAAGAGGTGCCCTGGCGCTGCAAGTGTCCCCAGAACATTTCTTCTATGCATGAAGGACTGAAGCCCAGAGGGGGAAGGGACTTAGCTGAGAATCAGTACCCAGGATCCTCCTGCCAACGCTGAAGATGGTTTGGGTCTGGCCTGACTCTGCAAAGCCAAGTAAAGAACCACGGAGTCAGGGAGAGTTGACAGATGAAGGCTTTCTCCACAGCCCACAAGCACTAAGTCCAGTCCAGGAGCCAGGATGAGCCTCCCAGATTATGCATGAGAGGACATTAAGGGCTGTGTCCTGGACACTGAACAGATGCTGGAGGAGGAGGGAAAAGAGGCTTCCTGGAGGAGATGGCTTAGAACCATAGACCTGCCCTCTGCCTCATGCCTCCTCCATCATGGAGGATGGTTGTCCAGTTTCTGTTTGAACCCCACCCCATACCTTGCCAGGGCTCTCACTGCCAGACACAGAATAGGGGGCTCCCTGGGTTCAAAGTAGAGCTCACTTCTGTCCCCTGGGCTTCTCCTGACTGTTCCTTGTGTGACCTGTTCCCACATCTGGATGGGCTGCAGGAGCCAGTGCTGTGGGGACAGAAGGTCTGGAGCTGCCCGTGAAGGGCAGAATGCTGCCCTCAGACCCGCTTCCTCCCTGTCCTTGTCTGTCCAAGGAGAATGAGGTCTCACTGGTGGATTTCGGACTACCCTGAGGAGCTGGCACCTGAGGGACAAGGCCCCCCACCTGCCCAGCTCCAGCCTCTGATGAGGGGTGGGAGAGAGCTACATGAGGTTGCTAAGAAAGCCTCCCCTGAAGGAGACCACACAGTGTGTGAGGTTGGAGTCTCTAGCAGTGGGTTCTGTGCCCCCAGGGATAGTCTGGCTGTCCAGGCACTGCTCTTGATATAAACACCACCTCCTAGTTATGAAACCATGCCCACTCTGCCTCTCTGTATGGAAAAGAGCATGGGGCTGGCCCGTGGGGTGGTGTCCACTTTAGGCCCTGTGGGAGATCATGGGAACCCACGCAGTGGGTCATAGGCTCTCTCATTTACTACTCACATCCACTCTGTGAAGAAGCGATTATGATCTCTCCTCTAGAAACTCGTAGAGTCCCATGTCTGCCGGCTTCCAGAGCCTGCATTCCTCCACCTTGGCTTGGCTTTGCTGGGGCTAGAGGAGCTAGGATGCACAGCAGCTCTGTGACCCTTTGTTTGAGAGGAACAGGAAAACCACCCTTCTCTCTGGCCCACTGTGTCCTCTTCCTGCCCTGCCATCCCCTTCTGTGAATGTTAGACCCATGGGAGCAGCTGGTCAGAGGGGACCCCGGCCTGGGGGCCCTAACCCTATGTAGCCTCAGTCTTCCCATCAGGCTCTCAGCTCAGCCTGAGTGTTGAGGCCCCAGTGGCTGCTCTGGGGGCCTCCTGAGTTTCTCATCTGTGCCCCTCCCTCCCTGGCCCAGGTGAAGGTGTGGTTCCAGAACCGGAGGACAAAGTACAAACGGCAGAAGCTGGAGGAGGAAGGGCCTGAGTCCGAGCAGAAGAAGAAGGGCTCCCATCACATCAACCGGTGGCGCATTGCCACGAAGCAGGCCAATGGGGAGGACATCGATGTCACCTCCAATGACTAGGGTGGGCAACCACAAACCCACGAGGGCAGAGTGCTGCTTGCTGCTGGCCAGGCCCCTGCGTGGGCCCAAGCTGGACTCTGGCCACTCCCTGGCCAGGCTTTGGGGAGGCCTGGAGTCATGGCCCCACAGGGCTTGAAGCCCGGGGCCGCCATTGACAGAGGGACAAGCAATGGGCTGGCTGAGGCCTGGGACCACTTGGCCTTCTCCTCGGAGAGCCTGCCTGCCTGGGCGGGCCCGCCCGCCACCGCAGCCTCCCAGCTGCTCTCCGTGTCTCCAATCTCCCTTTTGTTTTGATGCATTTCTGTTTTAATTTATTTTCCAGGCACCAGTGTAGTTTAGTGATCCCCAGTGTCTCCCTTCCCTATGGGAATAATAAAAATCTCTCTCTTAATGACACGGGCATCCAGCTCCAGCCCCAGAGCCTGGGGTGGTAGGTTCCGGCTCTGAGGGCCAGTGGGGGCTGGTAGAGCAAACGCGTTCAGGGCCTGGGAGCCTGGGGTGGGGTACTGGTGGAGGGGGGCAAGGGTAATTCATTAACTCCTCTCTTTTGTTGGGGGACCCTGGTCTCTACCTCCAGCTCCACAGCAGGAGAAACAGGCTAGACATAGGGAAGGGCCATCCTGTATCTTGAGGGAGGACAGGCCCAGGTCTTTCTTAACGTATTGAGAGGTGGGAATCAGGCCCAGGTAGTTCAATGGGAGAGGGAGAGTGCTTCCCTCTGCCTAGAGACTCTGGTGGCTTCTCCAGTTGAGGAGAAACCAGAGGAAAGGGGAGGATTGGGGTCTGGGGGAGGGAACACCATTCACAAAGGCTGACGGTTCCAGTCCGAAGTCGTGGGCCCACCAGGATGCTCACCTGTCCTTGGAGAACCGCTGGGCAGGTTGAGACTGCAGAGACAGGGCTTAAGGCTGAGCCTGCAACCAGTCCCCAGTGACTCAGGGCCTCCTCAGCCCAAGAAAGAGCAACGTGCCAGGGCCCGCTGAGCTCTTGTGTTCACCTGCCCTTCTGTTTGTCCCACTTGTCAGGATGAAGGTTTCCTGACAAGCAAATCTGCATTCCTAAGTCTTTCCCTTACGACATCCAGACCCCTCTCTTTCTTCTTCACCTCCCATGTGCTCATGAAACCTCTGCTCTTTGGCCTCCACGCCACCATTCTGCCGGTGCTAATGACAGTCACCAACCACAGTCACTGGCCACCCCCTTGTGGCCAAACTCAACCACTTCCTGTTGGGTTCACCTGCTCCCTGATCTGTTGGCCATGCCCTCCTGGATTCTCCCACCCCGCTCTGCCTTCATTTCGGTAGCTCTGACTCCTCCTCCAGCCTGAGTTCATTCAGTGTGATCCATGCCTTGTCACCTCTGGCCACCCCCAGGTCAGTCCTTGCTCTCCCTGACTCCTCATTATGCCCTTTGCCTTGTGGGGATCACATCCACTTCCAGGACTTCTCTTTGGCTCCCTGGTCTGTGTCTTTAGCTGACCTCTGCTGAGCTGCAGATGCGTCAAGCCAGCTGCCTGCTCCACCCCCTGCCCCTCAGCACCTCAAAGCCCATACATCCACAGCCAGACGCACCTACCCATCTGTGCTTCTCCAGGATCACCCACCTCGACAAACAGCATTAGACATGTACACAGTTTCCCAAGCTACAGGAAACCTGGGAATCTTCCTCAAGCTTCCTCTCCTCTTCCCCAGCCCCATCCATTCCCATCTAGTGGGTTGAGTCTAGACTGGCTTCCCAACCACACCTCCCTAGTGCAGTACCCCCTACCCCCCTGCCCAGCTCCCTCTGCCACCAGCCTGGCCTGGGCCCTGCTCCTCTAGGGAGGTTTCTGTGAATGTCAAGGATGAGGTCCACTTCAAAGGAGGCCCTCCATGTTGCAGCTAGGTTTCTCTTCCTTGCACCCAAACAGGGCAGACTCACCCCCTTCTGAGCCCCTTTGCCCCATCTTCTTGCCTTGCTCCCGGTACCCTTTGCTTCAGCATCCCCATCCCTGTCCCTGAGTGAGCCACAGGTTTTCCCTGTGCTGTGCCTTCGCTCATGCTGTTCTTCCCACCTGGAATATCGGGTGCTTGATCAATGTGGAACTCACTGGAAAGATGTCAGAGACCCAGCCTTGCTGTCTGGGCCACATGCAGGGATCCAAGCACACAAGGTCCTTCTGCTGGGAGCACAGACCCAGGTCCCACTCGCACTCTCAGCGTCTCTCTCCCACCTCTGCCCACCTCACTTGTGTCCAGTCAGTGCTAGAAACCAAAGGGCTTTGTCCCATCCCAACACCCCCTCTCCCTCCATCAGTCAGGAATGCATTCTGCACATCTTGAAAGTCCTAACATGGATAAGTCCAGATTAACCCACATGGCGACCCTCACTGCCAAGCAGGTGGGATCACTTCTGGGAGCACACATGCCCAGGTGTGGAAGGAAGGTGGGAGGAAGAGTCATCCTTTTGGCCCCAGTGGGGGACAGAGAAAGGGGTGAGCTGTTCCTCTCAAGATCCTGCCTCACTTGGTAGGGGGAGGGGGTCCAGGAAGATCACAGCAGAGCACCCCCTGTCATCCGAATAAAGGGCTGGAAGGGACCCAAGGAAACCTGCCAATCTCCCGAGGCCAGGCCTGCGGGGGGCGGGGCGGGGAGTCCCTGCCGCACTCCCATCCACCCCCCATGTTGTGCCTCTCTCTGCAGACGGTAAATATTGGTGTTGTGACTTCATTAATAAAGGCTTCTGTGAGCCTGAAAAACATGGAATCAGGATGAACTATTTTCTGAGCTGCGGGCTTGCCAGGTTTGCTAATTTGGGAGTTTTTGGGCCCTCTCCAGGGAACAAACCAAAGTCTCTCTTGAAGAGACACAGATGCAGCCGAGAAGGGAAGAAGACGAGGACTGCTGCTCCCTTCCCTCCCCCAACGGCTCCTCCCACCTGGAGAGCGGGTGCCCTGCAGAGGGTGAGGACCAGCAGACACTGGCCTGCTGGTGCCCTCGGCGTGCAGGTGCTGCATGGCCAGCCCTTCCCTGAGGGAGCCTAGGTCAGCCATTCCCTTCAGCTGGGCTGGCCTCCCAGGGCCTGCAGATCGCGTGGGCTGAGGTATCATGAGCACCTGTAGGAGCTCCAAATTGTACGCAGCTGAAGTAGAGGGAGCTCAGGGACCTGTTCTGAACCCTGGTGGCCTAATCCACACGCCTCACCTTCAGGGACTGATCTTTGCACATCCTCTTGTCCGTGGAACTTTCCAGGACTCATCCCCATGGCCTTCGCAGCAGTATGGCTCATGCTCCTAGCATCTCTGCACTTGGTTTGCACCAACTCCTCCTCACACGTGCTGGGACCGCTTCCCAGGAGGCATCAAGGCGCTCTGGCTAAGTGAACCGGGCTCTGCCCAGAGGGAACCGGCCAGGGCCCACAGGCCTCTGCTGTAGCCCTGCTCCAGGGCATCCCTGTAGGCAAGGGGAGAGGAGGGGAGGGGCGGCCAGCAGGCTGAGCGGTGCAGGCCCAGCCAGCTTTCCTGTCAGACGGGCGCTGCCAAGGCGGAGCCAGACATCGGAACAGGTTTAACCAATTACCCGAGCGCCCCATCTGCTGTCTGGGGTGTGTGTGAGGGTGAGTGCATGTGAGGGTGTTTGGAGTGTCTGGGAGGGCTGTGGGCGTGCGTGTGAGTGTGACTGTGTGGGTGACTGTGGGCGTTCGGCTGTGCATGTGTGCGGCTGTGCACGTGTGCCGTCTGTGGCTGCATGGCCCGGTCATGCCCCCTGATTTGTTAAAAACTGGCTACAGCTTACAGTCTTCCTGTCCCCCAGACCTTGGGGTCTGTATGGACAACCCACCTGGCATCCCAGCCTCTCATTCCCTCATCTTCCCCTCACCACTCTCTCTCAGGGATGATCAGAGCCCAGAATGGGGCCTTCTCTCAAATCACACATTCAGGTGTCTTTTCCCGTCGAACCCTGAGCTCTTCCCATTTGCTGGCTCACTCCTTTCCCTCTGCAGCAGTGCAGGACCTTGCGGGGGCCCCCAGGCCACAACCTCCTCTGCTCTCTTTCCGACACATCCTTGTCCCACTATTCCTTGGTTGCACTTGCCTGGCAGAATTGAAACCCTGCTTGAACCTGCTTTTCCACCTGCCCGTGCAGTTGAGTCCATGAGGACAGCAGGCAGGTGTGCGGGATGGCGCCCCTCATTGTTTCGGGTCCCAGCCTCAGCTGAGGCCTCGCCCTATTGAGAAGTCCTCTGCCACCCTCCCTCCAAGCCTCTCTTCCCCCTGACTCAGCAGAGGGCTTTACTCCCACCTTCAGAGACAGCCCTGGAAGGGGACACCTTTTTATCAGTCAGATGGTACCTTCAGATAGAGCACTTTAAGGACAGTTTACTACAGGAACAATTAAATTTTGGGGAGCCCACAGGGATGGTGCAGTACCCCAGAGCTGGTAATAATGGGGAGCCCATATGGTCCTGAGGCCTGAAGAGGAAGGAGGCAGGGGCAGCTACTGGAACCTGGAGGAGACAGCTGGCTGGAGAGGGCCCCCAGGTAGGAGCTGTAACCTTCAGTACAAAGGGGCCCAGAGATGGCAGGAGGGACCAGGAGGAAAAAATCCCCCAGCGTCACTCCTCCAATCCCCCAGTTTCCTGCTGGGACTCCTGGTGGTGGAAGCCAGCCAGCCAGCCCTTAGTCAGCTTCCAGGGACAGAGCAGGTGGACAGATGCAGAGTGGATCTGGAGGGGTGGGGGCTCCTCACCCTCAACCCCACGCTGCCTGCAGCCAGCCCTTCCTCCCCACCTGCCTCCTGTCACCACCCGCCACTTTCTCTCCTTCTGGCCCAGGAGAACCCCACCCCTAACCCCCACCTCCAACCTGGGCTTCAGAGTCTCCCCGCCTGGAGCGGCTCACTGCTAGGCTGTTCTTCCTCTTTCTGCGACACATTCTCTTCTGATTCTTGCCTGAGGGGTCCACCTTCTAAGCACCTCTTCAGCTCCATCTCACAATGCCCCACTTCTGCCCATCAGCCAAATTTCTTGAAGGAATTAGCTATGCCGGCTGTCCGTGGTAGTCCTACTGACTTCTCGACCCATGAAGATCCGTCTTTTGCCCTGACCACATCCCACTGAGGCTCTTCTCTCTGGGTCCTCCATGGGGCCCACCTTGGTCCATGTCTCCCTTCACCTCTCGGCCTCAGTGAAGCACATGGAAGCCCCTTCTACCTGAAGCACTCCCATCGCTGTCCTCTGGAATGCCACACCCTCCCTGCCTTCCTCGCCTCTTGCCTTGGTGTGCTGGGCCGCCACAACAAAGCACCTCAGACTGAGTGGCTTCGACAACCAAAATTTATTTCTTCCCAGCATTGGAGGCTGCCAGCCCAAGATCAGGGGTTAGCAGGGTGGGTTTCTTCTGAAGCCTCTCTCCTTGGCCTGTGGACAGTGCCTTTGTCTTCACAGGAGCTTCTTCCTCTAGCATGCCTGCAGCCCAATCTCCTCTTCTTAAAAGGACATCAGTCATTTTGGATTCTCCTTTGGATGAGAGTCCACCTTAATAACCACATTTTAACTTAATTACCTCTGTAAAGACCCTGTCTCCAAAGACAGTCACATTCTGAGGCACAGGGCATTGGGACTTCAACAGATGAGTTCTGGGAGGACGTGGTTCAGCCCTCACACCTCCCTTATGGCTGAGCTTCCTTGTCTCTGCCCAGGCCTCAGAGGTGGGGCTCCTCAGAGCTCCTTCCACCTGGGTGGCCATCTCTGCTCCTCCAGCTCCAGATGCTCCCTAGCCGTGGATAACAGACACATCCACATTTCCCATCCCTACCTGTCTCCTGAGCTCCAGACTTCCTCGTCTCTTGGTGTCCACTTGGTTATCTCCCAGGAACCTCCGATGCCTTGGAAATCAGAATGCATCCCCTTTCCTGTGGGTTTGTTCTTCCTTCTCTGTGCCTTAGCTCAGAAATGGCCCCTTCTCTGCTGCCTAAGGCAGGAACCTAGGGTCATCCCTTACTTCTCTCTGCCACCCTCACGGAGAGCTGAGCAGTCCTGAATCTTTACTTCTCTCCTTCCCCATCCCCATCCCCACCACATGGCCCAGGCCCCATCTTCCTCACCATGACTGCCGCAGGGGCCCCTCACCCAGTCTCCCCAGCAGCCTTGCTGTGACCACTCCACCCTCCACTCTGCAGCCAGGTCACTCCACTTCTCAACTTAAAGCCTCAAGGGGCTCTCCGCTGGCCTTGGCCCAGCAGCACCTGGTCACACCGCAGCTCCTGGGCCTCCTCTCTATTCTCTAATGACATGGAGCTGCTTCAGGGCTCTGCTGTACTGTCCCTCCCTCTGTCACGCTAACCTATGAAGAGGAGGAGAACCAGCATCCATTGGCCTGGGACGGAGGGTGGGCCCCTTCCCTCAGTTCCCCATGGGTTTACATGGGGTCTTCCAGGAGATGGTCTGGTGGTCTGGGGCCTGTCTGTCCATTTGTCCATCTTCTCTTTCCTTTGTTCTCTTCTCCACCCCTCCGTAAGGCCCAGGGAACTGGGGTGGGCCCCAGATTCTTGCTGTGGCTGAGGAGGTGTCCTCGTGGGGAAGGGAAGACTGGCCCTGGCCTTAGGCAAGGCTGCCAGCATCTGCCTCGGTGTGCAGGGTGGAGAGCGAACACTTTTCAGCCACTGCTCGGAGAGACTCTTGGTTCTGCAGGGAGGGTGGGCGTGCAGGGGTGAGGCCTTGTTGGAAGTGGCTGAGGCATTCCTGTTTTGGGAGCTAATTGGTGGCAGAGGGATGGCCGAGATGGCAGAAGCTGCAGCAGCTTTAGGGGACTGAGGGAGCTATGAAAATGAGGCTAGGCCCCTGGGGCATCAGGAAGGGTCACTCATCGTGGCCTCCATCCCCTCACATTCTGACTCTCCTTCTAACCGTGGCCTGAGTGAGAGAAGGGAGGTCCGATGGGCCAGGCGGGAGGGGATGGGGGCAGGGGAGGCCACATTCCTGGAGTGTTAATGATCTCTGGGCTGGGCAGGAGCTGAGCCCCCAAACCAGCTAAAAACAACAAACAGCTCCCAGGAGGGATTTGTGTCTGTCCTGAGAGTCAAGGATTTCCGCCCGGATGGAGGCTGTGGCCTGTGGAGCTCTTAGCAAAGAAATTCCCCAGAGACCAGAAGCCTCCTGGCCCAGAGGCATCACTTTGCAAACAGCTCCCTCCCCTGTCCCTTTCTCTCCTCTCTCTCTAGTGGGGAAGGTCCCAGCACCCAGGAGGGGAGGCAGGCCCTCCCCCACACACCTGGGAGCGGGGAGAGGAGACTGGGTGCATTCCTCCTCCAGCTTTCCATCCTTACAACAGTCCAGCCAAGTGATGCTGTTCGTGGCATTTTATAGATAAGGTCACCAAGGCTCAGTTAGAGTAGGTGTCAATAAATGTCTGACCAAATTGATGGGTGAATAGAGGAAGCATCTGGCTAGAAGCCCCAGTCATGCTGGGCCAAGCTGCGGCTGGAACTGGGGTCTGTCTGACCCCAGCCAGGATGGCTTTCCACCTCCCTGCCCGCTTCTCTGCAGGGCTGGACTTGGGAACTCTGGGGGCTGCCTGGAAGAGGAGGAACCATTGCTATCAGGAGATGCCCAAGTCCTAGCCCCAAGGGATAGTGGAGGAGTTAAGAAGAGGCAGAGATCTCAGGGCTGGTACCATGCACACTGCAGCCATGAAGCACCTTTCCACTTGGCTCAAACCTTCCCTCCCTAGGAGGCCGCTCCTGGCCCCAGGTGGTCCAGAAATGACCCCCTCCGGCCTCCCAGCCTCATGGATATAAACAGTATGGGAATCTACCAAAAGTCTTACTCACGTTCCTTGAGGGCGGGCTCCTTAGTGAGCGCTCAATAACAGCTCTGTAAGGGGAGTCCTGCAGAATTTCACTGCCCTGTGTCCTCACATGGTCTCCATCCTTTCCTCTCCCCTTCCCTCTGGGCCTCCCAGCTGGCCCGATCCAGCCTGGAACCTAGGTCTGCACCTTCCCTGGAGGTATTCCCACAAAATCCTCAGGCAGTCCTTCCCTTTTCCCACTGGGTTCCATACACCACTCCCCTTCCCACCCACAATTCACAAAACCACACCCTGATGCTTTAAATCCCGTATTTATTGCCCAAAGCTCATTAGTATTACATAAATCACATAGATTGAGAAATTTTCTGAGGTTAAAAAGACACTGCAAAGGCCCCTGGGAGTGGCTGAGGCTTGCGTGCGGGGGCCTCACTCTCACTGGGCCAGGCTTGAAGACCACCCTGGGTCTGTCCACCAGCCTTTTTCCTCCTCTAGGCTCCTGCCCTTCTCCCAGGCCAGAGGCCAGAACACCAAAGAAGTCGGCTCATAACCAGGTGAAAGGGGTCCGTCGGCCAGCTTGACTCCACGGCCAGCTTGACATCTTGGTCCCTGCACCCTCACACTGCTGTCTGGAAATGGAAGAAGGGCATCCCCAAGCCTGAGGGAATGTTTGAAGTGACCAGAGGAGGGCCAGGCAGGGACACCAGGGATGCAGAACCATTGCAGGCGTGGGTTGTGTTCTGGCACAGCTGGCCAGCCCCGCCCTGACTGTGTGTCCAGGCTTAGCCTCCACCCCAGGCATGAACCAATCTGCCCCTCAGGCCTCCCCTCCTCTGGCCTCAGCAGAGTGGGGCATGGGTGCTGGGTGAAGGTTTCCCCTCACAGGTCTTTCCAAAGCCAGACCAGGGCCTAGTGGCATAGCCCACTGTCCCTCCGTCACCCTCACCCTAGGCTATCTGGATCCTTTGCCACTGCACCGCCACAGGAGCAGACCCCTCGGCTCACCTGAAGCTGCATTTGGGAGCATGACGGAAATCATCTGGGAGACAAAGCAAATGAGTTATGAGATGCTGAGGCCACAGACTGGGCCAGGGCACCAGGCCTCTGGCAGGGGGAGGGCGGGAAGGGGTGGGTAGGCAGTTTTGGTCCCAAGATAAAGTGCACAAGAATAAGACCTTATGATAGGTAGGAGCAGGGTAAGCTTGAAGTGAGCTTTTCAAAAGACGACCCAGACATGCCAGCACCTAGTTCAGGCCTAGAGACCAGCACAGCGCAGCAGTCACTGGCATATTCACATTATGGTGGGATTGGCTCAAAAAGGCCTGCCCCTCCAACACCATGGCACCCCCACACTCCCGCTGTTTTGTCCTCCAGGCTTGTCTAACCCTTCTCCCCCTCCTCACGGGCAGCAGGTGGGCTGCTCCTCAGGAGAGTGGCAGGCCCCTCAGGGCAATGTGCTGCAGAGCCAGCTGGTGGGCACCAGCGGCTGGCAGAGAGGCAACGGCCATGCCCATGGAAGACCCACCTCAGCACACTTCCCCTGCCCTAAGATGCCACCCTGCAGCGGCCTCTTCCTACACATGAATGTTCACCTCTGGCCTAAGTCTCCCCTGAGGTGGAGACCCCGGGGGAGGGAGGCCTGGGGCTGCAGGTGGAGGCTTCCATTCTAGGTGGGGTCAGGAGGGGGCTGCACTGAGGCTGGTGCTTCCCCCTGGTTTGGGCCTTTCAGATGAGGGGTCACCCTGCTCACACCCACCCCGGGCTCTGCTTCCCTTTGTACAGCTTGCTCGTCCTTCCTGGTCTGCAAATGGGAAGGAGATGGGAGCCAGCAGCAAGGGGCCTCTGAGGCTGCCAGAGTGAGAGGCGACACATGGGTATGGCCCCACCATCAGGCCCAGGCATCTATGTTACCTCCTCCTCCAGAACTGTAAAGTGTTTGGCAAAGGTCAACTGCTCCCGGGATATGGAGTCACATACAGAAGGCAAGGCCTTCTGCTGAGGCCAACTGCAGGTCCAAAGGGGCCTGCCCCCTTCCTAGTCCAGAGTCCACACTGGGGACATGCCCAGGATGACCAGCATCTGAGCAGGACAAGCAAAGACGAGGTCTTGCTGGAGGAGCCAGTGGGAACCCCGTGATCCAGTCTTCTGGTTTCAGACAGGGAGTGGAGGCTGAGAGAAGGGAATGAATTTGTCTGACATCTCACTGCCATTTAGTGCCAGAGCCAGGGCCCACTGCTCCTAGGTTGATGCTGCTTCTCTGATAGTTGTCTAAGGAGCTGGCCTAGGCATTCTCAGGCATGAGACCTTCCTGCTTAGAAAGGGATGGGATGGGGCAGGCAGCCTTGGTGGCTGGAGAAGCTCCGCAGAAGGCAGCCAGCCCAGTCTAGCCCCACTCTCAGCCCCAGAACCCAGCATCCAGCCTGGGGCCTGGAAGGAGGATCTTCCTGAAGAGGCCAAGTGCAGGTCCATGGTTCCTGCCAAGCACCATTCCTTCTCGGGGTTTCCTGCCTGGAGCTGGGGTCACTTCAGGGGCCCTGAATCAGTTAGAGCTCCACGAAGGGGGACCCTAGCTCCAGGGTCACTGGACTTCACTCAGAGGGACTGGTTCTGCAGCTCTGGAATGGATGTGGGCTGGCTACATTCAGAGCCAGCTGCCCACAGAATCTTGCAGAGGCCTCCAGTGCTCCCTGATTCCCTGGGCCACTTCCTGAGGACCCTAGTCATGGCTAGTTCATCCTGTGGGGTGCAGACCACCTTCTTTCCCCTCCCCATGCCAGCCCAGGGAGCCATCTGGGCTGGCCATTGTAATATCCTAAATTTACCAGCCTGGCCACCAAACCAGCCCAACTCCAGGCCTAATCTGGCTCGCCTCCACCTGTCCTCCTGCCACTTCTGGTCAGCTGAAACTAAGGCTCAGATTTGATTCTGATAAAAAATAAAAATAAAAAAGGAACCAAAGTATAAAAGGATTCTACTTCTACCCCATGGGCACTCTACAATTTTTCAGCTTCACACATAATTGTGCTGAGTGGAGTTTTGACAACCCCACATAAGGCCCAGAAATGCACTTGATTATTTTTTTGTACGAAATGTGTTAGAACTCCTCTTGCCTATGTTAAAATGTGAATGGGTCAGTCTCCCTCCACTGTAGGTTGAGCACTCTCCCAGGGGGCCCAGGACTGCTGGGGTTGGCGTGCTGCTCCCTGCAGGTGCAGCCGTGAGTCTACGGCCCTGCCCCTCAGCTCCCCGGCTGCACAGTGCTCCGTCCCCAGGCCGCTGACCACACTCACAACCCCTTGTTGTACACCACTGTCCGGCTGCTCGTGGCCTGGGCTATCTCCGGCTCTAATTGGGATGTTTCAATCTGTGGAGAGAGAACAGAGAGGAAAAGTGGGGGAGTGGGAAGGGGCAAATAGTAGGGCTGGGAGCTGCAGTGAGGACCACCCTGGACCCCAGAGCTCTGCCCCCTGCACCCCCGTGTCCACCCCAGCCAGGGCTCACATGCCCTACCTAGTGACACATCTTCCTTCTCCACCGCCCTCCCACCACGGGGCTCACAGCATCCCTTCCAGCCCAGACCAGGTCTCTTTCTTCTGATGGTGTGTCCACGTGGGTGGACATCCTACACACTGGCCTCTGAGTTCTGCATCTCCCTCACCCCCAAGAACCATGTCCACCGCACTGCAGACCCACCACAGCCCTGCCCAGGGCCATTCCCTGGACCTGATGACCACCCAGGGCTGCTCCACCTCAACTCCTTCCATCCAAACCCCACCCTCCTGGGCTCCTCAGTCGCCTGTCCTTCCAGCACCCCACTCACTCCTGCTTCTCTGTTTCCAGTCCCCTAGACCTAAGCGCCCACACTCCACACTCCCACCACTCAGTCTTTACATCTTCCCCTGCAGTCTGGACTCCAGGGGCCATCCCTTCAGCTACTCCCTAGCCCAAGGGTCCCTCCCACGCTGCTGGCAGAAGCCCTGCTTCGGAGAACCCCGCCATGCACCCCACTCCTACTTGAACCTGACCATGTAATGGAGACCCTCAAAATTCCCTGTCCTTGACTTTGGCTGGACCCCCAACCACTGCAGACAACCACCCCACCCCTGCCCCCATAGCCAGGTCAGCTCCCTCGCCCACTCTCCAGAGGCCACTGGACACCTGCTCTGCTCTCCTCTCCTTGGCCACCCACCCCCTGCTCCCACGCATCCTGGGCAGGTGACACTTCCTCTTATTTAGGGAAAAAGCTGAAGGTGTCAGAGGCGAACCCCTCAGCTTCCCATCATCAAACCCGCTGCCTTCCGTGTCCATGCACGGCTTTCCACCTGCCCTCCTCCCACCCCACAGCTGCCATCCCTCCCCTCGCAGGACAGGACCCCACCTGGCTCCACCTCCCCTGCCCACTCCGGGGCCCCCTCCTGGGTCATCCTCCCTCTCTCCCACCTTTGCCTGTTAGTGTTCCACACGCAGGAACCTTCTCTGATGACACCTCCCCTTCATCCCAATGCAGGCCCAGCTACTACCTGGTCTCTCTCCTCCCCAGCAGCCACGTTTCTTTAAAAAACTTGGTCTACACTGGCTGTGTCCACCTCCTTCCCTCCCACTGACTTTTCAACCCACAGTAAATCTGGCTTCTGTTCTCACCACACTCCAGAAAAATCTTTCTCTCCAAGGTCACTGCCACCCCCCACTTCACGACACCCACTGCATGCTCCTCGGGGTCCTTGGGGCTTGGTCTGGCTGGGCCCTCTTCTCTGCACATGCCCTGGGTTACCCCCACACAAGATTTCTGCAGCCTTGTTTCTCCCTGGAGCCTCAGGTTCACAGCCGCCTGCCTGCCAAACTTTGCTGTGGATGTCTCACAGGCGCCTGAACTCAACCCACCTGAAATGGAACTGAACCTGCCCTCTCCCCTGGCCCCACTCAGCTCTCCATCTCGGGAATGACGCCGCCATCCAGTGGTGCTCTGCCCAAAGACTCTGGAGCCTCTTTGCGTCCTCTCCCCGTCCCTCCCCACAAGGTCTCATCCAGCCCAGTCCGTCCCCAACCACAGCCAGTGCCGGCCTTCTAAACTGCAAGTCTTCCCATGCCTCTCTTCACTGTGAAATGGCTCCATGGCACCCTGATCCTCAGGGATCAAGTCAGACTCCCGTGCCACCCTGCTCCTTGGACTGGAGACACAGGGCACATGGACTGATTTTGGTTCCTTGCACACCCTGGGCTCTGTCCCCACTCCAGTCTTTGCCTGAGTTGTCCAGAGACACCCCGTCCTACTTCCATTCCTGCCCCTACTCTGCTCTCCCGTCTTCAGCTCATCATCTTTCGTGTCTCAGCTTTAGACACCTTCCCTCCCCCACGCTGGGCGTGGCCACCTCTGTGGCCCCCATAGCTCCCTGAACTTCTCATATCCCACCTCTCCACATTAGATCACAAGCTCCCTGAGGCAGCGGACGTGCGGATCTGGCTCGCCCCTGTGTCCTCAAAGCCTAGCACAATGCTGGTCCACAGTAGGTGCTCCCTCAGTGTGGAATACATGGGCAGAAAGAAAAGAGCACTGGAATAGAATAGGCACTGGAAGACGGGGTTCCCCTGGAGACACCACATCAGCCCCGATGTCGGGCTTTATCTCCAGGGACTGAGCCCGTGGGGATGCCTGAGCCCCTAGCTAGAGGGGGGCAGGTGAGAAAGACACTACTGCAGTGAGAAGGTCCCCGCCGGACATTTGCCCTGGACAGAGTCAAGGAGGCACCAGGCCTCTTGCAACTTAGGTTGGTTGAACTTGGTTCTAGACACCCGCCATATGTCAAGATGTGGCAACCCTGGGAAGTGGGCAGAAGGCGGTACAGGCCAGCCTGGCCTTCGGAGAGCTCTGTCATGTCTGGGCTGTGCACATTGGAGTCCCCATAAGAGGGAGTGTAGTGAGGACTAGAGCTGGTGGGCACAGTGGGAGAAGAGAGGACCCTTCCTCTGTAGTCGCTGGTACCCCATTACCCAAGTCTGGTCACCCGAGAGGGCCAAACAGAGGAGAGCCAGGCTGAGGGCCCAGGCCTCTTCGCCACCCCCTCTTCTCAAACCACCTTCTCCCACCCCACCCCTGCCACCCCCAGTCCCCTCCACCCTGCCGGCTCCCCTCGTCCCCACGCTGCCACTGACACAATGCACAGCGCCCACGCTTAAAAATCTAAATGCTTTTGAAAATGTTTAACCTAGTTAGACAAATTAGCAAAAATTTGTGCAAAACAATTTAGGTATTTAAAATATTCAATGTTTTTAAAAAACTGGAAAACTGTTCTTAGCTTTCAGCTGCAAAAACCAACAAAATATAACATCCCAGCAATCTTACCATGAGGTGTAACATAACCCTTCGGGAAAGCTGTTAAACAGCTACTGAGGCATCCTGGGAAATAGCACTTCATTTATTCAAATGCACATATGTCAGGCTTTTGCACCATATGTCATTCCAAGCTATTTACAGTAATAATTAAATCTTAATCAACGTTTAACCTCTGTAAAATGTTTGAAGAATCCTAATCACCCTTCAGACTGCACTAATGAAGGAGAAATATATAAACATAAAAGGAAAATGATGCATAGATATCACGCTGGAAAGAACAGTAATTGCAAAATTGTATTTCTTTTAAATATAATCAGTAAATGATGTAAAGTAAGCCAAGGAGTATTTTAAGTTAAGACATCTTGGATGTCAGAGGTGTGAGCAGCTAATTTTGTTCTGCTACCCATAACAGATGTAGCATATTTTATTTTAGTGCCATTATTAGCAACTTCCCATGCCGGCTTTCACTGAAGCACTGAGGCCCACATTAAAATCAGAGAGGCTGCTCAGCACCACCATGCAGGACCACGGCCCAGGGCCACGGCCCACTGTGCCCACTCCCTAGAGCATGCTGGCCCGGGGGAGACCGAGGCCTCCTCCTCCTGGCACCCCGTCTCCCATGGGCTCCCCGCCACACACAGGGCAGCAGGTAGGAGCAGGGGGAGATGCAGGCAGTGGGAAGGCTCCTGGGGGAGGTGGCTGAGGGATCAGGAGCAGGGGCCCCAGGACAGAGCTGACATCCTAGGCTTCCTCTCTCAAGTCAATCCACCCTCCTGTCAGCAGATGTTGATGGTCACCAACTCCAGACACCCAGGCTGGGCACACAGAGGGGGACAAGACCAACTCATGCCCTCTAGAAGCTTAAAGTCTAGAGAGGAGTTGGCTGGTGAATGCAGATGGAGTCCAGAGAGACAAGCAGAGTGCCATGGCAACTGGGGAGGGGTTGGGAGTTCCAATGTATTGATAAGGGAACAAGGAATGAAGACTTCTCAGAGGTGGTGAGCCAGGAAGAGAATGGAGGATTTTGATCAGAAAGGGCAGGCCAAGCTTGCTGGGTGAAGAAAAAAATATTAGCTGGCTAGCATGGCCTGTTTCTGGGAGGCGGGGCAATGTTGGACTTGGAAATGTGGCAGGAAATGGAGGTGTGGCTGGGACAGGCAGAATCTTGTAGGCTACATGAAGGTGTCAGCATTTTACCTGAGGGCAATAGGGAGCCACAGAAGGACTTTGAGCAGGAGTGGACCATAACCCAGCCTCTGTTTTTATTTTTTTCTTGGGATAGGATCTCGCTCTGTCACCCAGGCTGGAGTGCAGTAGTGTGACTGCAGCTCACTGCAGCCTCAAACTCTTGCCTCAGCCTCCTGAGTAGCTAGGACTACAGGCACATGCCACCATGCCTGGCTAATTTTTAAATTATTTTAAAAATTTTTACAGAGACAGGGTCTCGCTATGTTGTCCAGGCTGATCTTGAATTCTTGGCCTCAAGTGATCCTCCACCTTCCAAAGTGTTGGGATTACAGGCATGAGCCACCGTGCCTGGCCTTAGACTGTCTTAGAAAGGTCTCTCTTGGGATGGTGGGTGTGGAGGATGGACTGGAGGGGTAAGGAGGGGGTGGGGAGGCCTCCTGGGGAGCATCTGTGGGAATCAGAGAAGTGCCAGGTCCTGCCCTATGATGCTGCCAGTGGGGGCAGACAGGAGGAGCCTTTCTGAAGATGAAATCCACAGGAGTTGATGACCAATTCCACGTGGGGGTGAGAGGGAGGTGTTGAGGATGACTGTGCGTTGGATGACTCCTAATTCTAGCTCAGGAGCTGGGGTGGCTGGTGACGCCATTCTCGGAGGGAATATGGGAGGGGATGGGCCAGGGTTGGGGGTGGTAGGCTCAGGGTGGCCACATTGAGTCTGGGGTGCCAGTGAGTTCCCCAGGTGGACAGGCCTGGGAGGCAGATGGGTCCAGGGCTCTGGAGCTCTGGGCAGGAGAAAGCGCCCGGGATGTGTGAGCATAGCCAGATCCTTCAGAGTGGAGGAGCTCGCCCAGGGAAGCAGATGGAGGGGTGGGTGCCAAGGCCTGGGGAACAGGCACATTTGAAGGGCAAGCGGAGGGAACAAGCCTGTGATGGTGGCCTTGGGGGACCAGCCCGAGGAGCGGACGTAATGACAGAGGGTGCCACAAACACTGAGCAGCCATGAGCGTCAGAGAGAGTTTTCTGAGAGTTGTCCCAGTGAGGGCTGAGAGGCTTTGGTCTTGGCAACTGGATTTCAGTGACTGCCTGGGGTCCACATTGTCCGACCCCCACCTCATGCTGATCCTGGTTCATAGCCTCTCACTCTATCCCAGGCCAACTTAACTGGTCATTTGTTAGGACCCCTCCAGCTCTCTGGCCATGGCCAGGTGTTGGGTCAGTGGCCACCATCTCTAGGTCTCATGGGTATTGGGACCACTGGGGTACTCCCTGCTGGGCTTGGCTAGGGGAGGCTGGGGCAGGAACCCCTGAGTTGCCTGCTCACCTATATGTGATGTTTCCTCCCCTGTCCACCAAAAACTAAGCGTCTCCCTTGAAGACCACCTCTCTGAGGTAAGTGTGGGGCCAAGTTTTCTCCAAGGGAACCACATCCAGGGCCTTGCCTGGCAGTGGCCTCTGGACCCATGGATAAGTGAAAGTGACTCAGGTTTGAGCAAAGGCAATAGAGCATCTCTTCCTGCTGCCCAACCAACTCCACCCCGCAGAAGGCCAGAGCCCCAGGGCAGTGGGTCGAGGGGCAGGGACTTGGCTGTGACCACAAACTGGCTCTGAGGGGCCTTCTCTGGGGATAAGGGGATGAGGAGAGAGGACAAGGAGTGGCCATAGGGAGAAGGGGTGGCCCAGGCCCAGGCAGCCAGCTCGGGGCGGGCTGGAATCCGTGGGCCCGTCATCTCTTCCATCTGGTAGGCTCCTCCCCGGGCACCCAAGAGCCAGTCAACAGGGGCTCCTGAGGGAGGGGGTGTCTGGGATGGAAAGCCAAAGCCCTGGAGGGCAGGGGCTGCAGGGACCATGAAGCACTGGCTGATGGTCGCCCCCGCCACAGAAGTGGGCTGCCAGGATCACCCTGCCCTGCCATGAAGGAAGCAGTGCCGCCCTGCTAGCGCTCCCTGACTCCCAGGCAGAACCTGCACACCAGCTCCCAGCCAGCCTCCTCGGGATCTGCCCCTCTCCGTATCAGAGTGCCACCCCATCCTCCCAACCCCGCTCAGACCTTGCTGCCCCTCCAGGAGATAACCCCAGACATGGAGCATCCTATCCAGCGTCTCCCCAGCCTCCCGGGCACCCTAAGGCCCAGCTAGAATAGCCAAGCACCTTCCCTTGTGGTGTGGGAAGGGTTAACCTTGAGCTATTTGTCTGTCTCCTGCCTCACTGTGGGTGGGGGGCTAGAGTCAGGAATGCATTTGGGGCCACCTCTGCCTCTACAGCCTGGGAGCACACACACACCTGCAGCCAGGCCAGCAGATAGTTTACATATTTGAACCTGGAGCTAAGGTGCGGAGACATAAACAGGAAACTGGATCCCCTGCCTGTGCCCCATTCTCGGGGGCTTTTACCTACTACAAAGAACTTCCTCCTGCTGGCCTTTCTTCTGATGGCTTTTCTGCCTCCTTTTCAAAGGCATGGGGCTGGGGGGGTGGGGTGTTCGGTGTGACCCTGTGACATAGCTCAAAGCCACCACCTGCTCCTGGGCAGAGGTCTGGGCTTCTGAGGGTCTGCAGAAGGTGGCGACATTGACGCAGGGCCCAAAGCCCAAGCAGGCACCTGGCTGACCCTGTGTGCCTGAGGCCTCTGCCAGGCCTGGGACCGCTTTGTCCACTGGGCACAACATCCCATCCTTTCTCACCAGGGCTGGGCAGGCCCCATGTCCTGTTCCGACACACACACATACAGGCCCCCTCTTTGGGAGAGCTATCTTGAGTGTCTTTGGAGAGCAGAGGCATTAGGCTGGGGCTGGGGAGCAGTTGAGGCCTAAGCCTAGACCCCTGGACCCCTGAGTTAGGCCTCTGGTGCTGGCTCTGGGCTCCCACTACCTTCTCAGTGAAAGAACCCTCAGCTGGACACTCCAGGCCTTCTGGGACTTTTTCCAGCTTCTTCACCCATCAACTGCTGTCCATTTTCTGTACATTCTAAGTATACGCTTTGAGTCCTAAGTCCAGGCTATATCCTGACCCTCTAAGGCTGCCTCCTCCAGGAAGCCTCCCTTGATATTCTTAGACCAAATCCATTGCTGCTGCCTCTGTGTCCCCAGCACATGCTTTTATCTCCATCCCATCCCCAGGCACAGGCTCATTTGCACTCTAAACAGGGGTGACTACAGTAGTCCCCTGCCCCACCCCACTGTGAGCTGCTCCAGGCAGCTCGGTATCCCTGTGCCTTGTGCACGGTAGGTCCTCAGTAACAGCTGAGTTAAGTGACACTGAAGTGCCTCGTGGGCAAGAATCCTGTCTTACACTTTTCCAGCTCCCCTGTGCTATGTGTTCCCAGCAAGTGCTCAGACCACACCCCGCCCCCTACCATTTTGGAGCTTTGCACCATTCCTGGGTGCCCTCTGGTGGACCAATCTCAGAATCATTCTCTGTCCTCTGTCTTCTAAGCTTTGAGGCCTCAGTTTCCCCACATGTATGCTGGGAAGATTTTCTAAGATCTCCTGGTGCCACGATGAGGATTATATCACAAAATGGATAGGATGGCCCTTTGGAGGCTTAGAAAACCTGCGTGATGCTGTGTAAAGAGGACAGGACCCAGGGTCCCCACACTCAGCCCCAGCCCTGCTCACTCAGCTCACAGGGCTGAGCCTTGCTGCAGGCCAGGCATGTTCCACTTTGCATGTATTAATGCCTTTAATGGAAGCTCTGCACAACCAAGCCTTCTCCCTCCCTATCCTGGATTCAGCTAGGTGTCCTGGAAGGTCCTGGAAAAAAGAACTGTGGGGGAAAGGCTGTCAGGCAGCCCCACCGAGGCCTGCCACCCGGGCATGTGTACATGTTCTTGCGTGCACGTGTATGTGTGTGAGCCTGTGTGCACGCGCAGGTTTGGGGTGGGGGTGTGGGGAACAGGCAAAATGACAGGTGGCGTTGGCGTTCCTGGGCTCTGAGCGGCTTTGCCATTCCCATCCATCCCTCCTGGGGGGTCCTGTGGGCAAACTCCAAGAAAGCAGCGGGCGGGGAGGCAGCAGATTTCTGACGGCAAAAATAGCCCACTTTAGAGTTCAGTAGGGACTGATTAAACCAGTAAATGAGAAAAACCCCAAACAAACATCTCCAAGCAAAGTAGGAGATGGATTTGAGACTGGAGGGAAGGAGGCCCCTGCTCTGGGAGACGCTGAATGCTGCTGTAGACTCAGGAGGGATGCAATGTGCCCTAGACATTGTCTCTGGCCTCGCATCAACCCTAGAAGAGTGGGAGAAGCAGGGACCAACAAAGTCAAGGTGAACCCAGATGAGCCACGCTCTGTACTAGGTGTTGATAAAGGGCACCAGTTCTCTGCCACAGGGACACCTTGTGTCATGGAAGGGAGAAAGGTCTACTGTCCTAAGGGGGAAGATGGAACACAGAAAACACACCACCAGAGCCTACACAGGTGAGGTGAGACAGATCTTAGTGGGGAAGATCAGGGAGGACTTCCTGGAGGAGGAGCCATTTCTAGACCAGCTTGAATGTGGACTCACATTCCAGCTTATTCCCAGATCTTCTCCATTCTTGGTTGGGGGTCCAAATACTTTCTCAAAGAAAGATAAGCTGGGGGTACTTTGCTTCTGGTGGCTCACAGCTGTTTAGCCAGGCTGGTTCATCAAAACCACCATTTTCATCAGGGCTGGTAAGAGGGTAGAGACAGTGGAGGTTCTGGTACCCACTGAGGGTACCCACATTTTTGCCCATACAGGGAGGGTATGCCTCTCTGTTTCTTAACCCTGAAAGCTGTAAGTGGGGAGGCAGGAAGGAGTATGGGGTGGCTGAGGTTGGCCTTCCTGCCTCGTCTACCACATGGGTGTGGCCTGTAAGAGCCACCCTCTGAGGCCAGGACGAGACAAGGCTCATAACTGGGGCTGAGGACATGGGGGGAAGGCTTTAGACTTCCTCAGAACATGGCTTCTAATCCCCAGAACCCTCTAGAGCTGAGGTGAGTAGGGGCTCAGCTGAGAGGGAGGGACATGGGGAGTTCCCAGGGCTGACATGGGAGGCTCAGAGCAGGAAGCCCTGGCCCTGGGAGACTCTTAGGCTGTCTTTTCTTCTAGTTGAGGTGCTTGGCAAAAGCTAGAAGGGGCAGGAACAGGTGGTGGGGGTACCGGGGGAGGTCAGTTCTCTGCTGAGGCTTCAGGGAAGGCAGACGGCAGATGCCAACAAACCAACAAGACAGCCAGGAGGGAACAGGCCCACAGGAAACAAGCCTCCTGGCCAGTGAACCTCACTCCTGCCCCCAGGGGCCCCTGCAACAGCTGAGGCAGGGAAGAGACACACGCTCATAGCCGTCAGCCCCTACAAGGGCGCCCCAGGGCCCTCTCCCCTGCCCGCAGCCCCAGCCAGGAAGCACACTACCCAATCTCTCATCCCCACCCCAGCCCCCACAGCTGCAGGGAGGACAAAGGAGCCAGTGAGGGTCTAGGGCCATAAGACACGTTCCCAGGAAGGCTAAGGCCCTGCCCACTTGCCATGCCCAGACCCAGAGGGTGGCTCCCAGAGGGCACACCCTTGCTGCAGGCTGGGCACCTGAGGGGCAGCATGTAACTCAAGTGGACTCACTCAGTCCACTGTCTAGCACCAGGGCCCTGTCTTGAGTTTTCACTTCCCTAATCCTACTGGGAGAAACTTGGTTCTTACAGGAAGAAACTTAGTTCCAACACCTCATCTTCCAGCTGGGGAAACTGAGGTCTTTGAGGTTAAGACCCAAGGTCATATGGAGAGTTGAGGTAGAGGGATGCCAGCCAGAGGGGCAGAGGGCAGGCCTTGGGGCCACGGGACGGCCCCTCCACCCCAACATCACCTAGGGATGGGTTCGAGCTCCTGGCTGCTCCCCGCTCCCCGTACCTCACTCATCCACAGACAAGCCCCACCTTCTGTGGACACATTTCAACCTCACCAAATCAGCTAATTATTGACAGTTGGTGAAGAGGAGATTTCACTTTTTCCTCCTGTTAAACTGCTCCTAATTAGTTCCCTGTCACCACGGCTGGCTCGCCCGCCCGCCGCCCGCCCGTTCACGCAGTAATCCCGCTGCACAGTGCCTCATTAACCTTTTGCTCCTCTCCTGCCGCCTGCCAACAAGATGAAGACAAAAACAGATTGTTGAACAATGGCTCCGGCTTGTACGTGCAGCCCCGTTCCCCAGCCCCCGAGCTCCCAGGGGAAGAGTGAGGAAAAGAGAGGGGACTGCGGTGGGGGAGAGCCCGAGAGGAATCAAGGAAGGGAGAAAGAGGCACAAAGAAAGGTTGAAGCAGAAACAGAGGCAGGGATGTGGGGAGGGGCCTTGGCCAAGGTACTGCTTCTTGCTCCAGAGAGACATGAGGTTCATTAAACAGGATTGGAAGTGCTCCCAGGTAGGGAACACCGGCTGTCAGAGTTAGAGGGACATTTGCCACCACCCACTACAGCCTCTTGTGGTAGCCAAGTCTGTGTTCCTGGACACTGGACCCTGCACATCTCCCTCAGGGAACCTGAGGTCCCAGTGTATGTCTGTGTTGCAGTGGGGAGGACACAGAGGACCCCATTTGCCTGGAATCCAGAGCCCCAATCACCAAAGGGCCAGAAAGGCCACCACAATCTGGCCCTACCACAAGGGAGGCACCCAGCACCAGCCCCACCTATAGCAGCCCCGGCAAGCTGCCGCGCAGCCTCTGCTTTAGGTCCATCATGACCTGTGCTGTCACCTGACAGTTCTTGTTTATTGAGTTTTGTCTCCACCACCAGCAGGGAGATTCACTGAGACCACAGGGGTCCTATGTGGCCATCCTGGTAACAAGAAAAATGGGAAAGTGCCCAGGCTCCAGGGGGCAGAGAGCAGATTCTGGGTGTGATGGGCCCATCCATGTTTGGGGACAGGCTGGTGGGGCAGGCCTACAGCAGTAACCTCCAGATCCACCAGATCCACCAGGGCAGACCCTGTACTCCCTGCATGGGCAAGAGGACTGGGGTCCAGAAGGGAGCCCAGGACCTGTTCCCCAGTTCTCACGACAGGAGGTTCCCTGCCCTACCTGTTGGCCCTTTAGCCTCCCTCCAGCCCCTCCACTGCCCAGCCCCTTCCTCAGCTCTGGGTTGGAAAAGACATAAACACTGATTCCAAAAGGTCCCTGTGAAAACGCAGATTTCCTGTGGAGGGGAGGAGGGCTGGGTGAGGGCACTGGGATGTTCCTGCTGATAAATTAGTAGCAAGCAATTTGGAGCCCAGAAGTGGGCCTCCTCTTTCTATAGTGAGGTGTGGGTGGGCTGGGGAGGGTCACAGAATTCTTCTGCCTGGGTACAAAGCCTGCTCCATCGTCAACAACTTTGGATCTTGGACAACGTACTTAACCTTAATGTGCCTCAGTTTCCTCATTGGTAAACAAGGAATATTGGTACCTACCTTGGAGAATTCTCAGGATCCAGGCCCCCATTTCTCCACCACAGCCAGGTAGCCCCCTCTACTCACTGGACCCAGGGACTCCATAGAGGCCATGCCTTCCCGCCTTGGGCTCTGGGCATTCCTTCCCCATCATTGCCCTCTCTCCAAGCCCCCCAACCTCCATCTCACAGTTTCTTTGCTGTTCTCCCACAGTTCCCCATCTTTGAGCTCAATCATCTGAACAAAGAAGAAACTGAATACCATGTTGCCTCCTAGACTGCCATGTCTAGCTATGCCACCTAAGTCTCCTCCACTCCTAGTCCTCTCTGCACTCACCC
Source organism: Pan paniscus (assembly GCF_029289425.2). NCBI lineage: Eukaryota > Metazoa > Chordata > Mammalia > Primates > Hominidae > Pan > Pan paniscus. The sequence goes on along the minus strand of NC_073261.2, from coordinate 53,423,879 downwards.
ACTCTGGAGACAGCCCCTCCTCTTTGAATCGCCCAAGTCCTCAGCTTCCATGAAGTTACTCCATCTGGGTTCTCCCTGTGCCCTTGGCTGCTTCTTCCCCTTCTTGATGGTTTTTCTTCCTCCTATAGTGGACCACATCCCCTTTCTCAGCTTCAACTCCCCCCCATACACTGAAGGTTCCGTATCTCCAGCCAAACTCTCTCCCCAGAGCCATCTGACTGTCTAGGAATCATCTCTTTATGTTCAATGTTTTAGACTTAAGGGGCATTAGGAAGACTTAATACAGTAAGGTACACCGAGCTCCCAGCATGCTGCCTGGTCCAATAGATATCTGGCAAATGGTAGCCATTATTATTATTTGCAGTTTGACCCTCAGTACCATTTTAATAAGCAGAACTACTAATTTGAAAAGAGCAGATAAAACTCTCCCCCAGGAACTGAAGGAAGGATTGAAGTCCTTGCCTCAATCTCTGGGGTTAGTGAGTTGGAAACTCCACAACAATCACTGCAGGCCAGCCATTCTAGGAACTAGTTCCTAAATTCTACCTCCGAGTCCCCTGATTAGTTAATTGGTGTTCCAGTGATTACTTCTGTTGACAACCTTGGTGGCTTTTGGCAAGGCTGGGTCAGCCCAAGCAAGTCCAGACTTATTGTGGCAAATCCCACTGGCTTCTGGGATGTGAGACATGATCCCTGTATGGCAGAAGAAGCACCTTGTTAGGGAGAATTAATTGGGAGAGTGAATGCGGAAACAAGGCCCTCTCGGCAAGTTGGCTGAAGGCTTTGGTGCCATGGGTCCCAAACAGGGCTCAAAACACCCCATAATGCCCAGGCTAGCCTGCATCTTGTTGGGATCCACATAGCTGAGGAGGGAGCTCTGAAAATCATGCCTGTACCCTCCCTTCCCAGAGGACAAAGACTTAACATGCAATGACTATCTTCTTCCCAATCTAGAGAAAGAGGCTTGGATTGCAATAAGAGGGACTTTGGTTAAATATGCAGAAGAACTAACTCCCATGTCTATTTGAAGTAGGCATGTGGGGAGAGGGGAGCCTGGGCTTTGACCTGCAGCAGCTGTGAGACCAGGGTGGCTCACTTTCCATCACTGCTTTGCAGCCAGAGCTGGAGGCCTGGGTGGGTGAATGGTAGCCATCTCCCCATTATATGCCCCAGAGGAACACCTGCCAAAGACCTACAGCTCTTCTAGACCGTTTCCTACCACCCACCACAGTGCAGCCCCCAGCTCCCTCTTCTCCTGGCTGTCCCAAGGTAGGTAAGGTGGTTGACTAGGGAGAGAAACTCAGCCACAGGAAACGATCAGGTGTAGCACTTCCTAGGGGCCTGGACTTGGAGTGTGGACCTCTGGTGTTTCCTCTCCTATCAGCACCTGACTTCTGCAACCTTGGGCTGGTCCCATGGCTTTTCTGGGCCACCATTTCCCCAGCAAAGTCAGTAGCAAGGTAAACTGGATGACCTTGAAAATCCTTCTAACTGGGAGGGTCTCTGATTCTGCATCAGTATTTTCTTTGCCCTGGGTCCCTTCTCTGTGCAGGCAGGTGGAGTTATGACAGCTACTAGAAGCACAGAGGTACCTATAAACACATGGGTGACTCTGGCCCTGGCCTAGGACCCTGGGCTCAGGCTGATTGCACAGACAGATGCAATGGCTTCAGGGAGTGCTGGGCTGGGACAGGGATGTCAGAGACCACTGAGAAATACCCACCCTTCCCTCTTCAGGGCTCCTAGACAACCCAGAGCCCATGGCTCCATTTGGAGTCCCAGGCTGCAGGTTTCCCAGGGTGAGAGGTGGGGGAAGGAGCATCCCAGCACCCATGACAAGGCTGGCCGCTGTGGGCATGAGATGAGGTCCTGCTGGCTCTAATCTTGGTGCGCGTTGAATGGTGTCCCCCAAGACGGGAGCCCCACTCCCGCAGAGTCTCCTCCTCAAACTCTGGGGCTCTGGAAGGAAGCCACCCCACTTCTCACCTTCCAGGGCCTAAGGCGGGTCACCCCCTCCTCCTGCTCTAAGAGCCTGGGTCTCCAGCCCTCGCAGCCCCAACAGCCCCGGCCTCTTGTTTTCACTTCCCCGACTTGTCTCCAGGAGCCCTCACCTCTCCTCCACCTCTCTTGGGGTCCTGCCTGAAGCAGGTCCATGGTGAAATCACAGATTCAGAAGCGCCGCTTTCTGGCCACAGCCCTCGCCTTCTTGTGAGCTCAATGCAGACACCTCCTGGGCCCTCTTGGGTCTGCGCCTTCCCCTCAGCTTAGCTCCCACCTTCACTCCAACCCAGCGTGGATCCCGTGGTCCTCTGCTCCTCCGTGCTGTCACCCATCTCTCAGCCCCCCTCACCCCCAACCTGACAAAACCCCAGAAGAAAGGATCTGTGGCCCTCCCTGTACTGGCCCATAGCACCTGCTGGTGAACAGGCCCGGCTGCACCCCCAGACCACGTGCTGCTCAGCCTCCTCACCTCTCATTCTCCCCTGGATGTCTCACCCCTTCTCTGTGTCCTCAGACCTCTGACTTCCTGCCCCTTCCCCACCCTACTCTCTCCTGTCTGCTCAGTCACAAGAACACAGGAGCCACTGGAACAACTTCTTCAATTTTCCTACCCCTGAACCCTACCCCCAGCAGCATTTTCCTCCCACCCCACTCCTCTTCCACCTACTGAAGTGGGGAGGGGTCTCCCCGTGCCAAGGCTGATCCCGTCTGTGCTCTGGTCCCCCCTCCTCTTCATGGACTTTCCCAAAATCGTCCTGTCAGCGTCCTCGACATCTCTCCTGGTGCCTTCTCTACTGCATTTACGCAAGCCCCTGTCTCTCCCATTTAAAACAAGGACAAATACATAAATAAAAGCCCCTCCTGATCCCACATCTTGTTGCAACTGTGGACCTGTCTTTCTCATTCTTTCCCCTCACCTGTCACCTGGATCCCTTCTCTGGGGACAGGGTTTGGCTACGTTGCCTGAGACACTAATGGATACTCTGTAATCTCATGGAGTGTGACCTCTCAGGAGGGTCTGACCCTGTGGATGCCCCCCCCCACCCTGATCACACATGGCCCGGATCTGCCCTCACCACCCTGGCTGCTTGTCTTTGGACCCCGCCAGGGTGGAGGCCTCACCCACCACCCTCGATTCCAGCACTGTTGTCATGCTGGTAGGCTCTACTTCTATCCCTCCAGCCCAGGCGTCTCTCCTCATTCCAGACCCAGAGCCAACATCCCACAGGCTCCTCAACCCCGCGTGTCCATCCAACTGACCCACTGCCCTCCCTCGAACCTGCCCCCGCCTGGCTCCATCTCATTAAGCACCTACATCTGCCTGGTTGTTCAAAACCAGAAAGCCAGCGCACATCCTCTGGCTCCCGTTCCCTCCCACCACATACAGCTCTTCATCGAATCCCGAAGAAGCCGCCTCCTGACTCCCTCTTTAGGGACCCACTTCTCTCCATGCCCACTGCCAACAGCCTGGTCCAAGCCGCCATCACCGCTCACTGGATGCCCGCCACAGGCTCCTGATGGTTCCTTCTCTGGAACTCTAACCCAGCCCCACGCGGCAGCACAGGGGCCACTCAGAATCAGGCATCTGTGGTCTGCCCTGCACAGCCCTTAGGAGGACATTCACCCTCTCTGTTCTGGCTTCCAAGTTCCCAACACCACCCAGCCCAGCCCCTCATTCCCAGGCCACATCACCTTGCTGCACTCCCTGGTTGCGCTGCAGACTTTGGTCAGCTCTTGGACATGGCGTGTGCTGCCTCACCTCTCAGAACCTTCACACCAGGTGTCCGCGGACCTCACATCTCCCCCCGCCACCCCTTTTCATCTGGCCAACTCCAGCCACGCTCCCAGTCCCAGTGAAATGTCACTTCCCTCTAGGCTCAGTTTGGTCTGCTGTCTCCTTCCACACCCAGTGGAGCTTCTCCCACCCTAACGCTCCTGGCTCCTCATCTGCTGGCCTCTGTTTAATCACCCTGTTGACTGCGTGACCCTCACTCTGAGGGCCAGAGCCTGGGCCAGCCTCATTCACGGTTCTAGCCCCAGCGCCTAGCATGGCGCTAAGGAGTCGGCATGGTATGAGTATTTGTTCAGAAATCACCAAACAGCACCCCCTGCCCTGCCCTTGAGCCCCTCCCCACTGACCTCTGACATTTGCGGGAAGAGGCTGATGGCCAGCGGCAGGGCCAGGCCGAAGGCTGCCAGGCACACGAGGCTTTGCACAGGGAGGAGCAGCCGGGGGCGTGCCTGCAGGAGAGCCGTCCTGTGAGGGAGAGAGGAGGGAGCCCCATGAGACCCGAAGGTGGGGTGGGCTGGCTGCCAGCCACCATGCTGGGTCCCACTCTGTCTCTGGGCCCAGGAAGCGTGGTTCCGGGGCAGTGCCAGTGTGCAGCTAAACAGATATAGCAGAGTTCTGTCTTTGGGACCTTTTCCCGATAGGTACCCTTATCCCAGCGGGTATAGACCCCTATCCCAATGTCTTGAAGGACGTTGCTGGCTGAAACCTCAATTACTCAGGTCACGAATGAGTACTTTCGGGGCACCCACCCGCCACGCGTCCAGCCCCGTGCCAAGAAGGCCCTATGTGGGAGAGCCACTCGAAGAGACTGTCGGCCCCTGTTCCTGGGGAGACACATAGGAACGTAAGATCGCTCTTGAGGGCAGCACGTAATTAAACAGCAAAGAAACCAGAGTAGGTGCCAAGTTCAGGGGAGATGACAAAGCACATACATATGGGCACACGCCAGCCAGGAGGGGGTGATCCTCCTCTATGTGTGAGAACAGAAGACACCCCACTGGCCACCTTGTCAATTTCAACCCAAGGGCAACAGAGGGTGCAATGACTCGTCCAAGGCCAAGTCTGCAGGAGGCTGTCAGAGCTGCTGCCTGGACCCCTGGCTCCCTGAGGGTGCTGTCACCCCAGCTGGTCCCCTGTGCCAGCTTCATCACCAACACAACACAGCTGGCACCCTCTTCCCATGGCTGGCTTCGGAGCTGGTTTCCTGGGCAGGGGAGGGGGCATGATAAACCTCCCTCTGGGGCCCAGGCTCCCCAGACAGCGTGGGGACATACCAGCTGGCCAATGTGCCTGCACTGTGTTCATTGGAGCTTCCTGTTTTGCTCAATACAGCAGGCCCTTCAGCGGGGACCACAGCATTCCACCTGGGGAGGCCTGGGATGACTAGACTATTTGCCAGGGGGTGTTGGGCAGGCACTAAATCTGACCTCAGTAACTGTTAGCCTCCAAGTGACAGGCTCCTGGTGTGAAGGGGAAATAATCCAGGCTCTTATCCGCCGCCCCCAGCAGGGCTGACCATGCCACAGGCAGGTAAGGGGCCCTCCTAGGGGCAGAGCCCCAATGTGGTGGGCAGTAAACCTCATATACTGTCACCTCTTGAGACAAGAATCCCAACAGCAACTGGCCCTGAGAAGACAGCAAAATTGGGAGTAGTTTTCAAAAGTTAAAGTGCATCAGCTGGACTGGGCAACTGGTTAAAAATGCAAATGCCCAAGGGTTGCTTACAACCATGAAAGCCTGATTCAGTGGGCACTAGACCTGGAAATGTGCATTTTAACCCTCCATGAGTCTAAAATGGTGATCCCAGACCACACTTCTGATAAACCCTGGCCCTGGATGTTCCTGCTCAGGTATTAATAAAGATCCCATTACTTGCAAATCCTATGCAAGTAAAAGGGTGAGCCCTGGCCTGGCACACAGTAAGTGCTCAGAAATTATGTGTCATTATTGCTGTTGTTATTGCTCATGTTACCTGCGGGAAGGTAGGATCCTGGTAGCCCACCTGTCTTCCAGCCCTTCCCACAGGCCCAGACCGCAAGGTTTGTCCAGCTGCTAAATCTGGCCTGAATTAAGCTATTGGAAAGGGGAGTTTCCACAGGATTGAGCAGTAGGACCAAGGTGCCTAAATCAAGCCCAAACCCCTCTGATCCTCCAATCCCCATCCAGCACCCCCACCCTCTCTCTCTACTCCATGCTAGCCCATGCCCGCCTGGGCTTCCTTAGGGGTCATGAAGGGGCTGGGAGTAAGGCTGAGAGGGCCCTGAGATGAACTTCTCAAGCAAGATAAGGAGGGGCGGGGGATACAAGGCTCATTCTCCAAGCTTCATACAGAGTCTGGAGCCCCTGCTTGGAGGAGGCTGTGGAAGGATGGGGCTGCCCTCCTGTTCCAGTGGCAGTGACTAGAGGGTGTGGAGTCCCTGGAAGCACAGCCCCGAGGGTCCCTGCCCACAGCCCTGAGAGCAGTGAAGGGTGAGAAAAAGAGAGACGCTACCCCCAGCAGGTGAAGATCAGGCCATGGGCTCAGTCCTTGGGACCTGCTGGTGGGGACACTAGACAGACCCCCTTTCTGTGGGGCTGTGACCAAGGCTCCTCTCTCAGGGTGGCTGGCTGAAGTACTCAGTGGGAAAGAGGTCCAAGAAGTCCGAGGCCTGGGCTCCCAGCTCAGGAAGGAGTCAGGCCTGAGGCTGAAACAGGAGCCTCGGAAGCCCCAGCCCAGAGCAGGCCTGAGAACGAACACAGTAGGACGAGGGGAAGGGAGGGGGGAGGAAATGGCAAGGAGGGATGGGAAAGGCAGCTGGGGGAGTTAAAATATGCAGATGGAGAGATGTGCGAATGCCTGGGAGAAAGGAAAGACCTGGAGCCCAGGGAGTAAAGGAAGCTGGGGGAGCGGACTCAGGGCTGTGGCCTGGGCGCAGAGCCAACTCAGACCCAGCCTGGTCTCCCTGCTGGCCCTTCATTCCAGTGCCAGGGAGGCTGGGCTGGGGCTGAGCCAGCTAGAGCACTCCTGATCCAGCACAGGAACCTGTGATCCCACCCCTGGGCCTAGCTTCCTCCTCAGCATGGTTGGTGCTGCAGGGAGGGTGTCAAGTGTGAACCCCTGGAGCACTCAGGGGAGCTGGAGGGTGGTGGAGAGGGAAGGATGGCACCCAGTGGACTGCACCCCCCAGAGGCAGCCCAGTGCTCTGGACTGGGGATGGACGCTCCTCTGCTTCTGACTTGAGATTCTTTTCCTTTCCGTCTCAGAGTCAAGGCCAACTGAGCATGCTGAGCTCCCACCTTTCTCTTCCCAGTAGGAAGCCCAGGGACCTTGGCTCTGAAAGTATCAACCGAGGCCAGAGGCAAAGCAAGGCAGGTCCCAGCCACGGCCGCCACACAACAGCTTGTCCCCCTCATTGCTGTGCATTCCTTCAGCACTTGGAGCGCAGTTTTAGTTTGCACTCCATTAATTTGCACATAGGCTGCTTTGTAAGTGTTCTTTTGTCTTTTTTCCTTGGCTGTCCTGACTCCCTCACCCAACAGGGGCTCCCCAAGGGTGGGGGCTGCCTTCCTTGTCAGCCTCCTCAGCGGAAGCCCTGCACTAGTGCCCCTGCACCCAAAGGCTATGGGGTGCGTGGCACGGACCCTGCAAAGAGCAAAAGAGCTGCTGGATGGTGCAAAATGCAAAGCCCCAACAAACAAGGTGATGAAGGGGCAGTGTCCTCATTTTCCAGGTGGGAAATTGAGGCTGAGGGAGGCTCCACAGCCACATCAGACTGGCAGAAAGAGGTGGAGCAGGAACCTAGATTTTGTTTTCCTACCAGAGCCTCAGCTCACTCTGCTACACTGCCCTGCCTCCCTACCACACAGTCCTGCACTTCCAGAGTACATGTGAGATTAGCAAGCCTTCAAGGCACAAACTGGGTCTTATTCATCTTCATCTTCCTGGGGGAACCTGGGCTGAACTTTTCTTTTCCCCAGGGACCCTCCAAAGAACTTCAGGGAAGGACCAATGAAACATGAGGCTGCCAGGAGCACCAAACTCTGACCTCTCATCACCTTATCAGAGGGGCTCCTTTGGAGCCTGAGATGTGAGAGTATGTGGCACCCAGACACTAGGCAGGTCCCAGGCTGGACAGGTTCAGTCCCAGAATAATCAACCCACTTGCCATGGATACGGAAGGGGGGAAGGGAAGGGCACGGTCTCTGGCTAGGGCTCCACCCCCAGGCCTGTGCCCACGGACCTAAGTGAGGACAGGCATTTTTGTTTTCCTGCCCAAATGTTGCATTCCCCAAGACCACCCTGGCCTGCCACACCCCCTGATCCTGTACCTAAAAATCCCTGAGACCCTAGCAGGCAAACACACAGGCAGCTGGACATCCAGAGGAGCACATCAGTGGAGGAACACACAAGCGGCTGGACAGCAAGAGGACGTTGAGGGGAGCACGCTGGCGGAAGGGCACATTGACAGACGCCGGCAGGCCACCCTCGGGCAGAATGATGCGGAGTTTGGCTGGGGCAGTCGGAGGAGAGCCTGGGCCACCAAGCAGCCCGACTCCAGGGGAAAACCAATCTCCCTTCTGGCTCCCCTATCTGCTGAGAGCTACTTCCACTCAATGAAACCTTGCACTCATTCTCCAAGCCCACATGTGATCCGATTCTTCCAGTACACCAAGGCAAGAACCCCGGGATACAGAAAGCCCTCTGTCCTCGCGATAAGGCAGGGGTCTAACTGAGCTGACTAATACAAGCCACTTATGGATGGCTAAACTAAAAAAGTACCCTGTAACATACACCCACTGGGGCATCAGCTATAAACATTCACCCCTAGACACTGCCGTGGGGTCGGAGCCCCACAGCCTGCCCATCTGTATGCTCCCCTAGAGGTTTGAGCGGCAGGGCCCGGAAGAAGCAAGCCACATCCCCATTGCACTCCCTTTGAGGGGGACAAGGAAACTTTTCCTGTTTCCCCATGACTCCCAAAGCCAAGTTTAAGCCCCCAAGTTAATGGGACACTAACCATCATTCCACTTTCTGCAAACATCTCTGCCAACTGGGAAGGCATCGCAGAGCATGTTTTTCCCCAGCAAATTCTTGCAGGACAGGTCCCTGGATGAGCATGGCTGACCCAGCTTCACACCCCGCCCCCCGCCTTCTTGTAGTTCTCAGGATAGCTGTAGGATGTGTTGGGAATGCAACATCTTGAGATAAGGAGGGCCTGTCTGAGACAGCCTGGGCTCATGTTCCTACCTCTTCTGGAACAGGATGTCCTGCAACACTTTAGCACAGTAAGCTGATGTCCCCCAGGGTGGAAACCCCAGGGTGGAGCGCTCCCAGGCTCCCTCAGTTGCAGTGTGATGTGGTACGTGGGTGGACGAGACTCCATCCTCCCTGGGCAGCTTTCTCGAGCCGTGGGGCACCAGCTTGCCTTGAGTGGTAGGCGTCCATTGTCCCCGAGGCCTATCTGTGAGTAATAAAGTTGCTTCGCTTGACTTGTGCGAGTGTTCTACCTCACTGGACTTGTGGTGCAAGTAACAGAGTAAGCACTGCTCACTGAACCAGCTTCAGAATTCCAAGGTTCAAGACTCAGCAATCTCAAGGACAGAACCACCTTCCTCACCTGCCCCGCTTGCTCCCTGTGTGTACTTGCAGTCACTGGTATTCAGGGACAACCTCAGTTCACGAAGGGGCTACGTATACGAGAGTCAGGGGCACAAAAGAGCCTGCCCTGTTTATTTTTGTCTGTTGCAAACTTCCATACCATACGAATTTTCTTAATCCCAGTGCTCACCATGCCATGCCCATGCTCAGGTACCCCCAGAGCCTCCGCCCTCTTCTAGGGTGAGAGAGGGCTCACCTCAGCTGGGCACACAGGACCCCTCATCAGCTGGACCCATGAGCGCACTTCACTTTGGCCAGGCTGGACACCTCAGTGTCTATACCACAGGCCTGCACCCTGCCCAGAAAGCCCGCCTTTCCACAAAAATTCTATCCTGCTCTCTGGGTCGGCCGCAGCCCCTCTCTGGGGACCAGCCCTTCTTGCTGCCAGGCCCACAGTGCTTCCTCTTCTCAAGGTCACCTTGGCCAAGTTCACACACTGCCTGCTCTCACCTGCAGCTGACCTGGGTACAGGTCTTGCCCACCACCCTTATAAACACACAGGCTTCCTGAGATCAGACCCCAAATCTACTCTTCCCATTTCCACACAGGGCAGGACTCAAACACAGGCTGATTGAGGGTTATGACCTGAATATGCAAGAGGCAGCCAGTGTAGCTTGAAGAGACTAAGCTTTGCAGCCGCACTCCTGAGCCACCGCTGGCTCTGCTATTTCCTAGTACATGACCGTAAGTGGATGACATAGCCTGTCTTTGCCTTCCTCTCCTCAGCTGTAGAATGAGGATATTATACTTACCTTATTATGCTGTCCTGAAGGTGAAATGAGAGAATGCATTCACTCACTCATTCATCCTTTCAACAAACACTTACTGAGCATCTATTGTGTGGCAGGAACTGTGCTAGATGCTGGGCAGGGCAGTGAACAAAAGGATGGACGTGCCTCATGGAGATGACATTCTAGTAGAGCAGACAGAAAATACATAACTAGAGGAACAATCTCAGATATGGATAAGGGCCGTAAGAAAAATAAAGGACTTCAAGGGAGAGGAAATAATAAGAAATGGTGAATTCTGATGGGGTGGTCAGGGAGGGCCTCTTTGAGGAGGTGGCATTCGGGCAGAGGCCTGACTGAGAGAGGACTGGGATATACAAGTGCTTAATAAATGTCACTTGTTATTATAATTCATACTGTGGGAATAAGAAAGTCCCCAAAGAGGGAAGAATCCTTTGCCCCAGAACCCCAGATGGAGTACCCCCATCCCTGTCCTTATACCACACGCCCCCAATTCCAGCTGCTGTCTTGAGGTGTCCCCATAGGGTAGGGTCTCCTCACTGTCAACTGACAAGCCAGGGGTCTGTACCTCCAGGCCCCCTCCACCTACGGGACACTCCCCTGCCCCCTGCCTTCTCCCAGGGCCCGCCCTCTCTGCGCAGCCTTTCCTTCCAGCGGAGTTTCAGTCCGCCCCTTCAGTTTCGCACTCATTCATTAATAGAATCACTCCACTACTGTTACTATGCTCCCTCATTTCTTCACAGTCATGACAGATATGAGTGCTTAGAACATCCCTCTGAGGGAGGCAGGAGGCTATTACTATTTGTATTTTACAAGCAGAGAAACTGAGGCTCAGTAAGGTGGTGATTTGCCCCACAGCAGATGCCTACCCAAATCTAGTCTTCCTACCTGAATCCTCAGACTCTGCCTTCACAAATGGTGCTGTACATACTATTCACTGAGAGCATGTGAGCACACATGAAAACACACACACACACACACACACACACACCAGAACTGCCAGCTCCTCAGGGGAGGGCCAGCGCTGTTATCCTGGTATCCCTCGTGGCACCTAGCCCAGGGTCCTGCATAGTAAAAGTCCAAGAATTCTCACAGAGTGATTCTGTGGCACTACCTGGAAAGTCCAAGATGGAGCAAGACACCTTCCACCCTCTACACAAACTGGGGCGGGCTTCCTGCCACCCCCTCATCGCTTGCCTGGGCCAGCCGGTTCCCCCTCCCTCTCCCCCTCCTCCCCCACGGTGGCCTCTCCATCCTGGCTGCCCCAACTCACTTCTCCAGCATGGACATGACGATCGGGGGTAGCACCAGGATGGGCATGGGCAGGACCACTCGCGTCAGCGCCGTCTCCAGCAGGGCCTGAGGGGCAGGCAGAGGCTGTGTGAGAGGGGCCTGACAGCTGGTGACAGGACAGCACACCACCCAGAGCCCTAGGTGTGTGCCACCACAACGCATGTGTGTCTGAATGGCCTTATTCATGGGATTTCTCAGGAAGCTGCATTCCAAACAACAAAAAAAGCCACTGGTCTCCTTTTTCCTTCCTACCTTCCTCCTTCCCTCCCTCCCTCTTTCTTTCCTTCCTTTTTTCTTTCCTCTCTCTTTCTTTCTTTCCTCTCTCTCTCTTTCTTTCTTTCTTTTTTTTGAGACAGAGTCTTGCTCTGTCCCCCAGGCTGGAGTGCAGTGGTGTGATCTCAGCTCACTTCAACCTCCGCCTCCCAGGTTCAAATGATTCTCCTGTCTCAGCCTCCCGAGTAGCTGGGATTACAGGTGCGCACCACCATACCTGGCTAATTTTTGTATTTTTAGTAGGGATGGGATGGGGTTTCGCCATGTTGGCCAGGCTGGTCTCGAACTCCTGACCTCAGGTGATCCGCCCACCTCAGCATCCCAAAGTACTGGGATTACAGGTGTGAACCACCGTGCCTGGCTTCCAGTGTTCTTCTTACCACACACATTTGAGAAGAGCAGATTCCCATCACCTGCCACACGTGGGGAACACTCAGGCAGCCCCAGGAAGGGGCAGTGCTCAGGGAGGTGGCTGACTACCTCGGGGGTGGTGGGCAAAACCTCCCATACTCAGTGTGCACAGGGGCTGGGGAGCAGCTCTAAAAGCAAGGCCAGCATAGTCAGCTAGGGCCTGTTGAGCCAGTGGGGCTCATGGAGCCAAAGGAGGACCGAGCTTCTGGAATTTACTTTTTTTTGTTGTTGGTGTTTTTTTGTTTGTTTGTTTTTTAGATGGAGGTCTTGCTCTGTTGCCCAGGCTGGAGTGCAGTGGCATGATCTCATCTCACTGCAACCTCCACCTCCTGGGTTCAAGCAATTCTCCAGCCTCAGCCTCCCGAGTAGCTGGGATTACAGGCGTGCCCCACCACACCCAGCTAATTTTTGCATTTTTTAGTAGAGATAGGGTTTTGCCATGTTGGCCAGGCTGGTCTTAAACTCCTGACGTCAGGTGATCCACCCCCCTCAGCCTCCAAAATGCTGGGATTACAGGTGTGAGACACCGTGCCCGGCCTACTTTTTTTTTTTTTTTTTTTTTTAAACATCTCTTAAAGACAAAGATTTGCAAGATCTTGTGTCTCTTGGCTCTGGATGAGTCTTTCTCAGTGATAAGAAGTTGGTTCTGTAAGGGAAGCATGCTTCAGCTGGGAGTCTGCAGGTTTTCCCTCGGGGTCTGCTTGGGGCCTTGCTCCAGGGCCTCCCAAGGGATTCCTGGGGTGGGAGTGTCCTTGCCAGAACACAGCTCAGTGGCAATTCTGAGCTCCGACAGCCACTGTGGTAAATTCCTTTAGCCCCACAAGCTTCAGCCCTCAGAGGAGGCTCCAGGAGCAGCTCACAGCCCACAGATGCCTGGAGTCCTTCCCCGGACAGCAAAGACCTAAGCAAGCCAGGCTGAAGGAAGCCAGGGGCCACTTGGGTTTCCTTGCTGTGTGACACTGACAGGAGTTATCATGGCATGGCTGTCCTCCCTCAGGGGGGCTGGGGAAAAGAACAGGGCTGGAATGGGAGGTTGGGGACAGGTAGGAAACTGAGACTAAATCCCCTCTCATGATGGGCTCAGGGCTGAACATTTCTCCCAGGAACCTGGGCTCTTCATGGTCAGCCTCAGGAAGGCCTGGGAGAGGCCCCTCCAGTCTCCGGAACAGGTATGGGAATGACAGGAGGGTCCAGTGCCAGTGCAGGGAGCAGAGGATGCAATGTCGGCATGACACCCCCAGCCCCTTGCCCTAAAAACCTTGGAGGGGCACTGACTTGGAGAGAGCTCTTCCCAGACTAAAGTCTGATTGAGAAGACCTCATGACTGGGGTAAGGCTTGGGGGCCCTGGTGGGAGCTGATAAGGACAGTGGCTGGAGCAGGGATGCATGCTCCACTACTTCACGGCTCCCCCCCAGCACCCATCCTACCCCATGCCCAGCACAGAGGCCAGAGCCCAGGGGGCAGCAAGACGAGCCACTAACCACCATCAGGACAAAGGCTGGGAAAGCAGAGGGAGATGTACACATGGACTCATGGACTGCGTTTTTTTTTTTTGAGACGGAGTTTCGCTGTTTCACCCAGGCTGGAGTGCAGTGATGTGATCTCGGCTCACTGCAACTTCTACCCCCCGGGTTCAAGCAATTCTCCTGCCTATGCCTCCTGAGTAGCTGGGATTTTAGGTGCCCGCCACCACGCCTGGCTAATTTTTGCATTTTTAGTAGAGACAGGGTTTTGCCATGTTGGCCAGGCTGGTCTCGAACTCCTGACCTCAGGCAATCCACCCACTTTGGCCTCCCAAAGTGCTAGAATTACAGCCGTGAGCTACTGTGACCAGCCTGTGTTTTCATTTTTTAAACTGCAATTGCTAGAGTGGCTGAGCCTATGAAACCAGTGGCGAAAGAAGGTCTTGTAACAAAATATTCTCCAAACCTCTGCAAGCCTCAAATCCCTTGACCTCACGGCACTCACTCCCTGGTGAGCTCTCACCTGCAGAAGTGCCTATTAACCCAGAACCACAAACCACTGGCCTTCCAGGCTTCCTCGGCTTACCCAAGAGGATGTGAAGGCCCGGGAGATAGGGCCCTGGGCAGAGGCAAGGGGAAGAGAGCTCTGAGGGAGTCTCCTCTGCCCTCACCAATTAACACCTCCTCTGGGTGAGACAAGCAAGAAGCTGGGTCCTGAGGGGCTGCAACAAGAGACAGGGACTTTTCACAGCAGTGAGACCATGTCCAGGGGAACAGGCGGGAGGCCAGAGGCCCAGACTCATGCAGATTGGAGGTGGGGGTGGGGTGAGGAGGAGACATCAAGATGCCAAAATAAGGGTACCCTGGATAGAAGCCTGTGGAAGACACACGCTAAAGGAAAACCACTCCCCTCCCTGTTGCTGGCCTCCCCAACCCTGCGAACCCCCAGACCCACGTGTCGGGCTGCAATCTTGGAGGAGCCCACGAGGTTGCCATCGCTGTCCAGGACATCAATCCCTTCCTCCAGCTCCCCGTACCGCATCAGGACCACATTGCAGATATTGGCACTGGCTGCAGAGAGAGGGGATGCAGAGAGCAGGATGAGGAGGAAGATGGCATTCCACCTGGAGGGAGGTCACTACACTCCTTCCTATTCAAGCCTTGGGGTTCTGTGTTCAAATGCACGGGCAAAGGTTAGGGAAGGGGTGGTTCTGTTGTCCATCTGCCTATCAGCCTGGTGAGGGATCTGGGGGCCCTTGGGAACCTGGTAAGCGAAAATGGAAAAGAACAGGTATCAGGGAGGACACCCGTTCTGGCCTCAGAGAGCGGCCACTTACCGAGGGGCTGCTTTCCTCTCCTCCAGGGCAAGCCCACTAGGCAGGCAAAGTGGATGTCCATCTGGGAGGGCTGTCTGACCTGAAGTCGCATCCCCCCTGACCCCGAGGCCTGATGTTCCACCATCACTGGGGCCCTTGCGCTGCCCTATCCTCTTAAACTGTCGGTCCCACATCCAGCCCCTCCTGTCTCTGAGCAAATCAAGTTCCCAGAAATTTGCCTCCCTGACAGCAGGTGCCAGAGAGGCAGAAACCTCAGTGTTCACCCAGCACCACCCCTTCATCATATGGATGGAAGACTGAGGCTCAGAGAAGAGGAGTGACTTATCTGAGGTCACACAGCAGAGTGGGACAGAGCAGAAAGGCTACAGTACCTCTGCCTCTGAATACTCAGGGGGCAAGAGGGTTGGGGCAGGAGCAGCGGGCTGAGTTAAAGGCAGACCTTGTCCATTCTTGCTTCCTATGGCTGAGTGCCTGCCTTTGGCTAGGCCCCTCTGCCATCTGAGATCTTGGGAACCTGGGCTAAGGGGAGGGTTCCCGGCTCCTTAGTGAAGCACTGGTTGTTGAAGTCTGGGGCCACCCATTAGCTGGCAACTAGCTCAGGGATCCTCTTTCTGCTCCCCCATCCTGGGACTCACATGACTGGGCCAGGCCCCATGGCCCAGTGCAGTGTGGGTGTTGACCCCGCCTGAACTCTCCCAGCCCCGCTGCAGGATGGAAGTGGGGGGACCTGGGAGGGGTGGGCAGGTGGGGAGTGGGGGGTGACAAATGCGGAGTCTGCCTGCTTCACTCCTCCCCCCAAAGCGCCTTGCTGTGTTTAAAGTTTTAATTTTTGCTAATTAATGTCAATTAATTTTGTATAATGAGTGTTTAATTTTGGGGAGTGTGTGAGCCTGGGAGCGACTGCAGTTCTGGGCTGTGAACGCTGATTAGCATCAACACCTGCTGCTTCCCCCTCCTTCCAGTGGGGGGGGGCCACCAGGGTTTGGGGAGCTGGAGGGTGGCGGGGCCTAGTGGGCAGGCGGAGTGGGAGGGAGACCACAGATGCTCCTGGGGCCTGAGCCAACGAGTGGTCCAAGGTGCTCACAGCTGGGGCACAGGGTTCTGTGGGTGAGGTGTGGCTTGAGACCCCTGGGGCCTCAGTCGCCTGTTTCATTAAAATGGGGAGGTGGAATAAACAGGGGAAGACCGAGAGACTCTGCAGTCTTTGGAGAAGAAAAGCAGGAGGCCAAATACAGTTCTAAAATGTATTTAGAGCACACACGCCATCTTCGAGCATCTCTCCTGCTTCCACCGACGCTCAGTGCAGTGGAAACCATGGGCAGTCCCTCTGTGTCCCGGGCTCTCCTGCCCCACAACAGGCATGCTCACCTGCCCTAAACAGCCGCTCTCTGCCAGGAGCGGTTCTGTGGGGCATTTGGCCATGTTTGAGGGCATTTTCAGTGATTGTGATCTAGGGGTCAGGGGTTGCTGCAGGCATCTGGTGGATAGAGGCCAGAGGTGCTGCTAAACATCTCGCAAGGCACAGGACAGTCCCCCCACCAAAGGATCATCTGGCCCCCAAATATGTCAACATTGCTGACACTGAGAAACCCTTGTTTTCACCAGTCAGTGACAGACAGAATTAGGAAGCTGAATCCAAGGTAAAGGAGATCTGGTTAGCAGGGCATGACCAGGAGGGGATGGGAGCCTGGGTTTGGGGCCGTCGGGCTTGGGTTCCAATTCTGGCTCCATATCTCTCCCGCCTCAGCCCCAGGCGCCCAGGGCTCAGGGCCCAGAAGGGTCCCCCAGGGTAGCCTTGGGAAGCAGCCACCTGGCCTCTGTGTTAGTGACATGCCCTCTAGTGGCCTTAGGGAGGCTATGCATCCCCCATGCCCTTGGGGCTGCCAGGCTTTCGGTTCCCAGGAGACCTAAGAAAACCGTTGAGAGGATAGTGGGGTTTTCTGCCCTGAAAGGCATCAATCCTAGCCCTCTGATGACGCTGTCCACCATACCACCACCACCGCCACTCCCAGAAAGGCAAAGTTACAGGAATGTGGTCCAGGAGACGAGCATCCTGCTAAAGTCAGGAGCTACCAGCTCACTCTGGGGACTTGAGCCATTGCCACCCCAACCCCACCTTGGCTTCTCCGGGCATAAAAGGAGGGGCAGAATGTAGGGTCTCCATGGGATTTCTGGGTGCTGGCTGAGCTCACACAAAATGTCAGCCTCTGCACCTGTGCCCATGCCAAGTCAGGGGAAAGTGGGGACAGCTGAAATGTCTCCAGCCCCCATTTTGTGTGTGTATGCATAGGGGAGACAAACAGAAGAGAGAGTGTGGATCTGGAGGTGGTAGTGGACCAGCCCTGACTCACAGTGGCATCTCACTCTCTCCCTGTAATCTCCAAACATTAAACATGGGGCGAGCAGGACAGCTTTGGTTCAAACACAAAACCACTGAGATGAAAGATGAAGCATGAAAGGAAGTGAAAACCCAGCCTCCTTCCCCTCATCCAGCCCCTCCAGGACAATTCTGAAGCTGCCTGAATGGAAAAAAAACAGAGAAAACCCTAAAAGTCATCTCAGAATGATGGTACCTGCCCCCTCCCCAGGCTCCTCCCTTGAAACCGGCAATTCTTACAGCCTGCACAGATGGCACATGACCTGCAATCTCTTCTGTTGACTGTGTACATTGGTTGGCCTTTATTGAGCACCTGCCGTATGCAGAGGCTACCAGCCATCCATGCCCTTGGGCAGTGGGAATGCCAGCCTGTTACAGTGATTTCATTTCCATGAGCTCATCCCAAACTTTCAATTCTGCCATATCCTTTTCAAACTGTCCCTGATCCTTCCCATCCCACTCCTGGCAAGTCCGGCTCCTGTGACAGGGACACTGAGAGCCTAAGCAAATGATAGAGAGAGAGAGAGAGAAAAAAAAAAACAGAGACAGAGAGAACAAGAACATGCACAACCCTGGGGCACAGGTCTCCTCTCCAACACACCAGCAAGATCTATTATTGATGGTATCAGCAGGTTAATTAAGCAGCCTGTTAGTGATGATGTTAAGAAAGCTGGCACATTTTCAACTCAGATTGACACCATTCAAGACTCAGGCATAACTGATGTTTGAGCAGCAATGTGGGAGATGTCAAGGAATGAGAGAGAGAAAGAGAAGGAGAGAGAAAGACTTTGCTTCTTGATGATGGCAAGCTCAGTGTTAAGTCCTGAAGAGAATTTGCTCTTGCCTGCTGCAGATGTTCTCACATCCGACCCATTGCGATGCAAAATCATGCAGATTGTGAAAAGCTAATGAAGCACCCGGTGTAAAAGGGGCAGTGTGGGGAGGAAGAAAGAGCAGTAGACAGAAAGACAAATGTGCAAGAAAGTTCTCCAAAAGAAGATCATGGGGGAGCCTGCCCCCTGAACTAGGGCAGGAATAGACAAGCAGATCAATGCAGTACACTAGTCCTGCAACTCACCCATCTGTCAGGGAAATTAATTGGTAGTAAAGCAGTTCTATCAACTCACAGGGAAAGGACCATTTAAACACGGACATGCAGCAATGGGCTACTGATTTGGGGAAAATAAACTACCATAACTCCTCAATTCTACGATGCACCGTCCCATATTTTAATGTTTTAAAAATCATAATGTGCCTTACAATGAAAGTTGTCAGAGAAGGGAATCTTACCTGCTACTCAGCACAATTGCCTGTACATGTGTGAATGCAGCCATGTGTACAGGTATCCATTCATTCAAGTGTCACCTCAGCTGACCACAGCAATCCATACAGAATTTGAACTTAAACTTAGATTCCTAATTGTTGCCTAAAACATCTTTCTAAAACTTACACTATAATGGAGCACGGACATGAAAAGTTATTGTACATGCAGAAGATCGTCTGCCAGATACCAGGCAATGCAATTAAAGACAGTAGAAATTGCCAAACCATAGATAGCTACCCTAAAGAAATGCTTGCCCATATGCACAAAGAGACATTTACAAGGATGTTAATTATAGCACTGTTTGTAAGAGCAAATAATTAGAAACAACCTAAATGTCCACCATTAGGGAACTCACATGGGAAGATCTCCAAAACAAACTGTTATGTGAAAAAAGCTACTGAGTATGTACATGATGATTTACTGTATGTAAAACCCTGTAATTGGCATATGCACATATATGTGTGCATAAATCCACAGGTAATGTTTTGGAAGGTTCACAGCTCACAGAGTGGTCTCCTTGGGGAAAGGAATTCAATTTGAGAATTAGGGGTTGTTGAAAGACTTCCACTTTTTTACACCAGAATTTTCTATAATATTTAAATTTTTACAGTGAGAATATAATCATGTTTCATTTACCCAAAAAGTAAAAAAAAACTGCCAAACTTCTTGAAGAAGATCACACGCATTTTAAAGCCAGCAGGGATTGACGTAACCTAGTCATGGGTCCCACACTTAGGTACCTACAACATGTCGGCTTCCTAAAGAAGCTGATTAATTTCAGGAATATTTTTTTCTTCAAGTAAAGAACAAATATGAGACCTAAGTATAACCAAATCAGAAATGCAAACAAAAAATTCCCAATATTCTTTTATATGCTTTGAAATTATACCATTCATCTTAAACAGGCTAAAGGAGTGGAGATTAGAAGCAGGACTACAAAAAGCAGTGGTGGCCACGATGCTGTGTTTAACAACCAATGCCCAAAAAAGAACAAGAAAATGTGAAGGAGGCTTAGACTCCAACTCTGTGGTACTAAAGAAAGTGACTGGTATTGAATGTGTAAGTGAATACTTGCTTATTCCTTCCAATGGACACTAATTATAGTTCTCTTCTAAAAGGCTATTATGTTAATACCTCTTATAACTCAGGCATCTTAGAAACACAGCATTCAAGATCGATTTAGAAACCATACTATAAGAAATGGGGACCTGGAAAGTGATATTTATTACATATGATAAACAAAGGGCTACTAATCTTAAGTTATGGAGGGTCATGGTGACTGACTCCTAAGAGCTATTCTACCCCCGCCCGAGATTAATCCAAACTAATAGTAATAATCTTCCCACAGGCAGTGACTGGTCTAGGAAGAGGCATGTGACCCGATTCCAGACAACCAGGAATGTCTGCTGGGGACTTCTGGGGAAGGTCTCCTCCCATCTAAGAAGGGTTGAGAGGCCGGCAGAGCCTCTTGTCCTCTGGACACTGGGTCCAGACGTGATGCTTGGAGCTGCTGCCGCCATCTTCCACAAGCCTGAGATGAAGCCCACCGGGAGGCCAGCAGAGCAACACTGCGGGAAGCACCCTGGATGCCCCGCCTGAGACTCGCCCTTTGTAAAGTAATAGACTCCCTTATTATTTAAACCCTCAACAGTTTGTGTTGAGGGTTTCTGCTAATTTCAGCCAAAAAATCCATACGATGTATAAGAGCTTTAACAATTATTAAGAAAAAGATATGGTGATCAAAATCATAGAAAAACATATGAGTAGGCAATTCATAAACGGCTGAAAAACTAATAAACATGAACTCAATCTCACTAATAATCAGGGTTAGGTTTCTAGATCTGAGGAAAAAAAAATCTGCAGGAGTTCTTTATAGGTTTTGGAGGCTAAACCTCATTGGTTAAAGGGTTTACAAACAGCTATTCCCAGCCTGTGACTTGTTTTTCTCACAACATGGTGCCTTCTGTCATATAGTTTAATATATAGTCAGATAAAGAATCCTTCCTGGTATATACATTTTGTGTTGTTAAGAAACTCTAGGCGGGGTGTGGTGCCTCACTCCTGTAATCCCAGCACTTTGGGAGGCCGACGTGAGTGGATCACTTGAGGTCAGGAGTTTGAGATCAACCTGCCCAACATGGAGAAACCCCATCTCTACTAAAATACAAAAATTAGTCGGGCATGGTGGCACACGCCTGTAGTCCTAGCTACTCAGGAGGCTGAGGCAAGAGAATCACTTGAACCAGGAGGCGGAGACTGCAGTGAGCCAAGATTGCACCACTGCACTCCAGCCTGGGAAACAGAGACAGACTCTGCCTCAAAAAAAAAAAAAAAAGAAAGAAAGAAAGAATAAGAAAAAAAAAAAAAAGAAACTCTAACCCTACTCCAGTGTTCATCTATATTTTCTTCCAAAGGTTTTAATTTTTTACTTATCACATTTAGGCCTTCAATCTATCTTGAATTTTTTTTTTGTGGATGGTATGAAATAAGGATATCCTCTTGCTCTCTCTTCTGTTTGGAAACCCAAATGTCCAATAAAGTTAAGAAAAGGTTCCCAACTATACTGGGAATTGGAAAAATGCAAATTAAAATGAGAAATAAACCAGTTCAGATGAACGCATTTTTCTTTTTCTTTTTCTTTTTGAGATGGAGTCTCACTCTGACACCCAGGCTGGAGTGCAGTGGCACAATCTCGGCTCATTGCAACCTCTGCCTTCCGGGTTCAAGCGATTCTCCTGCCTCAGCCTCCCAAGTAGCTGCAATTACAGGCGCCCACCATCATGCCCAGCTGATTTTTGTATTTTTAGTAGAGATGGGTTTTCACCATGTTGGCTAAGCTGGTCTTGAACTCCTGACCTCAGGTGATCCACTCGCCTCAGCCTCTCAAAGTGCTGGGATTACAGGTGTGAGCCACCACGCCCGGCCCAGATGAACAAAAATTTTAAGAGATTGATAATATCAAATATTGAAGAGGATGTAGGGAAACAAAAATTCATACCCTGCAGGTTGGGTAAATGCCTGTATGCCCACCTGGCAATATTTAATAAAGCTAGAAACGTGTGTACCCTCTAATGTGTCCATTCCATGTCTGGGTACACATGCTAGCCTGGCGATTCCCAGCACAAGTGAAACCAAAGCTGAGGTAGGGCCCAGATCTGTTTTTTTTTAAATTCCCCAGGTGATTATAATACAGATGAAGGTTTGAAAACTTTTGCCCAGGAGAAACTCTTACTCATGTGCACATGAGCTGTTTAGAGCACAAGGTTGTTTAGAGCAGGACTGTATAATAATGAGACTGAAAACAACCTAAATGTCCCCAATTAATCACCTGTGGATAGCCACACAGTACGAATGCCTATGGCAGCTGAAATGAATGTATATGTATTAACATAAATAAATTTCAAAACCACAATGAAAGGCAAGTTTCAAAAGGATATGTACAGTATGGTACAGTTAATATAAATTTTGAAAAATTCATGAACAATACAATTGATGGCTTATGGTACATGCACATATGCTAAAATATAAAACCTAAATGGTAAGCATACACTAACTCCAGGTCGGTGCCTTCTGTGGGGAGAGAAAGAAACCAGAATCAAGAAGGCGGAGGGCTTTGAGTGTATCTAACGTTCTCTTTCTCTATTTCTTCAATTTTCTGTGTTAATAGAAAAATTTCATAATTAAAAAAACAGGCCGAGTGCAGTGGCTCATGCCTGTAATCCCAGCACTTTGAAAGGCCGAGGCAGGTGGATCACCTGAGGTCAGGAGTTCACGACCAGCCTGGTCAACATGGCGAAACCCTGTCTCTACTAAAAACACAAAAATTAGCCAGGCATGGTGGCATGCACCTGTAATCCCAGCTACTCGGGAGGCCAAGACAGAAGAATCGCTTGAACCCAGGAGGCGGAGGTTGCAGTGAGCCGAGATCATGCCACTGCACTCCAGCCTGGGTGACAGAGCAAGACTCCATCTATAAATAAATAAAGAAAGAAATCATTTAAAAATAGCCATGGAACAAACTACTGTGGCTATTAAGGAGAAGTTACAATTTTATGACTGCCATGGAAAGACATCTAAAATTGACTGTGAGGTTAAAAAGCAGTTTACAGAATAGTATATATATATCTATATATGAACCCATTTGTATTAAGTTACATTTATATAGACATATTTACACTACATATAGATATAATAGGCAGAGATTCATATACTTTTAGATGTTAACTTGAATTTGGAGGGATATATACTAAATGACTCTGGAGAGAGAAGTAGGATTGCTTATTCTATTATGTATTATCAGAAAGAAATAGAGCCATTTTCATTAAAACGAACAAACAAGCACTCTAGTAGCAAGCATGAGACTTCAGCTGCTATTCTGGCTCAAGACTGATGTTGGACTAAGTACTTCCATATTCCACTTCCTCTTCTGCAAGAAGTGGGAGGTAATGCTGGCCTCCCCTCCCCTCTTCTCTCTTCTCTCCTCCCTCCCTCTCTTCCTTCCTTCCACAGTTGTGGGCAACACAGTCAATGATTCAAATGGTGTAAAAGGGGAAATAATAAAAAGTAAGTCTCCTTCCCAACCCTAAACTTTACCCCCTCCCCAGAGGCAACCACTATAGCCAGGTTCTCATGTCCCTGCCCGGGAAGGTCTATGTATATACATGTAGGCATATTACTACCTTTACACACTCACACATACTCTCTCTCTCACACTCGAATCACAGCAGAATACAAACCCTCTGCCTTTAAGACAGTGATGATTATCAAATAAGGATGCATGCCCTCATATTTGCTTGATTTCACAAAAATCCCCATTATTCCACCTGAGAGGCAGTGCTAAGTAAGCAGCACAAATTTTCTCTTAAGTAGCTTGAGAATTTGGGGAGAGTTTCACAACCCATATTGAAGTGTCACCGACTCAGGATCGGAAATTTCTGGATTGAAAAATCAGCCTGTAAGTCTAGGTGTAGGCTGACTCGGAAGTTTGGAATCTCTTAATATGATTCCTGCTAACACATCCATCTTTTTAAAAAGCCCCTTTTTATCACAGCTGCCTCTTAGCTTGAGATTCTTCAATGGTTCCTCATCAACCAAAGATAAAGCTCAAACCCCAAGCTAACACTCATAGCGCCAACATGCCCTCCTCTGTTCCCCAGCAGGCCAGCCCAGCCCAGCCAGGCCCCCTGCCCCCTCCTGCATTCCCCTCCTGCATAGCCCCTCCCTCCCTCTGCATTACACCTCCCCACTTTCTCTGCCTCTGGGCTTCTCTACCTTCTGGATTTCAGGAATTATAAAACCCCAGAACTGGAAGGCCATTTACGCAACAAGCACTTATGGAGCACCTACGGTATGCCAGATCCTGAGCAAGCTGCTTGGAAACAGGTGCCTTGGTCGCGTGCGAGTGCCCCTCACAGCTTCTGGGGCCTGTCTACTAATCAGACATTTCCCTCAAATCCAGGAGTCAGGCAGCTCATTCCAATAACAGGCTCTCATTTTTTTCAGAAGATCCTGTCACTCTTGTGGCGTTACCACTTATCAGAGCTACTCTTGACGTGTACAGCCAGAATTAAACAGACTCCTTTGTTCTTGGTGTTCTATCTTTAGTAATGCAGCTGAAATCTGAGTGAGCATCATCAGAGGCACACACCACACCAGGGACCCATTCTGAGCACACGGCACATGAGACCCCCAGGTCTCTGTCTTGAGAACTTCAGCCAAGTCAGGTCTTGACACCCTCACACTTGTGCACCTACATTTTTTGAACAGCAAGGCTTACATCAAACCTTGTGAGATCTCATCGGCCCACCTCGATGGATCTTTTTAGATCCTGGTGCTCTTGCCCATGAATTCACAATCCCTGCCAGGTTGGTGTCCCTGTTTTTTGAATATGAGCCACAGGCCTCCTCCATCCAAGGCATCAAAATAACTGAAGGGAATGAAACTGAAGACAGAGCCCTGGGACACTAGACACTTTCCTCTGGCTGCCTTGGACCCACTGCCTGTGTCCTCTTGGGGCCTGACACACAGCAGGGGCCCATGCCAGTTCTGAGGCTGCCACCAATTCTGGCACCCAGCCCAGCCCAACCTTCCATGGCTCCTCAAAATCCACAGCACCACGCCCACATATTCCTTTGATAACATGATCTAATTATCCCGGCCCTTTTCTCAACAAACACCATTTCCGTACATAATTCAGTTCATATTAGATTCCTAAAATCGTAGAGGTGATGGAAGGTGATTTAGAGAGATTATCGAATGGGTTTCATCCTCTATAAAACTTTATTGCCCTTATCACTGGAACTTTGTGTGTGTATGTGTGTGTGTGTGTGCATGCCATTTTGAACATCTAACCACCTCTTACCCCCAAAGAACAAGTTCCCTGATGGCAGGAATGTGCCACCCCTGATTGGGGCAGGAGGAACAGAGTGGAGCTGGAAGAGGATCAACATTTAGTAGGTGCTCATGCTATGCTGGGAAATTGACATGTTCAATCCCCATGAAAACTTTGCTTAGAGATACTAGTATCCATTTTATAGATGGGGCCATAATGGCCTGGAAGGGTTGGATAATGTGCCCAGGATGATCTGGAAAGGGGTGGGCCCATTGGTCATCCACCCTAGGCCTGCTGACTAAGAGTGGACCACAGTGATGGTAAAAATGTAAACAAGAAAACAGAGCACTCCAAAACAACTTTAAAAAGTGGAAAAGGTCCAGAATAAATGTCCAGGTAGCTACAGAATCTGGCCACCACTGTCATCAGGGTGAGGTTCTGCCACGAGTGACTCATCTCAAACCTTTTGTGCCAAAGCACTCATTTGATCATTGAATAAACCCACATTGAGCACTGACTGTGTGCCAGGCACCGAGGGGGCTGAGTGTGGTTGTAGATGAGATCCAGTCCCTGCCTTGGGGCACTCAATGTCTAATGGGGGAGGCAGGCTTGGAAACAACACGGGCAGTCCCCAGATAGACATCGGCACACACAGGTAGCTGCCATCTAACCCTGGCTGGGACTCCCAGTGAGGGCTTCCAAGAGGAGATGGTGTTTAAGCCGAGTCACAAAGGCCTGGTAGTCGAGGGAGGGCAGAGGGTGCTTGAGGTAGTGGGAAGAGCAGGTATCCAGACATCAGGGCCACATGCAAAGGCCTGGGGCCCGGCAAGAGGGAGGAGAGGAGGACGGCAGCATTCTCCAGGGCTGCAGTGGGGCACAGGAGAGGCAAGAGCAGGGCAGGTCAAAGAAGGGACTCATGGCATCCAGAGGTGCCTGAAGGGCATGGATGCCACGTGAAGCACCACTGACCTTGATGGATGGACCTTGATGTCACAGGGCCCAGGACAAGCTGCCACAGGTGCACACTGCTGCCTCCTGCTCACAGGGGATGAGGCCTGGGGAGCTGTGCTCTGACCTGGGGGTAGGCCCTCCAGACTTGGGCAGCACTGCCATGGCCACTCCTAGACGGAGGAAGCAGGGTGGACTGAGCACAAAGGGGGAGCAGTGGAGCCAAGAGGGGTTCAATGACATGAAGACCCATGTGGCCTTGGGGAGAAGGGGGCATGGACGTCAGGGAACAGGTTTGCCACACCTGTGAATGAACAGAAGACCTTCTCCCAAACAGTGCCAGGACACCCTGGGCAACGGACTCATTGGTTAACACCGAGATCTTTTCATGGCAATAAAATAAATCCTGACATTTAACATAGGAGACTGCTGGGGACGGCACAGGAAGAAGTCATTTCTCAGCAAGGAGCTGCTGAGGCTGGCATTTCCGGTGCCTGCAGGAAGCTTGTTCTCCTTGGAAGGGGCAGCTGGCTGATGCCAAAGCTCAGGCCTCCCTCATGAGGAGCTCAGGGCCTAGCTGGGGGTCTTGATGAGCACATGACACTCACTGCCTGTTCCCTGCTCTGAGTGGATGCAGCCAGGCAGCCTGGGGTGACCTTCAGGGCTTCCTGCCCTCCCCATGCACACACCTACCCAGAGTCCAGAGGGCCAGCTTTATAGATGTGCTTGCTGAGACAACACCTCTGTCTCCACCTCCCTAAGGCCCCTGCCTCACCCATTGCTGTCAACGAGATGTCTATTCCCCTGGCCACTGCCGCCTCTGGGACCCAGGACTTGGCCCTCCTTCCTGCTGGTAACTGCTCCTGGTATCCCTCCTCCAAGGCCCCTTGAGAAGCCTGTGGGGCCGGCAACCCCTGGAACAGACTCTGCTCACAGAGACTGGTGGCTAGACCTGGGGGTGTGTATTTTTCCAATGCCTCCTCTACTGACCTTTAATTACACTGTTTGCCCAGCTTCCCAAACCATTAACTTCACCTCGCAGCAACCATACGTCAATTAACGGAGGGCCCGCTCCGAGCTTGAGCTCCTGAACACAATTAGGCGTGACAGTCCACAAATAAGAAAGAACTGGAGAATTAATTAAGGTCTAAGCAAATTAATTACCAGTCCCCAATCGATTCCGATGCCAGCACACATGCTCCTGGGCTCACTGTCTTTCCTAACATCTCCATGTATAAATAGAAACTGAGATCTCCCACACGATTGCTGTTCTAGACCAGGGACACAGCATGGCCCTGAAACCACCTCTCTCCAAGGGGAGAGAAATGGCTGCAGTGAGCATCCCAGGGCTTCCCACATACTCAGCACATGTGCCTGCACATGCATCAGTCACGTGACACAGGCGTGTGCACACACACACTCTGAAAAACTAGGGGGGAACTTGGAGGCAGAACAGGGAGGACACCGCGTAGCCTTGGCTGCCTCCAGGCCACACTGCTCAGTTTCTCAGCTATAGGGGTGAGGGGTTATCTCACAGGGCTTGAAATAGCCCTGGGCTGGGCCTGGGAGGCCTGGGCTCTGGCCAGCTCAGTATCACTTTTAGCAAGTCTGACTTTGTTCATTCTTCTGTAAGAGGGTGACGGCCTGCTCTGCCTTCGGACCCTCCCAGCACAGAATGAGGAGAACCGAGGGAGGAGAGAGGCTTGCTAGGGAATATGAGGGGAGCCGTGCAAGCCCCCAGGAGCTCTGCAAACCTCAAGGAGGCCTGCAGTCACAGAGGTCCTGGTGGGAAGGGGCTGAAGGAGGGTCTCGTCAGAGGTCTCGTTTCCATATGAGGAGACAGCGGGTAGAATGGGGTGGGAATGGTGGAGTTTGGTGTGGGGTCCAGGTGCGTGTGTCTCAGGCCACTCTTAGGCAGCGTGTAGCCCACCTCCCAGGCTTCAGGCTGGGGCCTGCAGAGGAGCTGGCAGAGCCTTGGGAAGAAGAAACTGACTCTTGGGGCTTCCTCGTTCCCCAGAGCTTGAGTTCCCAACCTGCTCAGAAGTGTGAGAGCCTGGATGCGGCCTCTGACCACAGAGCACAAGCCTCTTCAGGACCCCCATCACCCTGAAGACCCCCTTCCACTCCACTCACATCCCAACAACAGAGCTTAAATATGATCACTGCCACTTTCCCCAACCTCCTTCCCATGTGAAGTCACTGCTCAGTGAGTCCTGTCTCTGCAAGCAGCCTAAAGGGACAGGGGACCCTCCACAAGGTCAAGCACAGCCTGAGCCAGCTTCTTGGTCACCTTTAACGGTGGCCCAGCCAGGTCTGGCCTAGCCTACCTCGGAGATCTGCAGTGAACCCCGGGCAGGACCTAGGCCCTGCCAGCACCTGGTGCAGCTTAGGGATACTCTGGCCAGGGGTACCTGGGGATAAGGTGAAGAGAGGCCAAGTACAGGGACTGGACGGTGGCCTGAGAGGACCAGGGGGCTTTTGAGTCCCTGGTGGGAAAGGGCCATACCTAATCATCTCAAAACTGTGTCAGCATGGACTAGGGCAGTCCGCAAGTGTCCACTTGCAGATAAGAGCGATGGACATAGGGACTAGAGAGATGGAAGCCTGTGGGGGAGGGGGGGGAGACTGGGGCTGGGGCAGAAGGCAGGCAGGTACCCAGCCAGGACTCAGCAGCCAGGCCAGAGGAAGAAGCCACAAAGGGCCTGCCTCTCCCTGGATCCCGGCAAGCAAGGACTGTCAGGGCTTAAACCACATTATGCAACCCGTGAGGGATGTTCAGGATCTCAAGACAACAGTGGCTGCACCTGTGTGAGCGGCTGAAGCCTCATTCCCAAAAAGAAGAGGGGAGGGGAATTACACTGGAGTCTGAAGAGGGGCAGGTCAGAAAGTCTCAGACCCAAAGCAGGGACTCTCCTCCTGAAAGACTCCCAGAGAGGTTAAGACCACCTCAAGGTGACACAGCAAGATGGCCAGTAGGGCTGGAATGGGCCCCCGGCAAAGTTCTTATCTAAAGCTTGGCTAAGGACAGATTACATCTTGGCTGAATCCCAGATCCAGCCCAGTGCAGCAGAGCGCTGCCCCTTCTCAGGCTGCATCTGACCCTGCAGCTGAATGGCCGGGAACACCAGTTGGGCAGCCGTGTTTGCTTTATTAGGCCCCTTAACGAAGTCAGATCTAAAGGGTTATTCCATTAATGGCCCACGACAGAAATAGCTGAAAGTTCATTAAAAGTGTGGAGTTGCTATAGCAATTATCTGGGCTGGCTGAGGCTGAGCCAGGTGGCTGGTTCTCGGAATTCATTAGTCTCTGGGTCATCCAGAGGTGGGGCTGCCCAGCAATGACCTCTCACCCTCTCACAGGGCTTTGCAGGTGCTTCAAAGCACCCTCCTCTCAGTGGAAACTGGTTTGTGGCCTCACTTGCTCCTCCCAGAGCTCTGGGCTGTAGGAAGGTGGGTACTGGTACCCGCCTTTTACAGATGGAGAAGCAGGGCCCTGGAGATGACGATCAGGGTCAGGACCATGAGCCTGGGTCTGACTCCAGCTCTTCAGATGGTGCCTTGGTACCACAGAGGTCACGAGTCCTCATGCCCTGTGCTGGCCTGTCCCCATTGTTGTCCTTTGGCACAGATGGGGAGCTCTGCTGTTATGGTTCAAGGACTGGTTTATCCTTCTCTTTTGACAGCTATGCACTGCCTTACACTGCTCTCAATACTGTTTATTTCTTTTTAGTTTTAAAAACTCCTTCCACTATTTTGCCCTTCTCCCCAAACAAGGTGTAGGCTTCTTAAGGGCCAAGCAGAGTTTTGTGGCATCTCCAGGGCCCCAGCCTGGGGCATCTATGGTGAGCTCATAGACTCCAAGTTCAGCAAAGACGCAGCTGAAATCCCCTCCACATATACCTGTGCGCCCACAATCACCTGCGTAGAGCCAAGGCCTCTGAAACCTAGAGGCTCACAATACCCAAAGGCTTGAAACCTAGACTAGCAGAAGCTTCCAGGCTTCTTTTGTACCACGAACCACTCTGGTAGTCTAGTGAGGCCTATGGACCCCTCTCAGAATAATGTTTCTAAATGCATAAAACAAAACACATAGGATCACAAAGGGATCATCCTGAAATTACCAAAATATTGTGATATAGTAATAGATGTTTTTTGGGTTTTGTTTTGTTTTGTTTTGTTTTGTTTTTGAGATGGAGTCTCACTCTGTCACCAGGCTGGAGTGCGTGATCTTGGCTCACTGCAACCTCCAACTCCCTGGTTCAAGCCATTCTCCTGCCTCGGCCTGAGTAGCTGGGATTACAGGCATGCACCACCACACCCAGCTAATTTTTCTATGTTTAGTAGAGATGGGGTTTCACCATGTTGGCAAGGATGGTCTTGATCTCCTGACCTCATGATCCGCCTACCTCGGCCTCCCAAAGTGCTGGGATTACAGGCATGAGCTACCACACCCAGCCTAGATGTGCTTTTTAACTAATGAATTAAAAACAAGATCTATCAGTTGATGTATTAAATATGAATTAGTGACCGGGCATGGTGGCTCACGTCTGTAATCCCAGCACTTTGGGAGGGTGAGGCAGGTGGATCATGAGGTTAGGAGTTCGAGACCAGCCTGGCCAACATGGTGAAACCCCATCTCTACTAAAAATGCAAAATTAGATGGGCATGGTGGCGCATGCCTGTAATCCCAGCTACTTGGGAGCCTGAGGCAGGAGAATTGCTTGAAGCTGGGAGGTGGAGGTTGCAGTGAGCCGAGATTGCACCACCATACTCCATCCTGAGTGACAACAGTGAAACTCTGACTCAAAAAAAAAACAAAGAAAAAGAAAAAAGAAAGAAAATATGAATTAGTGTTGAGCATAAATAATATTTTAAGACCTCTGTAACAACTGTAATGTGCCATGAAAACATCTGTGATTTCTACTGGTGACAAAGTCACAGGTCCTGCTTCTGACTGTGGTTTGCTGCCTGCATTCGTAATGGAAGGAAATGTTAAAATGCAGTTAGAGGTTAATGTAAATCTTTTCCCTGACCAAGCTCACAGGATCCGCTGCATTCTGTCTACTGACCCCTTGGGGGTCTGGGACTGCAGCCTAAGAACCCCTATGCTGAAAGCAGAATCTCAGCACAGAGCTGGTCAGTGGGACCCCATGGTCTTGTCTTTTAGCTAAACATATTGCACCAATTCTCCCAGCTGGGTGCCCCCTGGGCATCAGGAGAGGTGTGGAAGGGTCATCTGTCTCCCTGGGAGCCCAGTGGTCCCCCACACCCACCCACAGCACACATCTATGTGGTGTGCAGGTCTTACCTACAGCAGGGAACGGCACAAACCTCTGGATGAGAAGGCGGGTGGCTGGGGTGAACTTGTTGGCTTTCTGAACCAGGACATTAAGGCCCACCTTTGAAAGAAAAAAATAAAAACACAGAAAAAGTACATGATGCTGCAGTGGCTTGTGGGAGGAGGGGGCAGAACTGGAGGAACACCAGAGAGTGGGGGATGTCATCTTTCCCCACAACTGCACCTCACACCCCTAATCCTCAGCGTCACCTGAGGTTGCAGAGCTCCAGCGTCGCTGCTTAAAGTACCACTGCCCAGTCATCCCAGGTAACTGGCCCATGAGAAAGAGGGAGAGAGGTAAAGCATCAGAGACATACACACACACACACACACACACACACACACACACACATTTACACACTCATACACACTGCAGAGGAGAAAAGGGATAGGATGCTGTGGCAGTTGCTGGTAGAAGAATACATACTCCATGAATAAATGAAGTGTAGGAAGGCCTCATTCCCACCCCAGCCCTAAGAACCATCTTTCTGAAACCCCATGGTACACGCAGGTGTGGGCCCAGCCAGACCATAAGGGCTCAGGACAGGGAGACCCCCACACCTGCCCACAGGCTGCAGGACTAAGCAGCATAGCTCAGGGCAGGATGGAGGGTGAGGCGGATGTCCTGGACTCACTGTCATCGCCTTCATACCTGTCACCTGGCCCAGGATGCCAGGCACCCCACCCCAGCCCCTGCCTGGGGTCTTCGTCACTCCAGTCCATCTCCTAGGCTCTTTCATCTTTCGAGAGCACAGGCTTTCTCATGTGTGCCACACCAGCTCCTCTCTATGACCAACCTGTCTGAGAAAGTGTCATCTCCTTCCCACAGCAGCCTTGGCCTCCATAACCTCACTTCCCCTCTCCCCCAAAAACCCAAGTTCAATCCCGAGAGTCCAGTTTGCTGCCCATCAGATCCTCCGTGAGCCTTCCAGCCATGGGGCCTTTGCAGTGCTGGTCCCTGTGCCTGGGATGCCTCCCTCCTCTGCTCAGTTCACACCTGTTCTTTCAGGCCCACCCATGAGTTCCACCTCCAGTGTCACTTACTAGCAATGGGACCTTAGGCAGGTAAGTCATTTCATCTTTCTCTGTCTCAGTTTACCTATCTGTAAAAAGGGATAGTAATACCTACAACATCCTAGGGCTGGTATAAGAATGTATGTAAGTGGTGGGTGTGAGCTTGGCATATAAGAGACCTCAATAAATGAAGCTATATAATCATGATGTCACGGGACAGGATGGGGTGACTGCACCTTTTTCATCTTTGTATGTCCACCACTTAGGGCTACACTCACTGGCACATAGTACACGCTCAATAAACTGGTGACTGAGGAATAAATGCAGGAACCAACAAACATATGACGGCATGGAAAAGGCAAAGGCTGGGAGTGGGGCTTTGCGGAGGAGAGAAAGATGGGGTTGGGCTAGGCAGAGGAAAAGGACTTTCTGGTGGAGAAATGCATACAAGTTCAGGCCTGGAGAGAGAAAAGACAAGATGCATGAAACCAGAAAAGGAGCTGGGTTGCAGAGGCCTCTGCTTCCCCAGACAGAGGCCAAAGCCAGCCCCTGTGCTGTCTTTTCTGGGAAGCGTGGGAGGAGCCGTGGCAGGACTCCTGGCCTGACGGGCCGGGGCAGCCTGCTCTGAGGTCTGGCACGCCTGGCGGCTCAGCAGCCCACCCTGTGCCCTCAGGCCTGGCTCTGGCCTTAATGTTGTGGGTGGTTGGGGAGGACGCAGAGCCTTGGGAAGGCCTCCAGGGCTGCCAGGCACCTGCCGCTGTTGGGGCAGGGTGCAGCAAGGCAGAAACAGCCCAGCCCAGGCTGCGACTGTGAGACCCAGGAAGACAAGGAAGTGCTGGTCCGCCAGCCCCGGGGCAGCGCAGCATTCCGTGGAGCCAGAGTGCTTCCTGGCATGCCCACCCTGGGCTCTCGGGAACACAGCCTCCATCTTAAGTCTCAGGCTGATCCTCAGAGTCCAATCCTTGTCCTCCCAGCTCGCTCGAGGGAAGGCTGGGAGGCAGCCAGGGGCATCACGGCGTGGACACACTTCAGTGGTACAGTGGGCAGGGCTGGGGAGCTGCCGGCTCATACTGGGCCCTGCTGCCCCCGCCACATGAATAGAATTCATCAAGTCCAGGAGCGAGTGACTCAGAAATGGCCTCCCTCACCCCCAAAAAAGTGCATTGAGAAAAAGCGTGGGAGGAAGCTGGAGGACACGCAGACGGGCAGTAGCGATGAAGAGGAGGGGGGCTCAGGAGAACTCAGTGAGCACCTCCTACGTGAGGCCACTCAGCACATATTCACATGAAATATCTTAATGAGATCCCCAAAACAAGGCTTTTAGATAGACCATGTTGGCCCTTTTTACAGATAGAGACAGGTCCAGAGAGGTTAAACAATTTTGCTCAAGGATAGACATCTATTATGAGGCAAGTAAAGCTAGCATTTGAACGCAGGCCCTGCTAATTCCAAAGCCTTGCTCCTAACCAGGGTGCTATGACTTTCCCATTGTCTTCCACCTGAGGGAGGGATGCTTTAATATCTCCACGCCTTTGAACGGCACATCTGCATAGCAAGCACCTCCCTGACAATGGCCACCTTGGGGCTGGGGTCCTAATGAGTGGAAAACAGAAGGCAGCTCCTGCAGGGAAGATAGGGCCCTTGAACCGTCCCTGCCCCCAGCAGCCAGAAGTCAGAAGATCTGGGTTCAAAATCCTGCTTGACAATTTAAGAAGATATAGGAAGTGCTGGAAGAGGCAGGGAACAGGAGCCATTCAAGGAAGTGAGCAGAGAGGCTGGGACCCTTCCCCATGACAGCCTCTTGGGGGTAGGCAGGGCTGGAGAGCAGCGGGAGGGAAAGGAGGAAAGGTGACCATCACATTTCCCTCCCCCTCTCCGAAGCCTCCCCCTCCCTGGTCGGCCATTCTTCCCACTGGCTAGGCCTGGCACAGCCCAGAGTGCAGGGAGGAAGAACGAAGAGAGAAAACAGTGTCCTCGTCCCAGGTTTCTTCTGGCCTCTCCTTCCCTGAAAGTCACCAGGGTCTCCCAGCATGGATGGGGTGACATATAGTGCGGCACACGTTTCTGAGAGCATGGCCAACGTGCCTGCGCCCAAGAAAGGGGCTGGGGACCAGCAAAGTAGGGAGGAGACCTGGGCATGTGTGTAGCTGTGAGCTCATGAGGAGTCAGTGAGGTCACAGTGCCCACTTGCCAGTGATGGGCCCAGTGGCAGGGAGGGCGTGGACACGGAAAAGGCAAATGGCCACTTACCCTCACCCCTTCCCAGGCCCCAGCCCAGGTCTTACCGCCCCAGCACCTAGGACAGCCACAGCCTGAGAAGGAACCCAAGATGGCTGCAGACCAGGGGTTAGGAGCCCGTCTGTTCTGGTTCCTCAGGGCCCTTTGGCCTTGAACATTTGGTAGAGCCCGTTAAAATTAAAAAGCCAAGAGGCTGGTGGCTCTGAATGCCAGCTCGTTTTTCCCTGGCACGGCGGGTCCTGTTTAAGGGAACCAGCTGGTATTAATGGCACACAGCTCATCACAAACAGCAGCTAGCGATCAGAAAAATCAGAGCTAATAATCGGGTTCAGGAAAGATAATGAGATGTGGAACAATTACTGCTGAGGGTCCCCCAGGATCTGTTTTAACAGCATCCAAATAAGCCACAAAATAGAAATTAACCAAACAGGAGCTCCATTTTGGTAGATGGGGAAAACAAACAGGGTGTGGATTTTGTACAAGAATTTCTTATATGGCCAGCAGACAGGGCTTCTTGGAAAACCAGGGCTCAGGCCCCACAGGACATCAGCAACATCCTGAAGGAGGGAATAGGCCTTCTTGACCACCTATCTCCAAGGTCTGGCTACTGGGCCAGTGAATTTGCCATGAGCAGCTGACAGGAGACCAGGGGAAAAGGAGGGAAGGCCGGCTTCCTGATAGTCCCCATGGAGATGGGAACAGGGCTGACCAGCACCAGGAGCTGTGGGTGGGGTGGGAGCTTCATGACACCAAATCTTTAGTGTCATGAGCTACACAGCTGGTGGCTGTAGCCTTAAGTACCAAGGGCTTTCCGGGCCAATAACAGGCCAGCAAGGAGACACTGGATGAGGCTG
Source organism: Pan paniscus (assembly GCF_029289425.2). Classification (NCBI taxonomy): domain Eukaryota; kingdom Metazoa; phylum Chordata; class Mammalia; order Primates; family Hominidae; genus Pan; species Pan paniscus. The sequence goes on along the minus strand of NC_073261.2, from coordinate 53,388,498 downwards.
GAAGAATGCCTGCATCCCTCTCCCCGCATCTGCGCCCCCACTGCAGCCTGAATATCCATTGCCTGGAGGATGCCTCTGTGTCCAAGGGCTCTAGGCACTCCAGCTTCTCGCACCCCAAATGAAGGTTGTCTCGTTCTTCCTCACCCACACCCCAGCCTCCTCGCCCATTTCCAACTCTGCTTCTCATGCCAGAGACCTCACAGCGTTCTGGGCAGGAGCCTCCCGGGGCCCACGTGTAACCATGGCTCCCTGGTGCATCTCCCAGATGTCATGAATGCAGCTGTTTGCTCTCCCTGCTCCCAACACTCAGCACGCAGCCTCTGTCCCTGGATGACGGTGCACCTCCTAACCAGGCCCCCTGCTTCCACTCTTGCCCCCATCCATCTGCTCTCTACAGCAGTCGGAGTGAAGTCTGAAAACATGGCGACTTGCTTAAAGCCTTCAGTGACACTGGAGGAGCCACACGGCCCTGCGGGACCGCCTGGCTTGCTTGCAAGGCTCTGGCTACCTGTATGAGGAGGTGCCGTGAGGGAGTGGGCCCAAGGGTCATGAAGGCTCCTGAGGAAGGGGATGCCTGCCTGAGCCCTGAATAGGAGGCTAGGAAGGGAGCAGGGCTCGGCCAAGGATCAGAAGCATGAAATACCAGGTTGTCTGCGGGGTACTCAGACGACAGTCTACAGACTCTATTGCATCAGTCATTATGGGGGTCCAAATAGCCCTGAAGAACAACAGAGTAAAGGGCATGCCTAAAAGGAGGGCCCCTCTTGGGTGGTAGATCATAATGTAACCAAGGTTAGGGGTTTGTGAGGGCACCGCGGGCAAGGGTGGGGGAAGGTCAAGGAATTGCTGAAGTACCAAAAATATCCACCAGAGGGCACACTTAGTAGCACACATTGGTAGTCAAGTGGACCCAAGACCCTCCATGGAGGTCAATTGTTCCCCAACCCCAGCCAGCCTGCCGCTTGGCAATGGGGTCAGCAGCAAAGTAGCCAAGTAGCTGGGACAGAGCTCTGCACAGGCTAAAACATCAGTTGCTCCAGCTGTGACCAAGTGGCTTGTTTGCTGGCAACAGTGACCAATCCTGACCCCTGAACCATGCCCCACAAGGGCCAGGGGGCTGCCTGCTGGGAAATCAATTACATCAGACCCCTTCTACATGGGAGGGGGCAACAACTTGTCCTACCTAGAAAAGACACAGAGCTGCTTTCTGTGTCTGACTCACACTGCCAGCATCACCATCTGCAGGCTTCTGAACACTGCAGATTCTCTACAGGGTCCATGAGATGGACCCTCCAAACCCAAAGCCACCCCCTGAACACAGCAAGACAATAGTCTGGTCCAGGATTCCCAGGTGCTGTCGTCCCCCTACCTCTCTCCAGCCTGGAGAAGAACAGAAGGGCCTGAGGTACACCCTCCACCACAGAGCCAGCCAGGCCCTGTCTTATAGGCAGCAGGGCATGCTCTGGGCCAGGGACAAATATATGCCGCTGACTTGACTATAGCCAGAAAACACAGGCCCAGGAACTAAGTATGAAGATGAGCAGAGGGTTGAACTCTGTTATACCTAAAGAACCTCTCAAAAAATGTCTCCCAGTCCCCACTGCTCTCAGGGTACCTGGGGAAGGACTTGTCTGCCAGGAGGCGGCACGGTAATAGCTCCTCCAACCTAGAAGCTGAGAACACCACTCGGCTTCTCCCACCTCCTTATGCCACAGGGGGTGCAGCAGGAAAAAGGAAAAAGGGGTCTCTGTGTGTGATTAAGCCTGGGTAGGCCCTGTCACTTACTTCACCTCCGTGCCTCAGTATCCTCGTCTGTAAAATGAGGATGAACACCTAAACAATGCCTGGCATGCTGTAGGCACTCCAGAAGTGCTAGCCATTATTACTAATCTCATGACTACTTTCCAGTCTGACTATCCAGGGACACAGAGTTGTCAGTAAGCAATGGGAACTGGAAGGTGTACGGGTTCAGCACAGGGATCCCCTGGAATCCCTTCTTCTATGCCAGTGTCTGGTAGTGAAGGTTAACAGCCACTGCATCCTACACAGAAGGGACCCCCCAGGGCCCAGAACCTTTGAGAATGGAGCTCAGCATTGCCCCAACAGGGAAAGACCTCAGCCAGCTAAGAGGTCTGGGGCCAGCTAAGGGTGTGAGGAATGGGCGTGAAGTGCCTCTCATCATGTGGCTCCCCCAGGCAGCTCCTGACTGGTCCCACAGCACTTCATCCCCGAGTCTTCCTCTCCAGCCCCACATCCACCCTCATCCAGGCCCCTTGTCCATGAGGGTGGCCCCACCCCTTCTCCTCCAGCCCACTTCCACCTGCACCATCTGCGACACCCAGGTTCCCGAGCCCAGGCAGGGCTCCAGGCATGGCCTCCTTCCACCTGAGCAAGGCACTCATGGCACCTCTTGACTGGCCCTGATCCTCCTCCACTCACGATCACCATCACTCCCTACCCGGTGGCCGCCCTCCTGTTCTGAGCCCGGAGTTGGTCATGCTCTCCTGTGCACCTCTGCTTGTACGGTGCCCTCTCTCTGGAACACCCACCCTGCCTGCCCCTGGCTCTCTCCATTCTGTCCTACAAGTTAGCCCTGTGTGAAGTAGGGGCCCCTCCCTGCTCCCCCCACACCCTGGGGTCACCTTCATCATAATTCTGATTATACCACAGAGGCTTCTAGCTTCCCCTCTCAGTGCCTTGAAAGATATACCAGTCCCTGAAGCCCCCAGCACCTGCAAAGTACCCGCACATCACAGTCCCCCGATGGGAGTCAATGGCTCTTACTTCCTCTCACCCTCGCGTAGCCGGGGCCCAGGGAGGGCCGCCCACAGAAGTGCTTAATGCAAACTCTTGAACTAAAAAACAGTGAGGATTGAGAGAGGCTTCCTTTGTTAAAAGACAGCAAACTGTTAGATTTCAAAAATAACTTAAGACGGGATTTCTTTTTTATTCTCAAGCAAGCAGCTAGACATTGCCAAATCTATTTAGAAGGTTCACCAAGAGGCTGCTAATCCCACCCTGGTGGTCCTGCAACCAGCAGGAGTCTTCACTTGGGGGCATGCAAACTGGGGATCCCTGATTCCAGGGTTGCTGGCCAAGGTCAGGGCTCCTCTGAGTGGGGCGGGGAGCTCTTCAGGGCCCCCAGAGGAGGCTGGCCTCCACTCCAGTTTGCCCTCTGTCCCAAGGACCTGCTTGCAGCCTGTCGGCCCCCATCCATGCCGCCTGCTTGTAGGGACTCGTTTTAATTAATGCCAGAGCTGGGCCAACCACTGGGGCCGTGACACTTGTTTGCAGGTCATCTCCTCCTAACAGGCTTGCCCTGGGAGGGGATTTGTCACTAATTGAAGCAGAGATCAGTTAATGAGGCTGCAGGACCTGGGGTTCCAGAGAACAAGGGAAAGGAAAATAAAATAAAGCCTCTTTCTTCAGAGGTTTTGTGACTTACACACACAAAAGAAAAGCAAGCAAGCTGCCGATTTTCCAAGTCAGAAACTCCACTCCATCTGCCGGAGTTAGACGCTCACTGTGTGAAGACGTCAGGCAGAGGGACGCCGCCACCACTAGGACTCGCAGATCAGAGGGGCCTCAAGGCCAGCGATCAATCAGTGGCCTAATTAGTAAGTATTTATGGGGCAGTGCCCTGTGCTCCTCTCCATGGGGGAGAAGCCATGGTGCCCATCCCTGGTTAACTTGTAATCCAGTGGGGATGAGGCTCAGACTGCAGAACACTAAGGGGACAGGGACACAGTGCGACTGAGTGTGAGTGGGGAGGACAGGAGTTTCCAGGACTTGTGAGGAGGGAGAGTGCTATGGGCTGGAATGGTTGGGGAAAGCCTTTCGAGGGGTGCTGGAGCTCACAGGGAGGAGAAAGGAGGGAGTCCCCAGCACAGGCACAGCCCCGCATGAGGCCCCAGCCCCTGCCCAGCAAGAGCTCAGCTCTGGGAACCCCAGAGGGCTCCAAGTCCCCCAGTAACTCTGTCTTCAGAACCCATACCCCACAAATCTGTGCTAGGTTTGCCCTGGCAAGTGGTTGGGACGGAGCGGCTGATGGTCCCTCAGGTGGGGCAGTGAGGACTGGACACACAGAGGGCTTGGAGCTCTCAGAAAAAGCTGAGTTTTTTTTTTTGTTTTTTTTTTTTTTTTTTTTTTTTTTGAGACAGGGTTTTGCTCTGTCGCCCAGTCTGGAGTGCAGTGGCACAATCGTGGCTCACTGCAGCCTCGACCTTCCAGGCTCAAATGATTCTCCCATCTCAGCCTCCCAGGTAGCTGGGACTACAGGTGTGCACCACCACACCTAATTTTTTTTGTATTTTTTGTAGAGATGGGGTTTTGCTATGTTACTCAGGCTGAGAAGCTGATTCTTGTTCTCTGAGCCCCAGGCCTGCAGGTGAAGGAAGTCCACCAGGACAATGATCCCCTTCACTCAGGCCTTTCCATTCAAGGCCACTCAGCATCCTTCCCTATGTAGCCTCCTCCTCTCACCTTGCCCCTGAGTCTCAAAAAAAGGAAGGGGATTTTTGAGCTGCTGAGCTAAGCAGACCATCAGCTCCTCTCATCACAAGGAACAAGGAGGAGGTGACAAGAGTTCTTTCTCCCACTCAGGGGAGCCTTTGGCCTTCACCCACCAAGTCCCCAGTATCAGGGACCCCCAATTTGTCTGACTCCCAAATGAAGTCTCCTGCTGGGCTGCAGGACAAGCTGGGTGGCAGGTCAGCAGTCTCTTGGTGAGCCACCTGAATGTCTCACTTCTTGCTTTTGTGAAGACATAAGGATTTGGGAAAGAGATCTTGGGCATGAAATGGGACATCCCACTTCACAGCTATTTGGAGATGACTTGGTCTATGTGGGAGTGAAATAAATGAGGCCATTTCAGGACAACCCCAAGTCCCTCCTTTAGAAGAATGGTGAATTAAATTGTGGCGTATGGTACAATGGGTAATTATACAGCCGTGAACAGTTATTATACAGTATTTACTTAATGGCACTGGAAAGATGAGGAAAGTGGGCTTTACCAAAAGGTTACTGTATGTGAATTCTTCATTATATGTGAATGTTTTCTTTTTCATTAGAGATAAGATCTTGCTATGCTGCCCAACATGGCCATAAGCAATCCTCCCAACTCAGCCTCCTGAGTAGCTGGGATTACAGGGGCACACCAGCTTGCCCAGCTGAATGGTTTTGGGGTTTTTTAATTTCTTAAATTTTCTATTATTTATTTATTTTATTTTTTTTCTGGAGATGGAGTCTCACTCTGTCGCCCAGGCTGGAGTGCAGTGGCGTGATCTCGGCTCACTGCAACTTCTGCCTCCCAGGTTCAAGCGATTCTCCTGCCTCAGCCTCCCAAGGAGCTAGGATTACAGGTGCCCATCACCATGCAGACTAATTTTTGTATTTTTTTTAGTAGAGACAGGGGTTTCACCATGTTGGCCAGGCTGGTCTTGAACTCCTGATCTCAGGTGATCTGCCCGCCTTGGCCTTCCGAAGTGTTGGGATTACAGGCGTGAGCCACTGCACCCAGCCTTTTGTTTTTTTAAATGGGGTCTTGCTATGTTGCCCAGGTTGGAGTGCAGTGGCTGTTCACAGCTGCAATCATAGCACACTACAGACTCCAACACCTGGGCTCAATGATCCTCCTACCTCAGCCTCCTGAGTAGCTGGGACTACAGGTGTGCCCCACTGTGCTCAGCTATGTGAATGTTGTTTGGTTTTCATTTTCTAATTTTTTTTTTCTTACCAGTTACATTAATGTATTGTGTAATGGATGAAATGACGGAGTTGTGAAGGGGCCCTTCGCCCTCTGGAGTCGGCTATAGAAGGCCATCCTAGTGGGGATCCAGAGACAGCCAGACGTAGGTACAGGGGCGGGCTCAGGGGTGGGACAAGCATGCAGAAGGTCCTGGCAGCTTGAGCGTCCACTCTGGCTCTGGCCCAGGGCCCTGACTGTGTCTGTCACTTGCCCCTGGCCTCCTCTGGGAAGCAGGGAGCCACACCTGCCGTACCCTCACGCTCAGTCTCTGAACCTCCCCTACTGAGTACTGAGTAGCTGCTCTGGCCTCAAAGTACTGTGGAGACTCTGAGTGAGCCTAACGCCCCTGGCTTCGGGCACTGACAGGTCTTCAGGAAGAGCTGGACGTGTGACACCAGTAAGGCCATAGAGAGGGAAAAGCAGTGCCCCGGCAGCTGAGCAAGAGCTCAGGGGAGCAGGCACATGGGCAGGCCTTGCAGAGTCATTCAGAGGCATCCCCCCACCCCGCTCGCTCCAGCCACGTTACCGAGCATGAGGAGCAGCTCTTCCGAGCAGAGTGCTGGGCAACCGCAGCCCCACTCAAGACAGATGTCCTGCCTCGGTGCCCCCGGGCACAACCTCACCTCCCCACCTGCTCTCCATTACAGGGAGCACCAGGTTGTGCTCTGTCTACTGGAGCCTCTTCTCGGCTTGGAAAGCCTGTCCTGACTCCTCCACCCACAGAAACCTGTCTCCCAAATCCTTGCCTGGCCTGGCCCTCAGACAAGCATCCACCTGCAATGCTGAGCGGGGTGGCCCCAGAGCAGCAGAGCCAAGAAGGAGCAGGGGAGGGAGTACTCACAGCAATGGAGACAGCGCTGATGACAGCTCCCAGGTAGCCCTGGATGAACTTGGATGCAGGTGAAGGCTGGAAAACAGAGGCAGAATTTCAGGCCTGCTGGGTGCCCAAAGCTCGCATACTTCCCCTTGTAAGCTGTCCCAGCCAGCAAGAAGCATCCTGCCCACCAGCCTGGAAAGTGGGTGGAAGGAAGAGGCCCCTCAGGACCCAAAGGGATCAGGCCACCCTCAGCTCAGTTCCCAATGCAGAAATATAAATCACCAGTATCCAGGGAGATACTGAAGGGCCCACTTCACTCCTGCCCTGTTCTAGAAAGGTCACTGGCAGACAGTGCTGGCTGGAGGTGGAGAACAGCAAGGCTAACATGAACCATTGAAGGCTGGGGCAAGCAGTCTTCAGTTTAGAGGCTAAATGTTTCAAGGGGGCCATTTGGCACCTGGAGCGCTTTCTAGGTGGAAATGCCAGTGTCAAGGCTCTCACAGGCCTTGCCAGCCCATGGAACAGCTGGGCTCCCATGTCAACAGATGATAGCTGCCCAGTATCTCTACAGAATAATATACCCCAAGTTCCAACACAGACAATTAAGAAAAAGCTAAGGAACTTGCCCTGTGCTACAACTGCAGGTCTAGAAGTGTCTGGTTTAAGATAAAGGGAGTCATCCAAGCAGAGATGGTCATATGTGAAGCCTATGAGAGAGACTTGGGGTGGAGGTTTAGATGTCGGGGGCAGCCACAGCGTTATCAGGCCTCTCAATCCTATGGCCCAGGCCAGCTCCTATTCCCCTCCTCTCCCCCAAGGTGAGCAAATGTTAGGACTCTCCTCTACCCCAAACTGACAGGCCCCCAAAGGGGACTTAGATGCATCCTGCCTTCTTTGCCTTTGAATTGAAGTTGGGGAGAGGTGGCCTTGCCAGCAAAGCAGGGGCCCAGCAGCCCTTCCTGGACAACAGAAGGGTGACTGGGCCTCCACCACAAGCTCTCCAAGGAGTGCAGGGGCTCTGGGGGGGAGTTACCAGCCCTGGACCCTCCCCACTCAGGAGCAGCCCTTCAGCTTGTGGCCAGCAGTCGGGACCTGGGAGCGCTAAGGCAGCTTCCAGAAATTTTGGAGGAAGCTTTAGGGGAATTTTGCCCCCAAGTAGCTGATACCATCATGATCCAAAATCCAAATGTAAGAGCTACCCAAGAAGAATCTGAAAGCCAGCCGAACTCATCCCTTGCACTGCTCCCATTTAATGGGCCTTCTTCACTTCATGTAAACAGCCCCTCCCCAGAGGGCTCCTGGCCCAGAAACTGCAGCTGACCTCAGCTGAGTCATGTCTGAGTCGGCCACCCACCTGAAGGGCTGGCATTTTAAATAAGGTATCTAGAGGAGGGCCATGCTTAACCAAGAGGCAGCCACTGATGGTGGCATGTCACGCTGTAGGGAGGATGACTGGGCCTCCCTAGCCTGAACCCCACCACTGGGGAGAGGGCAGTGATGCTCACCTTGGTCGCATTGCGGTTTGCATAGTTGACACAGGCATTGTGGCTCTGGTTCAGCCACTGAAAGGCAATGATGAGAGAAGTCAGGGAAGGAGTGGTCACCTCCCTGGAAGCCAGGCCTGGACCCCAGGAGGCCACACATCCCCAGAAAGGCACAGCATGCGGTCTCCAGCTCACATGGTGCCGCCCATGCTGCCGGTCAGCATGACTGACCGTCCTGGTTTGCCCAGGGCTGTGCTGGTGTTAGCACTGGAAGCCCTGCCTCTCGGGAAGTCTCTCGGTTCCTGAATGGGGTCCTGCACACCCCAGTAGTCCACCTGATCCTGAGACAGTCACCTCTCTTGGAATGATGGCATTCACTGCCCCTGCAGACCCCACTGCCTTTGTCACACCATCTTTATTATATTACCTGCTGGACAAAAGTTGGCCTAGAATGACTGACAGCCCTACAATTCTTTCAAAAATCTCCCAGTCCAGTATCCTGCACCTCCAGTTCCCAGACACAGAGGCCGGCAGGAGTTTAGTTCAGGGAAGACTGACATTTTCTCCTAGAAGACAGACAGGTTTTCCTTCCTGCCCGTCTTTCTCTGCACACACAAACACAGAGATATCCTCAGTTTTCACGGCATCACAACCCAGACTGTCTCCAAGAGCAGGGACCAGGGTCTGTGATGCACTTCACAACCTCAGGTTAGGGGTGGATTTAGCTTCCTCAGCAGATGTGGGGGAGGCTGATGTCAAAATGAGGCTATGGGCCTCAGGGTCACTGGCCTTGGGATGAGCAGCCAAGGGGCAGAGTGGGGGCCACCCCACTGACAAGCCAGCATGTTCCAGGCAGGGGCACGCAGCCCTCATCACCTCTGTCCAAAGGTTAGAGTGACACATGGTGGATTGAGACATGCTGGGCTGCTGGAGACCTGCTCAGCAGGGCCAAAGTCCTGGTTTTCCTTCAGTGGCTTCTGGGCTAGGGGTGGTGTTGGGGTGGACTACCCTACACGGGGTCTGGACGGGGCAGGAGACACCACAGCAGGGAGTTCTTAACCAGCACCTGTGTGGGCCCTTCCTTCAGGAGCCCTGTTTGCTGCGAGACTGTTACCTGCCAGAAGACAGTGGATGCCAGTGTCTGGTTGGGCAAGAGAAGACCGACTACCTATGAGCAAGAGAGAAGAAATGCTGAAAAAGGCAAAAGAAACATCCTATGCTTTTGCAAAGAAAAAATACGCTACCACAAATGAGTGAGCTGGATCTGTACAAACTGATGTGGTATGCCGTGTACATACAAACTGAGGTTCATTGAGGGAGAGGCTGTGTGATGGGAAAAAAGCAAGTTGCAGAATTATATTACAGCATAATCTTATTTATTTAAAGAAAAATCATTTTATATATATAACGATATACACAAACACATGCATACACACATTATCTTCAAGCATGAAAAAACCTGTAGTGTGGATGTCTCTGGAGGTTGGGTTGCAGATTACTTTTGCACAATCTTAAATATTTCTGTATTCTTTTAAACAACAGACATGTATTATTTCCACAATTAGGGGGGCAATAAAAACAAGCAAACAAAAGGAATACCTTCGTTTCCACTCAGGTTACCTGACTGCTCACCCTAGCCTTCCCGTAGGATTTTTGCGAGGATTAAACAAAAATCATTTCAAAGGCCTTAACTGCTTTGTAAATACAAGTTGGGGGAATTTGTATCTGTTATCTGTGAATTTCCATGAAGCAAAAACCTATACCAGGTTTAAGCAACTGAATGAAACATAGATTTCTAATATTTGTTGAATGAGTGAAGAAAGGAATGAATGAAGAAATGAACAAATATACACATATACACATATGGCTAGGTATGGGAACATGTAGATCCATTATTCCCAAAGCCCAAATATCACCTAAGACCTAGACTTGCTGACCGTGTTTTTGGTTTAAGTCAAGATGAATGGTCTGATTTTGACACTGGCCAAGCCTTGGACTTCAGGGATCCATGTGCATCTCTCCAGTTTACATTCTGAGTGTTTGTGTGCAAAGTAACATCTACCAAGTCCCACTGCATATGGGAAAAATGTGCACAACCATCCACATATTGACTTATTTATTATTCCTGTAGATAAAATGGCTCTTTGGCAAGAATTTCTGTAAGGAACAAGTATAAACACTCAATAATATGCAGTAAATCAAATTCTAGACATCCCCAGCAGCATTAGTAAATCATGTTTTAAACATTAAAATGTTTTAAAACAGCGAACACACACACACACAATCTATGTTTATTGGCTCATATCAGTTTGAATAAAATTATATAATATAAAGCTATTCCATAGCTCCAACGAGGAATTATGAGATTTTTCCCCCAGAATGAGATCCCAACTTGATTTTTTTTTTCTTTGCAGTGGCAGCTTAGGGAATTAGAGTGAGAATCAGGGGAACCTGGGTCTTAGATTCAGCTCCATCCCCATGTGATCTCTGGCAGAAAATGATCCCCTTTGGGGCACTAACTTTCTTAAACTATGAAAGTGAAGGGGCTGACCTCAGTTTAAAATTCTACTTCCAAATTCTGGGTAGTAGGTGTCAAGTCAACAGAGACAGTCTTGTCTGTAATGGGATCCCATCTGCTGAGGAGTATCCCAGGAAACTGAGGACCTCCTCCTAGTTGGGGCCCCCAGTTAGAAGCCAGACCAGAGGGAGGGAGCTGAGCCTAGCGGGGGTGGGGATGGGACAGGGGGGTGGGTGAGTACATGTGCTCCTATGTGTACACGTATGCATGCCTGACTGCCTTCTACCACCGGAGGAAGTTAATAAGGCTGTTCACTGTTTGGAGCCCAGCACGTCATCCCCTGATCTGGAGTCTACTGAACACGGTGTCTTATGGACTACACTGTCTTCTCCTCTGAATCCCCACTTACCCCTCGAACTCTACTTGGACCACCAGGAACATCGTAAGATACAGCCCAATGGCACTCACTGCATTTACCAGACAACTGCTGTCCAGGACACTGCCCGTGACACCACAGGGTTCCCTTTATAATCCTCTTGGGGGAAATATTTTCCAGTCTCAGGGTCAGGAACTGTGCCTCTGAATAATTGGTGTGCATGTGCCTTGCAGACACTGAGCCATTCAACTGAGTCTCTTTGCACCGTCAGAAGCTCAGGCCAGCTCTCCACAGCCCCATCTGCCAAGTGTACAGACCCACACTGCATGGATTCTGTGCCCAAACCTCACTTCTGGCTTCATTTTATCTTCCCTTCCCTAACCTTCCCTTTGTCTCATTTTCATCTTCACTTGATTTATCTTTAGTGGCAAGCATTTTTAAAAGTGACATCAAGTCTTTTCCAGAACAAACCAAACTAGTATTTGGGCTATGTACCACACACATACACACTGCCCATGGCTCTGTGACCAGCGAGCTTTTTACTTTGTTAGACAATCCCCACTTTGCATCCCAACCTCCTACCCTAACATGGGTCTGGAGTCCATGCTGGCACCTCTGACTGCTATAAGTCTCCTCATTCTTTCTTAAAGAGATGGATTGACTGATTTGATTTTGCCACGCATTTCACTTATCATAATCCTCATACTAACCCTGGGGATCAAAGCAGAGATTACTTTTGATATTTTGCAAACGGGACAACTGAGGCTTAGAGAAATTCAGTAATTTGTCCATAGCTTCATAGCAAGCTAGAGAATCAGGTCTCCTGGTTCCTGGCTTGGGGGCCCTGACTCTGATTTTAGGGTACTCCTTCTCCAGCTCATCCCCTTGAGCGCAGAGAGAGGGGAGATCCAGTCAGCACTCTGCATCCATTTATGAGGAGCTGCTTCTACGTACCAAGTTCCTTGCTGCTCCCAATGGAGAAAGCCAGAGGAGAGGAATGAGTGCGTGTGTGCGGGCACACGCACGCACACACACACACACACACACACACACACACAAACACACACTCCTTAACCACAATAAAAACAAAAACCAGACAAGAAAATGGAGGATAACATCCTTTATAACACCGAGGCTTGAAAATGACAAGATGGTTTAATGAGGTATTTGGTTATGTGTAAAGTTGATAAATTTTAACATCCAAACAGGAGTTCAGGAAGGGAGGGGTGAGTGTGTCCCGGCTATCTAACGAAGGCAGAGGTAGGAGTGAGCCGAGGGGGCGCCGACACAGGAGCAGGGACAGCCGAGACAGCAGAGAGACTGGTCTGACTGCAGAGGAGGTCTGGGAGACCAGAGGGAGTGTGGAGAGGGTGAGGTTAGAAGACAGGAACACCGAGCTGCACCGGCCAAACAGAGCCTTAGGGGGCCATGTGAGGCTGAGGCAGGGAAGCAGGGATCCTGCCCTCCAGGTCCTTACAGTCAGGCGGGGACCAAAAGCACGAGGATGCCAGCCCAATTCCCTATTAGGCAAAACGCAGCACCATCTGCACAATCCCAGGAGCAAGAGCAGATATTTTATAACTTCCTTTTTTCTTTTTAAGTCTAAATTAAAAATAAATGTTCCCTTCAGCTCTCAGATGTATATCTCTGGTGCAACCTGCCCACATTCCCTCCCGCTGCCCTTTCCAGAACATGGCAGGGGAAAGGAAGAAAGAGATGGATAGAGAGAGGGAGCCAGTCCACCCAGCTTCAATGCCAGTGGATTGCACCTCTTCCAAGAGGGAAACGATTCAGGCGTGGCCACGCAGACGGGTGGAGAGCGCCCAGAATGTGGCTGGTACCAAGGAAAGTGGAAGGAGAGGGAAACAGGAGCCAACAGCTATGATTTCTAGCCCAGCCTCCACCCTATCGCGCTGCAGGACCTTGGCCAAATCACACATCCTATCTCTGCTCCCATTTATAGTTCATAACATGGCTGAAGTCCCCTCTGCCGCTCCAGCCCCCTGGCAGCTGTGCTCTCTGCACATCCGTCTGTACCTTTGCTGCTCCCCTTCCTTTTGGGTGTCCTACCATGGACCTAGTGATGCTCAGGCTCTGGTCGTCAAATGCTGGTGCCAGCATTTACCAGCTATGTGACCACAGGCAAGTCACTGGAGCTCTTTGTGCCTCTGTTTCTTCACCTGTTAAGTGAAGGACAATCCCAGTACCTCTCAGGATGGTTATGAGAGGAAGTAAGGTGTGGAGGAAATTCGGCTCAGCATGCAGCCTGCAGCAAGCGCTCCCTGGATGCCGGTTGCCAGTGCCATTCTTTTCCTCCCATGTAGTTCTTTCCTGGCCTTTGCTGGTTTCTTTCTCTGAGCTCCATAGTCAGCATTACACCACTGAACATCGTCTCATCTCCATCTTGGGAACACAAGTCTTATCCCTCAGAGAACAGAGCTCTGGAAGGCAAAATTGGGGCTTTTCCCTCTTCTTCTGATGCCCCCCCATGGCATTCAGCACAAAGCTGGGCCCACACCCCAGGGTGGAAGAACACTCCTAATTATTAGATAATTATTGGCCAGGGAAAGAGCTCTGCTGGACTGGGACAATGCACTCCTGACTCCTTTTATTAAGTCCTAATTGCAGGGGGTGGGGGTGGGAGATTGAGTCTTTGGTCCAGATTATTTCCCACTCCCTGCACCCATACCCTTGCCACGGCCTCATCACAGGAGGAATTTATTTCCTCACTTTTTGGCTCTGCTTGGTCATCTAACTTGCTCTGACTGACAGCACGTGGGAGGACGTGGCAGCGTGTCAGTTCTGAGCCCTGGCTCAGAGGCCTCATGCCTTCCTGCTTGCCCTGCTGAGCATCTGAGGTTGCCACGAGAAGACATCCCTGACAAATCCCTGGTCCAAGGAGGAGGACAGACAGGAGAGACAGGAGGGTACAGTCCATCCCAGGTCAGGTCACCCTCAGTTGACCATAGTGAGATGCAGAACTGCCTCAGTCAAGCTTTGTCTAGACCGGGCAAACCCCAGCCAACCGCAGATCCCTAAGAATGAATGCTTACAGGCATGGTGGCTCACGCCTGCAATCCCAGCACTTTGGGAAGCCAAGGCAGGCGGATCACCTGAGGTCAGGAGTTCGAGACCAGCCTGGCCAACGTGGCGAAACCCCATCTCTAGCAAAAATGCAAAAACTAGCTGAGGGTGGTGGCAGGTGACTATAATCCCAGCTACTTGGGAGGCTGAGGCACACGAACTGCTTAAACCCAGGAGAAGGAGGTTGCAGTGAGCCGAGATCGCACCACTGCACTCCAGCCTGGGCGACAGAGCCCAAAGAGTGAGATTATCTCAAAAAAAAAAAAAAAAAAAAAAATGCTCACGTATGCCACTGAAGTGTTGTGGATGTTTTCTACACAACACTATGGTAGCAATAGCTAGCTAATACACAGCTTACTACATATGCGGAGTGACTATGCTGTTCTTTCTAGTCCAAAATTCTGTACCATTATGAATATGCCTTGAATTAAGTCTTCACCAGGGATGTTGGCTCCTAAGCAGCCCTGCTTATCAAACCCACCCAATCCAGGGGCCATCAGCCCATCTCTAGGGCTGCCCTGACAGGCCCAGGAAGAGGGGCAGTTTGTGCTTGAGCCTAGTCTCAAGACAGAGTAAGGAATGGGGCCAATGGCACCCATATGGTAACTTGCTACAAGAAAAATCACATCTTCACTTTGGGCCTCCTCCTTCAGAGTATTCTAACTGCTGCAGAGAGATGAGGTCTCAATCTGGGAGAGAGGCACCCCCAAATATCTCAGTCTGCTTGGCCAGAAGTGGAACATGAACAGCTGAAGATAAAGGCAGGAGGGGTAAGGCCACTGCCACAGTTCTGTGTACGATGATATCAGGACTCAGAACTGAGCAAGCCCCCACCCCCTTGGCCACCTCCCATACAAAACTGACTCAAACTACAGGAGAAAGGTTTTTTTAAAAGCGTGGGAAACCTGGAGAGGAAATGGGGTATGCGTCAAAACAATTGGGTGGTAAAACTGAAGCCAGGGGAAGACTACGGCGAACTGTCTTGTTCGCCAAGATAATGGAAATAATCATCCCTCTCACCCTTCACCCCATTTCTGCTTGGCTAATCCCTCCCTCCTCATCCTTCAGGTTTCAGTTTAGGCGTCACTTCCTCCAGGATGTCTCCTCTGACCCTCACAGTGAGGTTACGTCTGTCACGCGCTCTCCGGCACCCTGCATGCCTTCTCTGTACCATTCACCTCAGCAGCAAAAAGCTGTGGAAAGTTTGTCTTCCTCGAGAGCTTCTATAAGCTTCAGAGAAATGAGGCCCCTCCACGCTGCCTCCCTACATACCCGGGAGCCTCCCAGGTAGAGCAAGTGTCTTTACATCTCATCCCCTTCCGCCACACTGACTCGCTCAACTCCAAAATGTTCCTCTTTGTCATCCACCATGGGCCCCAGTACCCCAACACACAACAATTGTCCTGTTTTTTCCTTCTACTGTGTCTCCATCTTCTGATTTATGTGGCTAATGATCTGAAAGTTACACTTCAGTGTATAAGGGGTGTTGCTACTTAAAGGATGTCAGCCAGTTAAAGAAAATCTCTGTCAAATGAATGTTTACCCCAGACTGGTCAATTCTAGCTTCACTGGAGCGACACCTCCTGTGTGGTGAGCTAGGTCAACATGGCTGGGGTCTGGTCATGCTGGAGGAAGGCCAGGGAGAACATTGGGATTGGGATTTAAATGTGCAAAAAAGCAGAGGAGGGATGAGGCGGCTTGGGAGATGTCAGGAGGGCCCTGGGAAACACCCCTGGAGATGAAGCGGCCGACACCAGCATCTTCTGATACTTACAGTCTCTAAGCCCATGTGATCACCTGTGTGTTAAAATGAAGGAGTGCAAAGTACAGAGTCCAAGTTCTTAATGTCTCAAGACAGAAATCGGATTTAGACTTAACCTAAGGCCACCAGACCCAATAACGAGGTGTTCATGGTCTGCCCTCCTTAGCACCCTGGGCTGGAAATGAGGCATTTGGTCCCTGAGTTTTGAGAGTTCGACATGACACGGAGGGGGGAGAAGGACAGGGGAGGGAAGCAGTGCTGTGGGGAGCTCAGGGCTGAGAGAGGCACAAATGCTCTCTGGGAGAGCCCCAGGCCCATGAGGGAAACCCAGGCCCTGGCATCCGAGGCGTTCCGCAGCAGCCAAGGGAAGAGGGCACAGGAGCAGAGGAGAAATGGAGAGGGCAGGCAGGACGAGGGCCGGACCACCAGGGCCAAGCCGGGCCCTGCCTCTCCCGGGCCACGTGCATGGAAGCGGCAGTGCTGTGCTTAGGGGAAACCTGGGAAGGGAGAGGCCGTGTATAAGAAGCGACCACGCTGGCGGGTTTTTTCTGGAAAGATACCTGAAGAAAGGGAGTGACGAACCGCAGAGCCTCAGGGACAGCCTCAGTGCACCGGCATAGCCGCGGTGCTTATGTATAAATTGGGATCTCTTTGCCACACACCGAAGGGGGAAAAAGTTCCCATCTTCAAATGTTAAGCTTAAAATAAGACACTACATGGTTGCCAGTGGATCTGTGAAATCTGCTGACTAAACTGGCACCAGCCTCTGGGAGAAAACCAGCTCGTTTCTCCTGAGCTCTGGGGGGCGAGCAGGGTAGGGCGAGGTGACTCCCGGGCAAAGTGGGAACAGCGTAGGGGTCAAGCTGGGGATGTGCACCTGGGCAGAAGGCAGCTTGACTGTGGTTTCCAGAAGCTTCTCAGTTGAGGCACCTGCCAGCCTTACTCGCCCCTTCCCTTCATCACTCAGGGACCCAGTTCCTAGCACATTCGCTGGCACCCTCGTTTCTATTTTGGTAAGCATTTTTAGTGGCTTCTGCATGCGTATATTTTCTTACCCACTCCATCAGACCAGGGGCTTTCCTAAGGTGTGGACTGGAACCTTCACTCCCCTTCAGACCAGGCATTTGCTTAAATGTTCAGTGCTACCAGGCGACAGCAGGGCCTTGGAGAAGCTGATGGGGCTGCAGGAAGCGCTGGAGCAGCCAGCATGCTCTTTCCACACCAGACGAGGCAGTGGCCCAGGGGTGGGGAGGAGTGGGGATGGACCATGTTGCTTGTCCATGTGAAAGTGCCAAGGTGGGAGGCCCAGGTTCTTCAAATCCAGTGGTTCCTCTGGAGACTCAGCCTCTGGCTTGACTGTTCTGAACCTCAGGATACAGATATTTGGGGCTAGGAAGTGGGGATAGGTGAGCATTGTCATTTCAGTTCTGGCTGCCTCGTAGAGCTGCTGGGAGGTATCCCAGGCCATGCTCCCCATTTCGCCTCCATCAAGTATTCACACAGGATCTTGGGGGCAAGGGCATCCTCTTCTTACACCACATGCGTTTATTCACAGAAGGATGCTTGCTCCAGGCTGGGAAAGGATCGGTCCTGTTAGGACATTCACAGCATCTGCTTCAGCAATGAACCCCTGAATGGCAGGGGAGTGGATCAGCATCCAAGTCTCCCACCTGCCTACAGGGCCATAGTGACCCTGCAATGATGGGCTTGTCTAGGGTAGGGTAAGGAGAGAGTGGAAACGTATGGGGTGAGCCTCAGTAACTCCTTGTGAATGGAAGACAGTGCTGGCATCTGCTGGGTTGGCCAGTTCTTCCCACTTGATGGCAGCTGATAATTGTGTAAGGGTCCATTTGGCTTCTCAGGGAAAAATGAGCCCCACATTCAACTTTTGCCATTTCAAATACCCAGTTACCCAGTTTAACAAAGTGATGATACCACCAAATTGTATATCTTTTAAAGTGTTGATGGAATATTTATAAAAGTTATTATGGCATTCTTGTTTGCCTACCTATCACCATTCTTCTCTTCTTTCTTACTAATAGAATCCTTATATAATTGGGGATCAACTATATACCCAGCTAAATTCTAAATGAAATGTATATACCCAGCTAAATTCTGAATGAAATATATGCAGAACATGGAATGTTGCATGGAAATTCCCAAAAGGCTCCTTAAAGAGAGGCTGTATCTTAAAGATAAATGTATTTCGGTTGGGAGATATAGCCTACTATTCTTCTTTTCTTTCTCCTCTCTGGAATGTGAATGTGATGGCTGGAACTCCAGCAGCCATCTCGGGCTATGGGGTGACTTTTTACAATAGAAGCCAGTACTGAAAATGGTGGTGTAGAAAAATGGAAGTCTGGGTTCCTGATGATACTGTGGGGGTCCTCCTTATCTCCAAACTTCTTTGACATAAGAGAGAAATAAACTATTTTGTTTAAGCCACTGTTATTTTGGACTTTGTTACATGCAGATGACCCTGATCCTAACTGACATATTCAGATACCATGCTACAAAGAAAACCACAATAAATCCCAAATGGCAAAATTGTAGAGGTCACTTTCTCTGAAAATAAGATAAGCTAGAACATAACAAAAGAACACATTTTTTAAAACCCAACCACTTAGAATTTAAAATGTGTTCTTCTAATTGACTAAAGAGGATTTGAAATTATAATTCCAAGCTTATTTAGAAAATAACAACATAAGATCACTATATATGAAAACATATCAGATATAGCCATGTTTTAGATATATTCAGAGGCAAATTCACAGCACTAAACACTTTCATTAGAAGGAAAATAAATAAACTAAGCATTCAAGGCAAAAAGTAAGAAAACCAACCACAAACAAAGAAAGGAGGGAAAAAAGGATATTATAAAAACAAAAGCATAAAAGAATAATTAGAATACAGAATTGATAAATACATCCAAGAGCTGATTCCACGACATAGCTTTCACAAATCAATCAATTGTGCAGTGGCACAATCAAAACTCACTGAAGCCTCAAACTCCTCAGCTCAAGTAATCCTCCCACCTCAGCCTCCTGAGTAACTGGGACCACAGGCGCACACCACCATGCCTGGCTAATTTTTAAACTTTTTTTGTAGAGATGGGATCTCCCTATGTTGCCCAGACTGGTCTCAAACTCCTGGGCTCAAGCAATCCTCCCACCTTGGCCTCCCAAAGTACTGGGATTACACGTGTGAGCCACCACTCCTGGCCTCAGTTATTTTAATAAAGGAGATGGAGGTGTAGAGTGGAAAAAGACTCAAATCAATCAAAAGAGAGATCATTATATTTAAAGACATCAATATTTAAAACTTTTCTATAACAAAGACACCAGAGAATAAGGGAGAAACAGCTGGAGAAGAGACTTGCCATATATATAATCCAAAGGATTAATGTCCAAAATACATAAAGAGCTCTTACAAATCAACTAGAAAAATATGGCCCATGGAAGAATGGACAAAGAGTGTGAACAGGTAATTCAGAGAAGGGGGAATACAAATCACCAATAAATAGATTTAAAAAGCACCAACATCTTTTTGGTGTTTATGGAAACAAAAATTAAAAGTATAATGAGAATCTACCCCTTCTCCCATCAGATTGGCAAAAACATTAAAAAGATGAATGAATACTAGTGTTACAAAAGCATGGGGAAATATAGTCTTTTTGAAGAGAAATTCAGCCATATCTGTTAAAGATGTAAATGTGTGTAGCTTTTTATGCAGCAAATTCACTTTCTGGAAGTGCCCTTGAGAAACCCTTATCCTTGTGCAAAAATGGCTTTACAAAGATTTTTCACAGCACAATCGTTTCTAATAGCAAATAATCGGACATAACCTCAACCCATCACACTGGAGGAGAGGGTGCCATTCAGCAGAGAAAACAAACAAATAAATAAATGAAGCCAATTGTTATGGAGGCAAACTGCTAAGTGTCATAAGCTAACCATAGATAAATAAGTATATTGTTATATTTTTAATGGAAAACTCCACAGAACAAAAAAAACACTTTAAATGACTTAAATGTATGCAGATATCTAGAAAAAGCCTAGAGGCACACACCAAACTTCTTACAGGGGTTACTCTGGGCAGAGATTCGGGGTTGAGGAGCATCACAAGGACCTCTACTTTTGTTTGTATTGTTTAAATTCTGAGCTGAGAGAACATTCATGTATTACTTGTATAACTTTTAAAATATTCTTTATAAAACATTCTTGGTGGTATTTTTGAATCCCAAAGAACATATTCATGTATTACTTGTATAATTTTATAAAATATACAGAGAAGATTTTTTTTTAAATCCTAGGAGATATTTCTGAACTCCAAAGATAAAGAGAAAAAATATCAAACGATTCCAGGGGAAGGGGGAAGTTTACCTAGAAAGGAAAAGAAAATCAGGCCAACTATTGTTCATGTATGAAAGAGAAAAAAAGATCTCCAGATATGCAAAGATTCAGAAAGGCATATTACCCCTATATTCTGAATATTGTTCAAAAGGGTATTCTAGCCAAACAACACACACACACACACACACACACACACACACACACACACACACACACACAGCCTAAATAATTGTGAAGTATAATACAGGTGTTAAGAAAGGCTTTATAAATCTGATGAAATTCCAGATGATTTCCAAAAACTTGGCAGGTGTGTGGAGGGAGGTAAAATGATCAAGTAGAGAGTAGAGTGAAATTACATGCTACAGGTCTCCTCCTATGTGGGTAGCGTTAGGTAAGTCATATTTATTATTTGACTCTTGATTATAAAGTATATATAATGCAACCTCTCTGTACTATAAAATATGACAGAGGAATGGTAAGTAGAGAAAATTAGGATGCTCCCCTTCCAAACTAAAGAAACTAAAGGACTTATCCTCTAGTATAAATCAGGAAAAGAAGTGGAAACAATAACAAAGCTTAATAAAAAGCTAACAGCAACAAGAAAACCCATTTGACAGCTGGGATATGCAGTCATGACCACCAGTGGCAGAATAAATACGAATGGGTTCCATTTCTCATTAAAATTAAAGGCAGTGTTTCTCAAACTGGGTTAAATGAAAGTAGCCTTTTTATGCAGCAAAAGTAGAATTCAGCTATATTTTGTCCAAAAGAGATGTGTAATACAAAATGGCACAGAAATTAAATGACTCTGACATAAAGGTACAGGCAATGATATATAATGCAAGTCATTTAAGCAAAACAGGAATAAAAAAATTAAGAGAAAATTCAAGGCAAGAATAATCAATGAAACAGGGATATTTCGTGTGTGTGTGTGTGTGTGTGTGTGTGTGTGTGTGTGTGTGTTTGAGAGATAGAGATGATATCAAGAAGACAAAACTGTATGAACACACCAAACACCACTGCATTGAATCTATAAGACAACCGCAAGAAATGCAAAGAAATGAAACACACACTTGCACATACACACAATTATGGTGGGAAATTTATAAACCTTTCTCAGAATATTTCAGAACAATGTAGTAGTTTCAGGGCAACGACATAAAAATAGAGATGTGAATAATACCTCTCTCGATATATTTATATATTTTTAAATATATGTATAAAATGAAATATTTCAAGGATACAGAAAAGTCTAGAGGATAACGAGCATCCATATATGTCCAATCTTATTTCGTCAATTTTTTTGTGAAGATGTTTTTAAAAGATGAAACACTATAAATACAAATGAAGCACCCCCTGTTCTCCTGCTAAATTTCATTGCTTTCTCTCCCCAGAGGTAAACAGTATCACGAAGCCGGTGCTTATTGTTCCCATGGATGTTTTTAAGGATGCATTAAAAATGTACTCATAAACTATATATAATATTACTTTGCATATTTTTTAACATTATATAAATGACAGAGAGCATTACTACTCTGCTACTATTTTTTCATTCAACATTGTTTTTGAGATTTATCCATATTCATAAATGTCGCCCTTGCTCATTGT
The DNA here is from genome assembly GCF_029289425.2 of Pan paniscus. NCBI lineage: Eukaryota > Metazoa > Chordata > Mammalia > Primates > Hominidae > Pan > Pan paniscus. The sequence goes on along the minus strand of NC_073261.2, from coordinate 53,366,751 downwards.
TTTCTTTCCTGTGTTAAGTATTCCACTGCGTGACTAAGCCATGACTGATTCATTTTCTTGTTGATGGAATTTCAGCGGTTTCCAATTTTTTGCTATCATAAACATTGCTGCAAATATTTTCTTTTCATATTTAAATGTCCTTTTGCGTATAAGGTGATGTAGAGATCTGACTTTCTTTCTTTTCCAAATAGGTAGCCAGCTGTCCCAGCACCATATAATACTATTAGATGGTTTGTCCTTTTTCTCCACTGATTTGTAATGCCACCTTAGTCAAATCTTAAATTTCCATATGGGCATGTCTCCAGGTTCTCTGTTCTGTTCCACTGACATATTTGCTTATCACTGTACCAAAACCAAGTTGTCTTATAATATGTGGTAGGGTGAGTCCTCTCCCACCACCTTATTCTTGAAAATTGTCTTCACTATTCTTATCCCCTAGCTTGTATTCATGTAACTTTTCATAGCAACCTGTCAAGTTCCATAACAAATCCTGCTGAGATTATGACTGAAATTACATTGAATATAGATTTTAATTTGAAGAAAACAAAATGATACAGCTCTCCACTTATTTAGATCTCCAATGTCCTTCAATAAAGTTGTATACGTTTCTCTGTTAAAGTCTTGAATATTGTTTCTTGAATTTATTTTTATATCCCTTATTGTCTAAAACACTATTGTAAATGACATCTTTTACAAAAATCATATTCTAGATGTTTGTTTTAGGTTTACAGGCATACAAAATTTTTTTGTATACTTGTCTTACATCCAGAAATCTTTTAAAATAGTTCCAATAGTTTGTCTATTCTCATAAATGTTTTTCTTTCTTTCCAACTCTAATACCATTGTTTATTTTTTCATGTCTTACTGCACTTGCTAGTCTTCCAGGAAAATGTTAGATAGAAGCAACATTATCAGTCATTCTTACCCTGTCCAACACATTAAGAATTTACCTTTGTTTCATCTTTAAGACAGGTGCTTGCTATGGTTGGTTTAAATCATTTTTTATAGACACTATCAAGTTAAGAAAGTTCCTTCTAGACCTAATCTGTTGTTTTTATCATAATAATTATTACCGTAAATTGAGTTATGTTTTATTTTATCAAATACTTTTTCTGTATTTACTGGGAAAATCATGTTTCTCCTTCAGTTTCTTAGTGTGATGAACTAATATTAATACATTCTCTAATGTTATCATATTTGGTAAAAAGCATTTTGTTATGATGTACTTTGATGCATTGCTGGAATCAGATTGCTATTATTTTATTTCATAATTTTTACATGTAATTTCATAAGTGATATTGGCTTATACTTTTTCTTTCTTATACTTACTTTGGTATTGGTCTCAAAGTGCCTCATAAATGAACTGGGAAGATTTCCTTTTTTTCCTCTCTCTTTTTTGTTTTTTTTCAATAGAGACAAGGTCTTGCTATGTTGCCCAGGCTGGTCTCAAACTCCTGGGCTCAAGCGATTCCCCTGCCTTGGCCTCTCAAAGTGCTGGGATAAGAGGCATGAACCACTATGCCTGGCACTTTTTTTGCTTTTGAAAGCTTTATAAAATTGAGTTCAGCTCTTCCTTTGGGTAAAGTCACCTGGAAGATCAGAGCCCAGTGATAATTTTGGGTTTGTTTGTTCTTTGGTGCAAATATTTTAAACTGCAAATTAAATTTCCTTTTATTTATAGGTCTATTCAGATTTTAAGGCCAGGTGTGATGGCTCATGCCTGTAATCCCAACACTTTGGGAGGCTGAGGCAGGAGGGATCACTTGATCCCAGGAATTTGAGGTTGCAGTGGGCCATGATCGCATCACTGCACTCCAGCCTGGGAGACAGAGTGATATCTTGTCCCCAAAAAAGAAAAAAAAAAGACTCTATATTTCATCTTTCTAGGCAGTTTTGGTAAGCTGTATTTTCCCAGAAATGTATTCATTTCTTCTAAGTCTTTAAATGTATTGCCTTGAGTTGTTCAATGCATTCTGATCTTTTATTCTGCTACTGCATCTATAATTATTGTACTTCTTATTGCTAATGCTGTTTATTTGTATCTTCTCTCTTTTGTCTTGATCAATCTTTCTAGAAATGTCTATTTAATTAGTCCTTCTATAGAACCTAGGAATTTACCCTCAAGATATATTCCAACAATATCACAAGATTACCATTTTGGCATTATTCATGATGGCAAAGTATTACAAATAATCTAATGTAAGAAATTATCTAAATAAATCATGGTACTTCCACTTAGTAGAATACTATACAGCTGTAAAAAAGTAATAATGAGGAAGATCTCTATAAATCAATATACAGTGATTTTCAAGATATATCAAGTGGAAGAGCTGGGGCAGTGGCTCACGCCTGTAATCCCAACACTTTGGGAGGCTGAGGCGAGTGGATCACTTGAGGCCAGGAGTTCAAGACTAGCCTGGCCAACATGGCGAAACCCCATCTCTACTAAAAACACAAAAATTAGCCAGGTGTGGAGGTGCATGCCTGTAATCCCAGCTATTCAGAAGGCTGAGGCAGGAGAATCGCTTGAACCTGGCATCAGAGGCTGCAATGAGCAGAGATCATGCCACTGCGCTCCAGCCTGGGAGACAGAGTGAGACTCTGTCTAAAACAAACAAACAAACAAACAATGAAACCACAAAAAACAGATATACTGAGCAAAAAAAACATTGTGCAAAAGGGTGTACGGATGCTTCTCAACTTATGATGTGGTTACGCCTGATAAACCCATCATAAATTGAACATATCATAAGTTGAAAATGGGCATTTTGTTGACATGATGGGATGCGGAACATAGAATGCAATATTCAAAAAAACACTGGCAACAGAGTACATTGTAGTATGGGTTGTTTACCCCTGTGATCACATGGCTGACTGGGAGCTGCACTGCCCAGCATGGTGAAAGTATCATATCACATTTCTCTAGCCTAGGAAAGGATCAAAATTCAAAACTGCAAGTATTGTTTTCAGTGAATGTATACTGCTGTCACATATGATAAAGTCAAATAATTGTAAATTGAACCATCGTAAGTCAGACACATCGGTATATAGTATACTACATTTTATATAAGAAAAAAGGGGGAAAGCAGATATTTGTATCTGTTTATTCTTACAAAAAAATAAGAAGAAGTTGTTTACCTCAGAGGATGGGTGAGAAGGAGGTAGCAGGGATAGGAAGCGGAGCGGAACTTTTATGAGTGTATCTTTTTAGATAGCTTTGACTTTTAAACTACTCCTATCTCCTAAATATCAAAAAAAGTAAATTAATAAGGATGGAGAAACAACTAAAATGGAATGCCAACAGAAATCAGTTAAACCTAACTGTGTATCAAGTAGATAACATAAACACATAAGAAAAAAATTAATTCAAGAAACTTTTGAACATGGTTCTCTGACTGTGTACTCTCAATAGGATACTTTCTAAGGACAAAAAGAACTTCAAAGAAATCTTGGGCTTTAGTTAATACGTATTTTGAGAGTGGTATTGATGTAGCAATTCTGGAAACTCTTATTTGTATGTATAAGATTTAGCAAGTGAGTACATATACTGTTGGAGTCTCATTCAGGGAGAAGGGACATTCAAATATGAAACGGGAGAACAAATGAACATCGAGATGTTTGATGGGAATTACAGGTATCAGTATAAACTCATGAATTTTTACAAGTTGTATCTCCTAGCTCTGTCCCCCAAGAGTACCTAGAAGCAATGCCACTCCAGTAACCATGAGTACACCCAGCATCAAGATCTTGGTTTCTAAGTATCATTTCCCTCTAAAAGGAAATAGGGCTCCTTGGAGAAATCAATTATTCTAGGATGGGGGTGAAGAAAGTACTGTACAGACAAATCTACTGTAATCTCAGCACTTTAGGAGGCTGAGGTGAGAAGACTGCTTTCAGTTAGGAGTTCAAGACAAGCCTGGGCAACATAATGAGACTCTATCTCTATAAAAAAAATTTTGAGAAGTTAGCTGGGCATTGTGGCACATGTCTGTAGTCCTAGCTACTCGGGAGGCTGAGGCAAGAGGATCACTTGAGCCCAGGAGTTTGAGGCTCCAGTGAGCCATGATCCTGCCACTGCACTCCAGCCTGGGTGACAGTGAGACAAAATAAAAGAAAAAAGAAAGAAAAAGGAAGGAAGGAAGGAAAACAGAAAAGGAAGGAAAGGAAAGGAGAAAGGAAAAGAAAAAAAAAGAGAAAGAGAAAAGATGAACCTAGAATATCCTGTTGTGTCAGAGAGTACTGAAGCTCTCAAAGACTAGCGGGGCAGGTCAAATAGAGAAACTGCTTTAAGGTTGGGTCAAAAGTGGCCCCATTTGCATATCAAAATAAATAATGACAAGAGTACATTTTTACCCACTGAATAAAAAAAACCACAAAGACTGTATTAACAGTATCTAAATACTGATAGTTTTAAGAAAACATTAAAGGAAGAGGCAGAAGGGAAACTCGAGAGGATGCCAACTAATTAACATAGAAGGAATAATATCTATGATATCCATAGGAAAATTTGAGACTATGCAAATATTCTGTTCTCAATTAGTTTTTTACCCAATAGTTTTAACATCTGTTGGTCATTCTTGTCTGCTTCCAGTTTTAGACTAATGTGAAAAATGCTACTATAAACATTCACATACAGATCTTTGTGTAAACAAACATATTCATTTATCTTGGATAAATACCTAAAAGTAGTGTTATGTGGTCATATAGTAAGTGCATCTTCAGCTTTATAAGAAACTGCAATACAGTTTACACACCACCTGCTGCAACCCAGGATCCATTCTCGGATCACACATTGCATTTATTATAGTTGTTACCTGCTTTAATTTAGCTTCCTAGGTCTACATCCAAGAGGAATGAGGGCATATATCCACGAAAAGACTTGTACAAGTATGTTCAAAACAGCATTATTTGTTGTAAACCCAAAACTAGAAAAACCCAAATGTTCACCAACAGTAGTATGAATAAAGAAATTCTGATAATTTATGACAATGGAATATTATACAGCAAAGAGAAAAGAACAAACGAATGTTACAGATAACAATATGAACAAATCTCACAATGTGGAGTAAAAGAAGCCAGACACAAAAAAGCACATGTTGATGATTACATTTATATCAAACTCAATAACAAGCAAAACTAAAATATAAAAGTCAGAAAAGTGATTTTCTGTGGGGGTGGTGATTGGGAAGGACACATGTGAGGTTTCTGAGATGCTAATGATGCTCTGAATCTTTATCTAAGTGAGCTGGCCGAAGTAGCTCAGTTGGGAGGGTGTTAGACCGATTCCTTACCTAAGTGATGTTTACTGGATATGCTTGCTTTTCTTTTTTTTTTTTTTTCTTTTTTTTTTTTTTGAGACGGAGTCTCGCTCTGTTGCCCAGCCTGGAGTGCACTGGCGCGATCTCGGCTCACTGAAATCTCCGCCTCCCGGGTTCACGTCATTCTCCTGCCTCAGCCTTCCGAGTAGCTGGGACTACAGGTGCCCGCCACCACTCTCGGCTAATTTTTTGTATTTTTAGTAGAGACGGGGTTTCACTGTGTTGGCCAGAATGGTCTCGATCTTCTGACTTCATGATCTGCCTGCCTTGGCCTCCAAAAGTGCTGGGATTACAGGCGTGAGCCACCGCGCCCAGCCCTGGATATGCTTGCTTTTTGAAAATTTACCAAGCTGTACATTTATGATGAATGCACCTTTCTGTATGTTTTATTCCAATAAAAATAAAGAGTAAACATACTCCTGATTCTAAAACTGAACAAAAAGAATGCTGAAAATTCTTTCTGAATTAATTTTAAACTTTGATTTTTCAGAAGGCATGCTTCCACTCCTACTTCCCAAATTCTTTGAGAAAACTTCCCTATGACTAGCAGGTGCTAATGACAACAGTGGGGACAGAAAACGTGCAGGGAAGAAGGCAATTTTCAACTCCACGCTGGATTTAAGTCATCAGGCTTTTTATGAAAAGAGATTTGTCAATCAGCATCAAGAGATGTGGTAAGAAATACATATCATTTTATTTGGTAATTTCCCTCCAGGAATTGACTTATCCTAAATCAACAACTCAGTCAAATACCCGTGAGCAATAACATAAAGTTAGACATTTAAAATAATTTTTTAGAAAAGGAAATCCTTTGAAGGTAACACTTACAATTGGCGTCCCAAAAGGAATATAACCTGTGAACGAGAAGAAACGAGTCAGGCCTTATAATCCACTCACATCTCACCTGAGATACCCAGGAGCCTCCAGGTTAGGTCTTAGGCTATCAGTCGCCCTGATGAAGGGGCTCAGGTCAGTTAGGCGGGAGGCATCTCCGATCTCATAGACCCTTTCCCAGTTCAGCCCTCACCGAGGCTGTGTCCCCAGCCTCCTCTTCTCTGCTCCCCTTTGGCCAGGCAGCTTTCACTCTCCCCTGGAACCCAGAGGCCTGTTCCTGCAGGCAGGGCTGCCTGCGACCTGGGGCACCACCACTCCACACTTGGTGATCCTCCTACGATTTCCTGCGAGGCACGACACACCCTGCCCACGCTCACTACATGAGGCTGAACATCCTCCAAGGACCCCAGAATGTCTTCCTTCTTGCCTCAGCTTGTCTTTCTAACACAGGCCCTTACTTCCCCGGCATCATGGCCATTTCTGGAAAGAAAATTCCCTCCCAAACTGAGCCATGCACCTCTAAGTGCCAGAGCTTCTTAAATCCGTGGCATCCCCAGTGGCGCAGTAGGGAGCTGGGGTGAAGCGCAGCCAGGCCGTGGGTACAGCCTCCTCGCTGCTCTCAGCCCCCAGGCGAGGCTCTCTCCACAGCCCCAACTGCTGTCAGTGGACAGCCTCCTGTCCCCAACCTCTAACCGTGGCAGCCAGTGAGCAGTGGCTGGACAGCGGGATCGGGCTTATCTGACTTGCATCTAAAGTGAAGCTTTGCTCCTGAGTGCACATAATCACACACACACGTGAGCCATGGTTCTCCTACCCACTTCTCTCTGGGGAGAGAACCAGAGTTTGATCAGGGCCTCAGAGGAATGCATGACTCAAAAAGGTCAAGAATTACAAGAGAAGCCAGGCTCAGGGTGAGAGCCTGCTGTGCCGGGTGCAGGGACTGGGAAGCATCTACAACCACAACTGTAAGATGCTCAGAGCCCTTCCCAGCACTTTGGGAGGCCAAAGCAGGCGGATCACTTGAGGTCAGGAGTTCAAGACCAGCCTGGCCAATATGATGAGACCCCATCTCTACTAAAAAATACAAAAAGTAGCCAGGCGTGGTAGTGTGTGCCTGCAGTCCCAGCTACTCAGGAGGCTGAGGCAGGAGAATCGCTTGAATCTGGGAGGTGGAGGTTGCAATGAGCAGAGATCATGCCACTGCACTCCAGCCTGGGCAAAAGAGGGAGACTCTGTCTCAAATAAAAAGAAAGAAAAATGCTCAGAGCCTTAAAGTTCTTCATGGCAAAGCAAGGGCGTCACAGGGCACTCACTGCCCCAGTGTACACAATGACATCACATGTCCATCAACTCCCTGGTTGTTTATTTTCTTGCCCCCAATGAGGCCAGGCTCTCTGGGGGTGGTGACCCTGAGGGAACCATTTGACTGAGACCGCCTTTCTCCAGCCACCTTCCCAAGGCAGCAGCAGCAGTGCCCTCCCATTCCACCCTCATAATTCAAGGTGGGTGCGCCCCAAGAAGGAGGCATCAGTACACCCATGAGTGTGACTCTGCAGAGTCTCTCAGAACTGCTGGGGGGATAACCATGCCAGCCAAGCTCGTGTACATGCCAGTGCTTTCTAAGCCCTAAAGCCCACATAGGCACAGCTGCCCCTTCAGTGACCAATGGGATTTCCTGGGGCAGGGATCTTGTATCACCCTCTGCCTCCTGGTCTCCACAGAACAGGAATCCCACCTTCTGTATGTGCACAGCAGTGCAATAACAGTGCATCCATTCTGAAGGGAGGGCTAATGGCAGGATCAGAGAACAGAGAATTAAGCTGGAGACTGACTGCCTAAAAGGGGCAGGGCAGGGAGCAGGACTTGGAAGGAAACAGCAGGTCACACACCGGTGAGAGGGGGAATGACTTGTAGAAGCCAGGGCTTGCTTACAGCAGGCATCACTGAGGCTGTCCTAGTGAGGGCTGAGTGATGTGGAGTGGGTGGTGGTGGGGGCTACCAGATTCACCTGTGGAAGCCCTGGTTCCACCCCAACTGCTCAGGCAGAAAAGGCAGGTAAGCTCCATAGAGTATTCTGAGGCCTGGCCAGCGCCTTGTACAGTTGAGCTGAGGTGAATGTAGAGGTGCAAATATGGCCATGATTGTAACAGGCTCTGTCCCCTCCTTAGGCCAGCACATCTGGATGCTCCTGGAACTGTGACTGGAGTAAGCACCCCAGGCTGACCAGAACCAGAAGGGCCCCAGGAGCTTACCTGACATTCTAAATGGCATGAAGATCTTCTCATTGGTGTCCGGATGTAGAATAGCCTGGCAAAAGCAGGAACAGAGAATGGGGTGGGGACGGGGGTGTAGGGAGGGGGAAGGGGGAAGGGGGAGGGAAGAGGGAGAAAAGCAGAGGCATTAGGGGAGGAAGAAGGGAAGAAGACAACTTCTCTGGGAAGATTCAGACACCAGTGGCTGTATGTTGCCTTGTGGCCAGTTAGGCCTTTCCACCACTCAAGGCAAAAGAATACCAAACCATGGGCCATAAACAGATAGCACCCCTCCTCCTGACTTACCCTAAAAGCTGAATGCAGTGGAGAGCAAAAGTCCATGGGGAACGGGATCGTGTCTACCTTCCAGGACCTCTACCCCCATTCCTGGCACATGGTAGGTACATAATAAGGATTTTGTGGACAGAGCCCTGTCTCTTCCGGGAGCTCAGAGAACCCAGGGAAAGGCCAGCCTGGCCTGAGCTCCAGACTTCAGAGACTCTGGCCCTCGAGTGTCGGGGCAGAAGGAAGGGGTGAGGGGGCCAAGGGCAAATGTGAGAGCCCGAAGAGCCACCAGAGGGGGGCTTCCACTAGATCCCTGGGACAGGGCAGGGTGGAGTCCAGGACAACACGGAGAAGGAAATAGAGAATCCAAAACTGGATTACCTGCTTGATTTTCTGTGCACTCCAGAGCTGGAAGAGAGATAAAGGAAAAGAAAATAAAGAACAAAAATTAAAAGCATATGTCAGTTTAAGGTTTCCAACCCATGTTTTCTAACCAAGGGATCCAGCTCCGAAAGCATAAGAAGCTCGGGCTATCCTTGCCAGCCCAGGCTGGGCAGCTGTCCTATCCTGGGGGGGGTGACATCAGAGAGTAAGGGCCAGAGAGGTCCCAGAATGGCAGAGCTAGGGGACCTTGCGCATCAATTAAGCCAGGAATTCTCGACTCTGTCTGCACTTTAGAATTCCTTGGAGAATTTTTTCAGCATTTTCCTAAAGCTCCCTAGTTGACTCTAAGTCATAAGCAGGTAGAAACCTCTAATTTAAATGAAGATACTTCAATTGTCTCCCAGAATCACTAGTGACAGCATAATATAATTTTTTCAGAGATAGCCTGGATTCCCTGCTGTGCCACTTCTACCTCTGAGCCTCAGTTTCCTCATCTGTGGAATGGGCATGATAGCCATGCCTCTAACACAGAGTCGTTTAAGGGGTGAATGGGAAGCTCTCAGAGCAGTGTCAGCACGATAGCATGTGCTTATAAATGCTTACTGTTGCTGACATTACGCCTGTTGTTATTATAAGAAGGCTGTAGGGAGAAAAAGTTCCTTTCAAATGCTGATGAGGCTGTCTCTTTCCAGCACAGAGACAGGCTGGAGAAACGGAATAACTTGTCAATCCCTTCAAATGACCTAAATACTGTATTGCATTGAATCTAAGACACCACTGATCCTAAGATATACTATCATGTGCCGCATACGAAAGAAAACTATGACTGTAATACCAAGACCCCCATCAATTAAAAGACTCATTTCATTTTACAGATGTGATAAAGTAGGCCTTTTTTTTTTTTCACTGCAACCTCTGTCTCCTGGGTTCAAGCGATTCTCCCGCCTCAGCCTCCTGAGTAGCTGGGATTACAGGCGCGCACCACCATGCCCAGCTAATTTTTGTATTTTTAGTAGAGACGGGGTTTCACCATGTTGGTAAGGCTGGTCTTGAACTCCTGACCTCGTGATCTGCCCACCTAGGCCTCCCAAGGTGCTGAGATTACAGGTGTGAGCCACCATGCCCAGCCCAGGCCTTTTCAAATCAAGGAAACATGGCAAATAAAAATTTACACTGTCAGGGGGCCAGGCACAGCGGCTCACGCCTGTAGTCCCAACACTTTAGGAGGCCAAAGCAGGAGGATTGCTGAGCCCAGGATCAGTCCACCCTGGGCAACAAAGGGAGACCCCATCTCTACAAAAAATCTTAAAAATTAGCAGGGCGTGGTGGAATGTGCCTGCAGACCCAGCTATTCAGTAGGCTGAGGTGGGAGGAACACTTGTGCCCAGGAGGTAGAGGCTGCAGTGAACCATGATTGTGCCACAGCACTCCAGCCTGGATGACAGCGTGAGAACCTGTCTCCAAAAAAGAAAAAAAAAGTACACCATGGGCAAACCAAAGGCCAGTATATTTTTTTAATGGAGAAAGAAGGCTATGCAGCTAGAAGGAAGATACAGCCAGCAGCTGATGTTAAAGTTTTATAATAGAATGGTTGTTATGCTTCATGTATATGGCAATGTTGGTCATCTGGAACATAAATTAAGCTGCAGAAGTTAAGAAGGCTACTGGGTAGTAAAAATAGAAGTTATAAAATTGATACATTAAAGTTTATGCATTTTTCTCACAGCTGAGTCCCTCAAACCTTACTTCACAGCCTAATTAACTCTTATTTTAGACACATTTCCAACACACTTGATTGTCTGCTATTCCAGACCCAGGCAGACTAGAAGCAGTCGATGTTTAAAAAATAATAATTGGGGAACAGAGGGGACTGATGAGTGAAAAGCCAAAAGCAGAATCACTGCTAGCACAAAGGTTAAGTGAGGGCCTAACAGCAAAGAGGTTATTTAAAAAAAAAACAAAACAAAACATAAAAGGCTGATCCTCCCCTCTTTGCTCAGTAAGCACCTTCCTGAAGTGCACCCTCAAGTCTGGGCTCTGTCCCTGGTGCGACCCCAGGCCCTGTACACAGACTCCTGACACCCCACACCCTCCACCCCAGTCATAACCTTCTGCATCCTCCCCCCTCTGGATTCACAGTCAGGCCACTCACAGGCAGGAACTGGCTTTTCAGCACTATCTCCTAGCACATTCCATCCCCCCAGGGCCTGGAACACAGTAGGTGCTCAATACATGCTTAATGAAGGAATATCGTCTTCTAAAACAGAAGTATACCTAGACTTAAGTTGACTTCTGGTAAGGCACGGTGAAGCCAATGCACAGTGTCATCTCCTTTTCTTCCCAAATCCTCGAGAAAAGAACAGCAAAGGAATAAACCAGCTGAAAACCCTCTCGGGGAGGAAGGGGACGTGACAGCAGGCAGAAGATGTCACACATCTTTGAAAGGTGGTGAGCTGATGAAGAGATGAGCGGTTGGCAATGCTGCAGAGGGTGGAAGGACACCCCACATGCTCAGTGGGAGTGAGTGGGCTCAGCCCAACTAGAGCTCCAGACACCAGGAAGGTGCAGGCGGCACGGCCAGAGAGCAGGGAGAGACGTTGAAAATGTCCCTGTGCACAAAGCAGGGAGGCCCAAAGTCCCTGTCCAGGTGATGGAGGTTTATTCTCCAGAGAAGCTAAATCACAACAGCCCAGACATGGTCACAGGCACAGGGGGACCAGGCAAGGGTCTGAGTGCTGAGGTTCTAAAGGAGCCCGTCTGCATCCAGCTCTGAGGACACCACAGGCAGGAGGACGGAGACACCTTCTCCAGGGAAACAGAAAGGCTCCCAGAGAAATGACCCACAAGAAGGCTGGATTTGTGGACAGGCCATCAGCGCAATGCTGAGAAGGAGGTCCCATTCCAGTGGTCTAATGCTGTGTGGCTGCTTTTTTTTTTTTTTTTTTGAGACAGTCTTGCTCTGTCGCCCAGGCTGGAGTGCAGTGGCGCGATCTTGGCCCACTGCAAACTCCACCTCCCAGGTTCAAGTGATTCTTGTGCCTCAGCCTCGCCAGTAGCTGGGATTACAGGCGTGCGCCACCATGCCTGGCTAATTTTTTTTTTTTTTTTAGTAGAGGCGGGGTTTCGCCATGTTGGCCAGGCTGGTCTTGAACTCCTGGCCTCAAGTGATCCACTTGCCTTGGCCTCCCAAACTGCTGGGATTACACCTCGCCCAACATGGTTGCTGCCTTGACTTTAATACAGGCATTGCCACCTAAGGACATTTTGGTCAATGACAAACCACATATACAATAGTGGTTCCAGAAGATTACAAGAGAGGTGAAAAATTCCTATGGCCTAGTGACCTTGTGGCTGTCCTAAAGTAATAGTACAATGCATTACTCACATTTGTGGTAATACTGGTGTAAACCAACCTACTGCATTGCCATTCATATAAAAGCCTAGCACAACACCTGACAATAATAAACGTTACTTGTTTATATGTTTAGTATGCCATACTTCTTATTATTTTATTTTATTTATTTATTTATTATTATTATTTTTGAGATGGAGTTTCACTCTTGTTGCCCAGGCTGGAGTGCAATGGCATGGTCTTGGCTCACTGCAACCTCCACCTCCCAGGTTCAAGCGATTCTTCTGCCTCAGCCTCCCGAGTAGCTGGGATTACAGGCGCCCACCACCACGTCCAGCTAATTTTTGTATTTTTAGTAGAGATGGAGTTTCACCATGTTGGCCAGGCTGGTCTCAAACTCCTGATCTCAGGTGATCCGCCTGCCTCAGCCTCCCAAAATGCTGGGATTACAGGCGTGAGCCACCGTGCCCAGCCACTTCTTATTATTTTAGAGTGTATACCTTCTATTTATATTTTTTAAAAAAAGTTAACTGTAAAACAGCCTCAGGCAGGCCCTTCAGGGGGTATTCCAGAAAGAGGCATACTTATCATAGGAGATGACAGCCCCGGCGTGTTACTGTCCCTGAAGACTTTCCAGTGGGACAAGATGTAAAAGACAGTGATATTGATGATCCTGACTCCATGTAGGCCTAGAATGATATGGGTGTTTGTGTCTTACTTTTTAACAAAAACGTTTAGAAAGTTTTTTAAAAAAGTAAAAATGTTTAAAAATAGGAAAGAGCTTATAAACAAGAATTTTTTTGTACAGTTGTACAGTGTGTTTGTGTTTTAAGCTAAGTGTTATTACAAAATAGTCAAAAAGTTTTTAAAATGTACAAGTTTATGAAGTAGAGCTACAGTAAGCTAAGGTTAATTTATTTTGAAGAGAGAGCATTTTTTAAATAAATTTAGTGCAGCCTAAGGATATGTGTTTATAAATCCTACAGTAGTGCACAGTCATGTCCTGGGCCTTCACATTCACTGACCACTCACTCACTCACTCAGAGCAACTTCCAGTCCTGCAAGCTCCATTCATGGTAAGTGTTCTATGAAGGTGTATCATTTTTTATCTTTTTTTTTTTCTTTTTTTAGACAGGGCTTGCTCTGTCGCCCAGGCTGGAGTGCAGTGGTATCATCACGGCTCACTACAGCCTCCACCTCTCCGGCTCAAGCAATCCTCCCACCTCAGCGTCCTGAGTAGCTGGGACTACAGGCGTGTGCCACCACACTTGGCTAATTTTTTGTGTGCTTTTATAGAAACGTGGTCTCCCTATGTTGCCCAGTCTGGTCTCCAACTCCTGGGCTCAAGCAATCCTCCCACTTCCACTTCCCAAAGTGTCAGGGTTACAAGCATGAGCCACCGTGCCTGGCCCCATCTTTTTAATCTTTTATGCCATATTTTTACTGTACCTTGTCTATGTTTAGATACACAAATACCATGTGTTCCAATTGCCTACAGTATTCGGTAGAGTACCATGCTGTACAGGTTTGTAGCCTAGGAGCAATAGGCTATACCATACAGCCTAGGTGTGGAGTAGACTCTACCATCTAGGTTTGTGTAAGGGCACTCTATGATGTTCCCGTAATGACAAAATCACCTAATGTCGTATTTCTCAGACATATCCCTGATGTTAAGTGAGGCATGACTGTATCTTTATCTTTGAATTTGAGTTTTATAAGTTAAGCCCAGTGGGAGAATGGAGCACATGCTGGTGGCCCGGACCCTCAGCTCACACGTGGTCCTGCCTCCCACTGCCTCAGCCACCGCCATGAAATGAGTTCTTGGCCACCCAGTGACTGCTGCAACCCTCCACTCCTGTCAGAGGCCTAGGCGCAGGGAGGGCCATGCAGTCCCCATACATCAAGTTGTGAGGCAGGGCTCCGGGTGCCTGTGAGGGTCTGCACTTGTGCCATGAGTGTCCCCTGTGGCTAAGGAAGAGAAACATTAAATAGCAAACAAAAAACATTTTTCCAGGACGGGAGAAGAATGAGGGGAGAGAGAAAACTCAGAAAGGAAGGAAAAGCTTCTTTCTGTTTTTTGAACAAGGGTCCTGCATTTCTATTTTGTATTGAATCTCACAAATTATACGGTCAGCTCTGCCTAGAAATACTGATATTTGGAGGACCCCAATGAAACAGATCATTGCTCAGTGAGCCTACACATGCATACATAGGAAAGAAATTCTGAGGAAAGGAGACAATGCAGGAACTAAAGAACATTTTAAAAACACTCTAGCATCTTCAGAGCAGAAAGACATGAAAGAGGAACAGGATACAATGAAAAAGAGGGAGGGGACAAACCCTGGCTCTGTCGCTTACTCCATGTGTGGCCCCGGGGAAATCACTTTGCCTCTGTGCCTGGTTCTCCATCAGTAACATGAGTCGTTGTAAGGGAGGGTTCCCTGGCAGTCTGCATTTACGGGCACACAGCTAAGCCTATGATTCCCAGCCTCCCCCGCAGTCAAGTGGCCTCCTGGGACCGGGTGCTGGCTAATGGATTGTGGGTGGAAGTGACGTTCGCCAGTTCCAGGCCTGTCCCCGAGCCTCCCATGGAGGATCCAGTGGAGGATAGTGAGGCCCTAAAGACATGAGTGAAAGGAGGCATCTTGGCATCATCTTTGGCCTCTGCCAGGTCCCTGAGTTGCAATGGAGTCAGATATGAATGAGAAACACACCTGACTGTGTTCAGCCTCCGAAACCTGGGCGTTATTTGTACTAACATTTGGCTCAATCTGACTAACACCAAGCGTTAAATGACATATGCATATATAAAATATTTGACTCATAGAACGTGCTCAATAGTTTTGCCTAAAATAGAGGGAAGCAATTCAAATGAGCAGGTTTCTTTTTAAAGGATTTAATCATCTTTCAAAGTAACTTCATCTCTATTGTTTTATCCCCCAAATGCCTGGGAGGTAGACAGATGCTCTTTAGACTAGGTAAGGCATCTCAGAGAGACTAAGTGACTAAGCCAGGGCCCCAGGGGCTGGTGGCAAGATGGAGACAGGCACCCAGGCCTCCTCACCTAGGTCTCCCCCGCACTGGAGCATGTCAGTATCTGAGGTTGGCCAGAACGACTTATTCACTTATTTAATTCCCTCAACAGCCCTAGGAGGTTGGGATTAATATATCTCCCATTTTTACAAATGTGGAAACTGAGGCTCAGAGAGATTAAGTGACTTGCCCAAAGTCCCACAGCAGGCTGGGTGTGGTGGCTCAGACCTGTGATCTCAGCACTCGGGGAGGCTGAGGCAGGCAAACTGCTTGAGCTCAGGAGTTTGAGAACAGCCTGGGCAACATGGTGAAATCCCATCTCTAGAAAAAATACAAAAATTAGCCAGGGGCAGTGGTGCACACCTGTAGTCCCAGCTACTTGGGAGGCTGAGGCAGGAGAATTGCCTGAGCCCAGGAAGCAGAGGCTGCAGTGAGCTGAGATCACGCCATTGCCCTCCATCCTAGGCGACAGGAGTGAAACCCTGTTTCAAAATAAAACAAAACAAACAAAAAAACCCTAAAATCAAACAAATGAACAAAAAAAAACAAAAACAAAAACAAAAAAGTCTCACAGCACCGGGATGTGAACCCAAGCAGTCTGGCTCCAGAGTCCCTACCCTTAACTACCACTTGCTTCCATCCTTAAAGTCTAGCTCATCACTGCACTGTTCTGCCCCTTAGGCTTGTCATACATTTTGGAGATCTTTCCATATCAGTGCACAGAAAGCAGTCTTATTCTTCCAACCAAAACCCTTGAATGAATGAAAAATATATATGTATATATATACACATATATTTGTTGTTGTTGTTGTAGAAATGGGATCTCGCTATGTTGACCAGGCTGGTCATGCACTCCTGGCCTCAAGCAATCCTCCTACCTGGGCCTCCCAAAGGCCTGGGATTACAGGCATGAGCCACCGTGCCCAGCCTGAATATTTTATAAAATGTCTCCTATTGATAGACATTTGGCATTAAGTACATTCAAATCGTGGGCAGCCATCGCCATCATCCATCTCCAAAACACTGCCAGCTTCCCAACCTGAAACTCTCTACCCATTAAATGTGACCTCCCCATTCCTCCCTTCTCCAGCTCCTGGAAACCGCTGTCTGCTTTCTGTCTCCACGACATTCACTACACTAGGTATCTCATATAAGTAGAATCACATAGTATTTATTCTTTTGTGACTGTCTTATCTTTCTGCTATTACAAATCATGTTCTGGTGAATTTCACTGGAGTTACTATATTGTGAGAATTTAAAGAAAAAGGGTAAATTATACAGATATATCTGGCATAATACAGAGGAACCAACGATTAGGGAGGGAAAGTGGGCAACTGGGGGAGAGAAAAAGGGAGAGTTTTTAAAAAAATTCCTATTCTTTTTATACCTTTAGAATTCTGTATCTTGTTCATATATTACCTCCTTAAAAATATTTGTTTAAAAATTAAAGGTAACCACTAGAAAAAAATAGAAGATGCACAAATTCCAAGCCCTGTATTGACCCTTATGGCACAGACCACAAACTGTCCAATAAAATCCATGTCCTATTGTGTTGTCCATAGTCATAGAACAGAAGCTGGCAGGTGGCTGGCCTGCTACACATTTCCCAGCCTCCTCTGCAATGAGGCTTGTCCATGTAGCTGAGACCCACAGTGGCATCTGAGGGGAAGTGATGTGCCTTTTCCAGGCCAGTGCCTCCCCCTCCACGCTTTCTGTCCCCTTGCTGTGAGCCAGTGCAAGGATGTGGCCGCAGCCCAGCCTCAGCCATGAAGATAGCACGACACCCAAAGAGATGGTAGAGAAACGTGATGGAAGGAGCCTGGGTCCCTGAATAATCCTGTGGGGCAGAGCTAGCTGCCCACCTGGAACTTGAGCTGTTATACAGGACAGAAATAAACTGTCTCATTTAAGCTAGTACATTTGGGGATCGTTTTGTTACAGCAGCTAGTATCACTTTAACTAATATAACCCATTTGGGGTTATTGGAAACTGCTTCCAGTGATATCAGGGAAAGATTTCCAGGGAAGAAAGGAAGGAATGGAAGCTAAAGTGGTGCTTGAAGCTCTTCTTGAGGCATCTGACAACACACCAGCCTCAGAGGTTTTGGGGTGAGGTGGGAGGAACATCTCCATTTTCAACAAAAATTCCTAGTCATGATCTGATCTTGTTTGGGCTGATCCCATCGCCAGGCTGCAGTGACAACAGTCAGGATCATGGACTTTGGCCCTCTCTCAGTCACTAACTTACATAGCCTGCCTGTGCAAGTTACCTCACAGCTTAGACTTGTATTATTTTTAAAATTAGGCAGAAGCAGGGACAGGAGGTAGAAGCAAGTCTCTCCAGGGCCCCTTCCTGTCCTACGGTGTATGAGGCCACGCCCAGCTTAGAGGGAGAACAGGACAAGGACTCAGGTCTGACTCCTTGGGTCTAGGCTTTTCCCTAGGACCTGCTGGATTAAACGTTGACTTTAAGGGGTTAAATGTCAGATGCAAAAATGGCAGCAGGTAATGTACCACCCACAAGCCAAGAGCTGGTTGCTAGTTTGAAGTTTCACAAGCCAGTCCTGCAAACAGGTGATAGGGGAGGATCATCCTAGGGTGTCAAGAGTTCGACAGGACATCCTAGGATATCAAGAGTTCAACGTCTTCTCACTAGACCACTGAAGCATCTCCACTTTAAACTACAATTCCTGCTTAAGACCTCATCTTGTGTGGGCTCAGCCCATCTCCTCTGTGCCTCTGCTGAGCATAAAAATATGCAGCTTTGATCCCTTGGGACTTACTGGCTCCAACAACAAATCAGTGTGGATATGAGACTTTGAACTTTGCTTGATTTCTCAACTTGGTAAATAAGAACATGGAGCAGGTGTGGAGAAGCAATCCGGGTGAGAGGTGGCTGGAAGATCCCAGAAGTTGGCTAATTTCAAAAACAGCCAGCATCTCAGCTGAACTGCCATCTGAACCTACCTGAAGTTCGGTGTAGAGTCCAAGGGAGGGGCAGAGGACACTCAACAACTGGCCTTCTCGGGCAGAGCGGGGCACACCCCCAACACCCAGAGGGAGGAGGAACGGCCCAGCCCCACCCCCAATCTGGCTCGCTCCCCTTCCCCTCTGCCTCCTTCCAAGCTGCTTCTCCAAACCTCCCAAGGCAGCAAAGACAGAGCCTATTTAAAACAACCTCCAGAAGGTAATTAAACAGAGCCTGAAGGGGATCCTTCTGTAAGGCAAAGAATGCCTCCATAAAACAAACAAAAAAAACTTCCTAATTTATCAGTTGGGCCAATCGCATTATACCTCACCATTAATTTTGTTGCCATGGTTACTCCCAGGTAATATGTACCTATTGCAAGTCTATGTCAGGTGAGGGTACCCCCAATTCTACAGACTCACGAAAGAAGAGAGACTCTTCGCCTAGTTCTGCAGCATAGCACACAGCAGCAGTTGCAACTTCCCTATACACGTAGTTTGTTTCTATCCAGACCTGGGTTTAAATTCTAGATCTCCCGCTTGCTGGCTATGTGATTTAGGGCAATACATTTAATCTTTCTGAGCCTCCTCTTCCTCATTTGTAATATGAGGATGTGAATATTTTCAAGGTTATTGTGAAAATTAATAATTTATTTAACAAATTTACTTATTTAACAAATATTTATTGAGCATCTACTATGTGCTGAACACTGCTCTAGGTGCTAAGGACACATCAGTGACAAAAACAGGCCAAAATCTCTGCTTTTGTTGAGTTTACAGGGCTGCACAGACAGACAAACAATAAGCAACACAAACAATAAATAAGCACATTTTCTGATATGTTAGAAGGAAAAGTGCTTCAGGAAACTAGGGAAAATAGAACAGGGCAAGAGGATAGCAAGTGTGAGCAGGTGGCAGAGATGGAGATTACCGACATAAGTAAGATAGTCAGGGTGGGTCTCACTGAGGTGATATTGGAGGAAACACTTGAAGGAGAGAATGAGTCATGCAGCTATCTAGTGGGAGATTGCTCTGGTAGACAGAACAGCCAGTGCAAAGGCCCTGAGGCAGAAGTGGGCCTGTCTGGTATGTTTGAGAGACAGCAAGGAGACCAGTGTGACTGCAGTGGACCAAATAGGGGAGAGCAGTAGGAGACAAGATCAGAGAGGACTGGGGGCTTTGCAGGCCAGGTTAAGGACTATGGCTTTTACTCTAAGTGCAAAAGAGGAACACTATAGTTTCTATTAGAGCAGTGGTTCTCAACTAGGAGGTGGATTTTGCACCCAGGGGACATTTGGCAACATCAGAAAACATTTTTGATTGTCATGACTGGGGAGGAGAAGCTAATGGCATCTACTGGGTCACAGCCACGCAGGTTGCTAAACACCCTCAGTACACTGGACAGCCCTCGCAAAAAAAGAATAATCTGGCTCCAAATGCCAATTGTGCCAAGTCTGAGAAATCCTGGAGCAGAGGAACAAACGATGTCCTGTATAATTTCACAGATCACTCTGTGTGCTGTATCAGCAATGGACAGAGGAGCCCAGGTAGTATAGGGAGATCATCCAGGAGGCCACTGCAGGGACCCAGCCCACAAATGCATCTACAGCACTCAGTACGACACCTAGCACATAATACAAATGACTCACCTCCTACTGATCACTTGCCTGTTCTGTGCTACCAGTTAGGGCCATGCTGGGCCTGGCCCAGAGGGGCAGGGTGCTGACCAGGATCCCCAGAGCTCGATGCTAGGAGTCTAGTGGGTCAGCCAAGCCTTCCCTTCGGCATCTGACAAACCTGCTGACGCCCACAGAAGACTTGGGGCACAAGTATTTTTAAGCCTGCCTCTGGTATTTGCTCTGTTATTTTCAGCAAAGCCCAAACACAGCTGACCCCATTTCCTTCCTGCCAGAGAAGACTTGCAGGATCTCTTGCATCCCAGCAGCTCTTTCTCCTAGGCAGGTCGCAGACAGAAATCCATCCTGCATGGGGGCTCTGAGCAATCCATACATTCATTACCTGGGTGCAGGGTAGGCACTTAGGAAAGGTTGGCTGGTTCCCAACCTCTGGGGAATGTGGAATGATGGACAAGCCCAGCCACTCAGGAGCTACAGTGGTTCCCAGTAACCTGCTCACCACACTCCCCATCACTCCAATTGCTTCCGAGCTGGTTTCCGTAATAGCACTTATTCCTCCCCAGTGCACTCTGGCACTGCCACTGACTGATCCTACCACAATACCACTGTCATGCTACTCCCTTGCTCAATAGCTTTCAGTAGCTTCCTCTTACCCCACACAATGCATCCAGCATCTCTGCCTGGTTTTCAAAGACTTTCTCAATCTGGCCTGTAACCTCCAACTTCCTTCCCAGCTTTCTCTTTCTTGTCTCTTTTCTCTCTGTCTCTGTCACTTACAGAAGATGTCCCTCCCATTAGATCTAAGAGGCCCAGTGTCAGATCCCTGCCCCACCACATACTAGCTATGTGACCTTAGGAAAATAATGCAACCTCTCTGAGTCTCACTGGAAAATTGGGTTGATACACGTACCTACTGACAAGTTTATGTGAAGATTAGCTGAGATAGTATGTGGAAAGCGCTAGTACTTATGGTGCAATACCTGCCATTTCGTAAGCATTCAGCGAGCGGTGGCTCGCCATGGGGAGGGGTCTTCCATATTTAGCCCCACCCACCTCCTCCATCCACACCAAACCATTCTGGCAAAGCCCCAGCACATACAAGTGTACAGATCAGAGTCAACATTCAGAAACTTAATGGCTATGTCTATGCTTACATTTTTGTATACTATGGTTTTGTTTTTTTAACTGATAGCTACAGTCCTTATTACGGTTACTAGCTCTTCAAATTTTCACCTGCTAAACCCAAAAGTTAAATTATACTCATTTTTATTTTGTCCTCGGAACCAGTGATTCATTGGTATCGCAATCTTTTTTTTTTTTTTTTTTTTGAGACCAAGTCTCACTCTGTCACCCAGGCTGGAGTGCAGTGCTGTGATCTCGGCTCACTGCAACCTCCGCCTCCTGGGTTCAAGCGATTCTCCTGTCTCAGCCTCCTGAGTAGCTGGGACTACAGGTGCATGCCACCATGCCTGGCTAATTTTTGTATTTTTGGTAGAGATGGGGTTTCACCATATTGGTCAGGCTGGTCTCGAACTCCTGACTTTAGGTGATCCACCTGTCTCGGCCTCCCAAAGTGCTGGGATTACAGGTGTGAGACACCACGCTTGGCTGGTATAGCAACCTTTAAACAAGGTAACGGTCCCTGGAGGAGAGAGCAGCCACCCACAACAGAAGACCAAACCAAGGCCATCAGGAGCAAACAAACTGTCAATACATTTGCGCGTACCCACTGGTGAGGTGTTGTACCTGGAAGTCAGGTTAGATGACAAACTGGGTAAAAAAAGAGAGTGTCACAAGTTAACCAGCACTGCCCACAACACCAGGACAGGCCTGCAGGCCTCAGGACCCAGTTGCAGGCTTCTGGCCCACACACCTGCAAAGGCATGAGAGCAGGTGCAGAGCCCAGGTGCAGGTGAGGCCACTGTCCAGACTGAGAACAAGAACCACCCGGGCCGCTTCAGATGAGCAGGGCCAGCCTGGGCCAGAAACAGTGACTGTTAATTATGGATTGCCAAGCCCCCCAAGCCCTGAGCTGCCATGTCACCACTTGTCCCCTCTGCTCCTGTGTCTGCAGAGGCCAGAGGAAGGTGTAGATTGGCTGACTGAAGCCCAGGGAGGGAAGCATTTGTGAGAGCTGGTGCTGGGGGAGCCAGGAGGCTGGGGGAAGGGAGGGAGAGGGAGGATCTGCCTCTAGGGGACCATAGTGGAAGGCTCACACCTAGAGCACTGTGCTACCCAGCCACCAGATGGACACTGCAGGCATCACCAACATGAGCCAGAATCGGGAAGCACAGTTAGTGCCAAGCTGCCCCTCCACCCAGTTCCCCTCCTCCTCAGCTCCCTTGAGGCACATGGGGGCTTTCAGGACAGAAAACAAAGGAGGCCCGGGAAACAGGACAGGCAGCTTCAAGCTACTGAAGGGAGCAAAGAGGAGGAAATGTGGCTTCATTCCCCAAACTCTGGGAGCTGGAAGGGGTCCCAAGAGGCCAACCTCAGCAAGAAAGGGGCAGAGCGGAGCTTGGGCCAGGAGGAAACACATGGTCAGTAGGCCATAGAGGCAGGACCCAACTCTCACAGGTCTGAGAAGAACACGAAAGGGGCTGGGGACTGCTTCGGCCTGAGTAGGGTCGGGTACCAGGTCACACCATCCAGGCTCTTAGGTGCTCATGGCCAGAGAGAAGTCCCATTGCTCAGGGAAGAGGAGATCGCAGCCTGCCCTCCCGGCTGACGGCTGCCCATGACTCAGCACGCAGTGCACACGCCTTCAGATGGGCCCCATGTAAGCAGGCACTGCGGGTCTGTCACTCTCCCAGGGCCCTGCACAGGGGCATCTGGCCAAGGTGCTGCTTCCGCTCATGCATTTGCCCTCTATTCCCATCACCATGCTCCAGTCTAGCACATTCGCCCATTCCCTCCTTCTGTAGGGTCTTGCTCCCTCGATCTCCAGCAGTGTGCACCTCCTTGCCTGGACCACCCCCACCTGCTCTTCACCAGCCCTGTCAGCCCTCATATCTCAGGGGAGAAATCTCTTCCAGATGCCCTCAGTCTGGGAGGGTCACCCCTTCCACGGCTCTCCCATGGTATCATGTGCTTTCACTGTCACTGCCTGGTTTCTGGTGGTGTGGACAGGAACCACATCCAGCTTCCTACCTGCTCTATCCCCCAGGCCCTACCCTCGCTTCTGGCCCATAGAGATGGATAGAAGAGGAAAAAGGTGAGAAAACCTACGTGTCAGCCTACGATGGCTAATATTTGACTAACAGAAGTTCCAGAATGAGAAAAAGTGATGAAAGCAATTAAAAATTTTGCCAGAGCTGAAGATAGGAGTCTTCAGATTGAAAGGGGTAATGAAGAATCCAAAATGATAAATTTTAAAAGAAACAGCATTGTGGAATTTCAGAAACAAATTTCACAGATAAAGAGAAGATCCTAAATATTTCCAAAGAAAGAAAACAGACCGCAAAGAATCAGGAATGAAACGGCATCAGGTTTTTCAACAGCTATATTGGAACCCAGAAGAAAATAGCGCAATGGTCTTCAAAAATCTGAAGGAAAATGATTGTCAACCTAGAATTTTCTCCTCAGCCAAACTGTCAATTAAGGCTGAGTGCAGAATTATAATTTTTCAGACATAAAAAGACTCAAAACTTTCTTCTCATTTACCCTTTTTCAGGAAGCTACGAGAAGAGGTGTTCCACGAAAATGATGAAATATACCAAGAAAAAGGAAGACCTGGAACTCGGAGGTAGGCCCCAGAAAGGAAAATTTCAGGAAAACAAAAAGAAACTCAAAGACAGAAATCTTCAGATTGCAAGGAGCACTGAAAATACAGTCATGCGTCACTTAACAACAGGGATATGTTCTGAGAAATGCATCATTAGGTGATTTCATCATTGTGCAAACAGCATAATGCATCCTTACACAAACCTAGATGGGCAAGCCTGCAACACACCTAGGCTACCTGGTAGGTAGAGCCTACTGCTCCCTGGCTACAAGCCTGGGTAGTATGTTACTGTACTGAATATATAGGCAACTATAACACAATGGTAGATATTTGTGTATGTAAATGGTTTGTGTATATTTGTGCACAGAAACGGTTCAGTAAAAATATGGCATAAAAGATAAACAATGGTCACCTGCATAGGGCACTTACCATGAATGAAGCTTGCAGGACTGGCAGTTGCTGTGGTGAGTCACTGAGTGTGTAGTGGGTGAATGTGAAGGCCTAGGTCATTACCGTACAGTACTATAGACTTTATAAACACCATACATTTAAGCACGCTAAATTTATTTTAAAAAAAATTAGCCAGGTGTGGTGGTGTGTTACTGAGGAGGCTGAGGTGGGAGGAACGCTTAAGCCTGAGAGTTTGAGGTTATAGTGAGCTACATCGCCCCACTGCACTCCAGGCCTGGGTGACAGAGCAAGACCTTGCCTCTTAAAAAAAATTTCTTCAATAAAATGAACCTTAGCTTACTGTATATTTTTTACTTTATAAAATTTTAAATTTCAGATTTTTGACTCTTTTGTAATACTTAGCTTGAAACACAAACACATTGTACAAAATATTTTTCTTTATATCCTTATTCTGTAAGTTTTCTATTTTAAAACTTTCAACTTTTTTTTTTAACTATTTAAACTCTTAAAACTAACTAAAAACTAAGACACAAACAGACTAGGCCTGCACAGGGTCAGGATCATCAAGACATCTCCAGGCAACAGGAATTTTTCAGTTCCATTATCATCTTTTTTTTTGAGACACAGTCTCACTCTGTCGCCCAGGCTGGAGTGCAGTGGCGTGATCTCGACTCACTGCAACCTCCACCTCCTAGGTTCAAGTGATTCCCCCCTCCTCAGCCTCCCAAGTAGCTGGGATTACAAACATGTACCACTATGCCTGGCTAATTTTTGTATTTTTAGTGGAGACAGGGTTTCTTCAGGTTGGCCAGGATGGTCTCGAACTCCTGACCTCAAGTGATCCGCCCGCCTTGGCCTCCCAAAGTGCTGGGATTACAGGCATGAGCCACCATGCCTGGCCCCCATTATCATCTTATGGAACCACTGTCATATATGTGATCACTTGTTGACCAAAATGTCTTTATGTGGTGCATGACTGTATTGAAAGGCCGTGGGAGGGTACAGTGAGAGTGAGAGATGGTACAAAGGAGAGTATGCCAATGAAAAATCTGAGGTGGTTATTAACTCCAGATAAAACAAATTTGAAAAAGAGACATAATCATGATACAACCAGTCTGACTATGCAGTAAATGTTATTTCTATAACTGTAACAACATGAAGACTGAATATGTATAGGCCCCAAAACCATGATAACTATTTCAAGAGTGAGTATGGATGGCGGAAAGAAGTGTGTTTAGAGGGGTGGATGATAAGAGAGCTGAATCCTCAACTACCATAATAGATAACCCAAAATAACTAATTGAGAAATAGCAGTGTAGATAAGCATATTTGTCTGAAAGATAGAATATAAATTTCTATCTGCAGAACAGCAAAAAGTAGTTGCTCCTGGGGAACAGTCATGGGAACTGGGGAGGGATAGGGAACATATACTATTTTTCCTTACAAGCACTATTTTATTTTATTTTTATTAATTTTTGAGACAGAGTTTCGCTTTGTTGCCCAGGCTGGAGTGCAGTGGCGCAGTCTCAGCTCACTGCAACCTCCATTTCCGAGGTTCAAGCGATTCTCCTGCCTCAACCTCATGAGTAGCTGGGATTACAGGCGTCCACCACCATGCCCGGCTGATTTTTTGTCTTTCAGTAAAGACACGGTTTCACCATGTTGCCCAGGCTGGTCTTGAACTCCTGAGCTCAGGCAATCTGCCTGCCTCGGCCTCCCAAAGTGCTAGGATTACAGGTGTGAGCCACCGTGCCCAGCCCCTTACAAGCACTTTAGTACTATTTGACTTCTTGAATTATGCACACATGACTTTGAAAATGTTTAAATTAATGTTTGAAAAAGTTTTTGAAATGAAGTTTATGAACAAAAAGACAGACTTTGGCACATGAACCATCAGTCTCTGTAATCATTAACTACTACCTTCCCTTACCCCTCCCCAAAACAAAACACCACCTTCAACATTTCAGGTATCTCTAATTTGAGTTCCTACACGATATTAAAAAAGAATAAAACAACAGTATCCTAATCCTAATCCTCAACATCCTCCCCCATCCTTCCCACCCTTAACCTGAATTTTTGAACAGTGGTATGCTGGTAAACGTTTAATAACCTGTTCTCTGGAGAAAAAGTCCTGATTTGTAGCATTTGCCAACTTCTATGGTATAAATACTCCCATCATGGCTGATTTCCCACTGTGTTATCCCTGATCGTGGAATTGGGAAGAGATGCCCACAATCAGCTCTCGCAAGCCAGTGCGGGCCAGCTTCACCAAGCCTTTGGCCTTTGGGCCAACCTAGCCTTATCAGCCTCCATGCTTCCCACTGGACCTAGAGCACAGGAGAGATCTGAGCATCTCCAAAGAGCTTTTAGTCCACAGGGGTATGTACCAGCAGAAGTATATACTGGACGAAAGAAGTGGTTCTGGCTGCAGGGAAGGGTTTGTGAATTTCTCACTTTCCTTCCCTTCCCCACTGGCCATGCTCCCACCTCCCACAGAGTTACCTGTTCATTGGTGACCCCCGGGCGCAGGGTCCCATGCTTATAGTCCTCCAGCAGCTGCACAGCCTCTCTGAGACGTCTCTGCAGAAGAAAGAAAAGAGACATTGAGGGGCACAGATCCAGGGCTCCTGCAAATTTTTCTTTTGTGGGATTACATCAGTATCAAATACTGCCAGCGCAAGGCTTTCGGCCTGCCCTCAGTTCATGGGACACACACAAAATCATATAGAAATACCACCTAAATGTTCTTACTCGGAAGTTTAAAAAATGAAGTAGAGCTATGTCTGCTTCCATGGTCATCTCCCCAAGATATTTTGTTGAGTGAAAAAGCAAATGGCCAAGCAATATGATGCTGTTTGTTGTACCAAATAAACAACACACACATATCAAATAATATTTCCTATGTGAATATTTATATATGTCAAAGTATCAGAAAAGCCCTAGAAGGAGAACAACCAAACTGGTGGCTGGGGTTACCTCAGGGTAGGAGGAAAGGGCCAAGACTTGGCAAGGGGTGTCACAAGGAACTTTAATCTTAATGTAATGTTGAAAGCTTTTAGGCCAGGCGCGGTGGCTCACATCTGTAATCCCAGCACTTTTGGAGGCTGAGGCGGGCAGATCATGAGGTCAGGAGTTCGAGACCAGCCTGACCAACATGGTGAAACCCTGTCTCTACTAAAAATACAAACATTAGCTGGGCATGGTGGTGCATGCCTGTAATCCCAGCTACTCAGGAGGCTGAGGCAGGAGAATCACCTGAACCCAGGAGGCAGGGGTTGCAGTGAGCCTGGGGGACAGTGCAAGACTCCATCTAAAAAAAAGAAAAAAATAGAGAGCCTTTATAAGGAGGATTTTTCCTTTCTCTTTTTCCTGAGACAACGTCTTATTTTGTCACCCAGGCTGGAGTGCAGTGGCATGATCTCAACACACTGCAGCCTCAACATCCCAGGCTCAAGTAATCCTCCCATCTCAGCTTCCCAAGTAGCTGGGATTATAGACACGCGCCACTGCATGTGGCTAATTTATTTTTTGTAGAGATGGGATTTTGCATTGTTGCTCAGGCTGGTCTCAAACTCCTGGGCTCAAGCGATCTGCCTGCCTCAGCTTCCCAAAGTGCTGAGACTACAGGTGTGAGCCACGGTGCCCGGCCAGGAGAACATATTTAAGTAGCACTTATATATTTTCAACATTTTAAAAACACTGGCAGAGATTTACCTACTAAAGTACATATGGCCACAGTAACTGATGGGGAGAAAGAGAAAAAAAGGATAAAACCGTATGATTTTTTAAGTCTAAAAGCTAAAGAGACAGCAACAGTAACAGAAGGTAGCCTTTGTCCCCACCAAAAGACTTGTATAAGAATGTTCATAGCAGCAGCATTTATATAGCCCCAAACTGCAAATAATTCATTGTAGAATGGATAAGTAAACAGCAATATATGCACACTATAACTATTATACAGTAATTAAAAAGTAAACTATGGGCCGGACACAATGGCTCATGCCTGTAATCCCAGCACTTTGGGAGGCCGAGATGGGTGGATCCCGAGGTCAGGAGTTCAAGACCAGCCTGACCAACATGATGAAACCCCGTCTCTACTAAAAATACAAAAATTAGCAGGGCATGGTGGTGCGCACCTGTAATCCCAGCTACTCAGGAGGCTGAGGCAGGAAAATCACTTGAACCTGGGAGGTAGAGGTTGCAGTGAGCTGAGATCACGCCACTGCACTCCAGCCTGCAAGACAGAGCAAGACTCCGTCTTAAAAAATAAAAAAATAAAAAATAAAAAAAAATTAGCCAGGCATGGTGCCGAGTGCCTGTAGTCCCAGCTACTAAGGAGGCTGAGATGGGAGGATTGATTGAGCCTGGGAAGTTGAGGCTACAGTGAGCCATGTTTGCACCACCACACTCCAGCATGGGTGACAGAATGAGACCCTATCTCAAAAAACAACAGGCCAGGTGCAGTGGCCCACACCTGTAATCCCAGGACTTTGGGAGGCCAAGCAGGTGGATCACTTGAAGCCAGGAGTTTGAGACAGAACCCCATCTCTACTAAAAATACAAAAAAATTAGCCAGGTGTGGTGGTGGGTGCCTGTAGTCCCAGCTACTCAGGAAGCTAAGACACGAGGGTCATTTGAACCTGGGGGGCAAAGGTTGCAGTGAGCTGAGATCGCACCACTGCACTCCAGCCTGGGCGACAGAGTGAGCCTGTCTCCAATAAACAAACAAACAAACAAACAAACAGCAGCAAAAAACAATAAACAGACAACAGTGATAGAAGGAAGCTCGTGTCAAGGTCCAGATGAGGGACCCAGACACCAAGGAAGCCCAGCATGGGGGAAGAAACCCAGTGAAGCTGCTGTGTTCCCCTTTTGATGGAGAGATGAGACTGGCTAGGCATGAGAGTGCAGAGACCTCAACATAAGCCCCTTGGTCTAAAAGAAGGATGTAGCCTCAGGAAGGGCCCTCAGTAGGGCACACAGGGTTTTCTGAGCTGGCTGCCAGAGTGGGAAATGAACAGCCACCTCCTGTACTATGGCAGCAGGAATAACTGCCAACACAGGCAAAACAGAGAGTCCACCCTCGACCCCTCAGGCCTGCATGTGAAGCACCGGCATGTGAAACACCATGGTGGCCAGCACTGGTCTAAGCCAGGCCTGGCCCGAGACAGAACCGTAGGCAGTCAGGGGGCCAGGAACACTTTTCTTACTTGGAATGGCCTGAAGGCTGAAAAGTACTGTCCCTCCCCTTCCAAATATGGAAGGGTCTAGCAGCTCCTAGATTCCAAAGAGCCCCTTCCCGGATACTGTTCATTTCCAAAGTGGAGATAGCTTTGTGGTTGTTTTTATTTTTTCCCCATTGTAGAAGTTAATTCATGCTGTTTAAAGAAAATATCAGAACAAAAAATGGAAAAGTACAAAAAGTAATCTTAAATCTGTAAACATACCCCTAAGATAACAACTCCAAAAGTGAGGATGATTTTCCTTCTAGACATAATACGCTTATCTACAAAATTGGATTGTTTTATTTGTTTTAACTTGCTTAAGGTCACACAAATAAGTGGGTGATTTAGTATTTGAACCAAGTTTAGTCAGACCCTCACTCTGCACAACCCACCACACACCCCCTCAATGCCACCAAAGCCTCCTAGTGATGCAGCGAGGCCCCCATCCTTAAGCCTGCCCCTCCGGACCTGGACAATGAATGCTCTACTTTCCAACGCTGAATGGTGAATGGCCCCATGTTCTCATTATTTTTCCCACTCCAGGGATTCTCCTGAGTTCCTATAACAACCTGGCCAGATTCCATCTCACTTGACACAGTCATCAAAGGGAGCCCTCCTACCAAAAGAATAAATTCCAAAGAGCCCTCATCTTGGCAAAGAGCATGGGTTGAGGGAGAACAAGATCCAAGGTTCCTGCAGACAAATCTGAGGGCCCAGGACTGAAGGAAGCTGGAACCTGCTTTTCTGCCTCTGAGAGCTACAGGCTGGCCTTGGACCTTACGAAACCTCTGTCAAAGGCCGAGGGGCTGAGGCTCCAGGCCTGTAGGACAGGCAAGGCCCCAGGCCAGCTGTCTGGACAGGGCCCTGAGGCCTGGCTGTTCTAGTGGCTGGTGTCCCCACTTCAGAGAAAGGGCCTATATCACAGACACTTGGGAAATGGGAGGAGAGTCTCCCTGTTTAAACTCTTCACACGCCCCTGGACTGTGAGGCTCAGCAGAAGGGCCCGGGTACTTGAGAGGTGGGAAAAGCTGGGAGGTTGGTGGCAGGGTGAACTCTGCAGGAAGTCTTTTCAACCAGAAACAAACAGGCACCAGCCCCTGAACACAAAGGCTGTGAGGGGCCCGGCTGGGGTTAGTGGGAGGACACAGCCCAGGCTGCTGCTTACCAAACGCTACTCCATCGCCAGCCTGCCAGCAAGTGTCACCATGAGAGTCCCTCCATGTGAGTCCCTCCATGTACTTGAGAGGGGCATGGTCTCCAGAAGATCCCTCTGGAGGGGCCTGCACCCAGGAGGTCTGCTCCAGCAGCACAGAATTTGAACAGAGGAGAATCCTGGCCCCACTGGTCCTGCCTCAAGGCCCCACCTGAGTGGAAAGGGTGGGAAGAGGGCAGGATACCCCGATGGAGGGGAATGGGGACAGAGGGACAAGGAAGAAAAAGAGGCACAAAAAGGAAAGCTGAGGAAGAGTCATCGGAAGCAAAACTCATCTCTTCTTGGAGAGACCAGGCCCTGTTCACACGAGATATGGATAAGATTACCCCTCTGCGTGTACACATGCTAGAAACATGGGGGCCATCCCCTCTCTGAGAAAACTGGGGCCAAGAGGGAAAGGTACTTCCTTGCCCAAGGTCACAGAGTTGGTGAGTGACACCTAGAAATCCCAGGAAACCTCAACTCTAGTTCCAAGCCATTTCCATGAAACATCCACACAGAAGAACCTGCTGTGCTCACGCCAGCAACCATCTCCCAAAGAAACCTCAGCAATGCCCAAAGCCCCCCCAGAACTGATGGCCTCTGAGGCAGGGCACCCCAAGTAAAAAAATAAACAGCCTCTTTTACTCTCAAAGCTGAGTCCAGCCTAACACAGAAAAAACGAACACACTTAGAGGAAGTAGCTACAGCTGAAACATGGGCCATTTCAGGCAAAGTAGAGAGTTTGGGAGCCCCAATGGTTATAGAACTAAAAGACTGTGGCAGGGGGTGGGGGTGGGGGGATGAACTGGCAGTGGGGCGTGCAGGATGGCAGGGAGGTTATGTTCCACCATGTCTTGATGGTTCAGTAGCTGACTGTTCTCACTGGGCCAATCTTGCACCACTGAGGGCAGGGCCGTGCATCCTTACCACAGCTTGACCATTACTAGAGTCGCCTCCAAGCAGTGAGTCTTGGAGGCCCAAGGTAATGGTTATGTGTAGGCAAAGTCCCAAGCCTTTCTCTTGTCTTCCCTCAGCCATCCCCAACTCCATGTTCCCACCCAGCAGTCCTGGAACCTCCAGGGTTCTACCTGTCTGTGCTGCGATGGGTCCTTGGCTCCCATCAGCCAGAAGCCCACCCTATGAGAGGCCCAAAGAAGGGGAACCAGGGACACGTCGCTTTCCCTGCCCTGACCTCTAGTTACCTTAGGAGGCCAAGTGAGGTAAACTGATGCAGTTCCAGCAGCATGACAGGCAGCCTATCCCTTCAGGAAAGAAACCGATCCACTTATCCCAAGAACTTTAAAAACAACCATGGCTTCCAGCCTGGCTACCCTACTCTTGGAATTTACTCTAAAAAGTAAACTTAGCAAAAACTAAAAGCGATATGTTGGCCGGGTGCAGTGGCTCACGCCGTAATCCCAGTGCTTTGGGAAGTTGAGGCAGGCAGATTACTTGAGGTCAGGAGTTCGAGACCAGCCTGGCCAACATGGTGAAACCCCATCTCTACTGAAAATACAAAACTTAGCCAGGCATGGTGGCACACACCTGTAGTCCCAGCTACTTGTGAGGCTGAGGTGGGAGGATCTCGAGCCTGGGAGGCTAAGGCTGCAGTGAACCATGATCACTGCCACTGCACCCCAAAAACTATTTTTAAAGTTATAAAGACTTGGAAATGAATAGAATAAAAAAAGTGTATGTTCAGTGTCATAATTGCCAAAATGTATGCAGATGGACAAGAACTTGAAGTATCTAAGGGTATTGACAATGGGGATGTTTTAAATTTAAAAATTCCATCAAAGATTTTGAAGTTACACTATCCAGTGCTGTCTAAAACACATTTTTTTCTTTTTGGTTATTTTTTCCTTTTTTTTTTCCTACAATACATTTAAATGGACATCTCACTTGCTGCTATTGGGAGTATAAATATAAAATCTTGGGCCGGGTGCGGTGGCTCACACCTGTAATCCCAGCACTTTGGGAGGCCAAGGCAGGTGGATCATGAGGTCAGGAGTTCAAGACCAGCCTGGACAACATGGTGAAACTCCATCTCCACTTAAAATACAAAAATTAGCTGGACGTGGTGGCAGGCACCTGTAATCCCAGCTACTCAGGAGGCTGAGGCAGAGAATTGCTTGAACCTGGGAGGCTGCAGTAAGCCAAGATCGCACCACTGCACTCCAGCCTGGGTGACAGAGTGAGACTCCATCTCGTAAAAAAAAAAATATATATATATATAATATATATATATGTGTGTGTATATAAATGTGTGTATATATGTATATATGTGTATATATGTATATATGTGTATATATGTATATATATGTGTGTATATATATGTATATGTGTGTGTGTGTATATACATATAAAATCTTGGTACAGGTTGCTATAATTTGCAGGACAATGATATGGTTTGGCTGTGTCTCCACCAAAATCTCACCCTAAATTATAATAATCTCCCCATGTCAAGGGCGGGGCCAGGTGGAGATAACTGAATCATGGGGCAATTTCCCCCATACTATTCTCATTGTAGTGAATAAGTCTCATTAGATCTGATGGTTTTATAAATCAGAGTTCCCCTGCACTAGCTCTCTTGCCTGCCGCCATGTAAGATGTGACTTTGCTCCTCATTCACCTTCTACCATGACTGTGAGGCCTCCACAGCCATGTGGAACTATGAGTCCATTAAACCTCTTTCCTTTATAATTACCCAGTCTTGAGTATGTCCTTATTAGCAGCGTGAGAACAGACTAATACAGTAAATGTGAAATATTTATCTAAAGTCTTTCATCTGGATATTCCTCTTCTAGAAATTTATCCAATGGAATTAAAGGAAAAACAGTGAGATTTCTGTAAGAGGATATTTATTGCAATATTATTTATGAAAAAGAAACCACCCAAATGGTCAACAAGAGTAAATAATTTATAGAATAACCATGTGATGAATTATTATGCAGTTAAACACATTTTAAAACATTTCATGACGCCTTTTCGGCCGGAACCGCCATCTTCCAGTAATTCGCCAAAATGACGAACACAAAGGGAAAGAGGAGAGGCACCCGATATATGTTCTCTAGGCCTTTTAGAAAACATGGAGTTGTTCCTTTGGCCACATATATGCGAATCTATAAGAAAGGTGATATTGTAGACATCAAGGGAATGGGTACTGTTCAAAAAGGAATGCCCCACAAGTGTTACCATGGCAAAACTGGAAGAGTCTACAATGTTACCCAGCATGCTGTTGGCATTGTTGTAAACAAACAAGTTAAGGGCAAGATTCTTGCCAAGAGAATTAATGTGCGTATTGAGCACATTAAGCACTCTAAGAGCCGAGATAGCTTCCTGAAACGTGTGAAGGAAAATGATCAGAAAAAGAAAGAAGCCAAAGAGAAAGGTACCTGGGTTCAACTAAAGCGCCAGCCTGCTCCACCCAGAGAAGCACACTTTGTGAGAACCAATGGGAAGGAGCCTGAGCTGCTGGAACCTATTCCCTATGAATTCATGGCATAATGGGTGTTAAAAAAAAAATAAAGGACCTCTGGGCTACAAAAAAAAAAAAAAAAAAAAAAAAAAAAACATTTCATGACATGAAAAAATGCTCATATACTCATAGGTAAAAGTATATACTTCAGGTATCATGCATACCATGGATATCCATTGCTATATAACCATGTATGACATCTATGTATCATGTATATACACATATCATGCATATGTGCATATGATTCCTTATATATATTTATATAGAGATATAGATACGTACATATTGTATCAGTCATCCCAGTTTTTTTTGGTTTTTGAGACAGAGTCTCTGTCACCCAGGCTGGAGTGCAGTGATGTGATCTCGGCTCACTGCAACCTCCACCTCCCGGGTTCAAAATTCTTGTGCCTCAGCCTCCCGAGTAGCTGGGATTACAGGCATGTGCCACCACACCCAGCTAATTTTTGTATTTTTAGTAGAGACGAGGTTTCACCATGTTGCCCAAGCTGATCTCAAACTCCTGACCTCAGGTGATCCACCTGCCTCAGCCTTCCAAAGTACTGGGATTATAGGCATGAGCCACTGCGCCCGGCCAGTCATCCCAATATTGCACACATACATGGACCAAAATGTTAATGGTGATTATTTCTAGCAGGTTGGATGATGAGCAGTTTTTATTTTCTTTAGACTTTTATATGTCTTCCAGTATTTAGGAACTACTACCAGTATCACATCACATCAGGAAGCACACAATGTCAGTTTCTTTTCAATTGTTAGGGATGCTAAGTTTGGTCATCTGGCTAAAAGGTGTCCACTATTATAAGTAACATTGCAATTAATATCCTTGTATATAAATCTCACTGTACTTCTCTTAATTCCTTTGGATAAATTTCTGGAAGTGAGATTTCTGAATGAAAGACATTTTAAGGTTCTCTATTATAAAGGTACCCTTTCTTCTCCTTTGTAATTGCTAAGTAATCTGCAGGGTGATACTTTGAGAGCGAATGAGTATTCAGTTTCCCAAAAACGTTTTACTCTTTGGAAATAGTATTTATTAATGATCCTGGACAGAATCAGTTACTTCACTGAGAGTTACCAAAGATAAAAAGAAGAGCTTCCCCATTCACATTTTTAGTATTACTATGTTATCTTACACTAACTGTGCTGCTATAACAGAATGCCACAGACTAGATAATTTATAAAGAACAGAAATTCATTTCTCACAGTTCTGGAAGCTGGAAGTCCAAGATCAAGAACCAGCATTTGGTATCTGGTGAGAGCATCTTTCTGAGGGAAGGAAGGCTGTGTACTCAACAGAACAGAACGGCAAGAGGGCCAAACCCTGTGTGAAACCTCTTTTATTTTTTGAGATAGTGTCTTGCTCTGTCACCCAGACTGGAGTGCAGTGGTGTGATCACAGTTCACTGCAACCTCGACCTCCCAGGCTCAACCGATTCGAGTAGCTGGGACTACAGGTGCATGCCACGACACCCAGCTAATTTTTGAAAAATTTTTTTAAGAGTTGGGGTCTGGTCATGTTGCCCAGGCTGGTCTCAAACTCCTGGGCTCAAGTGATTCTTGAGCCTTAGCCTCCCAAAGTGCTGGGATTACGCCGTGAGCCACCATACCCAGCCAGGCCTCTTTTACAAGGGCCTTAATTCCATTCATGAGGGAGGGACCCTCATGGCCTAATTGCCTCTTAAAGATCCCACCTCTTAATACTATCACATTTGCCATTAAGTTTCAACACCTGAATTTTGTATGGGCCACATTTCAGCCATAGCATCTCACCCTGGCCCCCCAAAATTTATGTCCTTCTCACAAATATTCATTCCATCTCAGTAGCCCGAAAAGTCAGTCATTCCAGCAGCAACTCAAAAGTCTGAAGTCAGAGTCTCATCCAGAATCCTCTAAATTACGTATGGATGAGACCCAAAGGTGTGATTCATCCTGAGGCAAATTTTCCTCCAGCTGTGAGCCTGTAAAATCAAACAAGGTACAATGGTGGGACAGGCACAAGACGAATATTTATCTTCCAAAAGGGAGAAATACGAAAAAAAAAAAAAAAAGGAATACCAGGTCCTCAGTAAATCTCAAATTCAACAGGGCAAACAACATTCGATCTTGAGAATCATCTTTGATTCCATGTCCTGCCTTCCAGACACACTGGGGCAGGAGTTAGGCCCCCAAGGCCTTGGACAGCCCCACCCCCATGGCTTTGCCAGACAGCCATGCTTCAGCTCTCACACACTGAGGTTGCATTCCTGCGGCTTTCCCAGGCTGGTGCTGCATGCTGGTGGCTCTATTGTTCTGGGGTTGCAGAGACAGCCCTATCCCCACAATGCCACTAAGCATTCCCCTGGTGGAAACTGCAGTGGTTCCACCCCTGCAGCAACTCTCTTCCTGGGCCCCAAGGCTGTCTGCAACATTCTTTGAAATCTTGGTGGAGGTAGCGCCGCAGCCACAGCTCACACACACACACACACACACACACACCTGCAGAGTTAGCACCACATGGATGCTGACAAGGCTTACGCTTGTGCCCTCTGGAGCAGTGGCCCAAGCTGCACCTGGGTCTGCCTGAGCCACAGCTGGGGTGGCTGAGAAGCAATGTGCCAGAATACGGTGGGCAGAGACAAGGGGCAGTGAGCCCTGAAGTCCCACAGACACTCTACACGCCACCCTCAGAAACTTCTGCCCCTAAGGCCTTGGCACTCTGGGTCTGTGATGGATGTGGCAACCTCAAAGATCTGAAATGCCTTCAGGGGTCATTCTCGCATTGTCTTAATGAATAGCACCTGGCTTCCTTCTAGCCATACTAATCTCCTTATCAAATGGTCACTTGGCCACACTGCTGGTTTCTCCTAAACATGATTTTTTATTCTTTACATGGCCAGGCTAAGAATTTTCCAAATATGTATGCTCTGCTTCCCTTTTCATTATAAATTCTATCTTTGAATTGTTTCGCTCTTCTTACGTTTTACTATAAGCAGTTAAGAGAAGCCATGAAGCATCCTGAATGCTTTGCTGCTTAGAGATTTCTGCCACATACCCTAGTTCATTGCTCTCAAGCCCTGCCTTCCACGAAGTCCTAGGACACAGGCATAATTTGGCCAAGTTCTTTGTCACTGTAATAAGAATGGCCTTTCCCCCATTTCCAATACCTTGTTCCTCATTTCTGTTTCACACCTTATCAGAAGGGTCTTCACTGTCACTATCCCATAAGTTACTTCTAAAAGGAAGGAGGCTTTCCCATAGCTCTTCTCTTCTGAGCCCTCATCTGAATTGCCTTTATTGCTCTGTTCATGGCAATGAGACTTTTTCCAGCACTTTTTTTTTTTTTTTTTTTTTTTTTTTTGAGATGGAGTCTCACTCTGTAACCCAGGCTGGAGTGCAGTGGTGCAATCTCAGCTCACTGCAACCTCTGCTTCCCGGGTTCAAGCAATTCTCTGCCTCAGCCTCCCGAGTAGCTGAGATTAAAGGTGCCCATCACCATGCCTGGCTAATTTTTGTATTTTTAGTAGAGACGGGGTTTCACCATCTTGGCCAGGCTGGTCTTGAACTCCTGACCTTGTGATCCACCTGCCTCGGCCTCCCAAAGTGCTGGGATTACAGGCGTAAGCCACCGCCCCCAGCCTTCCAGCACTCATTTCAAAACCATTCCAGCCTCTACCCTTTACCAAGCTCCAGAGCTGCTTCCACATTTTTAGGTATTTGTTATAGCAACACCCCACTTCTGTGGTATCAATTTCTGTTGTAGTCCGTCTGTGCTGCTATAACAGAATACCACAGGCGGGTAATTTACAAAGAACAGAAATTTATTTCTCACAGTTCTGGAGGCTGGAAGTCCAAGACCAAGGAACCAGCATTCAGTGTCTGGTGAGGTCTGCATCCTTCAGACGGGAGAAATATTGTTTTCTCAAAGGGAAGAAGGCAGAAAGGCAAGAGACCCTAGCAGCTGTGGGAAGCCTTTTTTATAAAGGTTTTAATCCCAGTCACAGCCTAACCGTCTCGTAAAGGCCCCACCTCTTAATACTATCACATTCACCATTATGTATGGAGTGGACACATTCAAACCATAGCTTATGAACTCACAGATTTTTTTTTAAATTAAATGTGTTACAAGCCATTGCTGTTTTTCTTAATGCTCAAATTGTCCCAATGCAGCCAGTGGATTTCCTTTCAAGCCAGTTCCTTTGTCTCCATCATTCTTTGAGCACTTCCTCGCTTTCTGTAGCAACACTTGCAGCCTCAGACCTGGAATCCACCATTTATCCAGGAAGCCCTCGTTCCTTTTTGTGGGTAGCAGTATTTAGAAACCAAGATCTGGGTGCTACGTGTGTTCATAGTTACTGTGGTGTCAAAAGTTCTAGGCCCTTTCAGAAAACAGAGCCAGAAAATTAGAAAATGTAAGAGACAGAGAGAATGTGTGTGTGTGTATGCGTGTGTGTGTGTGTGTGTGTGTGATGAGTGCATATTGGTACCCCCAATTCAAATACAACATCACATAGTTCTTTGTCTTTTCCCCTACTCTGTATTTGTATCTCTCATCTCCCACAGTGAAAATGCTGGTTCTCCACATCAGTATAATTATTTATTCTATCCTATAATATACCCCAAATAGTTTCAGATTGTGACACGAGTTCTAGTATTGAATTGTTGTTATTAATACTATTTCAGTTAGTTTTCTATGCCCTTCATGATGATAATCTGTCAGCCATTCATTTCCTTAAGTAATTACTGAATTCAGGATAGCAAATGCCTTCCATCTTCGGTCCATAATTAAGAGTAATTCAGATGTCGTACAGCCTTGTCTTTAGAGATCTATCCCTGGCCTACAGAGAAGGCCAAAGATTTCTCCCTTTTGCTTCTGCAAGCTCCTGGTAGTTTCCTTCATTGAAAATAATTCTGCACACACTGCACCCTGGCAAGGAGACTCATAGCCCTTCAAGATTCCCCCACATGGCCAGACACAGTGGCTCATGCCTGTAACCCCAGCACTCTGGGAGGCCAAGGCGGGCAGATCACTTGAGGTCAGGAGTTCAAGACCAGCCTGGCCAACATGGCAAAACCCCGTCTCTACAAAAATACAAAAATTATCCGAGCATGGTGGCATGCACTTGTAGTCCCAGCTACTCAGGAGGCTGAAGCACGAGAATTGCTTGAGCCCAGGAGGCAGAGGCTGCAGTGAGCCAAGATGCCACCGCACTCCAGCCTGGGCAACAGAGTAAGACTCTGCCTCGAAAAAAAAAAAGAAAAAAAAATCCCCCAAATAATCTCTTGCAGAGATTTCACAAACCAGGCATATTTTGCTGACAACTTCCCAGGAATTATGGTAGAAGGAATAACAGCGCAAATTCACAGCTCTCACAAACACAGTCAGCAACACTGATCTCAAAAGAGCCCCCAGCCACACCTCATTGTGGCATTTCTTTATTGGTCTTTCAGCTCATCTCAGTATCATGCTCTCCTTCCCGCTGTTTTTTTCCTCCTCTTCCTTCCCTCTCCTTTCTCCATTTAGAATCAAAATGCACCATTCTTCTCCTCTGTCAAGCAGGGCAACCTCCTCCTCTGAAGCTTTGTTCAAGGCATTCTTAGAACAAGGACAGCCTTCTTCCTAAGAAAAATTACAGTGAATAAAATTTCCTCTGCCTTATTACACATACAAGGGTTGGGATCTTTTTAAAGTGAGGTCATTTATAAACTACAAAGAAGTACCTGCAAAATTCCAAGAGGAGTTTCTCCATTGGTTCAGCTAATGTCCCTCAGAACCAGGTCACCAGATGGCTCAAGCTGCCTAGGATCTTTCTACTTCTGGACCCCCCAGCTTCCAGAGCCACCTCCTCAAGTCCTCACGACCTCTACTGTTCTCTCTTCATCGCAGACAAATGAGCTCATCCAAATTTCCTCCAGCTAAGCAGCAACCACCCTGTGCTCCCTCCCAGGACACCAGCCAAGGGCCCTGGGAGGATAACAGTATTTATGAGCCATGGTCTGTGAACTGACTCCAGCATTGAGGGGCAGCCTGGCCCTCCCAGTGCCCCACAGCTCATCGGGAGGGACTCAGAGGCCTCTAATTTCCCATTGCATTGATGGAGATGACCTTGCTAAATAACCTGCCTAGATGAGAGCCAATGAGGAGTATGGCCGCTATCCTGCTAGCCCAGAGGTCCCATTCATGGCCCTTCCAGAGTTTGTGGAGCCTAGAAGATCTTCTGTTGGCAGAAGCTTTCAAAAAGGCCAGCAGGTAGCCCTGGAAACAATCCCCAACTGGGGTACAGTGGGGAGGAGAAGTGCAGATCTTTCTACAAAGTCTATCTGAATCTCTGATGACAGAAAGGAACATTGAAATTTGAAAAATACTCTAAAATTGGAGTTGCCTTCATTATTTTCTAGTCAGTAAATATTTAAGTTGCCTTGATATTTAAATTAATAGGTTTTTTTAAGTATGAAATTTAGAAAATTTACTCATAGGAGAAATGGGCCAAAAATGTACAAGAATGTTGGGGTCTTTCAAAATGCAAGAGTTGAAGAATAAAATTGTGGTATAAGGAGGAGAGTAGTGAAATGAAATGATCTGAGAATGGGAGGAGGAGGGACTGGGAAAAGGGAGCGGGGACCCTCCTGGCACAGGCAGCATGCTACCCTGTAGCTGCTCGTCCATCACCAAAGCCCCTGCCTGTTCATGGTAATCTGGCAAGCAATGAAATACCTCCCTGCTTCCCACGTCTCCCTCTACCATGTCTCAATATGCCTTGAAGTCCACCATTAGCACCTCTATCCCTTAAGTCTCAGCTGACTCCTCCATCAAATAGGTGGCATTTATGTTGGGATTTTAGGACTGCAAATGTGTCTAGTTTTGCAGTTCTGGAACTTTCTAGAATCACACATTAGGTGGGCTAGATAAGTAGTTTCTCTAGTTTTGTGCTCTTGCAACTTTTTATGTAATTGCATTGATTATTCCTTGATTAATTCTTAGGAGAATCCAGACAGAGCCCAGGTAAGCTACTAAAATACCTATGCCCTTTGTCCTTCTGAGATGCAGTAGGAAACCACCTGTCAGAGTAATTCCCACATTTCATGTTACTGGGCTGCTCCCCTGGACATGAGGGGGGATGGTTCTAGGCCCAGGTGCCCAGCAAGCCTTGTGCTCCTTTCTATCATGGCTTTTCTCTCCCAGAGCTGGTCAGCTCCAGGGCTTAAAGCAAGTAAGCCAATGTCAGCACAGAGAAGATGTGCAGTGAAGTGCTGCCCACATGACGGCCAGGGCCAAAGCTCAGGCCTTCTGCCGTGTAATCTTGGGCAAGTTCCCTAAACTCAAGTTATTTGAACAGGAATGCAAATGGGGTGAGAATAAGGGTCTGGAGACAAGGGTCCCCGGGTTCATACTCTGGCTCCATCACTTGCCAGCACCATATGCATGAGGCTTAACTTCCAGTCTGTCCTTTTCTTTGTCTGTAAAATGGAACTTACAATAGCATCCACATCTTAGGGCTGCTTTGAGTTAATCTGATAAGTTAATGCATGTAAAATGCTTACAAATTGCCTTGTTCATAGTACTTAATAAATATTTGACATTTTAGGCTGGGCACGGTGACTCCCGCCTATAATCCCAGCAATTTGGTAGGCTGAGAGGGGTGGATTTCTTTTTTTTCTTTTTCTTTTTTATTTTTTGAGACAGAGTCTCGCTCTGTTGCCCAGGCTGGAGCACAGTGGCACGATCTCAGCACAGTGGCACGATCTCGCCTCACTGCAAGCTCCGCCTCCCAAGTTCACGCCATTCTCCTGCCTCAGCTTCCCGAGTAGCTGGGACTACAGACACCCACTACCACGCCTGGCTAATTTTTTTGTATTTTCAGTAGAGACCGGGTTTCACCATGTTAGCCAGGATGGTCTCAATCTCCTGACCTCGTTATCTGCCCGCCTTGGCCTCCCAAAGTGCTGGGATTACAGGCGTCAGCCACCGGGCCAGTGAATGTCTTGAGGCCAGGAGTTTGAGACAAGCTGGCCAACATGGTGAAACCCAGTCTCTGCTAAAATACAAAAATTAGCCATGTGTGATGGTGCATACCTGTAATCCCAGCTACTCGGGAGGCTGAGTCACGAGAATCACTTGAACCCGGGAAGTGGAGGCTGCAATGAGCTGAGAACATGCCACTGCACTCCAGCCTGGGCAACAGAGCAAGACCCTATCTCAAAAAATAAATAAATAAAAATAAATAATATTTGACATTTTATATGTACATATATTCCTACATACATTTGTAAATACATATAAAAAGTCCGTCAAATTAGCCTGTTGTGGTGGCAGGTGCCTGTAATCCCAGCTAATTTGGAGGCTGGGGCAGAAGAATCACTTGAACCTGGGAGGCAGAGGTTGCAGTGAGCTGAGATTGTGCCATTACACTACAGCCTGGGGGACAAGAGTGAGACTCTGTCTCAAAAAAAAAAAAAAAAAAAAGTATGTCAAGGCCAGGCGCAGTGGCTTACGCCTGTAACCCCAGCATTTTGGGAGGCTGAGGTGGGTGGATCACCTGAGGTTGAGAGTTCAAGACCAGCCTGACCAACATGGAGAAACCCCATCTCCACTAAAAATACAAAATTAGCCGGGCACGGTGGCACACACCTGTAATCCCAGCTACTTCGAAGGCTGAGGCAGGAGAATCACTTGAACCTGGGAGGCAGAGGTTGCGGTAAGCTGGGATCACACCATTGCACTCCCATCTGGGCAACAAGAGCAAAACTCCGTCTCAAAAAAAACAAAAAACAAAAAACAAAAAGTCTGTCAAGACATACTTCTTAGAATGGCTGAAATAAAAAAAGATTTTTAAATTTGACAATAGCAAGTGTTGGTGAGGAAGTGGAGCAACTGGAACTCTCATACACTGCTGATGGAAATGTAAAATGTACAACCCTTTGAACAACAGTTTGGCAGTTTCTGATAAAGTTAAACATGTATTTATCACACTTATCATAGGATCCAGCAATCCCATTCTTATTCCTTCAAGAGAAATGAAGGCATACATCCACACAAAGAATGTTCATATAGTTTTATTCATAATAGCCAAAAAACTGGAAAGAATCCAGGTGTTTATCAACAAGTGAATGGATAAACAAATTCTGGAACATCCTTTCAATGGGACACTACTCAGCAGTAAGAAGGGATTAACTACTAATACATGCAATGACACAAATGAATCCCAAAAGC
The DNA here is from genome assembly GCF_029289425.2 of Pan paniscus. Lineage (NCBI taxonomy): Eukaryota > Metazoa > Chordata > Mammalia > Primates > Hominidae > Pan > Pan paniscus. The sequence continues at coordinate 53,323,449 of NC_073261.2, read as the reverse complement.
ATTTTTTTTTTTAAAGATAGGGTCTCACTCTGTTACTCAGGCTGGAGTGCAGTGGTACAATCATGGTTCACTGCAGCCTCAACTTCTCAGGCTCAAGTGATCCTCCCACCTGAGCCTCTCGAGTAGCTGGGACTACAAGCATGCACCACCACACTCGGATAATTTTTTAAAATTTTGTAGAGACAGGTCTCACTGTGTTGCCCAGGCAGGTCTCACTATGTTGCCCAGGAGGATAACTCCTGCCTCACCCTCCCAAAGTGATGAGATTACAGGTGTGAGCCATTGCACCCAGCCTCAAAAGCATTGTGTTAAGGTAAAGAAGCCAGATACAGAAGACTGCATACTGTAGGATTCCATTTATATGACATTCTGGAAACAGCAAAACAACAGAAACAGAAAGCAGATGATTGGTTGACAAGGGGTGAAGACAGGGAGGAATTGATTATAAAGAGGTATGAGAGAACATGTAAGGTTATGAAAATGCTTCACATCTTGATTGCCCATATGGTTTGCTTCTGTGTCCCCACCCAAACCTCATCTCAAATTGTAAACCCCATAATCCCCACATGTTGAGAGAGGACATGGTGGGAGGTGACTGAATGATGGGGATGGTTCCCCCATGCTGTTCTCGTGATAGTGAGTTCCCATGAGATCTGATGGTTTTATAAGTGCTCAGAAGCTCCTCCTCCATTCCTCTCTCTCCTGCCACCTTGTGAAGAAGGTGCCTGCTTCCCCTTCCACCATATCATTTCCTAAGGCCTCCCCAGCCATGAGGAACTGTGAGACAATTAAACCACTTTTTTTTATTAATTACCCAGTCTCGGGAATTTCTTTATAGCAGTATGAGACCGGACTAATACAACTGTGATGGTGGATACACGACTGAATATGGCTGTCAAAACTTAAAGAACTGCATACATAAGAAAGGTAAATTATACCTTAATAACCTGATGTTAAAAGCCATTAACAGCTGTTACCTATAAGAGGAGGGAACTAAGTAGGGAGGACGATTAAAGGATACTTTTTTCTACTTAAACATATTTGTACTGTTTGAACTTTTCTAATGAGCAAATAACTTATGTACTTGATAATAATTTCTTGAAAGTTTTAAAGAATAACAATAATATCTATCTTAAAGGGTGTTGTGAGATCCAAATGATATAATGTAAAAAGCATACAGCACAATGCATGAACTCAGATACAGACAGACACACAGATACATAAACAGACAGCTACAGGTAGAGAGAATTTGTTACCTTCCTCTCACCTCTCACCTCCCCTATTCTCTTCACTCCCCCATCCTCACCCTCCCTTAATGACCCACATATTCTGAAATGACAAGGTACAAAGGCCCAAGGGCCACTGAGGTGACAGCCATGACTTACCTCAGTGACGAAGAGTGTGCGAGGGTCGATGATATCCAAGAAGTGCCTGAAGCGGCCATAGAAGGACGTCTGAAGAAGAGGATGAGAGAGAAGAGTGAATGGATCAGCTGCTGCACACCCTTCTCCAGACACTGGAGAGCCCCACCCTTTATGATTGGGGTCCCCCGGTCCCCAGGACTCCTCGTGTGGGTGATAAATGCCAATGAGGCCTCAGAAATCTAAGGACAGCTTTCCTGGGGCTGAGAGTTTTCCAAAGTCAACTCAGAGAGACCACTGAGATACTCAAGGACAGGCCCATCTGCTCTTCCAGGTGACTTCCATTTTCCCCTCTCTCTCCCAACGCCCTGAGATCTATTCTGAGCCTATTAAAAGCTCCCAAGCATCCCTGGACATGTAGGCTGAAGGTGAGGCCTGGTCCCCAGCCCTCTCCCAGCCTCCCTGCCTTGCTCAGGACCTTGAGTGACAGAGCATCCTGCCTACCCCCCACAGGGTCCCTCCCCAAGGTCCAGCTCTGCCTCCAGGGGGGATCCCCAAGGGCAGCTCAAGCCTAAAAGCACTGAGCTCACAATCCGCAGGCCCTCCTTCACCCAGAGCCCTGTAGCTGCTGAGGTGCAGGACAAGGGGCAGCTCCCCCAACCTTGCCCCAGAGCAGGGGCCGTGGAAAAGGAGGGCTTTATGCTAAGCGCAGCCACAGGCATTGGAGCACAATGAAAGGAAACCAAGCAACCCGGCTGCTGGGCCTTCTGCCCTGGGGACAAAGCCAGCTGGGCAAAGCTGAGCTCAAGGGGAAGACAGAGGGTGCCAAGCTCGGGGATGAAGGGGAAGCTGCAATCGCTGGGGTTCATGCCTCACTACACTCCGGGCTCTGCCCCAAATTCCTCCCTGGAGCCCCACAACTCTCCAAGCACCATCCTTTGCACAGTGGAGGAAACAGAAGCCTCCACATTCCCTCCCCTTATTTAGTAGGACACCAGACCCTGAAGCCAATTCCTGTTCCTTTCCCTTCCCAATAAAGACCCTGCAATAGGCTCCAGGTCACCTCAAAGTCCCCATACACACCAGTTCTCATCCCACCTCCATTTCTCTCCCACCATGGCACCCCTGCATGAAGCAACCTCTAACCCCTAATGCCACCCCTACCCAGGTGCTGTCTCTCACAAACCAGATCAAGCTTCGGTCCATTCCTAACAGAAACAGCTGCCTCTCTAACCTCTTATAATCCACACAGCCCAGACCATTTCCCCATTAAAGACATACATAAGGGAGGCTCACAATGCTGTCCTGGCAAAATTTCACCTCTAAGAATGTAGTCTAAGGAAACAATCCAAGATGTTCAAAGATCTGGTCAGGTGTACATACCAAGGATATTCACTGCTGCATTATTTACAAAGGTGGATGGTTAAATAAATGATGGTCCATTCATATGACTGAATACTATGCAGCCTTTAAAACTATGTTTTCAAACATTTATGACATGGAATAATGCTTAAAATTTTATGAAATGCACATAAGCAGTGTGATTCCAACTCAATAAACAAGAGGATAAACAGAGCTAGACAGATACTAAGCGAAAAGCAAAAAGACCAAATGACATCCAGATCCTGGTCCACTAACAGAGACCAGGGTTCCTTAGGAAAGGAGCGGATTCAAAGGCTGGGGTAGGGAGGGTACAAGATGAAACTGGTACATTTTGTTGCACCAGAAAGTAATGAAGTCTTACCCCCAAAAAATGATGGGGACATGTTAAAAGGATCAACGAAGGGCAGGTGGGACACTGTGTTCTTCCAAATGTGATACCCCGAGAAGTCCACAGCATCACTCACATAATATTCCAAAGGGACTAAATAAATCTAATCACAAGAAAACAAAACAAACCCACACTGACGGACATTCCATAAATTAATTGGTTTTGTTCATCAAATATGTCAATGTCATAAAGACAAAGAAAGAGTGGGAATGAGACTATTCCACATTAAAGAAACTAAAGAGACAACTAGATGCACCGTGTAACTCGGGATTGGATCCTGGCGTAGAGGGGGGAATGCTCTCAAGAGCATTACTGAGACAAGTGACAGAAGTGGAATATGGACCATAGGTTAATAAAAGTGTTGTATCCATGTTAAGTCTCCTGAATATAATTACTACACTGCGGTTATATAAGAGAATGTCCTTGTTCTTTTTTTTTTTTTTTTTTAAGACAGGGTCTAACTCTGTTGCCCAGGCTGGAGTGCAGTGGCACGATCTCAGCTCACTGCAACCTCTGCCTCCCGAGTTAGCAATTCTCCTGCCTCAGCCTCCCGAGTAGCTGTGACTACAGGCCAGTGACACCACGCCCAGCTTATTTTTTTTGTATTTTTAGTTGAGACGGGGTTTCACCATGTTAGCCAGGATGGTCTCGATCTCCTGACCTCATGATCTGCCCACCTCAGCCTCCCAAAGTGCTGGGATTACAGGCGTGAGCCACCGCGCCTGGCCAAGAATGTCCTTGTTCTTAAAAGATATATGCTGGACCGGGCGTGGTGGCTCATGCCTGTAATCCCAGCACTCTGGGAGACCAAGGCAGGCAGATCACCTGAGGTCAGGGGTTCAAGACCAGCCTGGCCAACATGGTGAAACCCCGTCCATACTAAAAATATAAAAATTAGCCAGGTGTGGTAGTGCAATCCCAGCTACTTGGGAGGCTGAAGCAGGAGAATCGCTTGAACCTAGGAGGTGGAGGTTGCAGCGAGCAGAGATCGCACCACTGCACTGCAGCCTAGGTGACAGAGCAAGACTCTGTCTCAAAAAAAAAAAAAAAAAAAAAAAAAAGTCACATACTCTGATGTATTAGGAGATGAATGAATACAACCTATTCGTAAATAGTTGAAGAAAAATAACGTGTAAAAATACAGGGCAGCCATAAAACCTGGAAATGTAGATACTATAATTGAATGCAGATTGAAGATGTCCTAATGATACCATGTATATTTGCTATCTTTTCAGACTTTATGATTACCTGTAGACAAAGAGAATAATAAAGGAAATGTGATAAGATGTTAAAAATTGGTAGATCTAGGCAAATAGGGAAGTTTTCCTTATTCTTGCAACCTTTCTGTAAGACTAAAAGTGTTTCAAAATAAAAAGGTAAAAATTATATTTTCAAAAAAGCTAGATGAAAATATACTAAAATGCTAATAGAGATTGCCTCTGGGTAATAGGTTTATGTATGATTTATATTTCCAGATCTTTAAATTGCTTTTGAAATTAAAAAAATCAATATTATACCTAATATACAGAAGTGATATTACATTTAAAAATACATATTTAGAGTAAAATGCAAGCCAGTCACAGTGGCTTGCTCCTATAATCCCAGCTACTTGGGAGGCTGAAGTGATAGGACCACTTGAGCCCAGGAGTTTGAGATCAGCCTGGGCAACACAGTGAAACCCCATCTCTACAAAAAATTTTAAAAATTAGCCAGGCATGGTGGTATACACCTGTAGTCCCAGCTACTTAGGAGGCTGAGGTAGGAGGACCACTTCAGCCCAGGAGTTCGAGGCTGCAGTGAGCTATGATCATGCCACTGCACTCCAGCCTGAGTGACAGAGTGAGAGCCTGTCTCCAAAAATAAAATAAAGTAAAACATGAACTGATATTTTAAATATTACACTTGATTAAGAGCTCCTGAAGGACATGGGCTATTGAATGTTCCTTCCTTATCCTCCCTGGCTCGAAGTCTCCTTACATATCTGGAAGGAAGGGTCTTCTGCCACAGGAATCCATGAGTGGGCTGATGAGCAGCCAACGGCCTCAAGGCTTCTGGGTGGGGTAGAGCTGGGCTGGGCTTTGAAGGGAGGGCAGGATTAGGAAAGGGTAACAGTATGGCAGCTAGTGGTCCAAGGAGGAAAGAGGATGAGCAGGGGAAGAGGAGAGAACCTGGAAGTAGAATGGCCTGAGTGAAGCAACTTCTTGAAGATGGTCCAGCAGAAACTTCAGCCTTTGACTTGTCCTATGGTCTGGCACTGTCTTCATCCTGTCCCAGCCCTGCCAGCCTTCTTGTGTCACTTTCGACCACAGCTACTGGGGGAGACTCCCAGATAAGGCATTTTGCTCCACAGACACCTACAAACTCCTAATGAGCTAGGCTCAGGGGACAGACACCAAATGAACAAGCCCTCAAAGAGCTCACAGCCCATCAAGACAGACTAATAACTATAAACAAGTAACTACAAAACACTGATCAGAGTTTAAATGAAGCATCGCAAAGTATATTGGGAACACACAGAGTTCTTCCTATGTCTTCCTAGTTTAAGTCAAGGAGGTGTCCCAGAGGAGCTGGGACCAAGGGATGGATGAGTTTACCTAGCAGAGGAGGGTATATGCAAGAGGATGAAAGCATAAAGCTTAGGATCAGAAGCTGCACCAGACTCCTGTGGTCTCTTCATTCATTCATCATTCAACCCACTACCGAGGATCTACTGTGTGCCCAGCACTGTGCTAGGTCCTGGAGGTAGCAAGGCTGACCAACTGTGGGGAAATGAGGAAGAGCAGCCACAGATGATGCCTCACTTTCTAGTGAGACATGAATGTTTGTTAACCAGAATAGGGACAGCAAGAAGCATACTGATTAAGTGGAAAGAAGATAAAAACTCTGTATTGGTCATATCAGTCTGAGATATTTAAAGGGCCTTCCAGATATAATTTTTCAGCAAACATTTGGACTGAGATTCAAGAAAGAGACTCTGAATTGGAAATGTCAGGTACAGATTGCCCTAAGACCCCCACCCCACCCACTATAGAGACAAACCTATAGTCTGACCAAGTCAGATTTACTGACTCACTCAACAAAGAAAAGCACCACAGCAGAGGAATTATGGGGTGCCTTGCCAAACAAAGAAAAATATTTAGTATATAATTTAAGGAAGATAGAGTAAAATGTAAATGAAGCAGTGTTTCAATAGGCTCCAAGCAAAGCAAGACTGTGTGAAAAGGAGTCATCATAGGTCTGGACCAACCACTCAGGGTCTTGTTTCCTTAAAAACTATAAAGATTAATGAGAAATGTTGTGACCAGAAACCCCTTATTTGCAGCTATGGGTTGATTCTACGAGGCAAAGTGACTTAGACCTGCCAATCAAGAGGTAGATGGTTCATTCCTAATGATATGACTTAAACAGCAAAGTTCCTGGCAGTCTAGGACCTTATAGAGTGAGACATGAGTATGAAAGAGGTGGTTACTGGAAGAAGGTTGTTCGATACTTTATAGATCCTGTGGGTCCTCGTGAGAAACATTGTTTCTTTGCAGCTGGCTCTGTGTCTGTCCTCCCCGTCTGATGAATGGCAAGGAAGGTTTTACTTTCTCAGTCTCAGTTCATTTTTATTTTCTCAATAGTTCAAAATGTATAGCCTCCCTCCCAAATTCAGTTCCCATCTTTTACCCCCTCCCTCCCAAATTCAGCTCCCATCTTTACCCAATCACACAATCGGTGGATGTTTTTCCTCCCCTTTTTCTTTACTGGAAGAATGAGTCAGCCAAGTGATTCCTTCTCTTTCCCTTCACAAGAAAGGTGAGTCAGCTAATTCTCAGCAGGAGCCAGGGCCTACAGCAGCAGCTGCCTTCCCACCTCCACCAGCCGGCTCTCTCCCATCTGCAAGCCCCCCAGGAAAGAGCAGGCCTTGGGAGCAGCAGCAGAGGGCAAAGATCCCAGAAGAAGCTGACACCGCCCCGCAACTACACACACCAGACCTCCAGATTACTGCTCTTCGATTAGGAATAATATACTCGCTGAACCTACAGCCCAAAGCAGAAAGGCTGGGCCAGCCCAGTAGTCCTGAATCAGCTGCACCCTGAACCACCTGGGTACTTCAAAAACCAGGCCATACACCCAGGGATTCTGATTCTATTGCTCTGGGGGTGGCCTCCAGGCATCAGTGTCTATTTTAAAACCTGCCCAGTGTGACTCTTGGAAATTATGACCCCTCTCCACTGCACAAACCAGCCCAGGAGCAGCACTAGAAAAAACTCACTGTCTCGCCTATAGGAAGTAAATGATTAAAATACATAACCACCTGCAAGGTACTGTGACTTTAGAACTTTATTTCAAGCAAAGTATGAGACATTTCCCCTCTGCCTCCCAACTCTCAGCCCACACAAACCTCCCAGCCTTGAAGTGAAGAAAGCATTTGTCTGCCCAGCAAGCTCTCCATACCCCAGAGGGAGCCCTGTGCAACCAGCCTGCTCTGCCCCACTAGGCCTTGGTCCCCAGCATACTCATACCCCCAGTCATCTCAGCAGATAAGTGAGACTTCCAAAGGAGCAAGGAATTTTTGTTTTATTTTTGAGACAGAGTCTCACTTTGTCACCCAGGCTGGAGTGCAGTGGCACGATCATAGCTCACTACAACCTCCACTTCCTGGACTCGGGTGATTCTCCCACCTCACCCTCTAGAGTGGCTGGGACTACAAGCATGTGTCACCACACCTGGATAATTTTTATATTTTTTGTAGAGACGGGGTTTCGCCATGTTGCCTGGACTGGTCTCAAACTTCTGGGATCAAGCAATCTGCCCACCTTGGCCTCTCAAAGTGCTGGCATTACAAGCATGAGCCACCACACCTCACCAGAAGTTGTTAAAAAACTTCTTTCCTTCTTTCTTTTTTGAGACAGGGTCTCACTCTGTTGCCCAGCTGGAGTGCAGTTGTGTGATCATAGCTCACTGCAGCCTCAGACTTCTGGACTCAAGGGATCCTCCTGCCCCAGCCTCCCAAGTAGCTGGGACTACAGGTGCATGCTACCACGCCAAGCTAGTTTTTCAATTTTTTGTAGACATGGGGTCTCACTATGTTGTCCAGGCTGGTCTCAAGCTCCTGGCCTCAAGCAATCCTCCTGCCTTGGCCTCTCGAAGTGCTGGGATTACAGGCATGAGCCAACTGCACCTGGACGACAATTTTTTTTTTTTTTTGAGATAGAGTTTCACTCTTGTTGCCCAGGCTAGAGTGCAATGGTGCAATCTCGGCTCACTGCAACCTCTGCCTCCCGGGTTCAAGCAATTCTCCTGCTTCAGCCTCCTGAGTAGCTGGGATTATAGGCGCCTGCCACCATGCTCAGATAATTTTTGTATTTTGTAGAGACAGGGTTTTGCCATGTTGGCCAGGCTGGTCTTGAACTCCTGACCTCAAGTGATCTGCCCGCCTTGGCCTCCCAGAGTGCTGGGATTACAGGCATGAGTCACTGTGCCTGGCCATGTGGGGGAATCCTGAAAGGCTATTTTTTGTATTTTTTAGTAGAGACAGGTTTTACCATGTTGGCCAGGCTGATCTCGAACTCCTGTCATCAAGTGATCTGCCCGCCTTAGCCTCCCAAAGTGCTGGGATTACAAGCATGAGCCACCGCGCCTGGTCCTGGACAACAATTTATTTACAGATGGACTGAAACACAAATGGGAGAAAGTATGTGTGTTTGTTTCCTGTCCTGGGGCCCCAACATGGCAAACATGGTGTCTTGGCCGGAAGGAAAAACAGTGAGTTCAGGAGAGGAAATGACCAGAAAAGGAAGAGGAAAGGAAGCAAAGCAGGTCTCAGAGGTTCCCTGGGTGCTGTGCTGTCATCTCCTCCCCTTTCACTAGGCAGCTGGAGTAGTGGTTAAATGCATAGACTTTAAGTTTACAGGAGAAACAAGGGATAAAGGAACATGCTAACCACTACCACAGAGATGCCATCAGCAACATTGAGAAGGTGGGGAATTCTACAGGGACGAACAACTGTTTCTTCAATAGGAAGGGAAAAGAGGAAGATAGAACTAACAGATTAAAAGATACAAAAGACGCCGGGTGTGGCAGCTCACGCCTGTAACCCCAGCACTTTGGGAGGCCGAGGCGGGTGGATCACCTGAGGTCAGGAGTTTGAGACCAGCCTGGCCAACATAGTGAAACCCCATCTCTACTAAAAATACAAAAATTAGCAAGGCATGGTGGCATGCGCCTGTAATCCCAGCTACTCAGGAGGCTAAGGCAGGAGAATCACTTGAACCCAGGAGGCGGAGGTTGCAGTGAGCTGACATCATGCCACTGCACTCCAGCCTGGGCGACAGAGAGCGACTCTGTCTCCAAAAAAAAAAATAAAAGATACAAAAGAGAAATACCCAAAGGCAATAATATGTGGGACTTATGGGATCCTGATTCAAACAAATCAACTACAAATAAATTAAGTGATGGTCAGGGAAATATGAATAGCGACTGGTTACTTGATGATATTAAGAATTAATGGGCCAGGCATGGTGGCTCATGCCTGAAAATCCCAGCACTTTGGGAGGGCGAGGCAGAAGAATCATTAGAGGCCAGGGGTTTGATACCAGCCTCGGCAAAATAGCAAGACACCTGTCTCTACAAAAAAAAAAAAAAAAAGAAAAAGAAAAAACAGAAAGAAAACAAACAAACAAAAAATACATATAGCCACGCATGGTGGCACACCCCTGTAGTTCCAGCTACTCAGGAGGTAGACGCCAGAGGATTGCTTGAGCCCAGGCACTCAAGGCTGCAGTGAGCCATTAATTACTGTTCCACTGTACTCTATTGTGGGTGACAGACAGAAACCCTGTCTCTAAAAAAAAGAAAAAACAAATAATGATTTTAGGTGTGTTAAGGACATGGTTATGTTAAACAAATCAAAAAACCCTCCAATATCATGTGATAAAGAGAGCACTTCACCTCTGTGATATTCTTACCTCAAAACCCATAACTCCGGTCTACCCAAAAGAAAGACATTAGGCAACCCAAGTTGAGGGACACTCTATAAAGTATCTTCCAAAATTGTCAAGGTCATCAAAAACAAGCAAAGTCTGAGAAACTATCCCAGGTACTATGACTGCCACAGACCAGAGGAGGCTAAAGAGACATGATGACTAAATGTAACATGTTCCTGGATGGGATCCTGGGACAGAAAGGAGACATTAGTGTAAAAAAAAGTAGTAAAATTCAATGAAGTCTGGAGTGTAGTTAACGATAATGTAGCAATGTTAGTTTCTTAGTTTTGAAAAATGTACTGTGGCAATGCAAGACGATAGCAGAGGACAATGGGTGAGGGCTAGGCAGGAATTGTTTGCTGTCTTTTGACTTCTCTAAAATTATTCCAAAATAAAAAAATTTTAAAAAAGCTAACCAAAGAGTCCTTATTTTTTAGAGATACCTACTAGTGGGTTCAGTGAAATGATGGGATGTTTGGGCTTTGCTTCAGAGTAATTCATTGATTGGGTTGTGGGGGGTGGGTGCATAGATGAAACAAGGCCGGCTTTAAGTTGGCAACTGTTGAAGCTGGATGATGGGTGCATAGGGGTTTACTGACAACTATCTCCAGATTAGTATGTTTGTAAACTTCCATAATAAAAAGTTGACAACAAGCAAACAAACAAACATGAACTCTGGAGACAGACTGCCTGGGAAGTTACTTAATCTGTTTGTGTGCTGTAGTTTTCTTACCCATAAATTGGAGATCATTGCACCTGCCTCAAAGGGTTGTTGTGAAAATTCAGTAAGTCAATACACAAAAAGGCTGGAATGATGCTTGGCTATCGTCACCATCTTACAGGGAGAAAGATGGTCACAGACCACCAACACTCATCACCCTTTCTTCACACTCTGACCCTCCACACCCTCCACCCTCTTTCTGCCCGTCCTCTTGCATAGGGAGACCCTTGAGGGAATAAAGAGGAGTTCTAGAGTGACTCCAGGGAATAAGAAAAGACCTTGGTAACAAATCCTGCAGAAAGCGGTGAGATTAATTGGGGAATAAGGGTCATGTCCCTGGCATGGGTGCTGGGAATGAACCCTGGATTATCAACCACCTTGAAGCAGGCTTCTGTCAGGCCAGCACAAGGTACTATGAGCATATATATTACACAACTATTACATGCCAGGGCAGGACATAGAGATGTGGGCTGGGCCCTAAAGGAGCTCATCAACCCAGTACATACGTAGCCAACCTTTGTGTCTTTAGACTCACCTCCTTAGAGACACCCCAACTCTGGGATGTCTCAGCACTGATGAACCTTACACTGTCAAACATGCCACCACTTGCAATTTTGTAAGATCCCTAAGGGACAATTTGGAGAAAAGTTGGTCCACCTCCCCAGTCACAACCTTACAAGTCAATTTAATTCAAGTCCGCAAAGCCCTACTGAATTGTCTCCAGGATATTCATGTATATAACAAATCTTCATTAAGCACCTCTTAACTGCCAGGCACTGTGCTGAGCCTTGGAGAGTCAACAGGGAGTAAAGGCAGGCACAGCCCCCACTTCTGCAAAGTCCATAGTCGAAAGAGAGACACAGATGGCAAAGAAATACTCATCACAAATCAATGTATACACCGAGATAGGTACTTTGCAGTAAGCGAACACTCAAAAATCCAACCTGGGAGTGGCAGGAGGCTTCTCCAAGAAAGTGATGCTTCATGGATACACCAGGGATGAGGAAGAATGGGAACAAGAGTTGGGGGTAGAGGAAGAGGTGATGTTCCAAGCAGATGGCCCAGTGGTGGGAGGGAACGTGGTGGGTTCAGAGGCTGAAAAGCAGCCAGTGTGATGTGAAGGAGGGTGCGAAGTGTGGGTGGGTGGGTGGTGGGATTCAAGGAAGAAGTAGTCAGTGGGGTGGGCCATGCATACTTTGGGGGCCCCTTCAGAAGTGAGGTCTTTATCTCAGAAGCAGGGGAAGCCATTGGAGGGTATTTAAATCTACAAGGGCGTGGGGAGTCCCTTGATCAGATCTGCACTGTTGGGACTCTGACTTGCAGAAAGAGGAAGGACTGGAAGAGGGCCAGAGTGGAAGCAGGGAGACCTGTTGTGAGGCTACTGCAGTGACCCAGGAAATAGACGATGGGGGCTTGGTCTAGGATTCTGGCAGTAGAGATGGGTGGACTTGAGAGCTGTGTAAGAGGTAAGATCACTGGGCCTCTGGTTGCATTTAAAGGGTGAGGGAGAAGAAGGAAAGAACACAGGCGGCTCCCAGGTTTCTGGCTGCATTGATTGGGTGGCAAGTTGGGCTGCTTGCAGAGCCAGGGAGCCATGCGGGAGGAGCAGGTATGGAGGAAAGAGAAGATCCTTAACATGGATGAATCACATGCAACGTGCTTTATGCAGGCCACTATGCTGGAGGAGGGGAGCTTCAAAAGTGCATACAACAAACACTTTTACTGCCTTCAAGAGCAGTGCCAAAAAGAAGTACCGCTATGGCTGCAGGAACAGGGTAGCCTAAAATGTTTATCTATGGCTCTAGAGCAGTGCTCACAGCACAGGGCTCAGTCATATAAGCCACTAAGACGTATTTGATAAATGTCTGTTAGGTCACTGAATGTCCCTAGTGCCACATACAGATAACAGACACCAGGACAAAAAGAAAAAGGAAAAAAAAAAAAGGAAACACAAATCTTTTACTCGGCACATTACTATATGCCTAACCTGTCTCCATCAGGGTAAGACAGAGGCAGAGAAGGGCAAGTTCAGCCCCTTCTTGCAAAAGGCCTACAGGGGGTCTGAGGAAACCAAGTCGTCACACAGCAAACATTTAGAAGACCACAGGGCAGACTGTATGGAGAGCTATGAGGATCTGACTCAGGTGGCCAAAGAGGTGTGCAGGAGGAAGCCTGCGATCTGATGGGACCAGAGAAGAAGGGAGCAAGTGTTTGCCAGAGAGGCAGGCCCGTCTGAGCCTTTAAGAATGAGCAGAATGGGGGTGGGAGCGGGGACAGGCAATGTAATAAGGTCACTCAAGTCCAGGCAGGGACACCCCGACACTCTCGCCCCAGATGGCCTCCTACACTGGAAGGAAGATGCCAGTCTCACCTCGGATACCTACATGCTGAGATGGCCTACTTTTAAAAGGAATTAAAGTCCTGTTAAGAAACACTGGGGACATTTTTTTCAGACGGCTCAGGAGCCAAGTTCCCTAATTATCAGCAAAGCTCGGGGCACCCCCTTGCTGGAACCAGTCCCCCTTCCACCACAACAACAAAAAAAGAAGAAGAAAGCCACCGCACCGACCTTAGCACAATTTCCTTTCTTCCTTCAAAGTTCTTTTCTGGCCGCCTCGGCTGCCGCCCACCCCTGGCAAGCCCCGGTTCACTTCAGCGGTCTCTCTGCCTGTTTCCTAATAAATTCCGTCTCCTTGGTGCGGGAGGCGCGGGAGCCCGAGGGTCTGCGGCGCGGGAGCGGCCCCTCCCCGGCTCCGGTCTCCGGGCCCAACCAGGCGCCCGGGCTCCGCGTTCCACCCCCGCCTCCGCAGTCTAGGGCCGAGTCGGCGACGCCCCAAAGGAGGTCCCGGAGGGAAAGGACCCCTGTCGCCGTGCCCCGAAGAGCCTGAGCGGGTGTGCCCAGAGCCAGTACCCGGCGGCGCGGGGACCCGGGCGCGGGAGACCCTCCGCGGAGGACACAGCGAGGAAGAGGCTGGGGGGGGTTCCCGGGCGGCAGCCCCTCGGAGGGACGACGGCCCCAGGGGATGACACAGCGTTTCCCCCGCTCGCCCTGGCTGCGTCCCCTCAGGGCATCGGCCGGCTTGCTGCGTCAGCGAATCCTCAGCCCGAGATGGAGAGCAGGGACCGGGGACGCCGGACCGCCGCTCGCCTCGGCACTCGCCCCCTCAACCTGCTGCGCGCGCCGGGCCCGGCTTGGGGGCCAGGGCTGGGGAGTGACCGCGGGGCGCGACGCTGCCCGGCGGCACCGCCAGCAGCTCGAAAGGAACGTCAGTCCCCACCGGGGGAAAAAGTTAGAAGGCATCCCGGCCACGCCAACTTCCCATCCAGGGCCAGACTAGAACTTTGAGTCCGGGGCGGGCAGCTGCACAACCCGGAGCAACCCTGAGCAGCCGCTCGAAGCCGTGCGCTCGGGACCTTGCCCGCAGCCGGCGGTGGCCAATCACAGGGCGTCGCGGGCGGGAAAGGCTAGAGGGCGCGGGCAGTCGGGGAGTGACGGCGCCAAGGGCCAATAGGAAGCCAAGATGGGAGTCCGCGCCCGCCCCGCTGACCAATGGGAAAAGGGTGGCTGTGACCGAGGTTTCCCCCCCCCCCCCCCCCCGGCGCTAGCTGCAGGCTCCGCTGGCCGCGGGTGGGAGACCCTTGGGCGGAAGGGGACTTTGGAGGGGAGTTTGCTCGTCCTCTCTTTGCCACCCGCCGGCCTGCAGACCACAGCCCGGTCCTCACCTGCTGGAAGCGGGGTTTGCCCAGTTGGAAAGGAGGTGCATCGCTCGAGGCGCTAGCGGCACTAGCCGCCGCCGCCGATGCTGTAGTCGCTGTATCCGCCATGGCCACTGACGCCCGCAATCTCCGGCCCTTTTAAAATGTCCCTCCTCGGCCCCCGCCACAGCTGCCTCTCCCGATTGGCCCTAATCAACCGCAGCGAGCGGGAGGCGCAAGGCGTTGTGGGGAGTGTAGTTTTTCGCGTCGCGGCGCTTACAACCGTAGACTGCGGAGAGTTGCGGCCGTCCGGAGAGGTCTCGGTGCCCGCTGTCCGCGTTGCAAGGTGCAAGGTCGGCAGTCCAGGAAAGGTGTTCCTGTACGACGACCACGGGCCACCCCTCGCTGCTTAGTTGCCCCCAGAAGTTAGAGTTGTTGCCGTGGGCGTCGCTCCTGGGGCCAGGCAGCGCAGAAGGGTCCCATTAAAGGGGGAACCTGGGACCAGATGGGCAAAGACTCCAGGCGGAGTAGGGTTAACCTCGGAAGGCTTTCTCCAAGGAGTTGCACTGCGGACCTTCTCGTACTTTCCTCCGTCGCCACCCTGCCCACTCGTCCTGTGCTCTCCGGCTGCCCTGACACTCAGTTCCTGGAGCATGCTGGGGCCTGCCCGCCTCCCGACCCCTGAACATTCTGTACCCAGAAGACTAAATCTTCGCCTGATGCTGGCTTTCTGGCTTTAGCCTAAACATTGCATTTCCCAGTCCATCACTCTGCTTGCACAAAATCCCACAGAGGCTCCGTGGCACCCAGCACTTCTCTTTTGCACTCACAACTACTTACTGTTCTGGACAGTCTTTCTTACTGTAAAGTTCACAGGGCAGGGGCTATGACTTTTTGATTCACTTCAGTTTTCAGAGCCAGACATAAAAGGGCTCACAGTAGAGACTCAAATAAGTGTTGGCTGTGAGTTCATCAGTGGGGGATTAAGAGCCCTGGCAGCTTTCACCTTGTCTGGCCAACCAAGGAAGATCCCTCCTGGGCCTAATTCCTGGGCAGGAGGAGAACTTGGGACTAGGGTGGGTGGGGAGGGTGTTAGGTAAGGGGGAGTATTACAGATTGTGGAGTAAGCATCAGTATGGATAATAAACACATACAGTTGTAGAATGGATTAGCTGAAGATTCCCAGCTGAATTACCTGGTCAGTGAGCCAGACTTCGGGAGCTGCCTATTTTGCCCAAGATGACAGTAGAAATATTTGGTCTTCTAGGGAACCCCACTTTGGGTCTCATTAGTCTCGTGGTGGAGTGCAGGGTTGGCTCATGTCTGCCAGTGTTTCTGGACACTACATGAGCTGTAGCAGTCAAAGTTTTTCATCCTCTAGTAGTTGAACCACAAGAAACACTTTTCATAAAGCTAGGGGGAGATTCTAGCTAGCCACGAAGAACAATTTGTATCTTGGATTTGTATCTTATCTTCCCCTGCTAGACCATGCAACTTGAGAATAGGAATCCATTTCTTACCCTCTGTATTACCAATAAATGGGCCCATCTTAGGTGCGCAATAAATGTGGGTATCCTGGGAGTCAGAAAAGACTAAGTTCAGGCTGCTGGGCAACACTGTGCTGCTGCCCCCTTAGGGCAGGGACAGTGTCATCCAAGAATCCCATCACCTTGATTTAAGGTGCTTTCTCCCACAGCAGCCTCCTGTAACTGTTCATTCCAAAACAGGAACACAACAGAGCCACCTGCAGTACATGAATGTTTTATTCTTCATAAAGTGCTTAAAACATGAAGAACAAGCTCTTTATAAAGAGCCTTAACTAGGAAGACAAACAGCAAAGCAGAACCATGCCTGCTCCCTGCCCAACCCACCTGCAGCTTTCCTCCAAGTGTGGCTAGGAGAAGAAACATCAACAAGGACCCCGGGCTTCGATTCAAAAACTCCTCTGAAGCCATCCATGCCCTGGGCATTAGGGAGGCCCACAAAGGTCAGGGCCAGGGCTGGGAGTGAATAAAGCCCAGAGGAATCCCCAGTAGTGGGGGTGACTCCCCCTCTCTCAGAAAAGATACTTACTTCTCTAATACCCAATGACCCCCAAAAGCATGACTGAAACCCTGGGGACCAGTGGATACTTTTCTCAGCTTTGATGAGTGGAGTTTAAGGTAGGTAACGTTACAGGGGCTTTCCTCCATGTGTGGCGCTCCTCTGCTCCATCCTGGCAGCAGACAGACATCACCCAGAGGGCACATGTCTGCCTGAGGCCTTCCAAAAGCAAGCCCACAGGCCCTCTCCTGAAGAAGTGGTGGTCCCAGAGGAGCTCTTGCCTCCTCACTAAGCTGTTAAGTATCCTTCTTCAGCACCTCATCACCCCCCATTTTTGCTAATTCAGGGTGCCCCAAGCTGCCAAAGTTCCCTGCAGATGCCTTGGGGAAGCCTACCATGTTTTCTACAAGCAAACCAGGGGCTGGGCCAAAGGACAGATACTTCATTTCAAAGTGCACTGCAGCCAAGCCAGGCAAGCCCCTGGGGCAGAAGGGACAGGCTGAGATAACAGCTTAGTGGATGGATGGGAGGACAACAAAGGCTTTTTCCTAAGTATAGGTGTCTCCCAAAGGCATAGTGGGACCTCCCTCTTCCAGGCAAGCTGACTGGTCTAGTATGGCTAAGTCCTGAGGCCAGACAATGAGAGTGAGCAGGGCAGCCCCAGGCCTGCCTGCCCACCTGCCCAGCAGTGTTTATCCTGGGATCCTCCTATTGGGGTTGAGGGAGGGGAAGACAGCAGGAAGGTTGAGGGAGCAGCAACTTGGCCAGACCAAGAGATTAACTCTAGGGGAGGGGAACAGCCCACAGCAGGGCTGCCCATTCCCATTCCCAGGGCCCTGAGAGAGCCAACCCTATGTATTCAACAGGTGGGAGGGGGACGCCACACAGCGGGAGAGGTCGACATCCAGGGGCTCTTGACCCCGCCCACAAAAGGCACATTTTAATTGGTTTCCAAAAGTTCAAACCCTGCAGCAACACAGAGTTTTGGCATCTGGACAGGCAACAAGAATAGACATGGAGGCTTGATCCCCAAATCATAAGCAGTCCCAAGCCCCAGCCTGGAGGGACCTACACATTGGAGGTGGTCAAGAGCTCAAAAAGCAAAAAGGTGCTCTCTCCGCACCCGCCCCTGCGCCCCACACATTCCCATGTGACACTCGTGGAAAGGTCAGAGGGGGCAGGGAGCAGCCTGAAGCACACACATCATCCACCTCTGTCCACACGGCACTCGCCCCACAAACAGCTCCAGACTGAAGCAGACTCAGGACATGGCAGAGACTGGCCCAGACCACACAGGCTTCTTGCTCTCAGGGGAATGGGTGTGAGGCTGAAGAGGCTGGTTGCCCGTAACTCACAAACAGGCAGCGTGGTCGTTGTCCCAGTAATACTAGAAGCCCCTCCAGGGGCTGGAGGGAAATGAAGGGGATGGGGCTTTGGCTGTGGGAAGAAATGGCTGACCATCCTTGGGGGATAATAAAGTATGTGCTAGCAACCAGTCTTGTCCCAGATTACTGCATCAAGCTACAGTTCACCCCTGCTCTGTCTTGGGGGAAGAGTTCCAATTCCCTGGGGCCCCCAAAGCTGAGGGGTATGAAAACAGGCAGGTGGGAAAGACCCAGGGCTCCCAAAGACACACAAGTTGTGCACAGAACCTGATGCCTCCAAAGGGAATCCAGAGGGCCCCCTTCCAGCAGCCCCAGTTGAGGCAGGAGGGAGAGGAGCAAGGAGTGACAAGGCAAGACAGACGATGCCCCACTGCAGATGAGAGAGTTCAGGAGGAGAGAGGGCAGGCAGCAGTAGGTCCATGCCAACCCTCCTGGGGGTAGGGTGAGGAAGGCTATTTGGGGGGGCCCGGGGGGATCTGCAGCAGCGTGGGTGAGGTCTCCATGATCCGTACCAGCAGCCGGTCGATGTAGCTCTCCAGCTCCTGCACATGCTCGTCTCGCTGGCTCAGCTCCCGCTCCCGCTGCAGGAGCAGGCTGATGAGCTCATCGTGGGTCAGATGGTAGTACTTGGCCGACTGGTCCAGCACAGCTGAGTCCTGAGGCCGGACCGAAGACAGTGAGCAGGGCAGCCCTAGGGCAGCCCTAGGCCTGCCTGCATGCCTGCCTGCCTGCCCGCTTGCCCGCCCGCCCGCCTGCCCACCAACACCTAAGTTTCACCACCACAGGGCCCCAGGCTGCCTGTCTCCAAAGTCAGAGCCTAACTGGCTTCAGGACTCTGATATGGGGGACCTGGCCTGCTCCCTGCCCCACCCTCACCAGGACCAAGCCCTGAGACTCCACCACACATTCTGTCAGATGGCCCCCACACCCTGCTGGGCCTTACCTTCAGCCTTTTGGTGTCCACCATCTGGCCAGCCTGGGGGGCCTGGGTCACAGGCTGAATGCTCCCAGATGTGACTGTTTTGAGCTTCTCCAGCCCACTGCTCAGGGCTATGCTCAGACTGGAGCGGGACTGCTTCCTGTCGGGACTGCCCTCCACAGGGGTGGCACTGAGGGGCTTCACGGGGTGGGGACTGCAAAGACATACAAGAGATGGGTTACACAGAGAGAAGGGTGGCATGGGTCAAAGGTGGGGCTGCCTTCCCTATGGAGCCTCCAGGTCTGCTGGACAGAAAGCCCAGCACTGGGTGGTAACTGCCCCTACAGAGTCAAGGTTTCAGGGCAGCGGTGTCCAGTACTCCTCAGCAACCCCCTGGGCTGGCCTCAATCCCCACCCCACCACCTGCTCCCTCCCCATTTCACTCCCTCATTCACCGGGTGAACTGACCCTTTCACAGGGACAGCAAAGGCCATGCTACAGACTCCTGTGCACCTGCACCCAGCCTCTGTCAGGGACACCCTCCTCCAGCCATCTTCCCTCCTTTCTCTTCTATACTGTAACCTTTCTCTAGTGCGGTGACCAACCCTCCCAAGTTCCCAGTTTTCCCAGGACTATGAGGATTCCCAGGACATGAGACTTTGAGTGCTAAAACCTGGGCAAACTGGGACACTTGGTCAACCAGCTCTCTCTAGGGGTTGCTTCCCATCAGCATTTACATAGCCCTGAAAAACCCTCCCTTGACCTTATATTTGCTCCAGCTATCATTCCTAGTCACCTTCCCCTTTCTTCTCACCCAAGCCTCTCCGCAGCAGCATGGTTGTATAATTTCTTACCTTTCATTGACTCCTTAACCCATTAGAACAGGACGTCGGTCTCTACCGGCCCACCACAAGTAGACTTGTTGAGGTCACCAAGCCTTGCTGGTTCTCACCTCACTGACCTCTGTGGAGCCGACACTTGAAGCACTCCTTCCTTTGGGCTGCTTGCCTCCCTTTCCCTTCAAGACCTCCATTTTGTCTTCTGACCCCACAGCCCCTTCTCAGTCTTAACAACTGCTAGTCTGCCCTTGGGTTCTCTCCTCTCCTCCTCCCTGCATCCTACCACTCTCCTAATCTCCATCTCTAACCCAGAGCTCACTGCCTGGACTCTAGACCTGCAGAGTCAGGTGCAGGCTGGCTTGCTGCTCCCTGGGTTCCCCCTCAGGTGCATCCCACTCCCCGCCACACCTCCTCTGTGCTGCCCTAGCATTTGAGGAGCACCTCTGGCCCCCACTGGCTCAGGTCAGAAAGTCAGAAGCCTGGGAGGTCCTCTGGCTCATCCTCTTCAGCCTCGGCCTTAACAATCAAGCACTGCCACCTTCCTACCTTCTCAAGCCACCCCACTCCTCTCCAGGCCAATGCTTAAACCTTCCTTCTAGTCACAGCCACTAAATCAGCTCCTCCATCTCAGTCTTGCCCACCTCCAACCATGCTGCTGCAGGATAATGATCTCAGCATTCTCAAAGCTTGAGAATCCTTTAATGGCTTCTATCAAGGTAAGAAAATACAATCTCTAACACAATCTGGTCCCTGCCCTTTCTTCATGGTCCACTACTCCCAAAGCCACATTCTTACCAAGCTCTTACAAAAGCTATTCTTCTGTCTGGAACAACATTGCCCCTTCCTCCCGTTGGCTCACTAATTCCTACTCATGTTTCACAGTTGTGCAAAGCCACCTTCTCCAGGAAGCCTTCCTGATTCCTCCAGGCTAAGATGACCCTTCTCTGGGATCCTCCAGCACCCTGTGACAGGTACATAAACTATAACATAAACTGCATCAGGCTCCCACATTAACTATCCTGCCCAGGGGGACCTCTTACAAATCTATGCTTACTTCACAGAGGATTTAGACCATTCAGGAGTAGAAAGCAAAATGGCTTAGTCCAAGGCCCTGAACTCCACTGAAGGAAGGGTCACCCAGACCCAGAGACTCTCAGGCTAGATCCATGCATTCATTCTCACAAATCGGGAAGAGTGGCAGAGCACCCATGCTCTGGGCAGACAGTATGGAGAAAGAATGCATCTCAGTCCTTTCCTGCCACCTAGGAGCCTGTGCTAGGGATGGGGTATAAAAGCAGCTCTAATGCCACCTGCGGGCTGTGCCAGGGAAGGGGAGGATGACCAGTGTAGTATAAAAGTGCCTTGAATGAGGGGCCAGGAGGCCTTGGCTTGTTTGCCCCCTTACATCAGAGGGATCTGGGATCCTAAACCCTGTGGCTCTCATGGGCTCTATTTCTTCCTTTGAGGAATGAGACAGCTCTATTTGGCCCATCCACTTCATAACAGAAGGAACAAGCCCAGTACAGACATGAAGCCAACTCTGGGACGAATAAAACTTATAAAAAGTGGCAAGTATTATTAGAGGTCATGCTGGCAGACAGCAAGGCCAGCCAAGGACACTGCAACCACCAGCTCCCCCACATCCTCTCCCTCACCTCAAGGGAGGAGAGTCACCACCACCACCAGGGAGGGACACTGGGGGCAGCCTGGACTCCCTCCTACCCACTTCCCATATGTAGTTCTGGCCCCTTGGGGTTTCTTCCCTTCTTGGGTCCACTTTATCTTCCCCAGTGGATTGGACATTCCTTGGGAATAGAGTGGAGACAGTGTCTTTCATCTGTTCAGCATCTGACACATAGTAGGTGCTCAGTGAATGTGGATGACCAAACATGAATGCCTGGTCGGGAGGCCAGTGCTGGAGCCTGCCCTGCTCTCCCCTCCCTTCACTCGGTCCTCCTAGAGCGCTATCGTCCCAGAGGGACTTGCTGCCTTCTAAGTCACACCCCATCACCTCCCAGTGCCCTGAGTCTCCAGGCCTCTGCCCACATCACCCCTGACCAGCCACCTGGTGAGGTCACAGCTTCATAATTCTTCCAAACCTCCCAATGCCACAGTGAGCACAGTCACACAGGCATCTGCTGTCCACTCAGTGGTCCTAAGTGCATCAGAACCACCCCTTAAAAGGCACCAAACGCAAACCAATGAAGCAACTGCTGCGCGTGGGGAACCTTTCTTCTGAGAGTTACATATGTGGGAAGTGTTTGAGTTTTCCTTTTTCTTCTGAAGGTGTCTGCAGCTTTCTCTCTGACCTAAGTGCTGGTCCCTCCTCTAGCTCTCTGCCTTCCCCAGACTGCACCCTCACTCTAGCAGAACAGGAAACTGCTCAAGGCTCCACTGCCAGCCTGCTCTGCCACGGTCTGCCCCAAGAACTACCCCCTGCTTGACAAGTTCCACTGCCCCCCACCCACAGCTCCCCTGCGGCTGAGTGCACACACTCCAGAAGGGCCTACAGCACAGCTCTCTTTCCCTGCCAGCCCACATCGGCTCTCCCCACTTCATTCCTTATACCCTGCACCTCATCAGTGCTGTTCTCCAAACCCCTGGCTTGTGGGGGGCTGCCTTGATTATCCCAAGTCCCAAGAAGGCAGCTTCAGAGGTGGTACCATAGAAAGCTCCTGTCTTCAAAGCCTGTACCGTCTTGCCTCTGGGGTAAAAGAGACCCTCACCTGCCCCACAAAGGATGAGACTGGAGTGTGAACCCCTCAGTCCCTTGGGCTGTTCTGCCCCCTGTCCACCCCCTTCCTCCTGGGCAGTGTTCTGGGGGTGGATGCTCACCTGGCACTGGGCTGTGGCTCCTCAGCTGGTCGTGTCTCCAAGGGCAGAAGCACAAGCGGGGAGGCTGGGGTGGCTGCAGCGAGGTCCTCCCTAAGTAGGGCAGGGGAGCCCCCAGGTGGGGAGGGCTCAAGGGGGCCAGGGAGTAAGGCTGGCTCCCCTGGTGGTGCAGAGGAGGTAGTCAGGGGCCAGGCTTCAGACAGGGGAGAGCATGGAGGGCTGGGCCCCCCACGGTGGTGGCTGGCCCAAGGCGGGAGAGGGGGCGGTGGAAAGTCAGGCTCTGGGGGAGTGGGCAGCTCTTCTGGACCAGAATGAATAGAAGATTCCCTCGACCCTGGCGGGGATGCAGATGAGAGGCTGGGAGGATCTCGGCTCCCCTGAAACAAGAAGGGGTTCAAGGCATCTTCCTTGGAGACCCACACATCAGCCTGCTGGGAGGTGGCTGACAAGGACCCAAGCCCCTCTCCTACTGGATCCTGGCCCTGGGCCTCAGGAGCCTCAGGGCCTTCTCCAACCTCTGGAGTCCCCCAGATGTGCTGACTCTGAAGAGCCAAGCTCTTTGAGTGACAGGGTATGGGGGCAGGACCCTCAGGGCAGCTGGCGGGTGCAGACAGGCAGGGCCCAGACACAGGGGGGATGGCATCCTCCACTAGCTCTTCCAGGCCAGGCTGGCCCAGCAGGGTTGCAGAGGAGCAGCTGTCAGACTGCTGCTCACGCTTCTCTCCCTCCTCCTTGGTCTCCGGGGGACCGACAACCAGTGCACTTGGGGAAGCATCTTCTCCCTCTGTCTCTGGCCCCCTGTTACTCAGCCCCACTGCGGCCTTCTCCTCCTCCTCCTCCTGGGATCTTGAGGGTGTGAAGAGGCGCGGTGGCTTGGGAGGTGGGGTGCTGGGCTGCAGCCCCTTGTCAGACACCCACTCGGGTTTAGGCTCGGGCTCCGGTGGGGGAAGCCCCTCGCTCCCCTTGGGGCTCACAGTTTCTGGCGATTCAGGCTGCACCTGGGGAGCAGGCTCATCAGACTCTCCCCGCAAGACTAGTGAGGCCGTCTCAGCTGCAGGAGAAATGGTGACCACATCCCAAGGCCAGGCATCATCAGCTGTCTCGACGTCAGGGCAAAGCTGATTTTCGCCTCGGGAGGACTCATCGTCCTGGCCCTCAGCAGCACTCTCTGGGCCCGGCAGCCTCTCCCACACACTGATCACTTCTGGGGAGCTAAATAGAGATGTCCCACTGTCTGCCGGACTCTGCCCTGCTTCCCCTTCCGGGGCTGGCAGTTCCCTGTCTGGTTCTGAGGCTGAGGCTCTCAGCTGTAGCTGGGCTGACGAGGAGGGCAGGCCGGCCCCTACCGACCCGAGGAGCCCCGGGTCAGCTGCACTCGCACTCTGGTGGTCCGGTCCCAAGTCCAGAGGAACCCTGGGCTCCAGCCACACGCTGCTCCCACCTCTTCCTCCTCCTCCTCCTCCTCCTCCTCCCCCAGGCTCTCCCTGGGGCTCAGCTGCCTTCGCAGTCATGGCCCCGGGGCCTGGGTCTTGCAGCCCTGCCGCCTCCAGCCCCACTCCTGCAGGGGCCAGGATCTCGCTCCTGGCCTCTGGACGCAGCCTGCTGGCAGCAAAGACGTTGAAGGTGTTGTCCCACTCAGGCAGGGCTTTCCCAGGGGAGGCCAGGGGGGTGGGGCTGGCCCTCGAGGCACTGGGGAGAGAGGGAGCAGGTGAAGGAGAGTTTAGTGCTATGTCGGCTATGAGCTCCTCGAAGAAGGGGTTGCTCTGCAAAGAGGTGAGGAACGGGTTGGTAAGACCCAATAATCCAGGTGGGGTGGCTTCAGGGGCGGCGGTGGTGGCGGCGGCGGCAGCAGTGGCAGCAGCGGGGGAGGCGGCTGCAAAAAGGTTAGTGCTTAGCATGGGAGCAGCAGTGGGAGCAGGAGTGGGAGGGGCCGGAGCCCAGGGGGAGCAGGGGAGGTGGTGAGGAAGAGCAGCTGGGTCAGATTCTACCTGAGGAGACACGTCCAGGCTGTGGAGGGAGACAAAACCGTGAGCCTCCTGGTTAATGCCAAGACTGGAAAGGCCCCTGAGTCCCACGCCCCACCCCCTGCTTCGGGACCAGGGGCCACAACACACACATAGACTGGATTTACCTACTTGGGCCAGGGTACAGAAGGAAGACCCCAACATGTAACATTATCAAGTGCCTCCCAAGGAGAAATATGCCAGGCAAAGCTATTTTAATCCTCACTCCAACCCCAGAGAGAAATCATCTCATCTGATAGGCAGGATCCGATCCAAACCTAACCAAGTGTTCTTTCCTCTATCCCATGCTGAAGCTTCTAAGGTTCTACTCAACAAGGAATTTACATCTGGGAAAACTAATCTGAAAGCGCCTTACATCCCTTTTTTTTTTTTTTTTTTTTTTTTGAGATAAGAGTCTCTCGCTCAGGCTGGAGTGCAGTGGCGCGATCTTGGCTCACTGCAACTTCTGCCTCCCGGGCTCAAGCCATTCTTGTGCCTCAGCGTGTGCCACCACACCTGAATAATTTTTGTATTTTTAGGAGAGATGAGGTTTCACCATGTTGGCCAGGCTGGTCTCGAACTCCTGGCCTCGTGATCTGCCCACCTGGCCTCCCAAAGTTTTGGGATTACAAACATGAGCCACCAAGCCTGGCCCCTTTTAGGACTAAAAGCAAAGAAAACACCAGCTGGCATGGGGGGATAAAGAGACCAGAGAAAGGCCAGGCCTAGGTATCTGGCTGGACAAAACCAGAACTTAGAGGACCTAGCAGGGCACCTAGAATTCTGACACTTGAAACAGCCTGGGTTCTATTGATCCCTTGCAGAAGCAAAAGTAATGACGGGCTGTCATTGGGTGTGACAAGGTGCCTTGTTTCTTTGAGGGGCAGCCTAACTGGCTAAGGAATATAAGCCACCTGTGGAGAACGTCAACCAACAGGTGCCCTGATGGTCCAGCCTTTGTCTCCCAAGGCTGGCAGTGTGACAGCAGCAGCAACTCTGGATGTCACCAGGGGCTTCTCAGGGATTCTGGGGATGGGGACAGGGCAGGTGCTCTTAGGACACTGGAGAACAGGTTCTGGCCTTCATCTGTCCAGGGCAGGGTCCTTTCTCGGGGGAACGCCCCCTGCACTGGTGCTTATCCACAGAGTGAGGCCGACTCCAGAGATGCGGGCAGGGGCGTGCTCTCAAACTAGAGCTTCTCACTTCCCTAGGACCCAGACAGAAGGCCAGAAAAAACGGCTGCCTTGCCACTGAGCCACCGTCAGAGGCAGACCTCGGTGGCCTCACCCTCTGCCTTCTAAGCAGTCTCCCTCCTCACGGCTGGTCTCCCAGCCCTGGCTCTAAGCTTCCAGGACCCCCGCTCCTTGGCCCCTGCCTGTCCAGGTGGAAATATCCTGGGGAAACCCCTACACATCCGACTTTTCAAGCCAACCAGCTTCTTGCACAGGAAATGTAGGCAGTGAGTCCTGAAGGGGCAGAAGCCAGGCTTTGGCCAGCCAGCCCATAAGGAGTGTGGCTTGGAGTAGGAAGGGCACCTGTGGAAAGAGCATGAGCTGTCTGGAGCTTGCCCGGATTCTCCCGGGAATCCAGGGCCCAAAGAGGGCAGACCCACACAGAGGTGGACTGAGGCAGGTCAGCTCGGCAGCTACCACCAGGGGCGGACCACAGGAAGGAGTCCAACTAAACAGAGGCACAGGTGGCTCCAAAGATGGTTCTGGGAGCAGGGAGGTCAGCCTCACAGGTCCCAAACCCATGGATTTCTCGTAAGAATCAGTTTCCAGAGAGTCTCCTGACCCTATTTTTCCCCTTACAATAACTCCCCATCCAAGGGTAAATTCTCAGTCTCATCCCCTCCACCTAAAGATGGAGGGAGAGGGAGGTAAAAATTCCCACCTGTTCCCACCCCACCTGGGCTTCCACTACTACCCTGCTTCTATGGACATGGCGAAGATACCAAAAGAGGAAGAATCATGGGCCCAGAGCCTCAACCCCAGCAGATGCCCTTTCTCCCTTCATTCCAGACAAGCCCCAGGCCAAGGCACACATGCCTGCTGTGGGGACCAAGGGGAGTGAGAAGCAACATATACCACCACCAGGTCAAGAGCCTGACCTCAGCCCACTTGCCATTAGTGCATCCATACTACACCCAGCCCAACCCTGTCTACAGGACCCGGGCCCCCAGGAACAGGGCTAGAGCACTCTGAGCTGCTTCTCTCCCCAGCCCCCTTTATGACAATAGGCCACAGTGGTCTGAAGGAAAAGAGTCCCATCAACATTAAAAGCACTACGCTTAACTCTGCCCCCTCAGCCCTAACCTGGCCTGCACTCACCCTTGCAGTCTTTCAGCAACCTGGCTGGCAGTCAGAACTGCAGGGAGAAGAGCGGCAGGGGAGTAGACTGGGAGCCTCCGGTTAGGCTCGGCAACCTCCCTCTCCCGGCCAGCTCCCCAGAGGTACACACAAACCTGTTTGTATAGAATCAGCAAAGGGCTCTCCCTGGAGGAAGGGACTCCAAGCACCAGGCCTGGCAGGCTTTACAGAGCCAGCAGTACTTCTGAGGGCATCTGTCCATCCTCCTATCTGGTAACACATCCCTCCTTCGTGCCTTCCTCTCCCTTGCTCTACACCAAGTGCACATTCTGAAGGTTCTCACTTCAAAACATCTCCCTCCCACTCCACCTGGCCCAGGTCAGGGACATATTCCCACGTGTGCTTGTCTTTGCAGGTCGTGCTCTGAGAATAAACACCTCTGCATCCTAGAACCTACTGTGCCGGCCTGGCACACTCTCCCCACCCCCAAGCGGTGGGGGCAGCAATATATGCTGATTTGTCTTCTCTTTTAGGATCAAATGCTGGGAAGGAAGTCAGAAGTCCAGATGTCTCTGCCCCTTCAACCTGAGGGAATAAAACTTTACTGCCTGCAGGAAGCTCTGAACAATTGGTTGAACCTGCCACTCAACACAGGAACCACCTGTTCACCCTGACAGCCCCTCTTCTTAAACACTACACCACAGGGCTACCTCTGTAGCTGAAGGCCAGGTGTCACTAGCAGACAATTCTTCCTTGGGCTGAAAAGAGCTCTGTGTCCTTGTTATTTCCACACACTGGTCCCAGAGATGGCAAGTGAATCTGCACAAGCTCTCTACCAGGCAATCCCCCAAAGGCCGAAGCCAGCCTTGGAGGCACGTTCATCTCCAGCAACACTGCCCTTCAGCCTTCCCTCCTGAGGCACGACCTCCTGACCCTCCTGAGATGGGCCCAATGTGCAGGAAACATGTCCAAGAGACGGGTACATCCTCTCCCATCACCTGGGCACAATGAGATGACAGCGGCCTTGTAAGCTGTAAGTAGGGAGAACGTATCATTTATCTTCCAAACCAGAACACTGTTAATACAGTAACCATGACAAGAGCATGGTTGTGAGGAGCACATGAGGAGAGCAGGACGTGAGGCTGCACTAACTCCAAGCCACTGGGAGCACATTGTAGTTACTCATTTACACCACCAAGAATGCAGCCAAGCTCCTTCCGCTGCCACAGCACATTCCAGGCCCACAGGGAGGGACCTTGTTGCCTACCACACCTGGTGCAGGGAGGCACTGCAGAGACTGCCAGAGGCCACCATCATGATACACTCATCTCTATGTTGTACCACACTTATTCCCGACTTTAAAAGTTTTTGTAATCAACATTTGATCCCCTTCTGTGCATAGAGTCCTATGGTTAGTGTGGGGGGCGGGGAACAAGGGAACACAAGGATGACCTGGGATAGACACAAAGACAATCCACTTTGGCCCTGGCAGGTTTAAAATGCGTGGTCTTGCCTGTCCTCAAACACACGTGAAGTAGCCTGTGCTGCAGCTCAGTGTGAATGGCTCATAACAGGGCAGGGGAATGAGGCTAAGTCCTGTGGCCAAGACAAGCTTGGTCTCAACTACCTACTCCCTGCTCCAGCACACACTGGTAGGGGCCCAGTGTGACTGCCATGGCCCCCAGCAGACAAAGGCCACATCAGAGGAACAGCAGGACCCTCTTCTCAGCCCTGTATAGCCTCATTTGTTCCTTCCCCACGGCAGCAGCCTTTCTCTGGATACCACACTCAACATGTTCAGCCCCGGGCCTCTCTGTGGGGCATCAGTGCCACATGGGAGCACTAGAGGGCACCGCTGTTCTTCCTAGTGAGGAACATCCCGCAATCTGCAATGGTAGCCCCAAGGCAGAGGCCCCCGTTCTCTGGACCTGGGGACAGGCTCCCCAGGCCCCAGCTGGAGATCCTGAAGCTACATTCAGTCACTCCAGTTCTGGGTCTAACCCACAGCTTCCTGCCATGAGGCAGCCCACCTCTCCTCTCCTCAGAAGCCCTAAGCAAACCCTCTGAGGAAGCGCCAACAGTCCTTTCTTCCAGGCCAGCCTTCCCCTCCCTGCAAGGCACACAAGGCCAGGATGCTGCTGATTGAGCTCAAAGGCCAGGTGTCACATCTGTCCAGGCCAGGCCATCTTACCCAAAGCACAGCCCCTCCCACCCCATCTGCATGCACGGCCACAGAGCCTGGCCCTGCAGCCGCCACCTGCAAATAGGCCCCATCTTGGGAGGGATGCTGAGTGCCCTCCATCCTGCTAAAGACAAGGCTCGGAATTCAAGTGACAGCAGGACAGAAACCTCAGCTTCCTTATGGCCATCAGTGACCCAAATCCTCCAGATTCCAAGAGGCCATTAGGAGATATGGGGAAGCAGGAGAAAGAGGATGGAGACTGTAAGTGCCCCAGGCCAGTGACAACCCCACAGACTCACAGCCTGTGGGAGTCCAAGCCCAAAGCCTGGGCAGGACTCACCTACAAATGGCCCCAGCATTCACCTTGCCCCAGAAAAGGCCCAGAGACACCATACGGACAACCACACTGAGCCTGTGCTCTGTGCCCCTTTCAATCCAGGCCCTCAGCTCCTCCCAGCAAATGCCCTGTCCAGATCTCCTGCTACCTCCCTCTACCCTACCACCTCCAAATACCTCTGGCTGGCTGTCACAGGGACACCAGGCTCAGCCTGGCATCTGGGAAAGGCCTGTCCCCTTCTTCCCAATCTTCCCCTAGGCCGCAGATGGCCAGCAGCTCACCTGAGCTCTGGTGAGTAGGGGCGGGGCAGTAGGGACAGGAGCTGCCATACCAAGCAAGGGAGGCAGGGGGTGGCATGCCCCTGAAACTGATCCACCCCCCCATACCCCTATCTATGAGGGTCTAACAGGGATTGTCAGCTGACCATGGCCCAAACCTAGAAAGGCCTGCATGTCTCTCTCCACTCCTCTCAACAGACTCAGAGTGCCACAGGGAAACAAAAAGCCAGGACTACAAGATTCCTCTCCCCTCTGGGCAACAGGTTTAGGGTCCTTCCTCTGCCCTATCTTTTGCCCCCTTGTTACTGTGCTTGTCCTCTAAACCTGTCCAAGCAGCCATGGAGTGGGAAGGGCAGGCTTGTTGAGAGAAACAGTGGCTCTCACCACACTGGCCAGGGCTGCCACAGATGCTGCCCATGAGGGCTGGCCCCAGGCCCTTGGGAAGGTGCGACACACACTTCTGTGACCTGTACCTGGAGCCCCTCTCTGGACCCTGCTATACAATTCTGCAGCCTCTCCTGGCTCAGAATTAGGAGGAAGCAAATGGTAGGCATCAGGGTCTCTGCCCAGGGCCTGAAATGGGGGACTCAGTATATTCAAAACAAAACAGCTGCCACCAGCACTTCCCACGGTGCCATACCTCAAGACCAAGAGACATCAGAGAGGGCCAGAGCTCCCAGGGTCTCCAAGGACAGAGATGGGTTACAGATTTCATGGGAGCTGCCCACAGCCTCTTGCCTGGGGAAGCAACTGGCAGGTGAATGGACGGGGGAAGGAGTGGTGGCCTCAGTTATTTGACTCCCGTCTCCCAGAGGGAAGTGATCACAGAGACAGCTGGGGAGAAGTCCTCTAGCTCCAGAGAGGGGAAGGGAAGTCTGAGGGTGCGGTCTCCAGTCCTCATCTCTCTACCAAGGCTTCCTTACCTTGAGGCCAGAGGGCAAGAGGTGGAGGTCAGGAAGCAAAGAATTCACACAAATGGACTTTCCTGCTTCCCTCCAGCTCAGGGGGTGGGCATGCCAACTCATGCAGCAAGGCCTAGGGCTGAGAAGTCGGACCCCTCAATCCATAGGACTCTCAGAGCACTATGCCCTCGTAACTCACCTGTGTCCGTGAGCACAGAACGAACCTTGGCTTAGGGAGACACCCCACTAAACCATGCAAAGCCAGAGCCCCAGCAGCCTGCCTGAGGTCCATAGCTACTCCTTCCTCCCTGCCCCAGGGTCCAGGCAGCACACACCCCAGCATCCTCCCCAAGGAGCAAAGTTGGTCTTGCCAACGACTTACCTGGGTTTCTGAGTTGGGTCCTTGGCTTCTCTCAAGCCAAACCAGCTACTCTTGGCCTTTTCCTCCCCACTGGATGAGTGATGTGGGGAGGCCCCCAGGATGGGACCCCCCTTTTCCCCCAGAGAGCTTCGGCGCCCCAACTCGCTCCGACTTAGGCCTTGGTGGTGGTGGTGGAAGAGACCCATCCGGGGCTTGCGTTCCTCCTTCCGGGCTCCCTCCTTCTCTGCCACAGCCTCAGAGGAGGCCACTATGGGTGTGGCAACCTGGACCGGCTTGCCCTCTGGTAGCCGGGCCCCCTCCTCCTCTCCAGGGTGGCTGGCCCCAGGGGCCAGGACTTTAGCCTGAGCACTCAGCTCCTCCTGTCCAAGCACTGCCTCTGAGCTGCTGTTGCTACGACTGCCTCTGGGCCAGGTGTCATCTGTGGAACGAGGCCCCTCCTCGGAGAACCGGGAAGAGACAGCTTGCAAGGAGCCAGAGGATGGAAGCGAGCCCGAGATGGAGCTGCGGTGCCGCACAGGGCCCTGGGGCTCCTCATTGTAAATGTGGCTCCCATTGACACAGAGCGAAGAGCGGGAGGCAGCATCCAGGTGGCCCTGAAGGTCCAGAAGGGCCCGAGGAGGAGCCACTCGCATCTGGTTGGCCTCATCGCTGTAGGTCCTCTTATGGGTGAACAGCTTGGGGGACTGTGCAGAGTCCCTGCCTGCAGGGGAAACACACAGAGTTAGCTCGCAGGAAGAGAGGCCCCATTTCCTGGCCCCAGGCCTTCATCACCACCCAAGGGGAGAGCCAGTGCCCCCCTCCCCAGGGCGGCGGCCCTGTGCTTGCTCACCCCCTTCAGTGGACAGCCAGCTGCTACGGCTTGGTGAGCGGGTGAGGAGCTCGGCGCCAGGTCCCTGGTAGGCCAAGCTCCCGCTGGCTGAGGACAGGGTGCTGTCCGAGCCCAGCGAGGTGTTGGACTGGGTCAGGGACGACTTGCGCAGCTTGTTGCGGAGGAAGAAGCCTTTGGCTTTGCCCATCTTGCCCAGGCTGCCCAGGTCAGGATCCTCTATGGCGCTGCTTGGGAGGATGGCAGAGGCAGATTCCAGATCATACTTCTTCTTGCCCTTCATCTTGTCCCTGATCTTGCTGAAGGGGGACCTTGGCTTGTCCTTCATGGACAGGTCAAACATACTGGCGCTCAGGTTGTTGCGCGTGAACTGGATGGTGACTTCAATCTCGCCGCGTTCCTTCTCCTTCTTGCCTGGCTTGGAGTGCAGCTTGTACCACCTGTGAGAAGAGGGGAGCAGGCAGAACTCAGTCACGGGCCCAGGGAGCCTGGCTCCCGCCCGGTACCAGGCACTGCCCAGACCCCTCCTTGCTCTGAGAGCCACTGATAGCCTCTCCCCAAAGGCTCCTGCTCTGACCCATCGGCCTGGGCTTCCAGGCTTCAGATGCAGCTGAGAAACTATCCAAAACATTTCCATGATGGAGAAAACCACATCCTGAGTGGGGAAGCTCCTCGGGTGCCACCAGGTAGGGCGGCGGTTACCACACCATGCCCCCTCCCACCCCAGGACCTTCTCCTGGTGCTCAGAGACCTCTCCTCTGCCCCATCTCCCCTACATCTGAAACTCTGAGGCCCAGAGGGGTGAGGCTGGGCCTGGGAGGGCCCTCCCATCTCCAGGCCCCAGCACAGACAGACCTACCCACATTTCTCCCTGTTGACATCAATCTCCTCTGGCCAGTCCCAGCCAAAGCTCTGCTCCCAGCCACCGTGAGCCCAGGAAAGAACAGCTCACCCAGAGGCCCAGGGCCAGGAACACAGGAATGCTAGTGCATACACTCATGTATGTATACACACACACACACACACACACCTCACTCACACACTGACTCGCCCCAAGCCCTGTCAGGAATACCTCTACAAAATGCAGGAACAGACAAGAATGGCAGAAAGAGACCCAGGAAAGACGAAGAGCACTCATATCTGTTGAGCATCTATGGTGCATTACGACCAGCATGAGGGTTCTTACCTCACTCCCGCACATACCTCCCAAAAAGCATATGAGGTAAGAGGTACTACCCCATTGTACAGATCAGGAGGGTGAGGCTCAGTGGTAAAGGAACCCATCCGTGGAGACTCAGAGCCAGGCATCCAGCCCTCCAAAGCTTAAGTTCTTCCCGGTGCACACCCACTGTGCCCAGAGAGACACAGAGACAGCCCCCAACACACATGGCCACCACGCAGGGTGGCTGGGGCCCACCCTACTGGGGAGAGATGTTCTTATGCAGGGGTTGGCAGTTTCTTAGAGAACTAAGCAAACTCCAATCACACAAGGAGCAATCACACTTCTTGGTACTTAGCCTACTGAGGTAAAAACTTATGTCCAAAGAAACACCCTGCACACAAATGTTTATAGCAGCTCTGTTCATGATTGCCAAAACTTGGAAGCTGCCAAGGTGTCCTCCAGTAGGTGAACAGATAAGCAAACTGTGGTACATCCAGACAATGGAATACTACTTAATGATAAAAATAAATAGGCTATCAAGCCATGAACAGACACGGATGGATCTTACATACGTAAGTGAAAGAAGACAATCTGAAAAGGCTTCATGCTTGCACGACAAAACTATTTGACATTCTGCAAAAGGCAAAACTATGGAGACAGTGAAAAGATCAGTGGTTGCTGGGGGATTGAAGAGAGGACAGAGCGATGAATAGGCAGAGCACAGGGACTTTTCAGGAGAGAAAAACTATCCTGCATGCTACCGTAATGGTGGACATGCATTGTTATACACCCACAGAATGCACAAAACAACAAGTGAACCCTAACATAATGTATAGACTCTAGTTAACAATGACGTGTTGATATTGGCTCTCAAATACAACAAACATGCCACACTAATGCAAGATGTTAACAGAGGAAATGGCGGTGGGGGCGTGGGTGGAGTAGATGGGAACTCTCTATACTTTTCACTCGTTTTTCTGTAAACTTAAAACTGCTCTGAAAAATAGACTTTATTAACTAAAAAAAAGAGAGCAGAGAACACAAAAAGGAAGAAACTATGAAGGAAATCATACAAGAATGTTTTTCTGAACTGAAGAACATGAATGCTAGAACAGTCCTACAAGTATGCAGTGCAATGAACTAAGACAGACACATGCCAACGGATATGACTATGAGGCTTAGAACACCAGGCATGAAAGGACTGGAGTCTTCCTTAGCAACACTGGGCACCACATGAAGGAATGTCTTCACATTTCTGAGGGAAAAGCCTTCCACTAGCCTGCAATTCCAGACCCAGCCAATCGAGCATGAAGGTGGAATAAAGCCTGGTGGTAGTGGTCAGGCTGGTCACTAAAGGGCTCAAAGTCCCTTGGTGACTGCACAGCACACACACACATACACACACACACACACACACACACACACACACACACACGCACACAGAGCTACCCAAGCCGCAGTCAGTGATGCAGGAACCACCTCCCACCTGAGCTCTGCCCCCAACAATGCCAGCTCCCTGAGCTTCTGGTGGACACAGAGTGGGGTGTGGGGAGCCTTTGTATGAAAAGTCCCTATGCATCCAAAGATCCAGAATTAAGTCACAGCAAAAGCTTGGTGGTAGTGGTGGTAGTATTTTGATTATTTTTTAATGTTGAAGTTTTTTTAAAAAGGCTTCCTGGGGCACCTCTGACTCTTCTACATCCCTATAGAAGAGCCCATCATGACGAAATCCTGGTGGGCTATGGCCCGTCCCCTCCGTGGAGACCCACTCCGCGGCCTGAGCGGCCTGAGCCTAGACTTTGGTTTTCCCTCCCAAACCTGAGAGACAATCCCCTGAGAAGGCCGGGTAGGAACAGATGGTGCCACGGGCAGGGCAGGCAGAGAAAATGCCCGAGCGGGTGCCTCTCTCATAAGGCACGGGCAGGAAGTGAGGGGAGGAGAGGCTAAGTGAGACAGACAGACTGGAGGATGTATGTGAGGGTGTCTGTGGGGCAGGAGAGGAAGTTTGACAGAAAGACCAGCCAGCAGCATCAACAGACTCACACCTCTACCTTCTCAGCCCAGTGACCACCCTGGGCCTGACCCTTTACCTATTTAGAGGCCAAGCCCTAGTCACTTTCCCTAAATCTGGGCTAGGCCCTATCTAGCACAGGAAAGTCCTGGGAGGTAGGGCAAAAGAGAAGGGTATGGACTCCAGCCCCAAACCACCCAAGCCCTGAGTAACTAGGATCAGCAAGCACAGCCAGCCTTTGCTGGGGCAGACAGGTCAGGGGCCCTCAGCCCCAGCTACTCACACTGCACACACCACAGCAGTAATGCAATTACCTGAGGGGACCGGGGCCCTGTGGTGAGATTGCAGGGAACTAGCACTTCCTACATTGTCTATTTTTGTCCTATTTGAATGTTTTATAAGGAGCATATATTACTGTGGTAATAGGAAAAAGAGACAAGGGAAAGCTCTTGCTCCTATCTCATCTCAGCTTCCTGAGCCACAAAATGGGCCGCGCTCCTCTGCCTCCCAGCCCTCAGAGGAAGGCGGGAGGCCGAGTTTCAGGTCCTCTGCCACAAGGACCTTTTGGGCCTCTCTCCCCTATAAGGTCACTTCCCCTTCTCCTGTTCTGCCCAGCCCTCCCCCACAGGGAATTTGGGTTTCTCCCTGGACTTGTTTTTCAAGGAAGCACGGAAGGAAAAAGAAAAAGCTTCCCTGAATATTTTTTAGGCTCTCCCATCCAGAGCACAGTGAAATGGAGAATGGCCAGGACCTACCTCTGGACCCCAGCTGCCATCACTCGTCCACCTCCCTTCCAGCCCCACCTCCCTCTGCAACCCAGTCAAGGGCAGGACTGAATGGGATACTGCCTGGCACCTTGGCCACCCTGGGCACCCCAGGGACTCAACCAGAGCAGACCTTCTCCCAGAAGTATGGCCTACATGAGCTGAGATGGCCACATCCTCCCCCTCCCTAGAGGTGCTGCTTCCCTGTGCCTGGACCAGACAGCCCCACAGACCTGTCGGGCACCATGGAGGTCCACTGGAGAACGGAAAACTATGAACACTGTCGAGGGGGGCTGAGGAATCCGCAATGAAAACAAATGGAGGCTTTCTTTTCACAGAGCCCCACACGCAGCAGAGCAAATGGGCTCTGAGCACCTCATCCCTAGAGACTGAAGCCCCCACGGGGAATATGACAGCAGGGTCCTATGACCTAGTTCAAGTCCCACTCCTCTGGGAAGCTCCCTCAGCTGCCACCATCCTGCTGGCCTGGCCCAGTCCCTCCTCTTTCTGACCAGGCATACACACTCTGAACCAAACTCACTCTACAGCCAGATCTGGCAGCACCGTGCCCCAGGACCCCCTGGTGTT
This sequence comes from Pan paniscus, assembly GCF_029289425.2. Classification (NCBI taxonomy): domain Eukaryota; kingdom Metazoa; phylum Chordata; class Mammalia; order Primates; family Hominidae; genus Pan; species Pan paniscus. Next base: position 53,287,167 of record NC_073261.2, on the reverse strand, counting down.
GTCATGTCCTGGGCACCCAAGGTCTCCCTCGCTGGACTGTGTTTCTTGTGGATATTGACTGAGTATCCCCTGGGGCACACAGCTCCAAAGTAAAGAAATCATGCATGCACAGTCTGGAGCTGTTACAACCCTGCAGGGCCCTCTCTCAGCTCTCATCTGGATGCGCCTGACAGCAGGGCATGGTGGTGAGTGCTGGGTCCCCCACTGACCAGGTCACCTCCCTCAGCCTCCGCTTCCTTGGCCCTCAGGTGGGGACAACCATCCTCTTGGCTGTTGGGAGGCTAAGGCACGCCAAGCCTGGTTGGCAAAACCCGCTTATCCTCTCATTCTCTCCCACGACCGTGAGCTCTTAGGACTCCTGCTCTTGAATCCCTGACGCCGATCGCTCTGCCTAGCCTTCAAGGGAACGTGCCAGATCCTTTAATAAATATTCAACCTCGGACGCGCATGGTGGCTCATGCCTGCAATCCCAGCACTTTGGGAGGCCAAGGCGGGCAGATCACTTGAGGCCAGGAGTTTGAGACCTGCCTGGCCAACATGGCTAAACCCCGTCTCTACTAAAAATACAATAATTAGCTGGGTGTGGTGGCACACGTTTGTAATCTGAGCTGCTCGGGAAGCTGAGGCATGAGAATCACTTGAACCTGGGAAGCGGAAGTTGCAGTGAGCCAAGATTATACCACTGCACTCCAGCCTGGGCAACAGAGTGAGACTTTGTCTCAAAAAAAAAAAAAAAATCCAACCTCAACTTCCCAAGTCTGGCTGTGCAAGAGATAGGCCCTGGTCTCCAGTTTTGGAGCTTCTGCTACTGCTCCTTCCTCCCTACCTGATCAAGGTTTTTTCTCCCTCTCTGTGCCCTTCACCAGGCCTAGCTGACTGGGGCACTGGGCTTAGGAACTCCAAAGCCCAAGCTGAGGCCTGACCTGTCACTTTCATCCAGGGCAGAGACATGGCCAAAATCAATCAGGGTGTGACCAAGGCCCCAACATTCATCTAGACAATGGCTCACAAGACAGCTCTCATTTTCACAGCTCCATAGCTGTAGCACCCAAACCTGCTATGCATCGGTGCAGGATTTATATACAGATATAAATCCACCCAAGATGCCACCCAGACTTACTGAACTAGAAGGTCCCGGCCTGGTTATCTATACTTCTCAGTGGGTTTGGGGGTGGGGCCCCACAGGTGAGTGAATTCACCCAGACCCCATGTGGGAACCACAAGGATGGTCCCTAACGCTTTACATCACTTTAAGGTCAGCGGCCACCTGGGCTCTCCACCTGGGCTTGTCCTTAAGGACACTCAATCGGTACCCAGGAGAAACCTGTGTCTTTCCCCTGCCCAGTAAGGCTTGCCTTCCCAAGTCCCGAGGACACGCTGCTTCTGAGAGGACTGACCCTAGAAATACTCATCCCTCCCCCAGGAGGGGTAAGTTACCAAAGGAACACACTGGGGAGGAGCAGGCAGCATTAAGCACTTTCTAGAAATTAAGAGTGTTAAGATGAATTAGGCCTCCTAGTTCAGAAACCACTGGAGAAACAACACTCTCACCAAACCAGGAGGAAGGACAGTGATTCTGCCCCCATACAATTCCCCTGACACCCACCTGGTGCTCAAAGTCCGGGCTGCCTGCAGCACATATATCACTAACCGGCACATCCTTCACTGCAGGAACTAAGCTGCTCCACCTGCAAAGCACCCACTTTGACTTCATCTCTCTGTCAGGGGCACCATCTGGGGCACTTGAACTCTCCAAGGCCCAGGCAGCACATGCTCAGGACACAAGGGTTTTGATGAAGATGGTGATTATCTGGGACTTGTCCCAGGTGCCTCTGCAGCCAGGACATGATGGACACAGTAAGAAAAGGCACAGTAAGAGAAAATTCCTTGCACCTGAAGAGGCACACGCAGCTACTGATGCTGCTCTTCAGAAGACACACATCAGTGCTTCTCAAACTGCAAAGTGCAAAAAAAATCACTGGATCTTGTTAAAATGTGTATTCTGATACCCAAAGTGTAGGTGGACCTGAGAGAGCTCCCAGCTACCCATGCTGCTGCTGGCCCAGAGGCCACACCTGAGCAGAGGGCTGCACATGAGGGGGCTAGAGAATGGCCAGAGCTGACCCTGCTGAGGGCTCACTGTGTGCCTGGCTCTGCAGCTCTTTTATTATCCATGCAACAAGCCCAGGAGATGGGAGGCCCATTTTACAGATGAGGAAACTAAGTTGTGGAGATGGTTTGTAAGTTGCCCAGGACCACACAGCTAGTAAGTAATGGAGCTGGAACTTGAACATGAAAATGCCAGCCTCCAAGCCCATGTCCTTAACCTTTAAGGTTTAGCAACTTTCAGAAAAGCAGAATGCATATACTCCTGTCCTGAGTGCCCTGAGAAGACAGAGGCCAGAAAAGGCCTGGCTACACATCACAGACCCTGAAGACCAGACCCCCTTTCAAAAGGTTGGCACAATCCCAGAGCACAGAGCCCTGAGATGCCACTGAGGGGACCTCAGGGTTTTGTCCTGTCCTTAGCCCCTCAAAACCTTGTCCGAGAGCAGCCCAGCCTCCCCCAGAAGCCATCAGGGTCCAGAATTCCTGAGAGGCTGGGACCACAAGGAAGCTCTTACAGGGCCCCCTGCTAAGCTAGAACACCTCTCCCAAGCTCTCTCTGCCTGACAAAGTTCACCAGGCTCCATGTGGACTTGGGACTTGGCCCTCAGCCTCCCCCCACCCACCACCAAAGCAGAGGACAAAGTGGATGGAAGGGGTGGAGAGGAGCAAGTCTGCTCACCTGTCACCAAGATTACAGCCCTAGTTACTCCTGCTGGTGGGGTCCCCAGGCCCTCATAACCAGCTCTCCACCTAGTTCTCAGAAAATGAAGCTGGGCTAACCAATGCCATCCAGCATAACTGGGGAGGTCCTGCACTCAGGGGAGAGCTGACCTGGGGCAGCTGTCACACATACCCATGCAAGTGCCAGGGAACTCCAGTCAGAGGCAGACAGGGGTGTGGAGGCTATGGGTAGCTGCAGCAGCAGGCCTGGACACATCTAACTCACCCCCAATTCTTATCAGTCTAAAATTCAGACCCAAATAACAATGCCCCTTTCTGAGCCCCCACTCATCATTTATTCCAGACTCCAAACAACCTAGAAACCAGATTTGTCTTTTTCCCTCACTCCCTACATCTAAACTTCAAACTCTGTGAACTCTACCTGCAATTATCTCCAGAACTCACTCTCTCACCACTGTCACCCCATAGTCCCATCCACCACCACCTCCCTGATGGACATTAGAATTCCCTGCTTACCTGACGTCCACATTCCACCCAGCAAAGACGTGAAGTGGGAGCTCAGCACGCCCCACTCTCCCTCACTCAGCACCTTTTGGGGCTTGGCTCCTCTGCATCTCTCATTCCACTCGGGCCACAGTGATTCTCCTGGTGTCCCTGAACCCATCAGGTGTGTTCCCACCTCAAGGCCACTATATGTGCTGCTCTCTCTGCCTGAGACACAGGCCAGACCTTCTGGCCATGGTTCACTCACTCATTCGAGTTAGAGCTCCGTTCATCCAAGCCTCCTCAGTCTTCCCCGAGTACCCCAACTGCAACCACCCCCACCCTCTTTACGTTTTTATTTTATTTTATTTTGAGATGGGGTTTCACTCTTGTTGCCCAGGCTGGAGCGCAATGGCTCGATCTCAGCTCACTGCAACCTCCGCCCCCAGGTCCAAGCGATTCTCCTGCCTCAGCCACCTGAGTAGCTGGGATTACAGGCATGTGCCACCCCGCCCGGCTAATTTTGTATTTTTAGTAGAGACGGGGTTTTTCCATGTTGGTCACACTGGTCTCAAATTCCCGACCTCAGGTGATCCACCCGCCTGGGCCTCCCAAAGTGCTGAGATTACAGGCGTGAGCCACCACGCCCAGCCCCCCTCACCCTCTTTCATCATCATACTGATCACAAGCTGGCACTGGTGTGTGCACACGCATGTGTCCCCATGTGCACATCAACATGACAAAATGCTGCACATGTTCAAGGCTTGTTAGCATCTGTCTTCCCTTGCTCAACAGTCAAGTGCATTATTCTGTTCATCTCTGTACCCCCAACACTTAACATTGGACACTCAAATATTTGCTCAATGAGCCAACAAATTATTCTGTGACTAATGTGGGCCCCCTTCACAACTGCTCTATGGTTTTCTACTGCTACAAACCCATGGGTCTTACTTGTGAGAGCTGGAGCTCCCAAAGAGCAAAGAGGATCCCCACCCCACCTGCCAAACAGGAGCCTTTGGAGGGCAGGAGCCAGAGATGTCAGGCTTAAAGGGAGGTTTCCAAAATGAGACCTTCTTTAATTGTGAGACACTTCCTCAGCCCCCAACTGAACTAAGAATCTCACTAACTTCCCTGGGAGAGAAGATGCCCAACCAGATGTGGGAAGCATCCAGCTTTGTGAACAGAGGAGTCACTGTTGACCCAACTCCAGCCCATCTCTTGGCCCACAAAGGCCACTGATCTTATCCCCATTACCAACTACAATCACTCAGTTAGCATCTACTGTGTGCTGGCACAATACTAAGCACTGAACACATGGAATTACATCTTACTCAATCCTCTTAACAACCCTGTGAGGTTGATGTGGGAGGCAGACTCTGGAAGTGGCTAAGAGCATGGACTTCGGTGCCAGGCTGCCTGGTTAAGCCCCAGCCCACCACGTGCTGGCTGTGTGACCTCATATCTATGCCTGTTTCCTCACCTATCTATAAAATGGTGGTAGCAGCCTACCCTCTCCTCACAAGACAACAGGCTGAGTTACCCAACCCAAAAATCTGAAATCTGAAATGCTCCAAAACTTTCTGAGCACCAATATGATGCTCAAAAGAAATGGTCACTGGAGCATTTTGGATTTTTATATCAGGGATGCTCAACTGGCCAGATAATACAAATATTCCAAAATCCAAACTCCAAAACACTTCTGTCCCAAGCATTTGGAATACGGGATCTTCAACTTGCATGAGGATTCAATGGCCTATGCGTGGAGCGCTCAGAACAGGGCCCGGCACACGGGAAACACACACGAGCATCGGCTCTCACATTCAGCAGGTGTGAGCACTGAGGTAAGGAGACGTGCACTGGGTCCAGTCACACAGTAAGCAGGAGAGCCAGAACTGGAACTCAGGCTCCCTGCCTCCAGAGCCCCCGACCTTGACCACTATACTATGCTGCCTCCCTCTGCAAGTACAACACACACTCACCCCCGCATCCAGGAACCCCCATGTCTCTGCCCAACCAAGGAATCCAAAGTAAAGTCACCCCCCTATTTCTCTAGAGCAGGGGGTATGTGTTAGATGGGAGGAAAAATCACATCTTTATTTCCCCTAATCTCTAACAAAATTTAGCATGTCTTCCCACTATGAATTTTTGCAACAGTAGTACAGAAGCAGTACCTATACGCTTGTCACCAAGAGAAATTGGATTATTTTCCTATCACATTTTAGCTGTTATGGATGTCACAAATATTTATACTCATCACCACTTTGAATTGTAAAGTCATTAGACCTCCTGTAGATCTCATTATTTAATACAGTAATAAAGCACTTATGTTTCTTTAGTAAATGCTTTTTTGTTTTTTTTTTTCCTTTTTTCTTTTTTCTTTTTCTTTTTTGAGACAGAGTTTTGCTCTTGTTGTCCAGGCTGGAGTGCAATGGCACAGTCTCGGCTCACTGAAACCTCTGCCTCCTGAGTTCAAGCAATTCTCCTGTCTCAGCCTCCCAAGTAGCTGGGCTTACAGGCCCCTGCTGCCATGCCCAGCAATTTTTTGTATTTTTAGTAGAGACGTGGTTTCACCATGTTGGTCAGGCTGGTTTCAAACTCCTGACCTCAGGTGATCTGCCCGCCTCGGCCTCCCAAAGTGCTGGCTTTTATATTGAGAACTATACTTCAACACCATTGGTGTACTTTGCAATGCTGTATATTTAAAGACATTCTGAGGAGTCCATGGCACCAAAAGGGCTGAGAAAACCTGCTTTAGAGTGGGGAGGGAGCAAACTCAGCAGAAGGCCAGGTCCTCCCCTCCCTGCCCACTGCATGGCATCCAGGCTGAGAGCTCCAAGCAGAGGATGGGTGCTGCTCCCATTTCCCACCCAGCTAAGGGAACAGGGGGCCTGGTGAAGGGCAAGAAGCTGGCCGAAGGCCCTCAGATTCCCCAGCGTCACGCCACAGTGCTCAGGCTGACCCTCAAACCCTTGCATGCTGATGAAAGGTGACTCCAGAGAAACAAAAACAGCCACATGCACCTGCTAGCTGGGAGCAAGCTACTCTGGAGCTTGTTTTGATCATGCCCCCAACATCACAGTCCCCAGTTTCCCTGGGCTGGTCCCCACCTGAGCCTCACCTGCTATGGTTGCAACCCAGCAGGTCTGTAGCTTCTTCCTTCTGGCTGCAGCCACTGCCCCAACCTCTTCCAAAGACAGGCCTTACCTCAGCTGGTGAACAGCTACTACCACCCTGTGGACAAGGAGCCTGCAAAGCTGACTGTTGTAGGAATCAAGCCCCATCCCCAAGGCAAATGAAGTCAAGATTAACTTAGTCAAGACAATTGAGCTGCCCCAAAATACTGGGTGGGAGAGTCTTCTAAAAGCGAAAGCAGGGCACCAATGTGAAGAGGAAGAAATACTGATCCAGGCCTCCTTTCCCAGCCTCACTCCCCTCACCTAGCTTCCCTTAGAGCTAGTACAAACGGGAGACTCTGGGGCTCCAGAGGAATCCTCTAGACAGGCATGCTACTCAAAAAGCAGGTGATAGGGAGGAAAACAAAACACTGATCATAATACTCCCTGCCCTGGATTTCTACCGCAGGACAGTGATATGCCGTTTCAAGTGACACTGTATAGATGAAATCATGTGCCCACAAAAGGCCTGCAGCCTTCAATGACTGGTATCATGGACAGCACCATGGGCAGGGCATATATTTAATGTGAAAGTCATCACCAAACTGAAAAATAACGGGTTTTTTTGGTTGTGGTTTTTTTTTTTTTTTTTTTTTTTTTGAGATGGAGTCTCGCTCTGTCATCTAGGCTGGAGTGCAGTGGTACAATCTCAGCTCACTGCAATCTCCGCCTTCCAGGTTCAAGCAATTCTTATGCCTCAGCCTCCTGAGTAGCTGGGATTAAAGGCATGTGCTACCCTACCACACCCAGCCAATTTTTGTATTTCCAGTAGAGATGGGGTTTCACCATGTTGGCCAGGCTGGTCTTGAACTCCTGACCTCAAGTGATCCGTCTGCCTCGGCTTCCCAAAGTGCTGGGATTACAGGTCTGAGCCACCATGCCCGGCCCCAGACTGAAAAATAATGGCCAAGAATTGTCACTCCTGCCATTCCCAACAGGTTTTTTTTGGTTGTGTTTTTTTGTTTTTTTGGTTTTTTTTGTTTTGAGACGGAGTCTCGTTCTGTTGCCCAGGCTGGAGTGCAGTGGCACAATCTCAGCTCACTGCAACCTATGCCAGCCTGCAATTCCTGCCCCAGTGACCAAACAGTGAGAGAGAAAGCTCGTCCTTATGCTGGGCTTCCTGCTGGTATAGAAGAAATTCAGACCTGGAAAGATAATCATCAATGGATACTAAAACCTCTGGGAGAAAGGTTGGTGGGGGGGTGGGGGGGATTTGGAATGCTGGGGGGCTAACCACCCATCAGGGCTTCGCTGAGGGTGGACTGCAGGCAGGTGGGCCTCCCCAGGTGAGGCAAGGCTTGGCCAGCCCCTGGGAAGGACTCTTGCCAGGGAACCTAGTGTCCAGGGGTGGAGAATCAGGGTGCAGGCCATCACGAGGAACCAATTGGCCAGGGCTACAATGTGTGACAGTCTTGAGGACAAATGGCCTGGTTCCTCACCAGGTGATAGCATGAAACGGAGGGGCGGGAACTTCCAAAGGGGAGATATGTCATGAGGAGACATAACAGCCAGGTGCCTATTTGGATCCTAACTCAACAAATCACCTATGAAGAGGCATTTTAGATATCAAGACAACTTGAATGTGGGCTGGATATTAGATGATTATTAAGGAATTGTTGATTTTGTGTGAGGATGGCATTAAGGTTATGTTTTTTCTAAAGGCACCCAAATCGGTTGGAGTGGGCTGGAGAGGCATACTGAAGCATTTAGGGTGTACTGACACTCCTGCTCCCACGTGGGACTGATGGTGGATTGACATTAGACTCCTGCGGAGGTCAGAGCGTGTCTTGGGCCAGGACACAGGCTTTCCCTCCTTGTCCTAAGACTGAGCCCCACCCCTGCTCTCCTCCCTCAGCCCCTGTGCTTACCAACACCCCTGTGAACACCTGTGAACTCATCAGCCCACCCGCTCACCACCGCACAGGGGCTGACAGCCCTGCATGGGATCCTGACATCCTGACAACCAGCCTGACACCCACCACCCCTTAAAGGCACAGGGCATGAGTCGGCGAGATCCCACCCAACCAGAGGAGGCCTCAGCCAGGCCTCTGCTCCAATGTTCCCCAAGTATTTGCCAGGAACAAGAACGGAGGTGTCTTTGAAGAGCTTATGCCTTGGTGGAGAAGACAGCCACATAGCTAACGGAAGATGGTGACTGACACCACAAAAATGCACAAATGAAGCACATGGGAAGGCTCAAGGGGAGGGGTTTGATTTCAGGATGAGGGTGCGGGATGTGGCATTTATATTGGGCTCTGAACAATGGGTGGGAAAGAGGCGAGGAGGGGGTAGGGAGACATTCCAGTTGCGAGGGACAGGATATGCAGACTGCAGAAGTGCAGGCAGGAGAAGGAGACTACCCCTAATGTCACACTAAGGAGCCATAATTGTATTCTGGGCCCTGAAATGCACGACAGGGTACAACACAAGGACAGGACTGACACTATGCTGCAGGAAGAGGGAGGGACAGCAGAGAGGTGAGGCAGGAGACCAGCAAGGGGCAGTCACAGCCCAGGGTAGTTCCCATGGCCAGGCTGACCTGAGCAACTCCTAATGCCTTAGCAGTTATTTCTCACCATTAATTAATAAACTGGCACTCTGGTTTATAAAAAGGCAGCAGCAGCTAAGGTAACAGCCCAGAGCAGAGGTTAAAAAAAATTTTTTTAAAGCCTGAACTAGGACAGGAACAATGGGGAAGGTAGGAGAGCCAGGGGGGCCCCTGGGAGCACCCCTTTTTCACCCCCTGCAGCAGCACTATGGCAGAGCCACTCCACTCTGATCTCTCACTACTGTTGGCAGCAGGGACAGTTATTGACCTCTTATCCCTCACCACCTGAGAAGGGACCCGAGATGCAGAACATCTTCTAACACCTGCCGGGTAAATGACATGGAATTGGCAGGGCTCGGCTTTTGTCTCAGAAACAAGTTGGAAAAACAATGATTTTAAGGGCCTTGTGTAAGAACCCCAGTGGACTGGAAGATGGGAGACCTAGGTTCTAGTCCTGGCTCTGCCTTACTAAGTGGCTTGAAGCAGCCATTTCATCTCTGTAAAATGAGGGTGATAAAATCATGCAGTTAAAGACAAGGTAAAGTGAAACTAGAACTATTATATTCAGAGTTTGGTGACACAGTTGGAAAACCCTTTTCCCTAGAGCCTCCTCCACCCTGATGCCTCCTCTCCTCTCCAAGTGCCCACCACAGCAGCCTGCCTCACACACTGGCACACAGGAGCTGTGTGGGCCTCAAGCCAACCCCTGCTGTCTCCCCGCATCCACCGCCTACCCCATCTTTTGATTTGGTATCTACAGTAAAACTGCAAGCCAGACATAATTGCAGGACAGGATACAGCCTCTTATCAGGCCAGAAGATGATTCTTATCACCTCCTCTGGCACCATGCCTGGCACCAGCAACCTTTGGAGGGAGCCCAGGTCTTCATTCATGAGTTCCCCCTGCCTCTGTGGGGACAGCTCACTCAGCCCTCCTCAGACCCCAGCCAGGTCCAGCCTCCCTCCCTCCTGGGCACAAGCACTTCTAATCCTCATCCTAGTGCTGTAGGCTCCAAAGGTCTGTCACTGTCAGCTCACCCAGCACAAGGAAAAGCTGCAAAAATGGCTGGAGACAAGTCAAACCACAGAGAGCAACAGAAAAGATGTAGGGTTGATAGCACAGTGTAGGGAGAAAAGCATCAGGCTTAGACATCAGAAATCTGGCTGCCACTAAAGAGTTGTGTGACCTTGGACAGGTCATTCCACCTCCTGAGACCCCAGTCTCCATATTCGCAAAAATGATGGTCCCCCTGTCTGCCCTCAGGGAAGAATGAAATGAGGTGATACTGTGAAGGCACCCTTAAAAGTAGGCCAAACCACACAGAAAGATGTGGGTTTATTGTCTATCAAAGGCCTTTTACAGGCCATCATCAGCCCCATATAAGTGAGGTGGCCCAGGACCAAAAAGCAACAACCCTGCCCAGGAGGAAGGAGAGAACCCGCAAGATGACCTCTCTCAGGGGATCTCTGGCAGGTGGAAAAATAAAGAAATTCCACTTAACCCATCCCCCTCCCCAGTGTGCTCCTAACCCCATATTCACCCTGAGCAGGAGACTCAGGTTGAGGAAGACAAAACCAAGTGGTGATGGTCCCCTCTGCCAAGGTCTCAGTTCAGACCCCACAACAGGGGGAAACAAACAATAACTTCCCTGCCAGGCTCATGGGAAGTACAGAACTGTGTGGTGAGAACGTTGCATTTGGGAACAAGGAGGGAGGGAAGAAAAAACACAATGCATTTGCCTTTAAATGCAGAAAATACCTTTGGAAGGTTACACAAGAACTGGTAATGTTGGATGTCTCTGAAGAGAGGAGCTAGGTGACTTAAGGTGGGTCAAGGGAAATTTTTTTCATTATGTGCCCTTCTGTACCTTTAGAATTTGGACCAGGTGAACTACTCAAAAGTAAATAGGGGCCAGGTGTGGTGGCTCACACCTGTAATCCCAGCACTTTGGGAGGCTGAGGCAGGCAGATCACTTGAGGTCAGGAGTTCGAGACCAGCCTGGCCAACATGGTCTCTACTAAAAATACAAAAATTAGCTGGGCGTGGTGGCACGCACCTGTAGTCCCAGCTGCTCGGTAGGCTGAGGCAGGAGAATCACTTGAATCTGGGAGGCAGAGGCTGCAGTGAGCCAAGATCACACCATTGCACTCCAGCCTGGGCAACACAGCAAGACTCTGTCTCAAAAAACAAAACAAAACAAAACAAAACTAAATAGGAAGTAAAGAAAGTCCTGCTGTTTTGCTGAGTGGCACACAGGGAACTAAGCTTGGCTCCCCTCACTCCCTCTCCTGGCCCAGTCCCACCACACTCACAGTTTCCCTGCCTCCAACTCACCCTGCCTCTAATCAGGTCTCACCTGTTATTCAAGGCCTCACCTCTCCCAAGAAGCCCACCCTGATCACTCCAACTGGTGAGCTCCCTCTTCTCCTGACCCCCTCATTCTCTCACACTTTTTATATGCTGCTTTGTAGAGGAATTGTCCTTGCTGCATTAGGCTTATCTCAAACATATTTTAGCCCTTCTGGAGAAAGGGCTATCCACTTTATTTCCCTGGTTTCCCCCACAGCACTGACCTAGGCACAGTGGTTACAATGGTTGTCCAGTAATTGCTTCCTGGATGTTGTGAAACAGAAGGGAAAAAATAGCAAATGACTGTATTGCTGCAGGAGGAAGAACAGGATGGCTTGGAGTGTTCTGTCACAGTAAAACCAGCATGTGACGTCTTGGGAAGGATTACGGAGTCTGGTATGTGCTGATGCCCCCAAGCCCTGCTTGAAAGGAGCAAATCTCCCCAGGGTGGAAAGTGCCCTGGTGGAAAGTGAGGCTGACCTTCTCAGGCCTCACTCCACTCCTTTTTTTATTTTTATTTTTTGAGACAGGATCTTGCTCTGTCACCCAGGCTGGAGTGCAGTGGGGCAATCATTGCTAATCGCAGCCTTGAACTCCCGGGCTCAAGTGATCCTCCCACCTCAGCCTCCTGAGTAGCTGGGACTACTGGTGTGCACCACCATGCCCAGCTAATTTTTTGTATTTTTGTAGAAATGGAGTCTTGCTATGTTGCCTAGGTTGCTCTTGAACTCTTGGCCTCCAGTGATCCTCCTGACGCGGCCTCCCAAAGTGCTGGGATTACAGGCATGAGCCACCACACCCAGCCCTCACTCCACTCCCGAGAGGTATCTGGTGGCAGTGACTCCCTCCCAAAGTATGAGACAACATCCCCCAGCCTCTGGGACAGACATAAGGCTAGAGCTGCAGACCAAATGTGCTTATCCCAATAAACCAAGGACTCACCCAGGAGAAGCAGGTCATGCCTACAGAGCACCAGATTAACCCCCGAGATCCATGTCAAGGAGAAGAGAGGAAGCCTTGGCAGGCAGCAGCTAGCACCTGGCCCTGTGCAGAGCAGGGTCATGGAAGACATGGGGGAAGACTGAGGTGGGCAGTGTGGTGTGGTGGCCAAGAGCACAGACTGGGAAGCCAGACTGCCTGGGTTCACATCCTGACTTTGTGCCATGTGCTGTGGTCAAGTCCAGTGACTCATGCCTATAATCTCAGCACTTTGGGAAGCTGAGGCAAGAGGATCACTTGAGAGTTCATGGCTGCAGTGAGCTATGATGGCACCACTGCACTCCAGCCTGAGTGATGGAGCCAGACCCTGACCCCCACCCCCCCAAAAAAAAGAAAGAAAAAGCAAAGTCACTTTACCTCTCCGTGCCAAGGTTTCCTCAGCTGTTAAACAGCGCCTACACCTCAAGGGCTTGCTGTGGACAAATGGAAGTCCAGACCTTAAGACAGTGCCAGCACCCAGATAGGCCTTCATCAGCAATGCACTAGACCAACGAGGCAATGAAAATAATGCACCAAAACAGGTGCCACATGCTCCAGATGTGGGGATTCAGAGAAGGCTGGGGAGGCAGATGGGTTCCATGATGGCCGACAGGTCTCTGGTGTATGTCCCCTCCTCACAGAGCAGGAGACCACAGCCGGCGCCAGTGGCTCTGTCTGCTCCGAACAACTCCAGGGCTCCCTGTCTAGGCCCCAAAACACAGCACTTGGCTATAGGGCTTCCTCCAAATGTAGGGAGATATCCAGGCTTCCCCTCCTCTGGAATCTCTCCCCCACCAGTGGCCCACTCTTGGCCTTTCAGGCCTCTAGAACTGCCTTTGGATTGGACTACCCTTCCAGGTCAGCAGAGAAGCCCAATGTCCCCATCTCACTAAAACCTGGCAGGCACTTCCACAGAAACTCCGGGGTGCACACAGGGCTCCAAATGCCACCTCTTCTTTACCCCAAATCCTACAGCTCTGTGGGCTGCCCGGGTCTAATGGAAACCACACAGAGCACACCCTCCACTAAGTGCTGGGTAGTGAGAGTGTGCAGCTCTCCCTCTGCAAACCTCGGTTTCCTTGTCTGAGCTCTCTTCCAGCTCCCATGCTGGAGTCCCATGAGTAAGGGCTGTGCTCCCTTCCCCACCACCAGGTGAACCAAAGGTCACAGTGGCCTGTGATACCCCCTCCCCACCCTGCAGCTTCTCGGAGGTGCTGGCTGCCCCTGGGAGCCCCGTTTTGGGAGGCCCCACTTACTGCTCCTGAGAGGCCGGGGCCCAGCTCCATACAGAGGCCTCATGTGGCCAGCCAAGCCCCTCTCCTCTCTGGCCACCATTGTCCCCAAGGTAGAAATAACCTCAGGCCAGCTCAGTAAGGGCACTGTGATCAGACTCTTCCCTGAAGGGACTGCCAGGTACACAGCAGACTCACATGTGGACTCATTTTTATTACTTGGCTGTGGGGAAGAACAAAACTGCTTCATGGCTACACGATTTTGCAAAGGAAAGAAAAAGAGGACTGCTTCCCCTGGAGCAGAGCCACAACAGCTTCTGTTCTTGTATTCATCATCTGTCCCTGCATAGGGTGAGAAGGGCAGGAGAACATCTGGACAAGGCCAGGCCAGTGGTTTAGACAAGAGCGTCACAGCACTGAGGTGGCAGCAGTGACAAGTGGGGCAGGCAGCTCCCAGCAGAGAAGGACAGCCCTCAAGGTCACCGGGATGTGGCTCTGCTGAGCTGTGCCTTGCAGCCAGCTGCCTACAAGGAGAGGCAGGTGGGGCAGAGATGGGGCTGACCACAGGCACCTTGAAACTCCCTGGTCCCAGCCAGGGCTCAGGGCCAGGGGCAGATGGGGAGGGCAGGGGAAGCTGCCAGGCCAGAGAGGAGGAGCTGCCCAGCCTGACTGAGGAGTCACACTTCCTACCCCGCCCCACACCCCAAGACGCTGCTGCTCAAGCAACCCCAAATAAAAACCACCCCATAACTAAGGGCCGTGGAGCCTCGGCATACCAACGACTGGCTTCTGAGTGCAGCCACACCCTTCCTCTGCAGCCAGAGTAGACCTCCCCAGCAGTGCCACAGGCCTCCCATGCCAGCTCTGGGGCCGAGCAGGAGCCAAGGCCAGGGGCTCAAGTGACCACAGCTGTTTCCCGAGGGGCAGAGTCACACCCAGAAGCCACCAGAGAGAGGGCTGTGGGGTCACGCACCATCTGCCCACCAACTGTCTGCCCAGGCTGTATGTGGGCTACGGGATAGATGGAAGCCCTCAAAGACCATCCCAGCCTTAGGCCAATGGGATGCATGTCCCCTCAGGTACCTCCCAGTGCCCCCACACCCACCCACCTAAGGAGGTCTCAGAACACCATGACCAGCCAGGCAGAAGGCTCTCATCTCAGACCTACATCTTTCACAGCCTCAGCTCTCCGAGCTTCCTTGCCAAGTGGCACAGTCTAAGCAGAGGCTGAATAGAGCCTCTTGCAGGCCACAATTCATGGTCACAACAGTTTTAGTCTTTGTGATGAAAAAAGACAAACTGATCCCAACCCAAGCTGAACCCACAGCCTTTGCTATCCCAAGAGGCCAGCTTCTAACCATTGATCCAACAGGCCCAGGATGATGATCCTGTCTGCCACACTCCAGGCCTTACCGCAGGGACCATTTCACCCTTATCAGGATGAGGGAGAAGGTGGACAGGGGCTCCATATAACACAGTTGTGCTCTCTCCTCCTCTCCTAAAACACACAAAGACCAGCATTCCAGAGGGCAAAGACCAGGTCTCCCCAACCAAAATGGCCTTGTGGCAGATGCCCTGTCTTCCTACTCCAAAACCTTTGCTGCTGCTTCCTTCCTTCCCTCTTCTGATATATCCAGGTCCATTCCCTGGGGGTGTGATCCACACCAATCGCATAAAGGCCAAAAAGGTCCAAATGACCCATCTGACCCCACAGGGAACAAGGAAAACTAACCACCACATCCCATCCCTGTCTTGGGAGTTAGGGAGGCAAACACAGGACACCCACTGGGGAGTGCTAAGAAGGACGTTGGGCCGGGCGTGGTGGCTCATGCCTGTAATCCCAGCACTTTGGGAGGCCAAGACAGGTGGATCACCTGAGGTCAGGAGTTTGAGAACAGCCTGGCCAACATGGCAAAACCCAGTCTCTACTAAAAATACAAAAATTAGCTGGGTGTGGTGGCACATGCCTGTAATCCCAGCTACTCAGGGGACTGAGGCAGGAGAATCGCTTGAACCTGGGAGGGAGAGATTGCAAGTGAGCCGAGATTCTGCCACTGCACTCCAACTTGGGCAACAGAGTGAGACACTGTCTCAAAAAAGAAAAAAAAAAAAGGATGTTGAAGGTAAAAACCAGAAAATAAATCGCAGAGAAGCATCCAGGATTTCCAGACCAACAGGAACATGACGATCCATGGACAGTTCTACTGAGGGTGGGGAGATCATTAGTTTCCTTGTGTACAACCATTACATTTTGTTTTGAGAATATCCTCTTCAATTATTTGGAAGCCTCTGGTGAAATTCCTCATTTCAAAGACTGCCCCACTCACACAAGACCTTTGGAGACTGCTGAAGCACCTACAACCCCAGCCACCACCATCACACAAAATGGGGCCCCAGAGTCACCACCACGCTAATATTTTGAGAGCTTCTATGTATCCAGAACTACATTAAGGCTTTTACAGATGGTGTCTTATCTAATCTGTACAACTCTATGATTATTATCATGACCTTTTTCAAAGTGAGGAAGTGGGATAAGTAACCTGTCTGCTGGTAAGTCACAGAACGGGGAGTGAAATCCCAGTCTTCAGGTTTTTAAGCCCTGGGCCATCCTTCCTTCCCAACAGGGCAGGGGCAGCTCCAGGCAGGGCTGCCAGGGAGGAGAGCTGCAGAGCTGCGGGCTTATCTGAGCCTGGTTTCAGGACTGCAGAGGCCTCTCAAGCCCAGCCCTAGTTCTTGGGCCTCTTGCAGCAAATAGAATACAGAGAGCTGCAAAGGGCCAGCTCATTTTGTTGGGAACTCTCGTACTCTTCTGTGTACTCCGTCACCCATGGTCCTAAGGCTTTCCTAGGCTCTAAGTTCTAGACTGTCTCCCCCATCCCATAAGAAGCTCTTCCAGACATTGTTACTAAAATCTCCCTTCACCATCACTGCTCTGCACTGACCACCTACCATGTACAGGGACTGTACTAGGTGCTTAAGTTGCATTTTCATTTCATCCCTCACATCAACCCTATGAAGGCATAAATTATCTCCATTTTACAGACGTGAAAACTGAGGCACCAAGAGTTTATACGACTTGCCACAGGTGACAGTTTTGGGACTGGGATCTGTCCAGTGCCACTCTGTCGCCCCTTCCTAACCATAAGGGTACCTTCCCCAGTCAGGTCCTCTCTTGGCAAAGGGCCACCACCTGCCCTACCTGAGACCACCACAGCCAACTCCTGGAGTTAAAGAATGGATACTTCTCATTTCCACCATTATCCAAAGCTGAGGAGGGTACACCCTGGTCTTCTCTGCCTTGCCCTCTCCCTACCAGGCAGCGTTCAGACTCAGTCTTGGTAGCCCACACCAGGGTGCTCCAGGAAATACCACCAGGAATGACCACTACAGCCAGAGGTGGGGACCACAGCGGGGGTGACAGCCCTCCCCCTCTGTCAGTGGGCATGCTGTTAGGTCCAGTAAACTAGAGCACCAGGCCAACTTCACAGACTTTCCTCTGCCCATCCTAAGTGACCCTCCCGACTCCTGTTCCCTCCCGGTTCTATAAATAAACCAGGTTGTTGCATCAGAGAAAACAGCCAGGTGGGTGTGGAAAGATCCTGGTGGAAAAGATGATTTCTATAAAGTAAATTAAGGTTCCCATTCAGATCAAGGGGTGGAAGTCAAATTCTCCAAGACAGGCTGTTCTTGGCTGAAAATGGGTCCACCTGGACCTACAAGCTTGGCCAGCTCAGCTAAGGAAGATCCAGAGGCCAAGAGGAAAGCAAGGGCAGGAACTGGAAAAAACAATCAAAGAAGCTGCTCCCTGCAGGCCTGGAGCCTTTTTTTGGTCTGCCTCCTCCTGTTCCCCCAGCACCCCCTGAACAGATGTGTCATCTAACAGTCTGGTCAGAGTAGCTGATTGGTGGAGGGTGAAGGACTGGGGGAAGGGGTGGAATGATTTGGGGGATAGGCACCTCTTCTGAAAAAGAATGGGCTAAGAGATCCAGGAGAGAGCTTTTCGCCCCATATACCCACCCCCTTGGGCTCCAGGAACCAGGAAGGAGGGAGAGGACAGAAAGGAGGAAAAAAACAAAACAAGGTCCAAGCTATATACCACATGATCCCACACCCTGCCACCAAACAGCAAGTCATGAAGGAAGGAGGGGAGCAGGCCAGGGGATGGGGAGATGGAGTCAGGTCACAGCCATGCCTGGAACCTGCACTAACGCCCTCCCCATCCCAGACCACAGAGAGCCAGCCAGGAAAGTCATTCCACACCCATGTTTCAGAAAACATTCAAGGTCAGATCCTTTTTACCTAAATCCTGCTTTCATTTGGGTTTGCACCAGGCTCATCCCCCTCCTCCAGCAAGCCTTCCTGGATTTATTCACTCAGTGGATGCCATTCCACTGGGGCAAACCTTTCCGGCACCTCTCCTGACCTAAGGCACAGTCCTGCCCCAATCCCCTTACCCTCCTACCCAGATCACTCCCAAGTTAACCACTTGAGTGATCCACAGCAGGCTGTCAGCCCCGGGGACTGGCTTCCAGCTCCTGCCCAAGCCCAAAACAGGAAATGGGGCTCCAAGGCTGAAGCCTTGATCTTAACACAGGCAAGGTTAAATGCTGCCAAAATAAATGATTTAAAAAAACCCTGGCCCACTGAGGTGGAAGTGACCGGGAGATAATCTCCCGCTGTTCATTAACCATGCCGCTGCCTCTACCTCAGGCAGGGCAGGGCAGGCAGGCAGGCCACTGGAAGGCTGACTCAAGTGTTTCCTTCCTTAACTTAGAAGCTCCTCCTGTCCTCAGACCAGGGACACAGGACACAGAGGGACAGGATGGGGGTGGGGGGGTGACATCTCTAGATAGTGGAGGGCATCTTGAGAGCAAGAGGCAGATGCCCCCTGCAGCCAGCTTCTACGTTTAGCGGGGTAATCAACATTCAACCTCGCCCTGGAGGAAGACACCTGGCTTTCCTTCCCCCGTAGGGCAAGGCTGCGCCTCTCCACTCCCCTGCCGGACAGGCGCCCGCAGTTCCCCTCCCCTTTGAGGAAAGGGAGGCAGGCCCGGAGGTTCTAAGAACGGCCCCAAGATTTCCCTTCTTGAGGTTTCCATAGCCCCAAAGCCTCTGAATCTCATTCCTAACTTTACTTGACAATCTACTCCTAACGTTCGCCACCACTTAAACCTCCCCCAGGCCTCCCAGGGACCACCAGTGGCTGAGCCCCACACAGCGCACGTTTGGGAAGCTTGAAGGCGACCCCGAAATGCGAAGAACCAACGTTTCTGTCGGTTTACGCCCTTGAGCACGAGGCAAGGGCTCAGTGGCCCGGCTGAAGTTCGGGGTCCTGATCCCCCACCAGCCTCGCCCGGTTAGGCCTTTAGCCGTTTCTGTGCCCCCGCGCCCCCTACTCACTGCGTGTGCTGGGCGCGGCCTGCGCCGAAGACCTCGTCCAGCGCCACCGTGGCCTGGCCCAGGAACTTGTCGACGCCGATGAGCGAGCGGTGCATGGTGGTGAGCACCAGCTCGCAGGCGGCGGCGGAGCTCGCGGCCCAGGGCGCCGGGCCCGCGTCGGCCTCCTGCGCCCGCAGCAGGCCATCCAGGGCCCCCGGCGGCAGCTCGAAGGAGCACTCCTCACGCCACTCGGGGCAGCCGTGCGTCTTCTCCACCACCGACGTACTGTACTTCTCGCGGCCCACCTGGATCACCGTGTACGCGTCGCTGGTGCTGCCCGCTCCCGAGCTCTTGCCCCGCAGCCCGCGGGCCCGCAGCACCGTCACCTGGACGTGCGTGGGCAGCCAGCGGGAAGGCCCCGCCGCCGGCTCCGCGCCCCGCACCAGGGCCATGGCGGAGAAGCGGGGAGCGAGGTCTGGCCGAGCCGGTGCAGACCCCAGGACCTGGTGACAAACCCGGCCGCGGCAGAAGGCGGTCAGGAACCGACTCTGAGCGCCGCCGCAGCTGCGGGCTGGGCTGGGCCGGGCCGACCGGCCGCCGCCTCCCCGGGCCGCTGGCCGCGGGCCGCGCCGCGACGTCAGCGCCCCGCCCCCTGCCCCGCCCCGCGCCCGCCGCCCCGACCGGCGTGGCGGTGCGACAGGGATGCGGGCACGCAGCTCGCGCCCCGGCAGCCGCAGACCAGCCCAGAGCGGGGAGGGGCGGTGCGCGGCCTCTGCAGAGGGTGGGCGGAGTTCCCGCGGTGGCCCCGCCCCTGGCTGGGGGCGCCCGAAGCAACCCGGCCTCGCTTGTGGGGAGCCCTACACCCGCGGCCAGGTACGAAAAACCCGCTCTGCGCCTCCAGGCCAATCCCACGTCTTCCTTCTAAAAGTCCCTGCTCCGGAAAGCTCTCGCCGTAAAAGGGTCCCGGCCCGCAGTTCCTGGGATGGCCAGCCTCTTGGCGCGGACTTGTGATGGGGACCCCCGCCGCTCCCCTGACCCCGGGCCGCGCTCTCCCCTGCTCCAGTCCGCCCCTGCGGGGGAAAATGCCGGAGTGAAACTGGAGCGATTGCCGCCCCGCCACGTGACGGTCCCGCATCGGCGACCTGGAAGCGGGTGAGCTGCCGCCGCCTCCAATCTCTCCCGGCGCAGGGGGCCGGGATGCGGCCAGGCGGCGGCGCCGGAGGCCCGAGAGCGGGGCTCACCCTCCTCAGACTCTGCGGCGGAGAGCCGAGTGATGAATAAATGAGTAACCACATCAATATTTAAGTGTTCACTCGGAGCCTTGGGGCCAGTGTGTCACGGGTTGGGGGAAATTACAGGCCCTGGTGGGGGGTTAAATAACTACTTCCACCCATTATTAAGTGCCTACTGTGTGCCAGGGCCTAAGTATTAACGTATACTTGGTTTATTATTGATAATAACGATGTTTAGTAATTATAGATGCTGAATTTCAGCCAACTCTGGTCAGTGCGCTTTTATATGCATTACCTCATTTTATCCTCAGAGCAACTCTGTGGGGTGAGTATGGCTTTTATCCCTATTTTCCAGAAGATAAAATGTCAGCTCAGATGGGGGAGGGTTGTGAATCCACTAGATGCCCCCAGAGCGTTTTTTTTTTTTAACTTTCAGAGCCTGTACTTTTAAAATAATAATTTAAAAATAATACACACAGCTTTTTTAAAAAAATCAAATAGGACAGAATGGCTTGCAATGAAAAGCAAGAACTCCCTCTCCATCCTTCAATCCAGGGATGCTGCTTAAAGCCACTGGTGTTTTCAGGTCTGATGGTTACCTCCACATCACTACATTAAGATGCTCACATAGCTACATCTGCATTTATCAGGACTGGCCACTGTCTGTTGCCTTCCTCCTATGATAGATAATGATTTAGCTGACTCACACCCACTTCCATCCCTCAATCTTGTGTAGTTATGCTATTATTTTTAGTTCCTCTATAGCAGGGGTCCCCAACCCTTGGGCCACAGACTGGTAACCCTCCATGTCCTGTTAGGAACTGGGCTGCACAGTAGGAGGTGAGTGGTGGTGGGGGCTAGCTGGTGAAACTTCATCTGTATTTACAGCCGCTTCCTATCGCATTACCGCCTGAGCTCCACCTCCTGTCAGATCAGCTGTGGCATTAAATTCTCCTAGGAGCACAAACCCTATTGTGAACTGTGCATGCGAGGGATCTAGGTTGCATACTCCTTCTGAGAATCTAATGCCTGATGATCTGTCACTGTCTCCCATCCCCAGATGGGACCATCTGGTTGCAGGAAAACAAGCTCAGGGCTCCCACTGATTCTACATTATGGTGAGTCATATAATTGCTTCATTATATATTACAATGTAATGATAAGAGAAATAAAGTGCACAGTAAATGTAATGCACTTGAATCATCCTGAAACCATCCCTGCCACCCTCAGTCTGTGGAAACTTACATTTTGGTCCCTGGTGTCAAAAAGGTGGGGAACCAGTGCTCTATAGGATACCCAACAGGAGAAACATGTATTTCTTCTTAGGGAGACTCCACAGTACCCCTCGACTGTCCACCTTCTAGGCCATGTCCTCTACTGGGAATATGAACCTAGGAAACCAGTAGAGTAGGCAGAGGAGACCCATGATAGCACACCCAGCACAGGCCCAGTCCTCACAGCCTCCCACCTTAACTGTTCCATCAGAAGACTGGAGTGGGGAAGTCCTAGGCACCAGCCCCATGGTCCAGCATCCCTGACGATAGCACCTAGCTTTAGAGACAGCCAGATCTGCCTACAGATATTGGCCATCTGCCTCTTAGTAGCTATGAAACCTGAAGTTTAAGCCAACTCTCTAACCTCTCTCGGCCTTATTTCTCCATTTGGATAATGGGATAATGATTCTTACCTCAAGCCAGGCAGAGTGGCTCACACCTGTAATCCCAGCACTTTAGGAGGCCCAGGCTGGTGGATCACTTGAAGCCAGGAGTTCAAGACCAGCCTGGGCAACATGGTGAAACCCCACCTCTACTACAAAGACAAAAAATTACCCGGGCGTGGTGGTGGGCACCTGTAGTCCCAGCTACTTGGGAGGCTGAGGCACAAGGATCACTTGAACCTGGGAGGCAGAGGTTACAGTGAGCCAAGATTGTGCTGCTACACTCCAGCCTGGGCGACAGAATGAGACTTTGTCCCAAAAAAATAAAAAATGGGGCCAGGCCTGGTGGCTCATGCCTGTAATACCAGCACTTTGGGAGGCCGAGGCAGATGGATCACTTGAGGTCAGGAGTTCCAGACCAGCCTGACCAACATAGTGAAACCCCGTCTCTTCTGAAACTATGAAAATTAGCAGGGCATGGTGGGGCACACCTGTAATCCCAGCTACTCAGGAGGCTGAGGCACAAGAATCACTTGAACCTGGGAGACAGAGGTTGCAGTTAGCCAACATCGCACCACTGCACTCCAGCCTGTGCAACAGAGTGAGACTCTCTCTCAAAAAAAGAAAAAATGGAAATAAATCATAACCCAACCATCCATAAATAAACACTGTTAATAATTTGTTGTGTTTCTTTCTAGTCTTTATACTGTATGTGTTTGTTTTATATACATTATGGTTTTTGAGACATCTAAAGTATAATTATTAAATCTGTGGGCTTTGGAGTCCTGGTTCTACCATTACTTTATATATATTATCACTCTTGGCTATAAGTCTGTATACTACAGAAAAAGTATATACATATAATACTTACACACACACACACATAGTCATGTTTAACCCTGAAGATAACCATTTAAAGCAAGTGCTACCCTTGGTTTCACTGATGAGGAAACAGAAGCAGGAAGAGCTTGGGTGATTTTCCCCAAGTCTCCAACCGGAAAATTGTAGAGACTGAGTGGCTCTACTGGCTGTGGTACTCTGCTGTCACACCAGCTTGTTGGTCAGCCAAGCACTAGATCCATTTAAAGTCAATAAAGAAGGAAGTGTTCTCATACCCATTTTACAGACGAAGATTGAGGCAACCAAGGTTACAAGAGTCAGGATGAACCTCCCACTTTAAGAGTGAATTCTTCAAGGACTTTGCAAGTGACGATATCATCACTAAACTTCAACTAACATAAATGTGTCACTCCTTCAGCAGGTCTGTTTCATCTGTTTGCCTGTTCTCCAACGTTACTGCTCCTACCTCCTCCCCCACTCCTCCTCTGCCAAGGAGGAGCAAAGCACCAGGAAAGGGGAAAAGGTGGAGAGCACTCAGATGGCTCCTCTGCCTCACCTGCCCTCTGGCTCTCTTTCCTCCTGCCTTGGCCCTCACAGATTGGCAAGCTCAAGCTTCCTGCTGGCTCTGGACTGTGGCTGGCTATAGGAGGGGAACGAAACCAGTCAGGGCTCCCACCCCACGTTGCCCGGCCCTAGAAGGAAAAGCCAGGTCTGCTAGCTGTCTGTGGTTGAGAAAAGAGCAGAAACACCAGATACTGAGGTCTTGGCCATCTAAAGGTGTGTTTCCTTCTCTATAAGATGAGATCCCCCCCACTCCCTGCAGCAGCCTGCATAAGAGTTAGACAAGAAGACCCCAAAAGCATCAGTTTCCTCTGCCTCCCCAGGGCTGGGTGTCCTCACTGCCTTCCTGGGCCTCTCTAGTCCATTGGAGACAGTTCTTACTTGAAAAGCATCCACCTATGTGTAGCTTCCACTCATTGCCCCCTCTTCAGTACCACTAAGCCCATTTGCTTTTCCATGTAGACACTTCACATGTATTTGTCCTGCTCTTCCAGCTACATTTCCCTCTGTTCTTCACCTCACCTTCCTGCAGCTATTTTCCAGGCCCTCTTTATAGCAGAACCACATGCCCAGGTCTAAGCCCTGGTGCCACCACTTACTAACTGTATAAGCATGGGCAAATTACTGAACCCTACTGAGTCTGTTTCCGCCTCTGTAAAATGGGCCTGCTAATAAGAAATTACCTCATAGGGTTAGTATGAGAGCTATCTCAATACACCCTAAGCAGTAATGAGCATGAATTATCATCTTAGAACTCTTTGCTGAAGGCAAAAGCTTCTGCCTCCTTGTTGTTTCATTTGCATTTCTTTGATTGCCAGAGAGATTGAACTTCTTTTCAGTTATTAGTCATTTGTATTTCCTCCTTTAATGAATTGTCTATTTTCTGAATTGCCTATTTTCTATGCTTGTTTTTCTTTGAAGCCTTAATTTCTTATTATTTATACAAATGCTTTATATGTTAAGAATAGTAACATGGCCAGGCACAGTGACTCATGCCTGTAATCCCAGCACTTTAAGGGGCTGAGGAGGCAGGATTGCTTGAGTCCAGGAGTTTGAGATCAGCCTGGCCAACATGGTGAAACACTATCTCTAAAAAAAAAAAATACAAAAATTAGCTGGGTGTGGTGGCACATGCCTACTGAGGTGGGAGGATCACCTGAGCTTGGGAAGTCGAGGTTGCAATAAACTGTGATCACGTCACCGCACCTCAGCCTGGGCATCAGAATGAGGCCCTGTCTCAAAAGAAAAAGAAAAAGAAGGCCGGGCACGGTGGCTTATGCCTGTAATCCCAGCACATTGGGAGGCCGTAGGTGGGCGGATCACGAGGTCAGGAGATCGAGACCATCCTGGCTAATACGGTGAAACCCTGTCTCTACTAAAAATACGAAAAAATTAGCCAGGCGCGGTGGCGGGTGCCTGTAGTCCCAGCTACTCAGGAGGCTGAGGCAGGAGAATGGTGTGAACCCAGAAGGCGGAGCTTGCAGTGAGCCAAGATCGTGCCACTGCACTCCAGCCTGGGAGACAGCGAGACTCCATCTCAAAAAAAAAAAAAAAAGAAAAAGAAAAAGAATAGTAGCACTTTGTTGTTCATATTTACTGCAGGTTTTCTTTTTTTAATTTAATTTAATTTTTTTTTGAGACAGAGCCTTGCTCTGACACCCAGGCTGGAGTGCAGTGGCACAATCTCAGCTCACTGCAACCTTCACCTCCCGGGTTCAAGCGATTCTCCTGCCTCAACCTCCCCAGTAGCTAGGACTATAGTGCGCACCACCACATCCGGCTGATTTTTGTATTTTTAGTAGAAACGGGGTTTTGCCATGTTGGTTAGGCTGGTCTCAAACTCCTGACCTCAGGTGATCTACCCCCCTCAGACTACCAAAGTGTTGGGATTACAGGTTTTAGCCACTGCTCCCAGCCTAGATATGTTTTCGATATAAGACATTAGGTAGGCTGAGTGCAATGGCTTATGCCTGTAACCCTAGCACTTTGGGAGGCCGAGGCAAGAAGATTACTTGTGAGCCCAGGAGTTCTAGACCAGCCTGGACAACGTAGCAAGACCCTGTCTCTTTTTAAAAATTATTTTAAAATTAGCTAGGCATGCTAATGCACGCCTGTAGTCCTGACCACTGGGGGGGTTGGAGTAGGTCTGAGGCAGGAGGATTGCTTGAGCCCAGGACGTCCTGGCTTCAGTGAGCCATTATCACACCACTACACTCCAGCCTGAGTGACAGAGCTCAGACCCTGTCTAAATAAATAAATAAAATTAGATAATCAAATCTTTGAATTCTTTCCATTGTTTTGAGCTTGAGTTCTTCCAAACTTATAGGTCCAACAATATTCATTTGGATTTTTTCAAGTTTTTAAGTTGTTTGGATTTTTGTTTGTTCTTTTATTCTCTTTAAATCCTGCTAGCAACCATTTTGATGAATGATTTCAGGTAAATATCTAACCTGCTTTCCCCCAACAGCTATCCAAGTTTCCCAATATTTATTGCAAAGCCCTATCCCTTAGCCACTGGGTTTATCATATAAGTTTATATATATATTTGTAGTGAAGGGGTGGCCTGCCCCTCCACACCTGTGGGTATATCTCATCAGGTGGGACGAGAGACTGAGAAAAGAAATAAGACACAGAGACAAAGTATAGAGAAAGAAAAGTGGGCCCAGGGGACTGGCGCTCAGCATACCAAGGACCTGCACCGGCACCAGTCTCTGAGTTCCCTCAGTATTCATTGATTATTATTTTCATTATCTCAGCAAGAGGAATGTGGTAGGAGAACAGGGTGATAATAGAGAGAAGGTCAGAAAAAAAACATGTGAGCTAAAGAATCTATGTCATAATTAAGTTCAAGGGGAGGTACTATGCCTGGATGTGCACGTAGGCCAGATTTATATTTCTCTCCGCCCAAACATCTCAGTGGAGTAAAGAATAACAAAGCAGCATTGCTGCCAACATGTCTCGCCTCCCGCCATAGGGTGGTTTTTCTCCTATCTCAGAATTGAACAAATGTACAATCGGGCTTTACACCGAGACATTCAGTTCCCAGGGGCAGGCAGGAGACAGTGGCCTTCCTCTATCTCAACTGCAAGAGGCTTTCCTCTTTTACTAATCCACCTCAGCAGAGACCCTTTACGGGTGTCGGGCTGGGGGATGGTCAGGTCTTTCTCACCCACGAGGCCATATTTCAGACTATCACATGGAGAGAAACCTTAGACAATACCCGGCTTTCCAGGGCAGAGGTCCCTGCGGCTTTCCACAATGCATTGTGCCCGTGGTTTATCGAGACTAGAGAATGGCGATGAATTTTACCAAGCATACTGCTTGTAAACATTTTGTTAACAAGGCACATCCTGCAGAGCCCTAAATCCCTTAAACCTTGATTCCCACGTTTTTGTGAGCTCAAGGTTGGGGCAAAGTGGCTGGGGCAAAGTTACAGATTAACAGCATCTCAGAGCAAAACAATTGTTCAGGGTACAAGTCAAAATGGGATTTCTTATATCTTTGCTAGGGCAATTTGGCAAGAAGAATAAATAAAATCATCTAGATTGGAAAGGAAAAGTAAAGCTATCTCTATTTGTAGACTACATGATCTTGTAAATAGAAAATCCTAAGGAGTCCACTAAAATCTGTTAGGGTGAATAAACGAGTTCAGCAAGGTTATTAGGGTACAAGATCAACACATTCAAATCAATTGTATTTCTATACACTAGCAATGAACAATTGAAAATAAAATTAAGGAAACAATTCCATTTATTTATTTATTTGTTTATTTTTATTTATTTATTTTTTGAGACAGAGTCTTGCACTGTCATCCAGGCTGGAGTGCAGTGGTGCTATCTCAGCTCACTGCAAGCTCCGCCTCCCAGGTTCATGCCATTCTCCTGCCTCGGCCTCCCGAGTAGCTGGGACTACAGGCGCCCGCCACCACGCCTGGCTAATTTTTTGTATTTTTAGTAGAGGCGGGGTTTCACCATGTTAGCCAGGATGGTCTCGATCTCCTGACCTCGTGATCCGCCCGCCTCAGCCTCCCAATAAGTGCTGGGATTATAGGCGTGAGCCACTGCGCCTGGCCGAAACAATTCCATTTATAATAACATCAAAAAATAAAATACTTAGAAATGAATTTAACAAAAGAAGTCTAGGCCAGGTGCAGTGGTTCCTGCCTGTAATCCTAGCACTTTGGGAGGCTGAGGCAGGCAGATCACCTGAGGTCAGGAGTTTGAGACCAGTCTGGCCAACATGGCAAAACCCTGTCTCTACAAAAAATACAAAAATAAGCTGGGTGTGGCAGTGTACACTTATAGTCCCAGCTACTTGGGAGGCTGAGGCACGAGAATAGCTTGAACGTGGGAGGTGGAGGTTGATCGTGCCACTGCACTCCAGCCTGGGCAACAGAGTGAGACTCCGTCCTCCGTCTCAGGAAAAAAAAAAAAAAAAAGAAATCTAAGGAAACTACAAAACATTGTTGAAAGAAATTAGTAACCTAAATACATAGAAAGGTATTTCATGTTCATGGAACTGAAGACTTATTGTTAAGATGGCAATACTCGCCAGATTCAACATATCCCCTCTCAAAAGTCCAACTGCTGTTTTTGCAAAAATTGGAAAGCTGATCCTGAAAAGCACATGGAAATGCTCGAGACCCAAAATAGCCAAATCAATCTTGAAAAAGAACAACAAAGGGCACTCACACTTTTTGATTTCAAAACTTACTACAAATAAAGACAGTGTGGTACTGCTATAAAGATAGACATATAGACCAGTGGAATAAAATAGAGTCCAGAGATAAATCCTTACATTTATGACCAATTGATTTTCAACAGAGGTACCTAGACCATTTAATGGGGAAGGTATTGTTTTTTCAACAAATGGCCTGGGACAGCTGATATTCACATGCAAAAGAATTAAGCAGGACCCCTTTCTTACACTGCACACAAAAATTAACTCAAAATACATTATAGACCCAAATGTAAGAGTTAAAACTATAAAGCTCCTAGAAGAAAACATAGGAATAAATCTTCATGACCTTGTATGAGGCAAAACCTTCTTAGATACACCAAAGTACAAGCAACTGAAAAAAAAAATAAAGGCTGGGTGCAGTGGCTCACACCTGTAATCCCAGCACTTTGGGAGGCTGAGGTGGGTGGATCACCTGAGGTCAGGAGTTCAAGACCAGCCTGGCCAACATGGTGAAACCCCATCTCTACTAAAAATACAAAAATTAGCTGAGTGTGGTGGTGTGCGCCTCTAGTCCCAGCTACTCGGGAGGCAGAGGCAGGAGAATTGCTTGAACCTGGGAGGCAACAGTTATAGTGAGCCAAGATCATGCCATTGCACTCCAGCGTGAGCAACAGAGTGAGACTCCATCTTAAAATAAATGAAATAAAATAAAATAAAATGGATTCCGTCTAAATTTAAAACTTTTAGGCTTCAGAGAACACCATCGAAAAAAGTGAAAAGACACTCCACAGGCTGAAAGTATTTACAAATCATATATCTCATAAGGAACTAGTATCTAGATGTATAAAGAATTTATAATTCAACAATAAAAAGACAGGCTGGGCACAGTGGCTCACACCTGTAGTCCCAATGCTTTGGGAGGCCAAGGCAAGAGGATTGCTTGAGTCCAGGAATTTGAGACTAGCCTGGGCATAACAACACCTCATCTCTACAAAAAAATTTTTTTTCTTAACTAGCCAGGCATGGTGGCACTCACCTGTAGTCCTAGCTACTTGGGAGACTGAGGCAGGAGGATCCCTTGAGCCCTAGGAATTTGAGACTGCAGTAGGCTATGAACTTGCCACTGCACTCCAGCCTGGCCAACAGAGTGAGGCCTTTTCTCTACCAAAACAAAAGAAAAACAATAAAAAGACAACCCCGTTTAAAAATGGGCGCGTGATTTGAATACATAATTCTCTACGAAGATATACAAATGGCCAACATGCACATGAAAAGACACCAAAACCACTAGCCATTAGAGAAATGTAAATCAAAATCACAATAAGATATCACATCACACCAACTAGAATGGATATAATAAAAAGACAGATGACAAGTGTTTTCCAGATGTGGAGACACTAGAAACTAATACACTGCTAGTAGGAATGTGAAACAGTGCAGCCACTTTGGAAAACAGTTTGACAGATCCTCAATTGTTAAACATGGAGTAACCATATGACCCGGCAATTTCACACTCCTAGATATGCATCCAAGAGAAATGAAAACGTGTGTCCACACAAAAAGTTGAACATGAATATTCATCCCCAGTTTCCTACCCAAAATCTACAATCTCCAACTGCATTTTTTGCATCTCAGAGGAAGAGTTGTTCCTGAGTGCTTAACTTTCCTTCCTCTGCTTTGAGGCAGACCAGGGTTCTATCCTCCCCTTCATTTCTGTACCTCTCATCCACGGTTTCCTCCTCTCATCACATAAATATGCTCATGTCCTTCCCGATAAAGCCAGAAAACCACAACACCCTTTCAATATTGCCGGTACCACGTCCTTCTTTCTGAGACGTTTCCTAAATTTGATTGACTTCTTCTGCCTTTATCCGCTCACTGCCCCATTCATACCCAATTCCACAGCATCCTGGCTCTCTATCCTTCTACCCTGTTGTTCTTGCATTCGTAATTGCAAAATCCCAGGCCCTCCTTCAGTCCTTATCTTAACCTCCCCTTTGCATGTGGTAGTTAACCATTTCCTTCCCCCAAACTCCCTCAAACCTATTCTCTGCCTCTGGGACCCCACTCTTTCATGCCTTTGCTCTGCCTCTCCCTTATACCTTCTGGGTCTCCTTCAGGGGGTTTCTCTTCCTTTCCCAAATTTTTTCCCCCAAAGCAGGGGGTTACCCAGGTTGGAGTGCAGTGGCGCGATTATGGCTCACTGCAGTCTCAACCTCCAGGGCTCAAGCGATCCTGAGCCTCAGCCTCCTGAGTATCTGGGACCACAGGCGCATGCCACCACACCTGGGTAATTTTCATATCTTTTGTAGAGATGGGATTTTACCATGTTACCCAGGCGGGTCTTGAACTCCTCAGCTCAAGCTATCTGCCCACCTTGATCTCCCAAAGTGCTGGGATTATACGCATGAGCCACCATGCCAAGCCTCCAAATTCTTAATGTTGGTTTATTTCTCGGCCCTCTTCTCTTTTTACTCCTTAGACTTTCCCTAAAGATTCCCTTTTACACATGTGGCTTTATTCATTCTGTAAATGTTCTCACCTCCCATATGTCTACTTCCAGCCCAGTCCTCTTTCCTGAACCTCAGATGAACACTTACAAATGCCATGAAATATCCCATACATACTTTTTTTCAAATTTATTTATTTTTAAGTTGACATATGAAATTGCATGTATTTATTGTATACTCACACATACTTTCAAATTCAACAAATTTTATTACTTTGCTAGGGCTGCCATAACAAAATATCACAGACTGGGTGACTAAACAACAGAAATGTATTTTTTCACAGTTCTGGAGGCTGGAAGTTCAAGATCAAGGTGTTAGCAGGTTTAGTTTCTTCTGAGGCCTCTCTCCTTGGCTTGCAGATGGCCACCTTCTTATGTGATCTCATATGGTTGTTTCTCAGTCTGTGTATTGATTATGTCCTACCTCCTGTTATCTTTTTAAAATTTATATATTTATTTTAAGAGGCAGGGTTTTGCTCTGTAGCCCAGGCTACAGTGCAGTGGCACAATCATAGCTCACTGCAGCCTTGAATTTCTGGGCTTAAGTGATCTTCGCTCCTCAGCCTTTCGAGTAGCTGGTACTACAGGTATGCACCACCACACCTGGCTAATTTTTTACCTTTGTAGAGACTGAAGTCTCACTATGCTGACTGGGTTGGTCTTGTACACATGGCTTCAAGTAATCCTCCAGCCTCAGCCTCCCAAAGTGCTGGGATTACCTCTCAGTCACCACTCTCAGCTCTAACCTCCTTTTCTTACAAAGACACCAGTCATATTGAATTAGGCCCCATTAATGTGACCTTATTTTACCCTAATCACCTCTTTAAAGACTATATGTTCAGGCCAGGCACGGTGGCTCACGCCTGTAATCCCAGCACTTTGGGAGGTCGAGGCAGGTGGACCACTTGAGGTCAGGAGTTTGAGACCAGCGTGGCCAACATGGTGAAAACCCATCTCTACTGAAAATACAAAAATTAGCCAGGTGTAATGGTGCGTGCCTGTAATCCCAGCTACTCAGGTGGCTGAGGCAGGATAATCACTTGAACCCACGAGGTGGAGGTTGCAGTGAGCCGAGATCACGCCATTGCACTCCAGCCTGGGGAACAGAGTGAGACTCTGTCTCGAAAAAAGAAAATAAAAAAGGCTCTATGTTCATTGCTTGAGCCCAAGAGTTCGAGGTTGCAGTGAGCCAAGATTGCGCCACTGTATTCCAGCCTGGAAGACTAAAACTCTGTCTCAGAAAAAAAAAAGAGACCCTATCTCCAAGTACAGTCACATTCTGGGACACTGGGGTTAGGATTTCAATATATGAATTTTGAGGGCACACAATTCAGCCCGTAACAAAATTATAAGTTGAGGCCAGGCACGGTGGCTCAAGCCTCTAATCCAGCACTTTGGGAGGCCAAGGCAGGCTGATCATGAGGTCAGGAGATCAAGACCATCCTGGCTAACACGGTGAAACCCTGTTTCTACTAAAAAAAAATACAAAAAATTAGCCGGGCATGGTGGCAGGTGCCTATGGTCCCAGCTACTCCGGAAGCTGAGGCAGGAGAATGGCGTGAACCCAGGAGGCAGAGCTTGCAGTGAGCTGAGATTGTGCCACTGCACTCCAGCCTGGGCAACAGAGCGAGACTCCGTCCTCGCCCCCCACAAAAAAAAAAAAAATGGAAGTTGAACTCATCATCTTCCCTATCCCCACCTGCTCCTTCTCCTTTATTCCCTCTCTTGGTGAATCTCTGAAGGCCCTAACCAGAAACTTAGTGGGGTTTTTTTTTGTTTTTTGTTTTTTTTCAAGGGAAAGAAGCACTGCCACCTACAAGCTGCAGAGAGCATTGCCTCTTTCCTGCTTCCCAGATGCCATATTGAAGGAAAGCCACTAAAGACGACCAGGATTGCATCAAAAGGATTCCAGAGCCAACTCAAGACGCTTCTACTGGACAAAGGCACAACAAATTGAGCACCAATGAGAATAACAAGACAAAGATTTGAAATATAGAAGTGTTCCAGAAAATGAATGAAGAAGGAATGATTGAGTTGGAATAGCACCATTTCATAGCCCATAATGAACTAATGGATCTAAGCAGTGATTGTCAATGGCTGTTAACTAAAAGAGATAACTAGGAACTGTGTGCCTCCTGATGGAAGAATACACCACCATCTATGAGGTAGTCTTGCCCCACCCCCTAGTTTAACCAGAATCTGATCAAGCCTCTATATCCAACTATATATAAGTTTACAGGAAATATATGGGACAGAGAAAAACATTAAACCAATAATGTAGGGATGCAATCAGCAAAATTCAGACTGTAGGAAACTATAGGACAAACAATCCAGGTTTTTTCAACAAATTGCAAAAAAAAAAAAAAAAAAGGAAGAAAAAGAAGAAGAGCTAGAAGATAGAAGAGGAACCTTAAAACTTGAAAAACACATTTTTTTAAATAGGTAAATACCCCAGCAGCAATGAGCACATCTAGCACTCAGATCATGGTTTCTAAATACCATCCTCCAATACAAAGAACAAGGCTCCTTAGAGAAATGTCTGATTCTAGGACTAGGGCAGAGAAAACACAAGATTAGCCTGGATCATTTTGTAATGCCAAAAAATAAGGAAGTCATCAGGGAAGAAAAGGGGGTGAGGAAGGTGCACTATGTCAGCAGAATACAGGAGCCAACCAGAAACAAGCTGGAACAATTTGAGCCACAAAATAAATTACAATAGTATTGGATTATAACCCATGAAATAAAATAAATATGTATCTATAGTGATATCAATAAATGATTGAATAAATAAGGTAAATGAGAGAAAAGAGAAAAATCTGCCTTACAGAATTCTAAGTACTATATGTAGATACTGCCCCCGCCCCCGTCCCCACCGGCCAAGAGGTGGAGTTTAATTCCCCTCTCCTTGAGTGTGGGCTGGACTCAGAGACTCACCTTCAAAAAAGAGTATGAAAACCAGCAATTTTACAATTTTACAATGGCAAAGCCTGGCAGGCCCCACCTTCATCAGGTGGTCCAGATTAACATCACCAGTGATAAGTCCCATGGACAGCATGTACCCCTGATATGCAGCCATGAGAAAGGTATGTCAGGCGCAGTGGCTCACGCCTGTAATCCCAACACTTGGGAGTCCTAGGCGGGTGGATCACTTGAGATCGACACCAGCCTGGCCAACATGGCAAAACCCCATCTCTACTAAAAATACAAAAAAATTAGTTGGCCATGGTGGTGGGCGCCTGTAATCCCAGCTACTCAGGAGGCTGAGATAGGAGAATCGCTTGAACCCAAGAGGCGGAGGTTGCAGGGAGTCAAGATCGCGCCACTGCACTCCAGCCTGGGCGACACAGTGAGACTATCTCAAAACACACACACACACATCACCTCTGTGCCTTTCCAAAAACCCATAGCTGTTTTCTAATCAAGAGAAAAACATCAGACAAATCCAAATTGAAGGACATCCTTCAAGATACCCAATCAGTACCCTTCAAAAGTGTCAAGATCATGAGACACAAGGAAAGACCAAGAAACCATCACGAACAAGAGGAAACTAGGAGGATATATCTGCCCTTGAGGGGACCTGGGCTGTGCATGTCGCTGTCTAACACATCTCCCAAGTGCAAGCCCTAAACACTATCTTTTGGTTTTATCTGTATTTAAAAAAAAAGACTAAATTACTTTTTATTCTAACTTTACAAAATATTACAAAATCATTGTTATATAAGACATGATCAAGGCGGGCGCAGTGGCTCACACCTGTAATCCCAGCACTTTGGGAGGCTGAGGCAGGTGGATCTCCTGAGGTCAGGAGTTCAAGGTCAGCCTGGCCAACATGGCAAAACCCCGTCTCTACTAAAAATACAAAGATTAGCCAGTGTGGTGGTGGGCACCTGTAATCCCAGCTACTTAGGAGGCTGAGGCAAAAGTGAGCCGAGATTGCGCCACTGCATTCCAGCCTGGGCGACAAGAGCAAAACTCCATCTCAAAAAAAAAAAAAAAAGACGTGATTGAATGAAACCCAAAAAAGTAGGAAAAAAGTACTGCAGAAGTAGGTAAGGCAGTTAATTTTTTAAATTACATTATTTTCTCGATTTGGGTATGTTTTTGGTATTTGTCAGCTTAAATTTTTTTTATTTTGGAATAATTTTAGATTTACAGAAAGTTACAAAGATAGTACAGAAAGTTCCCATATACCCTTCACTCAGCTTCCCTTCATGTTAACATTTTACTAGTATATAATACTTTTTCCCTACTTTTTTTTTTGGTCCAAACTAAGAAACCAACATTTGGTACAATACAATTAACTAGACGACAGACTTTATTCAGATCTAACCAGTTTTCCCATTAATTTTTTTTCTGTTCCAAGATCCAATCCAGGATCCCACACTGCATTTAGTCATCGTGTCTCCTTAGTTTCCTCCCATCTGTGATGTTTACTTTATAGTAATTCATTAAATGGTACATTTGCTTGATATGATTTTCTAAATTCATGTTATATTTAACAACACAAATAAAAACAAAAACAAAATAATCGTAATGGTTTTTCACAGCTCTTAGAATCAGGGCAGCTGTCCCCAGCCTGACCTGCCAGTCCATGCATGGCCTGGTGCTGGCCCACCTCTGCAGCCTCTCCCAGCCTCACAATGACCCAGGCAGACTGCTTCCTTTCAGTCCTTCACATTTGACTTGCTCCTTTCCACCACAAGGGCTTTGCACCTGCTGTTGCCTCCTCCCAGCACACTCTTCCCTCCTCTTTGCCAAGGTAACAGTCCAGCCTTCTCTGGGCTCCCTGGCCAGACAGTGACAAAGATTCCTTGCTTGACTAAACTTTAGTCAGGCTCCTGAACCTTCTCCTAGGCCCACCTGTGCACTTCCTTGTAAAATCTAGTTTTAGCAAGGAGTCTTGCTAAGTCGGTTGAGCAAGAACACCTCCCTTGGACAGCTGATCACAATCACCCTTGATATCTGATTGGGTTTCTCATCCTCCGCTATCCCCCAGGTGATAGCTAATCACCTGGACTGACTTTAGCAAGAATCCTGTAAGGTTGGTTTAGCCAGAATGATCCCTTATCCTCAATGTTCGTTCTTAGTCATTTACCATCCACTGATCCTACCCTGCTTCTTAGCGATAAATTCCCACTTGCCCAAGCTGTATTCAGAATTGAGCCCAGTCTCTTTCCCCCATTGCAGAATCCCACTGTAGTGGTCCCTATGCCTATTGTGATGGTCTTGAATAAAGTCTGCCTTGCCATGCTTTAACAAATATCATTGAATAACTGTCTTTAATAGTAAAATCTCCTTACCACAGGCTCTCATCACTATCCACAGGGGCAATGTTACACTCGTTTGTGTGATAATTTGTGTTTGTGTCTCTCCCCCTGCTAGACTGTAAGCTCCATGAGAGCAGGAACCACACCTGCCTGGCTGACCTCCACATCTTCAGCTTCCACCACTGTGCCCGGCACACAGCAGGTGCTCAAGAAATATTTGTTGACTTAAGAAAGGAACAAAAACAACAAAACATGCCCGAAAGGTGGAGCAGGGAAGAGAAAGAGGAGGTGGGAATTACCACAGTGTTTTTAGCTGATTTATTTCCTTTTCATGGAAGTGGGAAAGGAAGGTCAATAGATATTGCTTACTAGTGTGTAAGTTGCCATTAAAATCTTCTTAGGGCTGGGCATGGTGGCTCATGCCTATAATCCCAGCAGTTTGGAAGGTTGAGGCAGGCAGATCACTTGAGGTCAGGAGTTCGTGACCAGCCTGGCCAGCATGGCAAAACCCCATCTCTACTAAAAATACAAAAAAATTAGCCCGGTGGCGGATGCCTGTAATCCCATCTACTTGGGAGGCAGAGGCAGGAGAATCGCTTGAACCCAGGAGGCAGAGGTTGCAGTGAGCGAAGATTGTGCCACTGCTCTGCAGCCTGGATGACAGAGCAAGACTCTGTCTCAAAACAATAAATAAATAAAAATTAAAATAAATAAAATCTGCTTAGGAAGGCAGATCCTGGTAAATCAGAAGATGACCCTTTTGTTTCTGCTGGGCACATGGATGGGTTCTCAATGAGGACAGTTGTTTTGGGAGCTGAGTTTGAGAGGAAATGTTGGAGAACTGAATTGCTGTGTAGAGTAAAAATTTCCAGTTTCCCAGAGCCATCCAGCAATCCAGGAGGGAGGAGCAAGTAAGAGAGATCAGGAGGGATAGCAGAGCCAGCAAATTATAAGAGTCATGTGCTTTTCAACCTTATTATTCACTTCTAATTTTAGTCTACATGTTATTGATTCTGTGACATTTATTACAGTTCCTTTTAGGCCAATTTAGTGCTCTAGTGCTTAAAAAGCATGTGAATTCTCTGTTGGATGTGGAGTTCAATTATATCTAATAGAGCAAATTTATTAATTGTATTGTTTAGATCTTCAACATCCCTATTTATTTTCTCTCTGATTGCTCTCTTGGTTTCTAAAAGTAGTGACTTTTGGAATTGCACAGGCGTAAGCATATTTATTTAAAAGTTAAAAAATAGGCCAGCTACTGAGGAAACTCATGTTGCTTGAGCCCAGGAGTTCCAGGCAACAGTGAGCTGTGATTGAGCCACTCCACTCCAGCCCGGGTGATTGACAGAGATCTTGTCTCTAGGGGCGGGGGGGCGGGGGGGAAGAAAAAAGAAAAGAAACAAAACCAAAAAAAAGTAAAATAATAGTTTTGAAAAAGTATACATTTTTTTCTTTCCAACTTTATTTTACGTTCAGTGGGTACATGTGCAGGTTTGATACATGGGTAAATTGTGTATTGCACACGATTACATTTTTCAAATTGTTAGGAGTGGGGAAAAGCAACAAAGAAACCACAGGCCAGAAAGCAAATGACAGAAAACAAGAAAAACAATAAGGGAGTATTTAAAAAGCAATCTGAAATAACAAAAGATGACCAGACTAAATCTATCTGTAAAGCAATAATTGATTGATGGACACTCACCAATTAAGTACTTTCAAATGAGATTTAAAAACACTAAATGCGAACATATGCTATCAACAAAAGATATGCTTAAAATACAATTGCAGCCTGGTGTGGTGGCACGTGCCTATAATCCCACCTACTTGGGAGGTGGAGGCAGGAGGATTACTTGAGCCCAGGAGTTTGAAACCAGCCTGGACGACACAGCAAGACCCCATCTGTGTGTGGTTTGTGGGTCAATTTAAAAAAAAATTTGTGGCCGAGTGCAGTGGTCACGCCTGTAATCCCAGCACTTTGGGAGGCCAAGGTGGGTGGATCACGAGGTCAGGAGATCAAGACCATCCTGGCTAACACAGTGAAACCCCGTCTCTACTATAAATACAAAAAATTAGCCGGGCGTCGTGGCGGGCGCCTGTAGTCCCAGCTACTCGGGAGGCTGAGGCAGGAGAATGGTGTGAATCTGGGAGGCGGGGCTTGCAGTGAGCCGAGATTGCACCACTGCACTCCAGCCTGGGCAACAGAGCAAGACTCGGTCTCAAAAAAAAAAAAAAAAAAATTGTATAAAGAACTCGAAAGCAAAAGAATTTAAAATCTCAATGGGTTTTTTAATAACTTGACAAATGGATTTCAAAGCATATTCAAAAGAGTAGATTCAGAGGGTAACAAATATTTGTTGAGTGCGTAATAGGTACCAGGCATGTATTATTGAGCTGTAATAATTAAAACAATGTGAGGTGGAGCCAGAAATCTACAAATAGAGTCAGCAGAAACAGAATAGAAAGTCTGGAAATAGTCTTACATGTGCATAAGATTTGATCTGTTATAAAGATGGTATTTCAAATATGTAGGAAAAAGACAATTTTGTTTTTATTTGTAAAAAATAATAGTAATAAATATTAAACGTAAAGGTAAGTCCCAGCTCATAAAAAGATGTCAGATAGAATAAAGATCTAAACATGAAACCCCACTAAAGTAATAGAATAAACTATAGGAGTTTATTTTTTATATTTGGGATTCTATCTCAACTGCTCAAAGAATTTGAATAAATAGTTCACAGGTGAAATACAAAAGGCAATTAAACACATGAAAAAATGCTTAACCTCACTACTGGTTTAAAATTGCAATTAATACAGCAGTGATGGGGAAGGATACCCTTGATGTGAACACAAACTGGCACAACCTTTTTGGAAATAAATTCAGTAATTACTATCAACAATTTTAAATGGTTGGTTCCTGTAATCTGGCAACTCCATTCCTAAGACTTTACCCTATGGAAATCCTCACACAAGTGTTCAAAGAACATTGTATTAATATAAGTATGTAGATTTCTGCATGACTTAAAATAGCAATGCTGGGCATGATGGCTCATCCCTGTAATCCCAACACTTTAGGAGGCCAAGGTAGGTGGATCTCGGGAGCCCAGGAGTTCCAGACCAGCCTAGGCAATAAGTGAGACCTTATCGCTACAGAAAAAAAAAAAAAAAGCTGCTAGTGGGGGCACACACCCATAGTTCCAGTTACTCAGGAGGCAGAGGCAGGAGGATTGCTTGAGCCCAGGAGTTTGAGGCTGCAGTGAGCTATGATCATGCCATTGCACCCCAGCCTGGGTGGCAGAGCAAGGCCCTGTATCAAAAAAGAAAGAAAGAAAGAGAGAAAGAAAGAAAAAGAGACAGAGAAAGAAAGAGGAAGAAGAAGAAGAAGAAGGAGAAGGAGGAGAAGAACAACAACAAGAAGAACAAGAAGAAAAAGGGGCCAGCGCGGTGGCTCATGCATGTAATCCCAGCACTTTGGGAGGCCAAGGTGGGCGGATCACCTGAGGTCAGGAGTTCAAGACCAGCCAGACCAACACGGAGAAACCCTGTCTCTACTAAAAATACAAAATTAGCCACGCGTGGTGGCACATGCCTGTAATCCCAGCTACTCAGGAGGCTAAGGCAGGAGAATTGCTTGAACCCAGGAGGTGGAGGTTGCAGTAAGATGAGATAGCACCATTGCACTCCAGCCTGGGCAACAAGAGCGAAACTCCCTCTCAATTAAAAAAAAAAAAAAAAAAAGGGAAGGGAGAGGGGGAGGGAGGGAAGGAGAGATGGTGGAGGGAGGGAAGAAGGGAAGGAGGGAGGGAAGGAAGGAAGGAAGGAAGGGAGGGAGGGAGGGAGGAAGTAAGTAAGGAAAGAGGCTGGTGTGGCCTGAGCAGGAGGAAAGGCAGGCACAACGCTTCAGGGCCTCGTGGGCCACTTTAAGGATTTGGGATTTCCTCCTTAGGGCAATGCAAAACCATTTAAGGATTAGTAAAATGCTTCTTTTTAAAAAATATAATTCAGACGAGGCAGTCTCTGTAGCTGTGTTTTGGGCAAGGGTGTGGGTATATCCTGGTCAAGGCCATTACCCAGAGGAAAATGGGAGGAGAGCCAGGAAGGCAGCCAGAAAGACTCCAGGGGAACTCCTCTTCAGCATGAAGACTCCAGAGGGGCCTCGCTGGCAGTGCCAAAGCCCAGGCTGCTGATCCAGATTGCAGACTGGAGGATCGTGGTATTCTTGGGTGGGGATGGGGG
The DNA here is from genome assembly GCF_029289425.2 of Pan paniscus. Taxonomy (NCBI): domain Eukaryota; kingdom Metazoa; phylum Chordata; class Mammalia; order Primates; family Hominidae; genus Pan; species Pan paniscus. The sequence goes on along the minus strand of NC_073261.2, from coordinate 53,247,253 downwards.
TGCAGCCAGTGGGTCAGTTTTGGTAAGGCTGTCAGTCTTTTGGAAAGGGCCAGGTCAGAGTGTGGAAAGACCAGCCTCAGAATCCTGACCTGAGACAAAGGCTGCAAGAGACCAGGACTCATGGTGGAGGAAGTTGCTATGGGTATCATTTCCTGAGGGATAGGGAAGAGGGAGTGCCCAAGAGGGAACTTCAGTGGAGAAGCTTGGCCTCTGAGTGCTGGAGCATTCTAATGTATACTTTTAAGATTTCTTTTTGTGCATTGTAATTCACACCAAGATTTCAGATAAGTCTGTTAACCTTCCACCTGTGCTGAAGCAAATAATTAAACAGGTCTGTGTCACTGTCCCAGACAGAGAACAGCATTCCCAGTGCCCCCCTTCTGCACTGCTGAGGGTGCCAAGATGCTCTCATCTTTCAAGAGAGTGTAGTGGTCCTGGAGCTCCAGGAGGTAAGCATGAGTACTTGGCAAAGCGGAAAATACAAGCGAGGTATGGACAGGAGAGACTCTGTCACTCCCCAAATATTCTAGAAAGGTCAGAAGCTTGACAGAAAGAAAAAGTCCCTGCAATAACATGGGCAGAGGATTTTCAGCCAGAAGATGTGTAGGTGACACAGGCTGAAATAATCAGGTAGCTTGAGAAGTAGCCCCTCTTGTCCGCCTTTTGAACCTTTCAAAAAGCAGATAATTATAATTCATGCTAGTAAAAAAAAAAAGAAGTCACATTCATTCAAAGTGACTGAGTCACACCCTCAGATCCAAATGTGGCTGCAGGAAGTTCTGGTATTCATTCTAAAGTGGAAGTCACACATTCGTATGCCTGCAGGAGCCGGGCAGGCATCACAGGGAGGCAAGCAGGGCCCAGGGTCCTGGGGCATCATTGCTCAGTTCCAGGCAGTTAGTACTGCCATGCTGCTGGGGAAGATCTATGCTGTCTAATTTTCTAGTTAAATAACAACAACGGAACTATAAATCCAGATTTTAATGTAAAAGTTTAGAATTTTTCTATATTTACAACTAATTCAAAAATTATAAAATAGAAATCAAATATGTTTGAGGTTGGATATTATATTAATATTAGCTTCCTGTTGCCACTATAACAATTACCATGAACTTGGTAACTTAAAACAGCACAGATTTGGCCAGGCACGGTGACTAACACCTGTAATCCCAGCACTTTGGGAGGCTGAGGTGGGTGGATCACTTGAGGTCAGGAGTTTGAGATCAGCCTTGCCAATATGTTGAAACCCCGTCTCTACTAAAAATACGAAAATTAGCCAGGCTTGGTGGCACATATTTGTAATCCCAGCTGCTCGGGAGGCTGAGGCATGAGAATCTCTTGAACTCAGGAGGTGGAGGTTGCAGTGAGCCAAGATTGTGCCACTGCACTCCAGCCTGGGTGACAGAGACTCTGTCAAGAAGGAAGGAAGGAAGGAAGGAGGGAGGGAAGGAAGGAAGGAAGGAAGGAAGGAAGGAAGGAAGGAAGGAAGGAGGGAGGGAGGAAGGAAGGAAGGAGGGAGGAAGGGAGGGAAGGGAGGGAGGGAGGGAAAAAGAGAGAGAAAGAAAGAAAAAGAAGGAAGGAAGGAGGGAGGGAGGGAAAGAAAGAAAGGGAAGGAAGGAAGAAAGGAAGAAAGAAAGAAAGAAGAGAAAGAAAGAAGAGAAAGAAACAAAGAAAGAAAGAAAGAAAGAAAGAGAAAGAAAGAAAGAGAAAGAAAGAGAAAGAACTGCTGTAGGGTGTCTACAGGGCTGCGTTCCTTCTGGAGGCTCTGGGGAGAATCGTTTCCTTGCCTTTCCTAGCTTCTGGACTCTGCCTGCATTCCTTGGCTCGTGACCCCTTCCTTCAGCCTCTTGCTTCTATCTTCATATGTCTTACTTTTGTTGTCAAATCTTCTGCTGCCTCTCTCTTATAAAAGCACTTGTGATTATATTTAGGGCCCACCCACCTGGATAATGCAGAATAAACTCCCCATCTCAAAATCCTTAATTTAGTCACAACTGTAAAGTCCCTTTTGCCATAGGAGGATACACTCACAGTTTTCAGGGATTCAGATCTGAATATCTTTGGGGGCCATCATTCAGCCTACCACAAGTACAGAGTAGGATGCAGCCCTCAGATTTGAAGCTATGTAATGATCCTAGGTGATGATGTGATGACCGGGATCTGCATGGACTCCCTGATACAGGCACAGATAGTCAAAACATCCATGAAAACATCATCTTTGCTACTAGGACCCTGTTAGAGGCAGAAACTAGCATGACAGATTTTCCCCCAAGTGGAATAGTAAAATATACCCAAAATATCCTAATACTCTGGGCCATGAACCTATGATCTTTTTTTTTTCCAACAGCTTGATTGAAGTTTAATGTATACACCATAAAACTCATCCATTGTGAGTACACAATTCGATTATTTTTAGTAAGTTTATAGTTATGCAATTATTACAACAATCCAGATTTAGAATATTTTCATCACCCCAAAAAGTTCCCTCATGGTTATCTGCAGTTGGTCCCTACTACCAGATCCAGCCCAGGCAGCCACTGGTCTACTTTCTCTGTATAGATTTGTCTTTTCTGTACCCTTTATATAAATGGATCATACAATATGGCCGGGCGTGGTGGCTCACGACTATAATCCCAGCACTTTGGGAGGCTGAGGTGGGCGGATCACTTGAGGTCAGGAGTTTGAGACCAGCCTGGCCAACATGGCGAAGCCCCATCTCTACAAAAAATACAAAAATTAGCTGGGTGTGGTGGCGCATGCCTGTAATCCCAGCTACTCGGGAGGTTGAGGCAGGAGAATAGCTTGAATGTGGAATGCAGAGGTTGCACTGAGCCGAGATCACGCCACTGCACTCCAGCCTGGGCAACAGAGTGAGACTCTGTCTCAAAAAAATAAAATAAAATAAACAAAATAAACAAACAAAACATATATATAAGTAAATGGGATCAACAATATGTAGTCTTTATGTCTGGCTTTCACTTAGTATAATATGTTTTTGAGGTTCTTCTGTGTCACAGTGTATATTAGTAGTTCCTTCTTTTTCATCTTTTTTAAAATTATTATTATTGTAGAGATAGGGTCTCTCTATGTTGCCCAGGTTGGTCTTGAACTCCTGGGTTCAAGGGATCTTCCCACCCCAGCATCCCAAAGTGCCGGGATTATACGCATGAGCTTCCACGCCTGACCTTTTTACTAAAAAGTAGTTCCTTTTTGGCCGAGCGCGGTGGCTCACGCCTGTAATCCCAGCACTTTGGGAGGCCGAGGCAGGCAGATCACGAGGTCAGGAGATCGAGACCATCCTGGCTAACACGGTGAAACCCCGTCTCTACTAAAAATACAAAAAATTAGCCCGGCGTGGCGGCGGGCGCCTGTAGTCCCAGCTACTCGGGAGGCTGAGGCAGGAGAATGACGTGAACCCGGGAGGCGGAGCTTGCAGTAAGCCGAGGTCGCGCCACTACACTCCAGCCTGGGTGACAGCGAGACTCTGTCTCAAAAAAAAAAAAAAAAAAAAAAAAAAAAATTAGCCGGGCGTGGTGGCGGGCGCCTGGAATCCCAGCCACTCAGGAGACTGAGGCAGTAGAATTGCTTGAATCCGGGAGGCAGAGGTTGCAGTGAGCCAAGATCGCGCCACTGCACTCCAGCCTGGCGACAGAGCAAGACTCCATCTCAAAAAAAAAAAAAAAAAAAAAAAAAGCAGTTCCTTTTCATTGCTGTGTTCTGTCGTGTGAATATACCACATTACCACATTTTGTTGATCCATTAACCTGTTTATGGATATTTGGACTGTTTCCTGTTTGGGGTTATTATGAATAGTGCTGCTCTGAATATTCATGTACAAGTCTTTGTGGACATATGTTTTCATTTCTTTTGGGTAGATACCTAGGAATGGTAAGTTTTTCGTTTTAACTTTTTAAGAAACTGCCAAACTGTTCTTCAAAGTGGCTGTAACATTTTACATTCTCTTTTTCTTTTCCTTTTTTCTTTTTTTTTTTTTTTTTTTTTTTTGAGACAGGGTCTCCCTCTGTCGCCCAGGCTGAAGTGCAGTGACACAATCTCAGCTCACTGCAACCTCTGCCACCTGGGCTCAACTGATTCTCCTGCCTCAACCTCCCGAATATCTGAGACTATCATGCGCCCCCACACCCGGCTAATTTTTTTGTATTTTTAGTAGAGACATGGTTTCACCATGTGGGCCAGGCTGGTCTCAAACTCCTGACCTCAAGTGATCCACCCACCTCAGCCTCCCAAAGTGCTGGGATTACAAGCATAAGCCACTGTGCCTAGCCCATTTTACATTCTCATCAGAAATGTATGAGGTATCTGGTTTCTCCACTTCCTTACCAACACTGTATTAAATATCTTTTCCCACTGAATTGCCTTGGCCAAAAATAAGTAGACCTTACATGTGAGTTCTGAGCTCTAAATTCTAGTCCATTGGCCTGTATGTCTATCCTTATGCCAATACCACATTGTTTTGATTACTGTAGCTTTGTAGTAAGTTTTGAAATCAGAAAGTGTGAGTCCTCCAGTTTTGTTATTTTCCAAGATCATTTTCACTATTCCAGATCCTTTGCATTTCCATATTAATTTTAGAATAAGCTTGTCAATTTCAGCAAAAATGGCAACCAAGATTTTGATAGGTATTGAAAGGGGAAAACAAACAGGTTTTCTATACTCAAAAACACTTCTGAAACCAAATGTCTGGGATTTTTTTCCCCGCACATCAAGCAATTCTTCAGTTCTCTGCAAACATCAACTGGGTGTCCAATGACTCAATTCAACTCTGACAGTAGCTACCTGGAGTTAGTGTGAGACCCCAAAGCTTAAGGGCTCAGTCCCACAATACTGCCCCTGACTTCAAATGCCAATCTCAAGTAATGGGTCCCCAGGTTACCCACACTTCTGTGTGACTTAGCTACAAGTGAGGGTTTCCTACAACCACCTATTCAGATTCAATAATCTGCTGTAATGGCTCGCAGAACTCAGGGAAGCACTTACATGTACGGTTTATTATAAAGGATACAACTCAGGAACAGCCAAATGGAAGAGACAGGGTATGAGGAGGGAGGGGCACAGAGCTTCCATGGCCTTTCAGGCCTCGCACCCTCCCAGCACCTTAATGTGTTCACCAACCTGGAAGATCTCCAAACCCTGTCATTTAGGGTTTTTATGGAAGTCCCATTATGTAGGCATGATTTATTAAATCATTGACCTTCTGTGATTGACATTAATCTTCAGCCCTTCTCCCCTCCCCAGAGGTCAAAGAGATGGGGCTGAAAATTCCAACCCTCTAATTACAAGGTTGGTTCCTCTGTCAACCAGCCCCCATCCTCCAAGAGTCACCTCATTAGCATAAACCCAGGTATGGTTGAAAGGGGCTTATTATGAATAACCAAAGGTGTTCCTCTCACCCCTATCACTCAGGGGAATCACAAGACTTTTAGCAGCTCTGTGCTAGGAACCCGGGGAAGAGACCAAATATATATTTCTTGTTATGTCACAGGATTGCATTAAATTCGCAGATCAATTTGGGCAATATTACAATATTGCTATCTTAACAATAATAGTTTATCTGTTTTGTTTTGTTTTTAGAGATGGGTCTTGCTATGTTGCCCAGGCTGGCTCAAGCAATCCTCCTGCCTTGGCCTCTCTAAGTGCTGAGATTACAGGCGACAACAGTAGTTTGTTGTTGTTTCTATATACAGGATCACGTCATCTGTGGGAAAAAAAGACAGTTTTACTTCTTTTCCAATGTTGATGCCTTTATTCTTATTTTTTGGCCTTATCACACTGACTTGAATCTCCAGGACAATGTTGATTGAAAGTGGCAAGAGCTGACATTCTTGCCTTGTTCCTGATCTCAAGGAGAAACATTCAGTCTTGCATCATTATATGTAATGTTGATGGTAGGTTTCAGTTAGATATGCTTTATCAAGTTAAGAGAGCTCCCTTTTATTCCAAGTTCAAGGGTTTTTTTTTAACCATCAATGGATGTTGGATTTTGTCAAATGTTTTTTCTGCATCTGTTGAGATCATATGATTTTGTCCTTTATTTTATTAATACAGTGATTCATCTTAATTGGTTTTCAGATGTTAACTCAACCTTGCTTTCCTGGGATAAAGCCCACTTGGTCATGGTATATACTTCTATGTATGTGTTGCTGGGTTTTATTTGCTAATTTTGTGCTAAGGATTTTTACATCTGTGTTCAAAAAGGATGTTGGTCTGTAGCTTTCTTTTCATATGATATCTTTGTCTTGAATCAGGGTAATACTGGCCTCACAGAATGAGTTCGGAAGTGTACTTTCTTCCCCTATTTTCTGAAATAATTTGTGAAAGATTGGTATTATGTGTTTTTAAATTATTTGATAGAATTCACTAGTAAAGTGTTCTGTGACTGGGTTTTTCTTTGTGGGGAGATTTTAAGTACTAATCCCATTATTTACTTGCTATAGGCCTATTCAGACTTTATTTCTTCTTGAGTCAGTTTTAATAATCTGTATCTTTCTGGGAATTTGTCCATTTCATCCAAATTGTTCAATTTGTAATATTTCCTTGTAATTATTTTTGTTTCTGTGTGGTCAGTAGTGATTTTGTAATTTATGTTTTCTCTTTCTCTTGGTCAGTCTAGCTAAAAATTTCTCAATTTTGTTAACCTTTTCAAAAAACAGACCTTTTGTTTTATTGATTTTTCTCTATCATTTTTCTGTTTTCTATTTTTTTTCTTTTTTTTTTTTTTTTGAGACAGAGTTTCACTCCTCTTGCCCAGGCTGGAGTGTAATGGTGCAATGGTGCGATCTCAGCTCACTGCAACCTCTGCCTCCCAGGTTCAAGTGATTCTCCTGCCTCAGCCTCCTGAGTGGCTGGGATTACAGGCATGCGCCACTACATCCGGCTAATTTTGTATTTTTAGTAGAGACTGGGTTTCTCCATGTTGGTCAGGCTGGTCTCGAACTCCCGACCTCAGGTGATACACCCGCCTCGGCCCTCCAAAGTGCTGGGATTACAGGTGTGAGCCACTGCGCCCAGACTTCTGTTTTCTATTTCTTATTTCCACTCTAATCTTTATTTTCTTCCTGCTGTTTGCTTCAGATTTAATTGTTCCTTCTTTTTCCAGTTGCTTAAAGTAGAAGCTTAGATTGTTGATATGAGACCATTCTTCTTTTCTAATCTAGGTATTTATAGCTATACAGTTCCCTTAAATGCTGCATTTGCCGCATCCCATGCATTTTGATACGTTGCATTTTCTTTTTCATTTAGTTCAAAAGATATTTAATAATTTTCCTTGTGATTTCTTCTTTGATCCATGGATAATGTAAAAATATGTAGGCCGGGCGCGGTGGCTCACGCCTGTAATCCCAGCACTTTGGGAGGCCGAGGCGGGCGGATCACGAGGTCAGGAGATCGAGACCATCCTGGCTAACACGGTGAAACCCCGTCTCTACTAAAAATACAAAAAATTAGCCGGGTGTGGTAGCGGGCGCCTGTAGTCCCAGCTACTCGGGAGGCTGAGGCAGGAGAATGGCGTGAACCCGGGAGGCGGAGCTTGCAGTGAGCCGAGATCGCGCCACTGCACTCCAGCCTGGGCGACAGAGCGAGACTCCGTCTCAAAAAAAAAAAAAAAAAAAAGCTAATTTCCAAATATTTGGGGATTTCCCAAATTTCTAGATACTCACAACCCACTATCAATGTAATATTGTCCAGAATTTTAATTTGGGATTCTTATGGGTTTGCTTTCCCTTTGTCTTTGATCTTAAGTCTGCTGCTGTTCCTGCTGTTGTTGTTTAGACAACAGAATATGTTACCAATGTATTTAATCACCTTTATTTAAATATTTCTTGCAAAGTCTCCTAGGTTTTTCTTCTTATTTCCTCCAAAATGTTTTTCACTTTTTTTAATTGTAAAATGTTTCTAGAAAAGCAGAAAAGATAGTACAATGAACATCAATACATCCCTCCACCTAGATATAACAATTGTCAACATCTTTAAAACAATTTGTTTTATATATTAGGTTAAACCATTTAAAATTACTCCATTGACCTTTGAATGCGGCCTTGTTTTCTGGCACTCCAGGGATGGTTTTCAATGTGGTTCTTTGTAAGGCAAGCATTTTAAGGCCTTGTTGCCTGCAAATATTTACTTATTTATTTATTTGAGATGAGATCTCACTCTGTCACCCAAGTTGGAGTGCAGTGGCACAATCACGGCTCACTGCAACCTCCACCTCCCAGGCTCAAGTGATCCTCCCACCTCACCCTCTCAAGTAGCTGGAACTACAGGTGCACACCACCACACCTTGCTAATTTTTGTATTTTCTGTAGAGATGAGGTTTTGCCATGTTGCCCAGGCTGGTCTTGAACTCCTGAGCTCAAGAAATCTACCTGCCTTGGTCTCCCAAAGTGCTGAGATTACAGGCATTAGCCACTGTGCACCCCCTGCCTGAAAATATTTTTATTTTTATCTTTTCACACTTGAATGACAACTTGGCTGGATGTAAAATTGTAGGTTCAAACTTATTTTTCTTTTTTACTTAAGAAATATTACTCCATTATCTTCTTACACCCAAATGTTGTTGTTGAAAGGTCTGACGTCAGTCTAATTCTCTTAGAATTTCCTGTTTGGTATTCTTAAATTTCACCATACTATATCTTATGTGGGTTTTCCCTTCTCTCTCTTATTTTCTATGCAGTAGGCCCTTTCAATCTGAAGTCATTCATTCTTTCTAAATATGAAAAATGTATGTCTATTGTTTCTTCAAATATATTTTTCCATTCATTTTTATTGTTTTCTTCTGGATTCCCATTATATGAATGTGGGTATTCTGCTTCTAGTCTCCTTATTTCTTAGCCTTTTCCTTCCTCCTCATTCTTCAGTGAGTTCTTCTTGCAGTTTCTCAATATGATATTCTAATTTACTTTTCAACTATTACTTACTAATTTATTTGTTCTTTCTTTCCATTATCTTTTTCATACCTAATATTTTCATTTGATTCTTTTAATTTTTTTCTTGTTCTTGTTTTACACTGCTCATACCTTACTTCTCATATCTCTCGTGTATTTATAGAGCTGATTTGTTTTTGTTGTTGTTGCTGTTGTTGTTTTTGAGACGGAGTCTCACTCTATCGCCCAGGCTGGAGTGTGGCGGCATGATCTCAGCTCACTGGAACCTCCACCTTCCAGGTTCAAGTGATTCTCTTGCCTCAGCCTCCCGAGTAGGTGGGATTACAGGTGCCTGCCATCACGCCTGGCTAATTTTTGTATTTTTAGTGGAGATGGGGTTTCACCATGTTGGTCAGGCTGGTCTCGAACTCCTGAACTCAAGTGATCTGCCTGCCTTGGTTTCCCAAAGTGCTGGGATTATAGGCATGAGCCACTGTGCCTGGCCTATAGAGCTGATTTGAAATTGTTGGTCAATCGGTACTAATACTCCTGCCCAGTCCTGCTGCTTCTGGTGTCATATGTTGTGCATTCCTTTTTTCTTCTGGTTTAGTTTTGCCCTTCAAGTGTCTCATTATTGCCCTGTAATGCCCTTTGGGGAAGGCAGAAGGCCACTCCTTAGTATCTACCAGTCTGTTAAGTTCAAGGAGAGGATGAGGACTCGGATCTTGAGTGGAGCACCCCAGGCTCTGCACAACCACAGGTTTGTTCTCATCCTGCCCAGGGGCCTTGGTTTCACTTTCCACCCTGTGGCTGGAAGGAATCTGTCTCCACTGATGGGATGGGCCAGGCTGGTGATTTGGAGGGGAAAGAGTGGAGGGATTGCTCAAAAATGGTTGTTCCCTAATTCAACTCCTCACCCTGGCAGGGATCTACGCTGCCCTGAGTTCATCCCCATGGACATCCTGACCAGCGAGTGGTCTGAGCCTCTGCAGTTCTGCCGTGAGGGCAAGTGATGACTGGCCAATGCAAAGGTGCAGGAGAGGCAAGAGTAGAGAGTCAATCACTATTCTCTTCCTTCATCCTTACCATCATAGCCACCTCCCTCAGGCTGCAACCACCCCCCACTCCCACATGCAGGCACACACTCCCCAGTTCTAAACAGCCTGTCAGCTCCACAGGGGTTTCTTCTCTGTTGTTATTTCCTGGCTTTCATGTTTCCCTCTATAATTTCTCTTGTGTTTAACCTGGGTAGGGAGCCAACAGCCCAAGCAAAATCCCATCTTAGCAAAAACTGGAGCAGCCAAGAGAGGCCTATTAGTCAACTTAAAAAAGAGATAGATAAATAAATAAAGAGAGAGGCTGAGGCTAGAGATACCTATTTGAGAGTCATCAGGGCACAGGAGATCTTAAAGCCCTGAGCCTAGAGGAGATCTTTTGAAGGAGAAGTATGGATACAGGGAGCACCTTTTGAACAATATACTCCTTACTGTGAATAAAAATTTAGATCTGGTTTGCACATGAATCCCTTATCAAGCTGGCCAGTGTGAATCAGTCCTGGTGAGACTATTCACTTTGGAGACCCCACAAAATTCAAGTGTCTTGTTCAGCAAATCGAATGCACAGACCACAATCCATAGGGTCTCCTTGGTCAGGTGCCGTCCCCCGCCCCCACCACCAGACTCCCTCTGCTTATATTTCCTGTGTCATTTTAACTCCTTGGGATAAGGCAAGAGGTAAATATGGTGCTTATGGAAAAGTTTTGGAAAGTTGACAGGCTCTGAACAACGATAAAATACCTAATCTTTCTATTCTAATGGTCCCTTTCTCTTTGAATGAGTAAATAGATACTCACATCCTCATAGGATGCTCAGAGCCTTACAGACAAAGCCCTGCATTGGCTGAAGATCTATAAGTCAGGTGAAAGCAAATCCTGAGGCAGAAGGGAGCACTCAGGCAGGGTGTTGTAATTGTTCGAGGCATACCTAGGAGCTTGGCCAGGCTTCAACTCATCTAGGAAGTTAACTAAAGGGCCAGTAAAGGCATGGGCAGAGGAGTACATATAATCAAAGACAATTGAATAGGGAGGCCAGAAATTGAACACTAGAAAAGCTGAGACAACCTGGCGTTGGGCACCCCCATTTTTAAGTTCTCCAGCACCCTAAAATCTCCACTGTCCTGTGATTGCCTCAAAGACCTTATCCTTCACCACACTCCATCAAGCCACAGCTGAACCAAAACCATCCCACCCCACTGTTGAAATCTTAACTTCTCGATATTCTGCTTTTCTTTTCTTTTCTTTTTTTTGAGACAAAGTCTCACTCTGTCACCCAGGCTGGAGTGGCTGGAGTGCAGTGGCGCAATCTCGGCTCACTGCAACCTCCACCTCCTGGGTTCAAGCGATTCTCCTGCCTCAGCCTCCTGAGTAGCTAGGACTACAGGCATGTGCCACCATGCCTGGCTAATTTTTGTATTTTTAGTAGACATGGGGTTTCACCATTTGGCCAGGCTGGTCTTTGGAACTTCTGACCTCAGGTGATCAGCCTGCCTCGGCTTCCCAAAGTGATGGGATTACAGGTATGAACCACCGTGCCTGGCCAGCCTATTACACTATTAGTCTCACAACACTTGCCTTGGCAACAGTCAGCAAGTATGTATCAAGCACCTACTATGTGCCAGGTATAATATTAGATGCTTTCCTTCCCAACTCCCTTTCTTATTCAACTGGACTCATAGGGACATCCTTAAAGCCATCTCCCATAGGACTCTCAACTAAGCCCCTCAAGCTTCTCCTGCACCTGCCCCAAACAAGGGTCCCCTACCCAACTTCAACAATCCTGCTCTGCAGGTCTCCTTTAATCTGGCACCAACACCCCTAGGCCCCACACCAGACATCACACATAAGCACACACACTCAGAAAAATGAGCCACTAATGTCCTTGAATAATGTTCACAGCCTTTTTCCTGAACAAATCATCCTGACCCATCTGTGCTTCCCAACCTGTTCCTGATCCTTAGACTTCCAACTTCTGGTTTCTTCTTCCTCTGTTTAGAACCACATCTTGCCCCTCAAACACGGCTCAGGCTGCTCCCTGTGTTCTCAAACGCCATCCAATTGAAACTTCTACTTACCCTGCTTTATACTCCTATCTAGTGTCTTCCACCCTTCTCCCTCCTTTCACAGGCTACCTTCCCACTTCCATGCCCCTCTGGCTCTCTCCTCACCCCTACAGTCTGGTGTCCACCCCACTGGCAGCTCTTCCTGAAGTCACCAATATCCTCCAAGTTGCCAAAGTCAGTGGACTCTTGCAGTCCTTTCTTGGCCTCACTGAGGCAAGTGACATTGTAAACAACCTCCTTTTTAAAAGGGATTTACAAAATTAATATGTAAGTACATTCTGGTGATACCAAAAGAAAAAAGAAATCAAACCATACCAATATATATAAAGAGTAAAACTCAGCCTTAGCTGAGTGGCTAGAAGGAAGCCACCACCCCCTACTTCCACATCCTCCTGCCCCAGAGAGAACTATTATTAACAGATTGCTGTGGATGCTTCAAAGCCTTTTTCTGTTTATTTATCTCCATATATATTGACTTGGTTTTGCCAATAATAAGTTGGGTCATGCCACATAGAGTCCTAGCTTGCTTTTTCACTTGACAACATGTATGATATAGTTTGGATGTCTGTCCTCTCCAAATCTCATGTTGAGATGTCATCCCCAGTGTTGAAGGTGGGGCCTGGTGGGAGATGTTTGAGTAACAGGGCTAGATCCCTCATGGCTTGGTGCTGTTCTCTAAATAGTGAGTCAGTTCTCATGAGATCTGATTGGTTAAAATGTGTGGCACCTCCCCTCACTCTCTCTCTCTTGCTCCTGCTCTCGCCATGTGATGTGCCTGCTCCCGCTTCACCTTCCACCATGAGTAAAAGCTCCCTGAATCCTCCCTGGAAGCCAAACAGATGCTGCTGTCATGCTTGTACAGCTTGCAGAACTGTGAGCCAATTAAGCCCCTTTTCTTTACAAATTATCCAGCCTCAGGGATTTATAGCAATGCAAGAATGGCCTAACCCAATGTATTAGAGATTTTCCATGTCATACACATATATCCATCTCTTCTTGATTTGAATTATTCCAGAGTGTTCCATTGTACTGATGCTCTATAATTCATGAAACTCTAGCCCTACTGATTGACCTTTAAGTTGTTTCCATATTTTAATTCTGTAAATTTTGCTGTAGGCTCCCATTCCCAGAAGTATGGCCTATTAGGTACTCATCCCAGCACTTTGGGAGGCCAAGGCAGGAGGATCACCTGAGCCCAAGAGTTCGAGACCAGCCTAGACATTATGCGTTAAGCATAACATTTTTACTGGACTTACTGGAAACAAGAAAAATCCTAAAAGAGAAAAGAAAAAAAATGCAAACAAGCAAAAACCTTGAGCTGAAACCAGAACAGTATATGATGGAAACTTACTAGTCAGGGCTGCCCTGAAGCAAATGCCAAGAGCCCTTCAATCAATATGCGAGACCCAGCCCAGGTGGGGACCTGAACCTGAGACTCTTGCAGCAAGGTGGGGACTCTAGAAGGGAACAAAGGTGGTTCGAAGTCCTTAGTCCCACCGTTTTCCCTGGAAACAAAAGCTGGCCCTCTCTGGAGAGTGTCCCTATTCACCTAAACTCATGCTCTCAAAGAGAACCAAACAAACTCCATCAGGTGAGGGCCAGCAGAAACCCTACACAACAGATGTAGATTCCTGAGAGGGGAATCATCAGCTACATAATAAGCACTCTTACATCTGAAATGTCTACAGAAATATGACAGGGAATCACAGAAGTAAGCAACAAAGAAGAGCCTATGTGAAAGGACAAAATAGAATTACAGAAGATTAGAATGTCTAGCAAAGAAAAAATAGAATTCCTAAAGTAAGTAAACTTAGTGGACTGAATATTAGGTAGGTGTGATGGCATGTACCTGTAGTCCCAGCTACTGGGGAGGTTGAGGTGGGAGGATCGCTTGAACCCAGGAGGTCGAGGCTGCAGTGAGCCATGATTGTGCTACTGCACTCAAGCCTGGGTGACAGAGCAAGATCCTGTCTCAAAAAACAAACAAACAAACAAACAAACAAACAAAACAACTTAGTGGACATGGAAAAAGTGGACACCATGTGTGTCTCGATGTGATGCAGTATAAACTACACAGCCCAGTGTATAAAGTGGGGTTGCCCAATAAGAACCCACATCTAAATGAGCCTTCACAGCTGAGTTCTGGTTTACAGCAACACAGGAGAGAGAAAAATGGGTTAAAGACACCATGAAAAAGGTGAGAGACAAAACCAGAAATTGGGACATTCCACAGAACAACTGATCCAGTTTCTTCAACATGTCACTGCCACAAAGTAAAAAAAAAAGGTAGGGATCGCTCTAGATTAAGAGAAATTTAAGAGACATAATTACCAAATGCAATATGGGCCCCTAATGCAGACCAACTATAAAAAGACATCTTTGAGACAGTTTAGGAAATTTGAATATGGCCTAGCATTATACTATAAAGAGCACCAAGGAATTCCAATCATTTGATATTGTAAGAATACCAAACAATTTAACAGAATTGTTCATTGTTAATCCGACAACAGCAAATACAACACACACATATAAGAGGAAAAGACGAAGCAAGTTTGACAACATTTTGGTGATTGTTGAGTCTCGGCAATAGGTATATGGGAATTCATTCAACTGTTCTTCCCACGTTTAGAGCATGCTTGATGTCTTCTATAATAAATTATTTTTAAATCTCTAGAGAAGGATATTATACTCTATCTTGTTAACATTTACAAAATCTCCCAAGCCTTACCCTTAGAGAATGCTATATAAATTTGGACTGAACAATTTTATATGTAGTTTTTCCTATTCATTTCTCATAGTCATAATTAATACTTGTAGAATATTAAGATTCTTAGTGTGATTACTTTGAGATCCTTGCAATAGCCTTGTGAAGTAGATATTACTACCATCTTGCAGAAAATGCATATTGTTGCCTTCTTATACATTAAGACTAGGGAAACATTTCACCTAATTTTTTGGTTGTTTTAACATTCCAATACAATGCTCAATCCTTTTGCTGTCAAATTTCCAACCTAGCTAGATTTTTTCCTGACTATAAAAATAATACATGCTCACTGTACAAAATTCTTTATGACATAAAAATATGGAAGAGGAAAAAAATTACACTGAATCAACATGTCCAGACGTAACAACAAATGTCACATATACATATTACATATGAATATGTATCACATATGTGTATCACATCACATATTACATATAGATATGTAATATATTTCCTTCTACCCTTTTAAACATAGGATCTTATGAAATACTGAATAAATACAAAAGAATATTCATTACATATGTGTAAAATATAAGGAACAAAAATAAAGCAAACATCAGTGGATCCACCATTCAGTAAACCAGAACTTTTGAAATCCCTGCCACCCTGCCCAGATCTCAGCCCCCTTCATCCCAATGACATTAAAGTGTTTTTTTGTTTGAGACAGAGTCTTGCTCTGTCACCCGGGTTGCAGTGCAGTGGCGCGATCTCCACTCACTGCAACCTCCACCTCCCGAGTTCAAGAAATTCTCCTGCCTCAGACTCCCGAGTAGCTGGGACTACATGTGTGCGCCACTACGCTCAGCTAATTTTTGTATTTTTAGTAGAGACGGGGTTTCACCATGTTGGCCAGGCTGTTCTCAAACTCCTGGCCTCAAATGATCCCCCTACCTCAGCCTTCCGAAGTGCTGGGATTACAGGCCTGAGCCACCGTGCCTGGCCTAAAGTGTTTTGAATTTTGTCTTTTCACTTCTTTACTTTTCTTTATAGTTTTACCACATATGTAATAGGCAGTTTCATATGATTCAAGTTGGTACTCATTCCTAAACAATACATTGTTTTGTTCAGTCTTTTTTTTTTTTTTTTTTTTTTTTTTTTTGAGACGGAGTCTCCCTCTGTCGCCCAGGCTGGAGTGCAGTGGAGCGATCTCGGCTCACTGCAAGCTCCGTCTCCCGGGTTCAAGCGATTCTTCCGCCTCAGCCTCCCGAGTAGCTGGCATTATGGGCACCCGCCATTATGCCTGGCTAATTTTTTTTTTCATGTATTTTTGTAGAGACGAGGTTTCACTATGTTGGCCAGGCTGGTCTTGAACTCCTGACCTCAGGTGATCTGCCCGCCTAGGCCTCCCACGCCTGCCTGGGCCTTCCAAAGTGCTGGGAGTACAGATGTGAGCCATCGCGCCAGGCCCAGTTTTTTTCAGATCTTTTTTTCGAGAGTATTGCTCTATCGCTCCGGCTGGAGTGCAGTGGTGCAATCATGGCTCACTGCAGCCTCGACCTCCCAGGATTCAAACAATCCTCCCACCTCAGCCTCCTGAGTAGCTGGAACCACAGGCACACACCACTACGCCCAGAGAATTTTTGTATCGTTTGTAGAGATGGGGTCTGTAGACCATCTTGGCTAACACAGTGAAACCCCGACTCTACTAAAAGTACACAAAAAATTAGCCGGGCGTGGTGGCGGTGCCTGTAGTCCTAGCTACTCGGGAGGCTGAGGCAGGAGAATGGCGTGAATCTGGGAGGCGGAGCTTGCAGTGAGCCAAGATTGCGCCACTGCACTCCAACCTGGGTGACAGAGCGAGAGACAATGTCTCAAAACAAACAAACAAACAAACAAACAAACAAAAAAGATGGGGTCTGTAGAGATGGGGTCTCGCTATGTTGCCCAGGCTGGTCTCAAATCCCAGACTCAAGTGATTCTCCTGTCTGGCCTCCCAAAGTGCTGAGATTACAGGTTTGAGCTACCACATCCAGCCTTTAATTTTTTTAAAAAAATTATTCTACCAGAGTCTTCTCAGCATATTTTGTTTAGTCTTGACTTTTCTTTAAATCCTACTGCATACTGTATTTTTCTGCAGTTTGCTTTTTCATGGTCATGAGAGTCATTCACTTTGATTTGTGCAGCCATATGGCATTTATTTTTCACTGCTCCATTGTGTCATGTGGACCACGGTCTTATATATTTTTTTTTATCTATTCACTTTCAATGTATCACACTTTTATTTTTGTGTATAATTTACATATAATTGAGATAAAAGTATATATAATTGATATCTTAATTTTTTCCACCTAAAATTATTTTAGGTGATTTGTACATTTTATTTACTTATTTATTTATTTTTTAACACAGGGTCTCACTCTGTTGCCCAGGCTGGAGTGCAATGGCACAATCACAGCTCACTGCACCCTCGACCTCCCCGGCTCAAGTAATCCTTCCACTTAGCCTCCCAAGTAGCTTGAACCACAGGCACATGCCACCACGCCTGGGTAATTTTTTAAATTTTTGCCCAGGCTGGTCTTGAATTCCTGGGCTCAAGTGATCCTCCTGCCTTGGCCTCCTAAAGTGCTGGGATTACATGAGCCACCCCACACCCAGCCAATTTTGTACATTTTTAAAACTTTGTGAAACGCCATGAAAATGACTTCATATTATTCATCTATGGACATATAATAATTGTTTAAGCATTCACCTCATGATAGAATTTAATTTTCCTCTAGTTTTATATCAACAAACAATACCATAATGCAAAAGCATTTTATTTTGTACATTGGACCACAGATTAGACACAGCTGAAAAGAGAAATAGTGAAGAAATTACTTAAAATGCAGCAAAGACAGACAGGGAGATGGAAAATGTGAAAGAAGATGTAATTGCTATGGAATATAGAATGAAACGGCCTGTCATTTGTCTAACTGAAATACTAGAAAGACATTATGGAAAGAATGTCAGAAAATCAATAATATATAGAGAGATTAAGGAAGAGTATTCCAGAATTGATAAAATATATGAATCCAGACATACAGGATGCACAATATAACATCAAAAAGGATAAATAAAAAGAATTCCACTCATGGGATTCTTGTAAGGAAATTGAGGAATACTAAAGACAAAGTTGTAAAAGCAGCCAGAGATTGAAAATAAAAGAAGTTCAAGTCCGGGCGCAGTGGCTCAAGCCTGTAATCCCAGCACTTTGGGAGGCCGAGGTGGGCGGATCACAAAGTCAAGAGATCGAGACCATCCTGGCCAACATTGTGAAACCCTGTCTCTACTAAAAATACAAAAATTAGCTGGGCGTGGTGGTGGGCACCTGTAGTCCCAGCTACTCAGGAGGCTGAGGCAGGAAAATGGGGTGAACCCGGGAGGCGGAGCTTGCAGTGAGCCGAGATCGCGCCACTGCACTCCAGCCTGGGGGACAGAGCGAGACTCCATCTCAAAAAAAAAAAAAAAAAAAAAGTTCAGTTAAAGATCTTATCATCTGGCTGGGCACAGTGGCTCACGCCTGTAATTCCAGCACTTTGGGAGGCCGAGGCGGGCAGATCACCTGAGGTCAGTAGTTTGAGACCAGCCTGGCCAACATGGAGAAACTCTGTCTCTACTAAAAATACAAAAATTAGCTAGGCGTGGTGGCAGACACCTGTAATCCTAGCTACTCGGGAGGCTGAGGCAGGAGAATTGCTTGAACCCAGGAGATGGGGGTCGCAGTGAGCCGAGATTGCATCATTGCCCTCCAGCTTGAGTGACAGAGCGAGACTCTCTCTCAAAAAAAAAAAAAAAAAAAAGAAAATCTTATCATCTTACAACTGAATTAGGAATATCAGTATGGACTCATGCCTTACTTTTAATATGTATTTTCCAGCTCTGTCCTCTGAAGAAATGACAACCCAGTAGCAATAAGCACACTTAGTGGCCAATTTTGCTCACTAAAAGGAACAAGTGCTCCCTGGAGAAATGGCTGGTGCCAGTTCTAGGGCAAGAAATGGACAAGAGAAACCTGGGAGATCTCATTGAGCCATAAAGGAAGGAAGTTGTCAGCAATGACTAAGGTTGAGGACGCAGGAGGTGGGGCGCAGTGGCTCACATCTGTAATCCAAGCACTTTGGGAGACCGAGGTGGGTGGATCACTTGAGGTCAGGAGTTTGAGACCAGCCTGGCCAACACGGCAAAACCCCATCTCTACTAAAAATACACACACAAAAAAAATTAGCCAGGCGTGGTGGCACACAACTGCAGTCCCGGCCACTCGAGAGGCTGAGGCAGGGGAATCACTTGAACCTGGGAGGCAGAGATTGTAGTGAGTTGACATCGCGCCACTGCACTCCAGCCTGGGCAACAGAGTGAGACTCCATCTCAAAGTAATTAATTAATTAATTAAATAAAAGGACACAGGAGCCAACTTGAAGGGACATTTGCTAAAGACAAGATAATAATAGCATCATTATAATAAATAATAACTGCATTTTACAGAAAATTTTCATAATTACACATGCATACACGCTGCCACACCTCATCAATCACGGGATGTTAGTTATGTCTTGGTCAAGTTGTTAATAAAGGGAAGTTTCCAATGGGTGAATTCCAGTTAATAATTAGAGAAGAAATGATAGAATTCGAGGGAAACCACCATTTAGAAACCCCTAATTAAGTAACAGATGAATTTAACATCAAAGCACAACAACCACGCAAAATGTACCTCCTAGACTGACATAATAGAAAGTACACAGTGACACCTATGACATGTTTTTGCCAAAAAAAAAAAAAAAACCAAAAAACTACATTAAGGCTCTAGATATAGATATTTATGGGAAATACAGGGGCTGGAGGAACAAGTGAGATGACACCATGAGGAAGCAATCAGCCAAATTCTGATTACGGGAAATTCTGCAGGACAAATGGCCTGTTTTAAATCAACAAATAAATAGCTTTAAAAAGGGCTGGAGTGGGACTGTTATAGATGAAAGGAGACTTAAAAGACAAAATGCACAGTGTAGACTTTGGATGCTGAGTCAAACAAACCAACTATAAAAAGGGCTTTTTGGAACAATCAGGCTGGCAATGGGGATACTCATCCACTTTTAAACATGCATAAGGAATTAGATAATATTAAGAAATTAACAGAAAAATAAGGCGAAAGGTCCTTATCTCTAAGAAATACAACTTGATCCATGAATATATCTGAAATTCACTTTAAATGCTCCAGTAAAACAAAGAATGCCTGTGAGGAGGGGAGGCAGAATGTAGAAACACTATTGGCAAAATGTTGTTAAACTGTTGAAGCTGGATGTTGGGAATGTAGAAGTTCATTATGCTGTTCTGTCTACTTTGAGGTAAATTTATAAAATTTTCCATAAGATTTTTTTTAAAAAAAGGTAATCAGGAAGAAAAGTTATATCATCTGGCCAGGCGCGGTGGCTCACTCCTGCAATCCCAGCACTTTGGGAGGCCGAGGTGGGTGGATCATGAGGTCAGGAGATAAGACCATCCCGGCTAACATGGTGAAACCCTGTCTCTACTAAAAATACAAAAAAATTAGCCAGGCGTGGTGGTGGGCGCCTGTAGTCACAGCTACTTGGGAGGTTGAGGCAGGAGAATGGCGTGAACCCGGGAGGTGGAGCTTGCAGTGAGCCGAGATCGTGCCACTGCACTCCAGCCTGGGCAACAGAGCAAGACTCCATCTCAAAAAAAAAAAAAAAAAAAAAGAAAGAAAAGTTGTATCATCTATAAAGAAACAACTATTGAACTGACTTTCTCAACAGCAAGCGCAGAAAACAGAAGATAATAGAATAGGGCAGGCAGGTGGCTCACGTCTGTAATCCCAGAACTTTGGGAGGCTGAGGCAGGCAAATCACCAGAGGTTGGGAGCTTGAGACTAACCTGGCCAACATGGTGAAACACCGTCTCTACTAAAAATACAAAAATTAACCCAGTGTGGTGGTGCATGCCTGTAATCCCAGCCAAGATCGCACCATCGTACACCAGCCTGGGCAAGAGAGTGAGACTCTGTCTCAGGAGCAAAACAAAAACAAAACAAAAAACAAAAACAGAACACAACAGAATAATACAGGACTAAGAGAAAGGGCTAAGTCAAAGGACTAAGAGAAAATAACTGTCACACTAGAATCATATATTCAGCAAAACCAACTTTGAAGAATAAGGTGAATTAAGGACATATCCAGATAAACAGAAACTGATTTAGCACCAATAAACCTGTCCTAAAGAACTGCCAAGGAATATTCTTCAGGAAGAAGGAAAATGATCTTCCTTCAGGAAGAAGGAAAATGAAGGAATGTCAGAGATTCAAGAAGGAATGGTGAGCAAATCTACTGGTAACATGTAGGTAAACAAATGTTGCCTGTATTGAGTAATTATGGTATCTTTTGATCTTTTGATCTTTTGATGTTTTTTAATCACTTGTTACTGGTAAGTAGGAGAACTGTTGATTTTTATATGTTAAACTTGTATGTGGTCACTTAATTATCTTGTTAGTTATAATAGTTTTTCTGTTAACTCTCTTTTCTAGGTACATAATACAGTAACAGCATCTGCAAATAATGATATTTTTAGTTGTGTTTTGGTCAAGTAGTTAATAAATGAAAGTTTCCAGTGGGTGAATTCCAGTTAATAATTCCAAATGTATACTTTTTTTTTTTTTTTTGAGATAGAGTCTCGCTCTGTCATCCAGACTGGAGTGCAGTGGTGCGATCTCGGCTCACTGCAACCTCTGCCTCCTGGGTTCAAGCAATTCTCCTGACTCAGCCTCCCAAGTAGCTGGGATTACAGGTGCCCACCACCATGCCCAGCTATTTTTTGTATTTTTAGTAGAGATGGGTTTTCGCCATGTTACCCAGGCTGGTTTTGAACTCCTGACCTCAGGTGATCCCCTGCTTTGGCCTCCCAAAGTGCTGGGAGATTACAGGCATGAGCCACCGCGCCTGGCCCAGAAGGTATACTTTCTTTTGTCTTGTTGTCTTAGTAGGCCCTTCAGTATAATGTTGAATAATAGCAATGACAGTGGACATTTATGTGTCGGTCTTAGATTTTGTGAGAATGCTTTCACTATTTCACCATTAAGTATGCAATTGATTTCTGATTGTTTCCCTTTGTCATGTTAAGGTTTTTTTCTAATCCTAGCTTGCTAAAGTTTAATGAATTCTACTGAAAGCTGAGGTCCTATGTGGTTCAACATAGATACAGAGTCCTATTCAAATATGTGTTATTTGGCTTCCAAACAGAAATCAAAAAGAAATTCAACTTATACTCCACTAGAACACACTTTTCAAGACCATTTGATTTCCCTCTCCCAGTTCTCTTTTACCCTAGAGCTCTTCTGGAAACCCTCATACTTAAGCCCCAATGCAGGGACCCCGCTCTACCCCACATGGACTTCCTTTCTCTAACTACCCCGTCAACACACCTGTTTATATTGTATAGATAAACTTCGTTTTTCTGGCTGAAGGCCCCACCTTCCCTCCAGCCTCTTAGTTTTGTCTCTTTTCCCACTCTGGACCATACATGATAAAAGATCCTGGGACCAGATTGGCAAAGTTTCTTTAGAGGGCAGGCAAGTGGACACTTTTTTTTTTTTTTTTTTTTTTTTTTTTTAAGACGGTGTCTTGCTCCGTCACCCGGGCTGGAGTGCAGTGGTGCCATCTCGGCTCACTGCAACCTCTGCCTCCCAGGTTCAAGTGATACTCCTGCCTCAGCCTCCTGAGTAGCTGGGACTACAGGTATCCGCCACCACACCCAGCTAATTTTTGTATTTTTAGTAGATAAGGGGTTTTGCCATGTTTGCCAGGCTGGTCTCTAATTCCTGACCTCAAGTGATCCACCCACCTTGGCCTCCCAAAGTGCTGGGATTACAGGCGTGAGCCATCACACCCGGCTTCATCCACTTTTAGACTCTCCTGCCCCTTGCATTCACCACACGCTCCCTTGGGTTCTCTCCCACCTCTCTGGTATGTATACCTCCAGTCCCTTCGATGCTGATGCTCCCCAGTGCTTCTGCCTTGGACCTGCCTTTATCCCGAAACCTGGGAACTCTCAGCCACTTCATAGCTTGCATGGTTGCACACAAAATGATGATCCCAAATCTGCATATTTAACCCCAACCTTTCCCCAGAGCTCCAGAATTATTTATCAATTGCCAGTACACATCTCCTACAGGATGTCCTCAGGACCTCACGTTCCACAAAACCCTACTCACTTTCCCTGACCGCCACCACACGGCCCCTCTTCTGTATTCCTATCCGAGTTCTGGATGTCATCCAGGAGACAAAGGTGGAAGTCAGCTCCCCAGGCCCTCACACTTGCTCCCCACATGCAATGGCTTATCAGAACTTTCCCATCACATCCAAACTCCTATCCCGGCTCCATCCCCGCTGTCACGGTCTTTGTACAACACTGATTGCCTCCTACCAGGTCTCATGCTCCAGCCTCCTGCCTGGTCTCCTGACTGGGGCTTGCAGTCTTCTGGCGCTACCCCTCTGTTCCGCTGCCACTGGAACGTGCGCCCCCAAGTCCCCACCAGGCACCTTCCGCAGGGCGCAGTGATGAACCGAGGGCGCCCTCTGCTGCTGTCCCAGAACTCCCACTCCAGTGAGCAGCTCGGCTCCCGGAGGCGCTGCCAGATCAGGGTTCTGACTTCCTTCTCTCCAAGAAATCAGGTCTCTTGGCTCCAGCCAGGAAGGCCGCCCCCATTGCGGGCTGCGAGCAGTGAGAAAGTCGGTCATCATTCCTTTCCCAGACCCGGGTCAACCTCACTGCCCCCACTGTTCCACAAGACGCACGGCCCTCCCTCCCCTAGCTCACAGCCTGAGGGGTACCTCCCGAAAGCAGAAGACCCCCACGCCCCTGGGCTCAGTCAGACTGAGCCAGTGTGAGGGGGGTGCAGCCTGCCGGACCTGGACTCTGGGAGTGGACAGCTGTCACCTGTCCTTCGGGTGCTTAGAAAGAGTTGCTCCTTCGGATGCAGCCCTGAGGACGTGCAACTCAAAAGGCGCTCTTCCTCCTGGATGGAAGGGGGAACGCCTGGGGGACAGCGTGAAGTCCCGCAGCGCGACGCCCTGAAAGCAGCCTGGATTTCATTCTCCCGTAGCATATTATTTTATTTTATTTTATTTTTTGACGGAGTCTTGCTCTATCGCCCAGGCTGGAGTGCAGTTGCGCAATCTGGGCTCACTGCAACCTCCACCTCCCGGGTTCACACCATTCTCCTGCCTCAGCCTCCCGAGTAGCTGGGACTACAGGCGCCCGCCACCGCGCCCGGCTAATTTTTTTGTAGCTTTAGTAGAGACGGGGTTTCACCGTGTTAGCCAGGATGGTCTCGATCTCCTGACCTCGGGATCCACCTACCTCGGCCTCCCAAAGTGCTGGGATTACAGGCGAGAGCCACCGCGCCCGGCCTCCCGTAGCATCTCATTAAGGTGTCCTGGGTTCACACCTCTGCCGCTTCTAAAATGGATCCCATAGCCTCATGGAGAGATAAACAAGTAACAAACGCGAAGATGGTGGAAGGAGGCCAACAGACTCCTTTTAGAACAGACTCCTTTTAGAAGATAAAGTCATCTGGATGTGGTGGTTGATTAAAGTCACTAAATAAATGTTAATATTTATTGACTGCTCCTGAGTGCCAGGCTCTGTGTGGAGTCTGAGGAAGAGGGGGGAGTCTCCCCCCAAGTTTCTAGCCTGAGAAACTGATGGGAACAGGGAAGAACAGATTGAGCGAGGCTAGGGGTGTGCGATGATGGGTCCTGCGTGGGACAAGCTGAGTGTGTGGGGTGTTTCCCAGCGAGGGGCTCATTAGGTGGCTGCTATTCAGGTTAGCACTAGTGGGGACAGCAGGGAGCTGATGGGATCTGTTGGGAGCCCTCGACAAACAGAGGTCACTGAAGCCATGGGGGTGAGCCAGCCCCCAGAGAGGGAGTGTAGAGTGAGGAGAGGACAACCGAGCCAAACCTGAAGGTCACTGGCTCTGAAGCACAGGAGCCCACAGGGGAGCAGTAGACAGGTAGGGAGAGAGTGTATGACCTGGAAACCCAGAGAGAGTGCTTCAGGAAGGAGCAATGGCATGGCGTCCTTGAGTAATAAGGGACCTGAGAAGTGTCTGTTACCTTAGCCACAAGGAGATCAGGAGAACACTTCTGCTCAATGGAGGAAGGCAAAAGGTTGACCAGTGTTCAAGAAAGGTGGAACCAGAGTTTAGGAGTGAGGAAGGGGCAAAGAGGGGTGTGGTTTGTTTTAATGGGAGAGACTCGAGGGGGTTTAATTGCAGATGGGAAGGAACCAAAACCTGTGAAGGGAGGTTGCAGAAGAAGGACAAAAGAAGGGTGATTGAGTAGCTAGTCTAACATGTGGGCAAAAGTCATGTGGTTTAAGATAAGATGGAATTACTTACATGTCCAATAAGGGATTGGTTAGGCTAAATAAATGCCTAACAAGATGAGATTTATTACAAAATGATGGTCTAACAATAAGTAACTAACTGGAACAAACATATCTAATGATATAATCTTAAATATTTTCTTTTTTATGTTTTATCATTTTTTTCTATCACGAAGTAATACATACTCATTTCAGCAAAAGTCAGAAAATACCTTACATAAAGAACAACCAGAATTCCAGGCCGGAGGCAGTGGCTCACGCCTGTATCACCACCACATCCACTATATTCTATTTGCTAATATAGAATATTCTATTCTAGAAGATTCTAGAATAGAATGTTTATGTGTGATTATTCTATTAGCAAGTCACTAAGTCCAACCCAAACTCAAGGGGAGTGGAATTAAGTGCCATCTGCTGAAGGGAGGAGTATCAAATAAATGTGAGACATTTAAAAACTACCACAACATGAGGCAGTAGAATTGCTTGAACCTGGGAGGTGGAGGTTGCAGTGAGCCGAGATCATGCCACTGCACTCCAGCCTGGACGACAAGAGACTCCATCTCAAAAACCAAACCAAACCAAACCAAACCAAAACAAAACAAAATAAAACGACCACAACAAAATATCTCTGAGAAAATACATAAGATACTAATAAAATTTGTTTCCTGTGAGGAAAAGAACTGTGTGGCTGGGAGATGGAAAGAAGGGAGGATTTTACTTTGTACTCACTTTATCTTAAGGATTTCTGAGGCTGGGCAGGTGGCTCTTTTGGGAGGCTGATGCGGGCAGATAGCTTGAGCTCATAAGTTCAAGACCAGCCTGGGCAACATGGCAAAACTCCATCTCTACAAAAAATACAGAAATTAGCCAGGCATGGTGGTGCATGCCTGCAGTCCCAGTTACTCGGGAGGCTGAGGTGGGAGGATGGCTTGAGCCTAGGAGGCAGAGGTTGCAGTGAGCTGAGATCGTGCCACTGCACTCCAGTCTGGGCAATAGAGCCAGACCTTGTCTCAAAAAAATTTTTAAAAAGTGAATTTTTAACAATGTAAATCTATTAACTATCCAGAAATAAGTAAATAAATTTTAAATGACTGTGGAATATTTTCTTTTTAAAAAATAAAATTGGCCAGGTGCAGTGGCTCACTCATGCCTGTAATCCCAGCACTTTGGGAGGCCGAGGTGGGTGGATCATCTGAGGTCAGGAATTCAAGACCAGCCTGGCCAACACGGTGAAACCCCATCTCTACTAAAAATACAAAAATTAGCTGGGCTTGATGGTGGGCACCTGTAACCCCAGCTACTCAGGAGGCTGAGGCAGGAGAATCGCTTGAACTCAGGAGGCGGAGTTTGCAGTGATGGAGATCGTACCACTGCACTCCAGCCTGGGACAGAATGAGACTCCGTCTCTAAATAAATAAATCAATAAAATTGTTATGCCATTCAGCTTGATTTTGGCCAAACTGGTTTCAGTCCAGCGTAGTTGCTAAAATGAGACCTCTGAGAGGGTAAGAATGGCTGGGGTGGGAGCACAGAGGATGGGATTCATGTTAAGAGAGAGGAAAGAAGTTTTGGGGTACAAGTTGACAGTATTTCTTTTTTATGCCAACTATTTGTGAAGTGGAGGCTTTCTGGAGGAAGCGGCATTCATCTGAACCACAAAGGCTGGATTGGATTTGGCCTCGCCAAGATGAGGGGTGCCAAGGGGTGATGGCACTCCTCAGCATGAGCTGAGATGAAGATGCGAGAATGAGAGGGTCACACCAAGGACAGCTGGAGGGTGGGGTGCCCATGGGAGGTAGGATGGGCAGGTTGGGCCCCATGCATGGAGGGCCTTGAATGGCAAGTCTGGCATTGGGGCGTTCCTTGGAAGCAGTGAAGGCTTTTGATCAGAGTTGTGTAATTAGAGCAGTGCTGTAGTCCAGCAGTCCCCATACTTTTGGCACCAGGGACCAGTTTCATGGAAGACAATTTTTCCATGGATGGAAGGGTAGGGGGGATGGTTTCAGGATGATTCCAGCATGTTACATTTATTATGCGTTTTATTTCTATTATTATTACATTGCAATATATAATGAAATAATTATACAACTCACCATAATGTAGAATCAGTGGGAGCCCTGAGCTTGTTTTCCTGCAACTAAAAGGTTCCATCTGGAGGTGATGGGAGACAGTGACAGATCATCATGCATTAGATTTTCATAAGGAACAAGCAACCTAGATCCCTCGCATGCACACTTCACAACAGGGCTCACGCTCCTATGAGAATCCAATGCCTCTTATCTGACAGGAGGCAGAGCTTAGGTGGTGATGCTCACTGGCCAACCACTCACCTCCTGCTGTGTGGCCTGGTTCCAAACAGGCCACCAGACCCATACCAGTCAGTGGCCTGGGGGTGGAGACCCCTGCTCTAGGAAGATCAATCTGTGAGCGGAGTGAAGGTTAGATTTGGTAAAGTCTAAAGGCCAGACAACCTGTTATAAGACAATCTCAATGAGTAAGAGGGTGCAAGGGCATTGCCACATACACAGGCTCTAGTCTGCTTGGGACCAAATCCTGAGTCCATCCTTAGCTGTGTTACCAAATCTTCACTATAAAGTGCTAATAGTACATTTCTTGTAAGTTTGTGTGAAATTTACAACTGGTTGGCAATTCTTTTTTTTTTTTTTTTTTTGAGACGGAGTCTCGCTCTGTCGCCCAGGCTGGAGTGCAGTGGCGCGATCTCGGCTCACTGCAAGCTCCGCCTCCCAGGTTCACGCCATTCTCCTGCCTCAGCCTCCCGAGTAGCTGGGACTACAGGCGCCCGCTACCACACCCGGCTAATTTTTTGTATTTTTAGTAGAGACGGGGTTTCACCGTGTTAGCCAGGATGGTCTCGATCTCCTGACCTCGTGATCCGCCCGCCTCGGCCTCCCAAAGTGCTGGGATTACAGACGTGAGCCACCGCGCCCGGCCCGGCAATTCTTAACAGTGCCTGGCATACAGTAAATGGTCAGTAAAAGTTAGCCTGTATTGTTAAGAGTAGCCCAGCCCTAGGGTGGTTGATTATGGGAAAAACTTTGGGAAGGAGAACTTTTGATGACAAATTAGTGGTAGAAGAGAGGGACAACAGTACATTTATGAATATGGGATGAGGGACACAAAGTCTTTCAGGCTCCTAGCAGCATGGCAGCTCCAAAAACAAAGCTGGGGCAGGCAGGTGAGGAACAGCTCTTGGGGGTAACAAGATGCCAAGTCAGCTTTGGGATGTTGGTCTCACAGCATGGGCAGGAAGTTGATCAGAGCTTCAAAAAGATGACATTCTTTCTTACTCTGTCTCTCACACACACACATTCAGACACATACACAGGCACACATACAATATCTTTAGAAAAATGCAAAGAAAAAAATAATGGAGAGCTAGAAGACTGGGAAATGGACTTCCTCTTTCTTTATTTTAAAATAACTGGGGCTGGGTGCTGTGGCTCATGCCTGTAATCCTAGCACTTGGGGAGGCCAAGGCAGGGGGATTACCTGAGGTCAGGAGTTCAAGCCACCTGGCCAACATGGTGAAACCCCGTCTCTACTAAAAATACAAAAAAATTAGTTGGGCATGGTGGTGCACACCTGTAATCTCAGCTACTCGGGAGGCTGAGGCAGGCAAATCTCTTGAACCCAGGAGGCAGAGATTGCAGTGAGCCGAGATCGCGCCACTGCACTCCAGCCTGGGCGACAGAGCAAGACTCTGTCTCAAAAATAAATACAATAAAATAAATAACCAGGATTTTAAAGTGCTAGGATTACAGGCATGAGCCACCATGCTTGTCCAAACATGTATATTTTTATAAAAACCTGTACACCAATGTACATATAGCAGCTTTATTTATAACAGCCCCCAACTGGAAACTACCCAATATTTGTCAACTGGTAATGAGTAAATCGACCATAGTACATATAGACAATGGAACGCTACTCAGCAATAAAAAGGAACAAACTATTGATACATGCAATAATATGGATGATTTGCAAATGCATTGAATCAATGCAGACTCAAAAGGCTTCATACTGTAGCATTCCACTTAGATAACATTTTTGAAAGAGGTGAAACTATAGGGAAGGAGAGCAGATGAGTGGTTGCCAGGGCTTAGGGGTGGAAGAGCAGTTGACTGAAATGAGACAGTAAAGGAAATTTGGGGGAAGGATGGAACTGTCTTATATCTTGATTTTGGTAGTGGCACAGGGCTCTACTCATTTGTCTAAACTCATAACCCTGTATACCAGAAAGAGTGAATGTTACTGTGTTTAAATGTTAACGTTGCGGTTACTTCTCCGGTTCTTTGTTTCCCACCCTTGCATTATTTATGTCAAATTAGGCAATTTCAAAAGAAGAAAAGTGGCCCTTTCCAAGGTATACTTTTAATATTCTGGAAGCATTTACAGGTTTCTAAATAGATAGCATCATGCCCTAATATTCAGAAGATGAGGAAATCGAAGGTGCTGGCCTTGGGGCTCAATGATGGTGGAGAGAGGCCTGGCTCTGGGTGTACATGAAGAAGGGACCCGAGTTAGGGGAAGACTTTTGGGAAGGGGTGCGTTAAGGATGCTTTTCAGTGGGGCCAGAGAGGGAAGAAGGGAAATGGGAGGCTGCTGGGGAGAGGAGGCTGACCCGGGGATCCAGAGCCCTGCAGAGGAGGCAGCCTTGGCCATGGGCAGGAGCCATGCACCTAGAGGAGGTGTGGAGGAAGGAAGGGGAAGTTAAGGTGACACAGAGAGGGTGGAATGAGCCGTCCCTGGGTCTACAGGGCTCAGTTTGTCTCCTGCCCCGCCCCACGGGGTCAGGGGAAGGGTAGGCCTGGCTTTTGGGCCAGTGATGGCAGAGATAGGCCTGGCTCCCAAGGGGTGGGAGGGTTTGGGGGGTGTCGGGGGTGGGGTGGAGAGGATAAGTCAGGGGGCAGCAGCCAGGCCACAGGCCCCAGGGCTCAGGGCTCGGTCACCAGGGAGTGGGAGTTGGGAGACGTGGCTTATCAGCTCCATCAGAGCCCGCCACACCCCACCTCCCCTCACCCCCACCACCTCTCACCCCATCGGCTCCAGCCTACTGCTCTCCTAGGGGAGGGGGTAGAAATGGGCTCTCCAGGGTTTCATTCATTTCTGCAGTTAATTGACCCCTAAAGCACTTCCCAATGCCATGCTACCTCCACAGAGAGTGGAATCAGAAGGGAAAGCAGTCTAATGACAGTTTGTTATTACTTACTACTGGCTCTAAGGCTCTGAGTGTGGGGCTCTGCATGTACTGGCTCACTTTGCCTTTACAACTCCTTGAGGGAAGGAGGTATTATTATCTATGTCCATTTTACAGATGAGGAAACAGACACAGAGAGGTTAAGGAACTTGCCCAAGGCCACACAGCCAGTAGTGAGGACTTGGGTTTTGGACCTGGGTAAGATTAGCTTCCATTCTTGACTGGGCTACACTAGTGGAGAAGGAGGTCTGGGCCTCTCATCCAAAGTTCTTTGGGTTCTTTTTTTCCTATTTGGGAGCCATCTGTAATGCTTTCCAGTTCAGGAGCGCCGTGGAGGTGGGGGTGGGAGGTAGGCAATGGTTCAATTCTGGTTTCTAAGTGGTTTAAAAGAAAAAGGCTGTGGGCTGGTGCCTGGATTGGTGGGAAATGCAGCCAGCACTGCCACCCAGTGGTCATGACCTGAAGGACCACTCTCCCCATTCCTTCAGGGACTTGCTGAAAAGACTTACAGGATCCCCTCCTGACCCGTTGGGTCCCTGAGAACTTTGTGGTCAAACCTTTCCCAAGAGGGCCCAGAGCCCCATCAGTTGAGGCAGTTTCTTCAAACTGCTGTCTGGAACCCATTAATGCTCATGAACTCTATGTAGAAGGTTACAATCCAATATTTTTAGGCCGGGCGCGGTGGCTCAAACCTGTAATCCCAGCACTTTAGGAGGCCGAGGTGGGCGGATCACTTGAGGCCAGGAGTTCGAGATCAGCCTGGCCAGCATGGTGAAACACCATCTCTACTAAAAATACAAAAATTAGTTGGGCGTGGTGGCACATGCCTGTAACCCCAGCTACTTGGGAGGCTGAGATGGGAGAATCGCTTGAACCTGGGAAGTGGAGGTTGCAGTGAGCTGAGATTGCACCACTGCACTCTAGCCTGGGTGGCAGAGTGAGACCCTGCCTCAAAAAATAAAATAAAATAAAGTCACAATCAGTATTTATTTATTTTTTGAGTTGGAGTCTTGCTCTTGTGGCCAAGGCTGGAGTGCAGTGGTGGCATGATCTCGGCTCACTGCAACCTCTGTATCCTGGGTTCACATGATTCTCCTGCCTCAGCCTCCTGAGTAGCTGGGATTATGGGCATCTGCCACCACACCTGGCTAATTTTGTTTTGTATTTTTAGTACAGACGTGGTTTCACCATGTTGGCCAGGCTGGTCTCAAACTCCTGACCTTAGGTGATCCGCCCACTTCTGCCTCCCAAAGTGCTGGGATTACAGGCATGAGCCACTGCACCTGGCCACAACCAGTATTTTTAAAGGGAAAATTAGAAAAGAATAGAAAATACCAGGGTACATGATGCATACTAAATGCGAGCATTATTTACTGGAAAGTCTGTTTCAAATACATAAATACAGGTATACATATGTATACTGGGATCTGATGAAAATCTATTTCTTACTGTGATTTGAGGCCAAAATGATAGAAAAATATTGATTCAAGAATCTAAAATCCCTAGGGTTAAGAATGTATTTTCTTCACTTTGTCCTATAACTCGCACATGCTTCCCTGTGCCATTTTTTAAGAGCATAGTTGTTTCTTTTTTTCCTTTCATATTCCTCATGGTATTGGTTTGTTTTTGTTTTGAGACGGCATCTCACTCTGTCCTCCAGGCTGGAGTGCAATGGCACGATCTCGGCTCACTGCAACCTCCGCCTCCCAGGTTCAAGTGATTCTTCTGCCTCAGCCTCCCAAGTAGCTGGGATTACAGGCACCTGCCATCATGCCTGGCTAATTTTTGTATTTTTGTAGGGACGGGGTTTCACCATGTTGGCTAGGCTGGTCTTGAACTCCTGACCTCAGGTGATCCACCTGCCTCGGCCTCCTAAAGTGCTGGGATTACAAGCAATGAGTCACCACGCCCGGCCTCTATTGCTGTTTTAATTGTAGCAGTGATATAATAACACATTCTTGCAAGAATCAGGCATTTCAGGGGTGCAGAGAATAAAATGAGAGCACTAGCCTTTTCCCCACTCCATTTTAAGGCACAGAGGTCACCCCTTGGAATAGTTTGGTGTCCCTAGTTCCAGTCCTCCTTCCACAGGTAGACAAGTATATGCATACATGTGCACATTATTTTTACTTAAATTAAACTGCATGTACTGGTATCTGCATTTTTTCACTTTATAGTATCTTACAGATCTTTTCCTATCTATACAGGAAAATGTATCTTGTTCTTTTTAACGGCTGAGTGATATTCTACAGTATGAATGTATTTAGCCTCTCCCCTCGGGGTTCCTTATGTGACTGTCTGGTTAGTAGAGCAGCTCAGCTCTGTAAGTCCTCATAACGCAAGACTACCCATTAGGAAGAAGCCTGTGTCCCTTCCTTTCCCCTTCTTTGAAGGAACAAGGACCCTGCTGTGGCGTATGGGAAGAATCGGGGGAGAGGGAAACCTTCAAGGACTTAATATTCAATAGAAAGGCTCCAGAAGGTTCTAATGCCACTTCCTGTGAGTCTCAGCCTCCCCTCAGCCTCCTGTCTGAACAGCCCTCCTTACCTTCCCCCTCAGGTGCATTTATCTCCCTCATCCTGTACAGAAGCATCAGGGGCACTGTCCCCCACTCCTGGCTCCTCCCACTAGGCTCCTTGTCTCAGCAGCAGCCGCGGCCTGGCATGAGGACGCCTCCAGGACTGGAAGGCGAGAGGCGAGGATGCTTAGCAACACTTGGAGTTAATTATTTAATTGGGTGAAACATCCATTAGGGAGGATTCTCACTTCCCAGACAGCCTGTGAGTAAACATGTCGAGAAGAGAAGAGTGAGGTGTTGGCGAAAGCTGCCGTTCGCCCTGGCTCCTCCCCTGCGCCCCCCGACTCCTCAGCTGGGGAAAGGGACCCCGAAGGATTTTGCCCAGATGTTTCTTCAGGCTGGGCCAGGACAAAATGGCCAGGGAGGCCGCAGGGGAGACAGACTGTGTCCACAAGGAGGGAAGACGTGGCTCAAGGCCCCGAACCCCACTTGTAGCAGATAGGAGGAACCACACTGTCAGGAAAACCCAGCTCACCAGGTAGCTCACTAGAGAGGTGATTTCATTTGAGAACCCAGTTACGACAGTGTTGGAAAAGCCGAAAACGGGAGGGTGAGGCAACTCGAAGATTAGCAATTTCAGGAAGCTGCTACTACCCATAGATCTAGACAGTCAGAGCAGGGAGATAGTATTTACATGACTCCAGGAGCTGGGGTGCCAGGGCAGAGCTTTAACTGTGGAGGGGCCAATGGCTGGGAGCTGGGAGGCCGTGGTGCAGGTGTTGCCTGGCAGAAGCTGGCTCCACAAAATAGATGCCACTGGAAGCAGAGAGAGGACAGGAAATACTCTGGCCTTCCCCGTCTCTCACCCTCCGGTTTCTCACCAGTGCTTTGCATTGGTTGAACCCAACAAGAAACCAGTGGACAAGGCACTGTGCATGTGGACAAGGGAAATGTAATTTGCAGGAGTCAGCTTCCTGCTTACAGGACAGAGCAGGGCAACGGCAGGAAATGAACGATGCACAAAGAGGCAAATGTCCAGCATGTGCTCGGGCAGCTCAGAGGCCAGCCATGGTGCCGGGTCAACTGGTATGGGACATGCGGCTTTCTTAGGAAGAGGGAGACCTACGCTAGGTGCTGTGCAGTAGGGGTGCAGGAGAAAGAGATGGCTTAGTTTATTCTTGTGCCTGTCAGGATTTAATGTAGAAAGCCCATCGGGGCATTTTTAACCAAAGAGAGATTTTTTTTTTTTTTTGAGACAGGCTAGAGTGCAGTGGCATAATCACAGCTCACTGCAGCCTCAATCTCCTGCGCTCAAGCCATCCTCCCATCTCAGCCTCCCAAGAAGCTGGGACTACAGGCACACATCACCAAACCCAGCTAATTTGTTTTTTTTTTTTTTTTTTTTTTTTTTGAGACAGGCTAGAGTGCAGTGGCACAATCATAGCTCACTGCAGCCTCAATCTCCTGGGCTCAAGCCATCCTCCCACCTCAGCCTCCCAAGAAGCTGAGACTACAGGCACACACCACCACACCCAGCTAATTTTTTTTTTTTTTTTTTTTTTTTGAGACAGAGTCTCGCTCTGTCACCAGGCTGGAATACAATGGCGCGATCTTGGCTCACTGCAACCTCCGCCTCCAGGGCTCAAATGATTCTCCTGCCTCGGCCTCCCGAGTAGCTGGGACTACAGGCAGGTGCCACCATACCCAGCTAATTTTTGTATTTTTAGTAGAGACGGGGTTTCACCATGTTGGCCAGGATGGTCTCAATCTCTTGACCTGGCAATCTGCCCACCTGGGCCTCCCAAAGAGCTGGGATTACAGGCATGAGCCACCATGCCTGGCCCCAGCTAATTTTTTAAACTTATTTTTTGTAGAAATGGGAGGTCTTCCTATATTGCCCAGGCTGGTCTCAAACTTCTGGGCTCAAGTGATCCTCCTACCTCAGCCTCCCAAAATGCTGGGATTCCAGGCATGATCCACTGCACTGACCCACCAAAGAGAGACTTAATAGAGAATTAGATACTTTCGAAATTTTTGGAAAAGCCAGAATGGTAGGTTCTAACCTGAACATCCTGGAAGGAATTCCAGAATTCTGAACTAACTCCCAGTGGCACTACAACCTCTGAGACCACCCCTTGAATTGAGTTTGAAACCACTGTAGCTGCAATACAGAGATCAAGAAACCCAGAATCAGCTGGACACAGTGGCTTATACTAGTAATCTGAAGCGGAAGGCTGAGACCCCGTCTCTACAAAAAATATAAAAATTAGCTGGGCGTGGTGGCACCTATAGTCCCAGCTACTTGGGAAGCTGAGGTGGGAGAATCGCTTGAACTCAGGAGGTTGAGGCTGCAGTGAGTCATGATTGCACCACTGCACTCCAGCCTGGGCAACAGAGCGAGACTCTATCTTGAAAGAAAAAAGAAAAGAAGAAAGGAAAAGGAAAAGGAAGGAAGGAAGGAAAAGGAAGGAAGGAAAGAAGGAAGGAAGGAAGGGGAAGGGAGGGGAGGGAAGAAAAGGGAAGGGAAGGAAGGGACAGGAAGGAAAGGAAGGAAAGAAGGAAGGAAGGGGAAAGAAAGAAAGAGAAAGAGGGAGAGAGAAAGAAAGGAAAGGAAGAAAGAAAGAGAAAGAAAGGGAGGGAGAGAGGGAGGAAAGAAGGAAGGAAGGAAGGAAAGAAGGAAGGAAGGGTAGGAAGGACCAGAATCAAGCCATTACTGAAACCAAAACAACAGCTTTTGACTCTTGACACCCAGAAGCTAGAGGATGGACAATGGGAATCTGGTGCAGAAAAAGGTAATTGTGTTTCTACTATCTTGATAGCCATTAGAAACCCAGGGCAAGAAAGAGTCTCATGTCCACCTTCTGAGTTTCAGGAGTCTAACTGATCAGTATCACCCAATTCACTTCCAGAAGCCTAGCTGCAAGGGAATCTGGGAGATGCAGCTCTTAATTTTCCAGCCTCTCCAGACAAAAGGAGGGTGGCACGGGAGGCTGAGGGAGCACGTCCTAAGTGCTCACCACACTACTCTTGGGAAACTTCTATCAGGTGGAGGAAACAGTGTAAGAATGCAGGCTACACTGCGTGACCAGGATTCCAAAGGCTACGGAAGTTCTAGGAGGGCAGCTGTTCCAACTGGCTGTAGCATTCTGAAGCTTCCCAGAGGCTCCCCAGAGTGCAAGCTAACAGGTATGCACATTCAGGTGGGTCAGCCCGGGGTCAGGGCTTTACTTACACCAGCTTGGTTGGTCTTCTCACTCACCTCATGAGACAGGCCCCACTACAATCCCATTTACCCACAGGGAAACTAAAGCTCAAGGAGGTGAAATCACCCACTCAAGAGCACATCCGGTAAAAGGCAGAGCTGCCTTCTTTGGCTGGGTGTGAAGAAATGGGTGGAAAGAGAGGAGATAGGAGGCGGGAGGGGGCTGAAGACCCCCCAGGTGAGGGCCCAGCATGAGCAGAGGCAGCGGGAAGATGAGAGTGATGGACAGGGCACTCGACAAGCAGGAGGTCTGGTGGGGAGAGGGCAAGCTGAGGAGCAGAGCAGACAAGGTGGGAGGCCATGCTCAGGCGG
This sequence comes from Pan paniscus, assembly GCF_029289425.2. NCBI lineage: Eukaryota > Metazoa > Chordata > Mammalia > Primates > Hominidae > Pan > Pan paniscus. The sequence continues at coordinate 53,210,806 of NC_073261.2, read as the reverse complement.
GGACTTCCTGCTACACACACTGAAAGGAGTGGTAAGGGGGCCCCGAGGGAAGGGCAGCTGCAGGGGCTGGACCCAGGCAGGAGCTCATGGGGACAGGGCAGGGACTGGGAGGCCACACTGGTGAGGGAAAAAGCAGGGCCAGGACCCAAGGAGGAGGTTGAGGCCAGGTGAGCACCGTAACAGCGGGGAGCCTTGCCCAATTGGGAGCTGTTCTTTCCACCACCAAGTAAACATCATCTCTAGGCTGAAGGATGGGTACCTCCAAGGGGAAACCACCATGCTGACAGCTGTTCAGGCATTGGGGCTCCTGCCTATGGTACCCCGCAACCCCAGGGGCTAGCCCCAGTCAGCTGGGACCCTCCCCAGCGTCTCAGAAACCTCTCTCTTCACTTGAGAAGGGCTTCAACCCTCCTTCAGAAGGCCTCATTATGTTACCTCCCACTGGCCTGAGGCTGCCCCTTAGCTGCTGGAGGCAGGCCAGCTGCATGGGTGTGTGGCGTGCGCAGTTGCCCAGGCCCCGAGCTCAGAAGGTCCCCTGCTTGGTGTCTTAATGCTCTGCCATGACTATCTTGAAATTCTCAATGATTTTTGGGCAAGTTCCCCTGCATTTCATTTTGCACTGGGTCCTGCAAATTATGCAGTGAGTCCTGCCTGGGACAAAGGATAATTTAAGAAAGTTTTCCATGACTCCTGGGGACAGGGCGTGCTCCACATGGACCTTTCATGGAGGGTGGATTGAGGGACATGAAAGGCAATGTCCTTCCACCCCCACTTCCCTGAGCCCCACATGTACCTGGCATGTTCCTTTATAAACCTGCCATTCTCCAGCTCCTGCACCCAGGCCTGTTCTAAGCCCTGAGAAGCAGGGTGTGTGTCATCTGTTTAGTGCACATTGACCCCCAAATCCCTGCAACTCTACAAAGGACCATGCACACAGTAGGGGCTCCATGGGGCGTGCTGACCCCAACCCGAAGGCCAGGCTGGGTGGAAAGACTGACGGCCCCTGCAACGCTCCCCTTCTGCAGCCTGGGCAGGAATGGAGGAGAGAAGGGAGGGAGACTGTGTGTGTGTGTGTGTGTGTGTGTGTGTGTGAGTGACAGAGGGAGGGGGCGCATAAAACAGAAACAAATAAAGAGTTCAAATGTGAAACGATTAAAAAAATAAATCGAAGGGAGTGAGATAAGGCAGTGGAGCCTCTGCTCCCTAGTTAACATTCATTGGATTGAATAATCAGGCTTCATTATCTCAAATTGTCTGCATATTTGCCCTCAAAATGCTAATTTACAGTTGGCTGGGAGCAGTCTTGGCCTATTTTGACTAAAATATTATTTCATTTTATTGAGCATTGTTCTTAGCTGTCGGGCATCTTGGTTTGCAAGGGGAAGGAGGGGAAGAAATAGAGGGAGAGAGGAAAACATTTTCTATCAAAGCTCTGCCCCGCTCAAGTCTGATTATGGGCTCCCTGTTTTGCGTAGAAATGGTATTTCTAAGCCTCCAAGTAAAATTAGAGTCTTTATCATTTTCTTTTAGGGGATAGACAGTTTATCATTAATCTCAGAGAAGGAAATAGGAGAAATAATTTTTTTTGTTTTACTGAAAGGGTGAAAAATCTTGCTCATCATTTCCCCCTCCCTCCTGGGTGTGGAGGCATCAGCTACCTCCTCCTCCTCCACTTTCTCTGTGACCTGTAAAGGCTGGAATTCTCTGCCTCTTGCCCTTGTCTGTCCTCCAGGCTCCAGTGACCAAAAAAAAGGTCCTTTGCTACTTGCATCAGCTCTGGAGTTTGGCTGAGTTTCCCAGAATCTCAGCCCTGGGAATCTGAAGATGTGGGCTCCTATTTTTTTTTTAAGAGATGGGGTCTCGCTGTGTTGCCCAGGCTGGTCTTGAACTCCTGATTTCAAGTGATCCTCTTGTCTCAGCCTCCCAAAGTGCTGGATTACAGGTGTGAGTCACCATGCCCAGCCAGGCTCCTAATTTGATTCTTCCATTGAGTTAGGAAAGACACACCCCTCCTTGGAATTAAAAGTCCACAGTAACCAAGCATCTTTGTTCACACCTGAGCATGGTGTTTCAGACAGTAATGTGTGGGCCCCTAGCTGGGTTTTTGGTCTGAGGATGGACCACACTGAGTCGTCCACACCCTCTACCCCCCACCCAGCTTCCCTTGGAAATGGGGACAGGAGCTGGTGAAAGGCCAGCCTGGGTCAGTCCTAGTCAAAGGTAAAAGAGACTTAAATTTGTTTTATTCCAACCCTCTTAGTCAGGTGACAAACCTGAGGCCAGAAAGTAGTAGTTGGAGGTTACAAATCTAGCTGGTAGGTTGGTGCTACTACTCAGGAGTGTCTCTCCTCTCCTCTTTCAAGCTTCTTTCTGAACACTCTTTCTGGTCTACCTACCCTCTTCTGTTTTGTCTTCTCTTCTTGGTCATCGTTATAGTCCTGCTGTAACTGATGAGTGGCCGTTCTAGCGCTCTGTGGAGCAGGACGGTTGTGGCTTGCTGGTGCTATCTGCCCTGACTTTGCTGCCAAGACCGGCCCAGGACCCAGGAGACAGGATGCCCAGCCAATAGGCCTCCAGCTATCCTGCTGCACAGCCAGTCCCTTCTGGTCAAGCCTTCTCTCCTCCAAATCGTGAGACCATGTCTCCTTCTCAGCCCCCGGGTCCTCTGCCAGCCCCAGATGTAGTAGAAGATCACAGGTTCCCAGGCCAACATCCAGGGTCACCATGTACAGTTGGGCCCCTGTAAGAGGGCACCCAGCCAGGGGGCCAATGGGACTGAGGTCCAGCTCCTGTTCCCCTCACCAAGTCCTGTGCCCTGGCACGGAGCTGCCTCTGCCCAGCAGGGTGCCATATGGCCCTCCAGAGCCAGCTCACTTCTTTCCCCCAACTGCCCCAACCATCTGAGCTCAGCCTTCTCCCAGGGCTCCTCTCCTTCTGAACTGTCCTGAGCCTGAATATGTTGTCTGGATTGAGACCCAGGCTTGACATGTCCATCCTTATCCCCTGCCTGGGATCTGTATTGTGCATGCAGCCTTGCCATCTGTATTCAATAGGATTCGAGACTTCCAGGCACTGGCCTTTGTCTACTTATTGTAGCCAGCACCTGTCCCTGCCTGGGTCTCCATGCCCCTGGGCACAGCAATTACTGTGGTCCCTCAGCTTCCTGAGACAGGGGACTTCCCAGACCTTCCCTGCTTGCCTCTAAGGGGCAGCCTCTGGCCAGCACAGTCACTGGTAGGGGGATTTCACCAGGCATTTTATGGCATTATGATGCAGCCTGCAGGCACCCCAGCCCCATACATGCACACAGAGCAGACGTTGCATGCATACATTGCAGCCAGCACCACACACATTCTGCAGACATGCCCCATAGATACCACTTACCCTCACCCTTAGCAAACACTACAAAAACACAGACACAGCCCCAGAGAAAATACATGCACACCCACACTCAGCAGACACACACACCCGCCAATACCTCCACAAAGCTACACTCATATCCAACAGAATCCACACACACCACTCACACGCACACAACTCCCCAGGCGCACACATATTCGAATATAGCAGACACCACACACACACACACACACACACCCCAACAGATATGCACACTCCCGCCCACTCACATGTGCAGTTTCACATTCATTAGAGTTGGGGCCATGAGAAGGGCTGAGAAACCTCCGCCAGCCCATACCTACGTAATAGTGAGTCAGAGAGTATTGAGTCTTCACAATTTTTTTTTTTTTTTTAACAGACTCTTGCTCTGTCTCCCAGGCTGGAGCACAGTGGTACGATCTCGGCCCACTGCAACCTCTGTTTCCTGGGTTCAAGTGATTCTCCTGCCTCAGCCTCCCGAGTAGCTGGGATTACAGGCACCCACCACCACGACCAGCCAATTTTTGTATTTTTAGTAGAGATGGGGTTTCGCCATGTTGGCCAGGCTGGTCCCAAACGCCTGACCTCAGGTGATCCGCTTGCCTCGGCCTCCCAAAGTGCTGAGATTACAAGCGTGAGCCACCGCACCTGGCCTAATTCTTGTATTTTTGGTGGAGACAAGGTTTCACCATATTGGCCAGGCTGGTCACGAACTCCTGACCTCAAGTGATCTGCCTGCCTCAGCCTCCCAAAGTGCTGGGATTACAGGTGTGAGCTACCGCGCCCGGCCGAATCTTCATAATTTGCCTGATGCGATTACTGAGTATGACGAGATCTCATAGTCCATGCACAAAGAGAGGCTTCTAGGACCCAGAACCTTGGCTTCCACACATCTCTGTCAATGTAGAAACACATGACCTGGATCACCCTCTCCTCAACCAGAAATAGGCATTAGGAGGACTTGTCTGACCAGTCTTCAGAGGTGGGTGAGAGGGCCTTGGGGTTCATCATACAGGGCAGATAAGGAGTTCCAGGACAGGCTTGGTCTCTGCCCTCAGGGAGCTCAGCATTTGGCTGGAAAGAGAAACAGGACATAGAACTAGATGTAAGAGCAAGCACGCACCAATTGTGCAAACTCACGCTCAGGCAGCGGGGCCTGAGTATTAAAAGGGGCTTGAGGTAAAGCGAGCAACCTAGAAGTGCCCACTGCAGCCAGCCGTGTCTAGGGGAAAGTATTCAGGCAGGCCTCAGGGAGAAGAAGGTGGCAGACACATGGTATTTACTCACTCGTCAGGTATTATTCAGCACTCCATGTCTGAATAGAGCCTAGCGTTGTGTCTGAATAACACAGGTACTGCTCTTGGCAGTGACTGCAAAGCATGAGGTCCCTGCCTCGCGCTGTTCCACCTAAGATATAGTCAGTACCAACCGAGTGAGTAGTGAGGATGACGGCGAGGTGATGGGGGGGGGGGCTCTGAGGCAAATCAACAGGTTATGGGAGTGACTGGAGCTATCTGAGGCCAGGGGACAGCTCTCTTAGGCAAGATGAGGGCAGGCCAAGGATGAGAGTGAGGGAGGACGCACTCCCTCAGGTGCTAGCCCTGCATTTACAGGGCCTCGAGAGGGAGTGCCTCCTTAAGATGTGTGCCTAAGTGGAACGTCACTTGCCTCACCCTAGTGCAGCCCTGTTCAAGGGTATACAAGGGGGGTCACTGAGGCATGAGGGTCTAGTTTGCTATGGTTTCCTCTTAGCCAGAAGCCTGATTTCTCTCCTGTGTCTCTGCTGTTGTGTTCTACATTGGCCCAGCCTCTGCCCCCAACCCCAGTGTTTGTTCCCAGGTTTCAGGGTGTCAGAGGAGGCCCCTGCTCACCAGACCCCAGAGGGCCCCGCAGCAAGCCTTGCCCCTGCACAGAGAAGTCAGGCTTTGAACTGTGGGCCTAGACTCAGGGAGGTCGACTCAGTAGGCAAATGCTCAGTTTTCCTGGCCTGGGGTGGCTATTCTGGGAGGGGGAAGGGGTGTAAGTTCAGGCTCAGATAGGAAGCTGAAAGGTGGGAGGGAAGAAACAAAACTCACCCCAGATGGCAACTGGGTCTTGTCCCTGTGAAGCTATCACCCAGTCATCAGTGGGTTTGCCCCGAAAGGCTCCATAGAACCCTATTTCTCTCCTCATCTGCACTGAGCTCTATTTTGTAGAATGGACCATGTCAATTTCCCAGCTTGAAGCACTTGGCATTCCTCCCCTGTGAGGCCCAGGTTCCTCTGGGCAGACCACAGGAAGCAGGCTCAGGCCACCGCATAAGTACGGGGTCTTGAGGGTGATTTGTGTTTGGGTGGTTGGGGATCTCCTAACCCGGGCTCCACAGTGAGCTCTCAGGGGTGTCAAGCCCAGTCGCGCTCAAGGGCCCTCTGCACTGTCTCCTTCACCGGGACAGCAGGGTCTGAGGTCCCGCCTTTCTCGGCCTGGGGCGTGCATGGCCTGGGCTCCATTGCAAGTTTTTGGACGTCCCCTTTCTCCCCCACCCCATCTTTCCCCTGGCGATCTCACTGCCCTTTCCAGGAGCACGCTCCCGCTCTGAGTCCGGAAGGACCCCGCGGGGGTCCTGACAGTCTCCCGGGCCCAGGGTGGGGATTGTGATGGCCCCTCGGGAGCTGGGTTGAGCCGGCGGCTCCTGAGCTAATCAATGGGCCGCAGCCGGCGGGAGGGGCCCGGTGGGGGGATTAGGAGCCGAGAAGGGCAATTACCCGGGTGGGCCGCTCCCCCGCTCGCCTTCGCCGCGCTGCTCAAATGCCGCATTTCGGATGCAGCGCCGCGCTCGGCCTGTTTGCTTGCAGAGCCGGGGCCCCGGGGCAGGAAGCCAACTCGCAAGTGTATCGGAGATTAGGGCCCGCGGCGGCGGGGGCGGGCGCTGGGCAAACACGCGGCGGCCGCCTCAATCCCCAGTGCTCGATTCCGCCCGCGGCGGCGCCTGCCCGGCAGTGACTCGGTGGTGGGGGAAGGGGGCGGCCCCGGCTCCCAGCGCCCGGGTGCCCTCGGCGCCCACCCCGGGGGATACTCGGGGAGGCAGGCACCGGATGGGGAGCGACGGGTTTTTCCTTCGGGAGAGGCCACCCGGGCACGGTCTCCTTTCGTCCCATCCTCAGGCACACCTCGCCGCGCCGTCTTGAGGCCTGGTTCTAACCCTCCCGTCTCCCGCACCCCTAGTTCCCTGTCTGCCTAGTGGGTCGAGGGGAAGGGGAACCGGTTGGGGAAGGGAAGGAAAAAGACCCAAAGGCGGAGGTGTGAAGACTGGAGAGTGGCGGGGCCCCGCCCGGTGCGTACTTGGGGGTCAGTGCCCGCGACCGCAGGGCGGGGCGGCGGGCACGACACCCGGTGATGTCCAGGGAACTCGCGGACCTCAGCCGCAGGGCTGAGTCCTCAGCTGGTCCGGGAAGCGAGACTTCGGCAGGCATCCAGCAGCCCCAGGGTACAAGTCCGAGTCTTAAACCAGATCTCAGGGCCCCCAGAGGTCGGAAGGACAGCCTAGAACTCCAGAACCAGCTCCTCTCCTGGTAGCCGCACCCCCAGCTAGAGTTCCTCTGGCCCTGCCCCTGCCCTCCCGCCCCGCAAATTCCAACTCTTTCCCGTTTCCCAGGCAGACTGCTCATTCCTACAAACAAGCCTTTGCCCTGGCTTCTCCAAATTCTGCCCACCTATCAAGGCACAGCTAGCTCCCAGCCTCTTCCTCCAGGAAGTTCTCCAGTTCTCCAGCTCAGAGGGCTGTGCGCAAATTTAGCATCTGATTCCATCTCAGGGTCCCTCTGCGAAGGTCTTTAGCCTCCCCCCCCCCCACTTTTCTTTCAAAGAAAGGCGGTATGTTCAGTATGGGCTGGCAGGTTTGGTCTAGGATAGGATCCCTCATCCCTTAGAAAGACGTAGGGGCTTGAAAGCGCAGTAGGCTGGTCCCTGGGGCACCTGTGCCCAAGCGGGCCTCCTCTCTGGAGTGACGCAGGGACTCCCCACTCATGCCTCACTCTGGCTCCTGGGACACCCCCAACCCAGCCCCTGGGAGGCGAAGACGCTTTGTAACCAGCCCTCTTCTTGGAAGGTTATGAAGTCCTATGCTATTGGTGCTTCTGAACTGACCAAGCCACTTCCCCGCTCTACGCCTTCTCTTCTTCACCCTCCCCTAAGTTCCGTAGTGAGCTGCTGGGACTTCCAGAAGTGACCGGCTCTTCCTCCTGGGAGGAGGGGCGGGGAATGTTTGTTTCTTCCCCACAGTTAGGAAGCAGTGACTCCACCAGCCCGAGCGCAGCGGTAGTCAGCGCTCGACAGTGTCCCCGTTCCCACCACCACCCATCCTTTACCACCCCCGAGGCACAGCGCCCTTCCCCCTCTCCCCCATTCCAGCTTCATTTCCCGTAGCTTCGAAGCTCCTAAGGAGTTAGGATCATCTTGGCGTACAGATCCCTTCGAAGCACTGATCCCTCCGCTCCTTCCCGGCACAGCCCCTTCCCGGCACAGCCCTTTCCCGCGCGATCTCCCGCTCTAGAGACCCGCGGGATGCGTCCCCGCCCGCTGCCGGGAGGTGGGGCGCCAGCATTGTACAGTCTGCGCGCGCCCCCTGCTGCTCGCCGCGAGAAATGACGGCCTACGTCCGCCGGGCCCTTCAGCTCCTCGGTTCCGGGCGCCCCCCACCGTTCACATCCCCGCGCGTTCTCGCGTCCTCGCTGGGACTGCGCCCAGGAGCCGCAGGCACTTGCAAAACAAATTGCTGCCTCCATCAGTGGGCTCAGTACCACCTGACACTATCACCCCACTTTTCAGGGGACCTCAGTGACGTTCCTGCATCAAGCAGCAGGACTGGAGCCCAGGTTTCCCAAAAGGAAGTCCAGACTTTTACTGAAGGGCTTCAATTTTCCAGGGCACTGTACCCCTCGTACAGCTCTGTGGAGACTGAGAAAATGGGGTTCTGGCACCCAGGAACCTGGACCCCCAAAACAGGCACAGGCCTAGCTCTGTGCTGGGCAGTGCTGTGAGTCACCTGTTCTGCCCCTGGGTGGAGTACACCCAGGCAGTAGGCACTGACAGGTTCCATCCCAACACCAAACCCAGGAATGTCCCGGTCAACTGCGGAGCACCAACCCCAGAAGTTCCAGAAGCATCCCTTCCTCCAGGGTTGCGGCTGTAAGAGGGGAGCTGAGGCAGTGCGTTCGCTGGGGAAGGAGGGACAATGCAAGGTCAGGGCCAGAGGAGCCTGGAGGGATGAGAGGGTGACCCCCCCCTTTCTGCCACTTACTAGCTGCGTGACCTGGACTAGTTGTGTTACCCCTGTTTCTGAGCCTTGTGTTCCTTATAAAGATTGGTGATTTTTCGGCGGGGTCGGTGGCTCCTGCCCGTAATCGTAGCACGTTGGAAGGCCGAGGAGGGCTGACTGCTTGAGCCCAGGAGTTTGAGAACAGCCTGGGCAACATGGCGAAACCCTGTCTCTCCAAAAAAAAAAAAAAAAAAACAATTAGCCCGGCATGGTGATGCGTCTTGTAGTCCCAGGTACTTGGGAGGCTGAGGTGGGAGAATCGCTTGGGAGGCTGAGGGAGTATGGCTTGACTAGGAGGTCAAGGCTGCAGTGAGCCATGTGATCACACTACTGCACTCCAGCCTGGGTTGACAGTGAGACTCTGTCTCAAAAAAAAAAAAGGGGGGGGGTTGTGATTTTCATAGGTTGTGGAGAGGATTAAGGGCTACAATTTTGCAATATCTAGCATATAGCAGATGCTCCATTAGCGGTCTCTGAAGCAGCCCTTACCTCCTTCAGGGATCTCCAATCAACAACCAGAACTGCCTGAGTGTGGCGGTCAGCCCAGAGCAGCAGGTGCTATCCTTTGTAGCACTGTTAACCAAAAACTGGACACAACCAAATATCCACTAACAGTATAACTGGATAAACAAAGTGTAATATATTCATCTTTGGAATACTCTATAGCAATGAAAATTAATAAACTAGGGTTATATACATAAAACTTGCAAACAGTCTGAGTGAAAGAGGCAAGCTGAAGCATTAGTACAGTATGATACTACATATATGAAGTTTTTTCTTTTTTAAATTTATGTTTATAATTTTAATAAAAACATTTTTGGAGACAGGGTCTCACTATGTTCTCCAGGCTGGTCTCAAAATCCTGGGCTCAAGCAATCCTCCTGCTTTGGCCTCCCAAAGTGCTGGCATTACAGGCATAAGCCACCGTGCCTGGCCCCATATATGAAGTTTAAAAGTATACAAAATACTTCTATAAGCTACTTATGGGTCAATAAATATGGAGGAATTGTATGAGTCTGTGAGTGTAAATAATACCAAATTAGATTTGGAGGTGACTCCAGCAAATAGGACTGGAGAGGGGTACAAAAGGCCCCATATGTGTCTGCAATGTGCTTTTACTTAAAAAAAAAAAAAACTCATGTAAAAGTGGCAAAACCTACAGTCGAGAATGATGAATGGTGAGTTCTTGAGTACTTACATTTTTATCTATAACTTTCTTGGTGTTTGAAATATTTTATTATGGTTTTAAAAAAAAGAAGAAAGGGGAGGAAAACCATTGGTCACTGATAGTAATAGATCCTCTGCTTTTGGCAACTTAGCCCACTCATCTTCCTGCTTGACCAATTCTCTTCCATCTCTGAGCTTATCCATTCATTTTTCTTTTCAAACTAGAACCCACATGCAGATGACTCCCAAATCTATATCCAGTCCAGACAACTTCTGTTATCTAACTTCTGGTTAGGTATCTCCACTAGGATGTTTCTCAGACACCTCAGACTCAACACAAGCAAAACTCAATTGATAACTACCCCCTCCAACTGCCTGTTGCCTACAGCTGGAAAGGCATGTGGAGAGAAGATACACACCCAATCATCTTCCTGAAGCTTTTGAATACTGATGATAAAGAAAAAAACCTTCCAAACTTTTTAACAACAGAAAGATTTTCTGCAAATAGTTAACCTGACAGCTGACTTTTCATCTGCAATGTGAAATACTAGAAAACAGCTATTAGAAGCAATGAAACTTCCATGCATACAGCACCAAAGAGAGACTTTAAAAATAGTTTTAAAAAAGAAAAAAAGAGATTTATACACAATACCATTTATGTAAATTAAAAACAAATACAGAACAGCCCTGCACATTTTACATGGATCCATAAATAATAGCAAATACACAAGAGAAGGGCTTACTAGGAGAGGAGGAGGAAATAGGGGGAAAGAGAAAAAGCCAGAATGAAGAGTGGGGTCTAGTGTGGACCTCTGATGGCAATGCCCACAAAAGAGCAGGAGAGAATATCTCAGCCCTCTGCTTCTGAGATCCAAAATTAAAAAAAAAAATCATTTAAAAATAGGGGATGGGCACGGTGGTTCATGCCTGTAATCCCAGCACTTTGGGAGGCTGAGGTGGACGGATCACTTGAGACCAGCCTAGCCAACATGGTGAAACTCTGTCTCTAATAAAAATACAAAAATTAGCTGGGTGTGGTGGCTGTAATCCCAGCTACTTGGGAGGCTGAGGCAGGAGAATCGCTTGAACCCAGGAGGCAGAGGTTGCAGTGAGCCAAGATCGTGCCACTGCACTCCAGCCTTGGCGACAGAGCGAGAATCCGTCTCAAAAAAAAAAAGGTGTTCCTAAATGCAGAAAAAGGTTGCGCATCACTGAAGTAAATGATGAACTAAATATAAGATTTGGAGGTAGGCAGGTAGGTAGAGGAGCTTGCCAGAGTGCAGGTATTTATGTTTGCTTAGAAAAGCTACAAGTTTTTCACTTCACAGTTCATATGGAACCAAAAAAGAGCCCGCATTGCCAAGATAATCCTAAGCCAAAAGAACAAAGCTGGAGGCATCACGCTACCTGACTTCAAACTATACTACAAGGCTACAGTAACCAAAAGAGCATGGTGCTGGTACCAAAACAGAGATATAGACCAATGGAACAGAACAGAGCCCTCAGAAATAATACCACACATCTACAACCATCTGATCTTTGACAAACCTGACAAAAACAAGAAATGGGGAAAGGATTCCCTATTTAATAAACGATGCTGGGAAAACTGCCTAGCCATATGTAGAAAGCTAAAACTGGATCCCTTCCTTACACCTTATACAAAAATTAATTCAAGATGGATTAAAGACTTAAATGTTAGACCTAAAACCATAAAAACCCTAGAAGAAAACCTAGGCAATACCATTCAGGACATAGGCATGGGCAACTTCATGTCTAAAACACCAAAAGCAATGGCAACAAAAGCCAAAATTGACAAATGGGATCTCATTAAACTAAAGAGCTTCTGCACAGCAAAAGAAACTACCATCAGAGTGAACAGGCAATCTACAGAATGGGAGAAAATTTTTGCAATCTACCCATCGGACAAAGGGCTAATATCCAGAATCTACAAAGAACTTAAACAAATTTACAAGAAAAATCAAACAATCCCATCAAAAAGTGGGCGAAGGATACGAACAGACACTTCTCAAAAGAAGACATTTATGCAGCCAACAGACACATGAAACAATGCTCATCATCCCTGGCCATCAAAGGAATGCAAATCAAAACCACAATGAGATACCATCTCACACCAGTTAGAATGGCGATCATTAAAAAGTCAGGAAACAAGGGGTGCTGGAGAGGATGTGGAGAAACAGGAACACTTTTACACTGTTGGTAGGACTGTAAACTAGTTCAACCATTGTGGAAGACAGTGTGGTGATTCCTCAAGGATCTAGAACTAGAAATACCATTTGACCCAGCCATCCCATTACTGGGTATATACCCAAAGGATTATAAATCATGCTGCTATAAAGACACATGCACACGTATGTTTATTGCGGCACTGTTCACAATAGAAAAGACTTGGAACCAACCCAAATGTCCATCAGTGATAGACTGGATTAAGAAAATGTGGCACATAAACACCATGGAATACTATGCAGCCATAAAAAAGGATGAGTTCATGTCCTTTGTAGGGCCATGGATGAAGCTGGAAACCATCATTCTCAGCAAACTGTCACAAGGACAGAAAACCAAACACCACATGTTCTCACTCATAGGTGGGAATTGAACAATGAGAACACATGGACACAGGAAGGGGAACATCACACACTGGGGCCTGTCGTGGGGTGGGAGGAGCGGGGAGGGATAGCATTAGGAGATATACCTAATGTAAATGACGAGTTAATGAGTGCAGCACACCAACATGGCACATGTATACATATGTAACAAACCTGCACGTTGTGCACATGTACCCTAGAACTTAAAGTATACATATAAAAAAAGTCTAGCACATACAATTATTTAAAAAAAAAAAAGCTACAAGTTTTGGCCAGGTGCGGTAGCTCAAGTTCATGCCTGTAGCCCCAGAACTTTGGGAGGCTAAGATGGGCAGATCACTTAAGCCCAAGAGTTTGAGACCAGCCTGGGCAACATGGCAAAACCCTGTCTCTACTAAAAATACAAGAATTAGCCGAGCGGGCGGCACCTGCCTGTAATCCCAACTACTTGGGAGGCTGAGGCAGGAGAATTGACTGAATCTGGGAGGTGGAAGTTGCAGTGAGCAGAGATCGCACCACTGCACTCCAGCCTGGATGACAAAGTGAGACGCTATCTCAGAAACAAACAAACAAAAACCAAAAATTAGCTGGGCATAGTGGAACGCACCTGTAGTCCCAGCTACTTGAGAGGCTAAGGAAGGAGAATCACTTGAACCTGGGAGGCAGAGGATGCAGTGAGCTGAAATTGTGTTGCTGCGCTCCAGCCTGGGTGACAGAGTGCAGAGTGAGACTCCATCCAAAAAAAGAAAGAAAGGAAGAAAGGAAGAAGGAAAAGAAAGAAAGAAAGAAAGAGAGAGAAAGAAAAGAAAGAAAAGAGAAAGAAAGAAAGAAAAAGAAAGAAAGAAAGTAAGAAAGAAAGAAAGAAAAGAAAGAAAGAAAAGAAAGAAAGAAAAAGAAAGAAAGGAAGAAAAACAAATATATTTGGCTGGGAGTGGTGGCTCACGACTGTAATCACAGCACTTTGGAAGGCCGAGGTGGGTGGATCACCTGAGGTCAGGAGTTTGAGACAGCCTGGCCAACATGGTGAAACCCTGTCTCTAGTAAAAATACAAAAATTAGCCGGGTGTGGTGGCGCATGCCTGTAATCCCAGCTACGTGGGAGGCTGAGGCAGGAGAATGGCTTGAACCCAGGAGGCAGAGGTTGCAGTGAGCCAAAATCATGCCATTGCACTCTAGCCTGGGCAGCAAGAGCAGAAGTCTGTCTCGAACAAAAAAAGAAAGAAAGAAAGAAAGAGAAAGGAAGGAAGGAAGGAAGGAAGGAAGGAAGGAAGGAAGGAAGGGGAAGGGAAAGGAAAGGAAGGAAGGAAGGAAGGAAGGAAGGAAGCAAGGAAGGGAAAGAAGGAAGGAAAGAAAAAGAAAAGAAAAAGAAAGGCTACAAGTTTCAAGTGATATGACAATATATTTGGGCCAAATCAATCCCCACCCAGAATTCCCTAGATGAAGGCTGAAGCCCTGTTAATCCTAGACCAGAATCCCAGGCTGGTGATGGCTAACCTGGCTCCTTGAAAGGAACATCTGGCCAAAGATGCAGACACTAAACTGATGAGCTGCTTGCTGCCCAGCTCACGTCCCCTCCCTGATTCCCACACGTATGTGTACGTGAGCCCTTGCTCCACAACTGTGTCTTTATTACCTCCTTTAGACTCCACTCAATCCAGTGAAGTGGGCTGTATCAGGTGAAGCTAATATCAGCTAGGTTCATTCATTGGTTATTCATTTAACAAATATCTGTGGGGTTCCTAGGCTCAGTTCTAGGCACCAGGGGAAAAAAAGCAGTAAAGAAAGCAGAGCAAATTCTCTATCCTGGCCAGGCATGATGGTGCACACCTGTAGTTCCAGCTTCTCTGGAGGCTGAGGCAGGAGGATCCCCTAAGCCCAGGAGTTCAAGTACAAACTGGGCAACATGGATACCCTGTCTCTATTAGAAACAAAACAAAACAAAACAAAACAAATTCTGCCCTTAAGCAGCACACATTCTTGTTGAAAAAAGGTAATAAAAATAAATATCTGTTTGTTGGATGGTGATACGGAGAAAAATTAAGCAATAGAGGAAAATAAGGAATGTAGGCCAAAATCTCCATTTTGGTCAGGTCAAGAGAGACCTTATTTATTTATTTATTTATTTATTATTTTTCATTTTTGAGATGGAATATCGCTCTTGTTGCCCAGGCTGGAGTGCAATGGAGCGATCTCAGCTCACTGCAACCTCTGCCTCCCGGGTTCAAGCGATTCTCCTGTCTCAGCCTCCCAAATAGGTGGGATTACAGGCACGTGCCACTACACCCGGCTAATTTTTTGTATTTTTTAGTAGAGATGGCGGCGCGGGGCTGGGGGTGGGGTGTGCGGCGTAGAGACGGGGGTTTCACCATGTTGGCCAGGCTGCTCTCGAACTCCTGACCTCAGGTGATTCAGCCACCTCAGCCTCCCAAAGTACTGAGATTACAGGCGTGAGCCACTGCACCCAGCCAGACCCCATTTAAAAGGTGACATTTCATCAAAGACTCAAAGAAGGTAAGAGAATGAGCTGAGCAGATATCTGGAGGACAAACACTCCAGGCATCAGGGGCAGCAAATGCAAGGGTCCTGAGGCAGGAGCATGCACGGTCAGGGGAAAGCCAGAGAGCCATTGTCGGGGGAGCAGAGCAAGAGAATGGGATCACAGTGGGTGAGGTTAGAGAGAAAGAGGGTAGGACCTTGTCAGCTCTCATGTGGGCTGTGGGGAGTCACTGGAGGGTCTTAAGCCTCTGCTCAGAGTGACATGATCTGACTCTCTTTACCAGAGCCACTCTGGCTGCTGCTGCGCTGAAGGCTGCTGAGAGAGAAGGGGAAGACAAGGGAGCAGATAGCTACTGCACTGATCCCAGCTAGAGACAGGAGGCTTGGGCCACAGAAGTGTCAGTGGAAGGCGATGGAGGAAGTCAGATTCTGAATGTATTTTGTTTTTGTTTTTGTTTCTTTTGAGACAAAGTCTTGCTCTGTCACCCAGGCTGAAGTGAAGCGGTACGATCTTGGCTCACTGCAACCTCTGCCTCTTCGGCTTAAGCTAATTTTTGTATTTTTTGTAGAGATGGGGTTTTCGCCATGTTGCCCAGGCTGGTCTCAAACTCCTGGGCCCAAGCAGTCTGCCTGCCTTGACCTCTCAAAGCGTTGGGATTACAGGTGTGAGTCACTGCACCCAGCTTCTGAATGTATTTTGAAGGTAGAGCCAAGAGGATGGTGCTGCTGAACTGGTTGTGAGAATGAGAGCAAGAGTACATCCATGGATGATTCTGAGTTTTCTGCCCTGAGCAGCTGGCAGGATAAAGATGCCATTTTCTGGGGTGGGAAAGGCTGCCGGAGGAGCAGGATGGGGACAGATGAGGAGGATGTCACTCTCACAGGGTGAATGCACACAAGCCTGATGTAATCCTATGTCTGCCTGACTCAAGACCTTCCTTCCTTGGCTTCTTCAAGTTGCCTGCTCCAAGGAAAAGGCAGAGCAAGAGTGGTAGTCCTATCCCTGCATTTCTCTGTCTTCAATGAGGTCAGCATATTTTGGGAAATTTACACATTCAAACACTGAATTATAGTTAGTTCTTTTTTTTTTTTTTTTTTTTTGAGACAGAGACAGAGTTTTGCTCTGTTGCCCAGGCTGGAATGCAGGGGTGCAATCTCTGCTCACTGCAGCCTCTGCCTCCCAGGTTCAATCGATTCTCCTGCCTCAGCTTCCCAAGTAGCTGGGATTACAGGCATATGCCTGTCTAATTTTTGCATTTTTAGTAGAGATGGGGTTTCACCATGTTGGCCAGGCTGGTCTCGAACTCCTGACCTCAGGTGATCTGCCTGCCTTGGCCTCCCAAAGTGCTGGGATTATAGGCATGAGCCACCATGCCCAGCCAAATTATAGTTAGTTCTTGACTCTATTGCACTTTGTGGACTGTCTTCGTCTTCACAGATCCGAAGATTTAGTGAACAAGTATTATCATTTACTAAGAGACTGGAATTTGGCCTATAGTTTGAGATTCCCAAGGCACTGACCTGCCAGGGCCTCTTCTCAGGGTTCTCCCATTCTATAAAAGTCATACCACGCAATTTGTTTTAGTTATCTACTGTTCTGTAAAAACCACTCCAAAGCTTTGTGGTTGAAAACAACAACTATTTTATTCACAATTCTGGGGGTCAGGAATTTGGCCGGGGCTCAGCTGGGATGTTCTTCTGCTTCATGTGGTATCAGCTGGGATATCTTATAAGGCTGCAATCAGGGCCAGCTTCACAGGCAAGCAACCTGTGTGGCTGTAGAGGGCCCCACACTCAGAGGGACCCTGCAGTTAGTTTAACGCTCTGCTGTTGCCATCTTAAATTTCTAAATAATTTTTGAGCAATGGATCTTGCATTTCCATTGTGCATTGGGCTCTGCAAATTATGTAGCTGGTATTGGTTAGAATCAGATGGTGGCTGGGGCTGGAATATCCAGGATAGCTTCATTCACTAATCTAGAGTCTTGGTAGAGTTGGGTGGGAGGCTGGGACCTCTCTGTCTCTCTCTGCATGACTAGCTTAGGCTTCTTCACATGGCAGCTGGATCTCAAGAGTGAAAATCCCAAGCAGTGAGGGAAAGCTTCAGGTCATAAGGGCCAGCCTCAGAAGTTACACTGCATCACTCTCTCCACATTCTATTAACCAAAACAAGCCACAGGGCTGGCCCAGATTCAAGAAAAGGGGTTGGGGAAATGGCAAGGTCATTTTGTAACAGAGCATGTGGAAAGGAAGATTTTATTGCAGCCATCTTTGGAAACACACCCTACCACACAATGTTTATGTCCTACCTTCCCTGCAGGCCTAAGTTCCCAAAAAGGACTAGGGAAAGATGTGCCTGCTACTTTTTATTATTATTATTTTATTTTTTAGAGTCAGGCTCTCAATATGTTGCCCAGGCTGGAATGCAGTTGCTATTCACAGGTACGATTATAGCATACTGTGGCCTTGAACTCCTAGGCTCAAGAGATCTTCCCACCTCAGCCTCTCAAGTAGCTGGGACTATAGGCAGGTGCCACCATGCCCTGCCAAGCGCCTACTACTTTTGCTCCCCGCTCTTTGCCCCATTCTGCCACACTCCCCAACTGGAGTTAGTTGAACTGGTTTGTTTCAAGGCAGGGTCAGGGATCTGTTTTGTCCACTTAGACCTGAAGAAGGCCTAGAAGACCAGCCTTGGCCCAAGAGGCTATGAGGTCTGTTGATCACTTCATCAAATAGGGTGGAGGGAAAGGGTGGGCTAGGTGAACAGGTGCAGGAAACTTGGAGAGATGGCTCTGTCCCTTTCCCTCTGTGCAGTGAGGACAAATGGAATGAGGAGTCCAAGGCAGGACAGAGTCTTGCTACCTGACAAGTGGTCCCTGGACCAGGAGCACAAACATCCCCTGGGAGTGTTAGAATCCAGAACCTAACGCCCTACCCCAGACCTCCCAGGTCAGCAGCTACAACTGAACTAGACCCTCTGGGGATCTGTGCTCACATTAAGGTTTGAGGAGCTGGCAGCCTCTAGAGCAGTGGTTCTCAGCCTTGGCTGCACAGTGGAATCACCTAGGAAGCTTTTCCAGCTTCCAACACCCAGCCACACCCCAGACCAACAAGTCAGAATCTCAGAGGTGGACGCCAGCATTAGGATAATTTGTTCCTAGTAAGGAGTTCCCTTGGTGAGTGGGAAAGCCAAACTCAAACCCTTCCTGACTCAGGTCTCCTCATGGGACTAGCCCCCACGTGGTTCCTCTCCAGAAAAGAGGAAGTCAGGTCTGAGCCCCTTGCCATCTTATGCAGCTTCCAGTGGGGTCCATCCCTTTACTCTCCTCTTCAGGAGCTTGTATTCACAGGTTCTAAAGATGGGGTGGAGAGGAAAAAAAGGAGCTTATAGATATTGACTTTCCCTGGATTATGGGGACTCTGAGTTCAGCCCATAATCCCCCTTCCCACACTAATGCCTATGTTTGAAGCCAGGACTCCAAGGGGCAGCTCTCCCTGCAAGTGTGAACAGCAAACAAATCCATCTGGACACAAACTTCCTAACAGGAACCTCAGTTTGGTGCTGAACAAACAGCCAGCCAGAGCCCCCATCCCACTCTTAGACCCCCAGTGGTGGCAAGGTCCAGCCTCTGTTCTTGGCCGGAATAATGAGGTTTCCCAGGACTTCCAGTGCCCTCCCCCACCTATTTTCTCCCAACTTGCCCTCCTCCTGGACTCAACCTCTCTAGCCTTAGTAGTGAGTGGCAAAGGCTCAGTGACAACTTTAGAAACCCACTTGTGGAAGAGCTCTAAAAAGCTCACCAGGGGAGGAGGGAAGGTCTGAGCTGAGCTTATGGCAAGATTGTCCTCTTCCCCTGCCCAACATTATCTACCTGCAAGACACAGACACACACACACACACACCACCACCACCACCACGACCACCACCGCCTGTTTTTCCTGAGCACAGAAACTTATTTCTAGGTGGTTCTTGCATCCTCTCCCCTCTCTGACTCCATCTATTTATGGCACTTGGAGAGGTCACACACACAACACAACCCAACTTTCTTTGTGTCTGTCCATTTCAACAACGCCCCTCAGATCAGGTTCAAATGGTGAAAATGCTGAAAAAGGAGCTAAGGTCTAAGATAGGTGGTGATTTTTAAAGAAGAACTCATACCTTTGTTTGCCTCTCCTATGGGTATTGGAAGTTTGGTCAGTTATGAGTAGTTAAAATTAATTGGCCCCCACTGGGTGCAGTGCTGTAATCCCAGCACTTTGGTAGGCTGAGGAGAGCAGATCATTTGAGGTCCCAGGTTCAAGACCAGCCTGGCCAACATGGCGAAACTCCGCCCCTACTAAAAATACAAAAATTAGCTGGGCTTGGTGGCGGGCACCTGTAATCCCAGCTACTCAGGAGGCTGAGGCAGGAGAATTGCTTGAACCTGCGAGGTGGAGGTTACAGCAAGCCAGGATGGCGCCATTGTACTCCAGCCTGGGCGACAAAGCAAGATTCTGTTTCAAAACAAAGAAAGACAGAAAGAAAAAAAAAGGGCCCTTAAAAGGATTCTGTCTCTCTCTCTCACTCACTCTCCTTCTATAACTCCATCTCCTGCTTACCCACAAAAGAAAAAAAATCCTCCCTCCTCTCTAAGGGCTATGAGCACAGAAGAAAAATCAATTCAATTCCATTTCAACCATTAAATAAACACTCTCATCGTATGATTTGAGTCAACAGAACTATTAGGTTGGTGCAAAAGTAACTGTGGTTAGACCGGACGTGGTGGCTCCTTTCTGTAATCCCAGGACTTTGGGAGGCCAAAGCAGGCAGATCATCTGAGGTCAGGAGTTCGAGACCAGCCTGGCAAACATGGTGAAACCCTGTCTCTACTAGAAATACAAAAAAGCCAGGTGTGGTGGCACGCGTCTATAATCCCAGCTACTCAAGAGGCTGAGGCAGGAAAATTGCTTGAACTCAAGAGGCGGAGGTTGCAGTGAGCTGAGACTGGGCCACTGCACTCAAGCCTGAGTGACAGAGACTCAGTCTCAAAAAAAAAAAGTAATTGTGGTTTTTACCATTAGTTTCAATAGCAAAAACTGCAATCACTTGTGCACCAACCTAATGGGTTTGAATTCTGGCAGGTCACTAGTTGTAAAAGAAATCACATTACTGTCCAAGATCCAGTTTCCTCATCTGTAAAATGGGGATAACAGTATGATTGTGGGAATCAAAAAGAATGCACAGGTGTGCCCCTTGCAATGTGCTTGTGCTATAATAGGGGTTCACTAGAGGACCATCCCTCTTTCTTGTCCCTTTTTTCAGAAACTAGAATGATAGGGGAGAGAGAGAATTCAACTCAACCAATATGTGCTAAGCACCGTGGAAGTTGTGACTAGCGGATAAAAAGATGAATACGGCACTGAAGTGGGTCTTGGGTTGTCACAGGGGTGTGCAGAGTGAGCTGGAAGTTCACAGTCCTGAACTGAGTTTTCTCTTGAGCAAGTCACTCCACACTTAGTGGGTCTTCAATGTCTTCCCTTTTCAGTACAAGAAAGGGCGTCAGGGCAGGCACACAGTGGCTCATACCAAAAATCCCAACACTTTGGGAGGCTAGGTAAGAAGATTGCTTGAGGCCAGGAATTCGTGACCAGCCTGAGCAACATAGCAAAAGCCCATCTCTGCAAAAAAACAAAAAAAAACATAAAAAATGAGCCAGGGCTGGGGCGGTGGCTCACACCTGTAATCCCAGCACTTTCGGAGGCTGAGGTGAGTGGATTACCTGAGGTTAGTAGTTTGAGGCCAGCTTGGCCAACATGGTGAAATCCCGTCTCTACTAAAAAAGCAAAAATTAGCCAGGCCTGATGGTGGGTGCCTGTAGTCCCAGCTACTTGGGAGGCCAAGGCAGGAGAGTTGCTTGAACCTGGGAGGCAGAGGTTGCAGTGAGCCAAGATCGTGCCACTGCACTCCAGCCTGGGTGATGGAGTGAGACTCCGTCTCAAAACAAAAAACAAAAAACAAAAAAAAAAAGGCCGGGCATGGTGGCTCACGCCTGTAATCCCAGCACTTTGGGAGGCCAAGGCGGGCGGATCATGAGGTCTGAAGTTCGAGACCATGCTGGCCAACATGGTGAAACCCTGTCTCTACTAAAAATACAAAAAAAGAGCCAGGTGTGGTGGCACGCGCCTGTAGTCCCAGCTACTCAGGAGGCTGAGGCAAGAGTATCGCTTGAACCCGGGAGGCAGAGGTTGCAGTGAGCCCAGATTGCACCACTGCACTCCACCCTGGCAACAGAGCGAGACTCTGAGAAAGAAAGAGAGAAAGAGAGAAGGAAAGCAGGAGGGAGGGAAGGAAGGAAGGAAGGAAGGAAGGAAGGAAGGAAGGAAGGAAGGAAGGAAGGAAGGAAGGAAAAAAAAGAACAAAAGAAAGAAGGAAGGAAGGAAGGAAGGAAAGAAAGAAAGGGCTTTGACTAGTTTGCTGCTAAAGTCCCAACCAGCTGTATAAAGTGCTCCAAGTGAATAGAAAACATACTTATCTCACTGCACAAGGGTTATTTGCCCTGGCTGTCAACCTTCCTCTCTGACTAATCCTTCTTCTTCTGTCCTTGCTGTCCCTAAACATAGCAGTCCCCAAGGGATCCATACAAGCCCCTTTCTCTTTTACTACAGCATTTTCTCTCTGTGTGATCTCACCCACTCTCATCCCTTGATAGACCTCCCTCTCTTCAGATGCCTCTGCAGAGGAAAGTGTCCTCCACAGAGCCCTCCTGGACCTATGAAGTTATTACTTTATCTATTTATTTATTTATTTATTTTTGAGATGGAGTCTCACCTGTCGCCCAGGCTGGAGTGCAATGGCACGATCTCGGCTCACTGCAACCTCCGCCTCCTGGGTTCAAGCAATTCTCCTGCCTCAGCCTCCTGAGTGGCTGGGATTACAGGCATGCACCACCATGCCTGGCTAATTTTGTATTTTTAGTAGAGACAGGGTTTCACTATGTTGGCCAGGCTGGTCTTGAACTCCAGACCTCAGGTGATCTGCCTGCCTCGGCCTCCCAAAGTGTGGGGATTACAGGCATAAATCACTGCACTTGGCCTATGAAGTTATTACTAATCTCTCCATCCTTTGTACTCCCATAGAATCCATCCCTTTGGTTTGGCAGTTGCATTAGCTAGTTGTGGATGAGTCTCTCTGTCCCCTCCCTCCACCCTCACCGTAAGACTCTGAGCTCCCATTGGGCAGGAATTGTATATTTCATTGCACTTTGTACCCCTCATAAAACCTAACACAGAATAGGCCTCAAACAAGTAAATGTTTGTCGACTTCAGTCTAATTGAAGGGCATAGAATTTCAGAGAAAATCTTAAAGGCAGCATACATAAGAAAAAGTTAGGAAACACTAGGTAACTGCAAAGTGCAATGTGTTAGCTGTGCATTCCAGGGAGGGAGGAACAAACAACCAACCTTGTTTGCTCTTGGCCTGTCAGGTGCAGGGGAAGCAGGAGGGGCAGGGGAGGGGAGAGCAGGTGTGGGCTGGAGCTGAGACAGCCCAGGCAGGGGGTAGGGGGAGGTGGTATGGGGCTTCCCCAAGGCAGCTCTGGGGCCCTCTGACCCTGCAAGCTGGGCTTGACTTAGGGCATGTTGCATGGCAGCCCTCCATCCAGGTCCAACAAACTCCATCATCACCATTTAGCACCTTTCTTCTGCATGAAAAAGCTTCCCTTTGGAAAGACAAGAAAGAAGAAAAGAGAGAGAAAGAGAAAGGAAGGTATAGAGGGAGGGACAAAGAGAGGGGAGGGAAAAGAGAGAGAGAGAAAGAAAGAGAGATGAAGACCCTGCAAAAGGAGAGTGAAAAAGGAGAAAAGGGACAAGGATTCACAGGGTGTTGGGAAAGGGCAGCAAAGGGGCTTCCTAACACATCTTCCCCAGTGACTCTGAGATCTCAACCAGTGCTCAAAACGTTCTTCTTCCCTCAATCCAGAGAAGGAAACTCATTCTCTACTTAAGTGAGATAACCCAAGTGCAAAGCTTAAGTGATCTGTAAATATTACCCATTATTATTATTACCATTTTTCCCTCCTTCTCCTCCTTGCTACCCAGCTCACTTGCATATTAATGGGTTTAGACAAAAAAAAGGAAGGAAAATCCTTTAGTGGGGAAAGAGGGTTGGGAAGTGGGGAAGAATTTGGCTGGAGGACAGCTCGAGAGCTCCTGGACAAATTTATTTGTTCTTTTTAAATATTTTTATTTTAGTTTGGCCAACTGAGTCCCTGGCATGGACTAGGCCCTGAGGATACAGCAGGTCACAAGGGCCATGTGAATTTTTACAGTGTCTTAGAAATCAATAAGGTAATATCAATTACAATTTAAAAATATAAACTCTTACAGGTTTCTGTCCATTAATACTATTCAGGGATCTTTTTGTATAGAAATAAAAGAGCCAGTACACAATATATATTTAAAATAATGTTTCTTACCAGTTCTGTTTGTAGGGCAGAAGCGGAAAACAACCTGAATGCCTTTCAACAGAAGAAAGGTTGAATAAATTGTGGCACACCCATACTGTGGAACATTAAGCAGACACTAAAAAGAATGAATTAGGTCTAAACTGGGTAGCTTGGAGGAATTTCCACAATTAAGTGAGAAAAAGAAAACTGATTGTTCAAGGTTGAGCGCCAAAATTAATTTCATCAGAAAATCCTGGATTGCTTCTAGGCACTGGAGATCTAGGGAATGCTTAAGTTGCCTCCAGGCTTTTGCTACTATAAAAGGTGCTACAATGTACATCCTTACACAGGAATCTTTGAAAAGGAATCTTTTGACATTTTAGTAGCTATTGCAAATTATTCTCCTGGCTGGGCTCAGCGGCTCACTCCTGTGATCCCAGCACTTTGGGAGGCTGAGGCAGGCGAATCGCTTGAGCCCGGGAGTTCAAGACTACCCTGGGTAACATAGTGAGGCCCCATCTCTATTAAAAAAAAAAAAAATCCCAGCACTTTGGGGGGCCAAGGCAGGCGAATCACTTGAGCTCAGGAGTTTGAGAACAGCCTGGGCAACATGGCAAGACCCCATCTCTACTAAAACTATAAAAAAATAGCTGGGCACAGTGGCACGTGCCTGTGGTCCCAGCTACTAAGGAGGCAGAGGTAGGAGGATGGCTTGAGCCCAGAGGGTGGAGGTTGCAGTGAGCTGAGATCACCCACTGCACTCCAGCCTGGGTGTCAGGGCAAGACCGTGTCTCCAACAACAACAAAAAAAAAAAAAAGAAAGAAAGACAGAAAGAAAGAAAGAAAGAAAGAAAGAAAGAAAGAAAAGAAAAGAAAAGAAAAGAAAAAGGTTTTAAATTTTAAAAATTTCTCCAAAAAAATTGAACTAATTTACATGCTTCCCTGTAATATATGAGAGGGCCTATTTCCCTTCATTTTCACCAACACTGGATATTATTAATCTTTTTAATCTTGGGACTCAAATAGTCAAAAATATCATTTATTATATTTATATAAATTTAAGCATCTTAATGTGCTTATAATCTTTTAAACATATTGAGCATCTTTTAATGTGGTTATATCTATTTGTATGTCTTCTGTGACTTATGTTGCTCATTTTTCTTTGGGGATATCTGCCTTTATTGACTTGTAAGAACTTTTTTTTTTTTTGAGATAGAGTCTCACTCTTGTTCCCCGGGCTGGAGTGCAGTGGCGCAATCTCAGCTCACTGCAACCTCCGCCTCCTGGGTTCAAGCAATTCTCCTGTATCAGCCTTCCGAGTAACTGGGATTACAGGCACCCACCACAATGCCTGCCTAATTTTTATATTTTTAGTAGAGATGGAGTTTTGCCATGTTGGTCTGGCTGATCTTGAACTGACCTCAGGTGATCTGCCCACCTCGGCCTCTCAAAGTGCTACAGGCATGAGCCACTGTGCCCAGCTTTTAAGAATTTTTTTATGCTAGGGAAATTTGTCTATCAACTGGCTCTTCTTTTGTGACATTTTCTCAAATTGTATTTTGTCTTTTAAAAAACACAGTGGGAAGGGGGCAAGGGGGCAAGGGGCAGGGGGCAGCCGGGCTAGGTGGCTCAAGCCTATAATCCCAGCCCTTTGAGGCTGAGGCAAGAGGATTGCCTGAGGCCAGGAGTTTGAGATCAGCCTGGGCAACATGGCAATGTCCCATCACTACAAAAAAACTTTTTTAAAAAATTTATTTATTTATTTAGAAATGGAGTCTCACTCTATCACCCAGGCTGGAGTGCAGTGGTGCAATCTTGGCTCATTGCAACCTCCATCTCCTGAGTTCAAGCGATTCTCCTGCCTCAGCCTCCTGAGTAGCTGAGATTTTAGGAACCCACCACCACACCTAGCTAATTTTTGTATTTTTTGTAGAGACGGGGTTTCACCATGTTGGCCAGGCTAGTCTGGAACTCCTGACTTCAAGTGATCTGCCTACCTCGGCCTCCCAAAGTGCTGGGATTATAGACGTGAGCCACTGGGCCTGGCCAAAAATTTTTTTTTAAATACAGAGGGGTAGGAAAAAAATATGAAACATTTCAAGCCTATAGACAAGTATAGAGAATAATAAAAAGAATATCCATATACCCACCACTACTCAGTTTCATCAAACATTTTTACTATGGTTGTTTTGTGTTAAGAAATAAAACAATACAGAAAGTTGACAGCCCAAGTGACCCTCCCTAATCCTACTCCCTTCTCCCTCCCCGGAGCTCATCTTTATTTTGATTGTCATGTTTATCATGCCTAAGAATGCCTTTAGACTTTTACCAAGGTATTTATGTTTTATGTTATACATGGTTAAACTTTTTTTTTTTTTTTTTTTTGAGACAGAGTCTCACTCTGTTGCCCAGGCTGGAGTGCAGTGGCCCGATCTCAGCTCACTGCAACCTCCACCTCCTGGGTTCAAGCAATTCTTCTGCCTCAGCCTCCCAAATAGCTGGGACTACAGATGCATGCCACCATGCCCGGCTAACTTTTGTATTTTTAGTAGAGACAGGGTTTCACCATATTGGTCAGACTGGTCTTGAACTCCTGACCTCGTGATCTGCCCACCTTGGCCTCCCAAAGTGCTGGGATAACCGCGCCTGGCCGGTTAAACCTTATTATAAATTTGTTGTGTCAACTTAGCTAAGCTGGAACTACATTTCCCGGAATTTCCTTCCCTGAATGGTTTTGGGCATGATGCTTAGGACACAGAAGTGAAGCAGCAGCCATGTTTAGCAGTGCAGAGCAGGTGCTATGGCAGCTCACACGCATTATGGCAGATCTACTGGCTCGTTTTGCAGATGGAGGCCACAGCTGGGCCTGTAGGTCCTTCAGCTCCCACCAGACCCTCTTCTGTTTTCCCAGCTCCTGAGCCAAGTATGTGCTTAGTTTCAGAATGAAGGACACCAGACTTCCTTGCAAGTCACCTGCATTAACAAAATGAGAGGCTTGGAGGTGTTGTGAGACTGAGGCAGGTTTTAGCTCATTCTTGCCCTTCTTCCTGGGCTCCAGTTTGTCCTAATTTTCCCACTTCACATCCATCTTTCCCTCCCCAATGCCTGCCTGTGGACTTTAGTCCCAGACCCAGACAAAGAAGTAACATCCTCACAGAGAGCTATTACCAGTTTCCACAGTTGTGTAAGGTCAAATTCCCATAATAAAATCCTTTATTCTTTGGGGTTGAGTATGATGAAAAAAAAAAAATCCTTTATTCTGTTAGGCACAGTGGTGTGCACCTGTAATCTCAGCTACTCAGGAGGCTGAGGCAAGGATCATTGAGTCCAGGAGTTCAAGATGTGCCTGGGCAACAGAGCAAGATCCTCATCTCAAAAAAAAAAAATCCTTTATTCTTTGTCACTCCTAGGGGTCCTGCTTCTCTGATTGGATCATGACTAATAGAGAATCTGCTACTGGACATGGTTCCAAGAATAACAGAACCTTAGTGGGTGATGGGTTCAGTCTGGGTCATCTAGAATTGATTCTGTGACCTAAATATATTTAAAGGCATAAATAACCCTTACCAGAGGTTGTCAGGGGTAAAGAGATCACTGGTTCTTCGTGGTATGCCATAGGAAAAAAAGTTATTTATTTATTTATTTATTTTTAATTTTAATTTTAATTTATTTATTTTTGAGACAGAGTCTGACACTCTTGTTGCCTAGGCTGGAGTGCAATGGCAAGATCTCGGCTCAGTGCAACCTTTGCCTCCTGGGTTCAAGCGATTCTCCTGCCTTAGCCTCTCAAGTAGCTGAGAATACCAGCACCCAGCCCCACGACCGGCTAATTTTTGTATTTTTAGTAGAGATGGGGTTTCACCATGTTGGCCAGGCTGGTCTCGAACTGACCTCAGGTGATCTGCCCGCCTCGGCCTCCCAAAGTGCTGGCATTACAGGTGTAAGCCACTGCACTCAGCCAAAAAAGTTATTTAAATGATCACTTGCAGACACCGTAATCAGGTGTCTATAGAATTCAAATCTTTGATTGACCAAATATTTGCTTGAATATAACAATTATGATGACATTGGTGAGTTGTTTCTAAGTGCCCTGAAGAATTTAGGGAAAGAATATGAGGAGTCGGGATTTTGAATTCCCATCTCAAGGTCCATGGAAAGGACCTGAAAGTTTTGTGGCTGTCCTATGATGTAAATTATGTTCCCAACCTCTCAGGTCTCTTCTGCTAAAAATTGTGTCATTGACTGGGAAGAAGAGAGACTGTAAAAATTGCGATGAAGATATATATGGCCAGGTTCCAACAAATCTGAGCCCCTAAATTCTGCTGAATCTCTTTTCACAGTAGAAGTAACTTTCCACTCTTATCTGAAAAAGTGAATCTCAGCTAGGTGCAGTGGCTCATGCCTGTAATCCCAGCATTTTGGGAGGCTGAGGCAGGAGGATTGCTTAAGCCCACGAGCTCAAGACCTGCCTGTGCAACTCTGTCTCTACAAAAAATTTAAAAAATTAGCCAATGGTTTCTTTGGTTTCAAAAAGAACTAAAAATAACAAAACCAAAAAAAAAAAAAAAAAAAGGAAAGAAAAAGAAAAATTAGCTGGGCATGAGGCAGGAGGATCCATTTAGCCCAGGAGTTCAAGGTTACAATGAGATATGATCACGTCACTTCACTCCAGCCTGGGTGACAGAGCAAGACCCTGTCTCAAAAAAAAGAAGTGAATCTCCCCTTGCCTGAAGGTCTTGTAATGGCCTTCCCTGAAGTGGTGGCCCTCTGGATTTACCTCCACTGCCTCTCATTGCTGGTAGACTCAAGTTCAAACAGGCTACAGAGAATGAAGTACAAAGCCTTTCCCATGAGACGGTGGTATGATACACACCAAAACAATTTCATGATGTTGCCAATTTACATATACAGAAACCTGGGGAAATGTATGGACATGGATCCCAAAGGTGTGAGATGAGGATAGAAGAAATATAAAGTCATATTAGGCTGAATCTATTTATAAGGGCCAACTAAGCAGAGATTCCTGATTCAATGTCCTAGCTTGAGTGAGTCTAACAGTTTGTTCAGTTGGTTGATATCAACTTCTAGATGAAGTTGGCACACTGTAGAAGAGGTATCAAATGGCTAAGGAAGGCTGGAATGCTAGGGTAGACTTGCCATGGAAGACCTATTTACCTGCCCCTGTAATATGTGCCCAGGTTAGTTCTAGAAGACACTTCCTTCATCAAGCCTATGAGAAATGCATTCAAGAGGAAAGCCCTGATATCCTTGAAGAACTCGATGGTGGCTATTCTCTGTAGGCCCGAAATGACGGAGGGAACTTATGCTATCAAGCTGGGCTCCCAAAATTCAATGGGGATGATGTGACAAGTAGGTGTGGTTACCATAATGTCTCACAAAAAATGTGAACATGGCGAGAGGGATGGAGGTTGGACAGGGGCTTAGTAACATGGATTTCCATTCCCTAAAACCAATCTGACTACAGCCATTGCTGAGTGCCCAACCTGCCAACAGCAGAGACCAACACTGAGCCCCCAATATGAAAACCAACTAGCCACCTAGTGCCAGGGTAATCACATAGGGGCATTACTTTGTTCTTACTGGAATATCCATTTACTGTGACATAGATTTGCTTTCTCTGCCCACAATGCTTCTGCCAACATCTCTGAACTTATAGAATGCTTTGGCATTCCATATAGCATTGCTTCTGACAAAAGAATTATTTCACAGCAAGTGAAGAACAGCAATGGGCTCAGGCTCATGGTATTCACTGGTCTTACCATTACCCTGAAGCAGCTGGCTTGAAAGAACAGTAGGATGACCTTTTGAAGACTTAATTATGGCACTAGCTGGATAGTAACATGTTGCAGGGCATGGGTAATGTCCTTCAGATGCAAGATGTGCTCTAAACCGGCAACCAACATATGGTGCTGGGAGAAATCCCAAACCAGGATTTGTGGGTCAGAGGGTAGAAATGAGAACAGATCTCCTCAATATAACACATAGTGTTTCTCTAGCAAAATTTTTGCTTCCTATCTCGGTAACTTTGTGCTCTGCTGATCTAGAGATACTAGAGTTCCCAAGAGTGAACTATTTCCACATGAGACACAGCAGTGGTTTCACTGAACTGGCAGTTAAGACTGTTGCTGGCTACTTGGGCTTCTCTCACCAGTGAATCAATAGGCACTGAAGAGTATTATCAGACTCTCTGGGTGACTGATCCTGACTGTCAAGGGGATAATGGGAACAACATGGTATTTCCATATCCTGTGATTAAAATCAATAGCAAAACTACAACTAAATAAAGGAAGGACTGATAATGGTCCAGACCAAGAACAAGTGGGCACTGAATTTTCACAAAGTATAAAGATCTGTGTAACCAGCATCCAGATGAAGAAATAGAACACTGGCCGGGCACGGTGGCTCACATCTGTAATCCCAGCACTTTGGGAGGCTGAGGCGGGTGGATCACCCGAGGTCAGGAGTTTGAGACCAGCCAGCCTGACCAACATGGTGAAACCCTGTCTCTATTAAAAATATAAAATTTGCTCGGCATGGTGGCACAT
Organism: Pan paniscus; assembly: GCF_029289425.2. Taxonomy (NCBI): domain Eukaryota; kingdom Metazoa; phylum Chordata; class Mammalia; order Primates; family Hominidae; genus Pan; species Pan paniscus. The sequence continues at coordinate 53,180,878 of NC_073261.2, read as the reverse complement.
GCCTGTAATCCCAGCTACTTGGGAGGCTGAGGCAGGAGAATCGTTTGAACTGGGAGGCAGAGGTTGCAATGAGCCGAGATCATGCTACTGCACTCCAGTCTGGGCAACAATAGTGAAATTCAATCTCAAAAAAAAAGAAAATAAATAGAACACTGCTACCACCACAGAAGTTCCCGTCATGCCCTTTGCCACTCATTAACCACCCCCAAGCATTCTCCTGACTTCTAGTAGCATAGATAAGTTTGCCTTGTTTTTTTATTTTTTTATTTTTTTGAGACAGAGTCTCACTCTGTCACCCAGGCTGGAGTGCAGTGGCGCAACTTTATTCTACTGTTGGTAGACATTCTGGTAATTTCTGATTTGGGGCTATTGCAAATAATGCTGCTGTGAACATTCTGAAACATGTCTCTTGTTAAACACATATGTATATTTGTGTTGGGTATACACTATACCTAGGATAGGAACTGCTGGGTCAGAGGGTTAAGCTTAAGTAAATACTGCTCATCCATTTTTCGAAAGCGTTTCTACCAATTTATATGCCCACACTCAGTGGATAAGAGTTCCAGATGCTTCATATTATCATCAACCCTTGGTATTTTCTTTTTCTTTTTCTTTTTTCTTTTTTTGAGACAGAGTTTTGCTCTTGTTGCCCAGGCTGGAGTGCAATGGCTCACTACAACCTCCGCCTCCCAGGCTCAAGCGATTCTCCTGACTCAGCCTCCCAAGTAGCTGGGATTATAGGTGTGCACCACCACACCTGGCTAATTTTGTATTTTTAGTAGAGATGGGGTTTCACAATGTTGGTCAGGCTGGTCTCGAACTCCTGACCTCAAGTGATCCACCCGCCTCAGCCTCACACCTGCCTTGGCCTCCTAAAGTGCTGGGATTTACAGGTGTGAGCCGCCATGCCCAGCCAGCCCTTGGTATTTTCCATCTTCTGGTGCGTGTATAGTGGATCACGATGTGATTTGAATTTGCATTTCCCTGATGACTCACAGAGTTCAGTATGTTTCATACTTTTTTTTTTTTGAGACAGAGTCTCGCTCTTTCGCCCAGGCTGGAGTGCAGTGGTGCAGTCTTGGCTCACTGCAACCTCCGCCTCCCAGGTTCAAGCAATTCTCCTGCCTCAGCCTCCGAGTAGCTGAGATTACAGGCACCCACCACAACACCCAGCTAGTTTTTGTATTTTTAGTAGAGATGGGGTTTCACCATGTTGGCCAGGCTGGTCTCAAACTCCTGACCTCAAGTGATCTGCCCGCCTTGGCCTCCCAAAGTGCTGGGATTACAGGCATGGGCCACCGCGCCCAGCCACATATGGTTTTAAGCTATTCAGATATTTCCTTTTATAAAGTGCCTAGTTCATGTACTAACCCATCTCAGTGGTCTTTTTAAAGTCTGTTGTAGGGCTGGGTGCGGTGGCTTACGCCTGTAATCCCAGCACTTTGGGAGGCCAAGGCGGGTGGATCACCTGAGGTCACGAGTTCAAGACCAGCCTGGACAACATGGTGAAACCCCATCTCTACTAAAAATACAAAAAATTAGCTGGGCATGGTGGCGGGTGCCTGTAATCCCAGCTACTCAGGAGGCTGGGGCAGGAGAATCGCTTGAACCCAGGAGGCAGAGGTTGCAGTGAGCCGAGTGCCATTGCACTCCAGCCTGGGCAACAAGAGTGAAACTCCATCTCTAAATAAATAAATAAATGAATAAAAATAAAGTCTGTTATTCGTTTGGCTTTATTTTTGGTATACTTAACAAAAATTAGCTGGGTGTGGTGGCACATGCCTGTAATCCCAGCTACTGAAGCAGGAAAATCGCTGGAACCTGGGAGGCAAAGGTTGCAGTGAGCCAAGATTGTGCCACTGCACTCTAGCCTGGGCAACTCCATCTCAGAAAAAAAAAAAAAAAAAAAAAAAAAGGACTACTAAAAGAATGAAAAGGCAGGCCACAGAGTGACAGAGGTTATCTGCTTCTATATATATTACAACGAAGGACTTGATTCCAAATTATCTATACATAAAACTCTTACAATAAGAAAAACATAGTGACCCAATACAAAAATAAGCAAACCAGTTGAACAGGCACTTCACACAAAAGAGGATATCCAAGTGGCTGATAAGCATGTAAAAAGATGCTCACAATGAACGGTCTTCAGGGAAATAAATGCAAATTAAAACCACATACCTAGGGGATTTGAAACAAGGCAGTTCCCTTAACCTCTCTTGCTGTATTTACTAATATGTAAATTGGAGATATTAATGCTTATGCTCAGGAATTTACAGTCTGAAGAAGGAATAAATGACACAACAGAAAACTGATAATTATGTATGGAAACACAGAATTATATACTAAAAGTCCAAGGTTAGAGACATAGTGGCCATATCTTTTACCCCTAAATCAAATCAAATCAAATCAAATCAAATCCTGAGCTCAAGCGATCCTCCCGCCTCGGCCTCCCACACAAGTACTGGGATGCCAGGCATGAGCCACTGCACCTGGCCAAAAAAATATATTAAAGAAAGAACGAAATTGGTAATCACAGGGCATCTCAAGGCAGGGAAACTAAAGGGCTGAGGCCAGATGGAAAATGTACTTATCACTGTGCTTATAAATAAAATATTTACATTTTAAAACAAACAAACAAAAAGTCCGCGCGGTCCTAGGTGAATCTGGCCGAGGCTTCTGCGTCAAGGACGGCGCGGGTCAGCTGAGGCCAAGACCGCAGGCACTGCCCTACCGCTCTCCAGATCACAGCTCCGCCTCTGCAAGGCCCCGGGGAAACGGGCATCCCTTCTTCAGTGAGCAAAGGAGAAAGACGGAGCTCGGTGGCTGGGTGTTTCGCCCAGGATCACCAGCGAGCTCAGAGTCCTCCCCACGACCGCCCCAGGGTGGGCATTTTTAAAAGCGGAGGAAGGGAGGGAACACACTCTTTGGTGCTGTGCCCACCTTGCCTCGCACAGAGCGGGCGCTCACAGGCTTTGGGGGCCCCGCCCGGACCGCAGTGGGGAGAGGCCGCCCCATGCCCCGCCCCGCCAAATTTAAGAGCCTTCGCCGAGCGCCAGGAGGTTCCCAGACAACCGGTCTTGCTCGCTGCCTTTTGCAGAATCTTCTCACTTCTCCCGAGCTCCCTTCCTTGCGTCCGTCCGGGCAACGGCCGCGTCATGCCTAGCCCCAGGCCGCGAGGCAGCCCGCCACCCGCTCCCTCGGGCTCTCGGGTCCGACCTCCGCGCTCTGGCCGCTCTCCGGCGCCCAGGTCCCCTACTGGCCCGAACACGCCCCGCGCTCCCGGACGCTTCGAGTCCCCTTTCTCGGTCGAGGCCATCCTGGCGAGGCCCGACCCCTGCGCGCCGGCGGCCTCCCAGCCGTCGGGCTCCGCCTGCGTCCACCCGGCCTTCTGGACCGCTGCTTCCCTGTGCGCCACCGGGGGTCTGCCCTGGTCTTGCCCGACATCGTGGCTGCCCGCCTACCTGAGCGTAGGTTTTTACCCTGTGCCAGGGCCGCGCGTGGCTCCCGTCTGCGGCCTGCTGGGCTTCGGCGTCACAGGTACTGCGCTCCCGGCGCCCGCACGCGGGGGACTGGGCGGGGGCTGGAGAGCCTAGGCCGCCACCGCCGGCGCCCCAGTGCAGGAGAGGGCACTGAGTGTGAGAATCACACACGGCTGGAGTGGGAAGGGGCTCTGCCACCGTTTACCTTGCAGTTGAAGCCGAGGACCGCGACAGTCTTGCTGAAAAAGACCCCGGCGCGAGGCTTCCCCCGCACGCTGCTGAGGTGGGAGAGGGTGGGTGTGAGGGCGGCGCAGCGCCTGAATGCGGTGGGCAGGAGGCCAGCGCTGGGGCTGCAAGGGGACCCAGCCCTGCTCCCGGTCTCCGCGTCCCTTGACTCCCTCGCACACCCCGGGGTAGCGCTTGGTGACAGAGACGCTTCCCAAAGCGGCTCTCGACCCGAACCAATGGCCCTGTTTTTTTTTACGGGGTGGGGGGAAGTGGACGCTCCGGGCGGTGCTGTTGAGCGAGGAGCTGTTAGGAGCTGGTCAAGGCTCACACCCCACTACCGCCTCCACTGCTCACGTCTGTGAACTTGAGCTACACACTTCGCTCTGAGCCTGCGTGCATGCAATGCTCTTAAGTAGTGCTTAAGGGCCAGGCACTTAAATCTCATGAGAAAGTAATTGTAAGGTTGGGCGCGGTGGCTCACGCCTGTAATTTCAGCACTTTGGGAGACCGAGGCGGGTGGATCACCTGAAGTCAGGAGTTCAAGGCCAGCCTGGCCAACATGGTGAAACCACATCTTTACTTAAAAGACAAAAAATTAGGAGGGCGTGGTGGCGCGCGCTTGTAATCCCAGCTACTCAGGAGGCTAAAGCAGGAGAATCACTTGAACCCGGGAGGTTGAGGTTGCATTAAGCCGAGATTGCGCCACTGCACTCTAGCCTGGGCAACAGAGTGAGACTCCGTCTCAAACAAACAAATCAACAAAAAAAAGTAACTATAGAGGGAACTTTGCCCTCTAGCATTAAACATCCACCTACACGTGCTTTTGCCATTTTTGGTTGCCAGGTTCATGTTTCCCCATGTCCCCACGAAGAAAACAGGAGCAAAGTTAGTCCAAGCCTTATCAACCCATACAAAGATAACACAATCTTGCCGGGTTCCTACTCCGTGGCACCCACCCCAATCCTGCATTTCCTCACGCCATTTCAGCAGTGCATTAACCCTTGGACTCGCAGCCCCATCTAAATTCAATACCACTGGATCTGGGAGCTGTGCCCATCACTCCCAGTCACCTTTCTCTGAGCTCTTCACACACCTGAGGTCTGAATTACAGTTTACTACTTCATGTTACAGTTGCCTCATTTTCAAGTTAGTTGTTTTCTTTTGTTCTGTTTTGTTTTGAGACGGAGTCTCGCTCTGTCTCCCAGGCTGGAGTGCAGTGGCGCCATCTCTGCTCACTACAACCTCCTCCTTCCGGTCTCAAGTGATTCTCCTGCCTTAGCCTCTGGAGTGGCTGGAATTACAAGCCCCAGCACCATGCCCGGCTAATTTTTTTTTTTTTTTTTTTTTTGAGGCGGAGTCTTGCTCTGTCGCTTAGGCTGGAGTGCAGTGGTGCAATCTCGGCTCACTGCAAGCTCCGCCTCCAGGGTTCACGCCATTCTCCTGCCTCAGCCTCCCGAGTAGCTGGGACTGCAGGCACATGCCACCACACCTGGCTAATTTTTTGTATTTTTAGTAGAGACGGGGTTTCACCATGTTGCCAGGATGGTCTTGATCTCCTGACCTCGTGATGTATTTCTTTTTCTGTGAACTACTGTTCTTGTATTTTGCCCATATGTATAGTTGGTTATTTAAAACAATCTATTTGTAGATGCTCTTTTCTATTGAGGAAATTAGCCCTGGCTGGGTGCAGTGGCTCACCCCTGTAACTCCCGCACTTTGGGAGGCCAAGGCGGGTGGACCACTTCAGCTCAGGAGTTGAGACCAGCCTGGGCAACATGGCAAAACCCCGTCTCTACTAAAAACACAAAAATTAGCTGGGCATGGTGGTGCGCACCTTGGCGGGGGCTGAAGTGGGAGGATTGCTTGTGCCTGGGAGGCAGAGGTTGCAGTGAGCCGAGGTCAAGCCACTGAACTCCAGCCTGGGCAACAGAACAAGACACTGTCTCAAAAAATTAAAAAAGAAATTAGCCCTTTAACTGTAATGAACTACAAATGTTTTTCTGTTTATTGGCCTTTGACTTTGATTATGGCGGTATTCTTTTGTTACATAGAAAAAATTTTAATTTTTATATGTTTGATGTGTTTTTACAAATCCTTTTTTTTTTCTTTTTTGAGACAGGTTCTCTGTCACTCATGCTGGAGTGCAGTGGTGCGATCACGGCTCACTGCAGCCTCAATGTTCCAGGCTTAAGCACTCCTCCTTAGCTTCCTGAGTAGCAGGGACACAGGCATGCGCTACCATACTCAACTAATTTAAAACATTTTTTTTTGTAGAGATGGAATCTCACAATGCCTGTCTCAGCCTCCCGAGTAGCAGGGACCACAGGCATGCGCTACCATACTCGACTAATTTAAAACATTTATTTTGTAGAGATGGAATCTCACAATGTTACCCAGGCTGATCTTGAACTCCTGGGCTCAAGTGATCCTCCTGCCTCAGCCTCCCAAACTGCTGGGATTACAGGCATGAGCCACTGTGCCTGTCCCCACATCTTATATGATACTTGGAAAGAACTTCCTTACTGTGAAGTCATAAAATAACTTCCCCATTTTTTTCTAAATTTTTGTGGGTTTACCTTTTTACATTTAAATATTTCCTCCATTTAGATTTTTTTTAGTGCAAGGTATTGGGTATGGATCCAGCTTAATTTTTCCCAGATCTGGAAATAATCCCTCTTCCCCATTGGATTATCACTTCTGTTTTAATTTTTATAATAACCATTGACTTTCTTCTTGCTCTGTGCCTGGCACAGTGCTAAGCACCCTGTAAGCATCATATGTTTTTGTTTTTGTTGTTGTGGTAGTTGTTGTTGTTGAGACGGGGTCTTACTCTATTGGCAAGGAGTGATCTCGGCTTGGCTCACTACAACCTCTGCCTCCTGAGCTCAAGTGATCCTCCTGCTTCAGCCTCCCAAGCAGCGGGGTCTACAGTTGTGCACCACCACACCTGACTAATTTTTGTATTTTTTGTAGAGATAGGGTTTTACCATGTTGCCCAGGGTGGTCTCAAACTCCTGGGCTCAAGCGATGGGCCCATCTCAGTCTCTCAAAGTGCTGGGATTATAGGCATGAGCCACTGCGCCTAGACAGCACCATGTTAAAATCCTGACATCTCTGGAAGTAGGGATTATTATCACCATTTTCCATGTGAGGAAATCAAGGCTCACAGAAGTACATTGTCTTGCCCAGGGTCCTCTGGCTGGTAATTGGTGGCAGAGCTAGGATTCCAACTAGAGCTTTTTTTTTTTTTTTTTTTTTTTAAGACAGAGTCTCACTCTATCGCCCAGGCTGGAATACAGTGGCACAACCTTGGCTCACTGCAACTTCCGCCTTCCAGGTTCAAGCGATTCTCCTGCCTCAGCCTCCTGAGTAGCTGGGATTACAGGTGCCCACCACCACATCTGGCTAATTTTTGTATTTTTAGTAGAGACAGGGTTTCGCCAAGTTGGCCAGGCTGGTCTTGAACTCCTGACCTCAGGCTATCCGCCTGCCTCAGCCTCCCAAAGTGCTGGGATTACAGGTATAAGCCACCGTGCCCAGCCTCAACTAGAGCTCTTAAGGAACACACAGTAGAGCCTACTTTCTTCTCCAAAGGTCAATTTCTGATTCTGAAACAAGGCTGACTAGATACACCAGGCTGTATGTCTGATGGGCTTTTCCTGATCTTTTGGTCTACCTTGGCAGGCACAGTGTAAGCCTAGTGGGCCCAGTGGTTGGAGTCCTAAGCAGCCGGGACCCCAGACACACTCCCTTTGTTGGGGCAGTCTGTCTGCCAGCCCTGAGGACTCCCCAAGGCTAGTGGGGGCTGAGTGGCCTTAGCATTATGCTTGCCATTCTTCTGCCTAGAATACTATACTCCCAGATAGCCCAATGGCTCACTCCCTCATCCCCATCAAGATTTGACTTAGGAACTGCTCTTGGTTGATGCATTTCCACTGGCCCACAGCTTGGTCTCATTTATTCCCGTGGCTTAAAATACCATCTATATAAGCTGATGACTCCCAATTTTTTTTTTTAATTGAGACAGAGTCTTGCACTGTCACCCAGGCTGGAGTAGAGTGGGCTCTATCTTGGCTCACTGCAACCTCTGCTTCCCGGACTCAAGCAGTTCTCCTGCCTCAGCCTCCTGAGTAGCTGGGATTACAGGCATGTGCCACCATGCCTGGCTAATTTTTGTATTTTTAGTAGAGACGGGGTTTCACCATGCTGGCCAGGCTGGTCTTGAACTCCTGATCTCAAGCGATCCGCCCCCTTCAGCCTCCCAAAGTGCTGGAATTACAGGCATGAGCCAACGTGCTCAGTGATGACTCCCAAATTTGTATCCTCAGCTCAACCCTCTCTTCTGACTTCTATCTCTTCTGACCTCATTTCTAAGATGTAAGCTCCATAACGACAGAGATTTTCTGTTTTGTCCTGAAACCATGCATGACACACAGTAGACATTCAAAAAGTATAATATTTGTTCAGTGAATTAAAAGGGTGAACCCCTGGGGGTCTCTTCTCTGCCCATTCCATGGTGTTGCCAGAAGCAGTCAAGGAAAGGAGAGGAAAGCAAAGAGAAGGGAGGTTTGGCAACTCCTCTTAGGGGCCAGAAGTGAAGCCACTTGGCTAGAGAGTAGTGGTGGCAGACAGTCTCATTGCATTGTCCCTTCTTTCCCATTTGTTTGTTTCCTGTTATTTCTGCACAGTCTCTTTCCACTGTCTTCTTGCACTGTTACCTGGCCAAGGGGAAGGCAAGGTAGCAGAGCTGTGTGTGCCTTCTCATTTTGCCCAGATGGGAGTGCAGGGGGCTTCTGGCTAACCTCCCCTGCTGCTGGATAACCTCCCCTGCTGCTGGTTGCTCTTTAGGGTTGGAGCTGGCTCACTGCTCAGGACTCTGGACCTTCCTAGACTGGGCCCCAACGGAGGACCTACAGGACACTGAGAGACAGCAAAAGAGAGTCCGAACTATGTTTAACTTGGAGCAGCTGGAAGAGTTGGAGAAAGTGTTTGCAAAACAGCACAATCTGGTGGGGAAGAAGAGAGCCCAGCTGGCAGCTCGGCTCAAACTTACAGAGAACCAGGTGGGAGTAGGGACTCCTATTGGGCCTGGGCTGCACCTGGGGACAAACACTACCTCAGCAAGGCCCTAAAAGGAGGGTGGGAGGAAGATATGGGCCCTCTTCCCTGTGCCAGGCTGTTGAGGGGACAGGCCCTGACTTTTTGCACACTCTATATAATGAAAAAAAAAAAAGTCCCATTTGAAGTCACATAATGTGAACAACTTGGAATGTTAACTTAGATTATTAGTCTAAAAATTGATAATAAAGGATTTCCATGCTAAATAAGGACCTGCCAGTAAAATTAAGTAGATGTGGCCAGGTGCGGTGGCTCACGCCTCTAATCCCAGCACTTTGGGAGGCTGAGGTGGGCAGATCACAAGGTCAGGAGTTCAAGACCAGCCCAGCCAACATAGTGAAACCCTGTCTCTACTAAAAATACAAAAAAATCAGCTGGGTGCCTATAATCCCAGCTACTTAGGAGGCCGATGCAGGAGAATCGCTTGAGCCTGGGAGGCAGAGGTTGCAGTGAGCCACTGCACTCCAGCTTGGGCAACATTTGGAGAGCCCGTCTCAAAAAAAAAAAAAAAAGAAGAAGAAGAAGAAAAAAATTAAGTAGATATTAAAGAGTCAATATAATCAATTTTTCTTTGACCCCTATATTCCTCTCTAGCTATTATATAATTTCTCTGCTCCTTTTACAGGCAAACTTCTCAACAACTTGCCATGTTCACTTTGTCCGTGTCCTCGCCTCCCACTCACTGCTTCACACATTCCAACATGACTTTTCCCTACCATTCCATCAAAACTTCTCAGCAAGGTCTCTAATAACCTCCATGTTGCCAGAGCCAACAATATGACACTTTCCTTTCTTCAGCTCAGTCCACCACTCAGCAGCTCTTAGTACTGGACAGTCAGCCACCCCATCCCTTATTGAAACATGTTCCTCATAGCCTCCAGACACCATGCTGTCTAGTTTTCCTCCCAGCTCTGTCTCCTTGGCAGGCTACTCTTCCCTTGGGGACCTCAAAATCTCTTCCCAGCTGGTCTCATCTATTCCCGTGGCTTAAAATACCATCTATAAGCCAATGACTCCCAAATTTGTATCCTCAGCACAACCATCTCATCTGACTTATATCTCTAACTACCTTCTTGGTGATTCCACTTAGATATTTCATGGGCACATATCTCAAACCCAAGTCTAAACCTCAATTCCTGACTTTTTTCCTGCCCAAATATGTTCCTTTCCCATACATGACCCCACCGTCCACCTGGTTACTCAAAAACCCAATCATCCTAGATTCCTCCTTCTCCTCCGCTTCCAACCATCATTGAGCCTTGTCATCTCTACCTCCAAAATACAGCTGGAGTGGCTTCACTTCTCTCTGTCACCCCTAATGTACGCCCCAGCTCTCCCGGGACCGCTGCAGTAGCCTCCCTCCTGTCTTCCTGCTTCTGCTGCCATCCATGCTTCACACAGCAGCTAGGTGCACAGTGCACTTCAGATGTAAATAGGATTATGTGGGCCCACGTAAAAGCCTCATGGGTGACATTCCTTATCTATGGCCTTCCAGGTCCTGGGTGATCTGGCACCCGCTGACCTCTCCCATTTCCCTCCCTTGACTTTCTCCTCTCACTCTCATCCGTGCTCTCCTCCTTCCTGGTCCTCAAACACTCCAAGCTTGGTTCCATTTCAGAGCCTTCCTACAGGTTGTTCCCTGCCCTGCAGACCTGCTCTTTTCTGTCCCCATCAGGTGGGCCTCTCTCTCTTTGAGCCTCAGCTTTAATGCTGGCTCCTCCTCTGCCCAAACCCCTGTTTGTACCCCCTTTTGTGTTTACATAGCTCTTTGTTTGTTTACATAGCTCTTTGTTTGTTTACATGTTTCTTGCCAGTGTTTCTTCACTAGCTCGTGAGCTCCACGAGGGCAGGCAGCTTGCCTCTGTTGCTCACCACTGTATCAGCATCACCTAGGATGGTGCTTAGCACATACTGGAAACTCAGTAAATACTCAGATGAATGAATGGTGTCTGGAATTGTAGAAAGGGGTGTTTTGGAGGAGGTACTTCCCTGAGAAGGAAGAGCAAATATTGGCCAGGCAGAGAGGGGTGTTCACTCCAGGAATTAGGAAGCAGTGGGACCTGATGGTCACATTCTGATCTCTGCCCACTCTCCAATTATAGGTGAGAGTCTGGTTCCAGAACCGCAGGGTCAAGTATCAGAAGCAGCAAAAGCTGAGGGCAGCGGTTACATCTGCCGAGGCTGCCTCCCTGGATGAGCCTTCCAGCAGCTCCAACGCCAGTATCCAGAGTGATGATGCTGAGTCAGGAGTGGACGGCTGAGGACTGGGACAGAGGCCCTAGCCAGGCTGCCTGGACTAGTTCCTCCTGGGGGTACCCACTGGAGCTCCCTGCCTCACACCTCAACGAAAAGCCTCCTCAACCAGAAGAATCTGAGCTGTCAAGCAGGGACCCCCTTTTCTATACTGATTCCTGGAAACTGGAATAATGTAATGATTGGAGGCACAGGCTCTGGCCTTCAGCTATGTCCTTGGCCAACCTATGGAACTTCCGAGCCTTTTTTCTTTATCTGTATAATGGGTGCATTCATAACTTAGATCACCCAGGGGTGAGAAGATGTCTGTAAAGCAATAATGTGCCATGCACAGTGCAAAGTGTATGGTTACTGTTAAGGCTTGTAGGCCCCTGAGTAGGGAAGACCAACTGGAAAAAAAAAAAACTTTTTTTCTTCTGCTGTCACCCCACAACAATCAACACAGAACACTTCTGTGACCAAACGTATAGGGGTGTACCCCACATTCCAACCTCCAGTTCAGCAAATTCTGACATGATCTACCTGCAGGTAGTGTCTGACCCCACAGATTGAGGGCTCATTCCACATGGCAGCCCCTCCTTTCTTTTTTTTTTGAGACAGACTGCAGTGGCGCGATCTTGGCTCACCGCCACCTCCGCCTCCCGGGTTCAAGCGATTCTCCTGCCTCAGCCTCCCGAGCAGCTGGGACTATAGGCGCATGCCACCATGCCTGGCTAATTTTTATATTTTTAGTAGAGACGGGGTTTCATCATATGGTCAGGCTGGTCTTGAACTGCTGACCTTGTGATCCACCCACCTCGGCCTCCCAAAGTGCTGGGATTACATGTGTGAGCCACCACCCGGCCCAACCCTGCCCTTTTTGTTTTTTATGGAGTCTTAAGGTCTACCAGTCATCAGTCAACTCATTAGCATATGAAAAGACATCACTTCAGAGATTCTAGGGATTTTAGGAGTTCTATGCCAGGAAATCGAGATGAAGACCAAATATATATTTCATAATATCACAGCTCCCCTCACCTGGGGGAGTAATACCTGTACCAGCAATTAATATTTTCCTGGCCTGGCTGTGGAGAAGGAACCTCTTTGAATAAGCATCTGGGCATAGAAGACTCTTCACCATCAGAAGGAGTTGAGAGCAAAGAAGAGAAGGTAGACTGTTTAGCCCACTTCACAAAGTTTCCCAACGTTTTCTTGTTTTGTCTGAACTGTTACCATTCTCAGAAGAAGCTCAGGCCCAGCAGCAAAGACAAGGTCTCGCTCTGTCACCCAGACTGGAGTGCAGTGGTGCAATCATAGCTCACGGCAGCCTCAACCTCCTGGGCTCTAGTGATCCTCCCACCTTAGCCTCCTAAGCAGCTGGGACTACAGGCGCGTGACACCACGCCTGGCTAATTTTTAACATTTTTTGTAGAGACAACGTCCACTTGTTGCCCAGGCTGGTCTTGAATTCCAGGCTTCAAGTGGTTCTCCTGCCTTGGCCTCGCAAAGCCCCATCTTTTTATAGAATAATTTGTGTATGCCAAGGCTGGCATTTTGTCATAAACTCTGCTGTGTTTTCACAGGACAGTTATAATTTCCCCCTTTCATGACTCTGACTCATGGCTCCTTTTTCTTCTCAAGAATGTGCTCGATTTCTCTGAAAGAAGCCTGCTGCCAGGATTTGCAGAGCTGATTTTTGTAGCACAGACCATTCAGATTCTAGAATGGCTCTTGGGGACTGAGCTGAGGGATGGAAGGAAGCCTGCCCTGCCACCTGGTGGTGAGTGAGGGCACGGTCCCCAGCTGCTCTCGGGTAGGTTTGCCCCCAAGTACGTGGACTATTCGCTCCCTGACACCGGGCTGCAGGCTTGAGGGGACCCAGGGTCGGTTTCAAGAGCCTCTTCTCTGGCCCTGCCAACTATCTATCTCCCCCAAGTCCGTGGACTATTCGCTCCTTGACACCAGGTTGCAAGCTTGAGGAGAGGCAGGGTCAGTTTCAAGAACCTTTCTCTGTCCCTGCCAACTATCTATCTATCTATAATTATTTGATAGATAATTGTGGCTTGATCACGGCTCATTGCAGTCTAGACCTCCCCAGGTTCAGGTGATCCTCCCACGCATCACCACGCCCGGCAAATTTTTCTATTTTTTGGAGAGACAAGGTCTCACTACGTTGCCCAGTCTGTTCTTGAGCCCGTGAGCTGGAGGCTGCCGTGAGCCGAGATCGCCCCATGCCAGTATGGGCGACAAAGCGAGACCCTGTCTCAAACAAAACTCACAAAATCAGGGGACAAGGAAACAAAACAAGGCTTGATAGTCAGGCCTAGCTGTGGGGACAAATGCCATAGGTCTGTGGTTTGCAGCTTCTTGGGGTCCTGAATGAGAGAACAGGCCCCTCCCCAGTGTGTGCATATGCACACTCACTTCTGTATCCAGTTTCAGAGGTTCTCAGACCTGAGGTCCACTATGGACTCCTCCGCTACCCCCGGGTTGCAAGGTCCCTAAGCCATTGAAGAATCTGACAGAGGCACAAGTCCACCCTGACCTTTGGCAGGACTGTTCTGCTGCCAGAGGGATTACCGAGAAAGGAAATCTCGTCCTGGACTCTTCAAGTGGGGTGAGTGAGCTCCGGGGTATAAGCTAGTCCTTTCCTTCAGGCTGAGAGCTAGACAGGATAGGAGTAAGTTGGCCTTCTGCTGTCCCACTCTAGGGCTGGGTCCAAAGAGCGCTTTACTCAGTGAAGACAGGCCACTGTGTGGACAGAGACAACATACATAGAAACATGCATCGGAGGCCGGGCGAGGTGGCTCACGCCTGTAATCCCAACACTTTAGGAGGTCAAGGCGGGCGGATCACTTGAGGTCAGGAGTTCGAGACCAGCCTGGCCAACATGGTGAAACCCGCTAAAAATACAAAAATTAGCTGGGCTTAGCGGCGCACGCCTGTACGCCCAGCTACTCGGGAGGCTGAGGCAGGAGAATGAATCACTTGAACCTGGGAGGCAGAGGTTGCACTGAGCCGAGATCGCGCCACTGCACACCAGCCTGGGCGACAGAGTGAGACTATCTGAAAAAAAAAACCACAACAAAACATGCAACGGACTCAAAGATACACACATCAAAACTGTACGCGCACACAGGCTCTGATACAGAGGTACAGACACAAAAAGGCACCGATGTAAAAGCACAAAGGCAGGCCCAGTTACACTCCCGTCAACAAACCACGGAACCTAAATTCAGACTTGGTGGAGCCCAAAACCTCGCAGCCTCAGGGGCACTCTCGCCGGGGGCGGGACCAGAAGGGGGTGTGGCCTCTCAGGTCGAGGCGGGGTTAAGGGTCATAAGGCGGAGGCGCGCCCAAGATGGCGGCCTCCATGTGCGACGTGTTCTCCTTCTGCGTGGGCGTGGCGGGCCGCGCGCGGGTCTCCGTGGAAGTCCGTTTCGTGAGCAGCGCCAAGGTGAGGTCGGGGCGGGTCCTGCCGGGAGCCTCTCCCTAGTCCGGCCATGGAGACAGCCCGGCAGGACTCCATGCCCGGAGCCCAGAGACTTCTGCGCCGCTCGGACGCTACGGCCCTGCCCCTGCTCGCGGCCCGGGGGCTCCCAGTCTGTCCCCGCGCGCAGGCTCGTGGCGCGGTCACGCGATAGACCCGGGCCTCCGGAGTCTCCGTGCGCATTTCCTCCCAGCGGAATTCGGCCAGCCCGCGGGAGGCCCTTCTGTGGCTGCTCGGGGCGGGGCTAGGGGGCTTTGCTGCTGTATCCCTGGAACGGTGGGCGGGGATGTGCCGGGCAGAGAGAACTGAGGTGTAAAAGAGTGAGTCCTCACGAACTTCATGTGTGAGATTTGGGTGAGGGGATGAGGAGAGAGGCCAAGACCCTTCACGAAGGTCCTTGGAGTGCTGAGGAATTTGGACCAGAGTCCAAAGGCCGTGGGGGCATTGGGAGAGTTTTTAGCAGGAAGGTGACGTGATTTTGTCGTTTTTATTGTGTTCCAAAAGTTCATTGTAGAAAAAAGTAGAAAATGCATGTAAGGAAAGAAAATACAAAAATCACCCATACTTCTATACTTGTGCAAAGATGAGTACGTTAAAATTACATTTTTAGAAACTGCTTTTTGATGCAGCAGTGAATCTTTCAATATCAAGCCTATTTCTACATATTAAGTTTTAAGAGCTGAGTAGTAGCTTCTTCCGTGAGAGGGTCACAGTTCACTCAACCAACCCCTTATTAATGGACCCTTTATTGTTGTATGGTATTTTTCATCCCCAGAGTCAAAAGTCTTAGAGCTCATTTTCTGTGCAAACATCCTTTTGTTTTGTCCAGCAGTATTTTTTTCCTAGTTATCTTTGCCTATTGATATGTGTAAAATTATATTTGTTCTCATTTACGTTTCTTTGGTTACTAGTGAGGTTGAATAATTTATCCTGTGTAGTGGCTGTGTGTATGGTTGGTTCTTGCCCAAGACGTAAGACCTCTAGTTGTCTGTCGTCTGCTCTCAGCGTCATCATATTGATCTAGTTTTCCAGCTCAACCTTCCGTGCCCCCTTTCTGCTCTAGAGGTATCTGGAGCAGTTTGCTCCTTCCCTGGTAAATCAGCTTCCCTACATCCTTGGTCTCCTTACCTTTTCCTATCTCCATCTCCATAGTCTCTCTAGTGCTCCTGGGTGGCCACAGTTTGAAGGCCTCTCAGTTCCATCGTTCTTGGTTTGCAGTGATATTCTTCACCTTTTTCTTCATTAGCCCCCAGTCTCTCAGTCCCTTCCTTTCTTCATTTCTTCCCTCTCACTTCATCACTTCAGCCACTCTCCTTGCACAGTTTTCCTGTCCCAGGCTTCTATCAAGGCCCTAGCTGATTGCCCTCTCCTTGCCTACATCCGATCTGCTGCTGGAGAAAATAACATACCTGCCTGGACTTGGTAACAGCATGGATTATCCTGGGCTTTTTGCTTCTCTATTCAAATGAGATTGGTTTGTGATTTTTTTCTCTGTGTTATTTTCCTCAAGTTGCCACATGAGGGTTATACTTGTTTTTTTTTTTTGGTAAAACAGAAATGCTTTCTGTCATTACATTGTTTAAATAGCATGAGCATTATTTATTCTTTAAAGGTTTGAGAGAATTGGGTCATGAAACTATATAGACCAGGGGCCTCAAGTGGGAGTAGTTTTTGACTACTGTTTATTGCTTCTGTGGATAGGAATGACTTTTCAAAAATTTATCAACTATTATGCCAGAGACATGACCAGTCAGAACAGAAACCTCACCAGGTCCAGTGGAAGCCAGCTGGATTACCATACTGGTGCACTAGCCGGATAGCAGCATGGCTTATTGTGGGCTTTCTTCTTTTAATCAAGATTTTAAAATCTACTACATAGTCTGCCCAGGCATGGTGGCTCATTCCTTTAATTCCAGCGCTTTCGGAGGCCAAGGTGGGCTGATCACTTGAGATCAGGAGTTCAAGACCAGTCTGGCCAACATGGTGAAACCCTGTCTCTACTAAAAATACAAAAATTAGGCCTGGCGTGGTGGCTCACACCTGTAATCCCAGCACTTTGGGAGGCCGAGAGGGGCAGATCACTTGAACTTGATGTCAGGAGTTCGAGACCAGCCTGACCAACATGGTGAAACCCCATCTGTACTAAAAATACAAAAATTAGTCGGGCGTGGTGGTGCACACCTGTAATCCCAGCTACCTGAGGGCCAGGCACGAGAATTGCTTGAACCCAGGAGGCAGAGGTTGCAGTGAGCTGAGGTTGTGCTACTGCACTCCAGCCTGGGCGACAGAGGGAGACTCCATCTCAACAACAACAACAAAAATCTATTACATAGTCTTAGAGTTTTGCACCATTTTTTTTTATAGAGATGGGGTCTTGCTGTGTTGCCCAGGCTGGTCTCAAACTCTTGGGCTCAAGCGATCCTTCATCCTTGCTTCCCAAAGTGCTAGATTTACAGGCGTGAGCCACCATACCCGGCCTGCACGATTTTTTCTTAAAACTTTTTTTTCAAATTGGAAGTATGTATGGTTTGTCCCCTTTCCATTCAGGTTCAGTGCTCTCCAACCTTCTTTTTTTTTTTGAGATGGAGTCTTACTCTGTTGCCCAGGCTATAGTGCAGTAGTACAATCTTGGCTTACTGCAACCTCCGCCTCCCGGGTTCAAGCGATTCTCCTGCCTCAGCCTTCCGAGTAGCTGGGACTACAGGTGAACACCACCATGTCCAGCTAATTTTTGTATTTTTAGTAGAGACAGGGTTTCACCATATTGGTCAGGCTGGTCTTGAACTCCTGACCTCGTGATCTGTCTGCCTTAGCCTCCCAAAGTGCTGGGATTACAAGCGTGAGCCACTGCGCCCGGCCCAACCTTAATATTATGAATTAGAGCTCTGTTTTCTTTGAAATATGGTCATCAGTTTTGGGAATGACTTTATAAAGGAACAACTCTGATTCTTTTCTCTTTGTTTTGATTACGAAATATTTTCTGCATTTAGTCCTTCACAAAGAGAGGGAGATCTATATTTGTCCAATATTGAAATTTGAGATTGTCAGAAATAATGTGAGTCCCTGTTCATATTGTCGTGTCCCATAGAGGAAGGCCAAGTTTTCAATTTGCTAGATTGGGACGGGATACAAGGCATGGGGAGAAGGGCTTCCAGGAAACCAGGCAAGGGTATACCCAGGGCTTTGCCTCCTGGTTTTGTTTCACCTGTCCCACTCTACTGTGAGATAGAGCTTCCAGAGTTGTTCACAGGGTTGAGATTTTTCGCTCTGAGTTTGAGAGGCAACCGTATCTGGCCTTCTAAGGAGGCAGGGAGCTACCTGGGAGGCAACACTGACAGGTCATTTTGCTTCGGTGTCAAGCATTTTTTTCCTCTCCTTTTGTTGTGGCAGCTCAGTGTTGACAGGGCTCCACACGTCTTCTTTGAGTAGTGGGAGTATGTGCCCAATAAGGCCAGTAACTGCCTGGGTTCTGAAGCCATCTGCTGAGTCCTTTTGCACATTTGAGAGATGGCAGTTCAGAGGTTTTTTTCTCATTCTTCATCCTTTACATGATGTATATAGTGTTTTAGACCAGTGCTTCTCAAACTAACATGCATATGAATCACCTGGGCATCTTATTACGACGCAGATTCTGATTCAGCAGGTCTGGGGTGGGGCCCAAGAGTCTGCATTTCTGACAGAGTCCTAGGTGATGCCCATGTTGCCAGTCCCTGTACCCTCATTGAGTAGGAAGAAGCTAGAGCTCATAAGGTCCATTCATCTGTGCTATATCATTACACCCTGGAAACTACCTTGTAGGTATTATTATAATGCTCACTTTTCAAACGGGAAACAGATGTAAAGTGAAGCAGTTGGCTCAAAGGTTCACAGCAAGTTAATGTTAGGACTGGTACTAGTATTAGCTCCTTTCTTTCAGTGCAACCACCAAGGACTTGTTGGATGCCAGGCACTGTGCTAGGTGCTGTGGGTATTCAGCTGACCAAGGAAGAAGGCACATTCTCCCCCAAACAAGGCTTCCCTGTCCCATGGTGTAGGATTTCTCTGCAACCCTGTGTAGCAACACCACTGCCAGGATCCTGGAGTGGCATGTGGCTGACTCAGAGATGAGTGCCCTGCCATTATCAGCTCCTGGTACTGGAGGCCCCAGCCTGCTATAAGCCTTGGCCCTGCTCTGGCCATACTGAGAAAAATTCTCTCAGTAATCTGAGATGGCTGCCATGGTGGCTGCCTCCCTGTTCCAGGCCTTCTGCTCTGAATGGGCTGAAAGGGATGCAACTGAAAATAGGTCAGAGCTGTATTTCCAGAGGAGAAAGTTATGGAGGGTGCTAACCACTCTCCATGAACTCACAGAGGCAGAGGCCTCTCCTAAGAGTGAGGCATGTGGGAGTGAGGCTGGACAGCCTCCTGGAAGCTCTCGGAGCTATGTCTTCTGTTCCTTTTTATGGCCATCCTATCCCTCTGCCCTCTCAGGGAAAGGGGCTGTTTGCCACACAGCTCATCCGGAAGGGGGAGACCATCTTCGTAGAACGGCCCCTGGTGGCTGCACAGTTTCTCTGGAATGCACTTTATCGCTACCGAGGTGAGTACATCTCTCCTACTCCTCATGGCCCAGTCGCCTTTGTGCATGGAAGTGAGCTGCATACATCCCTACTGGCTGACGTCTCTGGAACTCTGGGTGTTGGGAGGAAATGCTGTCTTCCATTGAAGGACTGTGCCTGAGAACCATGCCTCTGTCCAGTCTCAGGTGTTTGAGGCTTATTCCTGTGGTGGGAGGCTCTTCAGATGTGCTCCCTGAGGGAGCACAGCAGGACTTAGGCGAGTTTGATTCCATGGTATGAGGGACATCATGCTGAAGGCCCAGTGCCAAAGTGGAGTCCTCCACCAAGAGGAGGCTACATGGCCCTTGTTCAAAGAAGGCTGAGTTAGGGGTGAGCACAAGTACGATGCCCTTAGCTTTGCTGGCCACATGCTTTTTTCACACTTTTCTTTTTTTGGGGTCTGGGGGAGGGGGACGGAGTTTCGCTCTTGTCGCCCAGGCTAAAGTGCAGTGGTGCGATCTCGGCTCTCTGCAACCTCTGCCTCCCAGGTTCAAGCAATCCTCCTGCCTCAGCCTCCCAAGTAGCTGGGATTACAGGCACGCACAACCATGTCCAGCTAATTTTTGCATTTTTAGTAGAAACGAGGTTTCAACATGTTGGCTAGGCTGGTCTTGAACTCCTAACCTCAGGTGCTCCACTTGCCTTGGCCTCCCAAAGTGCTGGGATTACAGGCGTGAGCCACCGTGCCCAACCCACACATTTCTTAAGCTAGAGAGACACAATGAAAGGAGGGTCAGTTGGCCCCAGAGTATGGGAAAAGCCCAGTTTGGGGGTGGTAGGGGAGCCTCACAGAGTGAGTCTGATTAAGAAGCAAGGAGAGTTAGACAATAAGGGCCAGGAGGTCCTTGAGAGGGAGGAGGCGATCATCTGCCTTGGGATGCACATGAAATAAATTCATTCATCCATTCATGCATGCATGTAATTATTCATTTACTCACTTCCCAAACCTTTATGAAACACTAGAATGGTGCCTGGCACATAGCAGCTGCTCTGTAGGGCTGTGAAAGGGATAGATGTGGCCTCTGCTCTCAAGACATTGTTGTGTCTGGCTCTCACCGTCAGCCTGTGACCACTGCCTTAGGGCACTAGAGAAGGCAGAGGAGAATGCCCAGAGGCTGACCGGGAAACCAGGCCAGGTTCTGCCTCACCCAGAGCTGTGCACTGTGCGCAAAGACCTCCACCAGAACTGTCCCCATTGCCAAGTGAGTATTCTTGGGGAGTGTACCTGGAAGGGGGTGGGTGAGGGAGGCCTTAGCTGGAGTCCTCAGTGGGGAGACAGGAGCAGCAACAGACCTGGTCATGGCCCTTGAAAACTACAATGTAGGATAAGATGTTGAAAAGGCTTGGTTATTGTTCCAGTTTCATCCTCCCTGGCACAGTTACATTGTCTGGAAAATGGGCTTGGTGGGAGCTTGCTTTCTTCCTGGGGACCTGGCAGGGGCTCTCCCCTCTACCTGAAAAGTTCTCTTCCCTTTCTGTGGTTTTGCAAGCCTAGGTGTGCCTTTCACATATCCCCAGAGCACCCTATGTTTTCTCTTCTCATGATACATCTGAGCTACAGCTCAGGGGCTATTTGTGGAAGGAATGCAGTTAGAGGAGGTGATCCTAGGGCCAGATCCTCGGGTACTGACCTCTATCCCACCTAACAGGTGATGTACTGCAGTGCAGAATGTCGGTTGGCAGCCACTGAGCAATACCACCAGGTCCTGTGCCCAGGCCCCTCCCAGGATGACCCCTTGCATCCTCTCAATAAGCTTCAGGAGGCATGGAGGTAGATTTCTTTTCCTCTCTTCTTTCCTTTATCCTTTCCTCCCTGGTTGCCTGCCTGGGCTCATCAGGTGTTGCCGTCTTTCTTAAGTTACAATTCCCCGGATTTTTCTTCCTTTCTTAGGGTTAAACAGAAGTCACATAACCCTATCCCCTGCTTTTAATCTGGGCTGTCAGTCTTTCTGTCCTTAGCATTTAACGCTCTCCCAGAAAGAGCCCCATTAAGCCAATAGGGATGCAAAGTCTTGCCTAAGTCCTTGTCTATGACTTTCTTGGTAATTGATGGAATTGGTAGGAAGTTTTCTCTGTACCAGTCAGACTCGGCTTCCCTGAGCTCAGCTACTAGGGAGAGAATTTCTAGGCCAATCTTTTTTCTCTTTCCCCAGGAGTATTCACTACCCACCTGAGACTGCAAGCATCATGTTGATGGCTAGGATGGTGGCCACAGTGAAGCAGGTGAGCCCACCCAACCCTCTCGGGGAAGCTGACTTTGGCCCCATTCAACCCTTGGTCTCAGTCTTTTCCTCACCTCAAAGCCCTAGCTTGGATGCAGAGTTCTTCCTGGCCTTCCCAAAGGAGAGCTCCTTGCTATGTAAAACCTTCAGAATGCGCTCTGAAGGCATAGGGAGTGGAGAGCTCGTTTTGCCTGTAGTCTTTTTTTTTTTTTTTTTTTGTAACTTAAAGACCAGTGTGATAGTATGCCTGTAGTTTCTGATATAGAAGATGCCTTGTGCAGTAGCAATTCATGCATTTGATTTATAAGCACCGCTTTTTCAGGATTATGTCTTACATAAAGCGAGAGAAGCCACTCTAACCACCCTTCTATTAATATTGTTCCTCAGCCTCTTTCTCCTGTTTTCCAAGTGTTGTTGAATTGGCTATCTTGGCTACAACTGGGGAGATGGTTGTGGGTGGGCAGCATTGGGAGGAAGCCTCAGGCAAAGGAAGGGCCCCTATAAGTTCCTGTGTAGTGGTATTTCCCAAGTGGGCGGGAGTGCCAGTGAGAAGGTGGGTATGTGACCCGTAAGTATGTTTGTTCACTGCAGGCGAAGGACAAGGACCGTTGGATCAGACTCTTTTCCCAGTTTTGTAACAAAACAGCCAATGAAGAGGAGGAAATTGTCCATAAACTTCTGGGAGACAAATTCAAGGTTATTATTCTCCTGTGGCCTGTCTCCTTCCCTCCCCAAATATCCTAGGATGTCTCTGGCCAGCTGTGGGGAGCACCACATTTGATCACTTCTGAGCTACAGGGAGGAGTTAGAACTTGGGTCCAGAAATCGATTCAGAGGACTTACATTCCTGCCACTGTTTACTTCATGACCTCATGTGGACCTACAGTTGGGAAGTGGGGTGACAACAGAGGAAGGGCGTGTCAGATGCCTTGCCCCGAAAGTGCTCCCTAACTGGTGTTAGAAGGCAGGACTCGTCATAGGATAGCAGTGGGCAAATCAGGTAGAATGGGGCCGCAGAATCAGAGAGCAGTGTGAAACTGCCCATGTCCTGAGAACCCGTTCCCAATCAAAGAGTATGGGTCCTCACTGAGGACAGCAGACTTCCCTGCAGGAGCTGCCTGAGGGTGGAGGCAGGTGTGTACAAGGTTTGCATCTGGGGTGGGCCCTCTTGCACTGAACTTTTATAGGAAGGGAGTGGGAGAGCCCAGCTGGTCTGGAGGCCAGGTCAAGGGAGATTTGATGGTGGTGGTGTGGATAGACATTTCAGGCTGCCTCAGCCTTGCTGGTACAAGTGCTGGAAAATGGAGAGAAATTTGGGTTTGCCACCCCGGGTTGGAACAGGCCGGCAGACTGCCAAAGCTCTTTGGAGGTAGACTCTGTGGCCTTCCTTTGCCCCTACGGAAAGCTCAGTCTACAGAGCTGGCCCTTTTTCCTTCCCTCCCCTAGTCGCCTGGGCCCTGCCTGGGTGCTAATGGGAAATCCCCAGGGATACAAGTCTCTCCCTGCTTCCCCTAATCCAGGGCCAACTGGAACTTCTGCGGAGACTCTTCACAGAGGCCCTCTATGAGGAAGCAGTCAGCCAGGTGAGTGAGGAGAGGGTGGGACCAGTGGCCTCCTTGTTACTCCAGCTCTCCAGGAGCAATCAGGTCATCATCTCCTACTGGGACAGCTGAGCCAAAGCCGACTTGGTCTTCTGGAGTTCGGATGAGCCTGACTCACAGAAGGCTTCCCAAACAGAGAGTCCAATTGGAAGAAAAGTCAGTGGCTGTAATGAGCACTCATCTCTTTTTTCCCCCCACAGTGGTTCACTCCAGATGGATTCCGGTCTCTCTTTGCTCTTGTTGGGACCAATGGCCAAGGAATTGGGACCAGGTTAGAATGTTCCAGAGCTATTGAAGTTACTCTCAGGGGTGGGAAACTGAGGAAGGTAGCCACAGTTCCTTTCAAGACTGGGATGGGGTAGGGTGGGACTCTAGACAGATCACTGAACTGGACACAGTGGTGGGAATCAGAATGAGGCATTGGAATCTGTTTTGGGGAGCCTCTGTTGGGGAAGATGGGCCCCCACCTGGAGAATGAAGTGGGGTGGGGATGGGAGACCCTTCTTCCTGGGCTTAACTTACCTGGAGGTGGAGAGCCCTGTGACCTGGGTTTCCGCCTCCCCAACCATGGGCTGCCTGGGACCCCCAGCTCCCTAAGCCAGTGGGTCCATGCCTGTGACACTCTGGAGTTGAAGCCTCAGGACCGTGAGCAGCTTGACACCTTCATTGACCAGCTATACAAGGACATCGAGGCAGGTTGGTGAGATAGGGCCTTGGCCTCACCCAGCCATGGCGACCCCCCCAGTCAGATGGTGGACACAAAGTCTTTCCCCAGGGTGCTCTGAATTAATGGTGGGGGAAGGTAATCCCTTTGTGCCTGTGGGGAGCCTCAGATCTGTCCACAGGGCACACAGGTGAGAAACAGCCCCAAGATGTATCCAGAGGCTTGATGCTGGGAGGAGGGGGGTGCTGGATAAATAGGATGTCTTGTAGACAGAAAAGCAAGGCTTCTGTCTCGGAGAGGCAAGTTTAGGTAAGATGGTAGGGACTGATGCCTTAGTGCAGTGGGGTTGCAGGACAGTGGAGACAGTGCCTGTCCGTGTAAGCCTCGTTTCCTTTTCCTGCCTTTAAAAATGGGTAGAATAATGTGTGTGTATTACTGTCTTACAGCAACTGGAGAGTTTCTTAACTGTGAAGGATCTGGCCTCTTTGTGCTTCAGAGCTGCTGTGAGTCATGGCGTTGAGGAGGGATGGTCCCAGGCGCTTCTGCCTTTGCCAGGTGGCCTTGCAGCCACAGTTTATCTTTCTCAGTTGGCCCTTTCTAGGCTGGTAGGGTTGAGTCTGGGAGCCCCATTAGGTCTGAGCTCCCACAGGAATTCCCCTGGGCCTTTTTGTTCTATCATTTTTTTCATTTGTTCATCCAACTGTTTGTGCTATAATACCTGCTTATATATAAAACCTTACAATAGGCCAGGCCCTGTACTAAGGCAGGCATAGAGCTCTGATTCTTGCAAAGGGATGCATGGGCTTTGCACCGTCACTGCCTTGTGAGATTTGGGAGTACTGGGAGCCCAGGCTACAGGGCGAGTCTCATCAGCACCTGATGAGGAGGGGCAGATTCAGCTCAGACAACTGCCTTTTCCAGACCTCAGTTTCCCACCCCCTGGTTTCCTCACTGCAAACTCCTCCTCCCAGGCTCCAGGGCCACTCTACCCTCCCAAACTGGATTCTCAGAGGGCCTGTGTCAGCTGTTACTAGATGTCCAATGGCAGGCAGAACTGAGTTAAGTGGTCTGGGGTGGGCATTCCTTCAGAGCCCTGTCCCTCCCTTTGTGAGACAGTGGGAACACGACTGAGAATGAAGTTGGCCAGTCACAGCGAGTTGGAGTGGGAGTGCTGTGGAGTTCATTTGTGCTGTGCTGTATGGTCTTCAGGAAAGAACACTGGATGCAGAGTCCAGAAACTTGGGTTCCAAAACGTGCTCAGCCTTGGCAGGGATGAACGAGCAAGAAAGGACCCAGTGCTCTGCAGAATTGAGGCTATTATTTTTTTTAGTCAATAATCCTCATTACCTGCCTCTTATGATCCAGGCAACCACAGTTGTGTGCCCAATGCAGAGACCTCCTTTCCAGAAAACAACTTCCTTTTGCATGTCACTGCTCTGGAGGATATTAAGCCAGGAGAGGTGAGGGGGACCAGGAACCGTCGGGATGGGTGGGCAGTAGGCCTTGGAAGTTCTCTGCAGGGATCAGGAGCAGCAGTGGCTAGAGCACCTTGAAGTTCAGGCTGTTGGGTGGAATCCCCACATACCTTAGGGTCTGAGTCTTTCAGCTCATGGTTAGGTTCTAACCCTACCTCGCTTTTTCAAAATATGACTCCAGAAAGCCTCAGGACAGTGTTTGAGGGACACCTATGTGCTCAGATTCTTGTCCCCAGCTATCTTTTGGTCAAATGCAGATATGTAATTTCTAAGAAAGCAGGAGATAGCTCTTTGTGGGTTTAGGGTCTTGTCTGTTAGTGCAGGCACAGTGCCTGGTTGAATCTTCTCGAGGTCAAGTAGCATCATACCAAGACCTCTGATCCCAGCTGCAGACCTTGGCCATTGACTGGCTTTCACCACGGCCCGAGGCCAACCACAGTCTCCTCTGTCTCAGGCACAGGCTGTTGGAGCCTTATAGTGGCCTGCCTACTGAAGGCACTGGGAACTGGATGAGGGCAGCCAGCCCCTTCACTGAAGGGCAACGCAAGCTTGGCTCCTAGAGATGGGGCAGTGGTTGGAGATAGGGTAGCTGTTGGGGAGGCCCTTATGCCATTTAAAAGAGCACAGACCATCAGACTGCACTTCTCTGCCCTACAGGAAATTTGTATCAGCTACTTGGACTGCTGTCAGCGGGAGCGCAGCCGCCACAGCCGCCACAAGATCCTCAGGTGCCAGCTGGGGACATGGTTGTGCAGCTGGGCTCTGGGGTCCTCTATCCCATAGCTCCCTGACTTTTCCCCCTCACCATCCCCCACTGCTGCAGGGAGAACTATCTATTTGTCTGTTCCTGTCCCAAATGCCTGGCAGAGGCTGATGAACCCAATGTGACCTCAGAAGAGGAAGAGGAAGAGGAGGAGGAGGAAGAGGAGGAAGGAGAGCCAGAAGATGCAGAGCTGGGGGATGAGATGACTGATGTGTGATGTTGCCCTGCCCAGAAAGGGCCCTGCCCTAGACCCTGCCAGAAAAGGGGGCTCTTCCCCCAGAGAAGTGGCTTGGAGGGAACTTCCCACTCCCATTGCCTGCTTTCCCCATTCCAGCCCTCTCTGCTAGAGGGTAGGAGAGAGCCTGGATCTCTGGCCCCAACCCCCACCAGACCTCATGCCCTGGACACTGCTGCTGAGTTGGCTCAGACTCTGCACTGGCACTGAGCCTTTCACAACTGGCCTCCCCTTGAGGTTCCTCCACTCTAGGGTTTGAGGGGCTGGAATCAGGGCCAGGGCCTAACAGTGTTTCTTCCCCTCGGCCCCACGGCCCATACTCACCCCTTCACCTGAGGCTTCTCCCCTCTCAACTTGCTGTTGATTTCTTTTGAGGGGTAAAAGAAAGACCGAGTTCATTGAAGCAGAGACGCGAGGTGGTGAGGCGTCCTCACCTCCCCCCACCACAGCTGTGGCTGGTAAGGCAACTGCTTGACCACTGGCCCAGCAAGCAGAGGCGGGCAGGAGGATCTGGGCATCCTGAGCCCCTTCCCTGAGGCTGTCTCCTGGGAATGCTGGACCAGGGGGATTACTCCCCCCACCCACACCCCCATTTGGACATCTGGGGAAGTGGAGATTAACCCCTCCCCCAGACTCGTGCCTTGCCTCTCAGGACCTGGCACAGTGGCTGGCCTTATGGAGTATGGAAAAGGCCTCTGCCTTCCTCAGGAGGGACACATAGGGGGTCATCACCCTTTCTCACACCTGTTTCCCAATGAGCACTCAGCAGCATGGCTGAGACCTGGGGCTTGACAGGCCTGCGCTCCTTAGATTAGGATGCTCTGGTATTCCTGGGGCCAGTTAAAATGGGTCAGTGAGGGGCTCTCCTGGCCTCAATCTCCATCTTTAGGGTCTCCACAGACTAACATTGAAGTCTTCCAGAAACCTTGAGGAGCTGGGCTAGATACTTCAAGAGTAGCCCTGTCTTGTCCCCTCCTACCCCCAGATTAGCACCACCCCTCTCACTCTTGGGTTGGATGCTATGGGAATTACAACCCATCACTCCCAGTGCCTCCCTTTCCTGGAGGAGCCTGCTGCATTCTCCTGCTGAGGGATCCCAGAGAGGGCAGGTGCCCACCCCACAGGCCCTTTCCTGGACCATGGAGCCAGGTGAAACCTGTCTGGCCCCTTACCCATTGGGTTCTTACTCCTTCACAATGGTCAGCACTCCTCTCCCAGCCCCCCTGCCCACTGTTCTCAATAAAATGTGAGTGGTGAGAGGCCTCTGCAGGAATGCTTTGTGGCAAGTGGCTGGGCAGGCTGCCCCGGGCGTGCAGCAGGCACAGGTGGGTGCAAAGGAATACCGATTAGACCAGGTAATGGTAGGAGATGGGAGCTCCAGGCTCACCAGCTTGGGCTCACCTCTGCTCTTATTTACACTCTGCTATGCAAATGTTCTAATGCCCAAGAGCAAGGGTCCTCTGAGGTCCAGTTTGGGTGGTTTTTAAATTTTGAGACAGGGTCTCACCTTGTCACCCAGGCTGGCGTGCAGCAATGCAATCATAGCTCACTACAGCCTTGAACTTCTGGGCCCAAGTGATCCTCCCACCTCCGCCTCCTGAGTAGCTGGGACTATAGGCTCACGCCACCACACCCAGCTAATTTTTAATTTTTCTGTAGAGATGGGATCTTGCTATGTTGTTGCCAAGGCTGGTCTTGAATTCTTGGCCTCAACTGATCCTCCCACCTCGGCCTTCCAAAGTGCTGGGATTACAGGCATGGGCCACCGTGCCTAGCCCTGAGGTCCAGTTTGGACCCCCAGTTCCAGGCTCTAAGATGAGTCTTCTCCTGAGGGGCTGAACTCTGGCTTCCCAGGGCTTCCTTGGCTCCTAGCAGGAAGCTGTGCTGGGATCTAAGACTAGCAGTCTGAGCACTGGTCCCAAATGACCTGGGCCAGTCACTGTCCTCTGTGGGTGTTTCCTTTCCTCAGAACGACAGTATGGGATGATATGAGTGAGTTTGAAGGTCCTGCCCACCCGTGTGCTCTTATTCTAGGACACAGTTGCAACCCTGATGAGAAGCTTTATTGCTAAAAAGTCAGTGAGGGTTTATTGAGTCCCCAAACACCAGCTCTTTAAACCACTCCAACAACTGCTGTGAAGGTCACTGTGCAGAGACCCTGGGTAGGGGAGGCTGGAGCCAGGTGAGTGTGACAGGTCACAGATGGCTCTCAGGCCACCTGCCTTCAGCTCCTTTTGTTTCGGGTTCTAGCCAGAAGCCCTGGGGCCTGTCTCTTGCCTCTTCTTGTAGCATGAGACACCCTTGGGGGCCCTGGGGAAGGGAAGGCCAGTGGTGTGGCTTCCCTTTCAGCCTAGCAACGCCCAAACCCTTTTCCTCTACCTGGCTCCACTTGTCCCCAGATGCTATCCCCAAATTCCAAGTAGCAAAATTCCTGGGTTTCCCCTTCCCAGCTCAGAGTCACTTATGGCTGGAATGTGGGACAAACTCTTCTACCAGAAGGTCCAGGGCGGTTGCAGCAGCTCAAAGGTGGGGATGCTGGTGACATTGACTGGGATGGAAATGATGGCCCATGGCAGCCCATGCTGTTCCAGAGAGCGGCGGATCATGTAGCTGGGAGGGCATGAAGAGAGGTGGTGACGGTCACTTTCTTGGTACCCCATCATGCCCCACTGTCCCCATCAATCTGGGAGTTCCAAAGCCCGAGATCTTTTTTTGCCCTCTAACTGAAGCACCCCAAGTTGAGGCCTGCAAGAAGGGACTGGTGATTACCCCTGACCCAGTCATGGCGCCCAGCCTGGTGCTGATAAAGCCAGAGGCAAGGAGCCCTCACCCGTCTCGGCCGAGCAGGAAGAGGGCGGGGATGTCAGCTGTGCGCTGGGTACTGTCCTGGATCATCTCCACGTAGAAGCTGTCATTGTCAACCGCGTTGTCAGAGATGATCACCGCCCGCCCGCCGTGCTCCTGGACCACCCGAGTCTTGGAGAGGAAGGAGCAGCCCCTGGAAGAGGTGGTGATAAGACCAAAGGAAAGACAGGTCCTAGCTCCCCCTTCCCCAGACCATCACCCTGGGAGTATAGAAGGCAGACTATGAAGAATCTGTTATAAAGGCTCATAAGTAAATAGCTAAAAGCATGGATAATTTAAATACATTTCTTTTTCCTTTTTCTTTTTTTTTTGGAGACTGGGTTTTGCTCTGTTGCCCAGGCTGGAGTGCAGTGACGTGATCTCGGCTCACTGCAGCCTTAACATGCGGTCAAGCAATCCTCTCACCTCAGCCTCGAGTAGCTGGGACCACAGGTGTGCACCACCATGCCCAGCTAATTTTTGTATTTTTTGTACAGACAGGGTTTCTCCATGTTGCCCAGGCTAGACATTTCTTAAAGACGCTTCAAAAGATGAAATTTTCAAAAACAGCTCTTTCAAAGCACTACTACCAATAATCTCAGAATCTGCCATATGCCTGCCCACTCCTCGTGTCCTGCCTGCCCACTCCTCGTGTCCTGCCTGCCCACTCCTTACCCCCTCTCCACCAGAGCAATCTGGTCCTGGATGAAGAAACCGTTGCTGAGTTCCCCGCAGGCCTCTGGAGGTTCAGCGGGGACAAGGTGAATCTGCTCATACCTTGTGTGCTGAAAAACATTTAACATTTGGACAGGTGAGAGTGTAATGAGACACACCTGCTTTAGGACTGGGCTGACAATCCCATCTTATTGGCGCCTTATAAAGTGTGAAGGAAACATGGAGTGGTTTCTGTATCGCCAGACACTTAAACATTTTTACTTAATTCTCGCAAAGGCCTATCTGGTTGTCCTACACCACCCTACCCTTCTATGAGATAGGCAGGGGAGTTGGTTGTAGATCCAGAGAGAGGAAGTGATGTGCCTTAAGTCACATAGTTCACAGGTAGAGCTGGCAGAGAAAGCTGGTGCTCTTGGCTTTTCACTTTATGTCCCCTAAAAAGACAACTTGTCCCTCCATGGTGCCTAGGTTTATATTATACTCAGGGGAGTAGCTGGAAGAGCTTCCTTTCTGTGCTGCAGCTCATGGAAGGCAGAGCTGATTCTGCTCCCTTCCCTGTCCCAGCACTCAGTTGGGATGAGAGGGTCACTGCAGCTCAGTGAGGGGAAGGGGGAGGTTGAGGATCAGAGATCAGGGGCCTCCCTTAACTTACAAAGATACCACCAAAGTCCTTGGCAGGTGTGGCTGTGAAGATGTATCGAATGTCCCCAGGACTCAGCACTTGAAAGTACAAATAATCATGGATACGGAAGCCTGAAGGATAAAGAGTACAGGTAAGAAGCCTCCCAGGAACAAGCTGGTTCAGGTTCAGATCCCAGACCCTGTGTCTTCAGCTAGGCTGGCTATAGTCTGGGCTCAGGGTCCTGGCTTCAGCCAACGGGGTCCACTAGTGGCAGGGTTGGGGGCTAGATGGCCTCTGTCCTGGGGAGGATAGAGTTGATGCAGAGTCATTAACCCCAGAGGTTTATATCAGCTGCTGCTGCTTACGCAGTAAGCCAGGAAAACTGAGAGCTCCAGGGTTAGTATTTTTGCTCTGAAGACCTGGGAGTTTCAGGGTAGAGATGTAGTGGCCTGCGTACAAAGCAATTCTCACTAAAATTTAAAAGTTGACTTTCTGGTCCCACTGCCATCCCCTTAAGTTTAGTCACTATCATCTCTTGTCCTGACAGCTCAGCTTCTTACCTGGCCTCCCTGCCTCCATTCTTGCTCCCCAAGCAACAACCCGAAATCGAAAACATCTTAGCAATTATGAGCACATCACCATACCTAGGGTTTCAATAACTGCCCTTTGCATTTAAAATTTAAACTCTTTTTAAACTGTGGCCTACAAGACCCTGTTTGCTGTGGCCCCTGGCCACTCTTCCAACCTCATCTCCTCCATCCTGTGTTCAAGCTACACTGGCCTTTCAGTGTCTTCACTTCTCTGGGTCTTTGTGCAGGCTGTTCCCTGAGCCTGGAAGGCCCCCTACTCCCACCCCACCCTACTTCCACCCCTTTACCTGACTCTTTCCTAGTCATCCTTCAGGTCACACCTTAAATGTCACTTCCTCAGAGAAAGCTTCTGCCTCATGATTGCCCTCCCATACCCATTCAAATGTACTTTTTAATAAATGGGGACTTTCAACATAATTTGTAATTATACAGCTTTCATAACTTTTCTTTTTTTCTTTTTTTGAGACGGAGTCTCGCTCTGTCACCCAGGCTGGACTGCAGTGTTGCGATCTAGGCTCGCTGCAAGCTTCGCCTCCCGGGTTCACGCCATTCTCCTGCCTCAGCCTCCGGAGTAGCTGGGACTACAGGCGCCTGCCACCACGCCCGGAGAATTTTTTGTATTTTTAGTAGAGACGGGGTTTCACCGTGTTAGCCAGGATGGTCTCTATCTCCTGACCTCGTGATCTGCCCGCCTGGGCCTTCCAAAGTGCTGGGATTACAGGCGTGAGCCACCGCGCCCGGCCTCTTTTTCTTTTTTTGAGACAGGATCTCACTTTATCACCCAGGCTGGAGTGCAGTGGCGCCATCTCGCCTCACAGCAACCTCCACCTCCCAGGCTCAAGCGATTCTCATGCCTCAGCCTCCCAAATAGCTGGGACTACAGGCGTGCGCCACCATGCCTGGCTAATTTTTTTTTGTATTTTTTAGTAGAGAGGGTTTCGCCATGTTGACCAGGCTGATTTTTTTTTTTTTTCATTTTTTAAATAGGAATGGGGTCTCGCCTTGTTGCCAGGGCTTGTGATCCTCCCACCTTGGCTTACCAAAGTCCTGGGATTACAGGCGTGAGCCACCGCACCTGCCCTGGATTCATAATTTTTAAATATCTGCCTCTTCCACTTTGTAACTTCATTCAATGAAGAATCCCCAGTGTCTTGCATAGTGGCTACAATATAGGGATAGCCCTATAAACTTTCCTGAATGGGTGAACAACTATATCTAGCTCCATAGCACCGGTGAAGAGAATTTCCAGACAACTAGATTTTTCTGGGGCATGGGATCTTCTCCTCAGCACCAAAGTTTAATGTTGTACCTGGACTTGAGTCCCTGGTTTCCTTAACCCAGAGAGACTGCGGAATGTTGAAAGATAAAAACTGCTGTCATGGGCGGGCGCGGTGGCTCACGCCTGTAATCCCAGCACTTTGGGAGGCCGAGGCGGGCAGATCACGAGGTCAGGAGATCGAGACCATCCTGGCTAACACGGTGAAACCCCCGTCTCTACTAAAAATACAAAAAAATTAGCCGGGCGTGGTGGTGGGCGCCTGTAGTCCCAGCTACTTGGGAGGCTGAGGCAGGAGAATGGCGTGAACCCGGGAGGCGGAGCTTGCAGTGAGCCGAGATCGGGCCACTGCACTGCAGCCTGGGCGACAGAGCAAGACTCCGTCTCAAAAAAAAAAAAAAAAAGAAAAGAAAAAAAGAAAACTGCTGTCACAAGTCTGTTAGTCTATCAACAAACTACCAAGTCACTACTGTGTACCAAGGATGGCATTAAGGCTTTAGCTGTCTTTGTTTACTGCCCAAATCACAGCCATCAGTTAGAGCTCCCATGGCTTGGCACTGGGCTATACAGTCCTGGGAGTGGGGACTCCCTCTCGGATACAAATACACACCCAGAAAGCCTTCCTGGACTAGCGTCAAACTCACTCCCTCCTCCCCAACCCTTGCTTGCCTTTGCGTGTGCTTATTGTGTAAGTTGTGGGTATACGTATGTGCTCACTTATGTGCATAGATGTATACATTTATGTGCTTGTGTAGGTGTAAACGGTTTGTGCGTGTGTGCCCACGTGTAGGAATGTGTGCTCCTGTGTACATGTGAATGCTCACATACATATCTCCAGCCTGTAGTATCCTTCCTTAGCTGTCCCTTCTGGTCGCACCCTGAGTCACCTGGGTCGGCGCTAGTGGGCGGGGAGGGGCGAGTGGGGAGATCTGCTTTGTCGTGGGAAGGTGAGGAGTCAGAGCTTCAGCCTCAGGCTGCGCCCACTTTATGTCCTTGGACCACCACCCACTTATTCCGGCCGCCCGCTCCCAGACCTGTCCTGCTCTGAACTCGCAGGGTCCCCAAGGTGACCCTTGGCCCCCAACCCGAGACGCGCGCAAGCTGGACGGCCAGCCCCGCCCTGCAACGCAGTCCCACCCGTTGCCGCTCACCGTGGGCCGCGACGCATGCGGGGAGCCAGAGCACGAGACAACACCAGCCCGCGGCGCCGGGGACCATCTCCAGGGCCCGGCCCGGCGCCGCGTTTCCTCCCGCCGCCCCGCCGCGCGTCGCTCGCCGGACTTCAGCCTGACAGCTGCTCCGGCCTCCCGCCCACATACCCGCTCTCGCCGCGGGCTGGACGACGGGAACGAGGCTCAAGGCTGATTGGCTCTGACGCCTGCTCATGTAGCCACACTTTCCGCCTCTGCGCCTTAGCCTACTTCCTATTGGTCGAGAGAAGTGGAGCCGGGGGCTGATTGGCTTAAACTCTTAACAGCTACAACCGGCCCTCGCCTCAGCCCCGTCCCAGCATACTCTCCGGGTCCTCGCTGGCGGTGGGCGGGCCAGGGAGGACAAGCACTGGAGGTGTGCCCGTAGCCGGACTTGCTTCAGCTGTCGATAGTCGAGGCCGTTAACCCTTGCGGTCTCGGTCCTGTCCACTCCAAGGCCGCCTCAATTGACGACGATTAGCCTTCTCCCAGCTGCGCTTCCCTCCTCCCCACGCCTTCACGGGAAGGCACTCGTCTTGCGCCAGGGGGTCTTCCGCCCAGTGCCACCAACGCTTGCGCGCTCACCGTGGATAGGCGCTGGGGCCGCGGCCTGGCGCACGCCATCCACGAGGAGCCTCTGGCCAGTGCAAAGCCAGAAAACGGGCATTGGGGCCAGCTTCCCACGCTCGCCCCGTTGACACTGACTATGTAACTGTGACACTGGACACCTTGACCTCTCAGCCTCCTTTCTCTCATCAGTAAAATGGCCTTAATAGGACCAACGCAATAGGGTTGTGAGGATTAAATGAGATCGCTCACGTAAAGTGCTTTGGCACCAGCCTATCCCACACTTTGCGTCCCACACTTTTGCCTTTATTGCATTCCTTGGTCTGGCGTCCGGGGATGGAGGAGGGTGGAATTAAGTTAGTAGGTGATGCGGGCCGAGCAAAGACCCTCCGTGCTCTAAGAAGCACGACTGAAATGCGGCGACCCCTCTTTAATGAACGCCCCTCACTAGAGAGTCCCCCCGAAGCCCAGCCTCAGGTCCTTCTAGCCGCACCGAGTCGGTGGTAACGAACCATAGAGTAGCGGAAGTGGTCCGTTCTCTTCCTCTCCCGGCCCAAGCTTCTGGGTATTTCTATTGCGCGAGGCATTGTGGGTTGCTGGGCGGCCCGGTCTCGGAGAAGAGGGGAGAGTGGCGGGCCGCTGAATAAGCTTCCAAAATGATGGTGAGTGGCGTCTCGCGCATCCGTCGCCATCAGCTGCCATCTGGCCGGTGGCCGGCGCCGCTCGGCCTGGGCTTGCTCTGTAGGACCCTCTTTTGCTTGCCGCCTCTGTCCTCGCCCAGATCCCCAGCTTAGGGGCGACCCCAGCCAGCCGCGGCCTGGCTCGGCCGGAGCACGGCGCTGGAGCCGTTGGCGAGGGCTGCGTGGGGCTTTAGAGGAGTCTCTGGGCTGGCCGGTTGGGGACTACAAGTCCCAGGGTGCTTCGGGCCCGCGAACCCACGTCGGGGACCTCTTTTTTAGCCCCGCATGATCGGGACTTGCGTGAAACGAGTGCAGGTCGGCCGTGGTTACGCGGTCGGCAGCTAGACTTGGAAGCTGGGGCTGCCCTGAGATTTGCGGGCTGTAAAGACGTGTGCTTCTTGGAACCGGCACAGACACATTGGGGACCTCATATTGTGCCCGCCTAGGGACTCACTATGTTCACTCGCTGACCCTCACCGCAGCGTGCAGAGAAGCAGACGCCTTCCCTAGTACTTTTAATTCATTCACTCATTCGCTCAGTCATTAAATAAACGCGTCTTTAGTGCCTACTGAATGTACCAGGCCCTGGTGGTTGCTGGGGGTTGCAGCCTCTCAGCCAGGAGAACGGGAAAGGTAGATGGAGACACTGTATCGGAGGTGGGAAGACCCAGGCTCGGACTCTGGTGACATAAGAAAGGCTTTTCTAGTTGGCTACCTAACTCTGGGTCTCGTTTTCTTGAAATTTGGGGCGAGGGAGTTGCTGAGAGTCCTGGAGCCACCTAAAGTGCTCCTTCTAGCCCTACTTCCCACACTTCTTTTCTCTCTCTCTCGGAGCTTTAGATACTTTCCGTGGGTCCCAAGCCTCGATGGTATCTCCTGGGTTGTTATTGAGTAGGGCCAGCTTCCGAGGTGGTGTTTGACCCTGACTGAGATACTGCTTTCTGTGCACTTGGCAGTTCACTTATTCATTTTGGCCTGTCCGACTCTATCTTCTGCTCTTTTCCTGCTTCCTGCAGCTTTTCCCTGTCCTGTTAGGGACGCAGACGCCTTTTAGGTGTTCTACCAAATGCCCTATGAATCCCGCTTGTACCCAAGGTAGAAGGAAATTAGCATTTAACAGTACTTCCTCTCCCCTTTATGTCTCTAGCATTGCTCATTCTTGAAGTCGTCTTCATCTTCTGTGCAGAGGCAGCATAGTACAGCAGTTGAGAGTAAGGCCTCTGGAGCTACACTGAATGCCTAGGTTTGTAACTTAGCTCTGCCACTTACTAGCTGTGTGACTTTGAGCATGTTATTTAATTTCTGGTTCTCAGTTTGTCAGTGTGCCTAGCAGATAGTAAGCACTCAGCAATGTTAGCTCTTACTCGGCGAGGTGGTTGTTTGCTTCCTTTCATCTCTGGAATCAGTCCATCCCGCTGCCAGGGCTTCCGTAAGAGCTTTGGTTCACATTCACACAGCTAGGGATCAGAACCGCCATTCTCTTCACCAGTGGGCTCTAGATCATCACATTTGGGTTTTCCCTGAACTGACCCCTCCTCTGTCAGATTGACGTTTCCCTGCTGTATTGGCTCTTGATATCTCCTTCCCATTTTTGGAATGTGAAACTTCTATCTCCAAGAGTCTTCCTGTCTTCAGATTGGCCCCTGATATTCTAGAATACTTCTGTAATCGAAAGAGAGGTGAAAAGGTCCCCTGAAACCTCAGTCCTGTGATGTTGGTACAGCTTGCATAAAATGTATGTCCTCGCCTTTGTGGTGTTGAGCGCTGTGTGCCTTGGCATAGACACACTTGTTTTGTAAGCCATTAAGCTTAATGATGCTTAGTGAAAGTTTTAAAGTAGGATGAAGAGGAAGATCAGTAAGCTGAAATTCCAAAACCTTCCATTATACCTGTGGCCAATTACTGGAGTCTGCTCTTGTTTCTTTTTCTTTTTTTTTTTTTCCCGAGATGGAGTCTTGCTCTGTTGCCCAGGCTGGAGTGCAGTGGCACCATCTTGGCTCACTGCAACCTCCACTCCCAGGTTCAAGCAATTCTCCTGCCTCAGCCTCCCAAGTAGCTGGGATTACAGGCATACGCCACCACGCCTGGCTAATTTTTGTATTTTTAGTAGAGACGGGGTTTCACCGTGTTGACCAGGCTGGTCTCGAACACCTGACCTTGTGATTCACCCACCTTGGACTCCCAAAGTGCTGGGATTACAGGCGTGAGCCACCGCACCCGACCTTGTTTCTTATTTATTAGAGGAATAAAAAAAAGGAGCGAGGTTGAAAGTAACTAAGGGATGGAAACTGGACTTTCCATACAGTGCCTGCTGCTGGGGAACTGTTAGAAGAGGACCTATCCTGCTTGTCTTGGCTTGACTCAATCCAGCTCTGCCACCTTTTCCACCCCATAGATGCTCTCTACCCAGCCTGCTGTTTCTTCAGGGCTTACAAAGCATAGGGAACCTGGGGGATCTGTGGTTAGCTGCTTCCAAGCTCTTCTTGCATTGTGCTTAAGAACTCTCAGTAAATGTAGTGTTACTGTAGTGCCAGTGCTTTTCTCCCCAAAAGTCAAGAAGCCAGTGCTGTCAAGCACTTACAAGTAGCAGTTGGATTTTCAGCCCCAAAAGCTGCTGAATATTGCTTCATGTGTGGCCAAATCTTGGCACTCTTCAAATTAAGGTTATTTTGGTCCTTGTCTTTGGAAAGCTTGTGCTTAAGCTGGATGGTGATAAAAAGTTGCGAGCAAGGGCAAGTGAAGAGAAAGTTATGGGATTCCCCTATTCAGATGCCCTTGTTTATTACTGTAGAGAAAACTTCTTGGAAGAATTGGAGCTCTGAGGAATTGGTGGCCTGGTGGTGAGAAAGTGGCTTTGGTAGAAGATGGCAGAGTGACTATTTTAGATGGGGGTACACTTTGCAGGTTGAGGTGAGAAAAAGTATACACAAGCATTGGGTAAGTTAACCTGTTGAGGTGAAAGAACCTGTTGAAGGTGATAGGAAGTGATTGAGACTCATGTTAGTTTTTGATTTAAAGTGTAAGACTCCATCCGTGGCAGGGGTGGACCAGAGGAGACTTGGGGCTGCCATAAGGAATGATTTAGCAAGACTGGGAGATGGTAGGGCCTTTCAGGACACACATCTTTCCCTTACAGAAGGTGCCAGGGACTGGGCCAGCTGAAGGGCCAGAAAGAATGCTGGGAGTATAGAGAAGCCATTTCTTGCCACCAGACCTGGGACACTCCAGCAAAAGGAAGGAATTTTCCCTTCAGTTGACGCCTGACCCCAAATGTAGGGGTTTACATGACAAGCATTCTTTTTAAAATAAAAAATAAAATGAGTAATGTATGATTATTTGACAAGCATTTAAAAAAATTTAATGAGGGCCTGGCATGGTGCCTCATGCCTGTAATCCTAGCACTTTAGAAGGCTGAGGCGGGAGGGTTGTTAGAGGCCAGGAGTTGGAGACCAGCCTGGGCAACATTTTTTAAATACAAATTTAAAAAAATTAGCCAGGTGTGGTACCTCATGCGTTGCGGTCCAGCTACTCAGGAGGCTTGAGCTTATAGTAAGCTATGATCTCACCACTGCACTCCAGCATGGGTGGTGGAGCAAGACCCTGTCTCTTAGAAATATATATTAAAAAAGAATAATATATTAAATTACTCCCACTCTCTTATTCCGTAGAGTTTATTGGGTATTTTTCGTTTTCTTTTTGTAGAGACAGGGTCTTGCCATGTTCCCCAGGCTGGTCTTGAACTCCATGAGCTCAAGTGATCCTCTTTTTTCTACAGTGGTTTTTGTTTTTTATGTAAATCACAGTATGCCATTCCTCTGCTGAAAGCTTCCCAGGGCTTTCCTTTTTAGGAATGAAATCTGAACTCCTCACCATAGTGTGTCTACAAGTGTGTATGTGATCTGGTTCCTGCCTGCCTCTTCAGCTTTATTCCAGTCTTCCTCTTGCTTACTACCCTCCAGCTGTGCTGGCCAAAAGAGTTGAACTTTTTAAGGAATTGACCAGTTAATAAGGAATCAGCCTCATGAGTGGCAAGACTCTGTCTTTGGCAGGAATTCCTCACTCCTCATTGTTAGGTTGGGAAAGCTCTGTGCTTTCCTGTGCCTTCCTTGCTCAGACATCCACGTACCTCTAAGGACTAGGTGATGGCTTTCAAACTTTTTATTGCATTCCACAGTAAGAAATACATTTTTAATCATAGCCTAGTAACAAATTTAACACAATAAAAGTTTTGAAATAGTATTTATCCTTACTACATTCTGTGTCACACACAAAATTAGCCAGAAACACTTGAGAAGACTGGATCTAGTTCGTGGGCTTATCTCTGAAGGCTCAGATTTGAATGTGGAGAGAAAGTAGTCTGGTTTGCTAAGCTGAGAAATTGCTCTCTCTGCTAATAATGGTGGTCACTAGAGCAAAGATATCTGAGCGGGCCCTTTAAAACAAGCAAGTATCCCTGTTTCTCAAGAGTTTCTAAAGCAGGTCTGCAAATGAAGCCCTTACGGGGATAGGGAATGTTCTGGAGACCAATGCAATATAGAAAGAGGAAAACTTCTTTGGGGTATCTGATTGGAAATTAGTCACACAGAAGCTTTATTCAGCCAGCATGAGAGATGGAAACATTGCTGTATGAATTAGATTTGCCGTCATTTTTCAAAACAGGGCAAAGGTGCTGTTTGTTTCTCTGCCTGTTTTCCTACACTGCAGCTGAACATCACTGTTACATAAAGCTGACTGCCTAGGCATCTGTAGGACAACAACTCAAGCTCTTGGCATCTTGCATTTTGCATCAGTGTCCCATCTGCTTCTCTAAGATTGAGCTGTAACACAGACAAGTGGATGTTTTGCTGCGGAATGAACACTTAGCAGGGTCTGCCTCTTCCTCCTGTGTTGTGACCCAATTCCTCAGCACAGGGAGTAAGGTCAGAAGTTGAAAAGGCCATGGTCATTCAGCTGGGTACTGGAGAACTCATGATTTTTTCTTTTAGATTAGGTCAGTGCTTCTCAAACCATTTTCCTGTCTAGCATACCTGCAGGGTAGGCTAAATTTGATAGTGTCTCTGGAGGTAGAGGCTGGTTGGGGAATGGATGTGGTAGACAGTTGGGGGAATGTGGTTTAAGAAGACCTCTAGATAATTCTGTTAAGGGAGAGATGGGAGCATTTTCCCCTTTCCCCTGCCAGTCTCATTATAATAGATGATTATTAAAAGCAGTTAATTTCTTTCTTTTCTAGCCCACACCAGTTATCCTATTGAAAGAGGGGACTGATAGCTCCCAAGGCATCCCCCAGCTTGTGAGTAACATCAGTGCCTGCCAGGTGATTGCTGAGGCTGTAAGAACTACCCTGGGTCCCCGTGGCATGGACAAGCTTATTGTAGATGGCAGAGGTAAGTCTACAGAGTTCCTCAGGCCTGTGTGCAGGAAAGGAGGCTCCTGAGGGGGTGTTTGGGACTAGCATAGGTTGGTATCAGAAATCCCACTGCTTTTAAGATCGTTGAAAGATGACTCACTCTGAAGCAGTTCCAATTCTTATATTGTCCTGACTGCTGAGCCCGTGTGGGAATATATGAGAGAACCTAGGCTCAGGAGCCTGTTGCCTCATAGGGAGACGTGGCCTAGAAACATGAAATAGAACCATCTGGAGTTTCCTGTGTTCACTTCCATTGTTACCAAGACAAGAAAATTCCTGTTTATATCTTGGTATATTAATTGATGTGTGAGGGTATCAACTGTGGTAAGAATATCTAAGTGGTTACTTTTATTTAAAAAATCTTTTCTGTATCCAGTTGACCTGTATTAATTGCTCTTCAAGGAAAATTGGGAGTCTGTGGTCTGCAAAAGCTTGTGATTTTAGACCCTTTGTGTACAGAGCTAATTCTGTATAGAAAGATCAGATAGGTATCCTTTCCCTTCAGCCCTGCCGTGATCCCCTCTGCCCCATCCCAGTAAAGTGTAGATGGGCTCTAGGTCCCACTTGAAGACAGCATTTAAGAAAGGGGCTTT
Source organism: Pan paniscus (assembly GCF_029289425.2). Classification (NCBI taxonomy): domain Eukaryota; kingdom Metazoa; phylum Chordata; class Mammalia; order Primates; family Hominidae; genus Pan; species Pan paniscus. The sequence goes on along the minus strand of NC_073261.2, from coordinate 53,140,326 downwards.
AGATTTTTGTTTGTTTCTTTTAAGGCAAAGCAACAATTTCTAATGATGGGGCCACAATTCTGAAACTTCTTGATGTTGTCCATCCTGCAGCAAAGACTTTGGTAGACATTGCCAAATCCCAAGATGCTGAGGTAGGTAAATAGTTGTGTGTTTAAATGGAGGTTGAAACACATGCTTGCTTGCTCCTTAGTTCTCCTCTATTAAATTTTTTTAAGATTATATATAATTATAATTGTACAAGTAATACATGCTTATAAAAGTATTTAGAATTAACAGCCTTTTAAAATTCATACTATTTCGTTACATGTAGCTTTTCATATCCATTAATACATTGGTGAATGACAACAGTCTTTAGATATAAGTCTACTGCCTGAGATCTTAACAGGTTGTGTGCTGTCATTTGTGTGAGTTGCTAGGTTAAATAATTTGACTTCTCATCTCTTATAAAATGGGGCTGTAAACTAAGACTTCCAATCTGCCTTTCTTTTTTTTTTTTTTTTTTTTTTTTTTTAAAGAGATAGGGTCTTACTATGTTTCCCAGGTTGGCCTTGAACTCCGGGGCTCAAGCCTTCTCTCACCTCAGCTTCCTTAGTCGTTGGAACTACTGGCATTCCCCACTACACCAGGCTTTTTTTTTTTTTTTTTAACTGATGATAAAACAGACATAATATTTATTCTTAATACCATTTTTAAGTGTATAATTCATGGCATTAGCCAGTCTATCTTTTAAAAATAAATTCTAACACTGGAGTATTAATAAATGTGTTGACAGATAGGTTTTGTATTTTAGAGTACTGCAAAATATGTATACTACAGGTATGTCCTGAAGTTACGTTAAAAGGTTTATTAGGAGCCAAGCCTATAAAACAGGTATAGCATATATAAAATTAAAGAGAGAAGAGTCTGGATTTGATTTGTTTTTGTCTTCAACGAGGGAATAATGCCTTTTGGTCCAGAAATCTGCCCACTTAAACCTTCTCTATAATAACCTTTTTTTTTTGCCCCTTGAGAATTTCTTACCTTACACAGTGAACATACATGAAGTTAAAAATAAATTTCTGGGCTGAGCATGGTGGCTCATGCTTGTGTCTCATTACTTTAGGAGGCCAAGGTGGGAGGATCCCTTCAGTCCAGGAGTTTGAGATCAGCCTGGGCAATACAGCACGACCCCATCTCTACCGAAATAAATTTCTTCCAGTTTAGAGTTTATCCAATTTTCTTAGAAAGCTCTTTTTCTTTTTCACCCTCATTAAATAGGATTTAGATCCCATCACAGAAAAGCACCATCTAAAAAAGATTAGCAGACTAGTAATCTGCTTATTCCCAGTAGTTTTTTTTTTTTTCTTTTGAGAGGGGGTTTCATTCTTGTTGCCCAGGCTGGAGTGCAATGGTGTGATCTTGGCTCACTGCAACCTCCGCCTCCTGGGATCAAGCAATTCTCTTGCCTCAGCCTCCCGAGTAGCTGAGATTGCAGGCACCCACCACCACGCCCGGGTAATTTTTGTATTTTTGGTAGAGACAGGGTTTCACCATGTTGGCCAGGCTGGTCTCGAACTCCTGACCTCAGGTGATCAGCCCGCCTCGGCCTCCCCAAGTGCTGGGATTACAGGCATGAGCCACCGTGCCTGGCCTCCTCATAGTTTTTGAAATATAAAGAACTTTGGCTGGTCCTAGGACGTTTGTTTTAGTGGGATTTGACTGAAAGTTACCTTTTTTTTTTTTTAACTCCTGCCAGATGCAGTGGCTCATGCCTGTAATTCTAGCACTTTGGGAGGCCGAGGTGGGAGGATTGCTTGAGGCCAGGAGTTCAAAACCAGTCTAGACAACATAGGGAGACCCTTTCTCTATTAAAAAAGAAAGGAACTCCTGCAGTACCTTTTGCTTCTTGAGACGGAGTCTCACTCTGTCGCCCAGGCTGGAGTGCTGTGGTGCGATCTTGGCTCACTGCAACCTCTGCCTCCCAGGTTCAAGCAATTCTGCCTCAGCCTCCTGAGTATCTGGGATTACAGGCGCCCGCCATCACACCCAGCTAATTTTTGTATTTTTAGTAGAGACAGGGTTTCACCATGTTGTCCAGGCTGGTCTTGAACTCCTGACCTCAGGTGATCCGCCTGCCTCAGCCTCCCAAAGTGCTGAGATTACAGGTGTGATCCACCGTGCCCAGCCACCTTTTGCTTCTTAAACAATGTTTGTCTCTTGCTTCTTGGTACCATGATTATTTTAAGTATTGTATTACAATAAGCATGACAAGGACTGTTTTATTCATCACAGTGCCTTGTACGTAACATAAGTTCTCAGTTCATGTGTGTAATTTTTTACCCTGAGGACATTTGATTGTCCACATCAGCCCTCTTTAGAGAATGGGGCTGTCTGGGGAATTAATTTTGTAGCCCAGGACTGTTTGACATGATGGATATGTAACTACCATTACCTTCTTTCTACTTATTGCAAAAACTTGTGCGTCCAGAAAAAAGCTTGATATCCATTTAAATAATATTCAGTTTAAATGGATAGTGTGCCTAAAAATGGAGTTTCAGGGCTTTATTCCCTGAACATCAGAAAACGTGTATTTCCTGTCATCATCTTCCAGGTGGGTGATGGCACCACCTCAGTGACCTTGCTGGCTGCAGAGTTTCTGAAGCAGGTGAAACCCTATGTGGAGGAAGGTTTACACCCCCAGATCATCATTCGAGCTTTCCGCACAGCCACCCAGCTGGTATGGCAGTACTAATTAACCTTCTCTTGGGCCTGGACACCTTCACATTTCTCTTAGGAAGGGGAATTTCTTTTCAGGAGTGTGGAGGGACTGGGGAACAGGGTACTTTGGGCATTTTCTGACATCTCCCTAGTAATCTGAGTTCTACTAATCTGTAGCCATTTGATGAGGTGTATTACTTAATCTCTTTAAGCCTCAGGTTAGAGTCAGCCTGGTAGACTATGATGTAGACATAGTCTCTTAGTAAGGACTAAGAGGCTCATGGCATACTACTACTACATGCTATACTCAAGCACCTCATGGTGTATATTGAGACCTAGCTATTATTTGCCCTCTAACCTTCATTTGTGATCTGGGGCAAGTCATTTAATCTTTCTAGGCCTTACTTTCTTTGCTATCTCTAATTTGAGTGGTGACATTAAAATGAAATAATATATGAGGAGTACTTTGGAAAAAAATAAAAAGTTTATATATTTGTATGCATATTTTATATATAACTAATATATAAAGTGCTACAAGTTGTCGTAGGTGTTTTTAGTAAACCAGGTTTGGCTTAATCTCGTGTCACAGCTGTTTCCACTCATTCGCTGTAGCGTGTTACCTGCAGACCCAGAGCAAAATCTTGGAAGCACCCTGATTCTTCAGAACTGTATACCCACTCTGCATTTCTGACTTTTGGAATTTTCTGAACTATAGAGTTTTACATTTTTCTGAGCAGTTACAAGACCTAGAAGTTTCAGCTGTAGAGTAGAAATGCTTAGGATTTGGGAGTGAACAGACTCAGGACTATTGAGAGATTGAGGTGCACTTCAGCAGTTTGTCTTTAGCATGAGAGACTCATTCAACTTCTGTTCTTGGCAGGCAGTTAACAAGATCAAAGAGATTGCTGTGACCGTGAAGAAGGCAGATAAAGTGTAAGTCTGTAGTGGGTTTTTTTTTTTTTTTTTTTTTTAAAGAGACGGAGCCTTGCTGTATTGCCCAGGCTAGTCTTGAACTACTGGCTCAAGTGATCTCCCACCTGCGACTCCCAAAGTGCTGGGATTACAGGTGCGATTCACCGTGTCAGGCCTTTGTCAGAACCTTGACTGACTTCCTGTGGCCAAATTGGATGCAGAAGCATGCTGCAATCCCTCTATGTGCCTGGGGCTGTTTGGCTCGTGCCAGACCCTTGGCTGTGTCCCAGCCCACAGAGCACAAAAGAAGCTGTCGACTGTAGTTTAAAAGCTGCCACATATGAGATCTTTGACTGCAGTCACCATCTGTCACTGATAATCTGCCCTAAAGATACAAAAGGTGAAGTTGGAGAGGGCTGAGTTTAGAGACTGGAAGGGAACTACCTCCACACTGTAGTAGAATCAGATAAGAGGGATTTGGTTTTCAAGACCTGATGCAGATTCTGCCCTTGTGTCCCAGGGAGCAGAGGAAGCTGCTGGAAAAGTGTGCCATGACCGCTCTGAGCTCCAAGCTGATCTCCCAGCAGAAAGCTTTCTTTGCTAAGATGGTGGTGGATGCAGTGATGATGCTCGATGATTTGCTGCAGCTTAAAATGATTGGAATCAAGAAGGTACAGGGTGGAGCCCTCGAGGTAAGCCTGCTGTGGCCTTCCTAGACAGCTCTTGCTTTCATATTGACCCTTCAGACAGCTTCATATGGCAGAGGGGTACTCATTACAGGAATAAAGAGAATGCATGTTAGGCAGGAAGTCAGACTTACATTGTACTTTCCATACTGCCATTAGAGGCTGTGACTAGATAAACTTGGTAACCTCTGTGGATATTATTTGTCAGCAGAATAGAAAATTGGACTGTATGATTTTCAGAATCTCAGGTTCTCTGTGTCAGTGGGTGGTGGAGGGGTAGTAGGGCTAGCTCAAATCATCAATGACCTCCCAATTAATACATCTGAGAGGGATTTTTCAGTTCACTGCTTACTCCTAAGTGATACTGTTAAGCTTGCCCTTCTTTCATTCATTTATCTTGAATAGATGATACATATTTCAAACTGTGAAGGGGCCTAAAGTTAAAAGTGTTTCATGCACTACCCCTGCCCCATATACAGCCACTATTAGTTTGTGTGTATCCTTGCAGAATTACTTTGTGCATATATGAACATGTATGTAAATACTGTTTTTTAAAGACAAAAGATTGCTTATATAGTGTTCTGTAGCTTGCTTTTGTCCATTTAACAACATATTTTAGAAATTGATCCACATTAGCATGTGTAGCTCTTAACTCAGCACCCTCCAGTAGAGCTTTCTGTAGGGTGGTGGGACTGTTACATATCTGCACTGTCCAATATGATAGCCCCATCCACACTTGGCTACTGAGCACCTGAAATGCAACTAATGTAACTGAAGAACTGAATCTTAATTTTATTTCCATTTAAATGGCAACATGTAGCTAGTGGCTACTATCTTGGACAGCACAACTCCTTCTTTTTAACACAGTAGTATCTGTCTGGAAACGTCCTTGGTATCTCCATGCTGCTTTTGGCTTTTTCAGTCTCTGGCCTGCTTTACTTATTACTCTTCGTCAGTGACCTCAACTGAAGCGATTTGGATAGAGGAGGACCAGCTTGAAAGATAGCCTGGCCCTTCTCTTTAAATTTTACCCTCCCAAATTGCATTCCCACTTTGCCATTTCCCCTCCTATTGTGGCATATGTCAGACCAGTGGGCTGAGATTCTCTGTATGTAATAAAGCTGTGAGGAACCTGGAGGTCATCTGAGCCATTTCCCTATCTTCATCATGGCTTGCTGACTTTGTCTTTACTCACTGCTTTAGTAGCGATTTTTCATCTTCTCTTGGGCCTTCCTACTTCCATAAATGGTTGAGATTAGATTGGCATCCACTTCTAATCTAGAAATGGCATCCATTTCTAATCTAGATAGATTAGAAATCAGGACTAATAATCTTACCCGGCAAGAGAGCCAGGGACTCTAAGCCACACTTGCGTTTTTCCGAGACTGTCCTACATTCGTTAAATACATACAAACCTGACCCAGAATTCAATAAATAGTGGTAGTGATTATTTACTTGTTACCAGGGTTAACTGGGAATTTTCTGATCCATATCTTTAGTCCTCACCTCTCCTCTGAGCCTCATGCTCTTTCTTGTGTCTAACTGCTGTTAAACGCTTTATCTTGTCCTCCACTCCTGTGATAGCATTTTCTGTATTTCTTGTCATAGTTGGTGTCACCACCGTTTATTCAGTCACTCAAACCAGAAATCTGGGATCATCCTTGAAAACCCTTCTGACTCCAGCCTGTCAATTACCATTGTTCCATTTTACCTCGTGATTTCCTAATTATTTATTGAGTCTGTCTCTTTTACTCTTTCCTGGTACTATTGCCACCCCTCTTCCAGTCTTGGATCCCCTAAATCCATTGTACTTATTTACTATTTGCAGGGTGAAGTTTCCTACTTTATTCTTCTGCGTAAAGCCTTCTGATATCTACATTCCCTATACAAAGCCAGGCGTTAACAGAGCCTGTAAGATCCTTCTAAACTGGCCCCTGCCTGCTTCCCCTCTCTCTTCTTCACTGGCTGGTTCTTACCCTCTAAATTCTAGCAACTTCAAATGGCTTTTCATTCTCTGATTCCACAACACTGCCTCCCACCTCTTAGGAGAACCCCTTTTTTCCTTTTTTCTCTTTGACTAATTTCTGCTCATCCGTCATTCAGCTCAGGCATCACTCCCTTTAGGAAGCTGTGGATTTGAATGATGCAGGAACTGGGGACAGATACTCTTCACCCATGGGTTACAGTATTATAGATTAGAATTGTAGATGAGCACTGGCAGAGAAACTAAAGGTTATTGAACTGAATACCCTTTTTTATGGTGTGGGAAATGACTCGGTCATTTAGTAAGGAAAAGATCTGAGATTGGAACCTAAGTCTCATGGTAGTGCTGAGTCAGCCCTGGGTGCAGTGTGCTTTCTATTATGCCCTGCTGTTAAATCCAACCCACAGAGAAGCTCTGTTGCAGAACAAGTGGTAGAAGATCCCTACCTTGAGGGATTGAGGTCTGAGGAGCTGCAGTGATAGCTTAGAAATTATACAGGGGATTTCTGATTCTTAAGACCTTTTGGCATCATCTTCTGGAGGGAGGAAGCGTCAAGGCTATAGTATCCATGCTGTTGGGGCTGTGGGGGTGGAGGGTGCAGTGCAAATTACGGGTACATGGAGGTGTACAGGAGGATACTTGAGATTTGGGAGTTGGGGCATAGAAGGGGGTAGCATTGCACAGCTTTTGTTTTGCCTTCTTTGTAAACACCTGGCTCCTCTTCTGGCATACTTTTTGGAAGTTTGTACAGCATTATCCATTGGCCAGTGCTGCAGAGGCCAGTCTTAGAGGACAGCCCAGTAGGCCTTTACCATGCTTTGCCTCTGCTAACCAGATGATTTTCCTTATGCTTAAGGGGTAACTGAAATAATATGTTGTGTTATTTAAAAAAAAAAAAAAAGGATTTGTCTTCGATTTTATGATAACAGAAAGGCTGTGTTACAACAGTGAAATAAAGACATGATTAGCTCAGGTTCACAGGAATGGATAAGCACTAGCCAGCAAACAACTAGCTTGATTTTATTTCATGTTAGTACCAAACCATTAAAGTGTTTGTTTTTTTAAAACAGGATTCTCAGCTGGTAGCTGGCGTTGCATTCAAGAAGACTTTCTCTTACGCTGGGTTTGAAATGCAACCCAAAAAGTACCACAATCCCAAGATTGCCCTTTTGAATGTCGAGCTCGAGTTGAAAGCTGAGAAAGACAATGCTGAGATAAGAGTCCACACAGTTGAGGTAGGTGGGTTCACCAGTTGGTGGGGGCATGGAAATGGGCAGCTTTCTGAGCCAGAGCCCTGGGTCTTCATGACTGTTGTGGGCCCCTTTCTCTTCCTGCCCCCCTGAATATTGATGTCTAAGTACTAGGCCCCCTTCTTTCCATACTCTGTGTTCTCCCTGAGTGACCTTGACCTGAGGAAATTTGGATAGGGAACACCTGTTGAAATACGCTGTGGTCCTGGGGAAGGGGATGGCAGGGACTCTCTAGCTACGTAGCCTGCCCGGTATTTTGGTTCCTCTTGTTGGTACAAGTGTGAGTTTCTCCACTTCTAGACTAGACCTAGTGCTGCAGAGACAGGTGTGCTCTCATTGTTGATGTTACCCAGGCTACCTCTGGAGGTAGCCGTGTCACCCACCTTTGAGCAGTTCTTGGGGAAGGGGTCTTTTTTTTTTTTTTCCTTTAAGACGGAGTCTCGCTCTGTTGCCCAGGCTGGAGTGCAGTGGTGCAATCTCGGCTCACTGTAACCTCTGCCTCCTGGGTTCAAGCAATTCCCCTGCCTTAGCCTTCTGAGTAGCTGGGATTACAGGTATGTGCCACCATGCCCAGCTAATTTTTTTTTTGTATTTTTAGTAGAGACAGGGTTTCACCATGTTGGCCAGGCTGGTCTTGAACTTCTGACCTCAGGTGATCTACCTGCCTTGGCCTCCCAAAGTTCTGTGATTACAGGCATGAGCCACTGTGCCCGGCCAAAGGGGTCTTATTGGGAACTCCATGAATCCAGCACCTCAGAAGAGGCTAGACCTCAGCCAGTTTAAACTATTTCTCGCACCTTGACAGCACCAGCTCTGGTTCTCAGCCTTGGGGTTACTTTCTGCTTTTGTGTTGGGGAGTTTCAGGTGATTCCTAAGTCATCTCATGGGATCCTTATTTGCTTGGACTGAGGAGTAGCTATTCTGTTTATCTCTGTTAATTCCCAGATGAATCAGCATGTTTTATTTGGTGGGGGCAGATGGGTATATTTTACCCTACCATATATGTCAACCTTCACCCCAAAACATTCTCATCCTTTTCTGGGTCTCTCCAGGATTATCAGGCAATTGTTGATGCTGAGTGGAACATTCTCTATGACAAGTTAGAGAAGATCCATCATTCTGGAGCCAAAGTTGTCTTGTCCAAACTCCCCATTGGGGATGTGGCCACCCAGTACTTTGCTGACAGGGACATGTTCTGTGCTGGCCGAGTACCTGAGGAGGATCTGAAGAGGACAATGATGGTAACCAGATTTTCACAGGCTGCTTCTTGGCCTTTGTGGCCCTGAAGGGTTTTCACTGACCCCTGGTATAACAGAGTGTACTGTCAGGTTGGCGTGTGAATTGAGCCCTTTTTTTTTTTTTTAACTCTTTTTTTTCCAGGACACACTCCATTTCCATGTGTGTGTGCCCAGTAGCACAAACTACTTTAGTCTAACCAAAACAAGTCCAGAAATCTGGTTTGTGAGAGAACCTAGCAGTAATGCTATGATTAGCTGGACAAACTCAAATATTGATTCTTCCAGCCAGATTTTTTCCCTTTCATGAGCATCCCACAAAAGATACTTTTAGGTTTAAAGTACTCCTGAGTTCAGTTGCTGGACCCAGTGCCACCCTAGTTTAGGGGAGGGAGTATAAGCTGAATCGAATGGGTCCCTATCTCCTTTTAACTTCTTCTGTTTGCCTTTGATGTGTTTTAGTTCTATTTTGGTTTTTTTTTGCTCTTTCAGAGAGGGGGAAGGGTCGCCTGGAAGTCAAGGGAAAGGGCGGGTAATGTAGAGGCTCTGGGGGCATGCGTGGGAATTGGCTTTGAGACGAGGTGGCAGGAAGCTGCCTGGCCTCGGGAACCTTCACTGCTAGATCTTGCCTTCCTTGCTCCCTAGGCCTGTGGAGGCTCAATCCAGACCAGTGTGAATGCTCTGTCAGCAGATGTGCTGGGTCGATGCCAGGTGTTTGAAGAGACCCAGATTGGAGGCGAGAGGTGAGCCGTGGGCCCAGACCGAGCTCACAAACCTGCCTGGGTCTGGTCTTCTGCCATCTTTTGGCTGTGGTATACAGCTTTTACAAAGTCTCACCTTTGTGTACAAAGTGGTATACAGCTTTTACAGAGTCTCACCTTTGAGCCATAAAGAGCTCAGATAATATACAGCATTACAGGAAGATCTAAAAGCCTTGACTCCACAATCTTTTATGCCCTAGTGGTACAGCTGCAGACCTTTCCAAGAAAATGTCTATAAGGTTGGGATTGGGTAACCTGAGTGAAGAATGTAAGAGCAGCTGCTGAGTGTTGGGGGGGCTGGCAGTGAGGACAATACAGTAGGATGGTGGCAGACAAGAGTTCATGTGTGTACTGTTTAATCCTGGGCATAGGTACAATTTTTTTACTGGCTGCCCCAAGGCCAAGACATGCACCTTCATCCTCCGTGGCGGTGCCGAGCAGTTTATGGAGGAGACAGAGCGGTCCCTGCATGATGCCATCATGATCGTCAGGAGGGCCATCAAGGTACTGGGCTGATATCCTCCTGCTTGCACAGCCTACTCTCTCCTATCTCCCTAGCTGATCAGACCTTGGATTTGTGTGGTGATTCCTTCTCTATATAACCTGCCCTTTCCTGGGTGGTGTGGTGAGCCCTGATTTGCCCCACAAATGGTAGAGAAACTGAGCCTCAGTTTCTCAAAAATAGGTCATCCTGCCTTGAAAGCTAAGACTTGTTGTTTTAGCCGGGCGTGGTAGCTCACACCTGTAATCCCAGCACTTTGGAAGGCCGAGATGGGAGGGTTGCATAAGACCAAGAGTTTGACACCAGCCTGGGCAACATAGCGAGATCCTGTCTCTACAAAAATAAAAAAATTAGCCAGGAATGGTGGCATGTGCCTGTAGTCAGTCCCAGCTACTCGGGAGGCTGAGGTGGAAAGATGCCTTGAGCCCAGGAGTTGGAGGTTACAGTGAGCTATGATCACACCACTGCACTCCAGCCTGGGCAACAGAGCAAGCAGAAGAAAAAGACTTGGTTTTGTTAGCAAACTGGAGCTAATGTAGTCAGATATTCCAGTAATTGTGCCAGTGTCCTTGAGCTGCAGTTGACCTTGAAAATAGTCAGAAACCATAAGGTTCACCAGGTTGAAGTTAGGATGTTCTAGATAGGGGCTGTGTCTGGGCGTTTGGGGCTTAGGATGGAGGAAGGAATGAAGAACCACTCTTTCTGGGCTGAAGGGACCTACTGAGTGGCCCAGCATGGAAGCTTGGACCAGGGGCCCTCTTACATTGAGAGGTGGTCTGATCTCTGCAGAATGATTCAGTGGTGGCTGGTGGCGGGGCCATTGAGATGGAGCTCTCCAAGTACCTGCGGGATTACTCAAGGACTATTCCAGGAAAACAGCAGCTGTTGATTGGGGCATATGCCAAGGCCTTGGAGATTATCCCACGCCAGCTGTGTGACAATGCTGGCTTTGATGCCACAAACATTCTCAACAAGCTGCGGGCTCGGCATGCCCAGGTGGGTCCTTTCTCTCCCCAGGGTTCAGGGTTTGGGCGGGTGGGGCTAGATTCTGAACGTGAGCTGTGCTTACTCAAGCTGTGCACGCCTGGCCCAGGAGATAGGCTGCAACTCCCCCCAGCCTGTCTGCCTGACCAACTCCCTCCTCTGAGGGCAGAAGGAAAGCCATGGTGCTAGCACAGGAGATCCAGGGTTTCTTCATTGCTTCTACCAAGAGTGTGATCGTGGCCAGGTGCGGTGGCTCACGCCTGTAATCCCAACACTTCGGGAGGCCGAGGTGGGCGGATCATGAGGTCAGGAGTTCGAGACCAGCCTGGCCAACATAGTGAAACCCTGTGTCTACTAAAAATACAAAAAATTAGCCAGGCGTGGTGGTGGGCACCTGTAATCCCAGCTACTCAGGAGGCTGAGGCAGGAGAATTGCTTGAACCCAGGAGGCAGAGCTTGCAGTGAGCAGAGATCGTGCCACTGCACTCCAGCCCAGGTGGTAGTGTGAGACTCCGTCTCAAAAAAAAAAAAAAAAAAAAGAGTATGATTGCTTCTTATGGTACCACAGGAGGAACCTTGCATCCACCTTCCTGGAAGCACACACTGACCACATGGAGTGGGCTTACCGGTGTGGTGGTGAAGCTCTCCAGAGCCCTACAAGTGTGACCCTGGGCTAGTTACTTCAACCTCTCTGAGAGTTTAATTTCTCCATTTGTTAAATAGATAGAGGTTTGTTAAGTGCTTAGCACCCAGTGAATGACCCTGCTTCTGGCTTGTATTAGGACTTTTGCTTAAAGTCACTTTACCTCTGTGTCTCACTTGCCTCATCTGTAAAATCGGGCTGTTTGAAGCAATGAGATGAAAGATGGGATAGTATTTTTGTTATTCCTGTTTATCTTGAGAACTCATTGTTTGATATATATATATAGTCCTCAGGTGACCTGAGGATGGGGCCGCCCCAAAACACAACAGCTTGCCTGGGAGAAGATCCCAGAGGTCTTGTGTGGTATGTCCAGGGCTAAGGGGAGGAGTTGGCGGGAGTAGGGGTGTTTCCAGGTTCCTGGCATGCTCATAGGAAGATGCAGTATTCTTCAGCGAAATGCCACCAAGTTCAGAGAGTCTGCGGGTTCCTAGCAGTGTCTTTTGGAGTACCAGTTTACAAGAGGAAAGTTGAAAGTAGTTCCATATTACCTCCTTTCTTTTCCTACTCTTTTAGGGGGGTACATGGTATGGAGTAGACATCAACAACGAGGACATTGCTGACAACTTTGAAGCCTTCGTGTGGGAGCCAGCTATGGTGCGGATCAATGCGCTGACAGCAGCCTCTGAGGCTGCGTGCCTGATCGTGTCTGTAGATGAAACCATCAAGAACCCCCGCTCGACTGTGGATGCTCCCACAGCAGCAGGCCGGGGCCGTGGTCGTGGCCGCCCCCACTGAGAGGCACCCCACCCATCACATGGCTGGCTGGCTGCTGGGTGCACTTACCCTCCTTGGCTTGGTTACTTCATTTTACAAGGAAGGGGTAGTAATTGGCCCACTCTCTTCTTACTGGAGGCTATTTAAATAAAATGTAAGACTTCAGATAACTTTGTAAATTATTTTGGCATGGTACTCATAAATGTCTGGCTATAGCTCAGAATTTTAGCTTTATATGCACTTGTCCAACAGGGAGACAAGAGCATCCTGGGGTGAGCTCCACTAGAGTGGCCTGTCTGGAAGTTTCACTGTGGTTGCATTCTTTGTTCCAGAAGTGGCTGGACAACACGCAGTTGCTTTCTTCTGGTATCATCTTATTTAGCCCTGGCCTAGCCAGACACTGCTCTCGGGGTTTCTCTGGTTTGAGTAAATGGGTTACATTACCTTGTCTGCCCCTTCTATCTCCATATTCTTTTGGTTTAGTCTTTTGTTCCCTCTTACTCAAGACTGTGAGAAGGGTGTTTTAGGGAGGCCTTATGCTCTCTAAACTCTAGTGATCCCTTGGAAGTCTACTAAGGAGACGACTGAAAGCACCCACCTAGTCTTTTCAGTTCAGCCCCCAGTGATCTTGGTCCTTCTGCTTTCTTGTGACCAATGGGAGTTTGGAATGGCTGGCACAGATGAGCTGGAAATCCAGCAGTGTCTAACATCCTCCTGATTTACACTGGTCCTGATAGCTGGCCTGCACCCTGCTGTAGTTGGTCGTTGTTAAAAGCCGGAGGTAAATGATGATGTCATTGTCAGCCATTGAGACTTGCTAGCTAAAACTGGGAAGTGATTTTTTAAAAAAATTCTCTGAACCCAGCCACTCCTGGTTAGATGGACTCTAAAGCACAGAGGGTGGCAGGCAGGTCCAGGCTTTGGAGTGTGGCATTCCTCCTAACTTGATGGTCTTTAGGTAGACTAATTTTTCTGAGCCTCTGCTATTCTACCTGTATGGCAGGGTAAGAGTAGCTGGCTCAAAGAGTAGTGAGACTTAAATGTTTATTTTACTTTATGTTAGAGACACAGTTTAAGCCTAAAAACACTTATTCTTTTTTCTGATTTTAAATATTTCAGGACCTGAGGAATCAAGTCAGGGGCACAAGGACATTTTGTAAAATGAGGAAGTCAAGGCCAGACCATGATGGCAACCTGGTCTCCCGCAGTCAAAGCCTGATTGGCTGGCCAGAGCCTCCTGAGTAGGCAGTCAAGCCAGGGAGGGGCTGGGCAGTGCCTGCTGCCCTGTTGTACTGGTTTTGTCCTTGAAGGTAGTCCCTCCTAGCTGAGAGTCAGAAATGATGTATCTCAAGGCGTTTCCTCTGGATACACACACTGAAAGCAGGGTTGAGCGGTGGCAGGACAGTCACCCTAGGTGGCTTTTCTGCAGTCCTGAGGCAAGTTTTTGTTGTTTCTGAGACAGGGCCTCACTCAGTTACCTAAGCTGGAGTGTGCAGTGGTGTGATCTCAGCTCACTGTAACCTCCACTTCCCTGGCTCGATATCCTCCCACCTCAGCCTCCCAAGGAGCTGGCAATACAGGCACATGCCGAGCAATTTTTCAGTTTTTCTTGCAGAGACAGGGTTTCACTATGTTGCCCAGACTAGTCTCGAATTCCTGGGCTCAAGTGATTCTCCCGCCCCAGCCTCCCAAAGTGCTAGGATTACAGATATGAGCAACTGTGCCCGCTGGCAAGTCTTGTTATACTTCATTCCCCTGGGTTACCTGCCTCTCTGCACTTGAGCTGCAGAAAGACCATGATAACACAGATGATAAGTGTGGCCACATACCATTTACTTCTCTGGGGCAGATAGACCAGTTTCACCATCTTTTTTATTGGATACAGAGCCATAAATTCTCTGATGCCCATGTGAGTCCTTTTAAATACATACACTCAGGTACATTCAGCAAAGGGCATCTTACGGGTGACAAGGAGCAAAGTGCTGGGATGGCGATGCCTGGGTGGGGCAGAGAAGTGTGGCCAGGGAAGGCCCCCTGGGGGCTGGAGGTACAGGCACCACTTCAGAAACAAAAGTAAAACCAAAAATTGCTCTCCACCCCTCTGCCTGTGCTTGGGGCTGGGGAAGCTACCCTCTCACACTTAGGCCCATTATAGCCTAGCTGTGTAGGAAGGTAGGGCCTAAGGGCCAGTTATGGAGGTTGCCCACCAGTGGTGCCCACTAGAACCAAGCCTGCTGGCATCAGCCACAAAGCAAGCCTGGGTCACCTCAGGCCTCTGCCCTGGATACAAGACCCTTGTCAGGGCAGAGCTGAGGCTGGCAAGCCCAAGGCCAAGCCTCCCTTGGGCCATGCTGGCAGTGGCAGAGGAGGCTTGGCCTCACGGTGGGGAGCCTGCCTGATTGTCAGGGCAGCCTTGGGACTGGCTGAGGTCCCAAGGGGTTGGGGAGGGAGTCGTTGCCTTAGCTGGCCCTGGTATTCTGATCTTTACCCAATCCTAAACCTTATCCTCAGGCAAGGGCTGCAGATGAACACACTTGTCCAGGAATACATACATACACACAATACACAGCAATATATACAGAAATGCAGGCTGGGCACAAGGCTGGGTGAGAAAGCATGGCCACTGGGTTGGAGAGAAGGGCCAGGCCCCCAGGGGAAGGAAGTTACACTCATCAGGGACTGACAGGCTGGGACAGGTCCCATGGGTTCGAGTTAACTTCTCTGGGCACTTGGGCCATACACCCACTCACCATCTCCTGTTTTTACCCCAAGTCCAACAGGAACTGGGACTTTGGCACCAATAGTCACTCTGGGAAGGCCTCCTTCAACTTAGCGCCTTAGAGGGATTGGGGCCCAGGTGACTCCCCACTGGTGGCCCCAAAGATAGGAGACCAGGAGTGGGGAAATAGGCAGGACCCAAAGGCAAGGGATGGAGCCAAACCTTGGAGTGGCAGGCCTTGGGAAGGAGGCCTTTTTTTTTTTTTTTTTTTTCTCTTTTGAGGCAATTCCTGAGGGGCTGGCTCAGACTCGAGTGTCACAGAACCAAGAAAACAGGAGCTGCCTTGATCCTTAGGTGGTCTCTCCTGGCTGGGGAAAGGCCGTGGTGCTGGGCTGGGCAGGCCACCCACTCTTTATTCCTGCAGGGATGCATATAAGTGCACCTTCATTTCCTGCCGGTGCTGTGGGGAAGCAGCCTGAATAAAGCATGAAGTACTTAAGCCAAGTACACCAACCTCCCAGGTAGGTACTGGGGCCAGACTGGATGGCAGGGTGTGGTAGGAACACCAAGTGGCCACCCCCACTGGGCCTCTACACATACCTGGGGCCCCTGGAGCAGGGCTGCTTGCTCTCAGATATTCCTTTCTTGCATCTTACTGGGTATGAGATGTGGAGGGATCCCGTTTGGGTGGGTAAAGATGGATGAAGTGCTTCTAGGGATAGCCAGGCCCTCTGTCCCTGTTCCCATCCTCAGCCCTAGCTGTATGGTCACCAAAAAAATCCATGCATAGAGCCTCCCAGCAAGCAAAAGCTCCCTACTCAGCAGCAGGGCTCATCCCCGAGGAGAGAACAAAAGAAGAGCGTCAAGGGGCTGGTGGGGCAGGGGCTGCAAAGCTGCCAGTGCTTGGGCATGCATGAAGGCTAGGGGGCACAAGTCTGTCAGCCCCAGGGTGCGTGTGCAATGGGATACTCTGACCTCTCATTCTTGCTGCAAAGGATTGGGCCTGCTCACACACATCCTTCACACACAGCCAGAACAGGGTGGAGGACTGAGGGGCTTTCCTGGAAATAGCCAAACCCATGGGAAGTGGACGTCCCCCCAGGCAGAAGGGTATCTTGTTCACCCCTCTGCCTCTAGTGCAGGTGGTGCTCAGTACTGTTGCACTAATGAATGAATGAGTGAGTGAAACTACAACTAGCATCTGTCCTTTCAGCACCACCTTTCTCCCACCCTAGCTCACTACCCATACACCCCAACCTCCTTTCTAGGGCTAATGCCAGGCATTCTAGTGTGTACCACCCAGAGAGAAGTTGCCTAGAGCCTTGTATTCAGGGATGGAAGGTCCCTGGGGCAGAGAAAATCCTTCAGTTGGGCAGGCTCAAGCCAAGCAGAGCATCCCTTTGTGCTTTGTCCAGGAGACAGGGAAGGCAGCACCTCTGGTTCTGGGGTCACAGGGAGCAGGAGCTACAGGGTGCAGTTGGCAAGGCAGGACCAAGAAATCCAAGGCAGCCAGGCCCTTAGTGGACCTCCACCTCCCTTCCAGGCCTCTGGAGGAGAGGAAAGAAAGCTGTGCTGCTTTTTCCTGACCCCTGAGGACAGGGCTGGTGCAGGGAGAAGCCAATGGAGCCAGCTGCTCTGGGGTAGGAGGCAAGCGGTGCCACACACAGCCAAGGCTTTGTGCAGGACTGGGCAGGGAGTTGCCAGCATGACACCCTTGGTATTTTAGGTTTTCAAAGGGCAGGGACAGAACGAGCCACAGGAGGAAAAGTCAGCAATGATAGCAAAAGCTGGGACAGAGCTAGGGAGTGACGCCATGGGAGCTGGGTGTGCTGCTGCGCCCATGGGATCCCAGCTCTGGAGGACTCTTTACAAGGTAACCTGGGGGTGGGTCTTCATGTCCAAGCCAGGTTGTGTAAGGAAGTTGGGTCCCTGGGAAGGACTGGGTAACGAGGGGACCCCATCCCCCGCCAGGACCAGCAGCCTAATGGCTAGGGCTGGGAGCTGATCCTATCTAGGAGAGAAAGAAACCCTAAGATAGATCTAGTTTAGATGTTCGAAAGAACTTTCCAAATGAAAGTTGGCAGGACCCCTGGCCTCTGAGCCACTATGGGAGTTCTGAGAGGAGGAACTGGGGAGACCTCAGCCTTTGGAGCCTTGGTTCTGAGACCTGATCCTTTGGGGATTGCAAAGGCCAGTGAAAAGTGAATCCTGTGGCTTCTAAGCCAAGTGGCTCCAGCTCAGGTCCAGCACTTCCCCTAGGCAGAAGACCCCAATGCAGCCCTCAGTCCACGGGGCCCGTGGAGACCGAGGAAGGGGGAGTGAGTCTATTGAGGATGCTCTTCCTCTTCCTTGGCCCCATGGGTCTGGCTCCCTGCCAAGGCCACATCTTCAAGCAAGCTAATTAGACAAGGAAGCAAAGCAAGCCACCCTCCTCCTGGCTTCCTCCACGGCCTCAGCACAGAGGGCGGCCCTGTGCCTCCCTCCCAGACAGCCTTGGTGACCCGAAGGCCATCGGGTTCCTGCCCAAGCACCTGATTAGAAGGAAATTCCTTAAGGACAGGAACTACTTCTCACTGTGACAGGGCTGCCTGGGGCTGGGACCTTGACCCTCTGGAGGGTCCCTCAGGAATGAATGTAGGTATAGAAACGTGCGCCTTTCAGCTTTGAATTTAGCTCTGGTGTGCGGTGGGGTATGAGGTTGGGAGGAGGGGTCCTGTCTTACAGCAATAAATAAGTTTTCTCCCCCTGGCAATCCCCCACCTTGGAAGGGTGGTCTCATCCTGGGGAGAAGTTCTGGGTGACTGTTTCCTTTCCAAACCCACCCCCACTACCCCACTGTACTGCTGCCCCCAGCTTTTGGCTGACCACGTGCCCAGGCCCCTGGGTCTGGCTGTGGTACCCCCAGGAAATGTGGATCCACAGCCTGGGCAGGCTGTCTGAAGGGGTGCCCCCAGAAGGCTGCAGCAAGGTTGAGGAGAAGAGCCCTCCTTGCCAAGTCTGAGCTGCCTTGTGGAGCCCCCATTGGCTTGGGGCCCCAGATGCTCCTGACCAGGAGGCTGGGCCTCAGGAAGGAGAGGCCAGCCAGAACAGCTGAGGAGCCACTGGGTGGTTATTGCAGATCCTCCAGGTGATGACACCAGGCGCTGGTGGTGACAGCTCCTCACTGGCTGTGCCAGAGGCTACTCCAGCCGGGGTAGGGTGGGGGTCGGAGGGCAGCTTCTGTCCAAGCCCCTGTACTGGGGAGGCAGTGCCCTGGGTCAGGCCTGTTGCTCTGCTGCTCCAGGAGGAGGACAGGAGACTTGACAGTCCCCCTCCAGAAGCCAGGGATAACACTCGGCCTCCAAAGGTCTAGTCCAAACCAGGGTCCCTCTGAGGTCCAAAGAGAGTGCCCTGGTGTGGGGCTGGCAGGGGCCCTGCCGCCCCCTACCCGGGTTAGCAGCCGCCTTCCACCTTGATGTGCAGAATCTTAGAGAAGCCGGGCCTCCGTCGCAGAGCCTGCGGACCGAACCCTGGGTTAGTTCTCCCTCCGTGCCAGGCAGGTCTCCCTCCTGCCACACTCACCCAGGTCACCAGCCCCAGTCTAGGGATGCCACTTGGGGTCTTGGACAGCCTCAGAGCTGACCCCTCACCTGGAGTTTTGTCACCATGTCCTCAAACAGCTTCTGGGCCTCAGGGCTGCTGGGCTCTTTGAAATAATCCGCAATCCCAATCTGGACCACAATGGACTTGAGGTTCCGGCAGATGCCTGAGAAAAGGTGAGCAAAGTAGGGGCGTGTTTGGCCTGGGCTGTGGAGCTGCCTCCTCTCCTCTCACTAATTAATGAAATCAGACAATCAGGTGCCAGCTACCGGGAACACGACAGAGGAGAGCAGACTCATGCCACCTGGGGGCTGGCGACCGGATGCGGGGAGAGGTAGATGGGGCTGAGGCACAGGAGAGGCTGCATTGGCCTCTGGGAGGGTGAGTGGGCAGCCACCAGCTGTCCAAAGCCTCTAGGAACTTCCCTGACACAGGGGGCAGCTATACCATGGTCTGGGCATTTGGGGATGAATGGCAAGGAACAGAGTGGCTGAGGTGGGGCTCGTGGATCCAGGCTGAAGCACAAAGGAGGGGGAGGTGGGGCAAATACTTGGGAACAGAGGGCTTCAGGGACTGGATATGGCGTGAAGTCGGGGGAGGTAGAGGAAGATCAGGCGACTGAGAAGGGCCTGGAGGTCATGATTCTGGAGGCTGAGCAGTTAGTTCTGGTGGTAAAGTCCAGGGTATCCCATGTGGCTGAAGGGGGAGGAAGGTCTTGGAAAGAGGGTCAAGGCACCTTAGCGCAGTTGGCATGGGGTCCTCTCAGGAGCCAAAGGGTCCTGGCTGGTGGTCTCCTTGGGCAGGAGCAGCCCACACTGGGTGCCAGGTCCTCAGTGCAGGTGGAGTAGTGACTGAGAGTGGAGTGGGTGGTTTGAGAAAGGTGTGGAAGCCAAGGAGGTATGATCTAGAGTCCAGGGAGAGAGGAGTCTTCACCCTGAGAACTGTCCTTGGGGGGGCTTCCACATATCATCTCATTTAATCCTCTCACCCATCCTAGAAAGTCAGCTTAGAAGATGGGAATACAGGACTCAGAGAGGTATAGTAACTTGCCCAACATCACTCAGCTAATAAGTAGCAGAGCCAGACCTGGGACCTAGGTCAGTCAGGCTCTAGAACCAGTGCTCTTAACCTGTCCCCCTGCCTCTGCCCTTGGCTGGAGACCCTGATCCATCTGCCCCAGTGATAGTTAGGCTACCTGCTGACAGGGCCCCGTGGCAGGTGATAGTCGTACCCTGCCCCTCATTCCCCCAGTGCTCACTGTTGAAGTGCAGTAGGGCCTTAGGGGTGACGGGAGTCGCCGTGAGCACCAGCATCTCCAGTCCCTTCAGGCCTTCCCGGCAGACCTCTGCTGCCACCTCCTGGGTGATCTCTGACACGTGGTCAAGCTCCAGGACCTGCAGCCGCATGCAGTTTCTCGCTAGGAAGAGGAAGAAGGGGGATCCTACTGACACACTCCCCAGGTCACCCCTGCAGCCAGCACCCTGGCTACCACCCTGCCACCTGCCACCACCCAGGCTGCAGCCCCAAGCCCCTGTGGGATTTCACAAGGCAGCACTGCACCCATGCCTGCTTCCCACTACCCACCACCCCAGTCCAAGGAAAGACTCACCGAGTGATGCCAGGCCCTGCACCCCACAGCCGGCACCCCCGACCCCCAGGGCCCGCAGGTGGGGCCAACAGCGACCAATCATCTGCAGGCAGCGGTTACTGAAGCGTGTGGGCTGCTGGCTAGAGAATGGGAAGGGGGAGCCGTCAGGGAAGTCTCTGGATGCTTGATAACCCAGCATGCTCCTCCTGTGGGACCCCTCCCTGACTCAGGCAAGCATTCCTCCAACAACCCAGTAGGTCAAGTCAGAGAACCAGGATCATCCCTGACTCCTCTGCCCTCATCTCATCCACCAAGTCCTGCAGATTCTGATTCCCAAGCACTATTTTTTTTTTTTTTTTTTGAGACAGGGTCTCAATCTGTCACCCAGGCTGGAGTGCAGTGGTGCAATTTCGGCTCACTGCAACCTCTGCCTCCTGGGTTCAAGCAATTCTCCTGCCTCAGCCTCCCGAGTAGACAGGACTACAGGCATGCACTACCATGCCCGGCTCATTTTTTTGTACTTTTAGTAGAGACAGGGTTTCACCATGTTGGCCAGGCTGGTCTCAAACTCCTGGCCTCAAGTGATCTGCTGCCTCGGCTTCCCAAAGTGCTGGGATTACAGGTGTGAGCCACTGCGCCCGGCCTTAAGTACTCTTGAACCCACAGTTCAGACCACCATTGGCACTCTCTGGGTTAGCACTAGTCTCCCTGCATCTCATCCTCCACACTGCAGATAGAGAGCCCCTCATTCCTACATCCACTCACTCCGCCATTCAGCAAGTGGTTATCAAGTCAACAACAACTGAGCTAGGCCCTGGGGGTACAGCGGTGACAACATAGACATGGTCTCTACCCTCAAAGAGTGGACAGTCTCTTTGGTGGCAGAAGTTGTGGGGGGCATAGAACATTAACAGTCTGATCTTAATCCCTTTCTTAAAATCTAAAATCCCGCCAAATAGCTTCCAATACTTTCTAGATAAAATGCAAAAAAACCTAAATTCCTTAGCAAGGCCCTTCCTGATTGCCCCAACTTTCCTTTCCATTCACACCAAATGCCATTTCCCTAAACACTTCAACCCTCAACATTTGCCCAGGCAACAAACATCTCTCTGGCATCTATTATGCATTTGGTACTAGGGATACAGAAATGGACATTCCTAGATTCTGCCTTGAGAACAACCCATCTGGTGGAGGAGATAGAAATATAAAGAAATTATTGCAAAGTAGGGCCGGGCGCGGTGGCTTATGCCTGTAATCCCAGCACTTTGGGAGGCCGAGGCGGGCAGATCACCTGAGGTCAGGAGTTCGAGATCAGGCTGGCCAACATGGTGAAAGCCCGTCTCTACTACAAATACAAAAATTAGCTGGGCATGGTGGCCCATGCCTGTAGTCCCAGCTACTTGGGAGGCTGAGGTAGGAGGATTGCCTGAACCTGGGAGGTGGAGGTTGCAGTAAGCTGAGATTGCACCACTGCACTCCAGCCTGGGCAACAGAGCAAGACTCTGTCTCAAAAACTAAATAAAAAAAAAAAAAGAAATTATTGCAAAGTAGATGACAGAGGGGTCAGGGCAACATGCAGTGGGGATTGAGGCAGGGGAGCAGTGACACACTCTACCCAGGGTGTTACAGAAGGCACACTGGATGACTGGGAGGAGCTGTCGCGTGGAGAGAGGCAAAATGTAGGGAGCAAAAGAGCCTGGTGTGTTAGAGGAACTCCAAACAGAGTGAGAAATGATTTCATAACCTGGATTCTCCAATGACCAGCTCTTTCATACACTGACCTCCCTGAACCACCTTTCATATGTCAAACAAAGCTGGTGGTTTTTAGCTGGTGTTTACTGAACAATTACTGTGGACCCTGCAGGCTTTGTGTACCTGATCTCATTTGGGCGAGCAACAGCCCTAAGGTCCATAGTTCCTAATACCACCTTTACTTTGCAGCTTGAGAAACTAAGACATGATTGAGATTGCCAAGGTGGCACTGCCAGTAAGCCAGGACATGACCCCAGGTCTGATTTTATCTATTTATTTATTTATTTATTAGACGGAGTTTCCATCTTGTTGCCCAGGCTGGAGTGCAATGGCACGATCTCGGCTCACTGCAACCTCTGCCTCCCAGGTTCAAGCGATTCTCCTGCCTTAGCCTCCCGAGTAGCTGGGATTACAGGCATGCACCACCACGCTCGGCTAATTTTGTATTTTTAGTAGAGACAGGGTGTCTCCATGTTGGTCAGGATGGTCTCGAACTCCAGACCTCAGGTGATCCGCCCGACTCAGCCTCTTAAAGTGCTGGGATTACAGGCGTGAGATACCGTGCTCGACCAACCAGGTCTGATTTTAAAGCCCTGCTCCTAATGCCTCAATGGACAGATTAATGTGTGTGGATCTGTCCTAACAGCTTGTGGAATGGGCTCAGATCTGCTAAGTCCTCAGCCCCAGACCAGGCCCAACCGTGTCCCCCCTCCTATCCCCCAAACCTGCCAGGGCTCACCAGGGGTGAAGTGGTGCCACTTGGAGGGAGACGATCTCTCTGCAGCCTGCGCCCAGGGCCCAAATGACCTCGTGGCCCACGGGGTCTGTGGCACTCCTGTGAAAAGACAAAGCTGCTAGTCAGGCAGCAGGGTGGCTTATACTGGTAATCCCAACACTTTGGGAGGTCAAGGCCGAGGTTGGGGATCGCCTGAGCCCAGGAGTTCCAGACTAGCTTGGGCAATACGGCGAGACCCCGTCTCCATTTAAAAAAGAAAAAAAGAAAGAAAATATACAAGACAAAGCTAAAGTCGCCCACAGTGGTGGCCTCTGCTCTTGCCAAGGCTTCCTTTCCTTCAGCCATAGAGCTCTTGGATCCCTTTGCTTGAGAACCCTGGGGGAGGCTATGCAGCGCCTAGGGATCCGGTAGGACCCTGGGCCTAGAGGGAACAGGCCATGCTTCTAGTCGGTTGACCCACCTGTACGTGACAGCCTGCAGGGCACGGCAGTAGCAGCTGGCCAGCCAGAGCGAGCGGTCGGTGAGGATGTTTGGACAGTGGGAGATGCGCAGGATCAGCAGGTTCCCCCCAGCTGCCTTCAGCAGGGACTCCAGCCCAGCTTCCAGGCAGCCCCTGGGGATGACCAAGAGGTCAGAGAGCTGGCAACCTCCTCCTCTGGGAAACATCCTTACTTAATTCCAGGTCTGTGGCCCAACAGCACCCACCACCCACCCATCGCAGGCCTCACCGGGTGCTCCGGGCATACTCCTCCTTGCTCTCCTTCTTTCCCCGCTGCCGGGGCTTCAAGTTCTGCAGCGTCAGAGAGTGGGCCTGGGTGCACCACTGAGCCAGCATTGCCAGGAACTGCGGGGGAGGGGAAGGGCATTTGGAGATGAAGGGGTCTGAACTTGGTTGGCTGGAGGTGGGCCAGCCCCAGGATAGAAGGCCCCATGAGAGCATTTCAGGGAAGCCAGGTTGGCATTACAGTGTTGTAAGGGTTGCAAGGACCAGACCTCAAGGGGCCAGATTCTACCCAGGGGGAAAGGTGGGTTCACACCAGGGCACAGAAGGCAGGCAGGGGCAGGTACCTTGGAGCAGACACGGGCATTCTCAAGCAGCACCCTTGTCCAGACTGCGGGGTGGCGGGCCACGAAGCGCCAGTCCCGGCAGACCTCGGCAGCATGCAGCAGTGTGCGCGTGTCCAGGTAGGTGAAGATGCAGAAGAGGGCAGCTCGCATCTTCAGGATCTCTGGGCTGATGACCTCATTGGAGCGTGAGGGGCTGACCCTCTCTGCTCGCCGACCCCGCCCACTGCCTCCCTCAGGGCGGGCTGCAGAATACCAGGGGTTCAAAAGTGAGTGTGGAGGGTCAAGGCTGGTGTGGGGATGTGTGTGGGGAGCTGGGGCAGGGTAGGATCTGCAGAGGAATGGACATGCTGTGGTACCAGGGCCTAGGGAGGAAGGAAAAGGGGCCTCTGCCTCCCTGTCCTTTGCGGTACCCCATCTCCAGTTTTACAAATTACAAAAAGGCATCCCTTGTGTAAACTTCCTTTTTAAGGTTATATATCATTCAAACTCACCCCCTACAAGAGGCAACACATCAGATTTGGAGAGTGAAAGGGGTTCGGGGGGCAGTGGTGCTGGAGTATAAACCAGGCCTCTGGAAACAGAAGGCAGGCATGGGGCTGCCCAGAAGATGGGGTGTGGCTACACCCCTGACCCTAGCCCTCTCACCTCCCAAACCACCCACATATGTGTGGTGCCTTCTGTGAATATGGTGGGGGGCCTCTCCCCCACTGCACCAGGGGCTTCAGAGTTTGGAGGCAACACTCAACTGTTCCCCTGTAAATGTTGATGAGCCTACCACGTGAATGGACCCCCCTGCCCCCTAGATGTGGCATCCTTGTGCAACAGACAATCTGAGCATACTTGTGCCACTGCAGCCCTGCCCTGTCACAAGAGTTCCTGCCCCAGGCTTGAAGGGCGCTATGTAGGAGGGGTGGGCAAGTCTGGGGAAAGGGGAGGGGGGTGCAGGAGCCCAGGAGATTCACTGCCTCAGACCTGTGTCCCCCTGCCCAGCCTTCCGGGACCTACCTGAGAGCCGGCAGCTGCTCAATGGCCCAGCCATAGCAGGCCCGGGGCGGGGCACATCCAACGGGCCCTCAGCCTCTGACTCAGTGGTTCGGGAGCCAACGTCGGAGACATCACCCTCTTCCCCCTCAGTGCTGTGTCGGCGGGGTCTGCGCTGCCAGTTCTGGATGGCCTGGCGCCGCAGGCCTGAGCTGCGAGGGGGCTGGGACCGCTCTGAGCCCCCGTTGGCAGCCTGGGCCCGTGTGCCCAAGCCCCCAGGGCCACTGTCCTCAGGGGCCCCCTCCTCTGGCCTGGGCAGCTCCAGACTGTCACTGTCATAGCAGCCTGAGCTCTGGGATGCGGCTGGCACACGGCTGGAGGCCCTGGGGCAGGGTGGACCACACAGTAAGGGGTAAGAGGCACCAGGCCTACCCAAACTCCCCATCCTGCCCCTACCATCAGCTGAGGGCAACCCACCCGCCCTGCTTTCCAAAAGCCCCCTCTGGGTGTGGAAAGGCAGACATACGTGACCCAGGGAGGGTAGGGGCAGGAGGGTGACACAAGCCCCAGACAGGCCAGCGGATCCTTCCAGGGTGAGGGTGGGCTGCATGGGGTGGGCTGGGCCCAAGGCTTACCCTGTGCTGGGAGAGGAGCCATGCCGTGACACTGCATATGTGTTAGGCACGGCCGGGCCCACGTGGTGTTCTCGCTGTGGGCCCCCAGAGCAGGAGGTAAAGGAGAGGGGCGGAGGAGGCAAGAGGATGAGCAGGAATAGCAGGGGAAACAGGGCAAAAGATGGAGAGGAGATGGGGGAGAGGAGAGAGAAGGGAAAATAGTTGGGAAAGATGGACAAATGGACAGATAGACAGCCCAGAGAGGCAGGCTTACCAGCCCCTCCCCACACCCACACAACACCCCGGACCCCAGCTTGTGGCTCCTGGACTCTCATTTGCAGGGATGGGCAGAGATAGCCCCCGAGGGCTGGGGCCACTGAATCACATCTCACTACAGCCTCGGGGGCTGGCACTGGCACTCCTGCCCAATCAAAGGGGCTCCCCTGTTCCTGGCATCTGCTGGTGGGGTAAAAGCCAAAGAAGGGGCGAATGCGGCATCATGGGGGAGATGTCCAGCCACGTGAAAGGTGAGGTTGTGGGGGGCCAGGTGTGCAGGTAGAGGAGGGAAGGCAGGTGGGCACTCACCATTCTGCCTGGGCCCCGGGCATTGGGGCCAGCACCACCGCCCCCACCTCCACGGCCCAGGCTGGCGCTGGGCGTGCTGCCACAGCTGCTGCTGATGACCTGCAGCTGCCGCTCGGCACGGTCAGCCCGCTCAAGGAGCTCCTCAATGAACTGCTGCAGCCGCAGCTTGGCGCTGGCCTCCCGCGCCGCCGTCTCCTTCAGGAACTGGTCGATCTGCACCACCTCCCTGGGCCCAGAGCAGTCTCTTACCCCAGGGCCTCAGCCTGCCTGCCCACCCACCCTCTGGAGAAGAGCCTGGCCAGTGCGGGGAGACACTGGCACAGCTGCCTGCGGTGTCTGCTTATGGTCACATGGGTTCCTGCAGAACAGGCCTAGCACACGGCCCCGCACGATGACACATACAGAAATGCATGCATGCACTCCGAGCCACACACTCACACCCCACCCACCTGGCCCCAGACCCTGCTCTCCACAGAAATACTGCACACCCTGCTCTCCACAGAAATAATCAGACATACTCAGTCCCACACAACCCCAGGCATACATACATCCCCACACACGTACCCCATATACATCCATATGCCATAACCAGACACATCTCTCTCATACAGAAACACAGACATGTTCAGTCACATGTGCATGTCCTTCAATACCCGGCATCCCAACACAGAACACTCCTAGGCACACACTTAGAGCCACCAGCCATGTCACATATCCCCACACAGAGGCTCATTACACAGCCCCAGGCACAGCCTCACACATTCATGTTTGTGTAGTCACATCATGTTCCAGCTTGGGCATGTGCTTACGTGTGAGACACGCAAAGAACCATTGAGGCACAGTACCACCGACACAGTCAAACATACTTGCAGGAACCTTCAAAAATACACACTAAGTCACATCAACCCACAGAGGAATACACTGAAATGTGGAAGCATACTGATAGTTTGCACCAACTTGTAGGAGCTGCGTGAACACATGGCACACTTAGAATCACATGCATACTTACTCCCAAATGCATTCCAGGTTGTTTGTGCATCCATTCAACATTTATTGAACACCCTCTAGGTGCCAGGCACTGTTCTAGGTATTGGGGAAATAGCAGTGAACAACTCCTGTCTTTATGGAGTTTATATGACAATGGGGACACATAAATAACATCTATATACAAATGCTCCTTGGCTTACAATGGGGATACATCCCCCTCAGCCCATTGTAAGTTGAAAATATCATCAGTCAAAAATGCATTTAATGCACTTAACCTACCGAACATCAGTGTTTAGCCTGGCTTGCCTTAAATGTGCTCAGAGCACTTATATTAGCCTACAGTTGGACAAAGTCACTCAACACAAAGTCTATTTTATAAAAAAAAGTGTTGATCTCATGTAATTTGTTGAATACTGTACTGAAAAAAAACAGTATGGTTGTACATACTGTTTTTCATTTTCATACAGTACAGTTTCTACTGACTGCATGATGCTTTTGTAGCATCGGAAAATCAAAAAATTGTGTCAAACCATTGTAAGTCAGGGGCCATCTGTAGTTCATAATTCTACATTTAAAGACCAGAGAAATGAACAAGATTGAGACAGATAGAAGGAATCCCAAGAGTGTCCCGGAAGCCAAGTGAAGAAGGCATGTCAGGGATCAGCTATGTCAAATGCCACCAATGGGCCAAGTAAGACGATGGCTAGGCCTTAGCAACAGGAAGGTCGCTGGTGACATGGGGACCCTGGTAGAGGTGGAAACCCGATCAGCCTGGGTTCAAGAGAGAAAGTGAGGAAAGAAATTGGAGACAAGAAGTATAAACAAATACAAGGAGTTTTCTGTAAGGAGGAGAGAAAAGGGGCAGTAGCTTAAGGGGAAGGGGGTTATGGCAGATGGGAGAAATGACATGTCTGTATGCTTTTAGAAATATGCAGAAACAAAAAATCGGATGATGGAAAAGGAGAGGGGAGAGTTGAGCTATATCTTTGGCTAGGCAAAAGAGAAGAGGATCTGGTGCCAAAATGCAGGGGTTGGCTTGTCTAGGACAGAGAACGAGAAAGGCAGACTTCACAAAGAGGCACAGGGTCACACTGCCATGTCCTCACAGTACCACATATCATCATGACACTCTTGGCCCCACATACATGCTCCTGGCCACGGATCCTCTATTACAAAGCCATGGCCACATACAGACACACTCAGGCACGCCCACGGTGGTGGTGGTGGCTCAGTGACCCGCACAAGCACAACCACTCACAGGGCCCCGAGGGTCTACTCACTGCTGCTTGCGGCTCAGCTCCTGTTCCTTGTGCACCAGGTCCTGCTTGAGTGAGGCCAGCAGCTCTACGCTCACGTCCACCTGGCGGGAGAGCTCAGACGCGCGCTCCTCCAGCTCCTCCTTCTCGCGCCCGAGCCTCGCACTCTCCTGCCGCGCAGTCTCCAGTTCGGCCGCCTTGCGCTCCAGCTCGGCCTGCAGCCGGCCCACCTGGCCCGCGATCTTCTGCTCCACCTCCTCGCTCAGCCGCTCCAGCCGCCGGTCCACCTCCAGCTTCTCCAGCGCGCGGATCTTGAGGCGCGCCAGGCCCTCTTCGTAGGCCACATCAGCGGGTGAGGGGGACGCGGGCGAAGCGGAGGCAGGCCCGGGGCAAGGGCCGGGGACGGGGCCAGGCGGCGGCGTCGAGCACGCCGAGGACGCCACGGACTTGCGGGCGAACAGCTCCCCCAGCGGGATCTCGATCTCGCGCAGCGCATAGCGCGCTGCGGCGGCGGGCACAAGGCCCGGCTCGGCCAACTCCTCACAGGGCAGGCTAGCGGGCACCAGGTCGCCGGGGAAGTGGGCGAGGGGAGCGTGGTGATGGTGGTGGTGCAGCAGGTGCGGCGCCGCAGGCGACGGCCCGGCCGCCTGCTCCTTGCCCTGGAAGGAAGTGCTCTCGAAGACCTCTCGCCGGGCGCCGGGCACGGCCAGCAGGGCGGCGGGCTCGGGAGCCAGCGGGAAGCCCGAGGCGGCGGCGGCGGCGGCCGCGGCGGCGGCGGCGCCGTCGCAGATGCTGTTGGTCTTGGAGAGGATGTAGAGCGTCTCGTAGGTGTGGCTGTACTCCAGGTGCGCGCGCAGCGACGACAGGCTCCGGAAGCGCTTGTGCTCCCCGCAGCGGGGGCAGCGGTACGGCAGGTCCAGCGAGGCCATGGCCCCGCCGCCCCCGCGGCACGCGGGCTCCACCGCGGCCGCCCCGCCGGTCAGCCGGGCGCGCTCATGGGGGACCGCGGGCGAGGCCCCCTGCGGGGTCAGGAAGGCTCAGGGCGCCCGCGGCCTGGGGCGAGGAGGCTGGAAGAGACGCGATGAGTCTTAGGAAGAGGGTATCGCTGCTCCCACCCTGGCTCCCAGCCCGGAGCCCTCATCCCCCAGCCATGAGGAAATCAGCATTGAGGGGCAAGGGGAGACCTCCCAGAGGAGGCTGGCCTGCTCTGGCACCTGTGCGAGGGCCTGTATGTGTGCAAGAGAGAGCGAGAGAATGAGATAATCTGTTTTTAAAGGGGCAGGCGCGTAATCACTTTTATTTATAATGGTTCCAACCTGGAAACGACCCAAGTGCCCATCAATGGTAGAACGGTTAAACTGTAGCATATTCATGATGGAATCTACCCAGGAATAAGAAAAGAAACTATTGGTACACAGTGACATGGATGAGTCCATCCAATATTATGTTGCATGAAAGAAGCCAGACCAAAGAGTGCATGCTGTAGAATTCCAGAGAGATGGAGTTCAAGAACAGACACAATTGATGATGAAGTCGGCAGAGAGGTCCCCAGCTGGGGGCTACATGGACTAGGAAGGGGCAGGAGGCAGCTTTATGTGATGCGGAGAATGTTCTCTATCTGCTTTGAGTGGTGGTTATACAGTTGTGTACATATTTAAACAATCATCAAGCTGTATACTTAAAATGAGTGTAAAAATCCTTGGAAAGAACATGCATGCTTATTTTCATTTTTTGCAGACTGCACCCCCACACAGGCTGGAACTATTGGTACCACGTTGCAGTGACCAAGACATCACTCTACCTAATGACATCGCATGTGTCACTGTTTGTTCTGTCCCGACTTCTGCACCACATCCTCCTATCCCTACTACTCCAGGCCCTTAGGTCTTTTTCTCAGACCTAGAAAAGGTGAGGTAGGCTTCCAGTAAGTGTCCCTGCCCTGCCTTTACCCCAAGGGCTTTATTATCCATCCTCCCCACACCCCTTTTGGCACAAGGTCCCTCCATCCCCCCACCAATTCTGGCATCCCAACCCTCCTCACTGTCAACTCCTGCTGCCCCTCCATCTCTGGCTTCTTGTCACTCTTCTCCTACCTTGTGGGGTCTCCATCCCATTCCTCACTGCCATCCTCTTCCTAACTGCCTGCAATAGGGCTTCCACTGCCCTGTGATCAAGGTCACAGACCACCTGCTGATCAGACAAGCCAGTTGTCATCAAGGGTCTTCACCTACTTAGTCCCATGGCCGATACTGTTGACCCCTCCATCTTCACAGCTGCCATGAGCTTTCCTGTCTGGATTTTCCCCTGGGTTCTGCAACTTCCTGTTCTTGCTGCCTTCCTAAACGTCCTCATTCCCTGAGGTCTGCCTCTGGAGCCCTCCATCTCTATTCTCCCCCTAGGAAGGCAGTCAGCTTCCCTCACACAGGTTTACTCGCACCTGTAAGCTCTACTTCTCCATCCTGACCTGCCGCATAGTTGTGTTGCCTTCTGGCATTTCCACAGGATGTATGGGTGGATGTCTGTTCCTTTTGCCAGCCCAGCATCCAGTCCTCCTCCTGGTAACAGCACCCTGCTTTGACCATAGGGAACCATCCTTCCCCACTTTCTCAGTCCACATGGTCTTGGGGATATGACATAGACCTGGCAAATCAGTTGTGGGGTAAACATAGAGCACCAAAGTTGAGCCAGTGAGCCCCAGGACTGTTCTGGAATGACTGAGGGAAAGCATTGTCTTTGGGATCAGGTTTCTAAGCTGATGGAGAAGGCCAGAGCTGCTGGTGCCATCCTTTCTCCTTTTGGGAGGAGACACCTGGGAATGAAGCCAACCCAAAGAAGCAAAACTTAGATGGAGAAACACATTCCTCACAGACACTGTTTGAGAGCCTGGCCTGTTCAGTTACACAAGCCAATCAATTCTGCACTCCCCCCCGCCCCCAACTTCTTTTTTTTGAGATGGAGTCTCACTCTTTCACCCGGGCTGGAGTGCAGTGGTGCAGTCTCGGCTCACTACAACCTCCCCCTCTGAAGTTCAAGCGATTCTCCTGCCTCAGCCTCCCGAGTAGCTGGGACTACAGGCATGTGCCACCACGCCCAGCTAATTGTTGTATTTTTAGTAGAGACAGGATTTCACCATGGTGGCCAGGCTACTCTCAAACTCCTGACCTCAAGTGATCCACCTACCTCAGCCTTTGAAAGTGTTGGGATTACAGGTGTGAGCCACTGCACCTAGCCCCTATTTCCCTTTTTTGCTTAAGCTAGTTACAGTTGGATCTGTGTTACTTGCACCCAGAAAATATCCTAACCAAGAAATTAGAATCAGAGATGGAAATTTTTAATAGATCCACAAAAGAAATTAGCTGAACTAAGGAGGGGGGCATAAGCTGGCACTACTTCCCCCATTCCCCACTCACAGGTTGGTGAACAGAGCAGCAGCAAAGCAGATGATTAAACTGTCTCCCACCATCCCTGGAGCTCAGGCCATGTACCTACCATGGCTGGAACATTAGGGGATTTGTAGAAAAATGTCAGGATGTTGGGAGTGTCTTTCCAATGGCCTCAGTAAGGTCCAACAAGCAAGAGACACACTCTGGTTGAAAGGAGCCCATCTGAAAGCAGAGAGGAAGAAAATTTGGGCTTGCCCAGAGAGGCCCTTTCTGCCTGCAGCCAGTAATTCAATATGGCTGAGAGTCAGATAATTAAGAGCCAGTTCTTTGCTTCAAGCTAAAGTCAGCTCAAGCGAAGACAAAGAGGCTGGGAACTAAGAGGGAGATAAGCCTGGGGCCTGACAGGTACTCAACTCCTTGGGCCCTGCTGAACCCTTCCTGCTGTGCCCTCCCAGCTGGACAGAAGCTTCCATTATAAGCAGCCTTCCATTGGGATGCAGCTTCAGTGAGAAGGGGCAGATGACCTTCTGCCTCCCTCCCCAAACTTGGAGTTTGCTTTGCCCTGTGGCAGAGGCCCAGCTAGAGGCTGCAGAACCAAGGGCTCCTGGGATGGGCAGAACACTGGGGCCTGTTGCTAAGAGATAACCCCTCCCCTCCTTCTACACCACCACCAGGGACTTCATTCAAGAATCGTAACTTTCATAGAGGTCTCTAGCTTTGGTTAATAGCTCTGGGGATAACCAAATGCAAACTGACTGAAAAGCCTCCCAGGGATTAAGGGGATTGTATTGCCTGAAAGCCCCCACAAACCAAAGGATTGCTCAGCCCCTATGGTTGCCCTGAACCTCCCCAAACATGCACCCTTCAATGCCCCTCTCACAGAGACAGCAAAATCAGAGCAGTTAGATTGGTGTACCAGGGAACCTCTTCCTCACCATTCAGTCAAGCATGTGGACCACGGTCCAGGTTTTTTTCCTCACCCCCCTCTTCAACTAGGAGGGTTTTTCTTCTTTCAGCTATACAGTTTTCTCTCCATCATTGTAGTTGGGCCTTAAATGGAAAGACCATGAGCTTAGTACCTAACCAAACAAACAGCCCCTTGCCATTGCCAAGATGTTGAATTGGGGATAGATGTGGTAACTGGGTGAAAACTTGGAATGTCTCCTCCCAGAAGTGGGATAACTGTGCTTTAAGTTTGGTGAGGGATAGTTGCATTATGATAAACAGGAAAATATTTTTTAAAATTACACAGTAAAGGGGGTCTGTGTCGATCTTTGACATCTAAGAAGTGAAATACAGTGGACTTTTATTGTTTTTGCTGCCCGGCTCTAGTCCCTCTTTATTGTGAATTGATCCCCAATTTTCCCTTTGAGAACCATTGCCTGCACTTTGAATAGATTTGGGTAGGGCTGACAGCTTCCACTGGCTCCCAGGGAACACACATGACCTCAGTCTGTTCCATTAGAATCACAGTGGTCAGGTCAGTAATGGACTCATTTCTCAATCTGGGCCGATACAGTCACTTCGGGAGCTGTGCTCAGTTGGTAGGCTGTGAGCCTGGAGCCTCTTGTGGCCATTTTTGCCCTCTCTTTGAGACAAAAGTAAAGGACCCCTGATGATATTTGAGCATCCACATCCAGATGTGCCTGAAGCTCTAACCCAGGACTTGACCATTGAGAAGGGCTGCAAATGTTTTTGTAGCTTTTATCATTTGGGTCGGTTGCCAGTCTCTAGTAATGAGACTCCAGACTAACACAATGGCCCACAGTGTCAAAAACAAATCCCAGACTTCTCCTCACCTACTACCCAGCACCCCTGTTTCCTTTGGTGTTACTGTCCTCCCAGCCACAGCACTGGCCATCTTGATTTTTCTCTCTGCTAACCATCAAGACCTACTGGTTTTTCCTTCCAAGTGCTTTCAACCCAACTGTTCTTTTCTCATGCTTTGTACTCTTCCAGGCCACAGCCTCATCACATCTAGACTGCTGGCCCAGCCTTCAGTCCCGCAGCTCCATTCCATCTGTAAAGGCATCGGATTCCTCTGCTCAGACTCCTTCAAGGGCACCCCCATCCACTACCAACTGCAGCCAAACTCCTTAGCTTCACGATCTGGCCCCTGTGCTCTTGCCAATTTGAAACTGGAAAGTGGCCTGGCTGTTTCACTTGCATGTCCTTGATTGTGATGGCTGGACAGTTTTTCACACATACACTGGCCATTTCTATCTCTTCGGTAACTTGCCTGTGCACTACTTTGCTCATTTTCATACTGAACATTCATATTTTCTTATCGATTTACAAAAGCTTTTAATATTATTGATCCTGTGTCATTTATATACCTCAAATATTTTTCTCAAGTGTGTTGATTGGCTTTTACTTTTGTTTATGGTCTTTATTGATATACTAGAGTTTTAAATTATGCCGCCGTAAAATCGGATTTTGTTATTATGCTTAGGAAATCTCTCCCTACCCAGAGATTATAAACAGTTACATATGTTTTCTTTCGATACTTGTGATTTCCTTTTTTTAAAATTCCAGAATATTTTTTAGAATTAAGGGCTTTAAACAAATAGCCCTAATACCATAGACTGACAATGACTTGGTAGTATTAAATACTTTAGGCTGTATGATTTCCTTTTTCCTTTTGGATTTTTTTTTTTTTTTTTTTTTTTTTAGAAACAGGGTCTCACTATGTTGCCCAGGCCGGTCAGAAAGTGCTAGGCTCAAATGATCCACCCACCTCAACCTCCCGAAGTGCTGGGATTATAGGCCTGAACCATTGCATCTGGCCTACATTTGGATTTTTTTTTTCTTTTTTTTTATTGGAAACGGAGTCTCGCTCTGTCGCCCAGGCTGGAGTACAATGGTGCGATCTCAGCTCACTGCAGTCACTGCAATCTCTGCCTCCCGGGTTCACGCCATTCTCCTGCCTCAGCCTCCTGAGTAGCTGGGACTACAGGCGCCTGCCACCATGCCCGGCTAATTTTTTGTATTTTTAGTAGAGACAGGGTTTCACTGTGTTAGCCAGGATGGTCTCGATCTCCTGACCTCGTGATCTGCCTGCCTCAGCCTCCCAAAGTGCTGGGATTACAGGCATGAGCCACCGCGCCTGGCCCTTTTTTTTAAGACAGAGTTTCACTTTGTCGCCCAGGTTAGAGTACAGTGGTGTGGCGATCTTGGCTCACTGCAACCTCCACCTCCTGGGTTCAAGTGATTCTCCTGCCTCAGCCTCCCAAGTAGCTGGGATTGCAAGCACCCACCACCACACGTGGCTAATTTTTGTATTTTTAGTAGAGACAGCGTTTCACCATGTTGGCCAGGCTGGTCTTGAACTCTTGACCTCAGGTGATCTGCCCACCTTGGCCTGCCAAAGTGCTGGGATTACAAGTGTGAGCCACCACGCCTGGCCCATTTGCATTTTATAACCCAGCTAGAAATTTTTGGTGTGCATGGTGTGATAGGAATTTTTAAAAACCAACTTTCCATTATAGACATTTTCACACATGTTCAAAAATAGAGAGAGTATTATGATGAACTCCTAGGTACCCATCATCCAGCTTCAAGAATTCTCAACTCATGGCCAATTATTTTTCATCTGCACACTACTTCCCTGCGTCACACTTGCCCTGTCCCCACTATTGGATAATTTTGAGCAAATCCTAAATATCGTATTATTTCATCCATAAATACCTTAGTATATGTGAGACAAGCCTTAACTTTCTTTTTTCTTTTGGACAGAGTTTTGCTGTGTCTCTCAGGCTGGAGTGAAGTGGCGCAATCTTGGCTTACTGCAACCTCCACGCCCTGGGTTCAAGTGATTCTCCCGCCTCAGCCTCCTGAGTAGCTGGGATTACAGGCGTATGCCACCAGGCCCAGCTAATTTTTGTATTTTTAGTAGAGGGGGGTTTCACCATGTTGGCCAGGCTGGTCTTGAACTCTTGACCTCAGGTGATCCACTTGCCTCTGCCTCCCAAAGTGCTAGGATTACAGGCGTGAGCCACCACACCTGGCCAAGACTTAACTTTCTTTTTTTTAAAAAAATGATATGTAGTAGGCTAGGTGTGGTGGCTCACGTCTGTAATCCCAGCCCTTTGGGAGGCCGAGGTGGGTGGATCACCTGAGGTCAGGAGTTCGAGACCATCCTGGCCAACAGGGTGAAACCCCCTCTCTACTAAAAATACAAAAATTAGACGGGCATGGTGGCAGGTGGCTGTAATCCCAGCTACTCAGGAGGCTGAGGCAGCATAATCACTTAAACCCGGGAGGTAGAGGTTGCAATGAGCCATTCCGCCATTGCACTCCAGCCTGGGCAACAAGAGCAAAACTCCATCTCAAAGAAAGACAAAAAAATGGTGTGTAGTAATTGTTTCAACATCACCATCCTTTAGGTATATTAAAACCCAAAATGTAGCCTTGAGAAGTAAATCCAAAACATGGTTCTTTGAAAAGACCAGCAAAATAAACAGCTCTCTGGCAAATCTATTCAGAGAGAGAGAGAGAGAGAGAGAGAGAGAGAGAGAGAGAGAGAATGCATTTATATATAACACATGGGGGAAAAAAAAAGATAACTGCTGGCACAGAGAAGATTTTCTTAAATTACTACCAGGTACAACTCTTGGCCAAAATTTTTGAAAATCTGGGTAAACTGAATGCTTTTCTAGGAAAATATAAATTATCAAAATTGACTCAAGAAGAAATAGAAAACTTGAATAGACTAATAACTATAGACAAAACTGAAGAAGTTGGCAAAGTGACCAGAGATATTCTAGAGTTCACACACATACAGAACTGTTCAAGAACAAGGATATTCTATAATGTATGGTGAGCCTGGTGTCAGGATATCTGTGTGTATCTGTTCATCCTGACTAAGTGCTGGTCCTTCCTGTGGGGGGCATCTTTCAGGGCCCCAGAAGTAGCCAGCCTTCTACCCACCCTGCCCTCTCTCACCATACACTTTTGAAGTGCCCCTTTTTGCCTCACAGCATCCTGCTAGCCAGGCTGCCAGACAGCAGGGGAAGGGGAAAGTCTGGGGGTATCAGCCTGTGGATGGATGTGTAAGGTGGAGGAGGAGAGGGACTTCTGGGGTCCAGGTGCCTCTTCACCCCAGGCCAGCCCTCCTCCACAGTTGCCCTCCATCTGCTGGAGCTGAGGAGTGACTATAAATCTTAGGAAAATTTTTGTCTAGATTTATGCACCTCCTAAGCGTGAGCCTGAAGCTTTGCTTGAATGCAGGCAAGAGGGCAATAAAGGCAGGGGGAGGTAGGACAGCAGGAAAAAGGAAAACAGAAGTGTTGTTCAAATTTCATCACAGGTCTGTACTATGAGCACCATGACAGAACAGTTGAAGATTTTCCTTTGCATTCTTGTGTCCCCAAATCAGCAACCTCTGCAGCCCTAAGACTTGCCTCCTTTTTTGGCCTGGCCCTGCCTCCAGACCTGTGGTGCTCCTCGTATCTGAAATGC
Source organism: Pan paniscus (assembly GCF_029289425.2). Taxonomy (NCBI): domain Eukaryota; kingdom Metazoa; phylum Chordata; class Mammalia; order Primates; family Hominidae; genus Pan; species Pan paniscus. Next base: position 53,103,190 of record NC_073261.2, on the reverse strand, counting down.
CTATCTCAAGCCTACTCTCTTTCAAGTCCTCATCAAGGTTTTCTTTGGATAGAAGGATTCTACAGGCTGAACTAATCAGAGGTACTTTTTTTTTTTTTAAGGCTTACAGGTATGTGAGTCTTACCTCTTCAAACAAGACCAACCATCTTAAGATGTGTGTCTTCTGTAGCTCCTGTTTCCTGTCACATTCTCACACATTGGCTTTGCCAGCAACACAGATCATCTTGCATTTCTATGGCTTCCACCATCATGTGGTCACTGATAGTCCCTGCAGTGGGCATTATGATTTTCATCTGCTCAGCAAGTCTTCTTCACCTTTTGGTAATAGCAACATCTCATCCTTTCTTTAGTGAGCTGCCCCTCTGTACTTTATGTGGTTGTGGCTGGGTTGTCAATCCTAGTAGGTGGGCACATGACCCAGGCCTGGCTAATCACAGTATTTCTATCTTCTTGGCCACAGTGATTGACCCAGGGTTGAGCACATTCCTCAAGCTGAGCCAACAGAGTCCTCTATTGGGAGTTTATATGAAAGATAAAGTAGTCCTCTTGTCCCTCTGGGATCCCATGCTAGGACAGTGAAGTTGTCTATGGCCTTGTGCAACCTCCACCCATCACATGGAGAAAGCCCATGCATGGTGGGGAACAAGGTGGCAATACTCAGAGGAAAGCTGAGCCAAGAGCTGTAAAGTCCTCACCACATCTGTGAGGACCTAGGTGTCTAAGACTCATTCATTTCCCTTCTTTCCAGTTATATGAATTGGTAAATTTACTTAAAGTAGTTCAGGCTGAATTTCTGTCCCTTGCAATCAAGTGTCCTAACTAATAGTCTCCCAAATCTGCATTTCTAGCCTAGACTTCTCTCCTAAGCTCTATTCAAACACGAATTTATTCTATATCTATTTACTGAGTACCTACCCTGTGCCATGAGCTATACCAGGTGCTGTGCTAGGTTTGTTGAGGACAAAGACAAACAAGATCCAGTCCTGGCCTGCAAACAGTTTGTTGTCTCCCTGGGCTGACTGAGGTGTTAGAGTATACAATTATGAAATAAACATTATGCAAGAGGCAGGCACGGGATTCTACACTTAACTTGAGGAATTGGGGGACTGGGGAGCCCCCAGAGGCGGTAGCATCTAAGCTGACTCTTGAAGAGCAAAATATAATTGCCAGGTGAGGAACAGCAATTATGAGGTTGGGGTAGGAGAAGAAAGACATTCGGAGCACATGAAACAGCATGTATAAGGGCAAGGAAGTGAGAAAGAGTATTCCTCCTTCAGGGAACTAAAATGTAAGCTCCTTGAGGATAGAGACATTGTATATCTCAATCACTGCTGTTTCTCCAACACTTCTAACAGTGCCTGGCATGGGGCAGGTGCTCATGGGGTAGTGTTTGTAGAATGAATGAATGGCAAGGACTTGATCAGATTTACAGTTTAGAGAACAAAATACAGAGAGCCAAGGTCAGGAAGAAGGTTGTTGGAACACCGGAAGTGGAAACTATTAACCACGGTAGCAGGAGTGCAAATGGGGAGAAGGATGGATATGGGAGCAATTAAGGAAGGAGAGTCAAGAAGGCCTGGTGACAGAATGACTGTGGCAGGTAAGAAAGGGAGGACTCAAGGATGAGGCTTGGGTTTGGGTCTTAAGCAACTGGGGAGATGAGGATGTGACTCAGTAAGGAGGAAAAATGGAGGAAGGCAAGTTTTGAAGGGAGATAATTTTGGCTGTGGATTCCATGAGGTTGAGGTTCCAGTGGGCCGTGGAAGTAGAGATATTCAGTACATGAATTGCAACACGGAGCCAAAAATACAGTTTTGGCAACTTAAGGGTAAAAAGGAAAGTATTTAATCAATGAGCAAGTCCAAGGGAGAGGGCTCAGAGAGAGGGGAGCTGGGGGAAAAGATGGACCCTCAGAGAGGCAGAAGAACAAAGAGGTTCCTAAGAACCAGCAGCAGAAATGGGAGTTCTGGCAAGGAATGTTAGGGAAGAGAGGATGTCCAGGAGAGGAGTGAGCAACAGTAGAAATAATGTTGAAAACTCAAGTAAGAGCAGAAGAGGGAAGGGCCCACTGGGGACTTTCAAGACTGCTGCTTTGATGGGCCTGGCTGATGTGGGCTGAGGAGTGAGTGAGGTAAGGATGTGAGGAGACAATGAGTGAATACAAGAAGCTCAACTGTGAAGAGGAGGAGGCAGCATGGGAGAATCCAGAAGCAGTTTCTAAGATGGGAGTGACCTGAACATATTTAAATGCTTCTTAAGGCTAACCTAATTTTACTCTATATCTTCACTTCCGCAGGCCCGAGGCACGAATAATTCAATGCCTTAGACCTGAAATGTATAACAATTCTTTTTTAAAAAATGCTTCTTAGAAGCAGCCAGTAGACAGGGAGAGGATGAAAAGGGTGCTATTTCAATGTTGGCGGCTCAAAGCTTAACGTGACTAATACTGAACTCACAATGCCCCAACACCCGCCTTCAAACATTCTTTCTCATGGTTCCCATCTCAACCAATACCCATGTTATATACTCAGCACCCTGGATAGCGACCCCCCCTTCCCCCGCCCCCCAACCCCAAAACGCCGCCCCGTCAAGCCATCTCAGAATTCTCAGTCCCCCTCAGATCTCATCAATCACTGATTTTTGTCCACAATAACTTCTAAATATTTGATTTTGTCTACTTTTCCTAAAGCCACTTCCCCAGTTCAGACCTATATCCCCTTCTATCTGGACCACTGATATTGTCTAACTGGAGTCTATAAATCTCCCAGCTTTGAATTCTCACAGCTTCCAAAGTTTTCTGCATATATTGATCCAGTCATGTCACTTTTATTCTAAAAACATTTCGGAAGGCTGGCCGTCTTCTGAGAGGTGACATCCACCCAGGCTTGCCCACCCTCAAGACTGGCTGGAATCTAACCATCCCTGAGCTCCGCCCACTCTAGCTTTTGTCTCTGCTTCTCTCCCATGTGTGTTCTTAGGGTGCCCTACAAGATTTTGCTCCATGGGGAAATGCCAAGTCTAGGCTCATGCTGGTCCCTCTTCCTGGGACTCCTGGGCCTGAATTCTGCAGGCCCAGCTCAAATGCTACCTTTTCCATCAAGCCTTCCTTGACCTCTCCCTCTACAGCTCAAATCACATCACTGCATGAATCACTCCTTACTGCACCTCTTCAAGGATGTGGTAGCAGGCATCACATACTGATAATCATGGACATGTTTGCACATCAAATACCTCCTAACACATACACTGGAAGCAGAGACAATACAACTGATTCATCCTAACACACAGTAGATATCAGTATGTTGTTAGAGGAATCACACTGAATAATGGAGAAATTGATTGACTTCATGTAACCAAAGCAATTTCCACCACTTGTTATCATGGAACTGGATGAACTGGTTACAATTAAGTAAATCCAAGAATCACCTTGAATAACAGGTGGCTTCCTGGTTCTGCTGGTCACCTACTGGGAGGTAAGAGCTTGCTGTGTCTTCTCAATGCTGCAGCTTTGCTCTAGCTGAGCTCTTAGGCTTAGGGCTTGTCTGCTTCATTCCATTTTATCCACCCAGCAAACGATGTCCAGCACAAGGCCCATGTTAGGCACTGGGTACACATAAATGAATGAGAGTTGTGCCATTAGGGTGCCTGTAGTTTAACAATCAAAACAGTGAATACTTATCTACTAATGATTCTGGTCAGACATCATGCTATTCACTTGGTCCTCACAACAATGCTGCCAAGTAGGTGGTACTGCTTCCATAGTAGGATGAGGAAACTGAGGCTCAGTGTCCAAATCACTTGCCCAAGGAAGGCCTGTAATGGACTGTTGCTTTGGTGGTTCCCAATGAGACATGCCTCCCAGTATTCCTGTCCTTATGTGCTCTCCTCCCACACTGACTCAGGGATTGGCCATGTGACTTGCTTTGGCCAACTGGACATTTGCAAGCCTGATGCAGGCAGAGGCTCGATCAGCAGTAACTTAGGACTTGTCCTCTTGGAATACTCCCTCTTGGGATCCAGCTGCCACATAAAAAACTTGGGCTAGACTAGCAAATGATTAGATGCCATGTGTATTAAGACCCTGAAGAATGAGAGGCTATTTTGATGTCCCTCTCCTGTTAGGCTCTCAACATAATGCAGCTGTGTGAGAGTCTACGTGAGACCAGCAGGGCCCACAGCCACAGACACAGTCACAGCTGACCCACAGACCATGAAGGAATAATAAATCGCTGTTGTTTTAAATCCAGAAATTCTGGGGTGGTCTGTTACAACCTAATGAATAACTAAAACCATGATAAACTAGGATTTGAACCCAGTACTACCTGACTACCAAAGCTCATGCCCTTGGTCTCCACATTGTGTTCCTTCTGATTGAGAGTGGAACATCATACTAACAGTGTAATACACACAGGTTGGCCCATGGTAGCATGCAATAAATTTCTTTTTTTTTGAGATGGAGTTTTGCTCTTGTTGTCCAGGCTGGAGTGCAGTGGCATGATCTTGGCTCACCCCAACCTCTGCCTCACAAGTTCAAGAAATTCTCCTGCCTCAGTCTCCTAAGTATCTGGGATTACAGGCATGCACCACCACACCGGCTAGTTTTTGTATTTTTAGTAGAGATGGGGTTTCTCCATGTTGGTCAGGCTGGTCTCGAACTCCTGACCTCAGGTGATCCACCCGCCTCAGCATCCCAAAGTGCTGGGATTACAGGCGTGAGCCACCGTGCCTGGCCTAATATTTGTTAAATGAATGGATAAAGGGTATGATAGGCCACTAGAGAGGTAAAGAGATCTAGGGAATTCAAAGGCAGGATGGTAATTACTTTTCAACAACCATCACCCCCTTCCCATTACAAATATTCCAAAACAAGGCTGGGCACAGTGGCTATAATCCCAGCACTTCAGGAGGCTGAGGCAGGAGGACTTGAGCCCAGGAGTTTGAGTCCAGACTGGGCAACATAGGGAGACCCTGTCTCTACCAAAAGAAAAAAAATTAGGCAGGTGTGGTGGCATATGCCTGTGGTCCCAGCTGCTTGGGAGACTGAGGTGGGAGGATCGCTTGGGCCCGGAAGGTCAAGGCTGCAGTGAGCCATGATCACTCCACTGCACTCCAGCCTTCGTGACAGAGCAAGAGCCTGTCTAAAACAAACAAATATTCCAAAACAAAAACAAAAATGAAGCCATTTAGGCATTCCTAAATCTAGAAACAACTGTGTGGATATCACCAAACTCCCTCTCTGTGTCTGTCTCTTTCTCTGTTAAATTCAGATCAGGCAAAACTGAGAAGGTAATAGAGTTTGTTTTCTGGTGGCCCTGCCTCCCGGTCCCCACCTCCCCATCACATTCATGGCATCTTCTCTCTTCATCCCACTTGGCCTTCAGGGCCCAACAATTCTTTCCCTCTCTTTCCATATAAAATCCACATGCAGAAAAGGGGCTGAGAAGGTGGAAATTACAGAAATGGGGAAGGAAGGTTTGGATGTTAACAGATGGATTTACAAGCCAAAGAAATGAAGCTCTAAGCTCGGTACTTTTAGGAGGCATCTGCCAGCAGGTGGAGGTATCCTAAGGATGGGGGAGGCAGCCGGAGTTGTCCCCATTATACCCCTATTAGGCCCCTGTGGGTGGGGAGTAAAGGAATGTCCACTGCCTCTATAAATCCCTCTGAATCCCCCAAGAAGGCTGGGGCTCTGGCTCTCCACACCTGTGGCTGTGGCCCCAACATGTATACCTCCCAGAGTAGTCACTCCAGCCTGGCAAAGACCCTCAGGGGTCAATGCATCCAGTCCTCTGCCTTCTAGCAGCCCTGGCACTGCTTTTTCTGTTCTAAGCCCTCCCTTACTCTCCTGCTCCTGCAAACAGGCATACACCTCCCAAGGTCACACACAGGCTCCAGAACCTGGATCCCACACCCAGAAAACCATCTGGGCCCCTCGCTGCAGAGAGACCTAAGGAGAGAGCAGGCCCACACAGTACTCGCTGGCCGACTGTGGGCAGTGCACACAGGCCCCGTGTCACACACACTCACATGCAAGGCAATGCGGAGGGGCGCACACATTCAGAGACACTGTGAGCACTGTCACCAGTACAGGCACTGGATGTGAAGAGACAGACACATGCGTGCACACACATGCACACCTCCAGACTATCACACGTGCACACCGGCACGCACAGACACCCGCACAGGTGCCCAGCCAGGCCTCAACACCAGGCCCCTCCCCCAGCCCCTCAGAAGCCGGTAGGGAGGGTTGGGGTTTCAGGGCGCTTCCCCTCCCCCCTCCCTCTGGCCCCTGTTCTCCAAGGTCCAGAGTCCCAGTGGGGTTCTGGAGCCCGCCCCCGCCCCAAAACCTGGCTCAGGGAGCGACAGGCGAGAGGGGGGAGGGGAAGCCTGGTCTCGAAACGTTCTGATTTTAATTTCTTAAATTAACCCCTTCCCTGCCTCTGGTCTGGCCTGCCCAGAATCCCTCCCTGTTGGGCGGCCTCGCGGGCCTCCGGAGGGCTGTGAAGGAGAAGGAAGGGGAAGAAGGGACAGTGGCTGGGGTCCTCCCTCCTTCCCTCTCCGGGAGCAGTCCCGCAGCGTGCCCGCGACTCGCCCTTACCTCCTCCACCCCGCGGCGAGGCCAGGCCCAGCGGCCCAGGGCTGGGGACGCAGAAGAGCCCCCGCGTGCCCGGTCCAGACGCAGGGCCGCCTTGGGGCCTCGGATCTCGTTCCCCTCCGCAGCCTTGGGTGGCCGCCGCGGCTAGCGCCCCCGCCTCCCTCTCGGGGCGGGGGCGGCCGAGCCTCCCAGCCAGTCGCAGCGGGAGGGGCGCACGAACCCGGCGGGAGGAAGGATGGAGGAGGAGGAGGAGGGGGAGGAGGGGGCGCGCGGGCCGAGGAAAGCAAGGGAAGGGGGAGGAAGGCAGCACGGAGGTGGGGCGGAGCCGGCCCCTCCTCCGGGGCGGGCTCTCCAGTGAGCTGGGGAGCGGCAGATGCGCCCAGAAGCGGCTGCGCCGGGACCCCACGTTTTCCGCTCAAGGTGGTTTCGATGGGGGAGGGGTCTTCGGCGCCGCCCTGGGGGTGCAGGGATGGCTCGCGCCGCGCTCCTCCCGGGTCCCAGTCTTCCCGGCTCCCGGCACCGCCCAGTGCATTCCCCGCCCTGGGCACCTCCAGCTGTGGCTTCTGTTGCCCACCTTGAATCAGGGCCTCTCCGCCCTAACCCTAGCACTCTGGCTTGGGCCTGCTTCCACGCGGGGGCAAATCCGGGGGTGGGCGGTTCTGTGAATCCGGAAGGGGGCGGGCGCAGGCGCTACTCCTGAGACATGCGCCACGGTCCCTAAGCGGCCTCATGGGCAGCGCGCCTGGGTCGTGCACTCGGCGACCTCGGGTCAGACGCTTGGTCTCCGCGGAGACCGCCTGGGATGATCCCCTCTGGGCATTCCTAGGGAACCCGCGGAACTGCTGCTGGACCCCATCCGGAGACCCAATTCTGCTCTTAAAGAGCCTCCTAGGAACACGTGTACCCATCACAAATCCCATCCCGGACCTAGAGGAGGAGGAAAAGGCCTCCAGGTCCCTGGTTCCCTCCTACCCACTCCCACCACTTGGCTAAGATAGCAGCCAGGCTTCTTGGGACTGGAGCACCTAGACGGCCCCACCTTTGGCCTAAGGCCTACCAAGCTGGTGAGGCAGAAACAATCTGGCTGTCGTGCGCTTGGAGGAAGTCCACAGGGCTGCAGTGGGGCTGAGAAACCACACAGGGTTTGGAGGCAACCAAGGCCAGAGCAGAGCTGAGGCTTGGATGAGAAAAGGGGGAAGTGTTATTTCAGCCTGAGGGTGGTGCTTGGGTAGGGCTGTGCACATGTGCCTTGAGGGGGAAGTGTTATTTCAGCCTGAGGGTGGTGCTTGGGTAGGGCTGTGCACATGTGCCTTGAGGGGCAATCTGGTTGCAGGAGAGCAAAAACCCAACTTAGTCCCAGGATTCCAGTAACTCGGGCTCATGGGAGTTCTCTTTGACCCCCCATCCCATTCCTGTGAAGGCAGAGGCATTGGGACATTCAGTATCAGGAAGGATAATTTGTAAACTTGTCAGTGGCTTTGGGGGAATGGCAAATTTAATAAGGACAGAGGCTGTACAGTGGCCAATCAGGTTGAATTCCCCCTCTCTCGATCTTCTCTTCCTCTCTGTAGCTCCTGAATTTCTTTCCTCCTCGAGGAGGTCTTCTGAGATTGGACAAATGAGAAATCACTTTTCCTAATACCCAAACGATAACAGCTCCTATTAACCAGGCACCAAGCATCATGCTAATAATTTTTATGCATATCATTTGCTCTTCCTAATATTATTATTATCCCTACTTTGCAGATGAAGACACTAAAATTCAGAGCTCAACACATGGCATAGTCAAGACTTGAACTCAAGTCATCAAACTCCAAAGTCTATGCTCAACCACAGTGCCCTCCTGCCTTCTCTGCTATAATACAGTCCACTGGACCTTCACGTGTCAAAATGCAGATTCCCTAAATCCATCTGCTCTTGCAGATGGCCAAAAATGTCCATATATTGTCTTGGTTTCACCTTTGTTGTGAAGTTTCTCCTCACTCTGTGCATCCTGTGAATGTGTCAAAACAATTTGGGACATGCATGGCTATGTATGTGGGTGCTTTTGTGCATGTGTGCATGAGTGTGTGAATGTGTGTGTGTATGCAGGTGTACACTTGTGCATATGCAAGTGTACATAGGTGCATGTGTGTATCTGTGAGCACATGCATGTGTGTATGTGTGGGTAAGAGTTCATGCATGTGTATTTGCACCTGTGTGCATGTGTGTGTGCATATGTCTGTGAATGTATGCATGTGTATTTGTGTGCCTGTGTGCCCATGCTACATTTCACAGACAACAGTTCCTGCTTGGTTGTTATGGGAACCACAGTTCTAAAAATGTTAAACTGAATCCCACTCCATGTGAACCAGAGAAACCAAAAGAGAGAGAGAGCTCAGTGACGGAGACACCTCTGGGGTCCCAGAGCTGAGGCAAAGAATTGTGGGCTCAGCAAGAGCTGGAAAGACCCAGACTAGCCAGAGGTGTAGACCCACTCATGAGGCCTATGGTGCCTATCAGGGCCCCTTGCTGCAGACTCGGTCCTCAGTCCTGCTTTTTCCCATCTTTCCCTCCTGATCCTTTCTCCTCCCTCTCTCTTTGCCAGCTTCATGCTCTCCAACCACCTTCCTTCCCTCCTCCTTCCCCTTTCTGTTTCCCTTCTTCTCCTTTTGGGTTTTTTGTTGTTGTTGTTCAACTAATTGACACAATAATTAAGCACTTTCATGTTAGACTTGGTGATATGGGGACCACACATGTGGATCAAATGAGGTTTCTGCCCTTGAAGGTGCTCAAGGGTGGGAGCATTTGGATAACTGGTGGGGGAAGGGAGGTGGCAGAGCAAAGCACAAAGGGAGAGATGACAGAGGAGGTTGGAAGGTGAATTTGGATCAGATATAGAGGGCTTTGACAGCAAGGGTGAAAAATAGGTATTGTTTTTATAGGAGGGTGGAAACCTTGGTCAGTTTGGGATGAAGCTCTTGTTTGTTGTGAATGGTGTATTAGGAAATTTTCATCATTAATGCTGGGCAATGTGGAATGAAGGAGGCATAATGGAGGCAGAGGGACCACAGGACGCAGTTTGGCATAGTGTAGCCTTGTCTCAAATAGGGTACAGGAGTTGGGGTGAAGAGGGAGAAAATAGCAAACATTCTGGGTTGCTTTCTCAAACTTCCCCCCCATATCCCACCTCATCAAGATTTGTATTACTTTTTCCCACCTTTTTGGTGTGAGAATCAGGACTTGAGTGAGCCTCTGTTACTGATGTGTGTGTCGAATTTCTCAGGTGCCCCAGGAAGTAAAATAGTTGGGAATCACTGGCCCAGCATGTAGTAGCACTCAGTATCTGTGGAGTGAGTGGATATTTAGATATGCACTGGTCTTGGAACTGGAAGGCCCAGGTTCAAGGCCCATTTCATTCTCTTATTATCTGTGTGCCCTTTAGAAAATCCCCAACATCTTGGGCTTCAGTATTCTTTTCCATAGAGTGTGGGTTTGGACAGGATGTTCTTTTTAAAAAAATACTTTAAAAAATAGAGACAGAGTTTTGCCATGTTGCCCAGGCTGGTCTTGAACTCCTGGACTCAAGCCACCTACCCGCCTTGGCCTTCCAAAGTACTGGGATTACAGGTGTAAGCCACCATTCCTGGCCTGGACAGGATGTTCTTACAAACTCCTTCCAACTGCAACGCTATTATGTGATTCTATGAAATTGACATAGCCAAGGTATGTGTGTATATGGAGGGAGTGGCATGGACTAAGGTGCTGGCAATAGGCACAGAGAGGATAAATGTGGGAACTATTTTAATAGAAGAATTAATATCATCTGGCTTCAGTTTTCAACAACATTGTTGACTAGATAGCCCAAAGACTCTCTTGCTACAAAATATGTGGATTGCTTCATAAAATGTAACAGACATCTCCTGAAATGCTTGGCTGAGCTTGCAAGAAAGGGAAAAAAATCTACATGGACCAAAATAGGGGGACTGAGACCAAGAAATATAAGCATGAGATGTGCTGTGACTAACCCCAGAAGGTATGGGAAGGGAGGCATATTGCTTGTTTGTCCTGACCTGGATCCTGGTTAGAGAAGTGGGAACTGTCTCTGAAAATTTATAACTACTTGAGTTGGACTTTGAACTCAAAACATCTGCATGTTACAAGAACCTCAAACCAAGAAATTAACAAAAGATTGGTCTCCATCAGGTGATACTCTTGGAGTGTCTGGTAGAAGCAAACAGGAAACTGCTCAGGAGAAACATACCATCACCCAAGGCCACAGAGTATTGCTGCCCAAGTAAATCCCCACTGAAGTTGAGCTCACAAGCTAAAGATTATAATACGTAACCCGGAACAATGTACCGTGAATGAGAGTAGAGAAGACCCTGAAGAATTACAATAAGATTCAACAAGTCTAAGTGACAGCCTGGATGTGTGGGGTGGGAAGAAGCAAAAGTGAATCCCACAGAGCTGTAGTTACTTAGATGAATCCAGGGAATCAAATAATGTTGCTATTACCAGAAATATGGAAGGGTGATTTGATTTTAGACAGACTGTATTTGGAATGGTGGTGGGACATCCATATGGGGGTATTCATTAGAACCATGGGGCTGTCTGACTTAGAAGCCATCTACGTAGGAATAATAGCTGAAGGCCTGGCAATGAATGCACTCTGTAAGGAAAGTGTTGAAATAGGAAAGAAGAGAGCTAAGAACTGGTCCAGGAAAACACTCATGTTTTGAGGACCAGTTGAAAAAGAGGAGCAAATAAGGAAAATGAGCTCTTTGGTCTCCAATTCTGGTTGGGTCCTGGGTTTGGATTGATTTTCACATTGTTTGGTTTTAATTCTTTCCATCTCTAGCCTAACATTCTCATCCCTCACAATCCCTAGGGGAAGCTCCAATAAATGGGAGCAGTGTCCCTTGGGACATAGCAGGAACTTCTCAGCTAGGAGTTATAGAGCCAGACTGGGCTCTGGTACCAGGACTACTACTAAGTCACTTCTTTGGGGTTCAATTTTCTCATCAGTGATGTTAGGCCTAGGTGGGTGTGAGGATAAGAATAATAGAGCTGATAGCACTTGCTGGAATGCTGCTGGAGAGGGCAAGATAGGGGTGATCAGAGGCCAGCCACCAACTGTCTGCGTTTCCTCCTTTGTTCAGCTTGTGTGTTTTGGGACCAGTTGCTTGAAATATGGGCCATTATGCTTTTCTTGCCCTACTCTTCATGAAAAGTGAAGTCAGGTGGCCCATGCCTAATAAGTGAAAGGTGTGGTGACTTAAATAGTAAGACAATGAGGGTCATCATTATCTTGTGTCTCCATGAATCTACCACTTATCGCAGTGCCTGACAGTCCACAATTTGAGCCTCTTCATAGGGTTAAACATTGCCTTCTGCAGGCTACTGTTCTAAAATGTTAATTCTCCTAGAAGAGGTAATATTAAATCCTTTACCACAAATTAGTTTCTTAGATACAAGATACTTGGCCACATGAAAGCACTTAACACCTGGGGAGAGAAAAGGATGGAATTCTCTGAGTTGATCATTTTGCCTCTGGTCAGCTGGACTGTGGGGTGGAGGGTGAGCATATCTTAGAGTGAAGGGGTGAAGAAAGAAGCAAGAGTATCAGAAGCTGGTTTGATCTGGCATCATAGGGCTGTAAGCTCTCTTAATTCAAGAACAGCTCAGCTCAGAAGACAAAAGAATGAAGTCCTCAGACACAGGCCTTCTTTCTTCCTTATCAGAGAGGGGTCATTGGAGCAGAGAGATGGAGAGCACAGCGGCCTTTATGCTCCAAGGTCTGCCCAAGGTGGCCAGAAAGAGTGGAAAAGCTTTGGGTGGGGAGTTCAAAGAGTAAAAAGGGGCCACCTTCACCATTACAAGGTCATGCTTTCCTCATCACCCTCCTAGCCTTCCTCTGATCCCAAAGCCATGAAGAGTTCACTTGGAAGGACAGCTGGAGAAAAGTAGCTGTGGCAGGTGCATGGCTGAATGGTAAGTAGGCTGATGCCACCTGGAGAAGATCCTTTTTGTGGGAAGAGCAACTAAGGTGACCATCAGTCTCTGGCAAGTGCCTGCTCCTAGCTATATTCAGGTGTGCTCTAGCTAAATGCTGAGACCCTTTGGGTCCTGAGATCATGTGACTCTTGAACAGATGCATAGATACTGTCTGGAGCCTCTGTGACACTGAACACTCTGGGCTTTCACAAACAGCACCAAAATACTGCAGCCTTTTGCTGCTGTCGCTACTGCCTGGAGCTCCCTCTAGCTGCCAAACCTGTTTCTCACCTTCTGGTAGGAAGCCTTTCCAATCGTGGTATTAAGTTTAGGTGCCTCCATTCTGGGGTTGGAAAATGAGGGTTGGCTTTGAAGTTGGACAGATTTGTTTGACCTGTCTGTTCCTAGCCTGGGTTAACTACATTGTTCCAGCAAGCTATCTACATTGCTTCCACATCTTTGAAATGAGGTATATGCCTGCTTTATTTGGGAATGCGAGGATTAAGGAGAATAATATATACATAATGTTGAACACCTACGCCTTTTAACCACTTTGAAGTTCCAGAAACACCTCCAGCCCTTAGGTGAGCTGTGATTAAATTCGTTCATTAACCTAACACACATTTATTGAATGCCTACTCTGTGCCGCAGTTCCTGGCAGGTGTGCCTGACAGTGGGTGTGTAATATGTTCAGGGCCTGTACCCCATGAGCGTGGGGATCTCCTTTATCTTCTGGCACATATGGTCCTGGGGGAGAAGCTGAGGGGAAGGGTCAGGAGCTTACATGGCAGATTCAGTAAGCTTTTAGCACAATAATTTTAATTGCAAAAATAAACAGTTTTGTCAACTGCTTGAGAGTAGCGTCTGCTTTACAAAAATTAACAACAACAAAAGGAAAAAAACCCCAAAGCAAAACGTTACATCCAATGGCTGCTGGATAAGACACTGCTGTACAAAGTCCCGCGCGAGACCGCCTTGGCGCGGCCCCAGCCTGTCTCTGGGGGTTATAGAGGAAGGCGTGGGGCGTGTGCCAGTTACAAAAGACTGTCTTGAATCCCAGGGTAGTGCCTATTCACTGGGTGGTCTCAGAAGACTTCCCCCAAAGCGCGGCTGACAAGGGAGACAGCGCCTGGACCGCGGGAACTGTCCGCGGAGCTGGTGCTGAATAGGGCGTGTGCGGCGGGCGCTTCAAGGAAACTGGAAGCGGGACCGGAGGCCGGCCCTCGGGCGTGCGAGGAGGAGTTGGAAGAAGAGCGGGGAGGGGAACGGCCCGGAACTCGTGCGCGCCGAACGGCGGCGCCCCAACCCATAAACCCATCTCTTGCTCAGAGAGAAGCGAAGGAGAGGCCCAGCGAGTAAAAGCCGAGGCCCTTGAGCCGCTCCTCGGCGCGCGCCTTCTGCTTGAGGTGCACCTTGCTGTGCCGTTTCTTCTCATCGCTGCGCGCGAAGCGGCGGCCGCACACGTCGCAAGCAAAGGGCTTCTCGCCGGTGTGGGTGCGCACGTGCGTGGTGAGGTGGTCGCTGCGGCTGAAGTTGCGGAGGCAGATGCGGCACTGGAAGGGTTTGTGGCCCGTGTGGATGCGCAGGTGGCGATTGAGCTCGTCGGAGCGCGCAAAGCTCCGCACACAACTCTCCACCGGGCAAGCGAAGGCCTTGGCGTGCGGCCGCGGGCAGAAGCAGCGCGTGCTGCATTTGCCGCCGCGGCGCCCCTTGCGTCGCGCCTTGGCCTGGGGGAAAGGGGTGGGCGGCGGTGGCGGCACGGGTGGTGCAGCCACGCCACTGCTTCCAGGGATGTCCGCCACCAGAGGTTTAGGGAAGTCCGCCGCGGCGGCGCTGCGAAGGCCCAGCGGGGAAAGCTGAGGCTGCGTACTGGCCAGAAACTCTCCGCCGTCGCCGCTACTCCCTCCCTCCCCACTAGGAGGGGTCAGGAGCCCAGGGAGGCCCTCAGCCCCCTCCCCTAAGTCACCCGGGGCCAGCGGGAAAGCGTCGTAGGCCCCGCTGGGGTAGAGTCTGTTGGCTGGGACGGCCGGCAGTTCCGCAGGGCAGCTGATGGACAGCAAGTCCTCAATCTTGGTCCCTATTGCGGGAAAACGAGCCTCCGGGGCGGCCTGGTAGCCTCCCTGTGACCCACAGTTCCCTGGGGCCCCCACAGAAAGCAGCTCCCAGGGCGCGTAGGGACCCTTGAAGGCAGAGACAGCGTCCAGCGCTGGCGAGGCGGGAGGCGCCCGGAGGCCGGGCTTGACGTCGGGCGGGGAGAGCTGAGGCTCATACAGGCACTGCGAGGGGGCACCCGCGCAAGGCGAGGCCTCCCAGAACGCCTCTGGGAAAGGGGCAGCGCCCAGATCCGGGGAGTAAAGGTCCGGCGGACCCGGCAGCAAGGCATCGGACCCCGCAGGAAAAGGGGCATCCAGCGGGGATCTGGACGCTGCTGCCTCTGGACCGGGGAAGGGTGCCAGGCCTAAGATGCCCGACATGAGGTTGAAGAGTGCCTCCGGGTCGTGCGGGTGTTCGGGCACTGCCTGAATGAAGAAGCTACCGCTGTAGCTGAGGCCGGGAGGGGGTGTGGGCGCAGGCCCCTCCAGGAAGCAGGAGTCGGCTAAGTCCCCACTTGCGCCGCAGCTGTTCAAAGCCCAGCTCAAGAAGTCGCCTGCTGAGGAGGGAGCAGGAATCAGCTCTGGGCACATCAAAGAGTGCACCTGAGTCCACAGCCCCTACCTACGAAACTCTTGGTGCCCACGGATATACACAAAGTGCCTTTTGCACATTCTGATTCAGCAGGGGCCCGCATACGTCCCAAGGAGCACATAGAAACATGCACACGCAAAACACACGTGCACAGGCAAAAGGGCGCTCCGATAACCGCCCAGGTTCCTGCGGAGGCGCTGGCGGCCCAGTGTGGGTGGGAATGAGGGTGCGCACCCCAGGACTCCTAAGCTTCCCATCGCCCCTATTCTCATAGCTCCAATGTCCCAGTCCCTCCTGGTTCTCAGGTATGGTGCGCCCCCGCGCTGCGCCGTCGTCGTCTGAGCACCCCTGCTCGCCCTCCTTACCTCCAGGGTAGCCGGTGGCCGCGGGAGCGTCCCTGGCAGGCAGCCGGGGCAATTCAGCGCTGGGTTCGGCGCAACAGCCTTCAGTGGACTTGACGAGGAGCGCGTCGGGTTCGGAAAACTCGCTAAGGTGGAGCATGGCGCGGCGCCGGCTGTGGGGCGCCCGGGGCCTCGCCCGCTGGGCTTGGGGGCGCGCGGGTGGCGGCGAGGCTGGCGGTAGGGGTTCCCCGCAGCGCGCAGACCTAGGCGCCCGGGCTCCTGGCTTCGGGCACTCACCTCTGGGAAAGGAGTCGGGGAGCCGCGGCGCCCTCGCTCGCCCGCACCGGCCTCGGGCGGCGGCTCCTCGCCTCTCCAAAGCGCAGCCGGGCTCCCCCAGCCCACAGCCCCCCCACTTATATAGCTGCGGCGGCGCTGGCTCCGGGCTTCCGACTCCCCGGGCCACTGCCATTTTGGGAGGCCCCGGCCCTGCCGCCGTGACGTAAATGCCCAAACATGGACACAGGATGTGTGCCGGGGACTCCCGAAAAGGAAAGCTCGAGCTGTGACGTTGTTGTTGTCGCCGCCGCCGCCAGGCTCGCGCCGCTGCGTGCGCGCGCGCTCCCCAAGCGTGGAGCCCTGTGTGCGCTGGGGCCGTGGATGCGCCAGTCTGGGGCGCTGCGCCTCACCGGGCCGACAGTCCGGGAGGCAGAGGCCGAGGGGCAGCAGGGGAGGACCGTGTTGGGTTTGACTCTGCCCTCTGCCACTAACTAGCTTAACACTCAATCCCCCTTAACGTCAGTTTCTCATCTGTGCATTTCCTGTGGAGAGAAACTGAGAGCACATAAATGTCCAGGCGCACTCAGTAAACCATAGAGATTATTGCCATTCATTTATTTTGCTCACGCCTGTGTGTTTTTCATTTTAAGTTTTTTTTTTTTTAATTTGTGCTAGGAAAAATAATTTAAATTAAAAAAGGACTGTAATACTTGTTAACAGTAGGAGGAAAGTCAACTAGCACAACAGGGTATATTCTAAATTGAAAAGTAAAAGTCCCTCCTCTCCACCTACCTTCATTCCTAGCTCCTGAGGTAGCCACATTTAAGTTTCTTGGGTATTCTTTAAGAAGAATTTTATGTATATCCAACCATACACATTGTTCTGCAATATTATTATTATTATTATTTCACTTGAAATAACTTAGAGATTGTGCCATGTCCTGACATAAAGATCTTGTCATTCTTTTTCAAGGCTGTATAGTACTCCATTGTAAGGGAGGACCTTGAGTTAGTCGATTTGTCCCCTATCCATGAGCATGTAGGCAGTTTCCAACTTTTTACTTATACCAATGTTGTTGGAGTCAACATCCTTGACTATATAAATGTGAATGTGTCTGTGAGATAAATTCCAACGAGTGTAATTGTGTGCCAAAGTATATGTAAAATTTTGATAGACAACTGGCAAATTATCTTCCAGAAAAGTAGGGCCAATTCCTGCTCACTCCTCCCTCACCCACAGGGTATGAGATGCTTCTGCAGAACATTTTTTCTGCCTTCATACAAATGGCTTTCGCTCTAAGGATGTTGTTCCCAGCAACACACAGGGAATCCGTGGGAAATATCTCCCTGGAATCAGTACTTGAAATAATTGGGCTTCTTTTGAGAAAAAAAAATCCTAGCCTTAAGGAGGCTGTGAATCTTGGCTGCAGAAGCATCAGAGCCAACTCCAGCAAAGAACCTTGCCTACTCTCCTAGTCTCATCTCTCTTCTGCTGTGGTTTTCCCTCTGTCTCATTCTCTCATTCTTTTTAAAATGTTTATTTTATTTTGTATTATAGCTCACTTAACTCCTTTCTGGAACCAAATTAAATAAATACATGGGGGGGGGAAGGATTAAATAAATGCATGTTCTTCTTTAGGAAGAGCATCAATTCCTGAGACTCTGTGTGCTGGAGGGTAAGGTGGGCAGGTTTAGGGCTCCTCCTTCCTTCTCTCCTTTTTTGAAATACAAACAAAGCCCTTTGGGGGTGGTGGACTCAGCATCATGGGCAGTATAGCTCCCAGCCTCTCTTCCACCCCTGTACACTCCTTTTCAAGAGAGAGAGAGAGCCCAAGAATGCCCAAACCCCACCACATTCTCAGTCCTTTCACCCTATGTCCATTATCCAAACATCCATTCAGTTTCTCAATGTTCATTCATTCAGTATTCATTTCTTAAGTGCCTATTACAGGCCAGAAGGTAGACTTTGGTTTTATGTCTGCTGGGACCCTGAGCCCCATCTCCAGCACTAGGTGCCCACTCCTCATCCCACAGTGACCTTATTAAGTGTTTTCACAGAATATGTCCCTTCACACAATCACCTGCAAAACATATGCTGACACACTTGTATGCATCTTCTCCTGAAGTCCACAAATCATATAAAGGTTCTCACAGGGTCATGCACTTGCAGTGTGTCTTACTAAATGGCTACACTTATGGTTCTGTGTTAGTAGCACATATATGAGCATGTAGGAAATGCAGAAACCCAGCAGATGTCTGTAAAGATTGGACACACCAAGCACGATTTTCCTTATACTGTATTTCAGATCCAGGGTTTGATTCTAATCCAAATGCATTGCCAAGGCCAGGTGAGCCCACACCAGACACGCAGGGCACACATGTCTCAAATCCACTCTGGCATCCTACTGCCTGAGAGGGAGGAGGAGGGGAGGAGTTTGACTGGGCTGGTGTCCAGGTCTCCCCAGGTCGCCCCGTCGGGCCAGATTGGTCAGCCCCAGGTTGCCCATCCCTTCTGCTGTTCTTCCCTCTGCCACAGCATTCCTCCTCCTTCTTAGTCACAGATAATTCCCCTACTCTCTTGGTGAGTTGCCAAGCCATTGCTTCTCTCTGCCAAGGGCTGTTGGACTAGGTCTGTGTTAGGACAAGGGTCCAAGTCACCAAAGTTTCTTGTGTTAGAGGCCAGACCTGGGGGCAGGGCTCGGGGGTGGGTAGGAGTGATTAGGAAAGGAGATAGGGAAGAGACAGCTTGTGCTCTGGGTGTGGGATGGCTCACACCCCCATGTCTATGCTACTTACCTCCAATGGACACACATACACACACTCACAGGCACAGAGGATGGCTACCTCTGGAGGGCAATTTGCATCTGCCTTTGGCTCTCTGAGGACTGGGAGGGAATATAAAGGGGGCTGAGCATTTTGTAGTTCTTCCCAGCTCGTCCCTTCTTCTCCCTACATTTTAACAGCTTACAAAGAGATTCTGGGCCCAGATGAAATAAAGGTCTTTGGGAAGGGAAGGAAGAGAGAGGAGCTTAGATCTATGAGCTCCATTTAAATCACACTTCAAATATAAAAACACAAATGTACACAAGGGAAAAAAGGGAAATCACATACATTGAGCATTTTACAAATATTTTATCATTCAATCTCCACAAAAGTTCTATGGAGTAAGGAATTGGAGACCAATTTCACAGATGAGGAAACAGATTCAAAAAGGTCAAATGACGTGATCGACACCACACTTCTAGTCAGTGGTAGGGCTGAGAGTCAAGTCCAGGCTAGCCTACTCTATAAGACAATTTAGGAAAAGATAATTAATTTTACAAAAGGATTCACTGTTGGATGGCTTTAGATGGAGGATCTATCTCCCTGTAGCTTTCAAATAGGATGTGATGTGCAAACTTGAGCTGGCTGGTGCCCATCCCTGCAAGAATTCCCTGGAGTGATGGCCATGGATAGGAAAACAGTGGGTCACAACTAGTGTGGAGAAGTAGCACATATAAGGTTCTTTGGAGCTGTTGTGTAAGTTGGTGTGTGTGTGTGTGTGTGTGTGTGTGTGTGTGTGTGTGTATGTATGTGTGATCTTGGGGAAGGTGAGAGCGAATTTTCTATTTCCATGGGAAAAGGTGCAAAGGAGAATCACTTTCTAGACAAGCACTGAACAAACATTTGCTGAATGAATTAATGAATGAAGAAATTCATTCATCAAATATTCATTGAGCACAGCCCAGTGCCAGGTGCTGGGTTGGCCCTTCAGATGCTGATGCTGCAGTGCATGAGACTGGAAGCTTTGAATCCAGGGAAGGAGGTGGGGAGGGGCAGAGGGAGGGTAGAGGCAGCCTCCCTGCTCTCTCTTCTGGGGAGGGCTCAGCCCCTGTCATAGTTCTGGTTATGCTACTGCTCCCTCCTCCACACCCTACCTTGATCTTTCTGCTCTAAATATCATTGTGTTCAAATAATAGTGTGTATATTTTAAAAGACTCCAAGAAGACAGCTGCCTGGGAGTATTAATCATGAAGAGGCCAGCACTCTGTCTCCATGGCGACTCCTGACAGCGAGAGCTGAGGAACAGTTCCATGTCCCACTTCCTGGGGCCATGGAGATGCAGGAGCACTGCATCTCTCACTCCTCTTTCCTCTCTGCTTCTCCTTTCTTCTCCTTCCTTTCTTCTCCTCTCTTCTCTCCTACCCCTTCCCTCCACTCCCTCTTTTTTTTTTCTTCCTAAAGGATTTATTTAAAAGCAGGGACAGAGGCAGGGCCAGCCATCAGAGTAACAAAAAACATGGCTAATGAAGCCACAGCAGAGATGAAGTCTGCATCCAGTTGCAGCATCTGCAGTGCCCAACTCCACTCCCAAGACCTCTGCAGTGCCCCCGGGCTTCCACAGCCAGTAGGGCAGAAGTAGTGTGATCATCGGCCCCTGAGGCAAGAGGCCAACTGTCAGGGTCCTTCTCCGTCTCTTTTCTCTTCCCTGCTCATGGCCCATCATTAGTTTGTGGTTTGGGTCATTATTATGATTATGAGTATGGCTATTATTTTTAATGCCCACAAAAGTAACAGGCTTATTGAAAAAAACAAATGTTAAAAATTATAATGCAAAGAACGAGAATACCTTTCACTATCCTGTACACACACACACGGACACATTTTAGGTTGATTCCTATAGATTTTTTTCATGCATATTCATGCAACATCCATTTAGTCAACATCCATTTAGTCAACAATCACATTATTATCATCATTCTTATTTACATCATTTTCATACTATACGTACTCTTGTAACTAACTTAACACTGTATCTTGTTTTTTTTTAAATTTTTTCCATAATGATACCCATCTACAGTGTTGATCTATAGTGTTGGTAACAGTTTCACCAGCATATTTCATTGTGTAGATGAATATAATTTTTTAACTTTATAGTTTCCTGTCTTTCACTATTATAAAGGATCTGGCTATATATAGTCTTTTATGTATATGTGGTGCATTGATGGGGTAATAATACTACAGTATTCTAGCTAACATTTGCACGTTACTTACTATGGGCACTATCTGACAGGTAGTGAGAGCTTTACCTATACTCATCATTTAATCCTCACCACAATCTGATTCGTATTATTATTATCTCTATTTTACAGATGGAGAAATTGAGCATGGAACACTAAGAAATTTGCCCAAGCTTACCAGGTTAGTGATGATGCTGGGATCTGAACTCATACTATAGCCATAGGCTAGATTACAAAAAGTGAAATTTCATGCTCACTTCAGCAGCACATATACTAAAATTGGAATGATACAGGGAAGATTAGTATGGTCCTTAAAAAAAGGGAAATTTTTTAGGACAAATAGAACTGGTTTTAGGGCAAAGGTACAAACACTTAAAATTATATATATTGTTAAATATTCTCTAAAAAGATTGTTCCAATCTCTGGGCCAACTAGCAGTATATGAGGACCAACTGGTAAGCAGAAAGAGGCATCCCAGTGATATTTTAATTTTTATTGTAAAAATTATCAGTAAGGATGAGAATCTTTTCACAGGGCCTTAGTATTTCCTTTTCCATGATATAGAGGCTTAATACCTCACCCAAATACTTTTTTTTTTTTTTGAAATGCAGCTTCACTTTTGTTGCCCAGGCTGGAGTGCAATGGTGTGATCTTGGCTCACCGCAACCTCTGCCTCCCGGGTTCAAGTGATTCTCCTGCCTCAGCCTCCCAAGTAGCTGGGGTTACAGGCATGCACCACCATGCCCTGCTAATTTTGTATTTTTAGTAGAGATGGGGTTTCTCCATGTTGGTCAGGCTGGTCTTGAGCTCCTGACCTGAGTGACCCACCCACCTTTGGCCTCCTCACCCAAAGACTTTTTTTGAGTGGAAGCCTTCCTTATGCTCCTCACATCCGTGTAGTGGGCACTGAAAGTGAGGCTGCTCTGCTGTGGCATAGACTGGGAGGACTAGGTGGGGACATGTACATAGGGGGCTTATGTACCCTCTTTACTTTTGTTCTTTCTATTTTGAATTCTTTCTATTTTTATTTACTCATTTTTTGTAGAGATGGGGTCTCTCTGTTGCCCAGGCTGGTTTCTAACTCCTGGGCTCAAGTGATTCTCCCACCATGAACTCCCAAAGCGCTAGGATTACAGGTGTGAGCCAGCACACCGGGCCTGTTCTTTCTCTTTTGGATCATGGGGAGAGGTGGCGAGGAGAACAAGGTGGCTGCATGCCATTAGGAAAAGTGGATTCTTCCAAGGTGGCTTGGCTTCTGAGCTGTTCTCCTACAGGAGAGAGGGAGGTTATTCTTTCTCTCATCTTCCATTCTACAGCCTTCCTTTGGCAACACTGGACAGAGCTGAGAGGTAGATGATCACAGAAGAGGCGTGACTAGGGTGGGTTCTAGGAGGGTCAGAGGTAGGTGGACGGTTACAATGACTTCACACTGCTACTGCCCTGTGATTTGGAATCGGCCTCCCATCAGCCCTTTGGATCTAAGCCTGGTTATCCCTTTGTGGGTAATAATGGACTTGGATCTTGTTAAATGTTTTTGTTTGATTAAATAATGGTGTTCAGAGCACTAATTTTCAATTCATGTGTTAAGAAGGTAAAAAGGAGGATTGGTGAGCAGACGGAGAGACCTATAGCTCTAGAACAGAACTGGAATTAGAAACAAGCCTTCTTAACCTATCTATCTGGCATGTTTCTCTCTCTCTGGCCTCCTTCTATTTTCACTTATCTGAACTCATCTCACTGTCTTTTCACCGTCTCTCCTCCCCCATCTTGCCATAGTTTTCTTTAAACTTCTTTGATGTAGATTGGTCATTGTACTGAGATTGGACAATATAACTCTGAAATGCCCAGGCAATTTATCCACAGCTAGGTCTGTTGAGCCATAGCCTGGGTCCTCTGTGTGTCCTTGAATCCTGTCCATCATCATCAGGCTGGGCTTCTGGTTGCAAATGACAGAAATGCAACCTCAATTAGCTTAGAGAAGAACGAACGAAAGAAAGAAAGGAAGAAAAAGAAAGAAAGAAAGAGAGAAAGAAAGAAAGAAAAAGAAAGAAAGAAAAAAGAAAGAGAAAGAAAGAAAGAAAGAGGGGAAGAAAGAAGAAACTTATCAGCATATCCAAGGGAATGGGAAATCCAAAAAAGTGTCAAACAACCAACCTGTGAGGGCATCAGGGACACACTGGGTGTCAGAAGCTGGATGTCAGAGGCTAAGAGTTTTCAGAATGCTCTCAGCTCCTTTTTTTTTTCTCACTGATAACTGAAAACCTGGCCTTTAGCAGACTGTGTGTTCTACACCTCAGCTTCTGTGATAAATGGATTCTCATTCCCAGTTGCAGGTAGGGAATCCTAGAAAAGACCTCTGCTCTTCTCCTTAGGACAATTATATGGCTAGCAGGCAGGGTAATATCCGGTTGACACCACCACTAGGGTCTTGTGCTTGTGCTTTGAGGGCAAGTCCCAGAGAAGAGGAAATGACTGTGAGCCAGGAAGCCTCCCTTGTCCTTGAGGGCAAGAGCTGGGCAGCAATGAGCTCTGGCACGTTCTCATAACCAGGGGCAGAAATAGTTCCCTCTGCTTAACAATGCCCCTGGAGCAAGTCGCCTACTCCATCTGTCTGCCAGCTCCAAGGAACACTGCTCAAAATAAAAATCCCTAATTAGCAATTCCTTCAATCCAGAGCAAAACAATTTATTTGTTTCCTAGAATAATCTGGAGCCACATTTGGCTTGGCAACCAGTGGGTCCCACATGTTCATGCGGTGTGCCATGTGAAGACTTCAGCAGGGAGTTTTATTCAGTTAAGCATGAGGGGGAATGCCCTGGGGGTCACCTCCCCAGGCAGCAGCAAGTCGGGGCCTAGAATAGAACTGGTTTTATCAATGTTGTGCAGCGGGTTTCTGGTACAGGGTAGGTAGTGAAGGAAGAAAGTTCAACAGGATTTCTAAGCACCTGCTCTCACAAAGGCCAAACCGGTGATCCCTACATTTGGTAGGGACACATGGCCTGCAGGAGACATAGAGAATCTGACAATAGAGTAAAACCTCAAGCCAGGGAGTCAGAGGAACTGAGTCTGACCCAGTTCTGCCACTGGTTTGTTCTGTGACCTTGAACAAATTCGAAATACTTTCTGTGCTTGTGCATTCTCACCTGTGAAATGGGAGTATGTTACCTTCTCTACCTATAGTCTCAGGATTAAGAGTCAGAATTAACAAATTAAGTGGTGGTTGAAGCACAGGCACTTGCTACAAAAAAAAAAAAAAAAAAGGCAAGGTTAGAAACAATATATCCAGTTAAGAAATGATGAGTAATTCTTCCTACCCCAAATGTGTGCCCTGCGTTTTCTGGGCATCTATGTGTATGTGGGTGGAATTGGTCACTATGACATGAATTTCATGACTAGTTGTTTTCTTCCAATCCTTGCTCTCATTCATTCATTATTCATTCATCTAAATATTTGTTGAGGACTTAATACATCAGCCAGTTCAACAACTTATTACAGAAAGGTGTGATGCATGTGCCAGTGGGAGAAGGACCGGATGGTTTGAGATCATAGAAGGAAGCAGGAGGTCATTAGCTCAACAAGATATTCAGGGAAGGCTTCCCCAAGGAAGTGACATTTGAATGGAGACTGGAAGGTTAAGTAACAGTTAGCCAGAAAAAGGGAAAGGTTGAGTGGGGAGAATGTTCTGGGCAAAGGGAACAGCATATACAAAAGCCAGAAGGTGAGAGAAAAAAGACAAGGGAGGAGAAAAGGATTCAGGGAACTGGCAGAAGCCCATGACGGCTGGAGTGTGAGGAGGGAAAGAGGCTAGGAAGGGCAAGTGGGGTCAGGCTGGAGAAACTGGTGAGCTCAGGATCCTAGAAGACCTTTTAAGCAGGTTTAGGCATTTGGACTTGTTTTTTTTTTTTTCCCCCCCCACCTATCTGATCACAAGCTTCTATGCATAGGCATTTGGACTTTATCCCTAGAGTAATATGATGCTATTGAAGAGATTTAAGCTGTATAGGCGATGCGATTTTTATCTTAGAATGACCAGCGTTCTAAGACCACCTTCCATGCTCTGATACAGCGTGGAAGGTGACCTGGAACGGGGATCAGTTAGGAGGCCACTGTGGCAAATCAACTGACAGTGGGCCCTCAGACGTGAACAGTGGGTGGCAACAGGAAAGGAGAAGCTTTCAGAGTCAGCAGCCATTTAGGAGCTCTTTTATAACACACACACAAGGGTGAATAGCTATCCTTGGGGCAAAAGAGAGAGGAAGGAGTCAAGGTTGACTCTTGGGTTCAGTTTTGACCATGGGTTAGTCGTTTTTTTTTTTTTTTTTCTTTTTCAAGACAGGCTCTCATGCTCTGTTGCCCAGACTGGAGTGCAGTGGCACGATCATGGCTCACTGCAGCCTCAACTTTCCCCAGCTCAGGCAATTCTCCCACCTCAGCCTCCCAAGTAGCTGGAACCACAGGCACGCACCACCACACCCCGCTAATTAAAAAAAATTTTTTTTGTAAAGATGGGGCTCTCACTATGTTGCCCCGGCTGGTCTTGAATTCCTGGGCTCAAGCAATTCTCCTGTCTCAGCCTCCCAAAGTGCTGAAATCGCAGGCATGAGCCACCGTGCCTGGCCAGTGGTCATTTATTTAGGTGGAGAATCAGTAGGAGAAACAGAGTCTTCCTCTGACCCACTACGTTTTATTTATGGAGCTTTAATTTACATACAGTGAAAGGAGCAAATCTTAAGTGAATCTACCATTTGATGACTTTTTAACACAAATCAATATATAGAACATTTACATCCTCCAAAAAGTTCCCTTGTACCTTTTTCCAGTCAGTAGATACCCCCTTTCGGGTAACCATATTTCTCAGTATATCACTATAGATTAGTTTTGCCTACTCTTGAACTTCATATACATGGAATAATCCAGTACGTACTGTTTTGTGTCTGGCTTCTTTTGCTCAACATAATCTCTGTAAGATTTACCCACTCCATGTTTTTCATGCATCAGTATCAATTAATAAATGTTTTGTATGTATCAATCCTTTTTTCTCAGTCACTAACTTTTCATTGTTTAAATATACCAATTTGTTTATCCATTCTCCTACTGATGGAAGTAGATTGTTGTTGTTTAATTCTATGTTTGTTTTCAGGAGGTCAAAAGGAAGACAACTTAGAAATGAATGACAAGGCGATGATATAACAGTTATAAACCCTTATGACCTGCTACATACCTTTAAAATATATCAATTTAAAGTGTGATTGATGTATTTTATCACACTTTAAAGATGTCATTTACTTCAGCAGAAAAAACTTTGAAAAATTGAGTAATTACTAGTCATAAACTTAAGAATGTGCAAGATGAATATGAAGAAAATGATAAAAATTTTTTCTGAAGGGCATTGAACAATAGACTAGGTGGGGACATATGTCTTATTGGATGGGAAGACTCAATATTATGAATATGTCAGTGTCAGTGTTGGTGGGTTCTCTGTGAAGCAGACATTGAGAGGGAAGGCTACAGGGAGTTTATTTGGGAGTAACACATGTGAGAGATAAAGGCAAGATTGGATAGAAGAGCCTCACACTGCAATGAGCATCTGACAGTCTCAGCCAACCCAGTGGCGAGTTCCAGAGCAAATAACCCATTAGAAGAATCCTGCATTGGGAAGAAGCGGCCAGTCTCTATGCCCTCTTTGCTCTCAGTCATTGGTGAGAGGCCTAGCTGGAAAGAGCATGGTCTTGGCCTGAAAGCTAAGGTGAACCTGAAAGGTGCTAACAGCTGTAGGCTCATGGATAACTGCACTGCTTGCAGCTGAATGGCAAATCCTTTGTTGAAGGGAGACTTGAGTGGCCACACCTCCATAGCTGCCACAGTCAGTTCCCCAAATCAATCTGTAAGTTTCATGCAATTTCTGTAAAGATTCCAATAACATCTGTGGTTTTTTTGTGGAATTGGAGTGCAATTTGACAAATTAGTTCTAAAATATGTTTGGAAGAATAGGAAAAAATAATCAAGAGAATTTTGAAAATGATGTCTAAAGCTCTATCAAATATCAAAACCTATTAACATAATGTAGTGCTAGAGCAAGGGATACCCAAATGAACCAGTGGAACAGAGTTGAGAAACCAACCCACATGTATATGGAATTTAGAATATAAGTAGCTATTCACAGTAATGCAAACATTTGATTATTGAATAAATGGTATTAAGAGAACTGGGTAGACCCCTGGAAGAAAAAGTAGAATATATATTTTACACAACACTCAAAAGTAAATTCCAGACATATTAAAATACAATAATAAACCCCAAACTATAAAATAACCAAAAAATGTATCAGGTAATTTTTATAATTTTGGAATGAAGAAGGCCTTTGCAAGAATGAACTAAAACTCAGAAGCCATATTGGAAAAGAATGGCTATGTATCCATCAAGAGGAGATTAGTTAAATAATTATAGTAACTTATGTGATTGAAAAAACTGTAGCTGTTTAAAATGAGATAGATCCATATATACTGTTAGAAAGTTGTTTTGATATATTGTAACATAACAAAAATGAATTGCAGAACAGTATATATTTTTAGTCCATTAAATTTGATATAGTGAGTATAAAAATGTTAATGTGTAGAAAATGAGCTGGATGGATACATTTCAGACTAATAACCTGGAAACCTTTGTAGAGTGAGACTGAGGGAAGACAGTATGCTAGGCACAACAAGGAGCCAACTTCAAGGACTGGGTATCTATTAGGCGAGACCAGATGAATGCCACAGGTGCATCTGGAGACAGAGGTTTTAAACTTCCCTGCTTGTAGAGTGCAGTCTCCTCAAAGCTATCATCATTACACCCACTAATTCTGCTAGCCAGTATAAAAACAAATCATGAAAAATGAACTAATAAATATGGAAAAGGGGAGATGAAATAAAAACAGTTTGAAAATATGGTAGTTGGTATAATCGATTGGGCAGAAGGTAGACATGGATATTTTTGGCTGATTTGCTTAATCTCTATTTCTCCTTGCTTCTGAGGGCCTCCTTGTACTGCAGAGGCTGGAAAGCTGAAAACTACAGTTCTCAGATTCCTTTACAGCTAGAATTTGAATGCAAATTAAGTAATACCAAGCATAGCCTTGTGTGAGACTTAGAAGGTGGGCACAGGGCAGAGTCATCTCCCTGTCTCTTTGGGTTGTTTTTCTGCTGTCAAGCCATATCAAGGGACATGAACAGTGCTCCAGTGCCCACTCCCTGGCTTTTTAGGTGTTGAAAAATGGGTGTGTTGGCCAGCAGGGACTTCCTGGTCCCTGTACTATAGCATATTTTTGAGTTTAATAATTTTATATTCTGAGATTCATTCTAGCCCTTCCAAAGATTTTGTAAGTATTTGATATCTTCTAGTAAACCTCTTCCTTTTTAAAACACATAGTTTCTGTTTCCTAGTTTCAGTTATCTTATTGTTGTCTAACAAACCATCCAGAATTTAGTAGATTAAAACAACAACAATAATTTATTTTGCCCACAAACCTGCAATTTGGGCAGGGCTTGGCAGGGAAGGTTCATCTTTGTATCACATTGAATCAGTTGGAGGGGTTCTACTGAAGGCTGGAGGGTCTACTTCCAAGAGGGCCCATGCATACAGGTGGGCCAGCTGGTGCTGGCTGTCAGCTGAGTTCCTGGGTTCCTGTCCACGTGGACTTTTCCAGGCGACCTGGGCTTCCTCACAACATAGTTGCTGGGTTACAAGGGAGAGCTTTTTGAGAGAGAGAGAAAGACAAAAACAGAGAGGGAGAGAGATCACCTTTATTGCTTAGCTTCAGAAGTCCCATAGCATCCCTTCTGCCATACTCTAGTAGTCAAGGCAGTTATATAGACTCATCTAGGTTCAAGGGAGAGGACTTAGACTCCACCTGTTGATGGAGGAGTGACAAAATTCTGGAAGAGCAAGTGGGATGGAAATATTGCAGCCATTTTTAGGAAGTATAATCTGCCACATGCCTGCTCTGAATCATGACTGATACAGTTAACAACAAGGATTTAAAGCCCTCAACAATTTAAGCATAAAAGGTTGAACTAAAACTAAATACAATAGAAAGTATTAAATCTGTAAATATCAAAATAATATTTTAAAGGAATATACAAGTATTTAATTTAATACAAGCATTAAATCTGTAAATATCTAAACAACATTTTAAAGGAATATGCAAGAAATATAAGTGAAGGAAGATTTTTTAAGGTTAAATTTTTCTTAAATAAAAAGGCTAAAACATAGAAGCAAATAGTTTTAAAAAGAATAAAGTTTAATACATAGGATGGAAAGGTAAGGGAAAATAATAGAAAGAAGGTAGAACTGGAAGCCTGAAAATTAGGAAGAGAAGCAATGAAATAGGGGTAAGGATAGTATAAGAAGAATGGTTAAAACATCCCTCATTGAGTCAGCAAAGTATGTTCAAATAGCATTGAGACAAAAGCCTATTAAATCAAATAGATCTTTGTTAAAATAAGGAAAAATGACCAGAAGCCAGTTAGAAGTCATTTCTGGCCCTAGACAGGAGGAGTCCCTCTTGAAAGGCCCTGTGGGACCAGACTTACCTTACAGGGCTGCTGCTGGTAACCTTGCTACATCCTGGCTTTGGAGGTCCCATCTCTGATCTGTCTCTCTCGCTCTCGCTTTTGCTCTTACTCTCGCTCTCTCTCGCTGCCTCTCTTTCTCTCTCTTTCCTTAACCATTTATTCTCCATGCTAGTTTCAGATTTCTGTCTAAGAAAATTTCCTTAGACTTTGCTGCCTATATCCATGGTCTTTCCTAGTCCTGTGGCCATCACAACTGCGTTATCATCCTGGTCTTGGCAAGGAGAGAACAGAGCCCCATTGGATTGCTTCTTGTGGAGGCCATTTTGACACCGTGCAGGTTCAGGTAGAAGGTGGTCTGAGAATTGGTGTGGGAAGGTTGTCACAAGGACCCAGGAGTCTGCTGTATCTTCAAAAATGCATCCTGTCAGTATTTGGGTTCCTTAATTTCCCTTGTCTAATCTGCCATTGCTCTTATGGTTATTTTGTTTTCATGGCAGTGATTAAGGGGAGAATCAGCTGTCACACCAAGCACATGCCATGTTTCCCAAGGGGACAATCTGGGTTGATTCGCTTTCCCAGACAGTGCTTTTGCACTGACTCCTTTGACCCTTTTGTCCCTGTCTTTTCACTGGGTTGCTATCATTTCTGCCACCAGAGCCTTGTTGTTGAGGCCAAAACCCCCACCACCATGGAAGACCCAGATGTCCTACAGGCCTCTTTGGGAAACACTGTAAGCAGAATTCACCCAGCTGTTGGGCGCCAGCAGCAAGTTCTCCAAAGCAGCTCCGCGCTGAGCAGGAGCTGGGCTGGAGGTGGAGGGCTGAGAGGTGAGCGTGGCAGGCTTCAATTACGTTGCTAGGTTCTGAGTTGCTAGGTTCCGAGTTTCCTGAAAGCCTGTGCCGGCTCACCCTGGAAACAAGTCGCTTTCCTGGCAGCTCCATATATAGGCTGCTGGGTGCCTGCTGCCAGCACCTTTGCCTCGGAGCTCCTGGGCTCCGTGGTGGTTCTACTGCCTTTAAGAGCCTTATGTCCCTTGGTTATCAGAGGCTGAGCCTTTCTCCAGAGCAGCAGGAATGCCAGGACTCTTCATTGGGGTGTTAGCTTTGTGGGAGGGGCTGGAGGATATGGGAAGTAGGAGTGGGAAAAAGAGGAATTGAAGCCTGTGATTGAAACTATTTTGTCTCTCTCCTTGCTTTAGAAAATTAAAGGATGGGAGTGTTGGGGTCTACACTGATTGTTCAATGGGGGATGGGGTCCTTGGCCCACCCCTGCTTTCCCATAGGCCCTCCCATAACCAAGGGCACCTATTTTGAGATGGCTGGCCCCCCAGGCTGGGGACTATGCTGGAAGCAGTCTCCATCTTTGATGTGGAACCAAGAAGCATTAATGGATCCATAGAGAGACTGAGCCTCAACCCACTGGCCTCAGTAGTCCACGTTTTGACCAACTGAATGAATTGGCCCTCGATGACAATGAAATGGATTTTTGAAAAAATCAGTGGGGATAGAGAAATGGAAGGACCCTCTGGTCAAATGCCTAGAGAATACTCCCAGCTAACACTGATGGGTGCTAACCCTGTGCTAGCAGTTTCTATTTGTCAGCTCCTTTCCTGCTGCTCACCGCAGCTGTATGACGTAGGTGATTTTATTGTCCACATTTTATGGAAGAGGAATCTGAGGAACAGAGAGTTTAAGTTTTGATCCAGGATTAAGAAGCTAGAAGGTGGAGATCTGGGACATAAACTCAGAAGTTGGGTTCCGGTACTGTGCCCCTAACCACTTTACTCTCCTGCTTCTACTTTCTCACGTCGGCCGCGTTGCCTTCCTATCAGTCTCCTGATCCAGCCCCTGACTTGGCTATCCAGGCAGGAAGCCGCCTATCCCACAGCAGACCTGGTCCTCCAGAGACAGCTCCCCAGGTGGTGAGTCTAGGGCTGAGGCTGCCCTCCAGATTTCCCTCAAGAGCCCCTACCTGACCCAGCATCTGTGCCCAACCTTCCTATCACTTTGGCCACATTAGCCTCATCCTTAGGGGCTCTTGGGCCTTCTGGGAAGTCTAAGAGCAAGGCCCAGATTTAGACACTGCCCTTCCTCATGCCCCTTGTCCCTACTACTTCTCACCCACCCTTCCTAAGCCTTCAAGTCTCTTTTGTCTAAGTCCCTTGTTCACAGTCTTCTCCAATGAGGCTTTTCCTGGCTTTTTCTCCAGGCCTTGCTCAAGGTGACTCAAATTCTCAAATAGACTTGTCCTTCCCCTTGTCACTGTGCTCTCAGTATCTTTTTTTGGTTATTGTTATTAAGCCTTGGTCAAATTCTGTGTTTTTGTATAAATTAGCTATTTGTATAGACACCTATCTCCCCTACTCGACACCAAGCTCCTTGTGGGCAGGCATCAGCTCTTATTCATCTTTGTATCTTTTCCGCACCCAGGGCTTGACATACATTAGATGCAATGCACATTTATCCAGGAGACTTGCCAGCGGGGTACAGATTATTCCTGGCCCCACAGTTATTCACTATCCATTAAACACCCTTTACCTTTTTACAATTATTTTTTGCTTGAACCAAATGAAAACAATCTTTCTTTTTTTCTTTTAAACTGATTATCTTTGTGTACTTTTATATATGATACATTTCATAACAAATTTTAATTAAACATTACAATTCTGCAAAATGAATACTTGAACATTTCCTTTGATTATTTACAAATATGGTTTTCAAAACTTTTTAACAAATCAGAAATCACATTTGTAAGCAAAAATAACATTAACACTTATTAATTTGCTAGTATTTGCCTAATGATTGTAGAATTCCCAGGTCAGTATCTAAACTTTTCAAAAATAATGAAGCTTATTCTATCACTTTACTCCTACTAAGATGTTATTATATAATAATTATTTAAAACCTCATCCCTCAAAATTTTATGTATGTTTTATAACATATACAATATATTGGAAAACTAGTGCTGATATATAATTTGTACATAAACACAAATACTAAATTGGGGAGATATGCTAAAAAATTTATTTTTTCATCTTTATTATTGTATAACTGACAAATAAAAATTGTATATATTTAAGGTATACAACTTGATGTTTTGACATACATATACACTGTGAAAAAATCACCATGATCAAGCTAATTAATATATCCAGCACCTCACAGAGTTAACGTTTTCTTTTTTTTTTCCTTAGGGTTAGAACACTTAAGATCTTATGATCTTAGCAAATTTCAAGAATCTAATACAATATTACTAACTATAGTCACCATGCTGTGCATTAGGTCTCCAGAACTTATTCATTCTGTGTAGCTGAAACTTTGGATCCTTTGACCAACATCTTCTTATTTCCCCTTCACCCTGGTGACCACCCTGGCAACTACTCTCTGCTTCTATGCGTTTTACTGTTTTAGATTCCACATGTAAGTGAGATTATGCAGTATTTGTCTTTCTGTACCTGGCTTATTTCACCTGGCATAATGTCCTCCAGGTTCATCCACATTGCAAATGGCAGGATTTCCTTCTTGTTAAAGACTGAATAAGCTATATCTATGTAAATAAATATCACCTTTATCTATCTATCTATCTATCTATCTATCTATCTATCTATCTATCTATCTATCTCAATGTTTAAATCCATTCATTCATCAACAGACATTTGTTTCTGTATTTTGGTTATTGCAAATAATGCTACAGTGAGCATGAGAGTGCAGATATCTCTTTGAGATTCTGATTTCATTTCCTTTAGATATATACCCAGAAATGGGATTGCTGGATCATATGGGAGTTCTATTTTTAATTTTTTGAGGAACCTCCATATCGCTTTCCTTAACAACTGTACCTATTTACATTCCCAACTATGGTGTGCAAGGGTTCCCTTTTTTCTGCAACTTCACAACACTTGTTACCTTTTGTCTTTTCAATAAGAGCCATCCTAACAGGTATGAGGTGATACCTCATTGTGGTTTTGATTTGTATTTCCCTAATGAGTAATGATGTTGAGCACCTTTTCAAGTACTATACTTTTTGGGCATTCTCCTGAGAAATGTCTTTTCAGGTTCTTTGTCCATTTTTAAATTGGGTTATTTGTGTGTGTATGTGTGTGTGTGGGGGTGGGGGGTTAAACCCTCAGCAGACATATGATGTGCAGATATTTTCTCCCATTCTATAGGTTGCCTTTTTACTATGTTGAGTGTTTCCTTTGCTGTGCAGAAACGTTTTAGTTTGATGCAATCCCACTTGTTTATTTTGCTTTTGTTTTCTGTGCTTCAGATGTCATATCCAAAAAATCGTTGCCCAGACCAACATCAAGAGGCTTTTTCCCTGTTTTCTTCTAGTAGTTTTATGGTTTCAGGTGTTACATTTAAGTCTTCTATCTACTTTGAGTTAATTTTTGTATATGGCATGAGCTAGGGGTCCAAATTCATTCTTCTGTGTGTGGATATCCAGTTTTCTCAGAATCATTTACTGAAGAGACTATGCTTTCCCCATTGCGTTTTTGGCACACTTGTCAAAGATCAGTTGACCACACATGCATGGATTTATTTCTGGACTCCCTATTCTGTTCCATTGGTCTATATGTCTGTGTTTATGCCAGTACTATCCTGTTTTGATTACTGTTGCTTTGTAAGACATTTTGAAATCAGGAAGTGTCATGCCACCAGCTTTTTTCTTCTTGCTTAAAATTGCTCTGGCTATTTGGGGTGAAAGTCACCTTCTTCACATTTGTGTATTTATTTAATAACTTGTGCTTCCAGTTATTCCTAATCATTCCCAAAATTGCAAGCTCATGGGAGTTCCAGGATCTGGGTCCATTCACCTTGCATTGATCATCACTTAGCCTCATACCATGGCAGCTATATGTAGGTAAACACTTTTTTTTTTTTTATAATTTAAGTTTTAGGGTACATGTGCACAATGTGCAGGTTAGTTACATATGTATACATGTGCCATGTTGGTGTGCTGCACCCATTAACTCGTCATTTAGCATTAGGTATATCTCCTAAAGCTATCCCTCCCCCCTCCCCCCATCCCACAACAGTCTCCAGAGTATGATGTTCCCCTTCCTGGGTCCATGCGTTCTCATTGTTCAGTTCCCACCTATGAGTGAGAATATGCAGTGTTTGGTTTTTTGTTCTTGCGATAGTTTACTGAGAATGATGATTTCCAATTTCATCCATGTCCCTACAAAGGACATGAACTCATCATTTTTTATGGCTGCATAGTATTCCATGGTGTATATGTGCCACATTTTCTTAATCCAGTCTATCATTGTTGGACATTTGGGTTGGTTCCAAGTCTTTGCTATTGTGAATAGTGCCGCAATAAACATACGTGTGCATGTGTCTTTATAGAAGCATGATTTATAATCCTTTGGGTATATAGCCAGTAATGGGATGGCTGAACACTTTTGAGGACATTTAAAGGGATATTTTTACCAAGTGGATCAGAGTGGGGAGTTGAAGAAGCTGAAGAGCTCCCTATGATATTGCCATTTCATAAGTTAGGATGTGCATACCACAACCCCCCCAAACTTACTGAGATCACCTTTGGGACTTAGAGGGCTAGTGGGAGAAATATATAATTTCAACATTCAAAATATAATAGAGTTATACAGATGTTTACTTCTTTGTGAATCTAGTATTTTCTAAACATTTTTCAAAATCTCATTTAAAAAATAGGTACGTAAAAATCGCTAAGGGCTTACTGACTTTCCTGTCCCATTTCTCACCTTCATTTATAAATTACTTTTATTTAGTTAATTTAATAATTTAATAAACAACCCCGAAACAAAGGTAGACTCTTTCTGGCAGTAACCCACATCTGACTATATGGTCCCCATCCCATTCTTTGCCTTCCCTCACCCAGGGTGACTTTCCATACTATATTCAAATCGGGTTTGGAGTCCAGGGCTTGTCCTGTTATATCACCTTTTCATCTACACCCACTGTCACCAATAGGATGAATCTGCTTTGGTAGGCTTAATTTAAAAACAAAAATCTTTAAATGGCCTCCCTTGGCAGATAATAAAACTCAGATTAAATGCTGCTTCTTATAGCATGATTTTCTATGTTTAAGAGGAGCTCAAATATGGCTGAGATACTATTCACCTTGAAGGCGTCACCCCACCAGTTTGGATATAACTTTCTTGGTCGCAATGCAGAAGTTCTTTATTCTAGGACAGGACCAGGGCAGCTGACTAAGAGGTCTGCATCCCACACTGTCTGCCCGCCCCTCGCCAGTACTGATTAGTGTTTTTCCCTCAGCTTCTGCCATGGGAGGTAATGGCTCCTCAGTGACATTTTTCTTTTAGTCTCCTAATTTAGAGGCTGCTGGGTGGAGTGACACACGCTGCCATTATTCACTCCTCCCAGTGTCGAGTTGTATCTGTGTTTCTGAGCAGTTACAGACAGCGAATAGGAGTCGTAAGACACACAGCTAGACGGAAGAGGGGATATAAAGAATGACCCATGGGGCTGGGAGCGGTGGCTCACGCCTGTAATCCCAGCACTTTGGGAGGCCAAGGTGGGCAGATCACGAGGTCAGGACATCGAGACCATCCTGGCCAACATGGTGAAAACCCCGTCTCTACTAAAAATACAAAAATTAGCCGGGCATGGTCGTGCGCACCTGAAGTCCCAGCTACTCAGGAGGCTGAAGCAGGAGAATCGCTTGAACCCGGGAGGCGGAGGTTGCAGTGAGTTGAGATCGCACCACTGCACTCTAGCAACCTGGTGACAGAGTGAGACTCCATAAAAAAAAAAAATGACCCATGTTGTGGACCCCTCTTGGTTCATCTTCACCCTTGTTGTGGAGAGGGTCTCTTAGACTAAAAATGTATTCTGGGAGGTGATTTGAATTAGCAAGGTAAAGGCCTGTTTGTCTTTTAAGATATTTTACTCTGAAGAATCTGCAAGACCCACAGTTATCCAGAGTTAGAGTGCTATAAGGAGGCTCCCTCTGCCACGGAGAGAATTGTCTCCAAGACATTGTCCACAAGGGTCTCTGTCAGAATGGACCCCAGAATCTGGAGCCTGGGAGCAGGATGAACAGGGCTAGGAAGGAATAGAGACAGAGGAGTAGAAAAGAGAAGAGGGAGGGAACTAGGAGAAGAAAGAACGTGGGACTTGAACTTTCCCACCTGAGGTTGTCTGGATTGCCTGAAGGGCTTTACTGAGCAAAAAGTAAGGACAGGCTTTACATCATTCTCTGGGCTCTGGGTGTCATCGTGGCTGGCCGCAGGAAAGACTGCTTTCTTTCTGGTCAAGATGTTATAGGACATAAGAACGGGGTAATGTAAGGGAGCTCACAATCACCAGCAAAGGTGTGGATTGGCCTACTGCAGGCCAGAGCTCTCCTGAGATGTGTGCCAAAAGAAATGACTTACGATGGGCCCTGTGATAGGGAGCTGTCTGGGTGATGCTTTGCTCACAATTGCCTGAGAACTGCCCCCAAATCACAGCAGCCAGGTCTGTGCTCTTTAAATCTTCCCCACGGCAGGTAATTGGTACAGGGGAGGAGAACTGGTCCAGGTTGGGCCAGCCATATTCTCTCTTCTGGGAGGAACTGGAATATGGAATCAAGAGACTCATGGGCTGGGAGTCCCTAGAGCAGAGTCCCATCAGTGGTAATGTTCTAGAGGGAAGCTGCACAATCCTCCCCTGCTGGGGTCTTCACAGCTGCCTGGGGCCTAGCATGTTTGAGGCTCGTATTCAGTGAGGTGCCCAGTGTTCTTCCAATAGGTTCCCTTTAAACTGGTACAAGTCAGGTTGTTGTTGTTGTTTTTTTGTTTGTTTGGTTGGTTGGTTTTTTTTAGACGGAGGCTCGCTCTGTCACCCAGTCTGGAGTCCAGTGGTGTGATCTTGGCTCACTGCAACCTCTGCCTCCCGGGTTCGAGTGATTCTCCTGACTCAACCTCCCGAGTAGCTGGGATTACAGGCGCTAGCCACCACGCCCGGCTCTTTTTTTTGTATTTTTTAGTAGAGACGGGCTTTCACTGTGTTAGCCAGGATGGTCTCCATCTCCTGACCTTGTGATCCGCCCGCCTTGGCCTCCCAAAGTGTTGGGATTACAGGCGTGAGCCACTGCGCCCGGCCTAGAACCAAGAAAATCTTAACTCACACGCTCACCAAATTTCAATTTTCCTTTATTAATTTGTGGTTTTGCTAATCATCTTTAAATTTCTTTTTTTTTCTGTCTAGTTTTTTTGTTTTGTTTTGTTTTGTTTTGTTTTTGTTTTTTTTTATTATACTTTAAGTTTTAGGGTACATGTGCACATTGTGCAGGTTAGTTACATATGTATACATGTGCCATGCTGGTGCGCTGCACCCACTAACTCGTCATCTAGCATTAGGTATATTTAAATTTCTATAAATCCTTCTTGTATTGATTTTCCTGCTTGAATTGCCTTTCATAGAGATGAATTCTGCACTCTTAGTGGGTGCAACAGGATTGCTTTTTATTTGCTTTGAATTGCTTTGTTGATTTTTCTAGCCATACCCTGCTGCCCAGCCCTTGATGCGCCACATTTGGTATTTGGGATTTAGGGACCAAATTTATATTTCTATCCTCTTGCTATCCTCCATCCTCCTGCACTCTCCCAGCTACTCTAGAGGCTGGGGCAGAAGATGGCTTCAGCCTAGGAGGTCAAGGCTGCAATGAGCTATGATTGCACCATTACACTCCAGCCTGGGTGACAGAATGAGACCCTGTCTCAAAAAAATAAAAAAAAAAAAGAATGTCCAGTTTCCACGTCTAGAGAGGTAAATTATAAACAAGAACATAAAAATGGTATATTATTCACTTCAATGACATAGAAGTCATTGAATGGCTCCCAATTATCTGACCTCCTGATGCTCGTGCCCCTCTCACAGTGATCGGACTAATCTGTGTGATGACAGGACATTGTAGAAATGGTGGTGTGTGACTTTTGAGCCTAGGTTATGAAAGGTATTCCAGCTTCTGCCTGGGTCACTCATTCTAGGGGAATGCAGCTGCCATGTCATGAGCACACTCAAGCAGCCCTCTGGAGAGGCTCATCTGGAGAGGAACTGGAGCTTCTCACTGTCATCCAGCACCAGCCATAAGAGTGAGCCAACTTAGACCTGGATCCTCCAGCCCCAGCCAGGCTTTCTGGATGTTTCAGCCAACATCTTGACTTTACCCTCCTGAGACTTTCATGAGAGGCAGAAATATCCACTGAAGCTGCTCCTGAATTCCTGGCTCACAGATACTGAGCTCAGATACAGTGTGAGATAATAAATGTTTATTGTTTTAAGCTGCTACGTTTTGGGTGTAATTTGTTATACAGCAATAAATAAGTGGAACAGATATGTATATAGATCCAAGCTGTATTAGTTTCCTGGGAATGCCATAACAAAGCCTCACAAACTGGATGGCTCAAACAACAGAAAGTTATTGTCTCACAGTTCTAGAGCCTAGACCTTTGAAATCTAGGTGTTGGCAGGGCTGTGATCCCTCTGCAGGTACTTGGTGAGGATCTGTTCAGGTGGCCATGATCCCTCTGCAGGTACTTGGTGAGAATCTGTTGAGGTCTTTCTTGCAGCTCCTGGTAGCCTCAGGCATCCTTGTCTTGTAGATGGCTGTCTTCTCCCTGTGTCTCTTCACATCATCTTCCATCTGTGCATGTATCTGTCTGTCCTCGGGTCCAAATTTTTCCTTTTTATAAAGACAACAGTCATGTTGGATCAGGACCCACTCTAATTGTTACCAGAAAAAGGGGTCTTGATCCAGACTCCAAGAGAGGGTTCTTGGATCTCAGGCAGGAAGGAATTCAAGATGAGCCACAGAGCACAGTAAAAGAAGCAAGCTTATTAGAAATGACTACATTACAGACTAGGGTGTCCTCACAAAGCAAGCAGAGGAATGCACTGTCTTTAAGTTATTTTTCTTATATAGGGGTCTATAAGACCCCTATATATATATATAGTTACATAAAGACGAAACTAAACCATGACTACGTGAAGGTGAGCAGACAGCATGACAAAATGTATCATCCTATTGATTTCAAGAAAACGATCCTTGACATTTTTTTGTGTGTGTGAGTACATCAAAACATAACTATTATTATCTTGAAAGGATATGTTGTTTTGGGTGTTGGGACATCTGGACTTTCTGTTGTTGTAGGAGTTTGTCCTTGCAGGCATTACCAAGCTGCTTCCTCAGCTGTAAACATCTTAGCACCATGGGTTGTGACTGGCAAGGAATGTGCCTTGCTAGGTTTAAGATGGAGTTGATTTTAAAATGATATCACTGTGGCTCTCCTGGGCTCCTGCTTCCCTAACATCATGACCTCTTTTTAACTTGATTACCTCTGTTAAAGACTCAAATAAATTCCCATTCTGAGGTACTGTGGGTCAGGACTTCAACCTATCTTTTCCTGGGGTGTACGGTTCTACCCATAACAAATGCTTATGTGTCAAGAAGTCTGAAGGCAGAAGTCTCAGGGCTGGTGTGGCAGCTATAGGATGCCATCAAAGATGCAGGCTCCTTTTAGTTTTCTTCTCCACCATACTTCATTTTGGGGAGGATTCTTTTTCTCCACTTCTGCTTTTTTTCCTCCATGAGCGGGGATACCCATTACTGAAATTCCTATCCTTTCTCCAAGGAAAATGAAGTTTCTTCTCTGTTCAGTAAAGTTAGGGAGGGTGAGCTGGGTGTGCCCGTCTCAGCTCTGACTTCTTTTCCTCTTGGGAGACAGCTGCCAGCAGCAGGGACATGTGCCCTTCAGTGTTCTCCCTAATGACGTTAGATTTATATGGGGAGGGGCCTTGCCCCTTGAGTGGGCTTCAGCTTAGAAGTTGGGAGTGTGCAGTTTCAGAAACTTCAACATTTGGTGCATTGGCCAGAAATAC
This sequence comes from Pan paniscus, assembly GCF_029289425.2. Taxonomy (NCBI): domain Eukaryota; kingdom Metazoa; phylum Chordata; class Mammalia; order Primates; family Hominidae; genus Pan; species Pan paniscus. The sequence continues at coordinate 53,062,892 of NC_073261.2, read as the reverse complement.
TAAGAAATAAAAACCTGAGAGTGGGATGCAGAGGAAAAAATATTCATATGGAATTTTTTTTGGTAGGGCCAGATGTGTGGCCTAGAGGTTTGTACTGTAGTTGCTGTTTAAAAAGAAGGAATTTTTCTGCAGTTGGCTTTTAATTCTGTGATCCAGGTGACAGGTTTTCAGCTGCCTACATAGTGTTTAGCTCTTAATGTGACTGTAGCTTATGGAAGTTTTGTCCATAGGTGAGTGACTGTCTCCATAAAGCAGTGCTCCTTCCTTCCTTCCTTCCTTCCTTCCTTCCTTCCTTCCTTCCTTCCTTCCTTCCTTCCCTCCCCTCCCCTCTCCTCCTCTTTCTTTTCTTTCTTTCTTTCTTTCTTTCTTTCTTTCTTTTTCTTTCTTTCCCTCTTTCTTTCTTCTCTCTCTTTCTTTCTTTTCTTTCTCTCTGAGATAGGGTCTCACTCTGCCACCCAGGTGGGAGTGTAGTGGCACAAGCATAGCTCACTGCAGCCTCAACACCCTCTAGGCTCAAGTGATCCTCCCGCTTCGGCCTTCCAAAGTACTGGGATTAAAGGCTTGAGCCACTGAGCCCTGCCTTGTTTTCAAACTTGAATGTGAATAGAATCACCCAAAGGCCTTGTTAAAACACAGATTTCTAGGTTCCATCTTTTTCTTCTCTTTCCACTGAGGGATTATTCTGAAGCAGGTGAGTCCTACCTGGCAGATATCCTGTGTGGCTGAGTAACAGCAATGCTTGCTTGTGAAGCTGTGGCCAACTTGATTGTATACCAGCTTGGGTTTGCTTCCCCTCCTCACCTCCCTCACTTCTCACTTCCCTCCCTCTTGCTGACCTGGGGCTTGTCCCTCTCAGGAAAGCACCAGCACAGAAGCTTTGCCTCCCATGCTTTCTGCTAGGAAACCTGGCCTAAGGAAGGGCTGAAAGGGAAATGAATCTGAAGTAAAATAACATTTAAAAAAAAGAAATTAAAGGGTTATATGTAGACGGATTCTCCTCAAATAAATGGCAAGTGCATAGTCCCCAAGTTAACCTTATGCTAGGATATCTTCTGGCTGATTGTAAGTTCAAAATTTATGGACTTTAATGGTTTCTGGACAACTGGAATAATCCGGCACTCTGGTGAGGCCAAAACCAAGGAAACGGTCTCACAGTCTCCATCTCTGTCTTCTAGTCAGTTACTTCTGAGTGTCTGCTGGGGTCTTTTTTTCTTTTTTGAGACAGGGTCTCACTCTGTTACCCAGGCTGGAGGGCAGTGACACGATCACAGCTCACTGCAGCCTCAAACTCCTGGGCTCAAACGATCCTCCCGCCCTAGCCTCCCAAGTACCTGGGACCACAGGCATGAGCCACCTCACTCAGCTAATTTTTAAAAAAATTTTGTTGAGATGGGATCTCTCTATGTTGCCCATGCTGGTCTTGAACTCCTGGGCTCAAGCGATCTGCCTGGCTCAGCCTCCCAAAGTGCTGGGGTTACAGGCATGAGCCACCATGCCCGGCTTCTCTCATACTTGTTATTTCAAAAATGGCTGCCACAATTCCAGTCATTACATCCTCAATCAAGGCAGGACAAAGAGAGGAAAGGGTGGTCCCAGCACAACCTTCCTTCACACTTAACCCTATTATCGGGCAAGCGGCATCTTTCTCACTCCAGCCATCCCCGTAGACTTTCCTTATGTCTCTTTGGTTGGAATTAAGTTATTTAGTCACCTTTGTCTGCAGTGAAGGCTGGGAAAGTGAGTACCAGGCTTCTCACCTCTACAGTGTAGAAGACAAAACAGGAACAGACTGGGATTGGTTGCTGGGTTATCCAACCAACAGTGTCTGCCATATGAACATTATATGATTTATATGATTATTTACCTTGCTTTGAGTGAATATATGCATAATGTTTCCTGGGATGGTCACTTCATATCTAAATAGCTCAAAATGCTATTCTATTTCATGTGTATGTGTTTTCAGATTGCATTTTACCTACTTGATTAGTCTGTGTATGCAGTAGGCAAGACTCTCAGTGTTGTCCTTGCTCTAGAGCCCATGCCCTTCAAGGCAAACCCTGGCCCTAGGCATCCCAGATATATGGTGGATGTCCCAGATGTTCTGTGCCAGATACAGCTGATATTCTCCCAGAAGATTGGAGAGTTCCACCTCATGCGGAGAGAGTGAAATAGATGTGAAGTGGAAGTCAGTTGCACTACATGAACTTCATTTGTGGCTCTGTCCTTTTCCTTGTAATGAGTCTCTGGGAAGCTGCCAATCTCTCTACATGCCTTGCTGTAATATGGGCACAAGAACATCTATCTGCCAGGCCATACAACTAGTTCTTAGTAAGGGGTGATGCTGATCTGTCTGAGAGCATCTTCTACTGCAGCTTTGATTACTCAGGGGAGCTGGATAGTTTCTGTTAATTTTCGACTTTAAAGATATAATCTTCATCTCTCCACCTCCTGTCTGTCTGCTATAGCTTCCCAGGACCATTCCAGCCTTCATTGCTTCCCTTTCTTCTTTAGTTTCCATAGAACATATGGTCTACTTCACAATTTTAGCCTACAAACTCACACTGTCTTGGATTGTTAGTTCGTCCTCTCATGGTTTGAGTCTCACTTCCCCAACCAGTCTGTCTGATGTCCTATCTGAGGGCTGTTCCACAGATTCCCTTTTTCCTGAGCCTCCAACTGTTGATACAATATCAGCACTCAGTAGACAGCTGTTGAATAGAATCTGCAATGTCCCAAAGATTAGAAAGAGAAACACCCGTGACTTCTAAGCCTGTGCCATGCTAAATGGCCACCGGAGCTCAGCAATCCTCTTCTTACTCTGTTGTCTTCTAATTAAGAAGGATGGTGGAATTTTAGGGTGTAGGCCTGGATATATAGAAGGCCGGGTTGGGCACGTTTGCTCCGCGTGTAATCCCAGCACTTTGGGAGGCCGAGGCGGGTGGATCACGAGGTCAGGAGATTGAGACCCTCTGAACAACATAGTGAAACCCCGTCTCTACTAAAAATAAAAATAAAAATTAGCTGAGCATGGTGGTGCTTGCCTGTAATCCCAGCTACTCGGGAGGCTGAGGCAGGAGAATCGCTTGAACCAGGGAGTCAGAGGTTGCAGTGAGCTGAGATCGTGCCACTGCACTCCAGTCTGGTGACAGAGCAAGATTCCATCTCAAAAAAAAAACCAAACAAAGAAACAAACCAAAAACCGCCACCCTGCTCTGTTCATACAGCCCCAAACTTGCTGTTAGTGTCCCACAAAGGTTCATAGCTTGGACTCCATGACCTCCTTGGCATACTCCTGAGTCTGTTATATCATTCAGAAGTCATGGCTTTTAGCAAAAGAGCCCTTGTCAAGACTGAACACCTTATGGGCATGGGCTCAGCTGGGGATACAGGGACTGAAATTCGGATTTTCCCATTGCAGCAGTGACAACCAGGAACACCAACTCTGGACCAGGTCGGGGATCAGGCTTCTCCTCTGGGTCTACAGCCACCAAGATCTCTAACCCTGGGAATTTCACTTACTTTCTCCAAGTCACAGTTTTATCACACTACAGAAGCTGAGAATTGAAGGCTTATTTTCTAGAGAGGTGTGTGTAGTGTTGAGAGCACTGGACTGAGAACCAGGAGAGATTACTAGACCTCCTGAGCCTTGGGTTCTGCATCTATAGAGTGAGGGGACAGGAATGTATAAACTAAGATTTCTTCTCACTCTAAATCGTGGAATTGTAGATTTGTGATTTACTAGGGGTCACAGCATGAGGTAGTTTGTTGCTAAATCTGCTTTTCCTGGTCCCCTTTCTAGATTCGAGTCTTATTGCTTGAGATTGGAATGTGTTTATTGTCTTTGACTCCTAGCTCTGTTCTCCTCTTGACTCTGTGGGGTTGGGCTATGGGATGTTGAGTGTTTCAAGACTTTTTCAAACCTTTGGGACATTGTTTATAGCACTGTGCACTTTGGAGAGAGCTTTTACGTATATTATCTCGCCAAAACTTGACAGTCTCTCTCTCTCTCTCTTTTTTTTTTGAAACAGAGTCTCACTCTGTCACCCAGGCTGGAGTGCAGAGGCACGATCTTGGCTCACTGTAACCTCTGCCTCCCAGGTTCAAATGCTTCTCATGCCTCAGCCTCCTGAGTAGCTGGGACTACAGGCACATGCCACCACACTGAGCTAATTTTTATATTTTTTTTAGTAGAGACAGGGTTTCACCATGTTGGCCAGGCTGGTCTTGAACTCCTGACCTCAAGTGATCCGCCCATCTCGGCCTCCCAAAGTACTGGGATCACAAGCATGAGCTACTGTGCCCAGCTGACAGTCTCTTAAGAGCCAAGTATTTCTAGCCATTTTCCAGATGGGAAATTGACTCTTGGAGAAGGACCCAAGGTCCCAAGTCTGCTGACTTAGGGGCAGAGCTGGACAAGAATCTAGGTCACCTTAATTCCAGCCAAAGGATATTTACTTATAACATTGAGGGGGTATTGGGAGAAGACAGTGTGGCTCAGTGTGGGGAACAGAATGGGAAACAAAGGACACTTGAATTCAGGCTCAAAGGAGAAGGGAGGAAGAGGTGGTTGCCCTGACCTGGCTTCTTTTCACTCCCACCAAGCCAGGCTTAATGCCTCTGTTTCTTTCAATCAGAGAAGCCTGATTTTTTTTCTTAAACTGTGGAAGCAGTACATGGTCATCACAAATGATTTAATCTGAAAAGAAGGGGAGAGAGTAAGAAGAAAGATTCCTCTGCTCTGGCCCATCTCACGCACCCTCTTGGAATGTCTCGAGTGTGTCTGCATAGAGTTGCCATCCTTTCCATAGTCCCCGGCACGGCCGAGGCACAGTCTATCCCACGTAGCCTCTATTTATTTTCTATTCTTTTTTTCTTTTGAGATAGAGTCTCGTTCCGTTGCCGAGGCTGGAGTGCGGTGGTGCGATCTCGGCTGACTGCAACCTCTGCCTCCCGGGATCAAGCAATCCTCCCACCTCAGCCACCCGAGTATCTGGGACCACACGCATTCGCCACCATGCCTGGCTAATTTTTGAATTTTTTGTAGAGATGGGGTTTCACCATGTTGGCCAGGCTGGTCTTGAACTCTTGGGCTCAAGTGATCCGCCCGCCTCAGCCTCCCAAAGTGCTGGGATTATAAGCATGGGCCACTGGTGCCCAGCCACATCCTCTATTTCAACTGGGGTGGAATATTGGTATCTGAATTGCAGCACTTGTTCCTTCTCCACTTCAGGGTTCCCTCAGCTCTGCATGAAAGTGGGAAACACAGCATCACTTTATTAATAGTGTACAAGTAGATGCTCCCTGCCAGAAGCAGGGCTTCTCTGAGTTGGAGCACAAGGCTTAGGTGTGAAAGCCTAGAAAATGCTTCCTATGCCCTTTCTTCTGAGAGGCTAGTTGAGTCTACAGAGCCTACCCACTCCCCTTCCTCCCACAGATCCAGGCAGAGAAGCTAGGACAGGGGAGGTTGACTAGAAGGATGGCCAAGCCTGCTCTGCTCACTGCATGGAGGCAGAGAGTGAATGCAAATGGAGCCTAAACTCTCACCTTTCATAAAATATAATTGCTCTGCCCACCAGTAAAACACTGCTCAGGAAACACAGTCTTGGCTTTGAGCATCTCTTCCAAGCTGAGAGAGGACTGGTAATGTGGTGTTTATTCCCCAAGAGGCAAAGATGGGCATACAAGGAAAGTGGGAGAAAGGTCCCTGCCTTACACATAACAGAATTTTCCCCTTTTAAAATGACCGCTTTTATTTCGGGCACAGTCCTCCCAACCTCCCCACTTAAACATGCAAATACTCTATGAGGATATATTGATACCTGCTATGCTAGAAATTGGGAATCAGAGACAACAAAGACACACCATCCAGAACGGAAGACAGCCAGCCGCCTAACACTTGAAATGAAGTGCTCTGATAACAATGACAATAGCTAAGTGTTCAGGGAACACTTACTAGGTACAGGTATTACACCCAGCACACCACAGGCTTCATCTTGTTCAATCCTCACAATGATCCTATAAGGTAACTTTAGTATTCCCAGTTTTCAGATGAGGGAACTTAAGTTTAGAGAGGCTAAGTAGCTTGCTCAAGGTCACTCAGTTAGCAAGAGGCAGGGTTGGGAGTTGCAGCAAGTATTCTGCCTAAAGTGTCCGTGTGTAACCACTGCGTGATATTCCTACGGTCGAGGACAACATGGGGTGCCCTAGGAGCCCAGAGAATGGCAGTTACTGGAGGCAGAGGTCAGGGGGACCACAGAGAAGCTCACACATCGCTCTGTGAATGCTTGAGGACCTATTAGGGAGCAGCCCATTAAATGGGGAAAAGAAAGAGGGAGCATTAGTAGGTCAGGTCTGCACAGGACACCTCAGCAGGGGAGGGAGGAGAGGAGGAGGCTGAAAGGGGTGAGAGGAGTATGGAAAGGGGTGACGTGAAGGCTGAAGTTCACAAGGATATGTGAGCAAGCTTGTTCACTTCCATGTTAATCTGGAAGTGTTAAATAGTGACCACTATTGAGGCTCGTTGACATAAAAATATTTATCTCTGAGGAGAACACAAATGAAAATATCTAAGAGAGGAGGGAGGGGAGACATCAGGGCATCAGGAGCCGGAATCTCAACCATCTGGAATCCTACTGAGATTTGGCGGCCCATTCCAGAGTCTCAGGTAACTTGCCAAAATCTTTTTTAAAGGAGAAAAAAACAATAATGTTGCCTTCTAGAATAATGCACCAGAAACGCCTCACGTTGGCATTTACAGACGTCCTGCCAATGCCCGGAGAGCATATAATGGATGGATAGCAAAGGCAACGAGGGGGAGAAAAAGCAGCAGAGTGATTGAGCTGTGCCTCCTTGGGTTTTTATTATCGTTGCTGCCTTCAGCCATATGCTTTTCAAAGGCTCTGACAAGCTTGGAATGGTTTCAAAGGAATTCCTAAACCCAGATTTCATTATCGTCATTACAGCTCCGGATTGTCAGTGCTCTGCATAGGAAACACAAATTTATGAAAGTTCTTGAATGTTTCTCCGTAAATGTTGATCACCCTCTCCTGTCATTACATGAGATGTCTGGGATGTTGACATAGAGGCTAATAAATAGCATTTCTCTTCCTTGAAATAGGATGTCTTGCCACTTGAGTGGGTTCCAGAAGCTGCATAAAAAAGGGAATAAAATGGTTGCTTTTTCCTTTTTCATCTATTTGGTTGTTCGTTACCACCCCCACCCTCACTGCCACTTTTAAAAACAGAATGAAAACAGACTCAATCTGCTGAGAATGCCTGTTTTTAAGTACACCGTGGACCCTGTTTGTGCTGCAGCGGACATCCAAGGCATTTATCACTCTGCCACTCACCACTGGATAGCCTATTTGGTTGTGACTTTCCATGCATCTCAGGTCTTTTGCCATCATTTTGCTTGTCCCCTTCCACATACCAACCTTGCTCAATTTCACAAACAGAAAAACTAAGCCAGAGGCTGACGAGTCAGGTGGGTGATGAGTCAGGAGCAGAGCCTGGGAGACCCTAGGACCAAATGGGGCTCTGGAACGCTGCAGCATCCCTGACCCCATCTTCATCTCAAAGGAGAACATGCTTCTTTGCAAGAATGATGGCATCATACTAAGGGTTCTGGAGAACTAAAAGTCATAAATACACTGGGTGCTTTGTTAAAACCTGTGTAAAGGGAGCAAAGGGATATATCCTGTGAAAATGCAGAAGTTTTCCACTTGAGAGAAGTTCTTGGATGGATGGAATATGCAGAGATCTGGGGAACGTTGGGATATTCCACCCGAGATGAAAGGCAAGTTGCTTCACCTTGTGCCTTGTCATTAAGAAAATTAATGTTTCAAGGACACTCTTGGATACTGGAGGCAGAATCATAACACATTTAAATGTCTGCTCCAAAAACTTGCTTTATTCATGGGATAACGTGAACAGCTCCCTAAAAGTCATGTTCAGCACTTTGAAATGAAAGCATGGGACCATTAATATATTTTTCTCGAGCACATATTGCATACCAGACATTGTTCTAAGTACTTTATGTGTATCACCTCATTTGATCCTCACAAGGGCACACAGGTAACGTGGCAGTTAGAATTTGAAGCCATGTATCTCCCAAATTCATTGGTCTTAACCACCATGCTTTACTATTTTCATTTTCAGAGCCATCAGTTGATCTTGGAGATTGCAATTTCCAAGCGATGCCCATTTCTCATCTAGTCTATCATAATTTCATTTTCTTCAACCTATGGAATGAATTATAAATTTAACTACCACCTACACACCCACTTACAATAGTGAAAAGTGAGAACAAGTAAGAGGAAAAAATTTACCACAACTTGTATTTTAAAGGAAAGAAAAAGGGGAAAGTAATTATTCATTCTTCAAATACTCTAGAAGCAGTACAGGAATATGCAATTGATTATGAATATGGTAATCCACACAAATGAATTTTGTCTTTTTTTTCTCTGTCACTACCACAATTGGGGAAATATATAACCTCCAGGATTTGGGGATGATTCCAACAACCATTAATTTTAAAAACAATATTTATTCAGAATTTTTTTTCAGAATTATAATTTCAGATAAAGTAATCCTTTTTGTTCATTTCTCACATGGCCTTGAGGACTTTAGAGTCATGGTATAATTCTTCCTGTGGCTACACTTACATCTTACTTGTGTAAGAAAACACCTTGCTCCCAGCTGTAACATTCCTCTCCAATTTCTCCTTTCACTGTTCAGTAAATAAGGGTTTCTGAAGTCAAATTTTCATGGCTCATTCTGTGGGACTCCCAAGTGTGGTAGAACAAAATGTTACTATCATTTTTAACCCTTCACTTCACTCTAAGGGTGGTGGTGTCTTTTGTTTGCTGACTTCAAATAAAGCCATTGTTCTTAGTATAATAACCTTGTACGCTCTTTTTTAAATTATGAAATCTTAGCACACTTTGTACATTCTTGAGGGTAGAATTTAATGGTGGTCTTGTCACCTCTGTAGATTGGAAAAAAGAATTTAATTCTGGGGTGGGAAAGGGATATACATTTTAGATGTAGAAGCTAGAAGAAAGCAAAATTACTGTGTTTAAGGAAAAATGAACTATAAAATAGAAATAATAACAGTTCAAGATATAGGATTGTTTTGAGTGCTAAATGAGATGACTTAAAGTGCCTGGGCAGAGTTCTCGGTACATAGCAAGAGCCGAACCAATGTGAAAATGTTTTGTACTGCTATCGTTGTTGTTACTATTGTTATATAAGCTTTTCTTGAAAAAAATATGCTAATAATAGAAATAGAATCAAGAAGAGAATCAAAATAAGAACTAGAAATGATATTTGTAAGGGTTATTTGCAGTGCCAATTTAAACATAGAACTAGAAATAAATACTAAAGAAACAAGGTTACAAAATGAAATGTGTATGTTATAAACCTTGACAATGGAAAATAAAATGTACAAAAAGTCAGAACACAGGAGGAAGTATTATAATGATAATTTGTTTTAGGTGTGTCTCTAGAATACAGCATATAGTTAGGTTTTGCTTTGTTTGCTTTGTGACCCAATCTGAAGATCTTTTTGTCTTGATACAAAAAGATTTTTACTTAATAAAAATCTTGCTCATTTACATTAATTAATATTACTTGTTTGGCTCTGTTTCAGTAATATATTGCTTTATACTGTCTCTCTCTCTCTCTGTGTCTTTTTTTTTTCTTTTTCAGAGACAGGGTCTCACTGTATGGCCCCGACTGGGGTGCAGTGGCACAATCATAGCTCACTGCAGCCTCAAACTCCTGGACTCAAGAATCCTGCCACCTTAGCCTCCTGTAGCTGGGACTACAGGTCTGTGCCACCATGCCAGCCTAATTTTTAAGTTTTGGTAGAGACAGGGTGTTGCTATGTTGCCCAGGCTAGTCTCACACTCCTGGCCTCAAGTGATCCTCCTGCCTTGGCTTCCCAAAGTCTCACTCTGTCGCCCAGGCTGGAGGGCAGTGGCATGATGTCGGCTCACTACAACCTCCGCCTCCCGATTTCAAGTGATTCTCCTGCCTCAGCCTCCTGAGTAACTGGGATTACAGGCACGTGCCACCACACCCGGCTAATTTTTATATTTTTAATAGAGATGGGGTTTCACCATGTTAGGCAGGTTGGTCTCGAACTCCTGACCTCAGGTGATCCGTCTACCTCGGCCTCCCAAAATGCTGGAATTATAGGCATGAGTCACCATGCCCAGCCTGTTGTCTCTTTTTCATTGCAATTTTTATTGAGATAATTGTAGATTCACATGTACCTGTAAGAAATAATACAGAGAGCCTATGAACTCAGTTTTCCCTGGTGATAATGTTTTACAAAGCTATAATACAATATTATTAGCAAGATATTGTCATTAATATAAACATCTATTTTAATCAAATTTCCCTAGTTGTTTGCTTTGTTTTGAGTGTGTGTTTCTTCCAATAATTTGGAAGATTTCTATTTTTAAATCAACACATAGTAATCATACATATTTATGGGGTACAGTGTGACATTTTAATACGTGTATACAATGTGTAATGATCAAATCAGGATAATTAGTATTACACCCATCACCTCCAACTTTCATCATGTCTTTGTGTTGATAACATTCAAAATTTTCTCTTCTAGCTATTGGAAAAAATACGTAAGTGTTTATTTACTGTAGTTACCCCACAGTGCTATAGAACACTAGAAGTATTTCTCCTATAAAGCTGTGATTTTGTATCCATTACCCAAGCTTTCCTTTTGTCCCCTCCCCCAGTCCTTCCCAGGTTCTAGTAACCATTATTCTACTCTCTGCTTCTATGAGAACAACTTTTTTAGCTTTCACATATCAGTGAGAACATATGGCATTTATCTTTCTGTGCCTGATTTATTTTACTCAATGTCCTCCAGGCTCATTAATATTGCTGCGAATGACAGGACTTCATTCCTTTTTATGGCTCAGTAATATTCCACTGATTATATGTACCACATTTTCTTTATACATTCATCTATTGATGGACACTTAGGTTGATTCCATACTGTGGCTATTATGAATGTTGCTGCAATAGACATGGGAGTGCAGCTATCTCTTCAACATACTGACTTCATTTCCTTTGGATATATACCTAGTAGTGGGATTCCTGGATCACGTGATAGTTCTATTTTTAATTTTTTCGGGAACCTCCATAATGTTTTCCATAATGGTTGTACTGATTTACATTCCCACCAATAGTGTATAACAGTTCCCTTTTCTCTGCCTCCTTGCCTGAATTTGTTTTTGTTTATGTGTTTTCTGTCTTTTTGATAATGGCCACTCTAACTAGGATGAGATGATAGATTTCTATTCTTTATTTTAGCTTTTAGCTTTGTAATTTTATGTAACTATCTTAATCCTCTATTTCTTTAGAGAGAGTCTATTAATTTCCCACTATGAGAAATGGTGAAATTGGAATATTTCTACTTCCTTCTCCTTTTCTCTACTCTCCCTTTTCCCCCACCTAATATTAATTGATAGTCTTATTTGCTTAGAATTTAACTTAGTATTGCTAAGTATACTTCCTTCTCCCGTTTGATTTGACAGCTTTGTAGCCTAAACTATTAAAGATGAAGAAACACATTTATACCACAACATGTTTGTAGTTTATGTTACTTTTGTTCTCTCTTCCCATCTGAATTTTTGTCAGTTATATCAGTTTTAGGTCATCCATAATCTGTTCTTACATCATAGTCACTGCATGAGTGATATGGTTTGGCTGTGTCCCCACCTGAATCTCAACTTGAATTGTATCTCCCAGATTTCCCACGTTTTATGGGAGGGGCTCAGGGGGAGGTAACTGAATCATAGGGGCTGGTCTTTCCCCCATGCTATTCTTGTGATAGTGAATGAGTCTCATGAGATCTGATGGGTTTATCAGGGGTTTCTGCTTTTGCCTCTTCCTCATTTTCTCTTGCCGCCACCATGTAAGAAGTGCTTTTGGCCTCCCACCATGATTCTAAGGCCTACCCAGCCATGTGGAATTGTAAGTCCAATTAAACCTCTTTTTGTTCCCAGTTTTGGATATGCCTTTATCAGTGGCATGAAAACGAACTAATACAATGAGTTTTGTCTTGGTCTCCAGTAATATAAATTTAGTGCTCTCTGCCAGTTCTTTAGTTGCAATTTTTCCAGTCACTTCTTGGTAGGCCTAAGTTTATCCTCTAATGGATTCCTCCATTCAAATCATTGGAATTCTCAGAATTCTTTTAGGTTCAGAGTTGTTCATCTGTTGTCTGTGTACTTGAATGACAGCTTGACTTGGAATAAAAGATCATACCTATTTTGCTTAAGGATTGTGTTATTCTTTCTTCACTGTCTTAACAGAACTTTTTAAGTTGTAGTGAAGTCATTATTTTTAATGACAATAAAGTTCATATTCTCAAATAAAGAGGGAGAATAGATGAGGAGAGAAAGCCTGAGAAAAATAAAAGTTTATTTAATAATATGAATAAAGAAAAAAGTCATAAAAAAGAATGAAATGAAAGTATTAGGTATAAAAACCATAATTGTTGAAATAATAGATGGAATAAACAGCAGGATGTATTTACCCAAAGAACAATCAGAAGATAAGATTAAGAAATTCCCATAGAAGGTATCAGAAAATATAACATATAAAATACAAGCTAAGAGATGTGAATAATAGAAGTTGAAATGTTCACATTCAGATAGCAGGAGTCCCAGAATAAGAGAAGAATAAAATTATGGGAAAGTAATGTTTGAAGAGATAATGATGATAAAGTTCCCAGAACTGAAAAGTCTCATTATATGTGAAGCTGGATAGGTAAGAACAAAATCACATTTAGACATTTTATGGTGAAAGTTAAGAACGGCAAAGATAAAGAGAATTCTAAAATCCAGAAAACATCAAAGACAAGGAGCTTCCAGAGCAGATTACCTGCAAAAGGCACAAGAACCATACTGACATTGCTTTTCCCACAGAAAAAGTGGATCCAAGAAGCCAATTGAGTGATAATTTTAGAACATGAAAAGAAAATAATTTCACGTCCAGAAATTTTTTATGCAAAAGGTATAGCCTAAATGTAAGACCTTAATAAAGATGTTCTCAGGCACAAAGGCCTTGGAAAATTACCACATAAAAAAACACTTTGGAAATGCTCTAGGGGAAGCATTCAAATAGGAAGGGAAACCAAGAGGATGCTGCAAGATATTAGGAAATGTGAGGGCATTTATGTAACTTAGCAAATATTATTGTTTAAAAACTTAATAACCAAAAATAAAAAAGAGAGAAAGTATACCTATAACAATCTGGAATTGATTTTCTGCACAATATCAAAATGCTCATGGTCATGATAGACATAAAATATGTTAAAATTATTGTTTTGCTTGAAGAGTAATATGTGATAAATAAATTCATAGTAGTAAATGAACATAAATATAGGACTTAAGGGCAATTATATAACGAAAAGCAAAAGCATTCAATTTTGTCTATCCAGTGGAAAACAGAAAAAGAAAAAAGATAAAGTACAATACATAGATAATATAAAATAAGTCCCAGAAATGTTAATAACTTTAAATGAGTAAAATTGATCAATGAATTCTAGACACCCTTGAATAAAATGGAAAAAAACCCAAACACAAGATCCAACAATATGCCATCTACATGAAATGTACTGAAAGCAAAGTAAAATGACAGGTTGAAAATTAGGCCAGGTGCAGTGGCTCATGCCTGTAATCTCAGCATTTTGGGAGGCTAAGGTGGGAGTTGAGGCTGCAGTGAGCCACCGCACTCCAGCCTGGGTGACAGAGTGAGACTCTTTCTCTAAAAAAAGAAAAGTAAAGAATAGAAAAAGAGGCCGGTCACGGTGGCTCAAGCCTGTAATCCCAGCACTTTGGGAGGCCAAGGTGGGTGGATCACCTGAGGTAGGAGTCCGAGACCAGCCTGACCAACATGGAGAAACCCCGTCTCTGCTAAAAATACAAAATTAGCCAGATGTGGTGGTGCATGCCTGTAATCCCAGCTACTTGGGAGGCTGAGGCAGGAGAATCACTTGAACCCGGGAGGCAGAGGTTGTGGTGAGCCAAGATCATGCCATTGCACTCCAGCCTGGACAACAAGAGCAAAACTCCGTCTAAAAAAAAAAAGAAAAAGAAAAAGATATGGACAAAAAGAAAAAAAGAAAGTTGGGTACCAGTCTTTCTATCTGATGAAACAGATCCTTGACAAAAATCATAACAAGAGACAAAAGCATTGTCATGTGCTAAGAAAAGGAACCACAGAACAAGAATATATAGTCATTAAGAATATATTCACAGTAAAAACATAGCCTCAAGATATATTAAATCACAACTGACTGCACTCAGAGGGGAATCAATTATCAATAATAGAGATTTTAACTACAAGTTGATATATCAGCAAATAAAAACTAAGCAGAGAAATATAAAATCTGAATAATGTTATTAATAATATCCAGGCTGGGTACAGTGGCTCACACCTGTAATCCAGCACTTTAGAAGGCCAAGGTGGGAGGTTGAGGCTGCAGTGAGCCACTGCACTCCAGCATGGGTGACAGAGCAAGACCATGTCTCAAGAAAATAAAAAATACCTAGCTGCTAAATATATATTGAATTCTACACTAAACAGAGAATACATTCTTTTTTTAGTTCACATGTAATATTTACAAACATTTACCATATACTAGATAACAAAGGAAACCTCAATTAATTCTACAGAATCAATATTATACAGGATTTTTTTTGTTTTTTGTAAAGGACCAGATAGTAAATATTTTTGGTTTTGTGAGTGTCTACCTTAACTACTGAACTGTGCAGTTGTAGCACAAAATCAGTTGTAGACAATACATAAGTGAATATGTGTGGCTGTGTTTTGTGAGATATATATAAATTAAAGGATACACTTAAAACTCATTAGAATTATTGCCTGTGTCTACACAGGCAGGGTGGTGGTGTGGGTGGGAAAACAGGCTTTGGGGAATAGGGCTAAAAAAAATAACAAACTCAAGAAATGCCTTGCCCAGAACAAGTATGATAATGGCCAGGAACCGATGGGAATGATTAACTCTACATTTGAGGTCCAGAATGTTACAGACCAGTTGTACTGTGTTTTCAACTACTTGTACTCATTTGTCTCTGAGTGCACTGATGTTTAATTGGCTGCCCATTTAGCAGTTATAGTCTGATAATTACAGTTTAAACATTATTATAATGTTGTATTTCATCTTTTGGTAATTTTTTTGGTATAGCTATTTTTGCAAAAGCATTTGTTGTCTATGATTTGTATCTCATTTTAACTACATAATCAATTGATATAATTGATTTGGCTCCTCCTATTACATTGCAGTCAAGGAAATATTGCCCAAATATGCATAGCCCTGTGAACAATAAGAAACAAAAATGTTCAGATTTTAAAATTTCATAAAGGCTTAACACCAATCTTAAACTGTACATTTATTTATTATACTTATTTACTTTTGTTGTACCCAATGACTAAAATAAGCCCCTATTAAAAACCTTGAAATTGTTCATCAATAGCAAATAAAATTTTCCTGAGGATTCTTTTAAAAACAGATTTGGCTTGAGTATTGAAATCTATTTGCTATCCTAGAATAGGGAAAGATATCTCACATGTATAGAGCAAATACCACAAGCCAGGTGCTATACATGTGTTATTCCAATTAATTTTCAAAACAGTTTCTAGAGCAGGCAGTATAATCCCACTTAACAGATGGAGAAACTAAGATTCAGATAAATCAAATAATCTGCCCACGGGCTCATATCCAGTAAGTGGTGATGTTAGAATACAAACTGAATAAACATGAGTTTTAGATCAGTATTCAATGTTTAAAACATTATAACAGAACTTGAGTTCCAGCATGGTGGTGTAAACCTCTACAGGCCATCTCTCTTGCCAATTAAAACTAAAATTGCAAGACAAATAAAAAAAAAACCCACACCAAAGGACTCTGAAAAGTTGGCAGGGGGGCAGGTAGATCACGGAGGGGAGTCAAAAATTGAACAAACAACCAATGTGGAGGTGAACTTCCTTTTGTTTCTCCTCTTCTCTTGTGGCCTTGCCTCAAGGCTGAGCTGTGGTTGTAGAGCAGTGCAAAGACATCTGTGGCTAAAGTTCAAACAGAAACCTATTGTTTATGGCTAAGTAAACCAGGAAAATGAGCTCCTGCAGGCCTAAGAGTAGGGGATAGAGGAGAGAACCATAGAAGGGGATCCACTAATTTGGCATATGAGCCCATACCAGTCTCAGCATAAGCCCTGAGCTATGGATGCTTGGCCAAATACAAATATTTGAACTAAATTATTAAATATCAGAGTGTCTAACTGCTGAAGAGGACATGTGCAGGATACATGCAAACAAAGGTGACAGAGGCTTAGAGGACTGAAGCAGGATTTGAACCACCTGCACAACTTTCAGAATAACCTCTAAGTGTAAATGAACAAGATAGACATGAAGCAGCATAACAAAGCCTTAGAGAACTAAACTGAACTACCACAGAAGGCAAGGTAGAAATTACATTCTGAGCTTAATAATGTTGATTGCCTGCTAAAACAAAAACATAAACATCCTCCAGAGAATGATAACGTGATCCAGTCTATCCAATACAAAATTCACAATTTTCAAGATACAATACAAAATTACTAAACATAAGGAAAAACTAGGAGATGTGAATAATTATCTAGGGAAAGCGTAATCAACAAATGCCAACCTGAAGATAACCTAGATGGTGGAATTATCAGATAGAAATTTTAAAACAGCTTTTATAACTATGCTGCATGAGGCAAGGAAAAACAAACTTGAATGAAAAGAGAGGTATTGTTAGCAAAGAAATAGAAACTATAAAAAGAATCAAATAAAAATTTCAGAGCTGAAAAATACAATCTCTGAAACAAACAATAAAACCACTGGATGGGCTCAATAGTAGGATAGACAAGACAGAGGAAAGAATAAGTGAAATTGAAGATAGATTAATAGAATTATCTAATAAGAACCAATCAAAACTAGATTAAAAAAATAAACAGAGCCTTGGGGATCTGTGAAAAAATATAAAAAGATATATGTGTATTTGGAGTTCCAAAAGGAGAAGAAAAAGAGATTGTTGCAGTAAAGCTATTTGAAGAAATAATGGCCAAAAATGTCCCAAGTTTGATGAAAGACACAAATTTACAAATTCAAGAAGCCTAGCAAACCCTAGACAAGATAAACTTAGAGAAAACCACACTTAGAAACTTCATAATAAAAGTACTCAAAACCAAAAACTAAAGAAAATATTTGAAACCAACCAGAAAAACAACACTTTACCCACAGAGGAACAATGATTTGAATGTTTACAGGTTTTTCACTAGAAATTATGGAGGCATGAACATAATGGAATCATCAACCCAATTTTTGTTTGTTTTTTTGTTTTGTTTGTTTGTTTGTTTTTATACAGGGTTTCTTACTCTGTTGCCCAGGCTGGAATGCAGTGGCATGATCATAGCTCATTGCAGCCTTGACCTCCTTGGCTCAAGCAGTCCTCTAGCCCCAGCCTCCCGAATAGCTGGGACTATAGCCACATGCCACCATACCCAGCTAATTTTTATTTTCATTTTTTGTAGAGACAAGGTCTTGTTATGTTGACCAGGCTGGTCTTAAACTTCTGGCCTCAAGTGATCCTCTTGCCTTGGCTTCCTAAAATGCTGGATTACAGGCATGAACCACCATGCTTGGCAACCCAGAATTTTATATTCAGCAAAAATATTCTTCAGGAATGAAGGTGAAAGACAGTAAAAGGGAAACAGAGGAACAAAAATCAGAAGGAACAACATAGAACAAATAATAAAATAATAAGCTAAATCAAACCATATCAATAATTACTTTGGGCCTGGTACAGTGACTCACACCTGTAATCCCAGCACTCTGGTGGATCACTGGAGCTCAGGAGATCTAGACCAGCCTAGGCAATGTAGCAAAACCCTGTCTCTACAAAAAATACAAAAATTAGCTGGGCATGGTGGTGCATACCTGCAGTCCCAGCTACTCCGGGGTGTTGAGGCAAGAGGACCCCAGCTACTCCAGGGGGCTGAGGTGGGAGGATCACTTGATCCCAGGAAGTCAAGGCTGCAGTGAGCCGTGATTGCATCACTGCACTCCAGCCTGGGTGACAAAGTGAGACCTTGTCTGAAAAAAAAAAAAAAAACTTGAAAAAAATTACATTAAATATTAGCCAATTTGTGCTGGGATCATAGCAGGAGGAACACTTAAGGCCAGGAATTTGAGATGAGCCTGGGCAACATAGCAAGACATAGCCTCTAAAAGAATTTTTAAAAATTAGCCAGGCCTGGTGGCACACACTTGTAGTCCCAGCTACTTGGAAGGCTGAGGCAGGAAGGATTGCTTGAGCCCTGGTGTTTGAGGTTGCAGTGAGCATGATTGCCCTCCAGCCTGGGCAACAGAGCAAGACTCTGTCTGAAAAAAAAAGGAATTAGCCAATTAACATTTATAGATTAGTGGAATTGAATTGAGAGTCTGGAAATGAAATCTTACATATTTATGGCCAGTTGCTTTCAACAAGGCTACCAAGATAATTCAATGGGAGAAAGAATGGTCTTTCCAAAAAATGGTGCTGGGAAAACTGTATGTCCACATGCAAAGAATGATGTTGGACCCCTACCTCACAATATATACAAAAATCAACTTCAAATGGATCATAGACCTAAATGTAAGAGCTACATTAAATTTCCATATAAATTTTAGTAAGTTTGTCAATTCCTATAAGGAAGCCAGCTGAGATTTTGATAGGGATTTCATCAAATAGATAGATAAATTTGGGGAATATTCCCATCTTAATCATATTAAGTCTTCCCATCCATGAACATGGATGTCTTTCTATTTATTTAGATCTTCTTCAATTTCTTTAAACAATGTTTTGTAGTTTTCAGGATATAAGTTTGTACTTCTTTTGTTAAATCTATTCCTAAGGATCTTACCTTTTTGAAGTTATTGTAAATGAAATTGTTTTCTTAAATTCTTTTTTATTATTCATTGCAAATGTACAGAAATGCAATTGATTTGTATGTATTCATGTTGTATTCTGCAACTTTGCTGAACTTATTAGTTTTAGTGATTTTTTTTTTAGTGGATTACCTAGTATTTTCTGTATACAAAATTATGTCATGTGTGAATAGATAACCTTACTTGTTCCTGTCCAATTTGGATGCCTCTTATTTCATTGTGTACCTAACTACTGTTTGTAATTACCTAATTACCTGACAGAACCTCCAGTACAATGTTGAAGATAAGTGGTAAGAGTGGACATCCTTGTCTTGTTCCAAATCTTAGGGGGAAAGCATCCAGTCTTTCACCATTATCCATGGATTTTTCATAGATATCCTTTATGAGGTTAAATAAGTTTCCTTCTATTCATAGTTTGTTGAGTGTTTCTATCATGAAATTACATTGGATTTTATCAGATGGTTTTTCTGCATCTATTGAGATGATCATGGGGTTTTGCCCTTTATTCTCGTGATATAGTGTATAATGTTGATTTTTGGATGTTAAGCCAACCTTGTTTTCCTGGGACAAATCCTTCTTGGTCATAATATATAATCTCTTTTAAGGAAATGGTTTATTAGATGTGACACCAAAACTACAACCAACCAAAGAAAAGCAGACAAATTGAACTTCATAAAAGTTAAAAACTTGTGTGCTTCAAAGGACACCATCAAGAAAGTAAAAAGACAACCCACAGAATGGAAAAAAAATTTGCAAATCATATATCTGAGAAGAGAATTGTACTTAGAATATATAAATAACAGTTACAACTTAATAATGAAAATACAAATAACCCAATTTACTTGTATTTAAATAAAAGGTTTGAGTGGACATTTCACTAAAGAAGATGTACAAATGGCCAATAAACACATACAAAGATGCTCAATATCAGCTGGACACTGTGGCTCACACTTGTAATCCCAACAATATGGAGGGCCACGGTGGGAGGATTGTTTGAGCCAGGAGTTTGAGATCAGCCTGGACAACACAGTGAGACCCTATCTTAAAAAAATATGCTCAATATCATTAGCCACCAGAGAAATGCAAATGAAAGCCACAATTAGACACCACTTCACACCCACTAGGAGAGCTAAAATTAAAAAGACAGACAATGAAAAGCATTGGTGAAGATGTGGAAAAAGTAAAACCCTCATACATTGCTGGTGGGATTGCAAAATGATGCAGCCACTTTGGGGGACAGTTTGGAAGTATCTTAAAAAGTTAAACATAGTTAAATTAACAGAGACAGAAAGTAGAATGGTCGTTGCCAGGGGTTGGTGGGGCAGATAAAATAGGAAGTTACTGTTTAATGAGTAGAGAGTTTCAGTTTTGCAAGTAGAAAAAAGTTCTGGAGATGGATGCTGGTGATGTTTCCACGACAGTGTGAATGTACTTGATGCCACTGAACTGTACACTTAAAATTTGTTAGAGTGGCTAATTTTATGTTATGTATATTTTACCACAATTAAATACAAAGTTAAACATAGAATTCCATAGGACCCACCAATGGCAATTGTGGATATCTACTCAAGAAAAATGAAAACGTATGTCCACACAAAAACAAGTACATGAATATTCACAGCAGCTCTATTCATGATAACTAAAAAGTGGAAACAGCCCAAGTGTTCATCAACTAAGCAAAATGTGGAATATCCATACATTGGAATATTGCTTGGCAATACAAAGGAATTAAGTATTGATACATGATATAACATGGGTGAATCTTGAAAACATTATGCTATGTGAAAGAAGTCAGTCATGAAAGATCACGTATTGGATGATTCCATTTATATGAAATGACTAGAATAGGCAAATCCATAGAGACAGTAGATTGTGGTTACAAGGGCCTGCAGACAGGGGAGAATGGAGAATGACTGCTAATGGGTGTGGGGTTTCTTTTTGGGGTGATGAAAATATTCTAAACTAGACGATAATGAAGATTGCATAGTTCTGTGAAAACACTGAAAATGACTGAATTGTACACTTTGAAAGAGTGAATTGTATGGCCTGTGAGTTATATCTCAGTAAAACTGTTATTTAAAAATTGCACATATGCAGAGAAATGTATCTAGAATAATGTCTACCAAATGTATGCAATTTGAGGTGATTTGTTGTTTTTATATATCACTTACATTTTAAAATAAGGAACATGAATTAATTTTTATAAAAATAAGTCATCGTTTTCAAAGAAGTAATGGGGCAAGTGAATCCAGAGTGTAGAGGTCTCACAACTTAAAGGAAGGGGAGTGGCTGTTCAGTGGAAGGTAGAGCCGATTTTGGGGAGAAAAATTTTGTGTTTCCAGTGGCTGTGTCTGCTGTGCCTATGCTTGCTGAAGCAATGCAAATTTCATTAGCATGGTTACAATTAGTAACATAACTTCATTTTTATGTTCTCCTAACCTAAGCTGAGTAATTTTCAAATTAAAAAAAAACTCAACTCCTCATGATACAGTTTTACTGAACTCAAAGAGGATCTGTTGGGACAGATAATTTACTGACAGAAAAGCTACTTTCAAAGAGGCAAGAACAGAAATATCTGCTTTCCATGGTGTGCCTCTGATTTATTCATGGAAAAAAGTATGCCTGCAAACATTATCTCAGCAGGCCAAGCCATAATTAGAGCTCTAATTTTCCTCCAGGCACTTTTTCCTGAATTGTCCTAAGGACCCAATGAGAGGTGCCTATACAACCATGATAATGGTTCTGAACATTTTCGGTGCCAGTACACTACAGGGCTGATGTGTGGGAAGTAGGAAGTCGCATGGTGCGATAGGAGAAAAGTAACTGCCTGACCGTAAGGCTTGCATCCACATTCCTCCCTCTCACAAAGGTTAGCTGGGAAGACCCACAGAATCCCCATAAACCTTTCCCCAAAGAAAAGACCCATTTCTTTGAACCACCCATCCCAGAGAGAGTTTGCCTTGGTAACCAGAGTATCTGGAACAAGATGAAGATAATCAGTAAAACCAAAAGGGAACTGAGCAGGCTTTGAGAAACTTCCTTTGCTTCAAAAATAATAAGAGCTAGTAGCCAATGACAGGTGAAAGGACAAGTGTCTAAACATCTGTCACCATTGATTTCTGCATACCTCCAATACCTTGATTTCAAGCATATCTCTTTTTATTTTTTATTTTTATTTTTATTTTTGAGACAGAGTCTCACTCTGTCACCCAGGCTGGAGTGCAGTGGTACGATCTCGGCTCACTGCAACCTCCACCTCCCAGGTTCAAGTGATTCTTCTGCCTCAGCCTCCCATGTAGCTGGGATTACAGGCATGCGTCACCAACACCCGGCTAATTTTTGTATGTTTTTAGTAGGACGGGGTTTCACCATGTTGGCCAGGGTGGTCTGGAACTCCTGACTTCAAGTGATCCGCTCACTTCAGCCTCCCAAGTGCTGGGATTACTACATGTGTGAGCCGCCACGCCTGGCCTCAAGCATACCTCTTTTTTATTACCACCTCCTATCCTTCCAGTGCATTTGCTTCAGTAACCCATTCCAACAATTCCTTTTTTTTTTTTAATTTTTAATTGTTTTTTTTTTTTTTTTTTTTTTTTTGAGACGGAGTCTTGCTCTGTCACCCAGGCTGGAGTACAGTGGTGTGATCTTGGCTCACTGCAACCTCCGCCTCCCAGGTTCAAGTGATTCTCCTGCCTCAGCCTCCTGAGCAGCTGGGACTACAGGGGCGTACCACCATGCCCAGCTAATTTTTGTATTTTTAGTAGAGACAGGGTTTCACCATATTGGCCAGGCTGGTCTCGAACTCCTGACCTCAAGTGATCCACCTGCCTTGGCCTCCAGAAGTGCTGGGATTACAGGCGTGAGCCACCGCACCCAGCCCTAAATTTTTTTTTTTTTTTTTTTAGAGACAAGGCCTCACTCTGTCACCCAGGCTAGAGTGCAGTGGCATGATCATAGCTCACAGCAGTCTCAAACTCGGGTTCAAACGATCCTGCTGCTTCGGCTGCCCAAAGTGCTAGGGTTACAGGGGTGAGTCACTGCGCCCAGCCCCAGCAATTCTTTAACTGTCCTGAAATCTCAGTTCATTGATTTTCATTATTGAACAACAGCTTCATGATTTCACTTCAGTTCTTACCCAAAGCATCTAAGACTCAGGGAAGTTGTGAGTCTACGTGTTTATTTATTTTTAGTTGATTTCCTTTGGTTCACCTACTTCTAAAACCAGTTTAAGATGGATTGAAATAGCAAAACTCTCATGACAGAATAGAGTACAGATTTAGAAAAGGAAATCAAAATGATTAAAATGTCAATCACGCGGGAATTGGTTATGTAATTGGAGGAGGAAACACCCTTTCTTATCCTCTCTTTCACTGTCAGAGATTGGAGTGAGGGCAGGCCTTGGCTAATCATTGAACTTGGCTGAGGGTAAAGGGAACGGGCAACTGTGAAGACAGTCCTTTGAGTAGCTAAGCAGTGGTTATTGAGAGGCAGATAGTTTAACAATGGGCCTTGATCTTGGGCCCAGAACACTAGTGGTTTGAAGGGAGTGAAGACCTATTGAGAGAGTGAGGTGAGCAGGAGGAAGTCACACTGTTCTGCATAGTGTCAGGTGCTCTCTCTCCCGTGACTAGGGACTGTCATTAGATTTATGTGCTACTAACGACAACCTTTTCTTTGGCAATATAAATTTGGACTGTGCTGTCTCCAAGAAATTAGTTCTTACCCTTTGGAAATATATGTGAGTGTGTATGTGTGTTTCATCAATAGTTACCTGTCGGACATCGGAAGACAAAAAGGAATAGCTACATCTCACCCCTTGTGGTGGACAGACTCTAAGACTCCCATGATTTTCTTGTTCAGGTATCCACACTTTTTGTAATACCTCCCTTGAGTGTAGGTGGGACCTGTGACTTGTTTCTAACCAATAAAATATGGCAAAGATGATGGGATATCATACTTGTGACATTATATTATGTAAAACTCCATCTTGCTAGCCAACTCACACTGACAGACTCCCTGTCACTAGTTCTGAAGAAGGAAGCTGACATGTGGCAAGAAACTCTGGGTAGCCTCTTGGAGCTGAGAGAAGCCCCCAGCAAGAAACCAAAATCCTCAGTCCTGCAGCTGCAAGGAAATGAGTCCTTCCAACAACCTGTGGGAGCTTGGCAGTGGGTCCTTTCCTAGTGAGACTGCAGCCTCAGCTGACATCTGGATTGTAGCCTGGTGAGGCCTGGAGACAGAGCAACTCAGCTAAGTCATGCCCAGGCTTCTGAGCTATGGAAACTGTATGGTAATAATTTGTGTTGTTGTAAGCCACTAAGTTTATGGTAATTGGTCCTGTAGCAATAGATAACTAATACATCCTGGATGGTGGGAGCATTTTTGGAAACATGGGAGAAATTGGTTGGAGAAGTGGTATGGAATCAAAAGTTCTGTTTTAGCCACGTTAAATTTTAGCTTCCTAGGAGGTATCTGAGTGAGATGTCAAGCAAGCAATTAGATATGTAACCCTGGAGCTTAAGGGAGAGACAGAACTAGAATATAATTTTGGGAGTCATCAGAGGATGACATTTAAAGTCATGAAACTAGATGAGCTCTCTACAGAGAAAGTGAAGGGCAAAAAGGAAGAGAGCCCAGATTGAACACTGGGGTATACCAGCATTTAGCAGTTGATCAGAGGAGGAGGAGCAATCAGAGGAGATGAAAGATTAACCAGAGAGGTTGAAGGGAAACCGAGAAACTGTAGTGTCCCGATAGCCAAGAAGGAAGGAATCGTATCTGTATTGAATGTTAATACGGGGTTCAGTAAGATGAGGATAGAGAAGTGGCCACATGGAGGTCACTGGTGACCTTGACAAAATCAGTTTCAGGCCAGGCATGGTGGCTCACGCCTGTAATCACAGCACTTTGGGAGGCCGAGGCAGGTGGATCACTTGAGGTCAGAAGTTTGAGACCAACCTGGCCAACATGGTGAAACCCCATCTCTATTAAAAATACAAAAAATTAGCTCTGCGTAGTGGCAGGAGCCTGTAATCCCAGCTACTCAGGAGGGTGAGGCAGAAGAATCACTTGAACCCAGGAGGCGGAGGTTGCAGTGAGCCGAGATTGTGCCATTGTACTCCAGCCTGGGTGACAGAGCGAGACTTCGTCTCCAAAAAAAAAAAATCAGTTTCAGTGGAATGGAGAAGTGAAATAAGAACCAGGTGTGAGAGGGATGAGGAGTTAATAAGAGGTGAGGGGCTGCTAAGAGTGAATATAGGCAATTTGTTTGAAAAGTTTTATTCTGAAGAAAGAGCATTGGGTCAATAGCTGGAGAAAGATATAGGAACAAGGGTAGGGTTTTCAAAGATAGGAGATCATAAGACATGCTTATAAGCTGATGAGAATAGTAGAGAGGGAGAAATTAATAATGCAGGAGAACAAGAGAATGGTTTCAAGAGCAAGCTCTTAAGGCAAAAGGGGCTGGGATTGAGAGCTCAGTGGAAGAGTTGAACTTAGATGGGTTTAGGGATTCACCCACTGTGAGAAGGAGGAAGTCAGTGTATGGATATAGATAGGAGGTGGCAGATCTGGTGGTGGAAAGGGGAGAATATTCCTGTTTGACTGTCACAGTGATTAGTAATATATGATTAGTTGAGGTCATCAGCTGAGAAAAGGGGGTGGAAAAGGTGTTGGAGTTTTGAGGATATAGGAGAAGCTTTAAAGTAGCCTTCTTTAGGAGAGGTACCCCCATCTCAGTAGAGAGATACAGGATTATCAGGCAGTATGGATTTACAATCCCACTTTAGATTTGCACTCATGAATTTAAAGTGAAACCAGCCCAAACAGCAAGACAGCAGACATTGGGGAGAATCAGGTTAAACCATAATTTTCAACTCCTCAGGTGCATAAACATGCAGATAGTTGAGCTTGTCCAGGAAGTGCAGTGGAAGAAGAGAGGGTTGAGGAATTAAGGTTATAAATGAGTCTGTGTAGTGAGGAGTGTGGGTACAGAGGTTTGTGAGTAAGACAAGAGGGAGGGAGAGTGGGAGAGGGCCAGAGTCACTGGATTGGAGGTCTCAATCAGTCAAAAATTGCCTGAAGTGGGGCTACTAGAATTAGGAAGCTAAAAGGATGGGTGGCAGTCAGAGAGACAGATGCTTGAAATTGAGATATTTGGAGGCAGCACATTGATCCATAATGACAGCTATTTGGATACTTGTCCTTTGGCCTTATCGATCATCTGAACCTTTGAAATCTTAAACTCTCATGATTCATATAGACCACAGCCTCCAACTATTTAAGCTCACTCATTCTCTTATTCCTAAAATAGTGGAATCACATCATTCATGTTTTTAACTAATTTAAATTCGGTTCTACAGTCTGGGGAAAAAATGACAGCGGGTAAGACAGAACAGTTTAAATAGCACAGTTGCCTCACTGACTTTCCTTTCAAGAGTGTGTGCTGGGGAGTGAGGATGAGGTGGGAGCCATGAGTCTGCTGTTTCCTAGGTTGACCTCAGTTCCCTTGTACCTCTTATCGCGGGATTGTCTCACGGCCTTCACTGTGATTCCAGTGTTTAAAGAGCACTTCCTCTTGTTGTCAATGTGGCCTCTAAACACATGCCAACTACTTTATGGGCTGCTCAGCCAATGACAGAGTTCTGGGCTAATGCTGGCCATGTAGTTCTGACTGGAAAACAGTATGTTGGGTGTCAGTGCAAATAACATATTAAGGGTGATTTAAGGCATTTCCAAAGGTAAATTTGACCACCTAAAATGTATGCCCCAAGTGCTGGCTAAATTTTGAATCCAGGCCCTCCAATGATGCAGCTCCACTATATTCCCATTTTGGCCACAATTGGACCCTCCGTCTCTTGTCCACTACATTTTCTCCCAATGAAATCCGCACCCTCATGCTGTCATTTCTTTCCTATTGAATCTGGACGCCCAGAATTCCCCCTTCTGTCCTTTCCATTTCGCCAGACCCTCTTGCCTCTTGTCCCACCAGTGTGCTTGGCCTCCAGAACCTTAAGCCTCAGTTGATTCAAGCATTCCCTTGCTCAGCCGAATGCTGCTGAAAATATTCATGTAAGAGTAATTTCCAATCATGGTTTCCAGCTTCACCTGGCCCCTCATACCTGCTCCTTAATTAATCCTTCTGTATGTCAGAAATTATGCCATTACCCATCTCTCCAGTGGTTCATCTAACCTCTTTGCCTTTTTCTCATATCCCCTCCCGTACTAACTCCCTCTTGGGTAAGGACTTGCCTATTCCACTGGGAAAATTGAGGCCATCAGGCAAGAACTTTCCCAACTAGAAACTAAACCCACCCTTCCTTCCTTCCTTCCTTTCTTCCTTCCTTCCTTCCTTCCTTCCTTCCTTCCTTCCTTCCTTCCTTCCTTCCTTCCTTCCTTTTTGAGACAGAATCTCACTCTGTCACCCAGGCTAGAGTGCAGTGGCATAATCATGGCTCACTGCAGCCTCAACCTCCTAGGCTCAAGTGATCCTCCTGCCTCAGCCTCCTGACTAGCTGGGACTGTAGGCGTGTACCACCATGCCTGGCTAATTTTTATATTTTTCTGTAGAGATAGGGTCTTGCTCTATTGCTCAGGCTGGTCTTAAACTCCTGGCCTCAAGCAGTCCTCCTGCCTTGGCCTCCTAAAGTGCTTGGATTACAGGTGTGAGCCACTGCATCTGGCCCCAAACCCTCCCTCTTGACCCATCCCTTATCTTTTCCTCCTGCCTCAGTGAAAGGTATTTGTCTCCCATCTAGGCTTGGAATGCCTCTCACCTTCTCAGGAATCTGCTCACTACAGCTCCTGTCTCCTCTGTATCTTCAGCCTCCTTTCATACATGCTGCGTTTCCTTCAGCACTTGCTCAAGCCAAATCCTGTCTCATTCCTATCCTCTAACTTTCCATTACTTAATAGCCAGGCTATTTGAAAGAGTCAGCTGCAAGAACTACTTCACTCAAAAACCACTGCAGCTCTGTGTCTGTCCCCACCATGCTGGTGAAACTCTCTTCCTTGAGATCATCCATTACTTCCAGGATGCCAAATTCAATGGACCATTATCTTTCCTTCTCCTTCTCTTATGTGACTTCTCTATTACTTTATTCCTCCTTGAAATTCTCTTTTTTTTTTTGACAGAGTCTCGCTCTGTCACCCAGGCTGGAGTGCAGTGGGGCGATCTTGGCTCACTGCAAGCTCTGCCTCCCGGGTTCATGCCATTCTCCTGCCTTAGCCTCCAGAGTAGCTGGGACTACAAGCATGTGCCACCACGCTCAGCTAATTTTTTTGTATTTTTAGTAGAGACGGGGTTTCACCGTGTTAGCCAGGATGGTCTTGATCTCCTGACCTCGTGATCCGCTTGCCTTGGCCTCCCAAAATGCTGGGATTACAGGCATGAGCCACCGCGCCCGGTCTGGTTTTTTGGTTTTTATGATACCATACTGTCCTGATTTTCCTTCCCCCTGTTTGAACCAGCTAAGCATCCGTAAAAACCTTCCTCCTCACTCTGACAATGAAGGAAAGGGCTCCCATTACAATCTTAAAATCCATAAAGCTGTGGCCAATTATACCAATTTCTTAGGCCAATGACTCTCAAACTGTGGTCCTGGACCAGCTAACTCAGCATCACCTGGGAACTTGTTAAAATGCAAATTACTGGACTCCACCCCAGAACTACTGAATCAAAAACTCTGGGGATAGGGTTGAACAAACTGTGTTTTAATAAGCTCTCCAGGTGCTTCTGAGGCAAGCTCAAGTTTGAGAACTACTGCTTAGGTCTCTTGACTTCTAGCTCTCAACTCACAATTAAAATGTCTTTATTTATGTGGTGATACTTCTTGGGGTATTTCCAACTAGTATCTCGGAATGCAATGATTAAAAGATGAACTGCTAGATGACTTTGACCATTTTGGCTTTGCCACAATGCTACTTAGTTTAGGTAGGGCTTTGGATATTTTTCTTGGCACTTAATTGTCAGCATTTTGAATGTCCATAGTTCATCCAGATGATAGCCTTATGCATTCACCAAAACTGATGTCTCAGTAGTCGCGTATTCCAAGCAATCCTTGCTGCCTGCTAAAGTGCTTTCTCTGGACAAATCTGGGGAAGTCGGTGTCTGGTAGTTCAAGATACAGTTCCAGGGGTCTTGTTCTGTCCAGCTAAGAAGTGAGAAAAAGGGGTGATTTGGAGTGGATCCTCCAGTGTCAAAGTCAACCAGAGATTCCTGAAGATTGCCAGATTCTCTTGATGGTTTATTCATGACATTTTCATCTTCATTGTCCCGATATTGGATTTTCTTAAGAAGGGAGGTGCCAACAATTTGTGCAGCCAAGGTGCTTATTACATGAATCTATCTCCTGGTTAATTTTACAGGTAATCCCTTTTCAGAGGAGACAGAGTCTCACTCTGTCTCCCGGGCTGGAATGCAGTGGCTTGATCTCGGTTCACTGCAACCTCCAGCTCCCGGATTCAAGCAATTATCCTGCCTCAGCCTCCCAAGTAGGTGAGATTACAGGTGCTCACCACCACACCTGGCTAATTTTTGTATTTTTAGTAGAGAGCGTTTCTCCATGTTGGCCAGGCTGGTCTCGAACTCCTGACCTCAAGTAATCTGCCTGCCTTGGCCTCCCAAAGTCCTGGGACTACAGGCGAGAGCCACTGCGCCCAGCCTCTTCCCTGCTGTTAAATCTTGCTTTGCCTCTTACTAACCCGGCAACCTTGGCCAAGTTGCTTAACCAATCTGTCCCTTAGTTTCTTCATCTGTAAAGTGGACATAAAAACACCTACTTCTTGGGGTTGTGAGGGTTAACTAATGTTATTTAGCATCATGTCTGACAAATAGTAGGTACTTCATACATGGGGTCAAGTTGATCATCATTACTTAAAAAAAGAAGTATCTACCTTGCTTTATGTCTGGAGATTTTGTGGCTGTGTCTCTTGTAGACAGAAAAATGAAATCTAAATGCTGGAAAAAATATACAGAGAAACAGAATGATTTTAAATCCAAGTTCCAGCAAGACACTGGGAAGAGAATATTAGGTACAGAGAGATCAGATGGGAGAAACAAGATCACACAACAGGAAAGCTGGGAACTGAAGCCATTTTTGAGTTTTAGTTTAATGCTTTACATAGTGGATTGATTTTGCCATTCTGCCTGATTCAGATGCCATGGGGAGAATAACAGATTAATTTGATAGAATCAGAGAATACATAAAAGAGTGTTTAATGGAGTGCTAACAAAGCTCTGAATAGATTTTCTTTTTTAAAACTTTTTAAAAACGTAAATAGAACATGTTTATTGTAGAAAAATAAAAGAATTCAGAAGAACAAGAAGAAAGCATCAAAAACTTTAGCAACCTTGTAATCACACTACTCAGAGACAACCATTATTAATATTTTGTAGTGAATCCTTTCAGTTAACATTTATTTCAATGTGTGCTCATGCACACACGCGCACACACATACACACACACCAGAAACACATACCCCATACACTTTTTTTTTTTTTGAGACAGAGTCTCACTCTGTCATCCAGACTGGAGTGCAGTGGTGCCATCTCCACTCACTGCAACCTCTGCCTCCTGGGTTCAAGCGATTCTCCTGCCTCAGCTTCCCGAGTAGCTGGGATTACAGGTGAGCGCCACCGTGCCTGGCTAATTTTTGTATTTTTAATAGAGACGGGGTTTCACCATGTTGGCCAGGCTGGTTTCAAACTCCTGACCTCAGGTGATCTGCCCACCTTGGCCTCCCAAAGTGCTGGGATTACAGGCATGAGTCACCATATCCGGCCTCCATACACTTTTTAAACAAATCAATTTGCACCGAATATACCATTTTGTAACCTGGTGTTTCCATTCAACAAAATGTTATGAAAGTTTTCCATAGACCTTATTTCATATAATAAAATATTTCATTTCATGGATACAACCAATTTATTTAACTAATACTGTAACTGATGAATCTAATGACATTATGTACAATGCAATGATAAACATTCCTGTATGTACATATTTTTCATTAATACAACCTTAATTGAGATATACATACAAAAATACAGAAATCATAAGTACATAGCTTGATAAGTCATAGAAAAATAGATATAGCCAGGCAATACCTCCCAACTCAAGAGATAGAGCAATACCAGCATCTCAGAAGCTCCCTTTGTGCCCCTCCCAATCACTACCCCTTTTCTCTTCCCTAGTCTTAACTACTATTCTGATTTCTGTCTACCACTATAGATTATTATTGCCTGGTTTTGTACTTAATATACATGGAATTCTATGATATGTATTATTTTGTGCTTGGCTTCCTTTGTTCAACATTATAAGTGTGAGATTGATTCATGATATTGTAGCTTTGGTTTGTTCATTTTCACTGCTGTATATTATTTCATGGCACAGGTATAACATAATTTATTCGTCCACTTTTATTGTTAATGGACATTTGGATTGTTTCCAGTTTTTATTTATTAAGAAAAATATTGTTCATGAACATTCTTCTACATTTATTTTTGTGCACATATGTACACATTTCTGGAGTATAGGATAGGATTGTTGAGTCATAGTATATTTTCAACTTTCAATTTATTTTCACTTCTGGAGTAGTATCAGTTAAACTCCCCCCAGCAATGTGTGAGAATTCACATTGTTCCATATTTTCTGCAATACTATAGTGTCAGTCACTTTGGTTTTAGCTGTGCTGGTGGATGTGAGGTTATATCTCATGGTTTTATTTTACATGAGGTTGAGCACTTTTAAATATGGTTATTGAATGTTTGGACATCTCTTTTGTAAAGTGCCCATTCAAGACTTGATCATTTTTCCATTGGGTTGCTGTCTTTTTCATTCTAACAGTTCTTTGTACAGTCTGGATATAAGTCCTTTGTCAGTTACATGTTGCAAATATCTTTGCCAGTGTGTGACTTATGCTACTGCACTCTTTGTGGTATCCTTTGGTGAACAGTAGTCCCTAATCTTAATGAAATGCAGTTTATTAATCTTTTCCTTTTTAAATAAGTGCTTTTTTTGTCCTATTTAAGAAAGTTTTGTCTACCTCAAGGTCATGAAGATAGTCTCATGTTTTCTTCTAAATCTGTTGTTTCACCTTTTGCATTTAGATCTGCAATCCACCTAGAATTGATTTTTAGGTATGGTGTGAGGTGGGGTCAAATTTCATTTTTGGGTGTGTATATTCCATTGATCCAATACCATTTAATGAAGAGAATGCCTGTTTTCTACTGCTCTGAAATTCTACCTTTGTCACTAATTGAGCATCTGCATATGTGTGGGACTGTTTCTGTACTCTCTATTCTTCTCCATTGGTTTATTTATCTATCTTTTCACACAGACCACCCTGCCTCAATTACTATAGTTTTATGGTAAATATTGATATCTGATTATGTCTGTTATCCCATCTTGTTTTCTTTCTTCAGCAAGTATTGATAAGACTAAAGGGAAAAAGGA
This sequence comes from Pan paniscus, assembly GCF_029289425.2. Lineage (NCBI taxonomy): Eukaryota > Metazoa > Chordata > Mammalia > Primates > Hominidae > Pan > Pan paniscus. The sequence continues at coordinate 53,030,430 of NC_073261.2, read as the reverse complement.
ATTTTTATATACTGTTAGTGGAATGTAAATTGGTACATATACTTTGAAAAACAGTTTGGCAGTACATGATGAAGATTCATATATGCTATGACTCAGAAATTCCACTCGTATGTACATACCCAACAGAAATGTGTCCACATGTACACCAACAGGCATGTACAAGAATATTCTTAGTGACATATTTTTTGGAACAAAAATCTGAAAATAACCCACATGTCCTTCAACAGTAGAATGGACTAATGTATTGTGGTGTATTCATCTACACAGCCACGTAAATAAATGGATCCAGTGTAAGAGACTGTGTTCCTCTGCAACTACAGTGCCTGTGGGGCGGCTCCTCCATAGCTTCAGCTCTTGCTGGGATTTAGTAACACATTTCTTTCTCTTGCTTTTCAGGCTTAGGGGTGGTAACAGTTTCTCACTGTTTCAAGTCAGTGTGCTCTGACAGTAATCCTGTCCACACCTCTGTGCACAGCTCCTTCATAACATCTCTTAATTGGATCATACATGGTGAATTCTGTTTGGTGCCAGGACCCTGAATGACGTACACACACACACACACACACACACACACACACACACACACACACACTTTTCATGTGGATGCATACGCATGATCGTATTATACATACAATTATTAAAAAGTTTTATACAATTAAATTATTCTAATACAATTCTATTTCCTTTTCTTAGATTACCAGGTTCTGAAACTCACAGGGACTTCAAAAGTCAACCTGTCTAATCCCAACTTTGGGTAGATCAATTGTGTTCACCATGTAACAGATGGGCCACTATGGGCCAGAGAGGTTAAACCCCTTGTTCCTGGTCACACAGCTGGATGGGTGGCTACGTGAAGACTAGAACCCAATCCCCTGATACTGAGCACAGTGAAGTGCCATTTCTCTTACACGCTGGCTTTCAAACTTGGCTGCACTTTAGAATCACCAGAGAGCTTTAAAGAATGTTAATGCCTGGGTCCCACCTCCAGAGAACTTGATTTAATTGATTTTGATTTAACATTTTAATAAAACATATTTTAAAGATATTTGTATTATAAATATTTTAATTTTTATTATAAAATAAAACATCACAATAGAATATCACACAAATCAAATGCCTGGTTTAATGAATTATTTTAAGGTGAATACCACCCAGATTTTTTAAAAAATAGAACTTTGCCAGCCACTCTGGAAGCCCCTTCAGTGTAACCCATCCCAGCCACAATCTCTCCTCCTCCCCTAAATAACATCCTGATTTGTTTTATTTATTTATTTATTTATTTATTTATTTATTTATTTATTTATTTATTTTAGACACAGAGTCTCTCTCTGTCACCCAGGCTGAAGTGCAATAGCAAGATCATGGCTCACGGCAGCCTCCACGTCCTAGGCTAAAGTGATCCTTCTGCCTCAGCCTCCTGAGTAGCTAAGACCACAGGCCCATGCCACCATTCTCAGTTAAATTTTTTTGTTTGTTTGAGGTGGAGTTTCGCTCTTGTTGCCCAGGCTGGAATGCAATGGTACGATCTTGGCTCACTGCAACCTCCGCCTCCCAGGTTCAAGCATTCTCCTACCTCAGCCTCTCAAGTAGCTGGGATTACAGGCATGTGCCACCAAGCCTGGCTAATTTTTGTATTTTTAGTAGAGATGGGGTTTCACCATGTTGGCCAGGCTGGTCTCGAACTTCTGATCTCACATGAACCATCCGCCTCGGCCTCCCAAAGTGCTGGGATTACAGGCATGAGCCGCCATGCCCGGTCCTCGGTTAATTTTTAATTTTTTATTTTTTTCTAGAGATGAGATATTGCTATGTTACCCAGGCTGGTCTCATATTTCTGGCCTCAAGCGATCCTCCTGCTTTGGCCTCCTAAAGTGCTGGGACTGCAGGTATGAGCCACCGTGCCCAGCCATCCTAACTTTTATAGTGATCGCTTCCTTGAAATTTTCCTTTAGTTTTATGACAGGAATGTGCATCCATAGACACTGTAGTTTGCTCTTGCCCATTAGAAGATATATCTTTTTAAGTATCTTTGAATCTGTGGGTTCCTCCTCCACCCTTTATTTTGCATACAAGCCTTGTGACCTGTACTCTCCCACAGTCTGGATTTCATTATTTGAATTCTCTTGGTACAGTTCAATGTGTTTCTCTGTCCTCTGTATTTCCTGTAAATAGACAGGTGATCCAGAGGTGGATTAGATACAGGTTCGATCCCTTTGACAAAACTATGGATACGGTATGGCAGGACTGTAGGAGGCACAGATTGTCCTGTTGTCATTTTTAAATGATCTTAATAGCTGCAAAGTGTCAATATCTATCATTCACTGCAGAGTTGTCAACTGCTGATATTCTATCATTTCTGTTTTATTTGAGTTGGAATACTTTCATAAAAACACACATTCTGTCATCTACTGTTTTGTTTTCCAGGAGTAAAGTTTATATAGAAAAGGCAGGTACTATAGTCTAAACGTCTATGTCTCCCTGGAATTCATATATTGAAATCCTAACCCCCAAAGTGATGGTATTAGGAGGTGTGACCACTGGGAGGTGGTCAGGCCATGAGGGCTTTTAGTCCCTTAGACCATGTGAGGACACAGCAAGAAGGTGCCATTCTATGAATCCGGAGGTGGGCCCTCAGCAGAATCCAACCATGATGACATCCTGATCTTGGTCTTTCCAGACTCTAGAATGGTGAGAAATAAAATTCTGTTGTTTATTTATTTCTTTATTTAATTAAATTAATTAATTTATTTATTTTTGAGACAGAGTCTCTCTCTGTCACCCAGGCTGGAGTGCGGTGGCACAATCTCAGCTCACTGCAATGTCCGCCTCCCGGGTTCAAGTGATTCTCCTGCCTCAGTCTCCTGAGTAACTGGGACTACAGGCACACGCCACCACACCCAGATAATTTTTGTATTTTTAGTAGAGATGGGGTTTCACCATGTTGGCCAGGCTGGTCTCGAACTCCTGACCTCGTGATCTGCCCACCTCAGCCTCCCAAAGTGCTGGGATTGCAGACCTGAGCCACCACGCCTGGCCTATTTATTTTTTAGAGACAGAGTCTCGTTCTGTCATCCAGGCTGAAGTGCAGTGGCACAACCATAGCTCACTGTAGCCTTGAACTCCTGGGCTCAAGTGATCCTCCCACCTCAGCCTCCCAAGTAGCTGGCACTACAGGCCGAGGCCACCATTCTCAGCTAATGTTTTCTTTTTTTGTAGAGATAGGGTCTCACCAGGTTGTCCAGGTTGGTCTCAAACTTCTGGCCTCAAGCGATCCTCCTGCCTCGGCCTCCCAAAATGTTGAGATTACAGGCGTGAGCTACTGCGCCTGGCCTTCTATTGTTTATTAGCCACCCAGTTTATAGTGTCTTGTTATAGCAGCCCAAGTGGACTGAAAGAGCAGGATAAATGTTCTATTTATTCCTTTTATTTACCAGTTTTCTTTTATATATATATATATTTTTTATTATTATACTTTAAGTTCTAGGGTACATGTGCACAACGTGCAGGTTTGTTACATATGTATACATGTGCCATGTTGGTGTCCTGCACCCATTAACTCATCATTTACATTAGGTATATCTCCTAATGCTCTCCCTCCCCGCTCCCCCCACCCCACAACAGGCCCCGGTGTGTGATGTTCCCCTTCCTGTGTCCAAGTGTTCTCATTGTTCAATTCCCACCTATGAGTGAGAACATGCGGTGTTTGGTTTTTTGTCCTTGCGATAGTTTGCTGAGAATGATGACATAGGCATGGGCAAGAACTTCATGTCTAAAACACAAAAAGCAATGGCAACAAAAGCCAAAATTGACAAATGGGATCTAATTAAACTAAAGAGCTTCTGTACAGCAAAAGAAACTACCATCAGAGTGAACAGGCAACCTACAGAATGGGGAAAATTTTTGCAATCTACTCATCTACAAAGAACTCAAACAAATTTACAAGAAAAAAACAAACAACCCCATCAAAAAGTGGGCAAAGGATATGAACAGACACTTCTCAAAAGAAGACATTTATGCAGCCAACAGACACATGAAAAAATGCTCATCATCACTGGCCATCAGAGAAATGCAAATCAAAACCACAATGAGATATTTACCAGTTTTCAAGGCAAAATATTGGTTCCCTATCATCCTTTGAAGGTGACTAATTCCTTTTTTCAAACAAATATCAGATACTTTGATCTTAGATTTAGACACATTTGATGAGTTTCAAGCTATTACAGCTATTATAATTATTGAAGCTCTTCAGTGACAACTGGACAATGTGTGCCTACTATAGTCCTGTCATACAATACCCATAGTTTTGCCATAGGGATTGAACCTATGTCTAATTCACCTCTGGATCAGCTATTTGCAGGAAATACAGAGTATAGGGAAACACACTGAACTGCACCAAGAGAATTCAAATAATAAATTGTTGACCTATGGCCAATGGGAGCCTCCTCAAGTTGGCCTCTGAGTCCTTTTGACATAATTCTAGTAGTCTTTGATGGCTTGCTTGCAATCTGGTATTACACGATACTCCAGGTTCATCTTGTATTTTTCCTGCCCCAAACTTGGGATCAACTATTGCTTTGGGTAAACTCTTAAACCATGCTTTTCCTCTGCTCTCACACCACAACAATCAACACAGAAGACTTCTGTGACCAAATATATGGGGGTTTTCCCCCAACTACAAGCAGTGAACACCAGCTGGGTGTCTTCCAATTCAACTCCGACTCTATGTACCTGCAGATAACATCAGATTCCACAGGTCGAGGGCTCAGACCCCAAGATTGCCCCCTCCTTCAGACACCAGTTGCAAGTTTGGACCTCTGAAAGTTCTGACTGACCAGCTTCAAGTTGGGGTTCCCATGACCCCCTCTTTGGGCTTGATTAACTTGCTGGAGTGGCTCACAGAACTCAGGGAAACACATTTACCAGTTTATTATAAAGGATATTACAAAGGAAGCATATGAAGAGATTTGCAGGGCAAGGTATGGTTGAAGGGTTGTAGAGCTTCCAGGCCCTTCCTGGCCATGCCACCCTCCAGGAACCTCCACTTATTCAGCTGTCCAGAAGCTCTCTGAATCCTCTCCTTTTGGGTTTTTATGGAGGCTTCATTACATTGACAGCTGTGTGGAAATGTGATTGGACAAAAAGGATATGATCTCATACTAATAGACTGAGTGGGGAAATCCAGTAAGGTCTGTTTGTTCTGATTCTTCTTGGCCTCTTGGTAAAGTATGGGACGAAACCCTCTCTGGATTGAGGGCCTTTTGACCCTTAATCAGATTAGAGTCCTGACTGGGCAGGTAAAAGGAGGACAGGACAAGGTGAGAGAGATTCTGTTTCCTGAGGCCTGCTCCTGAGGCCTAAAGCACCCCAACATTATAACAAAAGACTGTAACAAGGGCTATGGGAGTTATGAGACAGGAACTGTGGACTAAAACATAGATTTTATATATATATACATAAAATCATAGTATCACGCCCATTTCTTGAGAAGTCCTGGTTTCTTTTAGTGAGAAACAATACTTCAAGGCCCCAATCTGGGTGCTAAGAGATGTTCAATGGTACATCATTAGTTATTGTCTTTATGCTTTTTTTAGTGGACAAAGTGAAATAATCCATGAGTTTAATATTTACAGTTAGATAGTTTTTGTATCAATAGGACTTTTGTTTAACCCCTTCTCTATTATACCTGTGTATTCTTTCTTTTCTACTGAGAATACTTGTTCTTGAGGATGATAGAATTAGAATATGTTGTAATTGTATATTTGTTTTATCCCATATTACCCACACAAGAGTATCAGAATAACAGTGCTAATACTCCCACTGACATAATTATTGAAAACATTTTAAACTTTGCATATATTTTCTCTGTTCTCTCTCATCATTTAAAAATAGTTGTATTATTGGGACAACTAGATACCCACATGCAAAAGAATGCAGTTGGATCCCTACCTCACACCCTAGACAAAAATTAGCTCAGCATGGATCAAAAACAAAAATGTAAGAGCTAAAACAATAAAACTCTTAAAAGAACACATAGGTGCAAATCTTTTTGACCTTAGATTAGGCAGCAGTTTCTTAGATATGACATCAAAAGCACAAGCAAGAAAAGAAAAAATAGACAAACTGGGCAACATTAAAATTAAAAACCTTCATGCTTCAAAGGATACCATCCATCAACAAAATGAAAAGGCAACTCACAGAATGGGAAAAATATTTGCAAGTCATCCATCTAATAATGGACTTATATCTAGAATATATAGGAAACGATTACACCTCAATAATAAAAGACAAATAATCCAATTTAAAAATGGGCAAAAAATCTGAATAGACATTTCTTGAAAGAAAGTGTACAAAGGGCCAGGCGCAGTGGCTCACACCTGTAATCCCAGCACTTTGGGAGGCCGAGGCAGGTGGATCACCTGAGGTCAGGAGTTTGAGACCAGCCTGGCCAACATGATGAAACCCCATCTCTACTAAAAAAACATAAAAAGTAGCCCGGCATGGTGGTGGGCGCCTGTAATCTCAGCTACTTGGGAGGCTGAGGCAGGAGAATTGCTTGAACCCAGGAGGCAGGGGTTGCAATGAGTCAAGATCACGCCACTGCATTCCAGCCTGGGCAACAGAGCAAGACTTCATCTCAAAAAAAAGAAAAAGAAAGGAAGGAAGGAAGGAAGGAAGAAAGAAAGAAAGAAAGAAAGAAAGTGTACAAAGGACAATAAGTACATAAAAATGTTCAACATCATTAGCCAATAGAGAAATGTAAATGAAAACCACAATGAGATGCTATTTCACACCTACTAGGATGGCTCTAATAAAAAAGGATGTAGAGAAGTTGGAAACTTCACACAGTGCTGGTGGGAATGTTAAATGGTGCAGCTGCTTTGAAAAATAGTCTGGCAGTTCTTCAAAAAGTTAAACAGACTTACCCTACAGTCCAGCAATTTCACTCCTAGGTATCTACCCAAGAGAAATGAAATGTTTGTGTCTACACAAAAACTTGTATACAAACGTTTATAGCAGCGTGATTTGCAATAGCCAAAAGGTAGAAAAAACCCAAATGCCCATCTACTGATGAATGGATAAACAATAAACACTGTATATCCATATGATGGGATATTGTCCAACCACGAAAACAAAGTGAAATGCTGATACACGCTACAACATGAATAAATATTGAAAACATTATGCTAAGTGAAAGCAGCCAGCCACAAAGAAAACACATAATATATGATTTCCTTTGTACTAAATATCCACAGTAGGCAAATCTACAGAGACAGAAAGTAAAGTAGTGATTACATAGGGCTGGGAGCAAGGGTGAAGGGTTTAGGGGGTGTGGGATTTCTTTTGGGGGGTCATGAAAATGTTTTCAAATTGATTGTAGTGATTAATGCACAACTCTCTAAATATATGAGAACCCACTAAATTGTATGCTTCAAATGGGTAAACTATATGATGTGGAATATATATCAGTAAAGCTGTGTTTAAAAAGTAAAAAATTTTAAAAAGTTGTATTACATTTGTCTTGTCAGACCACATAGTCATATATATATATATACAATTTTTTTTTGTCTCTTAGCCCTTATTTATTTGTAGTTCTACAGGTAATTATAATTGAATGGGCTAGGTGCGGTGGCTCATGCCTGTAATCCCAGCACTTTGGGAGGATGAGGCAGATGGATCACTTGAGGTCAGGAGTTCGAAACCAGCCTGGCCAACATGGTGAAACCCCATCTCTACTAAAAATACAAAAATTAGCCGGGCATGGTGGCACATGCTGTAATCCCAGCTACTCGAGAGCCTGAGGCAGAAGAATTGCTTGAACCCAGGAGGCAGAGGTTGCAGTGCAGTGAGCTGAGATTGTGCCACTGCAGTCCAGCCTGGGCAATAGAGACTATGTCTCAAAAAAAAAAAAAAAAAAAAGAATGCCCATCAGGTATCCTTATATTGATATATTGATGTCACTCTGGTTATTTTGCTGGTTGGAAATTCTGTGATAAATTTCTCAGGAAGGCTCATGAAAACAATATTCCCGAGTTTTTACATGTTGATAACAGTTTATATCCTTTATACTTGCAAATTATTTTTGCTGGATATAAAATTCTTGTGTCTTTCCTTGAAAGTCTTAAATATGTTAGTTCTTTTTATTTTCTTTGGCATTATGCATTGTTGTCAAAAATTCTGATGATAATCCAATTTTCTATTCGCTAAGAGTCAAATGAGCCTTTTTCTAGGTGCCCAGAAAATGTTTCTTTCTTTCTTGTCTTTTTTTTTTTTTTTTTTTTTTTTTTTGAGACAGAGTTTCACTTTTGTCGCTCAGGCTGGAGTGCAGTGGCACGATCTTGGCTCACTGCAACCTCTGCCTGTGGGGTTCAAACGATTCTCCTGCCTCAGCCTCCCGAGTAGCTGGGATTACAAGCGCCCGCCACCACGCCTGACTAATTTTTGTGTTTAGTAGAGACCGGGTTTCTCCATATTGGCCAGGTTTGTCTCGAACTCTTGACCTCAGGTGATCCGCCTGCCTCGGCCTGCCAAAGTGCTGGGATTACAGGCGTAAGCCACTGTGCCCGGCCCCTTTTTTCTGAAGTCTATTTATTTATTTTCAGACAGGAAACTTTTTTAAATACTTTTTTTTTGGGAGTCGGCGGGGCAGGAAACAGAGTCTCGCTCTGCCACTCAGGCTGGAGTGCAGTTTCGTGATCTAGGCTCACTGCAACCTCTGCCTTCCAGGCTCAGGCAATTCTCATGCCTCAGCCTCCCGAGTAGCTGGGACCACAGTCATGAACCACTACACTTGGCTAATTTTTGTATTTTCTTGTTGGTAGAGACCGGGTTTCACTCTATTGGCCAGGCTGGGCTCAAGTGATCCACCTGCCTTGGCCTCCCAGAGTGCTTGGATTACAGGTGTGAGCCTCCCAAAGTTCTGGTATTACAGGTTTGGTGAAACCCATCCAGGAAAACTTTTTATTTTTCAAATCACAAACTTCCCAAGTGTCAATTTCCTCGTTTAAAAAACTTATGCGGCCGGGAGCGGTGGTTCACGCCTGTAATCCCAGCACTTTGGGAGGCTGAGGCAGGTGGATAACCTGAAGTCAGGAGTTCAAGACCAGCCTGGCCTACATGGTGAAACCCTGTCTCCACTAAAAATACAAAAATTAGCCGGGTGTGGTGGCACGCGCCTGTAATCCCAGCTACTTGGGAGGCTGAGGCAGGAGAATCTCTTGAATCTGGGAGGCGGAGGTGGCAGTGAGCCACTGCACTCCTGCCTGGGTGACAGAGTGAGACTCTGCGTCAAAAAACAAACAAACAAAACAACAACAAAACATATGCTTGGATTAAATTTGCAAGTGTTATAATACCTAAAATTCTATAAAAGAAAATAAATGTTTAAAATTTCAAGCCAGTTATCCTTGTGGGAATTTATGTGGATGCTGCAAATAGAAAGAGCAAAGCAAAGGAAAATCTTACAAGTAAAATCCCACTTTTGTAATTTCATGTTTTCCTAAAACTAGAGATTAAGCTATGTTTGAAAGATCTTAATTTTCATCCCACAGAATAAATAGAGCAATAACATTTTATTTTGTAACCAATCAATTTTAGTTTCTCTATCTTCTTTACATAATATTGTATTTGAAAACTTTTTTTATCATATGTGGTGCAAACACATAAGCATACATATTTAAGTGCACAGATATTGTTTCCAGTAGGATTTAAAATTGCAATATACTGTGGTGTTGATTGTTCTGGGAAAATACTATCAGCTATGTGGTGTGCTCTTTCAATATGTAATTAAGAATCTTTTTTATTTTCAGGAAAGTGTTTTTTTTTTAAAGTAAATGTATACAGTTTAATATTTGTCCTATGCCCTTGCTTTGGTTTTCTTTTATAGGAATTTCTATTACCTGTGTGTTTAATTTACTTTACCTTTCTCTTTTCCTTTTGATCTCTCTTCATTTCTTTTTGATTTAAAAAGTTTTCCTCTTTTTCACTTTCTAGAAATTTCTCTACAGGTACTTGTTGCATTTACTTGCTTGTATTCTTTCTGGTTTAGTATTCATTTATGAACTGATTTTCTCCTCTTCTTATTCTTATTTTTTCTTGAGCTGTGTCACCTTGTTTCTGAGGCTTCCTGATTCTGAGTTAGGTTGTTGTTAATGTCTCTTAGCTCATCTTGAAATAATAGGCTACAATTTTTCTTTCTTTTGTGGGCATGTCTTTTTGGCATACTTTCATTATCTTTGGGATGTTATTCAGCTTCCCATTTTCTTTTTTCTTATTATAATTTTGCATGTGATTTGACCTTGATACTACTGTGTTTTTGTTTTTGTGTGAAATCTGTTTCCCTGGACTTTGAAAAAATAAGGTGGAATTCCACAGAGCTTTTCTAATTTCACAGAGCTCCCTCTTCTGTTGCTTTTGTGTAGTGTTCAAAAATATGGTGGTTTGCTTTCTGGGATTTTCTGGCTCCATTCCCCTCTCCATTTAGGTCTAGCGTTTCTATTTCCATGTAATATCTGAGACATACATCCACTAAAAAATTATTTAGTGTTTATTTAAAATTCACACTTAACTGAACATCCTGTATTTTTCTTTGCTAAATCTGGCAACACTAGTTGTAAATATTTTCCATGTGCTTTGGTTTTGCAATCTAGTTCTGCTGTTTTTATGTAGAGATTTGCAGAGATTGAAAAACTATGTGGTTGCTGCTGTTGCCACTTTCCCAGAATATGCCACATAATTTTCAAATGTAATCTTCTTTCCTTTCTTTTACCGCCTTGGTTACTTCTCCCTTCCCTTACACATATTTCACCCTGTATCTCCTCAGATAATCCATGTTCTAAACCTAGTGCACATTTTTCTATAATTTTTATTACATGTATTTAATCATACATCCCTATAAGCATTACATATGGTTTTCTGTTTTTTAATTTTTTTAAATTTATTATTATTATTATTATTATTATTTTAATTTTGGGGGACAGAGTCTCACTCTGTTGGCCAGGCTAGAGTGCAGTGGCACACTCTCAGCTCACTGCAACCTCCATCTCCGGGTTCAAGTGATTCTCCTGCCTCAGCCACCCAAGTAGCTGGGACTACAGGTGTGCATCACCATGCCCAGCTAATTTTTGTATTTTTAGTAGAGATGAGGTTTCATCATGTTGGCCAGGCTGGTCTCAGACTCCTGACCTCAGGTGATCCGTCCGCCTTAGCCTCCCAAAGTGCTAGGATTACAGGCATGAGACACCATGCCCGGCCTGTTTTTTCTTTTCTCTTCTTTCTTTCTTTTTTTTTTTTTTAAACAAAAGATCACATAGTATACACTTTTCTTCATCTTGATTTTCTCTGTCAACAACATCCTGCGGAAATCCCTCCAACTCATAGAACTCTATTTCCCTCTTTTTCATAATATTCAGAGATGTGCATGATCTGTGATTAGTTCAACCATGTTCTTAGTGTTGGTCTTTGTAGATTTTTTCCACTACAAATGCATCTGTAATAAACACCCTTATATAGATCCTTATAAGTGATTGCTTTTGTTTCTGTGAGAGAGACTTCTAGGAGTATATTTAGTGAGAAAAATGTGTTTCTGATTGTTGCAGGAATGGAGATTGGGGCATTCAACATCCATGGCATCCCCCTTCAAGCACACTTTCCCAAAGAAGAGTGGGCATAAAGCTAAAAAAGCAACACCCCAGACTCCAATTAGTTCAGCCAAGTAAATAGCACTTGTGCAGGACTTAGATGCTAGAAGTGAGTTATGTGATAAGTCACTGAAGCATTTGACTTTTTTGCACAGAAGGTGTAGTGAAGTTTCTCCCTACTGTCTTGTCCTTAATCTCATTCATTTCTGTAAAAAGTAGTGGTGTGGGACCCTCCATGGTGGGATTGGGTGTTTCTCCTGGCTGCATCATCACCCAAAATTGCCTGGAAATTATTAAGATAATATTCTGTAACAAATCCTGTTCATTAAAACATGCTACAGTAGATTCTGTTGGCTAAAACAAGTGCCCTTAACCCCTACCAGCTGTGATTGCAGTAAACAGTACTTCAGTGAAATGCGGAGGTTGGACTGGTTACCTGCCTTCGTTGCAATTGAAAGCTGTGACAATCTGTTTGACATCAGAGAATGGTTGCTGGCAGTGCATGGTACACAGTGGTGGACGATTACTTCAACTACCATCTGTGGATACCTGGAGTGAAGTACATATTGAAGATAATGCCTTGGCAGTCAAAGTAGCTGCTGTGACAGATGATGTGAAGGCCATAAGGAATATAAAGGTTGTGACTTGGGTGGGCTATTTCTAACTGCTTAAGGAAAGAAAATTAAAGCTTCAGGGTTTTAAATTCTTGCCTGAAGACATGGTTAGAGAACCAGGGAATTCCTATGACTGCCCTGAAATAATCTCTCCATGTAGTCCTACATGACTGAGGTTAACTGGCTTGCTGGATTAATATAGGTTGAACTCATAGTCCTCCCTGATCTTTTAGGTAAAAACTTAGGGCATCAATTGGGAAAGGATGGCACCATGAGAATTTGGGGAAATTTGGGAAGATCTGAGGATACCAAGTACCTCAAACCCCACTGAGTTTCTCTTGATAGCAGAAGCCCTCTCACCCTTACCCTACCCCATCTTATATGCCTGTTCCTGTCCTACTTTAAGCCCTTCTTGTGATCTCACCTAAGATAGTTTTCTTGTCAGCAGATGACAATTCTCATTATCCCCCTCCTGTCCCTGCTCATTGTACTGAAACATACAAGCAGTCATATTGTCCTGTGTCCCAGGGGACCAATCACAAAGTTAAACCTTAGCAAAATAATTGCAAAGTTTTGCTAATTTATTTCAACAAGACATGGGTAATATATATGGACATGGAGTCTAAGAGATTAGGGACACACTTTTACATTGGCCTGAATTTATTTAATTTTAGAGGACCTAATTGCTCCTTTAGTTTGATTAAAACTTGGTGTGGCCTATGTGATGTGAAATTGAGATTCCAGAAACTCATACCAGAAACACATCAAAGTATGATATAAAGAAATCAGCTGGGTGTGGTGGCTTACGCCTGTAATCCTAGCACTTTGGGAGGCCGAGGCAGGTGGATCACCTGAGGTCAGGAGTCTGAGACCAGCCTGGCCAACATGGTGAAACCCTGTCTCTACTAAAAATACAAAAAATTAGCTGGGCATGGTGGCTGGTGCCTGTAATCCCAGCTACTCAGGAGGCTGAGACCGGAGAATCGCTTGAACTCAGGAGGCAGAGGTTGCAGTGAGCTGAGATCGAGCCACTGCACTCCAGCGTGGGCAACAAGAACATAACTCTGTCTCGAAAAAAAAAAAAAAAAAAAAAAGGAAATCAGAAGACATGTTTTTGAAATTTTGGAGTGGATTTATCAAATGTGGATTTGTCATTCACTCACTCCCTTCCAAATTAAATTACCCAAAAAGGCTCAGAGAATATTTCTTTCACCATGACATGGAAAAGTACAAATGTAAAAAAGTGGAAATGGAGAAGGAAAATTTGGATGAGGGATTTTGCTATAGAAATGTATACCTGGATTTTGGTGAAATGATCCTATCCCACAGTGGCAGAGACCATGAAGTAGCACTTAACCAGTGGAGAAAGGCAGCATGGCTACACAATAGGTATCAGTGATAGAGTGGTTCTCAGAATTGTCTGACCCATAGGAAACTTTGATGGTGGCTAACCTGAGGTACTCAGGGCCAGAATACATAGACAGACCACTAAGATTCTACTCAACTGTAAAACTAGAAGAAAAAAATTTGTTACGTATATGGAAAGAGTCCTGACTTAAGCTATCCCAATGAAGAGTCATGTCCTCTCACCCTTTTTCCATTTCTGAGTCAGTTCAATGACCCAGCACCCCTTGAATGAAGGAGAGATCAGGAACCCTGGGGAGGAACCCTGTGGTAACTTAGATATATATAACTCTTATTCCTCCTGTTTCCCAAGAAGACTCAGGCCTATTTACCATGGAAACTGAGCCCCAGGGAAGACAAACATCCAGATCTCTCAGGAATGATTAGCTACTGGGTCCGAAGCAAGCTTAATCCCTGAGAAAACTGAATTCCACTGTCGTCCCCCAGTCAGGGTGGGACTTATGAGAGCTAAGTGATGAATTTTGGGCTAGCATTCTTCTCACAGTGGCCCAGTGAATCTTATATCCATACCGTGTTTATTTTCCTAGTTCTGGAGTTCGTAGTGGAAGTAGAAATATTCAGCTACAGGTAGAAAAATAAACATTGTTCTCTGACCCATGGAATCATGTCTATTATGGTAGAAAGGGCCAAGTGTAGGTACATGGAGATTCCTCTCCCTACCAAAGTTATAAACTAAAGACAATATCATATCCCTTTGGAATTATGGTGATGAGGTACCATCAAACACTTAAAATACTTATAAGTAGTGATTCTTACCACATCTCCATTTCACTCACCTGTTTGGTGTGTGTCTTGGAGAATTTTATTGGATTACTATAAGCTTAATCAGGTAGTAATTTCAATTAGAGTTGCTGATGCTCTTTACTAGAGAAAAATTAACCCAGCGCCTCATACCTGGAAGGTGAAATTGTCTTTTTTTCTATCTCCTAATAAGCAGATAATACTAGAGGCAATTGCTTTTACCTGTAAGGGTCACTTATCTATCTCTATTTTCTTGGCTCAAGGTGGTGATAATTTGGTCCCTATGGGCACAAGTGTCTCACTGTCTTACTGGATATTACTTTGAGCCAATATATTGATGACATTCATTCTGATAGGACCTGAGAGCAGGAAATAGTAGGTATTCTCAACTCCCTGATGAGATACATGCCTGCTGAAAGGTGGTTGTGAAATCCCACAAGAATTCCAATGTGTTCTCTCATGGAAATGTTTGGGAATCTAATGTCCTGGGGAACATTAGCTGACACCTTCAAAATGAAAAACAAGTTGTAAAATGAAAAGCACCCTGCATTCCTACCTTTAAGAAAAAGGTACAACGCATGGCAGATTATTCTGGATTTTTGAGGCAACATATGCTGCATTTACTGAGTAACCTTTACTTTAGCCCGTTGACTAAGTAAACTGTAAGGGGGCCAGGCTTCAAAGAACTGCAGAATAAGAGAAATTCTGGCTTGTTGAAGCTGCTTGGCACCCAGCTTTTATGATCCAAAGTATGAAATAGTCCTCGAAGTATTTGTGGCAGATTGGGGTGATGTATAAAGGCTGCAAAAAGCCTAGATAGAAGAATCACAGCATAGCCCCTTAGGATTTTGGAGCAAAATAAAATTCTATTAGGAAAATCACTATTCTCCTTGCAAGGCTGTGGCTTGCTAGAGGCTGATAGAGACTGAGCACCTGAATATAGTACACTAAATGACCATGAGATCTGAATTATCAGCATAAACTGGGTATTATCTGATTTACCATGCCTTGACATAGAGTATGCCTAGCAGGAGTTCATCATCAAGCAGAAGTAGTATGTATGAAATTGGGCTTGAACAGCTCTAAGAGGCACAATTCAGTTGAATGAATAGGGGTTGTTCAGTATTTACAGTGCTCTTATTTTTGACATTCTATAGAAATTTTTAAACATACAGAACAAAAGACTTGTCCAGTGAGCATCCATATACCTACCACGTAGATTCTACCATTAACATATTCATATATATATATATATATATATAGAGAGAGAGAGAGAGAGAGAGAGAGAGAGAGATGAAGTCTTGCTCTGTTGCCGAGGCTGGAGTGCAATAGCATGATCTTGGCTCACTGCAACCTCTGCCTCCTGGGTTCAAGTGATTCTCTTGTCTCAGCCTCCCAAATACCTGGGATTACAGGTGTTCGCCACCATGCCCATCTGATTTTTTGTATTTTTAGTAGAGATGTTGGCCAGGCTGGTCTCAAACTCCTGACCTCAGGTGATCCGCCTGATTACAGGTGTGAGTCACCGTGCCTGGCCCATATTCTTATATATATATATATTTTTTTTTGCACATTATCTGTTCATTCCTGTATGTATCCACAAATTCATCTTGCTTTTTGGATGCATTTCAGAGTAACTAACCTAGTTCTCTACTTCTATTGCATATCCACCTATCCCTCAAGCCACACCTTTGGACTCTTGGGTTGTTCCTTGTGGCCAGCTGACTGAAGAGGAAAACCCTTAGCCTAATTTATAGCTGGCACCAGACAATATTCTGTCAGTAGTGAGAAATGAAATCAGCAGCATTAGAGCCCTGCTCAGAGTGGGCCTTCAAGACAGTGGTGAAGAGAAATCTGTCCAATGGGCAGAACTTATATTAGTACATTCTATTTCCTCTTTGCCTGGAAGGAGAAGTATGAATGTACAGCAGTTAATAAGTAGTGATTAATTGTCTGGCCAGCCAGACAAGAGACTTGGGAGAAACAGCTCCAGAGGGCAGGGGACAAGGGAGTCTGAGAAAGAGGTGTGGTTTCAGAATGTGAGGATATTTGTGTAAAACATGAATGCTCACCAGAAAACCTCCACAGGGGATGAGACTCTCAATAATTAAGCAGACAAGATTAGCTGCTCTGGGTTTCAGTCAGCCTTTTTGCCCAGCTTGCACAATGAGTTTATGAACTAAGTGGCTATGACAGCAGAGATAGAGGCTGTGCTTGTGCTCAATTCTATGGTCTCTCATCATCAAGGCCGACCTAGCTTCCACTTGCTGAGCACCCAATCTTTCAGCAGCAAAATCCAATGGTAAGCACCTAATATAGTATCATAATCTAAGAAGATCAGCCAGCCACCTGGTGGCAGGTTGATTTTATTGGATCCCTGTCAATGTATTGCCCATACTAGAATAGACATTTATTCTAAATATGTATTTGTCTTGCTTGCTTACCCAACATGCTTCTGTTAAAAATGCCATCCTTGAAATTACTGGATACCTTATTCCTGGCCATGGTATTCTGTACAACATTGTTTCTGGCTAAGAAAGAAGCAAGGCAATGGGCTGGCACATGCAGAAATTGCTGATCTTATCACGTGCCTCATTACCCAGAAACAACTGAGTATATAGAATGGTTAAATGGCCTAATAAACTCAGGTACTGAGACAGCTGGAAGACAACTGGGGAAGTTAGGCGAGGGGAGTGGGTGCTTCAAAAGTCTGAACAAGTAACTATTAATAATATATGGTGCTGTTTCTCCTACAGTCAGAATTCATGGATCTGGGAACCAAGGGGGTGAAAGTGGTAGTGTTATTTTAAAATATTATGTCTAATGACCCATGCTATGGTTCAAATGTGTCCCCCAAAAGTTCACAAGCTGGAAATCTATTGTTAAATATGTTTTAGCAATTAAAGAGGTGATTTAGGCAGTTGCCTTTAAGAGGCAATTAGTCCATGAAAGCTCTACCCTCATTAAGGGATTAATGCTGTTATTGCAGGAGAGGGTTAATTATCATGAGAGTGGGCTCCCAATAAAAACATGAAGTTCAGCCTCCATCCCTCTCTGCCTCTTGCATGCATGTCTCCTCATCATATGATGCCTTCCAGCATAGGATGACTCTCACCAGATGCTGGCACCTTGCTCTTGGACTTCCCAGCCTCCAGAACCATGAGTCAAATAAATTTCTCTTCCTTATAAATTATCCTGTATGTGGTATTCTGTTAGAGCAGCAAAAATGGACTAGGACAACTTACCAAATGTTTGCTTCCTGTTCTTTCAATTTTTGGCTGTATTGATTTAGAGGTTTCTGTACCCAAAGAATTAATGTTTCCACCATTGGACAAAGCAAGGGCTCCACTGAATGGGAAACTGAAACTGTCACCTGATCATTTTGTATTCCTCATGCACCTGGATTAACAGGCCCAAAAGGGGATTACCATTTGGCTGGGGTAATTGATCCAGATAATCAAAGGGAAATAGGAATACTGCTACAAAACTGAGTGAGGAAAAAATATATCTGAACACAGGTGAGCCTCTAGAACACTCCGTAAGAATGGAATATCCAGTAATAAAATCTAGTGGGAGGCTACAGTACCCCTATGGTTTGGATCACCCCATGGATAAAATGGCTCAACTGGCTGAGACACAGACTGAGAAAAAGGGAACATGATGTTGACATCATAGCATTTCAGTAATGTTCTGTAACTTGTGCCTAGCTGCAGAAATGAGGACTTTAGGAGCTATCTTATGATTCCTCAAATTATGCATATGCATATGTAATTACACATATATATTAAATATTTATTTTCAATTATGCATTTTAATATTCCTTGTATCTTTCTTCCACTATTTTATATAAGGCAGATGTTTTTGTTATCTGATGATGTATAACAAACCACCTGAAAATTTAATGTGTTAAAACAACAATTTATTGCTTTCACAACTCTGTGAGATTACTGGGTACTCATGGGAGCTAGAGTACATCTTTCCAGTAAATTTTTAAAAAAATTAAGTTGACCAGAGGAGTAATTCTATTGCCTACAACCAAAGAACACTAATTGGAACAGAAATTGGTATCTGAGAGTGTGTTCTAAGCAAAAGGCCCTCAAAGAAATATGGTGTATTTTGAATTGATTATCAGGCCAAGATAAGACAAGAGGCAATTACACTCCAATTTCTAACTGGGGCAAGGAAATGAATAGCTCATGGAACCCAGCGGAGAAATTCCAAAAGTTCTAGGGAACTTGGGAGCAGTTGCCTACAATACACCCCAGAGCCTGCTCAAATGGGCACCTTAACAAAGTGGCCCTGGTGGCAGGGATGGATACTATATATGAACTAAAAATTATGAACTTCCTTTCACTAAATTTGAGCTCACTACCACCTCTGTTACATAACAATTGCTGACAACAGCATCCAGCTGTGAACCAGTGATGATAGCAACAACGCCTTGAGAAGGTAAGTGAGCTGAGATCATGGGGTCCCATTACACCATGGATGAGACAGCAATTTTGGACTCACAGGAATGGGAACTTATTGCATATTTCATGTTGTGCTCACTGGCTCATCATATACTAAATATATTATGTCTATCTAGCTGCCTATCTAGCTATACATACACAAATATGTACATACACATATAGATATATAAAACAACATCCCTGGCTCACGCCTGTAATCCCAGCACTTTGGGAGGCTGAGGCGGGCGGATCACCTGAGGTTGGGAGTTCGAGACCAGCCTGGCTAACATGGTGAAGCCCTGTCTGTACTAAAAATACAAAAATTAGCTGGGAGTGGTGGCAGGTGCCTGTAATCCCAGCTACTCGGGAGGCTGAGGCAGGAGAAACACTTGAACCTGGGAGGCAGAGGTTGTAGTGAGCTGGGATAGTGCCACTGCACTCCAACCTGGGAGATAAGAGTGAGACTCTATCTCAAAAAACAAACAAACCAACCAACAAAAAACTCACAAGATTTCTCTCTACATATGCCATATATTAACTTTTATAATTTTTTCTGATTATAAAATCATTATAAAAATGAAGCTATTATTGGATCAACTTAGCCCTTAGTGCAAATGACTCATCCTAAGGAAGACTTTGCCACCAGGAGTCAATGGCAGGTTATAATCAGTTTCCCCTCCACCCACTCAAGCACCTGAAAATGCCCTTCACTTTCTGCCCACCTAATGCCCCCAGAAGCCAACTGGGAGAGGAAATTAAAAGTTCTCCAATAGGCAGACATCTATATCAGCTCCAGTGAAACCACATTTATTCCAGTGTTCTATTCAGAATCTTTTGATCAGCCAGTTCAATTTGAAGTCCATTTATTTCTTTTGACAATGTTAACCAAGCACCTCCTTATATGCCAGAGGCTGTTTTAGGGACTAGGCATGCAGTAATACAAAAAACACACCAAATCCCTTTTCACACTACCTAGAGAGGGGTCCATACAGTGTTGTTCTGGATTGCCATCATAACTTAAAGGAAAATGTTCACAATGTCTGGAGTCCTTAATGTTCTGCAAATGAAAGAGGAGGATGTCATCAAGTTCCTTGCAGCAGGAACCCATTTAGGTGGCACCAACCTTGACTTCCAAATGGAACAGCACATCTATAAAAGGAAAAGTGATGGTATCTACATCATAAATCTGAAGAGGACCTGGGAGAGGCTTCTGCTGGCAGCTCATGCCATTGAAAACCCTACGATGTCAGTGTCATATCCTCCAGGAATCCTGGCCAGCAGGCCATCCTGAAGTTTGCTGCTGCCACAGGAGCCATTCCAATTGCCGGCCACTTCATTTCTGAAACCTTCACTAACCAGATCCACTGGCAGCCTTCCGGGAGCCACATCTTCGGGTGTTTACTGATCCTAGGGCTGACCACCAGCCTCTCAGAGGCATCTTATGTTAACCTGCCTATCATTGTTCTGTGTAACACATTCTTCTTTGCACTATGTAGACATTGGCATTCCTTGCAACAAGAGAGTTCACTCAGTGGGTCTGATGTGGTGGAGGCTGGCCCAGGAAGTTCTGAGCATGCGTGACACCATCTCCCATGAACACCCATGGGAGGTCATGCCTGATCTTTACTTCTACAGAGATCCTGAAGAGATTGAGACGGAAGAGCAGGCTGCTGCTGAAAAAGCTGTGACCAAGGAGGAATTTCAGGTTGAATGGACTGCTCTAGCTCCTGAGTTCACTGCTGCTCAGCCTGAGGTTGCAGGCTGGTCTGAAGGCATGCAGCTGCCCTCTGTGCCTATTCAGAAGTTGCCTACTGAAGACTAGAGTGCTTAGCCTGCCACGGAAGACTGGTCTGCAGCTCCCACTGCTCAGGCCACTGAATACATAGGAACAACCACTGAGTGGGCTTAAAGCTGTTCTTCCACAGGCTCTTAAGCAACATGGAAATAAGGCTGGTGGAAAATAAACATCATTTTCTAAAACAAACAAACAATCAAACAAAAAGACAAAAATCGCTTCTCATGGAGCTTGCATTCTCATGGTGGGAAGTGAGACAAACAATAACTAAATAAATAAATTTGGGTGGTAATAAGTGCAAAGAAAAAAATAAAACATGGGCAAGGGCATGGGTATGTTGGGTTATCAGAGAAGGCCTCTAGTAGGGCAGAGACTCTGGAATATGTTCTAGGCAGTGAGAACAGCCCATGCAAGGGCCCTGAGGCGGCAGTTTGCTCTGCACGTTGAGGAACAGTGAGGAAGCCAGCATGGCTGGAGTGGGGTAAGCAAGGGGCATGAGTAGGAGTTTAGATCTGGAGGTATTTCAATGGAAGCCAGATCATGTAGGCTCCTGTAGGCTTTGGTTAGGACTCTGAATTTTATTGTGAGTGTGGTTGAAAACCCTTGTAGCATTTTGAAAAGAGACATGAAATGCTCTGTTTAATGATTTAGCGGGATCACTCTTGCTCCCCTGTAGAGAATGGTCTTGGTCTTTGATGCAAACCAGTTCCATGCCTCTACATTTCTTCATCTTCAGCCATATAAAAATGCAAGCTCCCCCCATTTCCTCTCACTGTAGGGCTTTCATCTCCCTATTTCTGCAAGTCTTTCTCTTGGGCTCATCTTCCACTGCTGACCTCCTTTCTCCAAACTTGTGTTGCAATTGTAGGCAAACTTCCCTGCCTAAATAGCCTTCCACCTCATCCCATCCTTAACTGACACCTGTCTTTCCCCTGAGGACACAACTGTCCTTGCAACCTCTGCAGGGCAGGTTGACATGTTCCCATGTTCTACTTATTATACAACAGAACAAGCACTTAGACTTGCCTGCTCCCACTGACCCACTGGAAGCTTCTACACTGTTTGGTTTAATGGGAAGCTGCACAGACTTTGTAGTCAGGCTGGACTTGAATCTCCACTGCACCCCCTTTTACTGGCTGGGTTACATTGGGCAAATTATTTAACTTAATATGAGCCTTGGTTTCCTCACCTGTAAAATACATTGGACAATTTTTGTGAAGATTACAGGAAGCGATGATTGTAAAATACCCATTATAGTGCCTAGCACTCAAAAAACCTTACTCTTCTCTTCCCTCCTGTCCCTTTGATAACCATATGACCCTCCTGTCACTTATCTGTATAGTGTGCAGGTAGAATGTGGCATTTGACTCACCTCGCTAATCCAGACTTCATCCCCATCTGTGATGGTTAATCTTAGGTGTCACCTTGAGTAGATTAAGGAATGCCTAGAAAATTGGTAAAGCATTATTCTGGGGGTATATCTGTGAGGGTGTTTCCAGAAATGATTAGAGTATGAATCTGAGTAGACTAGGTGGAGATCTGCCCTCAATGTGGGCAGGTACCATCTAATTGGCCGGGGGACCTGAGAGAACAAAAGCAGAGGAAAGGCTAATGTATCTATCTATCTGCTTCTGCGGGGATACACTCTTCCGCTCCTGTCCTTGGACAACAGAACTGCAGGTTTTCCAGCCTTTGGACTCCAGAACTTATACCAGCAGTCCTCCAGGTTCTCAGATCTTACACCTCAGACTGAGAGGTATACCATCAGCTTCCCTAGTTCTGAGGCCTTTGGACTTGGACTGAGCTATGCTACCAGCATCCCAGGGTCTCCAACATGGAGGTGGTCTGTTGTGGAACTCATCAGCCTCCATAAGCTCATGAGCCAATTCTAGTAAATCTCCTCTCATAAATCCATATATCTACATCTATATAGCCTATTGGTGTGTATTGCTGGAGAATCCTAAGAGTTTTCATAACCACATGGGAGACTTGTTTCAGGAACTCATTCCTGTAGCCATACCTTGAGCCATTTAAACTCCAGTATTTTAGTTTCTGGTCAAAATCTCCCATCTCTCCATTCATCCTTAATCCCTTTTGAGCCATCTTGTGCACTCTAGTCTCCAAGTGCTCCTTCTCCAAGGTCTGACAGCTGCATCCCTGGGCTCTACCTCCTTCCTTATTTGACCTGGACTTCCTCCTGTGAATCAGCGAGAGTTTTAGAGTTTAAGTGATAGAAACTGACTCTGGCTAACTTCAGCAGAAAAGGAACCTACTGGAAGCATATTGAGGGGTTTTAAGAACCAGTGGGAAAGTTGGAAACCAGGCTTGGAAAAGGGGTGGCATGTGTTAGGTTTGTCATTCGGTAAATATTTATTTCCTATCCTCCATCAACCTCCATGGGAGAAATACAATGCTGGATTTTCCCACATGATTTTCTTTGGACATTGAAGCATTGGAGGAAGAGACAGTATGCCTGTAGCCTTAGAAGCATTTGTGTTTCCACTCATCCTGAGAGCTTCTGATCTCCATCATAAAAGAAGCATTCTCTGGGTAACCTGCTAGTCCCAGAAGAATGAAAGACTGGTAAAGATATCCTAGCCAATTTGTACACTGCAGCCTGAAACAGATATCCCCAGGTAACTGGCTTGTGTATGAGCAAGAAACAATGCTTTTTATTATAGGTCCTTGAGATTTTATGATTGTTTATTACACAGCATTGTGTGAGTAGCTGGTGAACCAAGTAGTCCTGGTAGAACCAAGGATGGGCGGGGAGCAGGACCCATGACTAAGCATGCCATAAGAACTAATTGATAAGGATATGTCTCCTTGCTCCTTTGGCTGTTGCTACTGCTGGACTGTCAATTCCACCAGTATGAATGTGTTCTAAGCCAGTGCTTTTCACACTTTAGTATGTATGAATCATGTGGGATCTCGTTAAAATGCAGATTCAGTACATCTCGGTGGGCCCTGAGATTCTGCATTTCTAAGGCTCCCAGGTGATGCCAATGCTACTGGCCCCAGACAGACGGGAATATTCAAATGGGTGAATCTAGGTCACATGTCCATGCCTTGACTGTTAGGTGACAGGTAGAGGGATGACCCTTCTGTGATGGGTCAGGGAGCACTGTATCTCAGTAGTGCTATTCAATGGGAAATAAGAAGAGCAGCTAAAAATATTACAAATGTCTATCCAGGCTCCCTGTTAAATCACTTTAACCCTTCTCTTGCTCTTGGTCCTGCTATTGCACTTGTTCTGCAACTCCTGATCTTGGATCAATCCCCTGGCTACCTTCATCACTTTTACCAACTTATTCATTCATTTAAAACATATTTTCTGAATTCCCATAATATGCCAGCCATCAGGGATAATTTGGTAAAAAAAAAAAAATAATGAAGATTCTACCTCTTGTGGCTTATATTCTAGTGGAAAAAACAGACATTCTCAAATAAAAAAATAAGTTTAATGAATCCAGGGTGCTAAATGTGCTATGAAGAGAATATCATGATGAGTAACTAGGGGCAGCTTACATGAGATAAGTCAAGCTGAAGTCTGAATTATGAGCTCAGAGAATAGCTGAAAGAAAAATGTTCAAGGCTGAGGGACCAAATGTGAAGTCTTGAGGCAGGGCAGGTCTTGGCTTGAAAAACAGAAAGGAGGCCAGTGAGATTAGGGTTATTGAGCAAGAGGGAGGGAAGTGTTGAATTAGGGTGGAGAAGTAGTCAAAGGCCAAGCAACAGGGAAAGCTAAGAAATTTAGATTTTATTCTGAACATAACAGGGAGCATTGGAGGCTATTTAAGTAACAGCAGATGAATCCACACATATTCTGAGAGCTCACTTAGGCCACTGAATGGAGAATGGATTGTAAGGGCAAGAATAGAAAGCAGGAGACCAACAAGGAGAGTGTCAGTAGTCCAGGTGAGAGATGCTTGTGGCCTGGCACCTTTCTTTTTTCTGCTGTATGAGAAAGCCACATACTTCTCCTATTTAAGAATAATCCCTCCACCTGAATCACTCATCATCTTCTCTGTTTTTATTAATTCTCCCTGTTTTCTACCTTCAATCTCTTTCCTTCCTTTGGGTCTATTTCCTCAGCATACTAATATATTCAGATCTCTTACACATAAAAAAGTAACAGTATTAAGAGGTGGGACCTTTAAGAGATGGTTAGGCTTCACCCTCACTCCTTCTGCCATGTAAGAGTGGAGTGAGAAGGTGGCTGTCTATGAGGAAGCAGGCCCTCGTTAGACACTGAAACTGCTGGTGCCTTGATCTTGGGCTTCCCAGCTTCCAGAACCTCACGAATGGATTAATGCCATTATTGTAGGAGTGAGTTAGTTATCTTGGGAGTGGCTTTCTGATAAAACAATGAGTTCAGCCTAATTTCCTCTCTCTGCCTCATGCACTTGCTTCTGCCTTCCGTCCATCCTCTTTGGGATGACCCTCGCCAGGTGCTAGCACTATACTCTTGGACTTCCCAGCCTCTACAATAGTGAGCAAAATAAATCTCTTTTCTTTCTAAATAACCTAGTCTGTGGTATTCTGTTACAGCAGCACAAAATAGACTAAGACACCTACATTCTACAATACCACTCTTTTTGTGTTCTCTTCCTATCTCTCTGGCAGTTTCTTTTCAGTTTGTGTTTTCATCTTTCTTGTCCATGCCACTATCCACTCCTGTCACTCATCATCTGAGTGGGGTTGCAACCTCCTTACTCTGACCTCCCTTCCTCTACCAGAGTCCCCCTCCACATCATTGTGTACTTTGGTTTCTAAGTAGGATGGGTTAAGACATATAGTGACATATTGATGTAATTCAGAAACACAACTATTTGTTTAAAGGATGTGTTTTAAGAATGATTCCTGTTTACTCTCTGGAAGGCTAAGCCTCAGGAGACATCAGTTTGGCATTCAGACTGTCCACTTGCAATATAAGAGCTGCTGGACAGCTTAAGTATTTTCAGCTGTAGACACTGGGATTGTCTGCACCAGTTGATCTAATTACTACCTTACCTATACCTAACTTTATACCTTGGTGAAGAATTATCTTGGAATAAAGTCATTCCTGCATCCAATCACAGCAGGAACCTCAGGTAAACTATTCATTCAATGAGAGTAATGGCTCTGCCATATCCACAAATCCCAATCTTGGTTCATACACTACAGAGAACAGCAGCAATTAAAGTGACATTTTAATAACCAGGCATAAGATGTTTTTATTATAAGGATTGCTGAAATTCCTCAATTCATTATTACTATGGTTTGAATATTTGCATTCCTCCAAAATTCATATGTTGAAATCCTAACTCCAAGGTGATTGTATCAGAAAGTGATTAGTGCCCTTATTTTAAAAAGCCTAAGAGAGTTCCCTCCCTCCCTCTGCCATGTAAGAGTAGAGTGAGAAGATGGCTGTCTATGAAGAAGCGGGCCCTTGTTAGACACTGAATCTGCTGGTGCCTTGATCTTGGACTTCCCAGCTTCCAGAACTGTGAGAAATAAACATCTGTCATTTATAAGCCACCTAGTCTATGGTATTTTGTTATACCACTCTGAACAGGCTAAGAAAATAATTTTACTACTGGCTTCATGAAAAATATTCCCAGGGTTGCCTCCAGGCAGATATTCTAGGAATCCAATGTAAGCAAACCTGGTCACTGATTTCTAAGGGGAAACTGTCTATGTCTCCCCATGAGACTGTAAATCCTGAAAGCAGGGAAGATGTCATTTAATTTCTGTTACTCTAGCATCTGGCAAAGTGACTGGCATTTAGTAGCTACTTAATAAATATTTGTTGAGTATTTGTATATTTGACTGAATATACAAACTAATAACAGCCAGATCACATATAAGAGTAGAACCCTCAGCTGCATGTGGTGGCTCATGCTTTTAATCTCAGCCCTTTGGGAGGTCAAGGTGGGAGGATTGCTTGAGACGAGGAGTTTGGGGCTGCAGTGAGCTATGACCATGCCACTGCAGTCCAGCCTGGGCAACAGAGCAAGATCCTGTCTCTATTTTAAAAAAGCAGAACTTTGATCCACAACCAGTAGTAATCTTCCCAGGAAATCAACCCATATCTACAATAACCAGTCCAGGAAGCTAGCCTGCTATGCCAGACTTGTAGGAAGCCAGATTGCTGTCTCTAATAAAAATCTAAGAAGCCAAACAATAATCCTTATAATAATCAGCCCCAAATGGCTAGGACTTTAATAACTTGACAGCTTCCCTAATTTTTGTCTTTGCTTGCAACTTAGGACTAACCAGAGAAAACCAGATATTCCCCCCCTAACAACTCCTGTAAGATGCCCAGTTTCCAGTTAGCCCTCCAACAGCTTCCTATGCCAACAGCCTCCAATCAGGGCACACCTGAAGCCTTCCTTTCTTTTCCACTATAAGATTTTCCCACTCCTCTGCCTGCCTTTGAGTCTGCCAAAACACAAATAACAGTGGCTGACTCCCTTGCTACAGCAAGTTCAGAATAAATAGACTTTGCTTGTTCTCATTTGATTAGTCTTCATTTATTTTCACAAGTAAATGCCTTTGGAGACTTAGGACAGACCTGGACCCGCCATGGTAACAAGGCAGAACCTTAGAATTGGAAAGGGGTTACGGAGAAACGTAATCTGGATAGCTGTTGGAACCTGACTTTCTCAGGTTATTTACCTCTACACCCTCTTTTCCCATTTAAAAAAAAAAATCCTGAACCTTCAAGGCTTGGGTTTGAAAGCAGAATCTTTTGACAAGAGACAGCCAGCTGACTCTGCAGTTCCCAGTGGCCCCCTGAGCTTCATCTTTCACAGGTAGTAGGCTCAATTTGATGACTCCTGTCACTGTCATGCTGGTCCATGTTCAAGGGTCCTCAGAGACTCCTTCCCTGGGTTGCCCTTAGCACAGCTCCAGTAAGCTGGAGTTTCATAATTTTTTTTTTTGAGACGCAGGCTTGTTCTGTTGCCCAGACTGGAGTGCAATGGCACGACCTCTGTTCACTGCAACCTCCGCCTCCCGGGTTCAAGCAATTCTCCTGCCTCAGCCTCCTGAGTAGCTGGGATTATAGGCATATGTCACATGCCCTGCTAATTTTTGTATTTTTAGTAGAGGAGGGGTTTTGCCATGTTGACCAGGCTCGTCTTGAATGCCTGACCTCAGGTGATCCACCCGCCTGGGCCTCCCACAGTGTTGGGATTACAGGCGTGACCCACAGCGCCCAGCCCATAATGTTTTTACAAATTAAAAAATGTCACCAGAACCTGCACTCTGGCTTCAGGTAAGTCTATGTTAACAGTAACCTCTCGGCCGGGCACGGTGGCTCACGCTTGTAATCTTAGCACTTTGGGAGGCCAAGGCAGGCAGATCATGAGGTCAGGAGTTTGAGACCAGCCTGGCCAACATAGTGAAACTCCGTCTCTACTAAAAATACAAAAATTAGCTGGGCGTGGTGGTGGGCGCCTGTAGTCCCAGCTACTCGGGAGGCTAAGGCCGGAGAATGCGGTGAACCCGGGAGGCGGAGCTTGCAGTGAGCCGAGATCGCGCTACTGCACTCCAGCCTGGGACAGAGCGAGACTCCGTCTCAAAAAACAAACAAACAAACAAACACATAAAAGTAATCTTCCAGTTCATTGGCTCTGGTTCTTCTTCAAATAGGGCCTCATCTCTCCTTTACTCCAGGTAGTGGTGATATTAAAAATATTTAGCACCTGGAATGACAAGTGCATGGACCAATCAAAACAGGGGCTCAAGCCGTACCAGGCATTAACCCTTTAGTTTTTGGATCCTGGGGATGTCTGGGTAGAAGGTAATGGGGGCGAAGAGGGGAAGGGTGCTTGGGGGCATTGGCTATTTACCAATGAATATGAAAGTATCTCAGTATTTTAACAACCAGAACAGCATTCGTGCACACCAGATGAATGTCAGACCTGCCTTCAGATATTTCTGGGAGTTGTCAGTTTGTTGTAGTCAACATAGGCTGCCATAACAAAATTCCTTAGACTGGGTGGCTTAAACATTTATTTCTCATAGCTCTAGAGGCTGGGAAGTGTAAGATCAGGGCACTAGCAGACTCAGTGTCTGGCGAGGGCCCTCTTCCTGGCTTGTAGAGGGCTACCGTCTTGCTGTGTCTTTACATGGTGAAGAGAGAGCAATCTCTCTCTCCTCTTCTTAAAAGGGCACTAATCCTATCACTGGGACTCTACCCTTATGACCTCATTCATGTCTAATTATCTCCCAAAGGTCCCACTTACAAATACCATTACACTGGGGGTTAGGCCTTCCACATATGGGGTTTTTCTTTTGTTTTGTTTTTGGAATGGAGTCTTGCTCTGTTGCTCAGGCTGGAGTGCAGTGGTGCGATCTCTGCTCACTGTAATCTCCACCTCCTGGGTTCAAGCAATTCTCCTGCCTCAGCCCCCCAGTAGCTGGGACTACAGGTGCATGCCACCAAACCTGGCTAATTTTTGTGTTTTTAGTAGAGATGGGGTTTCGCCATGTTGGCCAGGCTGGTCTTGTACTCCTGACCTCAGGTGATCCACCCGCCCAGCAGTGGACAGCCTCTCCTGCAGGTAGGTACACTGGCCTCTGCTGGGCATGACTGCGGTTTCTCCTGTGTGGTTTTATATCTGAAGCACTAATTCCTCCATTAGCCTCTACAGGTGCTTCTGCTCTTGCCTGACAGACCTTATGTTCTTCTGTGGATGTCCAAGCTGCCTTGGGAAATCTCTGGGTACCACCACCAAAGTCTTAGAGCCCTCAAAGTGCCTGGATTTTCCAGACATTTAAGGTAAAGTGGGGGAGGAGAATGCCTCTTTTTCTCTTTAAATCTCTTTTATGAGAGGAGTACCAAAAGGGCATTTATGTATTTATTCATTGGACAAACATTGAGGGCAACTATACATCAGGCATAATTCCCAGCGTTAGAGCTAAAGTGAAAAAGACAGGTTCCCTGCTTTCATGACACTTACATTCTAGTGGGTGGAGACAGAATATAGACAAACATATGTAATGTCAGCTAATAATAGGTGTAGGAATAAAGCAGAGTCATGGGTTGGAGAATGATGGAGTATGTTGGGTATGTCTGCTGTTTTATATCTTAGACTGGATGATCAGAGAAGACCTCTGACATTTGATCAGGAAACTTAATCAAATAAAAGCGTGAGCAATGGGGGATATGTGGGAACATAGCAAATGCAGACTCTGTAGCAGTGTGCACATGCTACAGTGTTTTATGGTTTTAATGACCAGTTCCTTCACTTTTTCCTGACGTCTGCCTTTTGTCTTATGCTTGCCTTCTCAAACCTCAATTAAGATTTTTTTCTATAACTGACAGGTTTTTTTCATCTATCATCTTTGTTTATCCAGAAACAGAGAGAAAAGAAGAAGAAAGACAAGGAGAGGAGGAAGAGAAGCAAAAGGAGGAGGAGGAGAAGAAGGTGGCAGCAATAACAATGGATGTAGGAGGGGGAAAGGAGGGCATGCTGCCCTTGCTCCTTCTTTCATTGCCTTTTGGCCCCTAGATGAAGAAAGGGCTGCACCACGAGAGAGGCAATTCTAGTCTGAGCAGTCTCTTGGGCCTGTGGGCAAGTTAGATGTGGGGCAGTGGGAATCTGCTCCATTTTGAGTTGTCTGGCGTTTTTATGTACTCATTTGGTGCAGTCCTGCTATGGGGATTGATAGCCAGGAACCTGCACCATGAGTCCCAGGTATAGCATCCTCTGTTCAAAGTATATGGGTAGGTCTCATGTTCCGTATGGGCCTCCACCTATCTTTTCCCATTCTCAGGACCCTCAGCTCCTTTTGGCAGCAGCATCTTAATACCTGCTGCTACTAGAGGGAAACATCATCAGGAGCACTTGCTTGGCCATAGTAGGTTGGTACCAGCAGGCAACATTCCTGTTTCCTAGTACAGTGCCTGGAACCTAGAAAGTACTCAGTAAACCTTTGATCAGGAGGTACTGTGCTTCAGGACAGAAACCAGGATTCTGGTAACTAGGAATACATTCCACTCATGGGAAGTTTAAAACTGGCAAGCTGTGTGTAGGCATGTGCCTGTAGTCCCAACTACTCAAGAGGCTGAGGTGGGAGGATTGCTTGAGCCTAAGAGTTTGAGTCCAGCCTGGGCAATAGTAAGACCTTATGCCTAAAAAAAGATAAAAAATTAAAACCAGGGTAGAACTAGAACTTACATAATTGCTTCCTTTAGTTTAATGTGTCAATGTTCTCTAGCAACCCAGTGTTGGTTTCACTATTCGTTGCAACAAGGGAGAATGCACACCATGGGACATCATGAGAGATCTCCATATTGGGATGTTACTAGGAGTTATAGGATTTGCCTTGTGTTAGGTGATTTTAGGGGGCAAGTTTTAAAGGCCAGTGCTTTTCTGTGTATTGGATGCTGTCAAGATGAGGGAGTAATTCTATGATTGGGCATCTTAATAAATTTTATTCAGAGGAAAAGAATACAGTGATGGGCTGGGCACAGTGGCTCATGCCTGTAACCCCAGCACTTTGGGAGGCCAAGGCGGGTGGACTGCTTGAGCCCAGGAGTTCAGGACCAGCCTGGGAATCATGGCGAAACTCCATCTCTACCAAAAAAAAAAAAAAAAAAAAAATTAGCTGAGCACGGTGGCACACGCCTGTTGTTCCAGCTACTCAGGAGGCTGAGGTGAGAGGATCACTGGAGCTGGTGAAGTCGAGGCTGCAGTAAGCCATGATCGTGCCACTGCACTCCAGCCTAGGTGACAGCGAAGAAAAAAAAAAAAAACACAGTGATGGTAGAGCTATAATTGATTTAAAAAAGCAGCAATCAAATTAACTGGAAAAGGAGGGTGTTTGATGTGCACAGTAACGTTGTTTTTGTCTGTGCTTAGGCAAGATTATGAAATGGTCTTGTCATGTCTTGTTTCTTCAGTCACAGAAAGACCATGTGTGATGTCGGTGTTCTGTGAGATTATTTATGCTCAACAGGAGAATATTGAGGGATGATGGTGAATGCCAGGCCAGCATGTGACAACCCTGAGGCTTAGTTACCTGTGTCAGACCAGTTCCCAGGCACCCTATTTTCTGAGTCCTCCAATTGGTCAAGGGTAGACAAAGTCAGGCCACGGGACCATTCATCTATGATATTCAGATTTTCACTATTGCTAAATTTATGCTGATCTGGAGGATGGAGTCTGTAGTTGGGTTAATTCCGCCTTCTGTTGTAGGATTTGTTGAATCATATGATATGACAATGGCTGTGCAGAAACTAGGGCTGTGGACAGGATACATTGATCAAGTGCAAAAGAAGCAATTACCAGAAACAAAATGATTATCCATCTTTGTAAAAAGTCTTGAAGACAGGGGCCCAGATTATAAAGTCCTGGCAATGAAAACATGCCCCAGAATCCAGCTGAGTCTGTTTTTAGGGAGCCAGGAGGATTTTCTCTTTTCAGTTTACTCATGTTCTACTGACTCTGTAGTATGTTCTACTGGCCCAGTAGTATGTGAGTATGGTGACAAGTGTTGCTAAATACAAACTCCTCCTTGGCCAGCTAAGAAGAAATCAAGGGTTATATAATTATCCATGAAAACTGGCTAAGGAATTCAAATTTAAGTGGTTTTCTGAGCTGCTATAGCAGAAGTTTTGCTATCTATGGGGTCTGCTAAGGTCAAATACCTCTCTTGGATCTCTTTTTCTGTTGTATTATCTTTGTTGTGGGAATTTCATTCACAGAGTACACATGAAAAATGAGTCAGTTATCCCTCCTGGGAGTTCTCCCAAGTAGTCTGTGATTGTGTGCTTGCTTCATTTTGTTGGTTTCTGGGTGTTCTTTTCAAAAAAACACAGTCTACTGGAGGGGTGGTAATTTTAAGCACTGGAGGGTCTCTAACAATTAGCTTCAATATAAAGGATAAGTTAGTGGGCAAGCCAGATTTTCCCATAAATAAGTAGTACCCTAGGGCAGTACAGACTGCATTGGGAGGATAAGGGCTATTTAGCACATCAGGGACAAGCCAACTTTCTTTCCCTCAAGATAAGCAGATTTCTTGGATGAAGTTAAACAGGTTTCTCCAAAGCAGGCTGGAATGTTTTGGAAGAGAATGACCTGAGTAGTGTATAAAGAATAGCCCCAATATTAGTTTCTATTCCTGAAGGGCTAGGTTTTTCTCATAGGATTGTAATGACTTCAGGGAAACATTCTGTTGAAGTGTAGGTCAAGGTCCAATTTTTAGAAGACTGAGGTTTGGGATGAACTTTGTGGGGAATGCTTAAGTACCAGAAGTGACCTACAGAAGAAAATCTACTTGATGAAGTCTATGAAAGCACAGTTATTAAATTTTGTCAACAATTCCTTAAAAGCAGTAGCTATGGTTTGAGAAAAACACTCCAGAAAGTGTCTCTTTTCTTTTCTTTTTTTCCTTCCCTTTCCTTTCTCTTTCCCTTTCCCCTTTCCCCTCCTTTCCTTTCCTTTCTCTTTCTCTCTTCTCCCTTTCTCTCTTTCTTTTTTAGATTGGGTTTCACTTTGTTGCCCATTGGCACGATCACAGCTCACTGCAGTCTTGGACTCCTGAGCTTCAAGGACCCTCTTGCCTCAGCCTCCTGAGTAGCTGGGACTCCAGATACGTGCCACCATGCCCAGCTAATTTTTTATTGTTTGTAGAGATGGGGGTCTTGCTACATTGCCTAAGTTAGTTAGACTCCTGGTCTCAAGTGATCTTCCCACCTTGGCTTTCTAAAGTGCTGGAATTACAGTTATGACCCACTGCACCTGGCCAAATAATGTTTATTTTAAGTAGTAGAACATAGGGAGTCAAAAGTAACAGGATGAAGATAAGGGTTATCTCCCTGAGAAATCAATTTGTTAGTTAATCAAGGGTGTCAAAATTTAATAAGCAAGATTAGTGGTAGGGTAAGAGATGCCAAGGAATCAGAAATTAATCTTGTCCTGTTGTCTTGGGTATAAACTGCCCATTTCTGCAGTAAGCAGCTTCTGGGGAAGTCCCAAGAATCTTCAGTTTGAGGTCTTCCAATAGTATGGGATGTCCGGTGCCAGGAGAAAATGATGCATGTCTTTTTAGTTGTGTAATATGAATCCAGGGATCAATGTCTTCTAGTTTTACTCCTGGGTCAGTTGTTGATAGTACCTGACATTTTTTTTTTTTTTTTGCATTGAGGCTCAAGGGAAATTGTTTTCTAATGCTTTTTCAGAAGACCAAATCTCTAACTTCAGAAGCTGCTTAGGTGGGTGCTTTGAGAATGCAGCTTCCATCTGTTGTTGATAAAGCAGGAGTTAATCTTAGAAGTCTCCTGCAGCAATTAGTGATAACAGCTTATATTAGTAGCATCTAGTATTGGAAGTAATTCACAAATACATGAGGAAGCCTGTTATTAACTCAGAAGGAGATAACTTATGGGTCTTAGAATGGACTGACCTTATTGCCATCAAGGCAAATAGAAGTACTTTGGGCTTTGGAAGTTAGATGGAAGTTAGAGAACTTTGAAAGCTATTTTTTAGAATTCTATTAGTTCTCTTTATCTTTTCTGAAATTTGTGGATGCAAAAAGATAGCGGAGTTTCTAAAAAGGTAAAGCTTTACAGTTATTTAATATCAGTGAAATGTGTGTCCTCTTACTGGAGATAAACATTGAGATTTCACATTCAGGAATACAAAATTAATAAATTTTTTTCTACTATTACAGTAATAGGTCTCCAGCAAGGAGAACCCCTAAACCCCTTAAGAATAAATAACCCTAATGTACTCATAGTCCATTTAGAGGTGTTCAACAGAACTCCAAGACTGGGCTCCAGTTCATGTTCTACCCTTAAAGTTTTGCCAGGATTGGGTCATTGACAGGTAGGCAGGACATACATCCTTGGCAATAACCCTAAAATTGCCCCACCAACATTGGTTCAGCATCATTATCAATGTATCTCTACTATTGTGGGTAATACCATGAAGACTTTTTGCTGGACTCCACTTTAATTATGGCTATTTCCTTTGGTAACAGTGAAGCATCTCAAGATTATTATTATTATTTAAAATTTTAATTTAAAATTTTTCCCCATAGGTTATTGGGGTACAGGTGGTGTCTGGTTACATGGCATCTTAAGATACTTTAATTTGCCATTCATTTCATAGAGGTTCCTGAAGCGGTCAGGAAATCTTCGTTTTTAAAGCACTCCAAAGTCATTGACGAACCACCAAAACATATGTACTATGAGTATAAATATTTGCTCTGTTATCCTTTATCAGCTGGTTGGTCTAGGCCAGGGCAATTCCTACACTAACAGAGGACCTGGGATGACATACTGAGTCAGCCACTTACTAGGTAAGAAACTTTGGGCAAATTAATTCTTTTAGCCTCAGATTCTTCATACATGAAATAGTAATACTTGTCTCACAGAACCGTGAGCATCTAATGAGTTATTGTACAATAACCAACCTATCACTAAGTCCTTCACATTGATTATTTCCTTTAATTATCACACCCATCCTATGCGATGGCCTATTATCATCGTTTTATAAACACAAAGTCACACCACTTTAAGTGGTGATGCCAGGATTCAAACTCCGATCTTTCTGATGCCAGTGCCCAGTTCTTAATCCCTCTAACAACCCGTGACACTTTTCCACGGTTAGGTTCAAGCGCCCACCATACAGCTTGACACTTTAGGAGATACGCAACCTTTAAAACTTTATAATTTGCATGTGTGATTATAACGGGTACGTCCTAGAGTTTGATCTCTTCTCTGTGCAGGGGCGAAACTCCACCCCAGCCGAGAACTACACTGTCCTTGCGCGGGGCCCTCTGCGCCCCGGAAGGCGCCCAGTCCTGGTTTATTGTGAGCTTACAGTACAGTTCGCAAGGTCCCGGCCGGTGACGGCGGCGAGGCGGCAGCGTCGCCTGTAGCAAACCTCCGCCCTAAGGCGTTCCCGCCGGGCCTCGCGCGGCGTCCCTAGCAACGCGCGCGCGGTCTTCCGGCCACGCCCAGGCGGGCGGCATTGCGCCTAAGCTGGGCCACAACCGCCAGTCAGGGCTCTCCCCTTCCCCTCCCTCCCCCGCCCCTCCTCCTCCTCTGCCGCCCAGAGCGAGACACCAACATGGAGCCCGAGGATCTGCCATGGCCGGGCGAGCTGGAGGAGGAGGAGGAGGAGGAGGAGGAGGAGGAGGAGGAGGAGGAGGAGGAGGAGGAGGAGGAGGAGGAGGAGGAGGAGGAGGAGGAGGAGGAGGAGGAGGAGGAGGAGGAGGAGGAGGAGGAGGAGGAGGAGGCTGCAGCGGCGGCGGCGGCGAACGTGGACGACGTAGTGGTCGTGGAGGAGGTGGAGGAAGAGGCGGGGCGGGAGTTGGACTGCGACTCTCACTACGGGCCCCAGCATCTGGAAAGTATAGACGACGAGGAGGACGAGGAGGCCAAGGCCTGGCTGCAGGCGCACCCCGGCAGGATTTTGCCTCCGCCGTCGCCCCCGCAGCACCGCTACTCGGAGGGCGAGCAGACCTCCCTGGAGAAGGTGAGGCGGGCCGGGAGGGGTGTGGAGCCGCGGCGAGTTGGGGGTGGAGGTTGGGCCCCGAGCGCTCCGCCCGCCCGCAGGTCACGCCGCCTGACGGAGAAAACGCGCGCAGCTGAGGCTAGTAGGCGGCCCAGACTCCAGCCCAGGTGCCGGCCGGCTGCTCCGCGTCTCCCAGGCTTTGTGGCAAAGACTTCTCGTTTCCTCCCCCTCGGTGGGTCCTGGGCCTTTTGAACTCCCGTAGACGTTCAGGGGAGCCTGCATTCCCCGTGAGTGGGGGTGAGAAACGCTGAGAGAGGACCACGGGTGTGTCGAGCCTTGAAGGAGGGAAAAGGCAGTGTAGGACCGGAGCGAGTGGTTGCCTGGGGAGCATCTTGTTGGGGAGACAGTGAACAGATTAGCTTGACTGAATTGCAGGACTCCCCCTGAGGGAGTAATGTGGATAATGTACACCGCGCGATCAGTTAGTCTGGAGAGGCTCCCCGCGGGTTTTCCTCCCCTGGACCATCATTTGTAGCAATAAAGGGGTTCCCCAGCCGATAGGAGGGGCTTGGAATGCAGGAGGCTTGTGATGCGGCTCCAAACAGTCTGCAAAACTACAAAGCACAGATAATACACAATGGAGAAAGCCGATTTCATGGTAGACCCCCGAAGATCATTTTGAAAATAACTCTCCATTTAATTTGCTGCCCTTACCCCCCTTTTTTTAACTTACTGCTTTTCGAGGAGCAAGACCTGCCCTGTTCAGTACAGTAGCCACTGGCCACGTGTGGCTTTTTACATCTTAAAGAGAAAACTATTATAGTTTTGAGTAAGAGTTAAAAATAAATTAAATGAAAAATTCCATGCGTCTGTTCTTACCGGTTTTCAAGTGCTCAGCAGCCACACTAGGCTAGTGGCTACCATGTTGGACAGAGCAGATAATGGAACAGTTCCATCATCACAGACAGTGAAGGTGTAGAGTTTTGTCACTAATGAGCAGTAGTTGTTGTTTTGTCTGGTGAATATTCCAGGGGGTACTTAATTCATTGAACATGTATTATTAGAATTCACCATGTGCTACACATTGTGCTGGGTGCCAAGGAAAGCTTGGTGAACCCAAACATTTTTGGTCTCTGCCTTCCTCGTGTTCATGGTCTAGACAGGGAGGCAGACAGATTTCAGATGATCACATAAAGTGAAACTAATATATGTGCTAATATTGTATGAAAGCATAAAGTAAGATAATCTGGCCTTGTCAGTGAAGTTGGGAAAGCCTTCTTGAGGAGGTTATGATAGAGCTGATATCTGAAGACAGTTTAAGGTTAATCAGGCAAAGGGGAGGGAAAGAGCCGTCTAGCTAAGGGAAAAACACATGAAAAGGTACTGTTGATGAGAGAGAGCATGGCATTTTCCAGGACCCAGAAGCCAACGTGGTTTGAGCACAGACTGCAAGGCTTTGTGTGCTATGCCAAGGATTTAGGGGCTTTATCTCTGGAGCTTTGGGGAGTTGAAGAAAATATTTGAAACGAGGGGATGTATGATAAGTTAGGTGTTTCAGAAAGGTCAGGTGTATAGCAGAATGTGGAACAGCTGTGATAGCAAGGTGGGATGGGGAGCAGTAGCCATAGGTCAAGGGCATAAATTAGGAGACCATTGCAGCATTGCCAGGCAAAAGATGATGAAATTTTGGAATAGGGAAGTGTTGGTGGATACAGGGAAAAGTGGACTGATTTGAGAGATATTTAAGAGGCAAAATCATCATGCTTAATAACGGATGGGATGTGAAAGGTGAAGTAGCCAGGTGTTAGGTTATTGTTTGAATGGTTGTGCCAATATTAAGATATGGCCAGATTTATGGTGGAGGTGGTGGCTGTGAGTGGGTGGTGGAATTGGTTGGGTGAATCTTAAGATTATGAGTTTGGTTTTGAAGATTGAAGGAGAAGGCTGGGCTAGAGATTTCAAGTTGTAAGTCATTTACACAGAGACCATAATTAAAGCTACACTTGTTGACTAGGTCTTCTAACTTTTATTTTGTCCTGTGACTTCTTGCTTGAATAACTATTAATATTCAAACTTTATCTTGAAGCCTAGAGGAGGAGTTTTTTAAACAAAATTTTAATTTAATTTTAGATTTGGGGGTACATATGCACGTAATTAACATGGATATATTGCATAATGGTGAGGTTTGGGCTTCTAGTGAACCTCTCACCCAAATAATATACCTTTGTACCTGATAGTGTAACATTGTACTTGATAGGTAATTTTTCAGCCCTTCTCTCCTCCTTCTGGAGCCCCCAGTGTCTGTTTATTTCCATCTTTATGTCTGTGTGTACTTATTGTACCCATTTATCTTTATGTCTCTGTGTACCCATTGTACCCACTTGTCTTATCAGTGAGAGCATGTGGTATTTGATTTTCTGTTTCTGAATTGTTTCACTTGATAAATAGCCTCCAGGCTCCATCCATGTTGCTGCAAAGGACAGGATTTCATTCTGTTTATAGCTGCATAATATTCCACAATGTATATTAATACATACTACATTTTCTTTACCCATTCAGTTGTTGATGGACACTTAGGTTGATTTCATGACTTTGCTATTGTGAACGGTGCTGTGATAAACATATGAGCACAGATTTTTTTCTTTTTTTTTAATGGCGTCTAGCTGGTGTAGAACACCTGGGCTCAAGTGGTACTCTGCCTTGGCTTCCCAAAGTGCTGGGACTACAGGTGTGAGCCAGTGTGCCTGGCTCAGATGTCTTTTTGATGAAATGATTTATTTTCCTTTGTATAGATACCCAGTAGTAGGATTGCTGGGTCAAATGGTAGTTCTGTTTTGAGTTCTTCAAGAAATCTCCATACTGCTTTCCATAGGAGTTGAACAATTTACATTCCCAACAACAGTGTATACGCGTTCCCTTTTCTTCTCATCCTTGCCAACATCTATTTTTTGACTTTTTAATAATAGCCATTCTGACTGGTGTGAGATGGTATCTCATTGTGATTTTAATTTGCATTTCTCTGATGCTTAGTGATGTTGAGCATTTTTTCATGTTTTTTGGCCGCTCGTATGTCTTCTTTTGAGAAGTGTCTGTTCAATCTTTTGCCCGCTTTTTAGTGGGGTTATTTGTTTTTTTTTCCCTGTTGATTTGTTTGAGTTCCTTATAGATGCTGGTTATTAGTCCTTTGTCAGATGCATAGTTTGCAGATATTTTCTCCCATCCTGTAGGTTGTCTGTTTACTCTGTTGGTAGTTTATTTTGCTGTGCAGGAGCTCTTCTAGTTTAATTAAGTTCCATTTGTCTGTTTTTATTTTTGTTGCATTTGCTTTTGAGGTCTTAATCATAAACTTTTTTCCTAAGTATTCTTTAGGATTATTATAATTTCGGGCCTTACATTTAAGTCTTTAATCCATCTTGAGTTAATCTTTGCATATGGTGAGAGATAGGGACCCAGAGGAGGAATTTTTAAGCTAACCCTCTTTTACTACAGCCAATGTGAGAAAATTATTATCCTGTTTAATAATGAACTATCTTTTTTTTCCCCCGCCGAGATGAAGTCTTGCTCTGTTGCCCAGGCTGGAGTGCAGTGTCACGATCTTGGTTCACTGCAACCTCTGCCTCCTGGGTTCAAGCAATTCTCCTGCCTCAGCCTCCCGAGTAGCTGGGATTACAGGTATCCACCACCAAGCCTGGCTAATTTTTGTATTTTTAGTAGAGATGGGGTTTCACCATGTTGGCCAGGCTGGTCTTGAACTCCTGACCTGTGATCTGCCTGCCTCAGCCTCCCAAAGTGTTGGGATTAGAGGCATGAGCCACCGCGCCCGGCCTCTAATAGTGAACTATCTATGGGTAATAGAAAATCTTACTTCTGAGAGCCCAGAGTATTTTTTTCCTCCCCACAGTTTTTTCTTTCCCCTGAGAAAAATTAGATATTTTCTTATTTACCTGAGAGAATATATGATAATATATAGAATATATAGATGATTTTCTGTATTAAAGGTAGATTTACAATGATACAAGGAGTATTCAGATAATTTTTCCTTTAGTTCACTGGCATATTGAAACTTACTGGCATAGGTTGGAAAGTGTTTAAGCAAAAAATGCTTAGTATGTTTCTTGCTAGAAATTTATGAACTGTGAAATTCTTAGATGTGTTGTATAACATCTAATGTTGCGTATTTAGAGGATGAGATCAAATAATAGGAAACATTAATTTCATCCAGTTTACTCTCAAGTTAAATGACAAAATTGTGTTATTCAATTTACTCTCATATCTCACTAGATAATAAGGGAGTTATAGTGGTGTTATATAAGGCAGTGATTAAGTTTGTAGTCCTGTTACTAAGGCTGAGTTAAGCTATGATACTGTTTAAATTTGAAGCAAAATATGACCAGTCTTATAACTAAGTCTTTTTAAGAGGGAAGTGAGTGATTCAGAGCCTTATGTTGTTTTTATGCTGGTCCTACAGACCATTCAAACACTTCTTGTAATTCCTTAACCTGAATTTCTGAGTTGTGCTGGGGAAGATAATTCAGTTCTCTGGGTTGGCATCACTAGAAATTCTTGGTCTCCAACTTTTAATTGGGTCATCAACAGTGCTTGGAAATCTTTTTTTTTTTTTTCTTTTTAAGATGGAGTCTCTCGCTTTTGTCACCAGGCTGGAGTGGCAGTGGCCCGATCTTGGCTAACTGCAACCTCCGCCTCCTGGGTTCAAGTGATTCTCCTGCCTCAGCCTCCCCAGTAGCTGGGACTACAGATGCGCGCCACCATGCCCAGCTAATTTTTGTATTTTTAGTAGAGATGGGGTTTCACCATGTTGGCCAGGATGGTCTTGATCTCTTGACCTCAGGTTATCCACCCGCCTCGGCCTCCCAAAGTGCTGGCATTACAGATGTGATGAGCCACTGCGCCCGGCCCAACAGTGCTTGGAAATCTTTAGTTTCCTCTCTGTCAGCTTCTTTCCCTATCTTCCCTCTTAACTTCTGTCTCCCACCCAGAGTTCAACATCCCCCCATAAGCAGGTTACAGTTTCAAAGAAGAGAACACAGGCTGAACCTCTCCCTTTTCTGCTCCCCATCTCCAAATTTATCTACAGTGCACAATTTATTTTTTTAACCTATTCATATACGTTTTATTCTTTTTTTTTTTTTTTTTTTTTTGAGATGGAGTCTCACTCTGTCACCCAGGCTGGAGTGTAGTGGCGCAATCTCGGCTCACTGCAAACTCAGCCTCCCAAGTTCATGCCATTCTCCTGCCTCAGCCTCCTGAGTAGCTGCGACTACAGGCGCCCGCCACCACGCCCGGCTATTTTTTTGTATTTTTGGTAGAGACGGGGTTTCACCGTGTTAGCCAGGATGGTCTCCATCTCCTGACCTCGTGATACACCCGCCTCGGCCTCCCAAAGTGCTGGGATTACAGGCTTGAGCCACCGCGCCTGGCCTTGTATACGTTTTATTCTTAATATTAATCCTGTTTTGTGTTCCTAGGGTAAAAACTATTTAGTCGTAGTGTGCTTTTCTCTTGAGGAACTGCTAGATTTTATTTGCAGATATTTGATAATGGTTTTAAATGTTTTTCTGTTTGTTTTTTGTTTTCTTGGCCAGTATTTATCAAACTTGACATCAATATTATGCCATTTTCATAAAAGGTACTTGGGTGATTTTTGTTTTTCTGGAACAGCGTAAGTACAAAGGAATTTTTCTTTCTTGTATGTTTGAAAGATATCACCATTTAAACTATCTCTGTATTCCTTTCAGGGTTGTAGTCTATATATGTTCTCCTTTCTTGGGTTAATTTTGGTGGTTTTCCTAGGAAATCATTCTTTTCAGTAAGGGTTTCTAATTAATTTTAATGGAGTGCTACACAGTATTCTTTATTTTTTCATTTGCCT
Organism: Pan paniscus; assembly: GCF_029289425.2. Classification (NCBI taxonomy): domain Eukaryota; kingdom Metazoa; phylum Chordata; class Mammalia; order Primates; family Hominidae; genus Pan; species Pan paniscus. The sequence continues at coordinate 52,988,420 of NC_073261.2, read as the reverse complement.
CTGTGGTTATTTTCACTTCTCATTCCCAATTTTGTGTAATTATGCTTTATTTTTCTCCTGATTTGACTAGGTAGGGGTTTATTTAATTTATTTTTCATTCAAGGACACAGCTCTTGATTTAAGTTTCTGTTGCTGTTTATTTTTTAATTATTAAAAATTATTAATTTTAATAATAAGTTCAGTTTTCATCTTTTACTATTTCCTTAGGTTTACTTTGATATGTGTGTGTGTGTGTGTGTGTGTGTGATTTCCTTGTGTTGAGTGCTTAATTGACTTACTTAAAAACATTTTAATAGCTTTTTGAGATATCATTCACATACTGTACAATTCACCTTTAATTTAAAGTGCACAATTCGGTCGTTTTCTGTATACTCATAGATATGTGCCATCATGATCACGGTCAATTTTAGACCATTTTATCACTTCTAAAAGAAACCCCATACACTTTAGCTGATATCCCCCGTCTTCCATTCCCCATATGCAACTATTACTCTGCCTTCTGTCTATAGATTTACCTATTTTGGGCATTTCATATAAATGGAATGATATGTGTTTTTGTGACTGGGCTTCTTTCACTTAGCTTAATGGTTTCAGGATTCACCTGTGATGTGGCATGTATCAGTACTTCATTACTTTATATGGCTGAATAATATTTTATTATATGGATATGTGATATTTTGTATATCCATTCATCAGTTGATGGACATGTTTTTTTTCCTACTTTTTGGCTATTATGTATAGTGCTACCGTAGACATTCTTATATAAGTGTATGTGTGGACATATGGATTCATTTCTCTTGGATGTATATCTAGGAGTAGAATTTTTGGGACATATGGAATTCTGTTAACCTTTTAAGGATCTGCCAGATTGTTTTCCAAAGTGGCCTTCCTATTAGCAGTGTATGAGAGTTCCAGTTTCTCCACATCCTTATCAGCACTTGTTATTACCTGACTTTTTTGTAGTTTTGATTTGCATTTCCCTTATGGTTCATGCATCTATCCATGTGCTTCCTGGCCATTTGTGTGTCTTCTTTGGAGAAATATCTATTCAGGTTTTTTGCCCATTCTTTAATTGGGTTATTTGTCTATTTACTATTGGATTGTAAGAATTCTTTATATATATTCTTTATATATATGCATATTACATATATAATCCCTTATCAATCAAGGAATTGACCAGATACAGTCCCTTGACAAATGTGAGGTCATGAGGACCTACTATGTTTTCTTTGAGATTTTATAGTATTGCTATTACATGTAGGTCTTTGATCCATTTTGAGTTAATTTTTGTATACGATATGAAGAAAGGGTTCAAACTTTATTCTTTCGTATGTGACTATCCAGCACTGTTTTTTTTTAAATTTTATTGATTTGTGTAAATTTATAGAGTTCAAGTATAATTTTGTTACATTGATATATTGCATAGCGGTGAAGTCAGGGCTTTTAGCGTATCCGTCACTGGAGTAGCCTACGTTGTACTCATTAAGTAATTTCTCTTCATCCACCCCACTCTCACACTCCCCACCCTTCCAAGATTCCACTCTCTGTCATTCCATACTCTGCTTCCACATGTACTTGTTGTTTAGCTCCCACTTGGAAGAATAGGCAGTTTGTCTTTCTGCAGCACCATTTGTTAAAGAGGCTGTTCTTTTCCCCATTGATTGGTCTTAGTACCCTTGTAGAAAATCAGTTAGCCATAGATATATGGGTTTATTTCTGGATTCCCAATTCTATTTCATTGATCTATATGCCCACCTTATGCCAGGAAGCACTTTTTTTTTTTTTTTTTTTCTGAGATAGGTGTCTCTTTGTTGCCCAGGCTGGAGTGCATGCAGTGGTGCAATCTCGGCTCACTGCAACCTCCACCTCCTGGGCTCAAGTGGACCTCCTATGTCAGCCTACCAAGTAGCTGGAACTACAGGCACATGCCACCATGCCTGGCTAATTTTTGTAGGTTTTGTAGGGATGGAATCTCACCATGTTGCCCAGGCTGGTCTCAAACTCTTGGGCTAAAGCCATCTGCCCACCTCGGCCTCTCAATGTGCTGGGATTACAGGCGTGAGCCACCATGCCTGACTAGGAGACACTCTTTTGATTAATATTGCTTTATAGTAAGTTTTGAAATGGGGGAGTTCTCCAACTTTGCTTTCCTTTTTCAAGATATTTTAGCCATTCTGGAGCCCCTTGCAATTCCATATGAATTTTAGATTAGCTTGTCAATTTCTGCAAAGAAGCCAGCTAGTATTTTGATAGAGATTGTGATGAATCTGTAGATCAATTTGGGAGTATGGTCATCTTGATATTAAATCATCTGGTCCTTTTTTTTGTTGTTGTTGAGTTGGTGTCTTGCCCAGGCTGGAGTGCAGTGGTGCAATCTCAGCTCACTGAAACCTCTGCCTCCTGGGTTCAAGCAGTTCTCCTGCCTCAGCCTCCAGTAGCTGGGATTACAGATGCACACCACCATCCCTGGTTTATTTTTGTATTTTTAGTGGAGACGGGGTTTCACCATGTTGACCAGGCTGGTCTCGAACTCCTGACTTCAAGTGATCCACCTGCCTCGGCCTCTCAAAGTGCTGGGATTGCAGGCGTGAGCCACCGTGCCTGGCCTAATCATTTGGTTCATGAACATGGGATATCCTTTCATTTATAGTTGTGTCAATTAATGATGAGGATACATTCTGAGAAATGTTTCATTACAGTATTTCATTGTTGTGCAAACATCATATAGTGTACGTACACAAACCTAGATGGCATAGCCTACTACACACCTAGGCTATATAGTCTAACTGTTTGCTCCTAGGCTACAAACCTGTACAGCATGTTACAGTACTGAATACGGTAGGCAGTTGTAACACCATGGTGAGTATTTGTGTTGGATACGTTTGTGTATCTAACACAAATACTAGAAAAGGTATAGTAAAAATATGGTATTTTACATATATATGTATATATATATGTGTATATATATGTGTATATATATATGTGTATATATATGTGTATATATATGTGTGTATATATATGTGTGTATATATATGTGTATATATATGTGTATATATATATGTGTGTATATATATATATACATATTTTTTTTTTTTTGAGACAGAGTCTCGCTCTGTCACCCAGGCTGGAGTGCAGTGACACAATCTCCGCCCACTGCAACCACCGCTTCCCAGGCTCAAGTGATTCTCATGTCTCAGCCTCCTGAGTAGCTGGGATTACAGGTGTGTGCCACCATGCCTGGCTAATTTTTGTATTTTTAGTAGAGATGGGGTTTTGTCATGTTGCCTAGGCTGGTCCCGAACTCCTGACTCAAGTGATCTGCCCACCTTGGCCTCCCAAAGTGCTGGGATTAGAGGCGTGAGCCACCATGCTGGGCCGGTATTATAATCTTATAGGACCACCATTATGTATGTGGTCTGTAGTTGATGGAAATGTTCTGATGTGGCATACAACTGTAATTAGATCTTCTTTAAATTTCAATAATGTTTTATAGTTTTCAGAATTGCACTTTTTTTCTTAAATTCTTCAAAATATTGTTTTTAATGGTATTGTAAGTGGAATTATTTTTCTTAATTGAATGTTTGGGTTATTCGTTGTAGATGTTTAAAAACACTTGATTTTTATATATATTAATATTGTTTCTGAATCTCTTCTGAACTTGTTTATTCATCCTAGTAGATTATTTGTGGGTTCTCTATGATTTTCTTGTAAAGATCATGTCAAGGGCAAATATATATAGCTTTATTTTTTCTTTCCAATCTGGATGCCTTTTATGTATTTATTTATGGCTAATTGCCCTGGCTAGAACCTTTAGTAAAATATTGAATAGGAGGGGTAAGAGTGTATATGCTTTTTTATTCCTGATCTTAGGGCAGGGGTGTCCAATCTTTTGGCTTCTCTGGGCTACATTGGAAGAATTGTCTTGGGCCACACATAAAATACACTAACAATAGCTGATGAGCTAAAAAAAAAATTGCAAAAATATAATGTTTTAAGAAGGTTTACGAATTTGTGTTGGGCCACATTCATGGTCCTCGGCTGTGGGTTGGACAAACTTGTCTTAGGGAGAAAGCATCCAGTCTTTTACCCGCGAGTATGATGTTAGTTGTGGGTTTTTAATAGATGCCCTTATCATACTGATGAAGTTTCTATCCCTAATTTCTTAAGTGTTTTTAATAATAATTTTGTCAAATTATTAATCGATGTATTACATTAATTGATATTAGGTTATTAAACCAGCCTTGTGAAAATAACTCACTTTGTCACAGTGTATAAACATTTTATGTGTTGCCTGTCATAGAAATACACACACACACACACACACACACACACACACACACACACGCTTGTATTTTGTTTAGAGTTATTCCGTCTATATTTGTAAGATATATTGGTCTGTAGTTTTCTTTTGATGCTTTTGTCTGGTTTGGTATCAGGGTAATATTGACCTCATAAAGTGAATTGAAAGTATTCCTATTGGTTTTGGAAGAGTTTGTGAAGGACTGGCATTAATTCTTTGTAAGTTCGATAGGTTACATCAAATGGGTCTGAGCTTTTTTTTTTTTTTTTTTTTTTTGCAGGATGGGGCATAGTATTTTAATTACTAAATCACTCTTTTTTCTTCTTATGGGTCTATTCAGATTGTCCATTCTTTCTTTTTTTTTTTTTTTTGAGACGGAGTCTTGCTCTGTCGCACAGGCTGGGGGTGCAGTGGCGCGATCTCAGCTCACTGCAAGCTCCGCCTCCCAGTTTCATGCCATTCTCCTGCCTCAGCCTCCCAAGTAGCTGGGACTACAGGCGCCTGCCACCACGCCTGGCTAATTTTTTGTATTTTTAGTAGAGACAGGGTTTAACCGTGTTAGACGGGTTGGTCTCGATCTCCTGACCTCGTGATCCACCCTCCTCGGCCTCCCAAAGTGCTAGGATTACAGGCTTGAGCTACCGCGCCCGGCCTGGTTAGGCTCTGGTAAAATAGTTTGAGGGCAAGTTTTCTAAGAAGAACAAAATACTCTGGGAATATTCAAAATGGTTACCCCCAACCCCCTCCCCCTAACTGGGGAGTAGGTATTTTTCTCTCATCTTAACTGTGGTAACATGCTAGGGGTTGTGGAGATAAAACTTACAGAAGTATGGAGGCCCTTCATAAGACTGGTTTCCCTGCGGCTTTTAATTCTCAAAGTTGTCGCATTGCACCTCCAGCAATTTGTCAATTACACTAGATTTTTCTTCCCTGGTACTAGTTAGTTCCCACAGTGGTTTCTGTTCTTGGGATTCTGCTCTGGTAAGTTGTGATTCTCTGTGTATGTACCTCTCCAATTTTTGGAACAATAGTTTGCCCTTCATCTCAGTTCTCTGATGGATATAAGAAGAGTTTTGATTTTTTAGTTTGTTCAGCTTTTTTTTTTATGACAGGGATGGGAGTGATTACTTCCAAGCTCTTTATATGCTTCACCAGACCTCTGTTTTGGGGTTTTTTTGTTTTGTTTTGTTTTGTTTTTGAGATGGTGTTTCGCTCTTGTTGCCTAGGCTGGAATGCAATGGCATTATCTTGGCTCACTGCAACCTCTGCCTCCCGGATTCAAGTGATTCTCCTGCCTCAGCCTCCTGAGTAGCTGGGTTTACAGGCATATGCCACCATGCTCAGCTAATTTTTTTTCTTGTATTCAGTAGAGATGGGATTTCACCATGTTAGGCTGGTCTCGAACTCCTGACTTCAGGTGATCCACCTGCCTCGGCCTCCCACAGTGCTGGGATTACAGGCGTGCGGTTTTGCTTTTAAACAGACTTTATCTTTTAGAGCAGTTTTAGGTTCACAGCCATATTGAATGGGCAATACAGAGTTCCCATCTGTGCCCTGCCCCTCTCCATAGCCTCCCTCACTGTTAACATCCTGAATCAGAGATGTGTCTTTTGCAAATATTTTCTTCCAGTCTATAGCTTGTCTTTTTATTCTTTTGACAGTGTTTTTCACAAAGCAGAATAAGTTTTTAATTAAATCCAGCTTATCAATTATTTCTTTCATAGATTATATGCCTTTAGTATTGTATCCAAAAAGCCATCACCAAACCCAAGGACATCTAGATTTTCTCCTATGTTATCTTCTAGGAGTTTTATACTTTTGCACTTTGCATTTAGGTCTTTTTATACTTTTGCACTTTGAATTAATTTTTGTGTGTGAAGGATGTCAGATCTGTGTCTGGGTTCATTGTTTTGCATGTAAATGTCCAGTTGTTCCAGCACCATTTGTTGAGAAGACTTTCTCCATTGTATTGCCTTCGTTTTTTGGTCAAAAAATCAATTGAATACATTTATATGGGTCTATTTCTGGGCCTTCAATTCTGTTTTATTGATCAATGTGTCTATTTCATTGATACATGCTGTCTTTATTACTGTAGCTTTATGGTAAGTCTTGAAGTTAGGTAGTGTCAGTCCTCCAATTCGGAGTCTTTTGCCCCTCCATATAAACTTTAGATTAAATTCATTGATGTGTATTAAAAATTGCTGGGATTTTGATTGGGATTGCATTGATCTTAATAGATCAAGTTGGGAAGAACTGACATCTTGACAATATTGAGTATTTCATGAAGTTGAAATACCTTCTCATTTATTTAGTTCTTTGATTTCATTCATCGAGTTTTATAGTTTTCCTCATATAGATCTTACATGTATTAAGTTAGATTTATACCTAAATATTTTATTTATTGGGTTGTTAATGTAAATGGTATTATTGTACTTTTAACTTCAAATTCCACTTGATTGCTGGTATACAGGAAGTGATTGACTTTTATATATTAACCTATATTCTGCAGTTTTGCTAGTTTTACTTATTAATTCCAGGAAAGTTTTGTCAGTTCTTTTGGATTTTCTTTTTTTTTTGAGATGGAGTCTGGCACTGTCACCTGGGCTGGAGTGCAGTGGTGTGATCTCAGCTTATTGCAACCTCTGCCTCCTGGGTTCAAGCAATTCTCCTGCCTCAGCCTTCTGAGTAGCTGGGATTACAGGCGCCTGCCACCATGCCTGGCTAATTTTTTTTTTTTTTTTTTGTATTTTTAGTAGAGATGGAGTTTCACTATGTTGGCCAGGCTGGTCTCAAACTCCTGACCTTGTGATCTGCCCTTCTCAGCCTCCCAAAGTGCTGGGATTACAGGCGTGAGCCACTGCGCCTGGCCTGGATTTTCTGTATAGACAGACAGTCATGTCATCTGCAAACAGAGTTTTATTTCCTCCTTCCCAGTCTGTGTACCTTTTATTTCCTTTTCTTGTCTTATTGCATTAGCTATGACCTCCAATACACTGTTGGACAGTGGTGAGAGGGTGTATTATGTCATCATTGTGTTGCTATGAAGAAACACCTGAGGCTGGGTAAGTTACAATGAAAAGAAGTTTAATTGGCTCATGGTTCTGCAGAGTATGAGAAGCTTGGTGCCAGCATCTGCTTCTGGTGAGCTTACAATCATGGTGGAAGGTGAAGTGGGGGCAGGCCTCTCACATGGCGAGAGCAGAAGCCAGAGAGCAAGGGAGGAGGTGCCACTCTTTTAAACAACCAGGTCTTGTGTGAACTTAGAGTGAGCGCTCACTTATCACTAAGGGAATGGTGTTAAACTAATCATGAAGGATCTGCCCCCATGATCCAGTCACCTTGTACCAGACCCCACCTCCAACACTGGGGATTACATTTCAATATGAGATTTGGAAGGGACAGATATCCAAATCATATCAGAGAGGGAATCCTTGCCTTGTTCTTGATCTTAGAGGGAAAGCTTCAAGTTTCATTAGGTATGATATTAGTTGTAGGATTTTTTGTAGATACTCTATGTCAAGTTGAGAATATTCCCCTCTATTCCTATTTTAATGAGAATATCGTGAAGAGGTTGTCAAATGTTTTTTCTGCATCTGTTATATGATCATGTGGTTTTTCTTCTAAAGCTTGTCAATGTGATGGATTATATTAATTGATTTTTTTTTTTTTTTTTGAGACAGGGTCTGGCGTTGTCACCCAGGCTAGAGTGCAGTGTTGCCATCTTGGCTCACTGCAACCTCTGCCTCCAAGGCTCAAGCCATCCTCCTACTTCACCCTCCTGAGTAACTGGGACCACAGGCATGTGCCACCATACCAGGCTAATTTTTGTATTTTTTTTAGAGGTGGCGGAGGGGGTCTCACTTTGTTGCCCAGGCTGGTCTCGAACTCCTGAGCTCAAGTGATCTGCTCACCTTGGCCTCTCAAAGTGCTGGAATTACAGGTGGGAGCCACTGTGTCCAGCCTTAACTGACTTTTGAATGTTGAATCAAGTTTGCATACGTGGAATAAACCCACTTGTCATGATGTACAATACTTTTGTACATTGTTAAATTTGATTTGCTAATATTTTGCTGAGAATTTTTACATTGATATTCATGGGAGATAATGGTCTGTTGTTTTCTTTTTTGGTAATGTGTGTCTGGTATTGGCAGTAGGGTAATACAGACTTCATAGAATGATTAAGAAGTATTCTCTCTGATTCTGTCTTCTGAGAGATTTTAGAGAACTGGTACAATTTCCTCCTTCAGGGTTTGGTAGCATTACCAGTGAACCTGTCTGGGTCTGGTGCTTTCTGTTTTAGAAGGCTATTAATTCATGATTCAGTGTTTCGAATAGATATAGGCCTCTTCATTTTGTCTATTTTTGTGTCAGATTTGACAGATTATCTTTTTTTAAGAAATCGTTCATTTTATCTAGGCTATCAAATTTGTGGGCATAGAGTTGTTTATAGTGTTCCTTTATTATCCTTTTAATGTCCATGAGATCTGTTGTGATGTCCTCTCTTTCTTTTTTCTTTTTTTTGAGACAGAGTCTTGCTGTGTCACCGAGGCTGGAGTGCAGTGGCGCAGTCTCCCTCACTGCAACCTCTGCCTCCTGGGTTCAAGCGATTCTTGTGCCTCAGCCACCTGAGTAGCTGGGATTATAGGTGTGTGCCACTATGCCCGGCTAATTTTTGCATTTTTAGTAGATTTAGGGTTTCACCACTTTGGCCAGGCTGGTCTCAAACTCCTGGCCTCAAGTGATCTGCCCACCCTGGCCTTCCAAAGTGCTGGGATAACAGGAGTGAGCTACCATACCTGGCATCATTTTTGATGTTTATAATTTGCATCCTTTATCTTGTTTTATTAGCCTGGCCAGAGGTTTATTGATTTTATTGATCTTTTCAAAAGAACCAGCATTTAAGCTTTTACTGATTTTCTCTCTTTATTTGCTATTCTCAGTTTCATTGATTTCTGCTCAACTTTTTATTTATTTTCTTCTCCTCACTTTAAATATGATTTATTCTTCTTTTTCTAGTTTCCTAAGTTGGAAGCTTTGATAATTGATTTCAGATTTTTTTCCTAATATATACATTCGGTGTTATAAATTTCCCAGTAAGCACTACTTTTGCTGCATCACAAATTTTGATAAGTTGTATTCTTACTTTCATTTAGTTAAAATATTTTTAAATTTCTTTTGAGAGTTTTTATTTGACCCACATGCTATTTAGAAATACACTGTTTAACCTCTTAAGTATGTTGGGATTTTCCAGCTATTTTTCTGTTACTGATTTCTAGTTTATTTTTTCCTTTATTGTATATATTTATACATCATGATGTTTTGATATACATATACCTAGTGAAATGGTTGCCATAGTCAAGCAAATTAACATATTCGTGATCTCACGTAGTTACTGCCTTTTTTTTTGTGGCAAGAGCATCTAAAATCCTTTTAGCAAGAATCCTAAATATAATACAATATTATTAACTATAGTACTTATATTTTACGTTGAATTGCTAAACTTGCTGATCCATCATACCTGCAACTTTGAATCCTCTGACCTGCATCTCCCCATTTCCTCCCCTGTTCCTCACTTCTACTTCTTTGTACTTGACTTTAAAAAATAGATTTCATATGTAAGTGAGATCATGCAGTATTTTTCTATCTTCCAGGTTTATTCATGTGACAAATGGCAGGATCACCTTCCTTTTTAAGGTTGAATAATATTCCTCCCCCTTCCCCTCCTCGTGTGTATGTGTGTGTGTGTTATGTGTGTGTGTGTGTGTGAGTGTGAGTGTATGTGTGTGTGTCTTGTAGTTTATTCATTCATCAATGGATGCTGTAGTTGTGTTCGTGGCTATTGTGATAATGCTGCAGTGAACATGGGAGTGCAGGTATCTGTATGAGGTGGTGGTTTCATTTTCTTTAGGTTTTTACCCAGAAATGGAATTGCTAGGTCATACAAGAAAAGTAGTCCTTTTCTTTCTTTTCTTTCTTTCTCTCTCTTTTTTTTTTTTTAAGACAGAATCTCGCTCTGTTGCTCAGGCTGGAGTACAGCGGTGTGTTCTCAACTCACTGCAACCTCCGCCTCCAGAGTTCAAGCGATTCTTGTGTCTCAGCCTCCTGAGTAGCTGGGGTTACAGGTGTGCACTACCCTGCCTGGTTAATTTTTGTATTTTTAATAGAGGCGGGGTTTCGTCATGTTGGCCAAGCTGGTCTCAAACTCCTGACCTCAGTGATCCTCCCACCGTGTTGGGATTACAGGCACGAGCCACCGTGCCCAGTCGTAGTTCTATTTTTAATTACTTTAGAAAACTTTATACTGTTTTCCGCAATTGCTGCACTGGTTTACATTGCCACCAGCAGTGTACAAGGGTTCTCTTTTTTCCACACCCTTGCCAACACTTATCTCTTGAATCTTTTTGTTTTTTAAATAATAGCCATCCTAACAAGTGTGAGATGATATTTCATTATGGTTTTAATTTGCATTTCCCTGATGATAGTAATATTGAATATCTTTTCATATGCTGATTGGCCATTTTTCTTTTCTTTTTTTCTGTTTTGGAGAAATGTTTGTTCAGGTCCGTTGCCCATTCTAAAATTAGGTTGTTTGTTTTTCTTCTACTGAGTTGCACAAGTTCTTTATATATTGTGGAAATTGACTCCTTATCAGATATATGGTTTGCAGATATTTTCTCCTCATCTATAGTAGACTGTCTTCTCATTTTGTTGATTGTTTACTTAGATGTGAAACTCTTTAGCTTGATTTAGTTCTATTTATTTATTTTTGCTTTTGTAGCCTGAGCTTTTGTTGTGATATCCAAAACAACATTGCCAAGACAAGTGTCAAGGAGCTTTCCCATATATTTTCTTCTAGGTTTATGGTTTTAAGTCTTCATGTTGAGTTCTTTAATCAACTTTGAGTTGATTTTTGCTGGTGGTGTAAGATAAAGGTCCAATTTCATTCTTTTGCATGAGGAAATTTAATTTTCTCAGCACCATTATTTGAAGAGATCTTCTATTCCCTATTGTGTCTTCTTGGTGCCCTTGTCAAAAATTAGCGAATCATATATGCTTGGGTTTATTTTTCTCTCTCTATTCTTTTCCATTGGTTTACATGTCTACTTTTTATGCCAGTACCACACTGTTTGGGTTACTATAACTTTGTAATATAATTTGAAACCAGGAAGTGTGCTTCCTCCAACTTTGTTTTTGTCTTACAGAATTACTTTGGCTCTTTAGAGTCTTTTGTGGTTCTATATGAATTTTAGATTTTTTTTTTCTGTTTTTGTGAAAAATGCCATTGGAATTTTCATAAGGATTGTGTTGACTTTGTATTGCTTTGGATAGTACATACATTTTAACAATATTAATTATTTCAGTCTGTGAACATGGAATATCTTTCTATTTATTTGTGTCCTTAATTTCTTTCATTAGTATTGTAGTTTTCAGTAGACAGATCTTTTGCCTTCTTGGTTACATTTATTTCTAAGTCTTTTTATTTTGTTTTTTGATGCTATCATAAGTGGGATGGTTTTCTTGATTTCTTTTTCGTATAAGTAGTTATTTGTGTACAGAAGTGCAACTGATGTTCATGTATTGATTTTGTATCCTGCGGCTTTACTGGGTTTATTCTTTTTTCTTTTTGAGACAGAGTCTCACTCTGTTGCCCAGGGTGGAGTGCAGTGGCTCGATCCCTGCTCACTGCAACCTCCACCTCCTGGGTTCAAGTGATTCTCCTGCCTCAGCTTCGCAAATAGCTAGGACTACAGGCGCGCTGCCACACCTGGCTAATGTTTACATTTTTAGCAGAGATGGGGTTTCACCATTGCTAGTCAGGGTGGTCTCAAACTCCTGACCTCAAGTGATCCACCCGCCTTGGCCTCCCAAAGTGCTGGGATTACAGGTGTGAGCCACTGTGCCTGGCCTATTTATTCTAACAGTGTCGATTTTAGTCTTTGGGGGTTTTCAGTATATAGGACTTTTTCCTTTCAATTTATATTTCTTTTTCTTGCCTAATTGCTTTAGTAGGATTTCCAGTGCTATGTTGAGTAGAAGGGTGAGAGCAAGCATCTTTGTCTTGCTTCTGATCTTAGAGGAAATGTTTTCAGTTTTTCACCATTGAGTATGATATGAGCTGTGGGACATATAGCTTTTATTATGTTGAGGTAGTTTTCTTCTGTTTATAGTCTGTTGACTTTTTTTTTTTTTAAATAATGAAAGGGTGTTGAATTTTGTGAAGTGCTATTTCTGTTTCATTTGAGATGATCATGTGGTTTTTGTCCTTCCATTAATGTGGTGTATTACCCTGATGAATTTTTGTATGTTGAACCATCCTTGTATTCCAAGAATTCCACTTGGTCATGGTGTGTAATCCTTTTAATGTACTGCTGAATTCTTATTGGTAATATTTTCTTGAGGATTTTTACATCAATAGTCGTCAAGGATACTGGTTTATAGTCTTCTAATGTCTTTGTCTGACTTTGGTATCAGGATAATGCTGGCCTCATAGAATGATTTGGAATGTTCCCTCCTGTGCAATTTTTTGGGATTGTTTCAGGAGGATTGGTGTTAATTCTTCTTTAAATGTATGGTAGAATTCTCCAGTGAAGCTTTCTTGTCCTGGACTTTTTTTTTTTTTTTTTTGAGACAGGGTCTTACTTTGTCACCCAGGCTGGAGTGCAGTGGTGCAATCTCAGCTCACTGCAACCTCTGCCCTCCAGGCTCAAGCAGTCCTCCTACCTCAGCCTCCCAAGTAACTGTTACCACAGGCAAGCACCACCATGTCCAGCTATTTTCGTTGTATTTTTAGTAGAGACGGGATCTCACCATGTTGCCCAGGCTGGTCTCTAACTCCTGAGCTCAAGCATTTCTCCTGCCTTGGCCTCCCAAAGTACTGGGATTACAGGTGTGAGCCACTGCGCCTGGCCATGGGCTTTTCTTTTTTGGGAGGTTTTGGATTATTGATTCAATTTCCTTGTTGTTGGTCTGTTGAGATTTTCTTATTTTTTCATGTTACTCAGTCTTGGTAGGCTGTGTGTTTCTAGGAATTGATCTGTTTCTTCTAGGCTGTCCAATTAGTTGGAGTACAGTTGTTCATAGTATTCTCCTATGATCCTTTTTATTTCTATGGCATTGGTTGTCATGTCCCCTCTTTCATTTCTGAATTTAGTTATTTGAGGTCTTTTTTTTTTTCCTCAGTCAGTCTAGCTAAAGGTTTGTCAGTTTTGTTGATATTTTCAAATAACTATTGGTTTTCTTGATTTTTTCCTACTGTTTTTCTATTCTCTTTTCTTTATCTTTGCTCTAATCTTATTTTTTCCTTCTGATCACTTTGGGTTTAGTTTCTTTTTCTAGTTCTTCAAGGTGTAATGTTAGATAATTGACATGAATTTTTTTTTTTTAAATATAGGCATTTACGACTGTAGATTACCTTCTTAGTCCTACTTTTGCTACATTCAATAAGCTTTGGTATTTTGTGCTTTAATTTTTGTCTTAATGTATTATTTCCTTTGTTACTTCTTCCGTGACCCATTGTCTTTTTAAGAGTTTGTTGTTTAATTTCTATAAATTTCTTGATTTTCCACTTTTCTTTCTGCAGCTACCTTCTAGTTTCATTCTGTTGTGATCAGAAAAGATACCTAATACTTTGTGGCCAACATGTGGTGTATCCTGGGGAATGTTTCACGTGCACTTGAGAAGAATGTATATTGTGCTGTTGTTGGGTGGAGTGTTCTGTATATGTATGTTAGGTCCAATTGGTCTGTAGTGCTGTTCAGGTCTTTTCTTTCCTTATTGATCTCATTCTATCCATCATGGAAAGTTGGTTATTGAAGTTTCTCACTGTTTTTGGAGAGCTCCCTTCAATTTTATCAATGTTTGCTTTAAGTATTTAGGAGCTCCAATGTCTGACACATATATAATTATTATATCTTATTTGTGCATTGACCCCATAGTGTTCTCCTTTGTCTATGGTATCAGTTTTGTTTAAAAATGTATTTTGTCTGATATTAGTGTTGCTGCTATTGCTCTCTTTTGGTTACCATTTGCATGGAATATCTTTTTGAATCTTTTTACTTAGATCCTGTGTGTGTCCTTAGTTCCAAAGTGTCTTTTAAACAGCATATAGTTGGGTCCTGTTTTTTAATCCTATGGGTTTTTTTTTTTTTTTGGTAATTTCTTTGTCCTTTCATAGCTTGTTTTTCATTTCCTCCCCTTCTACCTTTCTTTGTGTTTAGTCAATTTTTTTGGTAGGGATATATTTTGATTCTCTTATTTCCTTTTGTGTATATTCTATAGCTATTTTCATTGTAGTTACCATGAGAATATCATAAAACTTCTTAGGAGGATAAAAACCTGTTTAAACTAGTAACAACTTCACTTCAATCACATATAAAAACTCTAGTCCTTTATAGCTTTGCCCCCCAACCTCCACCTCCCGGGTTCAAGTGGTTCTCCTGTCTTAGTCTCCCAAGTAGCTGGGACTACAGGCACAGGTCACCATGCCTGACTAATGTTTACATTTTTAGCAGAGATGGGGTTTCGCCATTGTTGGCCAGGCTGGTCTCAAACTCCTGACCTCAAGTGATCCACTCGCCTTGCCTCCCAAAGTGCTGGATTACAGGCATGAGCCACCGCACCTGGCCAAAGTCATTAGTACCCTGTTAACAACATTTTACTGGTGTCACAAGTAACATGTTTATATATTGTTTAATCATTAACATACTTTCTTAGTTTGTTTTCTCTTGCTTATAACAATACTTGAAACTGGGTAGTTTATTTTAAAAAGTTATGGAGGCTGAGAAATCCAAGGTCAAGGGTGAGGGCCTGATGAGGGCCTTCTTGCTGATGGGGACTCTGCAGAATCCTGAGGTGGTGCAGGGCACATGGTGAGGGGGTTGGGCATGCTAGCTCAGGTCTCTCTTCCTCTTCTTATAAAGCTACCAGTCCACTCTCATGATAAGCCATTAATCCTTAATCCATCAAGTCATTAAGCCGTTCAGATCTGCCCTCATGATTAATTCATTCATGAGAGCCCAGATCCCTCATGACCCAATCACCTCTGAAAGGTTCTACCTCTCAATACTGCCACATTGCGGATTAAGTTTTAACATGAGTTTTAGAGGGGACAGATACTCAAATCATAGCATGTAGATTTATAGTTAATTTTTATGCTTTTGTCTTTTAAATCCTATAAAAGAATTAAGGTGGAGTTACTCACCAGAATTAAAATAATGTTTTTATATTTGTCCATATATTTACCTTTACCAGAGAACTTTATATTTTCCTATGGCTTAAAGTTACTATCTAGCATCCTTTAATTTCAACTTGAAGGACTGCCATTAGCATTTCTTCCAGGTGAGGTCTAGTGGTAATGAACTCTCTCAGCTTTTGTGAATGTTTTAATTTTCCCTTTTACAGGTGCATGCCATCACGCCCGGCTAATTCTTGTATTTTTAGTAGAGACGGGGTTTTGCTATGTTGGCCAGGCTGGTCTGGAACTCCTGACCTCAGGTGATCCTCCTGCCTTGGCCTCCCAAAGTGCTGGGATTACAGGTGTGAGCCACTGTGCACCTTGTATCTTTCTTTATCTGTTGGAGGATCTGAGATACTATTTTAAAGTCCTTTGGAAGTATAGTTTGTAATCTGATTTTTAGTAAGAGGGTTATTTTTTTTTCTCTTTGTGTGCATTCTTCTCTACCTGCTCTTTTTGTGGTTGTTTCTGCTTTGTCCTTTATGGCATCTTCTTTAGAAGGAAATCTTATATTGGAAGCTCTGGGTTCTTATTCTTCACGGTTATTGGGAAAAATCTCAAGAACCAGTCCCTGAACCAGTGGGTGGCTTGACCAGGTCATTTTTGTTTTATTGCCTGTAATCTGTCCATTTGTGTTCCTTCAGCCTTTGGCTATGGTCACAACTTTTATTGCCTTCTTTCACTAGTAGGAGAGCGCTGCTCCAACCCCTTACTTCACAAAATGATTCTGACTTTTGTTCCCACTTCTTGTGCTATGAGTTGATTTCAGTCCCTATTATTGGGATTGATTTTTAACTGTCTCAACCAGTAAGATTTAAAAATAGACAACTTGCTTGTTTCTGTTTGCTGCTTTTACCTCTATGGGTAAAGGAGGTTAAGGAACTGCTGTGGTTTATGCAAAAGTATGCTGTGTCCTAACTGAGTAACCTTAAGGATAATAGCTTGTATAATGGTTGTGAAATCAAAATGTCGTATATGTGAAAGGGCTTTATAAACTGGGAAGTATGGTCTAAATATTAGTTTATTTTTGTTGGGTAATCATAGTGATTGTGTTATTACTCTATTTAAGCCTGCTTTTGATTTTCAGATTGTTCCATTGACCTGTCATGTATGGCAACAGATAGTATATCAAGGTAATAGTAGAACACAAATTTCTGACACTAATGTGGTCTGTTTGGAAACAACAGCTCAGCGGGGTTCTGGGGATGATCAGGTATGTCTTCTGTAACTGGCTAACTTTTTTTTTTAATAAGCAGCACAAGAAATTCTGATTTAGCTATGAAGAATGGAAAAATAAATTAATATTCGTTAATATTATGTTTTGTTTTCTTGTCTTTTTTTTTTTTTTTTTTTAAGACAGGGTCTCACTCTGTCACCCAGGCTGGAGGGCAGTGGCATGATCATAGCTTACTGCACCCTCCAACTTCTGGGATCAAGTAATCCTCCTGCCTGAGCCTCTTGAGTAGCTGGGACTACAGACATATACCATCAAACCCACCTAATTATTTTTAAAAAATTTTTTATAGATGGAGTCTCGCTTTGTTGCCCAGGCTGGTCTTGAGCTCTTGGCCTCAAATGATCCTTCGCCTTGGCCTCCCAAAGTGCTAGGATTACAGGAGTGAGCCACCACTCTTGGCCAAATATTCTATTTTTCTAATAGATTGTTGTAAACTTTATGTATATGTAGAAGAGCAGTTCACTTTTTTTGAAGGCGAGTCTCAGGACTCTTATTTTTATTTTTAGTTTAAAAATTTTTTATAGAGATGGGGGTCTCTGTGTTTACTGGGCTGGTCTCTCATTCCTGGCCTTAAGTGATCCTCTTGCCTCGGCCTCCTAAAACTATTGAGATTACAGGCATGAGCCGCTGTGCCTGTCCTCAGGACTCTTTATATTCTTCACAAGTATTCTTAAGAGCTTTTGTTTATGTGGATTATCTATATAGATATTTAGCATACAAGAAATTAAAACATTTAAAACTATTTAAAATTTATTTTGAAAGAACAAACCTATTACATATTACCATAAATAGTATATTTTAAAGTAAAAAATGACTATTTTCCAAAACAAAAAAATTAGTTGGAAGAATAGCATTGTTTAAATTCCGGCTTACTAGAACTCAGTTGGTATATTATTCAGGGTTCTCCAGAGAAACAGAACCAATAGGTTGGAGATAGATACATCTATCTATCTATACACATCTGTGTGTGTGTGTGTGTGTGTGTGTGTGTGTGTATATATATATATCTTTATTGATATTTATTATATAGAATTGGCTTATGTGATCATGAAGACTGAGAAGTCCCAAGATCTGCAAGCTGGAGCCCCAGGAGGGCTGATGGTATAGTTCCAATTCAAGTCCAAAGGCTTGAGAACCAGGAGCACCAGTGGTGTTAAGTTTTGATCTGAATCTGCAGGTAGAATACCCTCCAGCTGGAAGACCATCAGGCAGAGAGAACACATTCTCTCTTGCTCAGCCTTTTGTTGTATTTAGGCCTTCAAGGTACTGGATCAGGCCTACCCACATTGGAGAGGGTAACCTGCTTTACTTAGTTTCCAGATTCAAATGTTAATCTCATTCATACACACCTCACAGGCCAGGAACAGTGGCTAACGCCTGTAATCCCAGCACTTTGGGAGGCTGAGGTGGGTGGATCACCTGAGGTCAGGAGTTCAAGACCAGCCTGGCCAACATAGTGAAACACTGTCTCTACTAAAAATACAAAAATTAGCCAGGCGTGGTGGTGCACACCTGTAATTGCGGCTACTTGGGAGGCTGAGGCAAGAGAATCGCTTGAACCCAGGAGGTGGAAGTTGCAGTGAGCTGAGGTTGTGCCACTGCACTCCAGCCTGGGCGATGGAGCAAGACTTGTCTCAAAAAAAAAACAAAAAAACCCCCCCCAAAAAAACAAAAAATACCACACACATACACACACCTCACAGACATATCCAAAATTGTGTTTAACCAAGTATCTGGACACTCCATGATCCAGTCATTTTGATACATAAATTACCTATCATAGCTGGATTCTCAGTCTGCTCTGCATTTCATTTGTTGGGATGTATTGTTTTGGTTGAAGTATATGAAGACAATCTGGCCTTACATAGATGAAAAAGGAGTTAGGGAAAGGAGGCTGTCATTCAGTCCCTGAAAGGGTGTCAGTGACCCTCAGGGATTTTTGGACTACACTTTGAGAACCACTTTTCTAGCACATAGTTATAAACTTTGAAGAAATGAAACGATCACGAGCAGATAGGAAAAAAGCTCATGTAGAGTTATTGGAGGAAAAATGTAGTGTTACTAATAATGGTTAAATATTTAAGGTTGATTAATAACTTGAGTATCAGATTTCTCCTGTTACCTTCAGTTTTCTTTAAATTGCAGTGATTACCTGTTAGATGCAAGATATGGAGGAAGGGAGATACACTATCACTGAGGCAAAGTAGTTAAGACAATCTCTGACCATAAAAAACATAGTACCTGGGGCCATTAAATGGAAGAGGATTGTTTTGGGTCGAATTGTGCCCTCCCAAATTATATGTTGCAGTCCTAATCCCCAGTACCTCAGAATGTGACCTTATTGGTGATTGCAGGTGTAATTATTTAAGCTCACACTGGAGTAGGGTTTGCTCTTAATCCAATCTAACTGGTGTCCTTATGAAAGAGGAAAGCACCATGTGAGGAGAAAAACATACAAGGAGAAGATGGCCGTGTGAAGATGGAGGCAGAAATTGGAATTATGCTGCCACATCCAGGGAATGCCTGGGGCTTCCAGAAGGTAGAAGTAGCAAGGAAGGACCCTCCCCTAGGGGCTTCAGAGGGAGCATGACCCTGCCAACACCTTGATTTCAGACTTCTGGCCTCCAGAACTGCGAGATAATTTCTGTTGTTTTAAGCCACCTAGTTTGTGTCACTTTGTTATAGCAGCCCTAGGAAACTAATACTGGGTCATATTTCTAAATAATATTCTCTGAGGGCATATTTTCGGTAGAGCACAGTCCAAAAATTGATGTCTTCCTTTTTTTCCTGTTTCATACAATACGAACCATGATGGACCCTAAAGCACTTCATTTCATCCTTTACACCTGGGTTCGTCAGAATAGCTGGAACATTATGCCGCTTTCTAGTTCACTTCCTTCTTATTCTATCGTTGTTCATCTTTGTTACTGTCATCTGAGTTACCTTTATTTATTCACGGAAAACTAGCTCTTGCTACATTGTCTTCCTCTCTTTTATTGGTTTCTTTCACTTCAGCATACATTTCCCATTCAGTGCCTGAAGTTCTCATATATTTCATCTAATCTCCAGTGATCTTTACTTCCATACCTCCTTCCAGTCTTCTCCTACCTGTAAGTAGTTACTCATCCCATGATCACAGTCTATCTAGACTTTGTCATCACCAGCTACTTTACTACAAATGTCTCGTCCTCTCTTCCCTTCCGGCTACTGCTTCGGTCAATATTCTGCTCCCTGTTACAGTGAAATTTTTAAGAGTTGTCTATACATTTTCTGTTTCTGTTTCCTGATATCCTATGCTCATTTTTAAAAAGTCAGGTTTATTGTAGGTATAAGTTAAACATATCAAAATTTACTCTCTTAGGTGTACAGTTTGTCAAGTGAGCTTTGACATACGTATACAGTCATGCAGTCACCACCACATTTGAGATAGACAGCACTGCCTTCACAAAAAGGAACGTCACAAAAAGTTCCTGTGTGCCCCTTTGTAGTCAGTCACTTCCCCAACTCCTAGTCCCTGGCAACTACTTATCCAATTTCTTTCTCTTTAGTTTTACCTTTTCAGAATAATATGGTGTGTAGACTTTTGAATCTGACTTCTTTCACTTGGCTTAGCTTTTGAGATTTATCCATGTTGTTGCATGTATCAATAATTTGTCCACTTTAATTTTTATTACTGAGTAGTATTCCATTTGTGTATAGGTTTTTCGGTAGACATACTGCTTCATTTCTCTTGGCAAATACCTAGGAATGGCTGGGCGTGGTGGCTCACACCTGTAATCCCAGCACTTTGGGAGGCTGAAGTGGGTGGATCACTTGAGGTCAGGAGTTTGAGACCAGCCTGGCCAATATGGTGTAGTAGAAACCCCGTCTCTACTAAAAATATAAAAATTAGCCAGGTGTGGTGGCACATGTCTGTAATCCCAGCTACTCGGGAGGCTGAGGCAGGAGAATCGCTTGAACCTGGGAGGCGGAGGTTGCAGTGAGTCAGGATGGCGCCAGTGCACTCTGGCCTGGGTGACAGAATGAGACTCTGTCTCAAAAAGAAAAAACAACAACAACAAAAAACCCTAGGAATGGGTTTGTTGAGTGATAAGGTAATTGTATGTTTAACTTTATAAGAAAGTACCAAACTGTTTTTCCAAAGTGGCTGTACCATTTTGTATCCTAGTAGTATATGAGAGTTCTGATTGCCCTGCATTCTTGGCAGCTGTTGGTATCATCAGTTTTTTCTTTTTTTCTTTTTTTTTTTTTTAATTTTAGACACTCTAGGAGATGTATTATGGTGTCTCACTGTGATTTTAACATTCATTTCTCTAATGACTAATGATATATGGCATCTTTTTGTGTGCTTATTTGCCCTCCATGTTTCTTCTTCAGTGAGAGATCTCTTAAAATCTCTGCCTGATTTTTTATGGCTGGTTTGTTTCATTTTTTGAGCTTTGGGAGTTCTTTATGGCTCTAGATGCAAGTCCTTTATCAGTTATTTCTTTTGCAGAGACAGTCTGTGGCATGTTTTTGTATTCTCCTGTCTTTGAAAGGCAGAAGTTTTAATTTTGATGAAACTTGTTTATTGATTTTTTTTCCTTTTTTGGTTTGTATTTCTTGTGTACTATCTGAGAAATCTTGGCCTAATCCTGTGTCACTGAGATTTTTCTTCTATGTTTTCTTCTAGACCAGGGTTTCTCAGCCTTGGCACTATTGACATTTTGGGTTGAATAATTCTTCATAGTGGGGGTCTGTCCTGTGTGTCCTAAAATGTTTAACAGCATTCCTGGCCTCTTCCCACTAGATACCAGTAATAGTCCCCCAATTTGTAACCATCCGGAATGCTTTCTGACATTGCCAAATGTTCCATGGTTGAAGGGAGAGGCGTGTCAAAATCTCTCCCAACTGAGAACTGCTTTTTCAGAAGTTTTGTAGTTTCACGTTTTACATTTATGTCTAAGATCCATTTTGAGTTGGTTTTTGTATATGGTGTGAAGGAAGCATCCAAGCTGTATTTTCTTACATATGAATATGTAATTGTTATTCCAGCACCATTTGCTATCTTTTTTTCCAGTGGATTTCATGACATCTTTGTAAAAAAAATTAATTGACCTTATATATGTGGGTCTATTTCTGCACACTATTCCATTGATTTACATATGTGTCCTCATGCCAATATTACACTCTTAATAACTGTACTGTCTTAAAATCAGGTTGTGTGAGTTTTCCCACTTTGTTCCTCTTTTTAAAAATTGATTATTTCAGATTCTTGGAATTTCTATATAAATTTTAGAATTAGCTTGCCCAATTTATATTTTAAAAGCCTGCTAGAATTTTTTATTAAGATTTCATTGAGTCTATAAATCAATTTGAAGATAATTTTGACATCTTAACAATATTGAGTTTTCTAATCCATAAACATGACAGTTCTCTTAGTTTATTATTTCTCTTTAATGTCTTCATCAATGTTTTGCTGTCTTCAGTGTGCCAATCTTACACGTTTTGTTAGACTTACTGGTATTTTTAGAAATTTCTATTTCCTATTATTCATTATAAGTGTATAGAAATATAATTGACTTTTTATATTGACCTTGTGTCCTATTACCTTGCTAATCTCACTTACTAGTTTTAGTAGCTTTTTTAAAAAAATATTTTCTTTAGGACTTTATATGCAGAGTTATATTAACTATGTTTTGTTTTTTACTTTTAAATAGATTTGTCATTTCTTTTTTTCCGTTTTTTTTATTTTGCTTTATTACACTGGCTAGGATCTGCCTATTCTTCTACTTGATCTACTTTGTGTTCTGACCCCAATTCTTTGAAAGGAAGTATCACCAGCAATATTTATGTAGCTGAATACAGTGAATACTTTTCTGTCCTCCTCTTAGGTACGATAAATAGCATTTAATACTATTATTAATCATTACATAACTTCTTTAAATTATTTCCTTTCTTGGGTTCTTCTGGTTTTTTTTCTACTCATCTGGCTGTTCTCTCTCAGTATCCTTTGCTGCTTTATCTTCCTTTGTTAAACCTTAGAATCAGAATTTGTAAGCTGTGGACCCAAGTATGACTCAAATGTGGTTTTCAAAAACCATTTTTTTTTGGCATAATGTTTTAACACTTTTGAAATAGAATACTTTAAAGTGAACATGCATGGTTAGCCACAAATCCCATTACTCTCCACTTCCAGGATGGATTACTTCATTTGTCTTACCCCCATACCCCTATACACATTTAGTTTTCAACCTCTGCTTGAAACGTTGGAATGTTCGCGGTCTCATCCAGATCCAGGACTTTAAATACATCTGTATACTGATAAATCCCAAAGATGTATCTCAGACTTTTATTTCTCCCTCAAAATTTGTTTGTATTTGTCAGAATGCTTATATGTTGTCCCTCCCCACATCTGTCAAAAATATTTAGAGATTTGTTGGCCTTTTTATATTGATTTAAAAGGTATAACACAAAGAATATTTGATGATTGAAATGTATCAAGAAAATACATAATGCAGAAAGTTAAAAAAGGTTGAACAGAGGTTGTTTTAAAAATTCAGTTTATAATGGGAAATTATAAGAATATGTTTGCATAGGAGAGGAATGATTCAGTAATGAGAGAAAAATGGGTGAAGGAAAGTGGGAGAATCACATAGGAAGGAAATCACTGAAAAAAATTTGAATGAGATAGGAAGGCCTTTGAGAGGCAGAGTGACTTTTTTTTATTTTCAAGTCATAAGATAGAAATCTGGTAATGGGGATTGTAGATCTGGTGGTTGAAGACAAGGGAGTTCCTCTCTCCTGCTCTACACTTATTGAAGGTCATCAGTTGAAAATTAGGAGCGTTCAATAGTTCTGAGGAGGGAAGGTATGAAATCTCAACTCACCAGGAAAATGTAGTAGGATTTCCAGGCAATATTGAGTGCCCTTCAGGTTTAGTGACATCAATTTAAAGAAAAGCCAGTCAGTTTGGGAGTGTGATTTCTCCAGCAACGTGCTGCTGATTGGATTCATGCAAGGAGACGGTTAGCTTTTGCTGAGCAAATAGGATAATGGGAGAAAAACGCAAGAAAGTTAAGGGTGTTTGCAAGGCAGTGATTATAAGGATGGCTCTGAACTCTCAGAGGGGCAAAGAAGGAAATACAGATAAGAAAGGAATAAAGAAAAGTATAAATGTGATAGGATAGTTGTCTCCATGAAGTTAAAAAATTATTGCAGTAGAGGAACTAGAGAGTAAGTGATCTGTGGAGGTCAGAGGATGGGCAGAAAGACTAATGGATACATCTGTCACTATTAGGGAGGAGTGAACTATGGGATACAGGCTCAAACCATGGTCAGAGAGGCTAAGAGATGAGTCAGGGGACCAGTGATTTTTGCTTTAGTGAGTCACAAGATGATTGGAATTCTCCTGCTTTAAAACCTTTTGTTGGCTCACTAACCTGTCCCCTATAGAATGGAGTGCCCTCAAAAGAAAAAATGTAAAATTAATCATTCTCATATTCCTTTTATTTTCAAGTATCAGAAAGGTGAAAAGCATGTTTCCAGTAGCAATTTGATGTTATAGATCTGATTAATTTATTCAGTGTAGAAGGGATTGAGGTATTTTGGAATGTCAAAAGTCTGCTACTCCATAAATGTAGCGTTAATATTCTAGAATATTTCTCTCCACATTTTTTTCTTTGCATGTATTTGTATAACTGATATTATGTAGTGGATAGTGGGTATCTTTTTTTCTTAAACTTACTATATGAACATTTTATTAATGAATTTTAAATATTGGAAATGTCTCTTCAAAGACAAAAGTCTTGTTGGAAAATGTTTGTGAAAATATTTGTAAATTGTAATACATCTTCTTTTTATGGATTCTGGACCACTCGGGAATTAAAAGATACCTATATTCTCTTAGAAACATTTGAGTTGATCAAGGAAGAAGAGTCCAGTAGTGGAATACTTACAAAATAATGAAAATACATTATATGTCTAAAGTTGCTGTCAATATAATGCCACTTTCCCATGTTTTTATTTAAATAAATAAAGCAAATTGAATGAATTAATTATTTAACCAAAGATTTTACATAAAGACTCAAAAACTTGTAATCCCAGCACTTTGGGAGGCCAAGACAGGGGAATCGCTTGACTCTAGGAGGTCCAGACCAGCCTGGGCAACATAGTGAGACCCCTGTCTCTACAAAAATTTTTAAAAAATTAACTGAGTGCCTGCCAGTAGTCCCAGCTACTCAGGATACTGAGGATGACAGGATCACTTGAGCCTGGAGGCAGAGGTTGCAGTGAGCTGAGATTGTGCCACTGTATTCTGGCCTGGTTAACAGAGCAAAAGCCTGTCTCACACACACAAAAAAAGAAAAACTGCAAATAGAGGAAACATGGTAAAGAGAAAAACAAGTTGTAAAATATAATACAGTTGTTAAATTCAAGAAATAGAGAAAAAATAGATATATTCCTAGTAAATAGAGTTGCGAAAAAAATCTCAATGAAATAGACTTTCTACAAAACTATGAGTATTTTATAGAGGTAGACTAGGATTACTGAGGAGGAAATTGAGAAAGTTATGTTAGTACCAGCTATCAAAAAGATTTTTGGAACTAATAGATTCGCTGATAAATCTTTTACATTTTTAAAGAAAATTGAAGTTGCTTAAATAAATACAGAACAACGTTATGAAACAAGAAAATGAGGGCATTCTAAAATACTGATTAATCTTAGTTGTGACCATATATGTGTGAAAATGTTAAAGAATATGCTAGCAAACATTTAAACGTCTGATCTACCACTGCTGTGTAAGAAATGTGAACATGTTTCAATATAAAGAAATTTATTGACTTGGGAGGCTGAGGTGGGAGGATCAAGCGCTTTAGCCCAGAGTTTGAGTCCAGCCTGGGCAACATAGCAAGAACCTGTCTTAAAAAAAAAAATTATTGCTATCCTTTATCAGGTTTAATTGGGGAAAATGATGCTATAACATAGTTTGAGCTAATTTAGTGTTCATTTCTAATCAAATTATTTGAAAATGAAAATACTTTCATATCATGATAGACTATACTTAATTATTAACTAATATTAAATTCAAAAGGAAAATACCTTTTAAACTTGTCACCATTAGTATTTAATACGACTTTAATTCAGCATTGTTATTTAGTGTGATCTGTAGATTGGTGCCAGTCCATGATTTGCTTGTTACTGGTCTGTCAAGAGATAAGTACAGAAATTGAGAGGAAGTGTTTAGAAACTTTTATAGTAGTTGGATAGAGTAATTTTATCTTTTTTAGACCTAGAAATCAAACATTTGGGCTTGTGTTTTATATCTTGGGCTTATAGTAAGACTTTTAAATTTCATTTTTCTAGTTATTTTTACTGGTTTTAAAAATTAGCTTATTTCTCATTAATTTTTGTTAGCATTTTAGTAAAGTGTCAGTATGTGATGAATTGGAAGTAGGAAAAACTGGTTCTTCCCTATAGGTAGTTTGAGAAGCAGTTCTCTGGATCTTGCCACTAATTTAAGAGTAAATATTTGAAGGAGACAAATGTATCACATTCATGGGTGATATGATAATGTTATATATACTGAGAAGAGCCAGGGATCGTTTAGAAACTAGTAGAGCTAATAAAAATTCAGTCGAGTGAATTCCAAACCTAAAGCTGAAGTGAATGCTTCAGTAGGACCCATGAATCGGCCCAGCCCTTGCGTGCACCAAGTTTGGCCCCTCTAGCATCGCCGCCACGAAGAAAGTGGCTCAACAGCTTTGGCTGAAGGCCCGGCTCAACTGTGTAAAAATTTCCCAGGCAGCTGCAGACTTGAAACAATTCTGTCTGCAGATTGCTTAACGTGACTCTCTGCTGACTGGAGTATCTTCAAGTACAAATTCATTCAGACCCCAGAAAGTCTGTTGCTTTTTGTAGTAAAATGAATCTTTCAGAGGTTTCCCAAGCCACTTCTCATGATACAGTGAATATTCAAAAGAGAGCTACATTTGAAGCCTGTACAAAAGCTTATCCCCGAAACACATGTGCCAGAATATACAAACTTCTACTTTTGTCAGTCCTTAATATCTACCTCTCTGAATTTTCATGAATTTCTATTTCACAAGGGTAATTGTTTTATATACACTGGCAGCGGCGTACAATAAAACTTAGTATAAAAGGTTTTTTTTGTGTTAAAAAAAGATGTGTAGTAATGGGAAGAGGTCTAAAATGTAGTTAATATTGTGAGAACAACAGCTTTACATTTTCTATACTTTGATGAGAATGTCATTAAATAGGAAGCTATATAATACATGAGTGGACATTTTCATCTAAATATTAATATGTATGGTAACTCAGTTAATGACTTAGCATGTTTTCCTTTAAAATTTTTCTAGAAAACAGAATCTTGGCATTGTCTTCCTCAAGAAATGGACTCTTCCCAAACCTTGGATACATCCCAGACCAGGTTTAATTTGAGAACGGAAGATACTGAAGTGACAGACTTCCCCTCTCTGGAGGAGGGTATATTGACGCAATCAGAAAATCAAGTAAAGGAACCCAACAGAGATCTCTTCTGTTCTCCACTGCTAGGTAATGCCTCTTTATTTTAACTAGTAGTAATACCTCACAGTTGTAAGTTTTGCGGGTACTGCAAGTCTTGTAACTTTCCCCTTTTTGAGTTAAGGAGCTCTGTAGAGACCTACTCAGAGGGATTAGCTTATTTCTGTTTTGTTTGTTTGTTTTTTACTGGCTAGCTGATCTAATTATATTAAGTGTGCAGTTGCCTCTCATTTTATCACTTCCCGTTGCTCACAGAAGGCAGAAAGGTGATAACTGTCTACTGTGTGTGCCTCCTCAGTCTTGAATTTGCAGAGTTTTTGGGATGAATAGTATACTTTGGTTATCTCAGCAATGGAGACTCCATGATCCCCCACAAAAAACAAAAAACAAATGTTCATATTTACCTTTTTGATTTTTAGAATTAATTAAGGCATATTTATTATCCTTAGCTTTCAAGCCAAAAATTGAGGTAAAGAGGTTGAGTGGCTTGTCTGAGGTAGATCTTGCTGCTTTCCTCTGTTTAGTATGGAACTGATTTATTAGCTCTTTATAAAAGATAAACTTTAAGTACTTTTAAAATCATTAAGGGATTCAGTTATGAAGATGGTTTTATAGTTTTGTAGAGAAGCATGAATAGAACTTAATTCAGCAAGTTCTTTGCCAACATAAACTAATGCTATCCAAATCAAGGTATTAGTGCCAACGTATTCTATGATGTGGATTATTAAAGTCAATTTTAGGTCCACATTTTAAGAAAGGTTGACAAAATTAGAGTACCTTTGTGGGAGGAGAGGACTATCTTTTGATAGACAAAAGAGAAGACTTAGCTATGGTCAAATATTTGAAGGGCTGTTATGCTAAAAAGGAAGCAACTTATTTTTTATTCATTCATGTAACAAATATCTAAGTGCCTCCTATGTGTTTGATGCTAGGGGTATATAGATGAAAGCTACCTCCTCTTCTGGGAAGGCAGTCCAGTAAACAGAAAATAACAGTACCATGGGATTTGTATTATAATGGTGTAGAGCAGGAGTCTGCCAACTATACCTTACAGGCCAAGTCTTGATTTTGTACTGTCCATCTGCTAAGAATGATTTTTGCATTTTTAAAGGATTGTAAAAACAAACAACAGTAGTATGTATGACCAACAAAACCGAAAATATTTACCATCTGACCCTTTATAAAAAAAGGTTTGCTAACTCCTGGAGTTTAAAATGAATACATAACTTAAAGGAAAGCTATTTTTCAAATTGATGTAAAAAAGAGCTTTCTAATAGAGCCATTTAATACTAAAAAAGGCTATATAACAACGACAAAAAGTGAGCTTCATGTCACTGCAAAATGTCTAGCAAAATTCTGTATTAGGATTTTAGCACTGGGGAGGAGATTGTACTTTGTGACCTAAAATGTTTTCTAATGTAAAGTTTTATAACTCTGGCTTCTCATTTACTATAGTTAGGGCAGAACATTTTAAATTATTGGAGTAGATTCCTGGATCTCATAGGCAGAGGAAATTTTATCATTGCTGTTTTGTTATGCATAAGTACTAACATTGTGATAAATAGGCTCTCGCCAATGGCAAATGTCATTGATGATGGCTGGTGCCAGAATGGTTAGATACCTCAAAAAAGAGGGATGCAAGCCAGTAACAGATATACATACTTGAGGAAACAAGAAGCAGTTGAAAGCTGTAAGAAAAAGGCATGGCAAGTAAAATACACCACCTTCCCATCACACACACACAGATAATGTTGTACACTTGAGAATCATTAACTCTTCAGCTTTGGCCTGCTCGTTTAGCAAATACATTTGCCTATTTACCTGATTTAACTGTCCAACTCCACCCTGAGATATTCTTAAATATTTAAGGAGATGCTGAAATGCTGCTTATAACTTACTTGTTACTTACTATTCCTTACTTATACTTAAATAGCTATTTTAGGTACTGAGGATTTCTGTAGGTTCTGAAACCTGGTTAGGGTTAACTCTAATTTTTTTTGAGAAAAGACTGTCAGATTCTTTAAATACTCAGCCTACAGTTAAGTGGAAATAGTAAATTTGCTTTACTTGCCCAAAGGTCCCCCTTGTAGCATTAGCTCTAGTGTATTTGGGGACTTTGTTAAAAACTCTTCATGAGTTTTTAGAGGGGTGAAGGACTGTTACGGAGGTTTAAGACTGCTTCTCTGTGCCAAGACCAAAGAGGAACTGTACCAATTGTTCCTTGGTGGCAAAGGTTATTGTTATATATCAGTTTTTCATTTTTAATTAATTCATTCAGTAAATAAATAACTCTCTTTTGAGTACCTTTTAAGTGTAGCAGGTACTTTGCTAGGCACTGAGGATATAGCTATGGATAAAGTAGACACAGTTGACAATTTAGATGGGAAGTGGATAGACTGAAGATTAAAACAAGAGGGTGATGAATTATATGGAAGTTATGCAGGGTATATAAGCAGTGACAGTATGTGTTTTGACTAAGTAAAGGACAGATGACAACATGGTGAGCTCTGTGAACTCTAGATTTGCAGTAATTTCAGGGGGAACAGTAGTGTGAGAGAGGAGTCCTCACTTTGTACACAGTGTTGCAGGCATTCTGAAATCAAGAAAGTATACTGATTAAAATAAGAATGATTTAAGTCAACATTCAGGAAATCACAAGAATTTTTTTTTTTCACTAAAGCAGCAGTTCAAACTTTTTGGGTAACAGGATTCTTTTACACTTTTAAAAATTACTGACAACTCCAAAGAGCTTTTGTTTATTTGGGTTATTGATATTTCCCACATTAGAAATTAAAACTGAAACATTTAAAATGTATTTATTAATTCATTGAAAACATATTTTATAAAAAATAACTTTTCCAATACAAAAATGTTTAGAAGTATGGCCATGTTTTACTTAAACAATTCTATAATGTCTGACATAATAGAAGACATCAAGACTCTCATGTCTGTTTCTGTATTCAATCTGTTGCTGTATCATACATTCTGTAGCTTCTGGAAAATGTCACTGTATCTTTTTGAGAGAATGGGAGTGAATAAGGCATATGATATCTTAATATTATTTTGAATAAAATTTTGACATTAGGTACCCGCTAAGAGTGTCTTAGGGCCCAGGAGCTCCTGTGCTATGCTTTGACATAACGGGTGTAGTCTATATTATGTAGGATGGGAAGAAACACTCATAATAGTTAAGAGCGTTTGCTAAAAATTGAAATGCTTGGGTTCAAATCTCACTCTGGCATTTCAGCTACTTGAATGTGGACAAGTTACTTAATGCTTTGTAAGTTTTGTAATCATGTTTCCTCACCTATAAGATATATATAATAATACCTATCTTTCAAGGTTGTCATGAGGATTAAATGAAATATTGTGTGTTAAGCACCTGGACCTTGTCAGACTCTCAATAAATGGTAGCTGCTACTGCTGTTGCTTTTATATTATTATTCTAATGCTTGTAGAATTCTCCATATGGCAGCATATGTAGGTGCTTTAAAGTATTATATACGTAAGTAAATAATCAATTTTCAGCATTACCCAGCATTTAATATTTGAAACTTTACAGTCATACAAGATAGCTTTGCTTCTCCTGATTTGCCTTTGCTGACCTGTTTGACACAAGACCAAGAATTTGCGCCTGATTCTTTATTTCATCAAAGTGAACTAAGTTTTGCATCTCTGAGGTAGGATGATTTATTTGCATGTAACCTTTCTCATTTCTTGTTCTATGTTTTTACTAATATTAGTGACTTCAGGCTAAGGTGGGACTTTGAGGTGGGGCTTAGATACTCTTAGGACAAGCCCTGAAGGTAACAAAGTCCTGTACTAAGACTTGATGCATATTAATTTGGCAGAGTAACATATGTGTAGAGATGAACCAGATGACAGTAGTTTATTTAAAAATAATTCCTAATATATTCAGGCATTTCAGGCATATTTTAATTTAGAAGACACACTGGATTTTCCTTCTTATAAACCTCCCCATCTGCTGCCCATCATCTCTCTCCTCCCTCTCACCCTTATTCTGCAAAAAGCATTTATTTCTTGTCCACTAACTTGTTTGGCACTCTCATTTTGTTCAGCTGTTATTGAATGAGACTAGTTAGCTCTCCTTACCTTATAGGAGGTGTCAATATGAAGTAAGAAGATTTTTATGAACAAACATATCCAAATGAACAGATACTCCAAATTCATGTCCTTTAGAATAGTCATAATGGGAGAAAAGTCTGGAATTTTCAAAACATATTTGGAATTATTCAAGAATATGTTTTCTTCTTTTAGAATTGAAAACCCACCTTAAATTAAAAACTATAGATGTTTAGAAAGTAAAAAGTAACCTCTGTCCTTATACTATATATTTACCTTATATCACTTTTATGAAAAGTGATCTATACACATTAGATCATCAACTAATGATTAAGTTACTGTTGTGTTTTGGGAATAGATCACTTCTTGAGTGGTTTCTTTCTCTTTCTCTTTTTGTTTGTTTGCTTTTTTTTTTTTTTTTTAGATGGAGTCTTGCTCTGTTGCCCAGGCTGGAGTGCAGTGGTGCCATCATGGCTCACTGTGACCTCTAACTTCTGGGCTCAAGCAATCCTCCTGCCTTAGCCTCCACAGCAGCTAGTACTACAGGCATGTGCCACCATGCCCAGCCAATTTTTAATTTTTTTGTAGAGATAGGGTCTTGCCGTATTGCCAAGGCTTGTCTTGAACTCCTGGCTTTAGGTGATCCTCCTGCCTCAGCCTCCCAAAGTGCTGGGATCATAGGTGTGAGCCACTGTGCCTGGCCTTGTATGGTTTCAAGAGCACAATAAATGATGACTAGTAAAAAAGTTAATGCAGATTAAATGAAAAATCATGGTAGGCGTCATTATGAAAATCACATTCTGTGTCTATTGTTTTAGGAGAAGTCTGAGATAATATCAGGGTTATAGGGTGGTAGTTCACCTTTTAGTTAAAAGAATTTGCTTTGCTCAGTCATTAGCCATCTTAGGAGAGTCTGAAATTAGGAGAGCTGTGTTTTTCAATACACTTTTCAAATAAACTTGATTTCAGTGACATATGTATTTTTGTGTTAGTACTTAAAAATTAAATGTTTTTAATGTTATATATTTATTTATTTTTAACTATATATTCTCAGGGGAATTCCTGATAAGTCTGAAGATACTGAATGGTCTTCTCGACCATCGGAAGTTAGTGAAGCTTTATTCCAGGCTACTGCAGAAGTAGCCTCAGACTTAGCAAGCAGTCGCTTTAGTGTATCTCAGCACCCGCTTATAGGCAGCACAGCTGTTGGGTCTCAGTGCCCTTTTTTACCTTCTGAACAAGGGAATAATGAAGAGACTATTTCGTCTGTTGATGAGCTGAAAATTCCCAAAGACTGTGATCGTTATGATGATCTTTGTTCATATATGTCATGGAAGACACGAAAAGATACACAGTGGCCTGAAAACAATTTAGCTGATAAAGATCAAGTTTCAGTTGCAACTTCATCTGACATAACTGATGAAAACATAGCTACTAAAAGAAGTGACCATTTTGATGCTGCTTGTTCATATGGGCAGTATTGGACACAGGAAGATTCATCTAAGCAGGCAGAAACATATTTAACCAGTAAGTACCCTGATTCTTTTTCAGATTCATCTGACACAATTGATAAAAATAAAATTCCCAAGGGAAGTAACAATTTTAGTGTCCCCTTTTCCTATGTGCCATGGAACAAAGAGGGAACTTTGCACCACCCAGAAACGTGTGTAATCAGTAAGGACTGTTTTTCCTTTCCACGTGAAGTTGCTGCTCATCATCATCATAAAATGTCATATTCTTTCTTGTGTTGTTTGTTGGAAAGAAGAGGAAAAGGGCTTCCCTTGACTTCTGATAGTCATTATTTTGAGAATGTTTATTTAAGGGCTCCAGCTGAGATTGAGGTGAAACAAAAGATGGATTCTTTGGAGGGTTATGAAAGAAATGAAGAAGGTTTACAGAAAGAATCATCTCAATGTTTTGAACTAACGGAGACTAGAAATAATTTAGTATCTTCAGAAGTGCAACCCAGATTCTTAGAAATACAGTATATTAGGAATGTTATAGCTCCTGATAATTCTGTAAAAGTTTCAGAAGCACATGTACTCTCCAGGGGACATAATACCTCTAAAATGGAGGCTTCTGGTTGGATTGTTGTATCCAACTTGGATGAGACATCAGAACAACTGTATTTTCAAGAGGAAAGAAACCAAAAGGGAACTTCTCTTTTTGGTGAGAAAAATATTGATGCTGCTGAAAATATAGCCTTTGAGGCAGTTATTGCCTCTATTGAGCCTTCTAAGAAAGAGAGTACAGTAAATGAAATCCAAGCTGACATCAATAAATATTTAACAGATGACAGCCGAGAGAGAGCCAAAAAATCCAGATCTTTCTCCATTAAATTATAGTGATGAAAACTCTTTATTTGATAGGCTTAAACATCCATGCTATCAGTCTACTCCTGGGGTGTTTGAACCAGCAGCTTCAAAACCATTGTTGCATAAAAAGAGTAATAATGATAGCTTCCTATACTGGCATCCAAATTTAAAATTACCCCCTAATGCTCTTCAGAAAATGTTCATTAAGCCACTTTGTGTTATTCCAGAGCTTAAGTCATCTGCTTCTTTGAGTGAAAAATCTTACAACCAGGCTGTTGGTGTTGGCAAAACACAGTCAGCTTTATTTCAGTGTGATATAAGCAATGAACCATTTCTTCCCTTTGGGAAGATAAAGTCTGTTCCTTCTCTTGACCTTGCAGAGAAGGTAGGATCTTCAGATGTTATTTATCATGTGAAAGTATTAACTTCAGATTCTTTGGTTTTACAAGATTTAAAGCAGCCAACCTTTGAAGAAGTTGCAGATTACTCAAACTTTAATTTGGGTAAGGATGTTAACTGTAGAAATGCCATTAAAGGTCCACCTGCAGCTGTAGGAAGCAGCTTTTTCAGCAAACTTGGTGGCATGTGATGCAAAGTCACAAGGTGCTTGTACCATTGACCAGTGATGCATCATTAATTGCAGTCGCCCAAGAGACATTGCTGAAAGCTGATACAGGCCAAGGTGAAAGTCCTTGGTGTGTGGGAGCTGAGCCTAGTTTTACTATACATACAATTATGCAAAATGACTCCTATTTTGTAGAGGGCCTGCAGGGGAAGGCTGAGTCTGACGTCATTACTCTGGATGGCCTAAATGAAAATGCTGTTGTATGCAGTGAAAGAGTTGCTGAACTACAAAGAAAGGTGAGACACAATAAAATGATAGTTGTAAGAAACGTGGCCTTTTTCAGTATTGTTTCAGGAAATGGTATTGTTTGTTTTTATTTTACTTTTTACTGTTTCCTGGGTACATGACCAATGTCATTTGACTGGTGAGTGAGTACATTGAGCTAGTAGCTTTAGAGAAATTTCATGGTGATCTAGAGATGCATGACAGCTCCCTGCACTGGCAGCCTGCTTTACAACTACCATCTGAGAAGGAAAGCAACTTTGAAAAGCCTGTAAGTTTTTCTATTTGACATTTTTTTTCTGGGCGGGGAGGGAATGTTTTATTTGAAAAATTTCCAAATTTTATTTGAAAATATTTTATTTGAAAAATTATATCCTTCAGTACCAGCTTGTAACTTGTACCTGTTCTTCATCTGATATCCAGGAATGTGTTCCATTAGAGGTTGGTATAAAAGAAATGTTTATGTTTCATAGACTGTAAGACTTAGTTCTGTGGTGTCTTGGAAAAGGCATCCCATGGGGCTCCAGGCCTTTCATATTGAGGCAGCCTAACTCTTCCTAGTTGTGCCAGCAAGAGTCTTTAGACAGTGTTAAGATTAGGCTTATTCATGGGAACATTCAAAAGCTTGTACTTTGAATGTTTCCCTCTGGTCTTCAATGCACAAGCCTTGAAACAGTCCCTGGAATATTTAAGTATTTCTGTTTAGAAGCTCTTGAAAGACTTGACTTCAGAGATGTCTTGAAAATTGTAATACCCATGTTTGACCAGGAAGGATAATGAAGTGCTTAACATCCAAACTGGCCAGTGTCTCTTCAAAGGGAAGTATCTCCTTCCCAAATGAGCAACATACTAATGTATATACATGTCTCTTTCCTCTCTCTATTTATATCATTATTACCATTGTGTGTGTGTGTACTAGAAACTGGCAACTCTAGGATGTCATAAAAATTTTATGTCAGCCTTTTTATTTTAAATTAAGTTCTGGGGCACATGTGCAGAACGTGCAGGTTTGTTACATAGGTATACAGGTGTCATGGTGGTTTGCTGCACCCATCAACCTGTCATCTACATTAGGTATTTCTCCTAATGCTATCCCTCCCCTAACCCCCTACCCCCCGACGGGCCCTGGTGTGTGATGTTCCCCTCCCTGTGTCATTCTTTTATAGAAGGCTTTTATTTGCTTGGATCCTTGGATCCCTTGGCCTTAATGTTCCTCTGGTCCAGTTGAATGAATATCCTCTTTTGTTGTCTGGTACTGTAAGTCCCAAGGTGGGCCCTACTTCCTTGTGATATAGCCTTATATCCTGTTATTCATTAAATACAGTTAGATAAAATAAAATAGTGATGTACTTAATGTTACTTCTCTTTTCCTATGTGTAAGATTGGTATGTTTTTGTAAAGCTCTATTAGTTTGGGTTACAACCACATTTAGACCTTTAGGTTCAGATTGTTGGTAGAAAATGAACAAAGATATTATGATGAACTTTTATTTATAATTTATTACATTTATTAAAATTTTTTTTAACACAGAATCACTGGGTTTATTTTCTTCAGTATTCTAAACTAGGCATTTTTTAATTTTAATCTGATAACTGGGGATGAAAATGATAGTTAACACTTTGTGCTCAAGTACTATGCTAAGAGGTTACATGTATATATCAATTCATTTTTGTCCTCTGTCAATCCTA
This sequence comes from Pan paniscus, assembly GCF_029289425.2. Classification (NCBI taxonomy): domain Eukaryota; kingdom Metazoa; phylum Chordata; class Mammalia; order Primates; family Hominidae; genus Pan; species Pan paniscus. Next base: position 52,952,193 of record NC_073261.2, on the reverse strand, counting down.
TCAAATAGAATTGTTAGAGATTATTATCATCCCTATTTTACAATTGACACTTAGAGGATTTAGGAACTTGCTCATAATTATTCAGCAATTGGGGGAACCAGTATTTGAAACTAACCATATCTGTGTACTTAACCACCATACCATAAACTGTCCCCCCTCCCCCCACCTTTTAACTATTCTTGGTGAAACTAAGGTTAAGATTTTGCATTATTTTAGCAAGAGTAGAGGTTTTGAAGGAGATTGCCTAAAGTTGAGTTCAATAACAATGAGAAAGTAACAACTTTTAAAGTGTTCTAAATTTTTAATACTACTTTTGTGACTTACATCAACCTTTCATGTAGATAAAATGTATTTTAAAAACATATGTAACTAACCTGCACAATGTGCACATGTACCCTAAAACTTAAAGTATAATTAAAAAAAAAAAAGATATATAGGTTCAGTTAATGTGCAGAGACTAGCTTTGACCACTGCTCTAAATTTTAATCTGTCCTTAAATATAGCCTGAAGTATTATTCTTTCAATCTAAGGAAGATGCTATTATTCCCTGTATTGTCTTTCAGTTGTAGCTCTATCTGTCTTAGTCTTAGATCTAGGAGTTATTTAATGTCAATATCAGAAAAGCAAGGAGCCAGATGTGGTAGTACTTTTTCTGCATGGCTTAGCTTGCTTTCAGGGGCTTGCTTGCTCCTTGGTTTTTCCTTATGCTCCTCATCTGTGTCACAGAAGAGTCATTCATAGTTACTTGGTTCACTTTTATATCTACTCCTCATAAATGATTATTTGGGTATCCACGTATGTATGATGCAGCTTGGAACTGTGAAAAGAACATAGAAATTTTGAGTCAAAATCCAGTTCAGTTACTTTGTTAGCCTTGTGTCTTGAGCAAATGACTTCAGAGGATCACTTTCCTGATCTGCATAAGGAAATAGGAATAGTAATAACCTTATACATCGTACTATTAAATGGGGTAAGTTATATAGCATTTATATGGTGCCTGGTTGTTAGTTCTCTTCACTTTGCTGAAACTAGACTACTAGAGTCTCTGGTGGTTTCCTACTTTCTATCATTATTTTGTTTTTCTTTCTCCTTGTTCTTGGTAGCAGCACATAATTAATATGCTTTTTTTTTTGAGGCAGAGTTTTGCTCTTGTCATCCAGGCTGGAGTGCAATGGCACAATCTCAGCTCACTGCAACCTCCATCTCCTGGGTTTAAGCAGTTGTCCTGCTGCAGCGTCCCAAGTAGCTGGGATTACAGGTGCCTGCCACTATGCCTGGCTAATTTTTTGTCTTTTTAGTAGAGACGGGGTTTCACCATGTTGGACAGGCTAGTCTCGAATTCCTGACCTCAGGTGAGCCACCTGCCTCAGCCTCCCAAAGTGCTGGGGTTACAGGCGTGAGCCACCGTGCCTGGCCTAATATGCTATTTTAGTACCTCTTGTTTTGGCCATTTAACTCTAAAAATTATTTAAGGTTTAAGCCTTAGATTTCTTTTCTCTCCCCTTCATATCCCCCCACCTTTGGAGACCTAGTTGCCTGTCTCTGTGTGGATGATTATCACCTCTGTTTTTATACCCTAATATTTGTCTAATTTATTTTGCATGTTTTCTTGTGAACATTGTCATCACCCCAAATTCAACTTGCTCTATAGCAAAATAACTCATGTTTTTCCTAAAATTAGACTGACTTGTAGAGTTCCTGAGTTTTTATGAAAGGTATTAGTATTTTTCTGGTTTCTTGGTCATCTTTCATTCTTTCATTATTGATTAAACATTGGGAAGATAAACTACTCTTGATTTCTGTTTTCTCCTGGTTCTTTCCATTTTCAATTAGCAATGAAGATCTGCTGGTTTCTTAAATAAATATTTCTCATATTTTTCATTTTACATTTTCTTTTGTATTACCTACTTTTTTTTTTTTTTTTTGAGACAGAGTCTCCCACTGTTGCCCAGGCTGGAATGCAGTGGTGCGGTCTCAGCTCACTGCAAGCTCCGCCTCCCGGGTTCACACCATTCTCCTGCCTCAGCCTCCTGAGTAGCTTGGACTACAGGTGCCCGCCCCCATGCCCGGCTAATTTTTTGTATTTTTAGTAGAGACAGGGTTTCACCGTGTTAGCCAGGATGGTCTAGATCTCCTGACTTCGTGATCCGCCACCTTGGCCTCCCAGAGTGCTGGGATTACAGGCGTGAACCAATGTGCCCGGCCGGTATTACCTACTTTAATAGTTCTATATTTTGAAACTTTAACATAATGAAATTTTTTTGACGTCAAGCTTGTAATAAAAATTTTTCTTTCTGTGTTTGAAAGCTGTAGAAGAAAAACTGCTATAAACTATAAACACACACTGTCTCTCACAAGTGTCTATATATTATATATGGTCATGCCACATAATGATATTTCAGTTAATGACAGACTGCATATATGATGGTAGTCCCATAAGATTAAAATACTGTATTTTTACTGTACCTTTCCTATGTTTAGATACGCAAATGCCATTGTGTTACAGTTGCCTACAGTATTTAGAACAGTAACATGCTGATAGGTTTGTATCCTGGAAGCAGTAGGCTAGACCATATAGCCTAGGTGTGTAGTAGGCTACACAGTTGTAGGTTTGTGTAAGTCACTCTGTGATGTTTGCACAACAACAAAATTGCCTGACAGCACATTTCTCAGAACATATCCACATCATTAAGTGATCTATGACTGCATATTATATATATGCATATATATTTATGTATATTTATGTGTATGTATATATGTGTATATATATAGCCTGTACTTCAGAGAAGTTTCCTGTAGGAGTGAGGTAATTGAAAACTATGAACTTTGTGCTATGTGGAGAGCAGGGCTTCTTAGCAGCCTTATCATTTTGAGTTGGATAATTCTTTGTTATGGTGGGAGGCGTGTTTCCTGCGTATTGTAGGATGTTTTGCAGCATCCATCCCTGGCCTCTATTCACTAGATACTAGTAATATCCCCTCCCCTCACAAGTTATGACAGCAAAAAATGTTTCCAGGCACTGTCAAATGTCCCTTGATGGGTACAAAATCTTCACCAGTTGAAAAGTAGAGAAACCTGTATGGGCAGTAGATGTAGATATAGAAATAGATATGGAATGTTCATTTCCACACTTCAAATGGCTTCTTAAGAATGTTCATTACTACACAATGAAAAATTGATGAAAGAGGTTAGAAAAATTCATGCTTCTGTACATTTTTAGACTTCATCCTGAGAAGATGTGACTGAAATAATCTTTTTAGGGAAATAAAGACAACCTAAAAATGATATATATTTTTATGTGAGGGTGCACTGTGAATTTGGTGAAAAGTTGTACATGTTTAGGTATTAATGTCACCAATATTGGTTTCTAATTTCTTTTCTAGCAAGGACTTTGACTTGATGAAACATTAGGAACTTCTTTTTGAGCAGTTACCCTTTACTTCACTACCAATTTATAGTCTCCACTACTTTTGTTTTAAGAAGTTTGAGGACTTATGCTTGTTGGTAACCGATCACAGTTATAGTTCTTTGATACTCTCATTTTTCTTCTAAACATTTGTGAGTTTCTAGAAAATATTCCTGTTTTCTTTTTCCTTCTTACTCTTTCTTGCCCACAGTGCACCTCTCTACCTTAAAAAGAAATACCTGAGCTTGTCCAGAATAATCCCATGGTTCAAATTCTGCAATGATCATAAGGAGCAAACTTCTGAGTAACAGAACACTTCTAAGCATACTATCTATAATATTTTATCTAGACAGATTTCTAAGCCCTCAGGATGATTTAGTCTTCTAGAGTTGACCCAATAAAATATGACTATATATGAATTCAGAAGGTTTGAGATTATGATCTTAAGTAACTAGTGTAACTTCTCAGTGTTCCTCTTTGTAAAAATGAGGGATTATTTTTAGCAGATGAGGTTTGAAATTAATATCTTACTTTCTTCATTTCTTCGTAGGTGCGTCATTCTAATCTGGGCATTAATGAGTCTTTTTCATTTTTATTGCCTTCATTTGTTCCACATAAGCCAACAAGAGAGTCGGAATATCACTCTTCAGATCTCAGAATGTTGAGGATGTCTCCTGACACTGTGCCAAAGGCTCCTAAACATTTAAAAGCAGGTATGTAGAAAAAGGAGATAGTAAATGTCCTACTTACGGATACCTTGTGAAAAAATATCTTGTTAGGTCTATCTAATTTTGTATTTTTTAATATCTATAATAATTATACTTCAGATTAGATGTGTTTATAAATCCTGTCTTAGTCTCTTTAGACTGCTATTACAAAAATATCTTAGTACTTTAAGTGTGGCTTATAAACAACAGAAATTTGTTTCTTGCAGTTCTAGAGGCTGGTTCCAAGATCAAGTGCTGGGAGATTCAGTGTCTTGTGAGGGCCTGTTTGTCATAGATGACATGTTCCTCTGTGCCCTCCCGTGGTGGAAGGGGCAGGGGGTCTCTCTGGAGTCGTTTTTTATAATGGGCACTAATCCCAAACATGCGGCCTGTGTCCTCATGATCTAATTGCTTTCCAAAAGCCTTACCTCCTTAATTTCATCACCTTGGGGATTAGGATTTCAACCTATACTTTTCGGGGGAGACACAAACATTCAGACCATCACAAATCCCCTGATGTTTTATTAGAGGAATCATTTGGTTTTTCGTCGCATTCTACATGACAGTGTTTAGAACTGAATTATATGGAGGAGTCTGATGTTAGAATCTGTTTATTCCTTTGTGTGACTTGAAGGGAAAAAGGAATTGATTGAGCCCAAGATGACAAGAGTGGATGCAGATAAGTTTGTAGAGAGGAAATTGAGAGAAATCAATTTTGAGGTAAAAGCAAGATTATCTGCTGAGGGAGGTGAGTAGTGGTGGAATTAGGTTAGAGGCGTTGAGGAGAGTGGTTTGGTGAAGACTTACAGTTTATGTTGAAGTGAATTTGAGATGGAGCTGACCAAGGGAAAGTAAAAGGATTGGAGGGCAATTCTGAGAAGTCAGCTCAGGTTAGTGATAATGATTTTATAATATTGTCAGCCAGTATAGAATCTCTGATTTGTTTTTCCTGCTAACACTCAGGAATGGAGATAATGAATTACAGTATTGATCCTTGGTTCAGGAATACATTGAATGGGTATGGTAGAAGGATAGCAGTCAAAGAGAGAAGAGTTGATCACCTATTGGTTTCAGCCTACATAGGGAAAGAGAAGCCAGAAGAGTTGTTATTCTAGGAGAAAATAGAAGGACCAGAGATTTCTTTATGAAGTTGATTAGATGAGGTGGGAATAAGTTACTGAGAGCACTAGAAGAATAGGTAATTTTGGTCAGATTGAATAAGTAGATTTAAATGAGGATCAGTTTGAAGGGTGATGAAATCCATTAAATAGCCCTGGGATTGGATGGTAGAAATTGAATAAAAATTACTGGAGTAAATAAAATTTTGGGTCAGGTACAGTGTCTTATGTTTGTAATCTCAGTACTTTGGGAGGCTGAGGTGGGAGGATCACTTGGAAGAGTTTGGAAAGGATTGGTATTAATTGTTTTTGAATAGAATTTACTGTGAAACTACCTGGGCTGTTCTTTGTAGGAAGTTTTTAAATTACTAATTTCATCTCTTTCCTTGCCATAAGTCTATTTAGATTTTATATTTTTCATCAATCAGCTTTTGCAATTTGTGTCTTAAATAGAATTTGTCCATTTAGCTAGGTTATCTGTTTACATATATCTGTTCATAATATTCCCTTGTAATCTCTTTCATTTCAGTAAGGTTAGTTATAATGCCCTCTCTTTCATTCCTGATTTTAGTAACTTAAGTTTTCCCCTTCTTTTGTTCTCCCTTTGGTGAATCTAGTTAAATTTTGTCAATTTTGCTGATTTTTTCAAATAAACTGGTTTCTTTATTTTTTTCTAATCTTTATTTTTCTTTTCTGATTTTTGTTTCATTTATTTTCATTCTAGTCATTATTTTTCCTTCCTTCCATTTGCTTTGGGTTTAGTTTGTGCTTTTATTCTGTTTTTTAAGGTGGACAGTTAGGTTATTGATTTAAGCTCTTTCTTCTTATTATTACAAATATGTATACAAATTGATAAATTCCTAAGCACTGTGTTAGCTGCATGTCTTAAGTTTTGGTTTATTATATTTTTGTTTTAGTTCATCTAAACTTATTTTCTAGTTTACATTGTGATTTTTCTACATTTACCCTTTGGTTATTTAGGAATGTGTTGTTTAATTTCCTTCTGTTATTATGTTTCATCTGGTTCAGTTTTTGTTGGAAAACATACTTTGTATGATTTCTGTCTTTTTAAGTTTTATTGAGGCTCGTTTTATGTTTTAGCATGTAGTTTATTCTGTAGAATGTACAGTTTGTACTTGAGAAGAATGTGTATTCTGCTGTTGTTAGGTGGTGTGTTCTATAGATGTCTTTCAGCTCTAGTGGGTTTAGTTGTTCAAATTTTCTGTTTCCTTGTTTGTCTTCTGACTAGCTGTTTTCTCCATTTTCAAAAGAAGGGTATTGAAGTCTTCAACTCTTTTTGTTTAATTGTCTATTTCTCCCTTTTTTTCTCTCAGATTTGCTTCACATATTTTGACATTATGATGTTAGATCCATATATGTTTATAATTGTTATATATTCCTGATGAATTGACCTTTTTTTGGAGACAGAGTCTTGTTCTGTTGCCCAGGCTGAAATGCAGTGCGTGGCTCACTGCAACCTCCGCCTTCTGGGTTCCAGCGACTCTCGTGCCTCAGCCTCCTGAGTAGCTGGGACTATAGGCGTGTGCCCACCATGCCCGACTAATTAGAATTGACCTTTTAATTGTTATAAATTGTTCCTCCTTATTTTGAGTAACTTTTTTTTTTGTTTTAAAGTCTGTTTTGTCTTAGGTTAGAATAGACACTTCAGCTCTTATGGTTGCTGTTTGTATGGCTTATCTTTTAAAATCCCTCTACTTTCAACCTATTTGTATTATCAAAAATGATGTATCTGCTGTAAAGAGCATATAGTTAAATCTTGAGTTTTTAATTTTAAAATTCTATCTGTTTTTGCCTTGTGATGTGATTATTTAATCTGTTTGCATTTAATGTCATTATTGATGTGATTGGATTCACATTTTCTGGCTTACGTTTGGTTTTTCATGTGTCTTGTGTCCTTTCTCTGTTCCTCTTTTATTATTGCATGAAGTGAATATTTTCTAGTATGACACTTTCAGTTTAGTTTTTAAAATGATTTTCTAGGTAGTTTTTTTTTAAGTTATATTCTTAGTGATTACTCTGGAGCTTATAATATTTATCTTATCAGAATATACTTCTGATTTAATTTATACTAACTTAATTCTAGTATGATACAGAAACTTTACTCCCGTATAGCTCTATTCCCTCTTTTTTTTTGGTGCTATTATTGTTATACATACTACTCACACACGTATATAAATGCCTTTAAGTTTTTGTTTTTTTTTTTAGTCGGGGACTTGCTCTGTTGCCCAGGTTAGATTGCAGTGGCATGATCATAGCTCACTCTAACCTGAGCTCAAGTGATCCTCCTGCCTCAGCCTCCTCTGTTGTGAGGCCCACAGGTGTGTACCACTACACTGAGCTAATTTTTCAAAAAATTTTTTTGGTAGAGATGGGATCTCACTATGTTATTAGTCTTGAACTCCTGGGCTCAAGCAGTCCTCCCACCTTGGCCTCCCAAAGTGCTGGGATTACACGTGTGAGCCACCATGCCAGCCTGCTTTATATATTTTCAAATTGCTTTTTAAATCAGTTAACAGAATACAGGAAATGAAGTATGTCTTTTTGTAGTTACCGATGTAGTTATTTTTACTAGCACTATTTGTTTTGTTATGAAAATGTTACTACTGCCCCGTCTCCCTCTCCCATCTCCCTCTCCCTCTCCCGTCTCCCTCTCCCGTCTCCCTCTCCCGTCTCCGTCTCCCGTCTCCCGTCTCCCGTCTCCCTCTCCCGTCTCCCTCTCCCTCTCCTTCTCCCTCTCCTTTCCACGGTCTCCCTCTCATGCTGGGCCAAAGCTGGACTGTACTGCTGCCATCTCGCCTTGCTGCAGCCTCCCTGCCTGATTCTCCTGCCCCAGCCTGCCGAGTGCCTGCGATTGCAGGCGCGCGCCGCCACGCCTGACTGGTTTTCGTGTTTTTTTGGTGGGGACGGGGTTTCACTGTGTTGGCCGGACTGGTCTCCAGCTCCTAGCCGCGAGTGATCCGCCAGCCTCGGCCTCCCGAGGTGCTGGGATTGCAGACGGAGTCTCGTTAACTCAGTGCTCAATGGTGCCCAGGCTGGAGTGCAGTGGCGTGATCTCGGCTCGCTACGGCCTCCACCTCCCAGCCGCCTGCCTTGGCCCCTCAAAGTGCGGAGATTGCAGCCTCTGCCCGGCCGCCACCCCGTCTGGGAAGTGAGGAGCGTCTCTGCCTGGCCGCCCATCGTCTGGGATGTGAGGAGCCCCTCGGCCTGGCTGCCCTCTCTGGAAAGTGAGGAGCGTCTCTGCCCAGCCGCCATCCCACCTGGGAAGTGAGGAGCGCCTCTTCCCGGCCGCCATCCCATCTAGGAAGTGAGGAGCGTCTCTGCCCGGCCGCCCATCGTCTGAGATGTGGGGAGTGCCTCTGCCCCGCCGCCCCGTCTGGGATGTGAGGAGCGCCTCGGCCAGGCCGCGACCCCGTCTGGGAGGTGAAGAGCGTCTCTGCCCGGCCGCCCCGTCTGAGAAATGAGGAGACCTTCCGCCTGGCAACCGCCCCGTCTGAGAAGTGAGGAGCCCCACCGCCCGGCTGCCACCCTGTCTGGGAAGTGAGGAGCGTCTCCGCCCGGCAGCCACCCCGTCCGGGAGGGAGGTGGGGGTCAGCCCCCTGCCAGGCCAGCGCCCCGTCCGGGAGGGAGGTGGGTCAGCCCCCCGCCTGGCCAGCCGCCCCGTCCGGGAGGGAGGTGGGGGGGTCAGCCCCCTGCCCGGCCAGCCACCCCATCTGGGAAGTGAGGAGCCCCTCTGCCCGGCCAGCCGCCCCGTCCGGGAGGGAGGTTGGGGGATCAACCCCCCACCCGGCCAGCCGCCCCGTCCGGGAGGTGAGGGGCGCCTCTGCCCGGCCGCCCCTACTGGGAAGTGAGGAGCCCCTCTGCCCGGCCAGCTGCCCCGTCCGGGAGGGAGGTGGGGGGGTCAGCCCCCCGCCCGGCCAGCCGCCCCATCTGGGAGGGAGGTGGGGGGGTCAGCCCCCCGCCCGGCCAGCCGCCCCATCCAGGAGGGAGGTGGGGGGCTCAGCCCCCCACCCGGCCAGCCACCCCGTCCGGGAGGTGAGGGGCGCCTCTGCCCGGCCACCCCTACTGGGAAGTGAGGAGCCCCTCTGCCCGGCCAGCCGCCCCGGCCGGGAGGGAGGTGGGGGGGGGTCAGCCCCCCCCGCCCGGCCAGCCGCCCCATCCGGGAGGGAGGTGGGGGGCTCAGCCCCCCGCCCGGCCAGCCGCCCCGTCCGGGAGGGAGGTTGGGGGGTCAGCCCCCCGCCCGGCCAGCCACCCCGTCCGGGAGGGAGGTGGGGGGGTCAGCCCCCCGCCCGGCCTCGTCCGGGAGGTGAGGGGCCCCTCTGCCCGGCCGCCCCTACTGGGAAGCGAGGAGCCCCTCTGCCTGGCCACCACCCCGTCTGGGAGGTGTACCCAACAGCTCATTGAGAACGGGCCATGATGACAATGGCGGTTTTGTGGAATAGAAAGAAGGGGGAAAGGTGGTGAAAAGATTGAGAAATCGGATGGTTGCTGTGTCTGTGTAGAAAGAGGTAGACATGGGAGACTTTTCATTTTGTTCTGTACTAAGAAAAATTCTTCTGCCTTGGGATCATGTTGATCTGTGACCTTGCCCCCAACCCTGTGCTCTCTGAAACATGTGCTGTGTCCACTCAGGGTTGAATGGATTAAGGGTGGTGCAAGATGTGCTTTGTTAAACAGATGCTTGAAGGCGGCATGCTCGTTAAGAGTCATCACCACTCCCTGATCTCAAGTACCCAGGGACACAAACAATGCGGAGGGCCGCAGGGTCCTCTGCCTAGGAAAACCAGAGACCTTTGTTCACTTGTTTATCTGCTGACCTTCCCTCCACTATTGTCCTGTGACCCTGCCAGATCCCCCTCTGCGAGAAACACCCAAGAATGATCAATTAAAAAAAAAAAAAAAGAAAAAAGAAAAATACCAAAAACATGCAAGACAAAAAAAAAAAAAAAAAGAAATTTCTGCTCTCTTTTTTCTCAGACTTTATATATTCAAGGTCACCTTTTTGTTAGAAAGATTCCCAACATGATCTGGTATAGGGAATGACTTTTAAGATTAGTGTGAAACTCAAATGGCATCCTGATTTTTCAATTCAGAGGTCTCCACATTTTTAGTTCTCTTGACACTAGTCAGTACCTACTACAGTTCCTAGCCTACCGATTTGCCTCTGCTTGCTCCAGCTGAAAAGTTTCTCTCAAAGGAAAGCATGCAGAGAATGCTAAGGATTATTTCTAGAATCCTTTTATTGTGTTTGGAAGCCTTGGCTCAGGCTGCTAGTCATGCAGATCATTTTAGTTTATCTATATTTAGTGCTGCTACAGCATGCCTATCTGACCAGATTATCTCCAACTTTATGGGATGGTAAGGACAAGAATATAGTAAACAAGATGGCCAGAATATACTTATTTATGCTATCTCCCTATTGGTTCTGATTCTGCCCTCTGAAAGTGCAGAGAATAGTTTCAATTCCTCTTCTACATAATAGCTCTTTAAAAATTTTAAAATAGCTGTGACTTTTTTTCCTCTTTGCCCCAAGCCTTCTCTTTTTCTAGTGTAAGCAACTAGATCTTTACTATCTTGGTCATCCTCAACAAGTCATCTAATTAATTGGTATTGTGCCTGATGTTATCTACTTTTAAAATATAGCCTCAGATCAGACCTTGTTGAGCAGCCATGTTTGTTCATACAATGGAATATTATACAGCAATAAAATGTATGAATAAAAAAAAAAAAAAAGAAAATGTTACTACTATCTGGTGTTACTTGTTTTTCAGCCTTTGGAACTTCCTATGTTATTTCTTGTAAGGTGGATCTGCAAGTTCCCTGTTTTATGTATCTGGCATGTTTTTATTTCATCTTTTTGAAAGATAGTTTTGCTGGGCTTGGAATTCTTGGTTGATAGTCTTTTTCTTTTCAGCACTTTGAATATGTCTCTTCACTATCTTCTGGCCTTCATAGTTTTGGATGAGAAGTCAGCTGTTATCTTATTCATGTTCTCTTGTATGTAATTTGTTTTCTCTTGTTGCTTCCAAGATACGCTCTTTGTCTTTCACTTTCAGTATCTTGATTATGATATGTCTCTCTGTGAATCTCTGTGTTTATTCTACTTTGAGCTCACTGAACTTGTCAGATGTATAGTTAATATCTTTTGTCTCATTTGGGAAGTTTTCAGCCATCATTTCTTTGAGGATTTTTTCTGCTTCTTTCTCTTTTTTGCCCAGTTATCATCTCTTGCATCACAGTCCACATATATCAGCACCCCTAATCTTGTCTCACTGGTCTCTAAGCCTTTGTTTGTTTTTCTTTCTTCTTTCTTTTCTTCAGTTTGCATAGTCTCTATTCATTTATCTTGATGTTTGCTGATTTTTTTCTTCCGTCTGTCCATATCTACTGTTGAGCCTCTAGTGAATTTTTCACTTCAGTTACTGTACTTTTCAGCCTTAGAATTTCCATTTTGTTATTTTCTAAGTTCTGTCTTTTATTCTGTATTTGATGTGACTTTGCCATCATACCTATCTTTAATTCTTTAAGCATCCTTTTCTTCCCTTTGAATATGTTTATAATAGCTGCTTTTAATTGTTACTGGCTAAGCCCAATGTGTGTGCCCTCTGAAAGGTATATTTGCCTATTTTGTTCCCCCTGTGAAGGGGTCACACTTTCTTTTGCACATCTTACTTTTCTGTTATTGTTCTAAACTGGACGTTTTGGATAATATCTTGTTGCAGCTCTGGATATTGATCCCTTCTCTGGGCTGGTAACGTTTGATATTTTTGTTGTTTCGTTATTTAGTGTCTGGTTTGGATTAGTTCTTAATTGCTCACCACCAAGATCTCCATTGTTTTTGTCAGTGTCCTTAGGCTTGAGCTTTTTATGCTCTGTTTCAAACAAAGTCATTCTCCTTATGGAGATGTGTGGAGCTCTCTGTTCTTATGGATTGCCTCTGCTGGGCAGAAGCTTTGTGGCACTGCTTGTATCTGGGGGCAGGTTCATTGGTCTACTTCTCTTGGAATAACACACCCCTTCTCTATGATTGTGATGCTGAAAGGGGTAGTAGTCAGTCCCTGTTCTTGGATTGCCTCTCCTGGAGTGGACCCTCACTCCACCTACAAGTGAGCTGGGGGTAGGGGTGATTAGAGCTTGGTATTCTCAGGTTGGGATAAATCTTCCACTCTATAAGTGGGGACTGGGTGAAGGTAGGTTGCTTCTTGTGTTGTTTCTTTTTCACTTATTAGCTAACATCAACAGCCAGTGTTCTTTCTTTACAGCCTTTCTCCCATGACATCCCTTCCATTCTGCCTTGTTACTTTATGGATTATATCTACTGATATACCCAGTTGTACCATTTTAATTATTTGGTTAAAATGGTACATCTCATTTCTACCAGTAAGATCCTGAGCTCCTCACTTATCTCTCAGAGTAGTATTGTGCTGTATGGGCTGACATTAAGATTTAATATTATGCACAGTCTTGACATCTGAAACTGCGAGGTCCTCAAAGGGCCTAACCACAAGTTTACCTGCCAGATATGCCCTCTACTCAGTGGAGAGGCTTCCTACACAGCCAGTTCTTCTATCAACGAGACCACCTGTATTCTACCTGGTACTCAACCTCAGATTTCCATCCCATGCTAACCTGTGAAATTATTCAAACAAGCCAATCACACCCTCCTACAGAAATAAAAAAAATCACGCTCTTTTCTTGCTACTACAAGCCTGCCTCCTATGGTTCCTGTTTACTCGTTCTGTTCCCATGTACAATCCCTGTGTGGCCCTGCATGTCCTGTGTCTTCCCCAGCTGTGAGTATATGTGACTAATAAACTACCGTCAGTCTCCTCTGTGCAGTGTTGTATTTAGCCAATCCAGAACTATCAGGCAGCAATCCCTCCCTCATCAATAGGGTGAAGAGGAGGCAAAAGAAAGAAATATTTGTGTCCATGTTTGATTCATATTGTATTGAGATGGTCCCTTGATATTAGTTGCCCTGATTTCTTCTTTTTTTATTGGCAAACCTCTGGGTCCTATTTTATAACAAGCAGAAAGTAACTGCCAAGCTTCATTTCAAATTGGCTCCAAAGTATGAGTCAAGATAATTTACATATCAGGTAAAGTAGCTACACTTAACATAATTTGAATAGTTTAGATTACAAGATAAATTGGAAACAAGTTTGGATCTGGATTATTGAAAAAGAATTGGTGACACCATTAGAAAGTAGGGTAGTGAATTTAGTTTTGGACATACTGAGTTTGATTTGTCAGGAGATCATTTGGTTTGAAGTGTCTTCAAAGCCAGTTGAACAAATGGGAAATAGGAAATACAAATTTGGAAGATCTTAAATAATTCATGATTAAAATTATGCCGTAAGAGTAGTTAAGCTTTCTGAAGGAGCATGGGTAGAGAGAAAAGCAAAATGTCAAGGATGGTACCTCATGGAATACAATAGCAGAAAGAGGCCAATAGAAAATACCAAAAAAGACAGATATTTTGTTTAAATTCTTACTCTGATTTAGTTCTTACCTCTTCAGTTTCCATTCCAATTTCTTAGTGCCTTTACTATATCACACTGGATTTTGTTGCACGAACATTTAGGATTGCTTTGTCTTCTTGGTGGATTGATCCTTTACAATTATGTAAGAATTCTCTTTGTCCCTCGTAATTGTCTTTGTTCTGAAGATTATCTTATATAGCCACTCCTATAGAACAGTTCTTTTCTTTCTTCTTCTTCCTCTTCTTCCTCTCCTCCTCCTTTTTTTCTTCTTTTTTCTTCTTCTTCCTCCTGCTCCTCCTCTTTCTTCCTCTTTTTTCTTCTTCTTTCTTTTTCTCCTCCTCCTCCTCCTTCTTTTTTTTTTTTTTTTTTTAAATAAAGATAAAGTCTCACTCTGTTGCCCAGGCTGGAATGCAGTGATATGATCATAGCTCCACAGCCTTGAATTCCTGAGCTCAAGCAGTCCTTCTGCCTCACTCTCTGAGTAGCTAGGACTATAAATGCACACTAATATGCCCAGCTAATCTTTTTTTTTTGTAGAGACAAGGTCTTGCTATGTTGCCTAGGCTGGTTTTCAGCTCCTGGCCTTTCAAAGCCTGATCCTCCCATCTTGACTTTCCAAAGTGCTGGGATTACGGGCATGAGCCACTGTACCCGGCCTTTTTATCTGTCTTTTACTTTCAACCTTACTATGTCATTATGTTTGAAGTGAATTTTTTGTAGACATCATATAATTGGGTCATTAAAAAAAAATCCTCTCTGTTAATATCTGTATTTTAGTTTGTTTGTTTATTTATTTTGAGATGGAGTCTTGCTCTGTCACCAGGCTGGAGTACAGTGGCGTGATCTCGGCTCACTGCAACCTCCACCTCCCAGGTTCAAGCGATTCTCCTGCCTCAGCCTCCTGAGTAGCTGGGACTATAGGTGCACACCACCATACCAGGCTAATTTTTGTATTTTTAGTGGAGACAGGGTGTCACCATGTTGGCCAGGATGGTCTCCATCTCTTGACCTTGTGATCCACCCGCCTTGGCCTCCCAAAGTGCTGGGATTACAGGTGTAGTTTGTTTATTTATACAATTTATACCTAAAGTTAATATTGATCTATTATGCCTTAAGTCTGCAATTTTATTATTTATTTTCACTTTATTCCTGTTTCTCTTGTCTTGCCTTACTGTGGGTTTCATGAACATATTTTAGAATTTCACTTTAATTTTTAAAAATTATTTATTTATTTTTGAGACAGAGTCTCGCTCTGTCGCCCAGGCTGGAGTGCAGTGGTGCTATCTTGGCTCACTGCAAGCTCCGCCTCCCGGGTTCACGCCATTCTCCTGCCTCAGCCTCCTAAGTAGCTGGGATTACAGGTGTGTGCCATCACGCCTGGCTAATTGTTTTATATTTTTAGTAGAGACAGGGTTTCACCATGTTGGCCAGGCTGGCTTTGAACTCCTGACCTCAAGTGATCCACCTGCCTCAGTCTCCCAAAGTGCTTGTATTACAGGCGTGAGCCAATGCACCCGGCCCTTGGTGTGGATTTCTTTGGGTTTTCCTGTTTGGAGCTGACTTACTTTCTTTAATCTGTAAGTTTATGTCTCATCAAATTTGGGATGTTTTCAGACTTTGTTTCTTTGAATTTGACTCATCTTGTTTGCATCATTTGATCGTCTTTTCCCTCTCTCGCGCGTTCGCTGTCTTTCTCTCTCTCTCTTGCTGTCTCTTTCTCTCTCTCTTGGCTCACTGCAACCTCTGCTTCCGGGGTTCAGGCAATTTTCGTGTCTCAGCCTCCCGAGTAGCTGGAATCATGGGCGTGTGCTACCACGCCCAGCTAATTTTTTGTATTTTTAGTAGAGACGGGGTTTCATCATGTTGGCCAGGCTGGTCTTGAACTCCTGACCTTAAGTGATCCACCCACCTCAGCCTCCCAAAGTGCTGGGATTATAGGCGTGAGCAACCACAGCCAGCCTTGATTGTCTTTTCTCAGTTTGTGATTTTCCTGGTTCTTAGTGGTAAAAATGAATTTTGATTATATCCTGGACATTTTGGATATTATGTTAGGAGACTTTGATTCCTATTTATAATCTTCTGTTTAGCAGGCAGTTGCTCTGTTTAGGTTTTCCATATAGGTTCTGGCCTGTTTATGTGGCTGTGATCCCAAAGATAATTTAGTTTTCAGGGGAGTTGCATTCTGGTCTACTTCAGTGGTACCATTGAGGCTCCCACTCAGTCCCTGTTGGTGATGCTTATGTGGGTGGAATGGTCTTCCTCAAGGCCTGCTGGTGCTGTGTGGGAAGGGGGAGATGCTAACCCACAGAGTAGAGAACATTTCCCTGGGCCTGCCCCTGGACCAACTGGTGTCAGTGGGTCACCCACTTGGTTCTTGTTGATGGCATTCATGGGGGTAGAAAATGCTTTTCTAGGCCTCCTGATGCATCTAGGTAGGATGCTGGGCCCCTGCGATGGAGAACATTTCCTTGAACCTACTCTCTGGATTTCTCAATGCTGGTGGACTTCCCATTCAATTTTTGCCAGTGCCACTGGGGAAGGAAAGTGCCTACCTGAGCTGTCTTTTACCACAGGAGAGTTAGGAGATGGTGGACCTAGGTCTTCTTTTGTTACTGGCTAGAGGACAGGGAGATGCCAAACCTGTTGGGACTCTCTGCCTGGTTTTTGCTGGCACTACAGTTCTGGTGGTGCAAGCCTACCTGTTGCTGCTGGGTTGGAGTAGGGTGTGGGGAGATGGGACTGTCTGCCAAGTCTGCTGGGCTGCCCGTTTCTTGGTCCATGGCCCACAGACAGCAGGCTTTTCTTGGACTTCTTTCTGCCCTCCTTTGTTCCCTTTCTCCTTCCCACTATTCCTATTCCTATTCCTATTTCTGGTCTTAGTTCCACACTGCAGGCCTCTCCAGGGTCCAGCCTCAGATATAAGAGAGTTAAAAAGAAAACTGAGGAAGTCATTGCCATGTTGTTCTCCAGTCTGGAGGTCCTTAGCTAGTCTGCCTTTCACTTTCTACCTTTCAGTTTTTTTTTTTGTCTTTTGGTTTCTAGGGAAGTGGAGGGAAAAGCAAATTTATATCATTTTGTCAGGGACCAGAAGACAACTGGAGTTTTGAAAACTTGACTTAGATGTGCTATTGTCTTTGGTTGTTGGTAGAAATAATCATATGGGGGAAGCGAGGTAAAGATCTTTCTCAGGCAATATTGAATAAACTCAGGGATCTCAAGCCACAGAAGGTGGGGACACCTATGCCATGAAACTTTCCTAACTTTTCTAAAATCTGCAGCCCGCGTCCTGAACTATTAATAATAGCTGACATTTATTGCTTGTTCACATTGCTAAGCACTTTATGTATTATTATTATAATGTATATTATATAATACAGGTTGAGCATCCCTAATCTGAAAAGCCACAATCCAGAATGGTCCAAAATCTGGAACTTTTTGACTGCTGACATAATATTCAAAGGAAATACTCATTAGAGCATTTTGGATTTCAGATTTTTGGATTAGGTATGCACAATATGTTCTTTTATCATATTATTATGCCATATTGTTTTATATTTTTAATCTGACCTATGATGATGGGCACTGCTATTATTCTATTTGCTATCTGAGCAAAATGAAACTTAGAGTGACTTGCCCAAAGTCCCACTTTCTCTAAGAGGATTTTGATAGCTTCTTCCATATTGTTCTCTCTGTTTCTCAGGTTTTAAATGCCTTTATAACCTTACCATAAACATATCACACCATCAATTTTTCCAAATTCTTTCTCAGAGAGGGCACCAATTTAATTTCTATTATATACTTAACACTAATCTTGGCATATGATAAAGGCATGAAAGAGTCTCGATGATTGTTTCCTAACTTAAGAGTTCATCAGTTAGTGGTACAGTACTGGCTGCCTCAGCTTGTTTACAGCATCAGGTAGTGACATAGTAGGAAACAATGCTTTGTGCAAGAAAGGATTTTAACTTCTTCCTAGGTAATATCAACACTCAGGGCTTCAGTTATTTTCTATGACTGATGAGTTCCAATTGTAGGACTCTATCTAGATATATCTCATACTCCAAATGTTTGTATCTGACTACTATGAAATGTCTTCATTTGGATGTCCCATAGGTATCTTAATGTCAGAACGTTAAAAATGGAGCCAATCATCTCTTTAAACCTACTCTTCCTTCTCTATTTCTTCTCAGTGAATGAGTGTCTACTTATTAGCCAAGCTAGAAACTTGTATTCTTGTTTCACCCTCATCCCTGCCCAATCACTTAATCCCATTGATTCTATCAGACTCCCATTCTCTTTTCTGAATTACTGCATTAGTAATGGAAAACTGATCATCTTCTCTGCCACTTATTTTCAGTATTAAGCCAAAATAGTCTGTTTACAGGGCAGACTTGATAATGTCACTTCCTAGTTTGGAGTTCTTGCTTTCCATTGTTAACCTTGGGGTAAATTCTAAACTCCTTAGTACATAGTAGAAGGTCCCTGCTTACCTTCTTAGCCTTATACTTGCCTCTTTTTTCATAGTGAACTACTCTCATTTCTTCATGATGCTAGACCCTCTTGTCTCCTTGATCTCATAGATGCTATTTTCTCTACTTGGAATGCTTCCCTATTCTTTATATGCCCATCTTTGCCTAATTTCTGGTTTTTATCCTTTCATTCTGAGCTTTGCTGTCTTTCAGGAAAATGTTTCTGTTTTTCACTGTTCACCATGACTCTTTAAGAAAGAGCCAGATACTCCTTATATATGTTGCTATAGTATCCTGTAAACAGCCTCCCTAATCACTGCCCTTACACTGAATTTAGTAATTGCTTTTTTTACTTGTTTCTGTCTCTCACAGGACTTTAAGCTCTTTGAGGGTAGAGCTCGGGCTTTGCTAATATATATATTTTTGCACCTGGCTGTGAAAGCTACTCAATAAATATCTGTTGAATGACTTAATGAATTGATGAATATTAAATGAATTAACATGCCTGGGTAGACTGGGGGAGGGGTAGAATAAGATGGTAGGCTTTGTATTTTGGCAGGGATCAGTTCTCAAGAAAGTGGATCAAATAAATGTAAGTATCATATCTCATTGACTATATGTCAGTTGTAATGAAGGCCTATGGATTAGTGTCTTATCACTATTTTATTGATCTCTGGTTAACATGAGGCTGTCTCTGTGACTTGAATGGCCTGTATGTCTTTCTTTATGTTTTTTGGTGGGTATTGGGGTTTATGTTCCCTGCCTCTAAACCTAATTGATTTATCTTTTAGTTTTCCTGCCATAATTTTTATTGACGCCCAGTCTTTTGTTTAACCTTACTACCTTAGGTTGTTATTTGTTGGGTATCTTCTCCCTTGAAGATGCAAGTTACTCAGGGCGGGGAGGGAACCTGCGTGTGGCTCAGAGTAAGGGAGGACTTTAGTTTGGGGCAGGACTTTGAAGGGTTCTCTTAAAGATGAGGAGCCTGGAAGCAAGATCTGAAATTACATCTTCTCCTGTCCCAGAGGGAATTTCTTTGAGTAGGGGTGCACCTATCAGGGTGGTTTGATGACTGGGTATTACTATGACCAGGTTATAACTTTCCCAGGGTTATTCTGTTAGGAAATAGTGTTTGGGATTTGATGTTTGAGTACAGAGTTCATGAACTTTTCACAACACCAGCAGTTCATTAGCTTTTTGAAACCTCTGCCCACTTAGGAATGAGGAAGAGTCTGTAACGCACTTTACCTAACAATTCCTGCTTTCGCATTGAAAAAGAACTTAGTGATAGCAACAACAAAATTAGGAATTAAATTACAGGCTATAATGTTAGCTCGTATATGTGATTTTTGTGTTATAAAACAGTGCCCTATTATCTTTTGAAACTAAGCAATTTTATTACATTTAACTTGATTTTGTATTGCAAGTTATTTAAATGGCATACATTTATCAACAGGACAACGTTAATGAATTATCAGTACGCAGGAACTTTGGAAGGGTTATATTTACGTCCACTGTGCTAATAAGGGTATCAGAAATCCTGTTTGAACTGTGATATATTGTGTTAAGTTTAGTTATGAGAGAATATAGTTTAAGATAATGAATGTAGAGATAAACATCTATGAGTTAACTGAGGGATTAACGAAATACAACACAATTATAATTATTTAGTTGTCAATAATTAATAATTAGGAACTTATAAAAATGATATAGTAATTAATTAGAAAGCAAGAATAACAGCAATGAAGACAAAGACCCATTTAAAATATCACTGGTGTCTTTTTAAAAAAACATGAATTTGAGTTTACTTCTCTGTACACACAATAGGTGCTTTTGCCAGACTTTTTAAAAAAAAATCTTTTTTATTTTTAATATTTATGAGAACATAGTAGGTGTATATATTTATGGGGTACATGAGATATTTTGACACAAACATACGATGTGTAATAATCACATCAAGGTAAATGGAGTATCTGTCACCTCAAGCATTCATTATTTCTTTATGTTGTGAAAATTCCAGTTATACTCTTTTAATTTAAAATGCGTTATAAATAATTGTTGACTGTAGTCACCGTATTGTACTATATCATATTCTAGAGCTTATTCATTCTAACTACATTTTTGTACCCATTAACCATCCTCCTCACTACCTTCCCAGCCCCATTACAGACTTATTAGTGACTGAATTAGAGGGCTCAAAATGAGAGCTATAGTAATTTATTTGTGTGTGCTAGTATTAAAACCCATAATAATTGACTTGGAACGATTACTAGTAAGAGGCTCTTAGTCATATGTAAAATGGAAGTATGGAATTGTACCTCATTTTGTCTGTGAGAAATAAAGGGCTTGCTTATTCTTCTTATGTCAGAATATACTTGGGGAAATAAAACCGTGCTGTCTTCGTCACCTAAGGAAGCCTTCTGTGTTACTAAGCACCTTAGTATGGAGAAGAGTTCTTGAGTAAATCGTACCCAGGTTGTTAGTCTTAATGTCATCTCTAAGAGGCATACAGTTCCCACCCAATATACAACTTTGGTGTAGTATAGTCTTTTTCTGGCAGCCATCTTCCTCTTCTTGGTCGAAACTTACCTCTTCAACTCACCCCTAGTTCTGAAAATGAATCTCCAAAGATTATATCAGTATGTAGTAATATTGTTAACACTCACACTTAGTGTATTCTTCTTTCCCAGGGCTGAGAGAATAATAAGGACTCTAAAAACATACCATTTTTCATCATGAACTCCTTATGTACCTAGACATATTTTATAAATCATAGTTAATGGATTTGTGATCACCATTCTTCTGACAGTTTGACATATATGTCCTTAACTTTATATAGAACTGACAAGAATTCTTCTTTAACATCATGCATCTCCTCCCTCGCTTTTAACAGCTTAACCTATAGTCGTTCTTCCAGTTTTCTTTACTAATCTTTTCCTTTACCCCTGAGGTTAAGAAGACCTTATCTTATGTAACCTGGATCTTTCAAGGACCTGGGCTGTACATCTTAACTCCTTAGCTATTTATCTCATTTGTCCCCATTCATGGTGTCACTAATAATTTGTAATGGCCAAAGGGACATAAAAACTTTGAGAAATCAGGAAATCATTTAGAAAAACAAGGTTTTGTTTTGTTAATCTGTTTTGGTTTATTAGCCTCTTGAGCCTGTTTTGTTTCCTCACAAAAACTTTTCTTATTTTCTTTAGACCCAGCAGGCAAGAACCTCACAAAATTTTGTAACTCATATTCCTTCTCAGGTTACAATGCATGTTACATTTTTAAATTTTTTACTTTTCTTGAAGAGTTAATACTTGATACTTCTAGTTCTTTACTTTGAAATTCACTCCTCAACCCATTTCATTCTATATTCAGCTCCTTTGAAGCTCGTCAGTGGCCATAGAAAGCCAGTCAGTTGTAGTGGAAAGAGCTCAGAATTTGGATTTAGAGTTTAAGGGTTAAAGTACCAGTTTTTGTCACTTACCCACCTACAATTCTAGAAAAACTATGTATCTTTGCACTTAAAATGTGGTCTGAGGACCAATAACATTGGGCATCCCTGGGGAGCTTGTTAGAAATGCAGAATTTCAGGTCCCACCCAGACCTACTGAGTCAGAATCTGCAAGTTAACAAGATCCCAACATTGAGAAGCACTGTTACATGGTCATCTTTGCAACTCGGTTTCCCTATACGTAAAGAATAGATAATACTTGCTCTATATATCAATCATCTTAACACCATCTGACACATCATATGTTTTACCAATTTATTGTCAGCCTCCTCCTGCTAGAATACAAATTAGCTCTGTGAGGTAGGGATTTGTCTGTTTGTTTATTGCTTGCTGTATGTAGAACAGTGCCTGGCACATAGTAAGCATTCATGTATTTTGAATGAACAATGAATGAATGCACAGCTTGTCAAATCCTGTCATTTCTGTTGCAGTCACTTACTTTACACTGCTGTTTAAAACTGCTTTCATTTAGAATTATTGTATTAGTGCACATATAGAACATTTCTATAGAAATGTTTGTTGGATTGTGCAACCTAGATTTTTACATTCCCTTCTCACTCATCTTGAAAACTTTAAAACTGTAAACAATTTGCCATGCCATACGGAATTAAGTTAAAACTCTTCAGAGTAACCTTTAGAGTCTTTTTCAGTTTTATGTACTTAAATATATATATATTATACAGGGTGCATTTGTTGGGAGAGTCCTTCAAACTCACTGCACGCATAGCATCCCTCTAGGCCATATTGTACTGCCCCTGTGGGACTTGGGGGCAAGAGGAACCCGTGAAAATAAGCTGATGAGCCTTTGCTGTACCAGGGATCATAAAGTCTTTCGTCTCTGACTGAAGACCTTATGTCTTCTGCCAGCCTGCAAGACACAATAACAGATTGTAAGTAGGGTGAAATCAAATCCTAGACCCAATAGCATTATCCCATCTCATTGAAAATTCTCTTAAAAATCCAAGTTGTAAGATCCATATAATATTTCATCCACTGGATATACTGTTGTTTATAACCATTACTCTGTTGTTGAAGATTTAAAATGTTTTTACTTTAGTTTTCTAATTAATATCTTTGTATGCAAATATTTATCTCCTTTGATGGCTGTTTCCTTAGGATTCATTTCTAGAAGCTTTTTAAAGGCTCAAAGCTGGCTTTTTTCCAGCACATAGAATTTTAAAATAGAAAATTTTATATACTATTAACAAATCTCTTTTTCTTTAGGAGACACTTCTAAAGGAGGCATAGCTAAAGTTACTCAATCCAACTTGAAGTCAGGCATCACTACCACTCCTGTTGATTCAGACATTGGATCTCATTTATCCTTGTCCCTTGAGGACCTGTCTCAGTTGGCTGTAAGTTCTCTTCTAGAAACTACTACTGGTCAACACACTGCTGATACTCTCAACCAAAAGACATTAGCAGATACTCATCTAACTGAAGAGACTCTGAAAGTCACAGCTATTCCTGAACCAGCTGACCAGAAGACTGCAACACCAACAGTACTCTCTAGTTCCCACTCACATAGGGGGAAGCCCAGCATTTTCTACCAGCAGGGCTTGCCAGACAGTCATCTAACTGAAGAGGCTTTGAAAGTTTCAGCTGCTCCTGGACTAGCTGATCAGACAACTGGCATGTCAACTCTAACCTCTACTTCCTACTCACATAGAGAGAAGCCTGGTACTTTTTACCAACAAGAGTTACCAGAGAGTAACTTAACTGAAGAGACTTTGGAAGTTTCAGCTGCTCCTGGCCCAGTGGAGCAGAAGACGGGAATACCTACAGTATCCTCTACATCCCACTCACATGGAGAGGACCTCCTCTTTTTCTATCGACAGACCTTGCCAGATGGTCATCTAACTGATCAGGCTCTGAAAGTTTCAGCTGTGTCTGGACCAGCCGACCAGAAGACTGGGACAGCAACAGTACTCTCTACTCCCCACTCACATAGAGAGAAGCCTGGTATTTTTTACCAACAAGAGTTCGCAGACCGTCATCAAACTGAAGAGACTCTTACTAAAGTTTCAGCCACTCCTGGACCAGCTGACCAGAAGACTGAGATACCAGCAGTACAGTCTAGTTCTTACTCACAAAGAGAAAAGCCTAGTATTTTGTACCCACAGGAGTTAGCAGACAGTCATCTACCTGAAGAAGGTCTGAAAGTTTCAGCTGTTGCTGGACCAGCTGACCAGAAGACTGGCCTACCAACAGTACCCTCTAGTGCATACTCACACAGAGAGAAGCTCCTTGTTTTCTACCAACAGGCCTTGCTGGACAGCCATCTACCCGAAGGGGCTCTGAAAGTTTCAGCTGTTTCTGGACCAGCTGACAGAAAGACTGGGACACCAACTGTAACCTCTACTTCCTCTGCATCCTCTTCACTTGGAGAAAAGCCCAGTGCTTTCTATCAGCAGACCTTACCCAATAGTCATCTAACTGAAGAGGCTCTGAAAGTATCAGTTGTTCCTGGACCAGGTGATCAGAAGACTGGGATACCCTCAGCACCATCTAGTTTCTACTCACACAGAGAGAAGCCCATTATTTTTTCCCAGCAGACCCTGCCAGACTTTCTTTTCCCTGAAGAAGCTCTGAAGGTTTCAGCTGTTTCTGTATTGGCTGCCCAGAAGACTGGGACACCAACAGTGTCCTCTAATTCTCACTCACATAGCGAGAAATCTAGTGTTTACTACCAGCAAGAGTTGCCAGACAGTGATCTACCTAGAGAATCTCTGAAAATGTCTGCTATTCCTGGACTGACTGACCAGAAGACTGTCCCAACACCAACAGTACCTTCAGGTTCCTTCTCACATAGAGAGAAGCCCAGTATTTTCTATCAACAGGAGTTGCCAGATAGTTATGCAACTGAAAAGGCTCTGAAAGTTTCAACTGGCCCTGGACCAGCTGACCAGAAGACTGAGATACCAGCAGTACAGTCTAGTTCTTACCCACAGAGGGAGGAGAAGCCTAGTGTTTTGTACCCACAGGTGTTATCAGACAGTCATCTACCTGAAGAGAGTCTGAAAGTTTCAGCCTTCCCTGGACCAGCTGACCAGATGACTGACACACCAGCAGTACCGTCTACTTTCTACTCACAAAGAGAGAAGCCTGGTATTTTCTACCAACAGACCTTGCCAGAGAGTCATCTGCCTAAAGAGGCTCTGAAAATTTCAGTAGCTCCTGGACTAGCAGACCAGAAGACTGGCACACCAACTGTAACCTCAACTTCCTACTCACAACATAGAGAAAAGCCCAGCATTTTCCACCAGCAGGCCTTGCCAGGTACTCATATACCTGAAGAGGCTCAGAAAGTTTCAGCTGTTACTGGACCAGGTAACCAGAAGACTTGGATACCAAGAGTACTTTCTACCTTCTACTCACAAAGAGAGAAACCTGGTATTTTCTATCAACAGACCTTGCCAGGTAGTCACATACCTGAAGAGGCACAGAAAGTTTCACCTGTTCTTGGACCAGCTGACCAGAAGACTGGGACACCAACTTCAACCTCTGCTTCTTACTCACACACAGAGAAGCCTGGTATTTTCTACCAACAGGTCTTGCCAGATAATCATCCAACTGAAGAGGCTCTGAAAATTTCAGTTGCCTCTGAACCAGTTGACCAGACAACTGGCACACCAGCTGTAACCTCTACTTCCTACTCACAATATAGAGAGAAGCCCAGCATTTTCTACCAACAGTCGTTGCCAAGTAGTCATCTAACTGAAGAGGCTAAGAATGTTTCAGCGGTTCCTGGACCAGCTGACCAGAAGACTGTGATACCAATTTTACCCTCTACTTTCTACTCACACACAGAGAAGTCTGGTGTTTTCTACCAACAGGTCTTGCCACATAGTCATCCAACTGAAGAGGCTCTGAAAATTTCAGTTGCCTCTGAACCAGTTGACCAGACAACTGGCACACCAACTGTAACCTCTACTTCCTACTCACAACATAGAGAGAAGCCGAGTATTTTCTACCAACAGTCGTTGCCAGGTAGTCATCTAACTGAAGAGGCTAAGAACGTTTCAGCGGTTCCTGGACCAGCTGACCAGAAGACTGGGATACCAACTTTACCCTCTACTTTCTACTCACACACAGAGAAGCCTGGTAGTTTCTACCAACAGCTCTTGCCACATAGTCATCTACCTGAAGAGGCTTTGGAAGTTTCAGTTGCTCCTGGACCAGTTGACCAGACGATTGGCACACCAACTGTAACCTCTCCTTCCAGCTCATTTGGAGAGAAGCCCATTGTTATCTACAAACAGGCCTTTCCAGATGGTCATCTACCTGAAGAGTCTCTGAAAGTTTCAGTTGCTCCTGGACCAGTTGGCCAGACAACTGGCGCACCAACTATAACCTCTCCTTCCTACTCACAACATAGAGCAAAGTCTGGCAGTTTCTACCAACTGGCATTGCTAGGTAGTCAAATACCTGAAGAGGCTCTCAGAGTTTCTTCTGCTCCTGGACCAGCTGACCAGACAACTGGCATACCAACCATAACCTCTACTTCCTACTCATTTGGAGAGAAGCCGATTGTTAACTACAAACAGGCCTTTCCAGATGGTCATCTACCTGAAGAGGCTCTGAAAGTTTCCATTGTTTCTGGACCTACTGAAAAAAAGACTGACATACCAGCAGGACCTTTAGGTTCCAGTGCACTTGGAGAGAAGCCCATTACTTTCTACCGGCAGGCTCTGCTAGACAGTCCTCTAAATAAAGAGGTTGTGAAAGTTTCAGCTGCTCCTGGACCAGCTGACCAGAAAACTGAGACATTACCGGTACATTCTACTACCTACTCAAATAGGGGGAAGCCTGTCATTTTCTACCAACAGACCCTATCAGATAGTCATTTACCTGAAGAAGCTCTGAAAGTTCCACCTGTTCCTGGACCAGATGCCCAGAAGACTGAGACACCATCAGTATCCTCTAGTTTATACTCATATAGAGAGAAGCCCATTGTCTTCTACCAACAGGCCCTGCCAGACAGTCAGCTAACTCAAGAAGCTCTGAAAGTTTCAGCTGTTCCTCAACCAGCTGACCAGAAGACTGGGTTATCTACTGTAACTTCCTCTTTCTATTCACATACAGAGAAGCCTAATATTTCTTACCAGCAAGAGTTGCCAGATAGTCATCTAACTGAAAAGGCTCTGAAAGTTTCATATGTTCCTGGACCAGCTGACCAGAAGACTGGGGTATCGACAGTAACCTCTACTTCCTACTCACACAGAGAGAAGCCCATTATTTCCTACCAGCGAGAGTTGCCGCATTTTACTGAAGCAGGTTTGAAAATTTTAAGAGTTCCTGGACCAGCTGACCAGAAGACTGGAATAAACATCCTGCTCTCTAATTCCTACCCACAGAGAGAGCACTCTGTCATTTCTTATGAGCAGGAGTTGCCAGATCTTACTGAAGTAACTTTGAAAGCAGTAGGGGTTCCTGGGCCTGCTGACCGGAAGACTGGGATACAAATAGCATCCTCTAGTTCCTACTCAAATAGAGAGAAGGCCAGTATTTTTCATCAGCAGGAGTTGCCAGATGTTACTGAAGAAGCTTTAAGTGTTTTTGTTGTTCCTGGACAAGGTGACCGGAAGACTGAGATACCAACAGTACCTTTAAGTTACTACTCACGTAGAGAGAAGCCCAGTGTTATCTCTCAACAGGTGTTGCCAGACAGTCATCTCACAGAAGAGGCTCTGAAAGTTTCACCTGTTTCTATACCAGCAGAGCAGAAGACTGGGATACCAATAGGACTGTCTAGTTCCTACTCACATTCACATAAAGAGAAACTCAAGATTTCAACTGTGCATATACCAGATGACCAGAAAACTCAGTTTCCAGCAGCTACCCTTAGTTCCTACTCACAAATAGAGAAGCCCAAGATTTCAACTGTGATTGGACCAAATGACCAGAAGACTCCATCCCAGACAGCTTTTCATAGTTCCTATTCTCAAACAGTAAAGCCCAATATTTTATTTCAACAGCAGTTGCCAGATAGAGATCAAAGTAAAGGTATTCTAAAGATTTCAGCTGTCCCTGAACTAACTGATGTGAATACTGGAAAACCAGTATCTCTCTCTAGTTCTTATTTTCACAGAGAGAAATCGAATATTTTCAGTCCACAGGAATTGCCAGGTAGACATGTAACTGAAGATGTGCTGAAGGTTTCAACAATTCCTGGACCAGCTGGCCAGAAAACAGTATTACCAACAGCTCTTCCTAGTTCCTTTTCACATCGAGAGAAACCAGATATTTTCTATCAAAAGGATTTGCCAGATAGACATCTAACTGAAGATGCTCTAAAGATCTCAAGTGCTCTTGAGCAAGCTGATCAAATTACTGGATTACAAACAGTTCCCTCTGGTACTTACTCACATGGTGAGAATCACAAGCTTGTTTCAGAACATGTCCAAAGGCTAATAGATAGTTTGAATTCTTCTGACTCCAGTGTTAGCTCAAATAATGTGCTTTTAAATTCTCAGGCTGATGACAGAGTTGTAATAAATAAACCAGAATCTGCAGGTTTTAGAGATGTTGGCTCTGAAGAAATCCAGGATGCAGAAAATAGTTCTAAAACTCTTAAGGAAATTCGGACACTTTTGATGGAGGCAGAAAATATGGCACTGAAACGATGCAATTTTCCTGCTCCCCTTGCCCCTTTCAGAGATATTAGTGATATTTCATTTATACAGTCTAAGAAGGTGGTTTGCTTCAAAGAACCCTCTTCCACGGGTGTATCTAATGGTGATTTGTTTCAGAGACAGCCATTCACAGAGGAAAGCCCAAGCAGCAGGTGCATACAGAAGGATATTGGCACACAGACGAATTTGAAATGCCGGAGAGGCATTGAAAATTGGGAGTTTATTAGTTCAACTACAGTTAGAAGTCCTCTACAGGAAGCAGAGAGCAAAGTCAGTATGGCATTAGAAGAAACTCTTAGGCAATATCAAGCAGCCAAATCTGTAACGAGGTCTGAACCTGAAGGGTGTAGTGGAACCATTGGGAATAAAATTATTATCCCTATGATGACTGTCATAAAAAGTGATTCAAGTAGTGATGCCAGTGATGGAAATGGTTCCTGCTCGTGGGACAGTAATTTACCAGAGTCTTTGGAATCAGTTTCTGATGTTCTTCTAAACTTCTTTCCATATGTTTCACCCAAGACAAGTATAACAGATAGCAGAGAGGAAGAGGGTGTGTCAGAGAGTGAGGATGGTGGTGGTAGCAGTGTAGATTCACTGGCTGCACATGTGAAAAACCTTTTGCAATGTGAATCCTCACTGAATCATGCTAAAGAAATACTCAGAAATGCAGAGGAAGAGGAAAGCCGGGTACGAGCACATGGTAAGAAGAAAGGTTCAGGCTTATAAACGTTATAGTTTAATAATGTGTTTAAAGTTAGATATTTATGTTTTGAGGAAGCTTAGCCAATGAAAAATACAAGCAAGACCAAGAAAAAAAATGAAGTTAGATATTTGGAGTTCTAAATGTATTTTCCAATAGAATTGTTAGAATGACTATATTTCTTCTAACAATCCATAAAAAGCCTATTTAACCAATAATGTAGTTAAGTTACAGTATTAATAGTACCAGCCTGAGTTTAGGTTCTTGTTCTTAGGAGAAGTAGATTCTGATGTATGAAAGAGAGTAAAGAGGTCGCTTGGGCTCCTGAGCTCCTAAAGCTATCACGTTTCTCTAATCCTCCGATTATAGTATCCTTATTCTGAAGGCAGAAAGAGCCTCCAATTTGCTGTGCTCTAAATTGCTTTTTGTCCTAAAACTACATATATTTTCTCTTTCCCTTTTCTAATAAAACTCTTGGTGTTGATCTCAGACATTTGAAAAAAAAATCAATGTATTTTATACTAAAACTTGGGTTAGAGGTTTAGAAGAGAATATTTACAAATCTCATTAATTTCTAATAGAATTCCATTAAAAACAAAAATCTGTAAGACAATATGGGGAATATATTTTAGGAGGCAATTTAAAAGCAATTTAGGCCTACCTAGAAATCGTCCCTTGAGGTTAACTTCCTACGCTGTTCCTTGCACATTTTTATTCTACAAAAAAACCTCCAAGTTGTATTTATTACTTTTAAATATCAGCTGTCATGGAATTATGAGTAATTGTAGCAGGAACTAAAGGGAGAGGTAAAGAAACTCATGATTAGAAGGAGGATTAAGATAAATATGACTGATTACCAGATTTAAAGTGGCTTTTTTGTAGAATTATCTATAGAGCATGGCTTAAGAAAATCAGACTTTGCAGTGAAAGGATCTCTGTCAAGAATTTCTAATAGGTTGTCATAATTGAGAAGAAGACATACTAAGCATTGCAGTGGGTATTAAATTGCATATATTGATGATCTTCTGTGTTGCAATTGTTGACAAATTATCACTTTTGCATTGTATTATCTCAAGTGTATGCTTTCTCTCCAGCCTGGAATCTGAAGTTCAATTTAGCACATGATTGTGGATACTCCATTTCAGAATTAAATGAAGATGACAGGAGGAAAGTAGAAGAGATCAAGGCAGAGTTATTTGGTCATGGAAGAACAACTGACTTGTCCAAGGTATAAAAGAAATCTGGAAATGAAGAAAGTAAATATGAAAGAATGGGTGATGGAATTAGGATCTCTTACTTGGGCATCAGTTGAGTTGCTGATAATATTTGGCTAAAGCCTTTTTTGGTTTTGTTTTTGAGACAGTCTTGCTCTGTTGCCCAGGCTGAAGTGCAGCAGTGCAATCACAGGTCACTGCAGCCTTGAACTCTTAGACTCAAGGAATCCTCCTACCTCAGCCTCTCAGGTAGCTGGGACCACATGTGTGTACCACCCTGCTCGGCTAATTTTTATATTTTTGGCAGAGACAGGGTCTCTACGTTGCCCAGGCTGGTCTTGAACGCTTGGATTCAAGCGATCCTCTTGCCTTGGCCTCCCAAAATGCTGGGATTACAGGCATGAGCCACTGTGCCTAGGCAGGCATCTTAATTTTTCAAAAGTTAAGATATAAGTATTAGATTCTTACAGTCTAGATATGTTAAGTTTTTATTGATTCCAAATTCATATTTTGAAAAATTTATCTTCTTAGAAAAATAAGAACTGATTTGCTTGTTTTATCAATTTTTTTTAGAACAGAGAAGACTAAATGTCACCCTTATTTTCTCTTGAAAGTAGTATCTTGAAATCCAGCTATTTTCAAATGTTTATTTTAAATACTTGAGTACACAGCTATAATAGCTTATGTATAAATGGCTTTCATTTTAATAGTACATATTTTCCTTCTATTAACTATTTCATATGTAGAAAAGAGTATATATGAATCATTTATGTAAAGAATAGCAGCAAGTAAAAATAATTCCCATATATTGACTATCGAGCTTGAGAAATAGAACATTACCAAATACTGTTGAAGTTCTTTGTTTCTCCTTTCCCAGTCATATCTTTTTTATTTCTTATTTTGATATATAATGATTTTCCTTCTCTTCAGTATGGTTTTGAACTCTAAGATGGAATCAATATGATGCATATTCTTTTGAGAACTAGGTGTTTCACACAGTGTTAGGGTTTTGAGCTGCTTCTACGTAGATGTGCAGAGTTTTCATTTGTTCCTTATTACTGTACAGTATTCCAGTGTGTGATTACATGATAATTTATTCTTTCTCCTGTGGATAAGGCATTTTGTCTGCTATTTTGCACAGTAATAGGGTATAATAATGGCTATCGTAGAGGGTTTTGGTGTGGATTATGTGAGATAATGCCTATAAAATGCTTAGTAGAACGTGTTATGTCTAGTTAGTACTCAATAACTGGCAGCTATTATTACTATTATTAATCCTGAAAGAATTGATATAGCTATCATGCAAGGATTTCATGGCCTGATTCATACAAAGTTTCTTAGAAAACTATTCTCCAGTGATATAGTTTATTTGGATTATCTCAATTTTGGAAAAGTGTTTGAAAAGTACAAATTAGATTGGATTTTAGGTTTTACATATATGCTTGTGAAAAACAAAATTGACAAAATAATAAGAATAATAAAATGGGCAATTGGTTGTCTTAACACCATTTGTATATATGCTGCCAAAGTGAGCACTATCCTAGCATCATTTGTTTAAAAGTACATAGTTTTCTCAGTGATCTGTGTTTCCCTATTTTTAAAAATTATTTTCTTGCGTTCATATTTCCAGATCCCTCAGCAAGCAAGTTGCCTTCCTTTGGGTAGACTCTGGTTTGTCTGTGTTTTTCTTAAAATAAGGTGTCCTGAATTAGATGAAACACAATTTCACTTCTGATCTGACCAGCATGAAGTATATTCAGTAATTCTCTTTCTGTCAATGTACTGTGAGATCTTTAATGGTCACAGCATAATTGGGCATTAAAAAAAACCATGTACTGCTTTCAAAACTTAAAGCTGTAGGAAAAAAGCAAAGCAAAACAAACCAAACAAAAACCGTGAACTGCTGCCAAGATTCCTATTCTCATTTCTTGTATCTATATAATACTTTTTAAAAAATCTTCTTATTTTTGAGACAGAGTCTCACTTTATTGCCCAGGCTGGACTGCACTGGCATGATCTTGGCTCACTGCAACTTCTACATCCCAGGTTCAAGTGATTCTCCTGCCTCAGCCTCCCGGGTAGCTGGGATTACAGCTGTGTGAGTGGCGCATGACACCACATCCAGCTGATCTTTGTATTTTTAGTAGAGATGGGGTTTCACTATGTTGGCCAGGCTGGTCTTGAACTCCTGACCTCAAGTGATCCGCCCACCTCGGCCTCCCAAAATGCTGGGATTACAGGCCATTACGCCTCGCCCTATGTAATACTTTTTAACTCTCCTGTATTTCTTTTTATTGCTTTTATATCAGTGTTCAAGCCTATTGGAATGATTTTTAATCAAATTTGATCATTTATTTTATTAAAATATCCCTTTCAGCTTTGTGCCATTTATATATTAGATAAGTATTTTTATCCAAATTAGCAATAAAAATGTTTACTAAGGGCTATGGATAAAAAGTCTAAAACTTTTGGCTGGGTGCGGTGGCTCATGCCTGTAATCCTAGCACTTTGGGAAGCTGAGGTGGGTGGATCACTTGAGGTCAGGAGTTCGAGACCAGCCTGGCCAACGTGGTGAAAAGCTGTCTCTACTAAAAATACAAAAATTACCTGGGTGTCATGGTGCATGCCTGTAATCCTAGCTACTCGGGAAGCTGAGGCAGGAGAATTGCTTGAACCTGGGAGGTGGAGATTGTAGTGAGCCGAAGATTGTGCCAGTGCACTCCAGCCTAGGCGACAGAGGGAGACTTTGTCTCAAAAAAAAAAAAAAAAAAAAGTCTAAAACTTTTGAATAAGATTACTCTCACACCTATGTTGAGTACTTCACTATACTGTCATTCAACCATCTTGTGTTTCACCATCTTATGATTGACTTTTTTCAGTCTATTAACTGAGTAGTTGCGAAATAGTGTTTGTCTAGATATGCCTTGTTCTTAGGGAACCCATATTGGCCACACTGTGTACGGTTTTGGACCTTTTATTTTTTTAACTTAAATATATTAGGATTTCCCTTTAAAACTTCTCTAAAAGCATAATTTCACAGGTATGTAATATCCCATTGTATGAACATAACAATTTATTCACTACCCTACTGTTGGACATTTATTCATTCATTCCAAAAATACATATTGAATGCCTGATATGCGCCATCACTCATCTATAGCCTGAGGACACACCACTGAACAAAATAGACAAACATTTCTTCATCATGAGCTTACATTAAGGAAGAGTATATGAATAACAACCAAACAAGTAAAATAAATGTCAGATGGTGGGATAAGAGCCAGGGAGACAAAGCAGAACGGTCAACACAGAACCTGAGAAAGAGGTATTGAATTAAATATCTGAGTAAGGTGAGAAAGTAAGGCAGTTAACAGTGACAAGAGCATTCCAGACAGAAATAGCATGCACACAGTTGCTGAGGTAAAGTATGTGAAAGGAAAGGGAGTGTTAAAGGAAAGGGAGGAGGCCAGTGTGTTTGGAGAGTGAGAGTGAAAGGGAGAAGACTAGATTGTGGAAGGCAGTGGTTCTTGACAGGGGTAGTAAATGCCTCCCAAAGAGATATTTTGGAAAATTATGTGATTTTTCTTGGGTCATCACTGTAATTGGGGATTGTTTCTGGAATGCAGTAGATAGGTGTCAGGTATGTTACTATTTCTATAATGTACAAGACAGTTCCACACAATGAAGAGTTGTCCCTTGTCACATACAGCTTTTGAATGTCCCTGTAGATATTAATGTTGATGAAAAACCTGTTATAAATTACTTCAGTGTTTGTCATGTTTTAAATGATTTTTTTTTTTAGTATAGGGTGTTTCTTCTGTTTTTTCTTTCTTTCATGACTGACATTTTTGAAGAGTACAACCTAGTTACTTTGCAGATTTCCCTCAAATTGAATTTATCTGGTGTTTTATCATGATTTGATTCAGATTTGATTTTTATGTAGGAAAGCCACAGAAGTGATGTGCTTTTCATGCTTGTCAGGAGGCACATTATGTTGATTTGTCTCAATACTTGTAATGTTAACTCATACCACTTAGTTAAGGTGGTATCTGCTGGTTTGTGTGTTTTACATATTAATAAGTTAATAAATATTAGGGAGAGTTTCTTTGAGACTGTAAATATCTCTAGTTTAGGATCTAGTGTTTATACTTGCCTGAATAATTTATTAATAAAATAGCTTTAATTTGGTTATTGAAAAAAATTCTGTCATTGCTTCAACATTCATTCATTGGAATTCTGTGGTAAGTTAAAAGTGTCCCTTCTCCATTTATTTATTTATATCATTATGGACTCTTGGATTTTTCTTTTACTCAAAGGGTCACAACCTATCACTATCATTGTTTATTTTGATACTCAAATTATCCCACACTTGCCCACTGGAACCATTTTAAGCTGGTTCCTGTGTGTTCTCATGATCCCATCATTTCATGAGCATTCACCCACTTTCTGAGCTAGGAAGACACTCTAGGAATATCTTATATTTTCTTTTCACCAACCCTAGAGCTGTCCATTTCTCCAAGGGGCGCTGGTTCTTTTTAGCAGAGAGTGGCATGTAGAAACTAAGATCTGTATGCTTGGTGTGCTTATTGATACTATGATGCTGTTGCCTTTATGCCCTTTCAGCAGACAATGTGTGTGTACATAATTACACACACCCCCCTCTCCCCTGTATGCCTGTTTCCTTATCTATTACTTTTATTGTAAAATGAGAGCTGAGTTTATACTAGTACATCCAATTCCATTCCAGTACTACAGGGTTATTCTAGCCTTTTTTTCTTTCTTTATTTGTAACTCACTTCCCTGATAGTAAGAAACTTGGCTCCCATTATCCTCCATATATTTACTTGTTTAAACTCCCTTGTATGTTTCTCCCTCAGCCCCACTGCTCATCATGCCTGCAACAGATTGAATTTCTTTCCCAGCCCCAACTCTTTCAACCCACAAGTTTTATATGTAACATAATAATTATTATACCATTCCAGATACTTTTAAATTTCCATTATGATTTCTTTCAACAATGAATGGTGATATATTAGGATGATACCTTCAGTGTGCTGAAAGAAAATAAATTATATCTACCTAGAACTGCATGTCAGTGAAAATCTGTTTTAAGAATGTGGTAATATAAAAATGATTTTAGACAAAAACAGTTCATTCAGCACTCATTAAAAAATTCAGGTGGAGACAAGATGGCCAAATAGGGACAGCTCCGGTCTACAGCTCCCAGTGTGAGCAATGCAGAAGACGGGTGATTTCTGCATTTCCATCTGAGGTACCGGGTTCATCTCACTAGGGAGTGCCAGACAGTGGGTGTAGGACAGTGGGTGCAGCGCACCATGCGCGAGCCGAAGCAGGGTGAGGCATTGCCTCACTCGGGAAGTGCAAGGGGTCAGGGAGTTCCCTTTCCTAGTCAAAGAAAGGGGTGACAGACGGCACCTGGAAAATCGCATCACTCCCACCTGAATACTGCGCTTTTCCGACGGGCTTAAAAAACGGCACACCAGGAGATTATATCCCGCACCTGGCTCGGAGGGTCCTACGCCCACGGAGTCTCGCTGATTGCTAGCACAGCAGTCTGAGATCAAACTGCAAGGCGGCAGCGAGGCTGGGGGAGGGGCGCCTGCCATTGCGCAGGCTTGATTAGGTAAACAAAGCAGCCGGGAAGCTCGAACTGGGTGGAGCCCACCACAGCTCAAGGAGGCCTGCCTGCCTCTGTAGGCTTCACCTCTGGGGGCAGGGCATAGCCAAACAAAAGGCAGCAGTAACCTCTGCAGACTTAAATGTCCCTGTCTGACAGCTTTGAAGAGAGTAGTGGTTCTCCCAGCACGCAGCTGGAGATCTGAGAATGGGCAGACTGCCTCCTCAAGTGGGTCCCTGACCCCCGAGCAGCCTAACTGGGAGGCACCCCCCAGGAGGGGCAGACTGACCCCTCACACGGCCGGGTACTCCTCTGAGACAAAACTTCCAGAGGAATGATCAGGCAGCAGCATTTGCGGTTCACCAATATCCGCTGTTCTACAGTCACTGCTGTTGTGCAGCCACCGCTGCTGATACCCAGGCAAACAGGGTCTGGAGTGGACCTCTAGCAAACTCCCAACAGACCTGCAGCTGAGGGTCCTGTCTGTTAGAAGGAAAACTAACAAACAGAAAGGACATCCACACCAAAAACCCATCTGTACGTCACCATCATTAAAGAATAAAGGTAGATAAAACCACAAAGATGCGGAAAAAGCAGAGCAGAAAAACTGGAAACTCTAAAAAGCAGAGCACCTCTCCTCCTCCAAAGGAACGCAGCTCCTCACCAGCAACGGAACAAAGCTGGATGGAGAATGACTTTGAAGAGCTGAGAGAAGAAGGCTTCAGACGATCAAACTACTCCGAGCTACAGGAGGAAATTCAAACCAATGGAAAAGAAGTTGAAAACTTTGAAAAAAAATTAGACGAATGGATACCTAGAATAACCAATGCAGAGAAGTCCTTAAAGGAGCTGATGGAGCTAAAAGCAAACGTGCGAGAACTATGTGAAGAATGCAGAAGCCTCAGGAGCTGATGCGATCAACTGGAAGAAAGGGTATCAGTGATGGAAGATGAAATGAATGAAATGAAGCGAGAAGGGAAGTTTAGAGAAAAAAGAATAAAAAGAAACGAACAAAGCCTCCAAGAAATATGGGACTATGTGAAAAGACCAAATCTACGTCTGATTGGTGTACCTGAAAGTGACAGGGAGAATGGAACCAAGTTGGAAAACACTCTGCAGGATATTATCCAGGAGAACTTCCCCAATCTAGCATGGCAGGTCAACATTCAGATTCAGGAAATACAGAGAAGGCCACAAAGATACTCCTCGAGAAGAGCAACTCCAAGACACATAATTGTCAGATTCGCCAAAGTTGAAATGAAGGAAAAAATGTTAAGGACAGCCAGAGAGAAAGCTCGGGTTACCCACAAAGGGAAGCCCATCAAACTAACAGCCAGTCTCTCGGCAGAAACTCTACAAGCCAGAAGAGAGTGGGGGCCAATATTCAACATTCTTAAAGAAAAGAATTTTCAACCCAGAATTTCATATCCAGCCAAACTAAGCTTCATAAGCGAAGGAGAAATAAAATCCTTTACAGACAAGCAAATGCTGAGAGATTTTGTCACCACCAGGCCTGCCCTAAAAGAGCTTCTGAAGGAAGCACTAAACATGGAAAGGAACAACTGGTACCAGCCACTGCAAAAACATGCCAAAATGTAAAGACTGTCAAGGCCAGGAAGAAACTGCATCAACGAACGAGCAAAATAACCAGCTAACATCATAATGACAGGACCACATTCACACATAACAATATTAACTTTAAATGTAAATGGACTAAATGCTCCAATTAAAAGACAAAGACTGGCAAATTGGATAAAGAGTCAAGACCCATCAGTGTGCTGTATTCAGGAAACCCATCTCATGTGCAGAGACACACATAGGCTCAAAATAAAGAGATGGAGGAAGATCTACCAAGCAAATGGAAAACAAAAAAAGGCAGGGGTTGCAATCCTAGTCTCTGATAAAACAAACTTTAAACCAACAAAGATTGAAAGAGACAAAGAAGGCCATTACATACTGGTAAAGGGATCAATTCAACAAGAAGAACTAACTATCCTAAATATATGTGCACCCAATACAGGAGCACCCAGATTCATAAAGCAAGTCCTTAGTGACCTACAAAGAGACTTAGACTCCCACACAATAATAATGGGAGACTTTAACACCCCACTGTCAACATTAGACAGATCAACGAGACAGAAAGTTAACAAGGATACCCAGGAATTGAATTCAGCTCTGCACCAAGCAGACCTAATAGACATCTACAGAACTCTCCACCCCAAATCAACAGAGTATACATTTTTTTCAGCACCACACCACACCTATTCCAAAACTGACCACATAGTTGGAAGTAAAGCACTCTCAGCAAACATAAAAGAACAGAAATTATAACAAACTGTCTCTCAGACCACAGGGCAATCAAACTAGAACTCAGGATTCAGAATCTCACTCAAAACCGCTCAACTACATGGAAACTGAACAACCTGCTCCTGAATGACTACTGGGTACATAACGAAATGAAGGCAGAAATAAAGATGTTCTTTGAAACCGACAAGAATAAAGACACAACATACCAGAATCTCTGGGACACATTCAAAGCAGTGTGTAGAGGGAAATTTATAGCACTAAATGCCCACAACAGAAAGCAGGAAAGATCCAAAATTGACACCCTAACATCACAATTAAAAGAACTAGAGAAGCAAGAGCAAACACATTCAAAAGCTAGCAGAAGGCAAGAAATAACTAAAATCAGAGCAAAACTGAAGGAAATAGAGACACAAAAAACCCTTCAAAAATTAATGAGTCCAGGAGCTGGTTTTTTGAAAAGATCAACAAAATTGATACCACTAGCAAGACTAATGAAGAAAAGAGAGAAGAATCAAATAGACACAATTAAAAATGATAAAGGGGATATCGCCACCGATCCCACAGAAATACAAACTACCATCAGAGAATACTACAAACACCTCTACGCAAATAAACTAGAAAATCTAGAAGAAATGGATAAATTCCTCGACACATACACCCTCCCAAGACTAAACCAGGAAGAAGTTGACTCTTTGAATAGACCAATAACAGGATCTGAAATTGAGGCAATAATCAATAGCTTACCAACCAAAAAAAGTCCAGGACCAGATGGATTCACACTGAATTCTACCAGAGGTACAAAGAGGAGCTGGTACCATTCCTTCTGAAAGTATTCCAATCAATAGAAAAAGAGGGAATCCTCCCTAACTCATTTTATGACGCCAGCATCATCCTGATACCAAAGCCTGGCAGAGACACAACCAAAAAAGAGAATTTTAGACCAATATCCCTGATGAACATTAATGCAAAAGTCCTCAATAAAATACTGGCCAACTGAATCCAGCAGCACATCAAAAAGCTTATCCACCGTGATCAAGTGGGCTTCATCCCTGGGATGCAAGGCTGGTTCAACATATGCAAATCAATAAACGTAATCCAGCATATAAACAGAAACAAAGATAAAAACCACATGATTATCTCAATAGATGCAGAAAAGGCCTTTGACAAAATTCAACAACACTTCATGCTAGAAACTCTCAATAAATTAGGTATTGATGGGATGTATCTCAAAATAAGAGCTATCTATGACAAACCCACAGCCAATATCATACTGAATGGGCAAAAACTGGAAGCATTCCCTTTGAAAACTGGCACAAGACAGGGATGCCCTCTCTCACCACTCCTATTCAACATAGTGTTGGAAGTTCTGGCCAGGGCAGTTAGGCAGGAGAAGGAAATAAAGGGTATTCAATTAGGAAAAGAGGAAGTCAAATTGTCCCTGTTTGCAGATGACATGATTGTATATCTAGAAAACCCCATTGTCTCAGCCCAAAATCTCCTTAAGCTGATAAGCAACTTCAGCAAAGTCTCAGGATACAAAATCAATGTACAAAAATCACAAGCATTCTTATACACCAACAACAGACAGAGAGCCAAATCATGAGTGAACTCCCATTCACAATTGCTTCAAAGAGAGTAAAATACCTGGGAATCCAACTTACAAGGGATGGAAGGACTTCTTCAAGGAGAACTACAAACCACTGCTCAATGAAATAAAAGAGGATACAAACAAATGGAAGAACATTCCATGCTCATGGGTAGGAAGAATCAATATCGTGAAAATGACCATACTGCCCAAGGTAATTTATAGATTCAATGCCATCCCCATTGAGCTACCAGTGGTAATTTATAGATTCAATGCCATCCCCATCAAGCTACCAGTGACTTTCTTCACAGAATTGGAAGAAACTACTTTAAAGTTAATATGGAACCAAAAAAGAGCCTGCATCGCCATGTCAATCCTAAGCCAAAATAACAAAGCTGGAGGCATCACGCTACCTGACTTCAAACTATACTACAAGGCTACAGTAACCAGAACAGCATGGTACTGGTACCAAAGCAGAGATATAGATCAATGGAACAGAACAGAGCCCTCAGAAATAATGCCACATATCTACAACCATCTGATCTTTGACAAACCTGACAAAAACAAGCAATGGGGAAAGGATTCCCTATTTAATAAATGGTGCTGGGAAAACTGGCTATCCATATGTAGAAAGCTGAAACTGGATCCCTTCCTTACACCTTATACAAAAATTAATTCAAGATG
This sequence comes from Pan paniscus, assembly GCF_029289425.2. Classification (NCBI taxonomy): domain Eukaryota; kingdom Metazoa; phylum Chordata; class Mammalia; order Primates; family Hominidae; genus Pan; species Pan paniscus. The sequence continues at coordinate 52,911,718 of NC_073261.2, read as the reverse complement.
GATTAAAGACTTACATGTTAGACCGAAAACCGTGAAAACCCTAGAAGAAAACCTAGGCAATACCATTCAGGACATAGGCATGGGCAAAGACTTCATGTCTAAAACACCAAAAGCAATGGCAACAAAAGCCAAAATTGACAAATGGGATCTCATTAAACTAAAGAGCTTCTGCACAGCAAAAGAAACTACCATCAGAGTGAACAGGCAACCTACAAAATGGGAGAAAATTTTCGCAACCTACTCATCTGACAAAGGGCTAATATCCAGAATCTACAATGAACTCAAACAAATTTACAAGAAAAAAACCACCCCATCAAAAAGTGGGTGAAGGGTATGAACAGACAGTTCTCAAAAGAAGACATTTATGCAGCCAAAAAACACATGAAAAAATGCTCATCATCACTGGCCATCAGAGAAATGCAAATCAAAACCACAATGAGATACCATCTCACATCAGTTAGAATGGCAATCATTAAAAAGTCAGGAAACGAGGTGCTGGAGAGGAAGTGGAGAAATAGGAACACTTACACTGTTGGTGGGACTGTAAACTAGTTCAACCACTGTGGAAGTCAGTGTGTCGATTCCTCAGGGATCGAGAACTAGAAATACCATTTGACCGAGCCATCCCATTTCTGGATATATACCCAAAGGATTATAAATCGTGCTGCTATAAAGACACATACACATGTACATTTATTGCGGCACTATTCACAATAGCAAAGACTTGGAACCAACCCAAACGTCCAACAACGATAGACTGGATTAAGAAAATGTGGCACATATACACCATGGAATACTATGCAGCCATAAAAAATGATGAGTTCATGTCCTTTGTAGGGACATGGATGAAACTGGAAACCATCATTCTCAGCAAGCTATCACAAGGACAAAAAACCAAACACCGCATGTTCTCACTCATAGGTGGGAATTGAACAATGAGAACACATGAACACAGGAAGGGGAACATCACACTCTGGGGCCTGTTGTGGGGTGGGGGGAGGGGGGAGGGATAGCATTAGGCGATATACCTAATGTTAAATGACGAGTTAATGGGTGCAGCACACCAACATGGCACATGTATACATATGTAACAAACCTGCACATTGTGCACATGTACCCTAAAACTTAAAGTATAATAATAATAAAAAAATTCTAAGTGGTTACCTCAGACTAAACGGAAATAATCTAATATGGGAAATTTGTGATGTAGGAAATATTAAAGAGCAAAAGATGTGTTAAGTATGTGGATAAATAAAGCTAAATACTTAAGTATATGAAACAAAAATACTAGGACCTTCATGACTGAGATGAAATGTTATAAACTTAAAATATATGACAACAATATCTTACAGGTTAGAAGCTGCATAAATGGAGTTAATGTTTTCCAAGTTTCTTAAGTGTTTGGGAAAAAGCTGTTATTTACTTTAGCTTGATAACTATACGTGTTATAATTTCTATAATAACCCTGTCCCCTACATCATACCTTACTACAAAATTAATTTGAGATGGATCGTAGACTTTACGTTGAAAGGTAAAATAAAGTTTCTTGAAAATCTCTTCATGATGTTGGGTTAGGCAAAGGTTTCTTAAACAAGAACAAAAATACACTATTCATAAAAGAAAGGATTGCTAAATTGCTCTTCATGAAAATTAAGAATGGTAATCAAAAGGCAGCATGAAGAGTGAAAAGTCAAGCTACACAATGGAAGAGGGTATTTCGGATACATATATTTGATAAAGGACATAAATTCAGAATATATAAGGAAGTCATGCAAATCAATTCTTCCTACCCAAAGACTTCACTAGGTGTCTCATAAATGAAGATATCCAAGTGGACAGTAAGCATTTGAAAACATTGTCAATATCACTGCCTGTTTGGTAATGCAAGTTAACTATAATGAGATACTGCTTCATATCAGAGTAGCTAAAATTAAAAAGAACAGTGCTAAATATTGGTAAAGTTATGAAGCAACTGGAATAGTCATTTATTGCTGATGGGAAGGTAAACTGGTACACAACTCTTAAAATAATTTATAGTTATTTCATAATGGTAAACATGCCTGACCTGGGACACTTCATTCCTACTTCTTTTTAGGTACATACTCAAGAACTATCAGTACATATGTTCAATAATGAACATATTGAACATAGAAGACATGGTCAATAATAATTATAGCCCCAAACTGAAAACTACATAAATGTATATCAAGAGTAGAATAGATGAATCAATTATGCTTTATTCATCCAATGAAATCCTGTGTAGCCATAAAAGATAGCAAACTACTACTGCCTCAACAACCTTGAAAGCTGTCACACACGTTTTGGTTAGCAAAAAAGCCAGACACAAAGAGTCATACTGAATAATTCCATTCATATGAAATTCAAAAACTAATCAATGGTGAGAAAAGTGATAAGAATGGTTACCTCTGGTGGAGTCAGGTGTGTGGTATTGACTGGGAAGAGGCACAAGAGTTCTTCTCAGGTATAGGAAGTTTTTGTATGTCTGGATATGGGCAGCATTTACATTGCTGTCATCACATATAAAAAATAAACTACCTGACTTCAGATTTGTACACCTTATTAAAGATTTATCATATATTAATTAAAAGGAAACATTGAACAAGAGATACAATTGAAATCATAGAAAAGGAACTTTAAGAAGGCAACCATTTCTAATCATAGCAAAAACTTCATAAAAAGCATCAAGGCATAAATCTAACAAGATTTATGAGATCTTTTATTGGAGAATAGTAAAATTTATTTTGAAAGGCTAGTAGAAGTCCTAAGTACATAGAGAAATACACTGTATTTATTAATAAGACTCTATATCCAGCTGGCACGAACTGCTTCAATGAATCAAGGCAGATGTTTCTTTAAATTTTTTTTTATCATGGTAAAATACACAACACAAAATTTACCTCAACTGTTTTTAAGTGTACAGTTTACTGGTGTTAAGTACATTCATATTGTTGTGCAACCACCACCACCATCCATCTCCAAGACTCTTTTCATCTTGTAAAACTGAAACTTATACCCATCAAATAGTAACTTCTCATTCTGTCTTCCCATCTGCCTCAGGCAGCCACCATTTTCCTTTTTGTCTCATATGATTTTGATTACTCTGAGTACTTCCTATAAATGGAATAATACAATATTTGTCTTTTTGTGACTGGCTTATTTCACTTAGCCTCATGTGGTTCATCCATGTTGTAGCATATGTTATAATTTTGTAAAGTGAGTCTATTGTAGACAGTATATAGTTGGATCATTCTGCCAATCTCTATTGATTAAATAATTTATTTACTTTTAAAGTAATTAACAATAAGGAGGAACCTGCTTCTGTCCTTTTTCTATTTGTTTTCTACATCAAGGTACAAATTTTATGTTCAGATACAATTCCAAACCACGATGAGGATTTATCTTAACTGTCCTCTACCCCACAGAAATGCAGAGGCCAACAAATCACATTTGTAGGCTCCTAAAGGAAACTCTCTTAGATTGCTTGTCAAAAACTGTTGAGATCATTTTGGCCCCTTCCATGCTATGAGAACGAGATCCACACTGTACCCAATGATTTACTGACTTCTCTCGGCAGAATACCGTCTCTTCTCCTTCTCTCTTCTGTTTGGTAATAGAAGAAGAGAAGAAAAGTTTGAAGTCAGTACTTTATATCATTTAGTATATGGACCAATAACTCAACAAGTTTAGAAAAAAAACCATGAAGTAAACTTTACTTATACTCTAAAATAAACCAAACCAAACTACGAAAGTAGTAAGGAGGAAATTATAAAATAGAATCTATCAGTTAATGAACTAGAAAACAGAAAAATGATAGAATTGAGCATTAAAATCTAGATTTGGACCTTGGAAAAATTCCAAATCAACAGACAAGCTCTGACTAGCTAGAAGATGAGAAGGAAAAACATACAATGTTATAAATGAAAAGGAGCATGCCAGATATACCACTTAGAAAATTTGAAATAATAGGAGAATATAATGTATAACATATAACTCTTGTTAGGTATAAAATTTTCATGAAATGACTGATTTTCTTAGATAATATAATTAAACAGAAGCGTGTAACAGATTAAACATGATGAGAGAGAAAAACTTTATTGATCAAACATTTGGCTTCCAAGAAAAGTACCTGACCTAGCTCAATATTAGGTAACATTATGAAGTATTTCCTGGGCATGATAATGACATTGTGGTTATATGATAGGTGAATTATTTAGGGTTGAAGTGTCAAATCAGTGTCTTTGTGGAGGGATAAAGCTTTGTGGAGGGATAGGGGAAAATGTTCGACAATTGTTGAATCTAAATAGAAGGAATTCACATGTTTATTTTAACATTCTATCAACTTTTTGGTATACTCTTAACAAAAAGAAAAAAACAATGCCTGACTTAGATGTTTATATGGGTGACTCAAGCTATCAAGTAATGGATAACTCCTGTGCCATATAAACAGTTCTAATACACTAATAAAAACTTCCTAATTTACTTGAGGACATTAACAAAAACCTCAGAAGACATACCTGAAATTATGAATCTTTTGCATCAGTGTGATGTCTCCGCTTTTATTTCTGATTTTATTTATTTGAGTCTTCTAGTTTTTTCTTAGTCTAGCTAAATGTTTGTTAACATTGTTTTTACCTTTTCAAAAACTAACAGTTTAGTTGATTTCTTCCTGTTTTTCTATTTTTTATTTCTGCTCTAATTTTTATTCTTTCCTTTTTTCTGCTAACTTTGGGCTTAGTTTTGTTCTTTTTTTTTCTAGTTCCTTGAGGTGTAAAGTTGAGTTGCTTATTTGAGATCTTTCTTCCTTTAAAAATAGGCAATTATCATTAGAAACTTCCCTCTTAGTCCTGATTTTGCTTCATCCTGTAAGTGTTCATTTGTTGTGTTTTTGTCTTTTTTTAAATTTTCCTTGATTTCATCTTTGATCCACTGGTTGTTTTAAGAGTGTGTTGTTAATTCCCACATAATTGTGATTTTCCCAGTTTTCCCTCTGTTACTGATTTCTAATTTTAGTCTATTGTGCTTGGGAAAAAAAGGTTGGTATCATTTCAGTCTTCTTAAATTTGTTCAGATTTGTTTTATGACTTAATATGTGATCTATCCTGGAGAATGTTCTGTGTGCAGTTGAGAAGACTGTGTATTCTGCAACTGTTAGGTGGAATATTCAGTATATGTGTGTTCTATTCAGTATTGAAAATGGGGTACTGACATCTTCTATTGTATTGCTATTTTTCCCTTCAGTTCTGTCAGTGTTTGCTTTATGTATTTAGGTACTCTAATGTTGGGTGTATATATGTTTATACTTGTGATATCTTCCTAATGAATTGACTCTTTTATCATATGACCTTCTTTGTCTCTTGGGATGGTTTTTTATTTAAAGTCTATATCGTCTGATAGTATGGCCACACCTGTGCTCTTTTGGTTGCTATCTGCATGGAATATATTTTCCTATTCCTTCACTTTTAGCCTGTGTGTCCTTAAATCTAAAGTGAGTCTCTTCTAGATAGTATATAGTTAGATCTTATTTTTAAAATTAATTCAGCCACTATATGTTTTTTGATTAGGGAGTTTACTCCATTTACATTAAAGTAATTATTGATAGGGAAAGACTTACTAGTTCCATTTTGTTAATTGGTTTCTTTCTTGTAGTTGTTTTGTCCCTTTTGTCCTCTCTTGCTGTCTTCCTTTGTGATTTGTTGATTTTGCTTTGATCCTTCCTTTTTTTTTTTTTCTTTCGTGGATCTTCTATAGGTATTTTCTTTGTGGTTACCAAAGTCTTAACAGAAAACAACTTATAGCTACAGCGAAAGCAATTTAAAAAAATAGACAAACAGGACTGCATCTAATTAAAAAGCTTTTGCACAGCAAAGAAAACAGTTAAGAGAATGAACTGGTAATCTATGGAATAGGAGAAAATATTTGCAAACCATGTATCTAATGAGGGGTTAATATCCAAAGTATATAAGGAACACCTGCATCTCAACAGCCAAAAAAAAAAAAATCCCCAAAACAAAAAACAAATAACCTGGTTAAAATATGGGTAAAGGACTTGAATGAACATTTCTTAAGACATACAAATGTATAAGGTGCTGTATATGAAAAGATATTCAATATCGCTAATCATCAGGAAAATGCAAATCAAAACTACAATGACTTAACACTTCATATCTGTTAGGATGGCTGATATCAAAACAAAACAAATGGTAACAAGTGTTGGAGAGGATGTGGAGAAATTAGAGCCCTGTACACTGTAGATGGTCATGTAAAATGGTGTAGCTGCTGTGGAAAATAGTATGGAGATTCCTTAAAAAATAAGAATAGAATTACCATATGATCCCACTTCTGGGTACATATCCAAAGGAAATGAAATCAGAATCTTGAGGAGATCCCATGTTCACAATAGCATTAATCACAGTAGCCAAGATATATAAACAAGATGTATAAACATCGATAGATGAATGGATAAAGAAAATGTGGTATATACATACAATGGAATATTATTCCACCTTAAGGAAGTCCTGCTGTATGTGACAACATGGATGACCCTGCAAGACATTACACTATGTGAAAGAATCCAGTCACAGAAGGACAAATACTGAATGATTTCACTTATATGAAATATCTAAAAATAGTCAAATTCAGAAAACAGAGAGTAGAATGGTGATTGCCAAGGACTGGGAGGAAGGGGAAATTGGGAATTGATGTTAGATAGGTATCACAGGCAAAGCAGATAGTTCAATATTGGGAAATTTATAAACAAGTTTTTACATTAGTAGATCTAATGGAGAAATCATGATTATTTCATTAAGCTCCAAAAAGTATTTGGGAATAAAAATAAAATCTGTAATTAAAAATATTTCTTTAGAGTAGAATATTTCTTTATAGTAGAATAATACCTCAAATATGATAAAGAATATGTATTTGAAATTTGCAATCAGCATAATCAAAGTCAAATACTTTTGTTATGCATATAAAACATTTGTGAGAAAAGTCATATAATATGGTGCAGTAGGGAACTCTAGGGCTCTTGCAAAAACACCTAATAAGCTTCCAGAAACTATCAGAATTAGTTTTCGTAGAACTCTGGAATTTAGTTAACATTAAAAACCAGGAAAAGTAGGGAGCTGTAGCACTGCAGAAAGAGAACACTATGGCACCTTAAATTGCTCACCTACCATTCCTTGTGCCTAGATGAGCAATGACTTTGAAGACAGCAGCTTACACTCATGGTGCAGGCTGTTAGCACCAGAAGGATTAGTACAGATCTTGCTCTCAAAAAATTGTGATCGTTTTAACCTGTCTGAAGTATCTGAAGGACCAGTATAGAGCTTCCTTTTGTTTTACACAACTCAGAGCTTTCCTGGGACGGGGGTGGCTTGTCTGTCATCACGTGTCAAAAGTATTTAAAAGCCAGAGTATCAGCTGTAGAAGCCTGAGTCTGGGGATAAAAATTAGGACAATGAATAGGTAGACAAAAAGCCAGGAAGGAACAGTTGAAAAGGAGATACGGGGTGGTATAAGGACTTTTAAATGCTTTTGTGTATGCTGAGAAATTGAGAATGCTACGTAGATGCCTAGGATTGGACAACTCCTCAGAGAAGGCTTGAGAAGACCCTAAGCTTTCACCACTAGCTGACCTTCAGGCTCTGCCTAACTAAGTAGGATGTGAAGGCTAAGATATAGTTGTAAACAGCCTGGCTTAGTGTTGATGGAATGCCCCAACACAGAGCAAAAAAGACTGGGAGTGGTTTTTTTTCTTTCCTATTACCTTTTTTCTTTCCTTGGCTGCAGGTGTTTAAGGAACCTGTCAAAATAGTAGTTGACCCTGAAGCTAAGTGAGCACAGACTTCAGTTCCATGCACAACAAAGAATGTAAGCTTTTATGAAATAGTCACTAAAGAACACTTACAACAAGCAGTAACAGCAAACTCCAGGGAAGGGGGAGAATCCAGTATCCAGAGTTGTCACTTTATAATATTCAATATGTCCAGTTTTCAACAAATTATAAGGCATGCAAAGAAGTAAAAAAGTGTGACTCATTCAGAGGAAAAAAGAGAAATTAATGAAACTATCCCTGAGGAAGCCCACCTTAAATGTACTCAATGAGCTGAACAATACCATCAGCAAAGAACTAAGGGAAACCAAGAAAAGGATTTCCCACCAAAAAGAAATATCAACAAAGAGAAATTATAAAAAGGAAACAAATAGAAATTCTGCAGCTGAAAAGTACAGTAACAAAAATTCTTTAGAAGGATTCAATAGCTGATTTGAGTAGTCTGAACAAAGAATCAGTGAACTTGAAGAAAGGTCAGTTGATTTATTTATTCGAGGAGCAGAAAGAGAAAAGAATAAAGAAAATGAACAGGGCTATGGGACATCCCCAAGCATACCAACATATGCATTATGGGATTCTTAGAGGGAAGAGAGAGAGAGAGAGAGAGAGAGAGAGAGAGAGAGGCGGTAATAATATTTGAAGAAATAATGGTTGAAAACTTCCCTGATTTGTTGAAAAATGAATTTCAAATGGGTTAAACTCAAAGAGACCCACACCATGACACATTATAGTCAGATTTTTAAATATTTAGCATAGGTGTTGGTTCTATTAGTAGAAATATACTTTCCTTAATGAAGTCAGCTTTAACAGATTTTTTTTTTAATCTGGTTTTGAAGTCGTAAAATACAAAACTATGAGCTGCTTACAAAGTTATTCCTGCCGTAAATACTGTGGTAATTTATATATTAAAAAATTTGAGAACTTTTTTTTAAACAAGTGTTTCCAAAAGCTTATTGATTTTTAAGTAAGTTTTGTATCATATGGTAATACCTTTCTTTTATTTGTAGAAAGTAGATTTTTACTTTTTAGTGCTTGTTGACTCTGTGTGTGTGTGTGTGTGTGTGTGTGTGTATGTGTGTGTCTGTGTCTGTGTATTGGTTTACATGACGGTGAAGAACTACTTATTTCTTTTTTGGTTTGTTACATGAAGTCTTTGACATTGTTTGTTTGTTTGTGACAGGGTCTTGCTCGGTCACCGAGGCTGGAGTGTAGTGGCTGGATCATAGCTCACTGCAACGTCCACCTCCCGAGCTCAAGCTATCCTTCCACCTCAGTCTCTCAAAGTGCTGGTATTACAGGCTTGAGCCACTGCACCTGGCTGATGTGTCATTAAGCTGGATGATGAGAGAATAATATAACCTGATAAAACTCATGTAGATCTGTTGAGAAGAGATAATTTTAATTGTGAAATAGTCTCTTGAAATTAGTAAAAGACATATTTTAGCTAACCAGTAATTTCAGAACATCTTTATCTCAGTATAATTTACTATAATACATAAGGTTTGCCCATTTAAAGTGTATAGTTTATTTATAGAATTTTACAATAGCATAATTTTAGAACTTTGTTGTCATTAGCCCCTCTCCCCCAATTCCCTAGCCCTAGGCAAACACCAGTCCACTTTCTCTCCCAATTCTTTTTTGCCAATTCTGGACATTTTATATAAACAGAATTGTAATATATGATCTTTTGTGACTGCCTTCTTTTACTTAGCATAATGTTTTCAAGAGTCATTCATGTTATGTTGTAATGTGAATCAGTACTTCATCCCTTTATATTGCCAAATTATATTTCATTGTATAGATACTTTGTTTACTCATTAGTTGGTAGACATTTGGATTTTCCACTCTGGCCATTGTGAATAGTGCTGCTATGAACATAGTAAGTGTTTATGTGTTAGGGTGGGTGTTTCATTTCTCTTGGTTATATACCTAACAGTAGAATTACTGGGACATATAGTAACTCCATGTTTAACATGTTGAGGAACTTCTAAACTTTTTTCTGAAGTAGCTGCACTATTTACATTCCCATGAGCAGTATATGAGGGTTTCAGTTTCTCCATGTCCTTTCCAACATTTGTCATTTTCTGTCTTTTTGATTATAGCCTGGTTGGGTGTTAAGGGGTATTTATTGTGTTTTTTACCTATTTCTAACAACTAATGGTGTTGAACATCTTTTCGTGTGCTTATTGGTCATTTATCTTTTCTGATGAAATACCTATTCAAATTCTTTACCCATTTATAAATTTATCACTGTGCAAATTTGTTGAGTTGCAAGCATTCTTTTTATATTCTGGATATTAGACCTTTAGCAGATTTATGGACTTACCAATATTTTCTCCCATTCTGTAGACTTTTTTACTTTCTTGATGGTGACCTTTGATACACAAAAGTTTTAAATTCTGATGAACTCTAACTTATCAGACTTTTATTCTTTGCACTTTTGGTGACATATCTAAGAAATCAGTGCATAACCCAGGGTCACAAAGATTTAGTGTTTTCTTCTGAGAGATTTAGTTTTAGTTTTTATATTTAGATCTGTGGTTCTATTTGAGGCCATTACAATTTTTATTTTTTTAATTGTGATAAAATATACATAAAATTTATCATCTTAACCATTGTTAAGTATATGGTTCAGTGGCGTTAAGTACATTCATATTGTTGTTTAACCAATCTCTATAGCTTTTTAAATCTTGTAATACTGAAACTCTATATCCATTAAACAACAACTCCCCATTTTCCCCTTCCCCTTAGGCCCTAGCAACCACCATTCTACTTTCTGTCTCTATGAATTTGGCTACTCTAGGTACCTTATAGTAGCAGAATCACACAGTATATGTCTTTTTGCCACTGATTTATTTCATTCAGTAGTATATTCTTAAAATTCACCCATGTTGTACTATATGTCAGAATTTCCTTTTTTGAGATTATATTATTCCATTGTATGTGTATGCCACAAACAAAAGTTTATCCATTCATCTGTTGATAGACACTTGAGTTGCTTCTGCCATTTGGCTATTGTGAATAGTGCTGCTGTGAACATGCTTGTTATAATTATCTCTTCAAGGTCCTGCTTTCACTTCTTTTGGGTATAGACCCAAAAGTGGAATTCCTGGATCATACAGTCATTCTACTTTTAAGTTTTTGAGGAAGCTCCGTACTGTTTTCCATAAGGGCTACACTGTTTACATTCCCACCAGCAGTATTTGAGGGTACTGATTTCTCCACATCCTTGCCAATACTTGTTATTTTCTGTTTTTTTTTTTGTTTGTTTTTTTCCTTCTTAATAATGGCTATTCTAACAGGTCTGAAGTGATGTCTCATTGTGGTGGTGATTTTCATTTCCCTTATGATTAGTAATATTGAGCTTCTTTTCATTTTTGGTTGGCCAGTTGTATACCTTCTCTGGAGAAATGTCTATTATTTTTGCCTATCTTTGAATCAGGTTTTGTTGTTGTTGTTCTTGAGTTGTAAGTGTCCTTTATATGTTCTGGATATTAACCTTGCATCAGATACAGTGAGTCTTTGCCTCACATCTTTGTTAAGTTCTTGGAAACTGTGACTTGTAAGTGAAGTGACGTATAGCATAGCAAAACAAACTGATATAAGTTAATTGATAAAACAAGAGTTAAGTTCCTATGGTATTCAGTACATTGTTTCACTTAAAGGTGCAATTTCTAAGTACCTATTGATGATGTTAAGTGAAGACTTATTGTACATGATTTGCAAATATTTTCTCCCATTTTCTAGGTTACCTTTTCACTCTGTTGATGGTGTCCTTTGGTGAACAGAAGTTTTAAATTTTGATTTAGTCCAATTTATCGACTTTTACTTTTGTTGCCTTTCTCCTTTGAGTCAGTTTTTATGTATGGCATGCAAATTCGTCTTTGCATATAGATATTGAGTTGTTTCAGCACTGTTGAAAAGACTCTTCTTTCCCTGTTGAATTTTCATGACCTCTTTGCTGAAAATCAATTTACCATAAATGTTAGTGTTTATTTCTGGACTGTCGGTTCTATGCCATTGATCTACATGACTGTCCTTATGCCAGTACTGCGCTGTCTTGATTATTGTAGCTTTGGAGTAAGTTTTGACATCGGAAAGAGTGAGTCCTCCAATGATGTTTGTCATTTTCAAGATTATTTTGGCTATTCTGGGTTTATGATCTGCTTGTCAATTACTGAAAAAAAAAGGCTAGGCTTTTAATAAGAGTTGCATTGAATCTCTAGATTACTATGGGAAATATTACCACTTGAATCTCTAGATTAGTTTAGGAAGTATTAATCTTTCAGTCCATAAACATGAGCCAGTTTTCTAGTTACTTTGATTTTCTTCCATTTCATTCTATGTTTTTTAGTATACTAGACATATATTTATTTTGCTAAATATATTCTCAAGTATTTAATTCTTTTTCTTGCTGTTGTAAATTGAATTTTTTAAAAAAATTTATTTTTGGATTGTGAATTGCTAGTGTATTAAAATACAGTTGATTTTTGTATATTGCACTGGCATCCTGCAGCTTTGCTGAACTTATTAGTCTTAATTGGTTTGTCCTGGTTTCCTTGGGATTTCCTGTAAGAAGTTCATGTCATCTGCAAATAGATATAGTTGTACTTCTTTCTTTCCAATCTAGATGTCTTTAATTTCTTACCTGGTTGCCCTGGCAATATGTAACATCCAATATGATATTGAATAGAAGAGGTAAGAATGGCCGTACTTGTCTTGTTCTTGATTGTAGGGAGAAAGCATCTAGCTTTTCATTATTCGGTATTATGTTAGCGCTGAGTCTTTCATAGGTACTCTTTATCTGGTTAAAGAAATCCCTTCCATTCCTAGTTTGCTGAGAAATTTTATCACAAAAACGTATTGGGTTTTGTTGAACTGAACAGTAGCTTTTAAGAGCCTGTTACATATCTAATGACATGTGGTTGGTTTGTTGTAAAATTACTTGGAAATGGTTATGTGAAAATACTGAAATTTACTTGGCAAATACTAAAGCTACAAGAATTTTTAAAATGGAAAGGTTATTATGAAAGCTTGAAAGATGCAATGGGAGGAGGTAGAGCATGAAGTGTTAAAAAAATTTGTAAGATATAATTGTTGGAAAGGAAGAAGAGAAATATATTTTGGGATGAGTATAAATCTACTCATGCATACTTTTAAGAGGCTGGAATAGGTTTATATTTCTCAAATTCGGATATTTGCTTCCCACTGATATGTCAGGAGGTATCAAGGCAATAAGAAGCCACAGAATAAAAACAACATTTTTTTTGCCCAAATAAAATTTTTACATCTATTTTTATCAGCTAATGACAGAATATTTTTATTTAGTAATTTATTCGTTTATTTATTTATTTATTTATTTATTTATTTAACTTTAAGTTCCAGGATACATATGCAGAACGTGCAGGTTTGTTACACAGGTATACATGTGCCATGGTGGTTTGCTGCACCTATCAACCCATCATTTAGGTTTTAAGCCCTGCACGCATTGGGTATTTGTCCTAATGCTCTCCCTCCCCTTGCCCCTGACCCCACCGACAGGCCCCGGTGTGTGATGTTGCCCTCCCTGTGTCCATGTGTTCTCATTGTTCAACTCCCATTTATGAGTGAGAACACGTGGTGTTTGGTTTTCTGTTCCTGTGTTAGTTTGCTGAGAATGATGGCTTCCGGCTTCATCTATGTCCCAGCAAAGGACATGGTCTTATTCTTTTTTATGGCTGCATAGTATTCCATGGTATATATGTGCCACATTTTCTTTATCCAGTCTATCATTGATGGGCAAAAAGTGGCATTTTTAAAGTGTTAGTTTTGTCCAGTAGTATTTAATTTTTTTTAAGTCAACATTTTGTTTTGAAATAATTGTAGTTTCACATGTGATAAATAATATAGAGATATCACATATACCCTTCACCCAGTTTCCCCAAGTGGTAACATCTTGCAAAACTGTGGTGATATATCACCACCACAATGTTGATATTGATACAGCCAAGATACTGAACATTTACATCACTACAAAGGTGCCTCATGATACCTTATAATAGCTACTTCCACTTCTCTCCTGCCCCACCTTTTACTGAGCTCCTGGCAACCACTAATTTGTTCCTTTGTTTCTATAACTTTGTAATTTCAAGAATGTCATATAAATGATAACATATAGTATGCAACCTTATTGTATTGGCCTTTTTTTCACTCAGCATAATTATCTGGAGATTCATCCAGACTGTTTTGTGTATCAGTAGTTTTTCTTTTTTATTGATGTATAGTATTCCAAAGTATGAATGCACCACAGTTTAAATATTCACTATTGAAGGACATCTTGGTTGTTTCCCAGTTTTTGGCTTTACCAGTACAGCTGCTGTAAACATTCATATGCAAGTTTTTGTGTGAATATATCTTTGTTTCTGTGGGGTAGATGCCCAGAATTGCAATTGCTGGGTCATATGGTAGTTGCATGTTTAGTTTTTTGAAAGACAGGCCACACCTTTTTCCAGGGTGGTTATATCATTTACATTCCCACTAGCAGTGTGTGAGTAATCCATCTACTCCATATCCTCACCAGCATTTGATACTGTCACTATTTTTATTCTAGTCATTCTAATAGGTATGTAGTGGTATCTTATTAAGTTTTTAATGTGTATTTCCTTAATGGTTTTTGATGTTGCACATTTTTTAATATCCCTGTTTCCAGTCTCTTTCTCCTGTTAAGTGAAATGTCTGTATCTTTTGCCCATTTTCTTTTTTTATTTTTATTTTTATTTATTTTTATTATTATACTTTAAGTTTTAGGGTACATGTGCACATTGTGCAGGTTAGTTACATATGTATACATGTGCCATGCTAGTGCGCTGCACCCACTAACTCGTCATCTAGCATAAGGTATATCTCCCAATGCTATCCCTCCCCCCTCCCTCCACCCCACCACAGTCCCCAGAGTGTGATATTCCCCTTCCTGTGTCCATGTGATCTCATTGTTCAATTCCCACCTATGAGTGAGAACATGCGGTGTTTGGTTTTTTGTTCTTGCTATAGTTTACTGAGAATGATGATTTCCAATTTTATCCATGTCCCTACAAAGGACATGAACTCATCATTTTTTATGGCTGCATAGTATTCCATGGTGTATATGTGCCACATTTTCTTAATCCAGTCTATCATTGTTGGACATTTGGGCTGGTTCCAAGTCTTTGCTATTGTGAATAATGCTGCAGTAAACATACGTGTGCATGTGTCTTTATAGCAGCATGATTTATAGTCCTTTGGGTATATACCCAGTAATGGGATGGCTGGGTCAAATGGTATTTCCAGTTCTAGATCCCTGAGGAATCGCCACATTGACTTCCACAATGGTTGAACTAGTTTCCAGTCCCACCAACAGTGTAAAAGTGTTCCTATTTCTCCACATCCTCTCCAGCATCTGTTGTTTCCTGACTTTTTAATGATTGCCATTCTAACTGGTGTGAGATGGTATCTCATTGTGGTTTTGATTTGCATTTCTCTGATGGCCAGTGATGATGAGCATTTTTTCATGTGTTTTTTGGCTGCATAAATGTCTTCTTTTGAGAAGTGTCTGTTCATGTCCTTCGCCCACTTTTTGATGGGGTTGTTTGTTTTTTTCTTGTAAATTTGTTTGAGTTCATTGTAGATTCTGGATATTAGCGCTTTGTCAGATGAGTAGGTTGCGAAAATTTTCTCCCATTTTGTAGGTTGCCTGTTCACTCTGATGGTAGTTTCTTTTGCTGTGCAGAAGCTC
The DNA here is from genome assembly GCF_029289425.2 of Pan paniscus. NCBI lineage: Eukaryota > Metazoa > Chordata > Mammalia > Primates > Hominidae > Pan > Pan paniscus. The sequence continues at coordinate 52,896,116 of NC_073261.2, read as the reverse complement.
TTTAGTTTAATTAGATCCCATTTGTCAATTTTGTCTTTTGTTGCCATTGCTTTTGGTGTTTTAGACATGAAGTCCTTGCCCATGCCTATGTCCTGAATGGTAATGCCTAGGTTTTCTTCTAGGGTTTTTATGGTTTTAGGTCTCATGTTTAAGTCTTTAATCCATCTTGAATTAATTTTTGTATAAGGTGTAAGGAAGGGATCCAGTTTCAGCTTTCTACATATGGCTAGCCAGTTTTCCCAGCACCATTTATTAAACAGGGAATCCTTTCCCCATTGCTTGTTTTTCTCAGGTTTGTCAAAGATCAGATAGTTGTAGATATGCTGCATTATTTCTGAGGGCTCTGTTCTGTTCCATTGATCTATATCTCTGTTTTGGTACCAGTACCATGCTGTTGTGGTTACTGTAGCCTTGTAGTATAGTTTGAAGTCAGGTAGCGTGATGCCTCCAGCTTTGTTCTTTTGGCTTAGGATTGACTTGGCAATGCAGGCTCTTTTTTGGTTCCATATGAACTTTAAAGTAGTTTTTTCCAATTCTGTGAAGAAAGGCATTGGTAGCTTGATGGGGATGGCATTGAATCTGTAAATTACCTTGGGCAGTATGGCCATTTTCACGATATTGATTCTTCCTACCCATGAGCATGGAATGTTCTTCCATTTGTTTGTATCCTCTTTTATTTCCTTGAGCAGTGGTTTGTAGTTCTCCTTGAAGAGGTCCTTCACATCCCTTGTAAGTTGGATTCCCAGGTATTTTATTCTCTTTGAAGCAATCGTGAATGGGAGTTCACTCATGATTTGGCTCTCTGTCTGTTATTGGTGTATAAGAATGCTTGTGATTTTTGTACATTGATTTTGTATCCTGAGACTTTACTGAAGTTGCTTATCAGCTTAAGGAGATTTTGGGCTGAGATGATGGGGTTTTCTAGATATACAATCATGTCGTCTGCAAACAGGGACAATTTGACTTCCTCTTTTCCTAATTGAATACCCTTTATTTCCTTCTCCTGCCTAATTGCCCTGGCCAGAACTTCCAACACCATGTTGAATAGGAGTGATGAGAGAGGGCATCCCTGTCTTGTGCCAGTTTTCAAAGGGAATGCTTCCAGTTTTTGCGCATTCAGGATGATATTGGCTTTGGGTTTGTCATAGATAACTCTTATTATTTTGAAATACGTCCCATCAATACCTAATTTATTGAGAGTTTTTAGCATGAAGTGTTGTTGAATTTTGTCAAAGGCTTTTTCTGCATCTATTGAGAAAATCATGTGGTTTTTGTCTTTGGCTCTGTTTATATGCTGGATTACATTCATTGATTTGCATATATTGAACCAGCCTTGCATCCCAGGGATGAAGCCCACTTGATCATGGTGGATAAGCTTTTTGGTGTGCTGCTGGATTCAGTTTGCCAGTATTTTATTGAGGATTTTTGCTTCAATGTACATCAAGGATATTGGTCTAAAATTCTCTTTTTTTGTTGTGTCTCTGCCTGGCTTTGGTATCAGAATGATGCTGGCCTCATAAAAAGAGTTAGGGAGGATTCCCTCTTTTTCCATTGATTGGAATAGTTTCAGAAGGAATGGTACCAGTTCCTCCTTGTACCTCTGGTAGAATTCGGCTGTGAATCCATCTGGTCCTGGACTCTTTTTGGTTGGTAAGCTATTGATTATTGCCACAATTTCAGCTCCCGTTATTGGTCTATTCAGAGATTCAACTTCTTCCTGGTTTAGTCTTGGGAGGGTGTATGTGTCGAGGAATTTATCCATTTCTTCTAGATTTTCTAGTTTATTTGCATAGAGGTGTTTGTAGTATTCTCTGATGGTAGTTTGTATTTCTGTGGGATCAGTGGTGATATCCCCTCTATCATTTTTTATTGTGTCTATTTGATTCTTCTCTCTTTTTTTCTTTATTAGTCTTGCTAGCAGTCTATCAGTTTTGTTGATCCTTTCAAAAAACCAGCTCCTGGATTCATTAATTTTTTGAAGGGTTTTTTGTGTCTCTATTTCCTTCAGTTCTGCTCTGATTTTAGTTATTTCTTGCCTTCTGCTAGCTTTTGAATGTGTTTGCTCTTGCTTCTCTAGTTCTTTTAATTGTGATGTTAGGGTGTCAATTTTGGATCTTTCCTGCTTTCTGTTGTGGGCATTTAGTGCTATAAATTTCCCTCTACACACTGCTTTGAATGCGTCCCAGAGATTCTGGTATGTTGTGTCTTTGTTCTCGTTGGTTTCAAAGAACATCTTTATTGGTGCCTTCATTTCGTTATGTACCCAGTAGTCATTCAGGAGCAGGTTGTTCAGTTTCCATGTAGTTGAGCGGTTTTGAGTGAGATTCTGAATCCTGAGTTCTAGTTTGATTGCACTGTGGTCTGAGAGACAGTTTGTTATAATTTCTGTTCTTTTACATTTATTGAGGAGAGCTTTACTTCCAAGTATGTGGTCAATTTTGGAATAGGTGTGGTGCTGAAAAAAATGTATACTCTGTTGATTTGGGGTGGACAGTCCTGTAGATGTCTATTAGGTCCACTTGGTGCAGAGCTGAGTTCAATTCCTGGGTATCCTTGTTGACTTTCTGTCTCGTTGATCTGTCTAATGTTGACAGTGGGGTGTTAAAGTCTCCCATTATTAATGTGTGGGAATCTAAGTCTCTTTCTAGGTCACTCAGGAGTTGCTTTATGAATCTGGGTGCTCCTGTATTGGGTGCATATATATTTAGGATAGTTAGCTCTTCTTGATGAATTGATCCCTTTACCATTATGTAATGGCCTTCTTTGTCTCTTTTGATCTTTGTTGGTTTAAAGTCTGTTTTATCAGAGACTAGGATTGCAACCCCTGCCTTTTTTTGTTTTCCATTTGCTTGGTAGATCTTCCTCCATCCTTTTATTTTGAGCCTATGTGTGTCCCTGCATGTGAGATGGGTTTCCTGAATACAGCACACTGATGGGTCTTGACTCTTTATCCAATTTGCCAGTCTTTGTCTTTTAATTGGAGTATTTAGTCCATTTACATTTAAAGTTAATATTGTTATGTGTGAATTTGATCCTGTCATTATGATGTTAGCTGGTTATTTTGCTCATTAGTTGATGCAGTTTCTTCCTAGTCTTGATGGTCTTTACATTTTGGCATGATTTTGCAGCGGCTGGTACTGGTTGTTCCTTTCCATGTTTAGCGCTTCCTTCAGGAGCTCTTTTAGGGCAGGCCTTGTGGTGACAAAATCTCTCAGCATTTGCTTGTCTGTAAAGGATTTTATTTCTCCTTCGCTTATGAAGCTTAGTTTGGCTGGATATGAAATTCTGGGTTGAAAATTCTTTTCTTTAAGAATGTTGAATATTGGCCCCCACTCTCTTCTGGCTTATAGGGTTTCTGCCAAGAGATCCGCTGTTAGTCTGATGGGCTTCCCTTTGTGGGTAACCCGAGCTTTCTCTCTGGCTGTCCTTAACATTTTTTCCTTCATTTCAACTTTGGTGAATCTCACAATTAATGTGTCTTGGAGTTGCTCTTCTCGAGGAGTATCTTTGTGGCGTTCTCTGTATTTCCTGAATCTGAATGTTGGCCTGCCTTGCTAGATTGGGGAAGTTCTCCTGGATAATATCCTGCAGAGTGTTTTCCAACTTGGTTCCATTCTCCCCATCACTTTCAGGTACACCGATCAGACGTAGATTTGGTCTTTTCACATAGTCCCATATTTCTTGGAGGCTTTGCTCATTTCTTTTTATTCTTTTTTCTCTAAACTTCCCTTCTCGCTTCATTTCATTCATTTCTTCTTCCATCGCTGATACCCTTTCTTCGAGTTGATCGCATCGGCTCCTGAGGCTTCTGCATTCTTCACATAGTTCTCGAGCCTTGGTTTTCAGCTCCATCAGCTCCTTTAAGCACTTCTCTGTATTGGTTATTCTAGTTATACATTCTTCTAAATTTTTTTCAAAGTTTTCAACTTCTTTGCCTTTGGTTTGACTGTCCTCCCGTAGCTCAGAGTAATTTGATCGTCTGAAGCCTTCTTCTCTCAGCTCGTCAAGGTCATTCTCCATCCAGCTTTGTTCCATTGCTGGTGAGGAACTGCGTTCCTTTGGAGGAGGAGAGGTGCTCTGCTTTTTAGAGTTTCCAGATTTTCTGCTCTGTTTTTTCCCCATCTTTGTGGTTTTATCTACTTTTGGTCTTTGATGATGGTGATGTACAGATGGGTTTTTGGTGTGGATGTCCTTTCTGTTTGTTAGTTTTCCTTCTAACAGACAGGACCCTCAGCTGCAGGTCTGTTGGAATACCCTGCCGTGTGAGGTGTCAGTGTGCCCCTGCTGGGAGGTGCCTCCCTGTTAGGCTGCTGAGGGGTCAGGGGTCAGGGACCCACTTGATGAGGAGGCAGTCTGCCCGTTCTCAGATCTCCAGCTGTGTGCTGGGAGAACCACTGCTCTCTTCAAAGCTGTCAGACAGGGACATTTAAGTCTGCAGAGGTTACTGCTGTCTTTTTGTTTGTGTGTGCCCTGCCCCCAGAGGTGGAGCCTACAGAGGCAGGCAGGCCTCCTTGAGCTGTGGTGGGCTCCACCCAGTTGGAGCTTCCCGGCTGCTTTGTTTACCTAAGCAAGCCTGGGCAATGGCGGGCGCCCCTTCCCCGGCCTCGCTGCCGCCTTGCAGTTTAATCTCAGACTGCTGTGCTAGCAATCAGCGAGACTCCGTGGGCCTAGGACCCTCCGAGCCAGGTGCGGGATATAATCTCGTGGTGCGCCGTTTTTTAAGCCAGTTGGAAAAGCGCAGTATTCGGGTGGGAGTGACCCGATTTTCCAGGTGCGTCCGTCACCCCTTTCTTTGACTCGGAAAGGGAACTCCCTGACCCCTTGTGCTTCCCAAGTGAGGCAATGCCTTGCCCTGCTTCGTCTCGCACACGGTGCGCGCACCCACTGACCTGCGCCCACTGTCTGGCACTCCCTAGTGAGATGAACCCGGTACCTCAGATGGAAGTGCAGAAATCACCGTCTTCTACGTGGCTAACGCTGGGAGCTGTAGACTGGAGCTGTTCCTATTCAGCCATCTTGGCTCCTGTCCCTCTTTTGCCCATTTTCTAATTGGATTGTCTTTTTTTTCCCTTTTTACTGTTGTGAGTTCTATATATATGTTAGTATATATGTTAGATGTAAGGCTAGCAGATACAAGACCTTTGTTGGATATGAGGTTTGCAAATATTTTCTTGTAACCTGTAGCTGGGAGAGAGAGGGGCATTTTGTTTTGCTGGATAGTCTAGGCTTCCCTAGACTTTCACTGACGCCACAAGGAAGGGATAGCACTTTATCAGCCAGCAGAGATGAAAGTAAGTTCTGGGTTCCTCACTTGGCCTTTGCTGGTGTTGGTGTGAGTGGGTCTAGTTTTTTCTGTGATGGTTGGCTGGAGTAGAATGGTTATTATTTAAAAGTTCTCTCGTTTGCTAGGCTTCACCTCTACTGGGTTTTTAGCTAGTGAGAAAAGCTCTTGTTAGGGTTTTCTGTCTGTGTCCATTGTTCCTGGGTAGCTGACTTCTTCAGCTCCAAGTCTGTGTATGCAAGAGAAAAAGAAAACCCAGGGATTGCACCACAGCATAATTCCTCAGGTCCCTAGATCTCTAGCTAATCTACCTTCTTCTCTACATCTTTCAGATTCTTCTTACATTTGTTTTATATATATTTTCCAGTGGGCTGAATTTTACTTAGCAGGAGAAATAGGGAAAAGTACATCTGGCCAGGCGCGGTGGCTCATGCCTGTAATCCCAGCACTTTGGGGAGGCTGAGGCAGGAGGAGCCCTTGAATCCAGGAGTTGGAGACCAGCCTGGGCAACAAAGTGAGACCCAGTCTCTACAAAAATAAAAATAAGAAAATTAGACCGGTGTAGTGGCATGTGCCTGTTGTCCCAGCTATCCAGGAGGCTGAGGTGGCAGGATTGCCTGAGCCTGGGAGGTCGTGGCTTCAGTGATAGTGCCACAGCATTCCAGCCTGGGTGACACAGCAAGACCCTGTCTTAAACAGAGAAGAAGAGAAAAGAAAGAAAAATGTCACAGGATCCTCAGGGTGTCGCTTTGCAAGCTGGAAACCACTGTGGCCAGCAGCATCTTCTGCCTGAGTATTGTTCACACTGCTGGGCACATTCTGCCCACTTGGCCTGGCAGTCTGTGCTTGGCTCGCACTACTATGCTATGTCTTACACCTGCCAAGCATGAGCCAGGTGTGGAGTGGTGAGGGGTGTGTGGGCAAGCAAGTGTGGGGTCTAGCCACTGCACACAGCCAGGCATGCTGACTGCTGTGGTAGGGCAGGCAGCTCCAGTGCTGGCACTGGTGCTGGTGCCACGCAAGGCTGCAGCTGGACCAGATGTACTGTGCATGGCTTCTGCTGTGGGCACCCACATCTGGGTGAGGGAAATGTGGTGGTGGCAACTGGAAGCTTGGAAGACACCAGGAACCACAAAACCCCAAAGAGGGTGTCATAGTCCTGGCTCGGGGACCCCCTAGGTCTGGGCTTCCCGAAAGGCCACAGCTTGTCTCTTCTTCTTGTTCCCTGCAACATGGCAGGCGGGGAGGGGGCATGTTTCAGCCCTGTTTGTGTTACAGCTCTTTTAGTCCCACCATTTGGTGGATCCTGAGCTCTTGTCCTGCATCCATGAAGAATGAGGTATGTGGACAACTGGAGGGTGAGCAAGATGGAGAGGAGTTTCATCGAGTGGCAGAACAGTTTTCAGGAGACCCAAAGTGGGTAGCTCCTTTCCGCAGGCAGGTCATCCTGACGACTGTCCATCTGTCAGTGGAGAGGAGAACCTAGAGTGGGTAGCTCCTGTCCACAGGCAGGTCATCCCATTGTCTGTATAGCCCTCAGCAGAGAGGAGACCCAGAATGGGTAGCTTCTACCTGCATGCAGGTCATCCCATAATCTGCATCTTTCAGCAGAGAAGAGACCCGGAGTGGCTAGCTCCTATCTGCAGGCAGGTCATTCCATTGTCTCTCCAAGTCTGGCTGAGTCCAGGGTTTTTATGGGCTTCAGAGGGGAGGAGGTGCATGCCAATTGGTCCATGGGCAGGCCTGGAAAAAGCACTATAAGTTCTCCTTTCTGCGAAACTGGCAGCCCTTCAACCCATCCCTGGCTTAAAGGTGGGGCTTCACTGGTGACCTGCCCCTTTCTGCCCAGGAGCCTGTCTGCCATCTCTGCCATCTACGGTACCCATGGCACACCCAGGCTGTTTATGTCAAGGGGCGCCTGCAGGCTCACTCTGAGCTGCCCTCAGCCCTCCCTGCCCCTGCAACCTCCCTCCTGTGCTTGTGGGTGCCCAGTGTCTGGAGGGGCGGCAGGGGGCTGGTGTGACAGTGCTGTCCCAAGTGTGCGCACACCTGGCTGGGTCGCAACAGTGCCTGGGCTTGGCCTCAACTTTGCTGTGTAATTGGAGCGGGAACCAGGAGTGGGGAGAAGCCTGGCAGTGGGAGCAGGCAATTCTGAGCCTGCAGGGGCAGAGGGAGTTCCCAGATCCCTGAGAGTGCAGTGGTGCCTGGGTCTACAGCTGTGACTGGGCAGCTGCAGCTGTGCCCAGGAGGGTGGGGTTCCTGCCCCTCCAACTCAGAAGGAAGTGGGGCTTCTGCCTGTTCCTGGCTCCCACCACCTCAGTACAGCGAGTAGCCCTAGCTGTTCCTTCCCCACTGCAGCTGGCATCATTGCAGCAGCCACTCCAGATGGGATGCTGCTGCCATCAAAAATATATCTACTCCATCACCTGGGGAGATGCAGCATAATTTAAAATATTTTTATCTGAAATCAGATGTTGCTATATCATCAAATAGCATGCCAAGTTATAATGACTGTATAGGTAAAATACAGAAATCTCAAAGAAATGTTATATTTATGGTAGCTTTGAGTACTGATCCTATGCGCCAGGAAACAAGGTCTTGGTTTTTTCCCCCCCATTCTTAGGGGTAAAATATTAGGATGTAGGTCAAGCTTCTGTAATAGCCAAACATAGAGTGGCTCAAATAAGATAGAATTTTATTTTTTCACGTCATTGTTCATGTTAGGAAAGTGAGCTCTGTTCCTTGATGTCATCCAGGGACCCAAGCTGGCTGGACAACTAAGCTGTCTTACACATGACTTCCAAGGTTGTTCCATGCATTACCATTTTCAGGAGGCAAGAAAAATAGTGATGATAGTGGTGGTGATATTGGGGGAACATGCAGGTCAAGAACTTGATTTTAAGGACAGGAAGCAGAAGTACTTGATGCCTTCATTCATATCCCATTGGTGTCAATCTAGTAATGTGGTTACAACTAGCTGCAGAAGAAACAGGAAATGTCCCCCACTTGGTGGCTGTGTGGCCAGCAAAAATTTGAGTAAGGCATTTCTATTATTAAAAGAAAGGTGAGAATACTTACTGGTGGACAATAGTAATCTTTGCTGTTTACTTTAGTGGAAATTTTTTAGAAGAACTCTCTGAGTGGTCTTAATCATTGTGAGCCATTTTATTCTGTAGTTAACTGTCTTTTTTGCTTGCTGTGCTCTTTGTCCTGTTATATTATAAAAGAATGACATGACCTTCATGGTCTAATCTTAGCGTGGGTATAAAACTGATTGGTATAAAACTGATTTGTTTATAACTACTTGGACTACTTCAAATAAGAACCTGTTTGTTTGTATCTTCTAGGGTTTACAGAGTCCACGGGGAATGGGATGCAAGCCAGAAGCTGTATGTAGTCACATTATTATTGAGAGCCATGAAAAGGGATGTTTCCGGACTCTAACTTCTGAATATCCACAACTAGATAGCCACCCTTGTGCTTTCAGATCTGCTGAACCCTCAGAAATGACCAGAGGACGGCAGAACCCATCATCATGCAGAGCCAAGCACGTCAACCTTTCTGCATCCTTAGACCAGAACAACTCCCATTTCAAAGTTTGGAATTCCTTGCAGTTAAAAAGTCATTCCCCATTTCAGAACTTTATACCTGATGAATTCAAAATCAGCAAAGGTCTTCAAATGCCATTCCATGAAAAGATGGACCCTTGGCTGTCAGAATTAGTAGAACCTGCTTTTGTGCCACCTAAAGAAGTGGATTTTCATTCTTCATCACAAATGCCATCCCCAGAACCCATGAAAAAGTTTACTACCTCCATCACTTTTTCATCTCACCGACATTCTAAATGCATTTCCAATTCCTCTGTTGTTAAGGTTGGTGTTACTGAAGGTAGCCAGTGTACTGGAGCATCTGTGGGGGTATTTAATTCTCATTTCACTGAAGAACAAAATCCTCCTAGAGATCTTAAACAGAAAACCTCTTCCCCTTCATCATTTAAAATGCATAGTAATTCACAAGATAAAGAAGTGACTATTTTAGCAGAAGGTAGAAGGCAAAGCCAAAAATTACCTGTTGATTTTGAGCATTCTTTTCAAGAAGAAAAACCCTTAGAAAGATCAGATTTTACAGGCAGTCATTCTGAGCCCAGTACCAGTGCAAATTGTAGCAATTTCAAGGAAATTCAGATTTCTGATAACCATACCCTTATTAGCATGGGCAGACCAAGTTCCACCCTAGGAGTAAGCAGATCGAGTTCCAGACTAGGAGTAAAAGAGAAGAATGTAACTATAACTCCAGATCTTCCTTCTTGCATTTTTCTTGAACAACGAGAGCTCTTTGAACAAAGCAAAGCCCCACGTGCAGATGACCATGTGAGGAAACACCATTCTCCCTCTCCTCAACATCAGGATTATGTAGCTCCAGACCTTCCTTCTTGCATTTTTCTTGAACAACGAGAACTCTTTGAACAGTGCAAAGCCCCGTATGTAGATCATCAAATGAGAGAAAACCATTCTCCCCTTCCTCAAGGTCAGGATTCTATATCTTCAGACCTTCCTTCTCCCATTTCTCTTGAACAATGCCAAAGCAAAGCGCCAGGTGTAGATGACCAAATGAATAAACACCATTTTCCCCTTCCTCAAGGTCAGGATTGTGTAGTGGAAAAGAATAATCAACATAAGCCTAAATCACACATTTCTAATATAAATGTTGAAGCCAAGTTCAATACTGTGGTCTCCCAGTCAGCCCCAAATCACTGTACATTAGCAGCATCTGCATCTACTCCTCCTTCAAATAGAAAAGCACTTTCTTGTGTTCGTATAACTCTTTGTCCCAAGACTTCTTCCAAGTTGGATAGTGGAACTTTAGATGAAAGATTCCATTCATTGGATGCTGCTTCTAAAGCGAGGATGAATAGTGAGTTTAACTTTGACTTACATACTGTATCTTCGAGATCACTGGAACCAACCTCCAAATTATTGACCGGTAAACCTGTAGCACAGGATCAAGAATCTTTAGGTTTTCTAGGACCTAAATCACTGGATTTCCAAGTCGTACAGCCTTCTCTTCCAGACAGTAACACTATTACTCAGGACTTGAAAACCATACCTTCTCAGAATAGCCAGATAGTAACCTCCAGGCAAATACAAGTGAACATTTCAGATTTCGAAGGACATTCCAATCCAGAGGGGACCCCAGTATCTGCAGATCGGTGAGTCTTATTGTGATAACAAGCAAGCTGGATGGACTTTGTAATAAAGGGTTTCAAATACTTAAGTAGATATCGGTTCTTGGGGGAAAGGCAGTGTGATTTCTCTGAGTGGAGGTTGTGTCTGGCTAATTACTAGAAGTCTTTCAAGGAATAAATGTGTTAAGTAAGAGAGAACATATGACAGTAATGCATTTGTACTTTCAGAGGGCTTTTGGCAAGACTTGACATCAAGTGTTTTTAAAAATTGAATGACCTTGAAAAGAATCTTTGATCATCCAATGATACAATTACGAATTTATTTACTGTGTTGGACATATGCTGAAGATCTCCTTTGGAGGTTGCACACACGTACATGGGTGCTTGGTCACTCTCTCTCTTCCGCTCTCCCTCTCTCTCTCTCTTCTCCAGCTCTCTGGTTCCATTTCATGACTTCCCTCAAATATTTAGTATTTACAAAGAAAGTGGCTTTACAGTGGAAAATCCTGGCAGATACCAGTTTAGTCAAATGATGAAGATTAGCATCGCCAGTAAAACATCTGTCAACATAATGTGCTCCCTGATATGATGCCCCACCTCATAGATTATTATAGGAAAGGAAACCCAATTCAGGGATAAGTTCGTTAGATTTATATTGTTCAGCCCAATTTTAGCACATTGCCATTAACTCAGTTTTACTTAATGAGCCTCTTATGATATGGTGAAGCAGAACTACCTGTATGTTTAGTATTTTACCTTATAGTTGAAGAGGCATCGTACCACAGTGGAGAGCGCTAGGCTTGGAAAGGAGGAAGAAAGAAATGTTTATTCATAATCTACATGTGGTAGTAGTCATGGCAATAAGGAACTTAGATATGCTATCCTACTTAGTTCTCATCATGATGCTATGAAGCAGGTGATGATATCTCTATTTTCCTACTGGGAAACTGAGATGCTGACTGTTACTTGTGCCAAAAGATGTTGTTTGTAGGCAAGAGAAAGAACATTCAAATGCATTCTGTTTAATCAGAGTAAGGATTAACAAATTTGAACCCTAATTCCAACACTTCCAACCATGATCCTGGACAACTGATTTGGGTTGGAATGCTGAAAAGTCCCTTATAGCTCTAAAAGTTAGGGATTGAGATAATAGATTGGGGCAAAAAAACAAGGTCAATCTCTGATTTCAATGTTAAAAATAGTAGAGTGCCATAGAGATCAGTAATGATACCTTTAAAAATTTTTTCCTTTGAGACAGAGTCTCGCTCTGTCACCCAGGCCAGAGTACAGTGATGTGATCTTGGTTCACTGAAACCTCCGCCCCCTGGGTTCCCGTCCCGCCTCAGCCACCTGAATAGCTGGGACCACAGGCGTGCACCACCATGCCTGGCTAATTTTTGTATTTTTCGTAGAGACGAGGTTTTGCCATGTTGGCAAGCCTGGTCAGTATTGATACTTAAAAAAAAAAAAAAAAGTTTAGAAATTAAAACATTGACAATTTCATATACAGTTTTTAAACTCTTCAAAGGTTAAATGCTAAGGTATTGTTCTGAATACCTTAAAAATGAGATAAAGCTATGAATGAGAAGAAAGTAATAGATGATTATATATATGAACTAACAATAATGCCATTTGTTCAGGGTGTACATTCGTAGTGGATGCTTATATTATACTTAGTGTAATAATCAGAAATAGATATTATTACCTCAGTTGTGGATTTTAAAAACCTGAGACTTAGAGAAAATATTTTGCCCAAGATCACATGGCCATTGAGCATTGGAGGTGGCATTTGAACCTAGGTTTATCGAACTCCACAGTCCATAAATAATGCAAACTACACACACACACACACACACACACACACACACACACACACACACAGATGCATAAAACATATATATAAGTAAATATATAATACCTTATAAAATATTTATAAAGGGCTGGGTGCGGTGGCTCACACCTGTAATCCCAGCACTTTGGGAGGCCAAGGTGGGTGGATCACCTGAGGTTGAGAATTTGAGACCAGCATGATCAACATGGAGAAGCCCCATCTCTACTAAAAATACAAAATTAGCTGGGCATGGTGGCACATGCTTGTAATCCCAGCTACTCAGGAGGCTGAGGCAGGAGAATCGCTTGAACCTGGGAGGCGGAGGCTGCAGTGAGCCAAGATTGCACCACTGCACTCCAGCCTGGCAACAAAGCGAGACTCTGCCTCAAAAAAAAAAAATTTATAAAGTATATATGTATAAAATATTTATAAAGTATATGTGTATAAAATATATTCAAACTTTTTCATTTTGAGATAATTTTAGACTTAGGAGTTGCAGAAATAGCACAGAGAGTTTCTGTATTATCTATTGCTGTGTATCATGTTACCCTGAAATATAGCAACTTAATAAACATCTGAAAATTTATGTAGGTCAGAAATCTAAATGTAGCTTATTTGGGTACTTCTGGCTTAGGTTGTCTCAGAACGTTGCAAACAAGGTATTGGCTGCAAATGTGGTCTCATCACAGGGCTTGCCTGAGAGGATATGCTTCCAGCCTCACTCATATGGCCATGGCTTTGGCCAGAGACATGGGCTTTTTGATTCTATAAGGCACTCATAATATGACACCTAAGCTTCCCTTAGTGAGGCAGTGAGAGGGCAAGAGAGGGTGCCCAAAACAAAAGCCACAGTCTTTTTGTAACCTACCCTTGGATGTGTCATCTCGTCACCTCTGCCACATTCTCTTCAGTAGAAATGAGTCACTGTCTAAAGCTCTCACCCAAGGGTTGGGAATTCCACAAGGTCCTGAATACCAGGAGGTAGATGTCATTGGGGGATATGTTAGAGGTTGTCCATGTAACCTTTACTGAAGCTTCCATTTATGTTAACATCTTACCGTAACATCATAACCATAAAATATTTATCAAAATAAGAAATTATTATTGGTGTAAAACTATATAGTCTAACATTGATTTCACCAGGTTTTTCCACAAATGAACCTTTTTTGTTTCAGATCCAACCCAGGATTCCGTCTTGCATTTTAGTTGTCATGTCTTAGACTCCTCCAATCTATGACAGTTTCCCAGTCTTTTTTTGTCTTTCATGACCTTGACGCTTTGAAGAGTGCTAATCAGTTATTTTGAAGAAGCTTCTTCATTTTAGCATTGTTTGATGGTTCAAGGTTAGATTAGGGTTATGCATTCTCAACACGTCACAACAGAGAGCACATTATGTTGATATACATTACTGGTGATGTTAACCTTGGTCACTTGGCTAAAGTGGTATCTGCTAGGATTCTCCACTGTAAGGTTATTGTTTTTCCTTTGGAGATACTAAACATTTGAGGGAGATTTTGTTAGACTATACAAATAACCTATTTCTGCTTAAACTTTGACTACTAATTTTAGCATTCATGAGTGGATCTTGGCTGTAGCAGTTATTACTCTGGTGTTTTAATTTTTTTATGTCTTTCATCTCTTTTACATTTGTTAATTGGAATTCTTCTGTAAGGAGAATTGTTCTTCCCTCATTTATTCCGCCCTAGGTTATTTATTTTCATTACTGTAGACTCATGAGTGTTTATTTCATTATTTGGATTATAATCCAGTGCTACCATTACTATTTTGTTGCTCAAGTTCTCTTTTTAGCTATTTAGAGCACTTTTAGGTTGGCTCCTGTACCCTGCCCCAGAGCTGGAATCAACTGTTTCATTAAAAATCCCTCTTTTTGTTGTTGTTGTTGTTGTTGTTTTCTTTCTTTTTGAGCCGGAGTCTTGCTCTGTCGCCCAGGCTGGAGTGCAGTGGCTTGATCTTGGCTCACTGCAACCTCCATCTCCCGGGTTCAAGCAATTCACCTGCCTCAACCTCCAGAGTAGCTGGGATTACAGGTCTGCACCACCAAGCCCAGCTAATTTTCTGTATTTTTAGTAGAGACAGGGTTTCACCATGTTGGCCAGGCTGGTCTTGAACTCCTGACCTCAGGTGATCTGCCCACCTCGGCCTCCCAAAATGCTGGGATTACAGACGTGAGCCACCATGCCCAGCCAAAAAACCCTCTTATTTTTGAAGGGAGGAAGGAGTATAGTATTTAGAAAGCAAGATGTAAGGACCTGGCATGCTCATTGCTGGTGGGATGTTGCTGTGTCTAGCCTTTCTCAGTGAATAAAGCTAAGAAATATAGGTAGATTTGTAAATTTATGTGTATACTCATATCTGTATCTTTTAACGTGTGTGTGTGTTTTAAATCATGTGTCCATATTGATACCTCTGACTCTAGTACAGATCCACAAGGTTGATTCTAGCCTTTCCCCTTTCTTTATTTGTAACTTCTGTCTCTAATAGCGATAAAACTGGCTCTCATTATCTGTAATATATTTACCCTAATATATAAATAGTTTCAGAATTCATAGCCCCTACCCACATGAAAAACAAATTCTGCATCTAGAGTACAGTGTTTATCTGCAGTTTCGAATTTATCATTAAAATATCTAGACAAAAATGCTGTTTGCTAAAGTTTCTTAAGTCAGCATCTCCCTTCCCCATATTCTTCAGTATGAGTACGTGATTCATTTATAATATAGTTAGATTCATTAGTCACATTCTGCATTCCATCTTTGCCTCATATCCTGGTTCACCTTTGAAAATTTCTGTACTTATAAATTTCACTTTCTGTGCTTTACAATTCTATCCATTGCTACAGTTTCATATGAGCAGTTCCATCAATCCCCAAATTCCCCTATGCCGTTCCTTTGGAGACAGTCTTTCCTCTGATCCCTCACCCCTGGCAGTCCCTGGTCTGTTTTCTTCCCTAGAGTTTTGCCTTTCTAGAGTGTCACACAAATTGAATCATAAAATATGTAACAGCCTTTTGGGTCTGATTTTTTTACTTTGCAAAATGCATTTGACACATCCATCTTGTGTGGATCAGTAGTGCTTTTTTATTGCTTTATTAAATGCAGTAATATTTTATTGTAATTGAGTTTGTTTATCCATTCACTCACTGAAGGATATTTGAGTTGTTTCTAGTTTGGGACCATTAAAATTAGAACTGCTGTAAACATTTATATACAGGTTTTTGTTTCTCTATAGTAAATACTAAGAAAGAGGATTCCTGAGTTATATGGTATAGGTGTATATTTAACTTCGTAAGAATTATTCAGAGCTAAACTAATACTAGTTTTTCAGAGTGTCTGTATCATTTTGCATTCCTGCTAGCAATGGGTGAGCATTCTAGTTACTCCACATCCTCACCGATGTGTAAATTGTCAATATATTTTAGCCATTTTTATAGTTGTACAGTGGTATCTCAACATAGTTTTAATTTGCATGTACTTCCTTAATGGCTAATTATTATGAACACCGTTTCAAGAGCTTATTTGCCATCCTCTTCGGTGAAGTGCTTTTTAAATAGGGTTGTTTGCTTTCTTATTGGTGAGTTTTGAGAGTTCTTAATATATTCTGGATACGAGTCTTTTCTGGATATGTTATTTGCAAATATCTCTTCACAGTATGCGACTTGTCTTCTTATCCTCTTAAAAAAGTCTTTCAAAAAACAAAGGTGTTTCCTTTTGCTCAAGTCCAATTAATTGATTTTTAAATGGATCGTGTGATTGGGTTGGCAGTACTTTTCTTTCAGCACTTAAAAAATATGCTCCTTCCTTCTGGATTCCATGGTTTCTGACAAAAAATTCATAGTCATTTGAGTCATTGTTCTCTATGTAAGAACAATGTGTTATTTTTCTCTGATTATTTTAATTTTTTTCCAGCACATTGATTATGCTTCTAGATATGGGTTTCTTATTTTTTTTTAATTTTTAAATTTTCATTTCAGTAATTTTTGGGATAAAGGTTGTTTTGGTTACATGGATAAGTTCTTTAGTGGTGATTTCTGAGATTTTAGTGCACCCATCACCCGAGTAGTATGCACACCGTACCCAATATGTAGTTTTTTTAAGCCCATAGGTTTACAGGCATACCTCAGATATATTGCAGGTTCAGTTCCAGACCACTGCAGTAAAGCCGGTCACCTAAATTTTTTGGTTTCCCAGTGCATGTACAAGTTATGTTTACACTATACTGTACTCTATGAAGTGTATAATAGTGTTATGTCTAAAAAAATGTACCTACCTTAATTTAAAAATTGTCGTTGGTTGATGGGCACTTAGGTTTTTATGAGTTACTTCACTTAGAATAATGGCCTCCAGCTCCATCAAAGTTACTGCAAAAGACATTATTTCATTCCTTTTTATGGCTGAGTAGTATTCCGTGGTGTATATATACCACATTTTCTTTATCTACTCACTGGTTGATGGGCATTTAGGTTTTTATGTCTTTGCAGTTGCAAATTGTGCTGCTGTACAAGTGTGTGCACGTGTCTTTTTAATGTAATGTCTTCTTTTTCTAGGTATAGATTTCTTTGGTACATCTTGTTTGGGGTTTGCTGAGTTTTTTTAAGCCTATAGGTTTACAGGCGTACCTCAGATATATTGCAGGTTCAGTTCCAGACCACTGCAACAAAGCCGGTCACATGAATTTTTTGGTTTCCCAGTGATATACAAGTTATGTTTACACTATACTGTACTCTATTAAGTGTATAATAGTGTTATGTCTAAAAAAAGTACATACCTTAATTTAAAAATTCTTTATTGTTTAAAAATGCTAACAATTATTTGAACCTTCAGTGAGTTACTTTTTGCTGGTGGCAGTCTTACCTTGATGTTGGTGGCTGCTAACTGCTCTGGGTGGTGATTGCTAAAGATTGAGGTGGCTGTAGAAATTTCTTTTTTTTTTTTCTTTTTAATTTTCATTGGTACATAGTAGATGTATATGTTTATGGGGTACATGAGATGTTTGATACAAGCATGCAGTGTGAAATAAGGACATTGTGTAGAATGGGGTACATCCCTTCAAGCATTTTTATCCGTTGAGTTGCAAACAATGCAATTACACTAAGTTATTTTAAAATGTACAGTCATTATTTACTATAGTCACCGTTTTGTGTTATATAGTAGGTCTTATTCATTCTTTGTATTTTTGTGTGTGTGTGTGTGTGTGTGCGCCCATTAACCATCCCCATCTCTCCTCAAACCCCTCACTACCTTTCTCAGCCTCTGGTAACCATCCTTCTACTCTCTATGTCCATGAGTTCAATTGTTTGGATTTTTAGATTCCACAAATAAGTGACAACATGCAGTGTTTGTCTTTTTATGCCTGGTTTATTTCATTTAACGTAATGATCTCTAGTTCCATCCATATTGTTGTAAATGACTGGATCTCATCATTTTCTATGTCTGAATAGTACTCCACTGTGTATATGTACCACATTTTCTTACCCATCTATTGATGGACACATAGGCTGCTTCCGAATCTTAGCTTACCACAAACAGTGCTGCAACAAACATGGGATTGCATTGAAACTGTAGATTGCTTTTGAGTAACAAAATCAGTCTTCCATATACTGATTTCCTTTCTTTTGGGTATATACTCAGCAGTGGGATTGCTGGATCATATTGTAGCTCAGGTTTTAGTTTTTTTAAGGAACCTCCAAACTATTCTCCTTAGCGATTGCACTAATTTACATTCCAAGCAATAGTATACAAGGGTTCCCTTTTCTCCACGTCTTCGCCAGCATTTGTTGTTGCCTGTCTTTTCGATATAAGCCATTTTAACTGGGGTGAGATGATATCTCATTGTAGTTTTTAGTTTTAGTGTTTTGATTGGATTATTAGATTTTTTTCCTATGGAATTGTTTGAGCTCTTTATGTATTCTGGTTATTAATCCCTTGTGAGATGGGTAGTTTGCAGATATTCTCTTCCATTCTGTAGGTTGTCTTCTTCACTTTATTGATTGTACCCTTTGCTGTAAAGAAGCTTTTTAATTTGATGTGATCCCATTTGTCCATTTTCGCTTTGGTTACCTGTGCTTGTGGGGTATTGCTCAAGAAATTTTTGCCCAGACCAATATCCTAAAGATTTTCCCTCATGTTTTTCTGTAGTAGTTTCATGGTTTGAGGTCATAGGTTTAAGTTTTTAATCCATTTTGATTTGATTTTTGTATATGGCGAAAGATACAGAGTTCTAGCTTCATTCTTCTGCATGTAAGTATCCAGTTTTCATTTATTTCTGCTGTTTTATAGTTTTTGTTAGGGAATTCTGATATCTCTTTTATCCTAGCCTTGGTGTCTGTTCCCATGTGATTTAGTTTTTATATTTGTCTCTTCAAAATCTCATTTTGAAATTTGATCCCCAGCATTAGAGGTGGGACCTAAAGAGAGATGTTTGGGTTATGGGGGCAGATCCCTCATGAATGGCTCAGTGACCTCCCTGTGGTAATGAGTGAGTTCTGGCTCGTAGTTCACCCAAGAGCTGGTTGTTTAAAAAAGAATGACTCCCCTCCTCCCCACCTTCCACTTCTTTTCTCTTCCCGTGTGATGTGGGCTCTCCCCTTCCACTTCTGCTGTGATTGGAAGCTTCCTGAGTTCCTCACTAGAAGCAGATGCTGGTCCCATGCTTCTTACACAGCCTGCAGAACTGTGAGCCAAATAAACCTTTTTACTTGGTAAATTACCCAGCCTCAAGTATTCCTTAATAGCAGTGCAAACAGACTAAGACACCATTTGAGCTGAGATTTTTCTGGTTCTAAATATGATGAATAATTTTGGATTGTATTTCATAATGACGTGTTATGAAATGACAAGTCTTGTTTAAATGCCATAGAGAACGTTGATGTTTTTGTTTTAGCAGACAACTAGTTTTAGCAGAAACCCAACTAGTTGCAGGTTAAAAATTCCAGCCAGCCTTCTGTAGGTTGTTGTTCCAAGTCCATTCAGTTTTCAAAGATTTTGCAGTGCTGTTCACATCTGTTGTCTGTGTGTGTGCCTAGTGGCCCTTTTCTAGGTACTTTTATCCCTTTTCTATGTACTTTCTGTGACTACATTGTGTCAGGGCCGAGTGGCACAGGACAGAAGGAGAAAAAACCAACCAGGAGTGGTCACTCTTGAGACCACATTTCCTTTGGTGTAAGTTGAAGGTTTCCCTTCTTCAGAACTTTAGGCTCCTGCTAAAGCAGGCCTCTGTTACTGCTTGTACCATTGCCACCATGAGATTACTGGGATGCTATGACTAATATACAGAGATAAGGAAAAAGGGGATTCCACACTCTATATAGAGTGTTGGGAGACCTTTCTTTCATTCCTGAAGCCTGAACTAGAAGGCTTTGCTGTGAAGTCTTTCTCTCTATGCTAATATCCACTTTTAGGTTTCAGGCTATATTGAGTTCAGGCCAAGGAATGACAGAGGAAACAAAAATGATGGCAAACTCATTACCATTTTGATGATATTTCAGATTTTATGATCTTCAATCTGCCTGCTTCTGTTATTTTCCACAGTCTTCCAATAGCTGCTCCATGTAGTCTATCTAGGTTTTATAGCTCATCTCATCTAGGATTAGATATGCTAACCTGGAACTGGAACCACTTCTACTGTTTTTTGTTCCCATTAACTGCATATGTGAGTTTCAGTTATTCCACATCCTTGCCAACACTGGGTATTAACAGTTATTTTTAATTTCACTCATTCTAAATGTGAGTATGAAACAGTATGGTATTGTAATTTTAATTTGTATTTCCATGATGACTAATGATGCTGAGCATCTTTTCTGTGTCTCTTGCCCATTTGCATGATTTTATTTATGAAGTATCTGTTCACTTTTATCCATTGGATTATTTGTCTCAGTATTATAGGAATTTTTATAATATATTCCAGATACAAATCCTCTGTGTATTGTGAATATTTTCTCATAGTCTGTGGTGTGATTTTTGTTTTCTTAATGGTGTCTCTGGGGAACAGAAAGCTTTAATTTCGATGATTCCACTTTGGTAATTTTTTTTTAATGATTAGTACTTTTTTGTGTCCTGATTAAGAAATGTTGCCTAATCAAGTGTTGTAGAAGTTTTCTCCTGTATTTTCATGTAGAAATGTTATGGTCTTAACTTTGTGATCAAGTCTGTGATCTGTTTCCAAATTCTCATTTGTGGTGTAAGTTATGCAGTTGAGGATCATTTTCTTTCCTAGGAATATTCTAGCACCACTTTTCAAAAATGATTATTTCCTTATTGAAGTTAGTTGGAACCTTGGTCAAAATTAGTTGGCCTTATATGTGTAAGTTTTAGAGTTTCTACTCTGTTTCTTTGTTCTTTTTATTTATCTTTACACCAGTACCACAATGTCTTGATTA
Organism: Pan paniscus; assembly: GCF_029289425.2. NCBI lineage: Eukaryota > Metazoa > Chordata > Mammalia > Primates > Hominidae > Pan > Pan paniscus. Next base: position 52,875,424 of record NC_073261.2, on the reverse strand, counting down.
CTGTAGCTTTATAGTAAGTCTTGAAATCAGGTTATGTCCTCCAACCTTGTTTTTGTTTTCAAAATTATTTTTGCTATTTCAAGTCCTTTGCGTTTTCATACAAATTTTAGAATAAGCATACTGGGATTTTTTTGGGGATTGTATGGAATCTGTAGATCAATTTTGTAGATTGACATTTGAATTTTCAGTCTTCCTATGCATGAACATGGTGAGATTTTTCTTCCCCGCTTATTTAAGTCATCTTTAATGTCCCCCAGTGACATATTGTAATTTTCATTGTGTAGATTTTACACATCTACTAAATATATTCCTAAGTAGTTAATATACTATGGTATATGGCATTTTAAAATTTAAGTTTTCTCATTGTTCATTGCTTATATATAGAAATACTGTTGTCATGCCAATTTGTAGGTCCCAACAAGTTAATTTTAATTTTAATTTATTATTCTTTGGGTCAGAGCTTTCATGCCTACTGTGGGATGTTTTAGGGCAATGAGTGCTGTAGAGAATTTATACAAGGCAAAAGTTCCAGTGGTTGACATATATCTATTTGTTCTCTGTTTTATGTTCAGTAACTCCTCTAAGATTTCAAGAGTTTCTTCTTTAAATTTACTGGGATCCTCAGGTATAAAGTCTATTCTTCATACATAATCATTTCACCAGGGAACAGAGCAGTTTTACTCCTTCCTTTGCAGTTCTCATGCCTTTTATTTCTTTTTCTTGCCTAATGCACTGGCTAGAACATTGAATATGATACCAAAACAAGTAGTAAAAGCAGACATCTTGCCCTGTTCCCTATTCTTGGAGGGCAGGAGAATAGAGTTAGTGTTTTGTCATTAAGTTTAATATTACCTGTAGATTTTTAATGGGTGCCTTTTATCAGCTTGAGGATGTTTTCTAAGTGAGTTTTATCATGAATGGGTATTTAATTTTTCAAATGTTTTTCCTGATCTATGGATATGATCATACATGTTTTCTCCTTTTTTCTACTGATGTAGTGAATTACATTGGTCCAGTTGATCAACTGTATTGTTGAAATTGTCATCTTTACTGAATTTTTATCTGCTTGTTTAATCAGCATTTGAAAACAGCATACATCTCCAGTTATGTTTGTGTGTTTTCTGTTTCTCCTTTAGATCTTCTTTGGAGTATTTTGTGGGGAGGGGAACAATAACAAAGTTATAGAAAAGGGAAATATGGCACAAGGAACTTCTCTTTCTCCTTAGTTATTTGGGAATACGTTGTTGACCTGCTGCACAATCACTTTTGTGTAATATAGTCTCATTTCCTATAAAAGGACATTCTCCTATATGACCACAATAAAGCCATGAGAATTAGGAAATTCATACTAGTGCATTACAGACATTATTTAGATTTCTCCAGTTCTCCCAGTAATGTCTTTATTTTTATTTTTATTTTTTTATAACACTTTAAGTTTTAGGGTACATGTGCACAATGTGCAGGTTTGTTACATATGTATACCTGTGCCATGTTGGTGTGCTGCACCCATTAACTCGTCATTTAACATTAGGTATATCTCCTAATGCTATCCCTCCCCCCTACCCCCACCCCACAACAGTCCCCAGAGTGTGATGTTCCCCTTCCTGTGTCCGTGTGTTCTCATTGTTCAATTCCCACCTGTGGGTGAGAACATGCAGTGTTTGGTTTTTTGTCCTCGTGATAGTTTGCTGAGAGTGATGATTTCCAGTTTCATCCATGTCCCTACAAAGGACATGAACTCATCATTTTTTATGGCTGCATAGTATTCCATGGTGTATATGTGGCACATTTTCTTAATCCAGTCTATCGTTGTTGGACATTTGTGTTGGTTCCAAGTCTTTGCTATTGTGAATAGTGCCACAATAAACGTACATGTGCATGTGTCTTTATAGCAGCATGATTTATAGTCCTTTGGGTATATACCCAGTAATGGGATGGCTGGGTCAAATGGTATTTCTAGTTCTACATCCCTGAGGAATCGCCACACTGACTTCCACAATGGTTGAACTAGTTTACAGTCCCACCAACAGTGTAAAAGTGTTCCTATTTCTCCACTTCCTCTCCAGCACCTGTTGTTTCCTGACTTTTTAATGATCGCCATTCTAACTGGTGTGAGATGGTATCTCATTGTGGTTTTGATTTGCATTTCTCTGATGGCCAGTGATGATGAGCATTTTTTCATGTGTTTTTTGGCTGCATAAATGTCTTCTTTTGAGAAGTGTCTGTTCATATCCTTCGCCCACTTTTTGATGGGGTTGTTTTTTTTTTCTTGTAAATTTGTTTGAGTTCACTGTAGATTCTGGATATTAGTCCTTTGTCAGATAAGTAGGTTGCGAAAATTTTCTCCCATTTTGTAGGTTGCCTGTTCACTCTGATGGTAGTTTCTTTTGCTGTGCAGAAGCTCTTTAGTTTAATGAGATCCCATTTGTCAATTTTGGCTTTCGTTGCCATTGCTTTTGGTGTTTTAGACATGAAGTCCTTGCCCATGCTTATGTCCTGAATGGTATTGCCTAGGTTTTCTTCTAGGGTTTTTATGGTTTTCGGTCTAACATGTAAGTCTTTAATCCATCTTGAATTAATTTTTGTATAAGGTGTAAGGAAGGGATCCAGTTTCAGCTTTCTACATATGGATAGCCAGTTTTCCCAGCACCATTTATTAAATAGGGAATCCTTTCCCCATTGCTTGTTTTTGTCAGGTTTGTCAAAGATCTGATGGTTGTAGATACGCAGCATTACTTCTGAGGGCTCTGTTCTGTTTCATTGATCTATATCTCTGTTTTGGTACCAGTACCATGCTGTTTTGGTTACTGTAGCCTTGTAGTATAGTTTGAAGTCAGGTAGCATGATGCCTCCGGCTTTGTTCTTTTGACTTAGGATTGACTTGGCGATGCAGGCTCTTTTTTGGTTCCATATGAACTTTACAGTAGTTTTTTCCAATTCTGTGAAGAAAGTCATTGGTAGCTTGATGGGGATGGCATTGAATCTATAAATTACCTTGGGCAGTATGGCCATTTTCACGATATTGATTCTTCCTACCCATGAGCATGGAATGTTCTTCCATTTGTTTGTATCCTCTTTTATTTCCTTGAGCAGTGGTTTGTAGTTCTCCTTGAAGAGGTCCTTCACATCCCTTGTAAGTTGGATTCCCAGGTATTTTATTCTCTTTGAAGCAATTGTGAATGGGAGTTCACTCATGATTTGGCTCTCTCTTTGTCTGTTATTGGTGTATAAGAATGCTTGTGATTTTTGTACATTGATTTTGTGTCCTGAGACTTTGCTGAAGTTGCTTATCAGCTTAAGGAGATTTTGGGCTGAGACAATGGGGTTTTCTAGATATACAATCATGTCATCTGCAGACAGGGACAATTTGAGTTCCTCTTTTCCTAATTGAATACCCTTTATTTCCTTCTCCTGCCTAACTGCCCTGGCCAGAACTTCCAACACTTTGTTGAATAGGAGTGGTGAGAGAGGGCATCCCCGTCTTGTGCCAGTTTTCAAAGGGAATGCTTCCAGTTTTTGCCCATTCAGTATAATATTGGCTGTGGGTTTGTCATAGATAGCTCTTATTATTTTGAGATATGTCCCATCAATACCTAATTTATTGAGAGTTTTTAGCATGAAGTGTTGTTGAATTTTGTCAGAGGCCTTTTCTGCATCTATTGAGGTAGTCATGTGGTTTTTGTCTTTGGTTCTGTTTATATGCTGGATTACATTTACTGATTTACGAATGTTGAACCAGCCTTGCATCCCAGGGATGAAGCCCACTTGATCATGGTGGATAAGCTTTTTGATGTGCTGCTGGATTTGGTTTGCCAGTATTTTGTTGAGGATTTTTGCATCAATGTTCATCAGGGATATTGGTCTAAAATTCTCTTTTTTGGTTGTGTCTCTGCCAGGCTTTGGTATCAGGATGTTGCTGGCCTCATAAAATGAGTTAGGGAGGATTCCCTCTTTTTCTATTGATTGGAATAGTTTCAGAAGGAATGGTACCAGCTCCTCCTTGTACCTCTGGTACAATTCGGCTGTGAATCCATCTGGTCCTTGACTTTTTTTGATTGGTAAGCTATTGATTATTGCCGCAATTTCAGATCCTGTTATTGGTCTATTCAGAGATTCAACTTCTTCCTGGTTTAGTCTTGGGAGGGTGTATGTGTCGAGGAATTTATCCATTTCTTCTAGATTTTCTAGTTTATTTGCGTAGAGGTGTTTGTAGTATTCTCTGGTAGTAGTTTGTATTTCTGTGGGATCGGTGGTGATCTGCCCTTTATCATTTTTTATTGTGTCTATTTGATTCTTCTCTCTTTTCTTCTTTATTAGTCTTGCTAGCAGTCTATCAATTTTGTTGATCTTTTCAAAAAACCAGCTCCTGGATTCATTAATTTTTTGAAGGGTTTTTTGTGTCTCTATTTCCTTCAGTTTTGCTCTGATTTTAGTTATTTCTTGCCTTCTGCTAGCTTTTGAATGTGTTTGCTCTTGCTTCTCTAGTTCTTTTAATTGTGATGTTAGGGTGTCAATTTTGGATCTTTCCTGCTTTCTGTTGTGGGCATTTAGTGCTATAAATTTCCCTCTACACACTGCTTTGAATGTGTCCCAGAGATTCTGGTATGTTGTGTCTTTATTCTTGTCGGTTTCGAAGAACATCTTTATTGGTGCCTTCATTTCGTTATGTACCCAGTAGTCATTCAGGGGCAGGTTGTTCAGTTTCCACGTAGTTGAGCGGTTTTGAGTGAGTTTCTTAATCCTGAGTTCTAGTTTGATTGCACTGTGGTCTGAGAGACAGTTTGTTATAATTTCTGTTCTTTTACATTTGCTGAGGAGTGCTTTACTTCCAACTATGTGGTCAGTTTTGGAATAGGTGTGGTGTGGTGCTGAGAAGATTGTATATTCTGTTGATTTGGGGTGGAGAGTTCTGTAGATGTCTATTAGGTCCACTTGCTGCAGAGCTGAGTTCAATTCCTGGGTATCCTTGTTAACTTTCTGTCTCGTTGATCTGTCTAATGTTGACAGTGGGGTGTTAACGTCTCCCATTATTATTGCGTGGGAGTCTAAGTCTCTTTGTAGGTCACTAAGTAATGTCTTTTATAACAAAAGGAAGCTGTTCAGAATCATATGTTGCATTTAGTTATCATGTATCTTCCGTTTCTTTTAGTCTGGAACAATTCTTTAGTCTTTTCTTAACTTTCATGATGTTGACACTTCTGAAGATTACAATCCAGTTATCTTGTGGAATGTCCCTCAATTTGGTTTCTCTGATGTTTCCTCATGGTTACACTGAGGTTGGTTATCTTAAGTAGGAAAATCAAAGAAGTAACATTGAATTCTACTCTTTGCATCCTGTGAAGTGTCATGCAATTTTAATTTGTTCTGTTGTTGACAGTTATCACTTTAAAACTCAATAAGGTCCTGACTGTTAGGTACCTTTACTCAATAAGGTTGTGGCTGTTAGGTACCTTTGTCACTTTATTTTACTGTTTTTTTATTTTTTATTTTATTATTATTATACTTTAAGTTTTAGGGTACATGTGCACAATGTGCAGGTTAGTTACATGTGTATACATGTGCCATGCTGGTGTGCTGCACCCATTAACTCGTCATTTAGCATTAGGTTTATCTCCTAATGCTATCCCTCCCCCCTTCCCCGACCCCACAACAGTCCCCAGAGTGTGATGTTCCCCTTCCTGTGTCCATGTGTTGTCATTGTTCAGTTCCCACCTATGAGTGAGAATATGCGGTGTTTGGTTTTTTGTTCTTGCTATGGTTGACTGAGAATGATGGTTTCCAATTTTATCCATGTCCCTACAAAGGACATGAACTCATCATTTTTTATGGCTGCATAGTATTCCATCGTGTATATGTGGCACATTTTCTTAATCCAGTCTATCATTGTTGGACATTTGGGTTGGTTCCAAGTCTTTGCTGTTGTGAATAGTGCCGCAATAAACATACGTGTGCATGTGTCTTTATAGTAGAATGATTTATAATCCTTTGGGTATATACCCAGTAATGGGATGGCTGGGTCAAATGGTATTTCTAGTTCTAGATCCCTGAGGAATCGCCACACTGACTTCCACAATGGTTGAACTAGTTTACAGTCCCACCAACAGTGTAAAAGTGTTCCTATTTTTCCACGTCCTCTTTATCACTTTAAAACTCAATAAAGTTGTGGCTGTTAGGTGCCTTTATCATTTTAAAACTCAATAAGGTTGTGGCTGTTAGGTACCTTTTCATCCCGCAGTAGGCATGAAAGCTCTTAGGCACCTTAATACCCCAAAGAAGATACTCTTTTCCCTTTTGTAATTAAGTGTTTTATGGGAAGGTATATTTAAATTATGTAAACATCTTATTCATCAGCAAACTTACTTATTAATTTGTATCTGTACAGAATCTTTCTTATTTTATTCAATGAGTTATGATCAATTTCTACCTTTTTTCTTTTTAACTTCTTATTTGAAAATACATATAGACTAACAAGAAAAATATGTGACTCACAAGAGGTTACAAAAATAGCCAAGGGAGGTCCCCACTCAGCTTCCCCATTGGTAATGTCCTTACATAACTATAATGCATTATCAAAACCAGTAAATTGATATTGGCACAATACAGTCAAGTGGACTACAGACGCTAATCAGATTTCACAAGTTTTTGCATGCACTCAGTTATTCTAATGCATATATGTATAATTCTGTAAAATTTAAACACATGTATAGCTTCATGTAACCACCATCATAATCAAGATACAGAAGTGCTCTGTCACTGTGAAGGAATTCCCTTGTGCCTTCCCTTTTCTAGTCACACCCTGTTCCCTCAAGCCAGCCTTCTTTAACCCCTGAAAGCCAGTGATCTGTTTTTCTACTGTATAATTTTGTCATTTTGAGAAGTTATATAGATGGAATCCAACATGTTATATAGATGGAACATAACATGTAAACTTTGAGATGTGTTCTTCTTACTCAGCATACTCACCTGGAGATCCATTCAACTTGTGTGTATCAGTAGTTAATTTCTTTGTATTGGTCAGTATTCCATTATTTGGAATTTATACAGTATGTTTATCCATTCACCTGTTGAAGGAGATTGTTTCCAATGCTTATTACTAATAAAGCTGTTATGAACATTCATGTACTTTTTTTTTTTATACTTTACGTTTTGGAATACATGTGCTGAATGTTCAGGTTTGTTACATAGGTATACATGTGCCATGGTGGTTTGCTGCACCCATCAACTCATCATCTACATTACGTATTTCTCCTAATGTTATCTCTCCCCTTGCTTCCCACCCCACAATAGGCCCCAGTGTGTGATGTTCCCCTCCCTGTGCCCATATATTCTCAACTCCCACTTATGAGTGAGAACATGCAGTGTTTGGTTTTCTATTCCTGTGTTAGTTTGCTGAGAATGATGGTTTCCAGCTTCATCCATGTCCCTCCAAAGGACATGAACTCATTCTTTTTTATGGCTGCATAGTATTCCATGGTATATATGTGCCACATTTTCTTTATCCAGTCTAATATTGATAGGGATTTGGGTTGGTTCTAAGTCTTTGTTATTGTGAATAATGCTGCGGTAAACATACGTGTGCATGTGTCTTTATAGTAGAATGATTTATAATCGTTGGGGTATATACCCAGTAATGGGATTGCTGGTCAAATGGTATTCTAGTTCTAGATCCTTGAGGAATCACCACACTGTCTTCCACAATGGTTGAACTAATTTACACTCCTACCAACAGCATAAAAGCATTCTTGTTTCTCCACATCCTCTCCAGCATCTGTTGTTTCCCGACTTTTTAATGATTGCCATTCTAACTGGTGTGAGATGGTATCTCATTGTGGTTTTGATTTGCATTTCTCTAATGACCAGTGATGATGAGCTTTTTTTCATGTTTGTTGGCTGCATAAATGTCTTCTTTTGAAAAGTGTCTGTTTATATCCTTCGCCCACTTTTTGATGGGATTGTTTGTTTTTTTCTTGTACATTTGTTTAAGTTCCTTGTTTTCATTCTTAAGTAAATTAAGTTTCCTTGATTTTTGTTCTTTTGCATTTGCTGAGGAGTGTTTTACTTCCAGTTATGTGGATCTCAGCCCTTTTTCAGATGGATAGACTGCAAAATTTTCTACCATTCTGTAGGTTGCCTGTTTACTCTAATGATATTTTCTTTTGCTGTGCAGAAGCTCTTTAGTTTAATTAGATCTAATTTGTCAAGTTTGGCTTTTGTTGCCATTGCTTTTGGTGTTTTAGTCATGAAGCCTTTGCCCATGCCTATGTCCTGAATGGTATTGCCTAGGTTTTTTTGTAGGGTTTTTATGGTTTTAGGTCTTACATTTAAGTCTTTAATCCATCTTGAGTTAATTTTTGTGTAAGGTGTAAGGAAGGGATCCAGTTTCACTTTTCTGCATATGGCTTGTCAGTTTTCCCAACACTATTTATTAAATAGGGAATGCTTTCTCCATTGCTTTTGTCAGGTTTGTCAAAGATCAGATGGTTGTAGATGTGTGGTGTTATTTCTGAAGCCCCTGCTCTGTTCCATTGGTCTATGTATCTGTTTTGGTAGCAGTACCATGCTGTTTTGGTTACTGTAGCCTTGTAGTATAGTTTGAAGTCAGATAGCATGATGCCTCCAGCTTTGTTCTTTTTGCTTAGGATTGTTGTGGCTATACGGGCTCTTTTTTGGTTCCATATGAACTTTAAAGTAGTTTTTTCTAATTCTGTGAAGAAAGTCAATGGTAGCTTGATGAGGATAGCATTGAATCTATAAATTACTTTGGACAGTATGGCCATTTCACAATATTGATTCTTCCTATCCATGAGCATGGAATGTTTTTCCATTTGTTTGTGTCCTCTCTTATTTCCTTGAGCAGTGGTTTGTAGTTCTCCTTGAAGATGTCCTTCACATCCATTGAATGTTTTATTCCTAGGTATTTTATTCTCTTTGTAGCAATTGTGAATGGGAGTTTGCTCGTGATTTGGCTCTCTATTATTGGTGTATAAGAATGCTTGTGATTTTTGCACATTGATTTTGTATCCTGAGACTTTGCTGAAGTTGCCTATCAGCTTAAGGAGTTTTTGGGCTGAGATGATGGGGTTTTCTAAATATACAATCGTGTCATCTGCAAACAGAGATAATTTGACTTCCTCTCTTCCTATTTGAATACCCTTTATTTCTTTCCCTTGCCCGATTGCCCTGGCCAGAACTTCCAATACTGTGTTGAATAGCAGTGGTGAGAGAGGCCATCCTTGCATTGTGTCGGTTTTCAAAGGGAATGCTTCCAGCTTTTGCCCATTCAGTATGATATTGGCTGTGGGTTTGTCACAAATAGCTCTTATTTTTTTGAGACATGTTCCATCAATACCTAGTTTATTGAGTGTTTTTAGCATGAAGGGGTGTTGAATTTTATCGATGGCCTTTTCTGCATCTATTGAGATAATCATGTGGTTTTTTGTTACTGGTTCTGTTTATGTGATGGATTACATTTATTGATTTGTGTATGTTGAACCAGCCTTACATCCCAGGGATGGAGCCGACTTGATCTTGGTGGATAAGCTTTTGAATGTGCTGCTGGATTAGGTTTGCCAGTATTTTATTGAGGATTTTTGCATCGATGTTTATCAGGTATATTGGCCTGAAATTTTCTTTTTTGTTGTGTCTCTGCCAGGTTTTGGTATCATGATGATGCTGGCCTCATAAAATGAGTTAGGGAGGAGTCCCTCTTTCTCTATTGTTTGGAATAGTTTCAGAAGGAATGGTACCAGCTCCTCTTTGTACCTCTGGTAGAATTCAGCTGTGAATCCATCTGGTCCTGGGCTTTTCTTGGTTGGTAGGCTATTATTGCCTCAATTTCAGAACTTGTCATTGGACTGTTAAGGGATTTGACTTCTTCCTGGTTTAGTCTTGGGAGGGTGTATGTGTCGAGGAATTTATCCATTTCTTCTAGATTTTCTAGTTTATTTGTGTAGAGGTGTTTGCAGTATTCTCTGATGGTAGTTTGTATTTCTGTGGCATCAGTGGTGATCTGCCCTTTATCATTTTTTATTGTGTCTATTTGATTCTTCTCTCTTTTCTTCTTTATTAGTCTGGCTAGTGGTCTATCTATTTTGTTAATCTTTTCGAAAAACCAGCTCCTGGATTCGTTGATTTTTTTGGAAGGGTTTTTCGTGTCTCTATTTCCTTCAGTTCTGCTCTGATCTTAGCTATTTCTTGTCTTCTGCTAGCTTTTGAATTTGTTTGCCCTCGCTTCTCTAGTTCTTCTAATTGTGATGTTAGGGTGTCGATTTTAGATCTTTCCTGCTTTCTCCTGTGGGCATTTAGTGCTATAAATTTCCCTCTACACGCTGCTTTAAATGTGTCCCAGAGATTCTAGTATGTTGTGCCTTTGTTCTCATTGGTTTCACAGAATTTATTTCTTGCTGCCTTGATTTCGTTATTTAGCCAGTAGTCATTCAGGAGCAGGTTATTTAGTTTCCATGTAGTTGTGCGGTTTTGAGTTTTCTTTTCTCTTTTCTTTTCCTTTCCTTTCCCTTTCCCTTTCCTTTCATTTCTTTTCTTTTCTTTCCACCCTGCCCTCCTTTCTTCTTCTTCTTTTTTTTTTTTTTCCGAGTCTCACTCTGTTGCCCAGGCTGGAGTGCAGTGGCGCGATCTCAGCTTACTGCAAGCTCTGCCTCCTGGGTTCACGCCATTCTCCTGCGTCTGCCTCCCAAGTAGCTGGGACTACAGGTGTCTGCCACCACGCCTGGCTAATTTCTTTTTGTATTTTTAGTAGAGACAGGGTTTCACTGTGTTAGCCAGGATGGTCTCGATCTCCTGACCTCGTGATCCACCTGCCTTGGCCTCCCAAAATGCTGGGGTTACAGATGTGAGCCACTGCACCCGGCTGAGTGAGTTTCTTAATCCTGAGTTCTAATTTGATTGCACTGTGGTCTGAGGGACTGTTTGTTATGATTTTCATTCTTCTGCATTTTCTGAGGAGTGTTTTACTTCCAATTATGTGGTCAATTTTAGAATAAGTGCTATGTAGTACTGAGGAGAATGTATATTCTGTTGATTTGGGGTGTAGAGTTCTGTAGATGTCTATTAGGTCTGCTTGGTCCAGACCTGAGTTCAATTCCTGAATATCCTTGAGCTGAGTTCAAGTCCTGAATATCCTTGTTAATTTTCTGTCTCGTTGATTTGTCTAATATTGACAATGGGGCGTTAAAGTCTCCCACTATTACCGTGTGGGAGTCTAAGTCTCTTTGTAGGTCTCTAAGAACTTGCTTTATGAATCTGGGTGCTCTTGTATTGGGTGCATATATATTTAGGATAGTTAGCTGTTCTTGTTGCATTGATCCGTTTACCATTATGTAATGCTCTTCTTTGTCTTTTTTGATCTTTGTTGGTTTAAAGTCTGTTTTATCAGAGACTAGGATTTCAACCCCTGTTTTTTTTGTTGTTTTGTTGTTGTTGTTATTTTTTGCTTTCCATTTGCTTGGTAAATCTCCCTCCATCCCTTTATTTTGAGCCTATGTGTATCTTTGCACATGAGATGCGTCTCCTGAATACAGCACACCAATGGGTCTTGACTCTTTATCCCGTTTGCCAGTCTGTGCATTTTAATTGGGGCATTTAGCTCATTTACATTTAAGGTTACTATTGTTATGTGTGAATTTGATCCTGTCATTATGATGCTAGCTGGTTATTTTGCCCATTAGTTGATGTAGTTTCTTCATAGTGTTGATGGTCTTTACATTTTATTATTATTATTATTATTTTTGCAGTGACTGGTACTGGTTTTTCCTTGCCATATTTAGTGCTTCCTTCAGGAGCTCTTGTAAGGCAGGCCTGGTGGTGACAAAATCCCTCAGCATTTACCTGTCTGTAAAGGATTTTATTTCTCCTTCACTTATGATGCTTAGTTTGGCTGGATATGAAATTCTGGGTTGAAAATTCTTTTCTTTAAGAATGTTGAATGTTGGCGCCCACTCTCTTCTGGCTTGTAGGGTTTCTGCCAAGAGATCTGCTGTTAGTCTGATGGGCTTCCCTTTATGGGTAACCTGACCTTTGTCTCTGGCTGCCCTTAATATTTTTTCCTTCATTTCAACCTTGGTGAATCTGACGATTATGTGTTTTGGGGTTGCTCTTCTTGAGGAGTATCTTTGTGGTGTTCTCTGTATTTCTTGAATTTGAATGTTGGCCAGTCTTGCTAGGTTGGGGAAGTTCTCCTGGATAATATCCTGCAGAGTGTTTTCCAACTTGGTTCCATTCTCTCTGTCACTTTCAGGTACACCAATCAAACGTAGGTTTAGTCTTTTCACATAGTCCCATATTTCTTGTCTTCACACTTTATTTCATGAAGTTGATCTTCAGTCTCTGATATCCTTTCTTCCACTTGGTCGATTCAGCTATTGATACTTATGTATGCTTCTCGAATTTTCATGCTGTGTTTTTCAGCTCCAGCAGGTCATTTATGTTCATCTCTAAACTGGTTATTCTAGTTAGCAATTCCTCTAACCTTTTATCAATGTTCTTAGCTTCCTTGCATTGGGTTAGAACATGTTCCTTTAGCTCGGAGAAGTTTGTTATTACCCACCTTCTGAAGCCCACTTCTGTCAATTTGTCAAACTTATTCTCCATCCAGTTTTGTTGCTGGTGAGAGTTGTGATCCTTTGGAGGAGAAGAGGCATTCTGGTTTTGGAATTTTCAGCCTTTTTGCACTGGTTTTTCCTTATCTTTGTGGATTTATCTACCTTTGGTCTTTGCTGTTGGTGAACTTCAGATGGAGTTTTTGCGTGGTCATTCTTTTTGTTGATGTTGATGCTTTTGCTTTCTGTTTGTTGGTTTTCCTTCTAACAGTCAGGCCCCTCTGCTGCAGGTCTGCTGGAGTTTACTGGGGGTCCACTCCAGACCCTGTTTGCCTGGGTATCACCAATGAAGGCTGCAGAACAGCAAAGTTTGCTGCCTTCTCCTACCTCTGAAGTTTTTTCCCAGAGGGGCACCCGCCAGATGCCAGCCAGGGCTCTCCTGTGTGAGGTGTCTATCGACCCCTGCTGGGAGGTGTCTCCCCACCAGGAGGCACAGGGGTCAGGGACCCACTTGTGGAGGCAGTCTGTCCCTTAGCAGAGCTCGAGGGCTATCCTGGGAGATCTGCTGCTCTATTCAGAGCTGGCAGGCAGGAACGTTTAAGTCTGCTGAAGCTGTGCCCACAGCTGCCCCTTCCCCCAGGTGCTCTGTCCCAGGGAGATGGGAGTTTTATCTATAAGCCCCTGACTGGGGCTGCTGCCTTTCTTTCAGAGATGCCCTGCCCAGAGAGGAGGAGTCTAGAGAGGCAGTCTGGGCTTCACCCAGTTGGAAATTCCCAGCGGCTTTGTTTACACTGTGAGGGGAAACCTGCCTACTCAAGCCTCAGTAATGGTGGATGCCCCTCCTCTCACAAAGCTTGAGTATCCTAGGTCGACTTCAGGCTGCTCTGCTGGCAGTCAGAATTTCAGGCCAGTGGATCTTAGCTTGCTGGACTCCTTGGGGGTGGGATCCACTGAGCTAGACCACTTGCCTTCCTGGCTTCAGCCCCCTTTCCAGAGGAGTGAACGGTTCTGTCTTGCTGGCATTCCAGGCGCCACTGGAGTATGAAAAGAAAACTCCTGCAACTATCTCGGTGTCTGCCCAAATGGCCGCTCAGTTTTGTGCTTGAAACCAGGGCCCTGGTGGCATAGGCACCCAAGGGAATCTCCTGGTCTGTGGGTTTCGAAGACTGTGGGAAAAGCCTAGTATCTGGGCTGGAACAGTCCTCATGGCTTCCCTTGGTTAGGGGAGGGAGTTCCCCAACCCGTTGTGCTTCCCAAGTGAGGCGACACCCCACCCTGCTGCTGCTCACCCTCTGTGGGCTGCACCCACTGTCTAACCAGTCTCAATGAGATGAACTGGGTACCTTAGTCGGAAATGCAGAAATCACCTGCCTTCTGCGTTGGTCTTCCTGGGAGCTGCAGACTGGAGCTGTTCTATTTGGCCATCTTGCCCGGGAATCCCTCATGTACTTGTTATTACATGACCATAAGTTTTTTATTTCTCTATGACAGTGGGTCTCAACTAGGAGTGATTTTACCTCTCAGGGAACATGGGAAATGTCTGAAGACATTTTTGATTGTAATGACTAGGAAAGAAATGCTACTGGTGTCTAGTAAATAAAAGACAGAGGTGCTGTGGAATATCCTATAATGCACATGACAGTCCTCCACAACAAAGAATTATTTCAAAATGTCAGTGCTAAGGTTGAGAAACTGCACTAGGATTAAGACCCAGGAGTGTGATTATTGAGTTGTATGTAAGTATATGTTTAATTTTATAGGAAACTGCCAGAGTGTTTTCCAGAGTGGTTATAACATTTTGCATTTCCAATAACAATGTGTGAGAGATCAAGTTCCTCCACATCTTCATCAGCATTTATACTGTCAGTATTTTTTATATTTTTATTTTTTTGAGATGGAGTCTCACTCTGTCACCCAGGCTGGAGTGCAGTAGCATGAACTCAGCTCAGTAGCAGGATCTCAGCTCACTGCAACCTCTGCCTCCCGGGTTCAAGCGAGTCTCCTGCCTCAGCCTCCCGAGTAGCTGGGACTACAGGTGCGTACCACCACGCCTGGCTAATTTTTATATTTTTAGTAGAGATGGGGTTTCACCATATTGGTCAGGCTGGTCTTGAACTCCTGACCTTGTGATCCGCCCACCTTGGCCTCCTAAAGTGCTGGGATTACAGGCGTAAGCTACCACACCTGTCCACTGTCAGTTTTTTTTTTTTAATTTAGCCTTCCTGATTGGTATATAGGGGTTATCTCATTATTGCTTTAATTTGCATTTCTCTACTACTGACAATGAACATTTTTAATACGCCCATTTACTATCTATATGTTTTGTATTAAAATTGTTTTGCTCATTTTCTAATTGCATTTTTTTTACTGTTGAATTTAGAGAATCTTTATTCTGGATACAAATTCTTTATTAGATTTCAGACTTGCAAATTTTTACATTGTACAAAACCAAGTTTTCTTATTCTATTTATTGTTACTATTGTAATTTGTTTTGATGCTCAAAATACAGATTTGGTGGCCAGTAGCAGCCCCTTCAAGCTGGCTCTATATCCTTTTTGTATGTCCCCGTCATCTTTTGATCATGTCTTTGCTTTCTGGCACAAGATATTTCAGGCTCATCTTATACTTTTCCTTCTCCAGCTCTGGAATCAACTACTTCTCCAAGAAGCCTGTTCTTCCAGTGGAATGTGCTATTTAGAGGTTAGGATTTAAACACTAGGCATATGTGTTGCTCCCAGCCCTACACTTATTTACATTAATATTTATTTCTCTATCTGTATATATTAAAAACCATATGTTCATCTAATTTTTTACTTTTTTCTTTGTTTTTGTAACTTTCATATCTAATAGTGAGTAACCTCACTTCCAGTGTGCTTTATATAACGAATTCTCTCATTTCTTGCCAACCTCTCCCCAGCAAGGATGACCCTAACTCTCCACTTGGATTCAAACACTTTATTGTCTGTCTCCTTGGGTGGATGCTCTTTTCACCCTGCTTGGGCTTTGGCATTCCATGCTAGACCACTCCTCAACATGTATACCACCCCTCCCTACTTGGTCTCTGACTTCCCTGTGTCAGAATGCTCATCACCCTCAACATATGGACACTCTCCCCACCCCACATAGGTTCTGACTCCCCATGCTGAACTACCCCCTCACATGGATTTCTTCCTCATGCTGCATAGGCTCGTGACACCTCACATTGGTCTCCCTCTACTTGGATGCCCTCATCTTGTTTAGGATTTGACTCAAGATGTCAGGCTACACCATTTAGACAGCCTCCTCACTCAGGTTCTGACATTCAAGGTCAGACTGACTCCTGTCACCCTGCTTGAGTAGTGACTCACCACACTGCCCTTACCCTGTATGACACCCTTCTCATCCTGCAGGAAATCTGACTGCCCAACCTAGGCTATCTCTCTGTGTAGGTATTTTCCTTCTCTACTGCAGCTCTGCCACTCCATGTAAGGCCACCCCAGTGTGGAGACACCTACCTCATTCTGCTTGGACTCTAACTCCACATGTCTGGTGGGCCTCCCTCTTCATGGAAGCCCTCCATATCCTGATTTGGTGCTTTTATTGCACACTAGGCCACACCTCTGCAGAGACTGTCTTCTTGCCCTGCTTGAATTCTAATACTCTGTGCTAGGACACTTCTTTACATGGGCACCTTCCTTACCCTAATGAGATTCTGATACCTTGCTCTGGCCCATTGTCACTCCATTTGCTATAGATTCCCGCCTTGTTCTGCCTACCTAATGGTTTTAAGATTGTATTGTTTGGGATGGGAAAGATAAAAGAAAGGGAGAATAGAAACACAGGAGAGGGGAAAGAGAATAGGAAGCTTATTTTTTGTTACTTTATGATTAATATATCTTTTCTCTCCTTTTACTTTCAACCTATCTGTGACCTCACAGTAAAGTGCATCACTTGTCAATGTCATGTGGTTGAATGTTACTCATTTTTAATCTTGTCTGTTAATCTTTATCTTATAACTGAGATATTTAGTTCATTTACATTTAATATAATTATTGAGCTAGTTGATTTTGCTATCCTCTATTATTTTAGATTAATTAATTATTTTTATTCCATGCTATTTTCTCTATTGGCTTGTTTTACTTTTTTTTCTTTTAGTGGTTATTCTAGAGATTATAATATACTTCCTTGACTTTATAGTTTACCTTAAATTAGTACTTTTTTCACTTTATGAGCAGCAAAGTATCTTAGGACAGTTGAACTCTATTTACTCACTCCTCCTATTTGTGCTTTTGTTGTCACATATTTCTGTTCTACATGTTCTAAATCCCACAGGACATTATTATTGTTGCTTTGAACAAACAACATTCTTTTCCATATATATGTATATAAGAAATATAAAGCAATGTAAAATATGTATATATACACAAGAGTGTATGTATGTATATGTACATGTATATATTTACATACACACATCCTTTAAGTGTTCTGCATTCTTTCTAGCAGTTCTGTACTATGTTGGATCATTTTCCTTCAGCCTAAAAAATTTCCTTTAGTATTTCCTGAAGTCTTCTGGGGATTATCTTAGTTTTTATTTGTTTGGTTTAAAAAATGTATTTCAGTTGGTTATAGAATTGTAGGTTTTTATTTCAGCACTTTAAAGAGCTACTATCTTTGTTGAAAGGCCAAGTGTCGTTGTTATTTTTGCACCTTTGATTTTCAGCAGTTTGGCTTTGATGCCCCAAGAGTTGGTTTTTCTTAGTATTACTTTGTGTTCACTGAGCTTCTTAACTCAGTAGATTAAGTCTTCTACCTGTTTTGGAAAATTCTTACCCATTAACTCATAAATATTGTTTCTGCACTCTTCCCTCTTCTCCTAGGAGTAAGATTACACATGTATTGGATTATATGACTGTGCCCTGTGAGTCTCTTATGCTGTCATCCGTTCGTTCTTTTTATGTTTGGCAGTTTTCTGTAGACTTTTTGAATTTACAAATTATTTTTACACAGTGTCTGTTTGCTTCTACTACAGTTGAATCAGATTTTAGATAATGTATTTTTTATTCTGAAATATTCATTTCTTTTTTTAATAGATTGTAGTTTTCTGTTGAGATTTTCCATATTTTATCTATTTCCCTTTATCTTTTGCTCTCAATATATTAATAACCATTTCGAAGTCTTTTTGTGCTAACTAGTAGCCAAATCCCCTGTAAATCAGTTTTTCTTGACTATTTTTTCCTCTCAATTTTTGATCATTTTTTCCTGCTTCATATGTTACATAATGTTTTGTGTGTTGGATATTGTAAATAAGAGGATAATAGAGATTGAGGATATTTGCATCTAGAGGGACTAGAAAAACAAGAGCAAGCCAACCCCAAAGCTAACAGAAGAAAATAAATAACCAAAATTAGAGCTGAACTGTATGAAATTGAGATGCGAAAATCCATACAAAGGATTAACTAAACCAAAAGTTGATTCTTCCAAAGAATAAACAAGATTGACAGACCACTAAATTGTTAAAGAAAAAAGAAGACAAAATAAGTACAATCAGAAATGACAAAGGTGACATTATCACTGACTCCACAGAAATACACACACACACACACACACACACACACACAAACTCAGAGACTATTTTGAACACCTATTCACACACAAACTAGGAAACCTAGAAGAAATGGATAAATTCCTGGAAATATACAATCTCCCAAGATTGAGCCAGGAAGAAATGGAAATCATGAACAGACCAATAATGAGTTCTGAAACTGAATCAGTAATAAAAAACTTCTTCACGACAAAAGAAACCATCAGCATAGTAAATGAACAACGTACAGAATGGGACAAAATATTTGCAAACTGTGCATCCAACAAAGGTCTAATATCCAGAATCTGTAAGGAACTTAAGCAGTTCAACAAGCAAAGAACAACCCTATTTAAAAAATGGGCAAAGGACATGAACAGACGCTTCTCAAAAGAAGACATACTTGCAGCCAACAAATATATGAAAAAATGTTCCACATTACTAATCATTCAAGAAGTGCAAATCAAAACCACAATGAGATACCATCTCATGTTAGTCAGAATGTCTATTAATAAAAAGTAAAAAAAATAACAGATGTTGGTGAGGTTGCAGAAGAAAGGGAAGGCTTGTACACTCTTAGTGGGAACATAACATAGTTCAGCCACTGGGGAAAACTGTGGAGATTCCTTAAAGAACTTAAAACAGAACTACCATTCAACTCAGCAGTCCCATTACTGGGTATATACCCAAAACAAAATAAATCATTCTACTGAAAAAACACATATAATCAATATCATATTATTGCTATTCACAATAGCAAAGACATGGAATACAAAAAACAATTTTTGCTTTAAGCCTGACAGATCTTTGGTTTTTCAACAATTAAATATTGTAAGAACTCAGTTGAGGCTTTCAGGTGTTTGAACTCAGCT
This sequence comes from Pan paniscus, assembly GCF_029289425.2. Classification (NCBI taxonomy): domain Eukaryota; kingdom Metazoa; phylum Chordata; class Mammalia; order Primates; family Hominidae; genus Pan; species Pan paniscus. The sequence goes on along the minus strand of NC_073261.2, from coordinate 52,856,441 downwards.
CTTTAGACTCTTTGACCTCACAACTTTAGAATATGGTAAATGTTGTAAGGGGAACAACAGTCATGCATTTGTTGCAGTTAAACTTTCTCAAGGGAAATTCATTTCATTAGTACTCTTGCAAATAATTTTACTGTTTTTCTGACTCAGCCCCTTTATTGGGGTTGGCCCTTCTGACTTTTGACTGAGAGTCTAGTGAGTCTTTAATTCCTTACCTTTAAAAGTTCTCTCCCTCAAGTATTAGTTATTAAGCCCCCTGCCTTAAGCACGTACAACATTTGGCAAATGTTTTAAGGAGGAGAGCTGATGTGTGTTTGTCCCAGGCCTCTCCATCTAGTGGGACTTGGTTTCTTATAGTGCCATGAGTATGAATGAGATTTCAGTCTATTACTCTGACTCAGCCCCCAGCCTCCCATACCACCCCAACACTCAGGAAATGTCTTGTGGGGGAAATCAGATGGGTATTCTGCTAGCTTCCATCATGTCACACCATCGTGACAGCCTTCATGTTCATCAAAAGCTCGGTGATTTCTCTTTGTCAGTAGATTATGTCTACCTACACCAAGCCCTTGCATAGAGTCACCAAATATATCTCTCTCGCATATTAGTTGGTAATATTTCCTCATTGCTTCTATAGCTGTAAGACTTTTTTTTTAAAATGTGATTTTTATAATTCATTCATTTTGTTTGTTAAAGTAGGAGTGATGGTATATGGCTACCTACTGCATCGTATCTACCCTACTACATCCTACTTGGAAATGGAAGACCCATTTAGATCACCCTTCTCTCTATAATATATCAATAGTATTCTATGTAAAGTTTTTTCATCTTTTATTATACTTTATTAGGTATTTGATATTTTTGGTACTATTTTTATGACATACTTTTTAGATTTTAATTTTATAACTTCTATGATAAAGAAAAATCTAATGGACTTAAAAAAATTTGAACTTGTATCTTGCAACTTTTCTAAAAATTTACTTACATCCTAGTAAGTTACATGTAGATTCTTTCAGATTTTTCTGTGTACACAATTATATCAAATATGAAAAGTTACTATTATTTCTTCCTTTCTTATCCATACCTCTTCTTTTTTCTTGCCTTACTGCTAATACCATTTAACACCTTTACTAAAATATTGAATAGAAGTGGTAAGAGTTGGCATCCTTATTTTGTTCCTAATCTCACAGGCAATATTCTCAACATTCTACTGTAAAAACAATGATTGCTTTAGGGTTTTTTGTAGTTTCTCTTTGCTGTGAGTTTTTGTCATGCATAGTTACTGAGTTTTATTAAATGCTGTCTCTGCCTGTATTGATAGGGTCATGTGTGTTTCTCCTTTATTCTGTTGAGGTGGTTAATCACTTTTTTTTTTAATGTTAACTCACCTTGCATTCCTGGGGTAAACTATCATGGTAGAGATGCAACTACACACAAATGTATGTTTGTGTAAAGTGAGAGCAAGCACACAGCATACACACACATGCATTACATTTTGTTGTCTAACATTTTGTTTAGGATTTTTGTATTTATGTTCATAAGGGAAATTGACCTTTTTTTCTTTTCTCATAATTGTCCTTTTCAATTAGTGAATGGTAGACGTATGGTAGAGACTCAAAAGTTCTACTTTTGTGATATATTCTAGATATTACTCTAATACAATATAACATTATTCTCTTTTCTTGAAACTTTATTTTCAAGTGATTTTTTGAAAGTTTTATTCTTTTTTTTTTTTCTTATAGAGACAAGGTGTTGCTCTGTTACCCAGGCTCTGGAGTACAGTGGTGCAGTCACGGCTCACTGCTGCCTCGAACTCTTGGTCTCAAGCAGTCCTCCTGCCTCAGCCTCCTCAGTTGCTGGGACTATAGGCGCATGCCACTGTGCCTATTTTTTTTATGTTTTGTAGAGACGATCTTGCCGCATTGCCCAGGGTGACCTCTAACTCCTTGGCTCAAGTGATCCTCCTGCCTCAGCCTCCCAAAGAACTGGGATCACAGGTGTGAGGCACTGTGCCAGGCCTTATTTTCAAGTAATTTTAGAGTTACAAAAAAGAAACACGTAGAGTAGAGTTCCTTATACCTCTCTTCTAGCTTTTCCTCTTGTTAACATCTGTTTTTTTCATTTTATTTTTATTTTTATTTTTTTGAAGACAGAGTTTTGCTCTTGTCGCCCAAGTTGGAGTGCAATGGCGCAATCTCGGTTCATTGCAACCCCTGCCCCCTGGGTTCAAGTGATTCTCCTGCCTCAGCCTCCTGAGTAGCTGGGATTACAGGCATGCACCACCACGCCTGGCTAATTTTTGTATTATTAGTAGAGATGGGGTTTCACCATGTTGGCCAGGCTGGTCTCGAACTTTTGACCTCAGGTGATCCACCCACCTCAGCCTCCCAAAATACTGGGATTACAGGCGTGAGCCACCGCGCCTGACCTATTTTTTATTTTTAAACTTTTAGGTTCAGGGGGTACATGTTCCAGTTTGTTCTATAGGTAAACTTGTGTCATGGGGGTTTGTTTTACAGATTATGTCATCACCCAGGTACTAAGCCTGGTACCAGTAGTTTTTTTTTTTCTGTTTGTCTCCCCTGTCCCTCCACCCTCAAGTAGGCCCCAGTGTCTGTTGTTCCCCTCTTTGTGTCCATGAGTTCTCATCATTTAGCTCCCACTTATAAATGTGAGGATGCAGTATTTGGTTTTCTGTTCCTGCATTAGTTTGCTAAGGATAATGACCTCCAGCTCCATCCATGTTCTGCAAAAGACATGATCTTGTTCTTTTATATGGCTGCATAGTATTCTATGGTGTAAGTGTACCACATTTTCTTTATCCAGTCTGTCATTTATGGGGCATTTAGGTTGATTCATGTCTTTGTTATTGTGAATAGTACTATAATGAACATTTGTGTGCACGTGTCTTTATGGTAGAATGACATATATTTCTTTGGGTATGTACACAGCAATGGATTGCTGAGTCAAATGGTACGTCTGGTTTTAGCTCTATGAGGAATTGCCACACTGCTTTCTACAATGGTTGAACTAATTTACACTTCCACAAACAGTGTATAACCACTCCCTTTTCTCTGCAACCTTGACAGCATCTGTTATATTTTGACTTTTTTATAACAGCCATTCTAATTGATGTGAAATGGTATCTCATTGTGGTTTTGATTTGCATTTATGTAATCAGTGATATTGAGCTTTTTTCATATGCGTGGTGGCCGCATATATATCTTCTTTTAAAAAGTGTCTGTCGTGTCCTTTGCCCACTAAGTTCCTTGTAAATGCTGGATACTAGACCTTTATCAGATGCATAGTTTGCAAATATTTTCTTCCATTCTATAGGTTGTCTGTTTGCTCTGTTGATAATTTTTCTTTTGCTGTGCAGAAGCTCTTATGTTTAATTAGATCCCACTTGTCAGTTTTTGCTTTCGTTGCAATTGCTTTTGGTGTCTTCGTCGTGAAATTGCCTGTTTCTGTGTCTGGAATGGTATTGTCTAGGTTGCATATGTGGTATCCACATCATCACTGGTGATGTTAACTGATCACTTGGATAAGGCAGTGCTTGCTAGGTGTCTCCAAGATGGAAATAAGTTACTATTTCTTCCTTCTTATACTCTGTTTTTTGAAATCCAGTCACTTAGTTCAGTGCATACACAAAGGAGGAGGGGAAGGTTAAGCTTAACCTTCTTTGGTGGGAGGTATTCACATCTGTTATCTGGACTTCTTCTTAAAGCAAAATTTGCTTCTTCTTTCCAATTATTTATGTGTTCAATTATTTACTTGCTCCACTCTGTTTTAATATTAATTCCCTATGATCTCAAGATATAACTGCAACCTTGAAAACTCCTAGTTCTCCCAGAACTCCTTGACAGAATGCTCTGTTTCTTGTTTATCTTTGTACACTGTGTGCTTTTAGCACAGTCCCCTAATTTATGGTGGACATCTAGTAATTTAAAAAAATGTATTTTCAATTCACCTGAAAAATAGCATTTCCTCAACTAAATTATATAATTTAACATTCTAAATTAAAAGTAGGTTTTAAGATAAAAGTAAACATGTGTGATAACATTGTATCAAACAAAATAAAGGGTACTGCTGAAATTTTACCTTAATAACGTTTGACATTGATGTGTTCACAATATATTCCTATAGCTACTTAAATATTCCTTGAAACCACTTTTGGAAAGAGATTTCAGTCTCTAATAGGCCAAGGATATAATCTGCTGTATTCTTTCTCTTTTTTGGTCAGATTACCAGAGAAGATGAAGACTCCACTTTCTGCTTTCTCTGAAAAATTGTCATCTGATGCAGTCACTCAGATAACAACAGAAAGTCCAGAAAAGACCCTATTTTCATCTGAGATTTTTATTAATGCTGAAGATCGTGGACATGAAATTATAGAGCCTGGTAACCAGAAGCTACGCAAAGCTCCTGTCAAGTTTGTCTCATCATCTTCAGTCCAACAGGTTACTTTTTCTCGTGGCACAGATGGTAAGAGAATGTGATTGCATTTTAGATTGTTAGACCAGCTCTTTTGTGTAGTTATCTTAGAAATTTGTGGTTGTGTCTTTCTAGTCAGAAAACCTAATTTTAATTTAAGAATTAGGGTCCATATGATTGTATCTGTCTTTTATTTGCATAGCTGTCAACAGAATATGATTTATTATATTTTATCTTAATTTCAAGCAAGTTAACATGTAGAACTCATGCTGTTTGTGTTAAAACTTAGTTTTGTCTCATCATATTTGCAATAAAAATGCAAGTAGTTCATAACAACTTGAAACTAATTGAGATCTGCTTTTAAAATGGCAGATAAATTATCTTGTATTACAGTAACAGTAATGTTGTTACTATATAGTGCTTCTATAGGGAGAGTATGTATATACTAAATACTATAACAAATAGATGCATAAACATGTGATAGTGCAAACACAATAGCAGTTTATCTCTTACTTATAAAGCAATCACCAGAGACCCAGGTTGTCTTCTTGCTCTGTTTTCTTTAAAATATATAACCCAAGGTTATGTTGGATTTACCTTCATGGTCAACTGGAAGGAACAAAAAGCATGGAGGAGCACATATAGGAGATGTTTACAGGTCAGGTCTGGAAGTAACCCAAATCACTTTCCACTGGCCAGGAATGTAGTTTAGCTGTGTTTTCCAAAATGAAGAAGAAATGGATTTTGGTGAATAGGTAGCAGTCTCTACCATAAGGTGAACATTTAGAGTGTTTTATATGCTATAGTTTCAGTGATATTTTGATAGTACTTTTACCATATAACATTTAGAATTAGACCAAATTGTAAATTATTTTCTTTTTTTGGGTAAGTAGCAGGAAAATTAACAATTAAGTTTCCATTCTTCCCCAAATGAAGATGGAGACTTTACTAATTTTTAAAATATTTACTATTTTGGACAAGTCTACTCAAAGTACATCTTAAGTTTCTCTACTTATACAAAAAACTTGTCCACCTACACACGTAGATGGAATATACCTAAATGTAAAGAAAATTGTTTGGTTCAGCATTTAAATTGCATTGAATTTAAGTAAGTGCATTTATATACTAAGATGGTTATAATTCTTGAACATTTTTCTTGTGAAATTAAAGCATACCAAAAATATATATATAGTTTAATAAATTATCACAAAGAACACCTTTATGTGTTGGTTACCTGTTGTTACAGTGATACAGTATAACAAACAACCTAAAAAATCTCTATGGTTTATAACAGCAGACATTTGTTTTTCTTACTCACAGGCTTATGGGTCAATTGGACTTTGGCTGGGCTGGCTGTAAGCTGCAGAAATGGTTTGGGTCTGTTCCAGATACTTCTTTCTGAGACTCAGGCTAATGGGTCAATAGCTATCCTAGAGTGTGGTGTTCTCATGGTGGTGGCAGAAACACAAGAGAGGAAACAGCTATAAAAGCAGTGCGCGGTGGCTCACGCCTGTAATCCCAGCACTTTGGGAGGCCAAGGTGGGCAGATCACGAGGTCAGGAGATCAAGACTGTCCTGGCTAACACAATGAAACCCCGTCTCTACTAAAAATACAAAAAAAAAAATAGCCGGACACTGTGGCGGGTGCCTGTAGTCCCAGCTACTTGGGAGGCTGAGGCAGGAGGATGGCATGAACCCAGGAGGCGGAGCTTGCAGTGAGCCGAGATCGTGCCACTGCACTCCAGCCTGGGCGACACAGCGAGACTCCGTTTCCAAAAACAAAAAAAAAGCATATTTTAAACTTCTACTGTCATCAAATGGATCAATTTATAGAGGCCATGATTTATGGTTCATATAAACTTTTTATCAAAGAATCGATATTATTTGGTTTAGTAATAAGTTATTTTCAACACTGTGGGTCAAAAGTAAAATTTTATGAGGTGTTTTTTTGTTTGTTTGTTTGTTTTTTTGTACAAAACATTTTAAGGTACAAAGAATCGTATGTTAACTACATGACTGCTTACCCATTAGTCTGAATTAACAAGTTCCTCTACCCCTCTCCAGTGCTTTTTTCCTTTCCCGGAAGCAGCCATTATTTGCTATGTATTCACTTCTTCCCCTAGACGGGCAGTCCAGTGTAACCTTAAGACTACTGCATCCAAACAAAGTTTTTGAGAACTTCAAAAAATTCTTTATTTGTCTCAGGTCCATCGCCATGTAATAGTCATTTCTGCTCTGGGTCCATTGTAATTTTGTCCAATTGTTGCTGTTAATTTTCTCCAACCTGTGAACTGCATGGCATATTCAGCCATTGCTATCAAGCTTAATATATACCGATGGAGAAAGAAAATTAATAAATCAGTATTCTAACAATAACTACGGGAACGACCAAATAGAATTGGAGGCTACAGCTTTTTTTTTTTTCTTTTTCCTTTTTGCCTGATAGAGTGGTACAAATATTCCTAAGTTGTCTCAGACTAAGGTTGAGGTCCTTTTTTTTTTTTTTTGAGATGGAGTCTCACTCTGTCTCCAGGTTGGAGTGCAGTGGTGCAATCTTGGCTCACTGCAACCTGCACCTTCCGGGTTCAAGGATTCTCCTGCCTCAGCCTCCCAAGTAGCTGGGACTACAGGCGCGCACCACCACACCCAACTAATTTTTGTATTTTTAGTAGAGATGGAGTTTCACCATGTTGGCCAGGATGATCTCGATCTCTTGACCTTGTGATCCGCCCACCTTGGCCTCCCAAAGTGTTGGGATTACAGGCGTGAGCCACTGCGCCTGGCCAAGGTCATTTTTTATTAATTTCTTGACTGGACTTTCTTTAGAGGTCACTTTGCCATGCCCAGTGATAGAAATTAATGCCTCTAGGTGTTAATCATACTCCTTTTAAAAAGTAACCTTATTTGTTGTGGATAATTCAGGTCTATCATAGATTTAGTCAGCACTCTGTAAGCTGCTCTATGTTTTGCTTTAGTGATATAAAAAATGTTAAGTAGCTAGGTGGCTCCTGTCCCTGGTAGAATTGTCCCTTTCTTATTTCTAAGATCTTCCATCTAACAACACTCATAGTCACAAAGGTTGAAAGCAAAAACTTCTTAAAAAGCTTCTTTGTTCACAAATGCATGCGTTCTATCTGGTACTCGGTATAGGCAAGTACCATCTATGGTTCAGAGCATATCCCAAATCCCATAAGAAAGCATTGTAGACTCAGAAAGTGGTGTTCCCCAGCTTATGCCATAACACTTTTCAGTAAATAGCTCACTCACTTTATTTATTTATTTATTTTTTAGGTTTAGCATAGTTATGGTCCATAAGGCATGGATAAGGACAGTAAATCCCTTTAGGCATCAACCTTTTGTCTCATTTCCTTCATTTGGAAGTGAGTTTCTTCCTTAGAAGCAGGCTACTAACAATGTGGAATTCATTGCCAAAATGTCATCAGAATGATAGAGTTGCCAAAGATGGTGACACAGTTCTAAGTAATATAAAGATTATTGTTTCTGGCCAGGCGTGATGGCTCACACCTATAATCCCAGCACTTTGGGAGGCCGAGGAGGGTGGATCACCTGAGGTCAGGAGTTTGAGACCAGCCTGGCCAACATGGTGAAACCTCATCTGTACTAAAAATACAAAAATTAGCCAGGCATGGTGGCACATGCCTGTAATCCCAGCTACTCGGGAGGCTGAGGCAGGAGAATTGCTTGAACCCGGAAGGTGGAGGTTGCAGTAAGCAGAGATCGTGCCAGTGCACTCCAGCCTGGGCGACAGAGTGAGACTCCTTCCCCCTTCCCCACCAAAAAAAAAAAAGATTATTGTTTCCAGAGGAGAGCTCATTCTACTCCAGGACTATCAGAATCAGTCTAGAGGATTTTGGGTTTTATTAACTAGAGATGAGCAACTAGGAGTCCATCTAGAAATGGTTACAGGATATAAGAGAAAACCGTGGTCTATAAGAATAAGGATAAACGGAAGGCGTTCGGCCATGAGAAATGGTAGCTACATTGAAAATTCATAATCATATGAGCAATACAACCCTATGAAATGCTCAGAAATAACCTAAACAAAAATTTTAAATGACCTAATGCAGGAAACACTAATCCTTTTTGTAAAGATAGAAAATAATAATTTACTAAATTAAAAGGTATGATTCTAGAATGGAAGGCTGAATATTGTAAAGGTATCATTTATTCCCACATAAATTTATACTCTAAAGTAATTCTGCACAAAGTTCTAATGGAACTGTTCTTTTGAACTGCGTAATTTATCTTTACGAATTTATTTTTATTTTTAATTTGTCTGGGTATATAGTAGACATAGATATTTATGAGGTACATGAGCTATTTTGATATAGGCATACAACGTATAATAATCCCATCAAGGTAAATGGGATATCCATCACCTCAAGCATTTATCCATTCTTTGTGTTAACAATCCAGTTACATTATTTTGGTTATTTTATTTTTTAAGTATTTATTTTTTTTGAGATGGAGTCTTGCTCTGTCACCCAGGCTGGAGTACAGTGGCATGATCTCAGCTCACTGCAACCTCTGCCTCCTTGGTTCAAGCAATTCTGCCTCAGCCTCCTGAGTAGCTGGGATTACAGGCACCCGCCACCACGCCTGGCTAATTTTTGTATTTTTAGTAGAGACAGGGTTTCACCATGTTGACCAGGCTGGTCTCGAACTCCTGATCTCAAGTGATCTGCCCGCATTGGCCTCCCAAAGTGCTGGATTACAGATGTGAGCCACCATGCCTAGCTGTCTTTTGGTTATTTAAAAATGTACAGTGAATTATTGACTGTAGACCCTGTTGTGCTATCAAATACTATATCTTACTGATTATATCTAACTATATTTTTATACCCATTAACAATCCTCACTTCCCCCACACTGCTCACTACCCTTCCCAGTCTCTGGTAGCCATCTTTCTCTCTCATGTGTGTCCATGAATTCAGTTGTTTTAATTTTTAGATCCCACAAATAAGTGAGAACATGTGAAGTTTCTGTTCCTATGCCTGGCTTATTTCACTTTATATAATAACCTCCAATTTCATCCATGTTGCTGCAAATGACAGGATCTCATTATTTTTTTTTGGCTGAATTGTGCATGTACTGCCTTTGTGTATATGTACTACATTGTGTATATGTAATAGATTAATTTATCCATTAATCTATTGATGGACACTTAGGTTGCTTCTAAATTTTGGCTATGGTGAACAGTGTTGCAATAAACATGGGGTGCAGATTTATTGCTGACATACTGACTTACTTTATTTTGGTTATATACCTAGCAGTGGGATTGCTGGATCATATGTTAGCTCTAATTGTAGTTTTTTGAGGAATCTACAAACTAACTGTTCTCTATAGTGTTGTACTAATTTACATTCCCAGCAACAGTGTACAAGAGTTCCCTTTTCTCCACATTCTTGCCAACATTTGTTGTTGTATATCTCTTGAATAAAACCATTTTAACTGGGGTGAGATGGTATCTCATTGTAGTTTTGCTTTGCATTTCTCTGATGATCACTGATGTTGAGCACCTTTTCATAAGCCTGTTTGCCATTTATATGTCTTCTTTTGAGAAATGTTTGTTCAGATCTTTTGCCCGTTTTTAAATTGGATTATTAGATTTTTTTTTCCTATAGAGTTGTTTCAGTTCTTTATACATTATGGCTACTAATCCCTTGTCAGATGGATAGTTTGCAAATGTTTCCTCCTATTCTGTGGTTTGTCTCTTCAGTGTTGTTTCCTTTGCTGTGTGAAAGCTTTTTAACTTGATGTGATCACATTTGTCCATTTTTGCTTTGGTTGCCTGTATATGTGGGATATTACTCAAGAAATCTTTGCCAATATTTAATGTCCTAGAGAGTTTTCCCAGTGTTTTCTTCCTGTAGTTTCATAGCTTGAGGTCTTAGATTTAAGTCTTTAATCCATTTTGATTTGATTTCTGTATATGATGAAAGATAGAGGTTTAGCTTTATTCTTCTGCATGTAGATAACCAGCTTTCCCAGCACCATTTGTTGAAGAGACCGTCTTTTTCCCAGTGTATGTTCTTGGCACCTTTGTCGAAAATGAGTTCACTGTAGGTGTGTGGATTTGTTTCTGGGTTCTCTGGTTCTGTTTCATTGGTTTATGTGTCTGTTTTTAAGCCAGTACCATGATGTTTTGGTTATTATAGTATTGTAGTATAATTTGAAGTTAGGTATTGTGATTCCTCCAGTTTCGTTCTTTATGCTTAAGATAGCTTTGTCTATTCTGGGTCTTTTGTGGTTCCATATAAATTTTAGGATTTTTTCTGTTTCTGTGAAGAATGTCATTAGTATTTTGATAGGGATTGCCTTGAATACAGATTCAGTGGAATACCCGATTGCTTTAGGTAGTATGGACATTTTAACAATATTGATTCTTCTAATTCATGAACATGGAATATTTTTCCATTTTTTTGTTGTCCTCTTCAATTATCTTCATCAGTGTTCTATAGTTTCCTTTATAGAGATCTTTCACTTCTTTGGTTAATTGCTAGGTATTTGATTTTATGTGTGGCTATTGTAAATGGGATTATTTTTAAATTTCCTTTTCACATTGTTCACTGTTGACATATAGAAATGTGAACTGATTTTTGTATGTTGATTTTTGTATTCTGCAACTTTACTGAATTTATTGATTGTGGAGGCTCTAGGTTTTTACAAATATAAGATTGTATCATTTGCAAACAAGGATAATTTGACTTCTTCCTTTCCAATCTGGATCTCCTTTCTATCTTTCTCTTGTCTGATTGCTCGAGCTAGGACTTCCAGTGCTATGTTGAATAACGGTTTTGAAAGTAGGCATCCTTGTCATGTTCCACATCTTAGAGGAAAGGCTTTCAGTTTCTTCCCCATTCAGTATGATACTAGCTGTGGGTCTGTCATATATGGCTTTTATTATGTTGAGGTATGTGTTCTCTATACCTAGTTTTTTCAGGGTTTTTATCACGAAGAGATGTTGAATTTTAAGAAATGTTTTTTCATCGTCAGTTGAAATGATCATGTGGTTTTTGTCCTCCATTTTGTTGATGAGGCATCACATTGATTGATTAGCATATGTTAAACCATCCTTGCATCCCTGGGATGAATCCTTCTTGGTCATGATGAATGATCTTTTTAATGTGTTGTTGAATTTGGTTTGCTAGTATTTTGTTGAGGATTTTTGCATAAATATTCATGAGGGAGATTGGCCTGTAGTTTTCTTTTTTTTTCTCTCTTTTGTTTTTTGGATGTGTCTTTGGTTTACTGGTCTTGTAGAAGGAGTTTGGATGTATTCTCTCCTCTTCCATTTCTTGGAATAGTTTGAGTAGGATTGGCATTGGTTCTTCTTTAACTATTTGGTACAATTCAGCAGTTAAGCCATTGAGTCCTCAGCTTTTCTATGCTGGGAGACTTTTTATTACAACTTTGACCTTGTTGCTTGTTATTGGTCTCTTTCAATTTTGGATTTCTTCCTGGTTGATAGGTTGTATGTTTCTAGGAATTTGTCCATTTTTTTCTAGCTTTTTCAATTTATTGGTGTAAAGTTGCTCATAGTAGTGTCTCATCATCCTTTAAATTTCTGTGCTATAGGTTGTAATGTCTCCTTTCTTAATCTCTGATTTTATTTACATGAGTCTTCTATTTTTCTTAGTCTGGCTAAAGGTTTGTCGATTTTGTTTATCTTTTCAACAAACAAACTTTTTGTTTCATTGATCTTTTGCGATGTTTTTCTCATATCAATTTTATGTATTTTTGCTCTGATCTTTATTTCTTTTTTTCTGCTAATTATGGATTTCATTTGCTCTTTTCTAGTTCATTAGCATACGTTGTTAGGTTGTTTATTTGAAGTTTTTCTTTTTTTTTTAATGTAGGTGCTTATACCTATAAACTTTCCTCTTAGTACTGCTTTTGCTGTATCCCGTAGGTTTTGGTATGTTGTGTTTCCATTATCATTTGTCTCAAGAAATTTGTAAATTTCTTTCTTGATTTCTTCCTTGACCCACTGGTCATTCAGAAACATTATTTCATTTCCATGCATTTGTATAGTTTCCAAAGTTCCTTTCATTATTGATTTCTAGTTTTATTTCATTGTGATCAGAGAAATGACTTGATATAATTACAATTATTTTTGAATTTTTGAACACTTGTTTTGTGGCCTAAAATATGACCTATCCTTGAGAATGATCCATGTGCTGAGAACAATGTGTATTCTGCAGCCGTTGGATGAAATGTTCTGTAAATACCTATTAGGTCCATTCAATGTATCTTCGTTGATTTTTCTGTCTGGATGATCTGTCCAATACTGAAAGCGGGATGTTGAAGTTTACAGCTGTTATTGTATTAGGTTCTATCTCTCTCTTTAGCTGTAAGAATACTTGCTTTATACATCTGGGTACTCCACCGTTGGGTCCATATATATTTACAGTTGTTATATCCTCTTGCTGAATTGACCTCTTTATCATTATATAATGACCTTTGTCTGTTTTTATAATTTTTGTCTTAAAGTCTATTTTGTCTGATATGAGTATAGCTGTTCTTCCTCTCTTTTGGTTTCTATTTGCGTGGGATATCTTTTTCCATCCCTTTATTTTTAGTCTATTCATGGTCTTTATAGGTTAATTGTGTTTCTTGTAGGAAATAGATGGTTGGGTCTTGTTTTTTTATGCATTCATTCAACCACTGTATGTCTTTGGATAGGAGGATTTAGTCTACTGCTTTTTATTTTTTATTTTAGATTTGCCCTTTTGAGGCTATTTTCTAGATCCTGTAGGCATGCTTTATTCTTTTTTATTCCTTTTTTTCTTTTGTCTCCTCTGACGGTATTTTCAAATAGCCTGTCTTCAAACTCACTGTGTTTAATCAATTTTGCTGTTAAGAGAGTCTGATGCATTCTTTAGTGTGTCAGGTGTATTTTTCTACTCCAGTATTTCTGCTTGATTCTTTTTAATTATTTCAGTCTTTTTGTTAAATTTGTCTTATAGGATTCTGAGTTCTTTCTCTGTGTCATCTTGAATTTCTTTGAGTTTCCTCAAAGCAGTTTTTTTTTTCTTTTTTTTTTTGAGATGGACTCTTGCTCTGTCGCTGAGGATGGAGTACAGTGGTGCAGTCTCAGCTCGCTGCAGCCTCTGCCCCCTGGGTTCAAGCAATTCTCCTGCCTCACCCTCCCAAGTAGCTGGGACTACAGGGGTGCGCCACCACACCCAGCTAATTTTTGTATTTTTATTAGAGACGGGGTTTCACCATGTTGGCCAAGCTGGTCTCGAACTCCCGACCTCAGGTGATCTGCCCACCTCAGCCTCCCAAAGTGTTGGAATTACAGGCGTGAGCCACTGCACCCAGCCAAAACAGATATTTTTGAATTCTTTGTCTGAAAGGTTCCACATCTCTGTTTCTCCAGGATTGGTTTTTAGTGTCATATTTAGTTCATTTGGTGAGGTCATGTTTTCATAGATGGTCTAGAAGCTTGTGGATATTTGTTGGTGTCTGAGCATTGAAGAATTAGGTATTTATTGTAGTCTTCACAGTCTGACTTTGTTTATACCCATCCTTCTTGGGAGTGCTTTCAAGGAATTCAAAGGGAGTTGGGTGTTATGATCTGAGTTTTTGGTCACTGTAGCCATATCTCCATTAGGGGGCACTTCAAGCCTAGTAACACTGTGGCTCTTGCAGACTTGTAGAGGTACCACCTTGGAGGTTGTATTAGTCCATTTTCAAACTCCTAGAAGTATGCTACCTGAGACTGGTTAATTTATAAAGAAAGGGAGTTCAGTTGACTCAGTTCTGCATGGCTGGGGAGGCCTCAGGAAACTTACAATCATGGCAGAAGGCGAAGGGAAAGCAAGGCACGTCTTACATGGTGGCAGGAGAGAGTGAGATCTCAGGGATAACTGCCACGTTAAAACCATCAAGATCTCATGAGAACTCCCTCACTATCACAAGAACAGCATTAGAGAAACTGCCCCCATGATCCAATCACCTCCCACCAGGTCCCTCCCTCAACATGTGGGGATTACAATTTGAGATGAGATTTGGCTAGGGACACAGAGCCAAACCATATTATTCCACTCCTGGCCCCTCCCAAATTTCATGTCCTTTTCACATTTAAAAACCAATCATGCCTTCCCAATAGTCCCCCAGAATCAACTCATTCTAGCATTAACCCAAAAGTCCAAGTCCAAAGTCTCATGTGAGACAAGGCAGGTGGGTCCCTTCTGCCTGTGAGCCTGTAAAATAAAAAACAAGTTAGTTAGTTCCAGGATACAGTGAGGGTACAGGCATTGGATAAATGTTCCCATTCCAAATGGGAGAAGCTGGCTAAAACAAAGGGATTACAGGCCCCATGCAAGTTGAAAACCTGGCTGGGCAGTCATTAAATCTTAAAGCTCCAAAATTTCCTTTGACTCCATGTCATACATCCAGGGCATGCTGATGCAAGGGGTTGGCTCCCACAGCCTTGGGCAGCTCCACCCCTGAGGTTTTGCAGGGCACAGCTCCCACAGCTACTGTCATGAGCTGGTGTTTAGTACCTGCGGCTTTTCCAGGTGCACAGTGCAAGCTGTTGGTGGATCTACCATTCTGAGGTCTAGAGGATGGTGGCCCTCTTCTCACAGCTCCACTAGGCAGTGCCCAAGTAGGGACTATTAGTGGGGGCTCCAACTCACATTACCAGTCTGCATTTCCCTAGTAGAAGTTCTCCATGAGTGCTCTGCCCCTGCAGCAGACTTCTTCCTGGACATCTAGGCATTCATATATCCTCTGAAATCTAGGTGGAGGCTCCCAAAGTTCAACTCTTGTCTTCTGTGCACCTGTAGGCCCAACACCACGTGAAACTGTCAAAGCTTGGGGCTTGCACCCTCTGAAGCAATGTCCTGAGCTGTCCTTTTAGCCACAGGTGGAGCTGGAGCAGCTGGGACACAGGGCACCAAGTCCCAAGGCTGCACAGAGCAGCTGGGCCCTAGGCGGGGCCCACAAAACCATTTTTCCCTCCTAGGCCTCCAGGCCTGTGATGGAAGGGACTCCCGTTAAGATCTCTGACATGCCCTGGAGACATTTTCCCCATTGTCTTGGCTATTAACATTTGGCTCCTCGTTACTTATGCAAATTTCTGCAGCCAGCTTGAATTCCTTGAATGGGTTTTTCTTTTCTACTGCATAGTCAGGCTGCAAATTTTTCAAACTTTTATGCCCTGCTTCCCTTTTAAACATAAGTTCCAATTTCAAACCCTCTCTTTGTGAATGTACATAACTGAATGCTTTCAGAATAAGCCAGGTAACCTCTTGAATGCTTTGCTGTTTAGAAATTTCTCCTGCCAGATACCCTAAATCATCTCTTTCAAGTTCAGATCTCCAGGGCAGGGGAAAAATGCTGCCAGTCTCTTTGCTAATGCATAGCAAAAGTGACCTTTATGCCAGTTCCCAACAAGTTTCTCATCTCCATCTGAGACCACCTCAACCTGGACTTCATTGTCCATATCACTGTCAGCATTTTTGGTCAAAACCTTTCAGTAAGCCTCTAGAATGTTCCAGACTTTCCCACATCTTCCTGTCTTCCTCTAAGCCCTCCAGCCTGTTCCAATCTCTGCCTGTTACCCAGTTCCCAAGTTGCTTCCACATGTTCAGGTTATCTTTATAGCAGTGCCCCACTTCTGGCACCAATTCTTTGTATTCATTTTCACACTGCTTTAAAGATACTACCTGAGACTGGTAATTTATAAGTAAAAGAGGTTTAATTGACTAACAGTTCCACGTGGTTGGGGAGGCCTCAGGAAACTTACAATCATGGCGGAAGGTGAAGGGGAAGCAAGACACATCTTACGTGGCAGCAGGAGAAAGAGAGCTCAGGGGAAACTGCCACTTCTAAACCATCAAGATCTCATGAGAATTCCCTCACTATCGTGAGAACAAGGTGGGAACCACACCCATAATCTAATCACCTCCCACCAGGTCTCTGCCTCAACATATGGGGATTACAATTTGAGATGAGATTTGGTTGGGTACTCAGAGCCAAACCATATCAGAAGTTTCTGATAAGATCCAGAAGAATTCTCTGGATTACCAGGTAGAGACTCTTGTTCTTTTCCTTTACTTTCTCCCAAAGAAATGGAGTCTGTCTCTGTGCTGAGCTGCTTGGAGCTGGTGTGACACAAGCACCCCTGTGGCCACCACCAGTGGGACTGTTCTAGGTTAGACCTGAAGCCAGCACACACTGGTTCTCGCCTGAGGTCTACAGGAACCACTTGCTGGATACTGCCTATGTTTGTTCCAGGCCCTGGGGCTCTACAATCAGCAGGTGGCAAAGCCAGGGAGTCTTGTGTGCTTTCCTTCAGGGTGGCGATTTCCCCCTGGCCCTAGGCAGGTCCAGAATTGCTGTCTGGGAGCCATGACCTGAAGTCAGAAACCTTAGTGCTTTATTCTGCTGTGGCTGAACTGGCATCCATGCCACAAGACAAAAAGTTCTTCTTATTCTTTCCTCTTTTCCACAAACAGAGGAGTCACTCCCCATGGCCACCACTGCCCCAGGCTTGTGGTGACTGCTGACTGCCTACTGCTGATATTCATTCAAGGCCCAAGGGCTCTTTCATCAGCTTGGGTGAATGCTTCTAGGCCTGGGACTCTCACTTCAGGGCAATGGCCTCCCTTCTGGCCCAGGGCAGGTCCAGAAATGCCATCCACAAGCCAACACCTGGAATCAGGAACTCCTGGAGCTTACTTTGTACTCTACCCCTCTGTGGCTGAGCTGGCACCTAAGCTGCAAAACAAAGTCCTATTTAATCTTCCCTCTCCTTTTCTCAAGCAAAGGGAGTCTCTCCTCATAGCCACCATAGCTGGGAAATGTGCTGGGTCACACCTGAAGCCAGCACATCTCTGAGTCTCACCCAGGTGAGTACTGCCTGGCTACCACTGCTCACTATTCAGGACCCAAGTACTCTTTAGTCAGCAGGTGATGAATCCTGCCAGGACTGGGTCCTTCCCTGCAAGGCAGCAAGTTCCTTTCTGGCCCAGGGTATGTCTAGAAATGTCCAGGAACTAGGTCATGGAATGGAGGCCTCAGGACTCTGCCTGGCATCTCTATCATTCTGTGGCTGAGCTGGTATCCAGGTTGCAAGAGAAAGGTCTGTTTAATCTTCCGTCTTCCGAAGTGAAAGGAAGGACCCTCTCCTGGAGCTGCAAGCTGTGCTGTCTAGGTTTGGGTATGGAGTGGTGCAAGTGCTTCCCTTGGCCATTTTGGCTGGTGTCTTACTAGGTTGCATACGCCCAAGTCAGCTGGCTCTGATTCCAGCACATCACCAAGACTTTCCTGGGAATTGTGTTTCTTATTGCTTTAGGCTATGGTATATGCTATTTTATCACAGAAACCCTAAATTACAGGTAAGTAGTCTAGAGCAGATAGCTGAGTTGCATATCTGGTGGCTGTGGCATCCTTCCATCTCTGGAAGTGTGACTTCCATTTCTGGGTCTAGAGTAACTGCTACAGCTATCATGATCTGCAGTATCTAGGAAGTGGGGGGCTTTAATGGGATACCTTTACTGGAATGCCTGGAAGTTTCACACATTCTTGCACTCTTCCCATGGGCTGAACAAAGTTACCCATATGTTCACACATGGCTGTAAGGGAGATTGGAAGTGTGTATAGATGTATAGGTATAAGGAGGTAGGGAAGTTGGACACAAGGTCATATTTGACAGTTTCTACCAATCATGAAAGAAAAACTAGTATATAGAAAAAAAATGTCCATAATAGTAAGATGAGGGCATATTTTTTAAATGAGATTCCATTTACCTCTATTAGCAATTAATCATTTCTTAATGACTACATGTGCTGTTGGAGGAAGAGTAAATTGTCACAGACATATTAATAAGCAATTTAGCAGTCAGTACTTTTTTAAAAACTTCATGAATGGTGTAATTTTTCACTTTGTAAAAAGAATTTACCTTGGATGGGTGATGGGGGAGAATAAGTATAAACAGGAAAATCTTTATTCACAGAATTCTTTATAATTGAACATTTTAACACAACCTGCATTTTCAACATTAGGCTAAGAGTTGACTATATTTAATCTGGTATAACCATAAAAATGTGAAGAATAGGAAGTAAAATGAATATTTTTATTATAAATAATAGAAAAGCTGAATTTCAAATTATGCATACTATATGCAGACAACTTTGTAAACAAATAAAAAACAGGAAAAGATGGGTAAGTTATACATTAAAATGTTAACAATAATTATCCTTGAGTGGTAGGACCTTGTAATTTTTACGTTTATATATTTTCTTAATATTGAAAATTCATACTCTTGCAGTGGAAACTGTGTTTTGAAGCCCTGTCACATAGATGAGAATTAGACTTATTTTCTAGGACTCTGGAAGCAGAATAAGACCAGTATAAGGGCTTAATTATGACCAGGTTAGGGTTCGATGTAAGATAACATGTTTTTTAGTTAGAGTCATCTATATATGGAATGGATTGCTAAAAAGTCATCTCAATGAAACATATCCCTACCATCCTACTTAAACTGTTTCCCCTGCATTTAAACCCCAATTTCTCCTGTATTCTTAATTACCTTCAGCATTTCTATATTTTCCCTGTATCACTTATAATGTATTAAAATGCTAGATAATTTACTCATTTAGTATGTTAATTATTTACTGTATATTTTCCTCCTCTAGAGTTCTCATTCTTCTTGAAGGCAGAGATACATTTCTCTTTGTTCACTCATAAATTCCAAAAGTCATGAACACTGCCTGAAACATAGAATGCATTCCATATTTGTTCAATGAATTAACAAATGTTTTTCATATTAATTGTTCTGATTTTTACCTCCTTAGGCCAGCCTTTATTATTGCCATATAAGCCTTCTGGTAGTACCAAGATGTATTATGTTCCACAATTAAGACAAATTCCTCCATCTCCGGATTCCAAATCAGATACCACCGTTGAAAGCTCCCATTCAGGTATTATGCAGAAATTATTCGAAGTTTTATTGTTTGATATTTTATTTGTGTATTGGCTAGTTGATTCTGGAGTGACAAAAGTCCAGTGCTCTTTAATTTTTCAGTGAAATATGGAACTTCTCATACTTTGATCTCTGGTTCAGATAGGTGAGTTATTTGATCAGATATATACACATAAGCATTTATAATATTTGATGAAGGAAATTGTATGGATCATTATTTGGGTTAGTGGGCTCCATCTAGGGCAAAGTTTCTAAGCTTTCTTGGTTCACAGTACCCTTAGTGTTTCACTGATTTATTTTCTCTGCTTTATATATAATAAGCAATTATTTTTTCAAATAGCAACTAAGGAATTAGGACATAAATACTAATTGTTTTCCTCTGACAACTAATTTAACACATTTGTTATTTATTTTTGGTTTTGGTTTTTGAAAAAAAAAATTTGTTCATAAATAACAATGATGACTTACTAATGACATGTGTAGCTGTTGGACACTGTGCAACTTCCCAAACCATGAGATGAGATTGGACCCTCTTATTTTCTGCCTTTTATTACAGCAGCTGCCAAAAATCCAGCTTTTGCCAAGGCACAACAGCATTGAAAAGAACATAGCACTATCTGATGTTGACACTTTGACCTTGAGCTAGTAGTTTATCACTGTCCTTTCCCTAGAATTTTAAACTATCCTGCAGCATCCCTGTGAATCCACTATGGAGGAGCTGCAGAGTTAGGAAATGAATAATACCCCATGGAGGCACTAGATAAATATTTCCTATGGAGATTTTAAGTTAAGGGTGCAGAGTTAGTGTGGTGTAGGGTTTTGATTGGTGGGACAGTATTTTGAGTTGTCGACGGGATATAACTTGATTCACTTTAGACAAATTGTTTTTTCCATGATTGTCTATAAATATCATTATATATATAGAAATTACAAAGAAAGGAGAAGTTGCCCCTGGTCCTAGGCAGACATTTTTGTTACTTTGATATGAAAGAGAACCAAACTAGCTTCTGATAGTAACTGCACTAAAGCCTCTGATACAACCTCGCCTGATTTCCCACAATGATGGCATTGAAAAAAAAGAACCACAAAAATACTCACCACAAGTTAAGATTGTTAAGTTTATAGCCATAAATGAAGAAATGTTTACTCCTTGCAAGGCTATGGTTTTAAAAACACTGTTAATGGCTACCAGAAAGAAAACAAGCTCACTTAATTGATTGTAGGTAGGAAAATCTTCTATCCCACTTACTCATAGTTGAGAAGACAGAATGTCTGTAAACAGTAGAAACCTGGTCAGATGTGCTAGTACTTTCTGAGGCCTCCAGTGTCCTGCTATCGATATACGTCACTAACACTTCCATCTGACTGGAGAGATTAACTTAGAGAAAGATTGAACAGTGTAGGTGATGGGAGAAGAAAATGACTCAGGACTGGCACACTGTATCCTGATAAATATAGTTTCTGTAATAAAGGACTGTATGCATCAGTACGACAAAAAGAGATCTAGTTGCCATACACACTTGAGATTGTTTTTTCATGTTTTCATCTATTCTGAGAGTGAGGAAGTTGGGAATAGAAAATAATCCTTTCTTAGACCAGTAGACCTACACTGGATGAAAGCCTAGGAATTGTTCTAATTCCTAGCCATTATCTATGAATATGTTGTACATCTATAGCTATGAGAGGAGCCAATTAGAGTTTGGGGCCAAGAGCAAGACATACATCATTGTTAGCAAATATTTGGGCCAAATAACTGTTCTTCAGTTGAGAATCAGTAAATAATAGAACTGATGCAAACAACGATGGCAAAAAACTGGGGCAAAGGAAACAGCCATCCAAAGAAAGAGATAAATGTCTGCAAATAAACCAGTCTTAATAGCAACCCAGGGAGTATTTATTCAAGAAAAATGGCCAAATCCCACTAAGCACAGTAAGCGTTAGCATTTTAACTTGCCCTAGTCCCATTACCAGTACCTCAGCTCAGTGATAGCCTTAAGAAATATAGCTTTCTTTTCCAAGACCAGAGGATGCAAAATGGAGCTGGGCCTCTTTTAAAAGTTCCTTTCTAAAGAATTGTTAATATTTGACCTATCTAGTGGTTCTGTGAAGATTCCACACAAAAGGCTTATGTTTACTTGACCTGACTGGGAGCCATCCAGTGCTAAGGGCCTCTGGTGAAGGGGAGGGAAAGATGTTTATCAAAAACATTTACAGACAAGTATTTTAATATCATAATGGCTGAGGTGTGGACTAGCAGTTGAGGTAAACAGTAAACTAACTGGAAAGCTTAAAAGTAACACCCGAGGATAAGATGTTGATAGATTCTTTGAAAGGCGCTGACATATTCCTAAGACTCTGGGAGACCCCATATATGTGTAGGCCTGTGTATGCTCGGGAAAGACCCAAGGCGCTAGGTCTTATCTCTGGCTGACCTTGAGGATCTGTACAAGAAGAAAAGGGAAGGCTAAGGTAAAGTTGACAGCTGCCTAGGTCAGTGTTGAAGGTACACGCCAACATATGTGTGGAGCCATTTGATGAAGGCCGGGAGATTTATTGGTTCTAGGCATTTAAGGAAATCCCTGTTCAGGCATTAGCTGACCATTAAGCTAATTGAGTAGTAACTTCAATGGCCATATATAAAAAGAATATAGACTTTACAGAATTAATTCAGAGAAGTTATTAAAACAACATAAAGCAACAACACCAAACCCTGAGATGGAAGTAGAATCTGGTTTCCAGAGTTGGCGCATTGTATTACTTAAATGTCCAGGCCAGGTGCGGTGGCTCATGCCTGTAATGCCAGCACTTTGGGAGGCCGAGATGGGAGGATTGCCTGAGCCCTGGAGTTTGAGATCAGCCTGGGCAATATAGCAAGACCCTGTCTCTACAAAAAATTAAAAATCAGCCAAGCATGATGGCCTACGCTTGTAGTCCCAGCTACTCGGAAGGCTGAGGCATGAGTATCACTTGAACCGTGGAGTTTAAGGCTGCAGTGAACTATGATTGCGCCACTGCACTCCACTCTGGGCAACAGAGTGAGACCACGTCTCAAAGAAGAAAAACAAAAACAAAAAAACAAAGGCAACAAAAGAAAAATATATATGGGAGACTTTATCAAAATTCAAAACTTTTGTACACATAACCCAGTCAACAGAATGAAAAGGTGACTCACAGAATAGGAGAAAATATTTGCAAATCATTTATCTGATGAGAGATTAATACCTAAAATATGTAAGGAACCCTTACAACTCAACAACAATAACCCAAACAATCTGATTCATAAATGGGCACAGAATCTGATGGACATTTCTCCAAGGAAGACGTGCAAATAGCCAATAAACACCTGAAAATCTTCTCTACATCATTAATCATGAGGGAAATACCAAACAAAACCATACTAAGATACCACTTCACACCCATTACAATCACTGTTATTTTAAAAAATAAGCGGAGAGAGCCAAGATGGCCGAATAGGAAGAGCTCCAGTCTGCAGCTCCCAGTGTGAGCGATGCAGAAAACGAATGATTTCTGCATTTCCAACTGAGGTACTGGGTTCATCTCACTAGGGATTGTCGGACAGTGGGTGCAGGACAGTGGGTGCAGCGCACCGAGCGTGAGCCGAAGCAGGGCAAGGCATCGCCTCACCCGGGAAGCGCAAGGGGTCATGGAATTCCCTTTGCTAGCCAAGGAAAGGAGTGACAGACGGCACCTGGAAAATCGGGTCACTCCCACCCTAATACTGCGCTTTTCCAACGGGCTTTAAAAATGGCACACCAGGAGATTATATCCCGCACCTGGCTCGGAGGGTCCTATGCCCACGGAGCCTCGCTCATTGCTAGCACAGCAGTCTGAGATCAAACTGCAAGGCGGCAACGAGGCTGGGGGATGGGCGCCCTCCATTGCCGAGGCTTGAGTAGGTAAACAAAGCAGCCGGGAAGCTCGAACTGGGTGGAGCCCACCACACCTCAAGGACGCCTGCCTGCCTCTGTAGACTCCACCTCTGGGGGCAGGGCATAGCCAAACAAAAGGCAGCAGAAACCTCTGCAGACTTAAATGTCCCTGTCTGACAGCTTTGAAGAGAGTAATGGTTCTCCCAGCACGCAGCTGGAGATCTGAGAACGGACAGATTACCTCCTCAAGTGGGACCTGACCCCTGAGTAGCCTAACTGGGAGGCATCCCCCAGGGGGGGCAGACTGACACTTCACACGGCCGGGTACTTCTCTGAGACAAAACTTTCAGAGGAACGATCAGGCGGCAACATTTGCTGTTCACCAATATTCGCTGTTCTGCAGCCTCCGCTGCTGATACCTAGGCAAATAGGGTCTGGAGTGGACCTCCAGCAAACTATAACAGACGTGCAGCTGAGGGTCCTGACTGTTACTAACAAACAGAAAGGACATCCACTCCAAAACCCCATCTGTACATCACCATCATCAAAGACCAAAGGTAGATAAAACCACAGAGATGGGGAAAAAACAGAGCAGAAAAACTGAAAATTCTAAAAATCGGAGTGCCTCTCCTCCTACAAAGGAACGTAGCTCCTCACCAGCAATGGAACAAAGCTGGATGGAGAATGACTTTGACGAGTTGAGAGAAGAAGGCTTCAGATGATCAAACAACTCCAAGCTAAAGGAGGAAGTTCGAACCCATGGCAAAGAAGTTAAAAACCTTGAAAAAAGATTAGACGAATGGCTAACTAGAATAACCAATGCAGAGAAGTCCTTAAAGGACCTGATAGAGCTGAAAACCATGGCAAGAGAACTACGTGGCGAATGTACAAGCCTCAGTAGCCGATTTGATCAACTGGAAGAAAGGGTATCAGTGATGGAAGATCAAATGAATGAAATCAAGCGAGAAGAGAAGTTTAGAGAAAAAAGAATAAAAAGAAACAAAGCCTCCAAGAAATATGAGACTGTATGAAACGACCAAATCTACGTCTAATTGGTGTACTTGAAAGCGACGGGGAGAATGGAACCAAGTTGGAAAATACTCTGCAGGATATTATCCAGGAGAACTTCCCCAATCTAGCAAGGCAGGCCAACATTCAGATTCAGGAAATACAGAGAATGCCACAAAGATGCTCCTCGAGAAGAGCAACTCCAAGACACATAATTATCAGATTCACCAAAGCTGAAATGAAGGAGAAAATGTTAAGGGCAGCCAGAGAGAAAGATCGGGTTACCCACAAAGGGAAGCCCATCAGACTAACAGCTGATCTCTCAGCAGAAACTCCAATCCAGAACAGAGTGGGGGCCAATATTCAACATTCTTAAAGAAAAGAATTTTCAACCCAGAATTTCATATCCAGCCAAACTAAGCTTCATAAGTGAAGGAGAAATAAAATCCTTTACAGACAAGCAAATGCTGAGAGATTTTGTCACCACCAGGCCTGCCCTAAAAGAGCTCCTGAAGGAAGCACGAAACATGGAAAGGAAAAACTGGTACCAGCCACTGCAAAAACATGCCAAATTGTAAAGACCATTGAGGCTAGGAAGAAACTTCATCAATCAACTAACGAGCAAAATAACCAGCTAACATCATAATGACAGGATCAAATTCACACATAACAATATTAACATTAAATGTAAATGGACTAAATACTCCAATTAAAAGACACAGACTGGCAAATTGGATAAAGAGTCAAGACCCATCAGTGTGCTGTATTCAGGAAACCCATCTCACGTGCAGAGTCACACATAGGCTCAAAATAAAGGGATAGAGGAAGATCTACCAAGCAAATGGAAAACAAAAAAAGGCAGGGGTTGCAATCCTAGTCTCTGATAAAACAGACTTTAAACCAACAAAGATCAAAAGAGACAAAGAAGGCCATTACATAATGGTAAAGGGATCAATTCAACAAGAAGAGCTAACTATCCTAAATATGTGTGCACCCAATACAGGAGCACCCAGATTGATAAAGCAAGTCCTTAGAGACCTAGAAAGAGACTTAGACTCCCACACAATAATGTGAAGACTTTAACTCCCCACTGTCAACATTAGACAGATCAATGAGACAGAAAGTTAACAAGGCTATCCAGGAATTGAATTCAGCTCTGCATGAAGCAGACCTAATAGACATCTACAGAACTCTCCACCCCAAATCAACAGAATATACAGTCTTCTCAGTACCATACCACACCTATTCCAAAACTGACCACATAGTTGGAAGTAAAGCACTCCTCAGCAAATATAAAAGAACAGAAATTATAACAAACTATCTCTCAGACCACAGTGCAATCAAACTAGAACTCAGGATTAAGAAACTCACCAAAACCGCTCGACTACATGGAAACTGAACAACCTGCCCCTGAATGACTACTGGGTACATAACGAAATGAAGGCAGAAATAAAGATGTTCTTTGAAACCAGTGAGAACAAAGACGCAACATACCAGAATCTCTGGGACACATTCAAAGCAGTGTGTAGAGGGAAATTTATAGCACTAAATGCCCACAAGAGAAAGCAGGAAAGATCTAAAATTGACAGCCTAACATCACAATTAAAAGAACTAGAGAAGCAAGAGCAAACACATTCAAAAGCTAGCAGAAAGCAAGAAATAACTAAGATAAGAGCAGAATTGAAGGAAATAGAGTCACAATATACCCTTCAAAAAATCATTGAATCCAGGAGCTGTTTTTTTGAAAAGATCAACAAAATTGATAGACTGCTAGCCAGACTAATAAGAAAAGAGAGAAGAATCAAATAGATGCAATAAAAAATGATAAAGGGGATATCACCACCAATCCCACAGAAATACAAACTACCATCAGAGAATACTACAAACACCTCTATGCAAATAAACTAGAAAATCTAGAAGAAATGGATAAATCCCTCGACACATATACCTTCCCAAGACTAAACCAGGAAGAAGTTGAATCTCTGAATAGACCAATAACAGGCTCTGAAATTGAGGCAATAATCGATAGCTTACCAACCAAAAAAGGTCCAGGACCAGATGGATTCACAGCCGAATTGTACCAGAGGTACAAGGAGGAGCTGGTACCATTCCTTCTGAAACTATTCCAATCAATAGAAAAAGAGGGAATCCTCCCTAACTCATTTTATGGGGCCAGCATCATCCTGATACCAAAGCCTGGCAGAGACACAACCAAAAAAGAGAATTTTAGACCAATATCCCTGATGAACATTGATGCAAAAATCCTCAATAAAATACTGGCAAACCGAATCCAGCAGCACATCAAAAAGCTTATTCACCATGATGAAGTGGGCTTCATCCCTGGGATGCAAGGCTGGTTCAACATTCATAAATCAGTAAATGTAATCCAGCATATAAACAGAACCAAAGACAAAAACCACATGATTATCTCAATAGATGCAGAAAAGGCCTTTGACAAAATTCAACAACCCTTCATGCTAAAAACTCTCAATAAATTAGGTATTGATGGGACATATCTCAAAATAATAAGAGCTATCTATGACAAACCCACAGCCAATATACTGAATGGGCAAAAACTGGAAGCATTCCCTTTGAAAACTGGCACAAGACAGGGATGCCCTCTCTCACCACTCCTATTCAACGCAGTGTTGGAAGTTCTGGCCAGGGCAATCAGGCAGGGGAAGGAAATAAAGGGTATTCAATTAGGAAAAGAGGAACTCAAATTGTCCCTGTCTGCAGATGACATGATTGTATATCTAGAAAACCCCATTGTCTCAGCCCAAAATCTCCTTAAGCTGATAAGCAACTTCAGCAAAGTCACAGGATACAAAATCAATGTAGAAAAATCACAAGCGTTCCTATACACCAATAACAGACAAACCGAGAGCCAAATCATGAGTGAACTCCCATTCACAATTGCTTCAAAGAGAATAAAATACCTAGAAATCCAACTTACAAGGGATGTGAAGGACCTCTTCAAGGAGAACTACAAACCACTGCTCAATGAAATAAAAGAGGATACAAACAAATGGAAGAACATTCCATGCTCATGGGTAGGAAGAATCAATATCGTGAAAATGTCCATACTGCCCAAGGTAATTTATAGATTCAATGCCATCCCCATCAAGCTACCAATGACTTTCTTCACAGAATGGGAAAAAACGACTTTAAAGTTCATTTGGAACAGAAAAAGAGCCTGCATCGCCATGTCAATCCTAAGACAAAAGAACAAAGCTGGAGGCATCACGCTACCTGACTTCAAACTATACTACAAGGCTACAGTAACCAAAACAGCATGGTACTGGTACCAAAACAGAGATATAGACCAACGGAACAGAACAGAGCCCTCAGAAATAATGCGGCACATCTACGGCTATCTGATCTTTGACAAACCTGAGAAAAACAAGCAATGGGGAAAGGATTCCCTATTTAATAAATGGTGCTGGGAAAGCTGCCTAGCCATATGTAGAAAGCTGAAAGTGGATCCCTTCCTTATACCTTATACAAAAATTAATTCAAGATGGATTAAAGACTTACATGTTAGACCGAAAATCATAAAAACCCTAGAAGAAAACCTAGGCAATACCATTCAGGACACAGGCATGGTCAAGGACTTCATGTCTAAAACACAAAAAGCAATGGCAACAAAAGCCAAAATTGACAAATGGGATCGAATTAAACTAAAGAGCTTCTGCACAGTTAAAGAAACTACCATCAGAGTGAACAGGCAACCTACAGAATGGGAGAAAAATTTTGCTATCTACCCATCTGATAAAGGGCTAATATCCAGAATCTACAATGAACTCCAACAAATTTACAAGAAAGAAACAAACAACCCCATCAACAAGTGGGCGAAGGATATGAACAGACACTTCTCAAAAGAAGACATTTATTCAGCCAACAGACATGAAAAAATGCTCATCATCACTGGCCATCAGAGAAATGCAAATCAAAACCACAATGAGATACCATCTCACACCAGTTAGAATGGCGATCATTAAAAAGTCAGGAAACAACAGGTGCTGGAGAGGAGGTGGAGAAATAAGAACACTTTTACACTGTTGGTGGGACTGTAAACTAGTTCAACCATTGTTGAAGTCAGTGTGGCGATTCCTCAGGGATCTAGAACTAGAAATACCATTTGACCCAGCCATTCCATTACTGGGTATATACCCAAAGGATTATAAATCATGCTGCTATAAAGACACATGCACACATATGTTTATTGCGGCACTATTCACAATAGCAAAGATTTGGAACCAACCCAAATGTCCAAGAATGATAGACTGGATTAATTAAATGTGGCACCTATACACCATAGAATACTATGCAGCCATAAAAAAGGATGAGTTCATGTCCTTTGTAGGGACATGGATGAAGCTGGAAACCATCATTCTCAGCAAACTATCGCAAAGACAAAAAACCAAACACCGCATGTTGTCACTCATAGGTGGGAATTGAACAATGAGAACACATGGACACAGGAAGGGAACATCACACACCGGGGCCTGTTGTGGGGTGGGGGAAGGGGGGAGGGATAGCATTAGGAGATATACCTAATGTTAAATGATGAGTTAATGGGTGCAGCACACCAACATGGCACATGTATACATATGTAACAAACCTGCACGTTGTCACATGTACCCTAAAACTTAAAGTATAATAAAAAATAAATAAATAAAAAAGCAAAGAATGGAAAATTATCAGTGTTGTTAGGGACATGGAGAAATTGGAACCATTGCTTATTGCTGGTGGGAATGTAAAATGGTATAGCCATTACGGAAAACATTGTGGCTATTCCTCAAAAAATTAAACATAGAATTATAGTATGATCCAGTAATTCCACTTTTAAATATATACCCCAACAAAGTCAAAGTAGGATCTTCAAGAGCTATTTGTACACCCATGTTCATAACAGCATTATTCACAGTGACCAAGAGGTGGAAACAACCCAATGTCTATTGATCTATGAATGGATAACAAAATGTGACATATATGTGTAATGGAGTATTATTCAGCCCTAAAGAGGAATGAAATTCTGGTACATGCTACAACATGGATGAACTCTGAAGACATTAGGCCAACTGAAATAAGCCAGTCTGCTTATATGAGGTACCTAGAAAAGTCAGATTCATGGAGACACAAAGTAGAATTGTGTTTACTAGGGGCTGGGGCTAGGGGGAGTGGGAAGTTACTATTTAATGGGTACAGAGTTTAAGTCTGGGAAGATGAGTAAGTTCTGGAGATAGATGGTGGTGATGGTTACACAACAGTGTGAATATACTTAATGCCACTGAAGTGTACACTTAAAAATGATTAATTTTTTGTGGGTTTTTTTTTTTTTTTTTGAAACAGAGTCTTGCTTTGTTACCCAGGCTGGAATACAGTGGCACAATCTCAGCTCACTGCAGCCTCCGCCTCCCAGATTCAAGCAGTTCTCCTGCCTTAGCCTCCTGAGTAGCTGGGATTATAGGCACCCACCACCACGCCCAGCTAATTTTTGTATTTTTAGCAGAGACGGGGTTTCACCATGTTGGCCAGGCTGGTCTCAAACTCCTGACCTCAAGTGATCTTCCTGCCTCAGCCTCCCAAAGTGCTGGGACTATGGGCGTGAGCCACCGCACGTGGTCATGGTTACATTTTATGTATATTTTACCACAGTTAAAAAAACTTAAGAAGTTACCAAAAATCTTAATTGAATTTTAAAAGTAGATGTCTATGTTCCAAATGAGGGTTGAGTATACGAAATTAGCAAAGTAACAGAACGAGAAATACAGGAAACTTTAAGATAGCATAAACAGTTAGATGAGTGGAATTCGGTGAGATGTCTTTAGCTGTGATAAATAATTTTAGCATATGTTGATATTGTCTCATACATGTATTTAACTTAAGCAAGTTCAAGTAAATATACTTAACAAAAGAGGAGAGAAAGAATTTTAAAAGTGCAGGTGTTTTGTGCATGCACTCTACCCTTTATGAACATATGACTACGGAAGAATATGTAATGAAAGATGGGAAACTTCATTCTCAAAATTAATTGTAGTCCTCGTTTGCCTTTTGTAGTGTAAGCATCTTATCTTGCTTATCTGGGTATGATTCTAGAGTTTGAAGAAATGTCTTTTTGGTACAATATCAGATACTTCATCAGGTGCTCAGATTCAGGCGCAGTGCTATGTTACAAGCTTGAAGGAAAAAGTGGACCCTCATGGGTTTCTTGAGCAGACACGATGTCAATTTCAACATATGCCTTCCTAAGGTACCTTCAAGGGTGATTTTGACCCTCTATAGCAAGGTTTTCACCTCACATGCTGACTTTAAACCCTGAATTCCATTTAAAATGTATCTCTACTTTAGTGAAAAAATAGTAATGAGACTGTATATGGTATGATCCCTGTAAATGTTCACTTAGTAGGATATATAACCAAGGTTTAGTTGGGTTTTCTTTTATTGTTTCCTTCATACTTTCCTGAATTTTCTACAATGATCAGGTTGTTGTTTTTTTTGTTTGTTTGTTTTTAATGATAGGAAGCTGTCAGCTCATGTTCATTTGTTTATTCAAACAATAGGTATTAAAGATGTTACTGTGTTCCACGCAGATACACTGTGGTAGGTGTTACAATTTCAGTATTGCTCAAGATAAACTATAATGGAGTTTATGTTCACGTTGGTTGACAGATATTAAACAAATAAACCATAAATAAGTACGTAATTACAAGTGATAAATGCTAAGAAAATAAGAAGAGTTCCAAGATAAACAAGTAGACCCAGTTTTGTTTTACGAACTTATGAAGATCTTTTCCAGGAAGAAACTTTTGAGCTGAACTCTAGAGGATGGGAATGAATTAGGTGGGCAGAGAGTGGAGTGTGAGAATGTTCTGGCGAGAGGAAACAAGATGGGGAAAGCCCCTGAAGCAGAAAAGAGCTTGATGGATTTGACAAATGGAAAGAAGGCAGCGTGGGTTGAAATTCCAACAAATTTAAAGATCTGATTGGTTTTTGTAGTGATTCATGAATCAGGCAACATCCCATTCTATAATATAGAAAGGGTGCACTGGGCATGGGAGAGAGTTGGTTCTGATAAGGTAGCCAGACCAGGAACAAGGAAACACAATACAGACAGTCCCCAATTTACAATGGTTCTGTTGAACTATTTTTTGACTTTATGATGGTATGGAAATGATACACATTTAGTAGAAACCGTACTTCAGTACGGTATTTAATAAACTATATGAACTATTTGACACTGTATTATAAAATAGACTTCATGTTAGATGATTCTGCCCACCTGTAGGCTATTGTAAATGTTCTGATTATGTTTAAAGTAGGCTGGGCTAGGCTATGATGCTTGGTAGGTTAGGGGCATTAAATACATTTTTGACTAACAATATTTTCAACCTATGATGGACTTACCAGGACATAACTCCATTGTAAGTGGTGGATCATCTGTAATACCAAAAAAAGCATATTGATTAACATCAGGTTACTTACCTGGTAAAGATTAAAGCAGAGATAAGTTCCTTTTTACGCCAGCTCAGGGTGACTGGCCCCTTTTTCAGTTAGTTGCTGTGAATCTCTTGTTTTTAGAAAAAACTGGTCCATTTTGGAACTTTCCTTCTTCCTTAAAGTTTCAGTTGGATTGTATGGCATTTAGTACAAGTGACTACATTTTGGTTTGGTCTCTTGGGGCCTAGTGCAGGAGCTCAGTCTAAAACAATGGACTCCCATAAATTTTATTTAACAGGGTAGAGCATAGTGATGGGTAGATATGGTTAAAGATAGGTAGGTTCAAGATCATGCAGGATCTTATCAACTGTATTAAAGTGTTTGGATTTTATTCTAGTACTACTGCAATTATGGTTTGATTTATACTTGTAAAGTTTATTCTTGCCACTATGTGGAGAAATGGTTTATAGATGGGAAGGCGGAGAGCCATGGCAGGGCGGGTTAGAGTGCAAGTAGAGACACCAGTTAGTTAGAAGGCTGTTGCTGTAGACAGTACCAGAGATGGTAGCATGAGTATCACAGTGTTATCTATAGAGATAGGGAGAAATGGACAGTCAGCATCCTTTTAGAAATAGTTTCTCCTAGATTTGGTGATAGGAGTATGGAGATTGAGGGAGAAGAGCGTGAAAAAAATGTCTGGCGTGAGCCACTAGGTGAATAGAGGTGCCATTTACTGAGGTGGAGATTGAGGAAAAAGCAGATTTGGGGAAGATGATCAAAATGTCTGCTTTGGACATGTTAAAAATGAGATTCCTATTATACATCCACATAGAGATGTTGGGTCTACAATTGAATGTAGGCAGAGTTAATTTACACATGTTAAGGTAATAGTGCCACATATAAGGTGGCATTATTCACATTATAAATATACACTTTTATGAAAACATACAGATGGGCATGAATATTCCAGATCTTTAGTTAGAGTTCTGGAGCAATAATGTTAACTCTTGTGCTGCCCCAAACATAAATCTATACTCGCACATACTATAGCTATGCACAGGTACAGGAAAATAAGTATATGTACATTCACTGACACGCACACATGTGTGGCTGCACTCTCTCAGCTGCCTCTCACCTCCTCTGAGGTTGATTCTCTTGCTTATTCACCCACTGCTCTCAGGGATGTAATTGTTCCTCACCTGACTCTGAACTTGAAAGGGTCATCTCTCTTGGAGAACAAGGGATGGTGGTGCAGACTGTGCGTGCGCATGCTGCTGCTGGTGTGTACTCCCTGGGAGAATTTGTGAAAAGAATGACCACCATTTACAGTTGTTTGTGTTGTACTACAATATATAGTAACTTAAACGTTTTGATTTGAAGAAGACACATCTTTTCTAATTTCCATAAAAGTGCTGTAAGAGCTAGCCGTGTCCCTGAATGCTGGAGTCGGATGCTCAGAAGAAAGGTACTCTTGGGCAATGGTACATTATTTGTTGGTCATCAGCATATACCTTGGTGGTCGATAAGTTTACCTAGGAAGAGAAGAGAGGCCAGTTCCGACTCCTTAAGGAACTCCACCATTGAGAGATTTGGTAGAAGAAAATATAAAAAATAAGTTTCCGGAGAGTTAAGAGGCAAATAAGAGAAAGTGATGTTACAGAAGTTGAGAAGAGCCCAATATAATCTATTTGGCCCAGAAGGCTTGGTGTTTTCCTTGCAATCTGTCCTGCAAAACTCTTCAGGGCTTACTGTGCACTGTACTAATGATACAGGTACTTACCCAGCTCTTATTGCCATATACATACTAGGAGCTCAGGAAATAGAGGATCTTAGAAAAATCATCTCATAGGAGATTAGTATAAGCCTTTATATGTCCAGAAATGTTCTTTTGCCTGTTAGATGTGGCATGGATTATAGATTAATTTATTTTATCAAGGAATGTGGGAATATTGAAATATATTTTAAAAGAAAATGAAATACTTTCAAATCTTTTACTTATCATCTGTCATTTTCCATTCAGTGTTTTGTCTTTTGTATTGTCAGATTAATCTTCTGGAAACATAGCTAAATATATTATTATTTTGTTGAAAAATCTTCCGTTATGTTGCATTTTATATACAATAAAGTTAATACTCTTCAGCTTGGGATCCCATGCACTGCTGAATTTTGTCCCAAACAACTATTTTTTAATATCTTCTACCACTGTCCTTAATGTATTCTGCAATCCAACCTGACCATAAAGTGTCCACTATTCTTAAATACTTCTTTTCTTTGCTTATGCTATAACTTCTGCCTAAAATGCCTTTCTTCCTTCCTCTCTATATCAAAAAACTACTTTTTTTCCAAGGTAACAATCCGTTTTCTCCTTCCTCCAAAACCATCATGAGCTGGAAATATTCTCTCTCCTGAACTGATTCTCCATTTTACATCTTCTTTTATATCATTTGCATCTCTGCCTTGTATTATTAGAATTTATTTTACATGGCTTACAACTTCAGTTTGACTGACATTTCCTTCTGATTATCCTACCCATTGTAGTGTAGTGTTTTTTTGTTTGTTCGTTTGTTTGTTTGTTTGTTTTTTAAGACCAAGTCTCACTCTGCCACTCAAGCTGCAGTGCGGTGGCAACATCTCTGCTCACTGCAACCTCTGCCTCCCAGGTTCAAGCGATTCTCCTGCCTCAGCCTCCCAAGTAGCTGGGATTACACGCACCTGCCACCACGCCTGGCTAATTTTTGTATTTTTAGTAGAAATGGGGTTTCACCATCTTGGCCAGGCTGGTCTTGAACTCCTGACCTCAGGCAATCCGCCTGCCTCCACCTTCCAAAGTGCTGGGATTACAGGCATGAGCCATCGCGCCTGGCCTGTAGTGCTTTTTTCATAGAATTGGTCTAAGAGGCAAATTTTTACAAAGTCTTTCTCAATCTCATGTCGCTATTTGTGTTTTGTATTACTTCCCCGTTTTTCTGTAGGATCCAATGATGCCATTGCTCCAGACTTCCCAGCTCAGGTGCTAGGCACAAGAGATGATGACCTCTCAGCCACTGTTAACATTAAACATAAAGAAGGAATCTACAGTAAGAGGGTAGTGACTAAGGCATCCTTGCCAGTGGGAGAAAAACCCTTGCAGAATGAAAATGCAGGTAACTGGATTGGCTTTGTATACTTTGTAGCTTTTTCTCCCCTTTTCATCCTAAATGAGATTACTATCCAATCTTTATCCTTTTTTTCTGTTTCGTTATACAAGCTTTTCTCCTTGCTGTTATATTGAGCATATACAAGAAGGCAAAATTTCATAAAATCCTTTAATAATAAAGGAAGCATAAGCTTCAGAGATTTTTGAAAACTATAAACTTCATTTTCACAACGGATAATAAAATATGATACAACTTTTGAAATGAAATAATACCCAATCAAGTATGTTTTAGATACTAAGATCCACAGAAAATCTTGATTAAATGCCACATTAGTTTATCTCTGTCAGATATTACAAAGTAATGTCTTATAGGCTGGATTCTGTAGGGAGATATGTAGCTGACATGATTTTTTTAAAAAATTTTTTTAAAGACAGGGTCTCACTCTGTCACCCAGGCTGGAGTGCAATGATGCAATTATAGCTCACTGCAGCGTTGAACTCCTGGACTCCAGTGATCCTCCCACCTCAGCCTTCTGAGTAACTGGGGCCAGAGGCACACACCACTATGCCTGGCTAATAATTTTTTTATAGTGATGGAGTTTTTTTTTGTAGTGATGGGGGTCTCGCTATGTTGCCTGGGCTGGTCTTGAATTCCTGGCCTCAAGCTGTCTACCAGCCTCAGACTCTCAAAGTGCTGAAATTACAGGCATGAACCACCGCATCCAGCCCCCATGTTGTTTTAAAATTTTTTAAATTTTCCACCAACATTCAAAACTAAGATTTTTGATTTTCCTTGAAAAATCAGAAAATCTGACTGCCCTTTGGCTCGCATTCATTCATGGTGGTAATCAGCTGCAGCTGAGCCATGGCTGTCCCCCTGCAGGCAGGACATCCATTCTCTTGTTTGCTTCCATCTCCACAGCTCTGAGACCCAGTCTGCTTCATTCATCCACCTTATCTGTCTGCTGATCACTGTGGGTATTTGAGTTTCAATCTTTTTTTTTTTTTTTTTTTTTTTTGAGTTGGAGTTTCGATCTTGTTGCCCAGGGTGGAGTGCGATGGCGCGATCTTGGCACACTGCAACCTTCACCTCCCGGGTTCAAGCGATTCTCCTGCCTCAGCCTCGAGTAGCTGGGTTTACAGGCACCCGCCTCCACACCCAGCTAATTTTTTGTATTTTTAGTAGAGGTGGGGTTTCACCATGTTGGCCAGGCTGGTCTTGAACTCCAGACCTCAGATGATCTGCCTGCCTCGGCCTCCCAAAGTGCTGGGATTACAGGCATGAGCCACCGTGTCTGGCCCCCACTGTTTTATAAAAGCTTTTTTTCTTCTGCACCCCTGCCATTATACTTTTGTAGCTGATAGATGATAATATTTATTAAATGAAAACTCCAGTAGCCACTGAAAATTCTGTGTGTATAATTGCCTGTGTTTGTTACATTTATACTTTTTTATTCCTGTGTATAACTATTAGCCAAATAGGTGCTACTGATCCCAGGGCAGTTTTTAAATGTAGGGTGGCTCTATGTTCTAGTTTTGGCATAGTGTTAATGACTTTGTGTGATAGCATCAGTGCCTTTGTGAGAAAAATAAATGAGATCTGCTTGTTTATTTTATTTTATTTTATTATTGTTATACTTTAAGTTTTAGGGTACATGTACACAATGTGCAGGTTAGTTACATATGTATACATGTGCCATGCTGGTGTGCTGCACCCATTAACTCGTCATTTAGCGTTAGGTATATCTCCTAAAGCTATCCCTCCATTTCTTTAGATAATTTCGTTCTACTTCAAAACACAGTGAAGTCTTTTTATAAATGCCTTTTGAAATAAGAGAAGCATATCTACCAGCTAACATTGAGACTGCCAAGTAAATAAAAAGAAATAATTTTACAAAATATAGTTCATAAATGAAAACTCTTCTGCACCAGGGAATCCGTTACGTGTTTTCCACTATCCATATGCTAGTGGCAGTTTGGTTGAAACAGATAAGCCTAAGATCCCAGTGTCAGATACTTCAGGTGAGTGTAGATGTGGAAAAATTGGCAGGAAAGAAGTGAACTCTATCAGAAGTCTGCACAAAGAACTCACCAGCTTTACCTTACTCCCAGGCTTCATTTGGTAAGGATGATACATTTGAAATAAAGTCAGGCTCAGTTATCTGAGGACCTCTACAATCTCCCATCTGTTGGTCTACTTACAGACTTTGCATCCTAAGGAAAAGCCCTCCTCCTGGCTTAGTCCTTAGTAGCCATTTCACCTTGAGAGAAGCCTAGCCTCAGAACCTCTTGCCTTAGAGAATTAAAGAAGAATAGAGGAGAGAATGCCTGCCTGGGAAACTGAACAATGACCTATGTAATAGCTAAATGAGCTCATAAAATATCATATCATAAGTAAAATTCTCAGTGGAAGGGGTGGAATATAGAAGTGAGAAAATCTCTTCAAAAATAGAACATAAAGAGAAGGGAAAAGATTTTTTAAAATTCAAGATTGTCCCCAAAGTTTCAACATTCAAAGCAGGTATTCTGTAAAGACAATAGAGAAGGCAAAAAAGAAAGAACCAAAGGACTAGTATAGGAATAAATTTCAGAACTGAAAGATGTGAGTTTTCATACTAAAAGGGACTACCATGTACATAAAAATACACACTGAGGCGCATGACCTTGACATTTTAAAACTGATTTGAAAAGAGATTCTAACAGCTTCCAAAAAGAAAACATACCTTCCATATAAAGAAATGGAAATGAGACTGGCATCAAACTTCTCAAAAGTGATAAACAGAGTTAGAAACCAAAGGAGTAATACCTTAGAATTCTGAGAGAAAATTATTTCACTAAAACAAGGGAGTTTAAGTTATAAAAGAAGGAAAGAAAGAAAACATGGGATTGAGGAAATGGAGGGGGCCAACACAGGAAATGGGAAACGAATTCTCACTGTGGCGGTGGTACACAAGGCCTAGAACCCATTCAGATTGAAGCCTGCAAGGAAAAAGTCGAATTTGTAGGATACCTTATGTGATTGACTATACTTAGAGGAGGTTTTCAGTTCTGTTGGCAGCTATGAGGATGAAGTAGGGATTGGCACATAGAAACTCAGAAAATGCAAAAACAAAGCGGTTATTAACTCTTCAGGAAAAGCAGAAGTTTGTAATAGAAAATAAATGTAATTACAGTATACTAGCTGGCTTAGCTGTGAATAATAATTATATAAACAATCATATGTAAATGCTAAATATAAACTTAATTGAATATTGATTTAATCACTCAGACCATTATTTATGTGACATATAAACACTGAATGTTAATATAGGGCTAAAACTTTTCAGAAGATAGGATGAAAGGATATATATGGGTAGGAGGGTTTTGTAATGAGATAAATCCATAGATCTTAGTATACAGTATAAGAATAAATCCCAGAACTGAAAGATGTGAGATTGTAATTGATCTTAGAAGGAAATCAATAGATAATTTCTGGAACATAAAATGATATGGTAGTATAAAGCATGTTATTAGGAAATAAGGATATTGATCCTAGAATAAATGGCTAAAGAAGTTGAAAATGGTAGCCTTTAGAAATTGGGGATCTGTAGTGGATAGGAGAGGGAACTGCTGACTTTTCTTGTAAGCCTCGTGAAACTTTGACTTTTAAAACATATACATTGTTATTTTTATTAAATCAGAATTTATATTGTCCTTCACCTCAAAAAAGTAAGAAGAAAAAAATACATTTGGCAAATACTGACTAAAGAAAAGCTAGTGTTAATATGGACAAAATAGAATTCCAGGACAAAAAAAAAAAACATTAAAGGTAGATACAAGAGTTTATCTCATAGTAATAAAAGGGTCAAATATACCAGGAAAGATAAAATTGTGAGCTTATATGTATATTCTCAAATATATTCAGGAAAAATTACAGGAATGTGTAGGTAAATTCAACAGTACGTTTCAGAAATGTGAAAGACCAGGAAATAGAGAAAGTAGGGCTGAGCGCGGTGGCTCATACCTGTAATCCCAGCAGTTTGGGGGGCCAAGGTGGGTGGATCACGAGGCCAGGAGATCGAGACCATCCTGGCTAACACGGTGAAACCCTGTCTCTACTAAAAATACAAAAAAAAACAAAAATTAGCCGGGCGTGGTGGCGGGCGCCTGTAGTCCCAGCTACTCAGGAGGCTGATGTAGGAGAATGGCATGAACCTGGGAGGCAGAGCTTGCAGTGAGCCAAGATCACGCCACTGCACTCCAGCCTGTTGTATTTAAAAATCAGGTGTTACCCTCAGCATGGGGGAGATGGAAGGAAGAATGAGGGGAGCGTGTAAGTTTCTAGCCAGATTTTATTTCCTAACCTGGGTAAGGTTATATACACTTGCTTTTTGTAATTCACTGAACTCTTTATGTGCACGTTTTCCCCCGTATTTTCCACTGTACAATTAAAAAGATCTTTTAAAAAGCAATATGGTACTTAGAAATGAATCTAAAAGGGTGTGTAAGATAAACAATACAGTACTTAGGAATGAATCTTAAAGGGCATGTAAAACTATTTTAAGAGAAAATTATAAAACTACATTGAAATATATTAAGACCTAAATAGTTGGAAAATTACACAATTGTAATAATAAAGATGTCACTAAATTAATTTCTAAATTAAATGCATTGCTACTCAGAATTCCAGTAGGATTTTTTGTGGAACTTGACAGGCTGATTCTAAAATATTTATGGAAAATCAAAAAAAGTATATTTAAAGAATAAGATAAGGGATCTTGCCATACCAGACATCAAGACTTATTACATGTGTAGCTTATTTAAGACATCATTTACAAAGGAATAAACAGAAACAAAAATGAAACAGAATGGTGACCCAGAAACATATCCATGAATGTGGAAACCTAACATACACAGAGATGGCATAACAATCTGTGGAGAAAGGTTGAAGAGGAACTATTCAATAGAGTTTGAACCAATGAATATATATCTGGAAAAAATAAAATCAGATAAATCACTGCCACACACTAAACAGAAATGTATAGTATACCAGGCATATTAAAAGTAAATGGGATAACTAAGTTTTTAGAATTTAGATGGTCTGTCCTTATGACCATGTGATAATAAAAGATTTCTTAATCAGGACACACAAAGCACCTACCCTAAAGGGAAAATATAATAACTATGCCATTATTAAACTGAAAAATTTTTTGCCTAAACGATATCAAACAATTAAAAGACCTGAAACAGCCTGGGAGAAGATATTTATAATGCACACCACCTGCAAAGACATTTCACAGGAATGTTCATTGCAGTGCTTTTCAAAATAGGAAATAGCCTTAAGTTGATCAACAGAGGTGTATTCGTATATATTAATACAATAGAATAATACATAACATTCAGAATCAAAGACATATATTAATTGACTAACTCTCAAAATCATAATATTGAGTGAAAAAGTCATGGTGCGTAAAGGTACAGACAGTATTGTACCCTTCGTATAAGGTTTAAAGAAACTTGCAAAACAATGCTGTACACTGTTGGTTAATATATGCAATGTAGTAAAGAATTACAAAACATCCTTGATATTGATAAACTGTAAATTTGGTGTAAAGGCTGCTACTGAGAAGTGAGAATGGCATCATTGGGAACACTTTACACAAGAAACATTATATTTGTAATATTTTATTTCTTAAGCTCTATGGTAAATACTTGGGTGTTCATTTTGTTGCCTATATTTTTGGTATGCCTGAAATATTTTATTAACATTAAAACATTTTTTAATGATCTAAAAATTTCAGAAGACATTTAGAGAAAAGAGATTAGGAGGATTGAAGTAATAAGAAGTAAGAAAAATGTGTGAATTTAGAAGAGGTAGCAAGAGTTAACTGGTTCTTTGCATTTTTAGCAATCTCTATTGCCTTTCTGATTTCTTTGTTGAAAAATATACTTACAGATAAAAAATCAAAAATGATCAAAAAAGTAGAAAAGAGAAATAGTATTAGACAAATTTAAAAGGCTATAACTGCATGAAATTTTTAAAAAATTGTATGAGAATGCTGTATTTAAAATCTAGATGATAAAAGTGCTTTTCTTGGATTATATGAAATATAAAAATTGACTCCATAAGTGGTAAAAACTTTGAATAGGCCAAAGAACTTGAAAGCATTGTTCACATCTTTTTTCCTTTGAAAAAAACATACCTGATCTTTCCTTTTTTTTTTTTTTTACTGTTGCATCAAACCATCAAGGAACAGATTTTTTTTTAGAATGTTTTTATTTTATTTTATTTTTTTGAGACAGAGTCTCACTGTCACCCCGGCTGGAGTGCAGTGGCACAGTCTCAGCTCACTGCAACCTCCGCCTCCTGGGTTCAAGTGATTCTCCTGCATCAGCCTCCTGAGTAGCTGGGACTACAGGCGTGCACCACGACGCCTGCTAGTTTTTGTATTTATAGTAGAGTTGGGGTTTCACCGTGTTGGCCAGGCTGGTCTCAAACTCCTGACCCCAAGTGATCCACCCGCCTCAGCCTCCCAAAGTGCTGGGATTACAGGTGTGAGCCACCCCGCCCGGCTTTAGAATGTTATTTTATTTAAACTGTTGTTGTACACAGTAAAATATGAAAAATTTTTCAATTCATGTCACAGTTTTTACACAGGTGGAGCCTAAGAGGTACTTTTTTCCTAATATGTAAATGGGTTTGGGGTTTTGTTTGTAATTTTGGGGGAGGATTACTTGTCTGTTGTGTTTATTATCTTTACTTTTCTGAAATCAAATGATGTCGTTATTCCAGATGCCTCAGTTCAAGTGCTAATCACTGGGGATGAGAACCTCTCAGACAAAAAACAGCAAGAGATCCACAGTACAAGGGCAGTGACTGAGGCTGCCCAGGCTAAAGAAAAAGAATCTTTGCAGAAA
This sequence comes from Pan paniscus, assembly GCF_029289425.2. NCBI lineage: Eukaryota > Metazoa > Chordata > Mammalia > Primates > Hominidae > Pan > Pan paniscus. The sequence goes on along the minus strand of NC_073261.2, from coordinate 52,814,674 downwards.
GATACTGCAGGTAGCTAAACTGGATTGTCTGCATATTATTTTCTTCTGGTCTTCTAAAATGAGACTATTCCCTTAAGAACAGAAACAGAAATATATTCTCTATTTTCTTCTTGCTGTCTTCAGCTCTCTTCTATCTCATGTATATATGAAATAGTTAAGGTATGTTTAGCTATATTTTTTATATACTTTGGCAGGTAAAATTAACATATATAAAGTTCTTTGTGATATTTCTGGAGGGTTTTGAATATAGTAAACAAATTAATCTAATTTCCAGAAATTCATTTAAAGGACTTTTTACCTCTGCTGATAAAATCTCTCAATTCTGTGAGACACGGACCCTCTAATACCATTTTTGTACATAATCCTTTATTTAGGAATTCAGCTTGTTTAGTTCCTACCTATCAGTTACTTTACTTCAAAGGGATTATGCTGATTTAAATAACCCTAATAGTGTGTTTACGTTAGGATTAGTTTTGACTCAGAGAGGAAAACAAAAGCAAAATAACATAGGCTTGAAGAAGACAGAAAACTCTTTCTCTTTTTTGTAAAACTCCAGAGGTAAGCATCCAGAGTTGACCTGGTACTCCAGAGTATCGGAACAAAGCTGTTGCTCTCTTGTTACTCTAACATTTTTGGCCTTCATTCTTAAGCTGTAGCCATCAGCCCATATTGCAACCAGCAGGAAGAAAGGAAAGGAAAAAGCACATTCCTTCCTTTAAGGATACTTCTGAGAAGCTATATGTACCATTCCTTTTGCATTCTATTGGCCAGACTTAGACACATGGTCACATGTACCAGGGAAGCTGGGAAATTGAGTTGTTATTCTAATAACAATGTGCCCAGCTAAAGTTAGGGTTCTGTTTAGAGGAAAAGGAAAGTGGATATTAGAGGACAGATAGTATTGATAGTTTCTGCCACAATTGTAAAGTAAAACATTTTAGAACATGATTAGCTGCTTCTCTTCTTTAGGTATTGCTTGTTTAAAAAGGTTAGATTGTATTCTGGGCAACACTTCTGAATTTTACCCCATTTTACTATTACTAAATGAATGTTCCAAAAACAGTTTTGATCATGTTAATCTCCTAATCAAAAACTTTAGTGTTTCATTGCCTGTAAGGATAAAATCTAAACTCTTTTAGCACTGTCTTCTAGAACTGTAGAGTCCACTCTCAAACAACTTTCTAACACTAGTTCTCACCTCTTTTCCTTATAAATTCTATAATCAAATGCTACATACTTGCTCTGTTTCTTAGATGCTAAGTTACTTTCCTGACACCATTCTTGTGTTATGTAGTCACCTTTTTTTTCCCATCTTAATGTGTATCCCATCTTAGCTCTCTTCTAATGCCAAAATCAGTTGTCTAGAGTTCTGTGGTACTCCCACCTGCAATTAGTTTTTCTTTCTTTGAATACCACTACCTCTTTTTCTGACTGTTTCTTACGGTATATCTGTTTATGTATGTGATTTTTTGCCCCAATTTTCAATTATTTTCTAAACGCATTTCTGAGTCATCTTTTTTCTTCAATATCAGTAACAAAGCCTTTCACATAATACATATTTGAGAGACATTTAAAAATATTTTATGTCAAGTTCCTGTCTGTATAGTGTGTTAATTTCCCTTTCGTAGATTCCAGTGCTGCTGCTGCTGCAGAGCACTCAGCTCGAGTAGGAGACCCAGAAATGAAGAACTTGCCAGACACTAAAGCCATTACACAGAAAGAGGAGATCCATAGGAAGAAGACAGTTCCTGAGGAAGCCTGGCCAAACAATAAAGAATCCCTACAGATCAATATTGAAGGTAATGGGATTGGGTTGTGTGTGAGTGTGTGTGTCTTTGTGTGTATGTGAGGGTCAGTGTTAGTGTGTTTCCATTTCATTCTGATGAGAATATAGCCTCATGTTTAAACAAAAATTCCTTTTCTTTTTTTAAAACTTTCTTGTGTAAAGTACTTTGATGCTACTATTAGGTTACTATATATATATATATATATATATATATATATTTCCAAAAAGTAATTGTTACTTTTTGGAAAAGATATTAGCAACTTAGAAACAGGATTATAAATAAATACCTAAGGCTGATAGTTTTAGAAGTGAAGTATCTTGTCTCAGTCCCCAGAGACAACCTTAAAGTCCTTCCAGAAGACTATAGCAAAGATAGTGAGACCATCAATACAAACTTTTAAAAAATTACAATAAAATCACATTTATTTTTGTTTGTCCATGGGTCTCTTTTTCTGACATAAAAGCGTATAGAACACAAGACATTACTACCTAGCCGTCAAGCTTTACCTCTTAGAGGAAGATGGAACAGCCTACATAAGGAGAGAAAAGAGTCAAGGAGCTAATCTACCCATACTGGATTTTGGAAATAGTCTGGGTTCAACTGCTTACATCAAGAATATACAAAATAAATGATTTTTTGACAATAGCCAAGACTACACAATGAGGAAAGGATAGTCTCTTCAACAAATGGTGTTGGGAAAACTAGATATCCACATTTAAAAGAATAAAGGTGGACCTTTTCTTTACACCACATACAAAAGTTAACTCAAAAAGGGTTAGTGACATACATGTAAGACCTTAAAACCATAAAACTCCCAGAAGAAAACATAAGGGGAACGCTTCAGGACATTGAACTTGGCAGTGATTTCTCAGATGTGACACCAAAAACACAGACAACAAAAGCAAAAATAGACCAATGAAACTACATCAAACTTGAAAACTTCTGCATGGCAAAGTAGACAAGAGTGTGAATAGGCATTCTACAGAATGAGAGAAGATATTTGCAAATCATGGATCTGAGAAGGGATTAGTATTCAGAATATATAAAGAACTTATGCAACTCAATAGCAAGAAAAACCCAAACAACTTATTTTTTAAAACACGTAACTTATTTGAAAATGAGCAAAGGACTTGAATAGACAATAGAAGATATACAAATGCCATATCAAGCATATAAAAAGATGCCCAATCTCTCTAATCATAAGAGAGATGCAAATCAAAACCACAATGAGATATCACTCACACCTGTTAGGATGACCACTATCAAAAGAAAAAATAGCAAATGTTCGTGAGGATGCAAGGAAATTGAAACCCTTGTTCACCATTGGTGGGAATGTAAAATGATGTAGCTATTATGGAAAATATTATGGAGGTTCCTCAGAATAATAAAAAAGAATTAGTATATGATCCAGCAATCCCACTGCCACTGCTGGGCATATAACCTAAGAATTCAAAACAGGACTTCAAAAAGCTACCTGTATACTCATGTTTATTGCAGCGTTATTTATAATCAAGAGGTGGAAGCAACCCACATGTCCATCAACAGATGAATGTATTAAGAAAATGGGAATTATTTGTCAATAAAGAAAACATGTTACATACATATTTGTATTGTGTACAATACAAATAGTGTATTGTGCAGCCTTAAGAAAGAAGGAAATCCTATCACATACTACAAGGTAGGTGAACCTCAAGAACATTATACTAAGCAAAATAAATCAGTCACAAAAAGATAAATACCATATGGTTTCTCGCAAATGTTGCGGGATTTAGGAGGATGAGAGAGACCTTAGGTTTAAACAGGTGAATCTTTTATTGAGTGCACTCAGGCCCAGCAGACTCACGTCCAAAGGCTGGGCCCAGAAAAAAGACAGCACTTGACTTTTATACACACTTCACAAAAGGGGGTGGGCTAGCTTGAAGCAAGCTTACAGTGGCGTGAAAGCGGGGATACAGAAGCAGGACAAAGACAGTTAATCAAATTGTAACAGGTTCATAACTCAGGATTGCACATAACCGTTGCTATGCAACCCACATGTCCATTATCTAGGTTTGTCTGGGCACGGGCTTATCCCATAACCTTCACTATGGTGCCCAGGCAGCTGTAGTTCAGGCCTACTCAGGCTTCTCATGACCTTCATTGTACTTCTTAGATAAAACAGAATACTTGAAGTCACTAGTTACAGAGAACAGGAATCTATAAACTCATTCCATAAAACAAAGGAAAATTTGTTTTTTCTTCTCCCTGTGTTGAAGGAGTGCTGGGAGAGTCTCCAGAGCACATTACATAATATTACCAAGACTTTTCCTGGGTCTGGGCTGTGCCTGTTGCTGCCTCTGGGACAAGTCAGCCTAATGCAGGAAAACTTATTTCTCTTTCTTTTTAATTTTATTTTTCTTTAATTTCCCACCTCAATATGAAATATCTAAAGTAGCTGAAATCATAGAAACAGAAAGTAGAATAGTGATTGCCAAGGCTTGTGAGAGGGTGGACAGAGAATTAGTATTTAGTAGGTATAGAGTTTCAGTGTTACAAGATGAAAGAGTTAGAGATTGTTGCACAACAATGTGAATATACTTAACACTACTGAACTGTACACTTAAAAATGGCTAAGATGGTTAATTTAATGTCATACTATTTGTCACACACAAAAATAATACATAAGATGAAGAAATATAACATTGCAACTTTGCAGGGGTTAGTGTGGGAGACATAGCTTGCAAAAGAAAGATGGAAATATAATCTGTAAAAGCATACTCTAGAAGATAAGAAAATTTTTTCTAAATGTTTTACACTCTGAATAATTTTAGAAGACATGAAGTATATGAAATAAAAATTGATAGAATAATGAAATGAAAAGGGAGATTTAGGGGATAGAACAAAATGAAATGAAAAAAAAGTACCAATTAGAAGAAAGAGATGAAAGCAATTAAAAAAAAATGATGGAATTTGAAGGCTGACAGTGAAAATCCAACACAATGATATCTGTTGTTGCCTCTAAAGAAGATAATAGAAAAATAAAGATATAAGGAAGAATGGAACTTACAATTGTATGTATGTATGTATGTATGTATGTATGTATGTATGTATTTTTAGACATGGAGTCTCATTCTGTTGCCCAGGCTGGAGTGCAGTGGTGTGATCATAGCTAACTGTAGCCTCAAACTCCTGGGCTCAAGTGATCTTCCCACCTCAGCCTGTAGAGTAGCTGGGACTGTAGGCACATGCTACCACACCTGGCTTGAACCTGCAATTTAAAAGGACGTACCAAGTCCTAGGAAAATTTTGTATATAGCGTTCAATACTGAGATGTATGTTTGCGATAGTACTGAACTTTAAAGAAAAAGAATGAATCATGCAGGCCTCCATACAGAAAAAACAAGTAGAAAATGCTAAAAGACAGGGGGACAGGCAGAGGACAGGGAGGTTAAAGGAGGTATAAATGAGCAAACTTCACCTTTAAAGTTGTAAAATCAAAAAATACATGTGTAAGTAGTTATAGTGTTGAAAATTATAGGCCAGATGCGGTGGCTCATGCCTGTAATTCCAGCACTTTGGGAGGCTGAGGTGGGTGAATCACCTGAGGTCAGGAGTTTGAGACCAGCCTGACCAACATGGAGGAACCCCATATCTATTAAAAATACAAAATTAGCCGGGCATGGTGGTGCATGCCTGTAATCCCAGCTACTCAGAAGGCTGAGGCAGGAGAAGCGCTTGATTCCGGGAGACAGAGGTTGCAGTGAGCTGAGATCATGCCATTGCACTCCAACCTGGGCAACAAGAGTGAAACCCCGTCTCAAAAAAAAAGAAAATTATGAAATTTACCCCTAAAAGAGTTAAAATTAAACTATAAAACATCCAAAATATTTAGAAAAACAGGTTAGCATGGAGGTAAAGGGAGGGAAAAAGAAAACAGTAAATTTGTAACAAAAACAAAAAATTGCCATAAAATGAAAGACAGCAAAGCATGCAAGTCTATATATAAGTAAACTAAATTCACCTATATTAAAAAAAAAAAACTTCTTGGATTATATTAAAAAACAAACCCAGTTCCATGCTATATAACAAACATATCAAAAGTAAAATTACTGAGAAAGGTGGAAAGCAAAAAGAAAACTTAGAGATGTATCAAAAAGAAATTTGGGGACATTAATATAGATGAGGTTAAATTCACCAAAAGTTTTGCAGGAATTGAAGAGGTATATTTTTATACTGATTTGCAATCCACAATGAGGATATTTTGCATAAATCTTTAAACATCAAATAACTTAGCATAAAAAATTCATAAAACGAAAACCAGGAGCTCAATCAATAAGGAAATTTATGTTGCCTTAAAAAAGAATGAAGGAGGGCGGGGTGCGGTGGCTCACTCCTGTAATTCCAACACTTTGGGAGGCTGAGGCGGGCGGATTAAGAAGTCAGGAGATCAAGACCATTCTGGCTAACATGGTGGAACCGCGTCTCTACTAAAAATACAAAAAAATTAGCCGGGCATGGTGGCGGGCGCCTGTAGTCCCAGCTACTCAGGAGGCTGAGGCAGGAGAATGGCGTGAACCTGGGCGGCAGAGCTTGCAGTGAGCCGAGATCACGCCACTGCACTCCAGCCTGGGTGACAGAGCGAGACTCCGTCTCAAAAAAAAAAAAAAAAAATGAAGGTATGGAATTATATGAAAACAACTCTTAGGATGGATTGTGAGGCAAAAGGTGCTTAACAGGGGGATTGGACGGTGGAATTTGCTTGTAGGGAGAAAAAAAATAAAATAGACAACCCTAGGAAATCTTCAAAGAGAAATGGACAAATACAAAATAATACTGGGGAGCTTGAACACACATAATTAGCTTATGACAGACCGTGGAGATGAAAATTTTTTTTGTAAGTGAAGTTTAAAAACACCTGGGAATAATACAAGTAATGAGGTTGATGTGGGGTGTGTGTGGCTGTGTGTGTGTGTATGTGTGCGTGCATGCATAAGCCTATATGGGTTAAACTTAAAAAAAAACCCTTTCCAAAAGACCATAGAAAATTTTTTCATACAGCTTTATTCAGATATAATTTACCCATTTAAAATATGTAAGGCTGGGCACAGTGGCTCATGTCTATAATCCCAGCACTTTGGGAGGCTAGGGTGGGTGGATCACTTGAGATCAGGAGTTCAAGACCAGCATGGTCAACATGGCGAAACCCCGTCTCTACTGAAAATACAAAATATAGCCGGGCATGGCAGTGCATGCCGATAATCCCAGCTATTCAGGAGGCTGAGGCAGGAGAATCACTTGAACCTGGGAGGCAGAGGCGACAGTGAGCCAAGATCACGCCACTGCACTTCAGTCCAAACGACAGAGCAAGACTCCGTCTCAAAAAAAAAAAAAAAAAAAATCAAACATGTAATTCAATGATTTTTACTGTAATCACAGATAAGTGCAATCAACCATCACCATAATCAATTTTAGAATATTTTCTTCACTTCAAAAAAGAAACCCTGAGACTTAAGCAAATACTGATCCACTTTTTGTCTCAGTAGATTTCCCTATTCTGGACTTTCATACAAATGGGACCATTAAGTTGGGGATATAACATGAAACTTAGGGCCTGCCCATAATGAAAAATGTTAAAGGAAATTCCCATGTAAAGTAGGCCTCCAGTGGGGTACACTCTTACTATAAGAATAAAAGATAAACACGTCCATGTAGAAGGGGACAGTAAGAAAACTGCCTGTTTTAACCTTGATAATGAGTTTGGGGAGAGAAGACAAAATTTATCCTCAGAATTTATAACCACAAACTAGTGTTCACACAGATTTACAGTCATTAATTTTGTACTGGTATAATTTATTAGTGCAGTAAACTACATGTGTGTTCTGAAAAATCTCAAGCCCAGAATTTAACAATGGCAGTAGGTTGGTATTGCAGACTCACATGCCTTTCGGATGCAAATGCACATCTCTCTGAAGAAACTTCAACCCAGACCTAAAATACCCTAAATTCCCTAAAATACCAAGCTCATAGTCAAGGCACTATTAGTAGAAACAGTATCAACAACAAGAAACAGAAATGAGACCCACAATGACAAATTTCCAGGATTCCTTGGCAAAATGCCTGATTCTCAGACTGGGACAGGAAATATATTAGATGAGCCTGAACCCTTTTGTGGTGCCAGAAAGTAAAGAAAAAAAAATGCACAGGGATGGGGAATATGTCAGTGGAACACAGGGACCAAGTAAAAAACTTCCCAGTGGCTAAAGCTGGGACAATTTCTGTAGTATAGCAATAGTATTAGATCATAACCAAAGTATAAAATAAATACCTATGAGTCTGTACTGATATAAGTAAATGATTTAATAAATAAATGGGGGGAAATGACAAATCTCCTGTGCAGAATTCTAAATAATGTATGTAGATATTCCACCATCAAGGAGGTGGAACATAACTCCCACTCTTAACTAATGGGTTGCACATAGTAACTTCCTTCCAAACAGTGTATTTTTATAGGAAGGGGGAAAAAGAATAACTGTATAGTGAAGAATTCTGGCAAACACTGGCTCAGCCAGGTCATCAAGATCATCATCAGTAGTGGTAAGTCATGTTGATAGTATGTACCCTTAATATGTAATGAGAAATATATTTTAACTTTGAAATCTTCTTCCCAAAAAACCCATAACCACAGTCTAATGAGAAAAACATGAGACAAACTCAGATGAAGGACATTTATACTTGACCAGTACTTCTCAAAACTTTCAGAGTCATGAAAAACAAGGGATGCCTAAGAAATTCTCACAGACCTAAGAGAAGCCTAAGGAGACATGATAATTAAATGTAATGTGGTATCTTGGATAGAATCCTGGAACAGAAAAAGAACAGTATGTACAAAACAAGGCAACACAAAGTATGGACTTTGGTTAATAATAATGTAACTTTATTGATTGATTCATGGTAATATATTGTATTAATGTAAGGTGTTAATAGGGGAAACTGGGTATGGGGTATAGGTAATCATCTGTACTGTTGTCACCGTTTTTCTGTAAATCCAAATTATTCTAAAATTAAAAGTTTATTTTAAAAAATTAATGCATTCTGACATTAAAACAGGTGGATAGATAAATGATAAATAAGAAATTTCATCTTCTTAAAGAAAACACTTTACAGCTTCTCTTTGGCATAACCAATTTGCTGGCATTACTGCTCTTGCACTTTGGGGCCATTACTAACTACAGTTAGGGTTACTTGAACACAGGCACTGCAGTATCATGACAGTCACCCTGATAACCCAGACAGCTATGAAGTGCCTAAGGGGCAGGTAGTGTAAATGTACGGACATGCTGGATAAAGGGAGGATTCACATCCTAGGGTGGGATGGAGCAGGATGACAAGAGATTTCATCATACTACTCACAACGACGTGCAATTTAAAACTTATGAATTGTTTCTGGAATTTTCCATTAAATATTTTTGGACCATGGTTGACTATGGGTAAATGAAACCTTAGAAAGCAAAACCACAGATAAGGGGGACTACTGTATTCACACCTAATGTGTGGGGTTTCCCCTCACGTTAAGCAGTTCTGACACTGACAACCTGTACTTAGCACAGTCCCCACAGGTTATGGGTTCAGTCCCACAAGACTGCCCACCACTTCAGATACCAATTGCATGGCTTGGCCTCCTATACTTCTGACCAACTAGCTCCAAATTGGGGTGGTGGGGAGAATCCCATGACCCCCTCCTCAGGTTTGGTAATTTGCTCGAATGGCTCAGAAAACTTAGGGAACGTTTTCTTACATTTCCTGATTTTTTATGAAGGATATTTCAAAGGATATGCATGAACAACCAAATGAAGAGATACATGGGCAAGGTATAGGGAAGGTGCACAGAGCTTCCATGTCCTCTCTGGGCCTGCCATCCTCCCAGCTTCTCCTGTGTTCACCAGATGTGAAGCTCTTCAAACTCTGTCTGTTAGGGTTTTTATGGAGGTGCCATTACATAGGCAATATTGATTAAATCATTGGCCATTGGTGATTGGCTCAACCTGCAGTCCCTGTCCCCTCTCCAGAGATCAGGGGTTGGGGCTGGAAGTTCCAGCCCTCTAAACATATGGTTGTTCCCTTGGTAAACAGGCCCCCCATCCTAAGGGGCTTTCCAAAATTCACCTCATTAATGTAAACTCAAGTGTGATCAAAAGTGACTTGTTTTGAATAACAGACCCTCCTTGAACCTTTATCACTCGCTCTTGAACTGTTTCAAGAGCCAAGTACAAAAACCAAATGTCATAATAAAAGATGCCCCTATTGCTGTTATCACGTTTTCCTAAATGGAAATTACAAGAGTTTTAGTAGTTCTGGCCAGGAGCTAGGGATAAGGCAAAATATGTATTTATTATATCACAGTATTACAATTTACAGGGTATTTAAATGAATTATACAGTGATAATAGTAAAAGGATGCTACTGGGACAAGAGACTGATACATCAGTGAAAATACTTAAATACAGTGGGCACTTACTCTATGATAAAGGTGCCATTTCAGATCCATTTGTAAAAAGATGGATTATTCAACAAATAATGCCAAGATGCTTTGCCAGCCATTTAGAGTATCGTGAGAATTTTAAGTTGTAGCCCTACTTTACTCCTGTCACCAAAATGCAAGTATAAAAGATCCAAGTATAAAAAAGAGATCATAAAAGTTCTGGTTATCTGACTTTTCTAATAAATTTGAGCAGAAGAAGGCTTTCAAGGTCTGACAAAATCTTGGAGTCATAAAGCCAAAGATTTGATAAATGTATATATTAAAATTAAAGTGTCTTCATGGTAGAAAATATCATAATGCAAAATCAATTTATAAATGAATAATGGGAAAACAATTTTAAAAAATTGAGAAACTGAGAAAAGGGGCTAATTTTCTTACTATGCAAAGAGCTTTTTACAAATCAATGACAGCCTAAAAGGAAAACAAAGGACCTGAACAAAAAGCTTATAGTAAAAGAAATGCAAATGGCCATTAAAGATATGAAGAAATACTTAACTGTCTTAATAAAGAATGTACTAAACCACAAATTTTGTTTTACCTGTCACAATAGCACAGATGAAAAGATTTGATTATCCTTAGTATTGTTGAGTACATGGGGAAACATTCATGTACTCTTAAAAGACTATTATTAGAAGTGCAAATTTGTTGCAACATTTTTGAAAGTGTGGAACAATTGGATGATATCTAACTAATGTTGAAATAAATATTCCCTTTTCACCCAGACTTCCATTTAAGGGAATTACAGATACACAGATAAAGTTGTACCTAGAAAAATAAAATGAAGCTACACATAAACACACAAACAAATGTTCACTGCAGCATGCTTTGGAAGAATAAACTATTGGAAACAACCTAAATATTTAGTTAAATTTTGGTAAAGTAAATCAGTTTAATGTAAAATGTTTGTAGATGCACAAAATCTTGCTTTGAACAAGTAGTTTTACTCTACTTGGCAGGAATTTTTCTATAAGAAAACTTGTTTAATATTGGTTATCACCAGAAAGTGGAACTAGGAGGTTCAGAGATAACCAGGAGAACTTTACTTTTCATATTAAATTTGTCTGCATTATTTGAATATTTTGCATGTTTAATTTTTAAAAGTCTGCAGTTCTAGGTATGAAAGAAATATTTAAAAATAAATGAAAAGCAGTAAATGATATTTTCATGTACTTTTATATATTCGGGGAGAATTTTGCAAATGTTATGCGTAAAATTAATTCCATTATCAGAAGTAAATAACTACTTCAACTTATTTGACCTTTACTCTTAACAAAGTGCCATGAGATGATGGTGATTATCAAATCCTGTTGTTTTATAAAGCCCTTTATACTTAAGGAATTCAGCTTGCTGCTGCTTCTGCTTCTTCTTTTTTTTTTTTTGAGATGAAGTCTCGCTCTGTCGCCCAGGCTGGAGTGCAGTGGCACGGTCTTGACTCACTGCAACCTCCACCTTTTGGATTTAAGCAGTTCTCCTTCCTCAGCCACCACAGTAGCTGGGATTGCACGTGTGCACCACCGCACCTGGCTAATTTTTGTATTTTTAGTAGAGATGGGGTTTCACCATGTTGGCCAGGCTGGTCTTGAACTCCTGACCTCAAGTAAGCCACCCCCATTGGCCTTCCAAAGTGCTGGGATTACAGGCATGAGCCACCGTGCCCAGCCTTCAGCTTGCTTATTTTCTACTATTCTCTCTGTATTTTACTTCAGTCCCAGGCTGGGAGGACTATGTTCATTGAAAATACTGATATTAGGGAATAAACATTTTAGAGCAATGTTATCTATTTCCTTATTGTTTTACTTACTGCTTTAATGAATTCTAGATAGGCCTTCAAATTTTTGCTTTATTTATCCTGTTGCCAAGGTATCCTTCCTGAAATACAGCCATAATTATGTTACTCCCCTGTTCAAAATGGTATACTGGCTCTTCATTTCTTTTAAGAGTAAAATTTAAAGTCTTTGGCCTAGTGTTCCAGGCCCTGTAGAATTTGGCCCCAAATAACCTTTGCTACCTTACTTTCCTCTGCTTTATAAATGAAATAAGCCATACATACTGAATATTTGCATTCTCCCTTATTGCCTCAGTGCTTTCCTACTTTTATGCTTTTGCTCATGCTATTTGATGAAGCAGGGGAAAGGCCAGCACAATTGAAGTATAGTTATCAGGAAGAGTGGTACAAAATGAGGAAGAAAAGTTATGTATACTTGTACTTCTTGTTAAGGAGTTTGGGCTTTGTTCTCAGTGTAAGAGAAGGTCATTGAAAATTGCTAAATAGAAAATGACAAGTCCAGCTTACATTTTAAAAAGACTACTTTGACCACTATTTGACAAATAGATTGGAAAAGTACAAGAAGGGACAGGAGACCTATTAGAGACTTGCAGTATTGTGACAGGAAATAGAAATAGATGTGTGATTGTTTGGTGAAGGATTAATGACAGGAACAGGAAGAGGAGGGAGTTGGAACTATCAAGAATAACTCCCAGATTTTGGCTTGGGCAGTAGGATGATGTGCCATTCACAGAGATGTGGAAGACTAGGGAAGGTACAGTTGTCAAGGAGGCTAGAATAGAGTTCAGTTAGATGGCTGTGACATCCAAGTGGATATATCATGTATATAGTTGGAACTCAAGAAAAATCATAGCTTGAAATGCAAATTTAAAAATAAGTAACAGCATGAAAATGGTACTAAAAGCCACAGGGAGAGATGAGATTACCTAGAAAGAGAATATAGAATGAGAACATTTCCTGGAAATTGGCCATACATTGAGGTCATTGATCATATTAGCAAGAGCACTTTTAGTCCAGAAGTATGGCTGTACTCTGCAGTAATTTGAAGAGGGAATTGGGGTAGGGAGAGAGGTAAAGGAGAGGAAAATAGGTTCCTCTTTAGAAGCTTGGCTATGAAGAGGAGCAGAGAAGTGGGCCAGTACCTGGAGGAAGATGTGAGGATTTTCTAAACATACATACTAAATGATGTTTTCAAGCCATTGGAAGAAATGACCCAGTAGAGAGGGAGAACCTGAAAGATAGAAGAGAGATATGATAGGGAAAGGAAGCAAGGTCTGGAAGGGAAGATGAGTTGGGCTCCAGAGCAGCATTGGAGGAACTTGCCTTTAAAAGAATGGGAGAGGTGGTGTTGTCTCTGTATCTAGAAAGGTTATGGGAGCAGGTGGATTGGCATAGGTGGCAGCTGCCTCAGGACATCCACAGAAAGTGATCCCTCAGCCCAGAATGTTCTTCTGCCTGTTTGTTTGTTTAGCTCTCATTTTTACTTCACATCTCATCCTCCTCAGAATTCTTCTCTAGCTACCATTTCCCAGTAAAATTTCTCTTATATCAGCTTGTTTTTGTTCTTTGTAGCCCCTAATTTAGAATTATATATTTGTTTGCATTTGTTCAGTGCAGAAGCTGCAATCTCAAGAACCTGTAGAATCTAAATGAAATCTCCCAATTTTTAAGTGTTGCTAGATAATTCTAAAATTGTATAGTCTACATACTTTAGGTATAAATGCAGGCCCTGTGTGTCCCACTCTACTCTGGGGAAGTCCGTAGGGATTCCTAGAGTATTTCATGAAAACTCTGCTTGCCAGTAATCTATAGTGTGGGTGAAAAGGATCCCATCATTGCATGTGTGTATCTTTGTTTCTGCCCATGATGTAGAACTCTAAAACAGTGTTTTGATGTCATATCAGAGATTAGAATTAGGGTTTATGATTGTGTCTTAGCTCATTCCTGCTGCTGTAACAAAATTCTGCAGATCTAAGATCAAGGCACCAGCAGATTGGGTGTCTGGTGAGAGCCCAGTCTCTGCTTCCAAAATGGTGTCTTGTTGCTTTGTCCTCACGTGGTGGAAGGCAGGGAAAGGCCAAACAGGAGCCTTCAGGCCAAAGGGCACTAATCCCATTCATGAAGGTGGAGCCTTCATGACCTAATCACCTCCTACCTAATACTATTATATTGGGGATTATGTTTCAACATGAATCTTAGAGGGACGCAAACATTCAAACCATAGAAAATTGTAAGATATTACATCTAAAAATGTCAAAAAATGAAGATGGAAAGTGGTAAATTTTATGTGTTTTTTACCACAATAAAAAAAATTTGGAAAAAAAGTCAAGATGGTCCACAGAAAAGGAATTTCAAAGGGCTCTAAAACATGTAAAAAGGGTTTTTAAAAAAATTTATCCATTTAATTACTGATTATGAGAATGAAGTGTCAGGTTTCTTAGCTGAATATGGGGTTACCAATATCTGTCAGGTTTAATAGCAGGATTAATTAAAAAAAAAAAAACAGATGCAGAGCGTATGTCATAACACCCTACACAGAACAGGTGGTAAATACATATAGCAGTTGCTTTTATGATCTGGAGAACTGAAGTGCCTTCCTCCAGGTCACGTAGCCGGTCAGTGGCAGAGCCCAGGCCAAAATTCATGTCTCTTAAACTTTTACTGTACCAGCGAGGCTACTAAGAACAAGGCATCAGTCTGTTGTGCAGGCAGTGAATTTTCTGATACCTTATATAAACTGTTCTTTCCTTTAGTCTTTGTTCTGTATCTAAAGAATTGTGAATAGTATTTCTAAACAGAATGCTAATTTTTTAAGTTCTTTCAAAATCTTTTCTTCTCCTTTTCAGAGTCCGAATGTCATTCAGAATTTGAAAATACTACCCGTTCTGTCTTCAGGTCAGCAAAGTTTTACATTCATCATCCCGTACACCTACCAAGTGATCAAGATATTTGCCATGAATCTTTGGGAAAGAGTGTTTTCATGAGACATTCTTGGAAAGATTTCTTTCAGCATCATCCAGACAAACATAGAGAACACATGTGTCTTCCTCTTCCTTATCAAAACATGGACAAGACTAAGACAGATTATACCAGAATAAAGAGCCTCAGCATCAATGTGAATTTGGGAAACAAAGAAGTGATGGATACTACTAAAAGTCAAGCTAGAGATTATCCAGAACATAATGGACAAATTAGTGATCCAAAAAGGGATCAGAAGGTCACCCCAGAGCAAACAACTCAGCACACTGTGAGTTTGAATGAACTGTGGAACAAGTATCGGGAGCGACAGAGGCAACAGAGACAGCCCGAGTTGGGTGACAGGAAAGAACTGTCCTTGGTGGACCGACTTGATCGTTTGGCTAAAATTCTTCAGAATCCAATCACACATTCTCTCCAGGTCTCAGAAAGTACACATGATGATAGCAGAGGGGAACGAAGTGTGAAGGAATGGAGTGGTAGACAACAGCAGAGAAATAAGCTTCAGAAAAAGAAGCGGTTTAAAAGCCTAGAGAAAAGCCATAAAAATACAGGCGAGCTTAAAAAAAGCAAGGTGCTTTCTCATCATCGAGCTGGGAGGTCTAATCAAATTAAAATTGAACAGATTAAATTTGATAAATATATTCTGAGTAAACAGCCAGGTTTTAATTATATAAGCAACACTTCTTCGGATTGTCGGCCCTCAGAGGAGAGTGAGCTGCTCACAGATACTACCACCAACATCCTTTCCAGCACCACTTCTGCTGTCGAATCAGATATATTGACCCAAACAGATAGAGAGGTGGCTCTGCACGAAAGGAGTAGCTCTGTTTCCACTATTGACACTGCCCGGCTGATTCAAGCTTTTGGCCATGAAAGAGTATGCTTGTCACCCAGACGAATTAAATTATATAGCAGCATCACCAACCAACAGAGGAGATACCTTGAGAAGCGGAGCAAACACAGCAAGAAAGTGTTGAATACAGGTCATCCCCTAGTGACTTCTGAGCACACCAGAAGGAGACACATCCAGGTACATGGCTACAAATTCCATCTGGCAATGTGACTGCCCTCTTCATGGACTTTTTAGTTAAGCTTTGCACACAGGTGAAAAAAACAAGCCATTTGCCCTTTCCTCTCTATACCATTTCTTACCAACTGGAAAAGAGTGAGAAAGTGTAGTACAGTGCTATTGTGAGTTGTCATTATTTTCATCAACATTCATTTACGAATTACCTTTTGAATGAAGGGCTTTGCTGCTAGATCCTTCACAGTCTGCAAAGTTTACCCCTGAAATGGGGGAGCTTTGAGGTTAGAATGATCTCTATCCTGAACAATATTGCCGGGTTTATGTTTATTTGGTTTTTTTTTTTTAATTCATTCCTCTCTGTCTTTCAGGAAATATATTTGAGGTTCTTTTAAACACACACACACAGACAAACACATAAATAATACAGGTTTTTTTTTTTTTGTAATTGAAGAATGGAGTTGATTTGAAAAATTGAAGCTGGGGTGAGCTACAATATGATTTTTTAAAAATAAGTAAATAAGGAATTGTGAATAATGGAAAGACAAGTCAAAGCCAGGAGGAAGATAAATAAGCCTTGTGGATATGGTTGCTAGAAAAGAGCTACAAATTTGGCTTTATGTTTTCTAGCACTTAGTGTTGCTAGAATTTTGTGATCAGTAACATTCACTTTTTAATATAAAAAGAGAACAAAATTTTTAGAAACATTACAGATTTCTGATACAGAGACCTAAGATAAATTTCTCTCATCTGTCTTCTTAAAGAAGGCACCACAGTGCAACAAAGAGTATCTTCCTATAAGGCCGTTATCACATTCCTTAGTTTAGGGTGTTAATAAGGGAGATCTCAAGGGGTCAATAAATGTAGGCCATTGCTTTAACCCAAGAGGAAAATTTCAAGTATCACTAGACATGCTCTCCAAAGAAGGATGCTTGCAAAATGGTTCAGTGGAGTATGGAACAAAAAATATTTGAATTTATATTCATTTTCCCCAACTTTTTAAAATTTATATTTTTGTGTATATTTTATGAGTACAGTAGTGACATAACATATAAATAAATATCTATTTTGACAACTTGTGCTAAAAAAATTTTTGTCAGATTACATGATCAAAAGAAATTGGAGACCACTGGTCTAGAGAAAGGGAGGCATGAGATGTTCAGACAATTTATTATAAATATTATTTCTCCTCATTGAGCTTTTGGCAGTGTTTACATATATAAATAATAGAGTATGCTTTTTTCTAAAGTAAGTGAAGAATTGGGAATGGTACAGAGTAAGGATTTTGTTCCATAGGGGAGATAGATAAATGGATCCAGGAGAGGGTTTGTGTGTGTGTAGTAAAATACACATGACATAAAGTTTACAGTTTTGATCATTTTCAAGTATACAATTCTGTGGCACTGAGTATATTCACAGTGTTTTACAACCATCACCACTATCTATTTCCAGAAATTTTTTATTAACCCAGTGGAAACCCTGTACCCATTAAGCAGTGACTCTCTGTTCCCTCTTCTCACCAGCCCCTGGCAACCAGTAATCTATTTTCTGTCTCTGAGGATTTTCCTATTCTGGTTGTTTCATATAAATGGAATCATTTAATATATGACCTTGGTATCAGGCTTCTCTCTCTTAGACACAGTGTTTTGAATATTCATCCATGACATAACATGTATCAATACTTCGTTGCTTTTTATAGCTGAGTATTATTCCGTTGCATGTATATACCACATTTTGTTTATCCATTCATTTATTGATTTGGGTTGTTTCCACTTTTTGGTTATTGTGAATAGAACTGATATAGAACGTTTGTGTACACCTGTCTGCAATTCTTTTGGGTATATATCTAGGAATGGAAATGCTGGGCCATATGGTAATTCTGTGGATTAGCTTATTGAGGAACTGCCAGACTATTCCATAGTACCTGCACCATTTTGCATTCCCATCAGCAGTGTATAAGGGTTCCTCCAACCCTCCTCCTTTTTTCCACAGCGACTGCTTTAGTTTATATTCGCACCAGCAGTTCACAAGGGTTTCAATTTTATTGCATCCTTGCCAACACTTATTTTCCATTTTTAAATATATAAACTAGCCATCCTGTTGGGTGTGAGTTAGTATCATTGTGGTTTTGATTTGCATTTCCCTAATGATTATTCATGTTGCACATCTTTTTATGTGCTTATTTAACCATTTGTATATCTTCTTTTGAAAAATGTCTTTTCAAGTCATTTGGCCATTTTAAATCTGGCTGTTTGATTTTTTGGTTTTTGAGTTGTTGGGATTTTCTATATATTCTGGATATTGATCTCTTGTTAGATACATGATCTGCAAATATTTTCTCCCATTTTGTAGGTTGCCTCTTTCACAGTCACTCTGCTGACCGTGTCTTCTGACATATAGAAGTTTTAAATTTTGATGTAGTCCAATTTAGCTATTTTTTGTTGTTGTTTTTTGTGCTTTTGGTGTCATATCTTAGAAATATTTGCCAAATCCAGTGTCGTGAAAGTTTTCTTCTTAAGAGTTTAATAATTTTAGCTTTTACTTTTAGGTCTTTGATCCATTTTGAGTTAATTTTTGTGTATGGTGTAAGATAAGGGTCCACCTTCATTCTTCTGCATGTGAATATCCCGTTTTCTCAACATCGTTTGTTGAAAAGACTTTTTTTCCCCATTGAATGTTCTTGGCACTCTTGCCAAAAATCGTTTAGCCATATATGTGAGGGTTTTTATCTGGGCTCTCTATTCTATTATGTTAGTCTATATATCTCTCTTTATGGCACTACTGCACTGTTTTGATTTACTGTATACTTATAATGAGTTTTGAAAGCAGGTAGTGTGAAACCTGTAACTTAGTTCTTTTTTCAAAATTATTTTGGCTGTTCGGGTTCCCTTGAGATTTCATGAATTTTAGTAAATATTTTATTGTTTTTAATACTATCATATGTGCAATTTCTTTCTTAATTTCATTTTTGGATTATTCATTGCTAATGTATAGGTACATAAATAATTTTTACATACTGATCTTGTATCTTGCAGCTTTGCTGAATTTATTAACTCTTTTTCATGTGGATTTTTAAGGATCTCTAGGATTTCATGTTGAGGAGATTCCCTTCTTTTTCTATTTTGATGAGTGTTTTTGTCATCAAAGCATTTTGGTGTTTGCCAAATTCTTCAGCATCTATTGAGATTACTAGTTTTTTCTTTTTCTTTTTCTTTTTTTTTTTTTGAGACAGAGTTTCACTCTTGTTGCCCAGGCTGGAGTGCGATGACGTGATCTCAGCTCACTGCAACCTCTACCTCCTGGGTTCAACCAGTTCTCCTGCTTCAGCCTCCCGAGTAGCTGGGATTACAGATGCCTGACACCATGCCCAGCTATTTTTTTGGATTTTTAGTAGAGACAGGGTTTCACCATGTTGGCCAGGCTGGTCTTGAACCCCTGACCTCAAGTGATCCACCCCCCTCAGTCTCCCAAAGTGCTGGGATTACAGGCATGAGCCATTGTGCCTGGCCTGTTTTTTTCTTTTATTCTGTTAATATGGTGTATATTTATTGATAATCATATTTTGAACCAACTTTACATTCCTGAGATAAATACCACTTGATCATAAAATTCTGTTCATATGCTGCTGGATTCAGTTTATTAGAATTTGAAGAGGACTTTTTACATCTATATTCACAAGGAATATTTGTCTATTAGTTTTTTTGTGATGTCTTTACTGCCTTTATAGCAGGGTACTACTGGCCTTATAGAATGAGAAAGTTTTCCCACCCCTTGGTTTTTGATAATGAGTTTGAGAAGGATTAATGTTAATGATTGATGTTAATTCTTTAAATGTTGGTAGAATTCACCAGTAAAGCCATCTGGTCCTGTGTTTTTCTTTGGGGAAGTTTTTTTTCATTACTGATTCCATGTCTTTTAAGTCTATTTAGATTTTGTTTCTTCTTGAGTCAGTTTCTGTAGTTTGTGTTTCTAGAAATTTGTTTATCTTTTTTTTTAAAGTCTGTTTCATTTATCTCCATTGAATCTACATTATTCTGCTTGCTTTGGATTTAGTGTTTTTTTTTTTCTTCTCATTTCTTATGATTCAAAGTTAGGTTATTCATTTGGGATTATTCTTTAATGTAGGCATTTGTAGCTATAAATGTCTCTTTAAGCCTTGCTTTTGTAGATAAGTTCTGCCTTCATTGCTTGCCATAAGTTTTGGTATGTTTTGTCTTCTTTTTCATTCAAAATGTTTGCTGATTTCTTCTTTGACCATTGACTGTTTAGGACAGTGTTGTTTAATTTCTACTTGTGAATTCCCCACCTTTCTTTGTTATTGATTTCTGGTTTTACTCCATTGTGATCAGAGAATATATTTTGTATTATTTCAATCCTTCATTTATGACCTTGCATATGATCTGTCCTTGAGAATTTTACGTGCATTTAAGACGAATGTGTATTCTGTTGCTGTTTGGAGTGTTCTCTATTGTGTTAGGTCTAGCTGGTTTATAATGTTGTTCAAGTCCTCTATTTCCTTATCAGTCTTTTGTCCAGTTTTTCTATGGCTATCAGAAGTGGATTATTGAAGTCTCCAGCTATTACTGTGGAACTATCTATTTCTCCCATTGAAATCTGTCAGTTTTTTGCTTCATATATTTTAGGGCTGTGTTGTCAGTTGTGTGTATGTTCATAATTGTTATATCCTCTTCATGGATTGATCCTTTTATCAGTACAAAATCCCCTTTTTGTCTCTTGTAACAATTTTTAATGTAAAGTCTGTTTTGTCTGATATTAGGGTAACTACCCCAGCTCTCTTTTGGGTAACTATTTGCATGGAATACCTTTTTTATCCTTTTAATTTCTAACTCTTTGTGTCTTTGGATGTAAAGCAAGTCTCTTTTAGACATAACATAGATGGTCATTTTTTATCATCTATTCTGCCCTCTCTGCCTTTCAATTGGCGAGTATAATCCATTTACATTTAATTTCATAAGAAAGGACTTACTTTCCTCGTGTTGTTTGCTTTCTTTATGTCATATCTTTTTTGTTTTTCATTTCTACTGCCTTCTTTGTATCTAATTGATTTTTTGTAGTGTACCAGTTTTATTCCCTTTTCATTTTTTTTTTAACATTTCATAGTTATTTTCTTACAGGTTACATTGAGGATTACAATTAATATCTTAAACATGTAACAACCTGATATGAAATAAAACCAACTTAGCTTCAATAATATACAAACACTGTTGTTAATACATCTCTATTCTTCCCCTTAACTTTAATAATACACAAAAACTGTGGGTAGACATCTCCATCCCTTCCTCTTTAATTGTTATAGTCACAGATCACATCTTCATTTTGTCCCCACTAAAATAGATTTATAATTATTTTATGCATTCGTTTTTTAAATCAGATAAGGGAAAAGGGAAGAGTTACAAACCAGAAGTATAATAGGGACTTTATTTTTACCTATGTAATTGTCTTACCCTTATTTCTTATGCCTTATTTCTATGTATATGCCTTAAGCCTTATTTCTATGTATAACTTCAAGGTATTGTCAAATGTCCTTTCATTTCACCTTGGAGTACTCTCTTTATCATTCCTTATAGGGAAGGTCTACTTGTAACAAATTTACTTTTGTTTATCTGGGAATGTCTTCAATTTCTCCTTTATTCTTTTTTTTTTTTTTTTTTTTGAGACGGAATTGGCCTGGGCTGTATAGTGCAATGGCACAATCTAAGCTCACTGCAACCTCCACCTCCCGGGTTCCAGCAGTTCTCCTGCCTCGACCTCCCAAGTAGCTGAGATTACAGGTGCCTGCCACCATGCCTGGGTAATTTTTGTATTTTTAGTAGAGATGGGGTTTCAGCATGTTGGCCAGGCTGGTCTTAAACTCATGACCTCAGGTGATCCACCTGCCTTGACCTCCCAAAGTGCTGGGATTACAGGCATGAGCCACTGTACCTGGCCTTCTTTTTTTTTTTCTTTTTAAGATGGAGTCTCACTCTGTCGCCCAGGCTGGAGTACAGTGGCGTGATCTTGGCTCACTGCAACCTCCACCTCCCGGGTTCAAGTGATTCTTCTGCCTCAGCCTCCTGAGTAGCTGGGATTACAGGCGCACACCACCACACCCAGCTAATTTTTGTATTTTAGTAGCGACGTGGTTTCACCGTGTTGGCCAGGCTGGTCTTGAACTCCTGACCTCAGGTGAGCCACCCACCTCGGCCTCCCAAAGTCTCCTTTATTCTTAAAGTTTTGCTGGAGGTAGATTTCTTGTCTTACACTTTTTATCTTTCATCATTTCAAATATGTCATTTCACTGCCTATTGTCCTCCATGGTTTCTGGTGAGAAATTAGCAATTAATTTTACCGAGAATCCCTTCTGTGCTCGCCCTTACTCTTACTGCTTTCAAGATTCTCTGTCTTTGGCTTTGACATTTTCATTATAACATGTCTCAGTGTGGCTCTCTTTCAGTTTATCCTACTAAGAGTTCATTGAGCTCCTTCGATGTTCAGATTAATGTTTTCCCCTTATCAAATTGGAGGAGTTTCCAACCATTATTTCTCCACATATTCCTTCTGCCCCTTTCTTTCTCTCTTCTTTTGGGATTCCTAATACACATCTGTTGGTAAGTTTGATGGTATCCTACAAGTCTCTTAAGCTCTGTTCATTTTTCTTCATTCTGTTTTCTTTCATTTTCTATTTTTTTAGAGTAGGGTTTCACACTATCCCAGACTGGAGTACAGTGATGTAATCATAGCTCACTGCAGCCTCGAACTCTGGGCTCAAGAAATCTTTCTGCCTCAGCTTCCCGAGTAGCTGGGACTACAAGGCATGCACCACCACACTCATCTCATTCTGTTTTCTTTCTGTCCCTCAGAGTACGTAATTTCATTTCACCTATCTTCACCTATCTTCAAGTTCACTGATCTTTCATCTGTGTGATCAAATCTGGTATTGGACTGCTCTAGTGAATTTTTCATTTTAGCTCTTGTACTTTTCAGCTTCATATTTTCTATTTGATTCCTCTTTGTCTTCATTGATATTCTCTTTGTTGAGACATTGTTCTCCTCATTTCCTTTAGTTCTTTATCCATGGTTTCCTTTAGCTCTTTGAGCACATTTAAAAACAGTTGATTTAAAGCTTTTGCCTAGTAAGTCTACTGTGTGTTCTTCCTAAGGGACAATTTCTATTTATTTCTCTCCTCTAACCCATGAATGGGCCATACTTTCTTGTTTCTTTTCATGCCTCATAATGTTATGTTAAAATTTTGACATTTTGAATATTATGATGTGATAACTCTGGACATCAGATTTTCCTCCCCTTCTCTAGGGTTTGTAGTTACTGCTTGTTGTAAGTTAAAGTTGTTGGTTTATTTAGTGACTTTTCTAAATTATGTTTGTAACGACTGTACTCTTCGTTGGTGTGTGATATTTCTGTTCCTTTAGCTTAGTAGCTGGCTACTTGTTTGATAGAGATTTTCTTAAATGCCTGGGGCCGAAAAAAGCAAAAGAAAAAAGAAAATTCCCCAAGTCTTTGCAGATTTTCTGCATTCGGACACTCCTTCAATGCTTAGCCAGGCCATTCACAACTCTCTGCCTTAGCCTTGCTTCCTACTTGTACTGAGCCTAAAGGTCAACCAGTGGTGAAAGTGTCTGGTCTTCTCAGGTCTTTTCTGAACATGCATCTTGCTCTGTGCATGCACTTTCTAGTTTCCCTGGTATACATGGGAAATTTTCCAAGCCCTTATGCCCCAAAGATTCTCAGCTTTTCTTTCCTGCTTTTAGTATGTCTATTGTTTCCCTTGAACTGGTAATTTTTGCTCCAGGCAGTAGTGCCTTGTTCATTTGGTTTTCAATATTTTCAAGGAACATTCTTCCCTATAAAACTACTTTTTCACTCTAAGAGAGTTATGTGAAACTAAGGCAGGTCCCTTGTGTCAGTCCACGGCTAATACTCAGACATGTCAAAACAAACACAATTCCTTGGGAACAAGGTACTACTCCGTGCTGTCTTTGGGAGCAGGTACCTACATCAGGACCAAGGGCTGCCATCTTTAAGACCACCATGCTGGGTAAGGGGATAGCAGAAGGCTAAGTTAAAACGCTACAAAGTTCTTCTACCTTGTGCTGATGGCCTTTCTCCTGGTTTAGCAAACACTTGGTTACTATAAACCTTTGACTATCTTCCAAAGTTCAGATAAGGTTGGCTTTGACAGTTTTCCGTATTTTTTGGTGTTTCTAGAGAAGGCACTGTCTCCCTTGGAGGTCTCTACTCTACCATTTTTGCTTGTCATTCCCAGGTGGAGTTGTGTGTCCCTCTGACCATCAAAATAACTAGAGTGACATCAATTATTTTTTCTTTTTTCTTTTTTTTTTTTTTTTGAGACATAGTCTCTATTGCCCAGCCTGGAGTGCAGTGGCACAATCTCAGCTCACTGCAACCTCTGCCTCCTGGGTTCAAGCGATTCTTCTGCCTCAGCCTACCGAGTAGCTGGGACTACAGGTGTGCACCACCATGCTTGGCTAATTTTTGTATTTTAGTAGAGACAGGGTTTCACCATGTTGGTCAGGATGGTCTTGATCTCCTGACCTCGTGATCTGTCCGCCTTGGCCTCCCAAAATGCTGGGGTTACAGGCGTGAGCCACTGTGCCCAGCCTGTGTTACATTTTTAATATCTTTGCCTTTGATTTTACTTCATCCAGTACAGTTTTTTTTTAATTTGCATTTGCACTATTGCTCTTTGCCCATCCTTTTAGCCTTTTGAGTCACTTTACTCAAGTGTTAGTAACATCTGAATTTAACTTTTTTCCCACCCAATCTGAAGGTCTCTCTTTTGAAACAGATTTATTCCATTTAAGTTTACTGTTGTAAATGTTTGGTTTAAATTTTATTATTTTGGCTTTTTTTCATTCTGATGTATTTATTAAATAAAGGTGTGTTCAACTAAATTTCATTTCAAAGTAAGGAGAGGGGTGAATTTCTTGGGTGGTACAAAACACATACCAAAAAATTCCCTTCTTAACTGTTCTTAAGTGTACAAGTCAATAATGTTAAATGTATTCACACTATGTTGAAACCAATCTCCAGAACTTTTTCATATTGCAAACCTGAAA
The DNA here is from genome assembly GCF_029289425.2 of Pan paniscus. Taxonomy (NCBI): domain Eukaryota; kingdom Metazoa; phylum Chordata; class Mammalia; order Primates; family Hominidae; genus Pan; species Pan paniscus. The sequence continues at coordinate 52,789,485 of NC_073261.2, read as the reverse complement.
CTCTATACCCATTGAACAACAACTGCCCTTGTCCCCCTCCCCCAGCTCCTGGTAACCACTATTCTGCTTCCTGTCTATGAATAGATTACCTTAGATACCTCATATGAGTGTAATCATGCATATTTGTCTTTTTGTGACTGACTTGTTTCACTTAGCATAAGATCTTAAAGATTCATCCATATAATCCATGTAGCATGTTATAGGATTTCCTCCCTTTTTAATTCTGTATGATATTCTACTGTTTACATATACCACATTTTGTTTTTCTGTTATTCATTGATGGACATTTGGGTTGTTTCCACCTTTTAGCTATGGTAAATAGTGCTGCTGTGAACATGGGTATGTAAATGTCTTTTTGAGACCTTGCTTTCAATTCTTTGGGATACATACCCAGAAGAAGGATTGCCAGATCATATATAGTAGTTCTATTTTTAACTTTTTGAGGAGCCTCAACACTGTTTTCCCTAGTGGTTGTGCCATTTTGCAATGCCACCAACAATGTACAAGGGTTCTAATTTCTTTACATCCTTACGAACACTTGTTTTTTGTTTTTTTTTTTTTATAGTAGCCATCCTCATGGGTGTGAGGTAATACTGTTTTGATTTGCATTGCTCTTATGCTTAGTGATACTGAGCATTTTTTTTATATGCTTTTTGGCCATTTGTATGTCATCTTTAGAGAAATGTCTATTCAAGTCCACTTTTACTTTTTTTTTTTTTAAGAGGTGGGGTCTCACTGTTTTGTCCATCCTGGTCTCGAACTCCTGAGCTCAAGCAGTCTTTCCCCATTGACCTCCGAAAGTGCTGGGATTGTAGGCATGAGCCACCATACCTGGCCTGCCCATCTTTTAGTTAGGTATTTGATTTTTGTTGTTGTTGTTGTTGCGACTGCTTTATATTTTCTGTATGTTAACCCCTTCTCAGATACATGATTTGTAAATATTTTCTCCCATTCAATAGGTTGTCTTTCACTCTGTTGATTGTGTCCCCTGATGTACAAGTTTTTAAGTTTAGTGTGGTCCTGTTTGTCTATTTTTGCTTTTGTTGCCTGTGATTTTGGTGTAATATTCAAAAAATTATTGCCACATTGAATGTCATGAAGCTTTTTCTGTAAGAGTTATATGGGTTTAGGTCTTACATTTAGGTCTTTAACCCATTTTGAGTTAATTTTTGTACATGGTATAAGATAAGGGTCCAATTTCATTCTTTTGCATGTGGATATCCAGTTATCCAAGCATCATTTGTTGAAAAAGCTATCCTTTTCCCACTGAGTGGTCTTGGCACCCTCGTCAAAAATCATTTGAACATATATGCGAGAGTTTATTTCTGGGCATGTTTTCTTATTTCATTGGTCTGCTTGTTTGTCTTTAGGCTAATATCACACTATTTTGATTACTGTTCCTCTGGTAATATGTTTTCAAATCAGGAAGTGTGAATCCCCCAACATTGTTCTTGTCTTTCAAAGTTGTTTTGGCTATTCAGGATTTCTTATCATTTTTAATGATTTCTTGCTATTTCCAATCTTTTTTGTTGATTGCTATGTAATACATGTTTCTTCGAGTTGGTTTTTTGATAACTTAGCAACTATGTAATCTAATTAACTAATATGCTTCAACCACTTTCTCAATCTGTCACTGTCAGATATGAAACTATCTATTGGCTCTATTATATGAAAAATTAAGAAACTGATTTTACTTCTTCCCACCTATCCCCCACATAATTTTCCCCAACTAACCAATAGTGGTTATATTTTGTGAATTTTGTCTCAGCTCATTTATAGTAGTAGTATTACTATATTGACTAGCTTCTGTTTCAAGAATTAGAACATTTTACTTACATTTTATAAGATCAGGAGTTATTTTACATTAGTTGTATTTAAATATAGGGTCAGTATTTACCAGGAGTCTTTTCACATACCTATTTATGAGTTTGTTAATTTCAATCTGTTGTTTGACTAGACTGTTAAATGTTCAGGAGTGATCATCTTTTATGTTCTTGCAAATTTGAGACTGTTACCTTTATGTACCAGAACAACAACTGAGTTGGATATAAAAGTTTTGATTAACAGTTCTTAATTCAAAACTGTTAATTTTGCTCCTCTTTTCTGGATACCAGTATTTAATGTTTCATATGCTTGCTTGCTTGCTTGCTTTCTTTATTATTTCCATAGTTTGGAGGGAACAGGTGGTTTTTGGTTACATGGATAAGTTGTTTACTGGTGATTTCTGAGATTTTGGTGCACCCATCACCTGAGCAGTATACACTGCACCCAATGTGTAGTCTTTATTCCTCACCCCCCTCCCACCCTTCCCCCCCAAGTTCCCAAATCCATTATATCATCCTTATTCCTTTGTATCCTCATAACTTAGCTCCCCATTATAAATGAGAACATACAATATTTGATTTTCCATTCCTGAGTTACCTCACTTAGAAGAATGGTCTCCAACTCCACATTGCTGCAAATGCCATTATTTTATTCCTTTTTATGGCTGAGTAGTATTCCATGGTGTATATGTACCACATTTTCTTTATCTACACATTGGTTGATAGGCATTTAGGCTGCTTCCATGTTTTTGCAATTGCGAATCATGCTGCTATAAACATGCATGTGCAAGTATCTTTTTCATATAATGACATATTTTCCTCTGGGAAGATACCCAGTAGTGGGACTGCTGGATCAAATGGTAGTTCTACTTTTAGTTCTTTAAGGGATCTCCATACTGTTTTGCATAATGGTTATACTAGTTTACATTCCCACCAGCAGTGTAAAAATATTTCCTTTTCACCATGTCCACACCAACATCTATTTTTATTTTTTATTTTTTTAATTATGGCCATTCTTGCAGGAGTAATGTGGTATCTCATTGTGGTTTTAATTTGCATTTCCCTTACAATTAATGATGATGAGCTTGCTTTTTTTTTTTTTTTTTTTTGAGACAGAGTCTCACTCTGTTGCCCAGGCTAGAGTGCAGTGGCATGGTCTTGGCTCACTGCAACCTCTGCTTCCCAGGTTCAAGCGATTCTTCTGCCTCAGCCTCCCAAGTAGCTGGGATTACAGGCAGGTGCCACCACGTCTGGCTAATTTTTTTGTATTTTTAGTAGAGATGGCGTTTCACTGTCTTAGCCAGGATGGTCTTGATCTCCTGACCTCGTGATCTGCCTACCTCAGCCTCCCAAAGTGCTGGGATTACAGGCATAAGCCACCACGCCTGGCCAATGATGATCATTTTTGCATACACTTCTTGGCCATTTTTCCCCCCCCCGCCCCGAGACGGAGTCTCGCTCTTGTTGCCCTGGCTGGAGTACAATGGCACAATCTCCACTCACTGCAACCACTGCATCCCGGGTTCAAGCAGTTCTTCTGCCTCAGCCTCTGGAGTAGCTGGGATTACAGGTGCCTACCACCACACCTGGCCAATTTTTTGTATTTTTAGTATTTAATTTTTTGTATTTGCATTTTGTATTTTAGTAGTGGTTTCAGCATGTTGGCCAGGCTGATCTTGAACTCCTGACCTCAAGTGATCCACCTGCCTCGGCCTCCCAAGGTGCTGGGATTACAGACATGAACCATCGCACCTAGCCCATTTGTATATCTTCTTTTGAGAATTGTCTATTCTTGTCCTTTGCCCACTTTTTGTTGGGATTATTTGTTCTTTTCTTGATTTGTTTGAGTTCCTTGTAGATTCTGCATATTAGTCCGTTGTCGGATGCATGGTTCGCAAATATTTTCTCCCATTTTGTGGGTTGTTTGCTGATTATTTCTTTTGATGTGCAGGTCCCATCTATTTATTTTTGTTTTTTGTTGCATTTACTTTTGGGTTCTTGGTCATGAACTCTTTGCCTAAGTCAATGTCTACAAGAGTTTTTCCAGTGTTATCTTACAGAATTGTTATGGTTTCAGGTCTTAGATTTAAGTCTTTAATCCATCTTGAGTTAATTTTTTTGTAAGGGTGAGAGATGAGGATCCAGTTTCATTCTCCTATATGTGGCTTGCTAATTATCCCAGGACCATTTGTTGAATAGGGTGTCCTTTCCTCACTTTATATTTTTGTTTGCTTTGTCAAAGATCAGTTGGCTGTAAGTATTTGGCTTTATTTCTGGGTTCTGTATTCTGTTCCATTGGTCTTGGTGCCTATTTTTATACCAGTACCATGCTGTTTTGTTAACTATACCCTTGTAGTATAGTTTGAAGTCAGGTAATAAGGAGGCCTCCAGATTTGTTCTTTTTGCTTAGTCATGCTTCGGCTGTGTGTGCTGTTTTTTGGTTCCATATGAATTTTAGGATTGTTTTTTCTAGTTCTGCAAAGAATGATGATGGTATTTTGATGGAAATTGCATTGAATATGTAGATTGCTTTTGGCAATATGGTCATTTTCACAATATTAATTCTAGCCGTCCATGAGCATGGGATAGGTTTCCATTTGTTTGTGTCATCAATGATTTCTTTCAGCAGTGTGTTTCTCATTTTCCTTGTAGAGCTCTTTCACCTCCTTGGTTAGGTATATTCCTAAGGTTTTGTGTTTTTTGTTTGTTTGTTTGTTTTGCAGTTGTTGTAAAAGGGATTGAGTTCTTGATTTGTTTCTCAGCTTGGTCTTTGTTGGTGCATAGCAATGCTACTGATTTGTGTACATTGATTTTGTATCCTGTAACTTTACTGAATTCATGTGTCAGATCTAGGAACTTTTTGAATCGTCTTTAGGATTTTCTAGGTATACAATCATATCATCGGTGAACAGTGACAGTTTGACTTCCTATTTACCTGCTTGGGTGCTCTTTACTTTTTTATCTTGTCTGATTGCTTTAGCTAGGACTTCGAGTACAGTGTTGAATAGCAGGGATGAAAGTGGGCATTCTTGTCTTGTTCCAGTTCTCAGGGGAAATCCTTTTAACCTTTTCCCCATTCAGTATAATTTTGGCTGTGGGTTTGCCATAGATGGCTTTTATTACCTTAAGGTATGTCCTTTCTATGCCGATTTTGCTGAGGGTTTTAATTATAAAGTGATGCTGAATTTTGCCAGATGCTTTTTCTGCATCTTTTGAGATGATCATGTGATTTTTATTTTAAATTCTGTTTATGTGGTGTATCACATTTATTGACTTGTGCATGTTAAGCCATCCCTGCATCCCTGGTATGAAACCCACCTGACCATGGTGGACTATCTTTTTGATATGCTGTTGGATTTGGTTAGCTGGTATTTTTTTGAGGACTTTTGCATCTGTGTTCATCAGGGATATTGGTCTTTTGGTTCTTTGAAAAGATAAACAAAATTGGTAGACCATTAGTGAGATTAACCAAGAAAAGAAGAGAGAAGATCCAAGTAAACTCGATTAGAAACAAAATGGGAGATATTACAACCAATACCACAGAAATACAAAAGATCATTCAAAGCTATTATGAAAACCTTTACATGTACAAACTAGAAAATCTAGAGGAGATGGATAAATTCCTGGAAATATACAACCCTTCTATATTAAATCAGGAAGAAATAGGAACTCCGAACAGACCAATAACAAGTAGTGAGATTGAAACAGTAATTTAAAAAACTGCTATCAAAAAAAAGTCCAGGACCAGATGGATTCACAGCTGAATTCTATCAGACATTCAAAGAAGAATTGGTACAAATCCTACTGAAACAATTCCAAAAGATAAAGAGGGAATCCTCCTTAAATCATTATGTGAAACCAGTATCACCCTAATACCAAAACCAGGAAAGGACATAACAAAGAAACTATTGACTCGCTCTTTCTGTGTTTCTCTCTGCCCCGTGCTGTCTCCCCTGCAGTCTCTGCAGTCCAGGCCCTCTTCTCTCTCTATGATCTCTTTGCACTCTGTCTGTTTCTCTGTTCTGTCTGCCTCTGCTCACCCACACGTGCACTTGTGCCCCACATGCCCCACCCTCGTTCTCTCTGGTTCCCACTGTGTCTGTTGTGTGTCTCTATTCTTCTTCTGATTACTCTTTCCTCCCCCACCCTTATCTCTTTAATGTTATTGCTATGTTTGTCTCTGTGCTTTCTCTGTATGTTTTCACTCTTTTTCTTTCCTGTCTCCCTTCTGCAGTTCTGCTTCTTGGTGTCTGGTTGTCTTCTGGTGGGGGAGAAGGGATAGTTTACTATTGTCAGTACAAAAAGTGAAGAAAAAAGGTCATTCAGCAGTTTTTCTTTATGAAGAAAAAGCTGAAGATGATGAATGACTTCTCTGTATTTTAGATCTCTCCTTATTTATATTAGCTCATGTTTCCAGCAGGTGGGCAAATAAACAACACAAGCAAACTACCAAACAGAGAGACCTCCATGAGAAAAGAAAATGAGAGCTTTATGTCCAACTAAATGTTTATTAATGTTTCATATATTTTTGTAAAATGGAGTTCATATCAGACTTTACATGCCTATATATGAAGAGAAATTACACTCAAAAGCAGCATCCTGAAATCCAAAGCGTAAATTTTTTATACGTTTACAGAGAAAGAATTAAGATATAAAACTATGTATACATATTATAATCCAAATATACATACATATGTGTGTATATATATGTATACATATCAGTATCACCAGAACAAAATATGTCATACATAGAACAAAAAACTGAAATTATTATAAAAATATGAATTATGATTTTTTCTTTTATATTTTTGTCTATTTTTTACAAGAAGTATGTTCTAATAAGAAACCATAAAAGTTGTTTTTGTTTAACAATAATAGAATAAGGTAAGCCAGACTGATAAACACAAAATGTTAGTTATAAGCTTAGAAGGTGAATTCCCAAATTTCTCATTGACTTCTATTTTGGGTGTAAAAGACCATTTTGAGCTTCCCAAACTAGTCATAATGAACCCTTCTAGAGGTATAGTGAAATAATAGGATTAGAGAACTAGTATACATGGTTTCTGTGTCATGATAAAGTACAGTTTTCTTTTAACTTCCAGTGCCAAGGGTTGAGTTAAATGTACTCCTCAGTTCATGACCCCTCTTTTTAAAATTTTATCACTATATGCCATCCTCATTTCTGTCTCCCCATAGGAAACCAGTCTTATGTAAATATCTTTCAGGTTACATGAATTCTTACAAAATACATATTTTTTAAGTATGCATGAACTTTCATCATATATAAAAGGTGTACCATTATTTTTGTTATGTTGGCTAAGTTTTGTATTTTCAAAGTCTGCCTACATTGCTGTAAGTATATCTAATCGCATAATGCTCCATGGAGTGCATCTACCCACTTACGCATGAACTTCTCTATGATGGGCACCCAGGTTCCTGTCAGTTCCCCAGCACAACAGAACATGGCAGTGCTGTCTTTGTCCATGTCCCCTTATGCATCTGTCTGAAACTGTCTTTAGCATATATACCCAGAAGTGGAATTCTTGGCTTACAGGCTCGTATACTTAATTTCCTACATTAGTACCAAATTGCTTTCCAGTTCATATTCCTACCTGCAGTGCATGAAAATTTCCATTTCTACTTCTCTGCCAATTATTTCTAATTTTTATCAGAACACTAGTAAAACGAGTTTCTATACCATGGGAAGATAGGTGTTTTTTTTTTTTTTCTTTTTAATGAGATGATACTTGTCTTGAACATCTAGAGTATCTCTTTAATTTCCATGGGAAGAGAGTTTTTTATATAATTTACAGTGCTTTCAACCAGAATACATTCATTTGTTCATTCATCCAAACATAATTATAGAATTGACAAAAGCACAGAGTGACATACTTTAATAAGCTTTTCTCAGATTTATATATATGAGTGAGAAAATATCTGGAAAATTTTTATAACAATATTTAAAAACTTGATTTAAATATCTGGTAAAACTTCATTGTCAAAACACAGCATCCACAGTTGTTCCAAATACCCATGGAATATTTACAAAATTAATTGTACATTAGACAAAATATTGATGAATTCTCAAAGCAGAAGTTTTATAAGTAAGCCCATATTCTGTAACTGTAATGCAGTAAAATTGAACTTAACAACTATAATTTTTAATTTTGCTAATGCTTTAAATTGCATTTCTATTAGGTTTCAGATTTGCCATTTACATTTCTTACTTTGAGAATTACCTTTGTGTATCCTTTGCCTGTTTTTCTCTGAAGGTTTTTTTCCTGTTCATTTTTGTAAACATATTTGGAGACCACTGTAGTTGCTGTTTTTTAAATTCTGTTTTATTACTTTTTTTTTTTTTTTTTTTTTGAGATGTCTCGCTCTGTCACCCAGGCTGGAGTGCAGTGGAACGATCTCGGCTCACTGCAACCTCCACCTTGCGGGTTCAAGCGATTTTCCTGCCTCAGCCTCCTGAGTAGTTGGGATTACAGGTGCGTGCCACCACGCCTGACTAATTTTTTTGTATTTTTAGTAGAGACGGGGTTTCACCATGTTGGTCAGGCTGGTCTGAAACTCCTGACTTTGTGATCTGCCCACAGCCTCCCAAAGTGCTGGAATTACAGGCGTGAGCCACCGCGCCCGGCCACTTTTTTTTCTTTTTTAGAGATGTGGTCTTGCTATGTTGCCCAGGCTGATCTCAAACTCCTGGCCTCAACCAATCTTCCCACCTAAGCCTTCTGAGTAGCTGGGACTACAGGCATGTGCCACTGTGCCTGGCTTCCTATTGGTTTTTAAGCTTAATTACATTGTGTTAATATTGGAATAAATAATATTGTTATGTATTTCTTTATTTCTGTGTTCATGCTAAGAAAGATCTTCCAACCTCAAGATTTGTTTTTAAAAAATTATCCTGCTTTACTTTTGATACTTTTTGAGGGATATGGAAGCTTTAAGCTTTAATTTAAGCTTAAGCTTTTAATCTACATGGAATTTATTTTTGTGTGTATAGGTATAAATTTATTTCCAAATGGTAGCTAGTTGCCAATAAAGATTTTTAAATAAAGTAATGTCAATAAATTAATTTATTAGAAAAATCTAATGTTCTTTTGTTAAGCTAGACTCCAATCAGTTAGAATTGGTAAATAATTGGCATGGTTCTTTCGAAATTTCCATTCAAAACAACTGAAATAACATATGGACACCTTATAAAAATTGACAGACCTGAAGAGGAAATTAATTCTGACTGAAATATGAAGGAGTTTTATTTATTAAACTTGAAGTTGGATCAGATCATCCAAGTGAAAATATCTAACAAGCTAGATGGATCTGACCCCATGAGGATATCATGAGTGAGATGAAGATTTTAGAGTCATCCATGTAAAGGTGGTGGTAATTCTCATAGTTATTAAAGCCAAGAGGAAACATATTTGGGAGAATGCAAAGAATAAATAAATGTATAGGGCTACTTCCAGGCTGTAATTTTTCAAAGCTGATAGAAAAAGCTTTGGGAAACATGGTGTCTCGCTCTATCACCCTCTACAAAATTGTATGATCATTTGTCAACCTTCTGGTTTTCCTGTGAGTTAATTGAGTGTTTTAGCTCTTGATTCATTTTCTTTCTGTCCAACCCAAAGCCCTACCATTATCTGGGAAACTTTATTATCCCATTAGAGTTTTTTTTACCTTAGTTGTAATGATCATTGACTGTAATAATTTCCACTGCATTTTAGCCATACATTCTCTTAACTATTGTTTGAATTTTGGATTCACTCAAAATTATTTGTTCTCTGCAATCTTTACTTCTTCACATACCAAAATAAATTTTTCAAGAACCTGTTATGTAGGCACAGTACATTGTTAATTTTCTGAGGAAGATTTTCCATAGTTTTCTGATCAACCACACTGGCAGAAATAGATAACTAGTTCTAATTTCCAAAAGGTAAGTAATAGATAGTTACCACCTGAGTTTCTGCTTCTGCAACCTTTTTTCACTAGGAATTAAATGTATGTCAAAGCGTTATTTTTTGGACAGACACTTGGTCATTGTGTCACCCCTTGGTGATGAGTAAATTTTATTGAAAATATACTTGCTGGTTGATTGACACAGTTCTATAAACTTTTCACAAGAAAAGACAGTCTTTTGGTGCCATAGACTATATTTCTCATTTTGAGTCTGACCGTTTTATCAATGTGTGTCTCTGGTCCTAAGCCTGAGTGATTATAAATGAATTAGCATAAACCCATGCCTCTAAAGGAAAAGCATCTCCCAGCAGGCACCTGGCTAGCTGAAGGCCAGCAGTACCAATCCTCCTGCCTGAAGAATAGCAGTGTAGGGTCATATCAGAAAACATGGCCCTTTTCCTATGTTGGATATGTTTTTCTAAGATCAGTTTCCACCTAACAAGCAATTTTTTAATTGAAAAGCTTTTATTTCTAGGTCTGTCTCATGTCTTTAATAAATACGGGAATGAGTCTCATTTAGTTCTTAAGCTAAAGAGTACTACAAAAACCCTGAAACATCTCTGAGATGGTACATTTACTTTCCATTGTTACTCTTGTATAAGACAGCAACAGGTGAGTTTGCTCTCATAATGGAAATTAAAACAGAAGCAGCCAGCCAGCATGTATTTCCTTCCAAGATTGTGTACAACAGAAAGCCTAACCCATGGTGGCTGATAATGCCATTTAATATGTAGTCACCTAAATCTTTATGTGTCAGCTCCATTGCAGAGGATCCAGTGGGCTACTCCACACCCAAGCCTGAGGGATGAGGAGATCATTAGAGGAGATGCGTGGGACTCTCCCACGGACTAAGGAAAGTGAACTGTTTTGGTTTACTGACCGCATATATAAATGGATTCAGGAAAAAAAAAAAAAAAAAGTTCTATCCCATGATGGGTCCTCAGCACAAATTGTGGGACATGAGTGCAGGTGTGTGCATTGTGGTTATTGTGAATCCGTGGATGGATTCAACATCACATGGCACGGTTCTGACAGTTTGTGCTTGGCCCAGCTTTAGAGTAGTGCTCCATCACTCCTATAGCATCCAGTGCCCACCTTTTTTTAGGATTGTTTGTTGTTTATTACATGAAGACAACACTGTTTATCACTTTCCAAGGTTGATCTTTTTCTGATTTCGGTAACAGGAGATGCAGAACTATAGAGTATAACCTTTTTTCTCCAAACAAGACTTCATAGTCCATATTTTTTTCAGTTGGCATACAATAAATAAGTGCATTTTATGCCTTTCTTGACATATTTTCCATGCCATAAAGTTTACCTGTTTAAAGTGTACAGTTTAATGGGTCTTGATGTAGTCACAGAATTGTGCAACCATCACCGTAATCTGATTTTAGAACATTTTAAACACCCTCCAAAAAAATCCTGTAAACATTAACAATCAATCTTCATTTCCCCAACCTCCCACCTCTGCCACAGCCTGCAGGCAACCACTAATGACTTTCTGTTTCTATGGATTTGCCTATTCTGGACCTTTCATATAAATGGAATCACACAGTCTTTCGTGACTGACTTCATTCACTTAACATAGTATTTTCAAGGTTCATCCACCTCATAGCATGTGCTCATTCCTTTTAATGGCCAAAGGACATTCCATTCTATGAATATACCACATTGTATCTATTCATCAGTTCATGGACATTTGTGTTGTTTCTGTTTTTTGTCTACTATGAACAAAACTGCTATGAATATTCATGTAGAAGTTTTTTTGAGGGCATATGTTTTCATTTCTCTTGGGTATATACCTAGGAGTGGAATTAATCATATGACAACTCTATGTTTAACCATTTGAGGAACTGCCAGACTTTTCCAAAATGACTGCACCATTTTACATTCCCACCAGCAGTATGTGAGGGTTCCAATTTTTCCACATCCTAGTAAACAGTTGTTTTTGTCTCTGTCTTTGATTGTCATCTTCCTACTGGGCTGGATAATTATATTGGGTTGAGAGAGAATTTATTCTTAGACTTTTCTATTTTTAAATGTTTACCTTTTTATAGGCAAGCATTACTAAATGAAAAAGAATTTGAAATGAAAACGGAAACATTCCAAGGCTCCTCATATAATCCAGTGTAATTGTGTGTTTTTTCACACCCTGTGGTGCACACCATGACTGCTTGTGTCCTTTGGAAGTGCAGGATGTTCACAGAACCTCAGACTTGGAAGGGACCACTGGAGTCCTGTGAATCCTACCCACTCCCATCAACACTTCTGCTGCATCTGCACCAAATGACAGGCCACCCTCTAATAGCTCCACCTCTCACATGCTACTTATGGGGCAGCCAGTTCCATTTGCCTAAGGCTCCAGTTATCAAAGGCTTTAACTTAAATCCAATATCTCCTTGCATTGGAATACCTGGCTCTGCTCTCAGAGCTGCTCTCTGAAGGCACAGGAAACAGACCTAGCCCTCTGCGTCTCAGACCCCCACCTCCTTTCCTGATGTGTTTTTTCTCAGGTCTTCACTCCATGAACCGTTCCACATGGGCTGTGGTATCTACTCTCCTTTCTGAGTTTGGCAGCTTTCCTGGGTATAAGTTTGTTGGTATTTTGTTTTTAAATATGTCCCTCTCAGCTAAGCTTGTTGTGCTTCAGGTAGTGAGAGCGTATTGACCAACACAACTTACCACCTTCCATTCAGTGACTGGACCATGTCTGTGGCCTAACGTATGTTATTCCTTTTGAACTCCTTAAATCTTTACTGCCACACCCTTCCCCACAAGTTTTTGTTTATTCTCATTTCTTGAACTGGTAATACAGTACAACCACATGATACAAAATATTTGATCAAGAGTGTCCTTCCTACTCCTGTTCCCCAGCACCCAGCCCTCCTTTGCAGAGGTATACAATAAAATTTCATCCGTTTTAAGTGTACAGTTAACTTTTAGTAAATTTACAGAGTTTTGCAATCATCACCAAAATCCAGTTCTAGAACATTTCTGTCGTTACCAAAAGGTCCCTTTGTACCTCTTTGCAGTCAATCCTTGTTCCCAGCCCCAGGCAACCTCTCATCTGCCTTCTGTCTCTTCTGGAGATTTTATGTATATAGCGTCAGATGTGGTCTTTTGCATCTGCCTTTTTTTGTTAACATCATGATTTCAAGGTTCATCCGTGCTGTAGTATGCATCAGTGGTTCCTTTTTGTTGCTGAATAGTATTCCATTTTATGGATATACCACATTTTGCTTATCTTTCAGTTGATGGCCATTTGGATTGTTTGATTTTTTTGGATGTGAATGCTGCTATTAATATTTGTGTAAAAGTTTTGTGTGGGCATACATTTTCATTTCTTCTGGGTTTTTACTCAGGAGTGAAATTGGTAGGTCATATGATAGGTTTATGTTTAACTTTATCAGAAATTGCCTAAGTGTTTTCCAGAGTGGCTGTATCATTTTACATTCTCACCTGCAATGTGTGAGGGTTTCGGTTTCTCCACTTCCTTGTCAACACTTGCTATTGTCCACCTTTTTATTTATAGCCATTCTAGTGGGAGTGAAGTGGTATCTTATTGTGAGTTTAATTTGAATTTCCCTAATGACTGATGATGTTGAACATTTTGTGTGCTTATTGGCCACTCTTATATCTTCTTTGATGAAGTGTCTTTTTAAATCTTTTTGCCCATTTTAAAATTAGGTTATCTTCCTACTGAGTTGAAAGAGCTCTCTATATACTCTGGTTACAAGTCCTTTATCAGATGTATTTTTTGTAAGTAACTTCTCCCAGGCTGTGGCTTTTGAATTGCAAATGGTTTTAATACAGTAATGATGAAGTCCCATTTAAACTGTTTGTCTTTTATGGATTGTGGATTGTACTTGGGGTGTTATATTCAAGAACTGTTTGCCTAACCAAAGTCACAGAGATATTCTCCTATGTTTTTCATTAAAAGTTTATTGTTTTAATTATTATGTTTAGGTCTAAAATCCATTTTTAGTACATTTTTTGTGTACGGTGTGTTGTCTAACTTCATCTCTTTGCATAGGGATATTTAATTGTCCCAGCATCATTTGTTCAAAATAGTATTATTTTCTCCAATTAGTTGCTTTGGCCCCTTTGTTGAACACTAATTGATCACATACGTAAGGCTTCATTTGGAATTTTCATTCTGTTCCATTGATATGTCTGTATCTTTTTTTTTTTTTTTTTTCTTAAGACGGAGTCTCACTCTGTCATCAAGGCTGGAGTGCAGTGGCACGATCTCGGCACACTGCAACCTTTGCCTCCTGGGTTCAAGCGATTCTTCTGCTTCAGCCTTCCGAGTAGCTGGAACTACAGGTGCGTGCCACCACACCCAGCTAATTTTTGTATTTTTAGTAGAGACCGGGTTTCACCATATTGGCCAGGCTGGTCTCGAACTCCTGAGTTTGTCATCTGCCTGCCTTGGCCTCCCAAAGTGCTGGGATTACATGCATGAGTCACTGTGCCTGGCCAATCTAGATCTGTCCTTATATCAATACCACAATGCCTTGATTGCTGTAACTTTATAAGATTTGAAATCAGGAAATATAAGCCCTCTACCTCTTTTTTTTTTTTTTTTTTTTTTTTTCAGTAACTTTGGCCCTTGTGGTCCTTGCCATTTCCATATAAAGTTGAGATCATTTTGTAGATTTCTTGAAAAATGCTTGCTGGAATTTTGATAGAGATTGTGTAGAATCAACAGATTAATTTGGGGATTATTGCCATCCTAACAATTTTGAGACTTCCAATCCGTGTATGGTGAGTGTCTCACCATTTATATTGACTTCTGATGTCTCCCAGCAATGTTTTCTAGTTTTTAATGTGCAAACCTTGCACTTCTTTTGTTAACTTTATTCCTAAATATTTTATTCTTTTTGATGCTATTGTGAGTGAGATAGTTTTCTTAATTTTATTTTCAGGTTGTCACTTGCTAGAATGTAGAAATACAATTGATTTTTTTATCTTATTGATCTTATATTCTGCAACCTGGGTAACCTTGGTTATTAGTTCTAGTTCTTTGAGGATTCCTTAGTATTTTCTACAAAGAAAATCATGTCATTTGTAAATAAAACCAGTTTTACCTCTTCCTTTCAATCTGGATTCTTTTCTTTCAGAGACATTTTATAAATAAAAAAGCAAACACCTACATATACTTTTTTAGTACCTAACATGCTTTCTTCCCCTTTTTTATAGCTGCAGAGAAGGTATAATGTATTTCATATCAGTCACTTCTTTTTTATGTTCCTTTTTTTAAGGAGAAAATAAAAATATATTTTTTAACATCATATTAGTCTCTAGTTTTATATCAGTGTTTTATATTTTACCATCTAAATCATCTGTTATTTCTAAAATGCAGATTTCGTTTCCTTTTCTAGATGGGGAAACTGACACAAAGAGGTTATGGCTTGCCTAAGTAGAGACCGCTAATAAAGGGAAGACCTGAAACTGGCCTAGCTGTTTGGAATCCTGACACAGAGCTTTTTTTTTTTTCCCCTGCATCAAAGTTGCTGCCATTCCTCCTGCCTAATGAGCAGGACTTTACAATTGCCCCTACTAAACATGCTCTGATTTAGCCCATCATTCCTGTTATTATTTGGGATCCTGACAGAGGCCCTCTCTCTGATGAGTATTGTATGTAAATTCTCCTGCTTTCCATATCTAAGACATTTATGTCTAAAATCTTAAGAAGGAATAGCCAGCACCAAACCTAGTGATTGCACACAGTAATTGCTTAGTAAATATTTGTTGTCAAATGCAAGATGTACCACTCAGTAAAGACATCTGTTTTGAAATTATATTTGGATAAGGTTGGTTCAATCAGTTATGATTCTATCAACTTGTATTATCATCCAACCCATATAACTCCATCTTGCCCTCAAAGATGCTATTAAATGTTTTGGCATTTTGTTCAAATCTGGGTATGGTATGCTATGTATTCTTTTGGTTAGCCAGTAAAGTGACCTTATGTACTAGAGAAAACAAGGCTAACCTGGCAGGGCATGCTCTGCCTGCCTGACTGAGCTTGGCTTAAATCTGCTCATCTTTTTTTTCACCAGTTCCTTGCAAATTATCTGATTCGTGATGCATCCTAAATTTTACATGTCATCAGTGTTCAGCCCACTAGTTTGCAATGCCTACCTTTCCGAAAATCAAAGTATTTCCTTTCTTCAAGTGTCTAACATAGATCTTCCTCCCCAAAATTCTGTTACAAGTTTCTTTGTGACTCTGGAATATGGTTTATCTAGTTCAAGGGATCAGATATGCTCAGTTTCCTATCCTTACCCTGGCTTTAATTTACCTCCACCAGACCTGCCTAAGTAGAAAATTCCCTAACATTTATTCAAAATATAGATAACCAGACCCCTCCCCTAGAGATTCCAATTCATTATTCTGGGTTAGCCTCCCTCTGTCCTTATTAACGATGGAGATATTAACAATGAACAAGTTTAAGAAGCAGTATTTTACACTATAGTATTTGTTCAGCTATATCTTGTTAATCATTTTGTCATCCACCGACATTCCACCATCAGCTGCAATCCCTGAAATTGCCTTCATTGCTCTACTTGCTCTGAACGTAATTTAAAAGGCCTTTGGGACTCTCTAATACTTTTTGCAATGCTCTACTCATCAGGACGTCTCACGAGCCTTGTAGGTCTTTGGTGTTTGTCTTAGTATACATGTTTGAGTCAGCTCTTAATTGGAGAGCGCTCTCTTCAGTTCATCACTCTTTTTAGCTATCTCCAGGCCTCTTTATCTCACATGAAAATTATGTGCAGGTGTCACTTCAGAATTTCATTCTGAAGATGCATCAGACTAATGTTTGGCTAGCATTCTCTTCAGAGTTTTTCCAAGCCCAGTGAAAATAGCCAGGCTTTTTTTTGTCTTACCACCTTATAACAGCTTAAGTCCTATCCAACTACAACATTCTCCCTATCACAGATACAAGGCAGCAAGTTCACAGTATCTCAAGCTTCCTCCAAATGCATCTCAACAGTTTGAATTGGATTAGAAAGAGGACTTGTTGGCTTGCTTATCCTGTGGGTAACTGTGACATTGACTGCAGGTAATAATAACAAGATCTGTTTTATTTTTCTAGGTAGCAAACCATGTGATTTCTTCTGACTCTATTTCCTCTTCTGCCAGTAGTTTCCTGAGCTCGAACCCTACTTTTTGCAACAAGCAGAATGTACACATGTTAAACAAGGGCATACAAGCAGGTAATTACTTGAATCTAAACTTTTTCATTGAAATACATTGAAATGGCTCTTAAACATATAAGATACTCAACCTCAATCATAATAAAGGACATGAAGATAAAACTATATCCAACTGCCAATTTTCATCTTGTCAGATTGGCATAAATTCAAGTGTGATGGCAAGTTTGTGGGTAAGAGTGTAGGGAAGCGGGTTCCCTTGTATATTTCAGTGGGAGTAGAAGATGATTCACTGTGAAAGGCAATTTGAAAGTTCCTATCAAAATTACTTTCACTCAGCATTTTTACTTTTGAAATGTCTGCTATAGAAATACTATGAATATGTGGAATTTAACCTATAGATATACTTGCATATGTGCAAAATAGTGTACAAAATTAACCACTAAAACATTGTTTATAGCAGGAGATTAACGTGAATTTAGGTGTTCCTCAATCGCTGAATGATTACATAAATTATTGTATGTCTAGATAATGAATGAAATTCTACATAGAATGAGGAAGCTCTCTCTGTACTAACATGGAAAGATTTCCAAGGCATGTAATTGATTTTAAGAAAAGGTACAGAACAGTGTATAGCATACTACAATATGAATTTTTTTAAATAAAAGAAATAAAGGAGGGAAGAGAATTGCTTAAATGTGCAAAATGAATTCTCTGGAACCATATGGGGTTGTGAACAGAATAAATGGAGACCAGAAGTGGGAAGGAGGATTTTTAGCTATTGCCTTTCTATACCTTTTGGTTTCATAAAATAAAAATAAATAAACTTTCATCTTGATTTGTTTCTTCCCCTCAAATCCTGTCTTCTGTCAGCCTCTTCCTTACCTGGGTGACTACCAAAAGGACTCTTAAGTATTTATTGTCTTTCTAACTTGGGATCAGAGTTGAAATCCTTTACCCTTTGAACCCATATTTATTCTTCTTCCCCTGTAATACCTAAAATGAGTTACAAATAAAACCCTTTCTTTTTTCGTTGCCCTCTTTTTCCCTCCTACTCTCCCCTGTCCTTCCTTCTTTTCCTCTCTCTTCCCATCCCTCCATCCCACACAAAGGGATTGTATTTTTGAAACATTAAAAAGGGTTCACGTACTCACTTGAATAAATCTGTCAACTCAGCCTCAAGGTTACTCCCAGAGACACCTATGATCCTTCCCCTCAGGTAACTTGGAGATTGTGAACGGTGCCAAAAAACACACTCGAGATGTTGGGATGACTTTCCCAACTCCAAGTTCCAGCGAGGCTAAATTGGAAGAGGACAGTGATGTGACTTCTTGGTCAGAAGAAAAACGTGAAGAGAAAATGCTCTTTACCGGTTATCCTGAGGACAGAAAGTTAAAAAAGAACAAGAAGAATTCCCATGAAGGTCAGTTTCTCATTCCAGATCTTGTAGTAGAGAAACTAGTGAATTTCAAGTCCCCTGCGATGCTGACTCTGTGTTTCCAAGTGACTCTATATGGTCCCCACCTACCCCCAGCCACAACCTTGTCAGGTTTTCAAAGTCCAGCATGGCAGTTACACAGTCATCCCTGCAGCAAAACCAGACTCAAGGGCACCCTGTGGCCTCTGACAGCTGAGACCCCTGAGAACCTGTATTATATGCATATCCTGGATAAGAGCTGGGTGGGGCTGTAAAAAAGTGAAAAATCTGTTTTCCTTCTAAAACTGTTTCCTGTAGGAGTTTCCTGGTTTGTTCCTGTGGAAAATGTGGAGTCTAGATCAAAGAAGGAAAACGTGCCTAACACTTGTGGCCCTGGCATCTCCTGGTTTGAACCAATAACCAAGACCAGACCCTGGAGGGAGCCACTGCGGGAGCAGAACTGTCAGGGGCAGCACCTGGACGGTCGGGGCTCCCTGGCAGGCCCAGGCAGAGAGGCTGGCAGAGACCTACTGAAGCCATTTGTGAGAGCAACCCTTCAGGTGCAGTGACGTTGACTTAACTTTAATGCTACGTGTAGGGAGAAGAAGGGTAAGGCGCAGAGAAGCTGGCTCTGTGACTTGGCGAGCTGAGGTGTAGGCCTGAGACGCTCTTTTCCAGCACCTCCGCAGTTCACCTGTTTTCACACACAAGGGTTGGGTTTCTCATCATCTGTCAAAGGCTGCCTTACTCCTAACCATAGATGATGCATCACCGTCGGGATCTGGGGACAAGGCCACAGGAGGGAGGATTTGCATCTCTGCTTATTGGGCCTGTGGGTCCCTGTGTGTGGAGGGCCCGGAGGCCTGACGCTTGTGCAGCCTCATGTGTGTTCCTCCATGTCCGTAGCTCCTATTTCTGCTGCATGTCGGATTTAAAGGAAACCAAGTCTCTTCTGATGTGTCCCTTGGGGGATAAAGGAAATGTTATTAATGATGTATTTGTCTGAATAGATCTTTAAAATAGCACTATGGGAAGAGCTGTATTGCATTGACATTTCAAAGAGTTGTAATCGCCATAGTCTTAGTTCCTGGCCTATGCTGAAGGCATGTCTTTGATCCCTGCGGGTTCCAAGCTGCAGCTCTCCCCCATAGAAAGATGTCAGAGGATTCTTCAACGCTAGATATTTTCTCGGCATTTGAATCAGACTTCCCCAAACCTCTTGGGCAGGTGGTGTGTTTCCAGCCATATGGAGAGTAGATTGCATCATTAATCTGAGGCTGGGCATTTTCTCTTTTTTTTTTCTTTTAGGAATCGCTTCAGTTTCACAGACCTGACTTCATCTCCCGCTCTGGGGAGCGGATAAAGCGCCTGAAGTTAATAGTCCAGGAGAGGAAGCTGCAGAGCATGTTACAGACGGAGCGGGATGCACTATTCAACATTGACAGGGAACGGCAGGGCCACCAGAATCGCATGTGCCCGCTGCCCAAGAGAGGTACGCCCTGCCCGTTCACTTTCCTGTGAGTGGAATAGAGAAGGCAAGGTCTGCTGCTGTGCTGCAGAGGCCTGCTAAAGGCCAGCCCAGGCCAGTTACCTGGGCAGACAGTGACGTTTTGCTTGCCAAGACTCAAACCTTCTTAGCTAACAGAACCTCCCCAACTTAGCCGTCAGCACATTCATGATCCAAGTAAGCCCAGTTACTCTAAGCCCTGTCACTGCATCGTAAACCAGCTCTGTGTCTGTGAGCAAGTTCCAAAAGTATATTGATTTTTCCTGAAAAGATGGGGCTGATTCCAGGCATGCGTACCTCTTAGGATGGTAATAATAATAATAATAATAAACACATAGTCCTTACATCTTGCCCAGGCACTGTTCACATTAGCGCTTACAGCACTCTCAGTAGGTACTATTAATATATCTACTTTATAGTGAGAAAACTGAATCAAAGGGAGATTAAGTACCTCTCCCAAGATGACATACCTAGCAAGTAAAAGCTAAGATTTGAACCCAGGTGTGCTCCTCTGGAGTCTGCATTCTTAACAATTATGATAAGCAGATCTTGATAAAATAATGAAAGCTGTGAAAACTACAAAGCACTACCTAATTCTTTTATCCAGCTTTAGAAACTGGCCAGATTTTTAATTCAAAGCCTAGTCTTTGCTACAGAGTGTTAGGTCCTTAGGGCCTTAGGCTGCTGTCCCTGTTACCCTAGTCTAACACTGGCTTGCCTTGGTCATTGCTCCCCACTCAGTCTTGCCAGCTCAGGGTAGGGGCACCAAGTCCTAGCAGCTCCCTCTCCCAGCTCTTGCACCACACCCTCTGGGTTAAGTCACTGTCCACTGAAAACCCTTTCTTCTCTTGCCTAGTCTTCCTGGCTATCCAGAAGAACAAGCCTATCAGCAAGAAGGAAATGATTCAGAGGTCCAAACGGTAAGACCAAGAAAACAAGAGTACGTATACAAGTGTAAACCAGGCCACCAAGTGGTCGGGAGCTCTGGCTTGCACCCAGAATAAACGTGTATTATACTCAAGTTTAAACATTATGAGAAAGTTGTGAGAGTCATTTCTCACTTACGGCACTGAAAAAAAAAAAGCACATCATGGTATGAATGACTCATATGCAAAAGATGAAAAACTCCTCACTAATTTACATGTCTTAGGCTCCTCTTTATTAGAAACCTAAATGTAAATAAAGAATATTTTAGGCCAGGTACGGTGGCTCATGCCTGTAATCCCAGCACTTAGGGAGGCCGAGGTGCGCAGATCACATGAGGTTAGGAGTTCGAGACCAGCCTGGCCAACATGGTGAAACTCCATCTCTACTCAAAATACAAAAATTAGCTGGGTGTGGAGGCGCACGCCTGTAATCCCAGCTACTCAGTAGGCTGAGCCGGGAGGATCTCTTGAACCTGGGAGGCAGAGGTTGCAGTGAGCTTAGATGGCACCACTGTACTCCAGTCTGGGCGACAGAACGAGACTCCATCTCAAAAAAATTTTAAAAAAAGATTATTTTGAAATAAAATTAAATATGTATTTGGGCCACATCTTTTATTCTAGCAATCCCATTTCTAGGAATTGATCCCATAGGGTGAGAAAGAACAGTGTTCTCCAGAACACAGTAAGTTAAACTTTTTTAAAAGATTAAATTTTCGAAGCATCTGAACACTGTTTCCATTTGTGGTCTTTAAAAATAAGTATTCGTGCCTATGTAGATGTGTGTACTTTTATATGCATAGAATATTTCTGGAAGACAGAAAAAACTAGTAATACTGATTGCCTTTGGAAAGGATAACAGTAGATTTTTTGACTTTTTATAATTTTTGAATTTTGTGCCATGATGAACGAACATTAGCTACTCGTTAATTAATTCATTTGAGTGTTGAATGTGGTGGTACATTTCTGTAATCCTACCTACTCAGGAGTCTTAGGTGAGAGAATCTCTTAAGCCCAGGAATTTGAGACTGCAGTGAGCTGTGATCACACCATTACGCTCCGGCCTGGGTAACAGACTGAGACTCTGTATTCAAAAAATAATAAATACAATTTTTAAAAATTAATTCATTTCAGATATTCATATATTGATCATGAGAATGCCAGAGAATAAGTTAAGGTTGACTTTTTTAGGCATTCATTGGACACTTGCTTTAATAAGAATAGTTTCTTAGTTGGCATAATGCTTCTGAAGTAATGGTACTTTAAAATAATTTATCTCATGGACTTTAAGCATTCCTCTTGAAATCTTGTTTTTATTCTATCTAGTCAGCCCTTATAGGCAATCCAAAGGGATGCTTTGGATGCTTTAGTCCAGTGGTTCTCAGAGAGTGGTCTGTGGAGTCCTGGAAGTTGCTGAGACCCTTTCAGGCAATTTGCAAGGTCAAAACTAATTTCAGAATGACACCAGGATGTTCTGTGCCTTTTTTGCTGTGTTGGCTATTTGCACTGATGATGCAAGAGAAATGGGGAGGAGTAAAACCATTGGTGTCTTACCACTATTCAAGACAGTGGCACCAAACTGTAGTAGTCTAGTAGGCATTGTATCCTGCACAGCCTCCCGCCAGGAGTGTGATGGAAGAACAAGGAAGCAGTGTAAATGGAGGTACAGAGGAAGCACTTCCTTTGCACCGTGAAGGATGATGACTGTTTTAAGGAAAAGCACTTATGCCATGGTTTGTGTCATGAGCTGAACCAGCTGCCTTTTTCATGGAACATGACTTTTACTTGAAAGAGTAACTGACAGAAAACCAATTATTCTGACTTGTGTTTGTAGCAGACATTTTCTTGAAAATGAAGAAGTGGGTCTGTGACTTCAGGAAAATGTCTGACAGTATCTGTTGCCAAAGAAAATGTGAGTTTTCAAGCCAACAATAGAAATCTAGAAAACTTGTATTCACCTCCATGGGCTTGATGACCTCTTAGTACTTAGACCTTTCTGACGAGATAAGCAGTGACATTAACAAATGTGATGTTTTTCATGTTATCTGAATACATTTGTCAACATTTGGAAGATCTGCACAACTCCCTGGACCAGGATTTTCCAAATGATTGTTGCTTTTTGTTACAAAATCAGGGAATAGATAGAAGATTCATTCAAATAATGAAAGATAGACTGATGGATTTTTATGTAACAGAATAGGAAAAGTTTATGACATGTTTTCAGATTCCACCTTGCAACTAATTTTTAAGAAGCTACCACTTGTCAGCCAGGCACAGTGGCTCACGCCTATAATCCCAACACTTTGGGAGTCCAAGGTGGGCAGATCACTTGAGGTCAGGAGTTCAAGCCTGGCCAACATGGTGAAAGACTTCTCTACTAAAACTACAAAAATTAGCTGGGCATGGTGGTGGGTACCTGTAATCCCAGCTACTCTGGAGGCTGAGACAGGAGAATTGCCTGAGCCTGGGAGGCAGAGGTTGCAGTGAGCCAAGATCGCGCCACTGCACACCAGCCTGGGCAACAAGTGCGAAACTCTGTCTCAAAAAAAAGAAAAGAAAAGAAACTATCACTTATCAAGTTTGGGTGTAGTATCAAAGAAGATCAAGAGTTACCTGAAAAGAGTATTGCAGTAACTTCTCTCGTTTCCAAGTACGTGGAAAATCTATATGTAAGCTGGATTTTTTAATGTATACTTTAACCAGAGCAAGTTGGGACAGCAGACTTAATACAGAAGCAGATACAAGTCCAGCTGTCTTCCATTAAACCAGACATTAAAGAGTTTTCTGAAAAATGTAAACAGTGCCACTCTTCTCACTAACATTTTTTTGTTTTCAAAAAGTCTTTATTTCTCATTAAAAATACAGGTTTCTTATGTTAGCCTGTCACAGGCTTATTGTTATTTCAAGTGAATAAAAAAATAAAGTTTTGCTTAATTTTTAATTTTAATTTTTGATACAGTATCAATAGATAAAACCTACATTGGGATCTTCAGCATTTAGGAGTGTGAAGGGGGCCCTAAGTCTAAAATATTTTTGAACCACTGCTTCATTCTAACTCAGTCACAAAATGGAATTAGGGGAAATCATACAGGGTTTGTTGTGGGGCAGCTACTAATACTCTCACCTCAGCAAGAGCAGTCCCTGCTGTAAGGGACTAGGAAGCTTGCCTACAGGAAGACAGCCAGGACATCTCCTAAAATGTATCAATGCTTTCGACAAGAAATATATGAGTGGATTTAGTGCCCATCTTCTGGAGAGACTTTTTAAACTGTTTTTAAACTGGTACATTTTCATTAGGTTGCTTCTATTCATGTTTATTTCTTGTGTGGCCTCTTTTCAAGGGAGTGATCTGTTTCCATCTGAGAATCTTAAATATCATCTAGTAACTCTTAATATTTAGGAAACTACAACCCAGAGAGGGGAAGTAACCCAGCAAGTTAGGGTCACAGCTGGAGTTAGAGCCTGGTGTTTGGCCTTCAATTGTGTCCTATTAAGGATTTGTGTCTCTGGAGCCTGTGTTACTCATCTTTTGTTATCACCTATCTCTACCAAAGATATTTAAAGATTCCCGTGAGAAGGAAAGATTTCAAGAGGAAAGAACGTAGCTCTTTTATTTGGAAGCACTTGTTCCAGAGTGGCCTTCAGGAGACACCTTCACCTTCTCTAATGTGTTTCCCGCAGAGCCCTGCATGAATCTAGTGATTTTTTTCCAGATTATAGAAAACTTTAGGAAATATAGAGAAAAGTAGAAAAAAGAAAATGAATATCACTTATCATCCTTCCATCTAATGGAAGATGGGAATTTTTGGTGGGAGGCGTGGGAATTTTGCAGAGACCTGCATAGCACACACTTTTTCCCCTCAAATTGTTAATCATACTGCATATACAGGTTTGTATCTTGCTTTATTTTACTCAACATTATGTTGTGAACCTTTCCTATGACTCTAAAAATTCTGAAACTTTTCTTTGGTATACATGAAACATACTTGTAACATATACATTCCATTATACTTCATAATCTATTTAACTGTTGTTTTGTTGGAAATGTATTTACAATGAGAGTGCATTTATCAAATGCACATTTGTGTTTCTCCCAACTTAAAATCATTGCCACCCAACCCCTGCTAGAACAGATCCCATGTTTTTCACATGGCCACAAGATCCTCTGCAGCCCACCTCACCCTCACCCCCATCTGTTTCCCACCTATTCCTTTACGCTCCTTTTCAGGAAGCCTCGAGTCCATTTTTACCAACATTCATTTTCCCCACCTTGAGTGTCTTCTGTCCTCCCCGTTCCCTTTCTGCTCTTATCCATCATTATTATTTTATTATTATTATTATTTTTGAGATGGAGTCTCACTTTATCACCCAGCTGTAGTGCAGCAGTGGCTTGATCTTGGCTCAGTGCAACCTCTGCCACCCAGGTTCAAGCGATTCTCCTGCCTCAGCCTCCTGAGTAGCTGAGATTACAGGCATCTGCCACCACGCCCACCTAATTTTTTTTTTTTTTTTTTTTTTGTGGTTTTAGTAGAGACGGGGTTTCACCATCTTGGCCAGGCTGCTCTTGAACTCCTGACCTCGTGATCCACCCACCTCAGCCTCCCAAAGTGCTGGGTTTACAGGCTTCAGCCACCGCACCCAGCGCTCCTATCTATTCTTAAGACCCAACTTACCTATAATTTCCTCTCTGGAGCCTTTCCGAACCTCCTTCCACCAGACCAAGTTTCTTCTCCTCTAGAACATTTTATAGGTGTGACCATTTTAGTACTTTTCCATAATTTCACTTGTGTTTCCAAACACAATAGTAATGCTGTTCATTATCTTATATTGAAACAATCCATTTTTGCATGTAGAGCAGAAAGTAGAAGTTCAGCTCTCCTTCATTTATCTCACTCCTTTCCCCCCTTTATCCTACTTCTTTCCACATGTAAGCACTATTAGGATTTTATTGTGTTTGTATTTATCTCCCCTTCCAGATTGTGAGTCCCGGGCTAGGGTTTTCTGTGCTGGAGTATCTAACGGGGCCCAGGGCCTTTCTGAGAGGGATGAGCTCCTGGAGAGTGGGAGGTATAGGGAGGGATGATGAGAGGAGATCTCATGACTCTGCACCCTGGTAACCTCCCCGATTTCTGTCCTTTCACTGGTGCCATTTCTAAGGATTTATGAGCAGCTTCCAGAAGTACAGAAAAAGAGAGAAGAAGAGAAGAGAAAATCAGAATATAAGTCATACCGGCTGCGAGCCCAGCTATATAAAAAGGTCAGTGGGTCCTCTGTCCAGAGTGGGATGGATCAGGTTTATTGGCGGAAAGAGAAATGGAGAAAACACGTTGCCTGTTGAGTGTGAAGTCAGAATGAACCGCATTTGAGGAATGAACTTAGAATGCACTGGACCAGTGTTGAAATTTGGAAGAAGGCATCTGTAATTAGACTTCAAATCAGGTTTAACTCCCCATCCATAACGGTGTAAGGCCCTTTCCATGCATTCGTTTGCAGTGAAACCAAATTTCACACACAGGAGTTCATTGACATATCATGGTAGAAATACCAGAATTATCAGGTTTCCATTCCAGAGTCCCAGGTGGTGATTTCATGCCCCTCATTGGTGAGTCAGATACCTCTAGAACTGTTAAACTGGAAAATGTGTAACTGCAGCATAAGAGTTGTCCACTTGGATGGTCAGAGGCCTCCAACTTGTCACCATGCCCTGCCCATTGTCCCAGTAGAGTCAGCGTTGCTGCAAGTCCAAGAACCTCACGGGGCAGGGTTGGTGTTACCGGTTAATTCTCTGAGAAACCAGACCGGCTCCTATGCCTGAAGGGCCATATCCTTCACTGTAGTTGTTTCCTTCTCACCCTGTCAGTCACCAGACTGATGTGGGATGGGAGCTGCTTCTGGAGCAGGCCCCAGAACCCAGGCGGGTGCCTCAGGTGGAGGCCCCAGGCACC
Organism: Pan paniscus; assembly: GCF_029289425.2. NCBI lineage: Eukaryota > Metazoa > Chordata > Mammalia > Primates > Hominidae > Pan > Pan paniscus. Next base: position 52,762,745 of record NC_073261.2, on the reverse strand, counting down.
ACACCGCCTGTCTGGTGTGTCAGCATCGCAGGGCCAGGCCTTTCCTTATGCTACTGTACGTGGGAACTGATGGATTATCTGTGTCTCTATAGAAATAATAGATATTGATTACAGATCCTCTTTCCTGAACCTTTCGTGAAGTATTTTTTATATGACGACCATAGTTTCTGAAGCAGAGTAAAATGAACAAGATTTGAATAGGACCACACTGATTCTCCTTGGTGACATGGCTGCAGGGAGGAGAGGCATCTGCCTCTGATGGCAGTAATATCTAACTTCTTTCCTGCCTTTCTTTTCTTCTACAGAGAGTGACCAATCAACTTCTGGGGAGAAAAGTTCCCTGGGACTGACACAAGTTTATTTTCCTCAGAGCCTTGGAATTCTATTTTATGAACCTAGAGAAGCAGAATCCTTACTTTTGTGAGTCTGGTTGAATAAAGCTTATTCTTTGTCCATGTGTATTTTAGAAATAGTAACTTCTAAAGAGTCTGGAACAAAGTGGTGATTAAAATTCCTAATGGTTTGGGAGCAATACTTTCTGCATAGTGGCCTTGTCCAATGGCCTGTGTGTTACAATGATATGATCGTTTCTCAAGAATAAGTCCCTTTTGTATGTGTTTTTATACTTTTAGAAAATAAAAACTTTAGATTAACTCATAGTAAACAATTCTTTCCCATCTGGAGAGATGCAAGGAGCTATATGCATTGTCTCCACCGAGGTGTCTAAATGCATCAGTTGAGGGAAATGGGCTCTTAGAAGGAAATGTAGCCTGTATCTTTAGAAACACAATGTGCTGTAGTGGGAGCACTGTTGTGGGCTTTGAGGAGACGGTGTCTGGTTAGATGCCCACCAGGTGCACCCAGAGACTGCAGCAGGAGAGGCGTCTTGGGTCCAGAGCCTCCTTTCAGCCCCAGTCCAGCTCCCCCAGGGACTCTCTGTGTAGGCTGGGGAGAAAGGCCACTAGCCTTGGCTGATGGATCTTCCTCCACCCACACTCGGTTTTGGGATTAAAGCCTCAGACCATTTATCATTACACATGAAACCAACACTTACAACATAAAGGACAACTTGTGAAAAAGATGAGTCAATGAATGAGATAAAGCATTTAACCCAGTAACTGGATCAGAATGTAACAGGATTTTTTTTTTTTTTCATGTGGCCTGGAATTATAGCTAAGGCCCAAAGTAATGGAGGAAGGTTTTCAACAGCCTCACTCTAAGTTCAGTACAAAGATTGGCAAGGGCCAGTCATCCACCGAGAAGGCTTCCTGGGAGGCTGGATCCAAGAGCAGGCCCTGCCCTCAAGCACAGTTCAGAGCTTTCAGATCCTGCCCCCTGGGCTCCCTGCCATGAAGAGGACACTGGGAAAAGAACCCATGGTGCATGAGGTCAACTCATAGTTCTTCCCTTTCTTGCTGGGCAAGGTAATGAAGCACTTTTGGCCAATTTACCTGTAAAATGAGAGGGTTAATACCTCTAAGCCCCTCTTTACATAAACTCTAAAACAATGTGACTATTTCCACCTCTTGTGAGACATTATTATTCAGAATAGAAACAAATTGTTGTCTCAAACCTGGGTCTGCAAAGAACCCAGGGCGAGATGGAGTCTGATGAGGAATGATGAGCATGATTCTCTCTAGGCCCAAGGCTGTGGCATCCAGACACCTTCCAAGGGCAGTTAGATTTGGTCCTGGGAGGCCCAGGTGGCAGGTGCCAACCAGCTCCTCCCATTCCCAGCCAGGGCGCACCTCCTCAGGAGAACTTGTTAGCATCTTCACTGGGTTCCTTTAAACCAGAAGTCTATGGACTTGCTTTCACATTATAACAGTATTCCCCCAGGCCACCAGCCATGGGCATGTTCCCAAGGCAATGTCAACGCACAGAAGGTGGCAGGAAGGGGACATATTGTGGAGAGTCTCACAACTGCAGTCTACCTGCTTGTCCTATGCCAGGAGACCTTTGGCTGAGTGCAGGCTGAAGAATCCAGGCATCAACCTCACAATCCCAGGGACTCCCTCAGTGTCTGTTCTGCCCCAGAGCTCAGGATGGCTTCCCACACTGCACAGTTCTGTGGGGGCTGAGAGCACCTGCTACAAACCACAGAGTCACTACCTCGTGCAGCCACTCCTGCAGCCATCAGACCTCCCTGTGTGGGGGAGGACCTTGAGCCTCTTATTTGTTTTGGTTTGGTTTTTGTTCTTGCACAGGTGCAGGAAGCCCAAGCGGAGCCTGCATCATTGCCCCTGGTTCTTAACTGTGGTGGGATTCACTTTTGAATTGCTTCATCCTAGGCCTAGATCATACCTAACCTGGGAAGCACCGCCCTCTTCCCTCCTGGAGGTGAGACTCCGGCCTACTCAGTCAGTCCTCTTCCCTGAGGGCAGCTTCTGTTTCAGCCCCTCCCCAGCAAAGACCACCAGTGCAAGTATTTTCAGGGGAGAGAATATATGAAGAAAGCAGTCTTTTAACTGTAAATCACAATGTGTTTTGTATGTTCCCAATCAGTGTTTGGAATGATCAAATGAATGATTGTTTGGAACATTGTCTGGATGTTATCAAAACAAAAACAAACCAGGATTTATACCCCTGGCAAGGAACAAATGACTTTCCATGAGAATGCAGGTTTTGACCAAAGGAGTTTTATTACTTCTCACAAGTAAGGAGAGCACTGGGAGTGTTCTCCAAAGCAATGTTTCCTGAGAGAAAATGACAGGAGGACTTTATGTGGTGTTGGAGAGGGGAGAGGGTGCATCATCGCATGTAGAGGAGGGTTCCCAGTGGCACAGATGCAGTGAGTCATGGTGCCAGCACATAGGTTGCATGTTATGGTAATGAATCTACAGGTCTCCTGAGGTGCAGGCTTTAGCATGGTCATGAGGAAAGTTCACTGGGGTTCATCTGTAAGTTGTCAGGGTCTTTCAGGAGCTGGTTCCAACCAACGAGGTGACCACATTTCACACAGGGTTTGGGATAAAACTGGCTTCAAGGCAAGAGGCTGTAAAACAGGCTGACTGCTTGAATTGACAAAATTCCTATACTCCCTGGATTCCCTCCCTGTTGGCCTACAAATTTCCTTCCCTGGAGATATGTCACTCCTCATTCTTGAGAGGTCCTTCTTCTGTAACTTCATGCTGATTAGGGATGCCGTGTCCAGAGATATTAGGGGAGTGAAAATCTCTAGACACTAAATCTAAATGTGTTTTGAGGTCTCCCAAGATAGGCTGCAAAGGCTGGTATTGTTGGAAGCTGCAGTTGTAATTTTTCTAATCTGGAAGATACAAATTTTACCAAGAGATTTAAGATCCAGGGACCAAACAACAGTAGTACAAACAATAAAGTTAGTAGTTCTACTAGGGGCAGAATATTACCAAGTAATTGGTATTGCCCATTTGATAGCTTCCCAAATAGTCAGAACTATGGCCCTGTGGATTAAAAGCATGTAACCAAGAGGCTTGGGCATAGACCTTCTTAATGTCAACTTCTATTTCCCCTGAGGTGTTTACTCAGGGACAGCAAGAGGAATTAGTAACTGCACACACTCCTCCCTGTTCCACTAAAAGATTGTCTAATACTGTATTGTTACCTAGCACCACAGTAACCAAGGAGTCAACTGAGGATGCTAAAGACTCAAGTTTTCTAGTCAAGTTTTTTACAGTGGTTTCATGATAAGCAAATCCCCAAAGAGCAGCCATCCTGGATGCTGCTCCCATCTCCCCCAAAATTAAACTCCTTGCTCTTTTGTTTTTTTTTTTTTTTTTTGAGTTGGAGTCTCGCTCTGTCACCCTGTCTGGATTGCAGTGGCGGGATCTCAGCTCACTGCAAGCTCTGCCTCCCGGGATCACGCCATTCTCCTGCTTCAGCCTTCTGAGTAGCTGGGACCACAGGCGCCCACCACCATGCCCGGATAATTTTTTGTATTGTTAGTAGAGACGGGGTTTCACCATGATCAAGCCAGGATGGTCTTGATCTCCTGACCTCGTGATCCACCCACTTTGGCCTCCCAAAGTGCTGGGATTACAGGCGTGAGCCACTGCGCCCAGCGCCAACTCATTTCTCTTTTTGACCTGACTTGTAGTAGACCCGCCTCAACAGCCTCAATATCAGAGGCTCTCGCAGGCCAATTGTACATTGTCCATCCATCCAAATGTCCTCCGTGCAGGGATGAGCGATGTCAAGTGGGGTAAAGGGAAGGAACCTCAAGGCAAACAGGCGTGGGGTAGATATTTGTGGGGGACCCACAGATGAACACATTCCCCCTGAGGGGCACATACTCATTTGGGGATAAAGATATTTAGCTGTACACAGTGGCTGATACCTGTAATCCCAGCACTTGGGGAGGCCGAGGCAGGCAGATCACTTGAGGTCAGGAGTTCGAGACCAACCTGGCCAACATGGTGAAACCCCGTCTCTACTAAAAATACAAAAATTAGCCAGGCGTGGTGGTGTGCACCTGGAATCCCAGCTACTCAGGAGGCTGAGACAGGAGAATCGCTTGAACCCAGGAGGCGGAGGTTGCAGTGAGCTGAGATTGCGCCTCTGCACTCTAGCCTGGGTGACAGAGCAAGACTCCGTCTCAAAAAAAAAAAAAAAAGACATTTAATAGTTGTGCTATTTGGCTCCAGGTGCCATTAGTTTTACATAAAGGGAGACAGGCCCACCCCGCAGGTGGTCCCTGTCCCTGCAGTCAGCTGAGACATTATTCTTATAAGGTGTTGGCCTGTTTACCTGGGTGTACCAGAAACTGGGGCTTGGTATTCCTCACCATGAACTGCATTTACTGCTCTGTCCTCAATATTTTTTAGTGATGTTCATGTCAGGACACCAGTAAGTAATATTGGGGTGGCAGGTGGTAGGTAGTGTTCAAGGAGACCGGTTACCTCCCTTTTGTGTCTGGTCCTGTGTCAGTGTAGTAAGTCTGCCCTGGAGGAATTGCACAGCTTCTGCATACTTGCTGTATAGCTGAGCCATTTAGCAAGGTTGACACCTAGGTGGCATTTGCTATAGAGATGCTAGTCAAGGTGATGCAAGGGATTTCCCCACTCTCCAGGAAGAGCGTAACCACAGGGAAGGGGAGCTTGCTCCAGTTCTGTGGGTGAAAGTGAAATGTGAGGATTGCCACAAGTTCTGTCACTTGGGCAGACCAAGTTCATGGGTGCCTATAGCATATCCAGCATTGGAACAGGCTATTTCCCTTCACTGTGATGTGGGGAAAACTGACTATTGTATTGTCTTCCCGGAGACCACTGGCCATGGTAATAAAACGGACTAACCAGTAGAGAGAGACCAAGTTCATTGTATATACTACATGGTGATTTAGCACCAGTTAAGAGTTTTTACAGAATGTAAAAGAGCATAGAGATTCCTCTAAGAATGAAGAAATTCCTGATATATCGAGAGCATTGCAAGGGCACATTTTACTTATCTATGTCCCTTCTCTGGAAGAGGAGCTTAAGATCAGAGGCCAGTTCATAGGAATAAGTTGGATCTAATGAAGCCTGGTCTGAGGGCGCTGGTGCAGGCTTCATTCAGGAATGACAGATCCAGGGTGTGAGTCCCTGCAATTTAAGAGAAGAATGAGTGGTTATCACCACAGGGTAGGGCCCAGTCCAGAGAGGATTTAGCTGGTCTTGAGGTGATTTAGATTTCCAAGTCTTAAGGTGAACTCAGTCTCAAGGTTGATATAGGTGAAGCTGTAATCAGTGGGAACTGGAAGACAGGTTCACATATTAGATTGAGAGCTTGTGTTAGTTTTCCTAAATACACAATATGTTTTACATCCCTCTCAGTCTCACCATCAGGGCATGTCAAAGGTTCCATTGTGCCAGGGTAAGCTCTTCCATATAGTAATTCAAAAGGGCTAAGTCTCACTTTCCCTTTTGGTGCCAGCTGAACTCATGTTAGTGTGATGGAGAGGTACTTCAGCCAGCTTTCATGAGTTTCCTGGCATGGTTTAGCTAAAGTGACCTTTATGGTTCTATTAGTATCTTTGTCCTTTTCAGATGACTGGGGCCTCCAGTCTGCATGTAATCTCCATTTGATTTCCAAGGCAGAGAATACCCCCTGGCTAACTTTGGAAATGAAGGCAGCTCCATTGTCACTCTGGATCAATCAAGGTAAGCCACACTTCAAGAGGATGTCTTTAAGTAAAGCTCTGGCATCATTTGCCTTTTCTGTGTGACAAGGTAAGGCTTCTATCCAGCCAGTAAAGGTGTCCACACAAACCAGCTGGTACATGAGGTTTCCAGGTGCCTGGAGCATCACTGTAAAGTCTATTTGCCATTCTTCTCCTGGTATGCCTGCCTCCGCCCCTTAGTTGAGGCACAGAGAGCCTGGTCTGAGCATTATTTTGTACATATTTGTGGCACCTGTTAGAGATTTAGTCTCTTTTACCACTTGGATCGGGTACCTTTATTACACTCATCAACCAATTGTGTAAGGTTTTGATATGGTTAGGCTTTGCGTCCCCACCCAAATCTCATCTTGAATTGTAATCCCCGTAATCCCCACATGCCTAGGGAGAGACCTGTGTAGATGATTGAATCATGGGGGAGGTTTCTCCCATGCTGTTCTCGTGATAGTGAATTCTCACAAGATCTGATGGATTTATGAGTGGCTCTTTCCCCTTCGCTCCTCACTCTTCTCTCTTCCTGCCGCTGCCGTGTGAGAAAGCCTAAGCTTGCCTCCCCTTTGCCTTCTGCCATGATTGTAAGTTTCCTGAGGCCTCCCCAGCCATGCGGAACTGTGAGTCCATTAAACCTGTTTCCTTTATAAATTACCCAGTCTCAAGTATTTCTTTACAGCAGTGTGAGAACAGATACCAAAATGTGATGATTCATGGACATATTTAATTACAGCCCAGCCTAGGTTTTCTGGAATCTGGAGTCTTCCTTTGTCATTGATAGCTCATCCTTCCAAATCCAAATGTGGGAGATACCCTTCCCATTTGGATTTTTCTAATTTCTGAGTAGTAGGGCCAAAACTTGTGGAGTGACAAATCTGGGGATCAGGGTCATTTGCAAACTTTGAACTGTTCATGCTGCCTTCTTAGCAGCTGTGTCTGCTAGGTTATTTCCTTTTATAACCTCAGAATTCCCCTCTGGTGTCCCCAGCAGTGGACCGCCACTAACCTTTTAGATAACTGTACTACCTGTAACAGCTGTAATATTTCTTATGCACGCCTTATCTCCTTATTGTCCACAGTCATGGTCCCAAGGGGGATAATCCCAGAGGCATACTTGTCATCTCTCTAGGAATGGGGATGGATTTTCATTAGGGTCTTGTTCTGTTTCCTGGAGTTTTCCCCAACTGATTGGCTTACTTCCCTCATGCCTCTGAGTAGCATATTGCTATAATGATCCCTGTTATCACTGGAGTCCCAGTTTGGGTCGGCTGTTGGGACTGACACCTCAGCAGCCAAGTAGATTTGGTAGCCCATGTTATCAGCCTACATTTTGTCTGCCTCTTCCTTAGCTTTGGCCGTGATGGTAGATTTCTTTTCCACCACTAGCAGAGTTGCCATTAAGGTCTGCATGTCTGACCAGGTGAGGTTATGTGTGAAGAATATTCCCCTTCTGAGAGTTCTGAACTCTCATGGGCTCACTGGTAAGCCTTTAATATTGGATTTCTCATTATACAAATCAGTAGTTGTAAGAGGTACATAGACCCAAACAAAACCTCCCTCTCCATCAGACACCTGCCTGGGTGGGAACCATCCCACTCTGGGGTTCCCTCTCAGGGAACTTGTTATGCTGGTAACTTGAGCTACCAAATCTATTGACTACTGAGGTGTCAGTCCTAACACAACCCAAAGTGTGACCCCAGTGATAATGGGGATCAACAACGGCCAGATCATTATAGGAATATGCTGCTCAGAGGCACGAGGGAAGTAAGCCAGCCACCAGTCAGAAGGGGAGTGGTGAGTGGTGCTGCCTGGCAAAGAGGGATACATCTGCAAGCCTCATAAAATGAGTTGGGATGAGGTTTTTCTTTTTTATTCTCTAGAAGAATTTAATGTAGTTTATTGCTTAAATGATTAGGAGAATTCACCAGTGAAACCCATCTGGGCCTGAACTTTCTTTTGTGGACATCATTTTTTTCAGTAGCTATTCAGATTTCAGTTTTCCTTTTATGCCAAGGTTTGGCAAGTTTTGTTTTTCAAGGAATTTGTCCATTTCATAGTTACAAATTGATTGATCCAATGTTATAATATCCTTTTGTTAATGTCTGGAGGTTCTAGGATCTGTAATGATGTTCCATTTTTATTCCTGATATTATTTTTGCCTCCTGTCATTTTTACCTGATCACTCTTTCCAAGGGATGTATAAATTTCACTGGTATTGTCAAATAACCCACTTTGGGTTTTATTGATTTTTCTCTATCATATATTGGTCTTATATTGATTTTTTGTTGTTTATTTTGGGGCCTACTGTTGCCATAGCAGGAGCCACAGCCAGCTCCACAGAATTCAGAAGGCCTGGCAAGTATGGAGGAAGAACCTTGCTTTCCCCTGGAGGTGCTGAGAGTTTAATTCCAGAGGAAGTAGGGGAGTTATTTCCCTGTATTGGCAAAGGTTCTAGTTTTTGAGTAGGACTAAAGGACCTCACCTCTCTTGAAGGAGAAGTAGAGAGGCTCCTTCTCATTCCCTTCCCTACAAGTCCCCACATGACTGGTTCTTCCTCTCCAGGGGCTTCTAGAATTAGCAACGTTGTTCCCTTTGGTCCTTTGACCAATTACATATCCTGCACTTCTTCTGTAAGGCTGGGTGTTGATAGAGGGCCATAAGACATTATACATAAGGTATTTTATCCCATTTACCTTGTTTCTTATAAAATAAGTCCCAGTTGGAGAATTGTATTACTAATGTATGTAAGTAACTCATGTTCAGACCATCTCTCCTGATTCCCTAGGGAACAATGGGGCCACATGGCATTACGGTAATATATCATTTGCTTTTTGGTCATGGATATGGGCATCCAAATAGTTTTCAGTGCCGGAGGAGGCACTGTAACGGGCTCTTCTCCAGTATTGAGGCCTGGTTCCCCATATTGAGACCTGGTTCCCCATATTCTAGGGTCTTTGCCCAGAAGTCTGATTCCACTCTCCAAGGAGCTTCCACTGGGGATTGGTAATGACACAAATCCTGTAACTCTTAGCCTGTAGGATATTTCTGGTCCTTTCAGCTTGCCACTACACGCAGGCCACCATGGAGTGGAGGTACTGGGGAGCTAGGAGAGGATAATAGGGGTTGCCTCTCCCTGGATCATGTTCAGTCTGGGTAGCTTCGCTGGAGATCTCATGGAGATTCCAGAGTAGTTCTGGATCCAGCTTGAGTGGTGGGAGGTATGTAAATCAATCAAGTAAGCAAGGTGTTCTTTTGGGAGAGGGTGCATGCTCTGCTCATGTAAACTCTACATCACTGTATTTTGGTTCCAGGAATTATAATCCCACCCAAACTGCGCCATTCTAAATTAGGCCTCTTCAAATCAATAACAGTTCTTCTGTGACTGCTGGAAAATGGAAGCCCAATATTTTAGGGATTACCACAGACTAAGGGGAAGGGAATCCAGACTTCACATGCATTCAGGTCACAAAGATGCATAAGTATTGCCAAAAGTGACAAGCATTCAGCCTACAGATATACCAGACAGGGACAAAGTCTTGAAGATGAGACTCCTCGTCTATATTAGGGCTTCCCCTTGTTAAAATGGATGAAGATGTCTCTCAACTCCTAGACCTGAAGGGGAGTCCTGCCCATTCCCAACAATCCTGGATCCCTTGAGCTAGGTCCTAAACCTGACAACCCAGAGTCCTAATAATCAAAACCAAAACCACTCTTTTAGTCAGTTCACAGAACCACCACCACTTACTGCCTCAAAGTTGCACCAAATGAAAGGTCCAAGCAGCCACTTCTGCTCTCCTGGTGGGGGCGGAAGGGGGGGCCCTGAGCCCCTTCACCAATCTCCCTCTTGGCAACTTAGGCAACTTAACCCACTCATGCTTCCTCAGACTGCTGCTTCGCCTGTGAGCAAGCCTATAAGGGAGGTCAAGTCAGGGATCAGTCCATAGTCCCATCTGGATCAACCAGATTTGTTTCCCAGGCCCTCCCACCCCACCACCTCCAAAAAAAAAAAGCAAGGTTTGTTTGCCTGGTGAGTAACAAAAGTTGCTGAGAACACAGGTTTTGATCAATAGGAGTTTTATTACTTGTCGCAAGTAGGAAGAGCACTAAGAATATTTGCCAAAGCAGTGTCTCTTAAGAAAAAATGACAGGAAGGCTTTATGGAGTGATCAGTGATCGAGAGGGGAGAAGGTGCATCATCACATGAAGAGGAGGGGTCCCAGTGACACAGATGGAGGGAGTCATCGTGCCACCACATAGGACGCATGCTATGGTAATGAAACTATAGCTCTCCCAAGGTGCAGGATTTAGCATTGTAATGAGGAAAGTTCACTGTAAGTGAGTTCAACTGTAAGTTGCTGGGGTCTGTCAGGAGCAGGTTCCAACTGACTAGGTGACCACATTTCACACAGGGTTTGAGACAAAACCGTCTGCAAGGCAGAAGGCTGTAAAACAGGCTAATTACTCAAACTCATTAAATTCCTTCACTCCCTGAGGGCCCGCCCTGTCTTGTCTATACAGCCCGTCCTTAGAAAGTGAGGCCAAGCTGAACTGTTGACCCAGTCTATGTCTTTACGAGTCTGGGAGCTGGGTGATTTTACCTCCAATACTAGACTTATTTTTACTGGTTCTGAAGCCTTGCTTACAGCCCTTTCCCAGTTTCTCACGAAATACTCATGAAAGGTGATGGTGGGGAGTGGGCATGGGAAAAAGAGAATGGTATTAAAATTAAAGCTAGCATCATTGGCCTCCAGGGGGCACTCATGGCTCATCTCCATAGCCCTTGGCTCTTGCAGCTGCCCAAGATGAGAGTCCTGATCTAAGGAGACTCCACCACCACCAAGGCTGGGGTGGTGGCAATGGGGGCATTATTTTCCAAACCTGACTAGGCCACATTTTAAGTGGATCATAGTCACAAGGAACATAGATGTGGACTATTAATTTTCTTTGCCTGAGCAGCCGTAGCCCTATGTGCTCCTCTCCAGCCTTTCAGAGAGCTATCATGGGCCAAAAAAAATGCTCAGTAGCCCAAGCCATCTCCCTCCATAGACACTAGAGTAAAATCTCTGCCTATGTGCGTGTGTGTCTTACTCTGTCCTGGACTTGTTTCCTACAGTGCTGGTGGCTTTACTTTGGATACTCTGATTGTTGCGGAGATGAGACCCAAGGCTCCACTCTGGAGAAAATAGAGCCCTCTTGAGAGGTCAGCCAAACTTGCTAGACTTCTTATGCGGTTTGGGGTTCAACGTTCTGGCCTGTCCCCCGAAAGTCATGGCCAAATTCACATATTCCTTTGATGCCTGATGCCGTCTCATCACAGTGTTCGTCTGGCCTCACCATTGCTCCACTAAGTCCAGGAACCTCAAGGAACTATGAGACAGGTAGGGCTAGACTGAAAAAATGGCTATCACAGTCTTCATTTCATGAGACAGAGGTGAACTGAGAAAAGGTGGAAGGTGCTTCAGAGACTTCGCCGTATTCATCCCTAACTTAGGCAGAGAGCCTTGGCCACACAGGAAACTGGGGAAGACCCTTCTCATACTCAGGAGTCCCCCACACTGGTGCCGTCTTACAACAGGCAGGCATCAGTTCCAGAGCCAATCAAACAATTAGGAATAAGTAACATTGCTCCAGAATTTGTTGGGGTTTTTCTTCCCCTGAATTTGGTAGTAAGCTCCACAAAGGCAAGAATGACAACCATCTTGTTCTCCTTGTTTCTCTGGAGCATAACACAACATGTAGCACGTGGTTGGCTCAATAAGAATTTGTTGAATGGGGGCCGGATGTGGTGGTTCATGCCCGTAATCTGAGCACTTTGGGAGGCTGAGGTGGGAGAATCGTTTGAGGCCCGGAGTTCAAGATCAACCTGTCCAACATAGTGAGACCCCTATCTTTTTTTTTTTTCAAGTGGGTTTTCTTGAATGGCACACAGAAAATAAACAAGCAAAATGAGAGATCAGAGATGCTGGAAAAGACCAGGGAGATCTGATGGTTAAGTCAGATCATCTAAATGTTGAGGAGACATTTGGACATCTGATAAAGTTTGGCATTGAATAAGTGGTAATACACAGAAAACTGAACAATGGCAAAAAGGAAAGTATCAATTCTAAGGGAAAAGATTCAAATCAAAAGCCTTCAGGAAAGGATAAGTCATCATGGTTTACTGTATAGCTTAGCTTAAAATGACACAGAATAGTGGAGTAGCCCAAAGGGCCATCTAACCACACTGGGAAGCTGAGCAGGGGAGGAGTGCGTATATGCATGGAGGAGACTTGTCTTCACCCTCAGCAGCTGAGAGCAGACAGGCTAGACCTGGACAATGGAGCAGGAGCCACACAGCCTGTGAAACATGTGCCGGGGAATGTAGAGGCTGCTGTTTCACATGACAGAGCCGTCAAACCCTGGCTGTTTAAAAGGGGTACATACATAATTTTAATAGAAATAAAAACCAAAAAGAAAAAAGGCTTAAGTGAGAAAGGCAAAACCATTACAATTTTTAGAGGAAAACATGAGAGTAAGAACAGAAAAATGTCTAAAGGGGCAAAGTGCTAACCATAAAGAAAAAGACTGATAAATTCATCTTGATAAATTTTTTATCAAAAGGCACCATAAAGACAGTGAAAAAACAAGGCTCAAAATGGGAGAAGTTAATTGCAGCACATGTGACCAGCAAAGAGTTTGTATCCAGAATATATAAAGAATTTCTATGAGTCAGTTTTTTAAAAACACAATTTATATTTAAGTCTCTTTAAAACAAATAGATAATTCATAGAAATATGAATTTGGTTTGGCTGTGTCCCCACCCAAATCTCATCTAAAATAGTAGCTCCCACAATTTCCACATGTTGTGGGAGGGACCCAGTGGGAGGTAATTGAATCATGGGGTGGGTTTTCCCCATGCTGTTCTCGTGATAGTAAATAAGTCTCATGAGATCTGATGGTTTTATAAAGGGCAGTTCCCCTGCACACCCTCTCTTGCCTACCGCCACGTAAGATGTGTCTTTGCTCCTCCTTCACGTTCCGCTATGATTGGTCCGCACTCAAATCTCATCTTGAATTATAGCTCCCATAATCCCCATGTGTTGTGGAGGGACCTGGTGGGAGGTAATTGAATCATGGGGGCAGGTTTTTCCCATGTTGTTCTCATGATAGTGAATAAGTCTCATAAGATCTGAGGGTTTTATAAAAGGCAGTTCCCTTGCACACGCTTTCTTGCCTACCATCATGTAAGATATGCCTTTTTCTTTATAAATTACCCAATCTTGGGTATTTCTTCATAGCGGTATGAAAATGGACTAATACACATGGGCTAAACTCATGAGCAGGCAACTTTATAGAAAAACACAAATAGTTCATAAACACAAAATATAGATTGAGTTCATTATTAATTAGGGAAATGCCTTTTATGGATAGAATAAAATACCTTTTTACACTCCCTGGATTGGCACAAAGTTTTGTCTGACAGTCTAAATGTTGACAGGGATGTTGATTAACTGGAATTCACACACTGCTTGAGGAAGCTTGCATTCACTCTGTCATTCAACACTTCTGAAAAGTGCACACCAATAATCAGCCCAGGAAGGTTCACAAAAACATCTTCAGCAAAGATGTCCTTTCACCCTAGCAAAGAACCAGAAACAACTCAACTCAAGTGTCCTTTGACAAGAGAATGGGTAAAAAGCAAGTGGTATGTCATGCAAAAGAGTTCTAGACAGAAGGGAAAATTAAAGAACATCAAAGTTAGTCTTCGAGATGATGTTGAGTAGGAAAAAAAACTACAGAAAATATATTGTATGATACTTTCATCATGAGGTTCAAAAGCAAGCCAAGGTAAACATGTTGTGCATGGACACCTAGGGACCCATGTCATTTTAGGATCAAACATAGATGGATAGATGATAGATAGAGAGATGGATTTTTTTTTAACTCAAAATAGTGGGAGCTAGGATTGGAGAAGAGACACTTAGCTTTGAAAGTATTGTCAAATGTAGTGACCTTTCTAGTTCATTCAGGTGCTGGGTTCAGGGGTATTCATTTTATTATGCACCATAATTTATGTGAGATGTTTTATTATATCAAATATGTTCTAATCTTACAGTAAGCAGTTGTTAAACAGATTTATAACTACATATAATGTGTGGGTCTTATGAACAATGCTGCTGTGAATATCAGCACCCAACTGCACTTGTCTCTCACTGCCTTTTGTAAGCCTGCTTAGTTGAGGAGTTTCTTCCTTATACTGGAGATGAGAACTCAGGTAATGCCTCGACTGTTCTGATCACTGTTAGGGGATTACACATTCTACCAAGCTGACTTTTCACTGAAAGCCCGGTCTCCACTCAATAAGTAAAAGTGTAATAATCGAAACTCCCAACTTGAGTTCGAGTTAAAATCTCTCTTCCCCCGCCAGGCCTCTCTGCACCACCTAGGGGAGCATAGTCCCGTCTGTCCCTGCCTGACAGGGCTCTCCTCCTCAGCAGCACAGGGAGGTGTCTGACCCATCTGTGTGTGTGTGTCTATGTGGTAGGGATGGGGACCACAGCTTGTCGTCCTGCCCTCTCACCCTGGCAGTTCATTGTCTCAAGCTGACTTTCTTAGGTGTTTTCACGGCTTCTTCTGAGGCCTCCCTCTGGAATATTGGATCATAACTCCAGCAATGCAAGCAATAGGCTTTCCTCCAGCTTCTGGTCCTCTTCCTCCTCCTCCCCAAACCTGGTTTCTAGCAGTCACTCCACTGAGACTCAGAGTCTTCTTGGCCCAGTGCCAGCCTCTTGCATGTCCCAAATCTTGTCCTCAGGAAACACTTATGCATCCTATGCTGGGGTGAACTCTTAAGAGTGCAGGATCACCTCATGGCCACAGCCTAGCTAGGCCCTGAAACCCACACTCAGGGTTTGTCAGACGTGAGTCAGCCCCAGGCCACTGAACCTCTCCCATTGCAGGGAATCCCTGTCAAGTGGTGAAAGCCAGCATCTAGACCTGGAGTCACAGGCACCTGTAGCATAACTCCTCCTGAAATGGAGGTTTTTCTTTAGAGATTGGTCCATATCCCTTATCCCTGGACTTCTGAGAAGGGTGGACAACCTGTGGACTGGACTTGAGTCTGGAATTTAGAGAAGTGTCCATGGTAGGGCTGCCAGATGAGGCAAACACAAATACAGGATGCCCAATTAAATTTGAATTTCAGATAAATGATTTTTAATGTTTGATTCTGTCCCATGCTAAAAATTGCCCACTCTTTGTGATAAATTTAAATTTATTGGTCCATTCTGTACTTTATCAAGGACACACACAGGAGGAACAGTAGCACAAAGGCTTCCCGGTGCCTTGTGGGTGAAAGAAAGGCTGCCAGGGAAAGGAGAGAAACACCCAGGGATCCCGGTGATGTCGGGAAGCAGCACCCAAAGCATGTAAGGACACCGCCTGCAGGGGGAGACTCAAGGCTTGGGAAGATTTTCTAATCTGTGCCTTGAGTCAGGTGGGGGGATTTTCTGGGAAAGGAAAACCAGACACAGTAGGACAAATATTGTATAGTTTCACTTATATGAAATTGTCAGAATAGGCAAGTTCATAGAGACAGAATGTAGAACAGGGCTTTCCAGGGGCTGGAGGAGAAGACAAGGAGTTCTTGCCTAGTGGGTACAGAGTTTCTGTTTGAAATGATGAAAAACTTCTGGAAATAGATTGTGGCGACAGTTACACACCATTGTGAACATAATTAGTACCGCTGAACTGTACACGTTAAAATGGTTGTATGTTATATATATTTTACCATAATAAAAACTAGGGGGAAAAAAAGGAAGGGGAGATTGTCTCAGGCTGGCTGACTTTCCCTGCATGTACGCACATCTTCACATGTGCACACATGTAAAACAAAAATGAAGCAAAAAAAAATTCTAATTTAACCAGTAAGCAATATGTAAAAGGAAATCTGAATGTCATTACAATTTTACCAGGTTCAGAATAAAATACCATCCTTCAAATTGAACAAATTACTTATTAGCTGAAGAGAGGTGAAAGGAAGTTTGGAATTAACAGTCTAGATTTTCTCACTAATGGGTCCAAGTCATTGACCTCTAAAATTATCTTAGAACATGCCGTCCCTCCTTCCTACTTTCTGGAAAACTATCAGTCTCCTACCCTATGCTTGCCCATAGAGTTCCCTGTACACATCACAAATCTGCATTTGCCATTCCCTGGAAGCCCCTACATTCCCAAGGGCTGGCCTCATCCACTGCCACCGCCAACAGCCCCAGTTCAGGCAAAGCAATCACTCCCTCTCCCTCTCTGTCATTCCTTTCTTTTCCTTTCACTATCTCTCTACCCTCCTCTTCCCCACTCTCTGTTTCCTCTCTCTCTCTGTCTCTCTCTCTCCCCCACCATCTCCTCTCTCTTTCTCTCCCCCTGCCTTCTCTGTCTCTCTGTCTCTCTCTCTGTCACACACACACACACACACACACACACACCCAGCAACATTCTACCTCAGCCAGAGTTCCAGGCCAATAGGTGTGGACTTTGACTTTCAGATTCCTCTGGCAAGTGTCAACATCAGTCCTGGTGCTCCCTGGCAGAGAAGGACTTGGAGTCACCTTGGCCAAGAAGCTGTCTGGAGGTCACAGTGGCACCGCCCATCGGCCCCTTGGCTGGAGCTAGGTGAGGGCAGATTCAGCACAGCAGCAACTCTCCCCATAAAAAAATCCCTCAATGTCTTCTCTAACCCTTCTTATACTCCTTGTGAGTTTTAGAGCCACCTAAACTCTTCTTTTTTCCCAATACATGGAGACAAAATTTACATAACATACAGTTAGCCATTTTCAAGTATACAGTTCCCTGCCATTTGGTACATTCACAGTGTTTTGCAAGCAACACCCATATCAAGCCCCAAAATATTTTCATTACCCAGGAAGGAAACCTGTCGTCATGGAACCGTCACTCCTCACATCCCCTTCCCCTCAAACCCTGGCAACCCCAAACTGTTCTTGACAGCCTCCTTTGGCATTTCCTCATTTTGGTGTCAGATCTCACAGCAGAATTTCTTACCTATTATATCCAGTGCCTCAGTGTGAAGTTCCGGTTTAACTTCTTGTTACCACGAGCCCACTATCTTGCCCCAATAATACCCTCCCCCAATTCACAAACACAAACAATTCACAAACGCATTCCCTCCTACAGCTTTAGGCTCCCTATTTGAGTCCTTCAGGAAAGAAGTGCTTGTAACTCCCTTGGCAGTGAGTGTAGACTTGGTCCAAGGAAGATGAGCACCAGTCAGGGCAGCTGGTCCCTCTTCTCTCCCTGGCCATCAGCAAATCAGCACTGCCCAATGATGCCCAGGCAATGGGAGTGTCGACCAGCAGAGGACACACCTGAATTTCTCTGCCTCATGGGAGGGTGGCTACTGTGTTGCATTTAGGAAGAAGCTGTGCAAGATTCATACTGTTTTGCTAATGTTAATCTTACGGGCATAATAAACGTCGTACCCACACTTATTTTTCTAGATCAGACAAGATTGGGTGTGTTCAGGGTGGTATGGCCATAGACCCCACACTTTTTTTTTTTTTTTTTTTTTTTGAGACGGAGTTTCGCTCTCGTTGCCCAGGCTGGAGTGCAGAGGTGCAATCTCGGCTCACAGCAACCTCCGCCTCCCGGATTCAAGCCATTCTCCTGCCTCAGCCTCCAGAGTAGCTGGGATTACAGGCATGCGCCACCACACCTGGCTAATTTTGTATTTTTAGTAGAGATGGGGTTTCTCCATGTTGGTCAGGCCGGTCTCCAGCTCCGGACCTCAGGTGATCCGCCTGCCTCGGCCTCACAAAGTGGTGGGATTACAGGCGTGAGCCACCGTGCCTGGCCGACCCCACACTTATTTTTAATACACTTCTAGGCAAGGCTGCTGCACTGGTCTGGGGATCACACTTTGAGTAGCAAAGGACTAAATTACAATAACTGCCAGGGGGGAAAAAAGAAACAGGATGAAGTGCTTCCTCCTGGCTCAGAAGTTAGGGAGTCACTGAACTAACAAGGGGATGGGGTGGGGATAAGAATGTTCCAGGCAAAAGGAACAGCATGCCCCAAGGTCTCAAGCAGAAAGAGAGCTTCAGGTATTGAAGAAGTAGAAGTAGCTCTGTGTGGCTGGGGAGTGGGCATAAGATGGAGCAGAAGAATGCCAAGTCTTATTCCTGGGTCTGAATTTCCAGGAGCAGAAGCCCTGTCCCCTCTAGAAGGTGGATATAGTCTGGATATTTGTCTTCAAATCTCATGTTGAAATGTGACCCCCAGTGTTAGAGGTTGGACCTAGTAGGAGGTGTTTAGATCATAAGAACTGGATCCCTCCTGAATGGTTTGGTGCCCTCCCTATGATTGATTGCTCTATTAGTTCGTGTGAGAGCTGGTTGTTTAAAAAAGCCTGGCATCTCTCTGGTTCCCTCTCTTGCCATGTGACACAACTGCTCCCCCTTCACCCTTCCCCATGAGTAAAACTTCCTGAGACCCTCACCAGAGGCACATGCCAGCAGTGTGATTCTTGTACAGCCTGAAAAACTGTGAGTCAAATAAACCTCTTTACATTATAAATTACCCAGTCTCAGATATTTCTTTATAGCAATGCAAAATAGACTATCACAGAAAGTTGGTACGGAGGTGTAGGGCATTGCTATAAAGATATCCGAAAATGTGGAAGTGGCTTTGGAACTGGGTATGAGGCAGCGGTTGGAAGAGTCTGGAGGGCCCAGAAGACAGATGAGAAAAGGTTTGGACCTTCTTAGAGATTTGTAATGTCGTTGTAACCAAAATGTGGACAGAAATATGTACAGTAAAGGCCAGCCTGATGAGGTCTCAGATGGAAATGAGGAAGTTATGGGGAACTGGAGCAAAGATCACCCTTGTTATGCCCTAGCAAAGAGCTTGGCTGCATTGTATCTATGTCCTAGGGCTTTGTGGAAGGCTGAACTTAAGAGTAATGACTTAGGGTATCTGGTAGAAGAAATGTCTAAGCAGCAAAGCATTCAAGAAATGGCCTGGCTGCTTCTAATAGCCTATGATCAGATATTGGAGCAAAGGACTGACTTAAATTTGGAACTATTAAATCAAACTAAAATCTGGCCTGAGAAAGCCTCCTCACTCCTATACTTGAGTCCTTAAGGATGAACCATAACCTAACTTTGTAGGTAGGCCAACTGAAAACCTAACTTAGAAGGATGCTTCTGTAGCAATAACTGAGCCTCAGCCAATCTCAGCAGCCATACTTCAGTACTCACAGGCAGCCTATTGTTCAAACCATGTTCAAATAAGGCAAACACCATGCTGTAACCAATTTGGCTATTTCTGTACCTCACTTCGGTTTTCTGCATGTCACTTTCCTTTTTCTATTCATCAGTTTTTTCCAACCACATAGCATCTCTGGTGTTGCTCTGAATCTGCTGTGATTCTAGGGACTGCCTGATTTGTGAATTGTCTTTTTTTTTTTCTCCTCAATTAAATTCTGTTAAATTTAGTTTGTCTAAGGTTTTTCTTTTACCTGATCTGGTGTTGGAAGTGCAATTTGAAGTAAAACTCTGGTGACCTCCAGGAACACCAGGTGACCAGGCCAGTTGTGCTCACTGCTCTCTTGATTGTAACTGGAGGTTGTAGATGGGTTTTCTCTTGGATTCAGAGTTCCACTAATTTGTGTTCTAATTGGAGCTCTCCAAGTTTATTTGAGCAATATTTAAGTGGACTGGGTTCAGGATCAAATTAGAATCAGTTAACTGGATTGGGTTCTGTTAGAGCCTCAGACCTCTACTAGGCACTTTTTTTTTTTTTGATAATGGGTTTGTCTCAATCCAAGGATTCTAGGAATCTACCTTCTAGGACTCCATCTAATTTTGTATATAAAATTTTAGGCCCAGAATGTGTGCATCTTTAGAAAAACAGATTAACCTTACTAGAGAAAAGATGGCCACAATGGGGAAGTTTTAATTTGTATAAAATTGTTTATTTGCAAGGCATATTAGAAAAAGGGGGATCAAAACCCCACAAAAACATTGGTATATAGTCTTTCATTGGTATATGGAAGCCTCTAAAAGACTAAACGAATGAAAAATTCCCTCCTTAAAAGATTCTTTGCAAAAGCAAATGAACAGTTTAAGTAACAGGCTAAGGACATGATGAAAGAGAACTGTACTCTGACTGAACTAACCCCAACTGATTCTTCTCTTTATCCATCTCTACCTACGTACTCTGAGTCTACTAACCTTTTTGCTAAATCAACCTTTCACTCTGAAGATGATGAAAAAGGAGGAATTAGATGTACGCCTCACAAAGGAAGACCTTCTGATTATCCAGGCCTGCCTGCTATAACCACTTTCACTCCATGGTCTAAAACTGAGTTTAGAGCTATTTTAGAAGACTTCCCTGATCTAAGAGAAAATCCTCAAAACTTGACTAAGGAGTTTAGACTCCTCATAGGAGACTGTGATCCAGGACTCCCTGACAAAGGTTCATATGACAATTTATTCATATGATATGGAGGCCTGGTGAAGCTCAAAAATGGATGGCAGCAGCAGAATGGAAGAAACCTGAGAAAGATATTAAAGACCCCCCCCGCCCCCCCCCACACACACACACAAAGCCTCCTCATGAGAAGGCCCAACAGGAGCTAGAAATATTGCTGAAAATCCCAGCCTGGGCAACATGGCAAAAGCCTGTCTATACGAAAAATACAGATAGTTAGCTGGGCATGATGGCACACGCCTGTAGACCCAGCTACTTATGAGGCTGAAGTGGGAGGATCACCTGAGCCTGGGAGCTTGAGGCTACTGTGAGCCATGACTGTGCCACTGCACTCCAGCCTGGATAGCAGAGCAAGACCCTGTCTCAAAAAAAAAAAAAAAAAAAAAGGAAAAAAAATTGCTGAAAATCTTTTAAATTCAAATACTAAATTTTTTCCACAAAAGTTGATTGGTACATCATACAATCTTGTAAACCAAAAAAAAAAAAAAAAAAAAGAATGAACCAGTGTCAGATTACAGAACTTGCTTAGAAATAATGTGAAACATTCTGGGCTTAAAGTACTAACAAGGAGTATTTCCTGCAGGGACTGAAATGGTATTAACTACTCTATTTATAAATGGACTTCATCCTGAACTTAGAAATTTAATTAGAAAACATAAACTCGGATGGGAAGTTAGAGCCATGACTGAATTGGTGGCTTTAGCTGCACATTTTGAGAGGACTGTAGAGCAAGAAAAAACCCAAAAGGCTAACAAGCTTATGACTCTTCAATTACAACAGTTACAGGGGCCAAGACCAAAGGGATCTTTTCATTCTCATTTTAAATCACAACCAAGAGGTATTAGACCAAGAAATTCTTCACCCTAAGATGTCTGCCTTATTGCAAACAACCAGGACAGTGGAATAGGGATTGTGCCCTTTTATACCAGCCCACCAATGACCCTCCCTTTAGGCCAGCCTGTTTCACCACTAGAGGGAGCACAAGAGACCTTAGCTCTCCTGAAGATAATCAGTGTTGAAGCGGCTCTGAGGGATTTGCCAGTATATTGCTCCTCATAATACCCTTAAAAGAATATGGAGAAACAGAGGTTACAGTAACTGGGGACTCATGTATAGTCTTGGTGGACACCGGAGCTACCTTATCTGCCACTACCATAAAACACACTTTCATAAGCCAACAGATCCCTCAGAGTTAAAAAGGCTATTTCTGTGGTTGGGATTTCAAATCAAATTCAAGAGGTTCCCATATCTGAACCCGTCCAATTGACTTTGGGGCATTTTTCAAAAAATCACACTGTTTTACTATGTGATAGTGCTCCAGTAAATTTGCTAGGGGGAGATTTACTTTCAAAGCTGAAATGGCATAGAAGACTACATATTGGGTACATTGTACACTGCTTGGGAAATGGGCACACTAAAATCTCAGAAATCAGCAGTAAAGAACTTGTCCATGTAACCAAAAACCACCTGTACTCCCAAAACTATTGAAATTTTTTAAAATAAAAAATTTTAAAAAGTGGGGAGGGCGTAAAATTTTCCTTGGAATAAGAATCAGTTTCCTGATTCTCCTGAACCAGAATTGTTATGTTCTCTATAGGCAGATATTAATAGGATCGAAACTCAGGCCTGTAATGCCTGATCTTCCAAAAATACCTAAATATTTATGGGCCTCTTCCTCAACTGATACAGGAAGAATTTAAAGTGTGGCACCTATTAACGTCCAAATAGACCACTCTAAACTTTTGCCTAAAGTACCCAATATCCACTAAAACTAGAAGCAATTCAAGGGCTCTTGCCAATTGTAGAAGATTTCATTAAACAGGGACTTATAATTCTATGCACCAGCCCTTATAACCCTCCAATCCTACTGGTTAAAATAAACCAAATGGATGAGGTTGAAGATTTGTTCAAGATTTATGGGCAGTTAACAAAATTGTAGTAGCAAGGTTTCGTATAGTTCCAAATCCTAATACTTTATTATCCAAGATACATGCTGATTCTTAAGTGGTTCACAATATTAGATCTCTGCTCAGCCTTTTTTTACAATCCAGTTTATAAGGAGAGTCTATGCTTATTTGCCTTCACTTGGAAAAGTCAACAGTACCCCCAGATTGTGATGCTGCAAGGGTTTACCGAAGCCTCTTTGTGTTTTCCCAGGCATTGCATCAGGACTTAATGACATTATAGTTTCCTCAAAATTCTACTCTCATTCAGTACGTGGATGACTTACTGTATGCTCTCCCACTAAAGAGTACTCTGAAATGGACTCAGTTTACCTTTTACACAACTCACACATCAAGGTCACAAAGCTTCAGTAGAAAAACTTCAGTTTTCAAGGGGAAAAAGTCCATTATTTGGGACATTATTTGATGGTGTTTCCCTCTCACCTAAAAAGTTAAAAACTCTTCAAAATTTTCCTTGGCCTGCAACCAAAAGATAATTAAGAGGTTTTCTTGGACTTGCAGGATATTTTCTTGGACTTGCAGGATATTTTCTTGGACTTGCAGGATATATTCTTACACTTGCAGGATATAAAATTCCTGGGTTCTGAATTTTTCCTTAATAGCCTCACCGTTGTATGAGCTCACTAAAAAATGCTGTACCAGAGCCTTTACCTTGGGATTATAGTCATGAGCAAGCTTTTAGCTAAATAAAATTGGCCTTATAACAGCCTCCAGCTTTAGGACTTCCAAATTGCACTAAACTGTTTACCTAATTGGCTCATGAAAGTAATAATCAGGCATTTAGGAGTTCTTACCCAGGAACATGGGGAGAAACATAGGCCCATTGCATATTATAGCCTGCAATTAGACCCAGTAGCTAAGGTATATCCTAACTGTTTAAAAGCAGTAGCAGCAGCAACCAGGCTGAAAGAAGCTTCAGCTGATGTGGTTTTAGGAAATGAACTTAATATGGAAGTCCCACATGCTAAATTCCACCCAAACCCAGCATTTTTTAGTAAGTAGACTAACATCTTATGAAATACTCTGTCTCCCTCTAATCTCTATCTAAAACACTGCAATTTACTTAACCATGCCCCTGTATTACTGCTGCCTGATGATGGTGAAGACCACAATTGCATAAGTGTAGCATCAGAAATAGTGGCCCCTCATGTTGATTTACAAGTTAGTCCATTGGACAATCCTGAGTTAATACTTTTGTTGATGGGTCCTATGCCAAAAGCTCAGAAGGAAAATATCAGCTAGGATATGCTGTTACCAAAATGAGTTAATAAAGAAGGGACCCCTTCCTCTATTAGTCAGCTCTATTAGTCTAAGCTCTATAAGTCAGCTTAACCCTCGAAGATTTTTGCCCTCACCCGAGCTTGTCATATAGCTAAAGACAAACCAGTAAGTATTTAGACAGATAGTAGATACGCTTTAGGAGTAGTACATGATTTTGGCATGATAGGGAAACTCTAAGGGTTTCTCACTTCTAGTGGGATCACCATCAAAAAAGGACTCCAATTAGATAAACTCCTAGATTGCTGTTATTGATCGAAGCTCATACCACAGAACTGAACCTGAATATCAAGGGAATGCTTAGCAGATATTTATGCTAAATCAGCTAGTACTGAAACTGTTAAGATATGCAACATGAACGAACTTCGTAAAATTAATCCAAGCCAACTACCTTACAATGACCTATTTAATAAACAATGCAATGCACCTCATTTGGAAAAACAAAACTGGTATCTAAAAGGATATAAATTCAATGTTAAGTGCAAACTTGCAGAGGGCCTAGATGGCTGCCTGGTCTTTCCCAAGTCTTTGAAGCTTCCATTGTCAAAAGCTTTGTACTCCACAACTCATCATGGAACAGAAAAATTCATCCAAGTTGTGAAAAAATACTTGTGGGATGACTGTTCCAAAAATTGCTAGAATATATATATATTTTTTTGAGATGGGGTCTCACTCTGTCACCCAGGGTGGAGTGCAGTGGTGCGATCGCGGCTCACTGCACCCTCCACCTTCCTGGTTCAAGTGATTCTCCTGCCTCAGTCTCCCGAGTAGCTGGGACTACAGGTATGTGCCACCACACCTGGCTAATTTTTTTTATTTTTAGTAGATATGGGGTTTCACCATGTTAGCCAGGATGGTCTCGATCTCCTGACCTCATGATCCACCTGCCTCGGCCTCCCAAAGTACTGGGATTACAGGTATGAGCCACTGCACCCAGCCTGCTAGAATATTTTATAACCAATGTTGGCTAGTCAAACCCATAGTCCTGGAAAAACGAAAGATTCAGGCGGTGTATTGTATTTTCAACACCTAATGGACCATTTGAACAATTATACATGGACTTCATTCAGTTGCCACCTTCAATGTGGGTCTCAGTATGTTCTTGTAATAGTTTCCATGTTTTCTGGTTGGATAGAGGCCTTCCTGTGTAGGAAAGCTGATGCTGTGACAGTAGCTAAGAAAATATTAGAAAATGTGTTTTCTTTATGGAGCATCCCTGGAAAAATCCCCAGCAATGGGGGAATTCATTTTATTAGGCAAGTTATAAAGCAGTTAAACAAGGTATTATGGACACAATGGTACTACCATTATCCCTATCACACTCAGTCTTCTGAAAAGGTTGAAAAAACAAATGACATATTAAAACTGAAATTGGCAAAGTTAACTGAATCAGTTGGGTTGCCTTGGCCAAAGGTACTATCATTGGATTTAATGGCAGTCAGATCCACTCACTAAAAAACAGAAGTGGATCCCTTATGAAATAGTCACTAGAAGGCCTATGCCCCAGTAGTAAAACCTCTTGCATCTTTCTCTCTCTGAAATTCTGATATAAGTAAGTACTGCAAGGCCATTATACCAAGTGTGCTTTCACCAGATAAAGGAAGCTTTTCAAGATCCACCAATTGAGGATAATCAAACCTTCCACAGTCTACAACCTGGAGATTGTGTCTTCTGGAAATGACATCAGAGGAAGGCTGCTCTTGACAACTCTTTGGAAGGGACTGTGCCGAGTTCTTCTCAACACCTACACTGCAGTGAAGCTTCAGGGCCTTGAAACTTGGGTCCACACCTCACAACTCAGAAGGACCTCTTCAGACTCCTGGAACTGTACATCTGCTAGAGACTTTAAGGTAAAGCTGTCTAAGGAAAAATCTCCAGAGCAGATGACATTCTAGTTGTGGACAGCTTTCCCAAGATCACAGATGAAGACTTCTGTATCATCATGAAAGCCTTACATTTTTTTCTTTTCTCCTCATTTCCTGTTGCCCTAATTCTTTCTTTTTCCCTACAGAAAAATCCATGGGACCATAACCAGTGGATGCCTTTAGCTTGAGCGTATGCTGTAGCACAGAACCAGAGTTTTTGGGTTATTGGGTTTGTTGTTTATTGCCAAAAAAATATAAGGAAACAATTCCACTAATGCCAGTGCCTCTCCGTGTTCCCAATGAGAGTCACCCCAAAATTCCAAGGGAAGGATGGAAAGCTATCCTTGATATTCTGAACACCACTGCTACTTGCTTTCCTGCACTCACTAAAAGGAACACTTTAACTTTTCCTTTTTTTTTTTTTTCTTTTTTTGAGACAGTCTCACTCTGTTGCCAAGGTTGGAGTGCAGTGGCCTGATCTTGGCTCACTGCAGCCTCCACCTGCCAGGTTCAAGGGATTCTCCTGCCTCAGCCACCCACGTAGCTGGGACTACAGGCGTGCACCACCGCATCCAGCTGATTTTTGAATTTTTTGTAGAGACAGGGTTTTGCTATGCTGGCCAGGCTTGTCTTGAACCTCCTGGCCTCAAGTGATCTGCCAGCCTTGGTTTCCCAAAGTTCTGGGATTACAGGCGTGAGCCACCACACCCTGCCTTAACTGTTTCAATTAATAACCTGATCATTACCAAAGTATAGAAAACCAATCCAAGTGATGCCTGCAAAAGATATATTGTGCTTTCAGGCATCATGTACTCAAGATTTGGGATTTACCTATGTGAGTACAAGTAATTGCTTGTATAATGTCACCAGATTAAATTCAACAGGGTCTCTTTTTACCAAATGTTTTATACACCCTTACAACATGCTATAAGAGGGGCACAAAAAGGTCAATTTCTCAATGGATTTTGTTCAGCAGCTATGCAGATTTATTAATGAACAAATCTAACTGAACCCTGCTCAAATGCAACTAGGTAGCCCTGTTTTTCAACTCCCAAGGACCTATTTTGGGTCTGTGGATAATCTGCATATTTCATTCTGCCTCTTCGTTGGCTCAGATCTTGCTATTTGGTCTGGCTCACTCCTGCCTTTCAAATAGTTTCACCTAAAAATTCTCCTAACAGCTCTTATGATTGGAGGCCAAAATAGTCAATAACTGAAATTAGCACTAGCTTTGAAATAGACAAAGATAAGCTAGTTTCCACTGAGGAAAGATTCCAGTGGGGTTCCTGGGGGCTCACTCTTGGTGGTAGTGGGATACTAGTTGTATGGAATCTAAAGCTAATCCATATTTGGGGTCTTGGATTTTATAGCCAATCAAACATCCCAGTGTTTCAGACAGGTAGACACTACTCTCCAAAAGGTAGATGTGGCCTGGTGCAATGGCTCATGCCTGTAATCCCAGCACTTTGGGAGGCCAAGGCAGGTGGATCACCTGAGGTCAGGAGTTCGAGACCAGCCTGCCCACCATGGTGAAACCCTGTCTCTCCTAAGTACAAAAAATTAGCCGGGCATGGTGGCACGTGCCTGTAGTCCCAGCTACTTGGGAGGCTGAGGCAGGAGAATCGCTTGAACCCAGGAGTCACAGGTTGCAGTGAGCTGAGATCACCCCACTGCACTCCAGCCTGGGTGACAGAGCGAGACCCTGTCTCAAGAAAAAACAAAAAACAAAAAACGAGGTAGATGTTACAGTTAATGGAGCATCATACAGCTTCATATCTCCTTTTTACTCAAGCTGGGGCCTGTGTTTGGTGTTGAACAAAATAGAATGCTGCAGTTATCTCTCTCCTGATTTTGTTACTACAGAAAGCTTAATGTAAAGGTGGCTGATACTGCTGTTTCCTTAGACACTGACACCAAATACAATAAAGAAGTCTCTCAAGAGGAAAACATGGTGTGTTTACAGGAGCAACTAACAGTTGGTTTGTAGACATCCTAAATGGTGGATGGCAAGCTTGGGTTTCCCAAAGGTTTCTAGTCTTTATATGTCTTCTAGTAGGTGTCCAGGTTAGTATGGCTTGTGTTACCAGAGCAACAATGAAAATGGCTACATCTTTAAATCAGGCCACTTTACAGTGAACTATGGTCCTTAATTGCTACCACATTTCAAACAAGAACTATGACCAATTAAACTTGACTGTTGTTGAACTGCCTATGTTGCCTGAACTTTGACTTGTTTAAGTTGGTTTCATTTATTTCATAAGAACTCTTGTTAAGGAGTGCATCTTGGTATTTTGATATTATTCTCTTGATAGTCATAATAATAGTTCCCTAGTGTGCTGCATCCTCTCAAGTCTTAAATGTTTTGTATGCAGCCATACATGGAGAATTGAATGGTCTCACTTTGACTAGGTCAGCAAGAACATAGAGAATCATTCACCTAGTGTGAAGCTGTGACTTGTGAACTTCATAGTGACACCAGTAAAGACTTGTGAACTGGCCGGGCATGGTTGCTCACGCCTGTAATCCCAGCACTTTTAGAGGCCAAGGCGGGCAGATCATGAGGTCAGGAGATCAAGACCATCCTGGCTAACATGGTGAAACCCCGTTTCTACTAAAAATATAAAGAAAAATTAGCCAAGCATGGTGATGGGCACCTGTAGTCCCAGCTACTTGGGAGGCTGAGGCAGGAGAATGGCGTGAACCCAGGAGGCGGAGCTACAGTAAGCCAAGATCATGCCACTGCACTCCAGCCTGGTGACAAAGCGAGACTTTGACTCAGAAAAAAAGAAAAAAAAAGACTTGTGAACTCCATACTGAGACTAAAAAGACTTGTGAATTCCATACTGAGCCAAATTACAATAGTGAGAGGGTGGCATCAGTGCCTAAAGTTTTGGTCTATCTCTCTAAATTGAGAGTCTGACCAAAAGGGGGGAGTTGATAAATGAAACTCAAATCTGGCCTGAGGACGCCTTCACATTCCCATATTTGAGTTCTTAAGGGCGAACCGTAACGTAGTTAGTAGGTAGGCAGACTGAAAACTTAACTTAGGAGGATGCTTCTTTAGCAATAGCTGAGTCTCAGCCAATCCCACTGGCCATATTTCAACCACTTACAGGCAGCCAACTGTTCGAATCATGCTCAGATAAGGTAAACACCAAGCTGTAAACAATCTGGCTGTTTCTGTACCTCACTTCCATTTTCTGTATGTCACTTTCCTTTTTCTGTCCACAAATTTGCTTTGACAGCACAGCATCCCTGGTGTCTGTCTGTATCTGCTGTGATTCTGAGGGCTGCCCGACTTGCAAATTATTTATTTTTCTTGCTCAGTTAAACTCTGTGAAATTTAATTTGTCTAATGGATTTCTTTTAACAGAACTTATAATTAAAATGGAAAGAGGGTGTAAATATTTAGAAAACTTGCAGCCTGGCCATGTGATAGACAAGGAGGAATCCAAGCAGCCTGCTGAGCAACTATTTGCTAGAGACATTAGCATATCTAAAAGGGAGCCAGGTGCTAATATTCAAGACAGTGGGAAAAGGCCTCAGAGGCATTTCAGAAGGCCTCTCCTATCACAGGCCCACAGGCCTAGGAGGACTGAATGGTTTCAGAGACAAGGCCCAGGGCACCATTGCTGTATGTCACCTCAGGATGCTACTTCCCACATCCTAGCTTCTCCAGCTCCAGCTTTGGCTCAAAGGGCCCCCGGTGCAGCTCAGACCACTGCTTTGGAGGGTACAAGCCCTAAGCCTTGGGAGCTTCCATATGGTTGTTTTTTTTCTTTTTTTGAGACAATCTTGCCATGTCACCCAGTCTGGAATGTAACGGTGCGATCTCGACTCACTGCAACCTCTGACTCCAGGGTTCAAGCGATTCTCCTGCCTCAGTATCCCAAGTATCTGGGATTGCAGGCATGCACCATCATGCCCAGCTAATTTTGTATTTTTAGTAGAGATGGGGTTTCACAGTGTTGGTCAGGCTGGTCTGCAACTCCTGACCTCAGGTGATCCACGTGTGTCAGCCTCCCAGAGTACTGGAATTACATGTGTGAGCCACCATGCCCAGCCTTCCATATGGTTTTAGGTCTGCAGGCTTGCAGAACACAAGAGTGAAGGAGGCTTGGGAGCTTCCACCTAGATTTCAGAGGATGTATCAAAAAGTCTGGGTGCCCTGGCAGAAGCCTGCCACAGGGGCAGAAACCCACAGAGAACCTCTACAAGGACAGAGCCATGGGAAAACATAGGGTTGGAACCCCATACAGAGTCCCCACTGGGACATTGCCTAGTGGAGCTGTGGGAATGGGGCCAATGCCCTCCAGACAGCAGAAAGGTAGAGTCACCAGCAGCTTGCAACCTCAGCGTGGAAGACCCACAGGCATTCAATGCCAACCTGTGAGAGCAGCCATGTGGGCTGCAGCAAAGCCATAGAGACAGGGCTGCTCAAGGCCTTGAAAGCCCACTCCTCTCACCAGTATGGAGTTACGGAAGATGATTTTGGAAGTTTCAGATTTAGTGTTTGCCCTGCTGGGTTTCAGACATGTGTGGGGCCTCTTGCCTCTTTCTTTTGGCCAATTTCTCCATTTTGGAATGGGAATGCCTACCCAATACCTGTAACACAATTATATCTTTGAAGTATGTAACTTGTTTTTGATATAACAGCCTCATAGGTGGAAGGAATTTGCCTTGAGGCTCAGATGAAACTATGGATTCTGGACTTCTGAGTTGATGCTGGAACAAGCTGAGACACTGGGGAACTATTAGGAAGGGATGGTTTCATTTTGCAATGTGAGATGACATGAGATTTGGGGGTAAGGGGCAGACCAATATAGTTTAGATGTTTGTTCTCTCCAAATCATATGTTGAAATATGACCCCCAATGTTAGAGGTGGGGCATAGTGGGAGGTGTTTTGGTCATAGGGGTGGATTCCTCATGAATGGGTTGGTGCTTTGTCCATGATAATGAATGAGTTCTGGCTCTATTAGTTCACATGTAAGCTGGTTGTTTGAAAGCACCTAGCATCTCTCTTGTGTGCTGTCTCGCCATGTGACACATCTGCTCCCCCTTCAGCTTCCAACATGAGTAAAAGATTCCTGAGGCCCTCACCAGAAGCAGATGCCTGCACTGTGCTTTTTGTACAGCCTGCAAAACCATGAACCAACTACACCTCTTTTCCTTATAAATTACCCAGTCTCAGGTATTCTGTTATGATCCCCTGGAAGAGTTATACTACTTCCAGGTCTAGCCCATGGTAAATCCCACACTCCCCTCTGAGGCCACCTTCTTCCCTCTGCAGAGACCCTGTGGTTAGAGGGGATTGATTGTGTCTCTGGCCCCAATTCTTCTCCCAAGGCTGCATTCCACCCTTTTGCTATGTGACTTTGCAGCCCTTCTCACTACAGAGGCAGGTTCCTCTCCTTGAGTTTGGGGAAGATGCAACACATGCAGGGGTTTGAAAACACATTTGTTTATTTCTGCTTTTGTTTTTGCTCCTCTGCAATTTCCTTGAAACCATGCCTGAGGTAGCCTGTGGGAAAACGAAACAGCACCATTGACCTAGTCTTTCAGCCAATCCCACTGCATTTGTACAATGCAGTCTGACAACAGAGGAACTGCCCAGCCAAGCTCAGGCAAAATTGCTGACTTCAGACTCATGAACTAAATAAATATTTGTTTCATTTGGTGGTTGTTCTTATGCAACATTATGCTGGCACTAGAAAAATGAAACAGATGGGAATCAAAAAGACTGAATGAAGCAGAAACCCAGAAGCTACCCCACAAGCAATCATATGGGACTCAGATGTGAATGGACAATAAGCTTTTATTGCATTGAAAGGTCATTGCAGTGAAAGGTTGGGGATTGCTTGCTGCTACAGCTGAATGGATTCTATTCTGACCAATACACACAGAAAGAGATCACAGACTCCCTACCTTAGAAGAAGGGAGGTGGTAGATGAAATGAACTGTATGAAGAGCCACTAGCCTGGCCCACACACAGAAGAAGGACTGGCCCGTCTTCTTGAAGCCCATGCTCTGGTAGAGGGCCATAGCAGAGAGCTGGATGGTGCCGGTGTCCAGGATGACTTCACTGTAGCCCTGGTCCCGGGCAAACTGGAGGACAGTCCTGACCAGGGCTTTTGCTATCCCCTGACGACGGTGCTCACTGTCCACAAAGAGATGAAACAGCTGCAACCGCTTCTCCCTCAAGGTGGGATCATCAACAGGCAGAGCTCCTACCATGCCCACCACCTTCTCTTCAGACTCAGCCACCCAGAAGCAGGAGCCATGCTCACTCAGGTAGGATTTGGTAATGTCAGACATGTCTGTGCACAATGTCATGTCTACATACTCCGTCCAGGGTTTTTTGGCAAGGAACCACAGGGCAGGGAAGAGGCTGATGCTGAACACGAGGGCCAGAAGCCAGGATCCAGAGACCAGGAGTAGGGCGAGGGGCCCCCCAAGTAAGAGTATGAGGGTTCGAGGCAGCTTCAGCAATTGCCGGAAGGTGGCTGGGGCATGCTCGGCCATCCCCCGGGAGAGCAAGCCCACAACCCACTGGCGGTCGCTCTCCTGGTATTTGCGGATGTGACAAGGAGCCATGGACAGACTTCTGTGTCTGAAATCTCTAAGTCCAGGAGACAGAGCTAGGCCTCCCTGCACGCCTTTACGCCAGACTGGGGAAGAGAGAGAAAATCATGTGAGTGCCTGCATGGCTTCCAGCCTTGCAGGAACAGGGAGACCTGCTCAAGGGTGTGTCTTTCCGCGTTTGCCCATGAGGAAGCAGGCCTCTGCCACTGGGAGAAGGTAGGGTCAGAAAGACCTGCATTGGAATCTGGTTCCATCCCTTTCTAGCTGTGTGACCTTAGGCATGTCACTTAACCTCTCTGAGCCTCCATTTCTTCATCTATAGAACAGGGGAGAAGAAAACCTGCCTTCTAGAGTTGTTTTGAAGATTGAATAAAATACCTTCTATAAAGCCCTGATAGATGAACTACCCACCGCTCTTCCTTTTTCTGTTTCCTTTTTCTGGCTCTCTCAGCTTCTCCGTGCATTGAGGGGGCACCTACCTCAGGCAGGCCACACGTGCAACCCTTTTGTCCTTCTCCAGGGACCATACATCGCAAAAATTCTCTGTCCAACACAAGTTTCAGGAAAGGCTCCCTCCAGCTTTATTTTAAGTTTTTAGGTTGCTGAAGTGGCATAAGAGCCAAGCACAAAAAACAGCCCAGCCTCCAGATCCCAAGGAAGGTGCATGCTCAGAGCACTGTCCTTCCACCCAGTCCCCTCACCTGTCACCACAAGAGCCTTGAGCATCCAGGGAGCTTCAGCTCTCAGCCGCTCACTGGCATCCAGGAGATACCGTCTGGGGCTTGCTCACCCCTGGAAAGTAGACTGCCTGCCTCATTGCTTGGCTCCTGAATGTTTGGTAATCATCAACCCTAGGGTCAAAGATCTGGGCTGTAACACAGCAGGGAGCCCAGTGTGCATTCCTCTTTGTGGTCAAAGGGAATGACCTGGAGGGGGAGACTCAGGGTCTGGAACCGCCTGGGTTCCTTGCCCTTCTGGAAGGCCTGCCACCTTTCTTGCCTGTTCAGGCCCCGTGCATCTCTCTGCCACCTGGCACACTTAGTACTCTCGGTCCCTGTCCACATATACGATCCACCCTGGTCCTTGTACACATATACGACGAGCCTGAGAACTGTGCCATTCACCCTGCAATCAGTCACCATTGGCCAGAAGCTGAGTCCCCATGCTTGGCAACAAGGCCCTTCCCAGCTAGGCTTCTCCTCGCTGAGGTTTCCCTGGTCCACGAAGCATCTATTGTTGGCAGTTCCTTGCACTTACCTCACCAACCCCCATCTCCACCCATTCATTGATTCAGTCAACAGTTGTGTGTCATGCACTTCCTGTGTCCTGGGGTCATTTCAGCCATGAGCAAGGTTGACATTCGGCTGACAGGCATGGCTGTGTGTGGCTGGTGTGTGTTCTGGCTGTTGGTCAGAGGCTGCGCCACACCTATTGTTAAATATTTTGCACTGCAGATGTTGGGGAGGCCCAAATTCATGCTCTTGTACCCGACGTGGAGCTGATCCCAAACACTGACACATGGGTGCTTGGAGATAGAGAAAGTTTTATTCGATTTGGCCAAAGCAAGAAGGCAGGACAGCAAGATCTCTCAACTTCAGTTCAACAAAGAAGCAGCAGCAGAATGATTTTATGCAGCTGGAGAGTGAGGAAGGGGGAGTTCAGGGGGATTGAGAGGAAAAGTCTGTGTTTCCTCAGTCTGAGATAACACCTTGTGCACCCAGGCTTCTGAGTGTCAGCAGCTGGTCACAGTGTCCTTCAAGGCATTCATTCATTCTGCAAACTTTTCCTGACCCTGAAGGAATGTCTTCCTGCTGAACAAAGAAACAGTACATGAGCAGTTTATCATTATGTTGTGGGAACAAGGAATATTGGACCAAAAGCAAGTGGTTAACATGTGCAAGCCAGCAACGGTCTGATCAGAATGTTCATTATTTCAGTCACTAAAACATGGTGTGGTGCTGAAATCTCAAGGGGCCCGATTACAAGGATGCAACATATACAAGATAGGCAAAAGCAAAACCTAACAGAAAAAGCCCTTTTCCACACCAACTTACATGCTATTGAAGGGAAACTTCCCTTCCAAAGATTAGCTAACCTATTGATGATCAGCCACGCTGGGCCCGTCATCTAGGTTAGGTAGTTTGGACTCTATTCCAAGAGCAAGGGGAGGACATTGATATGCACAGAGGGGAGGAGGTGTGTGTGTGTGTGTGTGTGTGTGTGTGCGCGCACGCACACACGCATGCAAGCATCACTCTGGCTGCAGGTGGACAATGGATCTGAGGAGGTAGGAATGGAAGCAGCTACCCCTCAAGGCTCATGCCACATCCAGGCAAGAGCGGGGCCTCCAGTACAGGGATGCAGGTGCTCACTGTACAAGAGCAGCTGGCCCAGAGGCTCTGGTGGGAGCTAAAACTGGGCCTCCCTCTGGTTGCCAAGCCATGAGCCATGGCACGAAACTGAGACTGGCCAAAGGAAAAGGCAACCTTTTCTTATTTGCTCAAAGGCATTGCTTGCCTGCTAAACTCTGCATCCAGTGGGCTGCATGGCTTGAGGCTGTGCCTAGCTCTGGGTTCACAAAGAAGCTGCCTGGGTTAGCAGAGGCCCATGAGACAGCAGTGGCTTCACCAGAGGGAGGAATTCAAGAAGGTGAGACATGAGCCGTATGTAGGTGCATTTGGGGCAGAAATGGCAGGAGCTGGAATGATTCACACAGGGAGGAGGATGAGGAAGGGCTCAGAGACGACAGCCAGGCTTCTGGTAGGGGCATTCAGGAAAACACTGGAGAGAGCCCAGATCTGGAAAAGTCAAGGCTTCCCCTAAAGGTGCTGCCCTGCAGCCTTCCTCAGCAGAAACCAGAAGCTGGGAGTCAGCAGCAGGAACCCAGGGCCAGCCAGTGGAGGCTGCTGAGATTCCAGATCTTTGGTACCCAACACCACCTCCAAGGAAAAGTCTAAGGAGCATCAAGTCTGGGCAGGAAGTCCATGGCTTATCTTTAGAGTGTTCTCGGAACATTTCAGTGTCAAGCAGGAGTTGGCCTAGGAATTACAAGAAGTGAGCAGCTGCTTCAAAGCACCACTGAGTACTTCTAGTGTGAGTCTAACCAATATTCAGTCAGAAACCTGCCGGTTACGTGGAGGGGGAGAGGTTTGTGCTCCGTCCCTGTGTGCTGTCTCTCCCTCCATGCTCACCTGTGGCTGTGGCTTCCTCAAAACACAGTGACCTCACTTGACATTCAGGCGTCTCTTGCTCCCAGGATTTACTGTGACTTCTGCATTTTTGTAGCTTTCCTGATAAAAGCCTGGGCTTTCCTTGTCGGACCTGAAAGATTCATTTATTCATTCAACAAACAGTGGCCGAGGGCTTGTTGTGTGCTGGGCCTGGACTTGGTATGAAGGCACCAGATGTCAGAAGCGAGTCTGCTGCCCAGGAGGACACACCTGATGGGGCTCTGGGACCAGGACGATGGTGGAGACATCACATCCAGAATAACTTTGTTGGGAAGGTGAACTTGACAGTTAGGACTTAGTTCTTCTTGAAGAGGTCCTTCACATCCCTTGTGAGTTGGATTCCTAGGTATTTTATTCTCTTTGAAGCAATTGTGAATGGGAGTTCACTCATGATTTGGCTCTCTGTCTTTTATTGGTGTATAAGAATGCTTGTGATTTTTGCACATTGATTTTGTATCCTGAGACTTTGCTGAATTTGCTTATCAGCTTAACGAGATTTTTGGGCTGGGATGATGGAGTTTCTTTTGTGGGCATTTAGTGCTATAAATTTCCCTCTACACACTGCTTTAAATGTGTCCCAGAGATTCTGGTCTTTGTTCTCATTGGTTTCAAAGAACATCTTTATTTCTGCCTTCATTTCATTATGTACCCAGTAGTCATTCAGGAGCAGGTTCAGTTTCCATGTAGTTGAGTGGTTTTGAGTGAGTTTCTTAATCCTGAGTTCTAGTTTGACTGCACTGTGGTCTGAGAGACAGTTTGTTATAATTTCTGTTCTTTTACATTTGCTGAGGAGTGCTTTACTTCCAACTATGTGGTCAATTTTGGAATAAGTGCGATGTGGTGCTGAGAAGAATGTATATTCTGTTGATTTGGGGTGGAGACTTCTGTAGATGTCTATTAGGTCTGCTTGGTGCAGAGCTGAGTTCAATTCCTGGATAGCCTTGTTAACTTTCTGTCTTGTTGATCTGTCTAAAGTTGACAGCGGGGTGTTAAAGTCTCCCATTATTATTGTGGTGGGAGTTTAAGTCTCTTTGTAGGTCTCTAAGGACTTGCTTTATGAATCTGGGTGCTCCTGTATTGGGTGCATATGTATTTAGGATAGTGAGCTCCTCTTGTTGAATTGATCCCTTTACCATTATGTAATGGCCTTCTTTCTCTCTTTTGATCTTTGTTGGTTTAAAGTCTGTTTTATCAGAGACTAGGATTGCAACCCCTGCCTTTTTTTGTTTTCCATTTGCTTGGTAGATCTTCCTCCATCCCTTTGTTTTGAGCCTGTGTGTGTCTCTGCACGTGTAATGGGTCTCCTGATGGTCACACAGATGGGTCTTGACTCTTTATCCAATTTGCCAGTCTGTGTCTTTTAATTGGAGCATTCAGCCCATTTACATTTAAGGTTAATATTGTTATGTGTGAATTTGATCCTGTCATTATTATGTTAACTGGTTATTTTGCTAATTAGTTGATGAAGTTTCTTCCTAGCATTGACAGTCTTTACAATTTGGCATGTTTTTGCAGTGGCTGGTACCAGTTGTTCCTTTCCAGGTTTAGTGCTTCCTTCAGGAGCTCTTGTAGGGCAGGCATGGTGGTGACAAAATCTCTCAGCATTTGCTTGTCTGTAAAGAATTTTATTTCTCCTTCACTTACGAAGCTTAGTTTGGCTGGATATGAAATTCTGGGTTGAAAATTCTTTTCTTTAAGAATGTTGAATATTGGCCCCCACTCTCTTCTGGATTGGAGTTTCTGCCAAGAGATCAGCTGTTAGTCTGATGGGCTTCCCTTTGTGGGTAACCCAACCTTTCTCTCTGGCTGCCCTTAACATTTTGTCCTTCATTTCAACTTTGGTGAATCTGACAATTATGTGTCTTGGAGTTCCTCTTCTCGAGGAGTATCTTTGTGGCATTCTCTGTATTTCCTGAATTTGAATGTTGGCCTGCCTTGCTAGGTTGGGGAAGTTCTCCTGGATAATATCCTGCAGAGTATTTTCCAACTTGGTTCCATTCTCCTCATCACTTTCAGGTACACCAATTAGATGTAGATTTGGTCTTTTCACATAGTCCCATATTTCTTGGAGGCTTTGTTTGTTTCTTTTTACTCTCTTTTCTCTAAACTTCTCTTCTCGCTTCATTTCATTCATTTGATCTTCAATCACTGATACCCTTTCTTCCAGTTGATCGAATTGGCTACTGAGGCTTGTGCATTTATCACGTAGTTCTCGTGCCATGGTTTTCAGCTCCATCAGGTCATTTAAGGACTTCTCTACCCTGGTTATTCTAGTTAGCCATTCGTCTAATCTTTTTTCAAAGTTTTTAGCTTCTTTGCGATGGGTTTGAACTTTCTGCTTTAGCTTCGAAAAGTTTGATTGTCTGAAGCCTTCTTGTCTCAACTCGTCAAAGTCATTCTCCATCAAGCTTTGTTCCGTTGCTGGCAAGGAGGTGTGTTCCTTTGGAGCGGGAGAGGCGCTCTGATTTTTAGAATTTTTAGCTTTTCTGCTCTGGTTTCTCCCCATCTTTGTGGTTTTATCTACATTTGGTCTTTGATGATGGTGATGTACAGATGGGGTTTTGGTGTGGAGGTCCTTTCTGTTTGTTAGTTTTCCTTCTAACAGTCAGGACCCTCAGCTGCAGGTCTGTTGTAGTTTTCTGGAGGTCCACTCCAGACCCTGTTTGTCTGGGTATCAGCAGTGGAGGCTGCAGAACAGGGAATATTGCTGAACAGCAAATGTTGCTGCCTGATCATTCCTCTGGAAGCTTCGTCTCCGAGGGGTACCCAGCCGTGCGAGGTGTCAGTCTGCCCCTCCTGGGGGATGCCTCCCAGTTAGGGTACTCGGGGGTCAGGGACCCACTTGAGGAGGCAGTCTGTCCATTCTCAGATCTCAAACTCCATGCTGGGAGAACCACTACTCTCTTCAAAGCTGTCAGACAGGGACATTTAAGTCTGCAGAGGTTTCTGCTGCCTTTTGTTCAGCTATGCCCTGCCCCCAGCGGTGGAGTCTACAGAGGCAGGCAGGCCTCCTTGAGCTGCGGTAGGCTCCACCCAGTTCGTGCTTCCTGGCTGCTTTGTTTACCTACTCAAGCCTCAGCAATGATGGGCGCCCCTCTCCCAGCCTCGCTGCCACCTTGCAGTTCGATCTCAGACTGCCGTGCTAGCAAAAAGCGAGGCACTGTGGGCGTGGGACCCTCCAAGCCATGCGCGGGATATAATCTCCTGGTGTAGTGTTTGCTAAGACCATTGGAAAAGCGCAGTATTGGGGTGGGAGTGATCTGATTTTCCAGGTGCTGTCTGTTACAGCTTCCCTTGGCTAGGAAAGGGAATTCCCTGACCCCTTGCGCTTCCTGGGTGAGGCGATGCCTTGCCCTGCTTCGGCTCGTGCTCAGTGGGCTACACCCACTGTCCTGCACCCACTGTCTGACAAGTCCCAGTGAGATGAACCTGGTACCTCAGTTGGAAATGTAGAAATCACCCGTCTTCTGCGTCGCTTATGCTGGGAGCTGTAGACTGGAGCTGTTCCTATTCGCCCATCTTGGAACTGCCCAACACTCCATCCTTATCTATAACCCAGAGTTCTTCTATACCCCATAGAAAGCACCCCTTACACTCGGACATGCACAGGAAGGAAGCTGCTAATTGGAGGGAAGACTCACTCACACTGTCCCCAGGCTCCACTCCAAAGGTGGCCAGTGCAGCTCTTTCACCTCCATTACCTCCAAGTGGTGCTGTCACTCACAGTAAGCCCAGAAGAGCAGGCTGACCTCCACATGGAGCCCCCTCATTTCCACTCCTCACTGCTGGCTGCTGGCTCCATGGACCCTCTAAAACCACCCTTGATAAGATCACCAGGGGTTTCCTAACTGCCAAGTACCAGTAATGCTTTATAGTCCTCAAACATGCTGAACGCTGAGGAAGTTCCTGAATTCATAAAGCTGCTTGCGGTACCTGGGTGCTATGCTCTGAATATGTCCCCCCTAAACTCCTATGTTGAAACCTCATCCCCAAGGTGATGGTATTCAGAGGTGGGATCTTGGGAGGTGATTAGGTCGTGAGGATGAAGTCTTCACCTGTGGGATCAGTGCCCTTACAGAAAGACCCAAAAGAGCTTGTTTGCCCCTTCCGCCATATGAGGATACACAAAAACCACCATTTATGAGGAACAGGTCCTCACCAGACATAAATCTACTGGCACTTTGATCTTGGATTCCCAGCCTCCAGAGCTGTGAGAAATAAATTTCTGTTTACAAGCTAAATGTAAAGTGTTTACCAGTTTATGATAATTGTGTTATAGCAGACCGTATGAACTAAGGCACTGGAGTCAGTCCAAGAGCTTAGATGTAAGGGAAATAAGATCAGAGCAGAGATGTGCAAGAGACTGGCTCCTAGCAGAGCAACTAAGAGTCAGGCAAATAATGTCAACTGAGGAGGCTTCTGGGTCCAGCAGCCACCCAGCTGCTTTAACACATGGCTCTTCATTTCCTATCCCCTTCTCTCCTGGTCTGTCTTTCCCTCTTTGATGGTTCTTTTTCAAGCTTTCATTTTGAGTGTTCCTCAAATGGAAGTTTTCCTCACAACAGAAAAGTTCATGTTTCCTTCCTAATAATTAATAGGAAAAAAATGCCAAATGGATAGAATGGACTCCAGATAAGAATGGAGAATTTTTTAAAGAAGAAGCAAATATGGTTTATGAATATATTTTAAAACTGTGCAAAAAAGAATATACAAAAAAACTCACTAGAAATCAAATAAATAAAAATCAAATTAATATCCAGGTTTTACCTATCATTGTAAAGAATTAAAAGAATGGTATGAGCTAATATAGGACAAGCACAAAGAAATGTGCAGACACACACACTTTTGACGGAATATTGAAATGGGAGATCCATGCTGGAGAATCATTACACAGCATGTCAAAATCCTTTTTTTAAATCAAAACAGAGTCTCGCTCCATTGCTCAGGCCAGAGCGCAGTGGCACAGTCATAACTCACTGTAACCTCAAGCTTACAGGTTCAAGTGAGCCTCGGCCCTTGTCCTCCTCTCAAGTAGCTGGGCCTACGGGCACCCACCACCACATCTGGCTAATTAAAAAAAAACTTTTTTTTAGAGACGGGGTCCTGCTATATTGCCCAGGCTGGTCCCTAATCCTTGGGCTCAAGCAGTCTTCCCACCTCAGCCTCCCAAAGCACTGAGATTTGAGGAGTGAGCCACCCTGCTCGACCTCAAAGTCCTTTGAAAAGACTTGATCCAAATTCAACTTCTAGGGTTAGAGCTCAAGAAAGTAACTGGTCAAATGTGCAAAGATGTTTGCATAAGGATGTTTATCACTGTAAAGTTTATTGACATAGAAGCAACCTAAAATGCAACAAGAGGGGACTGGCTGAATAAATCCTGCTCTATTTCTGTAGCACAGTACCTCACAGCCATGACCAATGCTGATGAGGGTTTACTGACATGAAAAACATTGCCCAACTATAGCACCAAGCAAGAAAAGATTATAAAACAATATGTTTGGATTTATTTTTGGAAAAATGGCATTGAAAAATGATATCCACAAACAAGCATGCAGAGAGAAAAGTCTGAGTGGTTCCGCCAAATGTTGGTAGCAGTTACCTCTGAAAAGAGGAATTGTGGGGGATTCTCTGCATAAAAGATAAACTCTGAAGGTCTTTGCACATTCTAGGCACTTGGCCCTGCTTTCAGACAGTGAAACTGAATCTTGGGAGTCTAAAGGGACTCAGTTATGATTGTGAGCTCCTAAAGGTAAGACCCGTGTTCGGTTTTATTTTATTATTTCAATTAATCCTATTAATGTGCACAATTCAGTGGCATTTAGTACATTCACAATATTGTGCAACGACCACCCCTTTCTTGTTCCAAATCATTTTTATCACCGCAAAAGGAAATTCCTTATTCATTAAGTGGTTCCCCCTTATTTCCCTCTCTCCCCAATCCCTGGCAACCTAATCTGCTTTCTGTCTCTATGGATTTATTTATTGTGGATACTTCATATAAATGGAATTGTACAATATCTGACCTTTTATGTGTGGCTTCTTTCAGCTGATGTTTTCGAAATTCATTCGTGTTGCATCATGCATCAGTACTTCATTCCTTTTTAGGGCTCAGTAATATTCCATGTATGTTTATACTGCACTTTGTTTATCCATTCATTCATTGATGGACATTAAGGTTGTTTCTACGTTTTGGTTATTGTGAATGGTGCTGCTGTGAACATTCAGGTACAAGCAGTTATTTGAATACCTATTATCAATTCTTTCGATGTATACCTAGGAGCAAAATTGCTGGTTCATATTTTAATCCTGTTTAACATTTTGAGGAAATGCCAAACTGTCTTCCAAAGTGTCAGCTGTAGTTTACTTTCCCACCAGCAGTGAATCTTATTTTACTCCACTGCCTGCCTCAGCACTACTGCCTAGAACATAAAGGGAAGAAGCAATAGCTGTTTTTTTTACCAAGAAGTTATTAGATGCCCAGCACTGTGAGAAAGAGGGCTTCCCATGTTGTGCAATTTAATGTTAACAGCCTTGGAGCTAAGGTTGGTATTATTAACATCCCCATTTGGCAAATGGGAAACTGAGGTCCAGAAACCTGAGGTTTCCTCTCCACAGCCCCATATGGGAAGTGAAAGCTCAAACCTAAGGTAGCTCTGACTCCAAAGCCTGCACTGTTTTACTTTTTCAGTACAGCATGCTGACCCTGCAGGCAGGGATTTGACAAGTGTTCAGTGAGTCTGAAATTCACATAAAGCCTCACAAGCCCAGAGAAGCAGCTCTGTCTGGAGGCGCATAAGATTCACCAGTAAGGCCCCATCACCCCCATCCTGTTGCCAGTGGTCAGGACACCCTTGACCAAATTCCCATATGTGACTAAGGCTCTATTCCTTCTTCAAGATCCAGTTTAGTGCTACCTGCTCCGTCCACTTCTGACCACCCAACCAGATGAATCTGGTCCCAGTCCCTCCCTCCTTGGAAGCCTTTGCATTTCTCATTAAACACTTGTATTGCTGCCATTTGTTGCTTACTTAATAATTAACTTATCATAGTTAATTAGACTAGAAATTAACAGTTCAACTACCCTGATAAACTATTTTGTCTTTCTATTGCCTCTATGAACCTGATTATAATAAATCATTGTATTGTTGGAGTCACTGTTATTCCCAGAGCTGTGGGGTTTCAGAGCAGCGTGTCAGTGCCACCCCATGCCTGCATCCAGGAAGATCACTCCTCCACTGGACCAGCCCAGCCTGGCAAGGGGCCAGTGAGGTGGAAGGTGGACAATCCAGGGCCAATACATTCTGGGAGTCTCAGAGGAAGAGAAAAATCGATTCAGACTCATTTAACATAGGCTCCTGGAAAGGATATCATCTCCCCCAGTTGCTCATCAATAACCCAACATCAGATCAGTGCCCTGGACTTATCATATGAAACAGAATGAAAGTAGACAGGTCATCCTTGGTTAGATGTCCAGAAATCCGAGGATGGTGGTCCTAGCTCTTCAGAGAGGACACGTTCTTTAACCTAACCTTTTAACAAATTCTCTACAGAAGATATCAGGTCCCAACACTTCACGTAGCTTCATAGATATAGGTAATCAAAGGACTAATTATGAAGGTGTAGATGGGTAGAGGGGAGCAACAAGGATGGCACAGGAACCCATAGCCCTGAGGAGGAGGGAGAGTTGTTGGAACCTGAAAGGACCTGGGCAGAGCAGGCTGCCCTTAGAGCAGGCCTGGGGCCAAGGCACAATCAATACCAAGCCTGCCTCACGCTCTCTTCCCTCCACTCCTCAACTTGCTGCTGGCTTTCAGAAAAGTTAAGAACTTGCCATTTCTACCCCTTTGCCATTGTTGTTGTCTTACCATAAGGCGGGGAGCAATATAGTATCCAGTTTTCTAGATATGGAAGTGGAAATCAGGTGTATATACCCAGTATATTAGTACCTATTAGTATTCTTATTGGTATTACTTTCTAGATGTTATGTAACTGTAGCTTTGGATTTTCTATTTGATTCAAAAGACATATAAGAGATTTTTTTTTGCTAATTCCATGTTGGATTTATTGTCACTACTTATTAAGTTATAATTTTAATGCATTGTGATTAGAGATTGTACTGTGTTCTATTTGTGTTTTAAGGATACATAGAGATTTTCTTTGTGGCTAAATATAAGTAATCCATGGGTGTTTTAAAGAAGGTAGAGTTTCCAAATAGAGTATGA
This sequence comes from Pan paniscus, assembly GCF_029289425.2. Classification (NCBI taxonomy): domain Eukaryota; kingdom Metazoa; phylum Chordata; class Mammalia; order Primates; family Hominidae; genus Pan; species Pan paniscus. The sequence continues at coordinate 52,718,998 of NC_073261.2, read as the reverse complement.
CATTCCAGTCACTGTCAGATTCCACACAACATTTCAGTCAGCCACAGAACATATAAATGATAGCAGTCCCATGAGATTAAAATAGTATATTTTTCCTACACCTTTTCTTTAAGTAGATATTTTAGATACACAAATACTTACCACTGTGTTAAAATTACCTACAATAGTCAGTAGAGTAACATGCTGTACAGGTTTGTAGCCTAGGAGCAATAGGCTATACCTTATAGCCTAGATGTGTAGTAGGCTGTACCATCTAGGTTTGAGTAAGCATATGCTGTGATGTTCACACAACAATGAAATCACCTAACGATGCATTTCTTAATATACATCTATTAAATCATTTTATTAATTAAATTAATTATATTCTTCCTGAATATTGATTTTCTTAATCTGTTGAGAACTTCAAAGAGTATATTTTAAGTTAATTGAATATAGCTTTTGTTAATTGAATGGTTATATATATATATATTTTTTTTTTTTTTGAGAAGGAATCTGCCTCTGTCACCCAGGTTGGAGGGCAGTGGCGTGATCTCGACTTACTGCAACCTCTGCCTCCTGGATTCAAACGATTCTCCTGCCACAGCCTCCTGAGTATCTTGGACTATAGGTGTGCACCACCACACCCGGCTAAGTTTTGTATTTTTAGTAGAGATGGGGTTTCACCATGTTGGCCAGGATGGTCTCAAACTCCTGACCTCAAGCGTTCCACCCACCTCGGCTTCCCAAAGTGCTGAGATTACAGGCATGAGCCACAGCACCCGGCCTGGTTATATATATTTTTATTTTCGGCACATAAATATTAATGACATGAATATTAATGACACTTTTTTCACTGTGAATCATACCATAAATCATATAAAGTAACTTTTATTTTACCTTTTGAATATGTTTTGCCTTTTATTCTACTTCATCCAATACAGTTTTATTAAATGTGGATTGTAACATTGCTCTTTGTCCATCCTTTTACTTTTGGCTTTTCTGAGTCACTTCACTCAAGTGGAAGTAGCACCTACTTGAATTTAACTTTTTTCCCCCACCCAATTTGAAGTTCTTTTTTTGAAGTGAGTTCAACTTAAGTTCATTGTTGTAACAAATATGTTTGGTTTAAATTTTATCATTTTCCTTTTTGGTTTTTTTCCTTTTCTGGTAAACTTATTAAGTTAATGTTTGTTAAACTAAATTCCATTTCAAACGGTGGGGAGGAGTAAAAAACACCTAACATAAAGTTTACCATCTTAAGCATTCTTAAGTGTACAGGTCAGTAATGTTAAATATATTCACATTGTTGTGAGACAGATCTCCAGAACATTTGAATATTGCAAACCTGAAACTCTATACCCATTGAATAACAACTTCCCTTGTCCTCCTCCCCCAGCTTCTGGTAACCACCATTCTACTTTCTGTCTCTGTGAATTTGTCGATACCAAGTTTGGAAGATAAGAAATATCTTTTAATTCCTGATTTTGTGTGATAAGAGAAATAAAATATCTACCCTTTAGTGACTGACTCATTTCACTTAGCATAAGATCCTTAAGATTCATCCATGTTGTAGCATGTGACAGGATTTCCTCCCTTTTTAAGTCGGGATAATTTTCCGTGGGTTGTGTGTGTCACATTTATGTATCCATTCCTCAGTGGATGGGCATCTGTGTTGCTTCCACATTTGCCTATTGTGAGTTGTGCTGCTGTGAGCATGGGTATGCTGTTAGCTTTTTAAGTCCCTGCTTACTGTGCTTTTGGAGACATACTCAGAAGAGGGATTACTGAATCAAATGGTAGTTCTAAGTTTCACCTTTGGAGGAATCTCAATACTGATTTCCAGAGCAGTTGTGCCATTTTACATTGCCACCAACAGCACACATGAGACCCATTTTATCTACATCCTCACCAATACTTGTTATTTTCTTTTTTTTTTATAATGGCCGTCCTAGTGGGTGTGAGGTGATATTTCATTGTTGTTTTGATTTGCATTGCTCTGATGATTGGCGATATAGAGCATCTTTTCACATGCTTGTTGGCCATTTGTATATCAACTTTGGAGAAATGTCTATTCAATTCCTTTGCCCATTTTTGGTCAGGTTATTGATTTTGTTGTCATTGTTGAATTCTGAGAGTTATTTGTGTATTCTGTATATCAGAATCATGATTTGCAAATATTTTCTCCCAATCCGTAGGTTGTCTTTTACTCTGTTGAATGCATCCCCTGAGGCACAAGTTAAGCCTGGTGGTCCCATTTGTCTATTTTTGCTTTTGTTGCCTGTGCTTTTGGTGTCATATTCAAGAAAGCACTGCCATATTCAATGTCACAAAGCCTTTCCTCTATGTTTTCTTCCAAGACTTTGATAGTTTTAGGCCTTACACATAGGTCTTTAATCCATTTTGAGTTAATTTTTTTACATAAGACTAGAGTCCAACTTCATTCTTTTGCATGTGAATGTCCAGGTTTCCAAGCATCATTTGTGAAAAATCTGTTCTTTTCCCATTGAGTGGTCTTGGCACCCTTGTCAAAAATCATTTTGGCCAGGGACAGTGGCTCACACCTGTAATCCCAGCAATTTGGGAGGCCGAGGTGGGTGGATCACCTGAGGTAAGGAGTTCGAGACCAGCCTGGCCAACATGGTGAAACCCTGTCTCTACTAAAAATACAAAAAATTAGCTGGGTGTGGTGGCGCACATCTGTAGTCCTAGCTACTCAGGAGGCTGAGACAGGAGAATCACTTGAACCCAGGAGGCAGAGGTTGCAGAGAGCCAAGATCGTGCCACTGCACTCCAGCCTGGGCGACAGAGCAAGACCCTGCCTCAAAAAAAAAAAAATCATTTGACCGTATGTGAGAGTTTATTTGTAGGCACTTTATCATATTTCGTTGGTCTATTTGTCTGTCTTTATGCTACTATCACACTGTTTTGATTATTGCACCTTTGGTAATATGTTTGGGTTTTCGGTTGTTGTTGATTATTTTGGTTTGTTTGTTTTTTGTAGAGATGGGGTCTCACTGTGTTTCCCAGTCTGATATCAAATTTCTGGGCTCAAGTGATCCCCCAGTGTTGGTCTCCAGAAGTCCTGAGATTACAGGTCTGAGACGCCGTGCCCAGCCAGTAATATGTTTTAAAATCAGGAAATGTGAGTCCTCCAACATTGTTGTTCTCTTTCAAAATTGTTTTGGCTGTTCAGGATGTCTTATGATTTTTACTGATTTCTTGCCATTTCCCATCTTTTTTGTTCATTACTATGTTATATATGCTTTTTATTTTATTTTATTTTATTTTATTTTTGGAGATTGAGTCTCGCTCTGTTACCCAGGCTGGAGTACAGGGGCATGATCTTGGCTCACTGCAACCTCCACCTCCCGGGTTCAAGCTATTCTCTTGCCTCAGCCTCCTGAGTAGCTGGGATTACAGGCATGTGCCACCATGCCTGGCTAATTTTTGTATTTTTAGTAGAGATGGGGTTTCACCATGGTGGTCAGGCTGGTCTTGAACTCCTGACCTCGTGATCTGCCCGCCTCAGCCTCCCAAAGTGCTAGGATTACAGGCGTGAGCCACCATGCCCGGCCATAATATATGTTTCTTTGAGCTGTTTTTCTGATAACTTAGCGGCCATGTAATCTAATTAACTAATATCCTTCAACCACTTTCTCAATCTATCACTCTCAGACACGAAACAGTATCTGTTGACTCTATCATATGAAAAATTAAGAAAGTGACTGCACTTCTCCCCACCTGCGCCCCCACATACAGACATTCCCCCAACTAACCAATAATGGTTATATTTTGTGGATTTTGTGTCAGCTCATTGTAGTAGTATTGCTACATTGACTAGCTTTACTTATTTCTGGATTCTTGTAGGTTTTTAAGATTTTATACTATGCAGCCATAAAAAATGATGAGTTCATGTCCTTTTTAGGGACATGGATGAAATTGGAAATCATCATTCTCAGTAAACTATCGCAAGAACAAGAAACCAAACACCGCATATTCTCACTCATAGGTGGGAATTGAACAATGAGATCACATGGACACAGGAAGGGGAATATCACACTCTGGGGACTGTTGTGGGGTGGGGGGAGGGGGGAGGGATAGCATTGGGAGATATACCTAATGCTAGGTGATGAGTTAGTGGGTGCAGCGCACCAGCATGGCACATGTATACATATGTAACTAACCTGCACAATGTGCACATGTACCCTAAAACTTAAAGTATAATTAAAAAAAAAATTGAACAAAAGAAAAAAAAAAAAGAAAAAAAAGATTTTAAGTCTAGTTACTTTTCTAGGGTATGTCTCAATGTAGGTCAAGCTCTGTTTTTTTATTAATTGAGATAAAATTCACATTCCATACAATTCTTTTTTATTATATAATTCAGCATGTTTTTGTATATTCAGAAAGTTATACATCCTTCACCCCTAATTCCTGAACATTTTTGTCTCCCCAAAAAGAAACCGTGTGCCCATTAGCAGTTACCTCCCATTACCCTTGTTCTTGCACCCCCGCCTCAGCCCTGGCAACCACTAATCTACTTTCTGTCTCTATGGGTTTGCCTATATGAGACATTCCACATAAATGGAGTTGTAAAATATGTGGCTTTTTGTATCTAGCTTCTTTGACTTAACATGATATTTTTAAGGTTGTAGCGTATATCAGTACTTCATTTTTTGGTTTGCAGAATAAAATCCGTTACGTGGATTTACAACATTTTATTTATATATTCATGAATGGATGGATACTTGGGTTGTTTGTACTTTTTTACTTTCACAAATAATGCTGTTATAAATTGTTATAGATTGTGTACAAGTTTTTGTGTGGACATAATTTTTTCAGTTCTCTTGGATATATACGTAGGAGTAGAACAGCTGGGTCATATGGTAACTCTCTTTTTAACCTTTGAGTAACTCCCAAACTGTTTTCCAGAGTGGCTGTGCCGCATTATATTTCCACCAGGATCATATTAGGGTTTCAGTATTTCCACGTCCTCGTCAATAATTGTTATTTTCTGACTTTTGATTATAACCATCCTAATGAGTGTGAAGTGTCATCTCATTGTGGTTTTGATTTGCATTTCTCTAATGACTAATAATGAGAAGCACCTTTTTAAGTGCCTATTAGCCATTTGAATATCTTCTTTGCAGAAATTTCTATTCAGATCCTATGCTCATGTTTAAATTGGCTTATTTTTGTTCTTTTATTATTGGGTTCGACGTGTTCTCCATATATTCTGAACAGCAGTCCCTTATTCACTATATAATTTGAAAACATGTCTCCCATTCTTTGGGATGCTTTTCACTTTCGATGGTATCATTTGCAGTACAAAATTTTTAGTTTTGACAAGTCCAATTTATCTACTTTTGTCATTTGTGTTTTTCATGTTGTGTTTAAAACTATTGCCTAACCCAACATCACACACAAAAAAAGTTTACTTCTTTGCTTTTTTCTAAGAGTATTATAATTTTAGCTCTTAAATTAGGGTCTATGATCATTTTTTAGCTAATTTTTGTATGTAATGTGAGGCAGGGGATACAGTTTCATTTTTTGCATATGGATATCCAGTTGACCCCACACCATTTGTTGCAGAGACTATTCTTTCTTCCATTAAATTGTCTGGGGTCCTTTGCCAAAAATTAATTGACCATAAATGTAAGAGTTTATTTCTAGACTCTTAATTCTATTTCATTGATCCATATGTCTCTGCAAATGCCACCACCACACCGTCTTGTTGTGGTGTTCTTGTGGTAAATTTTGATGTGTGAGTCCTCCAACTTTGTTTTTCTTTTATAAAATTGCTTTAGCTATTTATGGGTTCTATGAACTTTAAGATCAGCTTGCCAGTCTCTGAAAAAAAAATAAAAGGCAGCTTGAATCTTGGTAGGGATGTCATTGAATCTATAGTTGGAATTGGGGAGTACTGACATCTTAAAAATATTAAGACTTCTAATCTATGAACATAGGATCTATTCCCATTTAGTTAAGTCTTCTTTCATTTCTTTCAACAATGTTTATAGTTTTTACTTCTTTGCAGTTCGGCACATCTGTCATTAAATGTATTTCTATATATTTTCTTCTTTCTAATGCCATTGTAAATGAATTTGTTTTCCTAATTTCAATTCTAGGTTGTTTACTGCTAGTGTATAGAAATACAACTGATTTTTCTTACATTGATCATAGATTGTACAAGCTTGCTGAACTTGTTTATCAGCTCTAATAATTTGTGTGTGTATATGTGTGCCTTAGGATTTTCTATATAGAATACCATGTCACCTTCAAATAGAGATGGTTTTTCTTTCTAATCTTATGCTATTTTTTCTTTTTCTTTGCTGATTGCCTTTGTTTGAACCTCCAGAACTATGTTGAATAGAAGTGGCAAGAATGGATGTCCTTGTCTTGTTCCTAATCTTAAAAGGGAAAGCTTGACAGTCATTAAGCATAATATGAGGGATGAGTTATTTGTAGATGCCCTTTAACAGGTTGAGGAAGTTCCCTTCCATTCCTAGTTTGTTGAGTGTTTTTACCATGAAAGGGTTTTTTATTTTGCCAGAAGCCTTTTATATTTCTATTGAGCTAATTATATGTTTTCCCTTTATTCTATTAATATGGTGCATTATATTGATTTATTCATATGATAAACCAACCTTGCATTCTTGAGATAAATCCCACTTGGTTTTGATGTGTAATCCCCTTTCTGTCTTCTTGGATTCAGTTAGCTAGTATTTTTGTAGTATTTTACATCTGTAGTCACAAGGGATATTGGTCTGCAGTTCTGTGATATCTTCGTCTGCCTTTGGTATCAGGGTAATACTGGCCTACATAGAAGGAATCAAGAAGTGATCTTTCTGATTATGTTTTTTGTATGAGATTTTGAATAATTGGTGTTACCTCTTCTTTAAATATTTGGCAGAACTTATCAGTGAAGCTTGGTCCAAGCTTTACTTTTGGAGAAGTTTTCTGATTATTAACTCAGTCTTTTCTCATTATAAGCCTACTGAGAGTTTTTATTTCTTCTTGAATCGATTTTGATCATTTCTTTATCTAGAAATTTGTCTACTTCATCTAGGTTGTCTAATATCTTGGTATATGATTGTTCATAGTATCCCCTCATCCATTCTTAATTTTAGTGATTTGAGTCTTCGGTTTTTCCTTGGTGAATCTAGCTAAAGATTTCAGTTTTTGTTGATGTTTTCAAAGACCAAACTTTTGGTTTCTTTAATTTTCTCTTGCATTTTCCTAATCTCTGTTTTATTTATTTCCATTCTAACATTTAGCATTTCCCTCCTTCTACTTATTTTTGTTTTAGTTACATAGAACTTTAGTTACGTAGAGCTCATCTTTTTCTAATTCCTTTTTAAAATGATTTCAATTTTTATTATAGATTAAAGGACACGTGCACATTTATTACATGGGTATATTGCTTGACACTGAGGTTTGGGGTATAAATAATCCCATCACCCAGGTGGTGAGCATAGTACCCAATCGGTGGTTTTTCAGCCCATTCCCTCCTCCTTTCCTCCCATCTAGAAGTCCTCACTTTGTATTATTCTCATCTTTATGTATATTCAGTGTTCAGCTCCCGCTTGTAAGTGAGAACATGCAGTATTTGGTTTTCTGTTCTTGCATTAATTGGCTTAGGATAATGGCCTCCAGCTCCATCCATGCTGCTGCAAAGGGCATGATTTTATTTTATTTTTATGTCTGCACGGTATTTCGTGGTGTATATACACTACATTTTCTTTATCCATCCACTGTTGGTGGCCACCTAGGTTGATTTCATGTCTTTGCTATTATGAATAGTGCAGGAAAGAGCATGTGAGTACATGAGATTTTTTGACAGAATGAATTCTTTTCCTTTGAATATATACCCAGTAGTGGGATTGCTGGGTTGAACAGTGGTTCTTTTTCAGTTCTTTGAGAAATCTCCCAACTGCTTTATACAATGGCTGAACCAGTTTGCATTCCTACCAACAGTGTATAAGCATTCCCTTTTCTCTGCAGCCTTGACTGCATCTGTTATTTTTTGACTTTTTAATAATCAGAATTCTGACTGGTGTGAGATGTTATCTCATTGTGGTTTTGATTTGTATTTCTCTGATGAATGGTGATGTTGAGCATTTTTTCATGTTTGTCAGCTGCTTGTACATCTTCTTTTGAGAAGTGTCTTCCTGTTCTTTGCTCCCCCCACTTTTTTTTTTTTTTTTTTTTTTTTTTTTGAGAAAGGGTCTCACTCTGTCACCTAGGCGGTAGTGCAGTGGCACGATCTTGGCTCACTGCAACCTCCGCCTCCCAGGTTCAAGCAATTCTTGTGCCTCAGCCTCCTGAGTAGCTGGGATTACAGCTAATTTTTAAATTTTTAGTAGAGATGGGATTTCGCCATATTGGCCAGCTAATTTTTAAATTTTTAGTAGAGATGGGGTTTCGCCATATTGGCCAGGCTGGTCTTGAACTCCTGGCCTCAATTGATCTTCCCACCTTGGCCTCCCAAAGTGCTGAGATTACAGGTGTGAGCCACCGTGCCCAGCCCCTTTGCCCATTTTTACAAATGGAATTATTTGATTTTTGCTTTTTAAATTTTTACATTTCCTTACAGATTCTGGACATTAGAGATTTGTTGGATGCATAATTTCCTAATATTTTCTCCCATTCTGTGAGTTGTCTCTTGATTGATCATTTATTTTACTGTACAGAAGCTCTTTGGTTTAATTAGGTACCAATCATCAATTTTTTTATTTTGTTACAATTGCTATTCAGGACTTAGCCGTAAACTATTTTCCAAAGCCAATATTGAGAAGGGTATTTCCTAGGTTTTCTGCTAGGATTTTTATAGTTTGAGGTCCTCCATTTAAATCTTTAATGTACCTTGATTTTTTAAAATATAGTGAGAGGTAAGGGTCCAGTTTCTTCTGCATATGGCTAGCCAGTTATCCCAGCACCATTTATTGAATACAGAGTTCTTTCTTCATTGCTTATTTTTGCCAATTTTTTGAAGGTCAGATGGTTGTAGGTGTGCAGGTTTATTTCTGAGTTCTCTACTCTGTTCCATTGGTCTATTTATCTGTTTTTGTACTGGTACCATGCTGTTTTGGTTACTGTAGCCTTACAGTGGCGTTTGAAGTTGGGTAATGTGATGCCTTCGGCTTTGCTGTTTTTGCTTGGGATTGCTTTGACTATTTGGGTTCTTGTTTGGTTCCAAATGAATTTTAGAATACATTTTTCTAATTCTGTGAAAAATGATATGCTATTTTGATAGGGATAGCATTGAATCTGTAAATTGCTTTGGGAAGTATGGCCATTTTAACAATAATATTGATTCTTCTCATCCATAAGCATGGAATTTTTTCCATTTATTTGTCATCTCTGATTTCATTCAGCAATGTTTTATAGTTCTCCTTGTAGAGATCTTTCACCTCCTTGATTAGGTATTTCATTTTTTGTGGTTATTGTAAATGGGATTGTGTTCTTCATTTGGTTCTCAGCTAGAACGTTATTGATGTAGAGAAATGCTACTGATTTTGTATCCTGAAACTTTAATAATTTGTTCATCAGGTCCAGGAGGCTTTTGGTGGAGTCTTTAGGGTATTCTATGTAACTCATATCATCAGCAAAGAGAGATAGTTTGACATCTTGTTTTCCTATTTGGATGCCTTTCACTTCTTTCTCTTCCATAATTGCTCTGGCTCAGACTTTCAGTACTAGAAGTGGTGAGAATGGGCATCCTTGTCTTGTTCCAGTTCTCAAGGGGAAAACTTCCAACTTCTGCCTATTCAGTATGATGTTGGCTCTATGTTAGTCATAGAAAGCTCTTATTATTTTGAGGTGTGTTCCTTCAGTGCCTTGTCTGTTAAGGGTTTTTATCATGAAGGGGTGTTGGATTTCATGGAAGATGTTTTGTGCATCTACCAGGCTGCTCTGGGGTCCAAGGCCTATGGAGGTCCCTTGTGGACTTGAGTGTTGCCTCCTTATACACTCTGGGCAGGCAGCTCCCTGTATCAGTCTATATGCCTGGGGGTCAGGAGGAATCTCCCATCCCAGGATTGCACAGGTCCCCGCAGGAAGTGTAGATCCCCCAGGGGCTCGCACTCACTATGGAAACCATTTAGTTGCCCATAGTAATGTGGTTGAATTCTCTTTAACTGCCTTATACATGTTTATAAGTTGCTGTTTGAATCCCCTTCCCAGGACATGACTGGTAATTGTGTGTGGTTTGTATTAATTTTGTTCCTTGGAGCTTGGAGAAGCCAGAGAGGGAGTAGGTGATTCTAGGACTCTGTGCAACCTCCTGAAGTGACATTTTTCTCTGCGATTGTTTTAAAACTCACAAACTGATGGCTGCTTTAGCAATTGCAGGGTAAGGGAAATACCTAGTTCTATGGGACGTGCCCTTGAGGTTTTGCTTTTGTACTTCTTTAAGGTGGCTATTGGCTGCTTTGGTGGCTTCCTAGTGTACAGTAATATTGCTGGGCCTGATTTTTTTCTAGCAAATCTTTATAATGCAGCTAAGCTATTCAGATCTAAGAGATAATTTTCCAGACATTTTTCTGATTTCTTTCTGGCTAGAAGGGGTATATGATTAATCTTCACTCAAGCTAGGGCAGAAATGCTGTTTTCTTTTTTAAACAGGGTTGCATGTCTCTAGTTGAGAAGTTTATCTCTTACCTTAGTCACCTTTTCCGTCAAAAGTGGGCTATCCGTAGGGTATTTTGAATGTAATGACTCACCTTTCACCGTCTGTATGTATGATCCTTTGTGGAGAAAGAACTGTGTATTAGCTCTAAATTTGTGATATGAGTTGAGCCCCTTCTCTGGATTCTGAAGATTCTTTTCATGTTTTGTTTGTTTGTATATTTCAGTCATGGAAGAGGAGATTCATTATGCCTATTTCCTAAAATCCATCACCTGTTTTCTCAGTGTTTCTCTCCTCTTTACTCAGCTTCTCTGTTTCTATAGGCTGCTTCCTCTTCACTGGAACCATGCTTTAGTCATTCCTCACATGGACTGGGGAGGACAAGTGTGACAGGATGGCTTCTGTTGATGTTTCTACTGCCTTACATCTTTCTCTTTATTACCAAATATGTAATATTTTATTAAGTATAAAGATAAAAGGATAGTTAAATATAAAGAGTTCAACAACATAGAAAATAAAAAGGCCTTGTAATTCATCCATAATTCTCCCCATCCTGAAATAGTCCTGATTAACATTTTATATATAATCTTCCAGTTTTATATTTTATGATTCACATACCTTGTTTTATTTTAAAAAATGGAATTATACCAAGTGATTTGAAAGTCTTATTTTCAACTTTTGTTTGTTTTGAAAATGTTCATTTAATATATCATAATAGACATCTTTCTGTGTGAAATACAGATTTATGTAGTCTTTTTTATTGCTTTATGAGTTCCATTGTATACTTATACTGTTTAATTAGTTCCCTAATAACAGATATTTAAATCATTTAAAATATTTCTTTTTTATTATTATTATACTTTAAGTTCTAGGGTACATGTGTACAACGTGCAGGTTTGTTACATATGTATACATGTGCCATGTTGGTGTGCTGCACCCATTAACTGGTCATTTACATTAGGTATATCTCCGAATGCTATCCTTCCCCCCTCCCCCCACCCCACAACAGGCCCCAGTGTGTGATGTTCCCCATCCTGTGTCCAAGTGTTCTCATTGTTCAATTCCCACCTATGAGTGACATAGGTGTTTGTTTTTCTATCCTTGCGATAGTTTGCTCAGAATGATGGTTTCCAGCTTCATCCATGTCTCTACAAAGGACATGAACTCATCCTTTTTTATCACTGCATAGTATTCCATGGTGTATATGTGCCACATTTTCTTAATCCAGTCTATCATTGACGGACATTTGGGTTGGTTCCAGGTCTTTGCTATTGTGAGTAGTGCCACAATAAATATACGTGTGCATGTGTCTTGATAGTAGCATGATTTATAATCCTTTGGGTATATACCCAGTAATAGGATGGCTGGGTCAAATGGTATTTCTAGTTCTAGATCCTTGAGGAATCACCACACTGTCTTCCACAATGGTTGAACTAATTTACAGTCCCAACAACAGTGTAAAAGTGTTCCTATTTCTCCATATCCTCTCCAGCACCTGTTGTTTCCTGACTTTTTAATGATCACCATTCTAACTGTTGCGAGATGGTATCTCATTGTGGTTTTGATTTGCATTTCTCTGATGGGCAGTGATGATGAGCATTTTTTCATGTGTCTGTTGGCTGCATAAATGTCTTCTTTTGGGAAGTGTCTGTTCATATCCATTGCCTAGTTTTGATGGGGTGGTTTGATTTATTTCTTGTAAATTTGTTTACGTTCGTTGTAGATTCTGGATATTAGCCCTTTGTCAGATGGGTAGATTGTAAAAATTTTCTCACATTCTGTAGGTTGCCTGTTCACTCTGATGGTGGTTTCTTTTGCTCTGCAGAAGCTCTTTGGTTTAATTGATCCCATTTGTCTATTTTGTCTTTTGTTGTTATTGCTTTTGGTGTTTTAGTCATGAAGTCCTTGCCCATGCCTATGTCCTGAATGGTATTGCCTAGGTTTTCTTCTAGAGTTTTTATGGTTTTAAGTCTGACATTTAAGTCTTTAATCCATCTTGAATTAATTTTTGTATAAGCTGTAAGGAAGGGATCCAGTTTCAGCTTTCTATATATGTCTAGCCAGTTTTCCCAGCACCATTTATTAAATAGGGAATCCTTTCCCCATTTCTTGTTTTTATCAGGTTTGTCAAAGGTCAGATGGTTGTAGATGTGTGGCATTATTTCTGAGGGCTCTGTTCTGTTCCATTGGTCTATCTCTGTTTTGGTTACCAGTACCATGCTATTTTGGTTACTGTAGCCTTGTAGTATAGTTTGAAGTCAGGTAGCATGATGCCTCCAGCTTTGTTCTTTTGGCTTAGGATTGTCTTGGCAATGCGGGCTCTTTTTTGATTCCATATGAACTTTAAAGTAGGTTTTTCCAATTCTACGAAGAAAGTCGTTGGTAGCTTGATGGGGATGGTATTGAATCTATAAATTACCTTGGGCAGTATGGCCATTTTCACGATATTGATTCTTCCTATCCATGAGCATGGAATGTTCTTCCATTTGTTTGTGTCCTCTTCTATTTCACTGAGCAGTGGTTTGTAGTTCCCCTTGAAGAGGTCCTTCACATCCCTTGTAAGTTGGATTCCTAGGTATTTTATTCTCTTTGAAGCAATTGTGAATGGGAGTTCACTCATGATTTGGCTCTCTGTTTGTCTGTTATTGGTGTATAGGAACGCTTGTGATTTTTGCACATTGATTTTGTATCCTGAGACTTTGCTGAAGTTGCTTTTCAGCTTAAGGAGATTTTGGGCTGAGGCAATGGAGTTTTCTAAATATACAATCATGTCATCTGCAAACAGGGACAATTTGACTTCCTCTTTTCCTAATTGAATACCCTTTATTTCTTTCTCCTGCCTGATTGCCCTGGCCAGAACTTCCAACACTGTGTTGAATAGGAGTGGTGAGAGGGCATCTCTGTCTTGTGCCAGTTTTCAAAGGGAATGCTTCCAGTTTTTGCCCATTCAGTATGATATTGGCTGTGTGTTTGCCATAAACAGCTCTTATTATTTTGAGATATGTCCCATCAATACCTAGTTTATTGAGAGTTTTTAACATGAAGGGCTGTTGAATTTTGTTGAAGGCCTTTTCTGCATATATTGAGATAATCATGTGGTTTTTGTCTTTGGTTCTGTGTATATGATGGATTACATTTATTGATTTGCATTTGTTGAACCAGCGTTGCATCCCAGGGATGAAGCCAATGTGATCCTGGTGGATAAGCTTTTTGATGTGCTGCTGGATTCGGTTTTCCAGTATTTTATTGAGGATTTCTGCATCAGTGTTCATCAGGGATATTGGTCTAAAATTCTCTTTTTTTGTTGTGTCTCTGCCAGGCCTAGGTATCAGGATGATGCTGGCCTTGTAAAATGAGTTAGGGAGGATTCCCTCTTTTTCTGTTGATTGGAATAGTTTCAGAAGGAATGGTACCAGCTCCTCTTTGTACCTCTGATAGAATTCAACTGTGAATCTGTCTGGTCCTGGACTTTTTTTGGTTGATAGGCTATTAATTATTGCCTCATTTTCAGAGCCTGTTATTGGTCTATTGAAGGATTCAACTTCTTCCTGGTTTAGTCTTGGGAGGGTGTATGTGTCCAGGAATTTATCCATTTCTTCTAGATTTTCTAGTTTATTTACATAGAGGTGTTTATAGTATTCTCTGATGGTAGTTTGTATTTCTGTGGGATCGGTGGTGATATGCCCTTTATCATTTTTTATTGCATCTATTTGATTCTTCTCTCTTTTCTTCTTTATTAGTCTTGCTAGCGGTCTATCAATTTTGCTGATCTTTTCAAAAAACCAGCTCCTGGATTCATTGATTTTTGGAAGGGTTTTTTGTGTCTCTATCTCCTTCAGTTCTGCTCTGATCTTATTTCTTGCCTTCTGCTAGCTTTTGAATGTGTTTGCTCTTGCTTCTCTAGTTTTTTTAACTGTGACTTTAGGATGTCAATTTTAGATCTTTCCTGCTTTCTCTTGTGGGCATTCAGTGCTATAAATTTCCCTCTACACACTACTTTAAATGTGTCCCAGAGATTCTGGTATGTTGTGTCTTTGTTCTCATTGGTTTCAAAGAACATCTTTATTTCTGCCTTCATTTCGTTATGTACCCAGTAGTCTTTCAGGAGCAGGTTGTTCAGTTTCCATGTAGTTGAGCGGTTTTGAGTGAGCTTCTTAATCCTGAGTTCTAATTGGGTTGCACTGTGGTCTGAGAGACAGTTTGTTATCATTTCTGTTCTTTTACATTTGCTAAGGAGTGCTTTACTTCCACCTATGTGGTCAATTTTGGAATAAGTGCGATGTGGTGCAGAGAAGAATGTATATTCTGTTGATTTGGGGTGGAGAGTTCTGTAGATGTCTATTAGGTCTGCTTGGTGCAGAGCTGAGTTCAATTCCTGGGTATCCTTGTTAACTTTCTGTCTCGTTGATCTGTCTAAAGTTGACAGTGGGGTGTTAAATTCTCCAATTATTATTGTGTGGAAGTCTAAGTCTCTTTGTAGGTCTCTAAGGACTTGCTTTATGAATCTGGGTGCTCCTGTATTGGGTGCATATGTATTTAGGATAGTTAGCTCTTCTTGTTTAATTGATTCTTTTACCATCATGTAATGGCCTTCTTTGTCTCTTTTGATCTTTGTTGGTTTAAAGTCTGTTTTATCGGAGGCTAGGATTGCAACCCCTGCCTTTTTTTGTTTTCCATTTGCTTGGTAGCTCTTCCTCCATGCCTTTATTTTGAGCCTATATGTGTCTGTGCACATGAGATGGGTCTCCTGAATACAGCATACTGATGGGTCTTGACTCTTTATCCAATTTGCCAGTCTATGTCTTTCAATTGGAGCATTTAGGCCATTTACATTTAAGGCTAATATTGTTATGTGTGAATTTGATCCTGTCATTATGATATTAGCTGGTTATTTTGCTCGCTAGTTGATGCAGTTTCTTCCTAGCATTGAAGTTCTTTACAATTTGGCATACGTTTGCAGTGGCTGGTACCAGTTGTTCCTTTCCATATTTAGTGCTTCCTTCAGGAGCTCTTGTGAGACAGGCCTGGTGGTGAGAAAATCTCTCAGCATTTGTTTGTCTGTAAAGGATTTTATTTCTCCTTCACTTATGAAGCTTAGTTTGGCTGGATATGAAATTCTAGGTTGAAAATTCTTTTCTTTAAGAATGTTGAATATTGGCCCCCACTCCCTTCTGGCTTGTAGAGTTTCTGCTGAGAGATCAGTTGTTAGTCTGATGGGCTTCCCTTTGTGGGTAACCTGACCTTTCTGTCTGGCTGCCCTTAAGATTTTTTCCTTCATTTCAACTTTGGTGAATCTGACAATTATGTGTCTTGGAGTTGCTTTTCACGAGAAGTATCTTTGTGGCATTCTCTGTATTTCCTGAATTTGAATGTTGGCCTGCCTTGCTAGGCTGGAGAAGTTCTCCTGGGTAATATCCTGCAGAGTGTTTTCCAACTTGGTTCCATTCTCCTCATCACTTTCAGGTACACCAATCAGAGATAGATTTGGTCTTTTCACATAGTCCCATATTTCTTGGAGGCTTTGTTCATTTCTTTTTACTCTTTTTTCTCTAAACTTCTCACTTCATTTCATTCATTTGATCTTCAATCACTGATTCTCTTTCTTCCACTGGATTGAATCAGCTACTGAAGCTTGGGCATCTCTCACATAGTTCACGTGCCATGGTTTTTAGCTCCATCAGGTCATTTAAGGTCTTCTCTATGCTGTTTATTCTAGTTAGCTATTCATCTAATCTTTTTTCAAGGTTTTTAGCTTCTTTGCAATGGGTTCGAACATCCTCCTTTTGCTCAGAGAAGTTTGTTATTACCAATCATCTGATGCTTACTTCTGTCAACTCGTCAAAGTCATTCTCCATCCAGCTTTGTTCCATTGCTGGAAAGCAGCTTTGTTGCTTTGGAGGGGAAGAGGTGCTCTGATTTTTAGAATTTTCAGCTGTTCTGCTCTGGTTTCTCCCCATCTTTGTGGTTTTATCTACACCTTTGGTCTTTGACGATGGTGATGTACAGATGGGGTTTTGGTGTGGAGGTCCTTTCTGTTTGTTAGTTTTCCTTCTAACAGTCAGGACCCTCAGCTGCAGGTCTGTTGGAGTTTGCTGGAGCTCCACTCCTGACCCTGTTCACCTGCGTATCACCAGCGGAGGCTGCAGTACAGCAAATATTGCGGTACAGCAAATGTTGCAGCCTGATCCTTCCTCTGGAAGCTTTGTCTCAGAGGGGCACCCAGCTGTATGAGGTGTCAAGTTGTCCCCTAATGGGAGATGTCTCCCAGTTAGGGTACTCGGGTGTCAGGGACCCACTTGAGGAGGCAGTCTGTCCGTTCTCAGATCGCAAACTCCATGCTGGGAGAACCACTACTCTCTTCAAAGCTGTCAGACAGGGATGTTTAAGACTGCAGAAGTTTCTGCTGCCTTTTGTTCAGCTATGCCCTGCCCTAGAGGTGGAGTCTACAGAGGCAAGCAGGCCTTGTTGAGCTGTGGTGGGCTCCACCCAATTCATGCTTTCCGGCTGCTTTGTTTACCTACTCAAGCCTCAGCAATGGCGGACACCCCTCCCCCAGCCTCGCTGCCGCCTTGCAGTTTGATCTCAGACTACTGTGCTAGCAGTGAGTGAGGCTCTGTGGGCATGGGACCCTCCAAGCCAGGCGTGGGGTATAATCTCCTGGTGTGCCGTTTGCTTAGACTGTTGGAAAGGTACAGTATTAGGGTATGAGTATCCTGATTTTCCAAGTACCATCTGTCACGGCTTCCCTTGGCTAGTAAAGGGAATTCCCCTACCACTTGCACTTCCCGGATGAGGTGATGCCCCACCCTGCTTCGGCTCACACTCCATGGGCTGCACCCACTGTCCAACAAGCCCCATTGAGATGAACCTCGTACCTCAGTTGGAAATGCAGAAATGACCTGTCTTCTACATCCCTCATGCTGTGAGCTGTAGACTGGAGCTATTCCTATTCAGCTATCTTGGAACCCTCTGGTGGTTTTGAAGTTCATCACTTTTTTTAGCTATCTCCAGGCCTCCTTATCTCACATGAAAATTATATGCAAGTGTCACTTCAGAATTTCCTTCTGAAGATGCATCAGACTAATGTTTGGCTAGCATTCTCTTCAGAGTTTTTCCAGGCCCAGTGAAAATAGCCAGGCTTTTTTTGTCTTACCACCTTACAACAAACAGCTTAAGTCCTATCCAACTACAACATTCTCCCAACACAGATACAAGGCAGCATGTTCACATTATCTCAAGCTTCCTCCAAATACATCTCAACAGTTAGAATTGGATTAGAAAGAGGACTTGTTGGCTTGCTTATCCTGTGGGTAACTGTGACATTGACTGCAGGTAATAATAACAAGATCTGTTTTATTTTTCTAGGTAGCAAACCATGTGATTTCTTCTGAGTCTATTTCCTCTTCTGCCAGTAGTTTCCTGAGCTCGAACTCTACTTTTTGCAACAAGCAGAATGTACACATGTTAAACAAGGGCACACAAGCAGGTAATTACTTGAATCTGAACTTTTTCATTGAAATACACTGAAATGGCTCTTAAACATATAAGATACTCAACCTCAATCATAATAAAGGACATGAAGTTAAAACTATATCCAACTGCCAATTTTCATCTTATCAGATTGGCATAAATTCAAGTGTGATGGCAAGTTTGTGGGCAAGAGTGTAGGGAAGTGTGTTCCCTTGTATATTCCAGTGGGAGTAGAAGTTGGTTCACTGTGAAAGACAATTTGACAGGTCCTGTCAAAATTACTTTCACTCAGCATTTTTACCTTTGA
Source organism: Pan paniscus (assembly GCF_029289425.2). Classification (NCBI taxonomy): domain Eukaryota; kingdom Metazoa; phylum Chordata; class Mammalia; order Primates; family Hominidae; genus Pan; species Pan paniscus. The sequence goes on along the minus strand of NC_073261.2, from coordinate 52,700,615 downwards.
AATGTCTGCTATAGATATACTATGAATATGTGGAATTTAACCTATAGATATACTTGCATATGTGCAAAATAGTGTACAAAATTAACCACTGAAACATTGTTTTTTATAGCAGAAGATTAAAATGAATTTAGGTATTCCTCAGTAGCTGAATGATTACATAAATTATTGTATATCTGGATAATGAATGAAATTCTACATAGAATGAGGAAGCTCTCTCTTTACTAACGTGGAAAGATCTCCAAGGCATATAACTGATTTTAAGAAAAGGTACAGAACAGTGTATAGCATACTACAATATGAGTTTTTTTAAATAAAAGAAGTAAAGGAGGGAAGAGAATTGCTTAAATGTGCAAAATGAATTCTCTGGAACCATATGGGGTTGTGAACAGAGTAAATGGAGACAAGAAGTGGGAAGGAGGATTTTTAGCTATTGCCTTTCTATACTTTTGGTTTCATAAAATGAAAATAAATAAACTTTCTTGATTTGTTTCTTCCCCTCAAATCCTGTCTTTACTTCTGTCAACCTCTTCCATACCTGGGTGACTACCAAAAGGACTCTAAGTATTTATTGTCTTTCTGCCTTGGGATCCAAGTGGAAATTCTTTACCCTTTGAACCCATATTCATTCTTCTTTCCCTCTCATACCTAAAATGACTTACAAATAAAACCCTTTCTTTTTTCTTCTCCCTCTTTTTCCCTCCTACTCTCCCCTGTCCTTCCTTCTTTTCCTCTCTCTTCCCATCACTCCATCCCACACGAAGGGATTGTATTTTTGAAACATTAAAAAGGTTCACATACTCACTTGAATAAACCTGTCAACTCAGCCTCAAGGTTACTCCCAGAGACACCTATGATCCTTCCCCTCAGGTAACTTGGAGATTGTGAACGGTGCCGAAAAACACACTCGAGCCAACTCCAAGTTCCAGCGAGGCTAAATTGGAAGAGGACAGTGATGTGACTTCTTGGTCAGAAGAAAAACATGAAGAGAAAATGCTCTTTACCGGTTATCCTGAGGACAGAAAGTTAAAAAAGAACAAGAAGAATTCCCATGAAGGTCAGTTTCTCATTCCAGATCTTGTAGTAGAGAAACTAGTGAATTTCAAGTCCCCTGCAATGCTGACTCTGTGTTTCCAAGTGATTCTATGTGACCCCCACCTACCCCCAGCCACCACCTTGTCAGGTTTTCGAAGTCCACCACTGCAGTTAACACAGTCATCCCTGCAGTGAAACCAAACTCAAGGGCACCCTGTGGCCACTGACAGCTGAGACCTCTGAGAGCCTGTATTATATGCATGTCCTTGATGAAAGCCAGGTGGGGCTGTAAAAAGTGAAAATTCTGTTTTCCTTCTAAAAACTATTTCCTGTAGGAGTTTCCTGGTTTGTTCCTTTGGAAAATGTGGAGTCTAGATAAAAAGAAGGAAAACTTGCTTAAGACTCATGACCCTGGCATCTCCCGGTTGGAACCAGTAACCAAGACCAAGCCGTGGAGGGAGCCACTGCGGGAGCGGAACTGGCAGGGGCAGCACCTGGACAGTCGGGGCTCTCTGGCAGGCCCAGGCAGAGAGGATGGCAGAAACCCACTGAAGCTGTTTGTGAGAGCAACCCTGCAGGTGCAGTGACGTTGACTTAACTTTAGCCCTACGTGTAGGGAGAAGAAGGGTAAGGCGCAGAGAAGCTGGCTCTGTGACTTGGCGAGCTGAGGTGTAGGCCTGAGACGCTCTTTTCCAGCACCTCCGCAGTTCACCTGTTTTCACACATGAGGACTGGGTTTCTCATCATCTGTCAAAGGCTGCCTTACTCTTAACCATAGATGGTGCATCACTGTCAGGATCTGGGGACAAGGGCACAGGAGGGAGGATTTGTGGCTCTGCTCATTGGGTTTGTGGGTCCCTGTGTGTGGAGGGCCCAGAGGCCTGATGCTTGTGCAGCCTCATGCATGTTCCTCCATGTCCGCAGCTCCTGTTTCTGCTCCATGTCAGATTTAAAGGAAACCAAGTCTCTTCTGATATGTCCCTCTGGGGATAAAGGAAAAGTTATTAATGATGTATTTGTTTGAATAGATCTTTAAAATAGCAGCATGGGCAGAGCTGTATTGCGTTGATGTTTCAGAGAGTTGTAATCGCCATAGTCTTAGTTCCTGGCCTATGCTGAAGGCATGTCTTTGATTCCTGCGGGTTCCAAGCTGCAGCTCTCCGCCATAGAGAGGTGTCAGAGGTTTCTTCAACTCTAGATATTTTCTCGGCATTTGAATCAGGCTTCCCCAGACCTCTTGGGTAGGTGGTGTGTTTCCAGCCATATGGAGAGTAGATTGCATCATTAATCTGAGGCTGGGCATTTTCTCTCTCTTTTTTTTTTTTTTTTTTTTTTAAGGAATCGCTTCAGTTTCACAGACCTGACTTCATCTCCCACATTGGGGAGCGGATAAAGCGCCTCAAGTTGATAGTCCAGGAGAGGAAGCTGCAGAGCATGTTAAAGAGCGAGCGGGATGCGCTATTCGACATTGACAGGGAACGGCAGGGCCACCAGAATCGCATGCGCCCACTACCCAAGAGAGGTACGCCCTGCCCGTTCACTTTCCTGTGAGTGGAATAGAGAAGGCAAGATCTGCTGCTGTGCTGCAGAGGCCTGCTAAAGGCCAGCCCAGGCCAGTTACCTGGGCAGACAGTGACCTTTTGCTTGCCAAGACTCAAACCTTCTTAGCTAACAGAACCTCCCCAACTTAGCCGTTGGCACATTCATGATCCAAGTAAGCCCAGTTACTCTAGCCCTGTCACTGCATCTTAAACCAGCTCTGTGTCTGTGAGCAAGTTAGTTCCAAAAGTATATTGATTTTTCCTGAAAAGATGGGGCTGATTCCAGGCTTGCCTACCTCTTAGGATGGTAATAATGATAATAATAAACACATAGTCCTTACATCTTGCCCAGGCACTGTTCACATTAGCGCTTACAACACTCTCAGTAGGTACTATTAATATATCTACTTTATAGTGAGAAAACTGAATCAAAGGGAGATTAAGTACCTCTCCCAAGGTGACATACTCAGGTGTGCTGCTCTGGAGTCTGCATTCTTAACAATTATGGTAAGCAGATCTTGATAAAATAATGAAAGCTGTGAAAACTACAAAGTACTACCTAATTCTTTCATCAAGCCTTACCTGGAAACTGGCCAGTTTTTTAATTCAAAGCCTAGTCTTTGCTACGGAGTGTTAGGTCCTTAGGGCCTTAGGCTGCCGTCCTGTTACCCTAGTCTAACCCTGGCTTGCCTTGGTCATTGCTCCTCACCCAGTCTTGCCAGCTCAGGGTAGGGGCACCAAGTCCTAGCAGCTCCCTCTCCCAGCTCTTGCACCACACCCTCTGGGTTAAGTCACTGTCCACTGAAAACCCTTTCTTCTCTTGCCTAGTCTTCCTGGCTATCCAGAAGAACAAACCTATCAGCAAGAAGGAAATGATTCAGAGGTCCAAATGGTAAGACCAAGAAAACAAGAGTTTGTGTACAAGTGTTAACCAGGCCACCAAGTGGTCAGGAGCTCTGGCTTGCACCCAGAATAAAGGCATTATGCTCAAATTTAAACATTATGAGAAAGTTGTGAGAGTCATTTCTCACTTATGGCACTGAAAAAAAAAGTAGCACATCATGGTATGAATGACTCATATGCAAAAGATGAAAAACTCCTCATTAATTTGCATGTCTTAGGCTCCTCTTTATTAACCTAAATGTAAATAAAGAATATTTTAGTCCAGGTGCGGTGGCTCACGCCTGTAATCCCAGCACTTTGGGAGGCCAAGGTGGATAAATCACTTGAGGTCAGGAGTTCGAGACCAGCCTGGCCAACATGGTGAAACCCCGTCTCTACTAAAAATACAAAAAGTAGCCGGGCGTGGTGATGCACGCCTGTAATCCCAGCCACTCAGAAAGCTGAGCCGGGAGGATCCTTTGAACCTGGGAGGCAGAGGTTGCAGTGAGCTTAGATGGCACTACTACACTCCAGTCTGGGTGACAGAGCGAGACTCCATCTCAAAAAAAAAAAAAGATTATTTTAAAATAAAATTAAATATGTATTTGGGTTATTATACCTTTTATCTTTGCAATCCCATTTCTTGGAATTGATCCCATAGGGTGAGAAAGAACAGTGTTCTCCAGAACATATTAAGTTAAACTTTTTTAAAAAATTAAATTTTCGAAGTATGTCAACACTGTTTCCATTTGTGGTCTTTAAAAGTAAGTATTTGTGCCTATGTAGACGTGTATACTTTTATATGCATAGAATATTTCTGGAAGACAGAAAAACCTGATAATACTGATTGCCTTTGGAAAGGAGAACTGATGTAGGATGTAGTAGATTTTTTGACTTTTTGAATTTTGTGCCATGAGGAACGAACATTAGTTACTCATAAATTAATTCATTTGAATGTTGGATGTGGTGGTACATTTCTGTAATCCTACCTACTCAGGAGTCTTAGCTGAGAGAATCTCTTAAGCCCAGGAATTTGAGACTGCAGTGAGCTATGATCACACCATTACGCTCTGGCCTGGGTAACAGACTGAGACTCTGTATCTAAAAAATAATAAATAATATTTTAAAAAATTAATTCATTTCAGATATTCATATATTGATCATGGGAATGCCAGAGAATAAGTTAAGGTTGACTTTTTTAGGTGTTCATTAGAGACTTGCTTTAATGAGAATAGTTTCTTAGTTGGCATAATGCTTCTGAAGTAAAGGTACTTTAAAACAGTTTATCTTACGGACTTTAAGCATTCCTCTTGAAATCTTGTTTTTACTCTTTCTAGTCAGTCTTTATAGGCAATCCAAAGGGATGCTTTGGATGCTTTAGTCCAATGGTTCTCAGAGAGTGGTCTGTGGAGTCCTGGAAGTCGCTGAGACCCTTTCAGGCAATTTGCAAGGTCAAAACTAATTTCAGAATGACACCAGGATGTTCTGTGCCTTTTTTGCTGTGTTGGCTATTTGCACTGATGATGCAAGAGTACTGGGAGAGGAGTAAAACCATTGGTGTCTTACCACTATTCAAGACGGTGGCACCAAACCGTACTAGTCTAGTAGGCATTGTATCCTGCACAGCCTCCCGCCAGGAGTGTGATGGAAGAACAAGGAAGCAGTGTAAATGGAGGTACACAGGAAGCACTTCCTTTGCACCGTGAAGGATGATGACTGTTTCAAGGAAAAGCACTTATGCCATGGTTTGCGTCGTGAGCTGAACCAGCTGCCTTTTTCATGGAACATGACTTTTACTTGAAAGAGTAACTGACAGAAAACCAATTATTCTGACTTGTGTTTAGCAGACATTTTCTTGAAAATGAAGAAGTGACTCTGTGACTTCAGGAAAATGTCTGACAGTATCTGTTGCCAAAGAAAATGTGAGTTTTCAAGCCAACAATAGAATTCTAGAAAACTTGTATTCACCACCATGGGCTTGATGACATCTTAGTACTTAGACCTTTCTGATGAGATAGCAGTGACATTAACAAATGTGATGTTTTTCATGTTATCTGAATACATTTGTCAACATTTGGAAGATCTGCACAACTCCCTGGACCAGGATTTTCCAAATGATTGTTGCTTTTTGTTACAAAATCAGGGAATAGATAGAAGATTCATTCAAATAATGAAAGATAGACTGATGGATTTTTATGTAACAGAATAGGAAAAGTTTATGACATGTTTTCAGATTCCACCTTGCAACTAATTTTTAAGAAGCTACCACTTGTCAGCCAGGCACAGTGGCTCACGCCTCATAAAATGAGTTGGGATGAAGTTTTTTTTTCTTATTCTCTAGAAGAATGTAATGTAATTTATTGCTTAAATGATTAGGAGAATTCACCAGTGAAACCCATCTGGGCCTGGATTTTCTTTTGTGGGATTCATTTTTTTCAATAACTATTCAGATTTCAGTTTTTCTTTTATGCCAAGGTTTAGTAAGTTGTGTTTTTTAAGTAATTTGTTCATTTCCTAGAAATTTACAAATTGATGATCCAATGTTATAATATCCTTTTGTTATCTTTTTTTTTTTTTTGAGACGGAGTCTCGCTCTGTCGCCCTCAGGCTGGAGTGCAGTGGCACGACCTTGGATCACTGAAAGCTCCACCTCCCAGGTTCACACCATTCTCCTGCCTCAGCCTCCCGAGTAGGTGGGACTACAGACATCTGCCACCACGTCTGACTAATTTTTTGTATGTTTAGTGGAGACAGGGTTTCACTGTGTTAGCCAGGATGTTCTCGATCTCCTGACCTCGTGATCAGCCCTCTTCAGCCTCCCAAATGCTGGGATTACAGGCATGAGCCACTGCACCTGGCCCTTTGTTATCTTTTTAATGTCTGGACGTTCTAGGATCTGTAGTGATGTTCCGTTTTTATTCCTGATATTATTTTTGCCTCCTGTCATTTTTACCTGATCACTCTTTCCAAGGGGTATATTAATTTCACTAGTATTGTCAAATAACCCACTTTGGGTTTTATTGATTTTTCTCTATCATATATTGGTCTTATATTGATTTTTTGTTGTTTATTTTGGGGCCGTAGCAGGAGCCACAGCCAGCTCCACATAGTTCAGAGGGCCTGGCAAGTATGGAGGAAGAACCTTGCTTTCCCCTGGAGGTGCTGAGAGTTTAATTCCCGAGGAAGTAAGGGGATTATTTCCCTGTATTGGCAAAGGTTCTAGTTTTTGAGTAGAACTAGAGGACCTCACTTCTCTTGAAGGAGAAGTAGAGAGGCTCCTTCTCATTCCCTTCCCTACAAGTCCCCACGTGACTGATTCTTCCTCTCCAGGGGCTTCTAGAATTAGCAACATTGTTCCCTTTGATCCTTTGGCTGATTACATATCCTGCATTTCTTCTGTAGGGCTGGGTGTTGATAGAGGGCCATAAGACATTATACATAAGGCATTTTATCCCATTTACCTTGTTTCTTACAAAATAAGTCCCAGTTGGAGAATTGTATTATTAATGTATGTAAGTAACTCATGTTCAGACCATCTGTCTTGATTCCGTAGGGAACAATGGGGCCACATGGTATTACAGTAATATATCATTTGCTTTTTGGTCATGGATATGGGTATCCAAATAGTTTCCAGTGCTGGAGGAGGCACTGTAACGGGCTCTCCTCCAGTATTGAGACCTGGTTCCCCATATTCTAGGGTCTTTGCCCAGAAGGCTGATTCCACCCTCCAAGGAGCTTCCACTAGGGATTAGTGATGACACAAATCCTGTAACTCTTAGCCTGTAGGATATTTCTGGTCCTTTCAGCTTGACGCTACACGCAGGCCACTATGGAGTGGAGGTGCTGGGAAGCTAGGAGAGGATAATAGGGGTTGCCTCTCCCTGGATCATGTTCAGTCTGGGTAGCTTCCCTGGAAATCTCATGGAGATTCCACAGTAGTTCCGGATCCAGCTTGAGTGGTGGGAGGTATGTAAATCAATCAAGTAAGCAAGGTGTTCTTTCTGGAGAGGGTGCACACTCTGCTCATGTAAAGTCTACATCACTGTACTTTGGTTCCAGGAATTCCCACCCAAACTGCCCCATTCTAAATTAGGCCTCTTCAAATCAATAACAGTTCTTCTGTGACTGCTGGAAAATGGAAGCCCAATGTTTTAGGGATTACCACAGACTAAGGAGAAGGGAATCCAGACTTCACATGCATTCAGGCCACAAAGAAACACAAGTATTGGCAAAAGTGACAAGCATTCAGCCTACAGATATACCAGACAGGGACAAAGTCTTAAAGATGAGAGTCCTCGTCTTTATATTAGGGCTTCCCCTGTTAAAATGGATGGAGACATCTCTCAACTCCTAGACCTGAAGGGGAGTCCTGCCCATTCCCAACAATCCTGGATCCCTTGAGCTAGGTCCTAAACCTGACAACCCAGAGTCCTAATAATCAAAACCAAAACCACTCTTTTAATCAGTTCACAGAACCACCACCACTTACTGCCTCAAAATTGCACCCAATGAAAGGTCCAAGCAGCCACTTCTGCCCTCCTGGTGGGCTGGGGTGATGGGGTTGTCATGCCTGAGGCCCTTCACCAATCTCCCTCTTGGCAACTTAACCCACTCATGCTTCCTCAGACTGCTGCTTCGCCTGTAAGCAGCCTATAAGGGAGGTCAAGTCAGGGATCAGTCCATAGTCCCATCTGGATCAACCAGATTTGTTTCCCAGGCCCTCCCACCCCACTGCCTCCAAAAAAAAAGCAGGGTTGGTTTGCCTGGTGAGTAACAAAAGTCGCTGAGAACACAGATTTTGATCAATAGGAGTTTTATTACTTGTCACAAGTAGGAAGAGCTCTGGGAATATTCGTCAAAGCAGTGTCTCCTAAGAGAAAATGACAGGAAGGCTTTATAGAGTGATCGAGAGGGGAGAAGGTGCATCATCACGTGAAGAGGAGGGGTCCCAGTGACACAGATGGAGGGAGTCATCGTGCCACCACATAGGACGCATGCTATGGTAATGAAACTATAGCTCTCCCAGGGTGCAGGATTTAGCATTGTAATGAGGAAAGTTCACTGTAAGTGTGTTCATCTATAAGTTGCTGGGGTCTGTCAGGAGCAGGTTCCAACTGACTAGGTGACCACATTTCACACAGGGTTTGAGACAAAACTGTCTGCAAGGCAGAAGGCTGTAAAACGGGCTAATTGTTCAAATTCATTAAATTCCTTCACTCCCTGGGGGCCCGCCCTGTCTTGTCTATATAGCCAGTCCTTAGGAAGTGAGGCCAAGCTGAACTGTTGACACAGTCTATGTCTTTACGAGTCTGGGAGCTGGGTGATTTGACCTCTGATGCTAGACTTATTTTTACTGGTTTTGAAGCCTTGCTTACAGCCCTTTCCCAGTTTATCACGAAATACTCATGAAAGGGGATGGTCGGAGTGGGCATGGGGAAAAGGGAATGATATTAAAATTAAAGCTAGCATCATTGGCCTCCAGGGGGCACTCATGGCTCATCTCCATAGCCCTTGGCTCTTGCAGCTGCCCAAGATGAGAGTCCTGATCTAAGGAAACTCCACCACCACCAAGGCTGGGGTGGTGGCAATGGGGGCATTATTTTCCAAACCTGACTAGGCTACGTTTTAAGGGGATCATAGTCACAGAGAACATAGATATGGACTATTAATTTCCTTTGCCTGAGCAGCCGTAGCCCTATGTGCTCCTCTCCAGCCTTTCAGAGAGCTATGATGGGCCAAAAAATGCTCAGTAGCCCAAGCCATCTCCCTCCATAGACACTAGAGTAAAATCTCTGCCTATGGGTGTGTGTGTCTTGTCTTACTCTATCCTGGATTTGTTTCCTCCAATGCTGGTGGCTTTACTTTAGATAGTCTGATTGTTGCGGAGATGAGACCCAAGGCTCCACTCTGGAGAAAATAGAGCCCTCTTGAGAGGTCAGCCAAACTTGCTAGACTTCTGCATGGGGCTTGGGGTTCAATGTTCCAGCCTGTCCCCAAAAAGTCATGGCCAAATTCACATATTCCTTTGATCCCTGATGGTGTCTCATCACACAGTTCGTCTGGCCTCACCATTGCTCCACTAAGTCCAGGAACCTCAAGGAACTATGAGACAGGTAGGGCTAGACTTAACAAAATGGCTATCACAGTCTTCATTTCATGAGACAGAGGTGAACTGAGAAAAGGTGGAAGGTGCTTCAGAGACTTCTCTGTATTCATCCCTAACTTAGGCAGAGAGCCTTGGCCACACAGGAAACTGGGGAAGACCCCTCTCTTACTCAGGAGTCCCCCACACTGGTGCCATCTTATGACAGGCAGGCATCAGCTTCAGAGCCAGTCAAACAGTTAGGAATAGCAAACATTGCTCCAGAATTTGTTGGGGGTTTTTTTTCCCTGAATTTGGTAGTAAGCTCCACATAGGCAAGAATGACAACCATCTTGTTCTCCTTGTTTCTCTGGAGTCTAACACAACATGTAGCACGTGGTTGGCCCAATAAGAATTTGTTGAATGGGGGCCAGATGTGGTGGCTCATGCCTGTAATCCCAGCACTTTGGGAGGCTGAGGTGGGAGAATCGTTTGAGGCCTGGAGTTCAAGATCAACCTGTTCAACATAGTGAGACCCCTATCTTCTTTTTTTTTTTTTAAGTGGAGTTTGTTGAATGGCACACAGAAAATAAACAATCCAAATGACAGATCAGAGGTGCTGGAAAAGACCAGGGAGATCTAATCGTTAAATCAGGTCATCTAAATATTAAGAGGAGACATTTGGACATCTGATAGAATTTGGCATTGAATAAGTGATAAATACACAGAAAACTGAACAACGGCAAAAAGAAAAGTATCAATTCTAAGGGAAAAGATACAAATCAAAAGCCTTCAGGAAAGGATAAGTCATCATGGCTTACTGTATAGCTTAGCTTAAAATAACACAGAATAGTGAAGTAGCCCAAAGGGCCATCTAACCACACTGGGAAGCTGAGCAGGGGAGGAGTGCGTATATGCATGGAGGAGACTTGTCTTCACCCTCCTCAGCAGCTGACAGCAGGCAGGCTAGACCTGGACAATGGAGCAGGAGTCACACAGCCTGTGAAAGAGGTGCTGGGGAATGTAGAGGCTGCTGTTTCACATGACAGAGCCATTGAACCCTGGCTGTTAAAAATAGTTACATACATAATTTTAATAGAAATAAAAACCAAAAAGAAAAAAGACTTAAATGTGAAAGGCAAAACCATTACAATTTTTAGAGGAAAATATAAGAGAGTAAGAACAGAAAGGCAAAACCATTACAATTTTTAGAGGAAAATATAAGAGAGTAAGAACAGAAAAATGTCTTAAGGCACAAAGTGCTAACCATAAAGAAAAAGATTGATAAATTCATCTTGATAAATTTTTTGTTTATCAAAAGGCACCATAAAGACAGTGAAAAGACAAGGCACAAAATGGGAGAAGATAATTGCAGCACATGTGACCAGCAAAGAATTTGTATCCAGAATATATAAAGAACTTCTATGAGTCGGTTTTTTAAAAACACAATTTATATTTAAGTCTCTTTAAAACAAATAGACAATTCATAGAAATATGGTGATATGGTTTGGCTGTGTCCCCACCCAAATCTCATCTTGAATTGTAGCTTCCATAATTTCCACATGTTGTGGGAGGGACCCAGTGGGAGGTAATTGAATCATGGGGGCAGATTTTTCCCATGTTCTTGTGTTAGTGAATAAGTCTCATGAGAGCTGATGGTTTTATAAAGAGCAGTGCCCCTGCACACCCTCTCTTGCCTACCACCACATAAGATGTGCCTTTGCTCCTCCTTCACGTTCTGCTGTGATTGGTCCGCACCCAAATGTCATCTTGAATTGTAGCTCCCATAATCCTCATGTGTTGTGGGAGGGACCTGGTGGGAGGTAATTGAATCATGGGGGCAGATATTTCCCATTTTCTTGTGATAGTGAATAAGTCTCATGAGAGCTGAGGGTTTTATAAAAGGCAGTTCCCTTGCACAAGCTTTCTTGCCTACCATCATGTAAGATATGCCTTTTTCATTATAAGTTACCCAGTCTTGGATATTTCTTCACAGTGGTATGAAAATGGACTAATACACATGGGCTAAACTCATGAGCAGGCAACTTTATAGAAAAACACAAATAGCCCATAAACATAAAATGTAGATTGAGTTCATTATTAATTAGGGTAATGCATGTTATGGATAGAATAAAATACCTTTTTACATTCACTGGATTGGCACAAAGTTTTGTCTTTGTGCCACTCTAAATGTTGACAGGGATGTTGATCAACTGGAATTCACACACTGCTTGAGGAAGCTTGCATTCACTCTATAATTCAGCATTCTGAAAAGTGCTCACCAATAATCAGCCCAGGAAGGTTCACAAAGACATCTTCACCAAATATGTCCTTTCACCCTTGCAAAGAACTAGAAACAACTCAAGTGTGTTTTGACAAGAGAATGGGTAAATGGCAAGTGGTATGTCATGCAAAAGAATTCTAGACAGAAGAGAAAATTAAGAAACATCAAACTTAGTGAATCTTTGAGACGATGTTGAGTAGGAAAAAAAATTCAGAAGAATATATTGTATGATACTTTTATCATAAGGTTCAAAAGCAAGCCAAGGTAAACATGTGCAGGGACACCTAGGGACCCATGTCATTTTAGGATCAAACAGATAGATGGATAGATGATAGATAGACAGACAGATGGATTTTTTTAACTCAAAATAGTGGTTACATCCTTAGGGAGCTGGGATTGGAGAAGAGACACTTAGCTTTGAAAGTATTGTCAAATGTAGTGACCTTTCTAGTTCATTTGGGTGCTGGGTTCAGGGGTATTCATTTTATTATGCACCATAATTTATGTGAGACATTTTATTATATCAAATATTTTCTAATCTTACAGTAAGCAGTTTGGTAAACAGATTCATAACTGCATATAATGTGTAGGTCTTGTGAACAATGCTGCTGTGAATATCAGGACCCAACTGCACTTGTCTCTCACTGCCTTTTGTAAGCCTGCTCAATTGGGGAGTTCTTCCCCTTATACTGGAGATGAGAACTCAGGTAATGCCTCGACTGTCGGATCACTGTCAGGGGATTACACGTTCTACCGTGCTGACTTTTCACTGAAAGCCCAGTCTCCACTCAATAAGTAAAAGTGTAATAATCGAAACTCCCAACTTGAGTTCCACTTAAAATCTTCTCTCTTCCCCTGCCAGGCCTCTCTGCACCATCTAGGGGAGCATAGTCCCGTCTGTCCCTGCCTGACAGGGCTCTCCTCCTCAGCAGCACAGGGAGGTGTCTGACCCATCTGTGTGTGTGTGTCTATGTGGTAGGGATGGGGACCATAGCTTGGCGTCCTGCCCTCTCACCCTGGCAGTTCATTGTCTCAAGCTGACTTTCTTGGGTGTTTTCACGGCTTCTTCTGAGGCCTCCCTCTGGAATATTGGATCATAACTCCAGCAATGCAAGCAATAGGTTTTCCTCCAGCTTCTGGTCCTCCTCCTCCTCCTCCTCCCCAAACCTGGTTTCTAGCAGTCACTCCACTGAGACTCAGAGTCTTCTTGGCCCAGTGCCAGCCTCTTGCATGTCCCAAACCTTGTCCTCAGGAAATAGTTATGCATCCTATGCTGGGGTGAACTCTTAAGAGTGCAGGATCACCTCATGGCCACAGCCTAGCTAGGCCCTGAAACCCACACTCAGGGTTTGTCAGACGTGAGTCAGCCCCAGGCCACTGAACCTCTCCCACTGCAGGGAATCCCTGTCAAGTGGTGAAAGCCAGCATCTAGACCTGGAGTCACAGGCACCTGTAGCATAACTCCTCCTGAAATGGAGGTTTTTCTTTAGAGATTGGTCCATATCCCTTATCCCTGGACTTCTGAGAAGGGTGGACAACCTGTGGACTGGACTTGAGTTTGCAATTTAGAGAAGTGTCCATAGTAGGGCTGCCAGATGAGGCAAACACAAATACAGGATGCCCAATTAAATTTGAATTTCAGATAAATGATTTTTAATGTTTGATTCTGTCCCATGCTAAAAATTGCCCACTGTTTATGATAAATTTAAATTTATTGGTGCATTCTGTACTTTATCAAGGACACATGCAGGAGGAACAGTAGCACAAAGGCTTCCTGGTGCCTTGTGGGTGAAAGAAAGGCTGCCAGGGAAAGGAGAGAAACACCCAGGGATCCCGGTGACGTCGGGAAGCAGCATCCAGACCATGTAAGGACACTGCCTACAGGGGGAGACTCAAGGCCTGGGAAGGTTTTCTAATCTGTGTCTTGAGTCAGGTGGGGGGATTTCCTGGGAAAGGAAAACCAGACACAGTAGGATAAACATTGTATAGTTCCACTTATATGAAATAGTCAGAATAGGCAAGTTCGTAGGGACAGAAAGTAGAACAGGGATTACCAGGGGCAGGAGGAGAAGACAAGGAGTTCTTGCCTAGTGGGTACAGAGTTTCTGTTTGAAATGATGAAAAACTTCTGGAAATAGATTGTGGTGACAGTTACACAACATTGTGAACATAATTAGTACCACTGAACTGTACACGTTAAAATGGTTAGTTGTATGTTATATATATTTTGCCATAATAAAAACTAGGGGGAAAAAAAGGAAGGGGAGATTGTCTCAGGCTGGCTGACTTTCCCTGCATGTACGCACATCTTCACATGTGCACACGTGTAAAACAAAAATGAAGCAAAAAAAGAAATTCTAATTTAACCAGTAAGCAATATGTAAAAGGAAATCTGAATGTCATTACAATTTTACCAGGTTCAGAATAAAATACCATCCTTCAAAATGAACAAATTACTTATTAGCCGAAGAAAGGTGAAAGGAAGTTTGGAATTAACAGTCTAGATTTTCTCACTGATTGGTCCAAGTCACTGACCTCTAAAATTATCTTAGATCATGCCCTCCCTCCTTCCTACTTTCTGGAAAACAATCAGTCTCCTACCCTATGCTAGCCCAAAGAGTTTCCCATACAAATCACAAATCTGCACTTGCCATTCCCTGGAAGCCCTTACATTCCCAAGGCCTGGCCTCATCCACTGCCACTGCCCATGGCCCCAGTCCAGGCAAAGTAATCACTCCCTCTCCCTCTCTGTCATTCCTTTCTTTTCCTTTCACTCTCTTTCTACCCTCCTCTTCCCCACTCTCTGTTTCCTCTCTCTCTCTCTATCTCTGTCTCCCCACCATCTCCTCTCTCTCTCTCCCCCCGCCTTCTCTCTCTGTCTCTGTCTCTCTGTCTCTCTGTGTCTCTCTCTCTGTCTCTCTCTTTGTCTCTCTCTCTGTCTCTCTCTCTCTCTCTCACACACACACACACACACACACACACACACACACAGCCAGCAACATTCTACCTCTGCCAGAGTTCCAGGTGAATAGGTGTGGACTTTGACTTTCAGATTCCTCTGGCAAGTGTCAACATCAGTCCTGGTGCTCCCTGGCAGAGGAGGACTTGGAGTCACCTTGGCCAAGAAGCTGTCTGGAGGTCACAGTGGCACCGCCCATCGGCCCCTTGGCTGAGGCTAGATGAGGGCAGATTCAGCACAGCAGCAACTCTCCCCATAAAAAAAATCCCTCAGTGTCTTAGTTCTCTGACCCTTCTTGTACTCCTTGTGAGTTTTAGAGCCACCTGAACTCTTCTTTTTTCCCAATACTTGGAGACAAAATTTACATAACATACAGTTAGCCATTTTCAAGTGTACAGTTCCCTGCCATTTGGTACATTCACAGTGTTTTGCAAGCAACACCCATATCAAGCCCCAAAACATTTTCATTACCCAGGAAGGAAACCTGTCGTCATGGAACCATCACTCCTCATCCCCTTCCCCTCAAACCCTGGCAACCCCAAACCGTTCTTGACAGCCTCCTCTGGCATTTCCTCATTTTGGTGTCAGATCTCACAGCAGAATTTCTTACCTATTATATCCAGTGCCTCAGTGTGAAGTTCCAGTTTAACTTCCTGTTACCTCGAGCCCACTATCTTGCCCCAACAATACCCTCCCCCAATTCACAAACACAGACACATTCCCTCCTACAGCTTTGGGCTCCCTATCTGAGTCCTTCAGGAAAGAAGAGCTTGTAACTCCCTTAGCAGTGAGTGTAGACTTGGTCCAAGGAAGATGAGCACCAGTCAGGGCAGCTGGCCCCTCCTCTCTCCCTGGTCTTCAGCAAATCAGCACTGCCCAATGATGCCCAGGCAATGGGAGCGTCGACCAGCAGAGGACACACCTGAATTTCTCTGCCTCATGGGAGGGCAGCCACTGTGTTGCATTTAGGAAGAAGCTGTGCAAGATTCATACTGTTTTGCTAATGTTAATCTTGTGGGCATAATAAACGTCGTACCCACACTTAATTTTCGAGATCAGACAAGATTGGGTGTGTTCAGGGTGGTATGGCCGTAGACCCCACACTTATTTTTAATACACTTCTAGGCAAGCCTGCTGCACTGGTCTGGGGATCACACTTTGAGTAGCAAAGGACTAAATTGCAATAACTGCCGGGGGGGAGAAAAAAAACAGAATGAAGTGCTTCCTCCTGGCTCAGCAGCTAGGGAGTCACTGAACTAACAAGGGGATGGGGTGGGGATAAGAATGTTCCAGGCAAAAGGAACAACATGCCCAAAGGCCTCAAGCAGAAAGAGAGCTTCAGGTATTGAAGAAGTAGAAGTAGCTCTGTGTGGCTGGGGAGTGGGCATAAGATGGAGCAGAAGAATGCCAAGTCCTATTCCTGGGTCTGAATTTCCAGGAGCAGAAGCCCTGTCCCCTCTAGAAGGTGGATATAGTCTGGATATTTGTCTTCTTCAAATCTCATGTTGAAATGTGACCCCCAATGTTGGAGGTTGGACCTAGTAGGAGGTGTTTAGGTCATAAGAAGTGGATCCCTCCCGAATGGTTTGGTGCCCTCCTCATGACTGAGTTGTTACTCTATTAGTTCGTGTGAGAGCTGGTTGTTTAAAAAAGCCTGGCATCTCTCTGGTTCCCTCTCTTGCCATGTGACACAACTGCTCCCCCTTCACCCTTCCCCATGAGTAAAAGCTTCCTGAGGCCCTCACCAGAGGCACATGCCAGCAGTGTGATTCTTGTACAGCCTGAAAAACTGTGAGTCAAATAAACATCTTTACATTATAAATTACCCAGTCTCAGATATTTCTTTATAGCAACGCAAAATAGACTATCACAGAAAGTCGGTACCGAGGAGTAGGGCGTTGCTATAAAGATATCTGAAAATGTGGAAGTGGCTTTGGAACTGGGTATGAGGCAGCGGTTGGAAGAGTCTGGAGGGCCCAGAAGACAGAAAGATGAGAAAAGGTTTGGACCTTCTTAGAGATTTGTAATGTCGTTGTAACCAAAATGTGGACAGAAATATGTACAGTAAAGGCCAGCCTGATGAGGTCTCAGATGGAAATGAGGAAGTTATGGGGAACTGGAGCAAAGGTCACCCTTGTTAAGCCCTAGCAAAGAACTTGGCTGCATTGTATCTATGTCCTAGGGCTTTGTGGAAGGCTGAACTTAAGAGTAATGACTTAGGGTATCTGGTAGAAGAAATGTCTAAGCAGCAAAGCATTCAAGAAATGGCCTGGCTGCTTCTAATAGCCTATGATCAGATATGGGAGCAAAGGACTGACTTAAATTTGGAACTACTAAATCAAACTAAAATCTGGCCTGAGAAAGCCTCCTCACTCCCATACTTGAGTCCTTAAGGATGAACCATAACCTAACTTTGTAGGTAGGCCAACTGAAAACCTAACTTAGAAGGATGCTTCTGTAGCAATAGCTGAGCATCAGCCAATCGCAGTAGCCATGCTTCAGTGACTCACAGGCAGCCTATTGTTCAAACCATGTTCAAATAAGGCAAACACCATGCTGTAACCAATTTGGCTATTTCTGTACCTCACTTCGGTTTTCTGCGTGTCACTTTACTTTTTCTATTCATAAGGTTTTTTTGACCACATAGCATCTCTGGTGTTGCTCTGAATCTGCTGTGATTCTAGGGACTGCCTGATTTGTGAATTGTCTTTTTTTTTTCTTCAAAATTAAATTCTGTTAAATTTAGTTTGTCTAAGGTTTTTCTTTTACCAGATCTGGTGTTGGAAGTGCAATTTGAAGTAAAACTCTGGTGACCTCCAGGAACACCAGGTGACCAGGCCAGTTGTGCTCACTGCTCTCTTGATTGTAACTGGAGGTTGTAGATGCGTTTTCTCTTGGATTCAGAGCTCCACTAATGTGTATTCTAATTGAAGCTCTCCAAGTTTATTGGAGCGATATTAAAGTGGACTGGGTTCCGGATCAAATTTGAATCAATAATTAACTGGATTAGGTTCCGTTAGAGCCTCCAGACCTCTACTAGGCACTTTTTTTTTTTTTTTTTTTTTTTTTTTTTGATAATGGGTTTGTCTCAATCCAAAGATTCTGGGACTCTACCTTCTGGGACTCCATCTAATTTGATATATAAGATTATGGGCCCAGAATGTGTGCATCTTTAGAAAAATAGATTAACCTTACTAGAGAAAAGATGGCCACAATGGGGAAGTTTTAATTTGTATAAAATTGTTTATTTGCATGGCATATTAGAAAAAGGGGGTCAAAACCCCACAAAAACATTGGGATATAGTCTTTCATTGGTACATGGAAGCCTCTAAAAGAGAAAATGAATGAAAACTTGCCTCCTTAAAAGATTCTTTGCAAAAGCAAGTGAACAGCTTAAGTAACAGGCTAAGGACATGATGAAAGAGAACTGTACTCTGACTGAACTAACCCCAACTGATTCTTCTCTTTATCCATCTCTACCTACGTACTCTGAGTCTACTAACCTTTTTACTAAATTGACCTTTCACTCTGAAGATGATGAAAAAAGAGGAATTAGATGTACGCCTCACAAAGGAAGACCTTCTGATTATCCAGGCCTGCCTGCTATAACCACTTTCACTCCATGGTCTAAAACTGAGCTTAGAGCTATTGTAGAAGACTTCCCTGATCTAGGAGAGAATCCTCAAAAATTGACTGAGGAGTGTAGAATCCTCATAGGAGATTATGATCCAGGACTCCCTGACAAAGGTTCATATAAGTTTATTCATCTGATATGGAGGCCTGGTGAAGCTCAAAACTGGATGGCAGCAGCAGAATGGAACAAACCGGAGGAAGATATTAAAGACTCTGCCCCTACTGCCCGCCCCCACAAAACTTCCTCATGAGAAGGCCCAACAGGAGCTAGAAATATTGCTGCAAATCCCAGCCTGGGCAACATGGCAAAACCCTGTCTATACAAAAAATACAGAAAGTTAGCTGGGCATGATGGCACACGCCTGTAGACCCAGCTACTTATGAGGCTGAAGTGGGAGGATCACCTGAGCCTCGGAGCTTGAGGCTACTGTGAGCCATGACTGTGCCACTGCACTCTAGCCTGGGTAGCAGAGCGAGACCACATCTCAAAAGAAAAAAAGGAAAAAAAAATTGCTGAAAATCTTTTAAATTCAAGTGCTAAAATTTTTCCGCAAAAGTTGATTGGTACATCATACAATCTTGTAAACCAAAAAAAGAATGAACCAGTGTCACATTACAGAACTTGCTTAGAAATAATGTGAAACATTCTGGGCTCAGAGTACCAGCAAAGGAGTATTTCCTGCAGGGACTGAAATGGTATTAACTACTCTATTTATAAATGGACTTCATCCTGAACTTAGAAATTTAATTAGAAAACATAAACTTGGATGGGAAGTTACAGCCATGACTGAATTGGTGGCTCTAGCTGAACATTTTGAGAGGACCGTAGAGCAAGAAAAAACCCAAAAGGCTAACAAGCTTATGACTCTTCAATTACAACAGTTACAGGGGCCAAGACCAAAGGGATCTTCTCATTCTCATTTTAAATCACAACCAAGAGGTATTAGACCAAGAAATTCTTCGCCCTAAGATGTCTGCCTTATTGCAAACAACCAGGACAGTGGAATAGGGATTGTGCCCTTTTATACCAGCCCACCAATGACCCTCCCTTTAGGCCAGCCTGTTTCACCACTAGAGGGAGCACAAGAGACCTTAGCTCTCCTGAAGATAATCAGCGTTGAAGCGGCTCTGAGGGATTTGCCAGTATATTGCTCTTCATAACACCCTTAAAAGAATATGGAGAAACAGAGGTTACAATAAATGGGGACTCATGTATAGTCTTGGTGGATACCAGAGCTACCTTATCTGCCACTACCATAAAACACACTTTCATAAGCCAACAGATCCCTCAGAGTTAAAAAGGCTATTTCTGTGGTTGGGGTTTCAAATCAAATTCAAGAGGTTCCCATATCTGAACCTGTCCAATTGACTTTGGGGCACTTTTCAGAAAATCACACTTTTTAACTATATGATAGTGCTCCAGTAAATTTGCTAGAGGGAGATTTACTTTCAAAGCTGAAAGGACATAGACGACTACCTATTGGGTACATTGTACACTGCTTGGGAAATGGGTGCGCTAAAATCTCAGAACTCACCAGTAAAGAATTTGTCCATGTAACCAAAAACCACCTGTACTCCCAAAACAATTGAAATTGTTTAAATTAAAAAATTTTAAAAAGTGGGGAGGATGTAAAATTTTCCTTAGAAGGAGTAAGAATCAGTTTCCTGATTCTCCTGAACCAGAATTGTTATGTTCTCTATAGGCAGAAATTAATAAGATTGAAACTCAGGCCTGTAATGCCTGATCTTCCAAAAATACCTGAATGTTTATGGGTCTCTTCCTCAACTGATACAGGAAGAATTTAAAGTGTGGAACTTATAAAATCCAAATAGACCACTCTAAACTTTTGCCTAAATTACCCAATATCCACTAAAACTAGAAGCAATTCAAGGGCTCTCGCCAATTATAGAAGATTTAATTAAACAGGGACTTATAATTCTATGCACCAGCCCTTGTAACACTCCAATCCTACTGGTTAAAAAAAAATGGATGAGGTTGAAGATTTATTCAAGATTTATGGGCAGTTAACAAAATTGTAGTAGCAAGGTTTCCTATAGTCCCAAATCCTAATACTTTATTATCCAGTATACATGCTGATTCTTAAGTGGTTCACAATATTAGATCTCTGCTCAGCCTCTTTTTGCAATCCAATTCGTAAAGAGAGTCAATGCTTATTTGCCTTCACTTGGAAAAATCAGCAGTACCCCTAGACTGTGATGCCGCAAGGGTTTACCGAAGCCTCTTCGTATTTTTCCCAGGCCTTGCATCAGGACTTAATGACATCATAGTTTCCTTAAAATTCTACTCTCATTTGGTACATAGATGACTTACTATATGCTCTCCCACTAAAGAGTGCTCTGAAATGGACTCAGTTTACCTTTTACAGCAACTCATACATCAAGGTCAGAAAGCTTCAATAGAAAAACTTCAGTTTTCAAGGGGAAAAAGTCCATTATTTGGGACATGACTTGAAGGGATTTCCCTCTCACCTAAAAAGTTAAAAACTATTCAAAATTTTCCTTGGCCTGCAACCAAAGGATAATTAAATAGTTTTCTTGGACTTGCAGGATATGTTTTTAGACTTGCAGGATATAAAATTCCTGGGTTCTGAATTTTTCCTTAATAGCCTCACCATTTCATGAGCTCCCTAAAAAATGCTGTACCAGAGCCTTTATCTTGGGATGATAGTCATGAGCAGGCTTTTAGCTAAATAAAATTGACCTTATAACAGCCTCCAGCTTTAGGACTTCCAAATTGCACTAAACTGTTTACCTAATTGGCTCATGAAAGTAATAATCAGGCATTTAGGAGTTCTTACCCAGGAACATGGGGAGAAACATAGGCCCATTGCATGTTATAGCCTGCAGTTAGACCCAGTAGCTAAGGTATATCCTAACTATTTAAAAGCAGTAGCAGCAGCAACCAGGCTGAAAGAAGCTTCAGCTGATCTGGTTTTAGGAAATGAATTTAATTTGGAAGTCCCACATGCTAAATTCCACCCAAACCCAGCATTTTTTAGTAAGTAGACTAACATGAAATACTCTGTCTCCTTCTAATCTCTCTCTAAAACACTGCAATTTACTTAACCATGCCACCGTATTACTGCTGCCTGATGATGGTGAAGACCACAGTTGCATAAGTGTAGCATCAGATATAGTGGCCCCTCATGTTGATTTACAAGTTAGTCCATTGGACAATCCTGAGTTAATACTTTTGTTGATGGGTCCTTTGCCAAAAGCTCAGAAGGAAAATATCAGCTAGGATATGCTGTTACCAAAATGAGTTAATAGAGAAGGGACCCCTTCCTCTATTAGTCAGCTCTATTAGTCTAAGCTCTATAAGTCAGCTTAACTCTTGAAGATTTTTGCCCTCACCCAAGCTTGTCGTATAGCTAAAGACAAATCAGTAAGTATTTAGACAGATAGTAGATACACTTTAGGAGTAGTACATGATTTTGGCATGATAGGGAAACTCTAAGGGTTTCTCACTTCTAGTGGGATCACCATCAAAAATGGACTCCAGTTAGATAAACTCCTAGATTGCTGTTATTGATCGAAGCTCATACCGCAGAACTGAACCTGAATATCAAGGGAATGCTTAGCAGATATTTATGCTAAATCAGCTAGTACTGAAACTGTTAAGATATGCAACCTGAATGAACTTCATAAGATTAATCCAATCCAACTACCTTACAATGACCTATTTAATAAACAATGCAATGCACCTCATTTGGAAAAACAAAACTGGTATCTAAAAGGATATAAATTCAATGTTAAGTGCAGACTCACAGAGGGCCTAGATGGCTGCCTGGTCTTTCCTGAGTCTTTGAAGCTTCTATTTTCAAAAGCTCTGTACTCCACAACTCATCATGGAACAGAAAAATACGTCCAAATTGTGAAAAAATACTTGTGGGATGATTGTTCCAAAATTGCTAGAATATATATATATATATAGATATATATATATATATATATATATTTTTTTTTTTTTTTTTTTTTTTTTTTTTTTGAGACGGAGTCTCACTCTGTCACCCAGGCTGGAGTACAATGGCGCGATCTCAACTCACTGCACACTCCACCTCCCTGGTTCAAGTGATTCTCCTGCCTCAGCCTCCCAAGTAGCTGGGACTACAGGTGTGTGCCACCATGCCCGACTAATTTTTTTTTATTTTTAGTAGAGATGGGGTTTCACCATGTTAGCTAGGATAGTCTGGATATCCTGACCTTGTGATCCACCTGCCTCAGCCTCCCAATATGCTAGGCTTACAGGCATTATCCACTGCACCCAGCCTGCTAGAATATTTTATAACCAATGTTGGCTTGTCAAACCCATAGTCCTGGAAAAACAAAAGATTCAGGTGGTGTATTGTATTTTCACCACCTAATGGATCATTTGAACAATTATAGATAGACTTCATTCAGTTGCCACCTTCAGTGGGGGTCTCAGTATGTTCTTGTAATAGTTTCCATGTTTTCTGGTTGTGTAGAGGCCTTCCTGTGTAGGAAAGCTGATGCTGCGACAGTAGCTAAGAAATTATTAGAAAATGTGTTTCCTTTATGGAGCATCCCTGGAAAAATCCCCAGCAATAGGGGAATTCATTTTATTAGGCAGGTTATAAAGCAGTTAAACAAGGTGTTATGGACACAATGGCACTACCATTGTCCCTATCGCCCTCAGTCTTCTGAAAAGGTTGAAAGAACAAATGGCATATTAAAACTGAAATTGGCAAAGTTAACTGAATCAGTTGGGTTGCCTTGGCCAAAGGTACTATCATTGGACTTAATGACAATCAGATCCACTCTCACTAAAAAACAGAAGTGGATCCCTTATGAAATAGTCACTAGAAGGCCTATGCCCCAATAGTAAAACCTCATGCATCTTTCTGTCTCCTAAATTCTGATATGAGTGAGTACTGCAAGGCCATTATACCAAAGTGTACTTTCACCAGATAAAGGAAGCTTTTCAAGATCCACCAACTGAGGATAATCAAACCTTCCACAGTCTAGAACCTGGAGATTGTGTCTTCTGGAAATGACATCAGAGAAAGGCTGCTCTTGACAACTCTTTGGAAGGGACCGTGCTGAGATCTTCTCAACACCTACACTGCAGTGAAGCTTCAGGGCCTTAAAACTTGGGTCCACACCTCACAACTCAGAAGGGCCTCTTCAGACTCCTGGAACTGTACACCTGCTGGAGACTTTAAGGTAAAGCTGTCTAAGGAAATATCTCTCCAGAGCAGCTGGCATTCTAGCTGTGGACAGCTTTCCCAAGATCACAGATCAAGACTTCTGTATCATCATGAAAGCCTTACATTTTTTCTTTTCTCCTCATTTCCTGTTGCCCTAATTCTTTCTTTTTCCCTACAGAAAAATCCATGGGATGATAATCAGTGGATGGCTTTAGCTTGAGCGTATGCTCTAGCACAGAACCAGAGTTTGTGGCTTATTGGGTTTGTTTTTATTGCCAAAAAAATAAGGAAACAATTCTGCTAATGCCAATGCCTCTCCATGTTGCCAATGAGAGTCACCCCAAAATTCCAAGGGAAGGATAGAAAGCTATCCTTGATATTCTGAACACCACTGCTACTTGCTTTCCTGCACTCACTAAAAGCAACACTTTAACTTTTTTTTTTTTTTTCTGAGGCAATCTCACTCTGTTGCCTAGGTTGGAGTGCAGTGGCCTTATCTTGGCTCACTACAGCCTCCACCTCCAAGGTTCAAGCAATTCTCCTGCCTCAGCCACCCAAGTAGCTGGGACTCTAGGCATGCACCACCGCATCCAGCTGATTTTTGAATTTTTAGTAGAGACTAGATTTTGCTATGTTGGCCAGGCTAGTCTCGAACCTCCTTGCCTCAAGTGATCCACCAGCCTCGGTCTCCCAAAGTTCTGGGATTACAGGCGTGAGCCACCATGCCTGGCCTTAACTGTTTCAATTAATAACCTGATCATTACCAAAATATAGAAAACCAGTCCAAGTGATGCCTGCAAAAGATATATTGTGCTTTCAGGCATCATGCACTCAAGATACGGGAGTTACCTATGTGAGTACAAGTAATTGCTTGTATAATATCACCAGATTAAATTCAACAGGGTCTCTTTTTACTAAATGTGTTATACACCCTTACAACATACTACAGGGCGAGCACAAAAAGGTCAATTTCCCAGTGGATTTTGTTCAGGAGCTGTGCAGGTTTATTAATGAACAAATCTAACTGACCCCTGCTCAAATGCAACTATGTGGCCCTGTTTTTCAACTCCCAAGGGCCTATACTGGGTCTGTGGATAATCTGCGCATTTCATTCTGCCTCCTCGTTGACTCAGACCTTGCTGTTTGGTCTGGCTCACTTCTGCCTTTCAAATAGTTTCACCTAAAAATTCTCCTAACAGCTCTTATGATTGGAGGCCAAAATAGACATTAACTGAAATTAGCACTAGCTTTGAAATAGACAAAGATAAGCTAGTTTCCACTGAGGAAAGATTCCAGTGGGGTTCCTGGGGACTCACTCTTGGTGGTGGTGGGATACTAGTTGTATGGAATCTGAAGCTAATCCATATTTGGGGTCTTGGATTTTATAGCCAATCAGACATCCCAATGTTCCAGACAGGTAGAAGCTACTCTCCAAAAGGTAGATGTGGCCTGGTGCAATGGCTCATGCCTGTAATTCCAGCACTTTGGGAGGCCAAGGCAGGTGGATCGCCTGAGGTCAGGAGTTCGAGACCAGCCTGCCCACCATGGTGAAACCCTGTCTCTCCTAAGTACAAAATATTAGCCAGGCATGGTGGCATGTGCCTGTAGTCCCAGCTACTTGGGAGACTGAGGCAGGAGAATTGCTTGAACCCAGAAGACAGAGGTTGCAGTGAGCTGAGATCACCCCACTACACTCTAGCCTGGGTAACAGAGCAAGACCCTTTCTCACAAATAAATAAATAAATAAATAAATAAATAAATAAAATAAACGAGGTAGATGTTACAGTTAATGGAACATCATGCAGCTTCATATCTCCTTTTTACTCAAGCTGGGGCCTATGTTTGGTGTTGAACAAAATGGAATGCTGCAATTTTCTCTCTACTGATTTTGTTACTACAGAAAGCTTAATGTAAAGGTGGCTGATACTGCTGTTTCCTTAGACACTGACACCAAATACAATAAAGAAGTCTCTCAAGAGGAAAACATGGTGTGTTTACAGGAGCAACTAACAGTTGGTTTGTAGACATCCTAAATGGTGGATGGCAAGCTTGGGTTTCCCAAAGGTTTCTAGTCTTTATATGTCTTCTAGTAGGTGTCCAGGTTAGTATGGCTTGTGTTACCAGAGTAACAATGAAAATGGCTACGTCTTTAAATCAGGCCACTTTACAGTGAACTATGGTCCTTAATTGCTATCACATTTCAAACAAGAACTATGACCAATTAAACTTTACTATTGTTGAACTGCCTATGTTGCCTGAACTTTGACTTGTTTAAGTTGGTTTCATTTATTTCATAAGAACTCTTGTTAAGGAGTGCATCTTGGTATTTTGATATTATTCTCTTGATAGTCATAATAATAGTTCCCTAGTGTGCTGCATCCTCTCAAGTCATAAATGTTTTGTATGCAGCCATACATTGAGAATTGAATGGTCTCACTTCAACTAGGTCAGCAAGAACATAAAGAATCATTTACCTAGTGTGAAGTTGTGACTTGTGAACTTCATAGTGACACCAGTAAAGACTTGTGAACTCCATACTGAGACTAAAAGGACTTGTGAATTCCATACTGAGCCAATTTACAATAGTGGGAGAGTGGCATCAATGCCTAAACTTTTGATCAATCTCTCTAAATTGAGAGTCTGACAAAGAGAGGGGAGTTGATAAATGAAACTCAAATCCGGCCTGAGGAAGCCTTCGTATTCCCATGCTTGAATTCTTAAGGGTGAACCGTAATGTAACTAGTAGGCAGGCAGACTGAAAACCTAACTTAGGAGGATGCTTCTTTAGCAATAGCTGAGTCTCAGCCAATCCCATTGGCCATACTTCAACCACTCACAGGCAGCCGACTGTTGGAATCATGCTCAGATAAGGCAAACACCAAGCTGTAACCAATCTGGCTGTTTCTGTACCTCACTTCCATTTTCTGTATGTCACTTTCCTTTTTCTGTCCACAAATTTGCTTTGACAACACAGCATCCCTGGTGTCTGTCTGTATCTGCTGTGATTCTGAGGGCTGCCCGACTTGCAAAATATTTATTTTTCTTGCTCAATTACTCTGTGAAATTTAATTTGTCTAATGGATTTCTTTTAACAGAAATTATAATTAAAATGGAAAGAGGGTGTAAATATTTATAAAACTTGCAGCCTGGCCATGTGGTAGACAGGGAGGAATCCAAGCAGCCTGCTGAGCAACTACTTGCTGGAGACATTAGCATGTCTAAAAGGGAGCCAGGTGCTAATATTCAAGACAGTGGGAAAAGGCCTCAGAGGCATTTCAGAAGGCCCCTCCTATCACAGGCCCACAGACCTAGGAGAACTGAATGGTTTCAGAGACCAGGCCCAGGACACCATTGCCCTATGTCACCTCAGTATGCTACTTCCCACATCCCAGCTTCTCCAGCTCCAGCCTTGGCTCAAAGGGCCCCAGGTGCAGCGCAGACCACTGCTTTGGAGGGTACAAGCCCTAAGCCTTAGCAGCTTCCATATGTTTTTTTTTTTTGTCTTTTTTTTTGAGACAGAGTCTTGTCCTGTCACCCAGGCTGGAATGTAACAGCACGATCTCAGCTCACTGCAACCTCTGCCTCAAAGGTTCAAGTGATCCTCCTGCCTCAGTATCCCAAGTATCTGGGATTGCAGGCATGTGCCATCATGCCCAGCTAATTTTGTATTTTCAGTAGATATGGGGTTTCACAATGTTGGTCAGGCTGGTCTCCAACTCCTGACCTCAGGTGATCCACCTGCCTCAGCCTCCCAAAGTGCTGGAATTACATGTGTGAGCCACCATGCCCAGCCTTCCATATGGTTTTAGGTCTGCAGGCTTGCAGATTGCAAGAGTGAAGGAGGCTTGGGAGCTTCCACCTAGATTTCTGAAGATGTATCAAAAAGCCTGGGTGCCCAGGCAGAAGCCTGCACAGGGCAGAGACCCCACAGAGAACCTCTACTAGGGCAGAGCCATGGGAAAACATAGGGTTGGAACCCCATACAGGGTCCTCACTGGGACATTGCCTAGTGGAGCTGTGGGAATGGGGCCAATGCCTTCCAGACACCAGAAAGGTAGAGTCACCAGCAGCTTGCAACCTCAGCATGGAAGACCCACAGGCTCAATCCCAACCTGTGAGAGTAGCCATGTGGGCTGCACCCAGAAAAGCCATAGAGACAGGGCTGCTCAAGGCCTTGAAAGCCCACTCCTCTCACCAGTATGGAGTTAAGGAAGATGATTTTGGAAGTTTCAGATTTAGTGTTTGCCCTGCTGGGTTTCAGACATGTGTGGGGCCTCTTGCCTCTTTCTTTTGGCCAATTTCTCGCTTTTGGAATGGGAATGCCTACCCAATACCTGTAACACAGTTGTATCTTGGAAGTATGTAACTTGTTTTTGATATAACAGCCTCATGGGTGGAAGGCATTTGCCTTGAGGCTCAGATGAAACTATGGATTCTGGACTTTTGAGTTGATGCTGGAACAAGCTGAGACATTGAGGAACTATCAGGAAGGGATGGTTGCATTTTGCAATGTGAGATGACATGAGATTTTGGGGTAAGAGGCAGACTGATATAGTTTAGATGTTTGTTCTCTCCAAATCACATGTTGAAATATGACCCCCAATGTTAGAGGTAGGGCCTAGTGGGAGGTGTTTCGCTCATAGGGGTGGATTCCTCATGAATGGGTTGGTGCTCTGTCCGTGGTAATGAATGAGTTCTGGCTCTGTTAGTTCACATGTAAGCTGGTTGTTTGAAAGCACCTAGCATCTTTCTTGTGTGCTGTCTGGCCGTGTGACACACCTGCTCCGCCTTCAGCTTCCACCATAAGTGAAAGATTCCTGAGGCCCTCACCAGAAGCAGATGCCTGCACTGTGCTTTTTGTACAGCCTGCAAAACCATGAACCAAATACACCTCTTTTCCTTATAAATTACCCAGTCTCAGGTATTCTGTTATGATCCCCTGGAAGAGTTATACTACTTCCAGGTCTAGCCCATGGTAAATCCCACACTCCCCTCTGAGGCCACTTTCTTCTCTCTGCAGAGACCCTGGAGTTAGAGTGGATTGGTTGTGTCTCTGGCCCCAATTCTTCTCCCGAGGCTGCATTCCACCCTTTTGCTATGTGACTTTGCAGCCCTTCTCATTACAGAGGCAGGTACCTCTCTCCTTGAATTTGGGGAAGATGCGATGCATGCAGGAGTTTGAAAACACGTTTGTTTGCTTCTGCTTTTGTTTTTGCTCCTCTGCAATTTCCTTGAAACCCTGCCTGAGCTAGCCTGAGGGAAAATGAAAAAGCACCTTGAGCTAATCTTTCAGCCAATCCCACTGCATTTGCACAATGCAATCTGAGACCAGAGGAACTGCCCAAGCCAAGCTCAGGCAAAATTGCTGACTTCAGACTCATGAGCTAAATAAATATTGATTTCATTTTATGGTTGTTCTTATGCAACATTATCCTGGCACTAGAAAAATGAAACAGATGGGAATCAAAAAGACTGAATGAAGCAGAAACCCAGAAGCTACCCCACAGGCAATCGCATGGGACTCAGATGTTAATGGACAATAAGCTTTTATTGCACTGAAAGGTCATTGCAGTGAGAGGTTGGGGATTGCTTGCTGCTACAGCCGAATGGATTCTATTCTGACCAATACAGAAGGAAAGAAATCATAGACCCCCTGCCTGAGCAGAAGGGAGGCGATAGATGAAATGAACTGTATGAAGATCCACCAGCCTGGCCCACACGTGGAAGAAGGACTGGCCCGTCTTCTTGAAGCCCAAGCTCTGGTAGAGGCCCATGGCAGAGAGCTGGATGTTGCTGGTGTCCAGGACAACTTCACTGTAGCCCTGGTCCCGGGCAAACTGGAGGACAGTCCTGACCAGGGCTTTTGCTATCCCCTGACCACGGTGCTCATTGTCCACAGAGAGATGAAACAGCTGCAACCGCTTCTCCCTCAAGGTGGGATCATCAACGGGCAGAGCTCCTACCGTGCCCACCACCTTCTCTTCAGACTCAGCCACCCAGAAGCAGGAGCCATGCTCACTCAGGTAGGATTTGGTGATGTCAGACATGTCTGTGCGCAATGCTATGTCTACATACCGCGTCCAGGGTTTTTTGGCAAGGAACCACAGGGCAGGAAGGAGGCTGAGGCTGAACACGAGGGCCAGAATCCAGGAGCCAGAGACCAGGAGTAGGGCAAGGGCCCCCCCAAGTAAGAGTATGAGGGTTCGAGGCAGCTTCAGTAATCGCCGGAAGGTGGCTGGGGCGTGCTCGGCCATCCCCCGGGAGAGCAAGCCCACAACCCACTGGCGGTCGCTCTCCTGGTATTTGCGGATGTGATAAGGAGCCATGGACAGACTTCTGTGTCTGAAGTCACTGAGTCCAGGAAACAGAGCTAGGCCTCCCTGCACGCCTTTACGCCAGGCCTGGGGAAGAGAGAGGAAACGACGTGAGTGCCTGCATGGCTTCCAGCCTTGCAGGAACAGGGAGACCTGCTTAAGGGTGTGTCTTTCCGCTTTTGCCCATGAGGAAGCAGGCCTCTGCCACTGGGAGAAGGTAGGGTCAGAAAGACCTGCATTGGAATCTGGCTCCATGCCTTTCTAGCTGTGTGACCTTGGGCATGTCACTTAACCTCTCTGAGCCTCCACTTCTTCATCTATAGAACAGGGGAGAAGAAAACCTGCCTTCTAGAGTTGTTTCGAAGATTGAATAAAATACCTTCTATAAAGCCCTGATAGATGAACTACCCACCACTCTTCCCTCTGTTTCCTTTTTCTGGCTCTCTCAGCTTCTTGGTGCATTGAGAGAGTACCTACCTCAGGCAGGCCACATGCCCAACCCTTTGGTGCTTCTCCAGGGACCATACATCGCAGAAATCCTGTGTCCAAGCACAAGTTTCAGGAAAGGCTCCCTCCAGCTTTATTGTAAGTTTTTAGGTTGCTGAGGTGGCATAAGTGCCAAGCATAAAAAACAGCCCAGCCTCCAGATCCCAAGGAAGGTGCATGCTCAGAGCACTGTCCTTCCACCCAGTCCCCTCACCTGTCACCACAAGAGCCTTGAGTGTCCAGGGAGCTTCAGCTGTCAGCCGCTCACTGGCATCCAGGAGATACTGTCCAGGGCTTGCTCACCCCTGGAAAGCAGGCTGCCTGCCTCATTGCTTGGCTCCTGAATGTTTGGTAATCATCAATCCTAGGGTCAAAGATCTGGGCTGTAACACAGCAGGGAGCCCAGTGTGCATTCCCCTTTATAGTCAAAGGGAATGGCCTGGAGGGGGAGACTCAGGGTCTGGAACCGCCTGGGTTCCTTGCCCTTCTGGAAGGCCTGCCACCTCTCTTGCCTGTTCAGGCCCTGAGCATCTTTCTGCCACCTGGCACACTTGATACTCTCTGAGATCCACCCTGGTCCCTGTACACATATACCACGAGCCTGAGAACTGTGCCATTCACCCTGCACTCAGTCACCATTGGCCAGAAGCCGAGTCCCCACACTTGGCAACAAGGCCCTTCCCAGCTAGGCTTCTCCATGCTGAGGTTTCCCTGGTCCACAAAGCATCGATTGTTGGCAGTTCCTTGCACTCACCTCACCAACCCCCACCTCCACCCAGTCATTGATTCAGTCAACAGTTGTGTGCGATGCACTTCCCGTGTCTGGGGGTCATTTCAGCCATGAGCAAGGTTGACATTCGGCTGACAGGCATGGCTGTGTGTGGCTTGTGTGTGTTCTGGCTGTTGGTCAGAGGCTGTGCCACACCCGTTGTTAAATATTTTGCACTGCAGATGTTGGGGAGGCCCAAATTCATGCTCTTGTACCCGACGTGGAGCTGATCCCAAACACTGACACATGGGTGCTTGGAGATAGAGAAAGTTGTATTCGATTTGGCCAAAGCAAGAAGGCAGGAGAGGAAGATCTCTCAACTTCAGTTCAACAAAGAAGCAGTAGCAGAATGTTTTTATGCAGCTGGAGAGTGAGGAAGGGGGAGTTCAGGGGGATTGAGGGGAAAAGTCTGTTCCCTCAGTCTCAGATAACACCTTGAGCAACCAGGCTTCTGAGTGTCAGCAGCTGGTCACAGTGTCCTTCAAGAAATTCATTCCTTCTGCAAACTTTTCCTGACCCTGAAGGAATGTCTTCCTGCTGGACAAATAAACAGTACATGAGCAGTTTATCATTATGTTGTGGGAACAAGGAATATTGGACAAAAGCAAGTGGTTAACATGTGCAAGCCAGCAACGGTCTGATCAGAATGTTCATTATTTCAGTCACTAAAACATGGTGTGGTGCTGAAATCTCAAGGGGCCCGATTACAAGGATGCAACATATACAAGATAGGCAAAAGCAAAACCTAACAGAAAAAGCCCTTTTCCACACCAACTTACATGCTATTGAAGGGAAACTTCCCTAAAAGATTAGCCAACCCATTGTTGATCAGCCACGCTGGGCCCGTCATCTAGGTTAGGTAGTTTGGACTCTATTCCAAGAGCAAGGGGAGGACATTGATATGCACAGAGGGGAGAAGGGGTGTGTGTGTGTGTGTGTGTGTGTGTGTGCGCGTGTGCGCGCGCACGCGCGCATGCGTGTGTGTGCTTCACTCTGGCTGCAGGTGGACAATGGATCTGAGGAGGTGGGAATGGAAGCAGCTACCCCTTAAGGCTCATGCCGCATCCAGGCAACAGCAGGGCCCCCAGTGCAGGGATGCAGGTGCTCACTGTACAAGAGCAGCTGGCCCAGAGGGGCTGGTAGGAGCTAAAATCGGGCCTCCCGTTGCCAAGCCATGAGCCATGGCACGAAACTGAGACTGGCCAAAGGAAAAGGCAACCTTTTCTTATTTGCTCAAAGGCATTGCTTGCCTGCTAAACTCTGCATCCAGTGGGCTGCATGGCTTGAGGCTGTGCCTAGCTCTGTGTTCACAAAGAAGCCACCTGGGCTAGCAGAGGCCCATGAGACAGCAGTGGCTTCAACAGAGGGAGGAAGTCAAGAAGGTGAGACATGAGCCACATGGAGGTGCACTTGGGGCAGAAATGGCAGGAGTTGGAATGATTCACACAGGGAGGAGGATGAGGAAGGGCTCAGAGACGACAGCCAGGCTTCTGGTAGGGGCATTCAGGAAAACACTGGAGAGAGCCCAGATCTGGAAAAGTCAAGGCTTCCCCTAAAGGTGCTGCCCTGCAGCCTTCCTCAGCAGAAACCAGAAGCTGGGAGTCAGCAGCAGGAACCCAGGGCCAGCCAGTGGAGGCTGCTGAGATTCCAGATCTTTGGTACCCAACACCACCTCCAAGGAAAAGTCTAAGGAGCATCAAGTCTGGGCAGGAAGTCCATGGCTTATCTTTAGAGTGTTCTCAGAACAGTTCAGTGTCAAGCAGGAGTTGGCCTAGGAATTACAAGAAGTGAGCAGCTGCTTCAAAGCACCACTGAGTACTTCTAGTGTGAGTCTGACCAATATTCAGAGTCAGAAACCTGCCGGTCACTTGGAGGGGGAGAGGTTTGTGCTCCGTCCCTGTGTGCTGTCTCTCCCTCCATGCTCACCTGTGGCTGTGGCTTCCTCAAAACACAGCGACCTCACTTGACATTCAGGCGTCTCTTGCTCCCAGGATTTACTGTGACTTCTGCATTTTTGTAGCTTTCCTGATAAAAGCCTGGGCTTTCCTTGTCAGACCTGAAAGATTCATTTATTCATTCAACAAACAGTTCCCGAGGACCTGAGGTGTGCCGGGCCTGGACTTGGCATGAAGGCACCAGATGTCGGAAGCGAGGCTGCCGCCCAGGAGGACACACCTGATGGGGCTCTGGGAACAGGATGATGGTGGAGACATCACATCCAGAATAACTTTGTTAGGAGGGTTGAACTTGACAGTTAGGACTTTTATGTTGCACTTGTTGAAAAGCCACCTAAAATTGTCATAAGTAAGAGAGGTGATCTAATGGCCCATGAAACTGCCAACTCCAGGAAGACAGACAGGGTGACCTGAAAGTAGGTTTGACCTGTTGGTTTTTCTGCCATTCTGTGGGTGGCATCAGCTTCCTGCCAAGACTGGCACTGCATAGGATGTCGGGTGTTTGCCAGCCCAGTTGAAGCTGTCTGCTTCCTTGCTCACCAACAGCAGAAAGGTGGGGGCTATGCCCCACATTCCAGGTGACAGAGAAGGTTTACATGGGGACTCAGTCACACTTTCTGGGGACTGTACATTTCATAGCAGAATCCAGGTTATATTAAAGGAGTCCTGGCCGAAGGATGCCAGCACCCCATAGAGATGGAGAGCCCCAGGGAGCTCAAGGGCTGAGGGGCTGAGGGGCTGAGTGACAGTGAGCACTGCCCACAGAGGGGGTGCCCTGCAGTCAGGAGGGGTGGGAAACGGGTGCAGATCGGCAGCCAACAGAGGCCCACCCACATGAGCACAGGTGGAGTTGCTGGTGAGATGAAGAGTGTGCTGGTTGGGAGTGGAGGGCTGGGGGCCGGTAGCCGGTTTGGGAAACCCAAGCTGAGTGAAGGGTGTGCCAAGGCCTGTGGTGGTGCCTGTTAACAGAAAAATCAAACTGTTAGATGATCTGAAAGAGGTATCTTCTGAGCCAATATGAGTGACCACGGTCTGGGGATCTCAAGAGGTCCTGAAAACGTGTGCTGGGGCCGTCGTTTTCTACATTTGAGGGGACAGGAATTGGAGTAACATCATAAATTAATCCATGGAAGGTGTACATTGACTGGGCCTAACAAGGTGGGATATTGTGAAGCAGCAGGGGGCATTATAGATCACAGGTGGATTCAAAGATTTTCCGATTGGCAATTGGTTGAAAGAGTTCAGCTTTGTCTAAAGACCGTGAAGTTGGTACAAAAGAATGCTTCAGTTCAGAGAGAGGGGTCTGCCTCTGCCACGTGATGCTGTCCCAGAGTCAGGTAGGAAAGTCAGCCACAATATCCTGGGTCAATTTAAAACCCACTGAAGGAGACTCTGTGGTTTCTAGGGTGTGTGTTAATTCTTGCCTTGCAAGGCCTTAAGTCTTGTTCATAATCTGTAACTGATTGTCACAGAGTCCATTCTGAATAATCTAATGATGCCTATTTTAACATTCATGCCAGTCAAGTGATACTCCTGCCTCAGCCTCCCAAGTACCTGGGACTACAGGTGCACGCCGCCATGCCCGGCTAATTTTTGTATTTTTAGTAGATACAGGGTTTCACCATGTTGGTTAGGCTGGTCTCAAACTCCTGACCTCGTGATCTGCCTGCCTCGGCCTCCTAAAGTGCTGGGATTACAGGCATGAGTCAGCACGCCAGGCCCAGAGTTTTCTAAATGAGACTTGGTGTAGCCAGTGAGCTTCTGTTGCCTGCTGTGACATGGGTGCTATTGTTCCCATTAAAAACTCAGACCTCTGCCTCGGGAGACAGGGCTCAGCTGCAGCCTCCTCAACTGAAACATGAAGCGCTGCTTTGTGGGCACCACAGCAGCTCCTTAAACTTGCAATGGTGTGCAAATTTGTGGGCTTACTTTCTACATCCGATCTTCAAAGGTGTCTGCGATCCCAGAAGGTTGGGAACTATTAAATTTGATCATTTCTGAAATGTCTTCCAGTTTAAAAGTCTTCAGTTCCAGTTCATTTTCAATTCCTGAATAAAGGGATGAGTCTTGGAGCTTCTGGAAGCTGGCCTGGAACTGAGCACTTACTGCAGACAATGCCTGAAGTGCAAACCCAAAGGTGCGTAGATCTGGGCTGCATGTGAAAGCTTTCATATTCAGGTCTTACTTTGCGACAGTGAGGGGTGACCAGGGAAGCCTATATGAGGGGCGGGGGCAAACCAAGGCAGCCTGGGAGCTGCCTTAACCACATCTCACCTCACTTCCTCAGAGATAAGGTTTTCTTGAAGGGAACATGCAGATTTATACAAAATACTAACAAGCTGAGATTTTAATTTTTTAAGCAATAAGGAAAAACAGAACTTTTCACTCCAGAAACCCCGTGTTAGGCTCGGCAGAACTGGTGGCACATCTCAGGAGTCATGGGGCAATGCTCTCAGAAACAATGTTAGGGAAAAAAAAAAAAACGAAAAACAATGAAGAGGCTTAATTCTTCTTGTTAAAGGAAGAGGTATCCTCTGTCCCTTTTCTTAGAGCATTTTGTTTGGAAAACTTGTCATTTTAAATCCTTCCTCTGCCCCTTTGAGGGGCATGCAAAGCTTTTTGACAGCTAAATAAGCCTCTTGCCAGCTTTGCAACCCAGGACTGTGTTCCTGAAGGACCTGGGATCCCAATCTTTGAAACGTTATCATCAGAGCAGCCAGGTCCCTATCTCCCAGTCTCCATGGGAGGGCGGGAACCTAACTTTTGCCCTGTGTGATAAATCTACCTCCTATCATAAAGATAAGGGTTGTTTTTCCTTTGTATGAAGTCAAATAGCAGACGCAGGTTGTCGAGTGAATTGAGGTTGAATCTCTGTAAACTCGGTGTGACCAAAAGTGCTGTGCAGGCCCCCTGACCTGAGGACTAGGCATGGCTTCTCTTGAGAACGTGTGCAATGGTTTGGACCCACTGGCTAGATTAGCGGTGAGATTTCTGTCTGTCTTTGCAGCTTCTTAGCGGATCATTGCCCGTGATGCGCATCTCACTCTGGGTTAATCCTTTTTCAAGGATAAAAGTGTTTTTCTTTCTCTTCTTCCTCTGCAGAGAGGCTTGCTGGGATGGGAGAAGATTTTATTTGTAATTCCATTTCTCCACGACCAGAGGATGGGCTCTGGGGGTCAGGCAGCTGGGAAGGAGTTTAGAACCCATGCCTAGGTCTTCCCCAAGGCTCATGCACTCAGTTCCCTCAGTTCAGCAGTAGCAGAAACACTATCTGGAAGACCCCATACTGTCTGGAAAGAGTAATTCATTTTCTTTCATTGCTGACACTCCTGGATGACTGTTTGTGGCGGTTACCCATACCCTAGTCCCACCCTGTGCCCCCTCTCCACCTCAGGGGGCCCCAAGAGCCCTGGCCCTGCTAGTCCAGAGCACCCCCAAGGGAGACTGGGGTTGGGGGTCCCACCAGGGTGCCAGGTGTTGGTCAAGGTGAATGTGAACTAGGAGGAAGGAGATGGAGCCCTCTCCTGGGAACCGGACAGGGACAGGGATGGGGTGGGGGTGCCCAGGAAGCCATGGCTCTGGGCTGGGGCCGCCAACCTGCCCAGGCAACTGGGGCTGACTCCTTGAAGTTGCATTTCTGACTCCCCCTCCCACATGCAGGCTCTTGGCCCACTGGAGGCCTAGGGGAAGTGGCAGGTTCACTGTGGGCGGGGGTGGGGGGGATGGGGTGCCCTGGGGAGCTGGGGGTTCCTGTGGAGCAGGGGTATGGGTCCCACCCTGGCCACCCCGTCTGCCCAGGCTCCACATGTGCCCCCTGGTCCCCCTGGAAAGACCCTTCTCTGTCCCGCTGGTGCACCCCTCCCCCAACTGGGCCTCCACCAAGAAGAAGGGCCCGAGTTCTGCCGAGGCGTCCCTCTGAGTGACCACCCACACCTGAAGCCATCAGTCAGGTCCCTGCACAGGAGCCACCCCTGAGCCTGTGCTCCCCCACCCCTGGCTGGCTGCATCTGGGCTCCAGATACGTGTCCCCCACCCTGACCCCATTGCTGGGTTAGGCCCTTCTTGCCACCCCTCAGCTCTTCTCCCTAGGGAACAGCATCATCGCCAACTTCTCATATCCTGTCATTGTCCACCAGGAGAGCTGGGGCGGGGGACCCCACTTGTGCATAACTGGCCTCAGGCAGCCGACCTGGGGCTCCACAGCTCTTGCTGCCGCTGGAAGTTGGGCCAAGGCTGGTGGCACACACAGGTGTGTTCCTGCTGTCAGGGGAACACCAGACAAGGCTGCTTCGCCTTGGGCTGATCTTTTGCCCTGGACAACCCAGCCCCAGGTACTTTAGGCCAATCTGCTGATCAAGGCCATAAGTGCCTGATAACAAGCTGCTTCGCCTTGGGCCGAGCTTTTGCCCCGGACCACTCAGCCCTAGGTACTTCAGGCCAATCTGCTGATCAAGGCCATAAGTGCCTCATAACCAATCAGCAGGGTACCTTCCCGGCAGCCTCAAGGGTGACTAGGTTTCTACCACACCCTGATCCCCGGCCTTCCTCTCAGCCAGTCCTACCCAGAACACCCTATTTCACAGTGCACTTCACCCCTAGGCTACCTGGCCATTCCCTATCCCCATAGCTGGCTCTAAGTTTTCTTATCACCTCTAACCTGCTCTAAATGCTAAGGATATGCATCTGTTGTTGATTTGTATTTAGTAGGCTCTGCAAGCAGGGATCTTTGGCTCTTCGGTTCACTCATGTATGTTAAGTGCCCAGAACAAGCCTGACAGATACTAGGTGCTCGGTAAGTGCGTGTTGAGTGAGTAAACAACAGACAGCCAGTTTGGGTATTCCCAGTAGGGCAGGAACAGAGAAGAGACACGTTTTATTGGGAAGCTAACAAATCTTAGGCTTCAAAGTTCCTCTTTCCCCTGCACCAGCACCTTACAAAAAAAAAAAAACCTACTGTGGTTTTATAGTTTATATTTTGAAAACAGGCTCTGAAATGTATTTACCTCAGGCTCCAAAAAACCTGGATCTTCCTTGAGGGCAGTGCTGCCTACTGGATGAAATACAGATTTTAGAGTCAGAGTTGGGTTCAAATCCTAGCTCTGCCTCCTGCAGGTGTCTTAACCTCTCTGACCCCCCTCTCCTAATTTGTGCAAGGGAATAATATCCCCACATGTGTAAGACTCAACAGGGTGGGAAGGGCACATTTGTATCTAACCTGAATATTAATATATGCATTCCACAGTTTCTTTTGTATGTATCCATTATAACATAATTTTAAAAACTGATGACAAGATCTGGTTTTCAAAACCTTTCTTTATTATTTGTGGAATAAAGTTCATGGTACAAATATCAACAGAGTCGAAGGCTTCTGTGATGGGTCAAGTGAGATGGGGCCTGGGAAGTGACTGATATTGACCACAGGATGCAGCAACATGGGGATGACTGATGACCTTGACAGGAGCAGCGTTGGTTCAGTGGTCCCCAAAGACCTCCTGACAGGGGAAGGTTTCACAGGAGAGGAACTGGAGCTGAGTGCAGAGGACACCATGGAGCAGTTTTGCCACAGAGTGAAACAGGGAGATGCCTGGCAGCTGCAGAGGAGGGTGCAGTCAAAAAGGTTTGTTACAGAACTACCGTTTGACTCAGCAATCCCATTACTAGGTATATATCCAGAGAAATAGAAATCGTTCTACCATAGAGATGCATGTGAATGTTCATTGCAGCAGTATTCACAATAGCAAAGACATGCAGTCAACCTAAATTCCCATTAATGACAGATTGGATAAAGAAAAGGTGGTACATATACACCGTGGAATACTATGCAGCCATTAAAAAGAACAAGATCATGTATTTTGCAGGAACATGGATGGAGCTGGAGGCCCTTATCTTTACCAAACTAACACAGGAACAGAAAACCAGGCTGGGTGCGGTGGCTCACGCCTGTAATCCCAGCACTTTGGGAGGCCGAAGTCGGTGGATCACCTGGGGTCGGGAGTTTGCGACCAGCCTGACCAACATGGAGAAACCCCGACTCTACTAAAAATTAAAAAAATTAGCCAGGTTTGGTGGTGAATGCCTGTAATCCCAGCTACTTTGGAGGCTGAGGCAGGAGAATCGCTTGAACCCAGGAGGCAGAAGTTGCGGTGAGCTGAGATCACGCCATTGCACTCCAGCCTGGGCAACAAAAGGGAAACTCTGCCTCAAAAAAAGGAAAAAAAAAATCAAACACCACGTGTTCTCACTCATAAGTGGGAGCTAAATGATGAGAACTTATGAACACAAAGAAGGAAACAACAGACACAGGGGCCTTCCCCAGGGTGGAGAGTGGGAGGAGGGAGAGGAGCAGAAAAATAATTTTGAGTACTAGTCTTAGTACCTGGGTAATGAAATAATCTGTACCATAAACCCCCATGACATGAATTTACCAATATAACAAACCTGCACCTGTACCCCTGAACCTAAAATAAGAGTTAAAGTAAAATAAGGTTTTGCTTCCTGGTATGTAGGTGAAATAATTGTTTGCTGAAGAGATCCAGAGGCAAGCCAAATAGTGATGGTATAGGGGTGGGGATACCTTTGGGACAGTGCTCTTGACTGGTTGGGAGGGGATGGCCCGTATGAGACAGTCATGCAAAAGGGGCAGGCAGGAATGTGAACAGGGACTGACAGTGTGTTATGTGCTGGGCTTGGCAGAAGTTCTCTCCATTGCCTCTTCTGTTGTGTCTTGGTTTTTAACAATGAACTAGGAAAGGATATTATTAACTAAGAGTGAGGGTCAGAGAAGAGGCATTGTTCCTTTGAGGGGGAGAGAAATGATAAGCAGTTGTCCAGTAGTTGCCTCTTCTGTTCAGTAAGGACAGAATCTGACAGGGTGGAGCTGGGGGAGAAGAAGAAAGCCAATGAGGAGCCAGTTCTGTGATGAAACTTACAGGCTTCCAGGCTCAGTATCACCCTATGGCATCTGAACTCCATCCTTATCTATAACCCAGGATTCTTCTATACCCCATAGAAAGCACCCCTTACACGCGGACACGCACAGGAAGGCAGTTGCTAATTGGAGGGAAGACTCACTCACACTGTCTCCGGGCCCCACTCCAAAGATGGCCAGTGCAGCTCTCTCACCTCCATTACCTCCGAATGGTGCTCTCACTCACAGCCCAGAAGAGCAGGCTGACCTCCACATGGAGCTACCTCATTTCCACTCCTCACTGCTGGCTGCTGGCTCCACGGACCCTCTAAAACCACCCCTGGTAAGATCATCAGGGGTCTCCTAACTGCCAAGTACCAGGAATGTTTTATAGTCCTCAAACATGCTGAACGCTGAGGGAGTTCCTGAATTCATAAAGCTGCTTGCAGTACCTGGGTGCTATGGACTGAATATGTCCCCCCAAAACTCCTATGTTGAAACCTCATCCCCAAGGTGATGGTATTCAGAGGTGGGGTCTTGGGAGGTGATTAGGTCGTGAGGATGAAGTCTTCACATATGGGATCAGTGCCCTTACAGAAAGGCCCAAGGGAGCTTGTTTGCCCCTTCTGCCATGTGAGGATACACAGAAGGTACCATCTATGAGGAACAGGTCCTCACCAGACATAAATCTACTGGCACTTTAATCTTGGATTCCCAGCCTCCAGAGCTGTGAGAAATAAATTTGTTTACAAGCTAAATGTAAAGTGTTGACCAGTTTATGGTAATTGTGTTACAGCAGCCCGAATGGACTAAGGCACTGGAGTCAGTCCAAGAGCTTAGATGTAAGGGAAATAAGATCAGAGCAGAGATGTGCAAGAGACTGGCTCCTAGCAGAGCAACTAAGAGTCAGGCAAATAATGTCAACTGAGGAGGCTTCTGGGTCCAGCAGCCACCCAACTGCTGTAACACATGGCTCTTCATTTCATACCCCCTTCTCTCCTGGTCTGTCTTTCCCTCTTTGATGGTTCTTTTTCAAGCTTTCATTTTGAGTGTTCCTCAAATGGAAGCTTTCCTCACAACAGAAAAGTTCATGTTTCCTTCCTAATAATTAATAGGAAAAAAATGCCAAATGGATAGAATGGACTCTGGATAAGAATGGAGAATTTTTTAAAGAAGAAGCAAATATGGTTTATGAATATATTTTAAAAGTGTACAAAAAAGAATATACAAAAAACTCACTAGAAATCAAATAAATAAAAATCAAAATACTATCTAGGTTTTACCTATCATTATGGTAAAGAATTAAAAGAATGGTATGAGCTAATGTAGGACAAGCACAAAGAAACGTGCAGACACACACACTTTTGATGGAACACTGAAATGGGAGATCCTTGC
The DNA here is from genome assembly GCF_029289425.2 of Pan paniscus. Lineage (NCBI taxonomy): Eukaryota > Metazoa > Chordata > Mammalia > Primates > Hominidae > Pan > Pan paniscus. The sequence continues at coordinate 52,659,187 of NC_073261.2, read as the reverse complement.
TGGAGAATCATTACACAGCATGTCAAAATCCTTTTTTTAAATCAAAACAGAGTCTCACTCCATTGCTCAGGCCAGAGTGCAGTGGCAAGGTCATAACTCACTGTAACCTCAAACTTACAGGTTCAAGTGATCCTCTGCCCTTGTCCTCCCAAGCAGCTGGGACTACAGGCACCCACCACCACATCTGGCTAATTAAAAAAAAGGTTTTTTTTAGAGACGGGGTCTTGCTATATTGACCAGGCTGGTCCCTAATCCTTGGGCTTAAGCAGTCTTCCCACCTCAGCCTCCCAAAGCACTGAGATTACAGGAGTGAGCCACCCTGCTCGACCTCAAAATCCTTTGAAAAGACTTGATCCAAATTCAACTTCTAGGGTTAGAGCTCAAGAAAGTAACTGGTCAAATGTGCAAAGATGTTTGTATAAGGATGTTTATCACTGTAAAGTTTATTGACATAGAAGCAACCTAAAGTGCAACAAGAGGGGACTGGCTGAATAAATCCTGCTCTATTTCTGTAGCACAGTACCTCACAGCCATGACCAATGCTGATGAGGGTTTACTGACATGAAAAACATTGCCCAACTATAGCACCAAGCAAGAAAAGATTATAAAACAATATGTTTGGATTTATTTTTGGAAAAATGGCATTGAAAAATGATATCCACAAACAAGCATGCAGAGGGAAAAGTCTGAGTGGTTCCGCCAAATGTTGGTAGCAGTTACCTCTGAAAAGAGGAATTGTGGGGGATTCTCTGCATAAAAGATAAACTCTGAAGGTCTTTGCACATTCTAGGCACTTGGCCCTGCTTTCAGACAGTGAAACTGAATCTTGGAAGTCTAAAGGGACTCAGGTGTGATTGTGAGCGCCTAAAGGTAAGACCCGCGTCCGGTTTTATTATTTCAATTAATCCTATTAATGTGCACAATTCAGTGGCATTTAGTACATTCACAATATTGTGCAACGACCACCACTTTCTGGTTCCGAATCATTTTTATCACCACAAAAGGAAATTCCTTGTTTATTAAGTGGTTCCCCCTTATTTCCCTCTCTCCCCAATCCCTGGCAGCCTAATCTGCTTTCTGTCTCTACGGATTTATTTATCGTGGATGTTTCATATAAATGGAATTGTACAATATCTGACCTTTTATGTGTGGCTTCTTTCAGTTAATGTTTTCAAAATTCATTTGTGTTGCATCATGCATCAGTACTTCATTCCTTTTTAGGGCTCAAAATTCCATGTATGTTTATACCGCACTTTGTTTATCCATTCATTCATTGATGGACATTAAGGTTGTTTCTATCTTTTGGTTATTGTGAATGATGCTGCTGTGAACATTCACATACAAGCAGTTATTTGAATACCTATTATCAATTCTTTCGATGTATACCTAGGAGCGAAATTACTGGTTCATATTTTAATCCTGTTTTTGTTTGTTTTTTATTTTTGGTTTTGTTTTTTTTTTTTTTTTTGGTGGAGATGGGGATCTCACTATGTTACCCAGGCTGGTATCAAACTCCTGGGCTCAAGTGATCCTCCAGCCTGGGTCTCCAGAAGTCCTGAGATTACACGTCTGAGAGATGCTGTGCCCAGCCAGTAATATGTTTTAGAATCAGGAAGTGTGAGTCCTCCAACATTGTTGTAGTGTGAGTCCTCCAACATTGTTGTTCTCTTTCAAAATTGTTTTGGCTATCCAGGATATCTTATGATTTTTACAGATTTATTGCCATTTCCAATCTTTTTTTATTACTATGTAATATATGTTTCTTTTTTTCTTTCTTTTTTTATTTTTTTTTATTTTTGGAGACTGAGTCTCGCTCTGTCACCCAGGCTGGAGTGCAGTGGCACGATCTTGACTCACTGCAACCTCCACCTCCCAGGTTCAAGCGATTCTCTTGCCTCAGCCTCCTGAGTAGCTGGGATTACAGGCGCCCGCCACCATGCCTGGCTAATTTTTGTATTTTTAGTAGAGATGGGGTTTCACTATGTTGCTCAGGCTGGTCTCGAACTCCTGACCTCATGCTCTGCCTGCCTCAGCCTCCCAAAGTGCTGGGATTACAGGTGTGAGCCACCGCGCCCAGCCATAATGTATGCTTCTTTGAGCTGTTTTTCTGATAACTTAGTAGCCATGTAATCTAATTAACTGATATGCTTCAACCACTTTCTCAATCTATCACTCTCAGACACGAAACAGTATCTATTGACTCTATCATGTGAAAAATTAACATCCCCATCAGAGTTGTTCCAAGCCCCATGAATACAGCCAGGATTTTTTTGTCTTATCATCTTGCAAGAGCTCAGGTCCTATCCAACTACAACAATTACAGATACATGGCAGCATGTTCACATTGTCTCAGGCTTCCCCCAACTACATCTGAACAGTTTGAATTGGATTAAAAAGGGCTCCTGGAGACTTGTAGGCTTGCTTATCCTGTGGGTAACTGACATTGGTTGCAGTAATGATACCAAGGTTTCTTTTCTTTTTCCAGGTAGGAAAACATGTGATTTGCTCTATTTCATCGTCTACCAGTAGTTTCTTGTGCTCAAAGTCTGCACTTTGCAACAAGCACAAATTAAATAAGAGCATACATGCAAAACAATTACTTAAATTCAAACTTTTCCATTGAAATACAAATGGCTCTTAAATATGTAAGATACGCAACCTCTCTCAAATGAAGATTAAAACTGTATCCAACTGCCTTTTTTCACCAGATTATCAAAAATTCAAATTTGATGGCAAGAGTGTAGGGAAATAGAGTCCCTTATATATTCTTGTGGGAGTAGAAGTTGGTTCATTGTGAAAGGTAATTTAACAGTTCCTATCTAAATTACTTTCGCCCAGAATTTTATTTTTATTTTTGAAACAGGGTCTCACTCTGTCACCAAGGCTGGAGTGCAGTGGCATGATCTTAGCTCACTGCAGCCTCCGTCTCCCAGGCTCAAGTGATCCTCCCACCTCAGCCTCCTGAGTAGCTGGGAGTACAGGCATGTGCCACCACCCGGCTAATTTTTGTATTTTTGGTAGAGACGAGGTTTCACCATATTGCACAGGCTAGTCTCGAACTCCTGAGCTCAAGTGATCTGCCTGCCTCGGCCTCCCAAAGTGCTGGGATTACAGGTGTGAGCCACTGCACCTAGCTCACCCAGCATTTTTACTTTTGGAATTTATGATATACTGTGCACATGTGGAATTTAAGCTGTAGATACTTGCATATGTGCAAAATAGTGTACAAAATTAACCACTGAAGCAGTTTGTTATAGCAGAAAATTAAAACAGCTTATCTGTCCATCAATAGACAAACTGTTAAATAAATTACTGTATATCCAGATAATGAAGTCCTACATAGAATGAGGAAGGTCTGTCTATACCAGTATGGAAAGATCTCCAAGACACATAATTTAAAAAAAATCAAAAGTGCAGAGCAGTGTGTATCATACTACAACTTGCGTTTTTTTAACAAATAAAGGAGGGAAGAGAATTGCTTGAATGTAAAACAATTCTCTGAAATCCTGTAGGGTTGTGAACAGAGTGAATGGAGAACAGGAGTGGAAGGGAAGCTTTTCCAATGATGCCTTTCTACACACTTTAAATTTTATCAAACACAAGTAAACCTCCCTCTTGATTGCCTTCTCCTCTTGGGTCCTGTCTTTACTTCTGTCCACCACTTCCTTACCGGGGTGACTGCCGGCAGGACTTGGGGTTTGTCTTTCCTACTTGGCATCTGAATCGAAATCCTTTACCCTTTGAGCCCATATTAGTTCTTCTTTCCCGCTAATGTCTAAACTGACCTAGAAATAAAAAACGTTTCTTCCTCCCTCTCCCCCTCCTTCCTTCTCTTTCTCTCCTTCTCCTCCCATCCCTCACCCCACACAAAGGCATTCTGTGTGTGAAACATTAAAAAGGGTTCCCTTCCTTACTTGAATAAACCTGCCCACTCAGCCTCAAGGCTGCTCCCAGAGATGTCCTCGGGTAACTTGGAGACTGTGAACGGTGCCAAAAAACACACAATATCATGATAACTTCCCAGACTCCAAGTTCCAGTGAGGCTAAACTAGAAGAGGACAGTGATGTGACTGCTTCTTGGTCAGAAGAAAAACTTGAAGTGAAAGTGCTCTTTGTTTCCTGGGGACAAAAGTTAAAAAGGAACAAGGAGAATTCCCGTGAAGGTCAGTTTCTCCTTCCAGATTTTGTGGCAGAGAAACTAGTGAATTTCAAGTTCCTTGTGTTAAGTAAGTTTAGTCTACTGCTTCCTTACATATTTTAAGTTCGTCCTAAAGGGTTCTCTGTACTCCACAAACTGTAACCTAAATGGGCTTGTAAATGGACTATAGCCTACTCTTTGCCACTCACCATGTTTTGACCAATCAAAGGTGGCCCAGTGTTCAAACCATGTTCAAATAAGGCAAACGTCAAGCTGGAACCAATCCGGCTGTTTCTGTGGCTTACTTCCACTTTCCATACACTGCTTATCATTTTGTGTCCATAAATCATCTTCCACCACATGGGTGCACTGGAGTCTCTGAGCCTATTCTGGCTCAGGAGGCCGCCTGATTCACGAATCATTTTTTGCTCAAAGTCTTTTAAATTTAATTTGGCTAAAGTTTTTCTTTTAACACCTACAATGCTAAGATTCTTTGTTTCCAAGTGACACTGTGTGGACTCACCTACCCCCAGCCACCACCTTGTCAGGTTTTCAAAGTATCCAGCACTGCAGTTCCACAGTCATCCCTGCAGTGAAACCAGACTCAAGGGCACCCTGTGGCCACTGACAGCTGAGACCCCTGAGAGCCTGTATTACATGCATGTCCTTGATGAAAGCTGGGTGGGGCTGTAAAAAAGTGAAAAATCTGTTTTCCTTCTAAAAACTATTTCCTGTAGGAATTTCCTGGTTTGTTCCTGTGGAAAATATGGAGTCTAGATCGAAGAAGGAAAACATGCCTCTAGGGAGGCCACATGCCCAAGACTTGTGGCCCTGGCGTCTCCTGGTTTGAACTCCTTGGCGTCCCTGGTTTGAACCACACATTTCTTGGGGAAATCTCTAAGTCTGGGAGACAGAGCTAGGCCTCCCTGCATGCCTTTACGCCAGGCCTGGGGAAGAGAGAGGAAACCATCTGAGTCCCTGCATGGCTTCCAGCCTTGCAGGAACGGGGAGACCTGCTCAAGGGTGTGTCTTTCCGCTTTTGCCCATGAGGAAGCAGGCCTCTGCCACTGGGAGAAGGTAGCATCAGAAAGACCTGCATTGGAATCTGGCTCCATGCCTTTCTAGCTGTGTGACCTTGGGCATGTCACTTAACCTCTCTGAGCCTCCACTTCTTCATCTATAGAACAGGGGAGAAGAAAACCTGCCTTCTAGAGTTGTTTTGAAGATTGAATGAAATAACTTTTATAAAGCCTTGATAGATGAACTACCCACCCCTCCTCCCTCTGTTCCCTTTTCCTGGCTCTCTCAGCTTCTTGGTGCATTGAGGGGGCACCTACCGCAGGCAGGCCACATGCCCAACCCTTTAGTCCTTCTCCAGGGACCATACATCACAGAAATCCTGTGTCCAAGCACAAGTTTCAGCAAAGACTCCTTCCCCCTTGATAACAAGTGTTTAGGTTGCTGAGGGGGCATAAGAGCCAAGCACAAAAAACAGCCCAGCCTCCAGATCCCAAGGAAGGTGCATGCTCAGAGCACTGTCCTTCCACCCAGTCCCCTCACCTGTCACCACAAGAGCCTTGAGCGTCCATGGATCTTCAGCTCTCAGCCACTCATTGGCATCCAGGAGATAGTGTCCAGGGCCCGTCCATCTCTGGAAAGCAGGCTGGCTGCCCCCTCATTGCTCGGCTCCTTAATTTTTGATAATCATAAACCCTAGGGTCAAAGGGCTAGGCTGTAACACAATAGGGAGTGCATTCCTCAGTGTATTCCCCTGTGTGGTCACAGGGAATGAGCCTGGAGCAAGGGAGCCCAGCAGGCTGAGAATCTGCAGTGTGCTGGGCCTGGGCTTGGCATGAAGGCACGAGATGTCGGAGGCGTGGCTGCCACCCAGGAGGACACACCTGATGGGGCTCCAGGAACAGAACAATGGTGGAGACGTCACATCCAGAATAACTTTGTTAGGAGACTGAACTTGACAGTCAGGAGTTTTACATTGCAGGTATCAAAAAGCCACCTAAAATTGCCTCAAGTAATAGAGGTGATCTAATGGCTCAAAAAACCACCAACTCTAGGAAGACAGACAGGGTGACCTGAAAGTGGGTTTCACCTGGTGTTTTTCTGCCATTCTGTGCATGGCGTCAGCTTCCTCCCAAGACTGGCACTGCATAGGACATCGGGTGTTTGCCAACCCAGTTGAAGCTCTCTGCTTCCTTGCTCACCACCAGCAGAAAGGTGAGGGCTATGCCCTGCATTCCAGGTGACAGGGAAGGTTTACATCGGGACTCAGTCACACTTTCTGGGTACTGTACATTTCATAGCAGGAGCCAGGTTATACTAAAGGAGTCCTGGCCTGAGGATACCAGCACCCTATAGAGATGGAGAACCCCAGGCAGCTCAGGGGCTGAGGGGCTGACAGCACTGCCCACAGAGCGGGCACTCTGAAGTCAGGAGGGGTGGGAAACAGGTGCAGATCGGCAGCCGGCAGAGGCCCACCCAGGTGAGCACAGGTGGACCTGATGGTGGATGGAGACAAAGAGTGTGCTGGTTGGGAGGAGAAGGCGGGGGCCTGTAGCTGGTCTGGGAATTCCCAAGCTGAGCAAACGGTATGTCAAGGCCTGTGGTTGGGCTTGTTAACATAAACACCACACTCTTAAATGATCTGTAAGAGGTATCTTCTGAGCCAATATGAGTGACCATGGCCTGGGGATCTCAAGAGGTCCTGAAAACGTGTGCCGGGGCCGTCGTTTTCTACATTTGAGGGGACAGGAATTGGAGTAACATCATAAATCAATCCATGGAAGGTGTACATTGACTCGGCCTAACAAGGTGGGATATCTTGAAGTCGGGGGTGTTATAGGTCATAGGTGGATTCAAAGATTTTCCGATTGGCAATTGGTTGAGAGTTCAGCTTTGTCTAAAGACGTGAAGTTGGTACAAAGGAATGCTTCAGTTCAGAGAGAGGGTCTGCCTCTGCCACATGATGCTGTCCCAGAGTCAGGTAGGAAAGTCAGCCACAGTATCCTCAGTGATTTTACAACCCATTGAAGGAGACTCTGTGGTTTCTAGGTGTGTGTTAATTCTTGCCTTGCATGGCCTCAGGTCTTGTTCATAATCTGTAACTGATTGTCCAGAGTCCATTCTGAATAATCTAACTATGCCTATTTTATACTCCAAAGGTGCAGGGCTTTCATGAGGTGTCTCTGACCTCCCCTTCCACCATGGCCAGGAATTCATTTTCAGGTTTCCCTGGGGTCCCCTTGACTAAGAGGGGGCCTGTTCCATTGGTTGGGGTCTCAGGATTGCAGGCCTTAGGGCAGCCTCACAGCATGGTGCAGGGCGCTTGGTTGGGTTTTCCTGAACCCTGAACCCCATGGCTGATAGGATAAGGGAACTGTGGGCCACCCGGATTCTGCTGAGATTCCTTTCCCCAGGTGCAGATGCGGGTTTGGCCTTGGCCCTTTCTGTTCCTTTCAGAAGCCCACGGAGTGGAGGACAGAACGGTTTGGGGTCAGGGACAGAGGCTCCTGTCACTGAGACTGTCCTCAGTGGGACAGAGGGAAGAGACTATTGATGCAGTTCGTCTGCCTCTCTGCAACACTGATGTGTAGGCCCAGCAATTAAAGTCCACTCCTGGCAGCCAGCCTTGAACATAGAACTGATCGGCCACACAGAAAACCTGAAACAAAGCCTCTAAAATGCAGCCTCTCAAAAACGCTCACAGGAGTTCTCTTAATCAGACTTAGCGTAGCCAGTGAGCTTCTGTTGCCTGCTGTGACATGGGTGCTATTGTTCCCACTAAAAGCCCAGACCTCTGCCTCGGGAGAGAGGGCTCAGCTGCAGCCTCCTCAACTAAAACGTGGAGGGCTGCTTCATGGGCAACCCAGGGGCTCCTTAAACTCGCAATGGTGTGCAAATTTATGGGCTCACTTTCTACATCAGATCTTCAAAGGTCTCTGTGATTCCAAAAGCTTGGGAACTATTAAATTTGATCATTTCTGAAATGTCTTCCAGTTTAAAAGTCTTCAGTTCCAGTTCATTTTCAATTCCTGAATAAAGGGATGAGTCTTGGAGCTTCTGGAAGCTGGCCTGGAACTGAGCACTTAGCTGCAGACAATGCCTGAAGTGCAAACCCAAAGGTGCGTGGATCTGGGCTGCATGTGAAAGCTTTCATATTCAGGTCTTACTTTGCGACAGTGAAGGGGGACCAGGGAAGCCTATATGAGGGGCAGGGGCAAACCAGCAGCCCAGCCTGGGGAGGTGCCTTAACCGCATCTCACCTCACTTCCTCGAGCTAAAGTTTTCTTTAAGGGAAATGCAGGTTTATGCAAAATACTAAGCAAGCTGAGTGGCTGGTTTTTTTTTTTTTTTTTAAAGCAATAAGGAAAAAACAGAAATTTTCACACCAAAGACCCTGTGTTGGGCTCGGAAGAACTGGTGGCCTGAGGAGTCACGGAACACTGCTCTCGGAAACTGTTAGGGCAATTGAAAAAAAAAGAATAAAGACAATGAAGAGGCTTAATTCTCCCTGTTAAAAACAAGGGAAGCGGAGGGCAGCCAAGATGGCCGAATAGGAACAGCTCTGGTCTACAGCTCCCAGCGTGAGTGACGCAGAAGACGGGTGATTTCTGCATTTCCATCTAAGGTACCAGGTTCATCTCACTAGGGAGTGCCAGACAGTGGGCACAGGACAGTGGGTGCAGTGCACTGTGCGTGAGCCGAAGCAGGGTGACGCATTGCCTCACTCGGGAAGCGCAAGGGATCAGGGAGTTCCCTTTCCTAGTCAAAGAAAGGGGTGACAGACAGCACCTGGAAAATACTGCGCTTTTCCGACAGGCTTAAAAAACGGCGCACCAGGAGATTATATCCCGCACATGGCTCGGAGGGTCCTACGCCCACGGAGTCTCGCTGATTGCTAGCACAGCAGTCTGAGATCAAACTGCAAGGTGGCAGCGAGGCTGGGGGAGGGGTGCCCACCATTGCCCAGGCTTGCTTAGGTAAACAAAGCAGCCAGGAAGCTCGAACTGGGTGGAGCCCACCACAGCTCAAGGAGGCCTGCCTGCCTCTGTAGGCTCCACCTCTGGGGGCAGGGCACAGACAAACAAAAAGACAGCAGTAACCTCTGCAGACTTAAATGTCCCTGTCTGACAGCTTTGAAGAGAGCAGGGGTTCTCCCAGCACGCAGCTGGAGATCTGAGAACGGGCAGACTGCCTCCTCAAGTGGGTCGGGTGGCTGACCCCTGACCCCCGAGCAGCCTAACTGGGAGGCACCCCCCAGTAGGGGCAGACTGACACCTCACATGGCCGGGTACTCCTCTGAGACAAAACTTACAGAGGAACGATCAGACAGCAGCATTTGCGGTTCACGAAAATCCGCTATTCTGCAGCCACTGCTGCTGATACCCAGGGAAACAGGGTCTGGAGTGGACCTCTAGAAAACTCCAACAGACCTGCAGTTGAAGGTCCTGTCTGTTAGAAGGAAAACTAACAAACAGAAAGGACAACCACACCAAAAACCCATCTGTACATCACCATCATCAAAGACCAAAAGTAGATAAAACCACAAAGATGGGGAAAAAACAGAGCAGAAAAACTGGAAACTCTAAAAAGCAGAGTGCCTCTCCTCCTCCAAAGGAACGCAGTTCCTCACCAGCAATGGAACAAAGCTGGACGGAGAAGGACTTTGACGAGTTGAGAGAAGAAGGCTTCAGACGATCAAACTACTCTGAGCTACAGGAGGAAATTCAAACCAAAGGCAAAGAAGTTAAAAACTTTGAAAAAAATTTAGACGAATGTATAACTAGAATAACCAATACAGAGAAGTGCTTAAAGGAGCTGATGGAGCTGAAAGCCAAGGCTCGAGAACTATGTGTAGAATGCAGAAGCCTCAGGAGCCGATTTGATCAACTGGAAGAAAGGGTATCAGTGATGGAAAATGAAATGAATGAAATGAAGTGAGAAGGGAAGTTTAGAGAAAAAAGAATAAAAAGAAATGAACAAAGCCTCCAAGAAATATGGGACTATGTGAAAAGACCAAATCTACGTCTGATTGGTGTACCTGAAAGTGATGGGGAGAACGGAACCAAGTTGGAAAACACTCTGCAAGATATTATCCAGGAGAACTTCCCCAATCTAGCAAGGCAGGCCAACATTCAGATTCAGGAAATACAGAGAACGCCACAAAGATACTCCTCGAGAAGAGGAACTCCAAGACACATAATTGTCAGATTCACCAAAGTTGAAATGAAGGAAAAAATGTTACGGGCAGCCAGACAGAAAGATCAGGTTACCCACAAAGGGAAGCCCATCAGACTAACAGCGGATCTCTCGGCAGAAACCCTACAAGCCAGAAGAGAGTGGGGGCCAATATTCAACATTCTTAAAGAAAAGAATTTTCAACCCAGAATTTCATATCCAGCCAAACTAAGCTTCATAAGTGAAGGAGAAATAAAATACTTTACAGACAAGCAAATGCTGAAAGATTTTGTCACCACCAGGCCTGCCCTAAAAGAGCTCCTGAAGGAAGCACTAAACATGGAAAGGAACAACCGGTACCAGCCATTGCAAAATCATGCCAAATTGTAAAGAACATTGAGGCTAGGAAGAAACTGCATCAACTAACGAGCAAAATAACCAGCTAACATCATAATGACAGGATCAAATTCACATATAACAATATTAACTTTAAATGTAAATGGACTAAATGCTCCAATTAAAAGACACAGACTGGCAAATTGGATAAAGAGTCAAGACCCATCAGTGTGCTGTATTCAGGAAACCCATCTCACGAGCAGAGACACACATAGGCTCAAAATAAAAGGATGGAGGAAGATCTACCAAGCAAATGGAAAACAAAAAAAGGCAGGGGTTGCAATCCTAGTCTCTGATAAAACAGACTTTAAACCAACAAAGATCAAAAGTGACAAAGAAGGCCATTACATAATGGTAAAGGGATCAATTCAACAAGAAGAGCTAACTATCCTAAATATATATGCACCCAATACAGGAGCACCCAGATTCATAAAGCAAGTCCTGAGTGACTTAGACTTCCACACAATAATAATGGGAGACTTTAACACCCCACTGTCAACATTAGACAGATCAACGAGACAGAAAGTTAACAAGGATACCCAGGAATTGAACTCAGCTCTGCACCAAGCGGACCTAATAGATATCTACAGAACTCTCCACCCCAAATCAACAGAATATACATTTTTTTCAGCACCACACCACACCTATTCCAAAATTGACCACATAGTTGGAAGTAAAGCTCTCCTCAGCAAATGTAAAAGAACAGAAATTATAACAAACTGTCTCTCAGACCACAGCACAATCAAACTAGAACTCAGGATTAAGAAACTCACTCAAAACTGCTCAACTACATGGAAACTGAACAACCTGCTCCTGAATGACTACTGGGTACATTACGAAAGGAAGGCAGAAATAAAGATGTTCTTTGAAACCAACGAGAACAAAGACACAACATACCAGAATCTCTGGGACACATTCAAAGCAGTATGTAGAGGGAAATTTATAGCACTAAATGCCCACAAGAGAAAGCAGGAAAGATCCAAAATTGACACCCTAACATCACAATTAAAAGAACTAGAGAAGCAAGAGCAAACACATTCAAAAGCTAGCAGAAGGCAAGAAATAACTAAAATCAGAGCAGAACTGAAGGAAATAGAGACACAAAAAACCCTTCAAAAAATTAATGAATCCAGGAGCTGGTTTTTTGAAAGGATCAACAAAATTGATGGACCGCTAGCAAGACTAATAAAGAAGAAAAGAGAGAAGAATCAAATAGACATAATAAAAAATGGTAAAGGGGTTATCACCACCAATCCCACAGAAATACAAACTACCATCAGAGAATACTACAAACACCTCTACACAAATAAACCAGAAAATCTAAAAGAAACGGATAAATTCCTTGACACATACACCCTCCCAAGACTAAACCAGGAAGAAGTTGAATCTCTGAATAGACCAATAACAGGCTCTGAAATTGTGGCAATAATCAATAGCTTACCAACCAAAAAGAGTCCAGGACCAGATAGATTCACAGCCGAATTCTACCAGAGGTACAAGGAGGAACTGGTACCATTCCTTCTGAAACTATTCCAATCAATAGAAAAAGAGGGAATCCTCCCTAACTCATTTTATGAGGCCAGCATCATCCTGATACCAAAGCCGGGCAGAGACACAACAAAAAAAGAGAATTTTAGACCAATATCCTTGATGAACATTGATGCAAAAATCCTCAATAAAGTACTGGCAAACCGAATCCAGCAGCACATCAAAAAGCTTATCCACCATGATCAAGTGGGCTTCATCCCTGGGATGCAAGGCTGGTTCAATATATGCAAATCAATAAATGTAATCCAGCATATAAACAGAACCAAAGACAAAAACCACATGATTATCTCAATAGATGCAGAAAAGGCCTTTGACAAAATTCAACAACACTTCATGCTAAAAACTCTCAATAAATTAGGTATTGATGGGATGTATCTCAAAATAATAAGAGCTATCTATGACAAACCCACAGCCAATATCATACTGAATGGGCAAAAACTGGAAGCACTCCCTTTGAAAACTGGCACAAGACAGGGATGCCCTCTCTCACCACTCCTGTTCAACATAGTGCTGGAAGTTCTGGCCAGGGCAATTAGGCAGGAGAAGGAAATAAAGGGTATTCAATTAGGAAAAGAGGAAGTCAAATTGTCCCTGTTTGCAGATGACATGATTGTATATTTAGAAAACCCCATTGTCTCAGCCCAAAATCTCCTTAAGCTGATAAGCAACTTCAGCAAAGTCTCAGGATACAAAATCAATGTGCAAAAATCACAAGCGTTCCTATACACCAATAACAGACAAACAGAGAGCCAAATCATGAGTGAACTCCCATTCACAATTGCTTCAAAGAGAATAAAATACCTAGGAATCCAACTTACAAGGGATGTGAAGGACCTCTTCAAGGAGAACTACAAACCACTGCTCAAGGAAATAAAAGAGGATACAAACAAATGGAAGAACATTCCATGCTCATGGGTAGGAAGAATCAATATCGTGAAAATGGCCATACTGCCCAAGGTAATTTATAGATTCAATGCCATCCCCATCAAGCTACCAATGACTTTCTTCACAGAATTGGAAAAAACTACTTTAAAGTTCATATGGAACCAAAAAAGAGCCCGCATCGCCAAGTCAATCCTAAGCCAAAAGAACAAAGCTGGAGGCATCACGCTACCTGACTTCAAACTATACTACAAGGCTACAGTAACCAAAACAGCATGGTACTGGTACCAAAACAGAGATATAGATCAATGGAACAGAACACAGCCCTCAGAAATAATGCCACATATCTACAACTATCTGATCTTTGACAAACCTGAGAAAAACAAGCAATGGGGAAAGGATTCCCTATTTAATAAATGGTGCTGGGAAAACTGGCTACCCATATGTAGAAAGCTGAAACTGGATCCCTTCCTTACACCTTATACAAAAATTAATTCAAGATGGATTAAAGACTTAAACGTTAGACCTAAAATCATAAAAACCCTAGAAGAAAACCTAGGCATTACCATTCAGGACATAGGCATGGGAAGGACTTCATGTCTAAAACACCAAAAGCAATGGCAACAAAAGCCAAAATTGACAAATGGGATCTCATTAAACTAAAGAGCTTCTGCACAGCAAAAGAAACTACCGTCAGAGTGAACAGGCAACCTACAAAATGGGAGAAAATTTTCGCAACCCACTTATCTGACAAAGGGCTAATATCCAGAATCTACAATGAACTCAAACAAATTTACAAGAAAAAAACAACCCCATCAAAAAGTGGGCGAAGGACATGAACAGACACTTCTCAAAAGAAGACATTTATGCAGCCAAAAAACATGAAAAAATGCTCACCATCACTGGCCATCAGAGAAATGCTAATCAAAACCACAATGAGATACCATCTCATACCAATTAGAATGCCAATCATTAAAAAGTCAGGAAACAACAAGTGCTGGAGAGGATGTGGAGAAATAGGAACACTTTTACACTGTTGGTGGGACTGGAAACTAGTTCAACCATTGTGGAAGTCAGTGTGGCGATTCCTCAGGGATCTAGAACTAGAAATACCATTTGACCCAGCCATCCCATTACTGGGTATATACCCAAAGGATTATAAATCATGCTGCTATAAAGACACATGCACACGTATGTTTATCGTGGCTCTATTCACAGTAGCAAAGACTTGGAACCAACCCAAATGTCCAACAATGATAGACTGGATTAAGAAAATGTGGCGCATATACACCATGGAATACTATGCAGCCATAAAAAATGATGAGTTCATGTCCTTTGTAGGGACATGGATGAAATTGGAAATCATCATTCTCAGTAAACTATCGCAAGAACAAAAAACCAAACACCGCATATTCTCACTCATAGGTGGGAACTGAACAATGAGAACACATGGACACAGGAAGGGGAACCTCACACTCTGGGGACTGCTGTGGGGTGGGGGGAGGGGGGACGAATAGCATTAGGAGATATACCTAATGCTAAATGACGAGTTAATGGGTGCAGCACACCAGCATGGCACATGTATACACATGTAACTAACCTGCACATTGTGCACATGTACCCTAAAACTTAAAGTATAATAATAATAAAAACAAAACAAAACAAGGGAAGTGGTGTCCTCTCTCAGAGCGTTTTCTTTGGAAAACTTGTCATTGTAAATCTTCCTCTGCCCCTTTGAGGGGCATGCAATGCTTTTTGACAGCTAAATAAGCCTCTTGCCAGCTTTGCAACCCAGGACTGTGTTCCTGAAGGACCTGGGAGCCCGTCTTTGAAACGTCATCATCAGAGCAGCCAGGGCCCTATCTGCCAGTCTCTGTGGGATGGTGGGGGCCTAACATCTGCTGTGAGTGGTAAATCTACCTCCTGTCATGAAGGTAAGAGTTTATTTTCCTTTGTAACAAGGTAATTAGCAAACGCAGGTGGTCAGGTAAATTGAGGTTGAATCTCCAATAAATGGGTGTGGCCAAAGGTGCTGAGAAGTCCACTGATCTGAGGACTAGGCATTACTCTTCTTGAGAATGCGTGCAGTGAGCAATGCGTTGGAACCACTGGCTAGATAAGCGTGAGATTTCTTTCTGTCTTTGCAGCATCTTAGCGGATCATTGCCTGTGATGCACATCTCACTCTGAGTTAATGCCTCTTCAATGATGAAAGTGTTTTCTTCCTCTTCTACCTCTGCAGAGAGGCTTGCTGGGATAGATTTTGTTTGTAATTCTATTTCCCCACCGCCAGAGGACAGACTTTGGGGGTCAGGCAGCTGGGAAGGAGTTTAGAACCCATGCCTAGGCCTTCCACACTCTACAGGCACCCAGTTCATCCATCAGTAGCAGAACTTAAGAGTCTTTCTGGGACTCCATACTGCCTGGAAAGAGGAATTCATTCTCTTTCATTGCTGACATTCCTGGGTGAATGCCTGTGGCAGTTATACTTTACCCATCCCATTTTGTACCTCCTTCCACTCCAGGGGACCCCAAGAGGCCTGGCTCCACTTGCCCAGTGCACCTCCGAAGAAGGGAGACTGGGAAATGAGGATCCTGCCAGGGGGCCAGGTGTTGGACAAGGTGAATGTGAATGTGGAGGAGGAAGACGGAGCCCTCCCAAGAACCTGACAGGGTCAGGGATGAGGTGAGAGTGCTCAGAAGAGTGCTGAGGCAGGACCCAGGCTGGGGCCACGGACCTGCCTCAGCAGCTGGGGTCTGACCTCTTGGGGTTGTGTTCTGACTCCCCTTCCCCCATGGCTCTTTGCCCTCTGGAAGCCAAGGGGCAATGGCAGGTTCACAGTGGCACTGCAAGGGTACAGTTGTTGGGGGTTCTTGGGAGCAGGGGCACCAGTTCTGCTGTGGCCCTGGTTGCCTCCCCTTGCCCAGGCTCCATGTGCACCCTCAGAGTCCCCCTGGCACAACCTTTCTTCTTCTCACGAGGAACACCCCCACTTCCACTTGGGCCTCTGCCAGGAAGAAGGGTGGGAGCTCTGCCGAGGTGTCCCTCTGAGTGACCACCCTCAGCTGGAGCCGCCAGGCCTCTGCACAGTAGCTGCCCCTGGGCCTTGTGTGTAAAATGGGGGTAATAACAGTATCTACCTCATAAGGTTGCTGCAAGAACTAAATGAGTTCCTAGAAGTGAAAGACACTTAGAACCAGGATCCAGAGGCCTGCGAAGGGTGAGCTGGAGTAGCCATGAGAGGGAGGTGAACTGAGGATATAAAATCACCAAGGCAAAAAATTTAAAAACAGAAACAATAACCAGCTGGGCTCAGTGGCTCATGCCTGTAATTCCAGCGCTTTGGGAGGCGCAGCAGAAGCATCACTTGAGTCCAGGATTTTGAGACCAATCTGGGCAACATAGTGAGACCACATCTCTACAAAAAAAAAAAAAAAAATCACTAAGGCAAGAACCTAGTACACTGTAGGCATTCCATAAGTGTTTGCAATTTTTATTCTAATTATATAAAAATAAAATATATTTGAATAGAAACAGAACTCTAGAAGGCAATAACAAGTAATAGTAACTGATTATCTTTTAAAATACAACGAGGTAGGACTACAAGTGGTTTTTTTGGGGTTTTTTTTGTTTTTTTTTTTTGAGACGGAGTCTCGCTCAGCTGCCCAGGCTGGAGTGCTATGGCACGATCTCAGCTCACTGCAACCTCTGCCTCCCAGGTTCATGCGATTCTCCCGTCTCAGCCTCCCGAATAGCTGGGATTACAGGCACCTGCCATCATGCCCAGCTAATTTTTGTATTTTAGTAGAGATGGGGTTTCACCATGTTGGCCAGGCTGGTCTTGAACTCCTGACCTCAGGTGATCCACCTGCCTTGGCCTCCCAAATTGCTGGGATTTCAGGCGTGAGCCACCGTGCCTGGCCTTTTTTTTTTTTTTTTTTAATACCATTCTGTGATTTAAACTTTTCTATAATGCAGATATATTAGTTTTATAGTCAGGAAAGGAAAATCAATGTTTTCTTTAATGCTGAGAATTTTTGTTAATATTTCTGACATTTCATAAAACATCTTTTGTTGACATTCTACAAATGATACCATCCAATAATGTCCCAATACTTTCTTCTTGTGAAGAGAGTTTATATATCTGTAAAAATGAAAGACAAATTATAACTTGCTGATATCGTCATTCACTACTAATTGTCATTATACAAACATGTGTAAGTGAAATTATTCCTCATTCAATTATTGGGTTCATGGTATAACAAACAACAAATGTGATTAAAATATTCAAAGTAGAGGGCAATTCATTACTTGTATCCCCTTTAAATTGCTGCTATGGGAGTAACTCTCAAGAACATAAAAACCAAATTTCTATCCATCTTAAAAGCATACTAAATTTATTTTACATTTTAAATATACTATGTAAGTTTGATATTTAAAGGTATTCTCTTTCTTAATGTGGAGAATGGTTATGTCAGCTGAGTTTGTAATTATATTTTACATAAACCATCACACCTCCCAGTTCTTTGTTCTGTAATTTTTAAGTAATTTTTAAAATTAGATTAACTTTCTCAAAAGTTCAAAAAACAAGGAGCTCTGGTGATCAATAGGCAAACGGCATCAGCATTATTGCTCATCTATCACACTCTTTCTAAAAATATGGACTGGCAAACCTTTTTGACTTCTGTAATATTCATTATTTCAGGAAGATTTTTCAGAGAAACCTGATGACCTTCTACTTGAGATATTAGGTATTCTTGATTTATTTGTTTTTCTCCCTCTTCAATGTAAACAATTAGAATTGAAGTGTCATTTGCTGAGATACCAAATTTTTTCAAAGCCTCTGAAATCTAAAGAGAAAAAAAATGAAAAAAAAACACAAGATCATTAACCATTGTTTCCTATGTCTGAAACATTTCCTGATCTGCCTTCTTCCTTGGTCAGGCTCTTATTTTTCATGTCCTAACAGTTCTCACTGCCTACTTTTTCACTTTAATGATTCCTTTCCAACATCCGTTGGTACTTCCTCAAAAGCACTCCCTGCTTAAAGGTACGCCTTGTTCCTATGGAATCAAGCCCAGCCTCTTGGCGCTGCACAAAAACACCTCCTCCCTCTGGTGCCAAGTGGCCCTCCAGCCAGGCGCTTCTGCCTTCTGGCCAGTCCAGCCTGCCTGGGGGTCCAGTCACATTTCATGCCCTTCTGCCTGTGCTCAAGCTTTGTCCTCTGCTCGCATGTCCCTTCTCCTCATGGCTTGGCTGCTGAACACATGCTTCAAGGTCCACAGTTCTGATGCCACTCCCCACCACACCCTCCTCCCTCCAAAATGAATGGCTTCATTGCTGTACCCCTAGATTTGAATTCATTTTCCCATTATATCATTTATCTTAGGGCATTTTAACTTGTCTTGTTTATCTGCCTCTCCTCAGGAACATATTTGCCTTTTCTGCCCCTAGAACTGTAAATGGAACGGGGAAAAAGTTCAACAGATGTTTACTGAATTCAAGAGTTTTCTGAATTATGTCTAATGATCTCAAGGAAACCATAATTAGTAAATTTTATTCCAGGTACTGGGAATCTCTATTACCATGCTGAGATAACTGCATTTTATAAACTTGTCAATCATCTGTATTTTAACCTATGCTACAGGTTTCCTAACTTTTCTCTAGATGACATTAGTACCTGGTTGTTATTAACAGCAGCAGTAATACTAAAACTTCATCAGCAAAATTGCAGTCATTTTTTTCATGTGCTACATGTGTGATGTCTTTAGCTTGATAACTTTCATTGAAAAAGCATTACTATAAGTATTTCAAACCACAAACTCTTCCCATGTACTGGGTGTGTGAGTGAGGCTGTGTTAAGGACTGTTATAGGTACAAGCAAGTTCCTGGTATATGAAAAAGACATGGATCCCACCCTCAAGGAGTTTACGGGAAGAGAGAATGCTATGCAGGCTAGCACACAAAATATCCACGCCTAATGTTTTATCATTTAGATTTCTGTCAGCTTCTCAAGCAAAAATACTTAAGGGGTATTCCTGACCCTATATGGTAAGAACAGATAAAATTAACCTCGCTTAATTTAGCTAAATTTTTGTTTACTCATATGTAAACTGTCTTAGTAAGAGGCAGGGTAGTAAACCTCAACTCTCTGTCCAGAGCTCTCTTCACTATTATTTGGGTTTATTACTAACCACTGGCTTGCAGGAATTTAGCCTCCAACCCAACACTGAGGAACACATATGTTATTATGACACGGTCAACAGAAATAGGAAAGTGCACATTACATTGTTATTTGGGGAAAGGTTGAAAATAATTTCAGTAGATAGAGTTCTTGTCTTCATTTTTCCCAGTTTGTAGAGGTGAACTGCTTTGTTTGCTGCCACAAGTATCTGAAATGGATCAACAATCTACCAAAGCAAGGAAAAAGAATTAATTACACATGGAGAATCTGCAGTGCCTGAAAACACATGGTAACTCATGGTTAACTCCAGTGTCAAGCTGTTTTACTTCATCACAATTCTTACGGTCTGTATTTTCAAAACTATTATCCCGGCCGGGCACGGTGGCTCACACCTGTAATCCTAGCACTTTGGGAGGCCAAGGTGGGTAGATCACCTGACGTCAGGGTTCAAGACCAGCCTGGCCAACACGGCGAAACCCTGTCTCTACTAAAAATACAAAAATTAGTCAGGCGTGGTGGCACGCACCTGTAATCCCAGCAACTCAGGAGGCTGAGGCAGGAGAATTGCTTGAACCCGGGAGGCAGAGGTTGCCGTGAGCCAAGATCGTGCCATTGCACTCCAGCCTGGGCAACAAGAGTGAAACTGTCTCAAAAAAAAAAAAAAAAACAAAAAAACAACTATTATCCCAAGGGCCTGGGTAGTCAGGAAATCACAGAATTTTAAAGCTGCAAGGAACTTATGCAAATAGTAAAAATTTTTAAAATAACATTAATTGAGGGCTAATATTATGGGCATGATCATATTCCAAACATTTTACTTGTAATATTTTCTTTAATCCTCAAAACTACCCTATGAAATTGACACTATTATTATTAGTAGTAGCAGTAGTAGTAGTATGTAATTGATGAGGAAATTGAGGCAAAGAATGTCTGGGTTTGAATCCCATCTCTGTCACCTATCACCTAGGAAACTTACGCAAGTTCATTAGCATTTTATTTGTTAGAGACCGATGAAACGGTATTCACTCCATAGGCTGTTGTGAAGATTAAGCGAGTTAGTATACGTAAAGCACTTGGAACAATGCTAGGAATGCAGTAAGCACTATATAAATATAAAGGTTGGTTATGTCTTGTTCAAAGGCCTAAGTAGTAGGTCTGGGATTAATTCCCGGTAACATGATCGCACTGCGTGTGCCCTGTTTTTTTTTTTTTTTTTTTTTTTGGAGACAGACAGAGTCTCTCGCTCCATTGCCCAGGCTGGAATGCAGTGGCTCAATCTCAGTTCACTGTAACCTCCGCCTCCCAGGTTCAAGTGATTCTTGTGCCTCAGCCTCCCGAGTAGCTGGGACTACCAGCACACACCACCACACCCAGCTACTTTTTGTATTTTTAGTAGAGACACGGTTTCACTATGTAGGCCAGGCTGGTCTCAAACTCTGGGCCTCAAGCAATCCACCCACCTTGGCCTCTGTGTATACTCTTAACCACTACACTATTCCTCCTCTACAGATTGTCTTGTTAAGAACCCCCATTTTAAAGATGAGAAGCTGGAGATCCAGGCATTTCCCATAGTAGACCCAGACCACAACCTTTCCTATTTCCTAGGGCAGGACCTGGCATTTCTGCCTCTATTCACTGTTATAGTCAAAGTTGGCTGCATCTGACTTGGACAAGAATTTTTTCCCTAACCGTGACAGATTTTTAGGCTACCCTATAACATCACAAATATTAATGTATACTTAAATGCCCTGTATGGCTCATTCATTCTTTTTTTTTTTTTTTTTTTGAGGCGGAGTCTTGGTCTGTTGCCCAGGCTGGAGTGCAGTGGCACAATCTCGGCTCACTGCAACCTCTGCCTCCCAGGCTCAAGCGATTCTCCTGCCTCAGTCTCCTGAGTACAGGTGCCCACCACCATGCTCAGCTAATTTTTGTATTTTTAGTAGAGACAGGGTTTCACCATATTGGCCAGGCTGGTCTCAAACTCCTGACCTCATGATCTGCCTGCCTCGGCCTCCCAAAGGGCTGGGATTACAGGCGTGAGCTACCATGCCTGGCCATTTTTTTTTCCAGACAGAGTTTTGCTCGTTGCTCAGGCTGGAGTGCAATGGCGCAATCTTGGCTCACTGCAACCTCCGCCTCCAGGGTTCAAATGATTTTCCTGCCTCAGCCTCCCGAGTAGCTGGGATTATAGGCGCCCGCCACCACGCCCAGCTAATTTTTGTATTTTTAGTTGAGACAGGGTTTCACCATGTTGGCCAGGCTGGTCTTCAACTCCTGACCTCAGATGATCCACCCGCCTCGGCCTCCTAAAGTGCTGGCATTACAGGCGTGAGCCACCGCACCCAGCAGGCTCATTCATTCTTAAAACTTATATTTACCACTGTAGGATTTATCAGTGATCCATCGATGGTGCCTTCCATGGCCTTTCTTCTCAAGTCTCCCGCATTTTTTACATCTTTAAATAACAGAAGGGTTACCCTGCATTCGGGAAATAGGTCCAGCTGATGTGTTAACTGCATTTCACAGATAAGCAGGATTCTACTGCACACAAAATGAAAAGACCAAAAGATTTCATTTAAAAGTTAACATCAGAACTCATTTCTTAATAAATATTCAATAACTTTGAAAGTAACTTGATAAAAGTGTTAAACTAGAAAAATCCATCGCCAAAGCCCATTTGGCATCCTCATGAGATGTTGTCTTCCTAACCCTTCTGAGTTGTTCTGTTGTCATCCCCAGGGAAACGCCAAGGGGCCCAGCTGGTTGCTGTTTGTTCAGATGAGGCAGGCTCAGGTGCATGGTTGAAGGGCTGCTTCCCCAGCAGACAAGTAGGAGCAGAATGTCAGGAATTTTTTAAACCAGAGGTTGCTTACGGTATTAATGAAGTCTTACTCTATCTTAGTCTTTTTAACTTCCTGATCTCATCATTTTATTTATATTTTAGGAAGGCCTAGACATAAATATTAAGGAAGAAAATAATTTTAAAGAATAAAGTAGGCTGGGTGCAGTGGCTCATGCCTGTAATCTCAGCACTCTGGGAGGCCGAGGCGAGCAGATCACCTGAGGTTGGGAGTTCGAGACCAGCCTGACCAACATGGAGAAACCCCGTCTCTACTAAAAATGCCAAAAAAATTAGCCAGGCATGGTGGCGCATGCCTGTAATCCCAGCTACTCAGGAGGCTGAGGCAGGAGAATCGCTTGAACCTGGGAGGCAGAGGTTGCAGTGAGCCAAGATCATACCATTGCACCCCAGCCTGGGCAACAAGCATGAAACTCTGTCTCAAAAAAAAAAGAATAGGGGGAAGGGATAGCATTAGGAGATATACCTAATGTAAACGATGAGTTAATGGGTGCAGCATACAAACATGGCACATGTATACAGATGTAACAAACCTGCACGTTGTGCACATGTACCCTAGAACTTAAAGTATAAAAATAAAAAAAAAGGATAAAGTATCACACTTGACCCAAAGATATTCATTCCACGCATGGAAATTAAGCAGAGAGGGTACAATTATTAAATAATCAATGTCGCTCCTTTCTTGGACATAAGCTTAACAAGAAAAGGATAGGTTATTATATATAAAGACATAAAAGAAACATAAAAGACAACTTGAATAACTAGAAAGACACAACCATATCTTTGAATGGAAAAACTATGTATTGCAAAAATTTCTTTAAAACAATTTCTATCAAATTCTTAATAAAATATTTTGGTGGGGCAATTTGAGACTCATTTTATCCTTTTACCTGGCAGATTATATTTCTAGAACTCTTTCTGATGGAAGTCATTAGGAATCCAATAATTATATAAGATGTTCCTCTCATTATTTTAACAGTAAAAAGTTACAAATAACCTATCTAGCTAATGATGGGATTAGTTGTTATTTAACAACCATTAAAACATATGGTCTTGACGGTGTGTAAAAACGGCAATAAATAACATTAAGTAAGTAAAAACATCTGAATGGAAAACAAAACACAAACTGGCCAAAATGTGGGTTTTTTAAAAGGCTTTTAAACAAATATTAAAAAGAAAATACACCAAAAAGTTAATGTTATCTCTTATTTAGAATTAATTTGACTTTTTCTGTTACAAACAGAAAAAAATATATTTGTGAACGATATCCTGGCACACAGTTCAATCATTAGTCATGCTAAGGTGGAAAAAATGGATACAGAAAGACATAATCAGTAGGATCCCAATTATATAAAAAGATACACATATTTTTTTTAAATACATGAAAGAAACACTAAAATATGACCATCTTGGGTAGTGAGGTTATGAGGTGATTTTTATTGTCCTTTATATAAAAGAAAATATTTTGTTATGTATGTTCTGAATTTTCTACAGTAAACACACAAAACATGAGTACACATAATAAGAAAGGAAAAAAACGTGCTTTTTAACACTGAGTGGGGGGAAGAACCCTTAGAAAACTTCAAAATAGTTTGTTCTTGTTTAGCGTAATTTACTCAGGTCAGAAACTTGGAATCATCGTTGAGACCCAACCTGTCACTCAAATCCTATATCTAATCCGTAAAGTCCTGAATTTTCACCTGCTAAATATACTTTTGATTCGTCCACTTCTCTCCCATACGCTAGGTCACATCGCTCATCTACAGCAGTAGCCTCCTGAGTGGTTTCTCACAATTCCTGCCCTCCTATAATCCAGTCGTCACCAGCAGTTACAGTGATCCTTTCAAAATGTACATCAGATCTTGTCATTCTGCTGCTCTTATGATAAAGCCCCAACTTTGTGTCACGGTGTTCCACACTCTACGATCTGGTCCCTGCCTCTCCTCTTCTGCTACCGCCGCAATGGCCTTCTCTAAGCTCAAGTCACCAAGCTTTCTCCCCGATTCTGCCCTATCGGACAGGTAGTTCCCTCTCTCCTTTCATCTCCGCCTGACGCACTCCTCCCTCCCTTCAACTCCATTTGGAGTCCATTTACTACAGCGCCCAGAACCCCGGCACTACGGCTCTTTTTAGTCTGAGGACTAGCTCCTTTTTGGGCCCAATCACAACTTTGAAGAATCCTGCGCCTATCCGCTGCATGTCTCCTCACTAAACTATTTCTTGAGGGGACAGCCTGACTCTATCATTCTCGTGCTGCATTCCCAGGGGCTGGCCTCGTTGCCGCTTGAGAAATACCAACCGCAGCCGTTGTCCCAAAGACACTACTAAAACTGCCCGGACCCTCCCGCTCCCGAGCCTGCCCGTTAGAGCACAAAGAAAACTCACCATCCGGCCCCCAGTGCGTCTCGGAAGAGCTCCCGCTCCGAAACAAAGCTCACAACTTCCGGAAGCGATGGCCAAGCCCCGTCTTCTTCGAGCCAGTTTCCGGATAGGCCGGCTCGGGGTGGCCATCTGTTTCCGGGTCCTGGTAGGAGGGGTGCTTCCGCCCATGGTCCCGCCCATTCTTCCGCCTCCCCAACCTGGGTCCCGTCAACGGACGCGAAGGAGAACAGAGGCTGTATATCACTTCCGGCGAAGGAAATGGAAGAATCTATGGGCTGGGACCGGAAGCTGGGGTCTGGTTTTGAGTCTCGGCTTTGTCTTAACCTGTGTTGGGCGTTGCACCGGGCGACCTCAGTTTCTTCCTGTACAAGGAAAAGTACTGACCAAAATGAGTTCTACATACATTTCCGCTGCTGGAGATTTCTTTGGTTTTTGAGACAGAGTCTTGCTCTGTTACTCAGGCTGGAGTGCTGTGGTGCAATCTCGGCTCACTGCAACCTCCGCGTCCAGGTTCAAGCCATTCTCCTGCCTCAGCCTCCCGAGCAGCTGGGACTACAGGCACCCGCCACCACGCCCCGCTAATTTTTTGTATTTTTAGTAGAGACGGGGTTTCACCGTGTTAGCTAGGATGGTCTGGATCACCTGACCTCGTGATCCACCGGCCTTGGCCTCCCAAGGTGCTGGGATTAGTTCTTTTTCTGGGCCATGTCTCCTGTGACACTTTGGACTTTTGAGTTTAATGCTGGAACAAGTTAAAATTTTGGTAGGTGATTGGGAAGGCATGATTATGTTTTGCAATGTCAGAAGGACATGAGATTTGGGGGTCCAGGGATGGATTGAATATATGTCCCTGCCAAATCTCATGTTGAATTGTCCCCATTTTTGGAGGTGGGACCTGATGGGAGGTGTTTGGGTCATGGAAGTGGATCTCTCATGGCTTGGTGTCTTTGCAATAGTGAGTGAGTGCCAGGAAGATGTGGTTATTTAGAAGTCTGTGGCACCCTCCAACACAGTCTCTTGCTCCAGTTCTCACCATGTGATGTGCCTGCTCTCTCTTCTCCTTCTGCCAATAGTAAAAGCTCCCTGGGGCCTCCTCAGAGGCCAAACAGATGGTGGTACTATGCTTCCTGTACAGCCTGCAGAAATATGAGCCAATTTAACCTCGTTTCTATATAAATTACCCAGTCTCAGGTATTTCTTTGTGGCAATGCAACAGCCTAATTGCAGGGGGCAGGGGCAGGGGGAAGAGGTGGGGAGGCATGACACACTGGGCTAAAACATGAAGAACATTCGGCCAGGTGCGGTGGCTCACGCCTGTAATCCCAACACTTTGGGAGGCCGAGGCAGGCAGATCACCTGAAGTCGGGAGTTCGAGACCAGCTTGACCAACGTGGAGAAACCCCGTCTCTACTAAAAAATAAAAAATTAGCCAGGCATGGTGGCTCATGCCTGTAATGCCAGCTACTCAAGAGACTGAGGCAGGAGAATCACTTGATCCGGGGAGGCAGAGGTTGCCATGAGCTGAGATCGCGCCATTGCACTCCAGCCTGGGCAACAAGAGTGAAACTCCCTCTCAAAAAAAAAATAAATAAATAAAAATTAAAATTAAAAAAAATATATATATATATATGAAGGACATTCTATTTCTAGGAGACACTGGAACAGGGCCCTGGCTGGTCTGGTTAGTCTCTCTCTATCACAGGATGCTACGTTCCCAGCACATTCTACAGTTATCCTAGAGAACCACAAGTGAGAAAGGAGAGAGAACTAAATTGGTCCAAGGCCACCTGGAGAACTGTCCTGCAGTCTATGTCCTTAACCCAGATTATACCCTTTAGCAAAGCTAGTCCATTTCATATGCCCACCAACCTCCTAGTATCTGGAGGCGGAAGTTTGTCTTATCAGATCGATGTAACACCTTCACAGACACAATGTCAGTACAACATTGTTGAGCCATAGCCAGAATACATTTTACTAGGCCCAGGAGGACTACATCACAAACAGGTTGATCAGGTCTATATGGAGCATCAACCTAGTCCAGGATCCAGTGATCCAGGTAAGAACATAATAGGTCAAAGGTGCCAGCCCACCAAGGTTTTATTAGTTGTCATGATGTTTTGCAACCTTAGGCCAATTAAGTCTACCTCCCTCCCATGTGGCAGGTGTTAGATCCTCACTCAGTAAGCCAGGGCTCAGGTTCTGTTGATATTCACTGTGCCACTATAATACTGGTAGAGTTTACTACTGGCAGGACGAGAAGGTTGCTGTAGCCTGTGACATAATGGGGTCTGGGATGACAGATCCAGCACTTTCCTATGGTAGCCACAGCTTGGGAGAGCCTAACAAACGCGTTATGCTTCTAGGCCTCTGCAGTCACATCCTTGTGGAAAAAACAGACTGGCAGGTTAGTGCCCTGCCCCTTACACTTCCTGCATCCTCGGGTATTCCCTACCTATGTGATAGAGGTTGAGCTGAGTGTAGTGTCCCAGTCTGACTGCTGCAGTCCCGAGACTACCCATTCCGCTTGTTGCATGACCTGGGCCTTTTGGCTTCAGTCGTCCAGTCCGGGAAGGTTTGTCTTGTACAAACTCGACATGTCTGATAAGGTTACCTACCTGAATGGAAGGATCAGGTGTTCCTGGTGCCACTAAGCCTAGCACCCTGATACTCCTTGGTCCTGTCCTGTATCCCTGTGGATTTCATAGAAGAGAGGCACCTGGGGGAAGTATCACCTCTAGATCAGAGTCAGAGGGGCGTGTCGGGTGCTCTGGCAGCTTGAACCACCGGCCACCTACAGGATGTGCACTCTAAATGGAAAAAGAAAAGACAATGGTTGGGAACACTGAGATTGGAATTTCACAGGTGCAGCCTCATCAGGCAGTCACCTGGTCCACCTCTATCCACATCAAGCTCAGCGTTTTTCAAGATGTGTGCAGTGCTGTGTTTCCCTTGATTGGAGAACAGTGCTTAGTGTCCACACTGCCCTAGTCAGGTCGAGGTGCCACCCCACTAACAGGCTGTCCTGATGTCCTTTATTCAGTTGCTTTGTGAGTTGACTGGTCCATCATTCAATGGCTCCATTGGCCTGTGGATGACAGAGTGCATGGAAAACCCACTGTATTGCATGAGTGTGCCCACTGTCATGTTGCTTGGGCAGTGAGGATTTTCCTTGGTCAGAGTGAAGTCCCATGGG
The DNA here is from genome assembly GCF_029289425.2 of Pan paniscus. NCBI lineage: Eukaryota > Metazoa > Chordata > Mammalia > Primates > Hominidae > Pan > Pan paniscus. The sequence goes on along the minus strand of NC_073261.2, from coordinate 52,631,412 downwards.
GTATCCAAAAACATAAGTCCTCTCAAGGGCAGCTGTGGTAGTCAGAGCATCCACATGAGTGGCATATAGAGTCCCTTCCAACAGCAAGCTGTTGCCATAGCCCTTGTCCCCACACATGGAATCTTTTAATAGTCCAATCACTGCTGCCATTCCCCTGACCAGATGGCTAGGCTGTTGGCAATGGCCCATGAGTCAGTAAAAATGTGGCAAGATATGGTGGTAGGTGGGAGGGGATGTGCCCCACTGTTATGCCTCAAATCCTTAGCTGTTAGGGGTCATAGCCCCTCTGGTGGCAGTGACATTCTGTGCCACAAGCCACCAAAATGTCAATGCCTATAAAGCACTCAGTGGTGGGAACCATGGTCACTGACACCTGAAATGGCCCAAAGGGCTCCACCCAGAAGCAGATAAGCACCTCAAGCAGATAAACACTATGTGTCACCGAGTTCATCCCCAAACTTCCTGGTGTCACCAGCTTAATTTTTCCCCTAAAGGAACCTGGAAATTCTGTCATGTGGCCGTCAGTATCCAAGAACTCGAAAGAAATCAGAATTTCCATCTTTCCCCATTTTATCTTTTTTTTTTTTTTTTTTTTGAGACAGGATCTCTCTCCATTGCCCATGTTGGAGTGCAGCCTCAACCTCCCAGGTTCAGACAATCCTCCAGCCTCAGCCTCCCACATAGCTGGGATTACAGAAGCACACCACCACACCTAATTTTTAAATTTTTTGTAGAGACGAGGTCTCACTTTGTTGCTTTGGCTGGTCTCTAAGTCTTGGGCTCAAGGGATCCTCCTGCCTTGGCCCCACAAAGTACTGGAATTATAGGTATGAGCCACTGCACCTGGCCCCATTTTATCTTAATAGGAGTATAGAGCCATTGGCCTCTGGTGGGGATCCAGAGACCTTGGCCCCATTCCTACCCGTGCCATACAGCCCAAGACATTTGGATTTGCAATGTCCCTTTATCAAATATATTCATCAACCAGGATGCATCTGACTTCCTTGGCCTTTCTCCATGTCTAAGACTGTGGTCCTTTAGACTTGAGTCTCCCTTTCTGTGACGGGCCACGTTGTGCATGTGGGATCCTCTCAGATGCTTCAGGGACCATGTGAGTACCTCATCCCTCTTCTTTCTCTTAAGTGCCTTAGGGTATGTTTGGGTCCCCAATCATCAGCCCTGGAAATAAGCAATCACATAAGTGGCTAACAACCAAGGGATCCTGTGTGGCATTTCAGCTCCACCTTACTTTCTCTCTGCTTCCACCCATTCAGCCAGCTCAGTCACATCCACAGGGTGTGTTTGCATGTGACCTAATGTCTCACGTATCACCCCTCATTTCCCATAAAATGTCCAGTTGCAAGTCCAGCCTCTGCACCCACAGGTTGACATCACCACCTCCTTTCACCAGGAAAACATGGTTCTGTTAGACTGAACCCTGTTTGTTGTGTGAATTTTGTGAAGCAGGCTCATTGTGCACTGGTTATCAACTTGCCTGAGTCCAATGAGATGGTAAGATGGAATGCCCACACACAAGTTACATGAAGTGGGTTTATTACTTACAGATTGGCCCTGAGGCACAACAGAAGCCCGGAATTCATTGTGAGCCAATCTCCCAAGGCTCAAGAAAGCTACCGAGGGCGGATGGATTCTCACAAGTGGGGCATGTGTCCCACTTGCACTGCAGCTGAGGGACACTAGAAAGCATCCCACACTGGATTTAATACCCTAGGGACCACATGACACGCTGGGCAAAAGTGTTGATGGACATCTTGTTTCTCAGAGGCAGACAGGAACAGAGAGAGCCTGAGCTGTTCTTGTCAGTCCCTCTTTATCGCATGATGTTGCATTCCCAGCACATTCTACAGTTATTTTTGAGAACACACGTGCGAAAGAGGGAAGAACTGGGCGAGTCTAAGGTGACCTGGAGAATTGTCCTGCAGCTTGTTCTTGAATGTTCATATCAACTTTACTCATAATAGCCAAAAACTGGAAATAACCAATGCCCAACAATACATCGATAAACACATTGTGGCAAATTCATACAGTGAGATACCACTCAGTAATGAACAGGAATGAACTGCAGATACTTCCAACAATACTTGCAACATGGATGAGTCTTTAGAATGTGCTCAGCAAAATGACAATCTAAAATTAATTACTAGGCTGGGAACGGTGGCTCAAGCCTGTAATCCCAGCACTTTGGGAGGCCGAGGCAGGAAGATCACCTGAGGTCAGGAGTTCGAGACCAGCCTGTCCAACATGGTGAAACCCTGTCTCTACCAAAAAGTACAAAAATTAGCCGGGTGTGGTAGCAAGCATCGGTAATCCCAGCTACTCGGGAGGCTGAGACAGGAGAATCGCTTCAACCTGGGAGGCAGAGGTTGCAGTGAGCCAAGATTGTGCCACTGCACTCCAGCCTTGGCGACAGAGGAAGATTCTGTCTCAAAAATAAATAAATAAAATAAAATAAATAACCATATGATTTCATTTCTACAAAATGCTAGAGATTACAGATTTATTATGGAGTGACTGAAAGCAAATCAGTGGTTGCTTGGGATAGGGAAGTGGGAGACACTGACTGGAAAGGACCCAAAGGGAATCTTTAGGGTGAAGCCAATGTTCTATATCTTGATGTGGTGTCAGTTACAAGGAAGTATGAATTTGTTACAATTCATCAAATTAGGTATACTTTAGAAGAGTATATTATATATAATATATATTTAATATATTTTAAAATATATATATATATAATTTTTTTTTCTGAAACAGAGTCTTGCTTTATCACCCAGGCTGGAGTGCGGTGGCACGATCTTGGCTCACTGCAACCTCCGCCTCCCAGGTTCAAGCGATTTTCCTGCCTCAGCCTCCCGAGTAGCTGGGATTACAGGTGCGCCACCACGCCAGGCTAATTTTTGTATTTTTAGTAGAGATGGGGCTTCACCATGCTGGCAGGCTGGTCTCGAACTCCTGACCTTGTGATCCACCCGTCTTGGCCTCCCAAAGTGCTGGGATTACAGGCGTGAGCCACCATGCCCAGCCTAGAAGAGCATATTTTATAAACTACAAATTATGCCTCAATAAAGTTGATTCGAAAACAGACATAAAAATTGTTGTCTCATATCAAGCAGAGTCCCATGGAATAAAAAAATTGTCTTGGCCGGGCATGGTGGCTCATGCCTGTAATCCCAGCACTTTGGGAGGCCCAGGCAGGTGGATCACCTGAGGTCAGGAGTTCAAGATCAGCCTGGCTAACATGGTGAAACCCCATCTCTACTAAAAATACAGAATTAGCTGGGCATGGTGGCGCACGCCTGTAATCCCAGCTACTCGGGAGGCTAAGGCAGGAGAATCACTTGAAACCAGCAGGCAGAGGTTGCAGTGAGCCAGAATTGCACCCTGCACCCCAGCCTGGGTGACAGAGTAAGACTCCATCTCCAAAAAAAAAAAAAAAAAAAGTTGTCTCAGTTCATAGCAGCTTGTTTCTAACTATTAAAAGCTGGAAACAACCCACAACCCAAATGTTCGAGTGAATGGATAAACAAAGTGTCACACATCCATACAATGACTGCAACTCAGCAATAAAAAGAAGTCAGCTATTGCTATATACAGCAACATGGATGAATCTCAAAATAATTATGCCAAATCAAAGAAGCCAGACATAAAAAGAGTGCATACTATATGATTCCATTTATGTAAAACTACTCTATGGTGACAGCAGATCAGTGGTCGCTTGAGTAGGAGTTCTAGGATGCAACGAGAGGATTACAAAGGAGTGTGGGGGAACTGTGGAGTAATAGATGTGTTCTACCTTGATTATGGTAATGGCTTCATGGATGTGTATATGTCATGTGAATCTAATTGTATGCTTATAAAAATATACAGCATATTGCATGTCAATTATCTCTCTAACGCTGTTTAAGAAACAGACACTACATCTTTTTGTTGGAACAGCTAAAATTAGAAGAAACTAACAACACTAAGTATTGGTGAGGATGTGAGCAACTGGAGCTCTCATGGCTTATTCACGGGGATGCTGTGTAATACAGACATGTTGCAAAAGTTTGGCAGTTCCTTATAAAATTAAATATACACTTACCCCACAACAGCAATCCCAGTACAAGGGAAATAAAAACAATTCACCCAAAAATCTCTATGCAAATGTTTATGGCAGCTTTGTTCAAAATTCGAATATTGGTAAATAACCCAAATATCCTTCAACTAGTAGATGGAAAACAAATTGTGGTATATCCACAGCATACTCAGCAACAAAAGGGAATGAACTGTTGATCTACTCAGCAACATGGAGGAAGCTCAAAAGCATTATGCTAAATGAAAGAAGCCACATTTGAAAGGCTACATACTCTGTTATTCCATTTATACAACATTCTAGAAAAAGCAAAACTATAGGGACAGAAAATAGGTCAGCATTTGCCAAAGTCTGGGGTTGGTGGGAATGGATTGCTACAAAATGCCATGAGGGAATTTTAGGGGATGATGGAATGGTTGTATATTTTGATTGTGGTGGTGGTGGTGATGGTTATAAAACTACGCATTTGTCAAAATTTGTAGAACTGTACACTAAAAGAGGTGAATTTTACTATTTGACTATTTTTTAAGTCATCTCAGAGGTAAAAATGATCCCTTATGACTTGCAAGGGTTATGTACCATAAAATTAGTTCAAAAGATCTAATTTGATAAGGTATTAGATGAGAGCTTTCAAAACAATATCAACTTTATTCTTCTCTGCAATATATAGACTTGCATAAATATGCATAACTGTTACCATGTGTTAAAATGAATCTAACCTTGGAAATGTTATCTGAACAAATGGGTCAGGTAAGATACCCAGACTCCAAACACAATCCCCATGTCTTGTGAAAATAACTTCGAAAATGAAACTTGTAATTCTTGATCAATTGTTATGTTGGATGTAACTGACATTTCTATATTCTTAAAAGGTATAAATATTTGTAGGACTTCAATGTCAAATCAGTGAGAGATGTGGTACTTCCAGCTGTCATACACGTCTGAATGATTAAACACTTATGACTGTCAGATTTTTAAACAAATATCTGGGTGTCTTAACCTAGGTCCTCTAGAAAGCAGAGCCCAAGGTAAGGATTAAAGCACTGGTATTTTATTTATTATTTATTTTTATTATACTTTAAGTTCTAGGGTACATGTGCACAATGTGCAGGTTTGTTACATATGTAACAACCCAAATGTCCATCAATGATAGACTGGATTAAGAAAATGTGGCACATATACACCACGGAATACTATGCAGCCATAAAAATTGATGAGTTCATGTCCTTTGTAGGGACATGGATGAAGCTGGAAACCATCATTCTAAGCAAACTATCACAAGGACAGAAAACCAAACACTGCATGTTCTCACTCATAGGTGGGAATTGAACAATGAGAACACTTGGACACACGGCGGGGAACATCATACACCGGGGCCTGTCATGAGGTGGGGGGATGGGGGAGGGATAGCATTAGGAGAAATACCTAATGTAAATGACGAGTTAATGGGTGCAGCACACCAACACGGCACATGTAAGCACTGGTATTTTATTTGGGATATGTAAGAACGGAGAGGTGAGGGCGAGGAAAAAGGTAAATGAAGCAAGGAACGATGCATAGCAATGTGATGTAATGCATTACCTCACCGCAGGCTTCACAGTGAGCCAGGAGGACACACGGAGTGTTTGCCAAGTGCATTTACTTAGCCAAACACATTTGCCAGACAACCTGTGTGTCTTCTCTGGAAGGCATGCAAGGCAAAACCATGGCTGAAAGGAGTTCACAGGAGGGAGACAGGAGGGGGCGCTTGCCTGCCAGGCTCCCTCCTGTCCTCTGCATTTCACTAATCAAGGCCCTCCAGAGGGAGCTGACTCCTCCATACTTCTGGATCATTGCCTTAAACCTGTCAGCAGAAGCTCAAGGGGTTGATGGGGTTGATGGAATCTGAGACAGTGCTCTAGAATCTGTGTTTCATACAGGATGAGATATAAATGAAACAAATGCTAAATAATGACACAAGGTACCTTGCCGAGAGAGGAATCATCCACCTGGAAGGGTAGGCTGTTTGTGAATAATGTAGGGTGGGAGAGAAGGCTTTACTAAGGAGATGGGCTTAAAGAATGTGAACGATGTGCTCACAGAGGCCACAGAAGAGAAATTATAGCCAGGAGAACAACCTGAAAGACAAAGGACATGGTGGCATAAGCGCATGTAACACAATGTACTCAGGAAATGGCTGGCATCCTGAGATATGGAGTGGAATACAGTACAGGGCTTTGTAAACTCAGCTTGGAGTCAGATCACAGAAAGCCTTGACAAGGAACTGAAAATGGGTTCTGAAGGCCAGAAGCCATTCAAGATTCCCAAAGGGAAAAACACAAATCAGCTTGTTTTCAGGACATAATTCTGGGGCAGTTGCTAGAATTACATCAGAAAGGAGGTTCACACAGGATACTAGAAGGGTCCTCCCTTCCATAGTAGAAGTGTTTGTGGTGAACAAAAATTAAAATTTCAAAGATGGTAACTGTCAGAATGGAGAAAAATAAAACTTAAATGTGTGCAGCAGGAGGAAAGTAAACAAAAACCAAGCTGACTACCTTATTACAAGGCCACCATGACAAGACTAGAGCGTCCATCATCAACTTTTAGTGCCTCAATGTTAAGTACGGACAAATGAGCAGTAAACATGGTCATGAGGTATTTCAAGAACACTTCTAAGAGCAGAGACAGAGGTATAAACAAATAGCGGACGGGAAAGAAAAAAAAGTTGATTCAGGGAACAGAAGAAATGTAGAAATAATTGACATTAGAGAGATAATGAATTCATTTTCTAATAGCATTTTTTCCAGAAAAAAAAAATGAGCTAGCTCTTGGAAATTAAAATCATAGAGCAGAAAAAATATATATAGCAGAAAATATAGATAGCCAACAGAAAGGTAGAAAATAAAGCTGAGAAAATCATCCTAAATTTTAAAAAAAGGCAAAAGGTTAAAAATGGAAAACAAGAGAAAAAAAAACTTAGAGGTACATTTCAGAAAATCCCACATTCAACTAATAAAACTCCCCCTCCCGCAAAAAAAAAATGTGATTAAAATTGAAATATCCCAGAACTGAAGCACATAACTTGCCAGATTGAAAAAGCTCACTAAGTATTTAGCATTATGAATTAAAAAGCACCCACACTGGCTGGGCTCGGTGACTCACACCTGTGATTTCAGCACTTTAGGAGGCCGAGGCGGACGGATCACTTGAGGTCAGGAGTTTGAGACCAGCCTGGCCAATGTGGTGAAACCCCGTCTCTACCAAAAATACAAAAATTAGTCAGGCATTGTGGCATGTGCCTGTAGTCCCACCTACTTGGGAGGTTGAGGCAAGAGAATCGCTTGAACCTGGGAGACCGAAGTTGCAGTGAGCCGAGATCATGCTACTACACTCCAGCTACTACACTCCAAAAAGCACCCACTAAGTCATAACATGAAATTTCAGAACACCTGAGATAAAGATCCTAAAGCTGCCAGAGAGGAAAATTACAGGTCACAAATAAAAGCTCTGCAGTCAGGATAGCACAGGATTTCAACAGCAGAGATGAAATCTAGAACAACAATGAATTAATGCATTTAAAACTGCTTACCTACAATTCCACTATCAAACTATCAAAGGAGTGAAAGAGTAAAATAAACCCATTTCACTCAGGCAAAGGTCTTGAAAAGTTTATATCCCAATGACCTTCCCTGGGATGCTGAAAGATATACTCCACCCAACAGGAAAGTAAACCAAAAAGCAGCAGCTATGGGATCCAAGAGACAGGAGAGGAAGAAATGACCAGGGTGAAGGTAAAGAGAAATCCCAGGGCAGAAGCTATGCCTGAGGTCTAGAGAATAACCAACGTGCAGTGGCTCATGCCTGTAATCCCAGCACTTTGGGAGGCCAAGGCGGGCAGATCACTTGAGGTCAGGATTTCGAGATCAGCCTGGCCAACATGGTGAAACCCACTCTCTACCAAAAATTTAAAAATTAGCTGGGTGTGGTGGTGCATGCCTGTAATCCTAGCTACTCAGGAGGTTGAGGTGGGAGGATTGCTTGAACTCAGGAGGCGGAGGCTGCAGTGAGCCAAGATCACACCACTGCACTCAAGCCTGGGCAACAGAGTGAGATCTTGTCTTCAAAAAAAAAGAATAACCAAGGTGCCTGTTCTGGGCTGAGTTGTGTCACTCCAAAAGTCATGTTAAAGTTCTAACCACAGTATCTCAGTATGTGACTGTATTTGGAAATGGGCCTTTAAAGAGGTAAATAAGTAAAAGTGAAGTCACTAGAGTGGGCCCCAATCCAATATGACCAGCGTCCTTTTTCTTTTTCTTTTCTTTTAAATTGAGGTCCCATTCCAATTAGCATCTTTTTAAGGTAAGGAAATTTAGACACAGAGAGACACAAAGGGAAGACCATGTGAAGACACAGGAAGACGGCCATTTACAAGACAAGAAGAGAGGCCTCTGAAGAAACCAACCCTGCTGACACCTTGCTCTTTCCATCTCCAGAATTGTGAGAAAATTAATTTCTCTTATTTAAGCCACCCAATCTGTGGTACTTTGCTATGGCAGCCCTAGTAAACGAATATAGCACTGAACCCAGAACAAGGGAACCAGGAAAGATTAAGAAAAAAAAAAAAGAATTTGATGTATATACAAGATTACATAATGCTATCAGAGATTTGGGGGATGAATTCATCATCAATCCATAGGAAAAGAGGCAAACAAATGAAGTAAAAGTGAGGGGGGAAAAGCGGTCTGAGAAACACAATCATGGTACACTATGGCTCATGATGAATATTTAGCTAGTAAATAACATGAACTTAGATCGCTGACTTAACCAAAGGTTGAGAAACAACTGTGGTGTGGTGTGGGTGGATATTATGAAAGAGCTAAATTCTTATCTACCATAGGAGGAAATCAACAGGTAATAACGCAAATGGAAAAATCAAGAAGTGGCGATATAAGCACATTATTTAAATATGGAGGCAAATGCCAATAAATAATGCAAAAATACTTAAAGTGGCTGCCTTTGGGAAATGATATCCAGGAGTAAGGTGGAAGACCACCCCTTTTCATGATAATCTCAGTGGAGCTATTTGAATTATAAACAACTCATAGGTGTTTATGAATAATGAAAGAATTTTAAAACCTGAACAGACCACTAAAGACCTTTTTATTAAATTGTATATATATATATATATATATATATATATATATATATAATTTTGAGACACAGTCTCACTCCGTGGCCCAGGCTGGAGTGTGGTGGGGTGATCTTGGCTCACTGCAACCTCCGCCTCCCAGGTTCAAGCAATTCTCCTGCCTCAGCGTCCCAAGTAGCTGGGATTATAGGTGAGCGCCATCACACCCAGCTAATTTTTGTATTTTTAGTACAGATGGGGTTTTGCCATGTTGGGCAGGCTGATCTTGAACTCCTGAGCTCAGGTGATCTTGGCCTCCCAAAGTGTTGGGATTACAGGCGTAAGCCACTGCATCCAGCCTAAAGACATTTTTAAACAAAAGACTTGCTGGTCCTCTTAGCCAGACACAGAACAAGTGTGTTAAATAAATAAGACATGAAACATCTAATGGTGACAAGATTTTTTAACAGGCCATGTTAACTGAAATGAGGAGGACACAGAGGGGACAATAGGGTCAGGAAACTTTTTTGAAGGTGTAGTGTTTATATGATGGCACTTCTGCTGACAGCGTCCTCCTCAGAAGTTGCCTGCCCAGGGGCTCTTTAAAACAGACTAGGTGGATTTCCATGTCTGCCCCTGCTTGTTCTTTTTGCCTCGCCAGTTGTCTTGCTCCGATTTCTTCCCAAGTGGGCTTTCATGATGTATTCATGATGAGCCTTCATGACATACTCTACAAGACTAGCCTTTTAGCAAGAACTTTTATATCTCTGTTAAATGTGACAAGCAGAGAAAAACTGTGTAGCCATCACTTAGATGTCATATAGCAATGTGACCAAGCCTATGTTACAAAAATCATGTAGGTTTTACTTATTTTCCTTTCTCTTTGTCCTTAACTTCCTCCAGGCAGGATTGCTTGCATGTAGTCATTTTGGTAGAGGGTAGTCACTAATAAGTGATTAACTTCATATCCTAACCCCCAGGGGCGGCTTGCAAGATTGATGAACTTGTTTTTCTTGTAAAGAACAATGATCCCTGGGTCATGCCGACCTCCTTGATGGCACCCAGAAGTTTGATTGGCCAAGGGATGCAAGCAGCTTTGATAATCAGGGGATCTCACTTCCCATATACCTACCTTACTCATAAAAGCCACTGGTTACATGCAAAGGGAGGCTGAATTTGAGAATTTGCCTCTCCCACCCTCATGCTTTGGTCAAATTGAATAAACCTTTCTCTGCTCTGAAGCACCGATGTGTCAGTGTTTGGCTTACTGCGCATCAGGTACTTGAACCTAACTTTTGGGGTTCTGCAACAGATTTTGGCAACCATGCCAGGTCTAGCATGGCAGTAGGCCCCGGCCAGGTTAGGCGAACGAGTGCCCCAGCAGCCGCCCAAGTGTGTTGGTCAGGGGGCCCTAAAGTCGCTCTTCTAGGTCAGTGTAGGCTGCTGTTGGTACTCTAGAAGCTTAGAGTAGAGAAACATCTCAGACTGCTATCTGGACTTCTGGTTTTGGTTTGAAGGGTAAGTCACTGCAGTGCACACAGCCATATCTCACTCTCTCTGCTTGCATTGTGAAGAGGGCCCTTTTGGGGGAGTAACAGAATGGTGGACTATGCCCATTTGCTTGTTTGCTTTCCTGTAGGGAGTTTGGTTTTCTGTTTGTGATTTTGTTTTGTTGTTGTTGTTGTTTGGTTTGGGGTGTGTTTGTGTGTGTATCTGTGTGTGTGTGTGTGTGTGTGTGTGTGGTGTGTGTTATGTGAAAAGACTGAACAGGGCAAATTTGGAATTGATCCCAGAGAGTAGCATCATTGGCTGCATTCTCCAGAATTGGGCCACTTTCAGCTATGAGCCCATGAAGAAAAATAAAAATTTTTTAATTGTAACGCTGCTTGGCCTCAATATGCCTTAGAATTTGGGAAAAAATGGCTGACAAACAGTTCTTTAAGTTATGCTACTATAATACAACTGGAACTATTCTGTAAGAGCAGAGAAAATAGGATGCAATTCTGTATGTCCAGGCTTTTATACTCTTTTATCAGAATGAACCTACTCAAAAGAGGTATAATTTGATGCTGCAAAAGGAAAAACAGCCCAAACCTAAGGTTTTAGACTCCCACCATTAGATGGGGAAGACAGGGCACTGCTTGGTGCTTTGAATCCCCTGAATAATCATCCTGATCCTCTGCCCCCCAGTCAGCTATGGCTCCAGCACCTCCACCTCCTTATGGGATTGTCTGGAGCAGGAGGGGAACACTCCCAAACCTGTCCTCCCCATGGAATTAGGACAGGTTGTGGTCTTGCCTTCCTGCAACTGACAGGAAACCCAGTTTGGCCTGGGACCCACTGGTCCCTTAGTAGGGCAGTTTCCTCTGTGTCAATTCCCCACTGTGGGACTTGAATGGACAACAGTTTGGCATGATGTGGTTACATTTCCTTTTCCCACTTTGGAGCTGTTCAGTGGGAAAACAATATCTTTGGAAAAACAATAATCCCCCCTATCCCAACCCAAGCAAATGGCTGGGCTATTCTTGTCTATATTTCTGACCTACCACCCGACAAGGGCAGATACTCACTTTGTTAAAGTGCTGCTCACAGCAGAAGAAAGGCATGTAGTCACAGAAAAGGCTAGGGAAGAAGCAAACCGGCTCCATCTGGAGGCGGGAAACAATCACCCCTGGCCAATAGACTCAGTCCCTAACGCAGAGACCAGTTGGGATGTAAATGGTGGGGCCTTTCCCACTTAGGACACTATGAGAACCACATCCTTGAAGGTTTGAAGAAAGGGGTTACTCAGGTTAAGAGCCTCAATAAGGTACAGGAAGTACAGCGGCAAGCATATGAGGACCCTTTGTAATTCCTAGAAAGACTCCATCAGACATGTGGGAAGTAGGTTGACGCTAACTAACCCTGAGGCACCGGACAATCAGAGAATGGTAAATGTGACCTTTATCAGCCACAGTGCCCTGATATTCAAAGAAAACTGCAAAAGGTAAATGGGATCCTTGGGTTGCCAATCTCACATTTAGTGGACTTAGCTTTTAAAGTGTACTATGCTCAGGATGAGGCTCAGGAAAGTGCAAATTGAAGCAACAAGTAACTCGCTGGCAGCTGTGCTTGACTACCAACCTAGGGGAAAAGGAAGAAATCAAAGAGCGGCTCACGCCCCCTTCAGAAAAAAAACCAATATGCCTATTGTAAGAAGGAGGGACACTGGAAAAAGGGCTGTCCCAAATTGACCAAAGCAGCTGGCAAGTGCAGTCTCCCTCAAAATCAGATGAGGAGAGAGAATAATATTTAGATGAAGACTGATGTGTCCCAGGGACTCCCTTAGACTTGGAGCAACCAGTGGCTATATCCCCACAGGATTCCTAGCTACAACTGACAGTGGGGAACAGAATGATTGACTTTTTACTTGACACAGTGCCACATATTAATTAATTAACAATTGTCTCTCTCCAACTTTGGGAAAAACCATTACTGTTACACGGATATTGGGAGACACCATTATCCCTTTCTACAATCTTCAGGTTACCATTTACGAGAGACCGGCCTAGGGCATAGTTTCTTGTACATGCTTAATGCCCAGTGCCCCTCCTGGGCTGGGATTTGCTTGCCAAATTGTATGCTCAACTTGTCTTTCCCCCCAGATGCCTAGATATAATGATTCCTTCTGAACAAGTTTGCAGGTTTCAAATACTCCTGCTGCAACCAGAAAACGAAGAGGTTCAGGACATTCCAGAAGAAATTCTCACGCAGGTAAGGAGAGATGTTTGGGCCCAAGGGAAGCCAGGGAGAGTGGTCACAGCCAAACCCATAAAAATTAAAAGAGAGACACAGAATACCCATTAAAGGAAGTGGCATGAAAGGGTATTCAACCACTCTTGGAAGGCTTTTTTGGCACAAGGACTGATTTGGTCCTGTAATTCTCCCTTTAACATTCCTGTTCTACTGTGGGCAGCAAGCCACCCAGGTGCTGAGGCAAGAGACCGAGGGCACGAGTTGTTCCAGTATAATAAAATATATAAAACAACAAGAGTTATACTAGATCTAAATCATAGACATGATTATATATGAATATCATTAATCATTAGTTTGTAGCAATTACTCTTTATTCCAATACTGTAATAATCCTCGCTCTATAATCATAACCTAGGAAAAACCAGGCCATACAGAGATAGGAACCGAAGGGACATAGTGAGTGAGAAGTGATCAGAAGACAAGAGTGCAAGCCTTCTGTTATGCCCGGACAGGGCCACCAGAGGGCTCCTTGGTCTAGTGGTAATGCCAGCGTCTGGGAAGACGCCCATTGCCAAGCGGACCGTGGTCTAGCAGTAGCATCAGTGTCAAGGAAAAACACCCGCTACTTAGCAGATCGGGAAAGGGAGTCTCCCTTTCCCTGGGGGAGTTTAGAGGAGACTCTACTCCTCCACCTCTTATGGAGGGCCTGACATCAGTCAGGCCTGCCCGCAGTTATCCGGAGGCCTGACCCTGTCTCCCTGTGATGCTGTGCTTCAGTGGTCACGCTCCTAGTCTGCTTTCAAGTTCCATCCTGTACACCTGGCTCTGCCTTTTAGATAACAGTAGCAAAATTAATGAAAGTACTAAAAGTCTCTGATATGCAGAAATAATGGCGTAAGCTGTCTCCCTCTCGCTCTCCCTCTCTCCGCCTCGGCTGCCAGGCACAGAAGGGCCCCCTGTCCAGTGGACACGTGACTCACATGACCTTATCAATCACTAGAGATGACTCACACTCTTTACCCTGCCCCTTTTGCCTTGTATCCAATAAATAACAGTGCAGCCAGGCATTCGGGGCTACTACTGGTCTCTGCATCTTGGTGGTAGTGGTCCCCCAGGCCCAGCTGTCTTTTATCTCTTTGTCTTGTGTCTTTATTTCTACAATCTCTCGTCTCCACACATGGGGAGAAAAACCCACTGACCCTGTGGGGCTGGTCCCTACATCTTACCATCATGCAAGTCCCATTAAGACAACTACAGTTTCGGCTGGGCGTGGTGGCTCACGCCTGTAATCCCAGCACTTTGGGAGGCCGAGGCGGGCGTATCACGAGGTCAGGAGATCAAGACCATCCTGGCTAACATGGTAAAACCCCATTTCTACTAAAAATACAAAAAAATTAGCCAGGCGTGGTGGCAGGCACCTGTAGTCCCAGCTACTCAGGAGGCTGAGGCAGGAGAATGGCTTGAACCTGGGAGGCGGAGCTTGCAGTGAGCCGAAATCGTGCCACTGCACTCCAGGCTGGGTGACAGAGCGAGATTCGTCTCAAAAAAAAAAAGACAACTACAGTTTGTACAAGACTTAGGGCCAGTAATGAAACAGTCTAGGACATACACCCTACGGTAACTAACCCCTATAGCTTGCTGATCACTTTGTCAGGAGAACTAGGTTGGTTTACAGATTTGGACTGTAAAGATGCCTTATTTTGCATTAGACAAGGAGACACGAGAGATCTTTGAATTTGAATCTCTGAGGCTGGGACACAGGTCAATCAGCAGTACTGTTATCTCAAGGATTTAAAAATTCCCCCACAATCTTTGGGAAATTTTTGGCATGGAACTTAACGGACGTCTGGCTGACAGAAGGAACGCTTTTACAATATGTGGATGAAATCTTTGTTGCAAGACCTTCAGAGCTTTCCTTGAAAATACCATTCAAATACTGAATTTCCTAGTGGTAACAGGCTACTGGGTTTCCAAAAAGAAAGCCCAGATCTGCCAAAAGATAGTAAAATACTTAGGGTCTGAACTGAATAAGGGGCATAGAAACCTTCCCCCAGGCCACCTGGAGGCAATCGTCTGGGTAGCTGTCCCAATCTCCTGTAAACAACTGCAACGGTTTCTAGGAATGATGGGATTCTGTTGAATTTGGATTTTGAATTTTGGACTTACGGTAAAACTCCTTTATGAGGCCCTAAAAGGAAAAAATTCTGAGCCCCTGATCTGGACTTCAGAATGCCAAAATTAAAAGTCAAAGAGGCTGAGCATGGTGGCTCATGCCTGTAATCCCAGCACTTTGGGAGGCCGAGGCAGTCAGATCACTTGAGGTCAGGAGTTCGAGACCTGCCTGGCCTACACGGCAAAACCCTGTCTCTACTAAAAAATACAAAAATTAGCCGGGCATGGTGGTGGGTGCCTGTAATCCCAGCTGCTCGGGAGGTTGAGGCTGGAGAATCCAGGAGGCAAAGGTTGCCGTGAGCTGAGATCGCGTCACTGCACTCCAGCCTGAGTGACAAGAACGAAACTCCATGTCAAAAAAAATAAATAAGTAAATAAAATAAAGTCAAAGAAAAGTTAAAGACTGCCTCTTTGCTGGGCCTTCCAGATTTAAGAAAGCCCTCTAATTTAGTTGTGCACAAAAAACAAGCCATGGGCTTGGGTGTCCTAACTCAAAGCTTGGGAACTGACTGAAGACTGATTGCCTGTTTCTCTGAACAGTTTGACCAGGTGGTGAGGGTTGGTCCCCCTGCCTCCGAGCAGTGGCTGCAACTTGCAACCTCTTCTAGGAGGCTGAAAAGCTAACTCTAGCTCAGCTCATCACTGTCCACACACTGCATCACATCTCCCGTCTCTTAGATCAAAAAGGTGGATACTGGCTGACCTCTGAGAGGTTGGGAAAATACCAAGCCATCCACCCTCCTTGACAATCCAGAGGTAAAGTTAAAGGTGTTCTCGGTTCTTAACTCTGCTACCTTAATACCTCCAGAGAAGGAGCCAGGGCCCATACAAAATTGCCTTCCAATTAATGAGCAGGCCTTTCCAAGGCAACCAGACCTGGCAGATCAGCCCCTGCTGTGCTCCAAACTAGGACTGTTCACAGATGCAAGCAGCTTCATGGACCATGGACATCATCATGCTGAATTTGAGGTCATTACCTTACAAGGAATTAAGGAAGCCAAAGCCTTATTGCTAGGCACCTCAGCTCAGTGGGCCAAGGTGCCCTTATGCATGCCCTCCAATTGGGTAAGAAAAAAAATTATGAATATTTACATAGACTCCCAATATGATTTATTGGTGGCACATGCCCACAGAGCTATGTAGAGAGAGGTCTTTTGACTAGCAAAAATAAAGAAATCAAATATACTTCTGATATTTTGGCCTTATTAGAATCTGTAAAAGGCCAGGCATGGTGGCTCATGCCTATAATCCCAGCACTTTGGGAGGCTGAGGCGGGTGAATCACCTAAGGTCAGGAGTTCAAGACCAGCCTGGCCAACATGGTGAAACCTCGTCTCTACTAAAAAATATAAAAATTAGCCAGGCACGGTGACACATGCCTGTAGTCCCAGCTACTTGGGAGGCTGAGGCAGGAGAATCACTTGAACCCGGGAGGCAGAAGTTGCAGTGAGCCGAGATTGTGCCACTGCACCCTAGCCTGAGCAACAGAGTGAGACTCTATCTCAAAAAAAAAAAAAAAAAAATCAGTAAATGCCCCCTCTAATAGTGGCTATCATCCACTGTCCCAGCCATCAAAAAGGAGACTCCCGAATAGTCAAAGGAAATTAACTTGCCGACCTGGCAGCCAAGCAAGCCACAAAAACATTGGACTCTGAGGCTTTCTTAGCCCCACTAATACCTCACATTGATCTGACCAACTTCCAACCTTGCTATACCAAAGGAGATTTAAAGTGAGCCAAGGAATGGGGATTCACATCCCAGCCCTGGCCCATCCAGGCTGGAAATGTAATCTGGAAGGTATCGTATTGGTTCCCAGTGCCCTCCTTAAAGATATAGTGAGCTAGTTTCATCAGAGCATCCATTACAGAAAAGATGCAACCCTTCAATGGCATGTGAGTTCTTGATTGGCCCCGACATGCAATGGGGTCATTCAAAATGTGATCTATCAATGCATGCTTTGTGCCCAAACTGCCCTAAAACTGGACCCCACCCCTGTTCAAGGGTACAACATTGAGGAGACTCTCCATGCAAGGACTGGCAAGTTAATTTCACCACAATGCCACGGGTGCCTGGAGGCTACAGGGCATCTTTTTGTACAAAAAACATCTTTTTGTTTTTTGTAGACACATTTACAGGATGGGTAGAAGCATACCCTATCCGAACAGAAAGGGAGCTGAAGTAGCCCACACTATACTAAAGAGATAATTCCCCAGTATGAACTCCCTTTGACGATTCAGAGTGACCATGGTGCGGTGTTCATCTCTCAGGTAGTACAGGAAGTGTCTCAAGTCCTAGACATTGAATGGAAACTTCATGCAGCACAGCCACAGCCCACTGGAAAGACTAAAAAACTGAATCAAACTATTTAAAGAACAATTAGGCCAGGTGTGGTGGCTTATACCTGTAATCCCAGCATTTTGGGAGGCCAAGGCAGGTGGATTATTTGAGCCCAGGAGTTCGAGACCAGCCTGGCCAACATGGCAAACCCCATCTCTACTAAAAATACAAAAAAAATTAGCTGGACGTGGAGGCGCATGCCCTTAGTCCCAGCTGCTTGGGAGGCTGAGGCACACGAATTGCTTGAAGCCGGGAGGTGGAGATTGCAGTGAGCCGTGATCATGCCACTCCACTCCAGCCTGGGCGACAGAGTGAGACTGTCTCAAAAACAAAAAAAAAAAAACAAAAAAAACAAAAAAAAACTGCTGCTAAAGTGTGCCAGGAAACTAATCTAACTTGGGACAAAGTACTACCTTCTCTCCTGCTGAGGATTTGGGTCATTCCCTGAAACAGTCTCTAGTTGAGCCCTTTAGAAATTACGTATGAGAGACCTTTCCTAGCCATGTTGGGGCTAGATCAGGCTATAAAATCTTAGAAAGGGAAGGAGCTATTAGACATTATTTAAAATTGCTAAATGAAATATCGACTTCTGTTCATGAGTTTGCTTCTTCCCCATGGACAGGCCACTTCACCCTTTCTAGGCTAGAGACCAAGTTCTACTTAAAACCTGGAGGGAGACTGGACTGAATCACCAACTAGCCCCTCAAAGGGTAAGACTCTATGAGGTCCTTCTGACCACGCATTCATCAATTGGGCAGGAGTTAAACCGTGGGTACATTATACCTGGATAAAAATTGCCCCCGCCTCAGCCCGACCTATCAGGTTAATAGACCTGAAAGGACATGTGAACCAACTAAAAACCTGAAGCTGCTTTTGAAGAAAACATCCACAGATAAGTAAAGCCTTCTTGCTAAGCACCACAGTACTATATGGCACCACAGTACTATATGGCTTACGGTGTCTGCTGAAACCGATCTTTTCCTACAATGGGCACATTACGCAGATAGCCTACAGAAGCTCGTAGGGTTTGAGGGCTGTTACCTATCTCTAGCACGTTGGTATTACCTTGGTGGGTCTTGCTCTTACAAGGAAACAACTGAGTACAGTAACAAACTTTTATGAAAAACTATTCCAAAGAAAATCAGGTCTCTGGTGTGCTAACACGAGGAAATGTAAGGCTATGGCCTGGCATTAATATAACCCTTCACAACCCAGGTCACAGAAAATCTTTTACTATAAATCAGACTGTTCAACGAACTTTTGAATACACTGCTCCTCCTCTCCTGAAGGAATTTCCCTTGGCAGCCCCCCAAATTTTGGCTATTAATAGCCACTATACTGAGGAAGGTTTTTATCAAGCTTGGGATGATTATCTTTGAATGACTGTGTTCCCCTACCCTTATCCTGCCACCAGCCACATAAATCAAATTGCCCCTTTATGTTGGGAACAAAAAAAAAAAAACAGCATTCTTATGATAACTGGCCAAATATCACTAAGAATATGGGCTGGATGCTCCCCCCACCAGTGTGAACATACTCCAGGGCTGCAACAAACTGACTGGTTTGCTACCAATTGGACACAGGCCAGGAATTCAATGGCTAGCTTCATATGGAGTGCAATGGCTATGTGGGACTAATCTTTGGCCCTGATTACCCATTGGCTAGATAGGACAATATGCTCTGGGATTCTCACAGGTCCAGGGCCATTTGGCAAAAACCAACGGACAACCTGGAAATTTCCCAAATGTGTTGCATCAATGGACCAAGTCAGTTTTCCACTGGTATGACCATCCCCTCTCCATTTTTGTTCCCCAAGTTAGTTTAAAAAATGTTATCTGACATGTTGAGATCCTAACAAATTATACCCAGCATGTGCTGAAGGATGCATTCAAAGGCATCTCTTTAGTCACCTCTCAGATGAATATGATGAAAAAAGCAGTTTTGTAGAACCACATGGCCCTTGATGTCTTCACAGCTACACAAGGAGAACTTGTGCCATAATGAAAACTGAATGCTATGTGTACATTCCAGACAATTCAGGAAACATCACCCTGGCCCTTCAAGATATGTACAAACTGATGCTGTGTCCAACCTCATGATGTCACTAAACCAACGATTATCTTAATACTTCCGGTCAGTACCCTCTTGGTGGAAAAAATTACTGGTAATTCTAGCTATGACTATAGGAACAGGAATACTCCTTGGCTGTGGATTATACTGCTGTGGCACTATATATGTGGGATTGCAAGATCGCCCTTCTCAAGCTCCTGACACCCTGTTCAACAATGTTACAACAAAATTGCCTAAGTCCCGGGACATGTGAATATTTTCAACTGCAGGTAAGTAAGTTCCATTCCTCAGCCCCCTAGGAATGCCCCTTGCCAGCGGGAAGTAGTTAGACTGAGTCAACACCCCAACTGAAGATTGAGGAAAGGAACAGTGTCAGTGGGGATACTGTAACCCAGCCTATATTAGAAAAATCATCAGGTGTTTATTTTACTTATTTTTCTTTCTCTGTCCTTAGCTTCCTCCAGGCAGGATTGCTTGCACGTAGTCATTTTGGTAGAGGGCAGTCACTAACAAGTGATTAACTTTATATCCTAACCCCCAGGGGCTGCTTGCAAGATTAACGTACTTGTTTTTCTTTTAAAGAACAATGATCCTTAGGTCATACTGACCTCCTTGATGGCATCCAGAAATTTGACTGGCCAAGGGACACGAGCAGCTTTGATCATCAGGGAAAGCCCCCGATTACGTGCAAAGGAAGGTCACATTTGAGAATCTGCTTCTCCCACCCTCATACTTTGGCCAAATTGAATAAACCTTTCTAAGCATTAATATGTCAGTGTTTAGCTTACTGTGCACCGGGTACATGAACCTAACTTTTGGGGTTCTACAACGGCAACCTGACTGAGCTAATCACGTACAGCCAAGAACAGCTGAGCTACAGTAGCTCCTTAAGATCAGGGTCCAGATGTTGTTCATAGATGAGAGAAGAGAAAATAACTATCACGTGCAGCATCAGACATTCAATGACACAAATCCTCAAAATCAGATGCTTTAAAAAATGAAGCCAATGGCTGGGCATGGTGGCTCATGCCTGTAATCCCAGCACTTTGGGAGGCCAAGGCAGGAGGATCGCTTGAGCTCAGGAGTTCAAGACCAACCTGGGCAACAAAGTGAGACCTTATCTCTATCAAAAATTTAAAAATAAATTAATTAATTAAAATAATTTTAAAATGAAGCCAGGTTGCTCAAGTATTCATCAAGTATTTACTGAGGCTTACTATGTGTTATGATGATGAGACACTTCTTTGAGCCATCAAAGGTTTCTGGCTTCCTCTGCAACTAAAAATAATTACCCTCCCCAATGAAGGGTCTGTGTGTTCCACAGGTATAGCAGAAGAGACAACTTGGAAAAAGTGAAGGTAGGCCAGGCACAGTGGCTCACGGCTATAATCCCAACACTTTGGAAGGCTGAGGTGAGTGGATTCGCTTGAGCTAAGGAGTTTCAGACCAGCCTGGGCAACATGGCAAAACCTGGTCTCTATTAAAAAAAATACAAAAAATTGGCCAGGCATTGTAGTCCACACCTGTAGTCTCAGCTACTAGGGAGGCTGAGGTGGGAGGATCACTTGAGCCAGGAGGCAGAGGCTGCAGTGAGCCTAGATGGCACCACTGCACTCCAGCCTGGGTGACAGAGCAAGACCCTGTCTCAAAAAAAAAAAAAAAAAAAAAAAAAAAGGTAAACCACAACTCCACTTAAGAGGAGAGGCAACTGGAGAAAGATCCCAGGAGGTTATATTCAACAACAGAGCAATAACACAGTAGTCTTGCCAGATATGCACAGCCTTTAAATGGACATATTCTACTCTGTTCATCACCTTTATAAAAGTTTTCAAGTTTTCTGGATAGTTCTACTCAGTTGATGGCAATTACCCTGCCAGGTAAATTACTCACTATAATTGAATAAACCAGCAATCTGGTTTATCAGTCAGTCTCTCTTGCTCAATTGACAATCCCTAAAAGTTCATCCATTCCTGTGTGAGACCGTATTTCTGACAATTCAGTCAAAGGAAGTTGGTCAAATCCCACAACTGACTGCCAAAGAAAGTAATATCTAATCACAAAAATACCACAATTAATTACAGGTAGTAACTAGGTTCTAAAGAAATTATCTCCTAAGTAGATTTTAATATAAATTTTCAACAGTTATAGAAAATAAAGATGGCCTTTGGGTCAATAACAGAACATAACAAAAACACTAAAAATTTCTGTACATAAACACACGCATATCACAAGTCTAGTCAGAAAGAAATACATAGAAAAACAAGATAGAATTTTAAAAATAATTTGCAAGGGAAGTTCTTAATGCTTCAGTTCTAAAATATTGTCTTCTTTTAGAAAAATTTAAGACTGGAATAACAGATTGTTTTTCCTGCAATGCTGTAATTACTGCAAATTTATCAGCAAAGAGGTAAACAGCAATGCAATTTTTCCTTAAGCTTGAATACATAAGGGAACAATAAAGAAACCTGATCAGACCTGAACTAATTAAAAGTCACACCAGTAATTTTCAGGCCAGCTCTGGTCTCCAGGTAGAATTCCAGGACAGGTTTGTATCACTGGGTCCATTCCCAACAGGCTGGATAGGAGAGTCTGGAGTAATTATAAGGATACCACCTTCTTCTATCCTGGGCTGCCCGACTGGCATTGGGCTTCACATTCCAAGAATACCTCCTGTGTGAATAGTCCTCTCCAGGGGGACCAGGAGGAGGGAGATGGTGTCTCTGGTAAACATGTGGATTCTCTGAAAATTTTCTTAAAGCAAAACAAAAAGTAATAAGCCATTACTAGGATTAATACAATAATTTTTATTTATTTTAAATTTATATTTTCATAAAATATTTTAAATTTATAAATTTACAAAATAATATATATTCTACTGTTTCCTACCTGTGTGACCTTAGCAGATAAAATACTTAATTGTTATTTCCCTAAGTTCTTTATAAAATGGAGCTAATAATACTTTTCACCTTCACGAGCTGTTATGAAGCTAAATTAAAAAAATACATTTCAATTACCTACAATGCCCTGGCACACCGTGGATTCCCAGAAGCCTTTCCACCTTTCCCTACAGAGATGAATGCATGCCCATACTATTCTAATCAAATACTTTCTCTCCCAAAGTCTGGCAGGGTTGACATAAGACAGAATAAGCTAGTTAGTACTGAAAACAGATAGCTGCTTCCACTTTATAAACGAACATACATAAATTAATTATAAAGTGTGAAAAACTTTAAGCATGGTATATGCAACAAATTTGAAAAATTAGGATTTAAATTAACTTGTTTCAAAAGCAAGACCAGAAAATCTCATATAATTATACAAAAGAAAATTTGGGGCTGGGCGTGGTGGCTCACACTTGTAATCCCAGCACTTTGGGAGGCCAAGGCGGGCGGATCACCTGAAGTCGGGAGTTCAAGACCAGCCTGACTAACATGGAGAAACCCCATCTCTATTAAAAATACAAAGTTAGCCAGGTGTGGTGGTGGGGGCCTGTAATCCCAGCTACTGGGGAGGCTGAGGCAGGAGAATCATTTGAAACCGGGAGGTGGAGGTTGCGGTGAGCCGAGATCACACCATTACACTCCAGCCTGGGCAACAAGAGCAAAACTCCATCTTACAAAAAAAAATAAAGAAACTTTGGAAATCTGAGAAAAGAAAAACTAACCCCCCGCTGCAGAGCCCTCAATCCCACTTACTATAATTCAATTAGTTAGTATTTCCTTTTGTTCTTTTCCCCAGCATCTTTTTCTGACTGTTGAATCACAGCCTATTAGTTTCACTTATCATAAATAAGCTAACACTTCCAATGGCTTTATAAAATGTTATAGTACGGATATAATTATTTAGCTACATTCTCCACTGTTACAAATATAGCAGCTACAAGTTTTTCTACAATCACAAATAATGCTGGGATTAACACTGCAAAACATATACTACTGTATCCTGAGCTAGCCCAGCATCTGACACATGGAAGGGAGTTTGAGAAATGTGCTGAATGATTAAGTAAATATAGCTTTTTCTGTACTTTGAAGTATTTCCTTAAGTCTCAGAATGAAATTACTAGGTAAAGTATTTTTATGGCTCTTGAAATTGTGCTTCAAAAGGCTTATACCAATTTTCAATGCCGCAAGTGACATGTTTTTTGAAATGTTTGTTTACATCTTTTAAAAATGTCAATTTTTTTGAAGTTTTTTTTTCCTTTTTTTAATAAAAACAGGATTCCAGCATGTTGCCCAGGGTGGTCTCAAATTCCTGGGCCCAAGCAGTCCTCCCACCTTGGCCTCCCTAAGTGCTGGGATTACAGGTGTGAGCCAATGCACCTGGCCTAAAAATGGCAATGTATTTTTGAAAGTGTTTACAACGTCCTAAACTGTTTAAATTCATGTTAACTGTCAATAACAACCACTATGGGGTATGTATTATTAAATATCTATCTGACTAATGGGAAAAATGAAACGTAGATAGGCTAAGTATCTTATCCAAGATCACAAAGCAGGTGAGTAACAAAGCCAACATGCAAATCCAGGTCCAGCCTGACAACCACTACAATGGAGTGCTTATCAAAAACTGTTGCTAAACTGGCTGGGCGAGGTGGTTCATGCCTGTAATCCCAGCACTTTGGGAGGCCGAGGCAGGCAGATCACCTGAGGTCAGGAGTTCAAGACCAGCCTGGCCAACATGGTGAAACCCCCATCTCTACTAAAATACAAAAATTAGCTGGGCGTGGTGGCAGTGCCTGTAATCCCAGCTACTCGGGAGGCTGAAGCAGGAGAATTGCTTGAACCTGGGAGGTGGAGGTTGCAGTGAGCCAAGACTGCACCACTGCACTCCAGTCTGGGCGACAGGGTGAGACTCTGTCACCAAAAAAAAAAAGCAAACAAAACTGTTGCTAAATTAATAGGCAAGAATAATAGCTTGCTATTTGTGATAGTTAATTTTAGGTGTCAAGTTGACTGGGTTAAGAGATATCTAGATAGCTGGTAAAGTATTATTTCTGGGAGTGTCTGTGAGGGTGTGTCCAAAGGATACTGGTGTGTGAGTGGGTGGACTGAGTGGGAGGATCCACCCTCAGTATGCGTAGGTACCATCCAATAGGCTGGGGGCCTGGATACAACAAAAAGGCAGAGGAAAGGCAAACTGTGTTCTCTCCTGGAGCTGGAATACCTTACCTTCTCCTACTCTTGGACATTAGAACCCCAGGCTTCATGGCCTCTGGACTTGAGGACTCATACCAGTGTCCTCCAACCCTTACCAGATTCCCAGGCCTTCAGCCTTGGATTGAGAGTTACTCCACTGGCTTCCATGGTTCTGAGGCTTTCTGAGTTGGACTGAATGCTACCAGCTTCCCTGGTTCTCCAGTTTGCAGACAGCCTACTATGAAACTTCTCAGCTTTCACAAGTGCATAAGCTGATACCCCGAATAAAAAAGCTCCTCCTCCCATCCACCCACCCATCCACCCATCCATCTATCCATCCATCCATCCATCCATCCATCCATCCATCCATCCATCCATCCTACTGGTTCTATCATTCTGGAGAACTCATACTAATGTACCACTTTAACCATACTGAGGTCTTCCCCATTTTCCAAGTGAAAATACTTTTGTTGTTTTATCTGTTCAGATCCTTTGCTATTTCTCTATTAGGATTTTATTATTTTTCTTATAATTCATATCAACTCCTTAAATAACAATCTTCCTTATTCTAAAAACTATACTACATTAATGTAGCCTAAGAATATAAGATCCTTTTTGATAGCCACATCAAACTCTTGGCTTAAGTTTAAAATCAATCAAAATTTCTAAGTCCCTTTCCGAATTGCCTCTGAAAAGTCACATATTCCCTGTCCTGTAACTGATTTTCCAGTGCTAAATGCAAAATACAGAGCAGAATAATATCTCCTGGTTCAAACTGAACAGCAAGAATTCCTTATCGGCCAGGCGCGGTGGCTCACGCCTATAATCCCAGCACTTTGGGAGGCTGAGGCGGGTAGATCACAGGGTCAGGAGATCAAGACCATCCTGTCTAACATGGTGAAACCCCATCTCTACTAAAAATACAAAAAATTAGCCGGGCGTGGTGGCGGGTGCCTGTAGTCCCAGCTACTCAGGAGGCTGAGGCAGGAGAATTGCTTGAACCTGGGAGGTGGAGGTTGCAGTGAGCCGAGATCGCGCCATTGTACTCCAGCCTGGATGACAGAGCAAGACTCTGTCTCCAAAAAAAAAAAAAAAAAACAAAGAATTCCTCATCAGTATCATAATGTGTTTTCATTAACTATAGTATTAATTTCTATCTCAATTCTAGAAAAGGGAAAACAGAGAGAGGTACCTGACTGATTGTTGCAAATTTTGGGTCTGGGTGTGGAAATGTCGAGGAGCTGAGTGACCCTGGATCTGATGTAGATTATACCTAGGTCCTTGTTTAACAGGCTTATTGTGGACTGGTTGCATGAGATGTGCTGAGTCTTCAAAATCACTTGACCTGGGTACACTGGAATTCCAATTCCTTAAAGAGAATATTTTCCACACAATATTACTGGTTTCTAAATTTAATAGTCAATTTAGTGACTATATTTTGGCATATGAAAATAACAATTTCTTCCTTCTCCCATTCCTATTTGTTTACATCTCCCCCCAACAAACAAACAAGCTACCAGAAGAATGAACATATGCAACTTAAATTACATAAACAGAGATCTCCCTGACCCACAAATCTCACATATGTAACATAAGACTTACTTTCTGATAGGACCATTCTGAAGGTCTTCAATGTAGTTTTGTCTTTCTAAGCAATGTCCCCGGCACCTATTGAATACTGAGGAGAGGATAAACTGTTAGAAATAACTGTACAAAAAGCAAATCTTTCCAGAAAAAGCAAATTAAGCTGAAATTCACTATTCAAGCTGTTATATCTCACTACTTCCACATACATCTATAGACTTTTGGCAAGACTATCTTATATTGGAACAAACAAATTACAAACTTCTTTTTTTCCAAAATTTGAGAAATTCTTCTACATTTCCACCTTTAACTTTAATAAAAAAGGAAAAATAGTGTCAACCCTCATACTTACATTCAATTGCATCATCTGGCCTCACGCCTTCTACATCAATCAAATATCTAACAAAACAACATAATTTGGGTCATTTATATACGAAAAGAAAAAAATCAAGTTTTTTCAAAAAAGGTCCAATTTCAACTTATAGACATAGATATAAAAATCCTAAGAAAATATCAGCACATCAAATCCAGCAGTTATTAAAGAATGACATACCATGACCACAAAAAGACGTTTTTCAAGAATGCAAGGATGACCCAACTCCAGAAAATCTATTTATATATTTATTTACATTAATGTAATTTAATAAACAAAAGGAAAGAAAATGCAGAATCATTTTTTATCAAAATGCTTTATACACTAAAAATAGAGACTTCCTTAATATGACAGAGTATTTATCAGAAACCAATAATGAACAAAAGACAAATTGGGAAAAATATTAACATTATATCTAAAAAATACTGTATAACCAACAGAATGGGCCAGAAACTTGGGAGTCACCATCACTGTCAGCCATTTCTTCCATACTCTCATATTCAATTCACCACCAACTCCTGACAACAATATTACCTAAATATCTCTATAGAGTATATCTGTATCTTTCTACCAAAATGACCACCATGCCCTGGTCCAATCCACCATTATGCCTCAGTTCCTACAAACACCTCCCAACTTGTCTCCTTGCTTCTACCTCTTTCCCTCTGCAGTGTATTCTCCACTCAGCAGCAAAATGATAGGTTGAAAATACAAATTTGAATGTGTTCCCCACACTCATCCCCAACAAAAAAAATTCAATGGTTTTCTATTGCTCTTAAGGTAGTGACTAAAACCTTAAACATAGCTCCGCATGGTTTTAGCTCCTATTCATATTTCCAGCTCCATTTTAACGCCATACTACCCCCATGGCCCAGTCTCCCTAGCCAGTTCCTCCAACACAGTATATGTTTTCCTGTTAATATGGTCTCTGCTGATCCTTACGTCCAGAATTCTCTCCACAACATCCCTACCTGGTTAACACCTACTTATACTTCAGATATTTGCTCAGACCTCCCCACAGAAACCTCTAGTCCTCTTGTTGAAGTCAAATCCTCCCTATTCTATGCTCTCATTGTACCATGTCACTCCCCTTCTCAGCACTTGTTGGAACCGTAATTGTATAGGCATTTGTGTGATTCTTTAATATCTACTCCCTCCCTAGACTGTTAGGACGCACAAAGGGCAGCTAAAGTCTCTTTGCTAACACGCAGCACACTGCTTACACATAATAGATGCTCAGGAGATATTTTCTGAATGAACAAACATAACTCAGTACAGTGTGGCAACATCCATAAAAAGCATAATGACACATACTATTTGATTAAGAAATTCTATTTTGAGTGAAATTACCTCCGGGGCTATGGGATATGCATCCAAAAATATTTACATAGAAATGTTCACTACTTCAATGTTTTATAATATCAAAAACTTCTGACTTTTGTGTTCATCGGTGTGCAAAGAACGCAGGCCTTAAAAAGAATAAGGAGTCTGGCCAGGCGCGGTGGCTCACTCCTGTAATACCAGCACTTTGGGAGGCCGAGGTGGGTGGATCACAAGGTCAGGAGATCAAGACCATCCTGGCTAACACGGTGAAACCACATCTCTACTAAAAATACAAAAAATTAGCCGGGCGTGGTGGCGGGCACCTGTAGTCCCAGCTACTTGGGAGGCTGAGGCAGGAGAATGGCGTGAACCTGGGAAGTGGAACTTGGAGTGAGCCGAGATGGTGCCACTGCACTCCAGCCTGGGTGACAGAGCAAGACTCCGTCTCAATAAAAAAAAAAAAAAAAAAAAAAAAAAAAAAAAAAAGAATAAGGAGTCCAAGTATTTTCAAAGAAAGATGTCTATCACATATTAAATTAAAAAATAGAATGTCTAACTATTATACCATTCAATAACATGTATGCTTGTATCTGCATTTTTAGAGTCTGAAAAGATGTGTACTAAATTATTAATGGTGGTAATCTCTGGGTGGGGAGCAAGACTGCCTTCTACTTCATGTATTTCTATACCAGTTCCATTTTTTACAAGCTTACATTACCACTGTAAACAGACAAAAACAATTTAAAATGGTCTGCCTCTGGGGTTGGCAACTTACCTGCAAATGAGGTAGCCAGTCCTGTTTAAACCATGGGTACAGTGGACACCAATAAGTTTATCTATAAAAAGAAAATACAGGGTTAAGTAACTGAAGTAGATACACAAGTGTATAACGTTACCACTGCCCTGAAAATGAATAACTCTTAAGAGGAATTGTTTTTTCTAGGAACATACTATAAAGAATCATCTAACAGAAAGCCAAAACTCACTGCTTCTGGGAAACTTTGCATAGTCCCAATTAGACTCAGTGATGTAAACTGCAAGCCTGGTCAGACACTAACAGCTAAAACTGC
Source organism: Pan paniscus (assembly GCF_029289425.2). NCBI lineage: Eukaryota > Metazoa > Chordata > Mammalia > Primates > Hominidae > Pan > Pan paniscus. The sequence goes on along the minus strand of NC_073261.2, from coordinate 52,602,414 downwards.
AATGAGACAAACCCGTCTATCTTAAAACAGAATGCCCATCAGCAACTGATTTAATTATACAAAAAGGGAGTGAAAGCAACAACAGGCTAAGAGAAGAATGAAATTTGTTTCTGAATGAAACAAATAAAAGGCCTTCACTCTTGATACTGAATATTAAGGACAGTTTCCATAGTACTCTTGAGTTCCCGAAGAGCTTCTATTCCTTCTCTTGTTCGGTGCTCCACACATACCACAGGTCTACTTGCCCTGTGAAGTACTCAGGTAAATAGCACTATTCACATTTTACAATGAAAAGGCAAGGCTTGGAGATGTAAGTCAAAGCAGGCAAACAGTACAAGACTAGAATCAAGTCTAAGATTTTTCCCATTACACCACAGTATTTCTTAGTCCATCTTTTTAAAAAATTACATGAGGAATTAAATAAAAAAACGTGTAGTTTATCTTTGCAAAATCTGTGTCCATGACTAGGTAGTGTCTGGTAAAGAAGGCACTCATCAGCCAGGTGTGGTGGCTCACACCTGTAATCCCAGCACTTTCCAACCTGGCCAACATGGCGAAACCACGTCTCTACTAAAAGTACAAAAAATTAGCTGGGTATTGTGGCGGGAGCCTATAATCCCAGCTACTCAAAAAAAAAAAAAGAAAGAAAGAAAGAAAAAAAGAAAGAAAAGAAAAAAAGAAGGCACTCTGCCGGGCGTGGTGGCTCACGCCTGTAATCCCAGCCCTTTGGGAGGCGGAGGTGGGTGGATCATCTGAGGTCAGGAGTTCAAGACCAGCCTGGCCAATATGGTGAAACCCCATCTCTACTAAAAATATAAAAACTAGCCAGGTGTGGTGGTGGGTGCCTGTAATCCCAGCTACTCGGGAGGCTGAGGCAGCAGAATTGCTTGAACCCAGGAGACGGAGGTTGCAGTGTGCCAAAATGGTGCCACTGCGCTCCAGCTTTGGCGACAGAGTGAGACTCCATCTCAAAAAAAAAAAAAAAAAAAGAAAGAAAAAAGAAGGCACTCATCATCGCCAGCCTGGATTACTACAACAAACTAATCTCCCTACTTCTATCTCAACTGATCCTCCATATGGCAGATGTTATCTTTCTAAAACATAAGCCTGGCTGGGTTGTTTTCGCTTAAAAATCTCAATTTAGCATAGCATGAAGCCCAAATTTAGCATGGCATTTAGAATCCTTCATAAACTGGTATCAATCTGTCTTTCCAACCGATCTAAGTCCACAATGATCCTACCTATGATTTACAAGGGCTGATATGATCCACCTCCCTTCTGCCCAACCCCAACCTCTCTGATCCCGTTTCTCCTGCTCTTACCCTCACTCACTCCACTCCAGCCACACTCGGCTCTGTAACATTCCTCAAACATGCCTAGCATAGTCATGCCTCAGGGACTTTGCACCTGCTGTTCCCTCTGCCTTAGGACATTCCTCCCCAGACACCCAATGGCTTGGTTCATTACTTCCTTTAAGGTTCTGCTCAAATGACATCTTCATAAAGAGGCCTTCCTGATCACTCACCTCTTCCCTCATCCCTTTATCATGTTTTGTTATTCTCCAAAGCACTTATCACCATATATATTCCATGTATTTATTTGCTTATTTCTCTCCCCGACTAGAATGTAAAGTATATAAGGGCAAGGACTTTGTTCTATTTCCACTTTCTAGAAAAGTGACTTCAACATAGGTTATATAATTATTTGTTGCAAATGAACATATGAATTCCATGCCTTTTCACATTATCTTCTAGTCACACAAGAGGCTGCCTCTCCATGGCTTTAGGCCCTGTGCCTTTTGTGCCTAATCCCCAAAACTGGGCTGCCCTTTTCTCATACTGGCAAAATTCTCGTCCCTGCAGCTCGAATGTTGTCTCCTGTCAGGCCTTCCTCAATCTCTCCTCTATATTCTCACTGCACTTAATTTATTCTTTTATTATGATGAACTGTCTTTTTTGTTCTTTTTTTTTTGAGATGGAGTCTCGCTCTGTCGCCCAGGCTGGAGTGCAGTGGCGCAATCTCGGCTCACTGCAAGTTCCGCCTCCCAGGTTCACGCCATTCTCCTGCCTCAGCCTCCCGAGTAGCTGGGACTACAGGCGCCCGCCACCATGCCTGGGTTATTTTTTTTTTTTTTTGTATTTTTAGTAGAGATGGGGTTTCACCATGTTAGTCAGGATGGTCTCGATCTCCTGACCTCATGATCTGCCCACCTCGGCCTCCTAAAGTGCCGGGATTACAGGCATGAGCCACCGCGCCCGGCTTTTTTGTTCTATAATTAACCCACATCTTTTTTTTTTTTTTTTTTCTGAGACAGAGTCTTGCTCTGTCCCCCAGGCTGGAGTGCAGTGGCGCCATCTCCGCTCACTGAAAGCTCCGCCTCCCGGGTTCACGCCATTCTCCTGCCTCAGCCTCCCGAGTAGCTTGGACTACAGATGCCCGCCACCACGCCTGGCTAATTTTTTGTATTTTTAGTAGAGATGGGGTTTCACCGTGTTAGCCAGGATGGTCTCGATCTCCTGACCTCGTGATCCGCCCACCTCGGCCTCCCAAAGTGCTGGGATTACAGGCATGAGCCACCGCGCCCAGCCTAACCCACATCTTAAACCACATGCACTACATGTTTATTTTCCTAGGTAACTGTGAACTGCTATAACAAAAAACAAAGACTGCTATCATCTCTGTGTCTTCATGCTCTAACAACAAATCTAAAAGGATCTCAGTGTTTACTGAATCAATTTATTTTCTCAGTCCCTACTAGTTCTAGAAGCGAGTGGAGAGTGTAGTGTCCTCTTTTTATCAGTGAGCCTGTTAGCTGTGGGAAGGGATTATAGCAGAGGTAGCCAAAACTGATTACAAACAAGGTCCCAAGCCTGCTATGGCAGTGAGTACTGCAAGACTTAGACAGTCAGCACCACTCAGGCAGAAGACCAACATGGAGTTCAGTCTATCCAACTGACTACAATCAGTATAACATGTGAACAACTAAGATTTAAAAATGTGTTCTCATGTATTCATAAGGACCTCCTAGCCCTCACAGAACAGATGATGTGCTATATAAAAATTTCACATAAAAGAGCCTGGAAGCAGTGAATAGGCCATCAGCTGTACCCTCATATCTTAAAAGGTAGTATTTCTGTGACAACAGCTTATACAAATGAGAAAGCCAAACCTCTCAAGTTTTAAAGTTAAAGTACAGGGGAAGATCTGTGAACAAGGTTTAACATAATTAAAAGCTAGTGTCCACATTAAGTGAGCGACTAGGTTACAATTTGAAATTTTATCTTCAAACCCACTGATCCAGTCTCTATCTCTCACCTTCCATTCCCTATCTTCCCACCTCTGTCTCTGTTCTTTCTCCACTACTCCATCACATTTTTTAAAAAGGAGTATTTACTGTCAGATTTATGTAACAAAGTGTACACTCCTCAAGCTAAATTTGGAAAGAAGGCAAATGAAGCCTCTGTCCTGTGGGTGTCGGTGGCTTTCCAAAGATAAAAGCTTCTTCAGTCTTAAAATATGACAAATATGTTCTTTCTGGCAGAGAGATGCCAGAAAAAGGCAACTGGATCCTTAAGATAAAGAAGCTGTTAAGTTCTATTTTCAAAAGAGTAAGGTAAATCTTAAAGCAGGAACAAGAAAGCACCAGCCTTTGGCTTAAGTTCTCCCGTGTGAAGAATAAGAGGTGGTGGTATCCTTCTCCATCTGTACTCAAAGCGGAAAAACAGCAGAAATATCTTTTTTTAAATTATACTTTAAGTTTTAGGGTACATGTGCACAACGTGCAGGTTTGTTACATATGTATACATGTGTCTTAAATACATATGACAAAGGGGCAATTCCACTGGTGCACTCTTTCTTGTTTTGCTTCTAGGGGTCCGTCCCATTCTTAATCTTTGCCCTTTCTTGTCTCTTTCACATAACTCTAAGACTCAGAGTTTTTTAATCTTTTCTTCTACTTCTCACTTCTTAACCAATATAGAAGACAAAAATAACATTTTAATTTTATATATTTCTCATTCAAATTAAAAAAGAAAGATGAGCTAGTTCAGTTCATATTTTGCACTAAAACTAATTTAACATTCCAAAGTTAAATTATTTGTGATCAACAAAAGGAAAAACATCTTACCCTATTAGCACCATCTGACATTTTCATCACCTTAGCATCATTAAATACAACAGGTCTGAGGTTAGAACTATAAAAAAATACCAAAAATCCCCAACCCCATTCATAATGCACACCACAGTTCAGGTAAGAACAAAAACTCACCATTATCTTTATTTTCTTTCAAAAACCCATTAACAGCGTGTTTGAATTTAAAAATAGTCTCATCATCAGGCACTTGATGTCCAACTGTAAAAATTTTTAAGTAAGGAACAGTTTCTGGCAAATCCTATAAAGCAAAACCATAAAAGATGTGTATTATTTCACTTGTAGAGAAATAATTAAAGAGTAATTAGGGGACCCAGAATATAAGCCAAGAGATTATAACAAACTTAATATGCCAATATCAGTATACACAATTCTGATAAAAGAGCCATTTTTTCCAACACTGCTTCAACCAGGAAGTATCACTTGATTTTCAATAAAACTACATAATAGATAGTCACTAGGTATACAAAACTGAAAGCAAATTCCATGTGAATGAATGCATATTTAACTATAAATTATATAAACAGTTCCATTTAATATTTTATAATTCAAGGGCCAGTGCCTTCATAAAGCAGCTATGATTTAAGTAGAAGAGTAGAGAATAGAGTCAGAAGAACTTGGATTTGAATTGTGAGATAGAGGGAATTCCAAGCACTATTGAGAACTGATATTCTTGGGGTGGGAGAAAAGTAGATACAGATAAAAGACAGAAGAGGCTAAGTCAAAATCATTTTAACCATCCACAAGTGTATAGTTCAGTGGCATTACATTCACAGTATTGTGTAACCATCACCACTGTCTATACCCAAAACTTTTTCATCATCCCCGACAAAAAGACTCTGACCACTAAACCATAATTCCCTTTTCTCCCCACCTCATAGATCCTTTAGTCTGCTTTCTGTCTCTGTGAATTTGTCTATTCTAGGTACTTCATACAAGTGGAATCATATATTTGTCCTTCTGTGTCTGGTTTATTTCACTAAGCATGTTTTTAAGGTTCATCCATATTGTAGCACAGAAGAATTAAATCTATTCTTTTTTATGGCTGAATAATATTCCATTTAAGACAGCAATTAAAAACATGTAATTAGAGAAATCACTTGGTTCTCTTTTAAACTTACTACTACCCATCAAAGAAGGCCAAGCTTCACATTAGCACAAGATGATTACTGAATTACTATAAATTATTTTAGGATCAGAAGGAAGAAAGTTCTTTTCATTGAAGGGTTCCACTTACCTCTGGTTTATAATAGCGTTGAGTATATGTTAAATCAATAATCAGTCCAAGTTCTTCATTTTGTTCTCGGATTTTGTTAAAAAGATCCAAAGGGGAAAAGCATTCTTCTGGAGCAAGTTTCTTTTCAAAACTCTGTCAGAGAGAATGAAATAAGAGCAAATATGTGCTTAAAATCCTGTACTACATTAGGCATTTATTCAAGTCCTGTGATGCTAACATACAACGAGATTCAAAGGAAAGTTTCCATTCTCCTGGAACATAGAAGGTATATTACAACAATCCTTTCTTCCAGAGTGGTCAGAAAGAAAAAAATAAGCCCACTTCTATATATGTATTTCTGTATTTGTTTCATGTTGGTCTTCTAATCAGACTGTAATCTCCCAGATTTTATTCACCACTGTATCTCCAGCTCCAGGTGGAGTGCTTATCATATTTAGTGCTTATAAATATTTCTTTTTTTTTTTTTTTTTTTTTTTTGAAACAGGGTGTTGCTCTGTCATCCGTCATCCAGGCTGGAGTGCAGTGACACAAACATGGCTCACTGCAACCTCCACCTCCTGGGCTCAAGCAATCCTCCCACCTCAGCCTCACAAGTAGCTGGGACTACAGGCATGAACCACCACACCTGGCCTTTTTTTTTTTTTTTTTTTTAAAGAGATAGGGTCAGCTGGGCGCGGTGGTTCACACCTGTAATCCCAGCACTTTGGGAGGCCAAGGCGGGAGGATCACAAGGTCAGGAGATCGAGACCATCCTGGCTAACACTGTGAAACCCCGTCTCTACTAAAAATACAGAAAATTAGCCAGGGGTGGTGGCAGGCGCCTGTAGTCCCAGCTACCGGGAGGCTGAGGCAGGAGAATGGCGTGAACCCGGGAGGCAGAGCTTGCAGTGAGCCGAGATCACACCACTGCACTCCAGCCTGGGTGACAGAGTGACTCCATCTCAAAAAAAAAATTAAAAAAAAAAAAAAAAAAAAAAAAGAGATAGGGTCTTGCCATCTTGCCATGTAGCCCAGGCTGATCTCAAACTCCTGAGCTCAAGCAACCCTCCTGTCTCGGCCTCACAAATAAATATTTCTTACATGTCTACATATATGAAGGATGGCTTTCATTGCTGAATATTCTTTTATGTATGTGGCTTATTTTTGAACTTTATGCTCTGTTCCTTCAATCTGTCTGGCTACTCAGGTGCCAGCAATGTACTTTTTAAAAAATAGACTAGTTTGGCTGGGTGCGGTGGCTCAAGCCTGTAATCCCAGCACTTTGGGAGGCCGAGGCAGGAGGATCACGAGGTTAGGAGATCGAGACCATCCTGGCTAACACGGTGAAACCCCATCTCTACTAAAAACACAAAAAAATTAGCCAGGCGTGGTGGCAGGCGCTGGTAGTTCCAGCTACTCAGGAGGCAGAGGCAGGAGAATGGCGTGAACCCAGGAGGCAGAGCTTGCAGTGAACCAAGATCACACCACTGCACTCCAGCCTGGGTGACAGAGCGAGACACCATCTCAAAAAAAAAAAAAAAAAGACTAGTTTTCAGAGCAGTTTTAGGTTCACAGCAAAACTGAGCCAAAAGGACAGATAGTTCCCACATGTACTTTGCCTTCCCCACCCCACCCAGACTCCCCCACTATCCACATTCCATACCAGTGTGGTCCGTTTGTTACAAATGAAGAACCAACTCTGACACATCGTTATCACCAAAGTCTAGAGGTTAGGTATGCATGATTCATTCTATGTTATGCATTGTATGTACATATTATGTTATATATATTTTGCCACAAAAAAAATGAGAGAAAGAACTAAGTTCAAGTTTTGATTCTTCCTTTTCTGAGCCTGTTTGATTATCTACAAAATTATTTATTAGATGTAACCATCTATTCTCTGAGCTTAGTGCAGAATAAGCACTCAGTAAGAGATATTAGTACTCCTGCTACTTCATCAGCACAGGATTGTTGTGAAATGTGTTAATATACGTGAAGCCCTTTTATAGGTTTTGATCAATATATAACAACATGTATCCACCCTTAGAGTATCACACAGAATAGTTTCACTTCCCTAAAAATTCCCTGTGTCTCCAACACCTTCTTTTTGGAGACAGGGTCTTGCTCTGTTGCCCAGGCTGGAGTACAGTGGCATGATCATGGCTCACTGCAGCCTTGACCTCCTGGGTTCAATCGATCCTCCCACTTCAGCCTCCTGAGCAGCTGAGACTACAAGCACACACCACCGCGCCTGGTTAATTTTTTTATTTTTTGTAGAGACACGGTTTCGCAATGTTGCCCAGGCTGGTCTAAAACTCCTGGACTCAAGCGATACACCCACCTTGCCTCCCAAAGTACGGGATTACAAACATCATCCAACAGGCCTGGCCTGAAATGACTCATTTTTAAGCCCAGACATGCAGAGAAGCTGACACAGCAGTTGAAAAAGGAAATCTGATCTATAAGTCACAAATTAAGTAAATTCCCAAAACGTTTCAAGTAGGCTTCTCCTGATACTAATCTGAGCTATGCTGGGGAAGTCTAATAAGAAAGACATGGAATCTAGAAAACAATTATTTGTCTTCACCTTCTCATCTTTTTTATGGCTGTCAAAAGCTTTCCCCTCCTATCCCTCCTATTCCTTTCCTAGTTTAAACAAAAACACAATCTTCAGATTTTCCCCACTGAAATCCTGACCTTGATGATCCAGGGGATATTTCTGATTGTGACCATGGAAGGAAAGGAGTCCCACTGGCATTCAGTGGGTAAGGGTTACAAATTCTAAACAACTTGCCAAATTCAGGACAGTCCTACAAATGTGTCCCACATCCTGAATGACTTTTGGATGTCCTATTCAAGATTAATATAGATAAAAAGCTGTTCATATTTAGCTTGGCCTCAGAACCTAACTCCATTTCACAAATAAACACAAAGTATTTTTTGTACAATACTAATATATATTGAATTTTCCAGGATAATAATCACGTTATCAACCAAATGAAGATTATACTTTGTTATATTTGGAAATCTATTACAGGAACTCCTACCACTAAAGCAATATAACCCACCTAGATCAGTCTACATTTGTAATTCTTGAATTCATGGCGCAGGCAACTATTACTCTATGTCTTTTAATGCAGTCATGTCCAAACATTTATATATTGAAATAAATATTATTTTATTATAAATTACTTTTATTTTATTTTTTATATTATAGTTAGGGTGTTAATTGGTATTTTTGTTTAAAATATGAAGTAGGTTGTATGTACCTATGAACTTCATTTCAGGATAGTAAAGGGGTCATTACAAAGTATTTGCTATAAAAAGAGAAAATGGAATGTGATAGAGTGGAGAACAGTGTTCTGCATGGTGAACTCAGATGCCCGAAAGAATACTGAATTAACTTTTGCTTACCTTTTGCAAAGGAACTTTGAAAGCAATGAAACGAGTCCCAGGCATCCGCTGTCCAACTGGGAGATAGTCTTTCCACCTATTAGATATATTTTTTGTTAGCCAAATTGTATGTTAGCCTTGTTTCCTTGCATAAAATAAGACTTTTTGAAAATGGGAATCATAGCCCGCACAACATGTCCTCTCTCCTCTCTGCTTTGCATTTCGCCACTCCACTTATTAAACCCCACCAAGTAACGACCTATACCGTCCTTCTCTCCTGTTTCCCCATCATAAAAACGAACACAAGCCAACACAACAGTACAACTCAAATAAGGCCTATATAAAACCGGAGATACCCAGAACTTCTGTATCCCTGTTAAACTTGGCCCAGTACCAGATGCTAAAGTGCCATTAATACAAACATATTCACTGAAATAATTTAAATTCAATTATTTCACTTCACAGTTTTAGTTTTCATACGACTGATGCCATAAAGTTCAATTAGTAGGAAACTTCAAGTTCATATTTTAAGAGAAAACCTGCTAGAAGAGGGACTGTGAACTTCACTTAATAATGCTAGGAACTGGCCGGGCGCGGTGGCTCACGTCTGTAATCCCGGCACTTTGGGAGGCTGAGGCAGGTGGATCACCTGAGGTCAGGAGTTCGAGACCAGCCTGACCCACATGGTGAAACCCCGTCTCTACTAAAAATACAAAAAAAATTAGCCGGGTGTGGTGGCGGGCGCCTGTAATCCCAGCAACTTGGGCGGCTGAGGGAGGAGAATCGCTTGAATCCGGGAGGCGGAGGTTGCAGTGAGCCGAGATTGGACCATTGCACTCCAGCCTGGCGGAGAAGAGCAAAAATCCATCCCAAAAACAAAAACAAAAACAAAAACAAAGGATTGGAAGAAAACAAACAGGAGATTCACTAATTAGAACCCGACTGCAATAAGTCAGGCAAGACCTGTATTAGGGTACTGACAGAAAGTGACGGTCAAAAGATAGTAGATAAAATGAAGAGGATTTATTGAGGTATGAGATGGTGGAGGATGGTCTCAAGGAGTAAAAACAGTTCAATGCACCTACGTGCAAAGTCTCAAAATTAATCATTTGTACGTATAAAGGACTTATCTTTCAAATGAGGCCTGTTAGGAAGTAACAAAGTATGCTCTTTGTGATTTCTGGAAACAATACAAACCAACTTTCCATGTGAGATCTCAGGGCGCTACTACTGCTGGGTTCCTAACTCAAACCATTACACTTTCCGTGCCAACGTAACAAGGAATTGAGGAGGTTCCATTTTGGGAATTAAGGAGTGTCCCCAACAGTAACAGTCCCACCTTAAAGCAATCCTTCCGTATTTTACCTAAGAGCAATGGCCAGAACCTCCCTTTTACAAGAATATGGAGAAATCACAGGACATCACAGACATCGCCCCTTTCAGCTACAGCGGGTGGCGCAGAGGGTCAAAGCCTCAAAGCAAGCGGCGGACAAGTCAAGCTTGCGATGGCAACGGCGAGAGGCAGAGACCACAAACGATGAAGCCCAGACCCAGAAGCCACCAGCTGGAAAGGCCACGCCAAGGGACCAAGACATACTACCTTTCGGGGATGTGGTTTCCGCCCTTCTTCTTGGCTGAGGAGCGTCCTGAAAAGTCGCGTCTCCGGCCCCAGCCACTGCGGGGATGATGCCACTGGCTCATGTGGGTCCCAAGAAGCCGCCCACCCAATGCCAAGCCGGCCAAAAGCGCCAGTCCGGCGCCCTCAATGCCAGGATAAGACCCTAAACCGGAAGAGACTCGGCAGCCACCTACGCCGCGCTCCAGCGTCTCGCTATTGCGCATGTGCCACCGCCGGTCGTGATGGCGTAGCCACGCTGGCTTACTGAGACTCCTGATCTGTAAACAGGACTTTGGTGGCTACAGCGCCCTCTTTAGCCAGAGGCCGGTAGCACAGGTCAATAAGGGCGTGTATGCACCCTTCAGAATTCAAACAGTGAGGCACAGGGAAGTCCCTCTGCCCGATCCGCCCCACGCCCCGGTTCCTTGTGTGTTCTTCTAGATATTTACCAGCGCTTACATTCACATTTTGCATATTTTGTATACATATTTACTTTCACATATATGTATATCCTCTATTTTTATACAAAAGGAGTAACTGTACATATTCTACAATATACCTTAAACACTGATTATCCCAGTCAATTTATGCATACATAGATTCTATTTTTAATGGCTATAGGCAATTTACTTGCTTATGAGTAACATAATTAAAAGTACCATAACGTATTTAGCCAGTTCAATATTAATGGACCTTTAGTTGTTTTCAGGTTCTTTTCAAATCTTGTTACAGACAATGCTGCAATGTGAACATCCTTATACATATATACAACTATATCTAAATTCCTAGAAGTAGAATGTCTGGAATGAAACACATACAAACTTAAAATTTTGAAAGATACTACCTAATTACCCTCCAAAAATAATGTAGAAACATACACTCCCATCAAAGCCAAACTTTTATTGGGTTCCTATCACATACCAGGTATCATGCTAGAGGTGGACAGAATGTATTTAAGTTTTAGCAAATACAAAAAATAACTGAGAGTGGAGCTCAAGTCCAAGGTTTCCACACAGTCTCAAGCATAAAGATCTGTACCCGTTAGAAAAACGTTCAATTCTGCTAAAAGTGGAACTACAAAGGACAGCATACCCTATAGCAGCTTTGAAAATAGAATAGAGTACTAAATTCCAGATTAAACTGTAAGTAATTATGATTGCAGACTTTTTTTTTTTTTGAGGCCCAGTCTCACTCTGCCACCAGGCTGGAGTGCAGTGGTGCCATCTCGGCTCACTGCAACCTCCGCCTCCCAGGTTCAAGCAATTCTCCCTGCCTCAACCTCCCGAGTAGCTGGGACTACAGGTGCATGCCACGACTCCCAGCCAATTTTTTGTATTTTAGTAGAGACAGGGTTTCTCCATGTTGGCCAGGATGGTCTCGATGTCTTGACCTCATGATCAGCACTCCTCGACCTCCGAAAGTGCTGGGATTACAGGCTTGAGCCACCGCACCCGGCCAATGGCAGATTTTTGAAAGTAATTTTTACTTCTTAGTTTCTAATTTATGAAAGTAACTTACATATATTTTTAGTAATCTTTGCAACCATTTCAGAGCTGGGTAAACCAAGGATAAGAAAGGTCAGAGCTATTGAATAAATGAATATTAATAAAGCTAGACTGCTAGCTTTATTAACATTTTTGAGACAGTACTTTTCCAAACAGTTTTAAATACATAAACATTTATAATTCTGAAAATTTCCACATCATTAAAAATGTGTCAATATTCATAAATTGTTCATTGGAAAAAGAAAAAGACAGGATAGCAGAACATAACAAACCTACAATTAGGAACATTTAATTATTTGTTGTTGTTGTTGTTGAGATGGAGTCTCTCTCTGTCACCCAGGCTAGAGTGCAGTGGCGCGATCTCAGCTCACTGCAACCTCTGCCTCCTGGGTTCAAGCAATTCTCCTGCCTCAGCCTCTTGAGTAGCTGCGACTACAGGCGTGTGCCACCATGCCCGGCTAATTTTTGTATTTTTAGTAAAGACAGGGTTTCACCAAGTTGGCCAGGCTGGTCTTGAACTCCTGACCTCAAGTCATCTGCTCTCTTCGGCCTCCCAAAGTGCTGGGATGACAGGCGTGAGCCCCTGCGCCCAGCCCACATTCAAATTTGACATTAAATTGTAAAATATTGTGGCCGGGCATGGTGGCTCATGCCTGTAATTCCAGCACTTTGGGAGGCCGAGGCGGGCAGGTCACTTGAGGTCAGGAGTTAGAGATCAACCTGGCCAACATGGTAAAATCCTATCTCTACTAAAAATACAAAAATTAGCTGGGCGTGGTGGCTCATACCTGTAGTCCAGGGTACTTGGGAGGCTGAGGCAGGAGAATGGCTTGAACATGGGAGGCGGAGGTTGCAGTGAGCCAAGATTGTGCCATTGCACTCCAGCCTGGGCAACAGAGCGAGACTCTGTATCACGAAATAAATAAATAAATAATACAATGTTTTTCTGAAATGCATGAAAAATTCCAATAGGTGTATAGTGGCCCAAAACTACAAATGTTACAAATGTCTACAGACATGACAAGATACAAAACGTGACATAAATCTTTCAGAAGCTAGAAAAGCTGTATTGGGCTTACATTTTCAATTTGCTAAAAGACACAACATTGGGGTGAGAACAAACTCAGTTATAGTTGACACAAGAAAATCCAGACCTAGGTGGAATAGGGTTCCTAGAAAGTAACCAGACATACTAATGAATAACATAAATGAGGTAATATGACATAAAACATAATGGAAAAAGAATATTATTATTATTTTCTTCAGTGTACAGAAGTAATGGAAGTTCTGGACTAGCTACATAAAAAATATTAAATTCTATGTTCTATTAATACAAAATAAGTGTGTCGAATTGTTTGTCACATAAACCAAAAAATCCACACAAATCTCTTTTTCCCTGTACCCTCAACTTGCCTGTTTCCTATTCTCCACTAAATGCTTAAATTCTTCATTTTGCCTAGCCCTTGCACCCAAGCATGGCTGACAGGAAATCCCGAAGGCCCAAGATTCTACAGTGGCTGTTTGCAAGAGAGAGGAGGCTAAAAGTAACTGCCATACTGGATCCCCTTATGTGAGAAGAAAGAAAGTATCCTGAATGCTTCTCACGTATAAAAGAGCAGGATGGCAGGGTGTCTGTGTGGCCCAAGGAGCCAGAGGTAGCAAACCATGGGCAAAAGAAATGTGACCAAAGGCTAGAAGAGGGAAGGTCTGCAGTCAGCCTTATCTTCTACCTCTCTGCTGTTTGCTTCTCATGAGCAGAGTCCGTTTTCCAAACATCGGGACACTGAAAAGAAGACTCCTGCTCTGGAAGCTGACAAGAAGGAATATCCACGAATGTAAAAATGCAAGATCAAGGCTTGGCCCAGAAACGATGCCTAAAATCAAGGGGTTAAAAAAAGGAGAGCAGAAGAGAGATCCAAGTCCAACCTGGCCCAGCCCAAAGAAGGTAGGATTCAAAGAGAAGAAACTAAAAGAGAAGAGCCTTGGACCACATCATTTCCTACAAGGGGCAGTCAACGAACTTTGCTGTTCAAGTTACAAAAGAGGGTTCTTTAATCCCTTCCTTTGGCCCTTAAAAGCGGCAGTAGGGCCAGGCGCGGTGGCTCCCGCCTGTAATCCCAGCACTCTGGGAGGCAGATGCGGGCGGATCACAAGGTCAGGTGATCGAGACCATCCTGGCTAACAGGGTGAAACCCTGTCCCTACTAAAAATACAAAAAATTAGCCGGCTGAAGTGGCGGGCGCCTGTAGTCCCAGCTACTAAGGAGTCTGAGGCAGGAGAATGGCGTGAACCTGGGAGGTGGTGCTTGCAGTGAGCCAAGATCACGCCACTGCACTCCAGCCTGGGTGACAGAGCCAGACTCCATCTCACAAAAAATACAATAAAATTAAAAAGCAGCAGTAAATTCATTAATCAGATTCACTGAAATAGTTTTAGAACAACTGTAATTGCACAACTCAGACATCCCTTTCCTTTCTCCCCAAGGATATTGTGTATGTACTGTATAATTATAAATGCATAGTATTATATAATATGAAATATAACACATTAAATATAAATGTTAGTTAATTATATTAGTGAACATTTATGAGAAACATTGAGATGATCTCCCTAACATGAGAGCCTGGGGGAAAGTGGGACTATCATGTCTGTCTTGCAGATTTCACCTCCCCAGAGCTCAGCCACTTAGTGCTGTTACACCTTTCCTACCACCTCTGCCAGCCAATCCTGTCTTGTGGGGAATCTGACCTCCCTATTGGCTATCGCAGACCTTTAAACTGCCTGCTTTGTGACATCATTCTCCCTCCAAACCAACTGCCACCTGGTAGAAGCTTGGGGTTTCATGGGCGTGGCCTGTAAATTTGTATCATCGCAAGGGGCCAGTGACCAGTAACCAGTGACCAGTGGCCTTCATACTGGACACATGCACTGGTTGGCGTCAGCCACCCAGACATCCGCTAGTATCGTCTCTTCTTCCCTTCTATCTGCAGTTGATGTTTCTTCTTCTCTGACCATGTCAGGTAAAAAAAGAAACTTCTTAAAAAGGTTTTCATGAGATTTCTTTCCCCCTAAATTTAGATTTCTTTCCCCCTATATTCCCAAACAGCTTGGAATAACAGGGAAAGTATTGAAGTAGAAATCCAGAGACCTCATTTCAGTTTTGGCTTTGACATTAACTAGCTGTGTGACTTTAGATAACTTTTATTCTCTCACAAAATCTGTTTCCTCATCTATTACACTAGGATAATAGACTGGTTATTCCCCCTGGCCCTTTTCTTTTCTAATACTGAGTCTTAAAGGGTATACGTATAGAAAATGAAATCAGAGACTTTCTGAGAGTGTTCATTTCAACAGAAACAGAGAAAAAACCAAAGTGGCCTAGAAAACTAGCAATATATTCTGAGATGTTTCATGTGTAATAGTCTCCCTCCACTAGTATTTCAACTTTCGTATTTTAAATTTAGTGATGCTTAGTGATGTTTTAAATAATATTCAGCCAGGCACGGTGGCTCACACCTGTAATCTCAGCACTTTGGGAGGCCATCTCCCTCACTAATATTTCAACTTTCCTATTTTAAATTTAGTGATGTTTACTGATGTGTAGTGATGTTTTTAATATTCAGTTGGGCGTGGTAGCTCATGCCTGCAATGTCAATGCTTTGGGAGCCTGAGGTGGGAGGATCGCTTTGGGCCTAGGAGTTCCCGGCCAGTCTGGGCAACATGGCAAGACCCCATCTCTACAAAAACTTTTTAAGACTCAGCCAGGGTTGGGTGTATGCCAGCTACTCAGGAGGCTGAGGTGGGAGGATCAGAGGCTGCTTGAGCCCAGGAGGCTGAGACTGCAGTGAGTCAGGTTCACACCACTGGACTTCAGCCTGGGTGACAAAGTGAGACCCTGTCACAAACAAACAAACAAACAAACAAAGAAAAGTAGTATTCACATTTTGGACATTCCTATCTAAACTAGGTGGAAAGAGAAAATGGAGAGTACTGGGTTCTAAGTAGGCAGGTATTCTAGGGTAAGTAATTTGGTATTTTAATTTAAGCAGAAAGACAGGGTCCCCTACTTTTCCCCTTGGGATATGCCCTGGAGAATGACAAAATGATTTTAAAAGAAGAAAATATATTTTAAATTTGAAAAAAAAAAAAGCAAAAGGACAACAGACTGAAATCTATTCAGAGTAGGGTAAAATGAAGTTGGTTTTAGCAAATGCTTAGATCAATGGACTGGGAAGGAAACAGGCAGAATACAGTATCCCTAGGAAAAGCAGCGTTATCAGAAGTCATATTCAGTCACTTTTTTCTGTTGCCTTTTTGAACATAGATGACACTTGACAGTTTGTAATATAAACATTTTGGAAATATGTTTTAAGGCCGGGCACGGTGGCTTACGCCTGTAAACCAAGCACTTTGGGAGGCCGAGGTGGGCTGATCACCTGAGGTCAGGAGTGTGAGACAAGCCTGACCAACAAGGAGAAACCCCATCTCTACTAAAAATACCAAATCAGCCGGGCATGGTGGCACATGCCTGTAATCCCAGCTATTTGGGAGGCTGAGGCAGGAGAATCGCTTGAACCCGAGAGGCAAAGGTTGTGGTGAGCCAAGATCGCGCCATTGCACTCCAGTCTGGGCAATAAGAGCGAAACTCCGCTTCAAAAGAAAAAAAAAAGAAACCAACATGTTTTAGAAATGAGGCTTCCAGGCGGGGTGCGGTGGCTCACGCCTGTAATCACAGCACTTTGCAAGGCTGAGGTGGGAAGATCACCGGAGGTCAGGAGTTGGAGACCAGCCTGGCCAACATGGTCAAACCCCATCTCTACTAAGAATACAAAAATTAGCTGGGTGTGGTGGTGTGCACCTTTAATCCTACGTACTTGGGAGGCTCGGGCATCAGAATTGCTTGAACCAGGGAGGCGCATGGTGCAGTGAGCCGAGATCGTGCCACTGCCCTCCAGCCTAGGCAACAGAGCGAGACTCCATCTAAAAACAAACAAACAAACAAATAAACAAACAAATGATCAATGCAGGTATCTCTAAAAGCTTACCACCAAGGAAAATGATTATATCCATAGATTTCCTCCCCCAAACCAGCTTAGTCCACACGTAAATCATTAGCAACTCAGCCCTAACTCATTTTATTACAGTTACAAGAGAAGTTAGTGAGAAAAGCACTAACTAGGAAAATGAAAACCAAGGCAATCCAAGTCAACTTGGGCTCACTGCAGACATCTGTTCCTTATGCTTGGGCACACAGCACAACTCACAACAGTGCCTTTTTCACAGACCCCTCTTTAATTTCCTCCACAAAACCCATCAGGTCACCATAGTTCATGATGTTTCAAAATAAACAACCATCACGAGAGAAAAATGCATTATGTCTTATAATGTTGTATTCCTTAAAAATATGACAAGGAAAAAACATGTAGAAAAACCAGAGGATTTAAAAGCAATCTACAGGCCAGGCACGGTGGCTCACGCCTGTAATCCCAGCACTTTGCGAGGCTGAGGCGGGATGATCAACCGAGGTCACAAGTTTGAGACCAGCCTGGACAACATGGTGAAACCTTGTCCTTACTAAAAATACAAAAATTAGCCGAGTATGGTGGCGGGCGCCTGTAATCCCAGCTACTCGGGAGGCTGAGGCAGGAGAATCACTTGGACCAAGGAGGCAGAGGTTGCAGTGAGCCAAGACCGTGCCACTGCACTCCAGCCTGGGCAAAAGAGTGAAATTCTGTCTCACTCTTATAAATAAAATAAAGTTAATAAAACAAAAGCAATTTACATTCTAAAGACATACTAATGAATGACATAAATGAGGTAATACGGTATAAAACAAAATGGAAAAAATACATTATAATTATTTTCTTCAGTGTACAGAAGTCATGGAAGTTCTGGACTATCTAGCTACATAAAAAATATTGGGCCGGGCGCAGTGGCACACGCCTGTAATCCCAGCAGTTTGGGAGGCTGAGGTGGGCAGATCCCAAGGTCAGGAGACCATTCTGGCTGACACGGTGAAACCCCGTCTCTACAAAAAAATACAAAAAATTAGCCGGGCATGGTGGCGAGTACCTGTAATCCCAGCTACTCAGGAGGCTGAGGCACGAGAATGGTGTGAACCTGGGAGGCAGAGCTTGAAGCTAGCAGAGATCGGCCACTGCCCTCCAGCCTGGGTGACAGAGAGAGACTCTGTCTCAAAAAAAAAAAAAAAAAAAAAAAGAATTGTCTATTTTGTTAATACAAAATAGGTATGTTGAATTGCTTGTCACAGAAACCAAAAAATCCACATAAATCTCTTTTTTCCTGTACCCTCACCTTGCCTGTTTCCTATTCTCCACTAAATGCTTTAACTCTTCATTTTGCCTGGCCCTTGTACCCAAGCATGGCTGACAGAAAATCCTAAAGGCCCAAGATTCTATAGTGGCTGTTTGCAAGGGAGACGAGGCTATCAGTAACTGCCACACTGGATCCTCTTATGTGAGAAGAAAGAAAGAAAGTATCCTGAATGCCTCTCACATATAAAAGAGCAGGATGGCAGGGTGTCTGTGTGGCCCAAGGAGCCAGAGGTAGCAAACTGTGGGCAAAAGAATTGTGACCAAAGGCTAGAAGAGGGAAGGTCTGCAGTCAGCCTTGTCTTCTACCTCTCTGCTGTTTGCTTCTCATGAGCAGAGTCCGTTTTCCAAACATCAGGACACTGAAAAGAAGACTCCTGCTCTGGAAGTTGACAAGAAGGAATATCCACAAATGTAAAAATGCAAGATCAAGGATTGGCCCAGAAACAATGCCTAAAATCAAGGGGTTAAAAAAGGGAGAGCAGAAGAGAGATCCAAGTCCAACCTGGCCCAGCCCAAAGAAGGTGGAATTCAAGGAGAAGAAACTAAAAGAGAAGAGCCTTGGACCACATCATTTCCTACAAGGGGCAATCAACGAACTTTGCTGTTCAAGTTACAAAAGAGGGTTCTTTAATCTCTTCCTTTGGCCCTTAAAAGCGGCAGTAGGGCCGGGTGCGGTGGCTCCCGCCTGTACCCAGCACTTTGGGAGGCTGAGGCGAGCAGATCACAAGGTCAGGTGATCGAACCATCCTGGCTAACAGGGTGAAACCCTGTCCCTACTAAAAATACAAAAAATTAGCCGGCTGAAGTGGCGGGCGCCTGTAGTCCCAGCTACTAAGGAGTCTGAGGCAGGAGAATGGCGTGAACCTGGGAGGTGGTGCTTGCAGTGAGCCAAGATCACGCCACTGCACTCCAGCCGGGTGACAGAGCCAGACTCCATCTCACAAAAAATACAATAAAATTAAAAAGCAGCAGTAAATTCATTAATCAGATTCACTGAAATAGTTTTAGAACAACTTAATTGCTCAACTTAGACATCCCTTTCCTTTCTCCCCAAGGATATTGTGTATGTACTGTATAATTATAAATGCATAGTATTATATAATATGAAATATAACACATTAAATATAAATGTTAGTTAATTATATTAGTGAACATTTATGAGAAACATTGAGATGATCTCCCTAACATGAGAGCCTAGGGGAAAGTGGGACTATCATGTCTGTCTTGCAGATTTCACCTCCCCAGAGCTCAGCCACTTAGTGCTGTTACACCTTTCCTACCACCTCTGCCAGTCAATCCTGTCTTGTGGGGAATCTGACCTCCCTATTGGCTATCGCAGACCTTTAAACTGCCTGCTTTGTGACATCATTCTCCCTCCAAACCAACTGCCACCTGGTAGAAGCTTGGGGTTTCATGGGCGTGGCCTGTAAATTTGTATCATCGCAAGGGGCCAGTGACCAGTAACCAGTGACCAGTGGCCTTCATACTGGACACATGCACTGGTTGGCTTCAGCCACCCAGACATCCGCTAGTATCGTCTCTTCTTCCCTTCTATCTGCAGTTGATGTTTCTTCTTCTCTGACCATGTCAGGTAAAAAAAGAAACTTCTTAAAAAGGTTTTCATGAGATTTCTTTCCCCCTAAATTTAGATTTCTTTCCCCCTATATTCCCAAACAGCTTGGAATAACAGGGAAAGTATTGAAGTAGAAATCCAGAGACCTCATTTCAGTTTTGGCTTTGACATTAACTAGCTGTGTGACTTTAGATAACTTTTATTCTCTCACAAAATCTGTTTCCTCATCTATTACACTAGGATAATAGACTGGTTATTCCCCCTGGCCCTTTTCTTTTCTAATACTGAGTCTTAAAGGGTATACGTATAGAAAATGAAATCAGAGACTTTCTAAGAGTGTTCATTTCAACAGAAACGGAGAAAAAACCAAAGTGGCCTAGAAAACTAGCAATATATTCTGAGATGTTTCATGTGTAATAGTCTCCCTCCACTAGTATTTCAACTTTCGTATTTTAAATTTAGTGATGCTTAGTGATGTTTTAAATAATATTCAGCCAGGCACGGTGGCTCACACCTGTAATCTCAGCACTTTGGGAGGCCATCTCCCTCACTAATATTTCAACTTTCCTATTTTAAATTTAGTGATGTTTGCTGATGTGTAGTGATGTTTTTAATATTCAGTTGGGCGTGGTAGCTCATGCCTGCAATGTCAATGCTTTGGGAGCCTGAGGTGGGAGGATCGCTTTGGGCCTAGGAGTTCCCGGCCAGTCTGGGCAACATGGCAAGACCCCATCTCTACAAAAACTTTTTAAGACTCAGCCAGGGTTGGGTGTATGCCAGCTATTCAGGAGGCTGAGGTGGGAGGATCAGAGGCTGCTTGAGCCCAGGAGGCTGAGACTGCAGTGAGTCAGGTTCACACCACTGGACTTCAGCCTGGGTGACAAAGTGAGACCCTGTCACAAACAAACAAACAAACAAACAAAGAAAAGTAGTATTCACGTTTTGGACATTCCTATCTAAACTAGGTGGAAAGAGAAAATGGAGAGTACTGGGTTCTAAGTAGGCAGGTATTCTAGGGTAAGTAATTTGGTATTTTAATTTAAGCAGAAAGACAGGGTCCCCTACTTTTCCCCTTGGGATATGCCCTGGAGAATGACAAAATGATTTTAAAAGAAGAAAATATATTTTAAATTTGAAAAAAAAAAAGCAAAAGGACAACAGACTGAAATCTATTCAGAGTAGGGTAAAATGAAGTTGGTTTTAGCAAATGCTTAGATCAATGGACTGGGAAGGAAACAGGCAGAATACAGTATCCCTAGGAAAAGCAGCGTTATCAGAAGTCATATTCAGTCACTTTTTTCTGTTGCCTTTTTGAACATAGATGACACTTGACAGTTTGTAATATAAACATTTTGGAAATATGTTTTAAGGCCGGGCACGGTGGCTTACGCCTGTAAACCAAGCACTTTGGGAGGCCGAGGTGGGCTGATCACCTGAGGTCAGGAGTGTGAGACAAGCCTGACCAACAAGGAGAAACCCCATCTCTACTAAAAATACCAAATCAGCCGGGCATGGTGGCACATGCCTGTAATCCCAGCTATTTGGGAGGCTGAGGCAGGAGAATCGCTTGAACCCGAGAGGCAAAGGTTGTGGTGAGCCAAGATCGCGCCATTGCACTCCAGTCTGGGCAATAAGAGCGAAACTCCGCTTCAAAAGAAAAAAAAAAGAAACCAACATGTTTTAGAAATGAGGCTTCCAGGCGGGGTGCGGTGGCTCACGCCTGTAATCACAGCACTTTGCAAGGCTGAGGTGGGAAGATCACCGGAGGTCAGGAGTTGGAGACCAGCCTGGCCAACATGGTCAAACCCCATCTCTACTAAGAATACAAAAATTAGCTGGGTGTGGTGGTGTGCACCTTTAATCCTACGTACTTGGGAGGCTCGGGCATCAGAATTGCTTGAACCAGGGAGGCGCATGGCGCAGTGAGCCGAGATCGTGCCACTGCCCTCCAGCCTAGGCAACAGAGCGAGACTCCATCTAAAAACAAACAAACAAACAAATAAACAAACAAATGATCAATGCAGGTATCTCTAAAAGCTTACCACCAAGGAAAATGATTATATCCATAGATTTCCTCCCCCAAACCAGCTTAGTCCACACGTAAATCATTAGCAACTCAGCCCTAACTCATTTTATTACAGTTACAAGAGAAGTTAGTGAGAAAAGCACTAACTAGGAAAATGAAAACCAAGGCAATCCAAGTCAACTTGGGCTCACTGCAGACATCTGTTCCTTATGCTTGGGCACACAGCACAACTCACAACAGTGCCTTTTTCACAGACCCCTCTTTAATTTCCTCCACAAAACCCATCAGGTCACCATAGTTCATGATGTTTCAAAATAAACAACCATCACGAGAGAAAAATGCATTATGTCTTATAATGTTGTATTCCTTAAAAATATGACAAGGAAAAAACATGTAGAAAAACCAGAGGATTTAAAAGCAATCTACAGGCCAGGCACGGTGGCTCACGCCTGTAATCCCAGCACTTTGCGAGGCTGAGGCGGGATGATCAACCGAGGTCACAAGTTTGAGACCAGCCTGGACAACATGGTGAAACCTTGTCCTTACTAAAAATACAAAAATTAGCCGAGTATGGTGGCGGGCGCCTGTAATCCCAGCTACTCGGGAGGCTGAGGCAGGAGAATCACTTGGACCAAGGAGGCAGAGGTTGCAGTGAGCCAAGACCGTGCCACTGCACTCCAGCCTGGGCAAAAGAGTGAAATTCTGTCTCACTCTTATAAATAAAATAAAGTTAATAAAACAAAAGCAATTTACATTCTACAGACATACTAATGAATGACATAAATGAGGTAATACGGTATAAAACAAAATGGAAAAAATACATTATGATTATTTTCTTCAGTGTACAGAAGTCATGGAAGTTCTGGACTATCTAGCTACATAAAAAATATTGGGCCGGGCGCAGTGGCACACGCCTGTAATCCCAGCACTTTGGGAGGCTGAGGTGGGCAGATCCCAAGGTCAGGAGACCATCCTGGCTGACACGGTGAAACCCCGTCTCTACAAAAAAATACAAAAAATTAGCCGGGCATGGTGGCGAGTACCTGTAATCCCAGCTACTCAGGAGGCTGAGGCACGAGAATGGTGTGAACCTGGGAGGCAGAGCTTGAAGCTAGCAGAGATCGGCCACTGCCCTCCAGCCTGGGTGACAGAGAGAGACTCTGTCTCAAAAAAAAAAAAAAAAAAAAGAATTGTCTATTTTGTTAATACAAAATAGGTATGTTGAATTGCTTGTCACAGAAACCAAAAAATCCACATAAATCTCTTTTTTCCTGTACCCTCACCTTGCCTGTTTCCTATTCTCCACTAAATGCTTTAACTCTTCATTTTGCCTGGCCCTTGTACCCAAGCATGGCTGACAGAAAATCCTAAAGGCCCAAGATTCTATAGTGGCTGTTTGCAAGGGAGACGAGGCTATCAGTAACTGCCACACTGGATCCTCTTATGTGAGAAGAAAGAAAGAAAGTATCCTGAATGCCTCTCACATATAAAAGAGCAGGATGGCAGGGTGTCTGTGTGGCCCAAGGAGCCAGAGGTAGCAAACTGTGGGCAAAAGAATTGTGACCAAAGGCTAGAAGAGGGAAGGTCTGCAGTCAGCCTTGTCTTCTACCTCTCTGCTGTTTGCTTCTCATGAGCAGAGTCCGTTTTCCAAACATCAGGACACTGAAAAGAAGACTCCTGCTCTGGAAGTTGACAAGAAGGAATATCCACAAATGTAAAAATGCAAGATCAAGGCTTGGCCCAGAAACAATGCCTAAAATCAAGGGGTTAAAAAAGGGAGAGCAGAAGAGAGATCCAAGACCAACCTGGCCCAGCCCAAAGAAGGTGGAATTCAAGGAGAAGAAACTAAAAGAGAAGAGCCTTGGACCACATCATTTCCTACAAGGGGCAATCAACGAACTTTGCTGTTCAAGTTACAAAAGAGGGTTCTTTAATCTCTTCCTTTGGCCCTTAAAAGCGGCAGTAGGGCCGGGTGCGGTGGCTCCCGCCTGTAATCCCAGCACTTTGGGAGGCTGAGGGGAGCAGATCACAAGGTCAGGTGATCGAACCATCCTGGCTAACAGGGTGAAACCCTGTCCCTACTAAAAATACAAAAAATTAGCCGGCTGAAGTGGCGGGCGCCTGTAGTCCCAGCTACTAAGGAGTCTGAGGCAGGAGAATGGCGTGAACCTGGGAGGTGGTGCTTGCAGTGAGCCAAGATCACGCCACTGCACTCCAGCCTGGGTGACAGAGCCAGACTCCATCTCACAAAAAATACAATAAAATTAAAAAGCAGCAGTAAATTCATTAATCAGATTCACTGAAATAGTTTTAGAACAACTTAATTGCTCAACTTAGACATCCCTTTCCTTTCTCCCCAAGGATATTGTGTATGTACTGTATAATTATAAATGCATAGTATTATATAATATGAAATATAACACATTAAATATAAATGTTAGTTAATTATATTAGTGAACATTTATGAGAAACATTGAGATGATCTCCCTAACATGAGAGCCTGGGGGAAAGTGGGACTATCATGTCTGTCTTGCAGATTTCACCTCCCCAGAGCTCAGCCACTTAGTGCTGTTACACCTTTCCTACCACCTCTGCCAGCCAATCCTGTCTTGTGGGGAATCTGACCTCCCTATTGGCTATCGCAGACCTTTAAACTGCCTGCTTTGTGACATCATTCTCCCTCCAAACCAACTGCCACCTGGTAGAAGCTTGGGGTTTCATGGGCGTGGCCTGTAAATTTGTATCATCGCAAGGGGCCAGTGACCAGTAACCAGTGACCAGTGGCCTTCATACTGGACACATGCACTGGTTGGCTTCAGCCACCCAGACATCCGCTAGTATCGTCTCTTCTTCCCTTCTATCTGCAGTTGATGTTTCTTCTTCTCTGACCATGTCAGGTAAAAAAAGAAACTTCTTAAAAAGGTTTTCATGAGATTTCTTTCCCCCTAAATTTAGATTTCTTTCCCCCTATATTCCCAAACAGCTTGGAATAACAGGGAAAGTATTGAAGTAGAAATCCAGAGACCTCATTTCAGTTTTGGCTTTGACATTAACTAGCTGTGTGACTTTAGATAACTTTTATTCTCTCACAAAATCTGTTTCCTCATCTATTACACTAGGATAATAGACTGGTTATTCCCCCTGGCCCTTTTCTTTTCTAATACTGAGTCTTAAAGGGTATACGTATAGAAAATGAAATCAGAGACTTTCTGAGAGTGTTCATTTCAACAGAAACAGAGAAAAAACCAAAGTGGCCTAGAAAACTAGCAATATATTCTGAGATGTTTCATGTGTAATAGTCTCCCTCCACTAGTATTTCAACTTTCGTATTTTAAATTTAGTGATGTTTAGTGATGTTTTAAATAATATTCAGCCAGGCACGGTGGCTCACACCTGTAATCTCAGCACTTTGGGAGGCCATCTCCCTCACTAATATTTCAACTTTCCTATTTTAAATTTAATGATGTTTACTGATGTGTAGTGATGTTTTTAATATTCAGTTGGGCGTGGTAGCTCATGCCTGCAATGTCAATGCTTTGGGAGCCTGAGGTGGGAGGATCACTTTGGGCCTAGGAGTTCCCGGCCAGTCTGGGCAACATGGCAAGACCCCATCTCTACAAAAAGTTTTTAAAACTCAGCCAGGGTTGGGGGTATGCCAGCTACTCAGGAAGCTGAGGTGGGAGGATCAGAGGCTGCTTGAGCCCAGGAGGTTGAGGCTGCAGTGAGTCAGGTTCACACCACTGGACTTCAGCCTGGGTGACAAAGTGAGACCCTGTCACAAACAAACAAACAAACAAAGAAAAGTAGTATTCACGTTTTGGACATTCTTATCTAAACTAGGTGGAAAGAGAAAATGGAGAGTACTGGGTTCTAAGTAGGCAGGTATTCTAGAGTAAGGAATTTGGTATTTTAATTAAAGCAGAAAGACAGGGTCCCCTACTTTTCCCCTTGGGATATGCCCTGGAGAATGATGAAATGATTTTAAAAGAAAAAAATATATTTTAAATTTGAAAAAAAAAAAGCAAAAGGACAACAGAGTGAAATCTATTCACAATAGAGCAAAATGAAGTTGGTTTTAGCAAATGCTTAGATCAAAGGACTAGGAAGGAAACAGGCTAGAATAGAGTATCCCTAGAAAAATCACCTTATCAGAAGTCATATTCAGTTGTTTTTTTTCTGTTGCCTTTTTGAACATAGATGACACTTGACAGTTTTTAATATAAACATTTTAGAAATATGCTTTAGAGGCCGGGCAGGATGGCTCACACCTGTAATCCCAGCACTTTGGGAGGCCGAGTTGGGCTGATGACCTGAGGTCAGTTCAAGACCAGCCTGACCAACATGGAGAAACCCTGTCTCTACTAAAAATACAAAATTAGCCGGGCATGGTGGCACATGCCTGTAATCCCAGCTACTTGGGAGGCTGAGGCAGGAGAATCGTTTGAACCCAGGAGGTGTAGGTTGCAGTGAGCCTAGATCATGCCATTTCATTCCAGCATGGGCAACAAGAGCGAAATTCTGTCTCAAAAAGAAAATATATATATATACATAAAATATACATATATATTTTATGTATACATATAATATACATATAAAATATACATACATAAAATATACATATATATTTTATATATATAATATACATATAAAATATACACATATTATATATATAATATACATATAAAATATACTCATATTTTATATATATAATATACATGTAAT
Organism: Pan paniscus; assembly: GCF_029289425.2. NCBI lineage: Eukaryota > Metazoa > Chordata > Mammalia > Primates > Hominidae > Pan > Pan paniscus. The sequence goes on along the minus strand of NC_073261.2, from coordinate 52,575,876 downwards.
ATATATAACATACATGTATATTATATATTATACGTATATTATATATAATATACATATAAATTTTAAATTTAGTGTACATTACATGTATATTATATATAATATATGTATATTATATATAATATACATGTATAATATATAATATACATGTACATTATATATAATATACATGTATAATATATATATATGTTTTAGAAATGATGCCTCCAGGCCGAGCTCGGTGGCTCACAGCTATAATCCCAGCACTTTGGGAGGCTGAGGCGGGTGGATCACCTGAGGTCAGGAGTTTGAGATCAGCCTGGCCAACATGGTGAAATCCCATCTCTACTAAAAATACAAAAATTAGCTGGGTGTGGTGACAGGCGCCTGTAAACCCAGCTACTTGGGAGGCTTAGGCAGGAGAATCTCTGGAACCTGGGAGGCAGAGGTTGCAGTGAGCCGAGATCTTGCCACTGCACTCCAGTCTGTATGATAGAGCAAGACCCCATCTCAAAAGAAAAGAAAAGAAATGTTGCTTCCTACAAGCAAGAAACTAATAAGTGGTTACCTAGAGAGCTGGAGGACATGTAATTTGCAGTGTGCTGTTTCTAATTTTTAAATTATATGGATGTCTCTCCTATTAACAATAAAATTAAGTTTTCTGAAAAAAGAATGTATCGTTATTTGCATCAGAAGAACAATACCTTTGCATGAAAAGTAGATTTCAAGTAAAAGCTGCTTTTTTATCTTAATACTTTCTTCCAAAAACAGAGTACCTACTGATTTATAATGGACTGCTTTTAGACCTAAGAATAAAAAGTCAAGCCACATATCAGCCACATATCTCTAATTCCATATCAATCTAAGTCAAATTTTCTGGAGTCCTTTGAACTTTCCTACATTCAAAACATTTTTTAATTGGATTCTAGCAGTTGTTTTTTTTTTTAAGCTATGGGAATGTCATTTTCCTGGACGTTGGAGATGATTATAATCTAGGTTTTGAGGATAGATATTAAAGTTCTCATGATACTTTTTAAGAGTTCTTTTCTGCTTGTTATGTGGCTACAATAATTTAAATATTACACTAGGATTAATACCTGTCATTTGCTGGGTAATATTCATAGAAATATGAATGAGCATAATAATTCCTTTACACTTATTTTTTGCATTCTACTTTGTACCAGTTTTTTTTGAAATATCTATCCACATATATTATGGCTATTTTACATTCACATTTACTGCATTTTTCTGTTTCTTACACACTTTTTGCTTCTTACACACTTTTTGCTGATACAGTTTGTCTATACATTTTCTGCTTCTTACACACTTTTTGCTGATACAGTTTCTCTGTCTATATATGCTTGTTAGAAATTCATTCATTCTATTATGGGCTGTTTCTTGGTTAATAGTATTCACTAAGAAAGAGTAGATACTATTCAGTTTCCTAATGTTGCATGTATGGTAACAGCTTTAGTTAGTACTTTACTATGTTTTGATGCTAGCTACATACCCCAATTTTCATTAATATCTATATATTGTTTTAGTTCCATGATTTTATGTTTTTAATTATTTTGTCTGTTTTTTCAGAACTTACTATATCTTCCTCATTATAAGTCATATGTAATCTATCACTTTTATTCATGTATGAATTATCACTGTTATTATTTTACAACTTCTTTATAGACAGGCAGCCTGAAGCTCACAGAGTTTAACTAGCTTTTTTCTTTCAAAAAGCATTTCTTGGCCAGGCATTGTGGCTCACACCTGTAATCCCAGCACTTTGGGACACCGAGGCAGGCAGATAATCTGATGTCAGGAGTTTGAGACCAGCCCGGTAAACATGGCAAAACCCCGTCTCTATTAAAAATGCAAAAAATTAGCCAGGCAGAGTGGCGTGCGCCTATAATCCCAGCTACTCAGGAGGCTGAGGCATGAGAATTGCTTGAGCCCAGGAGGCGGAGGTTGCAATGAGCTGAGATCAAGCCACTGCACTCCAGCCTGGGTGACAGAGTAAGACTCTGTCTCAGTAAAAAGAAAAAAGAAAACATTTCTATCAGGTAGTTATTTTGACTAATGATAAAAAGCCAGGCTTGAAGAGGGCAAAGAATGACCTTTTAGATTTACCAATGGCCTGGGTTAAATATAAACTCTAGGACATATCATATGACCTGCAGAAGCAAAATGTGACACTAAGGATTATAAAGGTAATAGCTGTACTATATTCTAGTAGACCAAAAAAATGCCATATTAAAAGTTCTAATTTCCTGGTTTCTGGTCTATGCTCAGAGAAAAGACTCCTGGCAAGGAAGTCAGGTTCTGTAACCTGGTAATGATATTAACATAATGGTAAAACTTAAAACAGGTCAATCTGACCTCTCAGACTCATAAAATGAAATGTTAGAACTTCTCTAAGGACCTCCTAGTTCTAAAATGCTCCAATTCTAGGAAATAGTTATGAGTCTATACTAGCCCAGATTCAAGGGAAAGATAGGGAAGGGAGAAGGTTGCTTCTAGCCTAGGAAATAATGTACGAAACCAGACCACTTGGGTCTTCATATCTGTGTCCAAGTTGGACACAAAGACAGTTCATCAGAAGAGGACCAAACTGCTTCAGCACTCAAGGCCATCATAAACTGTTTGGCTTTTGGTATCTCAGTGAGTATTGGTATTAGAGGCTTCCTGATTGCAACAACCTTAAGATAATGCTATTCTTCAAATAAGGTGAGAATTTTTCACTCTCATCGGTTTTTTCATCTCTCTCTTGTTTCCTACAGAATATTTCCAAAATACGTCTTTACCTGGAACTGCAAATTCTCTGCAGTTCTCTCTTCCTGTGGTGAGCAATGCAGCTTTCTTAACAGGAAGCATCTCCAACTTCTCCAGAGCAGAGGCTCCAGCCATCAGCTCAGCATGGCTACAGCCATCAGCCTCTGGCACCTCCTTCCAGCCACTCATGGGCAGTGCCTACCTTTACCAACATTCTAGCACAACTATGTTGTCTGGGGTTACTGGCCACAGCCATATCTGTACTTCAGCTGCCTCTTATCCAGGCGTTTTTGAGTGGGATAGTACAGCAAGCACAGTAAAGAAGTCATCCTCACTCAGGGACTTCACTGTGACTGTCACTGATCAGAACACAGCTGTCTCTTCCATGTCTATGACAGCCCAGTATTATAAAACTTCACATACCAATACTATGGTCCCTCTGTATCCATCACTATCTGCCAGCCTTGTTCAGGGGACACTAACTCAAATTCCAAATCAGCAGGGCCATAACCTGTCACTTCCCTGCCAGATAGGAAGCCAGGTCTATTACTATAATCAAGGCACACTGGGGCCTCAGCTATCCTGTCTGCAATCTTATGGCTCTGTGTCATACACAGGATATAGGGCTTCTGCCCATCAACCAGAAATGGTGATGGTGCTAAAGGAGGTTCAGCCCACAAATGTCCTACCACCAGTCTCTGCTTCTGGGATGTATTACTCTGTGTCTTCTCAACCCATCACAGAAACCAGTGTTCAAGGTGAGTACAAACATCAAGAAAGGAGAGGAATAATGTCAGCATTGAAAAGGAGGGTCAAATCTGTAGTGAGTGGTGAGTCAATGGATAGGTAGAATTTAAGTCCTGAGACTTCAACCACTATTCTTTGGCAGTGCTCTCCATTTTCAGACTCTATATAAGAACACCTTATAAGTGGGAAAGTGGAACACTGTAATGGCCATCTATGCTACATGTAAGAGAGTCGCAAGAGCATTCTGAGGGATACACTTTTTAGTGCCCTGACTGATCACTTCCCCCACACTACCACGCTGTAATGTCCTTCCTTAATCTATTACTTTAGTCTCTTTGGAAAGCACTTCAGAACTCTTATTTTGGCGGTGACATTTTGATTTTCCTTAACTTACAATAGGATTTAAGACCTTGTGTTCAGAGATCCTCTCCAAAACAAACAGGCTCAGAATCTGTGCTTGCTTATATATTTCATGAGGAAGGGCTCCACTCTCTACCCTAGTCCATGGTGTAAACTGTTCTTATTCTCTCAGGAGAGTGGAGAGAATTAAAAGGATCCTGTAAGAATGTGAGGCTTTATAAAACATCTCCTATTTTAAAAATCACTTTCACTTTTTGATCTACAACAACCCTATGAAATACAAAGAAAACCAAGAAACAATCACATCAAATGATAACCAGTAAGAGAACAGTCACTGCCAATCTCCTAATACAGGGTCTTGCCCATGGTCCTTAAGAAGAGCTAGTAGAAATGCCTTGCCCATGTTGGAAAGGTATCCGATTGCTGCATTGGTGTGTAGGGGGAGCATCTCACTTACCAGGGACTGACTTCTTCCTTGATTCCTTTGTAGTGATGGAAACTTCCCTGGGGATGGATACTTCCCTGGGATTGCAATCTCCAAGCCAGACATTTCGTCTGCCACAAACTCCAGAATTCTCCAAGTCCTTCAGTAGCAGAAATACCCAGACACTTGAGAGTAACCCATCACCTGAGCTTGGGGACAGTTCAATAACTCCAGTCCAGAGTCCTACTAATCTCTTGACACTGTCTCCAGCTCCAAGCCAGGAAAAAAATGAGAATGAGAATTTGGATGAGATTGAAACCAACCTTTCAAAGCCTCTAGATGTCCACCAGATCCTAATAGGAAATCAAGATCCTCTACTACTTCCTGTAGAAATCCCCGATATTCACCCGCTTCTGGCCTGCATTGATCCTCTTGGCCAAGAGGAGCAGCCTGGTTCTGAAAATGCCAATCTAAGAAATAACAGCCTGAGTCTTGAGGACCAAGGGATATTTGAAAATGGGATTGAGTCTAGCAGTGATTTGGCAGACATCACTACATGGGTGGAGGATACTTACCTCCCCCCGATCTTCAGTTCCTTACAAGATCTTGACCAACCTGAAAGTCCCTCAGCAAAGAAAGCCAAAGATACCAGTGCCATCAAGGTAAATCAGGTGCAGGAAAAGTCATGTGTCATAAAGGGTCACTCTGATCAAGTCAGGAAGAACAAGCATAAAGCTTCCGAGCCTATCCAGGGTGCTCCCAAGGCCAAAATCCAGCCAAAGAACCCAGAGTGCCTGTTAGAGAGAGAAGTGGTTGTTTGCAGTGCTACAGTCAGTAACAGCACTTCTGTGAACAAGGCCAAGCATCCTAGCAACAAACCTCACAAAGCTGCATCCAGCAGGATCAGCAAAACTAAGAGCCATGGGCAGGAAAAGACCAAAGGGAACAGAAAGAACAGCTCCAAGAAATCTGAAGAGAGTAAGCAGTCAGGGAACAAAGTCAAGGTAGAAGAGAAGCAAACCATTCCCAATATGAAACGGAAGAAAAATCAACCTGAGCTTGGCCAAGAGACCCTTAAAAAGCCCCGAAGCTCCCTAGGCATGCACATGCTAGAGTCCGTGCAAGTTTTCCATGCACTCGGGAAAAAGATCGATATGAAAACTGGATTCTCTTCCTCCAGGACCCTGGGAAGCTCAAGCAACACCCAAAACCGCCGGCCATTCCCAGCTCTCAAACCATGGCTGGATATCCAACATGAGGGTAAAGGCCCGGAGAAAATTCAAGTCAAGGCCCAGAAACTAGATGGTAGTGCTGAAAAAGAGTGTACATCTCCATCCCACTCTGAGTTGCCACCACCTGGGAAGGTCAAGTTGATACCTTTGCCCTTTCTGACCCTGGACCAACCTCAAGCTCGACCTGTTTCTCGGCGGCCAAACCCTCTAGCCTCACGTAGGCCTGCTGTGGCTTACCCTGCTCAACCTGATTCTACTAACTCAGCTCAATCGACTGCAGTCAATCCATCCCGACCAGCTCCTACCAACACATCTTTGACAGGTCCTGCCACACCAGCTCAGCCAATTTCAGCCAAAGCAACCCAACCCAGTTCAGCCAACCCTACCCAGCCTACTGTCCCTCAATCTGCTGCTTCTAGGCCATCAGCCTACAAAACATCATCTTGTTCTTCTCTGCAGCGGGAGCCTGTTTCCACTGCTGTGACCAGTCTCCGGTCACTGCCCAAGCCTCAAAATCAATTTCTAATCCAAGACTTCAGCCTCCAACCCCGTCCATGGAGGAAACCCACTGTTCCCGAGCCAGTAATGTCAACGCCCATCACAGAAGAGCAGAGGCCAGAGCGTGAGGCCATGAAGAGAAAGGCTCAACAAGAGCGTGAGAATGCTGCCAAATACACCTCTTTGGGGAAAGTGCAGTTTTTCGTTGAAAGGGAAAGAGATATGGAAATTGCTGAATACTATGGCTACACAATCTAAGAGCTGAGATTGTTGGTTTTACTTTGGATACCGCTGGTTTTCCACATATATAGATAGATACTAATTTATTTATTCTGATATATTTTTAAAACATAATAAAGAAATGTAATAGAATTGATTAATAGATAAGTAATAAAGAGGCCTTTTGAGTTTTGAGATGCTGTTGACTGTGGGTTTTCTTTGGTGGGGGTGGGGATCAAAGGCTGCATTAGAAAGAAGGAATTATGGCCGGGCATGGTGGCTCATGCCTATAATCCCAGCACTTTGGGAGGCCGAGGTGGGTGGATCACCTGAGGTCAGTAGTTCAAGACCAGCCTGACCAACATGGTGAAACTAAAAATACAAACTAAAAACTAAAAATACAAAAAATTAGCTGGGTGTGGTGGCGGGTGCCTGTAATCCCAGCTTCTCAGGAGGCTGAGGCAGGAGAATCGCTTGAACCCGGGAGGTGGAGGTCAAAGCGAGCCAAGATCGTGCCACTGCACTCCAGCCTGGACAACACAGTGAGAGACTGTGTCTCAAAAAAAAAAAAAAAAAAAAAAAAAAGAAGGAACTAAAAGTTGGATGGGAGAATAGAGAGAAAGAAAGGGATAAGAATTGAGGAAACAGGAAGGAACATGTTCCAGGACTAAGAAGGTCAAATGGGGAGAGATTTTATGGGCTTATACAAAGAATCAGAAATGGGGAAAATGGCAGAAGTAAGATGCAGAATCTGAGGTTAGGACTAAAAGAATAAAATTTGGATATAAATTGAAGATGGCAGAAGATGAGGCTGGGTGGACCAAAAGAAACGTACAAAATCCCCCATGGATGATGGCCTTATGTCTCATGGCCTATCAGATAGGTATTTTAGAAAATAAGATTCAGGTCTCATCAACAGGTTTGGGTTACCTTATACATATATGATCACAGTTGGGAAAGTGAGTACAAAACATAGGGGAAATCTACCAGGGGAATGGCAAGGGCTCACAGTTCTCCTAGGTACAGCTGATAACCTGGGGCCCAGCCAAATGAACTGCAGCAGCATGAAGCTGGCTCAGAACAGACCCCAGAGTATAGATCTCCATTTACTCAACCAACACCTATGCAAGGGGCAGTGAGACGCACTACTTCGGTTCACCTTCACAACAACACACAAGACCAGTAACACTGTGCCACTTTACTAGTGAGGTTCAGCAATGGGCTTGGGTCACACTGTGTGCAAAGGGGTAGGGCCTGTGGGTCTCCGAAGTCCTCAGCGTTTGCAAGCGCCTGCAGGTAGCCGCGGAATCCGGAGGTTACAGGCATAATAAATCAATCTTCTGGAGGGACTTAAATATTAAGAGGCCGCCAGGTCCTCCTCCACCCATTCCAGCACGTGCAACCTTCTCCGCCATCACCATTAACTGAAGTACACGAGACAAAACGGCTTGGAGCGTCCATTTTCACAGGATGAGTGGTGGGCGCGCGCGCGCCCTGGGTCCCCCTCCAAAAGCCGCAAGACGCAGGCGCCCAGCTGTCCACAGACGCTCCTTAGGGGGAGGCCCCCCCCCCGCCCCTCGAGGCACAGCGGGAGGTAGAAAGGGTTGGGGGCGGTTGGGGGAGGGCAGGAGAGGAATGGGTGGGGGAAGGGAAGATGGGGGCAGTGGATGGTCACCATGGGAAAATCAGTAATTTACTTTTTAAAAAATTAGTTTCTGATATATAATTCACCTAACATAAAATTCACTGTTCAAAATCCGTACGATTCGGCCGGGAGCGGCCTGTAATCTCAGCACTTTGGGAGGCTGAGGCAGGCGGATCACTTGAGCTCAGGAGTTCAAGACTAGCCTGGCCAACATGGTGAAACCCCGTCTCTAATAAAAATACAAAAATTAGCCAGGCGTGGTGGCGCATGCCTACAATCCCAGCTGCTCAGGAGGCGGAGGCACAAGAATCGCTTGAACCCGGGAGGGGGAGGTTGCAGTGAGCCGAGATCGTGCCACTGCACTCCAGCCTAGGTAACAGAGCGAGTCTCAGTCTCAAAACAAAAAAAAACAAACAAACAAAAATCGTACAGTTCAGTGGCATTTAGTATGTTCACAAGGTTGTACAATCATTACAACTATCTGAGCCATTACCTTTTCATCATCCCCTGCAAAAAAACCCTCTACCCATTAGCGGTCACTCCTCATTCCCTCCTCCCTCTGACACCAGGCAACCACCAATCTCTGGATTTACCTTTTCTGGACATTTCATATAAATGGAATCATACAACATGTGACCTTTAGTATCTGGCTTCTTTCATTTAATACTATGTTTTAAAGGTTTATCTATGTTGTAGTGTGTGTCTGAACTTTATTCCTTTTCATACTACATAGTATTCTTATTGTATGACTACACCACATTGGCTTATCCATTCATCCATTACTAGACATTTGGGTTGTTTCCACTAGCAATTTATATTTTTTGAGAGTTTATTCTGTGCCAGGCAGCACCTGGCTAAGTTATTCATCCCATTTCACAGATAAGGAGGTAGAGAATCTGAAGAATTTGCCCAAGATTAAGAGCTAGCTAGCAACTGCTAGCAATAGCTGGGATTTGAACACAGGCATTTTAGACTTAAAAGATAATAGATTCACATGATAGAACATTGGAAAGATACAAAATGGTGACAATGGAAATTCACACTTTCCCCAAGTTTCCCAGCCACCACCACCCCCTCCCTTAGAAGCATCTACTTTTGCCATTTTAAGGATTCTTCCAGATAAATTATCCAACATGTACATATTACAATTTACTGAATAACCTGTCCCATTGATTTGAAATGTCACTTTTATGGTATACTACGTTTCTATGTGTTTGCATTACTCTTTTCAGAACTGTCCTGACTTTTTTGCCTGTCTTTTGTTATTTGCCATTTCTCTAGAATTCTTTTTATTATCTTCTTTTTGATTTTTAAAAATTTCCTCTTTTTTTAAAAGGCATTATCCATTATGCTAATTCATTCTTTTTTCTTCTTTTTCTTTTTCTTTTTTTTTTTTTTTCGAGACAGACTCTTGCTCTGTCACTAGGCTAGAGTGCACTGGTGCCACCTGGCTCACAGCAAACTTCACCTCCTGGGTTCAAGCGATTATCATGCCTCAGCCTCCTGAGTAGCTGAGATTACAGGTGCATGTCACCATCCCTGTCTAATTTTTTTTTTTTTTTTTCCTGAGACAGAGTTTCCTTCTTGTTGCCCAGGCTGGAGAGCAATGGCGCGATCTCGGCTCACCACAACCTCTGCCTCCCAGGTTCAAGCGATCCTCCTGGCTCAGCCTCCCGAGTAGCTGGGATTACAGGCATGCACCACCATGCCTGGCTAATTTTGTATTTTTAGTAGAGTCGGGGTTTTGTTGGTCAGGCTGGGCTCAATCTCCTAACCTCGGGTGATCCACCCATCTCGGCCTCCCAAAGTGCTGGGATTACAGGTGTGAGCCATCGCCCTGGCCTAATTTTTGTATTTTTAGTAGAGACAGGGTTTCACCATGTTGGCCAAGCTGGTCTTGAACTCCTGGCCTCAACTGATCCACCCGCCTTGGCCTCCCAAAGTGCTGGGATTACAGGTGTTTTTTAAAATGTAGCCACCATGCCCAACCTGTTCATTCTTGTGTTCTTTTTACTTTAGTCTTCATTTCTGAAGTTTTTCTTTTGTTTTTAATCCTGTTCTGAGTTCTACCATCTCACCTAATTTTGATTTATATTGTTTTCTCACCCTTTTTATTGCAGTAAAATACACATAATGTAAAATTTACCATTTTAACCATTTTAAGTGTACCATTCAGTGGCATTAAGTAGATTCATACTGTTGTTCCACCATTACCACTATCCATCTCCAGAACTTTTTCATCATCCCAAACAAAAACTCTGTACAGTACTCATTCAGTAACTTCCCATCCTGCCCCCCGTGGTCCTTTCATCTTTTGCATCGTTTTTTCCTAATGTTTTTTAGCTAGTTTTGTAATAGCAGATTACTCTTTGGATCAGCTTGCGGGCCTGTCTTTTCTGACTTGCTTTTGTTGTCTGACAGGATGCTATTCTGCTGCTTATTCTCTTTTTTCTTATAATACCTTTGTATGGGATTTGACTACGATCCTTTTCTGTTACTCATTTTTAGGTGAAATTGGTTTTTCTGCACTTTGAAAAGGAGGTGTTAAGGATAACTTTTCTAAAACTTCCCCAAACTTCTCTTTTTTAAAAATGTAGTATCAAATGACATGGTGGTTTGCTTTTTGACATTTCCTAGCTCTGTTTCCCTCCCTGATTTTTATCCTTTGTATCTGTTGTTCCTCCCAGTAGTTTTTCCTCTGTGTTTCCAGGGCCACATCCTGGAAAGGAGCTCTGGCTGCTCGGGCTCAAGAGTGGGAAGGGACTAGACTGCTTCAGTGCTTCAGAGTCTATCACAGGTCCCTTGTACTTACTCACTTTGTGAGAGGGGCAAAACCCCTCAGTTTCAGCTGCTGTTCTCACATTGGCCCATGGTACTTTCCAGTGAACTTCTCTGCTGGCAGTTTGAAGGCATACTGTCTACCACTCCCTCTTGTGTGGGTGCCATACCAGGCAACTCTGGTGCCCATTGGTGATGGTTTGCCCCACCCTCTTGTTTTGGGGTTCATAGGGAAAACTGTCCTCTAGTTTTGTGATAAAGGCTACTTATGGGTTTTTTGTTTGGTTTGATCTATTTCCATGAGAGGATTTGAGGAGATTCAAAACTACACTGCTGCCTCCATCTTTCTAAAATCCTGCTCAATCTTTTGACATAATTATTTTAAACATGGGAACCCTGTAGTTCTCTGTTCCCTTAAACAGAGCTCCATTTGCCCCAAACTAGTTAAGACTCTGAGTCAGACAAGGCTTGCTGAGTCTCCTCTCTCTAACATGGCAACTCTGTACTTGCTTAGTCCATGTTTTGAGTGAGAAGTCAAAACACAACAGCCTAAAGGGCTCATGGGTGGACAATCTGGAGAAAGGCCCTGGTCAGAATGTGTATCGTTTCCTTCTCTTTGTATCTTCTTTCCTAAACATGTATAAAATTGAATCTCTCATCTGCCCTCCTACCCCCACAAAAAAAAAACCTGGTTCATACACAGTTTTCTTTATCTCAGTTCATGGTAATGCCATTTTTCAGTTGCTTGGGGCAGAAACCTTTGAAGTCATTTGTAGTGATTTGTTAGAGCAGTGACTAGAAACTAATACAATGCTCGTTAGAGTATTGTAACAAGTAAGGTGCCATCTGAAAAATAATATAATTAAGTTAGAAGAAAACCTTACTCTTAGCCACAATCACTTGCTAATGGGATATGTATGCCAGTTGGGTACTGTACATCTCAAACCTTAGAATCAAGTTGGATACTACCAGCATCACTTCCTGTTCCACACTGATTTGCATAGGGCACTTGCCAAAAACCCAGCTTCACAAAGATACAGTATCATTGAAAGGAATGTGGCATGACCTGATGTTGAAACTGTGAACTATACCTACTAGCTAGAAGCTCATACAATATCTAACAGATGTTGGGTATTGCTATGAATCCTTCACGAATTTAAAATACCCAGCTGCACCCAGATGAATCTGCTGTAGTGTCTTGGGAGCACATTGGTGCACTTTTTTTTTTTTTAAGACAGGGTCTCACTCTGTCACCCAGGCTAGAGTGTAGTGGTGTGATCATAGCTCACTGCTGCAATCTCAGACTCTGGCCTCTAGAGATCCTTCCACCTCAGCCTCCCAAAGCACTGGGATTGTAGGCATGAGCCACTGTGCCTGGCTGGTACACCTTTTGAACCACAGTCCTAATTGGTTTTCCTGTTCCCAGCCTTTTCCCTAAAATTTGTCAACATGGCAGCCATAATGATCCTTTCAAAACACAAATCAGATCCTGTCACTCTTTTGTTCAGTCCTTCCCATAGCTTCTCATTTCTCTCAGAGTCAAAGTCAACATTGTTACAGTGGCCTGTGAAATCTTACCTACAGCAGGGGTCAGCAAATATTTTCTATAAAGACTCAGACAGTTAAATATGTTAGTCTTTGTGGAGATCATCTCCATCTCAACAACTCCACTTTCTGGTTGTAGCATGAAAGCAGCCACAGAAAATACATAAACAAATGAGCATGGCCATGTTCCAATAAAACTTTATTTACAAAAACAGGCTGCACTGGTTTGCTGACTCTTGCCCTATATGATTTACAGCTACACTCCCCTTCACTCCACTCCAGGCACGCTGAGCCCCCTTACTGTGCCTTGAATGCACCAGCAAGCTCCTGATTCAAGGCCTCTGCACTTGCTATTCCCTGCCTGGAAAGCTCTTCTTACCTCCAAGTCTTTTCTCAAATCTTTTCAATGGGAGTTTCCTTGACCACACTATTTGGAATTGCAGTTGCCTCACTGCTTCTCCCTTCCTTCAATCTGATTTCCTGTGCCAGGGCCCATTGCTTTCACAGTACTTTGAATCTTCTAATACACTATGTAATTGACTTCTTTATCATGATAATTTTTATAATCCACCACTCCTCCATCCATCACTAAACTACAAGATCCCCAAGGGCAGGGAAATTTTTGTCTGCTTTGTTCATTGATATGTGCCTAATGCCTTAAACAGTGTCTGGCACATAGATGATAATCAGTATTTGTCAAATGACTAACTAAATGAGTATTTTTCAGAGTACACACATAGTGGCATGCAATTCTTTATCCCTCATTAAAAGTTATAGTGCTTGGTCATAATTCAGGCCCTATATTTGAAAAGAAATACGTAAACAAAATATAAAATGATAAAATCTCTCATCCAAAATGTCCAATTCTCAAATAGCCGTAAAGTTTCATGTGTCATTTAACTCTTGTTGAAATTCGCAACCTTGAAAATGGCACTCTGACCTAAAACAAAGACTTTGACTTATTGGAAAATAAATTATACAGTCCACAGCTAGCAAGCAGGTAACAAAAGAAAAAAATATGTCTAACATAAAACGGATTCCTCATGTACACATTTAAACATAAATTTAAACAATATATACACATTAAAAATATTTCCAAGCATGCGTAAGAACTCATTTTCCAAAGTGGTCATTTTTCTTGGAGATGAGAGAGACCAGTCTTCAAACAAACTGTAGGGGGAGCTCCAAACCACAGATTCACCTTCATGTTACTGGTTTTACAGTAGCCTTCTTAAGAACAACTTCATTGGGTAATTCCAACTCCAGCTGAAAAGGAACATATATGCATGCATTCATAATGCACAAACTTAAAAGATCCCAGTGCATTTGCTACATTTCCCTTTATTTGAATCAGCTCATTCTATATCTTTTTCTTCCCAAGTACTTTTCAAATCTATTTGTCATTTTATATTCCCAATGGACTCATAGCAAAAATTTTAACAATGTGAACAATTTGTCTTTAGTACACACTCCATTTCTGCTTTCATAGCCCCTCCATTCCCAAGCAATGTTCAAGATAGGCTGTTTTAGTGTCTCAATGCATGGAGCTCACCTAGCCTTCCCTTGAGAATATTGCTCATCTTTTAAAGAATTTTTTCCTTCTAATGGCTCTAAACCTTCATCCACGGAAGACTTAAAACAAATGGAACTCAGTTTTTCTTTTTTCTTTTCTTTTTCTTTTTTTTTTTTTTTTTTTGAGATGGAGTCTCACTTTGTCGCCCAGGCTGGAATGCAATGGCACGATCTCAGCTCACTGCAACCTCTGCCTCCTGGGTTCAAGTCATTCTCCTGCCTCAGCCTCCTGAGCAGCTGGGACTAGAGGTACCCACTACCACGCCCAGCTAATTTTGTATTTTTAGTAGAGACAGGTTTTCACTATGTTAGCCAGGGTGGTCTTGATCTCCTGACCTTGTGATCTGCCCACCTCAGCCTCCCAAAGTGCTGGGATTATAGGCATGAGCCACCATGCCCCGCCCAGTTTTTCTTTTTCACTGTGGTAGACCCATGCCAGACACAGACCCATGAGCTTGAAAGATATTCAATAAACACTTGCTCAATTAATAAAGGCATCTAGCCTTTAGGCTTTCTGCTTCTAGCTCTAAGTGCCTTGCAGAGAAGAGTGGGTCCCAAAAGCTTAACGGTCATTGTTTTTCATTGTTCATCTCAGTAATCAGCATAATTGGCTAATTACATTCCTGTAAATCATTTTGGGGACAGTGAGACAATATTTATCTCAACAACATTTGAACATTCAACAATGTTCATTGAGTGTCACATCTGGTTTCGCAAGCCATTCTAGGCAGTGGGGATAGAGCTGTAAGCAAGGCAGAAAAAGATCTTAACTTTCTGGAAATTATATTCTAGTGGGGAATGAAAGACAATAAGCAACCCAAATCATATCAGACAGTGGTAAGGATTATCAAGACAATTAAAATAAGACCAACTAATGAAGGATGACTGGGTGGCTCCTTAGAATGGGTGGTCAGAGAAGTTCTCCTTGAGGAGGTAACATGTAAACTGAGAAATGAATGATGAGGCAGAGCCAGCCAAGTGAAGATGAGGGTAAAAGCATCCCAGGAAAAGGAGTCAGCTATGCAAAGGTCTTGAGTGGAAAAGCAGATGTTTGGATGGTGTCGGTGGAGAGTATTAAGCAAGGAGATTGGGAGATGAAGTCAGAAAGGCAACAGGGGCCGAGTCACTCTGTAATCCCCAGTAAGGAGTGTGGATGTTTATTCCAAGTGCCATGGGAATTCACTGAAGAGTTTTAAGCCCAGGAGTGATGGAATCTGATTTTTGCTTTAAAAAGATCATTAGTGGCCAGGCGTGGTGGCTCACACCTGTAATCCCAGCACTTTGGGAGGCTGAGGTGGGTGGATCACTTGAGGTCAGGAGTTCAAGACCAGCATGGCCAACATGGCAAAACCCCGTCTCTACTAAAAAATACAAAAATTAGCCAAGTTTGGTGGCGAGCACCTATAATCCCAGCTACTCAGGAGGTTGAGGCAGGGAGAATTGCTTGAACCTGGGAGGTGGAGGTTGCAGCCGAGATTGTGCCACTGCACTCCAGCCTGGGTGACAGAGCAAGACTTCATCTCAAAAAAAAAAAAATTAGCTGCTGTTGTAAGAATGCATTGTAGTAGGTAAGAATGAACGCCCTTCCTGTACTAATGCAATTGTCCCTCTAGGCATGTCACTTAACACAAGAGTACTAACCTTGCAAGTGAAATACACCTAGAGTCTTCCGTGTTTTTACCCTCCCTGACCCCCGAACTCCGCTGGGTCTGTATTTTTCCTTTTCTTCTTTTTGCTTTTTAGCAATAGGAGTCTCACTATGTTGTCCAGGCTGGAATGCAGTGGCTATTCACAGGTGAGATCATAGCACACCACAGCCTTAAACTCCTGGGCTCAAGTGATCCTCCTGGGTTTTTTGTTTGTTTTGTTTTGTTTTATTTTTTTAGAGGTCTCACTCTGTTGCCCAGGCTGGAGAGCAGTGGTGTAATCATAGCTCACCATATCCTCAAACTCCTGGGCTCAAGCGATCCTCCTGTCTCAACCTTCCAAAGTGCTGGGATTACAGGCGTGAGCCAGCGCACCTGGTCCAGGCCTGTGTTTTCTAAACCCCGATGTTACATTTCAGATTAAGAACTTCACCTTCTAGGCATCTTTTGCTGCTGCCCAAAAATGAGCAAGTAGGAATGAGCATGCAGGAGTGCAGGAGACCTGACGTTGGCATATGCAAGCGGCCAGACGGAGGCTGCTATATTCAGGAAAAGTGTTCATGGCTGGGAGTGAGCACCGGAAGGAAAGAGCATCTCAATTCCTAACCTGGTCTAGTCTGCTAGGTGAACTGCTGAAGCCTATTTGCTGAAGGAATACCTTCCACGCTTAGCCTCCAATCTTTAGGGCAGGGGTAGATAGGATATTCTCATCAGTTATGCCAAGAATCTTTTATAGCTTTGATTTCCTGATTGTGTATACAAAATTGTTTAGTTTTTAAACTTTTCCAGTTAAACAAGAAATGAGGAATGTAAAATTTTTACCTTGGCCAAGATTTTCTTATTTCAGGTCCTTAGAAAGCTGAGTATTGAACTTTGCCCCAGATATCAAAAACTCTGGTCAACATTTACAAATTCTCTCCCTAAAAAGACTAGATCCTGCTTCCTATATTCACTTAGCCATTACCTTAAGAACTGCTAGCAACTGGGCATATTAACTTTCTAATATCAGGAACAGCCTCTATGTGGCGCTAGCTATGTTTACGACTATGCACACCCCTTATATGTGTGTCTCAGTTATAGCTTCTTAAAGTCTTCTCATCATAATCTTAAAATCTAGGATGTTTGTAAATTTTCTTTACTTGTTAAGCTAAACATTATAAAAAAAAGAACTACTTTAGAGATTGTGCTGAATGGGAGCAGATGCCCCTGTTCCCTACCCCACCAGCTGTACTTCTATCTGTGCTTCCACCATTAGAGTATCCACCTGCTGGGTTTGTTTGCTGATGTATCCCTAACACCTAGAACAGAACCTGGCACATAGTAGACACTCAGTAAACATTTACTGAGTGAGAGGTTGAATGGATCAGATTTTGACCTGTGTTGCCTCCTGCCAGGACCCCATCTGCACTATATGCCCACCCAGTGACCAGCATCTCCAGTGCATCAATTTCTTTAGGCCCAACCCATCATGTTTACATTCTGAAGAGAGTCAGTAGAGAGAGTTTTGAAGATACAGTAGAGTGCCCTATACAATTATCTTCCCAGATTTATCTGCAGTAGATCCATGAGAGTTGATAGTAGACCCATGCACATTAATGCTTGCTGGGGGCAGAAGGGGAGGTGATATGATGCAAGCAAGTACTTTCAACCCTAAGTCTGAAAAGTTGATGACTACACAAAATCACTTCAGGTAACTCCAACAGAAATATACACAACGGAGGTTGGGAGAAATGAGAGATCTGGAGGCTGGCTAGGTGGAGGAGGCAACACCTGAATTAGGGACTTAAGCTAGACCTTGAAGAATAGGTCATGCCATCACACTAACAAACTCACAGGGAGGCTCCCAAATTTTGGGAAAGTGTCCCCCAGAGACTTAGACTTTTAAACCAAAGCCTAATGTTTCACAAAGTCTTCTGAGACAGAATGACTAGCAAGCTTGTAGGACCTTTTTGTAAAGAGGATGTATATGGATTCGTACAGACACACATCTACATGCAGAACGTGACATTCTGTATTTGATGCATAAAACCACCTTGTCCCGGTCTCAGGGCAGGAACAGTGTCATACAGATTTTTGTGTCTCCACTGCTTTTGCATAGCAGCTCTTAGAGATTAAACGCTTTTTTTCCAAATATTTTATAGGTTTTTTGACATTAAAACGTTAGTCTCATCTGGGTGCGGTGGCACACGCCAGTAATCCCAGTACTTTGGGAGGCAGAGGCAGGAAGATCGCTTGAGCCCAGAAGTTGGAGACCACAGTGAGCTATGATCACACCACTGCACTCCTGTGACAGCCTGGGTGACACCGCAAGACCCTGTCTTAAAAAAAAAAAGTTAGACTTATGTTCTTTTCTAAGCAATAAAATTAGTCTTAGATATTGCCTAATATCTAAGACTACCAATTTTTGTGTAGAATGTAATACAAGCTAAAAAATACATTCGAAAGACTTTCTGTCCCCCAATTTATAAATCCTGGTTAGTTTAGCTAAGTCTGCAGTTGTGCTGGGATCAGCAATCCCTCCTTAAATGCAGGAGTATTGTGAGTGTGATGAGGGACTACCCCAAATCAAAATAATTTTAAAAGCAAACCTTAGCTTGCTAATTGGTTCCACTTTCTTCCTTGTTCCTTTTCCTTTACCAAGATGGCCGCTGTGTCGTTCGCTCCTCATTGGTCGGATTTTCCGCAGGTGCCGATTCTAGCCCCACCTACTAGCGCTCCGTTCCAAGTCCTAAATCATTGGGAATGTAATAGACAGACGAACGGGAGTGGGCGGAGCGGGCGCCGGATGTGACGTTTCCGGAACCTCCGGGTGTCATCCGCGGGGAAAGGTGGGGAAGGGTCCCGGGAACGTGGTGGGGCAGGGCCTCCGAGCGTGGTTGGACTTTGAAGGGGATCGGCCGCCGTGAGTGTGGGGCCTGCAGCCTACTCTCCCCGAGTCCCCTGCCCGGCCTGCCTCGCTCGAGGCACCCGACGGCTTCGGTCTCCGCGGGCTGGCGCCTGACCAGCCAGGCCCAGCGCTTCCCCGCCTACTGCATTTGAAAGATCCCGAAAACCCTGGATGATTGTGCCTGGGGTTGGCAAGTTGGTCTTGAGTGCCTTCAAGAAGGGTTCCTCAAGCAGTTGTCGATAGAGCCCTCCCTACTGTATACGACCCCTCCGCTCATTCCTGCTACTTCCTTTCTCCTCCTCGTATTTCCCCCTCGGTCCTTTACGCCGCCTTTCCCCCTCATTTGCAGATGCTGCATCCCCTTTTTGGAATTGCTCAACCGGGTGGTAACCGGCGCCGCTTCCTGGCCTTGGGAAGTGGTTCCTTTCTTAACCCACAAGAACCTCTCCCATGAGGTACTGAGATACAACAAGCATCCTCTGTTTCAGTTAACTTTCATGGGCCGTGGACTAGGTTTACTAATTACTTGGGGAGGTTTTAGATATGCTTGCGGCTTTCTGAGTCCCTAAGGAGGCCTCGTGAGAGATGGACTATCTCTGCATCCCTAGTAGTCCTCACGGCTTTTGTGCTATTAGTGAGGGTGTTTTAGAGGGGAAGGTTTGTGGAGGAATTGTGACCCGAATATTGAAGAGACCTAAAGATGGAATTGGCTGAGAGAAGACTACCCCTGAGGGAAGAGTTGTAGTAGAAAAGAAAAACTGGATAGATAAATGAAACTGAAATGTGAGGATGCCTGGGCGGATTGGAATCCTGACTGAAGCAAAAGATCTCTGTTGGGGAGGGCCAGTTGCCACAGGGCCTTGAATTCCAAGATTTATTCTACTGTAGTTTGTGTATTCTAGAGCATACTGATTAGGGTTTGCTGTAATGCAATGTGTGTCAAATGCCCAGATTTATTTTGGAGATGATAGTGGTGATATCTGGTTGGAATTTGGAATCTGATTCTAATAGCAACTATATCTAGAAAGACTAGAATTACTGGAGTTTTGGGACACCAGGGGTTTTTGCAATGCAAGTTACCATCGTGCCTTTTTGTTATTCAGTGTTTAGTCTATGAAGATGAGTAAATGGTTGTTTTCAAGATTTAAGTCCCTTGCCATGATAATGATGAATGAATGATTTTATAGATTGACTATAGTGGTTTAGTGAGCAGAGTTACAATTATGAGCATTAATTCCCAGACCAGTTCCCCTAATTCACCTTGTGCTCAAATATGAAAAAGGACACCACAGAAAATGTCAGTTACTCTCAGATTAAGTAAAAATGGTCAACCTTGAAGTTAGTTAACAATCCTCAAGAAAGTTCACTGAGTGCACTCTGCCAGGTACGAGGGTGGAGGTATGTGGGTATCTGGAAGGAGAAATAATAGAAAGTAAAAGATGCTGCTCCCACTTTTACAGTGCTGTGGGCGGAGCCCCCTAATGGCAAGGAATTTGATTAACTTGAACTGAACCTTTGGTTGGTCCACTGTGGTTCTACTCCTTATACCACCTAATTATGGTACAGGGGTTGTACATTTTCTAGTCTGCCAGTACTCTCATCGTTGTGATTTGGGCTTCCTTGAGGGTCTCAGCCTTCTTGTAGGAAAGTCCTTATTTAATAGGAGCCACAGCATTTGGTATGTTTCTCTTATATTTTCTTCTTAAGGTAGAGGTCTGTGAGATAAACTGTAAGACTGTGCTGGGATGATGAGGGCAACGGTATTGATGCCATCTGTTTTTTCTGTCTCAGAACTTGGTCCTGATGTCTGACCATGGAGATGTGAGCCTCCCGCCCGAAGACCGGGTGAGGGCTCTCTCCCAGCTGGGTAGTGCGGTAGAGGTGAATGAAGACATTCCACCCCGTCGGTACTTCCGCTCTGGAGTTGAGATTATCCGAATGGCATCCATTTACTCTGAGGAAGGCAACATTGAACATGCCTTCATCCTCTATAACAAGTATATCACGTAAGACACCTACAGTTTCCTTTTTCCTTTCTGGTGACTGGTGCCTTGCCTGTTTGGCTCAGAATTGCTAAAACCACAGAACTTCACAATATCATCAACATTAATCATTTTTGCTGGCAACTCCTACATATTGGCTGTCCTTGCCGTTCAAAGACATGAGTGCTGAAGGTGTTATTTTCATGACTCAGTAATTTATGAGTAAGAGATTTAGTTCTTTGGCCTATGCCCACATAGCCCAGCTGTTAGACAAAAGAGTTGGTGGTTAAACTAGACATATTATGTACTGATGAATGCTTTTACTGTTCTCTTTCTACTAAAGCCGCCAATCATAGGATTTTTGTTGGGGTCTAGCAGAGCCAAAATTCCTCACTTGTACTTATTTTGTAGCAAATTTAGTGATACAGGAAAAAATTTTTTCCTCTTAACCTTTATCATAATCATGCAAATCATCAAATAATTAGTAACTGCCTACAGTTTGTGTGGCTCATCATAATAAGACCTTTCCCTTAAGTTATTTATCATCTTAGGGTAGGCAGCATAAGTAGAAGATTTCAGTACTATTAACAGCAAACAACTTCTAAAACTCCATTGACAATGATACGTAATTTAGAAAGGAAATAATGTTAAAGGTCTTATTTATCATTTCTAATCTTGTTCTTTCACAATATCAGGACTTTTTAAAAAATAATTACAATGTATTTGGTTCTTAGTAGCTCATAGTGTGTTTCACCTGCATAATTTCATTTGATCTTCACAGTTCTGTGTGCATGGAATAGGTACACTACCCTACATTCTACATATGAGGAAACAAACTCAGTGTTTGGTGGATGCTCATGTTTGAAGTGACAAAACCTTGGTTTTCTGACTCCTAATTCAGGATTTGTTCTACAACATAGGTCCTGTTCTTCTTGTTTTCCATTTAGTAATGTTCTAGAGTCAGAGGTAGTCTTTTGAGATCATAGTCATGAGTCACACTGGCTATTTTTTGGTTATTTATTTTACTACTGATTTTTGAGTAGGTAACATACATATATATATATATATATATATATATATATATATATATGGTGCACAATTCAGAGGCACAAAAGAATAACTATAGTTAAAAAGTAAGTCTTGGCCAGGCGCAGTGGCTCTCGCCTGTAATCCCAGCGCTTTGGGAGGCCAGGGCAGGCGGATCACCTGAGGTCAGGAGTTCAAGACCAGCTTGGCCAACATGGCAAAACCCCATCTCTACTAAAAATACAAAAATTAGTCGGGCATGGTGGCGTGTGCCTGTAATCCCAGCTACTTGGGAGGCTAAGGCAGGAGAATCACTTGAAACCAGGAGGCAGAGGTTGTAGTGAGCCGAGATCGTGCCACTGCACTCCACGACTCCAGACTAGGTGGCAAAGCGAGACTGTTTCAAAAAAAAAAAAAAAAAAGTCTCCCCACCCACTCCTCTTTTCCCCCCAAACCCTCAGTTCTCCTCCCCAGAGACAACCACTCTTAGTAGTTTCTTAGATATCTTCCAAGAGATGATATACACATACCAGTTTTATCACATTAAGTTTTTGATCACATACTCCTCTAAAGCAGGGCTTTTCAACTTTGGCCCTATTGACCTTTTGGACTGAATAATTATTTGTGGTGGGAGCTGTCCTGTGTGTTACAGAATGTTTAGCAGCATCCCTGGTTTCTGCTCACCAGATGCCAGTATCCCCCCTCCCCACAGTGTGACAACCAAAAATGTCACCAGACATTATCTGATGTTCTCCCAGGGGCAGAATCACCTCTGAGAACCAGTGCTCCAAAGGAAAGTATGTGGAAGAATGGACTGTCTAGGATTCATATTGTAATTGTAGAGTGGAGAAATGGGACTGCTATTGTCTTTTTTATTTAGAAGTGTTGCCTGTGTTAAGAGGAGAAAACCTTAGACAAGTTAAATTTAACAGAGTTTAATCCAGTAGAAAAAGGTTCAGGGAACACTCAGGACCAAAAGTGGTGCAGAATGTTCCACCCCATAGTGGAGGTTGTGCAGGCTATATTTATAGTCAGAGAAAAGGAAATGAGATACAGAAATAGCCTGATTGGCTACAGTTATGTGTTTGCCTTATTTGGTCATGTTTTGGCAGGCTTTAGCCTCCAATTGGCTGGAGGTTTCAGCTGCTATGATTGGCTGAGACTCAGCTATTTGTTATACTTGTAACCTAACTCTTATGTTAAGTTACAGTTTGTTTATACATTAAATGAGGTTACAGTTCACTATCTTTGGAGGCAGCTTTAACTTAACACCTGTTTCCTTAAAGATCTGTAGTTCTTTAATGCCATTATGTCATGTCATGTGGCCTCAATGTTGTTAAGGTTTCATAAAATTATAATTATATTTCTGCTTCTGTTTGCTGTTATGAGTTTTTCATTCCTAGGCACACTATTTATTTTCCTGCACAGTTTTTTTGACCCTGTCTTCTTTATATACTCTACTGCTGGTAGAAAGAATATTCTTATGTATTTCCTATAAGCTTGTAGATTGTTCTCTCAGAATGAAACCCAGGGGCACAATTCCTTTGGAGAAACACTAATTCAGAAAGTTCAGTAGAATCATGGAATCACTGCACCAGGTATTTCCCGAAGGGCCTTCAGAATCCTATTGCCCCACAATAGAAAGGGCTTTCAGGGCAAAGACCATATTCATTCAACACATGTGTATTGAGTATACCTGCTGTCTACATGGCACTGCACTAGGTCCTGAACAGCAGTGAGTAAAATGGCCCCTGTCCTTATTGGTGTTCCTTTATAGGTATGGGAGAAGACAATAAACAGATAAGCAAATAAATACAGCTGACCCTTGAACAACACAGAGGTTAGCACCAATCCCCCATGCAATCAAAAATATACATATGGTCAGGCACAGTGGCTCACACCTGTAATCCCAGCACTTTGGGAGGCCGAAGTGGATGGATCACTTGAGGTCAGGAGTTCAAGACAAGCCTCGTCAACATGGTGAAACCCCGTCTCTACTAAAAATACAAAAATTAGCCTGGTGTGGTGGCGGGTGCCTGTAACCCCAGCCACTTGGGAGACTGAGGCAGGAGAATTGCTTGAACTCAGGAAGTGGAGGTTGCAGTGAGCCGAGATCACGCCACTGCACTCCAGCCTGGGGACAGAGCAAGATCATGTCTTAAAAAAAAAAAAAAAAAATATATATATATATATATATATATATATATATATATATATAATTTTTGACTCCCCAGAAACTTAACTACTAATAGCTTACTCTTGACTGGAAGCCTTATTGATAACATGGTCAGTTATCACATACTTTATATATTGTATGTATTATGTACTATATTCTTACAGAAAAGTAAGCTTGAGAATAGAGAATGTTATTAAGAAAATCATAAAGAATAGAAAATATAGATACTATTTGTTAAGTGGAAGTGGATCATTATGAAGGTCTTCATCCTCGTCATCTTCATGTTGAGTAGGCTGAGGAAGGGGAGGGGTTGGTCTTGCTGTCTCAGGGGTGGCAGTGGCAGAAGTAAATCCGTGTATAAATGGACCCACACCATTGAAACCCATGTTGTCCAAAAGTCAGCTGTAGTCGAAATAAGGAAAATACTTAAGAGTACTGTGATAGAGAATAAGCAGGGGTTTATGACTAGAGTAGTCAGGGTAAGGTCTGTCTGAGAAGACAAGATTTGAGCTGAGACTTGAGGGATGCAATACAGTTGGTCATTCCAAGAGCATAGGGCAGAGCATTAAAACACAGGTAACTATGTGTTTAGAAGTGCTTAGATGGGAAAGACCTTAGCATGTTCTGGGGATTGAAAGATCATTGTGTTTGGAGTATAGCCAGAGAAAAGCAGGATGACTCCAGGTAAGGCTGGAGAGGCAAGTGGGGCTGGATCATGCAGGACTTTATGGGCCATGGTAAGGAGTCTGTTTTTTATCTTGAGGGTAACAGCAAGCCATTGAAAAGTTTTAAGTGGGATTCAGACCTAAATTTACTTACTGTTTTTTAAAAGAGATGAGGTCTCGGCCGGGCACAGTGGCTCACGCCTGTGATCTCAGCACTTTGGGAGGCCACCCTGGAGTTCAAGGCCAGCCTGGCCAACATGATGAAACCCCATCTCTACTAAAAATACAAAACTTAGCCGGGCGTGGTGGCCCACGTCTACAATCCCAGCTACCCGGGAGGCTGAGGCAGGAGACTTGCATGAACCCGGGAGGCAGAGGTTTCAGTGAGCCGAGATCGCGGCACTGCACTCCAGCCTGGGTGATAGAGCGAGACTCGGTCTCAAAAAAAAAAAAAAAAAGATGTCACTAATGTTGCCCAGGCTGGTCTCGAGCTCCTGGATGCAAGCGATCCTCCCATCTCAGCCTCCCAAAGTGCTAGGATTACAGGTGTGAGCCTCCATGCCCAATCAATATTTAAAGTATAAATTTTGGCAGTTGTGTGGTAAATGGTGGAGCAACCGTTAAGAGAAGGCAGGGAGAGTAGTTAGGAAGTTCTTGCAGGCTGGTGGCTTGAAGTAGTGTGGCAACATGGAAAGAGACAGATGGATTTGGTATTTTGGAGGTCAGGTCCATAGGACTTACTAATCACTTAGGAAAAAAGATACTGCGGAGGTTGATGTCGTGTTTCTGCCTTGAACAACTTAAACGATAGGGTAGTCCATGTATTGAGATGGGAAAAGTGGTATCTAAAGAGGGCTGGGTAGTGGGGGAATTTAACCGTTCACGTTTGGGGTTTTTTTGACATGTTAAAATTTGAGATGCCTGTGAGATATCCAAGTAGAGATGTCAAGTGGGAGGTTGAATGTACCAGTCTGAACTCAGAAGACTGAGGTCTGGGCTGGAAATACAGACAAGGGAGTCCTCAGCATACAGATGGTTCTGAAGTTATGAGAATGGCTGAGATTTTCTTTTTCTTTTTTTTTTCTCCTGTAGAAATTAATTTTATTCTTATTCAGACTATTTTCAAAAGAAGCAGTGGTGCGCTGTTTTTCTAAAAATATGCCTTTAGAGATTTTTATATATGTATATAATAAAATCCATACATGTATTTACATGATTGCTACATACAAAATTACAGCACTGTGGTATGTACACATCTACAGGTACATTCTTTCCACACATCCCTGCTGTGCTTTCCCCGTGTGAAGGAGGGAGACTGAATCAGTTGTGAGCAGCCAAGGGCTGGCCCGGCGGTGGAACCTCCGAATGGGGGCTTGGGTGGAGGAGGTGAGGCGATTGCCGAGGCAGGAGCAGCAGCTGTTGCAGGGCTCTCCTGCAGGCCAGCAGGCAGCATCTGGAGGCTCCCGGCAGCCTCCCCCTCCCCTCCACCCCGTGGTGCCCGTGCTGCCCTCAAGGTGGGGTGGCTGACCACAGACCCCTCTGGTGCCATTCTGTGGCCTGGACTTGCTTGGCTGGGCCAAGAAGTTGTGTATGTGAGGGGTGGAGGAGGGAGCTGTGGAAGGAATAGACCCCGTCCAGCCCCAGCCCTGAGCAGGGGAAAGGGCTGGATGGCTAAAGCCTGCAGATGACTGGTGAGAACACTCCGCTTGGCCTGGCACTGCTAAGGGTCAGAGACTAGAGGCTGGGAGGGAGAGCAGTGGCCGCCGGCTGGGGAACAGGGCCTTCTTCCTCCCTGGGGCTCAGAGGGTGGCCTCAGCTGAGCTTGAGTAAGCCCAGCTCTTAGGCCCTGCGGCCAGAGGCTTGGCCTCCTGCCAGCAGAGGTGCATGCACACTGGGGAGGGGCTGCCATCTCCACTTCAACCCCTGGGCCAGGGGCTGGGGAAGAAATGGAGGCTTAGGCCTGGCCTGCTGCCCTGTAGGACTAGGTCCCCGGGGCTCAGGATTCCTGAGGCATGCAGAGAAGGGCCTGAGAATGCCTGAGATTTTCTAGTGAAGGGGCTCTTAATCTGGGGTCCAGGAACCTCACAGAGATTCATTGATAGAATTCAGGGGATCTGTGAACCGGAATAGGAAAAACTTTTCTTGTTTTTTCTAACCAGTGACTGAAATTTAGCATTTCCTTCCATTTTGAATGTAGGCCTCAAAGTACAGTAGTAGTAATATTTGTAATTTTGTCACCAGTAGAAATCAAGATATGTTCATATTGCATTACAGTTGTTGCTGACATCTCAAAATAGCATCTAAACATCACTACTTCAGAATTACAGTATAGAATTATTAGACCTACAGCTAGATCCCATTATCAAATGCATTGATAAAGAACACATTAGGCCGGGCACAGTGGCTCACGCCTGTAATCCCAGCACTTTGGGAGGCCAAGGCTGGCGGATCACGAGGTCAGGAGATCGAGACCATTTGGCTAACAGGGTGAAACCCCATCTCTACTAAAAATACAAAAAATTAGCCTGGCATGGTGGCAGGTGCCTGTAGTCCCAGCTACTCGGAAGGCTGAGGCAGGAGAATGGCGTGAACCCGGGAGGCGGAGCTTGCAGTGAGCCGAGATCGCGCCACTGCACTCCAGCCTGGGCAACAGAGCGAGACTCCATCTCAAGAAAAAAAAAAAAAAAAAGAACACATTAATAGAGAAGAATATATCACAATTTTTAAAATTTTTGAAAACTGTTTTTCCATAAAATTGGGGTATTCTTGGTAATCCTTTGTACTTTAAGTTATACCTTAAAAAAATTGTTCTGAAAAGGGTCCATAGGCTTCACCAGATGCCAGAAGGATCCATGGAACATAAAAGATCAAGTATCTTTGTTAATAAGGCTAGGGAATGAGAAGAGAAGGAGCCTAGGACTGAGCCCTGAGGTTAGTTAATGGAGGGAGAGTCAATAGGGGAGACTTTCTTTGAAGGAAGGTTCAAGAGGCAGGAGGAAATCCAAGAGAGAATGGTGTGGTGTCATGGGAGCCAAAAGAAATTAGTGTTTGAAAAAGGAGAGTAGCCATCTATGTCAGATGGGTGAAGACAGAAGATTGGCCTTTGGGTTTGGTAAGATGATGTCATGGGTGATCTTCATAAGCAATTTCGCTAGAAGGATTACAGAGACCCTAATTAGAACGGGTAGAAAGGTGAATGGACAGTAAGAAAGTGGAGGCAAAGGGTATAGACCTGAAAGTGGCAAATTTTTTTCTATAGGGGACCAGAGAGTAAAAATTTTTGGTTTTGTAGGCTACTTGCTGTGTCTGTGACTACCTCTGCTTTATAGTGTGAAAGTAGCCATAGACAACACATAAATGAATGGATGTGACTGGTTCCAATGACACTTTATTTACAAGAACAGATGGCTAGCTGGATTTCGCACACCAGCTGTAGTTTGCCAACCCCGGTATAGACAACTCTTTGGAGAAGTTTAGATGGGAAGGGAAGTAGAAAAATGGGGAAGTAGTTGATTGGGGACAAGGAGCGTGTGAACATGTGTATGTATTTTAAGTTAGGAGATTTTAGAGCATGTTTTTGCTGATGGAAAAGGATCTTATGGAGGAGGAGAGGCTAACAGTCCAGAAGAGAGCTTAGCTGTACTAATAAACTCCTCAGAAGTCAAGAGGGGATAGGATTAAGAGTACATGGATGCCTAAGGAATTGTTTTTTATGACACTTAGTGTTATTTTGAGTGACATATTAGTGTTAACAGCAAGACTGATATGGGGAGTTTGTCCCTGTTACTTATAGGACCACTTAAAATGATGAACTACTAGGAGAGTTGGTGCGGATGAGATTTAGCAGCTCATTTACTTGATTTGTGGGATTTAGAGTTTAATTTGGAATTTTGTTGTATTGGCTTTACCTGAAGTAATTAATGTAGCTACCTTCACTTTTCTTGGAGATACCTTTAAAATCCTGATTCTGATTCTGATTCTGTGAACAGAAAATCACAGCAATTGCAAACAAATTCTAGCTCACTGATTCTCAGTCTGTTTTCTGTTGTATTTTACTTAGTACATTCCTATCAATAACAGTGGCTCAGCTTTGGCAGTTACTACAACCGAGGAGAAAAGAGAGGGGAGTATACATCTGCCTCACCACTCCTCTGCCTCCCCTACTACTGAGAATCATTGTTCTAGACCTTTTGTGGATACTTTCTTTACTTCAGGGTTTTAAAAGGCATGTTTGTTCCTTTTCCTGGAGCAGTTCAGGCATCTTAATGATCTCAGGCATATTTCCCCCCTCTACTGAGGAGCTACATTAGCTTCCCTAATGTAGGAATGCGTTGCCTTTTGCAGACCCCAGTATAGAAGAAAGAGTTCAGCATATTAAATCAGTACATATTTTCATGATGAGTGCAGACAATAAACCAGGCAGTGGATTCTTTCACAGCTTTTTATGGTCATCAACTAGGCTGCCCAGAAGGGAGTGAGAGTATTCAGGCAATTCCTGTCTGCTATGTGAGCCTCCTGGAACACCAACCCTTTTTCTGAAAATGAACTGTCACCTGTGTTGAAAATGTTCGCTGAGATTGGGGTTTATAGACTGAAGAAGGTTCCATCTGTGATCATGCTTACCATGCTGAGTAACTTTTAAGACTGGAAGAATCGAGATGAGGATCCTTAATGCATCCATGTTAAAGAACCTTTGCTTGACTTTTTGAATTAGTTGTTTTCATACAAAATTAACACTTATTCACGATTTAAAAATTTTTTCAAACACTGCAAGGGAGATATTAAAGTGAAAAGAGAAGTCTCATCTATCAGAGGTGGCCACTATTGTATTTCTGGCATGGATGAGGTGTGATTAAACTCATAGGTGCCCCCATGTGTCCTTTTCCTTAAAGCATCAATGGGATCATACCACGTATTCTGTTCTGCGACTTGCTTTCTTCACAGTAGTGTCTTTCCATATCAGGACATACTGAGCCATCTCATTCTGCCTCAGAGCTATTCCATCTGCCTGGAACATGAATCTGAAACAGTCCCAGATTCATGGCTCACTCTTGTCTAGTCCTTACTCAAATGCCTCCTTCTTAATGATGACTTCCTTAGCTGCTGTATCTAAAATTTCAACCATTCCCCTATCACTTTCTATCCCCCTTCCCTATTAATGACTTTCCTAGCATACTTCTGTTTATTGTCTGTTCCCCCACTGTAATGTATACTCTATGGTGGGGAGGAATATTTGACTGTGTTGTTCACTGCCATATCCCCAACCTTTAGAATAATTCTGGACCCTGTAGTAGATGCTCAGTAAATATTCACTGAATGAATGGGTGAATGATTACATTGTCTTCACATTTGAATGCACATTATTTTTTAAACAATCCCCTATTGATGGACATTTAGGGTTTTTTTTTTTCAGTTTTTTCTACTTTTTAAAACAATGCTGTATTGAATATTTTTATACATATATCTTTGTACTGTTTTATAATGATCTCTAGGATAAATTCCTAGAGATAGAATTGTGAGTTTAAAGGATATACACATTTTAAGTTGGATGCGGTGGCTCACGCCTGTAATCCCAGCATTTCGGGAGGCTGACACGGGCAGATCACCTGAGGTCAGGAGTTGGAGACCAGCCTGGTCAACATGGCGAAACCCCATCTCTACTAAAAATATGCAAATTAGCTAGGCGTGGTAGCAGGTGCCTCTAATCCCAGCTACTCTGGAGGCTGAGGCAGGAGAATCACTTGAACCTGGGAGGTAGAGGTTGCAGTGAGCCGAGATTGCCCCACTGCACTCCAACCAGGGCGGCAGAGCAAGACTCTGTCTCAAAAAAAATAAATAAATAAATCAAAAAAAAAATAAATAAATAGTACAAATTAAAAATAAAGGATATACACGTTTTAAATTTTGAATAATTAGCTTCCATTTTCCCCCCTTAAGATAAAAGGTTATATTAATTTACAATCTTGCTAACACTGTATGGGTATCCCATTTCTCTATACCAGGTATGATCAACCTTTAAGTCCCATTTCTCTGCCAGGTATAATTAACCCTTACGCCTTTGCCAATCCGATGGATGAAAATGGTATCTCATCCTAATTTGAATTTCTTTAATTATGAGTGGATTCAGCATTATTGCATATATTCACCTTTTGTATTTACTTTTCTGCTTATGTCTTCTTTTTTCATTGTTTATTAGGTCATTTTGCTTGTGTTTTTGCAATCATATCTTTGTTTGCTTTGGTACCTTTCCTCTCTCCAGGCTTCAACCAGGTATAACCCCAGAGAACAGTATACATCTGGGCCACCGCTTTCTATCCTTAGAAAGTTTCTAGGGATAGAACTTTGAACCATGTAATGGAATCTAGTTTATAAGTAAAGAAAAAACTCCCAAACCTGTACATGATGCTGGTGTTAGCACCTTCATCTCTTATTCTTGCTCACATTTTTTGTTTATTAGTTAAAAAAAATCATAGAAACCCATAGCAAATATTGACTATGTTCTAGATACCGTGTTTAGCATTTTATTATCTCTTTAAGTGTCACAGCAAGCCTGTCAGGGAGTACTAGTTTGTCTCCATCTCTACAATTTTATGGACAGGATATCAGCCATGTCCAACCCTTTGAATGCAGGGACTTTTTTTGCTTATCTATGGTAGCAGATATCACCTTTTTAAAAGTTCATTAGCTAGTTAGTGTTAGTGTATTTTATGTATGGCCCAAGACAGTTCTTCTTCCAGTGTGGCCCAGGGAAGCTAAAAGGTTGGACACCCCTGCAAAAAACTGAGGGATGGTGAGATTAAGTGACTTGCCCAAGGTCACATAGCTAGTAAATGGCAAAACCAGGATTTGAGCCCAGGCACAGTGGCTCCAGAGCCAGCCCTACTAACCACTAAGTTCTTTTACCTCCAGTATGAGTAATGGGGTATGTTGCCCATTTTCTGTTTCAAGAGACCTTTTTGCCCATCTATCCCCATTCAGAAAACTGGCTACAGTTGTTGAAGCAAGGGAAAGCTATTCATGTACAGGTCTGGGAGGTTTTTTTTGTTTGTTTTTTGTTTTTGTTTTTTTACTTATAAACTAGATTTCCATTACGTGGCTCAAAGTCAAAGTAATATAAAGAGGTACTTGTTGAAAAGTTTCACACCTACTCTTATCTGTTCTATTACCCCTGCCCTCATTTCTGTGTATACTTCCTGTTTCTTTGTATACTTACAAAGCAAAGTAAATAAATACGGCAGGCTAAATACGGCAGGTTGTCAAATAATGTCGTTTTGTCCAATGTCATTTTGTTTTAATGTTGATGAGAAAAGAAAAATCCATTCCTGCCTGGGGCCACTGTCTGTGTAGAGTCTGCACATTCTCCCCATGTCTGTGTGGGTTTTCTCCGGGTATTCAAGTTTCTTCCCACACCCCAAAGGTCTGCACATTAGGTGAACTGGCATGTCTGAATTGTCCCCAGTCTGAGTGAGTGCAAGTGTATGTGTGAGTGTGCCCTGCAATGGGATGGCATCCTCTCCAGGGTTGGTTCCCACCTTGGCCTTGAGCTGCTGGGATGGACTCTGGCCACCTGGGACTGAATAGGCAGGTAAATCATTTACTTACTTGTTTTTATAAGTCTTTCTTAAATGTATGTATAGCTCATATTTATTTCATTGTTTAATATTAGAAGTGTTTTGGTCTGTATTTAGAAGTCTGGTGTTTTTGTGACCAGGATAGGTCAAAGGAACTTAACTCTTGTTTATGTCAATTAGTGCATGGTAAAGTTGGTTTTGTTATATGTCATTGTGCTTAAAGTCACAATTTCCAAGAACCTATCAACATTAAGGACTTACTGTGTATATGTACATACTTGTACATATATGTAATGTTTACTCATCAAATATTTATTGAGTGCCTCTTTATACAAGGCACTGTGCTGGCTTCCAAGGAGTATACAAAGAAGCATGAAACACAGAAATCTCTGGCTTCAGGAAGCTCACAGTGTAGTTCTATAATAAGAGCATAAGTGAAAATAAAACATAGTGTTTATATGACATAGTACTTTCTTAGCTGATTCAGGCCTCAATACAAAGCACATTCAGCCTGCTAAAGGTAGTAAATATTAATATGTATCTTGGCTTTTGGGGCTAAGGTGAGAGTTCTACTGAATTATCTATCAGTCTCTAAAATATAAGAAATATGTGTTATTTATCTTAATAGATTCTACTGAATTATCTATCAGTCTCTAAAATATAAGAAATATGTCTTATTTATCTTAATAGATTCTTCAGGACTTTATGGTTTGAACAAATGAATCTGTATTTCTTTTAAATATAGACTTCAAGGAAACTGTTTTATATCTTTCTTTCTTTTTTTTTTTTTTTTCCAAATAGAGATAGGATCTCCCTCTGTCACCCAGGCTGGAGTGCAGTGGTGTGATCAAAGCTCACTGTAACCTCAGACTTCTGGGATCGAGAGATCCTCCTGCCTCAGCCTCCCAAGCAGCTGGGACTACAGATGCATACCACCACACCCAGCTAATTTTTGTGTTTTTTTATGTTTTGTTATATATGTTTGTGTATGTGTGTGTGTGTGTGTATATATATATATATATATATATATATATATATATATAAATTAAAAAATATAAATAGAGACAAGGTCTCACCCTGTTACCCAGGCTGGTCTTGAACTCCTGGGCTCAAGCAATCTTCCTGCCTCAGTCTCCCAAAGTGCTGGGATTACAGGCATGAGCCACCGCACCCAGCCTCTTTTATATCTTCTTCATGAACCCAAAAGGAAGCTTTTTAAAGAACCATTTTTATTTTAGAGTCCATCCCTGCCTTGAGGAGCCTTATCAAGTTGGATCAAAATGAAACTTGTGTGCCTAATATAGAACTGAAGGATGAGGACTTATCTTTAGAAAGTTTGTTTTGGTGGGGATCATCTTTTTTCTTTATTGAGGATTCTTCTTCCAATTACTTCTGCCCCATGGGCAGTAAGTAGAAAAGAGTTTATCCCAATTACAATATAATATTTTAGAGCTATCAGCAAGCTACCTTCAATTTATTTTTTTATCTCAGTTTCTGTGTATTACAACTTAATTCTGTTAAAAGACATCTTTGTTCAGAATCCCTCCAGTAGTTCTAGACATTCCAGAAACCATATGGAAGAAGTATGGTGTAGTGGTTAAAAGAATAGGCTCTGGAGCCAGCCTGCTCATATTGAAATTCTGAATCTGCCACTTTCTTTCTGTGACAAGTTACTGGACTTTTATTTATTTTCACTGCCCCTAAGTAGATGTCTTAAATGTTAGAGATTTGTGAATTAATTCAGTTTATTCTCCCCACTGAGCTTTAGAGCCATGGACAAGAACCAAAAGATGAAATCTAGCATCTTATATTTACCTAAGCACTTTTCATCAAAGACAATGCATGCTAACATGTAATATGCACATACTACATGCATAGAACACATGCACTAAGTATTTCCATGCATTTTTGTATGATGCAAAGTAGTATTCTTCTTTGAAGGAACACGAATCCCAAAGGAAAAAAGCCAAAGTTAAAGGTTACATAAGAGCTAGAAGTAGTAAGGAAACATGGTTTTCTCTTGCTTCCTGCTCATGGCTGCCAAACGGTTCTCTGAAGACTGCTATGTGACAGAAGCCCTTTCCTTTGAAAACCTGTCACGTCACAACAAGAAAAAGATCTCTTTCTTTGGAGGTACATTTTTGGGCACAAGAAAGGCTTTTAAAAATTTTTTTGGCCATCCTTTTCATTGTAGGAGTCTGGTGCTTGCTGCCTAGTTTGGGAGTAGAGGAAAAGACTCTGGCTCTTTAGGGGGATAGAGATGGGAAAGGAGCATGGCCCAGCTGGGTGTATTAGCTCTCCCTCTGCTGCACTTCTGGAACCTTTCATATAAGGGCTTCAGGATAAGGGGGTTGCATAGCTTTAGGGTCTTATGGACATTTGGACCATTTGCTTCATAATCATTTTGAACTGTTTCCTTAGGCTCTTTATTGAGAAACTACCAAAGCATCGAGATTACAAATCTGCTGTCATTCCTGAAAAGAAAGACACAGTAAAGGTGGGTCTTCACTTTCATTGTTGCCCATCTAAAAGCTTCAGAGCAGCACAGACTGACTTCAAGATAAAAGTAGTAGTCTCTGCATCTGAGTACCAGATCCTGCAATAGGAGATAAGGCCATTTCACCAGAACAGTTCTGAAGTAGCAGGTATGGTACAGTAGGGGGTATTTTAAATCATTTTGGGAAATGTTGCAGTCACCAACTTGACTTAAGTCTTCTTTTGGATTCTGTAATTTTCTGGCATTGTTCTAATTCTGTTTTCTGTTTTGTGTCTCAGAAATTAAAGGAGATTGCATTTCCCAAAGCGGAAGAGCTGAAGGCAGAGCTGTTAAAACGATATACCAAAGAATATACAGAATATAATGAAGAAAAGGTCAGTATATAACAGCTAAGAAGAAAATTATTTTGCTTTTTTAGGCTGTGCCCTGGGATTGTAATATGACATTTCAATATATCCTGTGCTTTTAATGTGCTGTTTCACCTTTTTTGGGCAAAGACCAGAAACTCAAAAAAGTAGAACACCAGTGGTTAGGCTCAGGGTTGTAACACAGATATAGCCTATTTGTCGAAGAGAGTGACTTGAGGGACAGAAAATCTGTCGCCTACCTGCTATGTCTAGAGTGAGAATCTTAAGAACAATGAACATTCTCTCCAAAACATAGGTTTTTAGATCAGAGAATTTGAGGGTTGGATTCACATTTGGTTATACCTGAAGCTATTTATAAGAATTGACTTTTCAAGCTATTTTTTTTTTTTTTTTTGAGACAGTCTCACTCTGTCGCCTAGGCTGGAGTGCAGTGGCACGATCTCAGCTCACTGCAACCTCTGCCTCCCCGACTCAAGTGATTCTCCTACCTCAGCCTCCCAAGTGACTGGGACTACAGGCATCCGCCACCATACCCGGCTAATTTTTGTATTTTTAGTAGAGATGGGGTTTCACCATGTTAGCCAAGATGGTCTCAAACTCCTGACCTCAAGTGATCCGCCTGCCTCGGCCTTCCAAAGTGCTGGGATTACAGGCATGAGCCGCTGCACCCAGCCATTTCAAGCTATTTTCAAATGATTCTTTTTAGGAAGTCAGTTAAAACATGTGGAGAAACTCCCAGGGCGCTGTCAGTGGCCAGCTGTGAATACATACTGCAGCCACTCACAGGCTGTTGTGTAGCTGTCTGCTGGTCTCTATTCTGGACTCTGATGTTGAAAATCAGCAGAGGGATGAACAGCTGTGAGGTATATACTTCTAAAGCACCAAGTGAGTGTAAGCTTTAAGGATGAGGTTATTACTTAGCATTTCTTTCTTTCTTTTTTTTTTTTAATCCAAATGCCACTTAAGTATTTCTTATTAGCTTAAAATGTCACTCTGTGTTGAACAAATGCACAAAAACCATAAAAATTTCAGAGGCCTCATTTTGGGTTAAAATTCAGTAGAAGGCAAGATGTGGTGGCTCATGCCTGTAATCCTAGCACTTTGGGAGGCTGAAGTGGGTGATCGCTTGAGCCCAGGAGTTCGAGACCAGCCTGGGCAACATGGTGAAACCCCATCTCTACAAAAAATACAAAAATTAGTGTGGTGGCACGCACCTCTGGTTTCAGCTACTCGGGAGGCTGAGATGGGAGGATCACCTGAGCCCAGGGAGATTGAGGCTGCAGCGAGCCATGATTGACCACTACAGTCCAGCCTAGGTGACAGAGTGAGACTCTCTAAGAAAAAAAAAAAAATTCAGTAGAGACCCCCAAGATAGCAAGTATAAGTTTGGATCTGGTTCTATTTTATAGCCTTACTTGAAATATAGAATATGTACATGACACAGAGAGAAGAATAAAACTGTCTGTGATACAGGTTAGGAGAACACAGATAGTAAGTTGCATCAAGATTTCAGGCCAGACATTGTGGCTCACACCTGGAATCCCAGCGCTTCGGGAGGCCGAGGTGGGCAGATTGTTTGAGCCCAGGAGTTCAAGACTAGCCTGGGCAACATGGCGAAACCCTGTCTCTACAAAAAATACAAAAATTAGCCAGGTGTGGTGGTGCACACCTGTGGTCCCACCTACTCAGGAGGCTAAGGTGGGAGGATTGCTTGAGCCTGGGAGGTCAAGGCTGCAGTGAGCTGTGATCATGCCATTGCACTTCAGCCTGGGAAACAGAATGAGACCCTGTCTCAAAAAAAAAAAAAAAAAGATTTCAGTGAAGAGGAAAGTGCATTAGGTAGAGTCATTGTCGGGAGGGTATTGAGAGGATTGGGATTTTAATTGTCCTTGGAGATAGGTATACTGTGGCCAGATAGAAAGGGGTGGTGACTACACTCCGTGGGTATAAAGATACTGAGGAAAGCATGAATTCTGTGTTAGGTAATCAGGCCACAGCAGAAGTACATTTTGGAAATCTCTATGCTAAAAAGCCTTGTTCTCCTGAAGTGTGAAGTCACTGAGGTGTGAAGTGTTAGCCTAAATTTTCTCTCTTTGTAGAAGAAGGAAGCAGAGGAATTGGCCCGGAACATGGCCATCCAGCAAGAGCTGGAAAAGGAAAAACAGAGGGTAGCACAACAGAAGCAGCAGCAATTGGAACAGGAACAGTTCCATGCCTTCGAGGAGATGATCCGGAACCAGGAGCTAGAAAAAGAGCGACTGAAAATTGTACAGGAGTTTGGGAAGGTAGACCCTGGCCTAGGTGGCCCACTAGTGCCTGACTTGGAGAAGCCCTCCTTAGATGTGTTCCCCACCTCAACAGTCTCATCCACAGAGCCTTCAGACTGTCACACAACTGTAAGGCCAGCTAAGCCACCTGTGGTGGACAGGTCCTTGAAACCTGGAGCACTGAGCAACTCAGAAAGTAGTAAGTGCATTTGCTGATGTCCTCTTCCTTCTCAGTTGCAGCCAAACAGTATCATTCTGATGGGGTCAACCTAAGATTGCCTCCCTGATCCCACTCATTAAACTTTGGTCACAGAAACCCATCTGATAAGTATTGCTGTACTGTGTCCTAATAAACTGGCTATGTTATAAAAGTGGCCTTTGCTGAAACCTAGTCTGGTCGATTTTCTGAAGAGCTAATATTATTCTTGAAAGTTAGACTGTCAACTTTTTAGTGAAAGGAAAAGAATGTGCCAAACCGAATTCATAATCCTCAGATAACATCATCAGACTGCTGTGTGACTCTGTGTCCCCTGCTCTGACTTTGTTACCTGTCTAGCAATTCAGATCTTGCTGTTGAATACGCAAAAGCAGAACATCTTTCCCCTCCCACTTTTTTTTTTTAAATATGAAAATATAGCTGTGAGAGACACTTCCTAACTTTAGCTTGCTGGCTGTCTCACAGAGTTTCTCCATGGTGTTCAGAAACTGGGTCCATTCTTGGCATTTTTTATGAGCTGCTTTGTTCATGCCTTTTTTGGGGGACTACACTGTATTTTTTATTTTGTTGTGGTTTGGCATTTAACTTCTTCCAGAAGACTAAGTTCAGAAGTAAATAACTGCCCAGATTGTTTTCCATTCTCAAGAATATACACCAGTGTATTTCTTTTAAAGTCATACTCTCTGATATTCTTATCTGAGATAAAAGAGATTTAAAATTAAAAGTTCAGATGAATGGGCAGTGTCTTAGTCCATTTTGTGCTGCTATAACAGAATACCTGAGGCTGGATAATTTATAATGTACATAAATTTATTTGGTTCATAGTTCTGGAGAGTGGAAAGTCCAAGACCCAGGGGCCTGGCAAAGGCCTTCTTGCTGCGTCATCCCACGACAGAAGGGTGGAAGGGCAAACAAAGATCCCTCATAGCCTCATCACCTCTTAAAGATCCTACCTCTCAATAATTTTGCATTAGGAATTAAGTTTCCAAAACATGAACTTTGGGAGACACAGTCAAACCACAGCAGGGAGGTTATTTTTTTAATTCTTTGTATTAGATTCTGACAGAAAATTCCCAAGTGTTTCAAGAACTTGTGTCTTTTTCCCCCCTAAATTTTATTTTTTACTTTTATTTTTTAAGTTTTTGTGGGTACATAGTAGGTGTATGTATTTATGGGGTACATGAGATGTTTTGATACAGGCATGCAATATGAAATAAGCACATCATAGAGAATGGGGTATCCATCCCCTCAAGTATTTATCCTTTGAGTTACAAACAATCCAGTTACATTCTTAAGGTTATTTTTAAGAAAACTTTTCTTAAGGTAGTAGTTTGCCCTTTTCTTAACTTGAATAATTAAAGCCTACTATTTTCTCTTCTTGAAGTAATGTGCTCCTTACAGCTGTGGCCCAAGATTGGAGAAGACACTTTACAGCCCTTTTTTTGGTGCCATTAGAATGAGATCCCTACTCACTGCCTGAAGTTGGGGGAATCCCAGTGGCTTAATGTTGCTCCTCCAGGGCTGCTGGCTGTGAGGTCTGCTTGAGGAGGCAGGGCTCAGTGGTCGCAGACTATTCTCCTTTCTCCATTACAGTTCCCACAATCGATGGATTGCGCCATGTGGTGGTGCCTGGGCGGCTGTGCCCACAGTTTCTCCAGTTAGCCAGTGCCAACACTGCCCGGGGAGTGGAGACATGTGGAATTCTCTGTGGAAAACTGGTAAAAAAAAAACAAAAAAAACCAAACTCTTCTCTGAACCGAAACTGTTTCTTCCCCTCTTGGCATCCTGTGACTCTCAGAGAAAATATCCAGGGTCAGTTACTCTTTGTACCAAGGAACCGTGGACTGCATAATTTCATGTCACTTTGAATTTGGTGACCCTGTATTGATTGATTGAATTGAAGTGATTATTTTAATGCTAGTAGTAAGAAATACCTAATTTTAAACTTGGTAGGAAGATCCAGTCATTATCTACATATCAATTTTTTTAGTACCTACTTTATGGTAGGACCTGGGAATATAAAATATGTAAAGCACATAGTATGTGTCCACGAAAAGTGCCCAGTCACTTTGGAGAGAAGGCAGACATGCACTAAAGTCTAACCAGCATGCTGAAAAATATGTACAGTATAAGTGTTGGGAATTTTGAGGAAGGAAAGGTCACTGAATGGAGGCACTTAAAGAACCCATTACTGCTGAATGAATAAATAAATGAAGTAGAGTAAATGTAAGCCGAGGCTTACAGGATGAGAAGGGCTTAAGGAAACAGTGACAGGAAAACAACTTTAGACCCGAGCAAGGGAAGAGAAATGGTACTCTACCCAGAGCTTCTCAGCAGAGCAGTTTGGCACAGCAGGAAATTCCCTCAGGGCTGTGGTGTTTGCCCAGGCTGCAGAGTTCTGGGGTTGGTCTCTGCATCTGTCGCTGTACAGAGTACCCCAGGCAATGTGCATCAGCAGCCAAGGTTGTGAACCACTGAGTGGCAGGACTCCTGCTGTGTGGGAAGGGCTTTCACTTGTATAGATGCTTACCTTTCCACTGTCGGGATGGAGTGGAGCAGGGTTGCACGAGCACCAGGGAATTGTGACCAGCTGTTTTCTCCTTTGGCAGATGAGGAATGAATTTACCATTACCCATGTTCTCATCCCCAAGCAAAGTGCTGGGTCTGATTACTGCAACACAGAGAACGAAGAAGAACTTTTCCTCATACAGGATCAGCAGGGCCTCATCACACTGGGCTGGATTCATGTAAGCAATTCTGACCTGTCCGAGAGTTAGTCTCTGCCTCTCCCATGGTGGTATAAATACATGAGTGTTTCTTTGAACAAAGTCAATTATATCCAGATTATTTATTGTTTTTCTCTCTTTTGGATGCAGTCCTTAGCATACTTGACTATTGCACTTTGGTATTGTTTTCTGGGAACACTTAGGGCTTTTAAATTTTTTTAACTTTTTATTTATTTTTTAGTAAAAAGAAACTGTTTTCCCTAAAGTTCCAGTTTCCCTCTGAGTGTAACTGGTGATGGGATGCTGGCCTAGAATATAAGTGGACATTGACCTTAGAGACTATGCCTACTGTGTACAGATGATGTTCCTTAAAGGTATATAATTCAAAATATTTTAAATGAGCCAAGGAGGTTAATTCAGATGCTTGCATTTGGTCTTTCTTAAAGCACCTTTATATAAACAAGAAGGGCTATAAATACACATGATTTTCAAGTGTCTGCATATCTTGTGCAGCCTTCTGGTAATGTTCAGGTAAAATATAATGCCTTCCCTAAAGATTATTTTTAAATTTTTCTTTCTATTCCTTTTCAACCCCTCACTCTCATAGCCCAAGCTGCATTTTATGCTGTATGACAGAGTTACAAATAAATTGGCTTATTCTTGGATTACACATACTTGTATGCCAGAATTTGGGAAAGACTGACCTGTGAGGCAGTCCCATGTGCCTTCTGTCCTTTCTTCTATTCAATTACATTCATGTTGATGATTTGCCTATTATTGTGTATCCCCATCCCACCCCCATTGTAGTAGATGGGGGAGAGAAAACTTGTTCCTTATCTGCCAGGGCATACAAATTTGAGTAAGGTATGATTTTAGCCTCATGAAGGAGATTAAATAAATAGACAATTAATAACTTCACCTGGGGCAGAACGTGCTAAAGGCCACAAGAGGTGCCAGCAAGGCACCGTGGAATTCAGAGGAAGGAGGGACCATGCCTGATAGGGTTTAGTAGAATGTTGGCAAGCTGGGCCAAGGGCAAGTTCCTTAAGGAGCAGACAGGTGGAGAAGAGGCGGACTCTGTTCCTGGAGCACTGGGGGGACCAGTTCGCTGAGATTTATGGTTCATATCAGGAAACAGTGGTAGATTTTTTTTTTTTTTTTTGAGACAGAGTTTCACTCTTTTCACCCAGACTGGAGTGCAATGGCAAGATCTTGGCTCACTGCAACCTCCACCTCCCGGATTCAAGCAATTCTCCTACCTCAGCCTCCCAAGTAGCTGGGACTACAAGCACCCGCCACCATGCCCAGCTAATTTTTGTATTTTTGGTAGAGATGGGATTTCACCATGTTGGCCAGACTGGTCTCGAACTACTGATCTCAGGTGATCCACCCGCCTCAGCCTCCCAAAGTGCTGGGATTACAGGCATGAGCCACCACGCCCGGCTAGATATGTTTTAATGTAGTACATTGGAGCCAAGTTCTGGAGGGTCTGGGGTGGACAGGCAGAATTGTTCCACTTTTTAGTAAGTGGAAAATTCCTAAAGGTTTTTGAGTAGAGCAATGATATGATTAAAGCCATACTTTAGAAAATTTAACATAAATACAGTTTTAAGGTAGGTTGTGGCAAGGAGATGATTTAAGAGGTTAGTGTGCTGATAAAGCCTAATAATGATTAGAGCTAGGGTGATGCCAGTGTGTTTGGGAAGGAGGAGATGAATGTAGGATTTCAGAGGATTTGGGAAATGAGTAATAGAGGATGATGACTCAGAGTCAATGGTGACTCAGAGATTTGGGGCCTTGCAGTGATCATCTCATAAGCAAAAGTAGGGGATCCAGGAGAAGGATTTGGTTTGAAAGTGGGGTTCAGTTCTGAGCATGTTAAATTTCAGGTATTGATGAGATATTAAATCATTGGAGGTAGTTATCAGCCAGTTCGCAATGTAGGGCTAGAACTTGGGAGCAAAGTCAAAGCAGGAGAGAGGGCTCTGGGAATCCACTATTTAGTGCTGATCTTGGAAGCCCTGGAAGTAGGAGAAGAGTCTAGAGCCAGAAAAGGTTCACTGGCAACTTGGGGGACAGGCTACCTAAGGTAACATAGAATGTAGTTAGCAATGAAGCAAAGAGATGTATGAAAAAGGTGAGGGTAGTGGTAAGGCACAGAAGCCATAGGAGGAGGAAGGCTCTTTTGTTTTGTTTTGTTTTGTTTTGTTTTGTTTTGTTTTTGAGACGGAGTCTCACACTGTCGCCCAGGTTGGGGTGCAATGGCGCAATCTTGGCTCTGCAACCTCCGCCTCCCAGGTTCAAGTGATTCTCCTGCCTCAGCGTCCTGAGTAGCTGTGATTACAGGCACCTGCCACTATGCCTGGCTAATTGTGTGTGTGTGTGTGTGTGTGTGTGTGTATTTTTAGTAGAGACTGGGTTTCACTATGTTGGCCAGGTGTGTGTGTGTGTGTGTGTGTGTGTGTGTGTGTGTGTGTATTTTTAGTAGAGACTGGGTTTCACTATGTTGGCCAGGCTGGTCTCGAAATCCTGACCTTGTGATCCTCGTGATTACAGGCATGAGCCACCGCACCCGGCCAAGGAAGGCTTTAAGAAAAAATTTCCAGATGTTAACCATGTCACATCCTATGGAGAGCTCCAGAATGGTGAAGACTCGGATCGGCCTGGATTTGATGAAATTATTGAGGATCTCGATTTAGTGTGTTTTAGGCATTAATGGGAGTAGACTGTAAGAGTTTAAGAAGTCATAGGGATTAAGTTTGTGGAGACAATGAAGTATACACTACCATTTTGAGCAACCTAGCTCTAGAGGAAAGGAGAAACATGGAATGGTGGTTTAAGGAGAAGTTGGGTTGAGAGAATGTTTGGTTGATTGTTCAAAGTGAAAGGCTTGAACATGTTTTGTTTTGATGAAATATAACACATATAATAAGAAAGCACACAGAAACTAAATATATACTTTAGGCCGGGTGCGGTGGCTCACGCCTGTAATCCCAGCAGTTTGGGAGACCAAGGCGGGCAGATCACGAGGTCAGGAGTGCGAGACCAGCCTGGCCAACATAGTGAAACCCTGTCTCTACTAAAAACACAAAAATTAGCTGGACATGGTGGCGCATGCCTGTAGTCCCAGCTACTCTAGAGGCTGAGGCAGGAGAATTGCTTGAACCCCAGAGGCGGAGGTTGTGGTGAGCCAAGATTACGCCACTGCACTCCAGCCTGGGCAACAGAGCGAGACTTGGTCTTGGGAAAAAAAGAAACTAAATGTACACTTTAACAAATCATTAAGCAAATATCTATGTACATACACTACCTAGGTCAGGAAACAGAACACTGTCAGGAGCATGCATGCCCTAAGGGAGGGAAGTCCTCCCTCCCTTGCTTCGTTTATAATTTCACCACTTCAATGTGTATCTCTAAACACTATAGTTTACTTTTGCCTGGCTTTTACCTTTTTGTAAATGGAGTTATACCATATGTATATTTGTGTCTTGCTTCTTTTGCTCAACATTTTGAAGGTTTATCCACATTCTTGTGTGTAGTTTTCTGAACATGTTCTTATGCCCAATGAGCCAACAATGGAGATGTAAAAGGGCAGGAGAGACAAGGTAATGTGGTGATAAGGAAGGATCGAATGAGAAGTACATAGAGGGATTCATCTTCACAGGGGGAAAAACATCCATTCCTCCAAGACAAGATTGAATGAACGGAAATGAAGATCCAGAGAGATTTTTGAAATGATGTCTGGAGGAGTTGAGGAAACACGTTTTAGACAATCTTGACCTCAATAAAGTTGGAGTCTAGGTCTGCTGTTGAGCAAGAGGGAGACCAAGGAGGAATTAGAAACTGGAGGAGATGGGGGAAAGTTTAGAATCATTACTGTACAGACTTCAGGTAGAACTTAGCTACACATGAATAAAAGAGTTTTAAGTATCAGTGAGGGTCCAGTTGGGAACAGATTTGAAGCCTAAATTGATAGTAGTTCAGCTTTTTTATTTTTATTTTTTGAGATGAGATCTCACTACGTTGTTTATGTTGGAATACAGTGGCTATTCACAGGCACAATCATACTGCACTACAGCCTTGAGCTCCTGGGCCCAAGTGATCCTCCTGCCTCAGCCTCCTGAGTAGCTAAGACTACAAGCACACACCACTGTGCCCAGCTAGTTCAGCTTTTTTTCCTCCATATTTCTGCACCATTCCTTCCTAATTCGGGATTAAAAACAAACAGGCTGAGTATGGTGGCTCACACCTGTAATCCCAGAACTTTGG
Source organism: Pan paniscus (assembly GCF_029289425.2). Taxonomy (NCBI): domain Eukaryota; kingdom Metazoa; phylum Chordata; class Mammalia; order Primates; family Hominidae; genus Pan; species Pan paniscus. The sequence continues at coordinate 52,531,817 of NC_073261.2, read as the reverse complement.
GAGGCCAAGGTGGGAGGATCACTTGAGGCCAGGAGTTCAAGACCAGCCTGGGCAACATAGCAAGACCTCATCTCTATAAATTAAAAAAAAAATTATGCATTTGTGGTGGCACACGCCTGTGGTCCCAGCTACTTGGGAGGCTGAGGCAGGAAGATCGCTTGAGACTGGGAGGTCAAAGCTGCAGTGAGCCGTGATCACACCAGTGCACTCCAGCCTGGGCAACAGCGAAAACCCTATCTCAAAAACAAACGAAAAGCAGACCGAAAGATTTATTCAGATCTTAAAATTGGCCAGAGGAAAATGCAAAAGATCAGTTCTTCCTTCTTAACCTTGTCAACTATGAATCAGCTTCCCAGGTCAAAAGTATGGTTGTGGATTGATCACCAACTGTTGTCAAACCTCCAGCCCAGAACTCAAGGCACTCCTCATCATGTTTCAGCGCTATCTGAGCCATTTCCCTTTAGGGAAAATTTCCCTCTTAGGTACCCAGGCTGCCTTCAGCATTCACCCTCCTTGCTCATTTCTGCTCCTTTGGTATATTGTTTTCTCTTTGTCAAAGTGCCTTCCTCTATCCCCAGCAGCATGGGCACAGTGAACATAATGAACTATTCATTCAAGAAACTTGACTATGAAAGGAAGGAGGGAGAGAAGGTACAGTAGTTAGAGAGGAGCAGGGGATCACGGCAAAGTTTTTTGATTCTGTTTAAGAGTTGTTTACTGAGTCCCTGCTTATGTCTCTTTATTATCTTTCTGGCTACCCACGTTTGCTCCCAGTTAGAATCCTGGACTCTAACCATGGGATGGAAGGTGGTGTTGGCACAGGCCACTGCTCTTTAGCAGCCTAAAGGATTATATTCTCATCAGGTAGAAACTTTGTGGTCACTGAAGTCCTTACATGCCCCATGAAGACTTGTGTGTGGATTTGCTGCCTGCACTGAGCTAACACGTTCCTGTCCTGAAGGCTTCTTCCACAGTGAGCTCATCACAGCACCCTGTGGAATGGTGCTTCTCAGATGAGGCTGCACATAAGAATCACTTAGTGAGCTTTCAAGAAAAATGTTCCTTCATGATGGTTCTTTCCAGGGGTGGGGTGCAGGAGTCTGGGCTTTTGTCAAGCTCCTCAGGAGATTTGTTTTTTTGGACAGCAGGTTTGAAAACGCTAGTCAATTGCATGTCTTTATTGTCTGTGCTTTTCTGTCAGTGGAGGTTGGTTGTCTTTTTGAATCATGCTAGATCTTTTTCCATTTTTGTTACCTAAGATCACACCTCCTCTAAGATGAACATAAGTCATTATATAGTTGTCTGTTTTGTATATAAAATATGTGCTTAATAAAACAAACAATGGAAACAAATAATCGGGATGCACATTTAGGTGATGTTTTAACTGATTAACCTCAAATTTTAGCATCGTGTTCTCCTTCCAAACAGAATGGTCTCCTTTATATGGTTTAACTATCTACTGAAATTCAAGTATTCCCCTACCTCCCATATCTTCCTTGGATGTTGCTTTAGCTACAGGACAGCCTTTGCCTATAGAATCTGATTCATGTTTGACCTTTTAACACCTCTGTGGGGGAGAAGAATCATTCATCTAATTGTGGTTTACTAAGTCCTTGACTTCCACCATGTTGAAATATTGGGTATGTACCATCTGTTCCAGAATGGGTGACTCAGTGGTATGAAGAGACCTTGTAAGGAACCAAATAAGTCTTGATGGTCAATTAGAAATTATGAGTCTCTTAAAAAACCAAAGCCTGAATCATCCAGAGAGAAACACTTCTTAGAGGAGATAGAAGAAATTCCCTAGCAAAAGTTCCAAGGGCCACTGAGTGCCATTCACAATTGTTGAGGACACCCACCTACCTTGTCCATGGATGCCCATCATGACAACCCCATTAACACCTTTGATTCCATGGATCCCTGGGTGAATCCAACATCATAGTCCTTGAGTTCTTCCAATTTGGTTCAAGAACAGGAGAGCTAGAGCAGGAAATATCAACAAACAACCCCCTCTTCTGTCTCCAACCCTGAGATGCAAATGTCTTTTCCTGTCTCCACTCCTACTGTCTGGTGATCTTTGTGCAGCAGGTATGTGCCTGAAGGAGGTCTCCAAGCCACTTTCTGTGTGCTGTCATCTGAGATGGGGTTCCCCTTGCCAGTTCTCACACCCCACAAGACCCACCATACTGATCTCCTGGCTAGCACACACCAACCCCAGGGAAGCCTTTTCTTCACACTTGGAACCTAGATCTTGATTTCCTTTTGAGAGGTCAGAATTTGTTTAACTGGAATGTGGCACAGCATTGAATTCTTCTGTCTTGTCTATTCCAGCCTCAGAATTCTGTTTTTCTCCCACTTTGCAGTGGTCTTTGAGTTTTAACACTGTGGAACACTATCTTTCCCCGATGATGCTCCAGATGGAAGGTTTGAGCTCTGTCCCTCGGTCCTCTCCATACCCTACCTGTTTAATGGCCCGATGTCTTGATGCCTTCTCGCATCAAGGCTCTGCAGCCTACAGTCCTTCATCCAACCAGGAATTCCAGAACCCATCAGGTACCCTAGATCTTCTGAACCAGTGGGATCAGAGTCCCCGTTTTGAGTAGTACAGAGAAGAAAGTTCCCCCTTTGTGTTTACCTCCCTTTTTGTCTGCCTACTCCAGTTCCCCCTTCCCCCTGAGTGCTCAAGCTGCCTAACATCTTCCACTGCCTTCAAACAAGGGAAGCCAGAAAGTTCCAAGCCTCTTCGTCCACAGTTTACTTTTGTCCAGTACAGCCTTGGTGACCTCTGGGAGCTCTCTCCCTGAGAAGGTTGTCTGAGTGAATTAGATGAAATGTGGTGGGTGGGTTATTTGGTATGTCATCTATAACCATGAGCTAGGACGGCATGCGCTTGCCTGGGCTTAATGCTGTTACTTTCCATTAGAAAAAGATCACCTTATCATTCATCAGACACTCTACAGAATCTCAGAATTATGGTTCTGCACAGTGTAAGTGAGGGCATACATCCACCTACCCAGGAACTGAAGTGGAATCTCCCCCACCCCACTTGTGGCATCTCCCCACGATTGCTCTTCAGACAAATCCTCATCAGTTCAGTTGTCATTCTGCTGGGGACAATGCAATCTAAGTTATTTCATTTAGTTATTTTCATCCCCTTCCCCTCTCTCATTGTATCCTTCACCACAGACAGCTCTTCCAGTTTCCAATAATTGTTTATGCTCCTTATTTCTTTTTCTTTTTTTTTGAGATGGAGTCTCGCTCTGTCACCCAGGCTGGAGTGCAGTGGCGCGATCTCGGCTCACTGCAAGCTCCACCTCCCGGGTTCATGCTCTTCTCCTGCCTCAGCCGCCTAAGTAGCTGGGACTACAGGCGCGTGCCACCACGCCTGGCTAATTTTTTTGTATTTTTTTTTTTTTTTTTTAGTAGAGACAGGGTTTCACCATGTTAGCCAGGATGGTCTCGATCTCCTGACCTCATGATCTGCCTGCCTCAGCCTCCCGAATAGCTGGGATTACAGGTGCCCGCCACCACGCCCAGCCAACTTTTGTATTTTTAAGAGAGATGTGGTTTCACCGTGTTGGCCAGGCTGGTCTCAAACTCCTGACCTCAAATGATCTGCCCTCCTCAGCCTCCCAAAGTGCTGGGGGTTACGGACATAAGCCTCCATGCCCAGCCTGTTTTTGTTTTTTCTTTTTTTAATTGACAAATAACAATAGTCTATATGTTTTGAAATTTGTATGCATATATTGTGGAATGGGAAAATCAAGCTAATTAGCATATGCATTATGTCACATACTTTTTTTGTGGTGAGAACACTTGAAATCTACTCTCTTAAGCAGTTTTCAAGTGTATAATACATTGTGATGAACAGTAGTCACCATGTTGTATAGTAAGTCTCTTGAACTTAAAAAAAGAAAGAAATTATGAGTCTCTTCACATACCGGTATTAAGCAATATTTGTTTACAGTGCTGGAAAGGAGCTTCCTTACTTATTAGGAACCTCAGGTGGACCTCTCATGGTTGCAGATGGCTTCTCACTTACAAAGGAGATTGTGACCAGCTGTTGAGAACTGTTTGGCTTTACTTCCTTCAGAGACCAGGCTTGGTTGTATGTCAGAGTAGTCCCCCCCCTTATCCTCAGGGGATATGAGCCCAGACCCCCCAATGGATGCCTGAAATCACAGATAGTACCAAACCCTATATATGCTATGTTTTTTTCCTATACATGCATACTTGCAATAAAGTTTAATTTATAAATTAGGCACAGGAAGAGATTAACAACAACTATAATAAAACAGAACAGTTATAAAAATACAGTGTAATAAAAGTTATGTGAAGATGATCTCTCTTTCTCAAAGTATGTTATCGTATGTAATATTTTCAGATTGCAGTTGATATGGATAGCTTGAAACCTCAGAAAGGGAATCGCAAATAAGGAGGGATTACCATATATCCTCGCTAAGAGTCCTCTGACTCTTTTTCTCTCCTCAGACTCACCCCACACAGACCGCGTTTCTCTCCAGTGTTGACCTACACACTCACTGCTCTTACCAGATGATGTTGCCAGAGTCAGTAGCCATTGTTTGCTCCCCCAAGTTCCAGGAGTGAGTATAGAGGGCATGGTTCTGGGTGTTTCAAGGGGGTAGTAGGGAAGAAAGCCTCAGGGGAAAAGGTCTCTATTCTTGTGGACTTGTCCTTTGTAAAATACATAGATTATAATGTAAGTTGGTTATTCTAAAGGGCTTCCTTTTAAGCCCCATATCATGATTAATCTATCCTGCTTGTTCAAAAAGATATCCAAGTAACAACTTAGTTGCTTTTCTAAGAAAAGTCTACAAGAAATTTGAAGTGTTTGACTTGAAGCGATAGGAATGTCAAGAGTTTTATGTTGGATTAGAAAGTTTCAAAATCAAACACATTATCTCAGAATGCACTTCTTTTTCATACCAAATCCTGTCTCTACTCCCACTTTGATTATTTACTATGAATTCTCCAGCAAAACTAGTGTGATGGCAGTAATGAGTCATTCTCTAACTGTGATTCATTCACCAGAGAAGAGACCTGTGAGGCAGCATCCTACAGAAGCTGTCTCACAATGACCTCTGCCCTGCTGTGTGAGTGTGCATGCTGGTGTGTGTGTGCGTGCATATGTTTGGGATGGAGGGACACCTTTGCTTGACTCTTAGCCTGCCTTTTTTAAATTTCAGAACTGGATTCTTTAAACTAACTGACCATGGACTAGAGGAGATTTCTTCCTGTCGCCAGAAAGGATTTCATCCACACAGCAAGGATCCACCTCTGTTCTGTGTACGTATCTATGTAAAAGAAAATGGGGCTATGCTTCAAGCAGGGAGGACAGTCAGAGCTGATGAAATGCATCATCCTTTCTGATCCACACAGAAGACCAGCTTTGTCACTTACCTTGCCAGATCTCCGTAGTAAGGACGTACATGAGAAGCAGTGTGGGACAGGAATAGATTTGAATCTTAGCTTTGCCACTGTGTGCCTTTGATTGGGCTACTTACCGTTCCTGGGCCTCAGTTTTCCCATCTATAAAATAGGCATAATAATAACACCTACTTTATAGGGTTCTTGAGATGATTAAATGAAGTAATGTGCAGGAAGTACGTAATGCAGTTGCTGGCTTATTAAATGTTACTTTTTCCTTTCATCAATGTCTCTTTCTAAGCCTGTACTTCAGTAAGAGATTTGAAGGCAAAGGAAAAGAGAAGCCACTTAAGATAGGTAAATTAAGTATATTTGTAGAATTTTGCTTAAATCATAGGGGCTTTACGACCTTCCTACAAAGTTCTTTTTTCCCTATGTTGTGGTCTGTGAATAAAAAGTTTAGTTGATGATAAGATCAGTATGTTTCCATTTGCCCCTGCAAGCTGATTTGATGGTGTTGCATTACTCCATGCTGGCCATGGAGTATTATTTCTTTTGGGTTCAGAGAAAAGTGAGCAATATAGAAAAGGGACTAAGAACCTTGACACTTAAAAGGAACTGGAGATGCTTAGAAGAGAAACCCCAGGAAGGATCTGAGAGCTGATTTCAAGTGTTAGAAGAGTTGATGTATAAAAAAAGGGATTGGGTATATTTCATGTCACTCCTAGCACTAAAACAAAGACTTCATGGAATGATGGTTTTCTGCTGAGCGTGAGGAAGAACTTTCTGACAAATCTGTTCAAAAATAGATCAGTCTGCCTTGGAATGTCTAAGTACTAGGATGTTGAAACAAAGACTACACAATCAGAAAAAAAGGTCTGGGGCACCAGTGCCCATGTTTTCAGTTATAAAGGCCCCTGTTGCATGCCAAAAGGGAGCATTCTTCTCTCACCATGTGACAGTAGGTATGCTTTATTATTTGGGTGACATCATAGCTAAAAAAACTGTGATGAATTCAGTAATTCTTTTAAATTAATATATATTTTAGGGATGACACTATTTGTTCCCAAGTTTAGGAATCAAAGAATGAGTCTAGAATGATATATACATTTTAAAAATGAACAAAGGTAAATGGGCAAACACTGATTCCATCTACAGGTGGGACTGGTGGTAGTAATGAGTCCCAGACTCTTACCACAACTACCACTTAAACAGCAGTCTGGCTTCCAGACTGAGAACCACTAGCCTAGAATGAACATTTTTTTTTTTTTCTTTTTTATTGATCATTCTTGGGTGTTTCTCGCAGAGGGGGATTTGGCAGGGTCACAGGACAATAGTGGAGGGAAGGTGAGCAGATAAACAAGTGAACAAAGTTCTCTGGTTTTCCTAGGCAGAGGACCCTGCGGCCTTCCGCAGTGTTTGTGTCCCTGGGTACTTGAGATTAAGGAGTGGTGATGACTCTTAACGAACATGCTGCCTTCAAGCATCTGTTTAACAAAGCACATCTTGCACCGCCCTTAATCCATTCAACCCTGAGTGGATACAGCACATGTTTCAGAGAGCACAGGGTTGGGGGTAAGGTCACAGATCAACAGGATCCCAAGGCAGAAGAATTTTTCTTAGTACAGAACAAAATGAAAAGTCTCCCATGTCTACCTCTTTCTACACAGACACAGCAACCATCCGATTTCTCAATCTTTTCCCCACCTTTCCCCCCTTTCTATTCCACAAAACCGCCATTGTCTTCATGGCCCGTTCTCAATGAGCTGTTGAGTACACCTCCCAGATGGGGTGGTGGCCGGGCAGAGGAGCTCCTCACTTCCCAGTAGGGGCGGCCGGGCAGAGGCGCCCCTCACCTCCCGGACGGGGCGGCTGGCCGGGCGGGGGGCTGACCCCCCCCACCTCCCTCCCGGACGGGGCGGCTGGCCGGGCGGGGGGCTGACCCCCCCACCTCCCTCCCGGAGGGGGCGGCTGGCCGGGCAGAGGGGCTCCTCACTTCCCGGTAGGGGCGGCCGGGCAGAGGCGCCCCTCACCTCCCGGACAGGGCGGCTGGCCGGGTGGGGAGCTGATCCCCCCACCTCCCTCCCGGACGGGGCGGCTGGCCGGGCGGGGGGCTGACCCCCCCACCTCCCTCCCGGACGGGGCGGCTGGCCGGGCGGGGGGCTGACCCCCCCACCTCCCTCCCGGACGGGGCGGCTGGCCGGGCGGGGGGCTGACCCCCCACCTCCCTCCCGGACGGGGCGGCTGGCCGGGCGGGGGGCTGACCCCCCCACCTCCCTCCCGGATGGGGCGGCTGGCCGGGCGGGGGGCTGACCCCCCCACCTCCCTCCCAGACAGGGCGGCTGGCCGGGCAGAGGGGCTCCTCACTTCCCAGTAGGGGCGGCCGGGCAGAGGCGCCCCCCCCACCTCCTGGACAGGGCGGCTGGCCGGGCAGGGGGCTGATCCCCCCACCTCCCTCCCGGACGAGGCGGCTGGCCAGGCGGGGGGCTGATCCCCCCACCTCCCTCCCGGACGGGGCGGCTGGCCGGGTGGGGGGCTGACCCCCCCACCTCCCTCCCGGATGGGGCGGCTGGCCGGGAGGGGGGCTGACCCCCCCACCTCCCTCCCGGACGGGGCGGCTGGCCGGGCAGAGGGGCTCCTCACTTCCCGGTAGGGGCGGCCGGGCAGAGGTGCCCCTCACCTCCCAGACGGGGCGGCTGGCTGGGCGGGGGGCTGACCCCCCCACCTCCCTCCCAGACGAGGAGGGAGGACGCTCCTCACTTCTCAGACGGGGTGGCTGCCGGGCGGAGGGGCTCCTCACTTCTCAGACGGGGCGGTTGCCAGGCAGAGGGTCTCCTCACTTCTCAGACAGGGCGGCCGGGCAGAGACACTCCTCACATCCCGGACGGGGCGGCAGGGCAGAGGTGCTCCCCACATCTCAGACGATGGGCGGCCGGGCAGAGACGCTCCTCAATTCCCAGATGTGATGGCGGCCGGGAAGAGGCGCTCCTCACTTCCTAGATGGGATGGCGGCCGGGCAGAGACGCTCCTCACTTTCCAGACTGGGCAGCCAGGCAGAGGGGCTCCTCACATCCCAGACGATGGGCAGTCAGGCGGAGACGCTCCTCACTTCCCAGACGGGGTGGCTGCCAGGCAGAGGCTGCAATCTCGGCACTTAGGGAGGCCAAGGCAGGCGGCTGGGAGGTGGTTGTAGCGAGCCGAGATCACGCCACTGCACTCCAGCCTGGGCGCCATTGAGGACTGAGTTAACGAGACTCCGTCTGCAATCCCGGCACCTCGGGAGGCCGAGGCTGGCGGATCACTCGCGGTTAGGAGCTGGAGACCAGCCCAGCCGACACATCGAAACCCCGTCTCCACCAAAAAAATACGAAAACCAGTCAGGCGTGGCGGCGCACGCCTGCAATCGCAGGCACTCGGCAGGCTGAGGCAGGAGAATCGGGCAGGGAGGTTGCAGTGAGCTGAGATGGCAGCAGTACCGTCCAGCTTCGGCTCGGCATCAGAGGGAGACCGTGGAAAGAGGGGAGAGGGGAGAGGGGAGAGGGGAGTGGGGAGAGGGGAGAGGGGGGAGGGGGGAGGGGAGAGGGGAGAGGGGAGAGGGAGCTCTATCTACCACACAGTCCTTCTCTGAATATGAGTCGGTCCCAACTTACTGCCTTTTAGAGGCATTAAAGTAGTCTCTAGAATGAACATTTTAAATAAGGGTTTTTTTGTTTTTGTTTTTGTTTTTGTTTGAAACAGAGTCTCGCTCTGTTGCCGGGCTGGAGTGCAGTGGTATGATCTCAGCTCACTGCAGCCTCTGCCCCCCAGGTTCAAACAATTCTGCTGCCTCAGCCTCTCGAGTAGCTGGGACTACAGGTGCGCGCCGCCACACCGGGTTAAATTTTTTTTTTTTTTTTTTTTTTTTAGTAGAGTCAGGGTTTCACCATGTTGGCCAGGATGGTCTTGATCTCCTAACCTCATGATCTGCCCACCTTGGCCTCCCAAAGTGCTGGGATTACAAGCGTGAGCCACCGCACCCTGCCAAAAAGTGGTTTTTTAAAATGACTTTTCAGGCCGGGCACGGTGGCTCACGCCTATAATCCCAATACTTTGGGAGGCTGAGGCAGGCAGATTACTTGAGGTCAGGAGTTCAAGTCCAGCCTGACCAACATGGCGAAACCCCACCTCTACTAAAAACACAAAAGTAGCCAGGCATGGTGGCTCGTGCCTGTAATCCCAGCTACTGGGAAAGCTAAGGCAGGAGAATCGCTTGAACCCAGGAGGCGGGGGTTGCAGTGAGCCGAGATCGTGCCACTGCACTCCAGCCGGGGCAACAGAGCAAGACCTTATATGAAGAAAAAAAAAAAAAAAGACTTTTCAGAATTTTCTAGGACTCCACCTTTCTTTTTTCCTATTGCAGAGCTGCAGCCATGTGACTGTTGTGGACAGAGCAGTGACCATCACAGACCTTCGATGAGCGTTTGAGTCCAACACCTTCCAAGAACAACAAAACCATATCAATGTACTGTAGCCCCTTAATTTAAGCTTTCTAGAAAGCTTTGGAAGTTTTTGTAGACAGAGTAGAAAGGGGGGCATCACCTGAGAAAGAGCTGATTTTGTATTTCAGGTTTGAAAAGAAATAACTGAACATATTTTTTAGGCAAGTCAGAAAGAGAACATGGTCACCCAAAAGCAACTGTAACTCAGAAATTAAGTTACTCAGAAATTAAGTAACTCAGAAATTAAGAAAGAATGGTATAATGAACCCCCATATACCCTTCCTTCTGGATTCACCAATTGTTAACATTTTTTTCCTCTCAGCTATCCTTCTAATTTCTCTCTAATTTCAGTTTGTTTATATTTACCTCTGAGCTCAATAAGGGCATCTATGCAGAAATTTGGAAGCCATTTAGAAAATCTTTTGGATTTTCCTGTGGTTTATGGCAATATGAATGGAGCTTATTACTGGGGTGAGGGACAACTTACTCCATTTGACCAGATTGTTTGGCCAACACATCCCGAAGAATGATTTTGTCAGGAGTTATTGTTATCTAATAAATATTTCAGGATATTTTTCCTCTACAATAAAGTAACAATTAACTTACGTTTTTGTGCTTCAGAGTGATCCATTTGATCAAGCATTGTATAAACAGGTTAAAAAAAGGTATGGTTGTTTTGGAAAGGTGAAGAAAAAATGGAATTTGAGATATACTGACACTGATGATGTGTCCCAGTTCACTTTTAATTACTCCTTGTTTTTTATCTGCCTGTTGCCATCTTCCAGAGGTGTTGTGAAGTCATCTCTGTTCTTTTGGTGCTGTCTCAAATGGGTCAACCATTCACTTCCTCCTTATGCCCTCCATGCTTTTGGCTGAGGATAATGAAGCCTTTGTTTGGAGTACCAGGTTACACTCCAATAAATGATTACATTTCCCAGCCACCCCACCCTACCAATTTCATTGTGTTGGCTGTTCTTTTCTGACTAAGGCAATACCTAGGAAAACGCTTGAAGCGGCAATTGTTACTGCAGTTTTCTGTGAGCTGAGCCTGGTGTTCTAGGTGGCCTAGAAATAATGGTGTCATTTGTGACACCTCGAGTGAGGGCAGGAGAGTAAATACTTTGGCTAGGAGAAGAGTGATTTATTCTTTATCAGAATTCTAGGTGGGGGAGGGAGAATCTGTGAATGCATAAAGTTTTCTTCATTTTTAAATTTTGTCTCAGTCTTTATTACTTAGGTTAGTGGTCCTTGAACTTGTCCCCTGAAAGAGCCCAGTTCTCTATATTCTTTTTCTTCTCTTGGGTTCTTAATTCCCCATATAGTGGAAATTCCTTCTTTGCTGTTTTGGTATGGGTGGGTCTGGGGGCCAGCTGGGCTTGGACAAGCCATTTCCTGCTGCGGCCCAGAGCAGCCTGGCTGTTCCGCCTTGCTCTAAGCAGTCCTGAAATTGCCCAGTCCTGTGCTTTTGGGAAATCCATCCCCTTCTTCCCATTCTTTGTCTACCACTTAGCTTAGGGCTTTCTTACCTTTTATTTCGACTGTAGCCGTTGGCTTTTACCAAGTCTCTTTGTTTTTAGCATTTCTTCATTCCAGTCTGTTCTGCACACTTTGATCAGGAGAAGCTTCTCACATTCCAGCCATGTTCATGTTTTCTCTCTTGCTCAAAAACCTGCAATAGCTTCCCATTGCCGAAAATCTAAATTTAGCTTTTAGTCAGAACTTTCCACTTAAAGTTCTTACCCCTGGCTATACATTCAAATATCTAGGGAGCAATTTAAAAAATACTGATGCCTGTGTTCTACCCCCCACCAATTAAAGCTGAATCTCTGGGGTGGAGCCCCAGATGTTGTTTCTGCATTTGTCTTTCAAGCTGCTAGAATTCTCAAGTACAACCAGGGTTGACAACCACTGCATTGGTCCTTGATACCTAAGAATTGTGAGCTCTCTTATCCGTCTCTGCCCACCAAAGACATTCAGCCAGGTCAACGACATATCATACGTTGCAACCACATTGATCACAGACTGATCGCCAAACTGCTATATTTTCTTTTCTCTTCCTCTAGGCACAAGATATCTTAGTGGCTAGATGGGTGCAGGAAATCAGTCTGTAGATCCCTCTTCATATCTGCTGCAGCCTAGCCACTGCAGAGGCACTCTGCATAGGATGGTCTAAGTCTCTCTGTCTTCATCTTACCTCTGTGGAGGAGACGTGGAATCAAGCCAGCCCACAAGGAAGCCCTGAGACTGGATAGGCCGGAGAGAAAGAGGAGGAGCCAGAGCGGTCGGGAAAAGAGGAAAGGAATACTGTGGGTAACAGGGACGAAGACCACGCAACCTGAGGAAAGACATTGTATTGAAAGGGTAATGACTATTTGGCTAAGGGGACTGACTCCTGGGTTCCTGAGGCTCAAAGACCAGGAGACTTTTCCACTCTTGCAAGCTGCACAAGTACCATACTTAGTGTTCTGGGCTGAGAGGGGAGACAAAAGCATCGTCAGGTTGCCAAACAATGTCCCAGTTGCCCTGGGAGGCACAAACCTACCAAAGTGCCATAGGCCAGGTGCAGAGAGAATCAGAGGAGCTGATTTGCTTGGGGTCAGAGCAGAGCTGGGTTTTTTCAGATGATCACTTTCACATACTCCTTGTTAAATGGGACCAAAGGGGAAGAAGAAGAAACCCTTAAGCTTTTGTAATATTGTCTTGGGTACCAGATACTATAAAAGGCAGCATGAGAGAAACATTCCCTTGGGCCAGTGTCATGGTGGATTTTCTTGCTTGAGAGGCAAGGATTTCAGCTTTCATTTGGTACCACAGAATTTAAAATTGTAAGTGCCTATCCCTTTTGACTGTTGATGGCTTCTTTGGGGTTTTAGTTACCCCAGTTGAAAGAGAAATTTTTCATATTGGGGTTGAGAAGAATGGAGGCTATTAGGAGCAAAGCTTTAATGAGTGAAAGTCTGGTGAATCCTGCAAGTTTCATATGTTTCCAGTGGATTTTGGGAACACAGTTTTAGGACCAGAGTAGATGTTGTTCCCTAGAAAATAGAGTCAGCTATTGATATTGTGCCTCCCATCCCTCATATCTCAGTGTTTTAACCCCACCTGAGTTTGGAGACCAGTTTGTCCAAGGATCTTTCAAACATGTGAGCCCAGAGTAGAACTTGTGAGTCAAGGATCATGTCTTTTTCTGAGGAGCTTTGCTTGGGGCACTGGAAATCCTGTTTAGATCAGGACTATTGGAATATTATCCTCTCCAGGGGGAGTGCCAGGTTGAACATTTAAGGCTTTGCTTCTAGGCCCAGCTATACATTCACCAGCAAATCACTTAACTTCCTAAATTTCTTTAAAATCTGTAAAATGGGATCAGTCTAATATGCCTACCTCAAATGATGACAGAATGACATCTATATGCATATGAGGCCTATGTTAGTTGAAAGATGCTATAAAGATATAAGGGATTTGTTACTTGTCTTTCTTGAAATGTTACAGTTGGGGTGTGGTTGCTTCTATCTTCTGGACCTCTGCCCCATTCAGCATACAGCTAGAGGAATCTTTGGGCAGAGCCACATTCTTTAGCACTAGCTAGGCTTTGACTCCAAAGCTATCTGGTCTACCTTGATGTTCTGAGCAGGAAAACTGAGGACCTCAAGAACCATTCCAAATTTCTACTCATTCTCCCTAAGACCCAGAGCAGACCCAGGACCTAAAGAAATTACATCATCTCTATTTTCCCTTGGCTCCAGCCCACTCTTGTTTGAACCTCCCACTTTTGTTGTTCCAACTACTTCTTGAGATGAAGGAAGGGCAGAACATTGGCCCTCTTCACTGAAGTCTTCACTCCTTAATCCAGGGTTCAATTTTTAGTTCACCTTAGCCTGTTTGAGATTAGAAGCTGGGCCTTAACTTACAGGTGTGTCTGGCATCATTCAATCAGCCTGTTAGATCCAGAATCCAGCACTGTGACGCTACATAACCATGGGCTCTGTCCTTCCAGTTCCTTTAGTGCCTTCCCTCACTGGTAGGTTCACTCTGAGGGCTTCCTTCCTTGAACTCCAGTGGCAACTATAGTCTGTTTCCCACAATTTGTTGTGTGTGTTTTTTGTTGTTTTGCAGCGTTTTCATATTGTCTTTTATGTAAGTCATGTTTCTGAACTATCGTATAAATTTCATTAGGGTAAGAATCATGTTTGCTTTATGCACTGTGTAACATGCCTTGCAGTCAGTATAGGCACTTAACCTTATTGATCAGCTGTTCCTTGGTGTTGAATAATGTGTTAGGAAGCCAGGTGGACCTGTGTCCTAGCCTGGAGAAGCTCTATGTCACCTTGTAGGAAGCCATCTGAACTTGACTCAGCATCATATGCTGGGCCTGTGCTGCACTTGAGCTTTCTTTCCAGCCGCCAGGAGGGATGGTTGTCCTGGCCAACAGCTAATTTAATGGGTGGTCAAAAGAAGATGTGCCCACATAGAAGGCTGAAAGAGGGAGCTGGAAGTAGGAGGAGACAAGGAGATAGTGACACCAGTATCTTGTCACAGAAATCAAGGAAGGCAACAGTTTAAAGGAGGGGAGGGAGATCAGTGGTGCCAACTGGCTCAGAAGAGGTTTGCTGGGTTAAATCTCAAGATGAGCCCGTGAGATCTGGTGGTTAGCGGAGGCCTTTCCTGACAACCCCATTTTAAGCACCTCTTCCCCATCACTCTATCTCATCACTGTTACTGTCTGTGTAGCCCTGTCATGAGCTAAAATCATCCTGTTTGTTTATTGCTAGCTTATGTGTCTAAATTATACTCCTTGAGAACAGCAACTTTGTCTTTTTCACCTTTGTACTGAGTCCCCTGACATGGAATAAGATATGAATAAATGCACAGACTTGTCCAAAATCATCCAATTAATAAATGGTAAGGCTTTGCTTTTTTGGGAGAAGTGCAACAAATATGAGCACATTTTAAATATTGATGTTTAAAGATTGTGAAAATTAAAAATTAACAATCAGCCGGGCATGGTGGCTCATGCCTGTAATCCCAGCAGGAGGCCAAGGTGGGTGGATCACCTGAGGTCAGGAGTTTGAGACCAGCCTGATCAACATGGAGAAACCCTGTCTCTACTAAAAATACAAAATTAGCCAGATGTGGTGGCACATGCCTGTAATCCCAGCTACTTGGGAGGCTAAGGCATGAGAATCGCTTGAACCTGGGAAGTGGAGGTTGTGGTGAACCAAGATCACGCCATTGCACTCCAGCCTGGGCAACGAGCGAAACTCCGTCTAAAAAAATAAATAAATAACAATAATAGAAGGTTACCTCTAGAAGAAAGGCAGATGAGAAAAACTACATATATAATCATTCATCTTTTATTTAGAGATGAACGATAATACAACATCACAAATTAAAATTTCTGTAATTTCTACAAATTATACAGAGAAGGAAATTTAGAACTCTAAATGCTTTCATTATTTAAGAAGAAAGAATCAAAAGATATGAATTAAGCATCGGACTCAAATTAGAAAAAGAATAATAAAATATACTAGGAAACCAGGGGGAAAGAAAGAAGTACTAAAGCAGAAATTGGCCAGTTGCGGTGGCTCACGCCTGTAATCCCAGCACTTTAGGAGGCCGAGGCAGGTGGATCACCTGAGGTCAGGAGTTCAAGACCAGCGTGACAAACATGGAGAAACCCCATCTTTACTAAAAATACAAAATTAGCCGGCTGTGGTGGCACACGCCTGTAATCCCAGCTACTTGGGAGGCTGAGGCAGGAGAATCATTTGAGCCCAGGAGGCGGAGGTTGTGGTGAGCCGAGATCACGCCATTGCGCTCCAGCCTGGGCAACAAGAGCAAAACTCTGTCTCAAAAAAAAAAAAAAAAAAAAACAAATTAAGTAAATGACATAAGTCATTTTTGTGAGCACAATCTCATAAATTGTGTACACACACACTTCACACCAAAATCAATAATATAGATGCAAAAATTCTAAATAGAACACTAAAAAAATCATCAATCTAGTAAAGGAATAAAGTATCCCTAACTGCCAGCATGTATTATGCATCCTCATGTAGGACTTGCCCATGATTCCCCTGCTAGAAAGTGATGAGTCGGATGGCAGCCCAGGTCTACCTGACTCTGAGAGCCCTGAGGCGTTTGGTGATTTTTGTCCCTAGAATGTAATGGTGACCTCATTAAAAGAAATCCACTGATATAATATATCACAGGAGTAGGTCAAAGGAAACAAACAGAAACAAGAGTCTCTCATAAAAAAAATTTTTTTAAGGTGAAAATCAACATTTATTTTTTATTTTTTAAACTCCCCTAATAAGGAAAGAAAGGGCCAGGCACAGTGGCATACATCTGTGATCCCAGCGCTTTGGGAGGCTGAGGTGGGCGGATCACTTAAGCCCAGGGATTCGAGACCAGCCTGGGCAACATAGTGAAACCCTGTCTCTACAAAAAATTAGCCAGGCATTGGTGCATGCCTGTGGTCCTAGCTACCCAGTAAGCTGAGGTGGGAGGATCACCTGAGCCCAGGGAGGTCAAGGCTATAGTGAGCTGTGATAGCGCCACTGCACTCCAGCCTGGACGAGGGTGAGAGAGGCCTTGACTCAAAAAAAAAAAAAAAGCAAGAAGCTTCGTTAACATGATAAAATAAATCTTCTAATATATAACACCCAGTGTCATACTTAATAAGCAAATACTGCTGTCAGGGACAAGATAGATCCATTCTAACTACTATTATTGAACAGTGTCCTGAAAGGATAATCTAACCAATGCAATGAAGCAGGATAAAGAGTATACTACTGGAAAGCAGACAGGTTTGGGCTACAAGCTAAGTATCTACCTAGAAATCTGAAGATAATAAATTCTGAAAAATGGTCAGACCTATTAAGAGAAAGGCACAACGATGTTCACTAAAAGATACATTTTAAAACTTTGAAAATAGCTTTTCAGTACAGGTAATAGCCATTTGTGATTGGGGAAAAAAAAATCTAATTCAGCACATAGCAACTAAAAATATAAAATACTTTGGAACAAAGTTAACAGGAAATGTGCAAGCCTCATATGAAGAAAACCACTAAGCTTTTCAGAGGAACATGAAGAAAATAAATGGAAAGACAGGCACACTATCGGTATTCTATGAGAGGAAGACAATGTTTTAATTTTAAAGATGCTACGTCTTCTTTAATCCAAAAATTTAAATGCAAGTCTGCTAAAAAGTATCATTTTTTAACTTGAAAGATTATTCTAAAATTAATCTGAGATATGTGAAATAACATTTAAAAATTGAAAGAAAAAAGAATGTTGGGGGAAATTTTATTACCAGATAATGCTTATTATAAACCTATGCTAAATGACGAGTTAATGGGTGCAGCACACCAACATGGCACATGTATACATATGTAACAAACCTGCACATTGTGCACATGTACCCTAAAACTTAAAGTATAATAATAATAAAACTTAAAAAAATAAAAATAAAAAATAAACCTATAAGTTAAAGTAATTTGATACTGACCGAGGACTAGATTAAGAATCAGCAAACTTTATTGTTGAAGGAAGTAAGACTTAGAAGAGTTTAAGTTGACCAAGGCCACAGAACTCCAAATGAATAGTGTCAGACTTTCAAACCCACACTCAACCACACTGCAATGCTGCCTTCCTAAAATATACATTAATACGTGTATTCAGAAAAACTATGAATAAGAAGTACATAAAAATATTAATATTAGTTATCTGTAGGTGATAGAATTATGGGATGACTGTTCATTTTCCCCCCATATCCTTTTTCGAATTTCTTCAAATGTACTACAAAGAACATGTATTGCTTTTATAATTGGACAAAAAGGACAATACCTTCTATTTTCAGAAACCAAAACTTCATTGCCCCTTCAATGTGGGAATCCAGCCAGACCCTATTCTTGGACAGCATCAGTGAAAGGGGCTTGGGAAAGCTCTTGGGCGTAGCAGCAGAGGCATGTCATATATGGAAACCTTCCATGAGGGTGACCTCACCACTGGAACCCGTTCAACATAAACCTTGCTGCAAGAACTAGCAGAGCTCTTTGGACAAAACGTGGTGAGTGGAGAGCTGAGAAAGAACTGACCTAAAGAAGAGAGAAGTGCTGGTCTTACAGCATGAAGAAATCCTGGGTACCCATCTGGGCTTAGCAGGTCTCCTTTATGATCTATTCCTAGAGAAGGATTACTTTTCCCAACTTCAGCCTTCTTCAAAAAAGAACTCCCACCATGGCCCAGGGTTATTTCTGTCTTTTTTTCTGGACTTGCGTTAGAATGTAGGATGTTTCTTGTGTTGGACAAATCATAATGGGTTATTGGTGGGTGACAGAAGTGAAAACATTACCTAGACTAAAGGAAGTAACACTATTCTTAGATATCCCTCCATAATTCCCTATGGTTAGCTTCCCTATCCCCAGCAGCCTCCTCTCTTCACCCCATTTTGCCTTCAAAAAAGTGAATGGCATCATATCAAAGCACAATTCCATCAAAATATTTCCATGCCACCTGCAGCACCAGGCCCTGTGCCACATTGAACAGTTCTTAACACCCTGCTCACCACACTTAGACACCTGTGTCTAGAACTTTTCTCACACAGCCTAGTATACACCTTTCCCATGTTGTAGGAGGGCTTAAATTTTATTTTATTTTATTTTTAGTAGAGACGGGGGTCTCACTTTGTTGTCCAGGCTGGCCTTAAGCTCCTGGCCTCAAGCAATTCTCCCACCCCAGCCTTCCAAAGCGCTGGGATTACAGGTGTGAGCCACTGTGCCTGGCCAAGAGTTTAAAATTGTTTTTAATTGAACCATAGTAAATGCAGGATAAGTTTACACAAATATTTTGGTTCTCAGCCACAGTGTTGTTCTGTAAGCACAGGGCCTGTGATTACGGCCTTTGAGACTTCAGCTGGCCTATGAGGAAACCACATAATGAAAATAGAACCCTGTTAGTTAAAATTCTTTTAATTGCGGCCGGGCGCGGTGGCTCTTGCTTGTAATCCCAGCACTTTGGGAGGCTGAGGTGGGTGGATCACCAGAGATCAGGAGTTCAAGACCAGCCTGTCCAACATAGTGAAACCCCGTCTCTACCAAAAATACCAAAAAAAATTAGCCAGGCATGGTGGTGGGTGCCTGCAATCCCAGCTACTCAGGAGGCTGAGACAGGAGAATCACTTGAACCCGGGAGGCAGAGGTTGCAGTGAGCCGAGATCGCATCACCACACTCCAGCCTGGGCAACAGAGTGAGACTCCATCTCAAAAAAAAAAAAATTATTTTTGTTGCACTGACAGAAAACTCAATTAAAACTGGTGTTCAGGTACAGCTGGATCCAGTGTCCATTGTCATCAAGGCTAATTTTTTATTCATCTCTAGGCTCTTCTATGCTTAATGTTTGTTCATTTAATTGGGTTTTTCAATGAGGTAGCTTTGACAGCTAGAAGGTTATAGCCTATTGCCTCAGTAAACTCAGCAAGAAAAAAACTTTTTTTTTGAAACAGGGTCTCGCTGTGTCACCCAGGCTGGAGTGCAGTGGCATGATCTCAGCTCACCGCAACTTCTGCCTCCTGGGTTCAAGTGATTCTTCTGCCTCAGCCTCCTGAGCAGCTGGGATTACAGGCGCACACCACCATGCCTGGCTAATTTTTGTATCTTTTTTTTGTATAGATGGGGTTTCACCATGTTGGCCAAGCTGGTCTCGAACTTCTGACCTCAAGGGATCCACCCACCTAGACCTCCCAAAATGCTGGGATTACAG
Source organism: Pan paniscus (assembly GCF_029289425.2). NCBI lineage: Eukaryota > Metazoa > Chordata > Mammalia > Primates > Hominidae > Pan > Pan paniscus. The sequence continues at coordinate 52,512,191 of NC_073261.2, read as the reverse complement.
ACGTGAGCCACCTCATCTGGCCAAGAAAAAGAACTTTTTAGTTCAACAGTTTCAACACAATATTTGGAATTGAGATATTGGGTCATGGCTTTGGTCATGACTTCATCCTTGAACCAATCACTCTGACCAGGAGGATGGAATATTAGCCAGGCCTGGATCATGTACCCATAACCCATCTACGCCACATGCACTGAGAGTGGGGCAGCATTCATTTCCAAATAAGAATGGTGGTGGCAGAAGGGGAAGTAGATGCTGGGCAGGCAAAGGCAACAGATGTCCACCATGCATGCCTAGAAGAAAAAACTAGAGCCTACCATCTCTACTGTGGGCAGTATGACCCAAAGTGAGTGAGCTAATATAAATGGGAACACCAAGTGCTGTTAGCTTTAGATAATAGCAGCTGGACGATGGGGTAGTGACCTTCTCACTCCCAAAAAGGTGGGTCGCACATCCAGGCTGTGGGTCATTCATTTAATTTGCATATATTGAGTACCTGCTGTGTGCAGAGCACTGTTGAAAGTACACAAGAAGTAGATGTTATGCTCTCTGTCCTCAAGGAGCAGATAATGAAGTAAGATAAAGGAGCCCTACTCTCGCAGTGCAAGAGCAATTCATGATCAATGAGTGTACACAGAATCATGAGCACCAACTTTATCCCGAAGTGTTGAGGGAACCCAAGTGAGGGAGAAATGAATGTTCTCATTTTAATTTCTGTATCTTCCACTTTTATTCAACAAATACTTACTGTATGCCTACTAAATTCAAGTCCCACAGGACTCTAGAAACCTCGTAGAAAGGATTTCAGACAGATTCCTAGGATGTGTAAAATATTAGAAAGAGAAAATAAATTGAAAGTGGGGGAAGGATCTAGAAATCAAGTATGCAACAAAGTGAATTCAGCAATAAAGCAAAACACGTAAACTGTGATTACTTACATTCCTACCACGGATGGGCCGTAGGATGTATGATGTAATAAATAATTTGCATAACAAACCCAACATCAGGTAGAGGGGTTCTGTTTTCCCATAGAAATGATGGAATCTCACTAAAGCACAAGATATGCTAAATGTAATTCTACTGAAACTGTGGTGAGTGTGGGGAAGGCAACATAGTCCAGCTGAGACACCGGGTTGTCTGCTAACTGGATAGCCTAGGGGTGGATTTCATCATATCTGGGAGCTCAGGTGGACTGCATGCATTTTAAACAACTCTGGGTTGTTTTCTGCACTGACATTTTAATAAATATTTAGTGACAGTGAGCTCAGAATCGTATCTTTGGCAAGTGCCTGGGGTGCAGCTGCCATTCTTTATTGATGGCTGAGTAAGATATGAGGCGCTCAACTTTTAACTCATTTTTGTTTTGTTTTAACACAGCTCACCAAGATGGAGCAACAGAGCCCATGGCCCACTTACTACATGGATTCCCACTTTACAGTGGAGAAGGAGCTTGCAGTAACCACAAAAGTTTCTGTATAAGCAAATTTAGGGAATTGAATTTCAGTGTGGTTGTCTCCTTACTTATGAACTTGGGAATACTTACTTAGGTAACAACTAACATCAGAGGTTTTTGATCTGTAGGCTTTCTTTCTGTCCATAATTAGCTAATAGCTTCTGCTGTACAAACACAAACCATTCCCTGTCCAAGAAAATTAAACTATATCATCAGAATAAGAAAGAATATTCCTTTTTCTTTTGTGTGAGTGTGGTTTTTGTTTTTCTGGGTTTTTTTAGCGGGGAGGGTTGTTTGTTTTTGAGGGAGGACTTGCTCTGTCACCCAGGCCGGAGTGCAGTGGCCCTATTATAGCTCACTGTAGCCTCAACCTCTTGGGCTCAAGTGATCCTCCCGCCTCAGCCTCCCAAGTAGCTGGGACTAGAGATGTGCACCACCATGCCTGGCTCATCTTTTAAGTTTTTTGTAGAGACAGGGTCTTGCTATGTTACCCAAGCTGGTCTCAAACTCCTGGCCTCAAGCAATCCTCCCGACTTGGCCTCCCCAAAGTGCTTGGATTATAGGCATGAACCATTATGCCCAGCCTCCTTTTTTTTTCCTAATAGCAAGGGAGGCTATGCAACCAGCTCATCCAAAGACGGCATCAGATTTTTTTTTTTTTTTTTTTTTTAATGAGTGGAAAAGTACATGGTGTCAGAGCCCAGCCTGGATCAGCCCTCAGGAAAGTTGTTCCCACAGCTCTGACCCATGAAGCAGAAGAGCAGTGCCCGATCAATTCAGCCAGGGCCCACAGCTGAGGATAGGTCAATAAAAGTTGCAAATGATTTGATATTATTCTTGCTACCATAAAGCAAAAATGATGGCAGTAGCAGCCTATCGTGGAATTATTATTTAAAGCTCATCTGTTCCTTATGTCAAATGCTGATCTGAGAATCCCAATTTATACAATTTGTTAAAAAGCTGGCATGGAATTTGGGTAGAATGGCCAATAAATAAATAGACTTTTCATTTGAGTTAGAGGAGATACAGGATGTCCTTATTGAAGGCAAGTTAAACTGGACTCTGTGTCTAGCCAAACAAAGCCATGTCCATAGAGTAAGAAAATAAAAATGAACACAATAAATAAATAAAGCAATCAATAAAACTGAGGATTGGAGCTCACGATTCAGAAGCATTGACAACTCCAGAGGCAGAAAGTTCTATGTGTGTGCTTTAGATTAGGGTCAAGTTTTAAAATTGCCTGGGCAGTGAAGGACCATAACTGAGTTCTAGTCAGAGACTTGCCTCATATTTATAAAACTTGGGGCAGTTGACCCCATTTTGTAAGAGCTGGAGGAAGTGAACTTCCTAGGTGTTACTCAGCATTGGGCCCCACACAAACCCACTTTCCAGAATAACTCAGAAAACTTACAGAGTCCGCCCTTGTTGCCAGAGATCTATCAGCCAGATTCAATTCTTACCACAATGTATTTAAGACAGTGAAAGGCCGGGCCCAGTGGCTCACGTCTATAATCCCAACACTTTGGGAGGCTGAGGTGGGTGGATCACGAGGTCAGGAGATCGAGACCAGCCTGGCCAACATGGTGAAACCCCGTCTCTACTAAAAATACAAAAATTAACCGGGCATGGTGGTGCGTGCCTGTAATCCCAGCTGCTCAGGAGGCTGAGGCAGGAGAATCACTTGAACCCGGGAGGTGGAGGTTGCAGTGAGCCAAGATCACACCACTGCACTCCAGTCTGGCGACAGAGGGAGACTCCATCTCAAAAAAAAATAAAGACCGTGAAAAATGTAGGATAAACTGTAACTTTGATGAAGTCCTGAGTGGCCTCTTCCTATCTTGGTTCTTCACAGCTTCTTCATTTGACTTGTTAAAGGTCATTTTTGGTTACCCAAAAATCCTTCTTAAACCAAATGTATGGAAAGGAGGACCCAGATTTGCAGTAACATTTTGAAACTAAAACTGATTCTTAGTTATTTGCGTTATGTTGTTACGTGAGAACTTCACCTTCAGAACACTGCAAGTGATGATTTTAATAGTTCTCAGCTAACACCAAGTTGCAAGTAGAGCTTTCTCCCTCAGTACTAGGGGAGGCATAATGCCAAGCTTACGAGGGCAGGTGCAGGGGCGAGACTGACCGGGGATATTCCTGGCTTCCTCACTTACTGGTTGCGTGACTTCAAAAAGTAAACTGACCTCCCTGGTCTCACAGTCTTCAACGTTTCAAAATGTAAATAATACCAGGATTAGGCCAGGCATGGTGGCTCACGCCTGTAATCCCAGCACTTTGGGAGGCCGAGGCGGGCAGATCACTTGAGGTCAGGAGTTCCAGACCAGCCTGACTAATATGGTGAAAGCCTGTCTCTACTGAAAACATACATAAATTAGCTGGGCATGGCTGCTGGCACCTGTAATCCCAGCTACCCGGGAGGATGAGACAGGAGAATCACTTGAGCCTGGGAGGCAGAGGTTGCAGTGAGTCGAGATTGCACCACCGCACTCCATCCTGGGTGACAGAGTGAGACTGTCTCAAAAAAAAAAAAAAAAAAGATTAAATAAGATAATGCATACACATGGCTCAGTACAATTTGCAGCATACAGACATGACTCCATACATGGCAACTATGGATAATATAACAATAATAGTAATAAGGCCTAAGTCCAGTAGTTGCCACCGCGCCCAGCCCCTACTTTCATTTAAAAGACACCCTTGGCCAGGCATGGTGGCTCACAGCTGTAATCCTAGCACTTTAGGAGGTTGTGGCAGGAGGATCACTTGAGTCCAGGACTTTGAGACCAGCCTGGGCAATGTGGTGAGACCCAGTCTCTACAAAAAATACAAAAAGCAGCCAGGCATGGTGGTTTGCACCTATAGTGCCAACTACTCGGGAGGCTGAGGTGGGAGGAGCGCTTGAGCCAAGGAGGTCGAGGCTGCAGTGAGCCATGATTGGGCCACTGTCCTCCAACCTGGGTGACAGAGCAAGACTCTTGTCTCCAAAATAAAAAAATAAAAGCTACCCCTCTGGGTAGGCAGGCCTGAGTGTTGGGTAGAGCTTGACTTTTAAAAGAACCATCCTGCGGGGAGGCTTCTAGCCCCCTTTTTCCCCATCACCACCATCCCCAGCTTCTCCTGTCTCCCAAGATGAGGATAGGGAGGCTGGGAAACACACACCCAAGTGCTTGCCAGGAAGTGTGGGAGTGGGAGCGAGAGACTGCCTGATAATAAGAGAAGTGGGGTTACTGGAGCCCAGATCTTGGGGTACCTCCCAAGCCACTCAAGGCTCAGAACACATGGAAAGCAGAGATCGGTGTTCAGACAAACTGAACATTCAGAGATACTGAATATTTGATTCCAGACCACCACAGTAAAGCAAGTTGCACACATTTTTTTGTTTCCTAGTGCATATAAAAATTATGTTTACACTACACTGTACTCTATTAACTGTGCGATAGCACTATATCTAAAAAGATGTACATACCTTAATTTTAAAATACTTAATTGCTGAGTCTCAGCAAGCACGCTGGCAGGAGACACATGGGTCCTGCATTCCAGCCTCTGGAGACCAAGATTTGCTTTCTGCTTACTCTGAACTGAGGTGCTCATGATGGAGTCAGCCAAAGAGGAGAAAATCTGTTCTGGTGTGCCCTGGCTCTCTCTACTCCCCAAGTATGCCATGGCTGAGGAGTGGGCACCAGGGAGCAGACTGAGGTTGAGTTTCAAACCAAGAAACTTGATTCTCCTAGTTAAGATAAACAGCTTTGAGTGCTTGATGGTGAAAATGGCACAATCCATGTTAACGTGTCACAACTTGAAGGCATGACAATTAAAGAACACACTGGGACTTGTGGCACATGGAAATGTGTGCACAGAAAAGACAACTCTGTAATTCTTTAAAAGTAGGAAGACATTCTTCCTTGCCAAAATGCATACATTCGGCTCAGTTATCAAGTTTGAAAATCTCCAAGAATTAAAGAGAGGGTCCCATCACAGCCCTTGGTGTTACAGCAGTGTGTTCTGCAGTGGCCATGATTGACTCTGTATTGTGATATCAGCCCTTACATACAACTGGAGGAAGTGTGAATTTCATCACACATTCACGACTATTATGGTTACCAAAATCATGCTTCGTTCACACTGTTCCTTCTTTTAGCACCTCTGGCTTGTATCCATGCTGCTTTCATTTTTATTTTCACTATGTACACACAGCTTTGTAATCGGTTCTTCTTTGGAGGAAACACAGTAAACACTGATACAAGTGCAGCCTGGAGAGATCCTCTTTCAGTTGTTCCGCCTGGATTCACCGCATTTGCTGCCTTCTTGTTTACGTTGGGATTCATTTTAGGAACAACCATAACTATTGGGAAGTTTTTCGTTTGTTTGTTTTTACTTTACAAGTTCTGGGATACATGTGCAGATCGTGCAGCTTTGTTACATAGGTATATATGTGCCATAGTGTTTTGCTGCATCTATCAACTTGTTGTCTAGGTTTAAGCCCCACATGCATTAGGTATTTGTCCTAGTGCTCTCCCTCCCCTTGTCCCCCACCCCCCAATAGGCCTTGGTGTGTGATGTTCCCCTCCCTGTGTCCATGTGTTCTCATTGTTCAACTCACACTTACGAGTGAGAACATGCAGTGTTTAGTTTTCTGTTCCTGTGTTAGTTTGCTGAGGATGATGGTTTCCAGCTTCATCCATGTCCCTGCAAAGGACGTGAACTCATCCTTTTTTATGGCTGCATAATATTCCGTAGTGGATATGTGCCACATTTTCTTGACCCAGTCTATCACGGATAGGCATTTGAGTTGGTTCCGTGTCTTTGCTATTGTGAATATTGCTGCAAGAAACATACGTGTGCATGTGTCTTTATAGTAGAATGATTTATAATCCTTTGGGTATATAGCCAGTAATGGGATTGCTGGGTCAAATGGTATTTCTGGTTCTAGATCCTTGAGGAATCGCCACACTGACTTCCAAAATGGTTGAACTAATTTACATTCCCACCAACAGTGTAAAAGCGTTCCTATTTCTCCACATCCTTGCCAGCATCTGTTGTTTCCTCACTTTATAACGATCACCATTCTAACTGGCGTGAGATGGTATCTCATTGTGGTTTTGATTTGCATTTCTCTAATGACCAGGAAGTTGTTTTTTATCCAGATGAAAATCATCCTCAGAAACAAAACTTTTAGTCAGTCATGGATTGAAGAGAAAGCTAAAGATTGAATTCAGTATTATCAACTAGAGGTCTTTGTTTTTCTTTATGATATGGGAAGTAAATGGAGGAATTTAAACAGGTATTTGTGTGGTCAGGGGTCCCTGAAAGAGATGACCTGGAGTGGCCAATGAGAGAAAGCTATCACCAGTACAGCTTAACACTAGAACAGTTGAAATAAAAAGCAGATAAGAGGCCGGGCGCAGTGGCTCATGCCTGTAATCCCAGCAATTTGGGAGGCCAAGGTGGGTGGATCATTTGAGTCCGGAATTTGAAACCAGCCTGGCCAACATGGTGAAACCTCGTCTCTACTAAAAATACAAAATTTAGGTCGGCATGGTGGCAGGCACCTGTAATCCCAGCTACTCAAGAGGCTGAAGCAGGAGAATCACTTGAACCCAGGAGGTGGAGGTTGCAGTGAGCCGAGATTGTGCCACTGCACTTCAGCCTGGGTGACAGAGTGAGACTCCATTTCAACAACAACAACAATAACAACAAAAGGAAGGAAGGAAGAGAGAAAGAAAAGAAAGAAAGAGAGAGAAGAAAGAAAGAGAAGAAAATTTGGGGGAATAGAAAACTGTTCACTCAACACTCCATTACACAGATAAGATTTCATCCTGTTGTTCAAATTCTCTATACTGTTCCTGATTTTTTTGGCTCCTTCTTCTGTCCATTACTGAGAAAGTTGTGCTAAAATCTCCTGATATGATTGCAAATTTATCTATTTCTCTTTTGTGTTTAGTCCATTTTTGAGCTCTATTTATTTACATACACACACATATACATATATACACACACACATTTGGCATGTATATATAAGTTTTGTTATTAGATGCATACAAATATGGAATTGTTATATCCTCTGATGAACTGACCCTTTTATGTTATAAAATGTCTCTGTTTATCTTTAGGACTGCTTCTTGCCTTAAAATCTACTTTGAGATTGATGCAACTTTCTTTTGATTAGTGCTTCTTACTTTCAATATTACCATATCCTTGCATTTAAGGAGTATCTCTTATAAGCAGCATATTGTCAGTTTATCATTAAATAACCAGCCCAACAATCTTTTTGCTTTGTTTTTAAATTTTATTTTAAGTTCAAGGGTACATGTGCAGGTTCATTATATATGTAAACTTGTATCACGAGAGTTTGTTGTACAGATTATTTCGTCACCCAGGTATTAAGCCTAGTACCCAGCAGTTATTTTTCCTGATCCTCCCTCCTCCCACCCTCCACCCTCAGGTGTGCCCCAGTGCCTGTTTTTCCCCTCATTGTGTCCATCTATTTTAGCTTTAGCTCCCACTTATAAGTGAGGGTGTGTATTATTTGATGTTCTGTTCCTGTGTTAGTTTGCTAAGGATAATGGCCTCCAGCTCCATCCATGTTTCTGCAAAAGACATGATCTCATTCTTTTTTATGGCTGCATAGTTTTTAATGGTGTATATGTATGTACCACATTTTCTCTATCCAGTCTATCATAGATGGGCATGTAGGTTGATTCTATGCCTTTGCTATTGTGAATAGTGCTGCAATGAACATACGCATACATGTGTCTTTATGATAAAGCAATTTATATTCCTTTGGGTATATACCCAGTAATAGGATTGCTGGGTGGAATGGTATTTCTGTTTTTAGGTCTTTGAGGAATTACCACACTGTTTTCCATAATGGGTGAACTAATTTACATTCCCACCAACAGTGTATAAGCATTCCTTTATCTCTACAACCTCGCCAGCACCTGTTATTTTTTTACTTTTTAATAATAGCCATTCTGACTGGTGTGAGATGGTATCTCATTGTGATTTTGATTTGCATTTTTCTAATAATCAGTGTGGTTGAGTTTATTTTCATATGCTTGTTGGCTGCATGTATGTCTTCTTTTGAAAAGTGTCTGTTCACGTCCTTTGCCCACTTTTTAATGGGGTTGTTTGTTTTTTCTTGTAAATTTGTTTAAGTTCCTTATAAATGCTGGCTATTAGACCTTTGTCAGATGCGTACTTTGCAAAAATTTCCCCCCATTCTGTACATTGTTTGTTCACTGTTGATAGTTTCTTTTGCTGTGCAGAAGCTCTTTAGTTTGTAATCCCAGCACTTTGGGAGGCCGAGGCAGGTGGATCACTTGAGGTCAGGAGTTCGAGACCAGACTGACCAACATGATGAAACTCCGTCTCTACTAAAAATACAAAAATTAGCTGGGTATGGTGGTGGGTGCCTGTAATATCAGCTACTAGGGAAGCTGAGGAGGGAGAATCACTTAAACACCAGAGGCAGAGGTTGCAGTGAGCTGAGATCGCACCATTGCACTCCAGCCTGGGCAATAAGAGTGCAACTCTGTCTCAAAAAAAAAAAAAAAAAGAAAAACGAAAAAGAATCTCTTTATTTTAGTTAGATCCCATTTGTCAATTTTTGTTTTTGTTGCAATTGTCTTTGGCATCTTCATCATGAAATCTTTGCCTGTTTCTCTGTCCAGAAAGGTATTGCCTAGGTTGTCTTCCAGGGTTTTGTAGTTTTGGATTTTACATTTAAGTCTTTAATCATTCTTGAGTTGATTTTTGTATATGGTGTAAGGAAAGGGGCAAGTTTCAATCTTCTGTATATGGCTAGCACCAGATACAGAAGTTATGGCTAGGTCATAGTACCCAGATATTTGGTAAAACATTATCCCAGCACCATTTATTGAATAGGGAGTCCTTTCTCCATTTCCCCATCACTTGTTTTTGTCGCTTTTGTTGAAATCAGATGATTGTAGGTGTGTGGACTTATTTCTGGGCTCTCTATTCTGTTCCATTGATCTATGTGTCTGTTTTTGTTTATATATATATATATATTTGTTTGTGTATATATACATATATATATAGAGAGAGAGAGAGAGAGAGAGGATTCTAAGGAATTTGTTCATATGGTTGTGGAGGCTTGGCAGATCTAAAATCTGCAGAGTAGGCTGGGAAAGAATTGGGGTCTGCAGTTTGAGTTTAAAGGCAATCTGCTGGCAGAATTCTTTTTGCTTCCAGAAAAGTCAGTCTTTTTCTATTATGGCTTTCAAATGATTGGATGAGGCCCACTCACATCATGAAGGGTAACCTGCTTTACTCAAAGTCTACTGATTTAAATATAGATCTCATCTGAAAAATAACTTCACAGAAACATCTAGATTAATGTTTCACTAAATACCTGGATAGTGTGGCCTAGCCAAATTGACGCATAGAATTAACTATCACAGATCCCAACAGAAAGCCTGGAGTGTTTAACAGTGTTTTTCCTCCACAGTGGGCTCTGAACTCCAGTATTTTTCCCCCAACCCCATCAGTCTGCTAAAACTCTAATTAGCTTCTCAGTCTCTTAGTTACTGCTTCTTGCTTAACTTGATCTATGGCCTTGTACTGCTTAACATGGAAAGATGTCTCAAGAGGAAAGTGACATAGAATATCAGATTCATCCAAATGAGTTTTCTTTCTCTCTAGAAACCTCACCTCTAGAAACGTGAACTGAATGCTTCTCTGATGCCTTCAAACAGGTGATTTTAAAATATTTTATCTTAGAGGATCACTGAGAGGCTGAAAAAAATTATTAAATCCAACTCTTTTCATTAATAATTGTTAATAAACTTATAATGGATTAATACTTTCTTAATATGAAAAATAATGTGAGCTGGGTGTGGTGACTCATGCCTGTAATCCTAGCACTTTGGGAGGCTGAGGCAGAAGGATTGCTTGAGCCCAGAAGTTTGAGACCAGCCTGGGCAACATCGGGAGACCCCATCGCTCCAAAAAAATTTTTTTTAAATTAGTCGGGCATGGTGGTGTGCACATGTAGTCCCTGCTACTTGGGAGGCTGAGGTGGGAGGATCCCTGGAGCCTGGGAGGTAAAGGTTGCAGTGAGCCATGATTGTGCCACTGCACTTCAGCCTGGGTGACAGAGCCAGACCCTGTCTGAAAAAATAAATAAATGAATAAATATAGTTTTTCTTGGAGAATAAATAAGTAATAATAATGAAGAAATGTTTGAAAGAGAGTGAAGATGCAATATTGCTGATATTAAAAGCTATATTTACAATGATGAGATAATGTTGCTGCAATAAACAGAAATAAAGGAAAAGGGCATAGAAAAAGGGAATATTTCAAATCATGGAGATATTGTTGACTACTTAATACATAAATGGTATTGACTAGTTAATAAATGACGTTGGGAAGTAGCCCTTGGGGAACGGAGGAGACAGAGGAATTTGATCATTATCTTACAGTTTAGACTAAATTTTAGCTGGGTTAAAGATTTCAATATAACAATAGAAATAATGAAAGTGACAGAATAAAAGGCAGTGAAATGTTTACACAAGTATGAGTTGGGGAATGCTTTCCTAAACAGGGCACAAGGATAGATGCCATGAAGGAAGAACAGATTTTATTTTATTTTTTGAGGCGGAGTTTCACTCTTGTTGTCCAAGCTGGAGTGCAATGGCGCGATCTCGGCTCACTGCAACTTCTGCCTTCCTGGTTCAAGTGATTCTCCTGCCTCAGCCTCCTGAGTAGCTGGGATTACAGGCGCCCGCCACTACACCCAGCTAGTTTTTGTATTTTTAGTAGAGACGAGGTTTCACCATGTTGATCAGGCTGGTCTCGAACTTCTGACCTTAGGCGATCCACCTGCCTTGGCCTCCCAAAGTGCTGGGATTACAGGCATGAGCCACCGCGCCTGGCCTCAGATTTTATTACATCAAGTTAAAACATTATCAGAGGATTAATTTGGGAGGATTATTGACTGGGAGAGCTTACCCGGAAACCTGATAGAGACAGTGGTTAAAATAGTGGTGGGGCTGGAGTGGGGAGGGGTGAAGAGGGGAAGGAATTGGGATGTAAGTCAAAGGATACAAAGTAGAAGGTAGGTATGTAGGATGAACAAGTCTAGAGATCTAATGTACACCCTGAGGACTATAGGTCATAAAACTGTATTGTATAGGGGATTCTTGTTAAATAAGTAGATTTTAGCTGCTCTTGTCACAATGTAACTATGTGAAATAAGAGATACATCAATTTGCTTCACTATTGTAACCACTTTCCTGTCTATATGTACCCCATAACATCATGTTTACACCTCAAATATGCACATTTCTAAAGAAGAAGACACTGAGCACTTAAAATTGGTGGTTTACTTTACTGTCTGTATGTTATCCCTCAAATAAAAAAAAATTAGTGAAACTTCTGTTTGGCAAAAGCTACCATGAATGTATTTTTCTTTCTTTCTTTTTTTTTTTATAGCAAGATTTATTGTGAAGAGCAAAAGAACAAAGCTTCCACAGCGTGGAAGGGGACCCAAGCAGGTTGCCTACCATGACTGTAATTTTAAAAGAAATGACAAACTAGGAATATTTGCAACAGTCATGACATAGAAAAGATTAATTATCTTTTATTTAACAGCTATTGTAAATCAATAAAAAAGGATCAAGTAATTTAATAACAATGCAAAAACACAAATAGGCAATTTCGAAAAGATATATAAAGGAACAGTAAAAAATAAAAGATTTGCAGCTCACTAATAACCAAACTCAAAACCCAGTGCAACACTATTTTTTACCTATTAGACAGCAAAAATTAACAAGTTTTATGCTGTCTAGCTAGGTTGCACAAAATGAAAATAAGCACTCTTGTGCCTGAGTGGGAGAATAAATTGCAATCATTTTCTGGAGGTCTGGCTTAGCAAAAATGGTTTATAATTAAAATATGCATTCTATTTGACAAAGGAACTTCTCTTTTTAAATTGCTGTAAAGAGATAATCCCACAGGTACACAAATATAAGTAAAAGCATATTCACCACAGTATTGTTTGTAATAGTGACCAATCAGAAACCACTTACGTGGCCAGTCAGTAAAGCTCAATAAATACCTTGAAATATACACAGCCAATAAAATACATGATGATGAAAATTATACTATGGACACAGAAAAAAAGAAATTCCAAAACATTTTGTTATGTTGTAAAAGTGGGATTTGTTTATTGCACTATTTAATGAATATTTATTGAGTGCCTACATGTGTCAGACCCTCTTCTAGGTGCTGGGGATACAGCAGTGAGCAAAAAATAAAAGGAATTGCTGCCTTCCTTTTAGAAGAATGGAGCTGACTTTCTAGTGACAAATGAAAGATAATAAAAAGCAAAATAAATCATGTAGCATATAAAATAGCATGTGCAGGATGCTACCAGTTTTCTTTTTCCTTTTATTTATTTATTTATTCTTTAGAGACAGAGTCTCACTCTGTGGCCCAGGCTGGAGTACAGTGGCACAATCATAGCTCACTGCAGCCTTGAACTCCTGGGCTCAAAGGCTCCTCCTACCTCAGCCTCCCAAGTAACTGGGACTACAGATCCACACCACTATGCCCAACTAATTTTAAAATTTTTTTTTAGAGACAGGGTCTCACTATTTTGCCCAGGCTGGTCTTGAACTCCTGGCCTCAAGCATTCCTTCTACCTCAGTCTCCCAAAGTACTGGGATTACAGGCATGAGCCACGACACCTGGCCCTGATACCATTTTTCTAAATGTGTTTATATCTTGAAAATGTCTGGAAAGATTTAAGTTCATAGTGGTTATCAGGATGGTGGGAATTTTTTCTACTTTGTCTTATTCCTGAAGTTTTTTGAATGAGTGTTCTTTTTAAATCATATGAAAATAGTTTTTACTTTGACAAAAATAAAATGACAAACGTTTATTTTTAAAAGTTTCTGAATAAATATTTGCTATTTTCTTCCCTTGAAGAAATTAAAAATCAATGACTGTCAAGTGGGAAAAAATGTTGTTATGTTGAAGTGCTCAAATGCAAATCAAAACCATGAGGATGTGGGGCAACAGGAACTCTCATTCATTGCCAGTGGGAATGCCAAATGGTACAGCTACTTTGCAAGACAATTTGGAAGTTTCTTACAAAACTAACTACATTCTTACCAGAAGATCTTGCAATTGCACTCCTTGGTATTTACCCAAATGAGCTGAGAACTTATGCTCACACAGAAACTTGCAAAAGGATTTTTTTTTTGAAACAGAGTCTGTCTTTGTTGCCCAGGCTGGAGTGCAGTGGTGCGATCTGGGCTCATGGCAACCTCTGCCTCCCAGGTTCAAGTAATTCTTCTGCCTCAGCCTCCCGAGTAGCTAGGACTACAGGCATGTGCCACCGTGCCCAGCTAATTTTGTATTTTTAGTGGAGATGCGGTTTCGCCATGTTGGCCAGGGTGGTCTCGAACTCCTGATCTCAGGTGATCTGCCTGCCTCAGCCTCCCAAAGTGCTGGGATTACAGGTGTGAACCACTGCGCCCAGCCCAAAAGGATGTTTAGAGCAGCTTTATGCATAACTGCCAAAACTTGGAGGCAACTAAGATGCCCTTCAGTAGGTGAGTGGATATGTAAACTGTAGTACACCCAAACAATGAAATATCACTCAGCACTAAAAAGAAATAAGATATCAAACCATAAAAAGACATGGAGAAAACTTAAATCTCTACTGCTAAGTAAAAGAAGTCAACCTTAAAAAGGCCACATACTGTACGATTTCAATTATATGGCATTCTAGGAAAGGCAAAACTATGGAGACAGTAAAAAGATCAATGGTTGCCAGGGGTTGTGGAGGGGAAAGGATGAATAGATGGTCAGTGAAATTACTCCGTATGACACTACAGTATGAGGGTGGATACATGGCATTATACATTTGTCAAAACCCATTGAATGTACAGCACCAAGAGCAAACCCTAATGCAAACTATGAACTTTGGGTGATAATGATGTGTCAACGTAGGTTCACTGGTTATAACAAATGAACCACATTGGTATAGGACTTTGATAGTGGAGAAAGCTGAGAGTGTGTGGGTGTTGGGTGTAATGGAAACTCTCTATACTTTCTGTTCAATGTTTCTGTGAACCTAAAACTACTCTAAAAAAAATAGTCTAGGCTGGGCGCGGTGGCTCACCCCCGTAATCCCAGCGTTTTGGGAGGCCAAAGCAGGTGGATCATGAGGTCAAGAGATCAAGATCATCCTGGCCAACATGGTGAAACCCCATCTCTACTAAAAATACAAAGATTAGCTGGGTGTGGTGGTGCATGCCTGTAGTCCCAGCTACTGAGGAGGCTGAGGCAGGAGAATCACTTGAACCCGGGAGATGGAGGTTGCAGTGGGCTGAGATCATGCCATTGCACTCCAGCCTGGTGACAGAGAAAGACTCTATCTCAAAAAAAAAAAAAAAAAAGTCTGTTTAATTAAAACACGATGCTCATATACAATTTTTAAAAAGTAGCCACCCATTAGGATGGCTACTTAAGAAAATAAAATACAACCCTGAAAATAACAAAGTGTTGGCAAGAATGTGGAGAAATTGGAATCATTGTGCACCACTGTTGGTGGAAATGGAAAATGATGTGGTCCCTGTGGAAAACCTTTTGGCACTTCATCAAAAAAGTAAAAAGAAAATTACCAGATGGTCCAGCAATTCTGTATCTGGGTGTATACCCAAAAGAAGTAAAAGCAGGGTCTCAAAGAGCTATTTGTACATCCATGTTCATAGTGGCATTATTAACAATAGCCAAGAAGTGAAAGGACTTCAAGTGTCACTCAATAAATGAATGGATAAACAGAATGTGTTACAGAGATACAATGAAATATTATTCAGCTTTAAAAAGGAAGGAGGCCACACATTGGGTCATGCCTGTAATCCCTGAACTTTGGGAGATGCAGGAGGGAGGATCGCTTGAAGCCAGGAGTTCAAGACCAGCCTAGGCAACATATTGAGACCCGCCTCCCACCTCCTCTACAAAAATTAAAATTTTTTTAAAATTAGCTGGGTGTGGTGGAGCATGCCTATAGTCCTAGCTGTTTGGGAGGTTGAGGCAGGAGCATTAGATCGAGCCCAGGAATTTGAGGCTGCAGTGAGCTATGATCACGCCACTGCACACCAGCCTGGGTGACAAAGTAAGACCCTGTCTCCGAAAAATAAAATTACATAAATACAAAGCAAGGAAATTTTGACTCATACTACAGCATGGATGAACCTTGAGGGCAAACGCTGTATGACTCCACTCTTATAAGGTATTCAGAGTTGTCCGATTCAGAGACAGCAAGTAGAAGAGCTGTTGCCAGGGGCTGGGGGAGGGCAAAGTGAGGAGACGTTTAATGGATACTGTTTCAGTTTTGCAAGATAAAAAGTTCTGGAGACTGGTTGTATAACAATGTGAATATACTTAATAGTACAGAACCGCAGGGCACGGTGGCTCACACCTATAATCCCAGCACTTTGGGAGGCCGAGGCAGATGGATCACCTGAGGTCAGGAGTTTGAGACCAGTCTGGCCAACATGGTGAAACCCCGTCTCTACTGAAAATACAAAAGTTAGCTGGGCATGGTGGTGGGTGCCTGTAATCCCAGCTACTCAGGAGGCTGAGGCAGGAGAATCGCTTGAACCCAGGAGGCGGAGGTTGCAGTGAGCCGAGATTGCATCACTGCATTCCAGCCTGGGCAGCAGGAGTGACACACAGTCTCAAAAAAAACAAACAAAACAAAACAAAACAAAAACCATATAGAACCATACATTTTTAAATGGTTAATATTGTAAATTTTATATTATATGTGTTTTCCACAATTACAATTTTTAAAAGTTAAAATGTATAAAAAGAAGTGCTCAGCCTTCCTAAGGACGTTATAAAACAGACACTAAACAGGAAAGACATGTGATTAAACTTTAGTAAGGCAAATGCTACCAGACAAAATCGAAAGGCAAATGTTTAAACTGGGGGGAAAATATTTGCAACACTTGTGGTAGGCAAAAGGTTAATAATATCGCTAATATAATATACAAAGATCTCTCATAACTCAAGAAGATAAAGGTGAACAATCCAATAGAAAAAAAAAAAGTAAACAGGAAGCAGCCATTTTCAGAGAAAGACAAGTTAAAAAAAAAAAAAGTTAGGTCGGGCACAGTGGCTCATGCCTGTAATTCTAGCACTTTGGGGTGCTGAGGTGGGCAGATCACCTGAGGTCAGGAGTTCCAGACCAGCCTGGCCAATAGGTTGAAACTCCATCTCTACTAAAAACCACAAAAATTAGCCGGGCATGGTGATGCACACCTGTAATCCCAGCTACTCGGGAGGCTGAGGCATGAGAATCGCTTGAACCCAGGAGGCAGAGAGGTTGCAGTGAGCCAAGATCACACCACTGCACTCCAGCCTGGGTGACACAGAGAGACTCTGTCTCAAAAAGAAAAAGAAGAAAAGAAAAGTTGATATAAGCCAAACGTGTTCATTCTCATTAGTTACCACATAATTTTACACTTTCATGAGCCGGGTGCGGTGGCTCATGCCTATAATTCCAACACTGTGGGAGGCTGAGGCCGTTGGATCGTTTGAGGCCAGGAGTTCAAGACCAACCTGGGCAACATGGTGAAACTCTATCTCTACAAAAAATAGAAATAAAAATAAAATTAGCAGGGCAGGGTGGCGCATGCCCATATTCCCAGCTACTATGGAGGCTGAGGCAGGAGAATCACCTGAGCCCAGGATGTCAAGGCTCCAGTAAGATGTGATTGCACCACTGCACTCCAGCCTGGGCAACAGAGCGAGACCTTGTCTCAATAATAATAATTTTAAAACAAGAAGATGCTAAGTTTCTCCTTCCCGATTAGGAAACATTTAAAAGATGGGTAATTGCCAATGATCCACATGGTTCATGGTTCATCTGGACACAAGGAGAGAGAGCCAGATGAGCAGAGAGGCTCGTTTGGACAATTGCCCACTCAAGGAAACAACTCAAGATGTGAACACCTAGTTCGTATATTTTCCTCTTTTTTTTTTTTAATCATTGCATATATTACTTTTGTAATTAGGGAAAAAACTAAACAGTTCTAAGGTGGCCAATCGTATGAAAATTGACATGTTTGTAATGTAATAAACAAATGTAATGTACTGAAAAAAAACCATATTAATGCTAACTGAAATAACATGAAGAGGGAGGTGGTCTCATACTCTCCCGGCAGGAGTATAACCTGGTACAAATTTTTGTAAGACAACTTGGCAGGTTCCATCAATATTTCACATGTGCTTACTTAATCAAACAATTCCACTTTAACAAATTTACCATATGAAAATACTCCCACATGTGCACAAAGGCACATAGACAAAGTTTTATTAATGTTAGCAATGTTTGCATGAGTAAAAATGCTGGAAATGACCCAAGAGCCCATCAATAGGATATTGGTCAAGTAATTTATGGTATATCCCTACTATGGAAAACGATGCTAGAGTTTAAAAAATTATATAAACTGATTTTGAAAGACATCCAAGAGTATTATTAAGAGAACATGACAAGTTTCAGAACAATTGTAAAAACATATGCAATGACATAATCCCATTTTTGTCAAATAATATTAAAATGTTAGAAAAAATCTGGAAAAAAATTTTTTTTATTATACTTTAAGTTTTAGGGTACATGTGCACATTGTGCAGGTTAGTTACATATATATACATGTGCCATGCTGGTGCACTGCACCCACTAACTCGTCATCTAGCATTAGGTATATCTCCCAGCGCTATCCCTCCCCCCTCCCCCCACCCCACAACAGTCCCCAGAGTGTGATATTCCCCTTCCTGTGTCCATGTGATCTCATTGTTCAATCCCCACCTATGAGTGAGAATATGCGGTGTTTGGTTTTTTGTTCTTGCGATAGTTTACTGAGAATGATGTGGAAAAAATATTTTTAAAATAGGTATCCTATTGCCCTTAACAGTGGCCTTCTCTGACTTAGGTCTAAGTGGGATTATAGCGAACATTTGCTTTCTAAAACACACATTTTTGTATTTTTTGAAATTTTTGATTGAATTTTTGAAACCAGAAAAAAATGTTAAATATAAACAAATCGAGTACCTGGTGTAACCTCCCTCACCTTCTGATCTCTCCCTAAACATTTCCTCAGAGCTTCAGTTTATTCAGTTAGTCCCTGCTTTCTCGTCTCTGGGCTGTTTGGAGCCTAGATCACAACCAGTGCCTTTGTTATAGGCTTTTCATTGTTTATTGACTGGCTGTGCCAACTAAGAGGGGAATATCCATAGGGCAAGGTGCCCCCATCTGCACGCTGACCACAGTGCTGAGTGATTAGAAGAAAGCTCACTCTGTGAAGCAACCCTTACTCTGAGAAGGGAAAGGATGCCCCCTCTAAACCCATGATCAGGTCAAGGGTGATTGGCACCCTGTCCCTGCCCTGGCCTCATTCCCACACAAGAAGAGAGAATCAGAGGGGGAGCTTATGACCCTGTCACTTAGCGTTGAGCTACCTGCCTCGGCCAGTTGGGACTGCGAGCACTCTGTCCATGCTGGGACAGCTCACACCTCATCCACTGCCACCTTCTATGCAGCACAGCTCCGGAAAGGGAGCCCTCTTCCCTCCAGAATCCCCAGTGAGGGTTTTCTAGGAACTTGAAAAGCTCAGGAAGCTTCCCACAGGCCTGGAATTTAGACTTAGGCACTAAACACGCAGGCCAGTGATCAAATGATGAGTAAGTGAACCTCACAATGACAACAGTGTTCCTTCTCCACAGGGAACAACTGCAGGTCCTCAAGGAAAGTGTTTTTAAATCTTTCCTCTGGGCTGTCTCAGCAGAGGACACTCCTCATTCACACCATCTCCTGCCTCAATTTTCAGTTAATGAGGAAGCCACACCTGTACCAAACCATTGCACCAGGTGACCCAAAACCACCTGGAACTCCCTGCGCGTTTAGCAGGGATGCAATGCATGCTTCTTCTATTGAAGCGGGGGTATCCTGGGCACCAGGTGGGGAAAGTTTAAGAAACACAGATGGCTGAGGCCTATTCACTGAGTTTCTGTTTCAATAGGGCTAGGTGACACCTGAGAATCTGCATTGTGAGCACATTCCCATGTCATGCTGCCGCTGCACTCTGGTGGTCCCCATGCTTTGGGAACCTCTGTGTTGAAGACGAAGCAGAGTCAGGAAGGCCGGTCAAGAAGCTGTGCCCCACTCCAGGCCAGATAGGACTGGAGCCTGAGGCAGCACAGGCCAGCAGGGATTGAGGGAGGACACAGAGCTGAGGGGCATTTCTGGTGGGGGGAGCACCAGGCTGTGGTGCCCAGGTGGTTGTGGGAGCATGAGGGAGACACAGAGTTCTAGACTGACTGACTTCTAGCTTGAAGGGCTGAGGGGTGGACTTGGAAGTTGGCAACCCAGGAGGCACAGCAGCTTTGAGGGTAGGGAAGAAGGGTTCCGTTTTAGACAGAATGAGTTTGAAGAGCTGGAGAGTCATCTGGATTGGGATGTCCAATAGGCAATTGATCATTTTAGTCTGGATCAGGGTGAGGGAGGGGGACCATGAGAATGTGGAGTTGAAAGTAATACTGCAGAGCTGGTAGCTGATAATGTGGGAAATGAACCAGCTACCTAGGGATAGTACATGAATTACACAAAGAAGGCAATCATCAGCCAGCCATGGTGGCTCACACCTGTAATCCCAGCATTTTGGGAGACCAAGGTGGAGGGATTGCTTGAATCCAGGAGTTCAAGAGCGAGACCCTGTCTAATTAAAAACAAAACAAAACAAAAAAAGAAGTCCAGGCGCAGTGGCTCACACCTGTAGGCCAAGGCAGGCGGATCACGAGGTCAGGAGCTCGAGACCTGCCTGGCCAACATGGTGAAACCCTGTCTCTACTAAA
Organism: Pan paniscus; assembly: GCF_029289425.2. Taxonomy (NCBI): domain Eukaryota; kingdom Metazoa; phylum Chordata; class Mammalia; order Primates; family Hominidae; genus Pan; species Pan paniscus. The sequence continues at coordinate 52,491,841 of NC_073261.2, read as the reverse complement.
AATACAAAAATTAGCTGGGCATGGTGGCAGGTGCCTGTAATCTCAGCTACTCAGGAGGCTGAGGCAGGAGAATCGTTTGAACCTGGGAGGCGGAGGTTGCAGTGAGCCGAGATTGCACCAATGCACTCCAGCCTGGGAGATAGGGCGAGACTCTATCTCAAAAAAGAAAAAGCAGCAGCTCAAGAATCACAGGACTGTGGAAAATCGTACAGGCCAAGAGTCTTGTTAGGTGTGCCTCAACCCTGAAGCAGGTCCCTCAGTCTGCAGATATTTAGAGATATTTAAAGGAAACCCAGGAAGGAGCCAAGAGAGAATGAAGCCTAAGGTGTCCTGAGACCCTCAGAGAACTCAGCCCAAGGGTTAGGAGCTTGTGCCAAGGTGCAGCAGGTGAGTAGGGCACACAGGATTTCTTTCCTGGGTACGGAAGGCATTTCTCTTCAGCTTTCATTGGTCCCAGGCTCGTGCCAGACAAGGCATAATTGCACCCATTTTGGGGACACTGCCTGGGTGTCCCAGGCAGACCCAGGGGCCGCATGCAGCAGGGCCTGAGGAGGGAGGTGTGGACGGAGGAGGCCCACTGCCATTCTTGGTATGGTTCTCACTCCAGGAGCACAGCTGCATCTGGTCTCACTCTGGGCAGCTTATAAGGCCTGGTGTGAGTTTTGTTTATGCAAGTGCAGCATAAAAGGAACAAATCTACCAGCACCGGGGCTGTTGCCACTGAATCCTTTTGCATACATTTTTCAAATGATAATTCACTCTACCCAACCCCCTTCCCTACCCCCAAGGCGATTTATTGAAAAAACCACCTTATATGGTAATATTGCTAACACACCGTCAGCTGGCCTTTTTAGGGACTTTGTTTAAAGAAGATCCGCCTCTGGGGTTTTATATTGCTCTGGTATTCATGCCAAAGACACACCAGCCCTCAGTCACTGGGAGAAGAACCTCTCATACCCTCGGTGAGTACTGTACGGCTTTTGCCACCTCTTCCTTTCCGGGGCTGCCTGGCCTCCTGGGTGCGGGAGGTGCCTCCAGATTGGCCTGGCTTCTGTGACGCTGGCCCAGATCACACACCAGGGCCCTTGGTGGGCAGCGACACCTGCAAGCATACTGCAGCCTGCTGAGAAAAGGCGTATCTGGCCATGGGACATCCTGGGGCAGGGGCAGCTTGGAACCGTGCTCCCTGCCTCCGAATGGGAACTGGTGGGATATAATGCCTGCAGTCTCTACTAGCCCTGCTCCCCAGGGCCAGTGCAGATCCACACCCTGATGTCCTTTGTTTTGGGTTAGAATGTCTGGGAGGCTGTTTTAGGGGAACATATACTTTGCAGAAAAGCAGCTTTTCAGAATACTTGAGTCAAAGCCAACAGTGGTCCTGGTGTCTGTGAGCTGTTTAGTCCATGAAATGTCTGTGCTGGGAATGGGAGGGTATTTTCTTCAGGTCCCCTGTGGGTCTCTCTGTCCTCTGATCTGTGCTTGGCTGAGGAGAATGGAGGGTTTCTGCAGTCCTTGAAGGCTCTAGGATCATTGGGGGATGGAGAAAATTCCACTTGCCCTGTGGCATCATGAGGTTTCAGGGTAGAAGGAACTTGGGACCCATCTAGTTCATTCTCCTCTGATGAGGACATTGAGGCCTAGAGACATACAGCCACTCATCCAAAAGACTCACACCCAACTGTGACCCATTTGCAGATGTCATTACTCCCCCCAACCCACCCAACACACACACAACACATGCACAAAGAATTAAGAGGAAGATGAGACGAAGGGGCCACTTCTATGTTTGGCATCAGAATTCACTAGCATCTCTTCACAGGTGAGGCAGGCTGGGTGTGGCAGTGCAGGCCTTGAAGGCAGACTGTCAGGCTAACCAAGTTACTGAGCGACCTCAGCTTCCTCACCTGTAAAATGGGGGCAAGAATAATAATATCTACTTGGCGATGGTGTGAGGGTTAAACGAGAGAATGCGTATATACAGCACTCAGCTCAAGGCTGTCAGGGCCCGGCCCTGAGTTCTCAAACTTTAAGAATCACCTGGAGTGCTTGTTAAAACACAGATTGCCCCATGCCCCACCCCAGATTCTGATTCCAGTAGGCCGAGATATGGCCTGATACTTGGAATTCCTAACAAGCTCCCAGGCGACGCTGAAGCTGCTGGTCTGGGACCACACTTTGTACAGGGAGGCTCTAAGTGCTCAGTTTGATTACTTGAATGTGGGTTTGGACTCTGATACTAACCCTTGGGCTGAAAAGAGGAAGAGCTTCCTGTGGCAGAGATGGATGGGTGCTGGAGAAACTGCAATGAACAGCAAGATCCTACATGCCAGGCCTGAGAAAAGGGGATGGGCCATGTGACATCATGACCTTGGGGCGAGATATCTTTCCTCTTTCCCCTTGTTCATTCTGCCAACATTTATTGAGCACTGATTATGGGCCAGGCACTGTCTCTGCTCCTTAGGGACAGTGGAGAGGCTTCTGCAGTTACTGGAAGAGACAGATAAACAGATGAGAACCATGGAGCAAATAAGTACACGAAAGGGGTAAAGGCCAGGAGGAGCCCATCACTCAACCCAGGAGTTATCAGGGAAGACTTCCTGGAGGAAGAGGTGCCTGAGCTTGGTCCTTCCTGGTAAAGAGGAAGCATGGTCTTTGGGACTCAAGTGGCTCAACTCCACTGAATTTAGATGGCAAGGCAGGAATCAGGTAAAACTAAATTCAGAGGGGTCCGCAGGGCTGGATTACAAGGGCTTTAGACTCTAAAGGATCAGGCTATGGGGAGCCATGGAAGGGTTTTAATCTGGAGGGTATCTGTTGAAGGGGCTGCTTTGGCAGCTGTGAGGAGAGTGGACTGGAACAGGGCAAGAGCGCTACTGTAGCATGCGGTGGTCCTGAGCTGGTGGCATGGGTGCCGTGCAGGTAGAAGTAAGAAGGGCTGGTGATAGGTTGGGAGGGAAGAGGGCGGCACCAGGGCATTGGGCATGGGCTCAGGGTGGGTGGTGTGAGTCTGTGAGGGCAGCTCCGGGCAGAGGCTGCTGATGAGAGCAGTCCTGGAGGTGTGGAGTTGGGGTGCCAGGGGGGTTTTGGTGGGGGAGATGCACAGCAGGCTCTGCAGGCCTAGAGCTCAAGAGAGGGGTCTGGACAGGAGCAGAGCCAGGGGAGTGAATGGAAGGCCGGGTAAGAGCCAGAAGATAAGGCACCCACGACAGATTGTGGAGGATCCAAAATATTACTCAGCAGAGTTGTTTTTAATTGAACTCATGTATATATATGAACCTAGTGAAGATATCCTGAAGTTAATTAGAGGTGCTGTTATAATTTTCCACCATGGCAGTGTTTTTCATAGACAATTTCTCTCTGCCAGGGTTTCTGATGGTTTGTATATACGTGTAGGCAAATAATAAAAGGCAGAGACGCAGCTGCTTACATGTCACTTGAAGCCCTCACCCAAAAACCTGTCCCCAACTATTGTTTGAAATCTCATCATCGCAGAGGCCCTCCGTTTAGGCCTAACACTTTCTGTCAAAATGAAAATGTCTTTGAGAACTGACATAAATTCAACTTTCAGTAGTCATTGATGTGTGAAATGGATCATTCAATTCCTTTCAATATGACAGGCTTCATCCTGGGAGCAAGTTTTGATGGAGAAGAGTAAGAGAGATTAATAAGAATCATTTTTCTTTACAGCCCTTGATGACAGGGATTGACGAGGCCCAGATAGTAAATATTTTAGGCTTTCGGAGCCTGAAGGTCATTGTCAAAAGTACTCAATTCTACCATTGTAACAAAAGCAGCCATAGATAATATGTAAGTGAATGGATGTGGCTGTGTTTCAGTAAGACTTTATTTATTAGACTCTGAGATTTGAATGTCATATAATTTCCACAGGTAATGAAATATTTTTCTTCCTTTGCTTTTTTCTCAACCGTTTGAAAATGTAGGGCCGGGTGCAGTGCTTGCACCTGTAATCTCAACACTTTGGGATGCCAAGGCAGTAGGACAACTGGAGGCCAGGAGTTTGAGACCAGCCTGGGCAACATAGCAAGACCCTGTTTCAACAAAAAAAAATTTTTTTTTGAAATTAGCAGAATGTAGTGGCCACGCCAGCCACATGCCTGCCATCCCAGCTCCTAGGATGAGGAGAAAGGATCCTTGAGCTCAGGAGTTCAAGCCTGCAGTGAGCTTGATGGTGCCACTGGACTCAATGCCTAGGTGACAGAGTGAGGCCCAGTATCTCAAAAAAAAAAAAAAGGAAAAACCATTCTGAGATATAGGCCATACAGAAACAGGCCGGAATTTGCCTACCCTGATTTACAATGTCTACGGCACCTTCATTTCCGTTCTGTCATCTTGTGAGATAGATACTATCATTTCCATGTTCTAGCAGAGGAAACTAAGGCCCAGGGAAGGAAGGGACTGGGCTGTGGGAAAGGGGAACCAGGAGGGAGAAGAGGGTAAAGGAAGGAGGAGCAGTGGGAGGATTTCTAGAGCCAAACTTGTCTCCTTTGAGGTGCTGGGGAGGGTGGATTTTAACAGCTCTGCCCTCACATTGGGTTTGAGGTGGCCAGGGAGACGGGTGAGTGAGCAAATGACTTGCATTCATTATGTCTTTGGTTTCTGGCCACCTTTGGGGCAAGGGGAATAAAAGCTTCATTCCTGAGTCAGTGAGAGCTTCAGTGAAGCCCAGATGTCATTCGTGCTGAAAGAACCAGAACAACTCTCTGCTCCCTGCCAAGCATGAAGCGGTTGTGACCCCAGGAAACCACAGTGACTTTGACTCTGGTTCAGCTGATATGCTCGAGTCTAGCCACAAATTACCAGAAAGCAGCTGAGGAAAGTTTAGAATTTCTCCTGGCAGAGACGGTCCACGAGTCTGGCTCCAGGGTGAACCCCTTCTTCCCAGAGCAGCACGGGGCCCTTTGGAGGCTCGACTCCGCCAGCCCTCCCACTGCCTTCCCCACCCTCACTTCTGTTGAGTTTTGCCTTCAAAATAGCAGACTCCAAGCCACCTGAAGGGCTGCAGAACGGCGTTGTTGACAGCTTCAAGTCGCCTTGTGGCTTGTCTCAGCTGCTGCTGTGCTTTGGAAACGAAATTCCAGGCTCTCCCTCTTTCTGTGTGTGGGAAACACCGGAGAGAGTTTGGGGAGGGAGACAAAAGGGCCCATTGAAAACCCAGACAGGCTTGAACTGTAAGTCACACCGGAGAGAGGGATGCTGAGGGGACCCTAGAGGGAGGCAGTCTCGGAGCACAGCTTTGCCTCTTTGGCTACTTCCTCGCTTTGGAGGTTGCTTTCCCCTCAAAGTGGACCACCTGCTAGAACAGGGCAGCACTGCTGTTCACTGGCCAGCTTGGAGAGAAGACTGCCCATGTGATTCTAAGTCAGGCCCTTGTGACTGAACCACCATGAGGCTGGACTGTGGGGACTCGGGTATCCCAGAGGCAGAGCACACCTCCCTCAGGTCTGGGAGGGGGGCCACTCAGACAGCAACATTGTCATTCAACATCTATTGAACACCTACTGTCTTAATCCGTGTTTGTTGCTACCACAGAATATGAGAGACTGGGTTATTTATAAACAATGGAAATGTATTTCTCAAAGTTCTGGAGGCTGGGACATCCAAGATCAAGGCACCAGCAGATTCAGTGTCTGTCTGGTGAGAGCCCAGAGTCTGCTTCCAAGGTGGCACCTTGTTGCTGCACTGTTACGTGGCAGAAGGGCAAGAGAGAGCGAGAAGGGACCAAGTTCGCCCTTTTATAAAAAAACCCATTCTTGAGAAGGACATTAGTCCATCCAAGAGGGCAGAACCCTGCTGTTAAAATTGGTAACTAAATTTCAACATGAGTTTTGAGGGGGACAAACATTCAAACCATAGCACCGCCTATGTGTTAAACACCCACTTAGGTGCTGGGGCTGTAAAAAGTAAATCTAGGCGTGGCCCTGGCACAGGAGGGACTCCATTTCATAGAGAGAAAAGAACACAGACCCTTTTGTTTTAGGGTGCTTGCTGCCAACAGCTCTGGAGAGACAGGCTGAAGCAAAAACACCAAACATGGAGAAGTTATGACAGTTCCCCAAAGTAGTGACGAAGGCACATCTCAGGCTTGGGAAGTGTCCTCGGTGGGTGCCAGGCCTGCCTTTCCCAGCCTCTTCTCGGTGAAGAGATCTCTGGCTAAGTTCTTTACCTTCTCTGAGATTTGGAACATACTGCTGTTTCACCTACCAAAGCAACTTGCACCTTTTCTATTGTATTAAATATTTTAGTTTCTCCACTGTACGGAGGCTTCCAGCAATTAGTTTACAAGCCAACTTATTTACTATTCGGTAACTTTTTTTGATATTGAGATTGTTCCTAATTTTGATCATTTTAAACAAAGGTGTGAAAACAGGCCAAATCTTTTCATTCACTCATGACTGTTTCACAAAGATAGATTCGTAGAAGTGCTTTTGGGGAGTCAAAAGGTGTGTACATCTTTAAGGCTTTTAATAAGTATTTTCAAATTCCCTTTCAGAAAAGTAGTACAATTTAACACTCACAAGCAGTGAATGTGAAGCCAATTCTCCATACCTTTGCCAGCAAGGGTGGCCCCAAGAACCACACACAGTACCCCAGCTAAGGGCAAAGTTAGCTTTTATCCTGGCCATAGCACACTGCTGACGGTCAACAAGACACCAAGTCCTGCTCACAGATGCTAAACAGAGCTTTCTTTTTTCTTTTCTTTTTTTTTTTTTTTTTGAGATGGAGTCTTGCTTGTTGCCCAGGCTGGAGTGCAGTGGCTCGATCTTGGCTCACTGCAAGCTCCGCCTCCCGGGTTCACGCCATTCTCCTGCCTCAGCCTCCCGAGTAGCTGGGACTACAAGCACCCGCCACCATGCCTGGCTAATTTTTTTTTTTTTTTTGTATTTTTAGTAGAGACGGGGTTTCACCATGTTAGCCAGGATGGTCTTGATCTCCTGATGTTGTGATCCGCCCACCTTGGCCTCCCAAAGTGCTGGGATTACAGGCGTGAGCCACTGTGCCCGGCCACAAGAACTTTCACAGTTTGGTGATTGAAACCCACAATATAGGAATTCATATTCATTTCATTAAATTTAACCTTGGCTGTGTGTGGTGGGTCACTTGTAATCTCAGCACTTTGGGAGGCTGAGGCAGGAGAATCACTTGAACCCAGGAGTTCAGACCAGCCTGGGCAACAGAGGGAGACTCTGTTTCTACAGAAAAAAAATTTTATATCAGCCAGCCATAGGGCATGCCTGTGATCCCAGCTACTTGGGATGCTGAGGTGGGAGGATCGCTTGGGCCCGGGAGGTCGAGTCTGCAGTGAACTGTGTTCTTGCCACTGTACTGCAGCTTGGGTGACAGAACAAGACCCCATCTCAAAAAAATATATATATATCTTTTGATTCAGCTCATTTTCTGTGCCTTTTGAGATCTTCTTGGATTTTTATTCTTTCACCCAGTGTATTTAATATTACTCTCTCCCGCTGTTTTATCTGAAAACTTTATCAACCTGTGCTTTATATTTTCATTCAATTCGTTTATAAAAATGTCACATGAGAAAGGGTCAAGAGTAGAGCCCTGGGACATATTGCTGCCTCCTCATTGACATTGACTGAGGCAGCTGCAAATATACCAAATTGTATTATTGCTTAGTATATGGCTTTATCAAGAGGGATATCCTATTCTGGACCTTGTGGGCTGGTTTAGAGAGTGAGGACTCATCACTGGGGCTATGGGAGACATAAGGATCAGCAGAGACAGAGGCAAAGCTGGATTTAAGAAGTCACAGCAGGCCTCTCCCCTAGTATGAGCCTTGCTTTGAACATATCTGGGAAGGGCTTCCTTTTAGTCTTGAAAATGTTTACAAGCCTCTGCTCAGCGTCTACCTAGCCTTCAGACCTCGCGTTCTCAGGCCTGTGGTGCTGTCTCCTCTCTGCTTCAGTATGGTCTTCTCTGTCCAGCTTCTGCATGAGGCCATCTGGGGCCAAGGGTCACAGGTTTTAGAAGTTCCCCTCTCCCCGCTCCATGCCATAGGCACCTGCAATCGCACATCCCGGATAAAACTTCAGCCGGCCTTCTCTTTATGTGCCTGGCACCTCTCTTTTCTCTGGGCTTTTGGAAGTCTGCCTGCCCAGCCCCTCAGCTGGGGCCTTCCCCACTTCTGCCCCACCCCACTGGGTCCTCCCAGGGTAGGAGGCAATATCTGACTGTCTTCCGAGGCTCTGTTGCTTCTCCTTCATCACCAAATGCCAGGAATTTGTCAGATGCTGTTTGTAACTTAAAGGAAAGAAAGAAAAAGAAAAAGATACAGGAAGGAAGGAAGGCAGAAAAAGAGAAAGAAAGAGTGCGTGCAGCAGATGTTGGGAAAGTTAATTTCTTCATTATTTTGCATCCATCCCAATTCGGATCTCAGCATGGGGTAGGGAATCCTCTGTTGTCCCCATCTGTCGAGGCAACAAACGGTGAGTCCCATCATGGAGTCCCTTCTTTTCCTGTCTCCTCCCAGAGTGCCCCTTCCTCATCAAGGTGCTTCTACCCTTAGGAGTGTACATTTCACCTATAACCACTGCCTATTTTTTCCTAGTGATATGTTATGCTATTGATTTTTAATTATATAAACTATATGCAAATGCAGCCTCCTTGTAAAAAAATTAAAATATTATAGATATAACCCAGCACTTCTTCTCCCAGTTCCTTTCCACACTCCCAGAGGTAATCATGATAATCAGTTTGCTAGGTGTCCTTCCAGAACTTTTAGCTTCTTTCTTTGGCTTGTATATGGCCACCTTCTCACTGCATCCTCCCGTGGCCTACCCTCTGCATGCATCTGGATCCTAATTTCCTCTTCTTATAAAGACACCCATTGTACTGGAGTAGTCATACTGGATGACAGCCATATTGCATTAATCTCATTTTAACTTAATTACCTCTTTAAAGACCCTATCTCCAAATACATTCACCTTCTGTGTACTGGGGATTAGGACTTCAACATGAATTTTTGGGGGGACACAATTCACAATTCAGGGCAGAGGGAGGAGGCTCAACTGCCAGTGAGTGGGAGGCCAAGCCCATGCCTGTCCCTCCTGGAAGTGTGCCCTGGTTGCAGGTAGGGTCAGACCCCAAAGCCAAGAAACTGTCTCCAAACTGATTTGACAAGTGGCTGACTAGTTCTCTTCTCCCCCAAATCCCAAGGTGCTCCAGTCCCCAGCTCACTCGGCCACACACACCATGTGTGAAGAGGAGACCACCGCGCTCGTGTGTGACAATGGCTCTGGCCTGTGCAAGGCAGGCTTCGCAGGAGATGATGCCCCCCGGGCTGTCTTCCCCTCCATCGTGGGCCGCCCTCGCCACCAGGTGCGTGCTCATCTGGATACCACCAGGCTTTGAGCCACTAGGAGTAAGCGCTGCACTGTGGAGACCCTGCTGAGCTGGGGGTTAGGGGAAGGAAGTAAGTGTGTGTGTGTGTGTGTGTGTGTGTCTGTGCATGCGCATGTGTGCGTGCATGCCAGGTGTAGGGAGTTCTTTTCCGATTAACTGATAGAGCAGGACCCTTTAAATAGAAATATCCAGGGCCAAAACCAATATACATCAGGCACACAATGACACTATTATGTCTGGCTTACATTTGGGGGGTTGCCAGGTTTGGAAAAATTAATTTATATGGGATTGAACAAGCCTCTTGCCTTTAAGAAATTTACACTTTGTGAAGAAATACACATAACTAACCAGAGATCATGGGCTGTAATAGAGGTAAAATATTTCACAGGAAGGGAAAGGTGTCACAGAAAAAGTAATATCTGAGAATAAGAAGGATTTCAGCAGGTGGAGAGAATAGCAAAGATTTGGAGATCTAAGCAGGCACAGGGGACTTGAGGAGGATACATACAAGTCGTGTGTGTGTGTGTGTGTGTGTGTGTGTGTGTGTGTGTGTGTCTGTGTGTAGTAGGATAAGGGAAAGAAGTGTATGGGAGGGGCTTGTTTTATCTCAGAAAACATCATTGTCTGAAGAGAAAGAAGAAAGGCCACCACACAAGAAATCCTCCACCTTCTCTTCCTGACACCTTCATACTCACTGGCATCTGCTCCATCCTGTCTCCTGCTATCCTGTTTCCGGGGGAAGAAAGGCTGTTTTTCCCATCCTTATCCTTCTTCAGAGACCTTCCAGTGCCTGAATCCCTCTGTGTGGAGCCCTCAGCCAATTCATTTCTCTTTTCTTCTCTTTGCATTGCAGGGTGTGATGGTGGGAATGGGCCAGAAAGACAGCTATGTGGGGGATGAGGCTCAGAGCAAGCGAGGGATCCTAACTCTCAAATACCCCATTGAACACGGCATCATCACCAACTGGGATGACATGGAGAAGGTATCTGTAGGCTTCCCCTTAATGAGCCTGCTTTAATGATCACCCATCGTCATGACCCTCGTATTCATAGGCCACTGTGCTCTGTCAACTCTCCCTCTAAAATGCTTCTCACTTCTGTCTTTCCTTTCTTTTCAGCCCCACGACCATTTCTCCAACCTAGGCTGCCAACATCTCTCCCTGGACTATTGCAATGGCTTCCTGGCTGATTTCTTGGTCTCTTGCCCTCATTCACCGAATTAATTCTCTACACTGCTGCAAAACTGATCTTTCTAAACACAGGTCAGCTCATGTCACTCACCTCCTCAGAAATCTTCAGTAGCTCTTCATTAACCAACAGGGGGTTCCTAACTCCCCGTCTTGGCATTGGAGGACCTTTCCCTGCCTGATCCCCGCGATCATCTTTTCCTGCAATATTTACTCAGGCCAGTGCTCACCCCTTCTTTAAAATGCTGGTGCTGGCTCAAGAGAGGCAAACAGCCATCTCTCTCATTCTTATCTTCCCTGTCAAGACTTCACATAGGTGGACTGATGCTAGACTATGATGATGAGTCTCCAGTGAAAGTTTTTAAGTAGAACTCTCTCAGGGTTTCTAGAAGCATTTTTGTTTAAGAAACTATTGTGGGGGGAGCGGGATTTTTAAATGGTGGAGCTCATGGTAAACAAAATTATGTGTGCAAAATGTTAATAGAGCCTTTCTAATATTCTTGTGATTAACTCTGGTGACAGTTGGCTGAGTGTTCTTGTTTCTGCAACGCCTGTCTTTGGAAATGTGATAGGGGGCTTATTGAGCAGACTGCAACTGGAAATGAGGAATGTTGACTTGAAGTCTGTAATTCACTTATACTTTTCTCTAAATCCTAGACTGAGTCACTCAATGTGAGATAAGTACTGCACATAAAATGCAATAGATTTCACATTATACAGTGGAGTGGGTAAGAGCACAGACATTAGAGGCAATGGCAGGAAATCCAGGTGCAAATCCCACCCTATAAGTCTTAGTTTTCCCATTTGTAAAGTGAAGATAAAAAACACTTTGTGCATTAGGTTGCTTTGGAGATTGAATTAGCTAAATGCTTAGTATAATCCCAAGGCATGGAACATACTTATGTGCTCAATAAGTGACACATATGATTCATATATATGTAACAGTATCTAATTTAAAAACATAATAGGCCAGGCGCGGTGGCTTACGCCTGTAATCCCAGCACTTTGGGAGACCGAGGCGGGTGGATCACAAAATCAGGAGTTTGAGACCAACCTGGCCAACATGATGAAACCCCATCTCTACTAAAAATACAAAAATTAGCTGGACATGGTGGCGGGTGCCTGTAATCCCAGCTACTCGGGAGGCTGAGGCAGGAGAATCGCTTGAACCCGGGAGGCAGAGGTTGCAGTGAGCCGAGATTGTGCCACTGCACTCCACCGCGGGCGACAGAGTGAGACTCCGTCTCAAAAAAAAAAAAACAAAAAAAACCCCACATAATAGAGGCCAGTGGCTCATGCCTGTAATCCCAACACTTTGGGAAGCCAAGGCAGGAGGATAGCTTGAGGCCAGCCTGGGCAACATGGTGAGACCCTATCTCTATGAAATAAAAATGTGAAAATTCACTGGGCATGGTAACACATGACTGTGGTCTCAGCTATTCAGGAGGCTGAGGCATGAGAATCACTTGAGCCCAGGTGGTGGAGGCTGCAGTGAGCTGTATTCACGCCACTGCACTCCAGCCTGGGTGATAGAGTGAGACCATGTCTCAAAAAAAAAAAAAAAAAAGAAAGGAAGGAAGGAAGAAAACATAATAGACAAATAATAGACAAACTATTTTATTCACAGTAGTGACAACGTGTGAACTCTTTAAAGAAACCCTTAAAAATAAATTATGTGCCTTAAGGCCGGGCACAGTGGCTCATACCTGTAATCCCAGCACTTTGGGAGGCTGAGGCAGGTGGATCACTTGAGGCCAGCCTGGCCAACCAACATGGTGAAATCCTGCCTCTACTAAACAATAATTAGCTGGATGTGGTGGTTAGCACCTGTCGTCCCAGCTACTCCAGAGGCTGAGGCAGGTGAATCACTTAAACTTGGGAGGTGGAGGTTTCAGTGAGCCAAGATCGCATCACTGCACTCCAGCCTGGGCAACAGAGTAAGACCCTATATATATATTTTTAAAAATGTATATATGTATAAATATAAAATCATTTCATTATATATATAATCATTTCATTATATATCTATAAATCATCGTGTGTGTGTGTGTGTATGTGTATATATATATATATATATATATATATATATATAATCTTGTGTGCCTTAAAAGAAAAACCAAATTGGGTAAAAGTGTCAAATGTCCTCAAATTAATTTATAGGCTCATTGCATTCCAATAAAAATTATGTGACATAATTCTAAAGTATGTTTGCAGAAATAAATAAGCAACAATTATGAGAACAAAATAAATTTTTTTAATTATGAAGGAAGACATAATGTAATAAAACACAATATAAATTATAAAGTTACAACAATTTGATAGCAGCAAAAAGGTAAAGAGGAAATATATAATAAATGAAACTTCCAGCATCAGAAAGGAGGAAAGGACTAGTCAATAAATTATTTCTGGGACAACTGATTAGTTATTTTTGGAGCTAGAGAATCTTGGTTTATAGCCCTAAGCTCATACCATTTCACCAAACACATGTCAATTAAATATAAAAGTTAAATGTAAACATTTAAATTACCAAAAATATAATACACTTAATGTGAGCATTTAATCAAATTTCTGGTAAGAGTGGTCATAGAGAAAAAGAATGACAAATTTGACTTCTTAAAAAATCGTAACTTTTAATATCTCAAAAATAACCAAATTTAAAAGCCAAATAACAAATTGCAAAACAAAAGGGCAATGAGGGATTAATATGAACAGTTAATGCAAATTGACAATTAAAAATGTGAAGTGTCCCCCAGACAAATAAAAAACAAACAGTTAATTAGCTGAACAGAAATTATGAAAAGCTGCAAATGTGAAAAAATTTAAACTCATTTGAAACAAAAAAATTGAAGTAAAATAACTAGGTATGATTTTTACCTATCAAATTATTTCATATTTTAAGAGTGAGAGCACTGAATTCAGGTAAGAATGGGGTAAAACAGCCACTTTTTTATTCTGAAGTAAAAAGTGGTTTAGCCTATTTGTTAATAACAGAAATCAGAAAGTCTTCCAATTGCCATGTTCTTTAGCCCAGTAATTCCACTTTTAGAATCTTCTTCTTTGGAAAACATCCTGAATACAAAAAATAAATTGCAATATGCACAAAGATAACTATCATAGGATTATTTATAACCAAAAATCAAAGACACCATGAATAGTAATGTGATTAAATATATGATAGTATATGATTAAATGTTATATAAGCATTTGCAAAAGTTTTAGTTTATCAAAAATAAATATTTATTATGAAAAGTAAAATAATTTGTTATAAAAACAAATTTGAACATAGTATAATAATATAATAAATAAAAGAATATGAAATAAATAATGATAGTAATAAATTTAAAAATACATAAAGACAAAAGATTAGGAAAAAGAAAAAAGCCGAAATGTTAACTGTTTGTTGTTAGGTGATGGACATAGGGGAGATTTTTATTCCATTAAAAAAATTTTTGGCCGGGCGCGGTGGCTCACGCCTGTAATCCCAGCACTTTGGGAGGCCGAGGCGGGTGGATCACGAGGTCAGGAGATTGAGACCATCCTGGCTAACACGGTGAAACCCCATCTCTACTAAAAATACAAAAAATTAGCCGGGTGTGGTGGTGGGTACCCGTAGTCCCAGCTACTCGGGAGGCTGACGCAGGAGAATGCCGTGAACCCGGGAGGCGGAGCTTACAGTGAGCTGAGATTGCGCCACTGTACTCCAGCCTGGGCGACAGAGCGAGACTCCATCTCAAAATAAAAAATAATAATAAATAAATAAATAAATATTTTGAGCTAGGATCTTCCTCTGTCGCCCAGGCCGGAGTGCAGTGGTGCAGTCATAACTCACTGCGGTCTTGGCCTCCTAGGCTCAAGGAATCCTCTTGCCTCTGTCTCCGGTGTAGCTGGGAACAGAGGTGCACACCACATCCAGTTGATTTTTAAATTTTTTGTAGAGACAGGGTCTCACTTTGTTACCCAGGCTGGTCTCCAACCCCTGGGCTCAAGCAATCTGCCTGTCTCAGCTCCCCAAAGTGCTGGGATTACAGGCATGAGTCACCACACTCGACCTTAAAAATATTTTTCTAACTTTAAAAATTATCAACATCTTTAACTTTTAAGGTATAAAAACTCCAAAAAATAAACTAAAATCAAGTGCAGATGCTTGAGCCCAACACCCAAGGATTCTGGTTCAGTGGGTCAGATGATCCCAGGTGACTCTGAGACAGGGCCTTGAGGAAGCATATTTTAAGTAGCATGGGGTCCCCTCCTTAAGACCAGTTGCTGTCCTTCAGGCTCCTGTGCAATGCTCACGGTCCAGGGCCTCTGCCTGTGCCATTCCCTCTGCCTCGGATGCCTTTTGCAGCAGCCTCTGGAGACCTTCTTTTGCCCTCAAGGCCCATTTAAATCCCTCAGATAATGAATTACTCCTACCCCTTCTTTCACTTAAAATGTGGCTTGTGTTTTTCTTTTTGTTTGTTTTGGTCTTTTTTAAACGTCTCTCTCCCCTCTGGACTTTGCAACTGAGAATTGGGTGCCATGTCTGATTCATATCTGCCCTCATCACACTTACCACCGTCTTAGCACAAACCTGGCGGTCCATAAATACATGGGTCCAATGGCATCAAATGACCCTGTGCCTCACCTCTGAGGAAACCAAAGCCCCATGTCCCTGCTACGCTTTGCCCAATCTCTCTGAAAGACTCCTTTTTGGTTGTACTTGATCACTGAAGAAGGAACTGGACACAGGAAGAAATTAACTTCCTCTAAAACAGTGGTTCTTTTTTATTTTTGAGACAGGGTTTCGCTCTGTTGCCCAGGCTGGAGTGCAGTGCCATGATCACAGCTCACTGCAGCCTTGACCTCCCGGGCTCAAGCGATCCTCCTGCCTCAGCCTCCTGAGTAGCTGAGACTACAGGCAGGCGCTACCATGCCTGGCTAATTTTTTATCTTTTTGTAGAGACAGGCCCATAGTGTGTTGCCCAGGCTAAGTTCTTAACCAGGATGATTTTGCTTCCCAAAGGACATTCGGCAATGTCTGCAGACATTTTTTATTGTCACAACTGGAAAACTGCTGCTAGCATCCAGTGGGTGGAGACCAGGGATACTGGTCGGCCCTCCACAACAAAGAATTATCCAACCTAAAATGTCATAGAGCTGCGATTGAGAAACCCTGCTTTAAAGCACCAGCCTGGCCAATAATAGCCAGTGAAAATTGAGCCCAAGTGCCTCTGTCAGATTCTCAGCAGGAGATAGTGTACACTCAGCTGGGGTTTTGAAATTGTTTGACAGTGTATACTCAGCTGGGGTTTTACAACTGGTTAAATGAATGTCCTACAGAAATGTGCATAGGGTTAAGGCAACTACAAAGGGATGTCGAGGCACCCAAGAGCCAGCAACAGAGGGAGCTCTCACACCCCTAAACATGAAGGGGTCAGGTGACGAGGGCAGTCTCATTGGAGCTTAGTGAGAGCTTGAGCTCTGAAAGAGGGTCTGCCCAACAGGAACAGTGCTCATGGAGGGCCACGCCATTGTCAGGAGATAGACCCTGACTTCTTTTGCCCTCCTACTTTCCAGCCTCTTGCAGGAATCTTCTATCAGCCAAATATAGCCAGAAGCCAGAAAGCAATGAACACTTGAGTGATACAATGTGCCTTGCATCACTCAGTGCACAAAGGCAGGGGAGAGACTGTAGGAGAGTGAAGAGGAGGGAAGGTCAAATGGAAATAATGAACACATAGAAAATACTGGTTCCAGGTCTGAGTCCTACCTGGGGCCCTGTTGAGAAGGAGTATACCCTTTAAATGTCAATCAGAAATTTCCAGGGCTGACCATTCTCCTCTCCAGATCCATCCCATCCTGCGTAACATGGTGCCACACTCTCCCAGCATGGGAATGTCAATGAGAATTTTCCAGCCATTGGGAGTCTGCCAGGCTCATATGGCTTTTGTCTCCACTAGATCTGGCACCACTCCTTCTACAATGAGCTGCGAGTAGCACCTGAAGAGCACCCCACCCTGCTCACAGAGGCTCCCCTAAATCCCAAGGCCAACAGGGAGAAGATGACCCAGGTAAGAAGCCAGGAAGACTTAAACACTGGCATAAGAATGCAACATGGATGCTTGGCCAGATACTTTCTCCCCTTCAAACATCAGTGCAACAGAACTCTCTGAGGACCTGCTATGTCTGTGGTCCATGCCAGGCCCTGGGGGAGTGGGTGTGGAATAATGAACTATCAAACTGGCATAGTTCCTGCCCTTAATGAGATTACAAACCATTCTACAGGCCAAGAAGTGCTGTGATTTTTGCCAAATAATCTTTTATTCTTCATTGTCCTTTAAGATCATGTTTGAAACCTTCAATGTCCCTGCCATGTACGTCGCCATTCAAGCTGTGCTCTCCCTCTATGCCTCTGGCCGCACGACAGGTGAGTAATCCTGTAATCCATTCCTTTTCTGACTTCAGGGGAGGTAGGGAAAAGCTGGGGTCTGGCAGAGGCTCCTGCTCAGAAGAATCAAATGGACAGCTGAAGTCCAGGCAAAATCTTTCTTAGGGATGATAGGTGAGAATGCCCATGTGGAATGCCAGATGTGAGCCTAGCTGGTATAGTTGGAAAAAACATCCAGCAAGAACTGTTTCCCTCACTGTAATAATTCCAGGAGCTTCTACACATACACACATTCCAACAATACTGGAATGTTTCTGCTTCATGAAGCAGAAAGAGTAGAACCTGTGGTGGTGGAAATGTAAGTGCAGTTACACATTGCTTAATGACAGGGATACGTTCCGAGAAATGTGTGTCATTAGGTGACTTTGTCACTGTGGGAACATCAGAGAGTGTACTTGCACAAACCTAGATGCTGTAGCCTACTACATGCCCAGGCTGTATGGCGTGGCCTATTGCTTCCAGGCTACAGACAGTATAGCATTTAACTATAATTAATACTGTAGGGAACTGTAACAGAATGGTTAGGTATTTGTATAGTTAAACATATTGAAACATAGAAAAGTTACAGTGAAAATATAATATCAAAGATAAAAAATGGTACACCTGTGTAGGGCACTTACATGAATGGAGCTTGCAAGACTACAAGTTGCTCTGGGTGGGTTAGTGAGTGAGTAGTGAGAAAATGTGAAGACCTAAAATGTTACTGTGTACTACTGTAGACTATAAACACTGTACACATCGGCTGTACTACATTTATAAAAATATTATTCTTGGCCAGGCACAGTGGCTCACACCTGAAATCCCAGCACTTTGTGAGGCTGAGGTGGGCGGATCACCTGAGGTCAGGAGTTCCAGACCAGCCTGGCCAACATGGTGAAACCCCGTCTCTACTAAAAATACAAAAATTAGTTGGATGTGGTGTCAGGCACCTGTAATCCCAGCTACTTGGGAGGCTGAGGCAGAAGAGTCACTTGAACCTGGGAGGCAGAGGTTGCAGTGAGCCAAGATCACGCCACTGCCCTCCAGCCTGTGTGACAGAGCGAGACTCCGTCTCAAAAAATATGTATATATATATATTATTCTTTCTTCAATAACAAATTAACCTTAACTTACTGTAATGTTTTTTACCTTATAAACTTTTTAATTTTTAAAGCCATTTTTACTTTTTTTGTAGTGACAGTAATAGAAAAACATCTTTTTTCGACTTTTTTTTTTTTTTTTTTTTTTGAGACGGAGCCTTGCTCTGTCACCAGGCTGGAGTGCAGTAGCGTGATCTCGGCTCATTGCAACCTCTGTCTCCCAGGTTCAAACGATTCTCCTGCCTCAGCCTCCCATGATTTTTTTTTTTTTTTTTTTTTGAGATGAAGTCTCACTCTGTCACCCAGGCTGGAGTGCAGTAGTGCGATCTCAGCTCACTGCAACCTCCGCCTCCTAGATTCAAGTGATTCTCATGCCTCAAACTCCCAAGTAGCTGGGACTACAGGAGCGTGCCACCATGCCTGGCTTTTTTTTGTCTTTTCTTTATTTAGTAGAGAAAAAAAAGGAGTACACCCTTTAAATGTCAATCAGAAATTTCCAGGGCGGACCATTCTCCTCTCCAGATCCATCTCATGTTGGCCAGGCTGGTCTCGAACTCCTGACCTCAAGTGATCTGCCCACCTCAGCCTCCCAAAGTACTGGGATTACAGGTGTGATCATCGACCCCAGCCAAAAATATTTTCTTTATTTATATCCTTTATTCTACAAGCTTTTTTCTATTAAATTTATTTTATTTTATTTTTTACTTTTAGAGCTTTTGTGATAAAAACTAAAATATACACATTAGCCTCGGCCTACACAGGTTCAGGATCATCAATACCACTGTATTTCATCTCCACATCTTGGCCCACTGGAAGGTCTTCAGGGTTAATAACATGCATGGAGCTGTCATCTCGTATGATAACAATACCTCCTTCTGGAATATCTCCGGAAGGACCTGCCTAAGGCTGTTTTACAGTCAACTTTTTATTTAATAAGTAGAAGGAATACACTTTAAAATAATGATTAAAAACATAGTATAAGAGGCTGGGTGCAGTGGCTTATGCCTGTAATCCCAGCACTTTGGGAGGCCAAGGTGGGTGGATCTCTTTAAGCTCAGGAGTTCAAGACCAGCCTGGGCAACATGGCTACAACCTATCTCTACAAAAAATACAAAAAGTTAGCCGGGCATTGGTAGCTCACGGCTGTAGTCCCAGCTACTCGGTAGGCTGAAGCTGGAGAATTGCTGGAGCCCAGGAGGCAGAGGCTGCAGTGAGGTGAGATCTCACCACTGCACTCCAGCCTGGGTGACAGAGTGAGACCCTGTCTCAAAAAAAAAATAAAAAAATAAAAGACAGTATAAGAAATACATAAGCCAGTACTAGTACCATAGTCGTTTATTATCATTTTCAAGTATGTTGTACATAATGTATGTGCTGTACTTTTATACAGCTGGCAGCACAGTAGGTTTGTTTACACCAGCATCACCACAAACACGTGAATAAAGCGTTGCCCTATGACGTGATGTCAGCTATGATGTCACTAGGCAATAAGAATTTTTCAGCTTCCTTATAATATTATGGCATCACCATTGTGTATGTGGTCCGAAGTCGACCAAAATGTCATTATGTGGACATGACTATATATGGCCTTGGTATAGAACTGTGCTCAGGGTAACAGAGGAAATCTCAAAATAAAATGGCCTTTAATAGGAACTTGACAGCTTCCATAAACATTTGTTTAAACATTCATTAATCATTTATTCACTGATTTATCCATTCATTCATCCATCATATATTTTCCATTACTCCCTACAATGTGCCAAACATGGTACCAGGACATGGGCACACACTGACAAATAAGACAGACTTTGTCATTATGGAGCTAACGGTTTAGTGGGAGATAGACAAAAGTAAAAGATAATTTCACTGCATGTGATAAGGACAATGATGGAGAAATGCATGGCATATACAGTGTCGTATCCTGTGCTTTGCACTTTGGTTTTTGTTTTTGTTTTCATTTTGAGATGCAGTTTCACTCTGTTGCCAAGACTGGAATGCAATGATGTGATCTCAGCACACCACAACCTCCACATCCTGGGTTCAAGTGATTCTCCTGCCTCAGTCTCCCGAATAGCTGGAATTACATGCACCTGCCTCTGCACCCGGCTAATTTTTGTATTTTTAGTAGCGATGGGGTTTCACCATGTTGGTCAGGCTGGTCTTGAACTCCTGACCTCAAGTGATCTGCTCCCCTCGGCCTCCCAAAGTGCTGGGATTACAGGCATGAGCCACCGTGCCCAACCTTGCACTTCGTTGCAAACATCATGTTTAATAGCCACGTGGTAGTCATTGTATGATGGTTTCATTATTTATTTATTTTACCATTTCTCTATTGCTGGAGCTTTAGGTTGCCTCTCATTTTTATTATAAAATATGCCATGATTCAGATCCTTACACAAGAGTAAGTTACTGGTTTCTGGACATTTATTTTGCATCTGGCCCTTACTGAACCATCTAACTAGGTCTAATAGTTTCTTAATTGATTCTGTTGGGTCTTCTGTATAAAACCACATTATCTGCAAATAATGACAATTTTGTTTCCCTTTGGTAGTCACACCTCCTATTTCTATTTTCTGTTTCACTGCAATTGGCTAGAACATCCTGGACAATATTAAAAAATGGTGATATTGTAATGTTTTCTCATCAGTTATGATATGGCTGTTAGATGAAGAAATATGAGGCTGGACGTAGTGGCACATGCCTGTAATCCCAGCACTTTGGGAGGCCGAGGCAGGTGGATTGCCTGAGGTCAGGAGTTCAAGACCAGCCTGGCCAACATAGTGAAACCCCACATCTACTAAAAACACAAAAAATTAGTTGGGCATGGTGGCAGGCACCTGTAATCCCAGCTACTCAGGAGGCTGAGGCAGGAGAATCACTTGAACGTAGGAGACAGAGGTTTCAGTGAGCCGAGATCATGCCATTGCACTCCAGCCTGGGCAACAAGGGCAAAACTCTGTCTCCAAAAAAAAAAAAAAAAAAAAAAAGAATATGCAATGTAGACTTAATGCAAATTGACAAGTATGCATTACCAGTAATGTGTTTCAAGGAATACAAAAAAAGGACACATTTTACTTGCCCTCCAGAGGCCTACAGTCTCAATGGGGGAAAAAAAAGTGACATACATAAAAAATAAAAAATATGATTGATGATTCTTGTGATGGGTGAATATTCTTAACTGGTAAAGGAAAATATGGTAGTCAGAGCTCATTGGTAACAGTCCTAGAAAGAGACTGATGAAAGGCAAGAATAAGATTTTTATAAGCCTGATCCTCTCTGTCCACAGGCATCGTCCTGGATTCAGGTGATGGCGTCACCCACAATGTCCCCATCTATGAAGGCTATGCCCTGCCCCATGCCATCATGCGCCTGGACCTGGCTGGCCGTGACCTCACGGACTACCTCATGAAGATCCTCACAGAGAGAGGCTATTCCTTTGTGACCACAGGTATCCAGTCCCTTTCCTGATTCTGACTGGAGCTCAGAACCAATCTGGTTTAGGACAAGAAGTTCTCAGGACCAATGAGAATTCTGTGACTCTGTGTCTTTAAACTCTCCTGAGATAGACTGAGAGGCCTTAAGCTGGGGCTAGGCCTCTGGATAAGACCAGATAGTCATGGAAGCAGTCCCTCCTTCCCCAGAGACCAGCTGCCTCTGTCCACGTCCACACCAGGACTAGGGCTAGTTTCCACAAGGCTGAATGGTAGTGAAGATCTGCTGATGCATTTCATTACCTAGGGGCACCTTTGGTTTGAGGACAAATTGAATAAGTGAGGCCCGAATTTCTAAGGGGAAGGTGTCATGTGGCCCACCTGGGCAATCGGCATTTTTTAGGTGGGAGCCTCTCTAGATTCTGTAAGATCAAACATCTGAGTCTAGACCAGAAATATGTCCTGCAAAGCCCCCAGGAAGGCCTAAGGCTTTGTCAGAAATCTCATGCAAAGTCCTGCTTGGGAATCAAGACTTGAGACTCCCTCTTTAGAAAGAGGAGTGGAAGAATTAAGATTGAATGGAGTGACGCTTGACCCTCTTCACGGCAAGTCTATCATCATCCTATGACTGAACCTAAAGTAGATGTGAGGCCAGGCGTGGTGGCTCACGCCTGTAATCCCAGTACTTTGGGAGGCCAGCAGGCAGATCACTTGAGGTCAGGAGTTCTAGACCAGCCTGGCCAACATGGTGAAATCCTGTCTCTACTGAAAACACAAAAATTAGCCGAGCTTAGTGGTGCACGCCTGTAATCCCAGCTACTTGGGAGGCTGAGGCAGGAGAATTGCTTGAACTCAGGAGGTAGAGGTTGCAGTGAGCCAAGATAGCACCACTGCACTTCAGTCTGGGTGACAGAGTGAGACTCTGTCTCAAAAAAAAAAAAAAAAAAAAGAATAAAGTGATGTGAGAAGGAGGTTTTCGTGGAGATCAAAATGGGACAACCAAACTAACAGAGCTCAGTATTCACCTTCTGTCATTTCTGCTCCTTCCAGCTGAGAGAGAAATTGTGCGAGACATCAAGGAGAAGCTGTGCTATGTGGCCCTGGATTTTGAGAATGAGATGGCCACAGCAGCTTCCTCTTCCTCCCTGGAGAAGAGCTATGAGCTGCCAGATGGGCAGGTTATCACCATTGGCAATGAGCGCTTCCGCTGCCCTGAGACCCTCTTCCAGCCTTCCTTTATTGGTGAGGTGCTGCCCACAGTCCCTGCCAATTTCAGGAGGGGAGGGTGGAGGAGTGGGTGAGGTATGGAGAGAGAAACACCAGGAGTCATGGCCACTTTGTTAATTACATACACATACCTCACATTTTCCTAGGAAGGGCCAAAAATGTATTTTAAAAAAAAATAGGGAAAATCTCATTTTAAATAAAAGGGAAAGGAAATCAAGATACAGGAAAAGCAGAACAGGAAATGTAACATGAAACTTAAGAATAAGGTTAAAACACAGAAAGTTTGTAGGCAGCAATGTAGCAAGGTCAGGTTGCAGTTTAGCAAGATTCTTCTATCTACAGTGTGGAATCATATTGCATGGATAAAAGACCAGAGGCTTGGCCAGGCGCGGTGGCTCACGCCTGTAATCCCAGCACTTTGGGAGGCCAAGGCGGATGGATCACGAGGTCAGGAGTTCAAGACCAGCCTAGCCAAGATAGTGAAACCCCATCTCTACTAAAAATACAAAAATTAGCCAGGCGCCTGTAATCCCAGATACTCGAGAGGCTGAGGCAGGAAAATCGCTTGAACCGCGGGTGGGCGCAGAGGTTGCAGTGAGCCGAGATCTCACCACTGCACTCCAGCCTGGGTGACAGAGTGAGACTCCGTCTCACAAAAAAAAAAGACTGGGGGCAGCTGGGTGCGGTGACTTACACCTGTTATCCCAGCACTTTGGGAGGCTGAGGCAGGCAGATCACTTGAGCCTGTGAGTTTGAGACCAGCCTGGGCAACATAGCGAAACCCCATCTCTATGAAAAATACAAAGTTTAGCAGGGCATGGTGGTGCATGCCCATGGTCCCAGCTACTCAGGAGGCTGAGGTGGGAGAATCACTTGAGCCACAGAGATCAAGGCTGCAGTGAGCTGTGATTGTGTCACTGCACTCCAGCCTGGGCAACAGGGTGAGATTTTGTCTCAAAAAAAAAAAAAAAAGAGTAGAGGTAAGTAGACCAGGCAGATGGCAAGAGCTAGTTTGGCGTGGCAGGACCTTTTGCCCCAGAAGACTGTGATGCCAGGCTACAGTAGCTGGATGTCAACCTGCAGGCAATGGGGGACTGTCAGATGACATGACGAGTATATCCATATAATGGAATCTTATTTGGCAATAAAAGGGAATGAAGTATTGATCCATGCTGTGACCTTGAAAACATTATACTAAGTGAAAGGAGCCACACACAGAAGACCATATGGTGTATGATTCCATTGACAGGAAACATCCAGAATAGGCAAACTTCTAAAGACAGAAAGTGGATTCACTGTTACCTAGGGCTGGGGCAGGGATGGAGGGGAAAATGGGGAGTGACCGCTATTAGGTATGGGGGTCTCTTTTGAAGGTATTAAAAATGTTCTAAAATTAGATTTTGGTGATGTTTGCTTCTGTGGATATACTGAAAATGACTGAATTATATCTCAAAAAGTTATGAAAAAAGAAAGATGATATAACAAAAGTGTTCCTTTAGAAATATGCTTCAGGCAACAGTGTAAAAGATCAGGCCGGGTGTAATGCCTCACACCTGTAATCCCAGCACTTTGGGAGGCCGAGATGAGTGGATCACAAGGTCAGGAGATGGAGACCATCCTGGTCAACATGGTGAAACCCCATCTCTACTAAAAATACAAAATTTAGCTGGGCGTGGTGGCACGTGCCTGTAATCCCAGCTACTCGGGAGGCTGAGACATGAGAATCACTTGAACCAGGGATCAGAGGTTGCAGTGAGCTGAGATCGCGCCACTGCACTCCAGCCTGGTGACAGAGCAAGACTCCATCTCAGAAAAAAAAAAAAAAGATCAATCAGAACTGGGGACAATAAAGGAAAGGCCATGACAAGGAAGGGGGTCTGATCTTATAATCCTTTTGGGAGATATTAAGGTTCTGAACTAGGGTAGTTGCAACAATCGAAGAAGGGTCATTTGAGGAGCTGGAGGTGTGCATATTTATGAAGTGATGCCTGTTGACCAGACACTGTAATCTCCACTAGGCATGGAGTCCGCTGGAATTCATGAGACAACCTACAATTCCATCATGAAGTGTGACATTGACATCCGTAAGGACTTATATGCCAACAATGTCCTCTCTGGGGGCACCACCATGTACCCTGGCATTGCTGACAGGATGCAGAAGGAGATCACAGCCCTGGCCCCCAGCACCATGAAGATCAAGGTGGGTCTTGCCTCAGTTGTCTCCATCCTGTTCTTTGTATAAAGTCTTGCCTACCTGGGAGTTCCTCGGAGGCAGGCTGCCAGACCTGATAACTTGCTGGTCTCCTGGGTTCAATATCATCCTGGACTGGAGCCAATTTTATCCTACGGAATTATGTTCCTTGGGCATTGATGGGCTGAAGACCCACTTAGCATGGATCTCAAACATAATCCCAGGAATGTCACATGAGAAGAGGCTGAAAGAATTTGGGATGATGAGAATATTATCCAGGTGTAATGGCTCATACCTGTAATCCCAGCATTTTGGAAACCCAAGGTGGGAGGATCACTTGAGCCCAGGAGTTGAAGGCCACAATGAGCTCTAACTGTGCCACTACACTCCAGCCTGTCTCTAAATATAAATTCAGATAGATCCTGTCTCTAAAAATAAATAAATAAATAAATAAATAGAATATTGAGAGGGTTAAGAAGGAAATCAGGAGATGGGAAATAGAAGGAAAGAAAAGAAGGAGGTCACACTATGGTATCTTTAAACTTTATTGCTCTGGAGGAGGGTAAAAGTTCCAAAGAGTGGATGTTTGGTCATAGGGCCAGCTCTGCTTCAAACTCAACAGGGACATTCCTTGATTCCTGCACATCTCTGATCTACTGTCCCATCTTGGCCATGCCCTTCCCCATACTGCCTCCCAACAGGGCCTCTCGCCTCCTGGGCATCTGCAGGATGGGAGCTTCTCTTCTGCCTCTGGTCTCCAAGCAGTCACACAGACATTTTTAGCTCCTTCTAGGAACTTTGCTGCTAACAGCTTTAGAGAAAGAGTTGGGAATAGAAATATCACATTGGTTGAAAGTTACAAAGTCTCACAATAAAGCTGGTCTCTGGGGAGTAGGCCTGATGTAAGGAAATGTGTTCTCAGTCAATATTCTAAGAACCTTCATGAAGGAAGGCTGCCCCGGGCCTTCCCCCTGCCTAACAGATGGTGTTCATCACAGAGAAATGGAGCAGACCAGCAGGAAACTGGTGAGAACCTGTGGGTTCTTCTCACCCAGAGCCACAGGAATGGTGCATTACTGAGGCCTGTCCTGTGGAGAGCTGTGCCAGGCCTGGGGCAGGGGCTTTTTACCAGGACTGTGTGTCAGTATACCACGCCTAGCCTCACTCCCAGATTCTGGTCCAACAAGTCTGAATTGCTCCCCCATCACCTACACTGATAAACAACCACCAGTGATCTGATGCATTTCCCGATTCATGAGCCACAGCTCTGACTTTAACAGTATGTGCCAGCCTTCATGGAGTTTAGGATCTAATTAGTAAACATTATCAATACCAGGACAATCTAAATAAAAGCGGAAGGGAAAGGACACTCTAAGCAGAGGAAGTAGAAGGAGCAAATGTGTCCAGGCAGGTGTGTGCTTATATGAGCACCTATCCAAATTGGACAGCAGGATTTGTTATAGGGGAACTGGGGGAGATGAGGCAAGTCTCAAGGACACGGAAGAACAGATTTGGGGTGGGGGTAGGGCTTATTTTTAGGATCACCAACCTAAGAGAAGCCAGAGTTTTCTCATGAGAAGTGTCCAACAATAAAATTTGTTACCTTGCTAGTGGCTGTGCATTCCCAGTCCTTGAAATAATCTGTTCAAGGAGCATTTGTGTGACTTTTGTCTGCCTGGATAATAAAATAACTTCTAAAGATCCTTCTTATTCTACAATTCCATGATCTCTGTGATTTAGGGAATATGTAAAGAGATTCTACGGTAACAACAAAAAAATCAATTTATTATCTGGTTTGCTCTAGCACTGAATTCTTAGACCCTTCCAAAACTGGAAAACTAGTTGAAGAATCATAGTCCTTCTGGATCCCCTTTGAAGTAGAGTTCAAAGTTGTTTGACCTGACAATCAATTTCTAAAAGCTAAGCCCAGGATTCCTAGTGGAAAGCATGAACAATGTAGATATAAATTTGAGGACTTCTGAGATGTAATTGGCTGATGACAGATAGCTCAAAACAGGGTTTGGGTAGACTGGTTTATACTCAGGCATGGAGGAAGCCCAGCCCAACCTGCCCATGCTTCCAAACTCCAGGCAAGAACAGAACAAGGTTCCCCTTATAGAGATTTGTATCAGTCAGCTATTGCCAAGTAACAAACAACTATGGAATCTCAGGGGCACCTAACAATGAGCATTTATTACTCGTGCATCTGCGCATCACCTGGAAGTTAGCTGATCAAGGTCAGGCTTGGCTAAGTAAGTGGCTCTGAATTAACTGCAGGTCCAGCCAGCTCAGGTCAAGTCCATATTTCTCATTAATGGGCCCAGGCTGAAGGGCTAGCTGCTCCCCAGGGGCAGCTTTTCTCATGCACATGGCAGAGCAAGAGAACATGCCCAAGTACACAAGCATATTTCAAGCCCCTGTTTGTGTTATGTCTGCTAATATCCCATTGGTCAAAGCAAACACAATGCCCAGCCTTACAGGGAGCAGTGCACTCTTCCCATGGAGGGAATAAGGGAAGAGGGGGGAAGTGAAGGTTTCGAGCAATAATCTAATCTATCACAATGTTTCTCCTGTTCTTTTCTGACCATGGGGCTCCCCTTTTCTGGGATAAGTAGATTTTTGGATACCTTGCTTATTCCCTTGGGGACTGATCATGATTCACCACATTTGTTCTTTGCAGATTATTGCTCCCCCAGAGCGGAAGTACTCAGTCTGGATCGGGGGCTCTATCCTGGCCTCTCTCTCCACCTTCCAGCAGATGTGGATCAGCAAGCCTGAGTATGATGAGGCAGGGCCCTCCATTGTCCACAGGAAGTGCTTCTAAAGTCAGAACAGGTTCTCCAAGGATCCCCTCGAGACTACTCTGTTACCAGTCATGAAACATTAAAACCTACAAGCCTTACTTCTCTGTGTGGGGCTCTTTTTTCCTGGGCTATGTCTCATACACAGTGCTAAGGACTTTTCACACATTACTTTTAATCCATGCAATAATGCTGTAAGGTAGGTGCTATCATTATACCCATATTACAGATGAGGAAATTGAGGCTCAGAGAAGTCAAGGACTTGCGAAGATCACACAGATTCCAGATTAAAATTCAAGTATCTGACTGCAAAGCTAGTGCTCCTTCTACTATGTCATCCTGTTTTCTTTTCCTTGAATAGAAGTAAGAAT